>NC_138997.1:69080908-71480908 GCF_964374135.1 Grampus griseus | reverse complement strand
TGAAAATGGCAAATAACAGCCTAGTGTTTATGAAAGGAGTTTTGACCTTGCAGATTCCTAGAAGGGCCTTTGGGACGCCCAGGAAGCTCCAGATAACACTTTGAGAACTGCTGCTTTGCCAGAAGCTTGGCCTGTATTCGATGAATATTTTCTGCATCCTTGAGGAAGTACAATTTTGTCCCTTTATTTGAGAAGCTGTTTTGTAAATATAACATTTATTAAGCTGATTTTATAGTTCCATGAAGATTTTTGGTCTTACACAGCAAATCCACATATTAACTGATGCTGTTTGCCAAAAATGTAAGCATTTTAAAAATGTAGTTTCTAGAAATACCTTTTGAAAAATAATTTCTTGAAGTTTTTGAGAACTGTACTCGTTTTCTATTTTGTTGTGTTTTTCTGTATTTTTTTAAAAAACCAAGAGTCTGTCAGTGTTTTCAATAAACTCAAAGTAGGGTGTAATGCTAATTATCTGTAACAAATAGTATTTTTTGGCACAATTAAGTTAAATTTAAGTTTTAATAGAAAATAAAAGCTCCTTCAGGATGTTGATATTTTTAAATGTCTTTTTTCCCCATGGATGCTCCCTTTATAATAGTTATATTTTTAATACACCATAGATGCTCTATTTTGTAGAATTTAATTATGGTTTAATATTTGCCTTTTGTTTGTGCTACTCTTCCAGTCACTTTGCCATTAGACGTGAGCTTGTAGAGATTAATTCCTTTACAAGTTATTTGTAAAAATATTGATATTTCTATCAGAGACGTTTTTGTCTAACATAGAATTTTTGTTTTCCATAGGCTTTTAGATTATAATAGGATTAAGAGATCTTAATAAAGATAAAATAGTTCACCCATTTTATAGTTAATGTAAAATTATCTTTTTTACTTTTTAGATGTGGAGTATGCTGATAACTATTTTTGTTGCTTTAAGTTTAGTGACCATATCACCTTCTAACATATTTTTTCTTTAAAATTACTTCCATTCCTTTTTGCACCTTTGTGATTAATTATTTTACTTTATTAAGAAATAGTTTTATAGTAGTCTACATTCTGTTTTTTTTAAAAGGGTACATGGTAGATGATGTATATGTATATATAGTATTTAAAATATTGATACATAGAAAAGCATGTGGTGGAAGGTAATATTTAAAGATTTTTATAAAACTTTTTGTACTCAGTTTTTTTGTGCAGAATTTACTTACGAGCTTGATGACTTGACAGCAGAAATTGGTGAGACATAAGGAAAGTGATCAGGCTATCAATTTGTAACATGCTAGTGTTGATGAAATTTGTCATTTACAAGTGAGAAATAGGAAGCATAGTTCACGTAGTTCTTCTGCTGTGCTTTTTTCTTTCATTTGAACTGAATAGAGAAGTGATAGGTAGTAACTATATGTATTAGCTCTTGCTCCATAACAAATTACTGTAGAACATAGTGGCTTAAAACAACATACATTTATTATTGAACAGTGTTTGTGGGTTAGGAATGTGGGGACAGCTTAGCTGGTCCTCTGCTTCAAGTTCTTTCAGAGGCTTTGAGATGGTCATCTCAAAGGCTTGACTAAGAAAAGATTTCTGTTCAAGTTCACTGACCTCTTTGTTGAAAAGATTCACTTCCTCTCCAACAAGGTAGCTGGCTTCATCAGAGCGTGAATGCTGAGAACACAGTAGAGGAAACCAGCAAAATAGAAGTCACTCTCTTTTGTAACCTAGTCACGGAAGTGACATCCCATCATTTTGGCTGTATTTCGCCTGTTAGAAATAAGTCATTATATCTAGACCACACTCAAGGGGAGGATATAAATACCAGAGGTATAAAAAGACATGAATACCAGGAGGCAGGGATCAATGGAAGCCATGTCAGAGATTGCTATCACCTAACTCTTTTTTGCCATAGCTGTATAAAATAATGATGTGATACATTGAGAATGCGTTCATAGATAATTTTTATTCATTTATCTTTTGAGTACAGAGCCTCTATTAACTTTGTGGGAGTTTTTGAAATATAGATGAGTTCCTTTTGATATGATGTTTTGCTGGTCTGCTGTCTTTCTGTTTCTTTGCATCAATTCCTTCAGTCCCTAAATAGGATTTTAGGTCCCCCCCACCCCTATGCTTCTTTACGTTTACAAGTACTTATTACATACTGGAATTAGTTAAATCCTATTCTCTTTCTTTTGAAGATGCCAGATAGTATAGGCTGTCATACAGCTGTACTGTTTTACTTAAGAATGTCACATGCTTTGTTTGTTTCATAAGAATTTGAAATGGAATTTATGTTACGTGTTTTGAATATTGAGGTGCTCAGCAATGCAATTAGTAGAGAAGTTTGGATGTAATCCAGTGATTCGCAAAGTATGGTCTCTGGTCGGCAACATCATCATCTCCTTGTTTGGAATGCAAATTCTCTGCCTCACTCCAGACCTACTGAATCAGAAATTCTAGGGGCGGGGCCCAGCAATCTGTGTTTTAACAAATTCTTGAGGTGATTCTGATGGCCACTGAAGTTTCAAAACCACTAATCTATTCATTCCCTTTAGAACTTCAATATTACTTTTCCAAAAACTTTTGGCCTGTAATAGAAATCTTGCTTTTACTATTGTATGCAAAACTTCCCAGGAAAACAAACATTTTTTCCCTACTCATTTTACAGATAAAGGATACAAAAAAGAAACACAGTACGTGCTTTGTGTTATTTCAAGCCTGTTGGCTGGGCAGCATGTATGTTGGCCAGGACAGGTGCGATTGTTGAGGGAGACAGGACGGGGAATTTTGAGATGCATTTTCTTTTTCATTACACTGTTTCTTTTGTTAACAAAAGTCAAATACCAAACGGTGATTATTTTAGATGAAAATTGTGTTGGTTTAACATTATATCACATATTAAATTTTCTTAGTAGCATTTTGAAAATACATTTGCTAATTGTCAAAGAATGGATTGTATAATGTTTCGTCAACTTTTAAGTTCTGTTTCAGTGAACACTTACCAATAAAGATTTGCATTGAATTATCTTAGATGAAATATGGGTCTCACAAGAAGGACCCTTTGTAAGTTCTCATGCCAGCTTTCTGATGTGTAGACAGTTTTTGGAAAGACATCTATATCTGTCTATCTATGTTGCATAATTTTTGTGTTCTTAATTCTTTTCAGTTGATTTTTTAAAAATCTGTCCTATGATACTACTGTAGTAAGATTAAAATTTAAAGCAAAATGTTTGTAATTTTAACTACCTTCGTAGCATACTTAATAGTTTGGTTATATTCTTTTATTTTTATGTTTTGTGAAAGTTTGATAAATGTTTTTGAGGACTAAATTTTGAGAGGTCTGACTAGTATTTTCTTACTTCACATGAATTCACATTGTAGTTAGCTGAAGTGATGCATGTTGCTCGTGTATTGACTTAGGTAAAGTTATTAGGATTACAGAGTGGGTTGCTGAAGTTGGTATGGTTTTTTATCTTACACACCTAGGACAATAGTCATTCATTTAAATAGTCATGTATTTAAATGTGAAAACTAGGTCACATAGTGAAGTCCAGTAGTGCTCTAAAAAAATCTATA
Organism: Grampus griseus; assembly: GCF_964374135.1. NCBI lineage: Eukaryota > Metazoa > Chordata > Mammalia > Artiodactyla > Delphinidae > Grampus > Grampus griseus. The sequence goes on along the minus strand of NC_138997.1, from coordinate 71,477,342 downwards.
CTTTTCTAAAGAAAATCAAGTAATAGTAGACATTAAGAACATTTAATATGCTCTGCCTTCCTTGATTTCCCATTTAGTTTGGTGTCTGGGACTCTGCTAGTTTGTATTGTTTGCTGGATTCTTTTAGCTTAGTAATATAGGAAGCAGCAAGGTACCTCAGGATGGATGAGAATTACCATGAAGTGTAGCTCATTTTAGTAGACTTGTGGATGCCTAATGATTTTTGAAACATGATGGCTGCCTTATATATCTTTTTCAATCTTCTTGGTTTTTGTAAGTTTAGCGTATCCTTTTATTTCACGGGTGGTAAAATAAGGTGCTTCATTCTCCATTTTAAGGCCATTTGCTGCTTTAAGATCTTTTTGTATAAACCTCTTATTCTGGTAAAACATGCACAGAAAAAGTTTAAATAAATTATTGGCAGATGTTTCATTGACAAGCAAACACTTGAAAGCAGTTTTTTTCATTATTTTTTCCTATGCATTTAGTTAATGAATTAGATTACTTTTTCCTCTTTGGGAATAGTTTTGATGCAGTTTTTAAGATTGGATTTAGTAAACCATTCTGACTTTGTTGAAGTTATTATGGTATAAAATTTTCCTTGAAAAAGTTATTTGGTTTTTAAATTTTTCTACTTAGAAATGTCATTTTTCTTCAAACAAACTTATAATTTGCATGACACATAAATTTTAAATTAGGGTTTATAGGCACATTTGACCAGTGTAAATTGAGAATGTTTATACATAGCTTATTTCTTAAAGTTTAATAATGTGTGCCAATGAGTGAGAGTCACTCAAATTAGTATTTACTGACTTCTATAGAAGTAGACTTAGTGTGCCCTAGGGGTTTATATATATGAATTGGCTATACCCCCTATCCTCCCACAAGTCAAGGGAAGTAATAACCTTTCCACACTCCTGTCAACAACAGTAAAACAATTCACACTAACACTTGAACCTCCCTCGTAGCTTTACTAAAGTGAATATCCATCATCTTCCAAGTTACCTTGCACTACCTGCAGTATTTAAGAGCCCATTGATCACTTTCCCTATTAAACTGTTAAAATAACAAGATCAGATGTTGATTATCAAACTTAGTGTTAATTTCATGGAGTTTGATATTTGTGTACGCACAAGTGTGCTTTTTTAACTGATGTCTCGCTTCGTTTGTGATTACAACTAGTGGGGGAAACCTTGTTATGAAGTTGTTAGACTGGGATTTCATCAGGAAGTCTGATGTTACATTTGAATTGTTGGTCCTCTGCAAGAAAACAGAATGCTGCTTTTGACGGAATAAGCCAGGACAATGAGGCGAGGGGTTTTATTTCAAGGTTTTCTTTGGTGATGGCATAAATACATAACAGGTTATGAAATCCAATTACTATATTAAATTTCATCACTTGTTTTTTAGGTATTCCAATAACTGTACCACCTCCAGGTAAAACTTTTTTTCATGTTTTCTCCATCATTGTTAATAAACATGAAATTTCAAGCTTACAGTTACAGGAGGGACAGTGTTGATGTGGTTAGAATGTGGAATAGGCTATTGGGATTTCAAGGTCCTATTTTCAGCTCTGCCTTTGCTTCATTCGAGTTTTGATTAAGATATTTAGTTTTCTTATACTTGTCTTACCCATTTCTGTAGAAATAGACATTCTGAGAAAGTTTTTACCATATCAATTTATTAAAGAAAACAGTATAGGATTAAAAATAAAATTTTTATTAAAAATTGTTTTTTCAGACCAATGAATTTTTTATGTATGATGAAGTGACTGCAAGAGAAGAGAAAGATCATTTATCTTGACTTTATCATGGTTTCTGATTTTTTTATTTTTACCCTGCTGGCATAACTCAATGTTGTGAGAAAGTATGTTCTGAACCACACAGATAGGTTGACAGCTGGACAGATGGTTGTTCATAGAGCAATGATTAAATTGTTCATTGTTGTAAGGATATGATCAATAGGAGTTTATATGTGGCCCAGTGTTTTTTACATTTTTTTTCAGTTCTTTTTAAATTTTTTTATTTTTTGGTAGTGTGATACAAATATGATAGCAAGTGTATTTTTACTGAGTTCAGTATTAAAAGTCAAGAAGTATAAAGAGAATGAGAGGTGACAGTGCTTGGAAGGGTGGGTCTAAATTCAAAATGACCTTGATAAATAGAAAATAGTGGAGTTTAGATAGCATGGGATAGTATACATATTTAGATGTGGGATAGAGAGTCACTGATTATGAATATGGCTGAAAAAGACTTACTAGGGAAAGTCATAAAGGAATCATTGGTGTGTCTTTATAGGTTAAAAAGAAGTGATTGTAAGGCTATATAAAGTAGGATTGTGACTCTAGGACTAAGGTAGTAATTGCTAAATTTTACACTGCTAAGATGCTTAATAGAGGAGAACCTAAAAACTGGACACAGTGAAGATGAGCATGGTGAATTTGAAACAGCTTGAAGCAGGGCTAAAAATGGATTTAAATGGACTTTTGAGAAGGGTTAGGAGAACTGGGGTTCATTTTTACCTAGAATACTAAAAAGGAGGCTTAGTGGAAGTGTTTTCAAACATGTATTTCAATGGATTGCTTTTTGTCCTCATGCAGATCAGCATATGAATTGTAGTGAGAGAGATTCGAATTATATAATTTAATGTGCTTCCTAATAGGGTTATTAAAGCTTGGCAGGAATTGGTGTCATAAGGAATTGGTATCATAAGTTGTAGAATCTTCAAGTCTTGTTGGGATATTTTATTGCCTATCTGAATTTGAAAGTGCAGAGTAGATTTAACTGTTAAGGCCCCTTGTAGCCATACTCTGTGGTATTTCATTTAGGTTTTGTGAATTACTCACAATGCAGACCTCATGATATAAAGGTGCAAATTATTTCATTTCTAAACTAATTTAAAAACTATATTATGTGCTTTTCTTTATAAATTAGTTCTTTAGGGTTGTGCTATTTAAAACGTATTTTATGATGGATGTTCTCAGCCTTAAGCATTTATATATTTACTGGTAAGATTTTATTTATAAATTATACATTTTAAGGAAATTTATATACATCTAAACTCTCAAAATATTTTTTGAAAGAGGTAAATGCTATTTTATTTGCTTTTCTTCTAAAATACTTAAAATATATCTGGTGGCAACACTACTACTGTTTTATATATGGAAAAGGTAAGGCATTGAGATTAACTTTCTCACACTCACAAAATGGGCTGTGTGTGGTGCTGAAAATAAGACCGGGTGTCCTGACTCCCAGTTTGTGCTCTGTGTATTAGACCAGACTGTTCATTTAAAGTTATATTCCTCCAAAAATCTGTTCATAAATTTAAGCTCCACTTTTTTTCTGTCCATTATAACATAGAGAAGCACGTTATATCCCCAGAGAAATTTAGTGACACACAGCAACCTTAACTCTTGGCATTAAGTGTACATTCTGTTAACTTTTTTTATCTTATGATTGAATGTTTCAGGTTTTCCTCCTCCACCAGGCGCTCCACCTCCGTCTCTTATACCAACAATAGAAAGGTAATCAGTATGGGTACTGTAAACTTTATCATTGATAGGCTTCTGACAGAAGAATCATATGTATCTTGGTAATATTTTCAAAAGTTTAATTTTATAAACAATAGTACCTGCCTTTTAATTCATAAGTCTAGATCTGTATTAGTTACTTTTATATAAGATGTTGGACCTATAGCCTAATAACAAAACAGGACAAAGAAAACTAAATGATAGTATTTTGAAATATCTTGCTTTGATTTACGATACTCTTATTAAAGAAACCCCTAGACTGTAAAATCTTGGCTGTAGTCAAGTTTTGTGGGATGTACAAACAGATGACTAGTAATCATGAATAATGCATGTCTGTTTTAGGATTAAGTAAGGATAACTATTTTCAGGGACCACAGTAAAGCAAAGCTGCCTTATTTCTTGCTACCCAGTGCAACTCAGCTTCCACAAAGGAAGATTGGATCCCTTCTGCGTGGCAGTAGCCTTATTTTTTATACCCTGCTTTTATGGTTTATGTTATTTGGAATGCTGTGGTAAAGAACATTTACCTCATGGATGGCAATACCATGTTTAACCCCCTAGGTTTTGGAATCACACTAACCTGGTTCAAATTTGGCTTCAGAATTTCCCAGCTTTGTGTTCTTAGGCAAGGTTCAAAACTATTCATTGAGACTCAGATTCCTCTTTTACCAAATGGGGGGTTGATAGAGTTGTGAAGATTAAAACAGCTAGTGAATATAAAGCATCAGCACCATTCTTTGCAGATAGAAATAACTAATAAATGGTAGCTATTATTATTTCCTCTTAAGTGGCAAATAAACTCTATAAAAAATACTGTATTTCTGAAAAAGTGATTTAAACTATATAAAAAGAAAAATTGAGAGAACTTTACATCAATAACATCAAACCAAGCATATGATTTTCAAACGAAATGATAAAACTCGGTGAAGTGTGACTTGTGAGACCATAGGATTTAATTTTAAGTTCTTGTTAAACATATATTTGTTTTCACAATCAAAATGTTAAAAAGTAGTATTTGTTGATTCTATCAGTAGCGCTGAATTTCTGATTTTTAATTATTAAAGTCAGTTTTTTAAGGCAAAATTTTAACTAAAGTCTGAAATACTTTGTTAGCCTCGAAGTTTCTGTTACTTATTGTGAGTCAGGCTGAATTGATTGGATTACTCATGTTAATACTAACAAGCTATATTTTCTTTACAAGTAGGTGTTAGGTTTTGAGGTTAAACAGCCTGTGTTTTTAAGTATTAAAAAATAAAGTTACAGAATTACAGGTACCATTATATGGTGATTAAAAGTCATAATTCTGCTTTATGTTTTGCATTTGCACCTAATTATTAAAATTCAGAACTTCCTTGCAACACATAAAAATATATTTTTCTTCGACAGTGGACATTCCTCTGGTTATGATAGTCGTTCTGCACGTGCTTTTCCATATGGCAATGGTAAGTGTTATTTTTTAATTGCCCAGATTCAGTTTGAATCAGTAAAGTACTTAAGTACTTTTAAAACAATAGAAACATACTTCCATTGTTTAAAGTACTATCTTACAGAGCAATTAAAAAATATTTACTACAGGAATAACTAGGTCTTACATATATTCCAGGTCACTTAACAGAATACTTTTCATTTCTTTACCAGCCATACTTTTAAAAATTAACAAATGGTGACACAACAGGGATATTTGTCCCTTGCCTTTTCCCAAAAGGATTTAGGATTTGTCACCAAATTGTCGATCTTCACTGTCCATAATCTTTTTTGTTTCTTAACTCACGGTATCTGACTAACCTCTTTCTCATCTTTCCCCCTCACTGGTTTATCTTTTCTTCTAGATCATTTGGCAGGTTCTCCTTCATGTTCACTCTTGACAACTTTATCCCTTCTAAGGCCTTCTGATACCACTTTCTGCTTAGATTTCTTGATCCATTCATTTATTTTAAAAGAGCTGTGCATTGTACTAGGTTTTAAGGATACAGTAAACTAGACATAGGTTTGCTTGCCTTCAACAAATTATAAGCTAGTGAGGAAACAACCAGGTGACAGAAGAGGCTATCATAGGAGCATGATGGAGGGGTCTCCCACTCCACTGGAGTGGGGTGTAGATGATTTGGGGTTCAAATAATGTTCAGAAACATGGGGGTGTGAGAGAGTGTGGTAGGCTTTATGAACTGAATGAAGTGTGGTGTGGTTGGAGAGTAGAGAATACGATGAACATCTAGAGATGAGATAAGAAATGGTGCGGGGCATTACAGCCATGCTGTAGAGTTTAGACCTTAGTCAGAGGGCTGTGAGGAGCCATTTAGTTTTATGCTGATTTGCATAATTGTTAGGTTTACATTTGAATAGCGTCCATTCTGGCTACTTACTGTGAGGAGATTGGGGATTTGTAGGGTGGGAGAAAGGTGGGAAGGGCAGAGATGCCTGCTTGATCTGGAGAACAAGAAGCTGTTAGAGTAATCCAGGGGAAGAAATTTATAGTCCTGAATTCAGTGGATACCATGGGGGATGGAGAAAATTAGTGGTTCCAAAGGCATTTAAGGAGTAGAATTTGTAAGGCTTGGTGAGAGATCAGATATTTGTATCAGTCATATACTTACAGTTAACCTTCTAGGTTTCTGTGTCAGGGTTTTGTACTGTCCTTCAGACCCACCTTGTTCAAAGCCACATATTCCATTCATTCACATCAAAAGGTAGTCTTTCTGTTATTTGTTTCAGTGGTTATGTCACATTTTTTCCCCTGGGCTCCCAGGAAGTCATACTCTTTGGGTTGGAATCTTGCTTCCCCCTCTCATTATTTATGTGACTTTTGTAGATCTTTAACCATTAAATGGAGAGCATGATTCTTCCTCATAAGATCAGAGAGAATACACTGAAGCATGTTAGTCCTGCCATTTAATAAACACTCAAATATTAGCTGTTACTTTTCTGATTATCCCCATCTCCAACAAGCTCCAAGTTCCTTCCCTTTTGTGCACTTGGAGGCGGTTATTTTTCACATCTGTTAATTGAAGTTTGAATATAAAGGACTCAGCACAGTACCTGTAATATGTACATACTCGATAAGCATTACTTATAAAATTAATTAAAATTTACTTTTACCTTTTTTATGGCACTTAACATTTTCTGCTTTGTCATTAAATTCCTGTATATTTGTTTCAGTACAGATGAACTTGAGGAATAGCCCATATCAGAAAGAATAAGACTTTATTCTTGAGATTACCTGCTCAGTTTCCTTGTGGAAGATTTCATTTTTAAAAAACTGGCTAATTAAGCATTTAACTTTTTCTCAAAGTAATACATGCACATTTTTAATAAAAAAGCCAAGAGTTTTCTGCTCACTCTTTACCACCCCCTCAGAGATGAGCGGTTTTCCCCCCTTTAATGAGGATGTCTTTAGTACTAACAATGATAAAGCATAGCACAAGAATTAAATAGAGGAAAGTTAGGTTTCTTTATTCCAGTCAAACAAAGCCTTGGGATGAAGATGATAACTACTACTTCCTCTTTATCGGTAATTCTGTTTTACCTTTGTTTATTTTAGAATTTTGTAGTTCATCCTCAAATACTGCTAAACTAAGTAACTGTCCATGGAAAACAATGATTTTTCTTGATGTGCATATTAAGATTGTGCTTACAAAGTAATACCTAGTTTAAAAGTAATCTTTGCAGGAATATTGAAGAACTGCAGAGACAGACATTTTTAATGGTTTTTAGTTCTTTTGATGGTCTGCATGGCATTTCTACATAGGCTTATCACCCTATTTCTTGATTATATAACTTTAGATACCATCTGTTATCTTCTTATTGTGATGGATGTATATTTTACTCACTTACCATCATTACTCCTCTCCTATTCCCCTGAAGTGAAATTATATTACTCTCTTTCTTCCTCTTTTTATTTATGTACCTACCCTCTGTTTCATGCACCATCAGTTTCTACTACTGTGTCTTTCCAAGCCTTCACCTCTTTTTCCACCTCTGCCTCCCTGCTTTGATCAGCTGTACTTCTAACATTCTGTCTTGTAACCAAAATTATCTGTGCCCTGACAAATATTTTATTCTAAAAGCTAAACAGTAAACCATAGTCACATTATTATGACTGTGTAAATATTCTGTACTATACCAATAATTATACTCAAGCCCCTCAAAGAAGAAATTTTCTATGGCAAATACATTAAAAGTATCATTTTTTTTAACACTTCATCAACTGTGCAAAGTCATACCACATTTTAATTGGGTTCATATTTGAACCATGAGTTTCTCTACCTCAAGTATATAAAGATATTCTTTAATACATTTTTCCCCAAAAAAAGTTTTCAAATTTCTTTTTCCTGTGTAAGTTCTTACGCCATCTGGAATTAATTTTTGCCTACGTTATGAAGTAAAGATGTAATTGTCCCAGTGTTACTTGTTTATCCTTCCTGAGGGATCTACAGTGTCATCTCTCCATTCGTGTATCAAGTTTCCCTGCATGCATGGATCTGTTTCTTACCTTTCTAGACTATTCATTTGGTTAATTTAACTGTCCCTGTGCTAATAATGCCACACTACCTTAATTTTGAGTTCTTTAGTAAATCTGATACCTGGTTCAGCGAAATCTATCTACCTTATTCTGCTTCAGAAGTATTTTGGGGCCATTGCTCTTATATATCTATTTTAGAATCAACTTTGCAAATTCCGTGAAAAACTCTGTTGATTTTTATTAATAATTAACGCTTATATTATGCATACAGTATGACAAACACTGTTAACTCATGTAATCCTCACAGTCTTATAAAGCAGGCATAGTGTTACGACCCTCATTTTATGGACTAGGGAATTTAAGAACAGCCAGATTAAGGCCATTTTCCCAATGTCACACAATAAGTGGCAGAGGCAGGCTTTGAAACCTTGTAGCCTTGCTCCAGAGTCCTTTCTCTTACTATACCATGTTATTTGTTACATTGATGCTCTAGAACAATTTGTAGGAATTCATACCTTACAACATTGTGTTAATGTATGAACAAGTACTCTCCATGTAGGGAGGTGTTCTTTAATGTGTTTCAGCTGAGTGCTATAATTGTCTCCATACACTTCTTGCACATCTTTGGTTAGATTTAGTCATAGGTACCTATTTTTTGTTCTTATAAATGGTATATTCATTTAAGCTCCATGTACTGTTTGTGTTTGCTTGTATTTAGAAATATAATTGGTTTTTGTTTTATTTATATGTATATTTATTGATCAATATATATGTTGATCTTGTAGCCTGTTACCTGTTGAACTCTCACTATAATTTGTCTGTGAATTCTCTTCAGGCAGTATCATCTGCAATTCCTTCCGTTTCAGATTCTTATTCCTCACCTCCCCCCGCCCCCAACCCCCTTTTTTTGGTCTTATTGTTCTGGCTAGGATCTCCATGTAATATTGAAGTACTGAAAGTGGAGTTCTTGTCTGGGGATACCGCCCCTTTTTTTTAAAGGAAATGCTTTTATATTTATACTACTAGATTTTTACTCTTAGGTTTTTGATAAAACCCTATGTCAGTATAAGGAAAATCTCTTCTTGTTTTCCAAGGGCTTTTAAACTGTGAACGGATATTGAGCTTTATGAGATGCTTTCTGAGTTGATCATACTGTTTTCCTTCTCTGTTAAATGTGGCAGATTTCTAAATTTTTCTAATATTGAGCCACCTTTTATTTGCTGAGGTAAACCTAACTTGGTCATGATTGATTTTACCTTTTTATTTTTAAAAATAAACACTGACTTATTTAGGATTTTGACAACTAAGTTCATATGTAAGATTGTTCTGTGATTCTCCTTTATTTGTACTGTCCTTAACTGGTTTTAGTATTAAGGTTATACAAGCCACATGGGATAAGTTAGGCAATAATCTTTTTTTCCTATTCTCTGGAAGTTTGTATATTATTAGAGTGATCTGTAGTAAAAGTCACCTGTAAAAGCCATCTGGTCTTGTGGGAAGGTTTTAAATTACGGGTTTAATGTCTTTAATAATTATGGTACTAGTCAAGATTTCTTTTCACTCTTGAGTTACTTAATGTGTTGGTCTAAAGTATATAATATTCTCTGTATTGTTTAATCTCTGCAACATCTGTAGTTGTAGTCCCTTATTGGTTCTGATAATTTTTATGAGGTCTCTTTTTTCTTAATCCTGTCAAAAGATTATCATGTTTTATTCATCTAGTCTTTAAAAACCAACTTTTAGCTTTGTTTATTGTATGGTAGTTTTCTATTTACTTGATTTCTACTTTTATCTTTATTATCTCCCTTCTGTTAGATTTTTCTATTTTTTCCTAGGTTCATAAGTTGAAAGCTTAATTCATTCACTTTCCATCTTTTCTAATGTAGTGTTTTTTAAGATTAATTTCCCTCCAGAACAGTTTTCATTTCTAGACTTTTGATATATTGGGTTTTTGTTTATGTTCGGTTTTTAAATTATTTTAAATTTATGACTTTTTTGACCCTTGAGTTATCAGAAGTGTGTTTTAAATTTGATATATATGGAGATTATTTTCCCATAATTTTTAATTTTTACTTCTAATTTAAATTGTATGGTGGTCGGAGAACATGGTGTCTATTACACTTATCCTTTGAAAGTACATAGTATATTTTTATAAATGTTTCATATGGGTGAGAAGAATGAGTATTCTTTACCTGCCCTGGGCAGTATTCTATGTTATGTCCATTAAATCAACTTTGTTAGCGGTATTTTGCTCGGTCCTCATATATCTATAGTGATTTTTTTGTTTGCTTGAAGTGTCAGTAATGGAAAGAGTATGTTAATCTCCCACGATCATGGTGGATTTTTCTATTTCTACCTGTATTCTGTTAGTTTTTACTCCGTAAAAAGTAAGGCAATGGTGTTAGATATTTGGAAGTTTAATTTGTTCTGTCTTCTTGGTCAGTTGCATCCTCCACCTTCAAGTAGTCATCCTTTCTTCCCGGAGTAATCCTTTTTGTATGAGTCTGCTTTAATACAGCTACTCATATGGAAATTGGGGGATATTAGTATTTTATTTTATTACTATTTTATTAGTATTTTATTTTATTAGTATTTTCCTTTTTTTCTCCCATTCTTTTACTTTCAACCATTTTGTGTGTTTTTTATGTCTCTTATCTTCAGCATTTAGGTAGAATTTTTAAAAGTACAAATCAATAATCTCTGTCACTTAACTGATTAATTAATTCAGTGTCTTTTGTATTGTGATTTTTGAGCTATTCACACTTGTCTCCCATACCCCCATTCTTTCTAGTTCTGTTTTGAATTGACTGAATTTTTCAGGTGATTTTTTAAAAATTCTATTTTTCCCTACATTGTTTTGAAATAATATACTTATTTCTGTTTTTTAGTGGTTACTCTTGAAATGTAATATGCATATATCTGGTAGAAGTTTTTTTTGGTGAACTCTGTTGTTTATAACTTTCGCTTATTTTTGTTTATGAATGCCTTTGTTTTAATCTTATTCTTGAAATATAATTTTGAGTACATATTTCTAGGTTGTTACTTTCTTTCAGCACTTTGAAGATGTCCTTATGTATTCTGGTTTATATTTTTGATGTATTGGGAAGTTTGTGGTGTACCTAATTCTCATTTGCTGTTCACCTTGCAAAATGAAGAGTCTATATGTTAGATCTTTAAGGTTTGTTTCTGGGTATTTACCCAGACTGTGGGTATTCACCATATGTTATTTCTCTATTCTATATATAAAATAATTTTTTTTAATCTAGTGAAGCATTTTTGTGGGATATTTACTTTTTTTGGTCTTCTTTGTTTTTTAGGTACCATAACTTTTGTTTTTAATTATTATTATTTTTTCTCTGTAGTTGCCTTTCCCCACCTTCCTGGTTCTGCTCCTTCATGGCCTAGTCTTGTGGACACCAGTAAGCAATGGGACTATTACTCAAGAAGAGAGAAAGACCGAGATAGAGATAGAGACAGAGACCGAGAACGAGATCGTGATCGAGACAGAGAAAGAGAACGCACCAGAGAGAGAGAGAGGGAGCGTGATCATAGTCCCACGCCGAGTGTTTTCAACAGGTATGTTCAGCGTGCAGTAATTTGTACACCTGTATTTTATATGCACTTTAGAATTTATATTCAGTGCCAGGATGGAAGATCCACTACAATTGGGAAAGGATTGCTTGAAGAGTAGTTAGGATAGCCATTTTAAAAGCATCAAGGCTGTTTATTCATAAGGACTTCCCACTACCTAAAGCAGCAGTCTTCAAATTTGTTTGTTCATTTCTTCCTTAAAACAATTTTGAAAATGTCATACCCCCTCACATATTTTTATCTTGGCATCAAAAATTTTTCACCTTAAGTATAAATAGTTGGCTATATAGATATAATTTCCAGTCTGTTATAAATCTCACAATTTTAAAATAAAGTTATCATTACTCTATTATATATCCATTGGATTAAGAATACTATAGTGATTTGCTGAACATCATTATCCATTTTTAAAAAATACATAAACAAGCTCTGTAACAGGTGGAAATTCTGCGTTTCTTTTTGTGCTTGAATTCTTACTTCTGAGCCACGTCCCCCAAAGAATTTTATTCTAATGCAAAATATTTTTTTTCTTGAAAGTTTTTTTAATTGATCCATCCTATCAGTCTTCCCTGCAACATACCTATGTAAGTTAAAATGTATTAAAAAATTAATGACCATAAGATTAAGTATTTAAAAATTTTTTGATTTTAGTTATTTATTTTTATATATAAATATAATACAAATTCTGAAAAACAATTTAACATAACTACATTCTTTAATGTGATGGAAGCGCTTCTTCCCATCCCTAAATAATATTTGTATCCATGAATGAATGTTACTACTGTTAGGGGAAAAAAGGCTTTGCCATTGATTATATTTCTTTCTTTCTTTCTTTTTTTAATATATAAATGTAAGCATTGAGAAACCTTGTTCACATAAAATATGTAAATAAGAATTGATGGAATTTTGTTGCGGTTCTGTCACTAAGTTATTTGAGCACTTTAAGATTTAGTGATATGTCAAAATTACACAGCTAACCTGTCATGAAAAGTTACTTTTAAGAATCTATTACCTCATGGCTCAGTTTTCTTAAAAGCAGATAGTTGGAAACCACCTGATTGTTACTTGGTGAAATTGTTTTCTACGGCTGCTACAATAAAAGTACCATAGACTGGTTAGCCTAGAACAACAGAAATTTACTCTCACAGGTCTGGAGGCTAGAGGTCTGATATCAAGGTAGCAGCAGGTTTAGTTCCTTTTTGTAGGCTTTGAGAGAATTTGTTCCCCGCCTCTCTTGTAACTTCTGGTGGTTGTTAGCAATCCTTGGTATCCCTTGGTTTGTAGATGATGCTTCACTCCAATCTGTGTCTGTCTTCACACAGCATTCTCCTCTCTGTGTCTGTGTACAAATTTCCCTATTTTTATAAGGGTAACAGTCTTTGGATTAGGGTGCAGCCAAATCCAGTCAGACCTCGTCTTGCCTTGATGATTACATCTGCAAAGACCCTGTTTCCAAAGTCTTTAGTTTTCTCAGTTTCTTGGAAGAACACCAAAAGGGCTTTACCAAGACTTATCAGAAGACTACCAATTATACTTAATACTCTTTATTTTAGAGGTACCCTGTTCAACTTAATATGCTTAGAAAGGGTTAGGAAAATGGAAATATATCTTCTCCAAAATGTCTGTAAAAATGAAACACCTTTATGTGTATTTGATATTTATTTTCATGCAAACCTGGAGCTGCAAATTTCCCCCACTCCATTTATGGAAAATAGCTACCAAATAACTTAACTGGTAAAAGACAGCTCCTATTGTCAAGCCAGCAGCCACATCACACCCAATTTCTATGGGAAAAAAGTCTGACTTCATTTTTCTGTTCAGTTAAATGAGTTTAATCCATATTTCCTGTCTAAGTCTAAGATAAAATAGTCACAGAATTCAAAATAAGGTGCTGCCTCCCCAGCACTTTCTTTTGCTTTCCTTCAGAAGGAATTTTTGGTTTTGTTTTTTTACTAGTTCAGGGAAAATTCTTACGACTCCACACTACTCTACACGATATCTGACGTTAGAACATCCCAGGACACAGGCCAAAATATTCCATTTCTTACTTCATACTTTGTAGCAGACAGATGTATAAGAGAGAAAGGCCTAAAGCCCTATAGAAGCTTTATGGTTCTTTGAATAAAATAGGTCTTACTGACACTAATATTTTAAATTAGATCTTGTTGATGCCATGATGGTTTTTATACCCTGAGCCAATAATGTACTGTAGTAAAATTGGTGAAAAGAATGCCTTTCTTTTGTAAAAGGCCAGGAACGTGATGGAGGAGAGGTTAGCCAGAGAAGTGGCATATGTGTTACCTACAGGTGTATCATTAGGCAGTTCATGTTCAGGAAAGAATAAATATGGAAGTTGGGGACCTAGAAGTTGATTCCCTAAAACTTTCTGTGCCATTGGAAAGAATTCATTTATTGCTAGCATAAAGAATAAAGTCAAAATTCTTTTTATGATCCGTAAGTCACAAATTCAGTGCACCTTTCTATATTTTAACCCTGGTTCTCTCCCAAGGCAATATACTGCATGCTCTAGCTACACTGAACTACTTGCTCTTCTGGAAAGCCTCATAGTTTAGCACTTCCCTTCTTCATGTTATTCCTGTCCTCTCTGCCTCACAAACTTTCACTGATTCTTCAAGGTTCAGCTCGTATTTGTCTTCTGTGAGCAACTCTGAACCTGAAAGAAAGAATTAATTATTCCTTCACATGCTCCCTAAGCATTTTGTGTATCTTCTTTAAAGCATGTCTTTCTCTTTCAGGGTGTTGACTATCATTTTTCATCTCTGTATCCTCAGCACTTTGTACAGTAATGCCTGGAACATAATGAATGTGTCAGTGAATAAAATGACTTAACACGTATCAGGGAGGAGGGTGAATACAATAGAGAAAAAACAATCTTGAAAACTGTTGGTGAAACTGTGTTAGCCAGATAGGTTTTGAAATGGATAAAAATCAACCCTTATATCAAAGCGTTAATTTGGGCATCTTTCTAATTAACATATCCATTTAGGTACCTTCACAATGTAGAATGAAAGAAGTTAAAGATAACTTTTTTTTGTTATCAGCTATTTTTATGGATAAGATAAATGTAAGGTACACAGTTTTCTGATTTTGCTGGATGAGATGAAGTAATATATCAGTTCAAGATGTGAGCATATGCTTGATTCAGACAGCATTTGTTTTGTTAGATGTGATCATGTAATCATATACTTCTTAATCCAGAAAGGTCCTTAGGGGTTATCCAGTCTAAATTTTGATTTGTCAGATGAGGAAATGGAAGCATAGAGAAATTAAAGCAACACTAGAGCCATACTGTCTACTGGAAATATGGTTGAGATATTACTTAAAATCCTTTCTAGTCTTGAAATTAGGTAGTTTAAAAATTTATTACTTTTCATTTGTTTTTATTACTCTTTCTGTACTTGATTTTTTTTTTTCTTCCTCTTTCGGGGGTGGTGGGGAACCAGATTCATTCTTTCATTCATGTAAACTGACTTTTTTTTTAACATCTTTATTGGAGTACAATTGCTTTACAATGGTGTGTTAGTTTCTGCTGTATAACAAAGTGAATCAGCTATACATATACATATATCCCCATATCTCTTCCCTCTTGCGTCTCCCTCCCACCCTCCCTGTCCCACCACTCTAGGTGGACACAAAGCACTGAGCTGATCTCCCTGTGCTATGTGGCTGCTTCCCACTAGGTAGCTGTTTTACATTTGGTAGTGTGTATGTATCCATGCCACTCTCTCATGTAACTGACATTTTTTGAGTTCCTGTTATGTACCAGGCACAGAGTTGTGTGCTGAGGATACAGAATTACTCATACACTGTCGTTACAGATTTAACCATGTAATATTGTCACAATATCTAGGACTGGTTAGAAGTTTAAAACTTTATGTAAAAAAAAGTGCAAGAAGAAACTCCATAAGATTTATTAATCTTTTTCCTTCCTGTAGCTCCTAATAATATGACTTACACACTGTAGGCACCTGGTAACATTTTATTGACTAGATAAGTAAAGGTATGGTACATACATGCATGTTTGTGTGTATGTGTGTGTTGAAGTGTATGTTTTGAGTTTGTGTGGTGGGACATGTGCTGTTAATAACTTCAGTCACATAAGTGCATGAATTCTGTTAAGTTCAAGCGCATTACTTTCTGGGAAGTTGAATTGTTTCTAATGTAGTTAAAATTAATATATTTGAGATAGTACTGTTATCTCTAGAATGTACATGTTCACAAGGTAAGGAGCTTAATGCAGAACTTCATAGGAAACAAGTCTGAAATGAATTGCTTTGCTAGAGCTCGTAACTTTTCTTTGCATAAATTATAGTGTTTATAAAATTCTTTGTCCATTTCAAACACACTCATGCACAAATGCTACTTAATTTTTATTGAAGCTGAAAGTGTTAATGGTTAAACCATATTTGATTTTCATGTTGCTAGCTGTAGGGCATCAGGCGTAATGTTTACTTAAATCTGACTAAAAGTTCAAGGCCAGAGAGGGAAAAAAAGGTGGAAGAATTTTGTGTTGTTCTGAATTATCCCAGGAATAAAGTGTTCTCTGGAAAATCCAAATGAAGTATAAGGAAAGGCCTTTTTTTTTTCTCAAGACTGAGATTTCAGCAATATGGCATGTAGTATGTGTTGTTACAAATTAGAGTCATTGTTTTGAAAATTACAGACCAGTTTCAACATCTGTTTTTTAGGCCGCTTAATTGTGGGCCAGAGAGAAGGCTGGTCATTCTAGGGTGTTTGAAATGAGCTCTAATGATTTCCAGGCTCAGAGAAACCTTTGTGCTGCAGCTGCTTATCAGAGAAGGGGTCTTTACATTTTGTGTACGAGACCAAATCTTCCACCATCTGTAGGAAGGGTCCCATCAGATGGCTGCCTTCAGAATCTTAAAGGCCTCAAAGCTAACAAGAATTGGTGTGAGGGTTAGAGGGAAAAAACAGGGTTACAAAGGACGAATTATGAGATAATTGACCTTAGTTATTTTTAGGTAAATCCAGTTGGAATCATTACAAAGAACCTCATTTTTAAAGAGGATAATATTAATGCTAATATTCGTTTGTCATGGTAGGTGTGAGTTTATTCTCCTTTAGAAACTTTATTAGAAACAGTCACCTTTACAGAAAGCGTTCTGCTTCTGAAAATTTTAACATTAAATTTAATGAAGATGGTGAGCCTGCCTGTTAGCGGCCATTTGAGGGCCTGCTCTTGTTCCAAACACTTTATAAACGTTATTGCCAATTCTACCACTATCCTGAAAAAGACTGTTGCCAGTTTTACAGATGAGAAAACTGAGTGTTCACAGAGGTTAAGTAACTTACCCTGGGTCATACACTTAGGAAATAACAGTCAGGACGTGTTCCTGGGCCTGCTCTGCACGGACTCTTCCTGCTACTCCACACTGCCTGTCATGGTGCATTGCCTTTCTGATGACACGCTTCCACCTCCCCAGTACCAAGTACACATTTATGATTAGAAAAAAAATCGTGTTTGTATGTAATATATGTGTCCGTGTGTGTGTGTGTGTGTATCATGCATATATATATGCATATATGAATACTCTTTAAAATAACATTAAAAATGTATCACAGGCAATAATAACTTGGTCAGCAATATGACTTGGCTTTAGGTGTCGCACTCCTGAATTATCACTTTTGCTAAGAGACCACAGTTAGGCTTTGTTTTTATATGGCTTATACTTTCACCTGATTCTGTCTCCTGTTATTCTCTCTCAGATTCCTTAACATCTTGAGGCTATGTACAAATTCTAATTTAATAATTTGTATAAAACATATATTTCTAGAAACCAAAGCTCTTTAGTACACAGTGTTCTAAAAGATACTTTTATTCATTCTAAGAGTTTACTGACATTAGGATGTAGAAAATGTTGACTTCTGTGCTGGATGTAGAAAATGTTGACTTCTGTGCTGAACAAAAAGAAAAAATAGACTTGAAGGATTGAGAGAAAAACAGAAGTATGTCTCCATTTTCACGAAAGGACGTGGAGAGACAGGTCTAAGGAGGTAAAGATGACTACCATCAGTCCCAGTTTCACTAGTCCATTCTCTCCAAAATCAGAAAATGGAGGCAGAGCTTAATATGGATTTGAAGTTGTTCCCATGGTCCCCTCCCTCCAGCTTCCTCCTCCTCACTCCACCCCCGCAACCCGCCTCCCTTACCACACAGATAGCGTTAAGTTATTGGGATGTCAGAATTCAAGTATGTATGTCCGTAGGCAATTTTCTGTCTGCATTTTGTGTGGATATTGTGGAAATTGCTTTTTTTTTTCAGTCTCTTGTATGATACTTTATTATCAGCGCCATTTTTCGAACAGGATTTGCTCACTTCGTGTTTCTTTGTCACATTTTGGTGATTCTCACAATATTTCAAACCAGCAAAACGTTGACTTGCTGAAGACTCAGGTGATGGTTAGCATGTTTTAGCAATAAAGTATTCTTAATTAAGGCATGTACATTGATTTTTAGACATAATGCTATTGTACACTTAACGGACTGCAGTATAGTGTAAACAACTTTTATATGCATTGCGAAATCCAAATTTCGTGGACTTGCTTTATTGTGATATTTATTTTATTGGTCTGAAACTGAACCTACGGTTCATATCATTGAGGTATGCCTGTATTCATAAATTTGCACATCTACTAAGAATGCCAATATATGGCGGTTTACAATTGCCTGCTTTCTAATTTGCACTGGAAAATGGAAGTTGCTTTGATGTCACTCTGTTCTTAATGTTTATACCACTTCATTAGATGAATATATACTTTATGTGATTCAAAACCTTAAGAACCTTTATCTACTTGGACTATGTCGTCATAAGCCAAATATTTTTAATATATTTTTAGAATCTTAACTGTGTGCCTAAGATTTTATAAATATCATTAAGAATTTTGGTTGGAAATCTGAGATACACAAACATGCTTTTAAGTCTAAAAAGTAAAATGAAGCTGCTGATTAAAATTTAAATCAGTTACAGCTCCCAAATTTTGAAGAAAAACAGCATTTATATAAAATTTCTACCCTATAACAACTGTGAAAGCACAGAACTTGGCCCTTTAACATAACGTGTAATCATTATATATTTTGTATTCTTGTATTAGATCTAGTACTAATTTGGGAGCAGCATTGTTTTCCTCTCAGTTCAACAAGTATATACTTTGCACCTATTCTGTGTAAGATGCTAACATTAGGACTTCTGGTTTGGACTCAGGTCACGTCTTTTGTAGCTTGAAGTCATTCAGAATCAACAATCCAGTTGTCAAGAAAACTTGTTTCTATTCTGATTTCAGTGATGAAGAACGATACAGATACAGGGAGTATGCAGAAAGAGGCTATGAGCGCCACAGAGCAAGTCGGGAGAAAGAAGAACGACACAGAGAAAGACGACACAGAGAGAAAGAGGAAACCAGACACAAGTCCTCTCGAAGGTTTGCTCTTTAATAGTGAATCATTTTGAAGCCAAGAGAAATTGATTTGTTTTCAGGAAGTAAAAGCAAACATTTCTAAGTAACCACTAGAGCATTATATGTGTTCCTAATTGGAAGACTATAGTTGGTTCCTTATAGGTTTCAACAAAGATATTGAAATCTAACCAGATTATAATGCCCATAAGCCAAAATTAGCATGGAATAAAAAATATGAGAATTAGACTTACTACATTATCTTGGGTGGCGGGGGGGGATTTGTCATATGAATCAGTTTTTAGTAGTAATTGTTATTAAACAAACTGATGTTCAGTTTAATCAAAGAAAATTCAGGGCCTTATAGTCCCCCCCCACCAAAAAAAAAAATCAGCATTAAATTTTAATGCCTATTGTTTGCCTAAAATCAACTCTAGGAAGTATTTCCTGTTCTGATCTAGTGCTTCAGTTTCTAATTTGTAATTTAGTCTTTTAGAATGAAGTATATGGGCCCTAGTGGCCCTCTTGGCATAGTGGGTGGTGCGTCGGTCTCATAATCTAATGTATATGGTCCTTAGGGTTCTAGGAAAATATTAATGAAGGTGAGCATTAAATGTAAATATAATCTCAGCATAAAGGTCACATAAAAAATAATTACTCCCCAAAATGTGTTTGAGAAAAAGAAAGTATTAGATTATTTAAAACCCACTGTTATACTGAGAATTTACCTAAAGTAGGTTGATCCGTCACTACTTAAACATTTTTAAGAATACACCTTTCTTTTTTCTTTAGTAATAGTAGACGTCGCCATGAAAGTGAAGAAGGAGACAGTCATAGGAGACACAAGCACAAAAAATCTAAAAGAAGCAAAGAAGGAAAAGAAGCTGGCAGCGAGCCTGCCCCTGAACAGGAGAGCACCGAAGCTACACCTGCAGAATAGGCATGGTTATGGCCTTTTGTGTACAGTAGTGCCAGAAATAGATACTATAAATCTTATTTTTCTGGATAATGTTTAAGAAATTTGCCTTTAATCTTGTTCTTTTAGTATGAAAAGTTAACTTTTTTCTTCTAAAATAAAAGAGTGAATTTTTCATGTTAAGTTAAAAATCTTTGTCTTGTAATATTTAAAAAATAGACAGTAATGACTTTGTATCGAAGAAAGTAATGTGAATGAGTCACTCAGCAGGGAATTTAAAGAGCTATGTTTAGCTGTGTACATAATATCTGATTGATAAAGGTCAAGGTTCCCTCTTGGCCAGTTTCCTTGAGGAGTTAATCAAATACCAGTCTCTTAAGAAGTTGCACTGCAAAATGCATCAAAAGGCACCTCTGAGTCTTGAGATTAAAACTAGTCTTTTATCACTGCTGTGGCACTATTGCTTTGCATATTAAAGAACTCACACAGTTTTGATACTGCAACTTTTTTTTTTTTTTTTGTGGTATGCGGGCCTCTCACTGTTGTGGCCTCTCCCGTTGCGGAGCACAGGCTCCGGACGCGCAGGCTCAGCGGCCATGGCTCACGGGCCCAGCCGCTCCGCGGCATGTGGGATCTTCCCGGACCCGGACACAAACCCGAGTCCCCTGCATCGGCAGGCGGACTCTCAACCACTGCGCCACCAGGGAAGCCTGATACTACAACTTTTTGATAGCAGGTTTTCAGTGTTCTAAATTTGGGTTCATGGTGAAACTAAAGGGGAACTTTTCTATCCAAAGTAATAAAATCTAATGGCACTTGGGTGACCTCTGAAATAACTTGCCCTAAATGTAGTTTCTGGCAGGCACATGGACAAAATACTCGTCACTGTGACAAATTTGAATTGCCTCAAAGCCATCTCTTATGAGCTAGGTCAAGCTGGTTTGGCCTTTCTTGATGGTTCTTCCAAGGCTCATTGGTTGAGCAGCACGTAGAGTTTGTATACAGTTACTAGCTATACTGTGAATAAAAATAAATAAGCTTTAGATTAGTCATTTCCCATTACATTTAAGAAAGTACAAGTTTATAGAATTCTGTGAACATTTTTAGGGATAGCCCTTAGAAGGTATTTGTCAGTGATGGTAGCAACATGGTTTTGAAAGAATGAATTACTAGGAACTTTTAAATAGTGATAATAGAAATGAACTTAGTATCACATACTAAAAGACAGCTATATAATTTTTGAAAAATATTTATTTCTCATTTGATGAACACTTTTCAGCAATGCACTTTTAAAATCCTCTGTCTGGAAATTGTTTTTAAAATGCCCATAGTGTACCCTTTGCAGACCTCAGCATATACCAGATTTTAATTTAACTGTATGATTTGAATTCAGTGGGGGCATACAAACCATGTCAGCTGTTTAAGAGCTTTTTATTGAATAGAAAAATATAAACTTAAAGTTCTAGAGTAATGAGAAATGCTCCACACTGAATAAAAACTATTAGTAATGTTTCTATTTTGAGAATTATATTTTCTGAGGTGTAATTGGCTTTTCATTAGATCCTACTTTTCCTGACATTAAAGTTTATATTTTTACATTGTAGCCTTCAAATACAAAAATCGATAAGATAAATACATTGTTTCAACTTAGCTTATTTGTGATTTCCTGTTTTTCTATGACCCATCATTGATTCTATAAAAAAGTGCCGGGCCAAGAAGCAATGGTGAGAGTAATTTTTCCTTTAAGTTCTTTTAGCATCCTTGCCAAGCAAGCATGTATCATTCCTGATGTACTTCTGCCATTGACAGCAAGAAGAATATCACCACATCTAAAAAAAATAAAGGTACATGATTAACATTTTGAGCCACAGCGGAAGTTAATGCAAGTTTTTTTTGGTGGTCCCAGTTTTTGCTCCATCTGTCAGTTTTAATTATGTTATCAGTACTTCTAATTAAGGTTCTCCCCCTCACTTAAATTCTTCAAATTCTATTGTTCAGCTTGTTTTAGAAAGAATGCTAAAAGTATAGGAAGTTGCTGTATGGGACCAAGAGTAACAAATCATTTTGGATTTCTTAGAAATGGAATGCTGCATAAATGTTTTAAATTTCTTACCAATAAAAAAAGATACAATAGGTGCCTTATTTCACATGGGGCCAGGCTTTTTGCATGTATAAAACACAATCTTTGGATATAAGTTTTTTGTTAAGTAGTCATTATTATTACCTGATTCTTCCATCGTTGTATGCTGGTGTTCCTTCAACAATGGATTTGATAAAGAAAGGTTTGTTCCCATTGTATTCTTCATAACCTCCTACAATGCAGAAGCCCAGACTTCCAGCTGTGTTTCTTCGCAGTATAACATCTTTACAGTTGTACAGGTACCTGAAATAGAACGAAATCAATGTAAATGCGCAGTTAATTCGAACTCATAGTAATTACTGTGATTCATCTCCCATTCCCTTTATTGGCATTATTTTTTTTAGGCTTAATAGCACTGGATGGGTCTCATTCAAAATTGTGTCATAGCCCAGTTACCTTTGTGCTTTTAGCTGGCTCTTTTTTTTTTTTTTTCCGGTATGCAGGCCTCTCACTTTTGTGGCCTCTCCCGTTGTGGAGCACAGGCTCCGGACGTGCAGGCTCAGCGGCCATGGCTTACGGGCCCAGCCGCTCCGCGGCATGTGGGATCTTCCCGGACCGGGGCACGAACCCGTGTCCCCTGCATCGGCAGGCGGACTCCCAACCACTGCGCCACCAGGGAAGCCCTAGCTGGCTTTTTCTAATTTTTCTAAAAATTTCTAATTTCTAATTTTTCTCTTTTCTAAAGCTAACCACCCTTTTAAAAGTGACACCATCTATTATGTTCTGTTTATGTCTACTGGGAAAGAATCATTTCTGGCTTAAAGATTTAATTTCTCAACTTATATTAAAGTTATGCCTAAATCTTTACTGATGAACCACATTCAAGCATACTTACAGTTATCATATTTTTATTTCCTTATGGATGTAAATAATTTTTAATGAAGGAAAAATTCTTTGAATCGTTAATATCTCAGTGGAAAAAATTTAAATGTAACCCTAATTCATTGGCTGAAGTTCTGACTTTTGAAAGATACCAGTTTATACATAGTTTTACATGTTTGATAGGTTATATAGAAGCATGCAGGCAGCGTAATATACTGAATGGAGACTGAGGTGCATTTAAAGATTGTAAGAATGATTCATACTGAAGGAGAAAAACCTGGCAGTAAGTTAAAAACTGAATAGCAAGTTATAACAGGAATGGGAGAAAGACCATAGGTCTTTTGTAAATGGGTAGAACCCTCAGCTAAAATAGAAAATTTGATTGAGGAAGCTGTTCCTTTTATTATTCAGTGGCAGTTGGATCAGTGTTAAAATAGGTGCAGGCTAAGTACAAAACTGTGTTACAGTTATGACAGAGGTATGTCAGGAGCTGGATTTGACTCCAAAATCCCCCAAGTCCAGGAACTGGTTTGAAAGAGAATTAGCATTTTCAGTGTTGGTAAAAGTCAAGATTTGGTGATTTTGTTTATAAACTGTACCTTGAAATACTAATTTTTTTGAAAAACCAATAAAAAGTCTCTTGAGAAATGTTCTGGTGATGAAGCTGGTCATTACATTTGTTACTGACCTTGCTAATCAATGTAACATGACTTTTTCATGGCATTTCGACTCCCATTTGAAGTAAAACAAGCTTTGGGTTTGTCTGGTGGGTAACTTTAAAATGTAGTGCTAAAATGCAACTCAAGTTTGTTTTGTATCTGTTGTCATACATATATATCATTTACAATAATTTCTTTTGCTGAAATTATTGCTGAAAAATATGAATTCATTAAAGGAAACAACCATATTTTTATTATAAAATATTCATTTGCTGTATTTCACAGTAATACTTGATGTTAGTGAATTCATCCTGTAGGAGTTGTGGTGTGTTTGATACCACATTTACACAGTGGCTCACTGACTGCTCATGTTCAAAGCAGGTAATTGTTCCCCAGACACTAGAGCATTATGTTCCCACCTATGCCCAGTGTTTGGAGGAGAGCTGGTGGGTGCTTCTTACCCAAGGTTATGATTAAACATGTCTTAACGTTCTTTAAAACATATAAATGGGTACATGGAGCAATACTCGAAACTTAAGTATTTCTCACCCTTTTGACCATTGGGTTTTTTCATTAATTATCACTTTGGACCTTGACTCTTAATATTTTATTCCATGTGGACAAGCTATAAAAATAATCATCTAAAATTTTTACATTACCAATACAAAAATTTCAACATAACATTAATGAGTCATTCTCATTGTCTTACAAGCATATGGTGACATTTTCCAGAGGACATGTGGTAAGTGATCTGTCAGGACACTGAATGCAGAAGTACATATGAGAGTCCAGTTATCTTCTATTAAGCCAAACATTAAAGAGGTTTGCAAAAATCATACACTGCCACTCTTGTAATTTTTTAAAATACTGCTTCTTATAAAAGATGTTATTTATGTTAATATATAATGGATTATTTTAAATGATTTAATAAAATTATTCAGATTAATATATAAGGTAAAATATTAGTAGGTATAACCTATATAAGCAAAAGCTCTTGGGGATCATCAATACTCTAAATAAGTGTAGGGGTCTTGAAAAAAAACTTTGGGAATTGCTGCTGTAGACATGTTTATCAAACTTGATGTTCCACTGGTATCTCAACCTCAGCATGTCCAAAACAACTAATATCTCCTCATTCTTCCTTACTGTGTAAAATAATTACATGAATGGCCCAAGTCATCACCCTTCCCTGGTATCATCCGTGCCACTTATTGTATAATTTTGTGGTGCCCCCCTCCGATTCTGGATTCAGCCATAAGATCATCAGTGGGACGTTGGCCAGAGCCAGCCAAATCTAGACACAGGAGCATGGCCAACCAAGATTAGCAGAGCCACCTAAACGACCCAGAAAGGACTGCAGATGCATGAGGGAGCCAGCCAAGATCAATGACGCCTGGCCTGGGTCAGCTGAAGCTGATCTGTGTCTGATGTTCCCTGCGGAATGGGCATTCTGCACATCAGAGGGGCCGCTCACTGTGGGCCCAGGGCTCTGCAGGCTTGGCCTGCACGCTCCAGATGTGGGCAGCCTCACTTCCATCTTCCCTCTTCGACTTTCACTTTCTGCTACTGAGGTTTTGTGGCTAGTTTGTTACATAGCATGATTGTGAAAAGTAACTGATATTCTTAACTCTCCTAGTTTGGTTATGTCCTCCAGCTAGACGAAACATACCACCATTCACTCCAATGTATTTCCTAGGTTCCCAAAGCACCCTGTGCCTACATAATATTTTAATTATAACTTCTTTAATTCATAATTTTTAATAATTTACTATGACATGTTGTTGCTTACTGTATTATGAAGGCCATGAGGGCTATTCCTAGAACCTACTCTATTGATTATTTCATTCAACGAATGCCTGCTAAGCAGAGCCATTTAAAGACCTACAGAGACACTAGGTATTCCTGTGGAGGCTCCACCCACTATTACAACAAACACATTAAAAGTGCATTCATATCCCACCAGAAATATAGGTGAGTTTGGGACAATTATAAAAGACTAATTTTGCTCCTAAATGACTTCGGCAGGAGCTACTCATTTGATTCTGGATTGACTGTGACTTATTAGCAAACATCACACAGGGAAGGTAATGGTGGGAGGTGGGGAGGAGAATGGCAAGAAATTTAAGGCCTAAGAGGCTAAGCAATGAAGAAAAATACATACGGTGCTGCTGGGTGCATGACACATCCACTGAATGACAGAAATCTGAGGCATTTACACTCCTGCAGAACTTGTTTATGGTAAAGAAACGGTAAGACTCAAATTATAAAAGCTAAATATAGGCTTCACATCCTCCTAAAGGATGCTCCCCAAACACTGCATAGTGGTTAAGATCCCAACCAGGCAGCCCAGTTCAAATCCCAGTTCTGCATATTAACTAGCATGTTACCTTAGGCAAGTTACTTAACCACTCTGTGCTGCAGTCTCCTATCTTTAAAGTGGCGATAATATTAGTACCTAGATCATAGGACTGAGGTGAGCTTTAAATGAGTGAAAAATGCAAAGAACATGTAAAGCTCTTAGCAGAGTGCCTGGCACACAGAAAAGGTTATATCAGTATGAGCTACTGTTGCAGTTGTTATTTCTATTCCGGGTTTGGATGTACTTGACAGTGTCCCTGTCCTATAGTTAAAATGTAAGTTTTAAGTTTTTGACTTAAAAAAAAAAAAACAACCCATGATATTTGCCTCCCTGCTCTTCGATACAGACAGTCCTCATCAAAATGCTTTCTGAAGTTCAGGAAAGTGAAAGGTTAAATACTTAGGCAAGAGAAGAAATGAATTAATGTGTATCACTATCATACTAGTCCGGATGAGAGCATGTTTTCAAAGACTTCCAGATGTGGAGTGTGGGCCCTGAGAGCCAACAGTGAATAAAGCAGAAGGTCTTCAGTGTTTTCTGAATCCCCTCCAAGTGAATTGCATCTGATCATTTGTATAGCTTAGAGCCCATGTCTGGAGCTACTGCCCAGGGGTGTACAAAAGGCATCCCTGATAAGGGTGAGACACATTTGCATTGTCCTTAATAACCTACTTTTACTCTCTGCTACTGTTTATTATATCTGACACCCACTGGGGTTCAGCATACTAATGGTACCCTCTTCATATACATTCATTCTACGTGTTGGACTGCACTTGAGGACATGATCACAATGTCCTAGAAAAGAGATTGTTTCTAGACCTGCTGACATATCACTTTTCTTCACTGGTAGGGAATATTAGGTAAGTGGCTGGATCATACTTTAGGGCAAATAGTTTTCCCTCAAAATCTGTTAATCAAAAGGGGAAAAGGTTTGACTGGGTAAATGTATAACTTGGAGGGAAATGTCTTCTTTGTGAATTAAAAAAAAAAACTATTTGCAGCCTAAATCTCTAGTGGTTCCGGCAGGCAAGTAACTTTTGCTAAGGCCTGAAACTCTTAGGACATCACTAATGCCAAATGACTAGAGACATTTATGCCCATGGTATTGCATCAGTGAGGGAGAACCTGGCACCTTTGGGGCTCTATGCAGTCAAGATCAGAAATGCCAACCTGCAAGATGGCCCTGGTTCCTTCCTTTTATTATAAACCTCCAGCAAACAGCCACTCCAGGAAAAATTTAGCTCAAAGGTTAAAAAATGAACCAGAGACATATAAAAGAAAAGGCGGAGAGTAACAGTAAAAACAGTAACAGACAAAAATCACTCACCAGAAAAATGCTGCCACAGAAATGAAATGCTGCTAGAGAAAAGGAAATTTATAACCAACCCTATTCCTGTGAATTTAAAATACTTCTGAAACAATGGCTCTGTAAAAAAAGATCAAGGCAGAGATACAAGATTTCAAGGGGGAGATATAAGACAAGAGGAAAAGAAATGGGCCGAGAAGAAAGACGTTGAAGGGAAAAATAACACAGAAATGAAAGTGAGTACAAAGGCAAAGATGTACTACTGAAAACACAGTAAGGGTTATGAAGGACAGATCAAAACAAGCAAAGAAAGCAGAATGAAAGTAAATAGAATTGAAAAGGATTCAAGAGAAAATGAAAGATATAAAACAAAAAGAGGTAACATACATATCTGGACTCCCTGAAAAGAAGACGCCAAATAACATTTATCTTGAACGTTAGGTAGAAAGACCAAGCCACATAGAGAAGGAAAGAAATGAGACAGGCCTCACTTCTCCACATCACCACTCAGTGCGAGTCAGTGATGCAATGCCTACGAAATCCAAAAAGAGGTGATCAGATAGTTTTATAACCAGGTAACCTATCACAGGGTTGTACAGATAGAGCATGATTTCTTTAACCAGTTCCTATTGGTAGTGGACACAACAACAGTGCAATGAACACCACTGTACCTTCCTTATGAATTCATTTTGCAACATTGCTTACGAAAGATGAAAACAACCTAAGTGTCCACTACCAAATTAGGTCTCAACAATACTATCAGGACTGGCTGAATCAATATGGTACTTCTATACAAGAGAATACTATTGGCCATAGAAAAGAACGAGGAAGCTTGATGTGTACTGATGTGAAATGATACCCAAAGTATATTCTTAGATTAAAAAAAAATTATGGTACATCATAGTGTGTATGTTACCATTGTATGTGTGGGTGTACATATATACCTAGACTAGGGGTCAGCAAACTACAGCCCAGCCCAACACCCAATTTTATAAATAAACAGGCATGCCCATTCACCTATGTATTGACTGTCTATATGGCTGCTTTCACACCACAACAGCAGAAATGAATAGTGGCAACAGAGACAGCATGACCCTCCAAATCTGCACTCTCTGGCCCTTTTCAGAAAAAGTTTACCAACCTCTGACATAGACACTCCCTGGAAAATTACACAAGTCATTGGTAACTGTGACCTCTGTTGAGCGGATCTGAGGGGCCAAGGGTGGAAGACTCACTTTCACTCTCTCTCTACCCTTTGGTGCCCTCTGAATGTTCACTGTGCTTATTACTACGAGGAGAGGAGGGGATGAAGGAAACTAAGAATTGCCAGGGGGACTGCAAACCAGTGTTGTCTTTGCTGGCTTCACACTTTCTATTCTTCTAAAGGAAATGAGCAAAATCCAGATTGGACTTCTGATAAGATCAGGGAAGTGCTGTGCCCAAAGTCAAGGGCAAAGGTAGAGGGAGAGAAAGCCATTCACTTGGTTGTACTTGAAGTAAAACACATCTCACATTTGTTCTGTCTTTACATGAATGAACGGCAAGGAACTCTGTTTTATAAGACAAGTAGCTTTCAAGCACAAAAAACTTTTTTAAATGATCCATTTTAATAGATTGAAGTTTTAGAAAAAATTTTTTCCATACGATTTTAGTTAAAGTAAATTCTCTTCTTCCACTCAGGAAGAAAATTTTTTTAAAAAATTAAAAAATTTTTTAAACTCAATGCTCAGTTTTTAACTTAAAATGTACTCATTTAAAAAATATTTTATCAACTAGTGAAGGCTAAAAAGGGAATCTCAGTGTGTATTTGAGGTAGGGATGTTTTTTAAAACCTCATTTAAAATTAGAGAGAGAGAGAGAGAGACCAACCTATCTCCACCCTCGAGAAAAATGTACTAAAACCAAACATCCTACTTTCATTCATTTAATCCTCTGCCAGATACCATCATCAGTGACTCTAATGTTGAACATTTAAGTCATGCATTTGGAATTATTAAGGCAATCCTTTGAAGGCCAAGAGCTTACGCTCTGATGCAGGTGAGCAAACCCCAAATTATTTGTCCTTCGAATATTTGATTTCTGTATCTAGCCATTTAGCAAGGCTGCCCTCAAATCCTTTCCTGAACTTTCCGAAACATTTATCTGGCTCCCCTCTAAGGCTCTAGTTACATCTCACTGAGATGACAAACTAGTTGCTTCCTGAAGGTTTACACCAGGACTTTTCAAGAGTAGGAACAAGGGAGAGGTGATCTGAGGCCCTCAATCAACACAGGAGCCAGCATCTGGGCAAAGGCAAACTGTGCTGCTGCGTTGCTCTGGGTTTAGCTGGGGCCACCAGAGAGCTGGAGGCGTGAAGCCACAGACTGGTTTTACCTCCATGCAAGTTCCTAGGCCCGCCACTAGCCAATTGAGAAAAGCTGACCTTGCCCTGCTCCAGAGTGTGTGAAAACAGCGCCCTCTCTCTGTCGACTGAACTTCCTGACGCACATACAACCCACACAATCGAACATGGCAGCCCTACGACCTCCTCGCCGTGTAGGCCAAACAGTGTTTCCACACCCAGGCTTTCGTCCCTGCCCAAGAATTGCTGCAGTTTCAGTTACCAAAAGGAACACAAATTCTTTCAAACAGACTCACAACCAAGCCTGGGTCTCGTTAACATGTCAGTGCCCTGAATCAGCCCAAGAGAGTGAAACAGTGGTCTAAGAACTAGCATCGTTTCCTCCCACACCTCCCCAAGGATGTCACGCTGGGACTCACCGTGGTAATTCCAGCCACATGACCCAGGAGGGGGACCGGTTGCCAGGTGGGGCCGTGTCTTTGTGGTTGAAGTCCAGCGCTGCTGGGCTGCTGCCTTCTTCCTGGGGCTCACATTCTCTGACTTCCAAAGCTTTAAGTACCACCGAGGAGGATGTGCTTTTCAATAAAGCAACCGCCTCGCTCCGGCTGACCTCTGTTAGTTCAATCCCGTTCACATTCAACAGAACGTCACCTAGTGACCGGAGAAGCAGAAGCCATTCTTAGTAAGAGTGCAAACCGGAAAGGCAAAGGGGCAGGGACTGACTGGGATGCGGGTACGTGGAGAGGACAAGGGGCACTTCCTTAGCCTCACGTCAACATGCGGCTGGGTTTTCTCACATCAAATCGCGAGCAGTGCGCATGTGCCAAGGCGCTGGTAAATCACGTGGGGGGGATTCTAACGCACACCTATTGGTATTTGGCTCTTGCCTTAGAAAGGGGGAGAGGGGGAGAGAGAGGGAGGGAGGGAGGGAGGAAGGGAGATAAAATAGCCACGTTCACTATTTAATCAAAGAAAACCTCCTTTTTTTTTTTCTTTTCTTCCCATTTTTAGCACAAAGGTGGAGCATGTGGCAAAAGTGCCCAGCACCCACACGGAGCCAGGCATGTAGTAAGCACCCAATAAATAAGGGTTGAATTAATAAATAATAAGCTTCCCATGAGAGAGTCTGACAGATGAGTCTGCGGCAGTTAAGAACAATGGGCCTGGAACTGTGTTCCTAAAGAGGTGGGAAGAAGAGGTTCCATTTCTATTCAGTGCAAAGGTGCTGACAGCTACCACTGGTTAAGCCTCTACTGTGTGCGGGGCCATCCTATCATATAACCCTCTGCTCACGTTCTCTCACTAATAAGTCACTTCGTAGTTGACCTCATCGTCCTCCACCCGGGTGCTTGGGTGAAAAAGAAAAGAGAAACTAAAGTACATACCTCCCCTACCTCCATTTCCTATCTTTTTATCTCCCTCCTGTCTTTCTGCCTCCTTTGAATATCAACTTTCTCGCACAAAATAACCGTAGCAAGAGTAAAAGGACAGAAGGAGAAAGATGGGAAAGGCCTTGAGTTCATCCTGAACCCCAGAGAAGCACCGTTAGGTTGGCTGACTGAAGCCCTTCACACATGCCATCCCCCCGTGGCCCCTCAGGCTGAGCAACTGTACTTCAAAAACTTCACATTTTATTTCTTGAATCTGAACACCCTGAAAGGGCATATCGGCTCAACCATCAGCTACCCATCCATGGGAATTGACAATACTATCAGAGATACAAATTGGCCATCTCTTTCCTTCACTCTAAGGAGCCCAAATCATATAAGATTAAAGTAGTGAAACACTTTTCATCAATGGGAAAGTACCTGGCTTGGTATTTTCACTTAATAAATATTCACTGAATCAAAATCTATCAAATTATTTCTCCTATCCAACCCATATATGGAACGATTCATGAACAGTTTCATCACTGGATCAATCCACCAAAGAATTACTTAGAATGAATGGAACCAAATTATGCCGTTTAATCAAGGCAACTTGCTCATAACTGTAGCCCTTCCCTATTAATTCTTGGCATTGTTTGCAGATACTCACTTTACCAGCAAGCAAGGTGGCCCACATCAACCCACATGAACCAAGAGGGGTGAAACCCGGTCCAGGAACTATACTCAAACCAATCATGGTCAATGGGTTGCAGATGCCCTGGCCAGATCACCCTCACATTCTCTTGTTAATTCTGGAAACAAGTTACCTAACCCAGTAAGCCACTAATTCCTTTTAACACTCTGCTGCCCCAGTACCTTAAGTCTCTTTACTTTTTACCTGTTTTTATTCTTCCATCTCTGCTTATGACTCCTCCGGGCTCAACACTGATGACATAGATTGGCAAATTCCACTCCCTATGTGATGTTCCCCCTGCAACGGTCATGCCGAGTGATTCACTGGGGTCTTTTTGGACACTTACCACCTTCTCATGACAAGTGACCACAGGGTGGAGGGGCTGAAGGCACAGACAGAAAAACAAATATAGCACGTTTATTCGTAAGTGGCTTTGCATTTCTTACATACAAAAAACTACCAAGATTGCATAAATATATGATGGTGGTTCTTGGTCGTACATAGAGAGAAGGAGGGAGAGAGAGGCAGAGAACTCCTCACTTGGTCCTCACTCTCAACAGAGTTACATTGTCCCAAATTCCTTAGGCTGACTCAGAGAAAATTTATATTCCAAATGGGAGAAGTAAAAAATGGGAAGAGGAATAGGTTGGAGACCACTGGAGAAATATTAAGTATACAAAGTGAACTGCACCCCAAATTTTTCAGGTGATCCATTTATTCCTGATACGGTGAGTCACATTTCGTAAAACTCTCGTCATGCATGAATATCAGGAAGTTTTTCTAGGTTAAAATGTAACCATATTTAAATTAAATAGTTCCAGTTTAATTTATGCAGGTAATCAATTACAGAAATCCTCAAAGAAAAATAATGAATTTCCTAGATATTATACTCTAAAATCTCACCAATATCTAGGTTTGCCCCAGCTGACAACTTTACTCTTACTTTAGCAGTCCTAAATAATGTGCAGTTATAGCCTTTAATTTTATTACATAAAACATAATATATACATTATATAATATACAATGTAGACCAACTTTTCAAAAGCAAATTAATTGTGATTTGATTCAACAACACTAGATTAAAAACATTGAAACGACATTCAACATTATCTTGAAGCAGTAAGAGTAGGTCAAGGGTACTGCTTTATCAATGAATATGTATCAATACATATTTTTCAAAAAAGTTATTCTCCTTCCTGCTTGGGCAGTGATCTAGGAGACTAGATGGGCATTTGGTCTGCAAATAAATACTTATAACACTTGACCAAACCTCCAAAAGTCTATGGTTCAAAACATAGCTTATAGTTCTATCTAAAGAAAGAAAATTTAAAAACACATCTGACAAAAATAACCAAGCTACAGAACAAAATATAAGTATACTACCTTTCATTTTTTTTAAAAAAAGGAGGGAAATAAGAATTTGTACTGATACTTGCATTTTCATAAAGAAATTCCGGAAGAAAAAGTGGCTTCGTGGGGGTGGAGGGGGAAACTGGGAAGATCAGGGAAGGGTGAGAAACTTAATATATACTTTCCATTTTTTGAACCCTGTGAATATATTATCTAGGCAACAAATCAAATGAATTATAATCAAACTTCTGTAAATTTGATTGTTGACATCATACAGAACTAATGCTTGCATGTACAGAATCAATTTTTAATGCTTCATTATGAAGCAAGATAAGCCTAGGATTTTTGTGCATTTATTATCTGATGATTTCCTATGGTTTTAAATAACCCACGTCTGTTTTAATGGTCTTATTGTATACAGTAATGCCCTGTGATTGTATCCCTAGCCCTGAACATTGTGTTTAACACATTGATGATGATAAGTACATGTTTGTCGAATAAATGGATGGATGAATTGCAAATTGCCACATTATTTTGATAGTAATAGAATAATAAATTGGAAATTAAGATTATAGCAAGGTATATGTTACAATTAGTACTTGTAAGGTCTGGGTTGTGTTTATATGAACCTTAGAACTTTGAAGTGCCCGGTAGAGATTGATTGTCAGATGAGGACTGTAAAACTGAAATGGGGCTTTCTTCAGAGAAAAGTTTCAAGACAACACAAGCAAGTAACAGTATGAACATAGTGGTCCTAGCATTCCAGCTGAGGCAAAGGAGTAGACTTGGAGAGGATCTCAAGATCTGTCCTTAGTACATGACTTTTCCTTTTTAAAAAGCAATTAGATTCAGAATGTCTCTTCCTTTAACCACAAATATCTCTCAAAAGATCTTGGGCTTCCCTGGTGGCGCAGTGGTTGAGAGTCCGCCTGCCGATGCAGGGGACACGGGTTCGTGCCCCGGTCCAGGAAGATCCCACATGCCGCGGAGCGGCTGGGCCCATGAGCCATGGCCGCTGAGCCTGCGCGTCCGGAGCCTGTGCTCCGCAACGGGAGAGGCCACAACAGTGAAGAAAAAAAAAAAAGATCCCAGCTTGGAGATGCAGGCAGTTCTGAAATGCCCCCAACTCAGGGCAAAGCTCTAAACCCAGAGACTCCAACAGGCTGCCCTGCTGCTTCAGCTTGTTCCTGGGGATATTCATAAGGCATTTATTCCCTGTGCTCTCAAAGAAGGGCTTAACTCCATTATTTCTAGGGGGCCTGGGGTATTGTAGGGGTAGTTAGTCAATCTCTCAAGGTGATGCCTTATACACATATGGAATGCTCTGGAAAATAAGGACATCTTTTATGATGTAAATACACATACACACACACACACACACACACACACACACACACACTTTATCTCTTCTTGAACAGCTGCCTAGTATTTCATTGTGTGAATATGCCATATCCACCATTAGTGACCTTTTGGGTTTTTTACAGTCTTTCACGAAATTAAACAGTGTCACTGTGAATATCCTTAGACACACATATCTTGTGCACTTGTGTAAATATTTCTTCAGGCTAATGTCCTAGAAGTATAACTGCTAAATCAAAGAGCCTGAGCATTTAACATTTTGATAGATATTGATAAATTACCTTTGAAACAGCTCTATCATTTATAATCTCAACAATACGCTGTGAAAATGCTAATTTCCCACAATTCATCCAGTACTGGGTTTTAGCAATACAGTATTTATAACGTTTACCCAGGTGAAAAAAATTCCAATAATTTAATTGCCTTTCTAGTAGAAAGTTTGAACATCGTTTGTTGCTATTTGGGTTCTATATAATTTTTTTAAATTAATTAATTAATTAATTTTTGGCTGTGTTGGGTCTTCGTTTCTGTGCAAGGGCTTTCTCTAGTTGCGGTGAGCTGGGGCCACTCTTCATCGCGGTGCGCGGACCTCAGTGTCGCGGCCTCTCTTGTTGCAGAGCACAGGCTCCAGACGCGCAGGCTCAGTAGTTGTGGCGCACGGGCCCAGTTGCTCGGCGGCACATGGGATCTTCCCAGACCAGGGCTCGAACCCGTGTCCCCTGCATAGGCAGGCAGATTCTCAACCACTGTGCCACCAGGGAAGCGCTATTTGGGTTCTAATAGCAATAAGCGAGAGATTTTATAACACTGTAATCACTCCAGGTTCCTCTGACTTCATCTATAAAATGGGTCAGAATGCCCACATATGGCAAACCTGTGGCTAAAAGAAATGCAGTTAAATGGAAGATACGGCCTTTATCTGAGGATACTTTGGTTAAAAAAATGTGTTATTAAATTCATGTGAAAGCAGCAAAATGACATATCCTATGAAATATTCCAGAAGTTCCACTGGCTTCTCTCCTGCCACTCCAGTTAATAGGGCGTGTTACTGAGGCCTTAATTATTTTGTCATGAATAAATATTGCCTGAATAATGTACAGACTGGACAGCTACTCCTTTAGGAAAAGAAAAAATTATTTGTTGTTTACTTCCATGTGTCAGGCCGGGAAAACCGAGGCTCACCATTAAAAAAAATTTGATCAATGAATCACAACTGGCAGGAGAAAGATTGAGTGCTGAAACCTAGGATGTCTGACCCTAAATCCTTGCTCTCCCCTGTACACCGCTCTGCTTTTAGAGGTACCATTTAAACACGTGATATAAATTAATCTATCAAGTTTCAGGTGATGGTCAGAAAAACACACATGAAAGAATTAATTACCCAATTATTCCAGAAAGAATTTGTCTCACTGAATAGAGAACTCAAACCAACTTTAACGCTGTCAAATAAAATACATGACATATAAGATTTGAATGCTGAAAGCTATGTCCACCCGGCTGCAGAGATGTGCTGTCTATGCTTTCAGATACAAGTCCCTGGAGACAGAGTCTTTCCATCACACCTCCTCAGTGCTTACCAAGCAGTCTTGCTGCACTGAGCACAGGGATGTTTTGTCGAGCAGGTACAGGCTCAGCATGAATGTCTGGGCTACCCCAAATCAAGGTGTCCTGTGCCTCTGACAGCCACTCGGTTCCCCACCAGAGAGAGATCCATGTTAGGGACAGGAAAACCCGAGTCATCATCCTTTGACACCCCGAACCCTTCACACCCAGAGTTGCCTAACTTTGGTTGGGAGAAGAAGAGCTACATACGACAGAGATCTTCTTTTCCACCCGTGTTCTGTCCCCACCCCCTTCCCTACTGTGGAGACCTCAGAATATTCCCTAATGTTTAAAAATATAGTTTTTTATGACACAGTTCAAACTGATTAAAAAGTATCACGGGCACCTGTATACTCATCATTCAGCTCTTAAAATACGTTATGGACTGTTTGCTTTGGATTTTTAAAAGAAAACATTTCAGACGTATAATAAAAGTATAAAGATGAACATAATGACCTACCCGTGTACTCTGCAACGCAGCCTCAGAAATACAGGTCCTGTGTGCAGCTCAAGTCCCTCTGTGATTTTCCTCTGGTCACTTTCCCTTTCCTCTCCCACAGAGGTAACCACACTCCTAAATTTGATGCCTGTCATTCTTTAACTTTTCAATTGGCTAAAAACTTCTCTGTCTCACAAATCTTGGTTTGCCTTCTTTGGTATTTCTTTGAATCATTTAAGCTCCTACTTTCAAAAGGCCATGTTGCTTCCTAAATAAAACTTTAGTAGGATCATAAAAAACTAAATCATCAAATGTCTATGTGTCTTAGTTTAGTTTTAAATATGCCAGTGTGTGTGTGTGTGTGTACATTTCAGAAGGCAGACAGAACTATACATTAAAATGAAAATAATTACAGGTTCCCACTAGGCCAGTCTGTTATATATGTTTTCCAGGAACTGGACACATGATAGGAGGTTGCAGCAAAAATATTTTCAGATGACCTCGGCTGTTTCCATGATTCATGATGGTTAGGCGGAAGGGAATATAACGCCCCCAGTGCTGGTGGAAGTTGCGTTCTTAGCGGTGTAATGAACCAGAATATAATATGGTCTAGTTAACTCAACTATAATCGGATTAAAACTTTAATTAATTGAGCTAATAAGCTAGTTTTCCATTAATAAATACCATTGGTTTAAACACTAATGGTATTTATTAGCCAAAAGACACCAGGGAGTCCTTAGCCATAAAAGGTTTTAGCAGGAGGTACTTGGGTTTTCTAGATTGTTTATTGTAAATAAACCTGACATTTATGGATTTATGGGGCATGGCTGGCTGGCTGGCTGGAGAAAGGAGAGGTGGTATAGCTCTGTAGGCTGTGCAGTTAACAGTATAGAAAGCAGAGGTATTCCAAAATCAAAAATTTGAGTACTGTTTCTGTATCCACTGCTCAAAAACTCAAACTCATGAGTTATTCCAAACTGAAACACAGCCTTGTGTAGAATGTAGGCATTCCTTAATCTCTGTTGCAAGAAGAATGGGCTACCTATAAGATTTTAGTGACAAGTGATTTAATGAAACCAGGTCCCAGGAGGAATGATGGCTAGAAACTCATTGCCATCACAACAGGATGCCAAGCTAAGGCTATAGGACACTGAATTTGCACTAAACAAGGTTTGTGTTGCTTAGATCCCCATCCAAATGGGGAGGTTACAGTATTGCCTCTAATAAAAGCCATGACAGAAGTACGTATCGCACTGAGTCACCTCACTTAAAGATAGGCTACACTTTGCTGCCCTGAAGGAGGCATTCTGCCTAGAGATGCATTCCGCTTCATCCACAGTGTTTTAAAATTGTTCTGGAATTTAACGCCAGAAGGACACACGCTCTCTGGTTTGTCCCAATCCCACCACTCCCTAATGTTACATGAACTTCAAGTGTTTTTATTATCTTCCTGGGTCCTTCTTGCAAAAACAAACTTACTAAAGGGGAATCATTAATTTTCAGGCAGACTGGGAACTTCAAAAACTAGAAACCAAGCAAACCTCTTGCTTCATTGCAAAGTGAATGGGAGCAGTCCTTAAACAAAATGCCTGTTGGAAAAACACGACATCCATCTGGCTTAGGCTAGAAATTAGGTCCCCATATGAGGTCTGGTTTTCAAGATCAGGTTTCAAAACTCTCATGCACCTTCCTCTCTCCTGCTTGGATGAAAGACAGCTGTTATCTCACCAGTTCTCAAAGATGGGATTTGGGGCTTTCCATTTTACAAGACGAGTCAAATAGTGTTTAAGTGATGAAGTACAGAGGTGACACTCAAAAATGTTCAAGTATGCAGCCTTCCCAAGAAAGAGCTCCCTGCAGGAGCTGTGGACATACCCTGGCTGGGCCTCACCTTGGGAGTGTTGCTCCTGTCCCCTGGGCCTGGGGACCAGCTGCCGCTGCTGTTCCAGCCAGCTTCCTGAAAGATGTCAGGACTCCGCTGCCGATGCTGGCGGGACACGACGAGGTGAATGCGCCTTTCACTGGCCTGTGTGATAAGACACAGGTGTTAGCCACTCTGAGCTTCCATTCAAAGCACCCAGCACCAGTGGCTTACCAAGATATGAGTTCGGTTTTACTTTTATGAAAAAAAATTATTTCTAGTTAATTTTCCATGGCCGTGCCCGCTTTGTAATTTAGCAAGAACTTGAGTTATTTCCTTTATCCCTAAATCGGGTAATGAACGTCACTTCAAGGGAAAAACTAGGGAAGGTTTGACTCATTCAACAGTCTTTGAAAAGACACTGTTGGACGTCGCTAATTTATGTTTAATGAATGGGCTCCACTGCACACAAGCCATGTCTGTAGGACTTTCCAGCTAGAACAGAATGTACAGCGTAAAGTGGCAGCCCAGCCCAAATCCCAGATCAAAGGTCTACGACACAGGTAAACAATAAAGAAAAAGAAATGGAGCTGGTGGCAGCAACACCACCACTGCAGGAAGAGGAATCCTGTGTCTGACAGTTTCAAACCTTTGGGCATTGGAAAGGATGAGCATTTCAGAAATCTGAGGATGACGGCAGGTTATAATGCAGCCTGATTAAACGCCTTTCCCTTGATCCTTTTTTATGTGACAGCCACTAATTGTGATGACTAGTCCTCTCTGCTATGTACCCTGACACTTGGACAGAGCATTGCAAATAGCAAATGCACTGATTATTAGGAAGGTTCATTCCACACCATAAATTTACCTATTGGCTCTCTGCCACAGATGAGTTTCACTTGTGTCTGAGAGTGTGGGTCATTATTCCAGAACTGCTGACTATTGAGGTTCCAGATCTGCAGGCCAGATAGACCAGACCTTGGACCTGTGAGACGTCCAGAACAAGGCTCCCTGATGGTCCAAGATGAAGTAGTCTGCTGACCTCCCTGTCACTTGAGTAAAAGCTGACCGTGGCTAAGTCATGACTAGATTTGATTAGAAACCAGGAAAGGCTAGGTTTGAGGACAAGGAAGGCGGAGAAGAGAGGAATAAGTTCTAGGCGTTCCCCTCTACATCTCATCCCCAGACGGCTCCACATCACAGCACAGATGGACAGTGGCCTGCCTGCCCTCTTGCTTCACAGGCACAGATGTCACACCATGGACAAGTCAGGTCGTGGAAGGAGGCCATGGAAAGTCCACGCTCTTCTCCATGGGCTCAGACAATGGGAGTGGAGATATTCGCTTCCTGCCTCTCCACAGCTTCCTTCTCATCGCTCCCACTCTCCGGAACAGGGACCTTGTCTTACAACCCTAAGCAATAAGAACCCACCAATAGATCAAATCCCCACAGTTGTCCAGCCCAAACCTTCATGACTTTACATTCTTATATTAATGTCTCTTCTCGGCGATCTCTTGAAGAAGCTTAGGGGTCATCAGTTGGGTGGCTATACATGAGATGAATGTTTAAAAACACCTGCTGAAGTGCAATGTCTATTGTAAACATCATGGTGGATGGTGGGCCAGGAGAGTTGACTCATTTCACATAAACGTAGGAAACCCTACAAAGAAAGTCTAAGTCCTTCACTCACTCTCCTTCACATCATCACCTCTGCTGCCCTGCCCAGTCATCACTTACATACCCTTCCTCTGCTCATTTGCCTATCTTGAATTCCCTGGTGTCTCTCATCATATATAAAGCCTGTGTCACAACAGGATAAAAAATAACAAGCCCAGGAAACAATACTGAAGTAAGCTGACATGAAGAACTATGGTATTAACCAACTAAACTGAGTTCTTGGAAGAATATTTTGTAATAACTGTCTCTTTCTTTATACCGTAGGCCTCACTTATCCAAATGAGGTTATCTCATTTGGAACTTTCTGAAGGAAAAATTACTAAAAGATA
Organism: Grampus griseus; assembly: GCF_964374135.1. Classification (NCBI taxonomy): domain Eukaryota; kingdom Metazoa; phylum Chordata; class Mammalia; order Artiodactyla; family Delphinidae; genus Grampus; species Grampus griseus. The sequence goes on along the minus strand of NC_138997.1, from coordinate 71,437,109 downwards.
AGAAGTGGCAAACATTCAAGTCAAAACTTCAACTGCTGAGCCCAGATGCGCTCCTTATCTTCAGGGAAACTCTGACGTTTTGAAGGATCTCAGTGGTGGCGGTGGGTTTGTGTCCAGGCCCACATGTTGTACCATGTCAATTCAGGACCAGCAGCAGTGGCAGGCCCAACCAGCTCATGATAATTGAGAAAATCTGAGACTTTTACATACTGAATCAACTTGCTATGCAAAATCCCAAATGCCAAGAAGTAGCCTAAGAGCTATTTAATTCGCATTTTCCAGCACGAATTTCTCACTGGATTTTCAAATGCCGACTTTGGCGGGAATACACCCCAATAAATAGCCCTGGTATCAACTTACTTGGAAATAAATTCCCTGCAAGGCTGGATCTCCAGCTCTTACCAGCCACCTTATAAATTGCTCTCAGAGAGATTCTATTTGATGCTTTCTTACCAAGCATTTGAAGTTGAAGGTGGAAAATGGGCTAATGTGTTTATCCTGGCTCTAATTCTCACCAATAGCTGGATTCAGTGTCAAGAAATGGCCCTTAGCACCAGATAGCCTTTCTTTCCACTGGTGTGAATGTGAGGTGAGTGTGAGAAGAGGGGCGTCACAGAAAGACTGAATGAAGGAGAGAATGGCACAAACTTGTTTATTTCATACTCACATAATCTGTGCCAGGAAGATGGGGGCAGCAGACCTGTCATTTAAAGGACAAACCTCGGGACTTCCCTGACTGTCCAGTGGTAAAGAATCCGCCTTCCAATGCAAGGGACACAGGTTCTATCCCTGGTCGGGGAACTAAGATCCCACACGCCATGGGGCACCTAAGCCCGCAGGCCACTACTACTGAGCTCGCGTGCCTCAACTAGAGAGACTGTGTGCTGCCAACTGCAGAGCCCACGCACTCCGGAGCCCATGTGCCACAACTGCAGAGTCCAAGTGTTCTAGAGCCCACATACCACAATTAGAGAAGAGAAAACCCACACGCCACAACTAGAGAGAAGCCCGGGCGCTGCAACAAAAGATTATGCATGCCTCAGTGAAGATCCCGCATGGCGCAACTAAGACCGACGCAGCCAAAAAATAAACAAACAAAAATAAATTTAAAAACAATAACCGACACTCGAAGGAAGAGGGAGCACAGCATCTTTCTTGCATTTCTTGGGATGCTGTAATTTGGGCAAAAGGACTGTTTAACAATTGTGACTCTTTCAAGTGGCAGACCAGGCTAGAGGTAAATCCTTTTTACTTTTTCCTCTCCTCTCTTCTCTTCTCTCCCTTAAACATTCTAGATCTAGACAAATTCTGGACACAGTGGTTACCAGTTGCACAGCCTGGCTGCTGTATCATTTTCTTTCTACTCTAAGAGCCCAAGCATTAACTCCCTCTTCTCCTTTCTTTGGCTAGGGGGAAGGGATTCTGCTGGCCTCTATGTTCTCCCCTGTGGACCTCCGCTTGTTGGCAGGTCTCTTCTACAAACATTCTGTCCCTGTGGCTGACAGGTGCCTGCTCTGGACCAGTCACTGCACTAAGAGCCTTGGGAACATGGCTCCTGCCCTCAGAGAGCTTGTCCTACTTCAGGGAGAGTCAGAAGCAGGGGCCAGGAAAGAGATATGGGTAGCACACAAAGGAGTCTCCTGAGGTGGGACCAATTGCTTCCAGCTGAAAAAAACAGGACAAATCTCATATTCAGAGAAAACCAGAGGGCTAAAACCGAGTAGCATTTCTCATGGAAAGGCTTGTCTTTGTTTTGTTTGATGACTTTCTCTCTGCGCTTTTGAGATTTGACTCAAAACTGCGTATATTGTTTATACGATGGGAGTAAGCAGAGGTCACGGAAGGCAGCCATAGGCTAGCAGCCTCATTTATATTTAGCCCATTTCAAAATAATACGATCCCATCTCTTACAGCTGGAAGGAAGAGTCTGAGAGCGCTACACTAATGCCTCACAGGGCAAGCATCTTCCATCGCGTTCACCTTGGAAATGGCTCTTTTCTCTACAAAATCCACTATGGTTCATAAGAACTGCAGGGTGCAACACGGACCAGAAGCTTCACAGAGAGATGTAAATCAAAGATGCCACTGCACAAGGGGCCAGGAGAGGCATTTTGCAGAGCTGTGAGCCCAGGGAGACTTTGTACTGACCCAGTGTTGCATGGGTCCATGCAGTGGCTGTTTAGCCAGTAATAACTAGGGCAGAGTAAGAGTTGACAGAGTACCTGTACTTCAAGGTGTGACGTAGCCAAAGGCTCTACCTATTCATTTGCGAAGGAAGATTGGAGTTAAACCAAATGTACTCTAGCATTTGCTGCTTTTTAACCATATATACATATATATATATATATATATATATATATATATATGCATATGCTTAAAAAAAACATTTGGTAAACTGTAATTCATGTGGGTTTGGTCACTGCATTGATATATTAGCTTCATAAAATATCAAGTTAAGAGCTACCACACTCGTGCCCCCTCAATGCCACAGGGTATAGTTCTACACAAACACATAAAACAGAGGACTCCAAACTGACTGTTGGGCATTGAGATTGTGCTGCCCTCAGCAGACAGACCATGTACACGGCCCCCTTTATGACATAGTATAGACCCACTTGACTGGAGGTCCCTCTTCTTACAGAGATAAGAGCTGTAGTTGGATTTATAATAATAAGCTATTTACAGAGTTCGTCTCTACTTAGTGCTCCAGCCATTAGCATCAGAGATCTTTTTTTTTTTTTTTACAAATAATTATAGTTTTTTTTATTTCCAAAGATACTGTAGTATATAATAGAATGTTACATGTCACGTGCAAGATGCAATAACTCTTCCTATCCCTTCAAAGGAATATCCCAGCCAGAGGTCACTCTGTGGGAAGATTGAAAAAAATTGCTGCTATATAACTCTTCCCATGGCATTATAGTTTCTATCCTCAAGAGGTCATAGACTCCACTGTATTTGATAGAATCTGGGTCTAAGACTGGCTCAGGTCTGGAATCTGAGAGAGGGATTGTGATTTTTCAATACCAGCTATAAGCCAAGAGAATTAACTGTTAAACTATGAAAAGCAGTAAGAGTTTGGTTATTTTACGGAATAAAACACCAACACTAACAATCAGCGATTTTCTTATATATCTTTTTTTTTTCAAGGTCACAGCAGTGTTTTTTTTAATTACACACATCTATAAACCTAATAAATAGATTTTCTCTATTTTTTTTTTATACAGCAGGTTGTTATTAGTCATCCATTTTATACACATCAGTGTATACACGTCAATCCCAATCTCCCAACTCATACCACCACCACGATCCCTCCCCCAACCTGCCGCTTTCCCCCTTGGTGTCCATACGTTTGTTCTCTACATCTGTGTCTCGATTTCTGCCCTGCAAGCCGGTTCACCTGTACAATTTTTCTAGGTTCCACATATATGTGTTAATATATGATATTTGTTTTTCTCTGACTTACTTCACTCTGTATAACAGTCTCTAGATCCATCCACATCTCAACAAATGACCCAATTACGTTCCTTTTTATGGCTGAGTAATATTCCATTGCATATATGTACCACATCTTCTTTATATATTTGTCTGTCGCTGGGCATTTAGGTTGCTTCCATGACCTGGCTATTATAAGTAGTGCTGCAATGAACATTGGGGGGCATGTGTCTTTTTGAATTGTGGTTTTCTCTGGGTATATGCCCAGCAGTGGGATTGCTAGACCATATGGTAATTCTATTTTTAGTTCTTAAAGGAACCTCCATACTGTTCTCCATAGTGGCTGAATCAGTTTACATTCCCACCAACAGTGCGAGAGGGTTCCCTTTTCTCCACACCCTCTCCAGCAGTTGTTTGTAGATTTTCTGATGGTGCCCATTCTAACTGGTTTTGATTTGCATTTCTCTAATAATTAGTGATGTTGAGCAGCTTTTCATGTGCTTCTTGGTCATCTGTATGTCTTCTTTGGAGAAATGTCTATTTAGGTCTTCTGCCCATTTTTGGATTGGGTGGTTTGTTTTTTTAATATTGAGCTGCATGTGCTGTTTATATATTTTGGAGATAAATCCTATGTCCGTTGATTCGTTTGCAAATATTTTCTCCCATTCTGAGGGTTGTCTTTTCATCTTGTTCATGGTTTCCTTTGCTGTGCAAAAGCTTTGAAGTTTCATTAGGTCCCATTTGTTTATTTTTGTTTCTATTTCCATTTCTCTAGGAGGTGGATCAACATAGAGCTTGCTGTGATTTATGTCAAAGAGTGTTCTGCCTATGTCTTCCTCTAAGAGTTTTATAGTGTCCCGTCTTACATTTAGGTCTCTAATCCATTTTGAGTTTATTTTTGTGTATGGTGCTAGGGAGTGTTCTAATTTCTTTCTTTTATATGTAGTTGTCCAGTTTTCCCAGCACCACTTATTGAAGAGACTGTCTTTTCTCCATTGTATATCCTGGCCTCCTTTGTCATAGATTAGTTGACCATAGGTGTGTGGGTTTACCTCTGGGCTTTCTATCTTGTTTCATTGATCTATGTTTCTGTTTTTGTGCCAGTACCATATTGTCTTGATTACTGTAGCTTTGTAGTATAGTCTGATGTCAGGGAGTCTGATCCCTCCAGCTCCATTTTTTTCCCTCAAGACTGCTTTGGCTATTCGGGATCTTTTGTGTCTCCATACAAATTTTAAGATTTTTTTGTTCTAGTTCCATAAAAAATGCCATTGGTAATTTGATAAGGATTGCATTGAATCTGTAGATTGCTTTGGGTAGTATAGTCATTTTCACAATATTGATTCTTCCAATCCAAGAACATGCTATATCTCTCCATCTGTTGGTATCATCTTTAATTTCTTTCATTAGTGTCTTACAGTTTTCTGCATACAGGTCTTTTGTCTCCTTAGGTAGGTTTATTCCTGGGTATTTTATTCTTTTTGTTGCAGTGGTAAATGGGAGTGTTTCCTTAATTTCTTTCAGATTTTTCATCATTAGTGTATAGGAATGCAAGAGATTTCTGTGCATTAATTTTGTATCCTGCAATTTTACCACGTTCATTGATTAGCTCTAGTAGTTTTCTGGTGGCATCTTTAGGATTCTCTATGTATAGTATCATGTCATCTGCAAACAGTGACAGTTTTACTTCTTCTTTTCCCATCTGTATTCTTTTTACTTCTTTTTCTTCTCTGATTGCCATGGCTAGGACTTCCCAAACTATGTTGAATAATAGCAGTGACGGTGGACATCCTCGTCTTGTTCCTGATCTTAGAGGAAATGCTTTCATGTTTTCACCATTGAGAATGATGTTTGCTGTGGGTCTGTCATATATGGCCTTTATTATGTTGAGGTAGGTTCCCTCTATGCTCACTTTCTGGAGAGTTTTTTTTTTTTTTTTTTCGGTACACGGGCCTCTCACAGTTGTGGCCTCTCCCGTTGCGGAGCACAGGCTCCAGACGCGCAGGCTCAGCGGCCATCGCTCACGGGTCTAGCCTCTCCGCGGCATGTGGGATCTTCCCGGACCGGGGCACAAACCCGTGTCCCCTGCATCAGCAGGCGGACTCTCAACCACTGCGCCATCAGGGAAGCCCTTCTGGAGAGTTTTTTATCATAAATGGGTGTTGAATTTTGTCAAAAGTTTTTCTGCATCTATTGAGATGATCATATGGTTTTTATTCTTCAATTTGTTACTATGGTGTATCACATTGATAGATTTGCATATACTGAAGAATCCTTGCATCCCTGGGATAAATCCCACTTGATCATAGTATATGGTACTTTTAATGTGCTGTTGGATTCTGTTTGCCAGTATTTTGTTGAGGATTTTTGCATCTATATTCATCAGTGATATTGGGCTGTAATTTTCTTTTTTTGGAGTATCTTTGGTTTTCGTATCAGGCTGATGGTGGCCTAATAGAATGAGTTTGGGAGTGTTCCTTCCTCTGCAATGTTTTGGAAGAGTTTGAGAAGGATGTGTGTTAGCTCTTCTCTAAATGTTTGATAGAATTCACCTGTGAAGCCGTCTGGTACTGGACTTTTGTTTGTTGGAAGATTTTTAATCACAGTTTCACTTTCATTTCTTATGATTGGTCTGTTCATATTTTCTATTTCATCCTGGTTCAGTCTTGGAATGTTATACCTTTCTAAGAATTTGTCCATTTCTTCCAAGTTGTCCATTTTACTGGCATACAGTTGCTTGTAGTAGTCTCTTGGATGCTTTGTATTTCTGCTGTGTCTGTTGTAAATTCTCCTTTTCCATTTCTCATTTTATTGATTTGAGTCTGCTCCCTCTTTTTGTTGATGAGTCTGGCTAATGGTTTATCAATTTTGTTTATCTTCTCATAGAACCAGCTTTTAGTTTTACTGATCTTTGCTATTGTTTTCTTTGTTTCTATTTCATTTATTTCTGCTCTGATCTTTATGATTTCTTTTCTTCTGCTAACTTTGGGTTTTGTTTGTTTTTCTCTCTAGTTCCTTTAGGTGTAAGGTTAGATTATTTATTTGAGATTTTTCTTGTTTCTTGAGGTACGCTTGTATAGCTATAAACTTCCCTCTTAGAACTGCTTTTGCTGCATCCTATAGGTTTTGGATTGTTGTGTTTTCATTGTCAGTTGTCTCTAGGTATGTTTTGATTTCCTCTTTGATTTCTTCAGTGATCTCTTGGTTATTTAGTAACGTAGTGTTTAGCCTCCATGTGTTTGTGTTTTTTACGTTTTTTCCCTGTAATTCATTTCTAATCTCATAGCATAGTGGTCAGAAAAGTTGCTTGATATGATTTCAATTTTCTTAAATTTACTGAGGCTTCATTTGTGACCCAAGATGTGATCTATCCTGGAGAATGTTCCATGAACACCTAAGAAAGTGTAATCTGCTGTTTTGTGGATGGAATGTCCTATAAATATCAATTAAATCTATCTGGTCTATTGTGTCATTTAAAGCTTCTGTTTCCTTATTTATTTTCATTTTGGATGATCTGTCCATTGGTGTAAGTGAGGTGTTAAAGTCCCCCACTATTATTGTGTTACTGTCGATTTCCTCTTTTATAGCTGTTAGCAGTTGCCTTATATATTGAGGTGTTCCTATGTTGGGTGCATATATACTTATAATTGTTATATCTTCTACTTGGATTGATCCCTTGATCATTGTGTAGTGTCCTTCCTTGTCTCTTGTAATAGTCTTTGTTTTAAAGTCTATTTTCTCTGATATGAGTACTGCTACTCCAGCTTTCTTTTGATTACCATTTGCATGGAATATCTTTTTCTATCCCCTCACTTTCTGTCTGTACGTGTCCCTAGGTCTGAAGTGGGTCTCTTGTTGACAGCATATATATGGGTCTTGTTTTTGTATCCATTCAGCAAGCCTGTGTCTTTTGTTTGGAGCATTTAATCCATTCACGTTTAAGGTAATTATCGATATGTATGTTCCTATGACAATTTTCTTAACTGTTTTGGGTTTGTTTTTGTAGGTCCTTTTCTTCTCTTGTGTTTCCCACTTAGAGAAGTTCCTTTAGCATTTGTTGTACAGCTGGTTTGGTGGTGCTGTATTCTCTTAGCTTTTGCTTGTCTGTAAAGCTTTTGATTTCTCCATCGAATCTGAATGAGATTCTTGCCGGGTAGAGTAATCTTGGTTGTAGGTTCTTCCCTTTCAGCACTTTAAGTATATCGTGCCACTCCCTTCTGGATTGTAGTGTTTCTGCTGAGAAATCAGCTGTTAACCTTATGGCAGTTCCCTTTTATGTTATTTGTCATTTTTCCCTTACTGTTTTCAATAATTTTTGTTTGCCTTTAATTTTTGCCAATTTGATGACTATGTGTCTTGGCGTGTTTCTCCTTGGGTTTATCCTGTATGGGACTTGCTACACTTCTTGGACTTGGGTGGCTATTTCCTTTCCCATGTTAGGGAAGTTTTCAACTATAATCTCTTCAAATATTTTCTCAGCTCCTTTCTCTCTCTCTTCTCCTTCTGGGACAACTATAATGTGAATGTTGGTGTGTTTAAAGTTGTCCCAGAGGTCTCTTAGGCTGTCTTCATTTCTTTTCATTCTTTTTTCTTTATTCTGTTCCGCAGCAGTGAATTCCACCATTCTGTCTTCCAGGTCACTTATCCGTTCTTCTGCCTCAGTTATTCTGCTATTGATTCCTTCTAGTGTAGTTTTCATTTCAGTTATTTTATTGTTCATCTCTGTTTGTTTGTTCTTTAATTCTTCTAGGTCTTTGTGAAACATTTCTTGCATCTTCTCGATCTCTGCCTCCATTCTTTTTCCGAGGTCGTGGATCATCTTCACTATCATTATTCTGAATTCTTTTTCTGGAAGGTTTCCTATCTACACTTCATTTAGTTGTTTTTCTGGGGTTTTATCTCCTTTCTTCATCTGGTACATAGCCCTCTGCCTTTTCATCTTGTCTATCTTTCTGTGAGTGTGGTTTTTGTTCCACAGGTTGCAGGACTGTAGTTCTTCTTGCTTCTGCTGTCTGCCCTCTGGTGGATGAGGCTATCTAAGAGGCTTGTGCAGGTTTCCTGATGGGAGGCACTGGTGGTGTGTAGAGCTGGGTGTTGCTCTGGTGGGCAGAGCTCAGTAAAACTTTAATCCACTTGACTGCTGATGGGTGGGGCTGGGTTCCCTCCCTATTGGTTGTTTGGCCTGAGGGAACCCAACACTGGAGCCTACCTGGGCTCTTTGGTGAGGCTAATGGTAGACTCTGGGAGGGCTCACGCCAAGGAGTACTTCCCAGAACTTCTGCTGCCAGTGTCCTTGTCCGCACAGTGAGCCACAGCCACCCCCTGCCTTTGCAGGAGACCCTCCAACACTAGCAGGTAGGTCTGGTTCAGTCTCCCCTGGGGTCACTGCTCCTTCCGCTGGGTCCCGACACACACACTACTTTGTGTGTGCCCTCCAAGAGTGGAGTCCCTGTTTCCCCCAGTCTTGTCGAAGTCCTGCAATCAAATCCTACTAGCCTTCAAAGTCTGATTCTCTAGGAATTCCTCCTCCCATGCCGGACCCCCAGGTTGGGAAGCCTGACGTGGGGCTCAGAACCTTCACTCCAGTGGGTGGACTTCTGTGGTATAAGTGTTCTCCAGTCTGTGAGTCACCCACCCAGCAGTTATGGGATTTGATTTTGCTGTGATTGCAAAATCACCCCTCCTACCGTCTCATTGTGGCTTCTCCTTTGTCTTTGGATGTGGGGTATATTTTTTGGTGAGTTCCAGTGTCTTCCTGTCAATGACTGTCCAGCAGCTAGTTGTGATTCTGCTGTTCTCACAAGAGGGAGTGAGAGCATGTCCTTCTACTCTGCCATCTTGGTTCAGGCCTTAGCATCAGAGGTCTTAATGACCATTTCTTTAAAAAAATTCATCCTGCATCCGCATTCTCCACTGGTTTCTTTTCCAAGGATCCCAGAGTGAGACAGCCTAGCTTTAATTGTGGGGATGGTTCTTCCTGAACCTTTGGGGGCTGCCCCACTTTAGCTCCCCTTCCAGCTAGGGCTCAAGTATCATTTTCAGTTCATCTATCTTGTGCTCATCAAGCCCCAGGGGAACTGTGGAGCACTGGTTGCACACAGCCAGGAAGCCACAGCTACGGAAGAGATGGCAGACATCATCTAATCCAACATTTCCTCTGTAGTTTGTGCTTTAATTCCACTCCAAAATCCTTGCCGTGTTGTCACCCAGCTCATGCTTCAGTGCCTCCAATGACAAGGAACTCACTGTGTCCCAAGGCAGTGCAGCACTAATAAGCAAGTTTTTTAGACAGCACTAATTAGCAAGTTTGTCCTTAGGTTGAGTTTAAATTTGTCTTTCCCTTGCTTGCCCATTGGTTCTAGTCATGCCCTCTCGGGCAACCCCAAACCAATTTCCACGTGACAAGCCTATTTGAAAATAGCTCTCATTGCCCTCCCTGATCCCTTTTCCTTTCCAGGTCAAGTATTCCTAGTTTCTTCACTATTTAACATGTTTTCAAGTCCCCACAAAAACTTGATGAACTCTTGACGACTTGCTGTAAAAAAGCTGAGTTGGGTGTGCATATGAGATTTGGACCTAGAAGACAAATCCTGGTCTGACCATCAGAGCAGGGACTTTTTTTGGATGGACCAGCTGCACCTGGGACCCCACTGATGGAGTTCCCATTTTGCCATTTCACTTGTGCACAGGGATTGTCTCTATGTTCTATGGAGCCAAGAACTCCATAGATGTCTGTCTTCATTATTACTGCATAACTGAAAGATGACAGGGAAGCTCTCAAGACGCTGCTGTGAAACACAACACAGCAGTGCAACCTGGCTCTGAGATCACATGTGGCACACGGACCCTACCTGGCAATACAGACAACAGGAGGCATCTGAACAGGGTTACCCACTGATATGCTAGAAAAATAACAAAGTTGTCAGCCATTCCTGTTGACATGGCAACATACTGCACAATGAAGTACAGAAACAAAACCCTTGCCTAACGGTCCTGCCAGTGAGCAAGAGAACATTTGAGAAACAGAAATCTCTCTCACTAAAAGGAAATCCTCCTGCACTGTTGGTGGGAATGTAAGTTGGTGCAGCCACTGTGGAAAACAGTATGGAGGTTCCACAAAAAACTAAAAACAGAATTAACATATGATCCAGTAATCCCACTCCTGGGCATATATCCAGACAAATCTGTAATTCAGAAAGATACATGCACCCCTATGTTCATAGCAGCACTATTCACAATAGCCAAGACATGGAAGCAACCTAAGGGTCCATTGACAGATGAATGGATAAACAAGATGTGGTATATATATACAATGGAATATTACTCAGCCATAAAAAAGAATGAAATAATGCCATTTGCAGCAACATGGATGGACCTAGAGATTATCATACTAAGTGAAGTCAGACACAGAAAGACAAATATCACATGATATCACTTATATGTGGAATCAAAAATATGACACAAACTTATCTACAAAACAGAAACAGACTCACAGACCCAGAAAACAGACTTGTGGCTGCCAAGGGGGAGGGGGTACGGGGGAGTTTGGGATTAGCAGATGGAAACTATTATATATAGAATGGATAAACAACAAGGTTCTACTGCATAGCACAGGGAACTATATTCATTATCTTGTGATAAACCATAATGGAAGAGAATATGAAAAAATATATGTATAACTAAATCACTTTGCTGTACAGCAGAAATTAATACAACATTGTAAATCAACTATACTTGAATAAAAAAAGTTAAAAAAAAAAAAAGTCTCACTAAGCAATAAGTTAGGGCTCCAGAATTACAACTCTAGGATGAGCTGATGGTGTGCTGTTTGTTGCTAGTCCCTATAAAATGAGCTTAGTGAAAGCAAATCTGGTGTGTGTTGACTTGCTCACCACCGAGACTTTAGCACCTGGCATACATAGAGCCTGGTACATTCTGAAAAGAATTGTATCTTCTCTAGAGAGGCAGCAGCTCCTTTAGTGAGTTAAGGGTGACCAGAATCTTGCAAAGGAAAAGGGAAATTAAGGAGGGTTTGAGGAAAAGTGCTGAATAGGACCTTAGGATTTGACAAGGGTAGAAAAGAAGATTTGAGACAGCAATTTGATCTATTTTTCCCACTAGACTTTAGCTCCAGGTACATATTTATGTTCCCAGAAGCATATCTTATAAGTGCTAAGAAATTAACGATGACAGTCTGACTTATACAGGGTCATACAGATGTCAGTGACAAGCTCAAAATAAGAAATTGATTCCTGAGTAAGCAGAATGACCTAAGTTCTCAAACACCATTTCTTTTATGGTATCTGGAAGTTACTCTGAGCCTGTTCCGTGGTAAAAACAGAACAAAATCATGTAGGGGAATGTGAGAGTTGGAGAAGGGTAGTGAAGTTTCAAGATCTCCTACTATTTGGAGTGTAGCTGGGCAGGAGATTCACTCATAAAATTCTGAGTCGAAAGGCTGAACAGTTTTGCAAGTCATGCTTTAATCATGAATGCATGGAATTTGGACTATATAAAAATCATTTGGACTCTAAGAATTCAGCTCAAGAGAATGTTTTTAAGATTAAAAAAAACTGTTTAGTCTTATGTGCATTAAATTTACTACCATACTGCATTAAGAAAATTTGTTTAGATAGGGATTTGATTTTATATTAGCTGTGCTAGTCTATTAGAAAACACACACATACACACAGAACTGTCAGGTCTTATTTCTTGGCCATTCTTACTGGCTCCAGGGGACAAAAGTTCTGCCCCAGAACTCATGAGCTGGAATCACGTATTTAGAACAAATGTAGGCAATGGAGTAGTCCATTATTTAATTTCTGGCTCTGTCTAAAGGCCTATCACATTCTTTTAAAAAGTCTGAAGAAGCTGCTTGTCAATTGTTCTTTAGTGAAGTAACTTCTCATTTAAATATTAATTCATGTGAGGGGAAAAAAAATCACACAGGCCAGTATTAACAAAAACCCATTGTATCACAACCTCTGCGAATGGCTTTGAATTATTTCAACTTCTGCATCGAGTCTGGGAAGCTGGCTAAGAAAAAAAGGCACATAAAAGAGATACTCAAATTTGAAATCCATCATTGCTTTCTTCATTTATTAACTGTATATATTTGAACTCCTAAATATGAATTCACTGATCCATAACTGCAGGTAGATGAGAGCATCTCAAAACAGGCCTAACTCTCAGCAGAGATCATTCTCCTATTGAATACTGCGTAGATATATGTGGAACCTCCCAGGTTTGGGATGTTGAAATGTCTTTTTCCCCCCTAGGGTCTCAAACCTTTGGCCCATATATCTTTGTTCTATTATTTTAGGTATGACACCAGACAGTTCAACAACTCTCGTAGAGAGATTTTAGTCAAAAAGCTTAAATTGACAAGGGAGAAATATAAAGTTGTACTAAGTTGCTAAATAAGGCAATTGCCCCATCATTGAAGCTTCTGTCTCCATCGCGTTTATCTCTGAGAGGGGTGCAACTCTCCATCTGTCTAACTCTGGAGCCTGGCCCTTAGGGCTGCTGCTGAGTGAGCCAAGGTTAGGGCTCCACATATGTAAAGCTGGTCAAAGTTAAGACAGTTGTGGCTTCTCTGTAATAACTTTTCCCTGAAATAATGTAGAAAAAGGCGGAATGTGTGGGACTGTGGGAGAAAACATGACCAAAAGGACATGTTGTTTGGGAATTTCTTTGTAAGGCAAATATGATTCATGCAGTGGACACACAAGGCCAATGCAGCCATGGATTGGTTGGAAATTTGAGTCTCAGCTTTTGAAGGGCACTTAGTTTAATCGCCCCAGCTTGGTGTGTGTTACGAGTATCTCATAAATAAAATTCATGCTTGAGATCGCTTAACTGAGTTTGTCCAGCATTCTACCTTTTCCATTTCTTTTCCAACTAGTTTTGCCCAAGCTTGTTTTTTTTTTTCTCCCTCCTCTTCCTCTGCCTATAAAGCACACTGGCTTTGTTTGGTAAGCAGAAGAATCGTTTAGGAAATTCCACTGTTAGGCAAGATTTTATTTCATAAATTAACTTTCTCAGGGAAAAAATAGTTTCCTCTTCTGTTACTAATCTACAAAAGTAGAATATCACATGCAATCAAGAGTTTTCCAAGTGACGTGAGTAAGGGAGTTTTTCTTTCACCTACTGGGAAGGATAGCTGGCAGATCATCTTTAGAATGTGAGCTGCACTGACTGACCTGCAGAGGGAGTTGACAAGTGTAACAGGGGAAAAAAAACTGATCACCCAAGAGTCTGCTTTTTAAGGAGAAGAAAATCATGCTTAGAGTGCAGTTTCTTCACAAAGAAAAAACCAAGGGCTTTTCCTTTTCCATGGATTAATATTTTCAAAAACATTGTCTATATCCTGTTCTCACCCATTGGCACATACAGGCTACACCACCTGCTCAGTGCTGACTTAATTGTATTTGAGGAGAGGTGGGAATGTATTCCAAGCTCCAACAGGCCAGGACTGTGTCAGTCTTGTTCACCATTGTACTACACACCTCTTGGCACTTAGAAGGTGCTCAACCAATAATAACTGAGCAAATTCAAGGCGACAACAAGTAGAGCTCTACCTTGGGGACAAATAATGTAAAAGTGGATTTGATGCTTGTTCTTCAGTAAATGGTTTGACAAAAAATATCCCTATGAGATGGGATTAATGTGTGAATTATATATTATACATTTTTATAATTTAACTAAACTTATTCATTCAAATATTTATTGAGTGCCTATTACTGCCAGGCATATCTCTAAGTGCTTGAGATATAATACTCTACTGTCCTACACTATGCTAGATTGGCAGGTAATAATACAATAATTTGTTGGTAGAAGATAAAGAAGATTAGGGACTTCCCTGGTGGTCCAGTGGTTAAGACTTAGCGCTTCCAATGCAGCGGGCATGGGTTCGATCCCTGGTTGGGGAACTAAGATCTCACAAGCCATGTGGCATGGCCAAAAAAAGAAGATCAAGAAGATTAGGGGATACAGAATTGAGAATTGAGGGTGGGAGATGCCACTTTAAGTGGGATTGTCAGCGAAGGTGTCTCTGAGGAGGTGACATTTGAGGAGAGACCTGAGTGAAGTGTAGGAGTTCTATAGACATTTGTAAGAGTGTTTTGATCAGAGGGACAGCAAGAACACCAGCCTTGAGTTGAGAAAGTTCTTAAAAATATTTGAGGAATAGCAAGAAAGCAGTGTGACTGAGCATGGTTAAACAAGGGGGAGAATACCAGAAATTCTCCCCCATCTGCTTAAGATGAGGTTGCAGAGACAACTAAAGACCAGATTAGCATGGCTTTGCAGGCCACTGTAAGGATTTGGAACTTTAATCTGAGTGCCTTGGGAAGCGTCAGAGAGCTGAGGGCAAGAAAGCGACATGGTGGAATTGACTCTGTAAAGTGGTCATTCTAACTGCTGAGTCGAGAGAGAGGTGAGGAGCATGGAATATGGAAGCAAGGAGACCAGTTAAGAGGTTCTTGCAGTGGCCTAGACCAAAGATAACGGTGGCCTGGCTGATCCAAGCCATGGAGTTGGTGAGAGATGAATTGTAGGCTGGGGATGCAGAAGAGTAACGATTCTTTTTGGTCCAAGTAACCGAGAAAATGGCGGTGCCATTTCTAGAGGTGAGGAAAGACTGAGGGGAAGAGCAGGTTTGGAAAGGGGTGGAGCGGGGAGAAGTCAAGGGTTCACTTTTGGACATTAAATTTGAGATGCCTTTTAGACAGCCACATGGAGATGCCAAGCAGGCAGCTGTCTATGCAAGTGTGGTGTTCAAAGAAGTTGGAGCTGGGCATGTGAACTTGGGAATAGACGGCATAAAGTGCAGAAGGGAAATGTCTCTTGTAACTCTGGTTTTGTGCTCCCCCGGCTCCACAGGGTGTGACCTCAGGCCCCACAGGGCAGATGGATGGCCATCAGGTTAAGAATCACCTTGGAACTGGGGCACCATCAAAAGTCCCAGCTTGGGGACCAAAGCACCACATGTACTTCCTGTCCTGGTGGATGGAGGAAGCAGGGTAAGTCCCCTTGCACCCTCTGCCTCAGGCTTTCCACCTTTAAAATGGCAATAATTTCATCCGCTGCTTGGTTCTCCTCAAAAGAGAGGGATAAGATACCACACATACGACAGTGAAAAGAGTTGCCGACACCTGGAAGAGCTCCGTGACTGGAACCCAAGGGTAGGGAGATGTGTTTGTACTGAGATGATCAAGTCCTTGAGAGTAGGCTCTGTCTTCTGAATGTCATCCTCCATGGAACTTGGTACAAGGACCAGTCAGCTACTGCTGCTGACTCTGTCTGTACTTGAAGAATTAATACTTCAGTCACTAAGTGGAAGCTGACGTGATGTGCCAGATAACTGCAAACGCATCTTAAGACAAGGCCTCTGGTCTTGCCCCTCTCGAGTATCAGCTCTCCACTGCCTCTAGAGAGATCTTGCTAGAAAGTCATGTCACTTCCTTTCTTAAACCCTTCCAATGACACCGCATGGCCTTGGGGGTAAGGTCTGAGCTTCTTATCATGGCCTGTAAAACTCTACATGATCTGGCCCTTGCCTATCACTCTTGCCTTATCTATTGCTGCTTTTAAAATGTATACCACTCTCCAGATGTTAATCATTTCCCTAACTGGCTTTTGGGGAAACATTCTTTTGTGTTGTGTCTCCTTAGAATGACCCTCCCTGCCTCATGCACTTAGAGAACTTCTGCTGATCCATCAAAACCCCAGTTCAAGATTTTCCTCCTCTGTGAAGAATTTCTAGACCCCATCTCAGTAAAAAAAAACCAAAAAACAACAAAAAAAAAACCCAAAAAAAACCCCACTCTCCTTTGTCTACACCAGCACTATACTTAATTTCACCATTACACACTGTCACACCACATGGCAGTCATTTAGAAAAAGTCCACCTCCTCTACTAGACTGTGGACTCCTTTGGGAGACCAGCCTAAGAGGTCATCATCTCCCTGTTCTCTGCACCTAATCCAGGGCTAGGCAAGCAGCAAAAACTTAATACATTTTGGCTAAATGAAGTGGATTAAAGGGTTAGAATACAAGAGCCCAGAACAAAGCCTGTCTCTCTAGGAATAAAGCTGGAAGCTCAGAGAACATTAGAAAAACTCATGATGAAAAATAAATAACCCAATCAAAAAATAGGCAGAAGATCTAAATAGACATTTCTCCAAAGAAGACATACACATGGCCAACAGGAACATGAAAACATGTTCAACCTCACTAATCATTAGAGAAATGCAAATCAAAACTACAATGAGGTATCACCTCACATCAGTCAGAATGGCCATCATCAAAAAGTCTACAAATAATAAATGCTGGAGAGGGTGTGGAGAAAAGGGAACCCTCCTATATATACTGTTGGTGGAAATGAAAATTGGTAAAGCCACTATGGAGAAGAGTGTGGAGGTTTCTTAAACTAAACAGAGTTGCCATATGATCCTACAATCCCACTCCTGGGCATATATCTGGAGAGAACTATAATTCAAAAAGATACATGCACCCCAATATTCATTGCAGCACTGTTTACAATAGCCAAGACACAGAAGCAACCTAAGTATCCATTGACACAGGAATGGATAAAGAAGAGGTGGTACATATATACAATGGAATATTACTCAGCCATAAAAAAATGAAAAAAAAGTCATTTGCAGCAACGTGGATGGATCTAGAGATTATCATACTAAGTGAAGTAAGTCAGACGGAGAAAGACAAATATCATGATATCGCTTATATGTGAAATCTAAAAAAAAAAAGATACAAATAAACCTATTTACAAAACAGAAATAGATCCACAAACATAGAAAAGAAACTTATGGTTACCAAAGGGGAAGGTGGGAGAGGGATAAATTAGGAGTTTGGGATTGACATATACACACTACTATATATAAAATATATAACCAACAGGGACCTACTGTATAGCACAGGGAACTACACTCAATATTTTGTAATAACCTATACGGAGAAAGAATCTGAAAAAGAGTAAATTATACATATATATGTAAAACTGAATCACTTTGTTGTATACCTGAAACACAACACTGTAAATCAACTATAGTTCAATGAAAAACAACAACAACAACAAGAAGAAAAATTCATGGTGACCCAGCCAAAGTCAACAGGATGCATGCTGGGGCTTGGTAACATCGCGTCTGTCAGGAGAGTGAATTAGTTTGAACTAATGTCAGGCGATCATGAGCTCTATTTGCCTGACTAATGATAATTTGTATGCCTCTCCTATAGGGGGACTTCCTTAGGTTCATATTTGAGTTCCCTTGGGCTTTCGAAGGGGGCCAGACTCAGCCATGGAGACAGGGCTCAGCCTTAGCCAATCCTACAGTGGTTTCTTGTCCACAGGATCCCTGGCCAGCTTCTGGGCCAGGATCCCATGGCCCAGCCTCTTACAGGAGTTGGTACAACCAGATGCCTTGGAAGTGTCCAGAACACATCTAAGTGAGCCCTGAGTCTATGACTATCATACTAGGTACAGGGATGACACAACCCCGCTGACCTTGAGTGATCTTAACCTGGTGGGGTTGCAACACCTCGCCCAATGTGTTTCCCTGCAGTCAAGACTGGATGACTGGCAACACCAACGGAATGGCCATGACCCCAAGACACACCATTTGCTGGAGTAATATTCCTCCCTGGCCCTCCACCCTCAGCTCCTCGAAAGGGAGGCACTGTACGTCACACGGGGTAGTAACAGGGTAGGCGGGTCAGGGTGACGAGTGTTCCTAATCATGCTGGCAACTGCTGACTGGGATCTTGTAATGACCCGTGACCCACCTGAATCAGATGAGCTGCACTTTCCGGGCTGCCGTACCGAAGGTCGTGTCCATTGATGGCTAACACACGATCGTTCTCCTCCAGCTGACCGTGTCGGTCTGCCACACCACCATCCAGAACGTTGGAAATAAACACCCCAGGCTCGTCCACCTTGCGCACCAGTTTTATTCCAAGCTGCTCCTCCGGGCTGCTTTTGTTGAGGATCACGTGGAAACTGGCATCCCGGGGCCCGTAGGTGTCCAGGGGCTGCCCATCAGTCCTGCTCCGGAACTTCTGCTCCCGCAGCACCGTCAGCCACAGCACCTGGCAGGGCTGCCGCAGGAGGTGCAGGGCATAGTTGTGCCGTACGTTGCCGATGTCCATCCCGTTGACCTAGGGCAAGGGGACCTCAGAATCTGCAGCGACCGAGCCGTCCACGCCACCGGCCACAAACCTGCCCCAAAGGCCCAGCCCACAGACTCCCTGGGGCCCTTCCTGAAGGACCACTCTGCTCTATCACCTTCTTCTCCGTCCAGATACCCCCATCTTCCAAAAGAACCTGTAACCCGGTTTCCCTGAGTATTAGCCGCACACCTTTCAACTCTCTCAGCAGACACCATCTTTCTTCAGTCTTGTCCTTACACAGGCCCTTGAATGTATTTATATAGTCCTAACCCTCCTTTCTGTTGCTTGCTAAACTTATTTTTCAGCTGAAGGGGGGAGGAAAAGGAAGACAAAGTGGGAAAAGGCAAAAGAAGAAAAGAAAATTTCTGATTAATGATTACATTAAACTGCTGTTTAAATCAAACTGAGTTGGCATTTTCTTTCCAAACATCTCCAGATGAATTTTTCTCCCTGGATCACCTGTACTGGAACTTCCAGGCCCCACTACTGTGTGTGTGTGTGTGTGTGTGTGTGTGTGTGTGTGAGAGAGAGAGAGAGAGAGAGAGAGAGAGAGAGAGAGAGGGAGAGAGAGAGAGAGAGAGAGGGGGGGGGGAAGAGGGAGAGAGGGAGGGAGGGAGAGAGGGAGGGAGGGAATGTGTGTGTACATGAAAATATTTGAGTGTTGGCAAGTGTGTGTGTGTGTGTCTGTGTGTGTGTGTGTCTGTGTGTGTGTGTGTCAAGTCTCCAGGTGTTCACCTACAAGGTCTTTTGCCCATGTTCTCAGCAAAGGAGAGAAAAAAAATCTCTACAGTTTCAAACAAACGGATGTGAATGGAAGCTTCTCGGCTCTTTTATTGAAAGGCTGGATCACGTTATTAGGCTGCTTAAATGTCCTCCAGCTTGGCCCACTCATTTGTGCCTCGCTAATGATCTTCAGGGCTGATGCTGCATGGGGCTTTCTGGTTTTAATTACTCTAGGCAGGCCCAGCCTGAAGGCTTCAGATCTCAGTGCTGGTCACTGCCTGGGAAGAAAATAATTTCACAGCAGCACTACACTCTGTGCTTAAGGAAGGAGGCCTCACAGAAGAGAAACAACCTTCTTGAATTTCTATGGTTTGGTAAGATTTCCTGTACTTGCAGCCAACAGTTAGAAGAATCTTGGAATGAGATTTCATGGGCCTGCCTGCAGCGTGCCATCGCTAGTCCTCTGTTCCATCTCCAGGGATGGACGGAGGCTCCCTCGTGCTCAGACAAGGCTCATCACCTCTGTCCAAGCACAGGTGAGCTCAAAGACCTGGCTCTGCTCTGACACCTTATCCCGGGTCTGGTTTTCTCCATCACACCGAGGCCAAAAGAAAGTCAGGGTCGCCTGCTAAATACTCCTGGCACCTCTTTTGCTTGCAAGTGCCAGTTGAAGGTCACAAGAATCAAAAAGGTTTTCCTTAGGCAACCGTTCCAGGCAGCATAGTTTCCGCAGAACTGGGAGGAAGCCATGCAGAGTGTCGCTGATTGCACGGCTGACCGTCCCTTGAGGTTGACGGGCCCTGCCTCGTACTCCACCTCGGAGGCCAGTGAGAACATCAGTGTTTCTACAATAACTGCTTTAAGTTCTTTCTCCTCTTATTCCAAACAATAAGAATTTCTTTGCCAGAGAACCAGCGCATGATGTATCAGGAGCTGGCCCCTCAGCAACCCAGAAGGGATGGGATGAAACTGTCATCTGAGTTTCAGACAGGAAATATATGACCAAGGCAGGGATTTTTTCTTATCACTTTTGGCACATGTTGGACTTCTGTCTGATAAACAACTCTTCCTTTATCCTTTCTCTTCTTCTGAAAATTCCTCCCTAGCATCCTTCCCCTCAGTCAAGCCTCAGAGGACAGTAATGCCCCACGTGTTCTCTTCCACCACCTGTCTCCCCTGGAATGTCTGTGGGTTGGCAGAATAGCTTAGGGATGTGTGTGTGTGTGTGTGTGTGTGTGTGTGTGCGCGCGCGTGTGCGTGCGTGTGTGTGAAGGGCCATTAAGCTCTAGGAAATTTACTTTAGAGGGGTGTGTGAATGTAAGTGATTAAGTAAAATATAAAATGTTCCATTTATCCGCTCTAAAAACAATTTAAGAAGATATAGGCTTCGGTTTTATATTGTTTTATGTTAGTGCTACTTAAAGTGGGAGGAAAGGGTGAGAGAGGAAGAGAGAGGAGGGAGGAGGAAAAGGAAGAGAGAAGAACGCAGAGGTAGAGAAAAGGGAGGGGGAAGATAGCAGAAGGCAGAGGAAGGAGGGGAACACAGAGACAAAATGATGCAGAGGGTCTTCCCTGGTGGCGCAGTGGTTGAGAGTCTGCCTGCCAATGCAGGGGACGCGGGTTCGTGCCCTGGTCCGGGAGGATCCCACGTGGCGTGGAGCGGCTGGGCCCGTGAGCCACGGCCGCTGAGCCTGCGCGTCTGGAGCCTGTGCTCCGCAGCGGGAGAGGCCACAACAGTGAGAGGCCCGCGTACCGCAAAAAAAAAAAAAAAAAAGATACATGATACAGAGACAGTATTTATAGAGAGAGAAAGAGATCAAAAGAACGAGAATGGGAATTCCCTGGTGGTCCGGTGGTTAGGACTCCATACTGCCCCTGCAGGGGGCACCTGGTCGGGGAACTAAGATCCCGCATGCTGTGTGGCAGGGCCAAAAAAAAAAAAAAAAATACAAGAAAGACAGAAGGGTTAGGGACCTATCTCAGATTACAAATCTTGTATGAAGAGCCATATCAACATAAGAACTATGGAAAGTGACGGCTCCACATTTACGTTAGTGCTTTACGCATGCGTCCGTCCGCCTGTCCGTCCGCCCGTCCGCCCGTCCGTCCGTCCATCCATCCATCCACCCACCCACCCACCGATTTGCTCTGAAGTGACTTTTGCTAAGACCCTCTTCATGGCTCCACAGCCGTGGTCTCTACCTTTAGGATGATGTCTCCTGGCAGTAGCCGGCCGTCTCTGGCAATCACCCCATCACGATAAATGTGCTGGATAATGATGTGGACCAGCGGGGTTTCATTGCCTCCCACAAGCCTAATGGAGAGGTTTTCATTGGGATCCGCTCGGTTGATCTTGACTCTGGTAATTTCACCATATGGAATCAGGTGATACAACCTTGGAAAGACTAAAATGGACAATGTTTATTTAAGACACCCCCCCAACGGACATTTCCAACCACTCCTTTTCTTGCCAAACTTTGGTTCCAGCCAAACTAAACTATTCGTTGTTCCTTGTACATGTTTTCCATCTTCCTGCCTCTGTGCCAGCATAAGTTTCTCTGCCTGGAATGTTTTCCATTCTAGGCCTAAACCCAACTTTTCCTTCAAGGCCTGCATGAAATGATCCCTTCCAATTAAACTCTACCCTGATCCCTTTCCCCCTGCTCTCTCTAAATTTCCCATTTCCCATAAAGCTTTATTTCTCATGGCACCGAGCCTTCAATTATTATTATTACTATTATTATTCATGCCCATTTCTTATACCCACCACTGGACTCTAAGATCCTTGAGGACATAATTTCTGGCTGTTTTGTAGTTCTGTGCACAGATCTCTGTACACAGGAGACTTCAGCCTATGTTTACCGAATGAAGAGGAATGAACGAACAGTCATTATGCAAAGGGCTGCAGTTTGATCACTTACTAATCAAGGGGCAAAACAGAACAAGCCTGTTTTGCTCTTTTTGATCATTTTGAAGATCTCCTCCTGGGAGGACCTGCTTTTCAGGCTTAGTGAATCAGTCCTCTCTACCCTGTTGTCAGTAAAGGGAAGTCAAATGGCCTAATTCACGATCAAGGAAAGAGGCCCAGGCCCAGCTGGTGGCATCCAGAGGTTCGTCCCCGATCCGCTTGTATGGCTGGATTCAGAGCCAAAAGGAGGTTCAGAGACCCAGGCTGGTGTTTCCAAACTTCACCTTTTCACTGAGGACTCTTTCGCCTTGAAATCTGTCACGGGTCCCCCGCCCTGCTGGGCCCACACACAGAATTGCTTCTCAGGCTGTGTAGTTTGACAGTGACAGTCAGACCTTTGTTTCACAAGGGAGGATGCGTGAGCTCGGAGAGGAGAAGTGGCACGACTGGCTGGAGGTGGCAGTTAGGTGGTGGTCCTCAGAGCCAGGTCAGAACCCGGGGCTCCTGATGACAGCTCCTGTCACCTTCTTCAGAGTCCCCTGAAGCCAGGGGTCCACAGCCGGCAACGGGTCCACAGGGGACTTGGTCTACAGACCCACAGCCAGCAGCAACGACTGGCGCTGTCCTCCACCTCGGCTGGAATAGAAGCCTACAGGGGGGACACCAGGAAATGCCGGCCACGTAACACCTAGTTTGACGGGAGCTGCAGCTCCTCCCCAGTTGCTTGAGGCTCGAGTTAGGATGTTGAGAGCACTGATGCTTTTGTCTCCTGTAGCTGCTGACAGCTGCCTCTGCCCTATGATTCTCCCTTAATTATGTCATCGGGAAAGATCAAAACTGCAGGCCTGGTTCTACATAAAACACTCTTTCTGACTATTTTCAAAACCCATGACCTTAATGCATTTTCCCTAGTGAACTATGAGTTCATGAATGAGTACTCAACGCTCTAGGAACAATACAGCAAGAATTAAAATTATTTCTAAGTATTGCAGAACATGATACACAAAGCAATTTAGCTGCCAGAGGAAGCTGGAGACGTTGTAAATGTGGGTCTTTACCCCCCACTGGGAGTTAATTTAATGTAAGCAATTGGGCTTTGCTGTAAGGCTGTGGGCAGCAGCCTTCATCTGTCAGCTCCTGGTGCTAACAGTGCTTGGGTGACCAAGTTCAATTAACGTTTAAACTATCTTGATTACCTTAAGTAGGCTCTATCCACAAGTATTTGTTGGAACAGGTCTGGTGACAAGGAAATGGAAGTTCTTAAAAAAAATCATTTTGAGCAAAGAAAGATTTGGAAATTATCATCAAAGCTGCTGGTTTTCTCTCTCTCCTCCCTCTCCCTTTCTACTCTTTTTCCCAACAGATTTACAAAAACCATGCGCCCAAATCTAGCTGATCAAGGATGTTTGATAGTCTGAAAGGACATACCCAGTCACACTTGGAAACGTTAATTAGAGCTACAATAATGAGACCCTAGTGACCTTCCCTTTGAGAGTTACAGTAATTTTTAAACTGCCAAACTAGTGCTGGTCTGAAAAGAAAGTTTTTCAATATTGTGTCCTTACTTAAGGACTAAAGGATACAGTATCATTTACCAAGTGTTTATTATATGCTGGCCATTGAGCTAAGCAAGTTGCATGACACTTTGTTGTTTGTTTAGTCCTCACAGCAACCCTTTGAACTAGATTATTATCACCCCTGTTTTTTTGGATGATGAAATACTAAAGCTCAGAGAAGTCAAGTAACCTGGCCAGGTCACACAGCTAAGTAGTGAAGCCAGTCTCTTTACTGATATGAAAAGGATGGATAAAACCATGGGCGTTCACCATACTAACTGCGGGTTACTTACTGAAGCAATGAGATCCTAAGGCCCTTTTTAAAAGCTTTGTTGCCTCACAAATCCTGTACCAGCCTCACTGAGTCATAATACCTCACCCCACTGTGGAGTAATAGCTTCCTGGAGCACCTGAGGAAATCCATTCTCTCCTACTTGAAGCCCCTGCACACATAACACAGATGCCATCTTCATCTTTCTGAAACACAGCTTCCATCCTGCTATAACTCTATGCAAAAGCTTCCAGGTGTGTTCACTGCCCCAAGTCAAGACTCCTAAATGGCATCCAGAACCCTTCTAATCTGGCCTTAACCTCATCTCCCACTACTTTCCAACACACAGTCGAGATGGGGATGCCCATCCAGGTCATAACCACTCCTTAAACACGGATTACACCGTCCCACTGGGAAGAGGCGCGCCTCTCTTGACAGCTGTCATTTTTGTTTATTTATATCTCACTCTTTCTGGTATTTTAATTTTTGTCTTGAATGAACTTCTTGGAACCAGGAGCTGGATTTTATAATCTTTATATAAAAGTACAGAGCTTACCTATATAAACAGCTCATACAACTCAATATCAAAAAAACAAACAACCTGAGTAAAAAACGGGCAGAGATCATGAAAAGGCATTTTTTCCAAAGAGGATGTACAGATATGGCCAACAGGCACATGAAAAGATGCTCAACATCGCTAATCACCTCACACCTGTCAGAATGGCCATCATCAAAAAGTCTTCCAGGGCTTCCCTGGTGGCGCAGTGGTTGAGAGTCCGCCTGCCCATGCAGGGGACACGGGTTCATGCCCCAGTCCGGGAGGATCCCACATGCCATGGAGCGGCTGGGCCCGTGAGCCATGGCTGCTGAGCCTGCGCGTCCGGAGCCTGTGCTCCGCAATGGGAGAGGCCACAGCAGTGAGAGGCTCGCGTACCGCAAAAAAAAAAAAAAAACGGGTTTCCCTGGTGGCACAGTGGTTGGGAGTCCGCCTGCCGATGCAGGGGACACGGGTTCGTGCCCCGGTCCGGGAAGATCCCACATGCCGCGAGTGGCTGGGCCCGTGAGCCATGGCCGCTGGGCCTGCGCGCCCGGAGCCTGTGCTCCACAATGGGAGAGGCCACAGCAGTGAGAGGCCCATGTACCGCAGGGGGAAAAAAAAAAAAAAAAGTCTTCAAATAACGAATGAGGGCGAGGATGTGGAGAAAAGGGAACCCTAGTACACTGTTGGTAGGAATGTAAATTGATGCAGCCACTATAGAAAACAGTATGGAGGTTTTTCAAATAACTAAAAATAGAACTACCATATCATCCAGTAATTCCATTCCTGGGTATATATCCAAAGAAAACAAAAGCATTAATCTGAAAAGATACATGCACCTCAGTGTTCATAGCTGCATTATTTACCAAGATAGGTTGCTTCCATAGCTTGGCTAAGTGTCCATCAACAGATGAATAGATAAAGAAGATGTGGTATGTATACAACAGAATACTACTCAGCCATAAACAAAAATGAAATTCTGCTGTTTGCAACAGTGTAGATGGACCTGGAGGGTATTATGTTAAGTGAAATAAGTCAGACAGAAAAAGACAAATATTGTATGTTATCACTTACATGTGGAATCTAGAAAATAAAAACAGAAACAGATTCACAGATATAGAGATCAAACTAGTGGTTACCAGTGGGGAGAGGGAAGAGGAGAGGAACAAAATGCGGTAGGGGATTAAGAGGTACAAACGACTATGTATAAAATAAATAAGCTACAAGGATATATTGCACAGCACAGGGAATATAGCCAATATTTTATAATAACTATAAATGAAGTATAATCTATAAAAATATTGAATCACTATGTGGTACATCTGAAACTAACATAATATTGTAAATCAACTGTACTTCAGTAAAAAAAAAAAAGTACAGAGCCTAGGCCAATGTCTTACACATAGTAATATTTTATTTTAAAAGTTTCTGCAATAAACATGCAAATCAATCTTATTCAGGTAGGAGAAAACTTTACATGGAATGGAATTAAGGAGCCTTTAATAAGCGGGGAAGACTGGCAGAAAGGAAGTTATAATCCTTTTACTCATTGCAGAAACATTCAGCAAAAACTATTATGTGTCATATATTGTGCTTGGACTTGAGAACACAAAGACTTAGATAAAGGGCCCCTGCCCCCATTGGTACAGTTACGATGAAAGGTGACATTGCCATAACAGAGATACAGGTGCTTTGAGAACACAAAGGAGAGAGGACTGAGGGAGTCAAGGAGGGCTCCCAGGAGGAGGCAAAGCCTATGCTGAGCCTGGAAAGAGGAATTAGGATGCCAGCTGAAGGGGCGTGAGAGTACAGGACGAACAACAACATGGAAGTGAGAGAGACACAGTATTTATAGGACAGCAATAAGTTCAGAGTAGTCAGAGCATGTAGCGTGTGTACAGGGTGAGAGGGGATAAGCAGGGGTCTTATACGACTGCTCCAAGTTCTCTGAGAACATGATAAGGACGGTGGTTTCGGATTTACCTCCCAACCTCGAAGGAGTGGAGGGTGCTTAATCCAGTGGGTAAACGAGTGGGCTCTGTAGCCAGAGGACCCAAGTTAAAATCCTAGGTCTGCCATTTTCCAGATGGGTGACTTTGGACTCGCTACCCAATCTCTCGGAGTCTAAGTTTCTTCTGTAAAATGAGAATCACGATCACTGTCCTTAGCACTGTGACCTTTAAATGACGTAAAGCACTACCTGGCACCCAGGAAAGCTCAAAAAAAACCTGAAGCTACTATTATTACTGCTGTAAAGGTCTAATATTAGATGAAAAGAAAGGACAGGACAGTATTTTCTCAGCTCCATTTATATTGGGGAAAACACATAGGATAAGATCCATAAACTTCCTTTGCATAGATTCTAGAACCAAATTAACCTGGATTCCAAGTTTAGAAGGGTAATTTGGGGCAAGCTAAGTAACCTCCTGGTGTCTCAGTTTCCTCATCTGTAAAACACGGATAATAGTAGTAGCTACTTCAAAGAGTTGTTGAGGATTAAATGAGTTAATGCATGGAAAACACTCAGAACCACACATCACACAAAGTGGTAATAAGAATAAATACCTACATAGCATTTACTATGTGCCAGGCACTGTTCTAAATGTTCTTCACTTAACTGTATTATTCTCGGGACTTCCCTGGTGGCGCAATGGTTAAGAATCTGCCTGCCAGGGCAGGGGACACAGGTTCAATCCCTGGTCCGGGAAGATCCCACAGGCCACGGAGCAACTAAGCCCATGAGCCACAACTACTGAGCCTGCGCTCTAGAGCCCACGAGCCACAACTACTGAGCCTGCATGCCACAACTACTGAAGCCCGCGCACCTAGAGCCTGTGTACCGCAACGAAGAGTAGCCCTTGCTCGCCACAACTAGAGAAAGCCCACACGTAGCAACGAAGACACAAAGCAGATAAAAATAAATAAATTGAGGCATAATTCAGTTAAAAAAAAACTATATTATTCTTTATATGCACTAAGCTAGCATCTGAAGGTAAGGGTTCCAAAACCTTTTCCCTCAATCTATGTAAGAAGAGAACAATAATTTCTGCCTTTGGTTACTTATGCAAGAAGAGGCCAATCAAGGTAAGAAATATTTATGCCCTTGGGAAGAGAGGTGTCACAGAAAGCGGGGGGTGGGGGCGGTCTGGTTGTCATCACGCCTGGAGTCGTCATTCCGGAAGCCCAGCCTTACTGGGAGGCCACTTACCGTCAGGGGCAGTGGTGTTTTCAGAATTCTCTCTGCCCTGCTCAGCTTGGTTGACAACTGTACTTCCACACTTTGTCCTTCGAAGAACACTCAAGGCTCGGTTTATTTTTTTAAAAGATCTGCTTCTGATGGTGGATCGCTCAAAGGGCCGTGCTGAGGACAAGAGAGAAGGGAGGGAGAGCAGCTACGTATTCACAGAGGTCCTCTTTTATGGACGCGGCTGGTAAGACACGCACAACACATCGTGAACGGTGATTACTTCTAGGTGGTGGGATGATAGAATTTGCTTAGCTGTATATTCTCAGTTTTCTACAATGCAATGTGGATGGTTTATTTAAAATCTACTTGGTTTTTTTCCTGGGCTGGATGGAATATAACAGCACTTTTCTAGAGCCACCTGGATGGGAAGGTAGGGACACCGAGGGAGTGATGAATCACTAGGTCTAACTTCAACCCCTTTCGCCAGGTCAGATTACACACATGTCTAATGATCTCAGGTCCTCGCAGTTTCATTTCACTCTGGAGAACTGGATGTTGGGTTGCTGCCCAAAACTACCAGAGCGTTTTTCCCTTGAAAAAACATTTCTATAACTTTCCAGACAGGGCAATCCCAAGGCCAAGGAGCCCATTCCCGGACAACCACCCCCTTTGACTCACCCCTTGTTCGGTTGCTCCGGCCAGAGTCCAGGGGGCTGTTTGGCTGACCGTCTTCTGCTGTGGACACGTAGGCAGGGTTGTCTAGGCCAGGCTCGTCTGTCATTAAGGAGATAGTGGCAGCTGCAGAAACCTCTGGGGACAGCGCTGTTGCTGTGAGGCTGGCACAGCCGTCTGGACAGCCCTCCTGAGAGTGCCTCTTCCGGTCTTTGGTGAGGCCGTAGTGGGAGGCACCTTTGCAGCTGCAACAAAACCAGCAGGAGGTCAGAGAAGGCTTTGCGCATTGTTCAACCAGGGCTCTTCAAGTCCACGTGCTTGCCACCCTTGGAAATTGACTTACTCACCCCTGGCTCCTCTCCCTTCTCACATGGACGGAAGTCAATATACACTTGCCAACCAAATGAATGAATGACTTGAAAGAACCATTTTTAAAAGATGTCTACAGCATTCTGTTAAAGCACTCTCTACACTGGCCCCTGGAATGCAAATTACGAGAGCTGTCACGGGGTCTACAAGCCTAGGGCTTGAGGCTGGCAGTCTTCAACTATTTGGATGTAATTCCTTCTTGCTGGTGTTTACTTTGACCATGAAAGTCCTTAGTCACCCTCTCAGTCCCTTCTTTTGGGTTTAGTTCCCAAACCACTGACCATAAATACAAAGCTCCTCCCAGATTCCATATTTAACTGTCCATGGAAACAGAAATGCCCTCACTACAAAGCCACAGGAGCTGGTTCAGCTTCACATTCTCTAGAGGCAGGCTTGCTGGTTTCCAGTCTCCACCTCTGGGGTGGTCTGAGTGGCCAGGACCAGGGGCTCGGGGCTCCCATGTGCTAAAAGTTTTCATGTCTTTTAATGTTGGGAAGGTAAAACAACATTCGTGGTCTTTAAAAAACAGGTCTCTATCCATTCACCACGCATGCTAAAGAGCAAGCGTAAGGGCCAGGACACCGAGGTTTGAGCCCATCTAAGTCCATATTTTGCTATGGACGCACTTCCACTGTCACTGGGCAAGTCGTCTCAGCTCTTAGGTCGGGTTTTGATCAGCAAATGGGGAGGATTTAACTCTCATTCACTGTGGTGAGGAAGTGCTGCAGACAGCCAAACCACCTTCCCAGGGGTTATGAAGGCAAAAATCAAATGGGCGAGTCCCTTTAAGAAGTGGCCATTTGCATATAATGGATGTTAATTTATAAATGATCTTTACCAACTCAATACAGAAAACCTTATACGGCTGAGCTATTTTAAATAATGCTTTGAGAGCCTGTTTGGAGCGGTGCTCATGAATGGAATCAAACAGCAGTCT
This sequence comes from Grampus griseus, assembly GCF_964374135.1. Taxonomy (NCBI): domain Eukaryota; kingdom Metazoa; phylum Chordata; class Mammalia; order Artiodactyla; family Delphinidae; genus Grampus; species Grampus griseus. Next base: position 71,407,327 of record NC_138997.1, on the reverse strand, counting down.
GCAGTTGATACGCACATGAATTATATGGCCTACAGAACCAGATCTATGGTTTTTGTCTGGATGGGAATCCTTGCTCTGAAATTTACCTAGCTGTGTGATCTGGGACAAGTTTGTTAACCTGGTTAAACTTTCTAATCTGCACATACATCTTGGGTTGCTGTAAGGTCTGGTTGACATTAAGTCAAGAGCTTAGTTCTATATATCTTGCCAGATATATAGAGAATTCTCAACAGACTGTATCTACTTCCATAATTCAACCATTCTAAGATGCCTGTTCTGTCACATTTTAACTTCTCTGAGATTGGGATGCGTGGGTGACTGATGGGGTCCCACAGCTTCAGGTTGCCAAGCTGCAGTCATGACACAAATGCCACTGTCCAAGGAAACATGGTCACAGGTGTCCATCTCGTCCCTTCCATTGAGTTGCCTCCACTCTTGGTACTATACCATTGAGTTTAATTGCTCTTCAGTGTCTTAGAAAAGATTACATTATGATTAAGCATTGCAATGAAAAGTTACTGTATATGTGGAAAGTCTCAAAAACGGCGCAGTGGCATGTAAATTTGATATTGGTGGTAAATATTTGTCTTTAGAAGGAGGGCATCAATTTCTGATTTTCTTGCAAAGAGACAAGCAAATGCTTTATTTGCTTAGCAAGAAAGATACCCCCAAGGAGATGAAAAGTGATGTCACACTTTGTTACTAAGATCATCCTAACGGACAGGCCTAGTTCATGCCAAACAGTACAACTAGAGGGCAGGAGAGGTCGCCATATGTGTCTGAATGGATTTCAAAGCCTGATCTGACCAACCCATGCATTGCAGGGATATCTTTAAAGGTGTTTTGGAATGATTTAACCAGTGGCAGTTTTAAAATTTTCTTGTTAGGGGACTTCCCTGGTGGTACAACGGATGAGACTCCATGCTCCCAATGCAGGTGGCATGGGTTCGATCCCTGGTGAGGAAACTAGATCCCACATGCCTGCTGCCGCAACCACGAGTTCGCATGCCACAACTAAGAAGCCCTGAAGCCACAACTAAGGAGCCTGCAAGCCACAACCAAGACCTGGAGGAACCAAACAAGTTAAAAAATAAATAAAAATTTTTTTCTTGTTGGTACATAAAATATGATGCTTCTTATAATCAATGATGATGATTTGTTGAAATGTGTGTTTTTTTGTGTGTGTGTATATGTGTGTGATACACGGGCCTCTCACTGTTGTGGCCTCTCCCGTTGCGGAGCACAGGCTCCGGACGCGCAGGCTCAGTGGCCATGGCTCACGGGCCCAGCTGCTCCACGGCATGTGGGATCTTCCCGGACCGGGGCATGAACCCATGTCCCCTGCATCGGCAGGCGGACTCTCAACCACTGCGCCACCAGGGAAGCCCTGAAATGTGGTTTTAATATTAGTAGAAAAGGACTCTGATTTTACAACCTTACATCCTTATCTTATAGAACATGAAACAGGCCCCCGGTTTCTAATGCTAGTTTTTCCCTCACTGAAAGAGTACAAGCTCCCTGCTTGAATTGGTGAGGTTTTATTGTTCTGATTAGCTACTTTGGCTTTGAATTGTTCTGCTTAAAAATAGCAAAGTGGTTGATATGAGAAACTCAAAAATTGGAAGAAACATTGTGTGATGGAAAAAATGAAAGCCAGCGTGCATTTGAGCAGCTCCAAAGTCATAAACATACGAGTGGAACACTTCTCTGTAAGCCAGCAGTATCGGTTAACAACGCATGGTTAGGAAGTTCCTAGGCTATTTCGTTGGACTGGAAACAGTATTTCTTTTCTTGGGGCAGCAATGCCCTTGACCATGTGCCCTGCCAGAGCAGGAAATGAATTTTCCAATTGGACAAACGGCTGGCAAAGGCACACACCATGGCTTTCTGAGGAGACACAGCATATCCCAGTGGAAAAAAAAGTAGCATCTTATTCTGCTGCCATATCTGTGAGAAGAGTTAAGGTATTTAAACATCTCTGAATCCCAAGACTATGCCATTAAGAAGCCATTTCTGTTTCAAATCCTTGGGGTTCCAAAGACACAGTTGAGTCCAGGAAAGGAAAACCTCATAAAATGACTTAGAAGCCTCCCCTCTGGCCTCGTATCCCAGACATCCGTACAGTATCTGGGGAGGGTAGATTTAAACATTCAGACTCATAAACCTTGTATAAAAATGGTCTGCTGAAGAGGCTCATACTTGTGCAATGTTGCTTGTTTCAGCTTCCTGGCGTAGCTCGGATCTGAGGCACACGGTGATCTATGAAGGTAGCAGCTTGTACTTACTAATTATCTCTTTTGTGTTGACTAATCCCGGGGCCTCTTGATTTACAGGCACAAGTGAGGGGAGGAGGGGAAAAGAGCTGATTAGCCTTGGCCAGTACAGGAACATATGCTGAACCCTGGGTTGTGTTCAAAGCAGGCAGGATTTATTCGCCCTTTAGTTATCCCTGAGCACTAAGTACTCTCAGGTGGTGATGGGCGACGGCCATGAACTTGAAGGATGCACACAAGAAACATGGAAAACCATTTTTCAACCACTTTGGATATGCTAACTGTTCAAAGCAACTCTGACGACCAGTTGTGTTAATAACAGAGTTGAGATCCTGAGCTCCTATATCAAAGTGAGTAGAGGCAAATCTGTCTTAATATAAGAACGCTGACACTGGGTGGGGGTGCCATGGAATTTTTGTCTTTTTTGCAAGGATAGGCGGGGGGCGGGGGGGAAGTAAGAAGAGAAAATGACCCTCCTTGCAAAAATTCCTGAGTCCATGAGTTCACTACTAATGGGGGTTGACCTGAAGCAGGATGGACCCCCGGCATACTTCACAGAGGCTCTGAGGGGCTCAGAGCTCGGCCAACCGGGTGGCACAAGCTAGTTTGCAGGGGAGGGCTCCTTTTGTTTCTTTTCTTTTCTTTTTTAAGGTTATTTTTTTTTGTAAGTCTATTGAATTTGTTACAATATTGCTTCTGTTTTATGTTTTGGTTCTTTGGCGCCAAGGCATGTGGGATGTTAGCTCCCGGACCAGGGATCGAACCCACACTCCCTCCATTGGAAGGCAAAGTCTGAACCACTGGACCACCATGGAAGTCCCGGGGAGGGCTCCTTTCTGATGACAGAAGAATAAAAGTGGTCCACGACAAACTGAGCCTCAATATACTCATTATAACAGTCTGGGTAACTACACAACCTCCCCTTTAGCCTTCTAACTTCCTTTGCATTCTTTCTTTCTCAGTTCACTTCTGAATTAGGTAAACATTGAGTCTACTCTCTTACTGAGTTCACTAATTGCCCAGTCTGCTCTTACTTGAAACCAGGGCTTGCAAATTCATATGCTAATCAGGCCAGGTGGGGGACTGCGTGGAGCGGTGCTGTTCCATTTCAAGGGTGCAGCAACCTCTACAGACCTTCACTGAGTGTTGCCTCAAGAAGACCAGCCCAAGAGCCACTAATCGAGAAATGAAAGTTATCCAGATTGGAAAGGAAAAGTGAAACTGTCACTCTTTGCAATGACATGATATTATATAGAGAAACCTTCAAAGACCCCACCAAAAAAACTATTAGAATAAATGAATTCAGTAAAGTTGCAGGATACAAAATCAATACACAAATATTTATTGTATTTCGATATACTAACAAAGAACTGTCAGAAAGATAAATTGAGAAAATAATCCCGTGTACAACTGCATGAAAAATACCTAGGGATAAATTTGACCAAGGAAGTGAAAGATCTGTACACTGAAAACTGTAAGACACTGATGAAAGAAACTGAAGATGACACAAATGGGAAAATATTGTGTGCTCATGGACTGGAAAATATTAAAATGTCCATACTACCCAAAGCAATCTGCAGATTCAATGCAAACCCTATCAAAATTCCAACGGCGTTTTTCATAGAAATACAACAAACAATCCTAACATTTGTATAGAACCACAAAAGACCCCAGATAGACAAAGCAATCTTAAGAAAGAAGAACAAAGCTGGATGCATCACGCTTCTTGATTTAAATCTATATTACAAAACTATAGTAATCAAAATAGTATGGTATTGGCAAAAAGCCAGATGTAGATAGATGGAACACAGTCCAGAAATACACCCACACATATATGGTTAATTAATTTATGACAAAGGAGTCAAGAATATACAATGGGGAAAGGACAGTCAGTAATCAAAATAGTATGGTATTGGCAAAAAGCCAGATGTAGATAGATGGAACAGAGTCCAGAAATACACCCACACATATATGGTTAATTAATTTATGACAAAGGAGTCAAGAATATACAATGGGGAAAGGACAGTCTCTTCAGTAAATGGTGTTGGGAAAACTAGACAGCCACATGCAAAAGAATGAAACTGGACCCCTATCTGACACCATACACAAAAGTTAACTCAAACAGATTAAAGACTTAAATGTATGACCTGAAACCATAAAATTCCTAAAAGAAAAACAGATGGTAAGCTCCTTGATATTGGTCTTATAGATGATTTTTTGAATCTGACACAAAAAGCAAAAATAAATAAACTAAAAAGCTTCTGCACCACAAAGGAAACTATCAACAAAATGAAAAGGCAACTACTGAATGGGGAATAATTATTTGCAAATCGTATCTAATAAGAAGTTAATATCCAAAATATATAACGAACCCACACAGCTCAATAGCAAAAAAATAATACAATTAAAAAAAGGAATATCTGAATAGACATTTTTCCACAGAAGACACACAGATGGCCAACAGGTACACGAAAAGATGCTCAACATCACTCTCTAATCAGGGAAACACAAATCAAAACCACAATGAGATATCACCTCACACCTGTTAGAATGGCTATAATCAAAGAGACAAGAGGTTACAAGTGTTGGTGAGGATGTGGAGAAAAGGTGAGGATGTTCCTACTGCTGGGAGGAACATAAATTGGTGCAGGCACTACGGAAAATGATATGGAAGTTCCTCAAAAAATTCAAAATAGAACTGCCATATGATCCATCATTTCCACTTGGTATTTATCTGAAGAAATCGAAAATGCTAACTGGAAAAGATAATATGCACCCCCCTGTTCACTGCAGTATTACTTACAATAGTCAAGGCATGGAAACAACCTAAGTGTCCTCCGATGGCTAAATAATGAAAACGTGGTGTGTGTGTATATATATATATATACACATACATACATATACCACGGAATATTATTCGGTTGTGAAAAAGAATGAAATCTTGCCACTTGCAACAACATGAATGGACCTTAAAGGTCCTGCATCACCCGCTGCAGGAAGAGGTGATCGCTGTCAGAGAGCGGCAGGCTCTCCTTCGTGTCCTCAGACAAGGCACCTGGGAGACGGGCCATCGGGAGCCTCAAGGAACCACAGTGCTCTGGCTCAGAGAAAGTCTGTGTCAGGGTGCTGGTGACCCTGGGGGCTGAGGGTGGGCCTCGGCCATGTGTGCCTGGCTCCCAACTCCATCTCCAGGGCCTCCACCCTGGCCCTCCTGACACCGTGCCTCCAGGGCTTTGCAACACACCCTAGCCCATCTCCCTGTTCCCAGTCTTTCCCTTCCTCCCCACCATCCAATCCATCCTAACCACAAACATACCAACACAATTTCTTTTTGCTCGAAAACTTCCCATGGAAATATTTCCCAGTGCTTATCAGGTCAAGTCCCAACTCCCCAGGCTGACATCCCAGGCCATCCCTGAGCCGTATTGATCATGGCCTCACCACAGGGTCTGGCAACACAGAAGGGGGCTGGGAAGAGCTAACGTCTATTGGTCTACTGTGTACTACGCGTTATGCTTCACATACGTGGTCTTCTTCAAACCCTCCCAGTGGTCCCAGCTGTCAAGTCAGTTAAGCCACCTCCACTTTGCTGATGAGGGTGCGGAAACTTGGATCAGGCTTTCTTCCCTTCTATCTATCAGAGTGGAGCTGGGATTTGAATCCAGGCTGTGAGGTCATGCTTTCTCCTCTCCCATGGCCTGGCCTCCAGCCCAGAGCATCTCCTGCACTCCAGACTCCTGTATCAAACCGCTCATGCCACATCTTCACTGCCATGTCCAATAGGCATCTCAAACTTCACACATCCAAACACCCCAAGCCTCCCTGCTCTTCCCACCTCTTCCGTTTTACCTTACATCCTTCTTGTTCAAACCAAAAACCCCAGAGTCAGCCCCGATTCCTTTCTTTTTCTCGACACCCCAAGTATAATCAAGCAAGATCTATCCAGGATCTAACGCCTTCTCATCACGTCCACCGCCACGGCCCTAGTCCAAGCCACCATAATCAAAGCCTGGGTTATTGCAATGGCCTCCTGAGAGGTCTTCCTGCTTCTACACTCTGCCCTGCCCCGTCCCCATCTATTCTCAACACAGCAGCGGTGTGATCCTTTTAAAATGGCTCTCCATGTTACTAAAACACAAGGTCCTCACAATGGCCCACAGGGCCCTGTATTCTCTGTCCCTGTTACTTGTACCCTCACCTCCATCCCCTGCTCATCTGGCCTCCTGCTGGTCCTCACACTTGCCCAGCACGCTCCTGCTTCAGGGGCCTTGCATTCTGCTGTCTCTCCACGGCCCCCTCCACCCCTCTCCGCAACACTTGCTCCAGATTCCTGTCTGGTCAGCTCCCTCATCTCCATCAGGTCCGTGATTGAAGTCTACCTTCCCCGAGTACCCTTTTTAAAACAGCAGCTTCTTCCCTGGCACGTCTTAACCCTACTTATTTTTTCTTCTTCCTCCTCCCTGCTCATTTTTTCTCTATAATAGAGTACAAACTCCAAATGGGGTGGGAGCGGGGGGAGTCTAGTTCCATAATTAAGCCGATAGAACCAAACTTTGAAAACTTTATCCCTTTAGGATCAAGAAGGCTTCATCATATTGGTGGCTTGGGAAAGAGGAAGCTCATGGATTCCCATGTCCCTCCTGGCTGACGGTCAAGACACACCAGCCCTGCCTCAGCTGCCCAGTCAGCTCTGGGCACATCTTGCTCCGTGGGGCTGGAGGGGACTGGAGGGGACTGGAGAGAAGGGACAAAGTGTTGCTCACCTAGTGCCTTTCAGAGGGTCCCCATACCATCTAGATTTCCTAGAGCAGGCACTCAGCAAACATTTACTGAATTGAGCTGAAGTCCCCTTTTGGGTGTTGTCTATTGAAATGACCAAACTGGGAATTGATTCACCCCCACAGTCCTGCTAACACATAATTGTGGTTGGTTGTGATACCCATGCCAGGCTCCCTTTTTCCCTCAGCAAGCTCACGATTTCCCTGCACTCCGACTCGAGATGAGAAAAGGGAGAGGAAAGAGGGAAAAGTGAGACTTTTTAAGAATTCTTCTTTTTTCACATACTTCCCTGATAACTTTAATAGGATTTTACTGGGTCTGGGTTGTAAAACTATGACGTATATAGGAGGAATAGTCACCATATACCTTCTTTTGATGGATTAAGCTGCTGCAACAGGATGGGTGATTTTGAAATACTTTGTTTTTTTTCATTCAATGAGCACATAAGGAGGACCTTGTTTTTTTCATTCACTGAGCACATAAGGAGGGCCCCCTGACAAAGAGGGTACAGTGATGTGGAACAAGCTCAGGTTTTCAAGTTTAAAACATCTGGGTGTGAATCCTAGGTCTGCCACTACCAGTCTGCGACTTTGGACAAATTCCATGATTCCTCTGAGCCTCATTTTCCAGATGTAAAATGGGCACAAGGTTTATTTACAGTTGAGATTTAAAGATTCATGCCAAGTCCCTAACGGTACCTGGAATACAGCAGCAACTCAATAAGCAGTAATCAACATAATTATTGTATATCAAGCATAATGTTAGACACTATGGATGCAAAGAAACGTACTATACAGTGTATACATGCGAGGGGACTGACGTGAAAACAGAAAACTGCCACGCCACATTATCAGAGAGATGGAGGTATGAGCCAAGTGTTGGGAGAGCTCAGAGAAAGGGGTCACCTCACTCTGCTTGGGGTAATCAAGGAAGGCTTCCCAGAAGAGGTGACATCTGAGCTGAGTCTAGGAAAATGAGTGACGTTGGTCTGACAGGCTAGGTGTGAATGTCACATTTAAAGACCCGAAGGATGCAAGTGCACGGTAGATGCCAGGTTTACGGAGTTCGGTGCAGACTTTATCTCAAGGGGTAAAGTAGAAATGGAGAAAGTACAGAGCTGAAGTGAGACCAAAGAGGAGGACAGATGCTGGGGGTGGTGCTGGAGGCCGCCTGACTACCCGTCTGTTGCCGCTTCTGGGGTTCAGCAGGGCTAAAGCCATGCCCGTGGGCACAGGAGACAAGTGGGCATTGAGAAGTCGGATGCCAACACGGGAGAGAGTAGGGGAGAGCAGGAGGGACGAAGGGGACAACAGAAAGCTCTAAGTCACCTCCTCACGGAGGCTCCGTGACTGTCGCTTAAAGGATCGTCTCTCCCACCAGCGCCCACTTTCACTTCCCAGCACTTAACATCTTTGGAAATGATTCTGTGTGTTTACTTACTTCTCTTTTTTGAAACACAGGCCCAGCGGCCACGGCTCATGGGCCCAGCCGCTCCGCGGCATGTGGGATCTTCCCGGACCGGGGCACGAACCCGTGTCCCCTGCATTGGCAGGCGGACTCTCAACCACTGCGCCACCAGGGAAGCCCTACTTACTTCTCTTTTAAATCAGTGTCTCCCCCCAACAGTAAAAGTCCAACGTGTTTTGCTCACCACTAAATCCTCGACACTGCACACAGCGCTCACAGACACGGGGTCAGCCATGTGTCAGAGCAGCCTGAGAGATTCTGGGAACAGCTGTGTTTCTTTCTTGCTCCCTTTATTAGATGCTTTCTGTTTATGCCTTTAATTGTGCTCGCCTAGATACGTTTTATTCCCTTTGATAGATTTTATTGAGGTATAATTGACCTGTAACATTATATTAGTTTGAGGTGTACACCATAATGATTCGATATTTTTATATATTGTAAAATAGTCACCACAGTAAGTCTAGTTAACATTCAGTTAAATTTTTTTCCCTTGTGAGGAAAACTTTTAAGATCTAGTCTCTTAGCAACTTTCAAATTATTGTGCAGATTATTGCGCAGATTATTGTGCAGATTTTCAAATTATTGTGCAGATTATTAATTGTAGTCCCCATGCTGTATAATACATCCCCATGACTTACTCTATAACTGGAAGTTCATACCTTTGGGCCCCCTTCACCCCTGCCTCTGGTAACCAATCTATTCTCTGCATCTGTGATTTTTTTTTTTTTTTTTAAGATTCCACATATAAGAGAGATCATACAGTACTTGTCTTTCTCTGACTTATTTTACTTAGCATAATGCCCTACGCTATGTTTTTTCTAGCTCCTTTTATTAGATGATTTCTGTTTATACTTTTAATCATGCCGACCCAGATATGTTTTCATTGTTGCAGGCTGTCTTGATTCTTTTTTTGGAGGAAGACAGGCTATGTTTTTTAAATACGTGCTAATATTTCATGACTTTTTAAATGCAAAACACTAGAAATCTTTATTATGTTTAAGATAAAAATAAACGCATCCGTCATCTTCTTCCAAAACAGATGCATTTGAGCTCTCCAAGCCCACACTCCAGCAGGACCCACCCTTGCTAATTAAGTCCTGATCACTTTACTTGGAAAAGACTCAACACTAACACAACTTCTAATAATACGACTGCCCTGGTTTTCAGGCAGCCAGGTCCTAAGTACCAGAACGCTTTGGGGAATTTTCTGAGTTCAGATTGGATAACCGTATTCTATATTTCACTCACTATACCTGCAGCTTCTGAACTAATCTCTCTTTAGTTTAAGGATATTAAGTAAAGTAATTCTTCCTTGTTTGGATTTTTCTCCTCTAGGTTAAAATTCATGTACCCTGGGATCGAACGATACATGGCCACTCATGAAGCTACCAGAAGCCATACATTAAGAAAAAGTCATTAGCACTTTTGTGTACTCATGGGTGAAGCAAACATCGGTTAGTAAGTAAAAGGGTCATCAGCTGGGCAAGCCCACCATCCGGGAGTCAGCTTAGTCCCTGAGTATGAACTTGAGTGAAAGGCCCTCACCCTGCAGAACTGAGGGACTTCTTACATCACCACCAACCGTGCTCTCCTTCCTCTCATTAGCCCCATTCTCCTGCCTCCAAACCTCGGGGAAAACATCCCCAGAAATTCCAACCGCCCCTGCCTCACTTGTTAATGAATCCCAGAAAGGGAAATTTAAAACAAACTGGAAAGCGACGTGGAAGCGCAGATCAAACTTTGGGCAGCTGGAACCCCAGTCCCTTGGGCCTGGTGGGGTGGAGTGAGGGGCACGGTGCTCTTACGGTGGAATTAGCTCCACAAACAATCGGTCCAATGACAACTAAGCCAGCACACGTGACTCAGTTTACCAAACATGCCGATGTGTTCCTGTGGGATTGATGACCCGGTGCTGTACAGGCATGAGAAACAGCTGGCCTGTCTCTGCACAGTGTCTATTTTATTTTGGGGGAGGCAGGGAAAAGCAGATACCCTTTCACCTAATGTTAACAGCTCTCCTTTATTTTTTTCTGTCAGTTTGCAGAGGTAGGTCAGACAACCCGTGGCTTCATCTTTCTATCCTTCAAATCTCAACTCACATATTAATAACAACTTATAATTACAGCCAGCACTTACTGTACACTTACTATGGGCCAGGCACTATTCTATGTGCTTTATGCATATTAATTCATTCGGTCCTCACATCATCCCAATGAGGAAGATCCCTATCGCCACTTTGCTAATAAGCAATTAAGGCACAGAGAGGTTAAGTAACTTTCCCAAGGTCACACAGCTGGTAAGTGGAGGGGCTGGGATTTGAAGCCAAAGCAGACAGGCTTTTGGTTGAGGCGTGTACCTCGGTCGGAACTGTACTCTGGTGGCTGATGATCTGGAGGCGACTGCAACGTAGCAGGCAGGGAAAAGGCAAGGAACATTAGAAGGCTCTTTATAACCACATACTCTTCACTACAGCTATCGTTCACTGCCAGCTACTGAGTGGCTGCTACGAGAAATACAAACAGCATGAGCCGGCAAGTGTGGCCCGTTCTAATCAAGTCGGCATCTTCAGGCCTGCAGCTGACAGCCGTGAGCTTTGAGCTGCTTGCGTCTTTGCTTCTGCCCTGTCAACAGGGCCATTTGTCAGCAGAGCACACTTGGTGGGCCGGTGGTGGAGGGAGGCAGCTGCACGGTCCCCATGTGCCCTGAGGTTCCCTGTCTCCCTGCCGTTCTTCCTCTCCAAGCACAACCTAATTATCTGAGAAGAGGTGCAGCTCCAAGCATCCTAAGAGGCAGCTGCTTAAAAGGATCTCCACCCGGTGGGTGCCTAACTTCTTGTGATTTACTTCTTCCTCCTCTAGAGGGAGCTCTTTAGTCCAGGTATTCAGATACTCAAATACACAGCATTTGTGGTGGAAACAATTTATCAGGGGAAAAGAGGCAGACGTATCCGTCCCATGCCACCTAGGAGTGCATCATCTCCTGTCCTATTAATAACAAGTCATAATAGTAATCACCTGAGCTGTTACTTATTCCATGTTTGGTCTTTATCACCAGGCGTAGTAGCGGGGCTTGTGCTATCAAACACTGCCCCAGCTGGCTTATATTATCCCCATTTTACAGAGGGGGGAAAACGAGGCTCAGAGAGGTTAAGTAATTTATCCAAGATGACACAGCACTAAGGTAAAGGAGCTGAAAATTAAACATAACTCTGTCTGGGATTTTGTTGCTGATTTAAAGCGTGTGTAACTATCAAGTTATCTTGGTCCTTAACATGGGTCAGGCGGTTTTAGGCACTTTCCCCTCTGTTCATTCAATCCTTACAACCACCTAATGAGGTAGATGTAATTATCATGCCCACTTTGAAGATGTGGAAATGTAATACAAGGGTTCACTTGCCCAGGGTCACACACAACACCTAGGGTGATTGGCCGCCCCAGCTTGCCTTTGACTGGGTTCCTGAGATGTAGGACTTTCAGTTTTAAACCCAGGCCAGTCGCAGGCAAACCAGGATGAGCTGGTCACCTTATAAGGGGCAGAAACAGAGTTGAAAGTCAGAGTCATGACTCCAAGGAACATGCTCTTCACCATGTACTCTATGACATTTGTTCCCTTTTATTTGGCCCAAAGTTTCAATAGAAACAAATGAGTGAGGTGGGAGCTTTTGTGGTTTCAGGTGCCTCTCAGTGGGTGCTCAGATGACACCCTCTTAGAAGGGCCTCCAAAAGGCCACCCCCAAACCGCTGCTTCAGCTCAGCCTCACAGCAGCCCTGGCAGGTCCAAAACACACAATTCCAGGGCTTTTCAGCAACTAGAAGAATCGACTCCACTGTTTAATTAGGAAGACCCACACGGATAGGCAGGAGTGCCTGATAAATACCCGTGCTGCTCCCTGGGGTGATGCCTAAGAATTCCAAAGCCCAAACCAGATGTGAAGTTGACAGTGGTTAATGAGGGATGGTCAAGGGATCGGGCACAGTCACTTGCCAGGTCAATTCCTCACAGAGATGTCACAATAGTTATCCATTCTGCGAGTCTCCAGCATCTTTGAGGGTCACGGAGTTGTTCTCCTGGACGTTTTGGGGAAGGGAGAGCAGACAATTCCCTTACCATAGATGATTGGAGTTTTCCGTCAACTGTCCGTGGATATGAGTGAGGGAGGGAGAGAGAGGGAGAGAGAGGGAGAGAGAGGGAGAGAGAGGGAGAGAGAGGGAGAGAGAGGGAGAGAGAGGGAGAGAGAGGGAGAGAGAGGGCCGGGGGAGGTTGTTTTCTTTTCGGCTAACATTTAGGTTCATGCAATTCTTGGTTCCATTCAGAATTATCCTCTTTACTTTTTTTTTTCCCCCGTTGCGGAGCACAGGCTCCGGACACGCAGGCCCAGCGGCCACGGCTCACGGGCCCAGCCGCTCCGCGGCATGTGGGATCTTCCCGGACCGGGGCACGAACCCGTGTCCCCCGCATCGGCAGGCGGACTCTCAACCACTGCGCCACCAGGGAAGCCCTATCATCTTTACTTTTAAAACACTTAGAAATGACCAAAGTCCAGCTTCTCGTGTTTTGGAAACTGGGCTACGGATCAATTGTGCTTTCTATTTCAGGGTTGAGTAGGACATGTTTTTAGGGGAATGGGAAAGGGTGGATTTCACGGTGGTGAGGGTTTCTAAATATCGGAACTGACCGCCCAGTGAGGTTTTCCGACCAACTCTGAAAGCAGCCTAGGCTTCCAGCTGCCTGGGATGAGTCTTTGAGGGCCCCAAATTTCTGTGAAGTCTGCACAACCCTGGGGGCTGCTCAAAGGTGACAGCTTGGCATGGGGATGGGGGAGGGGTGGGAGAAGGTAGCAGGGCATTCGAGTGGAAATCATTTCCAGATGACATTTTAAAGCGTTTCCTTCTTTCCTCAAAGTGCCCTCCATTCCAGCCCTTAGGATAATTACGAAATGCTCCAGTTTTTCCAAGCGCTTTTTGGGCTGGGTGTCCGGAGCCCTCCTGGATACACTTTACACGACTCTCAGGTACTGAGAAAGTGGGTTCCTCCTCACTCTGTGTTTGAGAATATGTCATGCAAAGATATTTGGCTCTTTTGCGCCAAATCTTTTTGCATGAAACAAAACTCCTATTTTTCCAGCTAGCTTCTATTTGCTAAATGAGCTGCTTCTCCCTTGCAATATATTAAGGCAACAACCTGACTTCTGTGAATCATATTTCATTTCCCCAAGATTGTGTTATGCAAATGGCAGAGGGAGAAGATGCAGGAAATCCTGACTCTCTTATTTACTTATTGGAAAATAGAACACCTCTTTCTCCCTCTCTCTTGCCAGGCCTACTTTTTGGCTACGGCTCTGCCCGATTTCTTTGGTGTGGCACACAGTCGCTGCACTCGACAAGGCTTCTGCAGTGGAGCACATCTGCGAACTGTCCCTCCTCATACGCAATGACCTCCACCACGGGCCTCTCACTTGGATCTGTTTGAACGGTGGCCACTCCGACTCATTTTATCCAATGATAAATCTAATCTCACGTCTAATTTCTCCGTGGACGCTTCATAGTAATCTCTCTGGTTTCTCTGAACTCATTCCTTCCTTCCACGAATATCCGAGTGGCTTCCAAACGTAAGCCCCAAGGCTAGGTGCTCCTAAGACTGCCCTCTAGTAGTTAGTGGTCTAGCACAGAAACAAGACAGGCAGATGAACACACATGGTCTGAACCACACCTGCTTAACCCCAGGACTCAGTGTTTCATTACATGTTGACGGACACTGGTTACATCTCTTTGACTAGATTGCAAACCCCCTGAGACCAGGTCTCCTGTATCCTCCACCATGCATACACAGTTGAGGGCATGATAGATATTCATGAAATACTTCTTAGTTTTATTAGAATCAAATAGAAATAGTCCCTTTCTTAAATTTCAAAAGCAATAGAGGTTCAGAGATTTTTTGAAAATACAGAAGAAAAGAAAAAACCCACAATTCTACCCCCAAAGAAAATTCTTGCTAGTCTGTTAGTATTCTTCTAATCTCTTTTTTTCTAATCTTTTTAATACATAGACACACATATACATGTTTATGTTTGTGTTTCTTCCATAACTGGACCAAATGCTCATTCTTAAGCCATTTGAGATTAGTAAATAAATCTATTATCAGTGTATGGACATGCTTGTTCCCCTATCCAGTGGTTCTTAACCTTATGAACAGAATCACCTGGGAAGATTTTTTTAAAATCCAGCCTATCAGGTACTTTAGACAAATTAAATGAGAATCTCTGAGTGGGTCTACCATACATCAGTGTTTTGTAAAGCTCCCTGGTTGACATCTCAACCAGATGTCAACTGGTTGAGAACCACTACCAATCCTTTCCATCTCACTGATTATTTTAACTGATTGAGTTACAGAATCTGCTTAGGACTGCCCATCGGCCAATCACTGCTGTGTGAATTCTTGAAATCATACATTTCTCACTCTTGATGTCTGAGTGACCAGGTGTCCCGGCTTCTAGGGTACCACTGAGTTATTTCCCTCACTCCTCCCAGAAGGCTGTGCTGGGAACCATCTTAGGAGATAATGTCTGGGATAGTGGGAACTGGGTGTACAGCTCCCTCAGGGAAAGAGGTGGGGTGGAATAGGGTTTCTTTCCCTGCTACGGCATCATCTGGACTTGCAAAAGGGAAGGATTAGGTCTCACTGCCATTTACTCCACTGGAGAGCATCCACTTAACCCTGACCTTCCACAGGGCATGGGCTGGGCCGGGGGCGTGGGAGTGCGTAGGGGGTGGTGGCTACAACGTGCTGCACAAATCAGTGTTTCATCTAAAATGCAACTAGTTGAATTCTTACAGTGTTCTTTGCATGATATACTTAAGATATAATCAGGCAAACAACCCATTTAAGAGATGGCCAGCATGATCACAGCATATTCCCGAAACTTACAGATAGCTCGAAGGGTAAATCGAAAGTCCACCTCAATAAACACAGTGATGGATTTTTATGGCTTAAAATAAGCCACGTTAAAGTTTTCCCTATTATCCTAGATGGTTAAAACTTCTTTTTTTTTTTTTACACGGTACGCGGGCCTCTCACTGCTGTGGCCTCTCCCATTGCGGAGCACAGGCTCCGGACGCGCGGGCTCAGTGGCCATGGCTCACGGGCCCAGCCGCTCCGCGGCATGTGGGATCCTCCCGGACCGGGGCACGAACCTGCGTCCCCTGCATCGGCAGGCGGACTCTCAACCACTGCGCCACCAGGGAAGCCCAGTTAAAACCTTTTAGTAGAACATATTGGGTTCTCTTTCAGCTCTAACTTCTATAAGCCTAAAATAATAAATCCCTATTGGGAGCTATGCTGAGTGCTTGATATATGGTAGGCTCTCAATGAACACTTGTTAAGTGATGATGCAGGAAGATTTTAATAATTAGATTCCTGATTCCAACAACCTACGTAAAAATGTCACTCTGTTCCTGGTTTGATAGTCTCATTTAAAATTGAAATAACTTTAACAATACTCCTAACTTTTCCATCATCCCATTTATTTCCACACACTCTCAAAAATCTTCCCAGGTGATTCCATGGTTCATCCAAGGTTAACAGCCACTGGATAGGGGAAAAGGCATGTTGATACAGATAGTAGGGTTCTTTCCACACCCCTTCTCCCACTCTCCTTTCTTTCACTCACACACACACACACACACACACACACACACACACACACACACACACACCTTATAAGATCCTTGAAGTGGGTAAATGTCTTAAGGTACTATTTACCAACCATGTGTTCTTAATGATTTCCAATCAGCAGAGTTTAGGGTTTGCATCCTGTTAAATGTTCTGTCTGTACCATGACCCTTCAACACTTCAGTGTTCGGTTTCGACCGTTACTACCCTGACTGAATCCTAAATGTGGCAATAGCCCCGACTTTCTATCACTTGTGAGCTCAGAAGTTGCCTTTTTGGTTTCAATCCATTTGATTCGTTTTCCTTTTATTTCTCTAGGAATTCAACAATCCCTAGGGAAGGGGTAGCACAGAAAGGGAAAAGAAAAAGAACATAAGGGAAACCTAAATTTTGGTCCCTTGCCAACCATCTAATTTATCACTCAACCTGTTCATGACTAAAATCTATCATCGGAGAACTGCACTGAAATCAATGGGGGTCAAACAGTTTAATCTGTCCAATTATTCCACAGGGAGTAAACAGAGTTCCCAGATTTATTAGGACAACGTGGACTTCCAAGTTGTTCAATCCAGCTTTTACCCATCTGCCAACACTGGGAGTTGGAAATAGGGAAGTCAAGTCACAGAATATTATATAAAACCACAGGAACTCACGTCTTTATAGGATGGAATTTGGTGCCAACATCCTTTGAATCTGAACTCTTAGATATTTTAAACTTTTATTAAGATGTTAGGCATTTCATCTGTTATGAGTTGTTATTATCATATAAAAATTGCACAGATCTCCAAGTAGATTAAGTAACAGGATCTTCTGGAAATCTTCCAAGGAAAGACCAAGCTAGGCATGGGTTTATGTTCCTGACTAAGAATAAGTAAAGGATTGTTATAGACAAAGAATATTATATTTTGATCTTTGAAAATGAGTATCTCAAGCTGTGTAATGAGCTTTCAAGTATGAATATGCACATCTCATGTAAAATTAGATAGTGGTCTACTAGAAGGAAACCATGATTTTCTGGTTCACAGGTGAACTTGGAAGTATAGTTTTGGCCTCTTCAAATGAAGACAGGCCCAGATACATTGCAGAAATCACTCTGGATTCAGATAGTTTCGCACACTCTTTTCCAGCTGTCCTAAAATACCCACTGAGGGCTCCATTTACACTGTTTCCCCATCTTCCTTCTTGCCTGTCAATGACAGAGGATTTGGGTATTTAAGGATTTCATTAATTATAATACTTAGAACTGATTTTCAGAAGAAAACTTTTTCTATTAACTTGTCATCTGGCTGGTCGGCCTATTCTTAAATTGACCATCAATTGGATTACATAAAACTGACATTTTGGGTAAAAGCCTTTGTTCTCCCAGAAAACCAGGAGATCTGGCTCACTAACATCTGTTCTCTTAACGTCAATAGCATCGATGTGTTTTGGAAGATATGGTTTGATAAGAAACACTCCCAATGTTTAAACTAAAGTGGGCTTTCCCCCACTGCCCCCGTTTTAAAATTATAGTCAACAAAGCTTTCATTGGACCTTGGTAGCACTATGGTCATTATCTTGTTGAAATTTTGTGGTGATTTGAAGAGCTAGTGATGGAAAGTGAGGTTTCCTGTCCCGGGAATAACCAATGAGCCAGGTTGGAAGCAGGACTCAGCTGGGCGGACATTTGTTGAGCCCTGTGCTACTCTTTCACACGTGGTATCTTTCACACTTACTGGGCAGCCTACTTATTGTTGGGTCTCCATCTTATAGATGGCGAAACAGATTCAGAGACGCTAAGTCACTCACCCAAGATCACACAAGAAGACCACGATGATTTTCCTGGAAGTCATTCAATTCTAACAACTGGTAAATGGCAGATCAAGAAATGAAAAACGGGTCCATATGACTTCAAGCCCGTATCTTACTATCGGTCAACGTGACCTCTAGAACTAATCCAATACCTGGGAAGTTCACTGCATTTCCTAAGGTTTAGGGGAAACACACACAGTTGGGCAGTTTCGATCCTGCACAAAGGTGCCCAAGCGAGGGCTTGGGGGGGGTCAACATCCAGCTAGTGCTTTGCCTCCCAAGCCAAGTGCCAGCAGAGGATTCATCTGCCAAGAGGTAGGGGCCCTTTTTGTAAAAAAAAAAAAAAAAAAAAAAAATTAAGTCTCTGTCCACTTGCGAAGGGGTTGCTTTATTCTAATTTGCACATGATCTAAAGGAGGTTTAGTGTGGAGGGAATCTTAGAGTGCACAAGTGGGAATTTCTGCTTGATTTGGAAGCTTCCAGAAAGCTCTCGTGTGTAGCACAGGCAGCAGTCATCTATATTTTGTAGGCTCTGCAGCCGCAGGGCCTTCACATACTCTCATGCTTCTCTTTCACTCTCATATAGAGCTCCGAGAGCCACTCGATGTGGGCTATGGGCCCTCCTTGTTACGGATTTTTAAAAATGAAAGGCTCTGCCGTTTGCCCAAAGTCATAGAGCTGGTAAACCAGGAGGACTTAAACATGTCTTTTCCCACCTCCTTCCTTCTAGTTTTTCAGTTCTATGCTTTCAGCCTAGCTTATCTAGCTAACCACACAGAAAGATGCTTGCTTTCTTGTCTGCAATTTCAGCTCGATTTTGATCTCAGCAAATCTCAGAAATATGTCTGTCCCTTAGTCTACAAAGTTGACCGGCCATCACCACCATAAGGAAAGAACTGTCAGTCAGGCTGGTGACTAGAAATAGCTCAAGTTTCAGATTTCTTAAAGGTAGAGACTCAGTCACAGAAGGTTCTTGAATCAAAAATATGGTGGTGTTGGTGCAGCCATTATGGAAAACAGCATGGATGTTCCTCAACAAACTAAAAATAGAATTGCCATATGATCCAGCAATTCCACTCCTGGGCATATACCCAGACAAAACTATAACTGGAAATGTTCATAGCAGCACTATCTACAATAGCCAAGACATGGAAACAACCTAAATGTCCATCAACAGATGAATGCATAAAGATGTGGTACATATACACAATGGAATACCACTCAGACATAAAAAAGAATGAAATAATGCCATTTGCAGCAACATGGATGGACCTAGAGATTATCACACTAAGTAAGTCAGAGAAAGACAAATACCATATGATATCACTTGTATGTAGAATCTAAAATGACATGAATGAACATATCTACAAAATAGAAACAGACCCACAGACATAGATAACAGACTTGTGGTTGCCAAGGTGGGTGGGAGGGTGGAGGATGGAAGGATTGGGAGTTTGAGATTAGCAACACAAACTATTACATATAGATTAGATAAACAACAAGGTCTTACTGTGTAGCACAGAGAACTATATTCAATGGAAAAGAATATGAAAAGAATATGAAAATATGAGAAAGAATATGAAAAAGAATATATGTATAACTAAGTCACTTTGCTCTACAGCAGAAATTAACATAACATTGTAAATCAACTATACTTCAGTAAAATTAAAAAACAAACAAACAAAAACGTGATAGTGAATGCTATTATCCTGTGGCTGAAATAGCGCCTTCCTTTCAGGGAGAGGACTCAGAAGGCCGGGAAGGGGGTGTCCTTGGGGGAAGGCACTGGCAAGCTGGGCTGATTGTTAAAATAATGAGGTTCTTTGTTAGCTCAATCACATTTTTAGGAAATACCACCTGATCAGTGCTAGCATGTACCCTGTCATTTAATAAAAAATGGGCAAAGGGGTAATTTGCAAATTGGACTTTGCAGATTGCCAGCGTCTATCTAATTACTGTTTAACCAAAATAATCGCTTGGTTACGGGTATTCAATTTTTTAAAAATACAGGCTATTTGTTTAGAAACCGCCTAAAAGAAAATTATATCATGTTTTGGAACTTCTTAGAAAGAAAAAAATGTAATAAAGATTCCAGGATAATTTAAGTCACATTCAACAAGAAACCTCTTCTAATCAATGATGATATAAACGAACAAAAAAACTTAATCACTGGACACATTCCTACGTGTCCATTCCTACGTTTACGTTAGAAATTCAATTTGGGAAATTTGTACATGTCGATGTAAGATGATGACTGGTTACTGTGTAAGTGACACACAACTTCTGAACTTTTTCCATGACCCTGAATTCTCATGTCTGAATTACCAGTGAGTCAATCCACCCACGCCTGGCACCCACTGGGGAACTCAACAAGTGTAACTTCATATTAAAATGGCAATTTCTGGAAGAAATCTTGAAGTCCAACGAAAACTGTTGGCCAAGCATCTAGCAAAGGTACAGAACAAACTACACCCCTTTGCAGTCACAGCCATAAGAGGCTCTCCCTCCAGTAGCCAAAGGGCTACCACCTCAGTGCCTCTCTATCTGCTCTAGTCTCTGCTTGCTTAGCCTCTACTAGGCTTCTGAGGGTAAAAGTATTCCCCCTTTTCTTTTGAAACTTTGTAACCTTTGGCATTTATCAGTTGTGAATTCCTCAGTCTCTCCAGTTAGACTGTGAGTATCTTAATGATAGAGGGTCTTAAGGTCTTTATACACTCAGCAGCTAGCTCTGTGGAAGGCTCACAACGTTTGTAGAATGAATGAAAATGTAGAGCAAAGCCCTCTTTGTAAGGTATACACTCAGAGAGTAGTAGAAAGTAATAGAATATGAAGTAATAGCAAATGAAGCCTAAATGAGGGGTAGGGAATGCATGAATTAGAGACCAAATACATGCTGGGTCAAATAAAGTTTCAGACTCCCCGACCATCTCTCCCCTCCCCCCACCAAAAAAAAAACCCAAGGGGGAAAAAGAAAACCAAAAAACAACCCAAGCTTGTGTTTATAGACCTTAGTTGCAACTAAAATATATCGATAGGAATTTATAGAAATTCAGTTCTATATTCTCAGCACCAGGTCAACTTCTTCACTGCATCTTTATAAACTGAGATACAACTATATCCATTCACTGAAACTACTTCTACATATTCAATGAACTAGCTGACTTCCAGGTTTGTACCTTGAACTGTACAAATAAGCTATTTTTTTTTTGAAGTCAAGGGTTGTTTAATTATCCATTGGAACTAACTTCCTTCTATTTTAGGAATTTATGCATTTAAATGTTTTCCTAATTTGGTGTGGTACTCACTATCTGATGCCTTCAAAATCCTTGAGAAGGGGTCTGCCTGATTCCCCACACCCAGAATCACACACACACACACACACACACACACACACACACACACACACACACACACACACACACACACACACACACACACACACACACCCGGTTGGGCTCTTGTTATAAAGGTCTTCAGCCCCAGGGCATCCCTGGTTCCATTTTGCAGGCACAGCCCAGTCCCTTTTCAAGCTCTTCATTATGCCCAGGAAATGCTTTGATGCTTCTGGACACTTCCTGGGCCTTTCCCTTCTTGGGCACTGTCCCCATCACTCAGCCAAGCCTGAATTCTGGCTCCTCACTGGATCGGTAAAACCCACGCCCACAGATCCAACAGCAGAAGGTGGAGAGTGCAGCAGGGGGTCGCAGCAGGGAAAGGCAGTGCTGGGGCTGACAGCTTGCGGACTCTGAAGACAAAGACCTTGTGAAAGCTACCCTCACTGAGAGATTCAGATCTTCCCCCCAAAATCAAAGAGCAAACAGAGGGATTCTAATCCCATTACACGGGCAAAATGCCTCCAGCAATTAGATGATGATGATGATTGTGGTCTGATATAATCTACTTCTTTCATTCATTCAACCCCCAAAATATTAATTTTGAACCTACTACGTTCCAGTTTCTGGGAATAAAGTTTTAAGTTTTCTAAGTTTACCTAAACTTAAGTGCCCATGTTCAATTGTCTTTCTAATTTGTCTTCTGAGATGCCTTAGAATCTTGCCTGACATTGTTGCCTAACCCTTTGTGTCTGTTTTCCCTCTGAGAATGGCTCCTCCATTTGAAGGGACTTCAAGCAACCAGTCATGTAGGCTAACCCGGGGATGATATGGAAAAGATTTAAAAATCTAGCGTGAGGTTCTGGCAGATCCTGAGTTCACTTCCTCCCAGAGACACACTGAATCTATAGCTACAGTTTGGAACAATCTCTATGGAAAAAAAGACGAAGAACTAGCTGAGTGACTCCTGCACTGGGAGCATATGAGAGGGAAACCGCACGGAAGCACGAGAGAGAGGCGGAGATGCAAGCTCGCCATAAGCCCGATCCCTGGCACAGCGTCCCACAGACAGGGAACTCAAATCCGGAGCTTCTCCCTGAAAACCCCACATCAGGCACCCAGTCTTTTAAGACCTGCACCTGAAAGATGAGTCTCTCCAAACACCCGGCTTTGAAAACCAGCGGGGTGCATGCGCATGAGACCCATGAGGATGTAGCAAACTGAGAAACGACTCTAAAAGGGCTCTCAAGACTGGAGTCACCCGCCCCAGGGCACAACACAGAAGCAGCTCTTTGAAAAGCACCCAGACTTTAGGGGAAAGACGTTCATTTGCTAATGTCAAAGCAGTGTCCGCCAGAGGGGTAGGGGCTTGCTGGGATACTCTCCAGGAATAGAGGCTGGTGGATGCCAGCCACACGCTCTCCCTCTGCCTTGCTAAAGCCTGCGGGTGCCATTGTTTCCTGGTGGGTGCCACACTCCAGACTGCCGGTATCAGCTGGAGGGTAGCTTCTATGTACACATCGGGTGCTGCGTTTACGCAGCTGCCGCCCAGGGGACGTCCGTTGACTGGCCGGCTCTGAGGCCAGGGGAGCTTGCCTCCCTGTGTCCCATGGGATTGCAAAGACTGGAGGGAGAGATCCTGGCAGGTCACGCCAAGGCACTGCCCAGACCAGACTGAAACACACCTCCAGTCTTTCTGAGAAAGACGCCTATTGCTTGCCCAGGAGCTCAGCTTAGTACAGCCTCTGGTCTGGCAAACTTCTAAGAGGTACGGAGGTGCACTCGGGGAATGGAGGCTGGGGATGCAATCTTTGCACCCTCCACCTACCTGCCTCCAGCTCAGCAACATCTTCTAGAGGTGGGCTTATACCCTGGTCTGGCACCCCGATTTTTTGTGGCTGGGACCAGGGGGACACCTCTACATCACCTGGGTCTGGTGGCCTGCGAGGCTGATTCTTGTGGGTCCCACAGGACGGTAACCACGGAGAAAAAGTTCTTAAACCGCTACTACCCTCAGGGCACGGCAACAGACTCAGGAGCTCATTCTCCTGAAAGAGGCCCATTAGCTTATCATCTTAGCTGCAGCCTGAGGGGCGGGCATCGAATTAAAAACACAACTGAGGGCTGACTGTAATCCCTTCAAGAGACCTGGGAGGATGGGCACCATCTTCACGCTCTCCAGAGCACCAGTATCACTTGGAGGGGAGTTCTTACAGGCCTGGTACCTCAATTTTTACATCTGGTGCCCTGATTTTTTGCAACTGCCACCCAGGGAATATCCATTGATCATCTGGCTCTAGTAGCCAGAAGGGCTTACAGTGCTGGGTCCCACAGGACAGTAACGATCAGAGATAGCTCTTGGCAGGCTGCCGCCCCCAGGGCACTGCGCAGACAGCAGACTGAAACACACCCCCAGCCTTTCTATGAAAGAGGAATACTTGCTAGTCCTGGAGCTTTGGCCTGAGGGGCCAGCTTCAGATTCAGCACATACCTAGGAGCCTACAGAGGTGCTCTCAGGGGGAATAGATGCTGGGGGACACCATCTTTGCGCTCGCCATAGCTCACTGGTATCTTACAGAAAGCAGCTTATACGCACATCTGGAGCCTCACTTTTTGCAGCTGCACTCAGAAGACACCTCCAGATCACTTGGCTCTGGTGGTCTGCAGGACTGTATATATTTGTTTACTTTAACAGTTTCTGCTGGAAGCTCTGGCTTCCAATGAACCTGAATCTAGATGCTGACTAAGATCCTTCTCGTTGAAGCACTGACAGGTCTTGGCATACCCTCAACTACGGGGAGCTATTAAAAATAAAATAGGCCGTTGGACAATCAGAAAGTTTTGAGAGACAACCAAGAGCTCAGGCAGTGCTGAATGATGAGGTTCATCTCCTACATGAGCCCACTCCTTCAAGACTGGGACAGGTGGCTGTTTCATCAAGTCTTAGAAGCCAACAGAGAGAGTCAAGCAAAAGGAAGAAACAGACGAATATGTTCCAAATGAAAGAGCAAGCTAAAACCTCAGAAAAAACCTTAATGAAATAGAATTCAAAGTAATGGTCATAAAGATGTTCACTGAACTTGGGAGATGAACACAGTGAGAATTTCAACAAAGAGAAAATATAAGAAAGGACCAAATAGAAGTCATGGAGGTGAAAAATATAATAACTAAACAATAAAAACAAAAAACCCACTAGAGGGGTTCAACATTAGACTAGATGAAACAAAAGAAAAGATCAGTGAACCCAAAGACAGGGCAGTGAAACCAACCTAATCAGAGCAACAAGAAGAAAAAAGAATGAAAAAAAAGTGAAGATAGCTTAGGGACTTAGGGGATAACATCAAGCAGACTAACATTTTCATTATAGGGGTCTCAGAAGGAGAAGACAGAGAGAAAGGGGTAGAAACTTATTTGAAGACGTAATAGCTGAAAACTTCCCTAACCTGGGGAATGAAACAGACATCCAGATCCAGGAAGCCCAGAGAGTTCCAAATAAGAAGAACCACAGAGATGCAAACCAAGGCTTCTTATAATTAAAATGTCAAAATTTAAAGGCGAGGAGGGAGGGACTTCCCTGGTGGTGCAGTGGTTAAGAATCCACCTGCCAATGCAGGGGACATGGGTTTGATCCCTGGTCTGGTAAGATCCCACATGCCATGGAGCAACTAAGCCCATGAGCCACAACTACTGAGCCCGCGTGCCACAACTACTGAAGCCTGTGTGCCCTAGAGCCTATGCGCTGCAACTACTGAGCCCACGCGCCTCAACTACTGAAGCCCATGCACTCTACGGCCTGTGTGCCGCAACTACTGAGCCTGTATGCTGCAACCATTGAAGCCCGTGCACCTAGAGCCCGTGCTCTGCAACAAGAGAGGCCACCGCAATGAGAAGCCCATGCACTGCAATGAAGAGGAGCCCCTACTCGCCACAACTAGAGAAAGCCCCTGTGCAGCAACAAAGACCCAATGCAGCCAAAAAAAAAAAAAAAAAAAAGACAAGGAGAGAATCTTAAAAGCAGCAAGAGAAAAACAACTGTTACATACAAGGAAACCCTCATAAGACTATCAGGAGACTTTTCAGCAGAAACTTTGCTGGCCAGAAGGGAGTGGCACAATATAGTCAAAATGCTAAAAGAAAAAAATGCCAAGAATACTCTACCCAGCAAAGTTATCATTCAGAATTGAAAGTGATGTGTTTTCTAAACAAGCAAAAGCTAAAGGAGTTCATCACTACTACACTGACCTTGCAGGAAATGTTAAATGGACTTCTTTAAGTTGAAAAGAAAATGTGCTAGTCACAAGAAACATATGAAAGTATAAATCTCACTGGTAAAGGTAAATATATAGTATAGGTAGTGGGTTAATCACTTGTAAAGCTAAAATGAAGGTTAACACAAAAAAGTAGGAAAAATAATAACTATAATTATTAGTTAAGGAATATGCAAGATAAAAAAAGATGTGAAATGTGACATCAAAAACATAAAATGTGACGGGAGGGGAAAAGTAAGATGTAGAGCTCTAGAATGTGTCCAAACTTAAGTTTTATCAACTTAAAATAGACTGTTATAAATATAAGTTTTTATATGTAAGTCTCACAGTAACCACAAAGCAAGATCCTACGGTAGATACTCAAAAGATAATGAGAAAGGAATCTAAGCATAACATTAAAGAAAGTGATCAAACTACAAAGGAAGAGAGTAACAGAAGAAAATTATTGCAAAACAATTAACAAAATGGCAATTACTACATACCTATCAATAACTACTCTAAATGTAAAGGGATTAAATGTTCCAATCAAAAGACAGTGGTTGAATGGATAAAAAGAACAAGACCCATCTACATGCTTCTTGCAAGAAATCCACTTCAAATGTAAGGACACACAGAGACTGAAAGTGAAGGTATGGAAAAAAATATCCCATGCAAATGGAAACCAATGGAAAGCTGAGGTAGCTATATTTATATCAGAAAAAACACACTTTAAAACAAAGACTGTAAAAAGTGACAAAGAAGGTACTAAACAATGATAAAGGGGTCAATCCAACAACAGGATATAACATTTGTAAATATCTAGGCATCCAGAATAGGAGCACCTAAATATATAAAGAAATATTAAGAAACCTAAAGGGAGGAATAGACAGCAATGCAATATATAGTAGGGGGCTTTAGTACTGCACTTACCTCAATGGATAGCTCATCCAGACAGAAAATTAATAAGGAAACACTGGCCTTAAATGACACATTAGACCAGATGGGCTTAGACATATACAGAATGTTCCATCCAAAAGCAACAGAATACCCATTCTTCTCAAGTGCACATGGAACATTTTCCAGGATAAATCATATGTTAGGCAACAAGTCTTAGTAAATTTAAGATTGGAATCATATTAAGCACCTTTTCTGACCACAATGGTATGAAACTAGAAATCAATTATGAGAAGAAAATTGGAAAATTCAAAAATATGTGGAGATTAAACAAATGCTACTGAACTACTGGGTCAAAGAAAAAATCAAAAGAGAAATTTTAAAAATATCTTGAGACAAATGAAAATGGAAGTACAACATACCAAAACTTACGTAATGCAGCAAAAGTAGTTCTGTGAGGGAAGTTCACAGCAATAAATGCCTAGCCTCAAATAACAAACAAACAAACAAACTCTCAAATAAATAACTTAACTTTACACCTCAAGAAACTAGAAAAATTAAGAACAAATGAAGCCCAAAGTTAGTAGAAGGAAGGAAATATCAAAGACCATAGTGGAAATAAACAAAATAGTAACTAAAAAGACAATAGAAAAGATGAAACTAAGAGCCAGTTCTTTGAAATGATGAAAAAAATAGACCAATAGTAAGGAGATTAAATCAGTAATCAAAAGTCTCCCAAAAAACTGAAGTCCAGGACCAGATAGCTTCACTAGTGAGTTCTACCAAATATTCAAAGAATTAATAGCAATCCTTCTCAAATTCTTCCCAAAAATAGAAGAGGAGGGAGTACTTCAAAACTCATTTTACAAGGCCAGCATTACTCTGAAACCAAAACCAGACAAGGCAAGGAAGACACAAGAAAAGAAAGTTACAGGCCAATATTCCTAATGAACATAGATGCAAATATCCTCAAAATATTAGCAAACCGAATTTGACAATACATTAAAAGGATCATTCACCATGATCCAGTGGGATTTATTCCAGGGATGCAAGGATGGTTCAACATCTGCAAAATCAATGTGACATGTCGTATTGACAAAATGAAGGATAAAAATCATATGATCATCTTAATAGATGCAGAAAAGGCATTTGACAAAGTTCAACATCCATTTATCATTAAAAAAAACCTCAAAGTGATATAGAAGGAATGTACCTCAACATAATAAAAGGGCATATATGACAAGCCCACAGCTAACTTCATACTCAATGGTGAAAAGCTGAAAGCTTTTCCTCTAAGATCAGAAACAAGAAAAGGAAGCCCCACTCTCACCACTTTCATTCAGAACAGTATTGGAAGTCCTAACTAGATCAAGTAGACAAGAAAAAGAAGTAAAAGACATCCAAGCTGGAAGGGAAGAAGTAAAACTGTGACTATTTGCAGAGGATATATATAACATAAATGTTATATATATACATATATCTATATAAAATCCTAAAGGTTCCACCAAATAAACTTTGTTAGAATAAATGAAGTAAAGATGCAGAATACAAAATCAATATACAAAAATCTGTTGCATTTCTATACACTACTAATTTCTCCTTTCAGACAGTTCATTTAAAAAAAATCCCATTTACATTTACATGAAAAAGAATACCTAGGAATAAATTTAACCAATGAACTGAAAGATCTGTACACTGAAAACTATAAGAGATTGATGAAAAAAATTGAACACAAATAAATGGAAAAATATTCCATGCTCATGGATTGGAAGAATACTGTTAAAATGTCCATACTACCCAAAGCAATCTACATATTCAATGCAATCCCTATCAAAATTCCAATGGCATTTTTCACAGAAAGAATCCTAAAATTTGTATAGCACCACAAAGACCCTGAATAGCCAAAATAATCTTGAGGAAGAAAAAAGCTGAAAGCATCATGCACCCTGATTTCAAACTATATTATAAAGCCATAGTAATCAAAACAGTATGCTACTGGCATAAAATCAGACACATAGGTCAATGGAACAAAGTCCAGAAATAAACCCACATGTATGTGATCAATTAATTTATGACAAAGGAGCCAAGACTATACCATGGGGAAAGGACAATCTCTTCAATAAATGGTGTCAGGAAAACTGGACAGCCATGTGCAAAAGAATGAAACTGAGACACCATACACAAAAAATAACTCAAAATGGATTAAAGACTTGAAACCGTAAAACTCATAGAAGAAAACATAGGGAACAAGTTCCTTGACACTGGTTTTGGTGATGATTTTTTGAATCTGACACCAAAAGCAAAAGCAGCAAAAGCAAAATTAAACAAGTGGGGCTACATCAAACTAAAAAACTTCTGCACAACAAAGGAAACCATTAACAAAATATCCCACTGAATGGGAGAAAATATTTGCAAATCGTATATCTGATAAAGGGTTAATATCCAAAATATATAAATAACATATAACTCAATAGCAAAAAACAAACAACGTGAAAATAGGCAGAAGATCTGAAAACACATTTTTCCAAAGAAGATACACAGGTGGCCAATATATACATGAAAAGATGCTCAACATCATGCTCTAAATTGTCAGGTAAATGCACATCAAAACCACAACGAGATATCACATCACACCTGTTAGAGTAGCTATAATCAGGCTTCCCTAGTGGTGCAGTGGTTAAGAATCTAGAGACACGGGTTCAAGCCCTAGTCTAGGAAGATCCCACATGCCGTGGAGCAACTAAGCCCATGTGCCGCAACTACTGAGCCTGCGCTCTAGAGCCCATGCTCTGCAACAAGAGAAGCCACTGCGATGAGAAGCCAGTGCACCACAACAAAGAGTAGCCCCCGCTTGCCACAACTAGAGAAAGCCCAGGAGCAGCAACAAAGACCCAACGCAGCCAAAATAAATAAATAAAATAAATTAACAACAACAAAAAAAAGACTAGGGATTATCAAAAAAGACAAGAGATAAGTGTTGGCAAGGATGTGGAGAAAGGGAAACACTTGCGCATTGTTGGTGGGAATATAAATTGGTGAAGCCACTATGAAAAACAATATGGAGGATCCTCAAAGAATTAAAATTAGAACTACCATATAATCAGACTCTAATTCTGGGTGTATATCCGAACAAAAACTTCAAAAGGTATATGCACCCCCATGTTCACTGCAGCATTATTTACAATAGCCAAGGTGTGAACACAACCTATGTGTCCATCAATAGATGAACGCATTAAGAAAATGTGATATATATATACAACGGAATATTATTCAGCCATGAAAAAGAATGAAATCTTGCCATTTGCAACAAACGGATAGACCTTGCAGGCATTATGCTAAGCGAAATAAGTTACAGTGAAAGACAAATATCATATGATCCCATACGTGTAATTAAAAAAGAAAACCAAGCTCAGAGAACAGATTGACAGTTGCCAGAGGCAGGCGTGGGTGGGGTAGCACATGTGGGCAAAATGAGTGAAGGGGTCTGTCAAAAAGTACAGACTTCCAGTTATAAAATAAATAAGTAATGGGGATGTAATGTACAGCACAATGACGATAGTTAATACTGTATATTTGAAAGTTGCTAACAGAATAAACCTTAAAAGTTCTCATCACAAGAACAAAGTTGGATAACTATGCATGGAGTTAGATGTTAACATTATATTAGCTTCAGGTATACAGCATATGATTCTATGTTTGTGAACACTGCAAAATGATTGCCACAATAAGTCTAGTTATATGTCAATTATATCTTAATTTTAAAAAATAAATAAAAAGCAAGAACAGCCTACACAGCAACCAGTGAGAATAGATCATTGACCAATATGAACTGAAGCCAGCCTATACGGACTGGTGGACCATATCTACCCTGGTACCACCTTTCTTGGAGGAGGGAAGGGCAAGGCATGTGATCTAACTTACCAATCAGGGTACCCATAGCTAAATGGATTGTGTCCAAGATGGAGATGTGACTCCCATCAGATCAATCCAAGTTGGGACTCTGCATTTCAGTTGGTAGGAAGAGGCTGCCTGTGAAAGAAGCCATACTAGGTGAAAGCAGAGCGTGAGACAGTGAGAGAGAACCTTCCTGATGAAGGCATGGAGACCCAAGATCCAGTGATGCCTGCTGTCTTCAGTATGAGCCGTCCTAGTTTTGCTTGTTTGACATCTACAGCTAAAGAGTTCTGACCAACACACACACACACACACACACACACACACACACACACGTGAAAACAGAGGTCAACACAACACAATTAAGGCATGAGAGGTGGGTGGGGAGAGAGAATGAAAAAACTTAAAACACCAAAACTTAGGCAATGAACTGACACAGTCTAGGAGATAGGGGTGCTGGAGTTGGATTGAGAAACCCAACAGCTACTTTGCCCCATACGCACTGATTCATGAAACAGAACAGAATCTGCCCAGGGTTGGGGAGGAAGAGAGAATTTTTCCATGCCTCTGTCTTCTCCCTGGTCCAGAAACAGAGACCAAGAGACGTTATTCCAACTGAAAAAGAGGATAGTACAGGTGCTGATTTTTGAGGCAACCAATCTACCAGAGTCACATTCACACATTTCTACATTCATGTGGAGACCGAGATTCCCAGGAAACAAGAGAACAAAGGTCAAAGGGAGAAGGGACAACATGTACTTAGCCAGTGAAACAGAAGAAAAAAATTGTTCAATCTCACTTGCAATTAAAGTATAACATTATAATTAAAGAAACAACATGAGATAGTATTTTCATGTATCAAATTGGCATTGATAATATCCAAACTACTGGTCAAAGTGTTTAAAGTGAAGCACTGTGATAAAAGCTTATAGCAGGAACTTAAATTTTTTGAAAGCAACTTGGCATATGTATCATACTTTTAAAATCTCCTACTTTGAATAAGTAATTCTACTCCTAAGAATTCAGTCTAAAAAAGTAGGGATTTATATTAAAGGATGTTCATCACAGATTACCTAGGAGAGTTAAAATTTGAAAATTTAAATATATGGCTAAGTGGGCTTCCCTGGTGGCGCAGTGGTTGAGAGTCCGCCTGCCGATGCAGGGGACACGGGTTCGTACCCCAGTCCGGGAAGATCCCACATGCCGCGGAGCGGCTGGGCCCGTGAGCCATGGCCGCTGAGCCTGCGCGTCCAGAGCCTGTGCTCTGCAACGTGAGAGGCCTGCGTATCGAAAAAAAAAATGTATATATATATATATATATATATATATATATATATGGCTAAGTAAATGTCCCTATGTCTAGAGAATAGTTGAATCAATTATGACATGCCAAAAGTCAGAATACTAGGCAGCACAGTGAAAAACATTTTGTTGAGGTATTTCTGGGTAAAATTATTTATTTCTGGGTAAAATTATATAATGTCTGGAATGTGTTTAAAAATATTCCAGCAACGAAAAGTGGGGGGGCAGGGATGAAATAAAATTGCAAAACGTTGATAATTGTTAAAACTGGGAGATGTTCACATAAGAGTTCATTAAACTATTCTCTCTACTTTTGCATATGTTTGAAAAACTCTACCTTACAAACTTAAAATCATAGTTTTAAAGAATAGCAAATAAAATAGAAACATGACTCAATTATGAACATTAGGAAGTACAATATT
Source organism: Grampus griseus (assembly GCF_964374135.1). Classification (NCBI taxonomy): domain Eukaryota; kingdom Metazoa; phylum Chordata; class Mammalia; order Artiodactyla; family Delphinidae; genus Grampus; species Grampus griseus. The sequence continues at coordinate 71,375,258 of NC_138997.1, read as the reverse complement.
AAATAAGTGCAAGATAGAAAATTGCTTATTCATATAGTTTCTAACCTTTTAAAATATATTTTAATATATATTTTATATTTAAATATAAATATATAAATACATAAAATATACTACTATATATATTTGAAAAGGTTAGAAACTATATGAATATATATTTTAAAATATATAGTATAAGCTTAATTTCATTCTTTTTCTCCATGCATAGTTAAGAGCATAGAGCTGTCCAAAAGAAAAATCAATGAAAGTCACATAGGTAATTTAAAATTTCCTAGTCACCATATTTTATAATGTAAGATTTTTAAAAACAAGTGAAATTTTAACATATTTTAACCCAGTATATATTATCATTTCAACATCAATAGAAAAATTATGAGATAATTTACTTTTTTTTTTTTATACTAAATCCCTGAAATTGACTCTTACGTCTACAGCTTATCTGGACTTGGAAGTGTTACATTTCCAGTGCCCAATAGCCACACGAGGCTGGTGGCTATCATAACGGTAGTACAGAACTAGCCCTTTTAAGCCTCTCCCTTCGTACTGGACTCCTGGGTAGTCTAATTGCACACTAGATAAATCAGCTAGGACAATGCTGCTCTAACCCCTAGCCTGTTCTCTTAGAAGACTGACACACCACGCTCAAGTACACCCAGCCCCGTCAGACGATGATAAGGAGTCCTCAGGGCCCATGTACTTGACCAGGTAGAAGCCCAGCTTCCCTTCCTTTCTTATTTCTTCTTTCTCTCGCCAAGGTCCTGGCAGGAAATGATTATGCCTCTCTGACAGGCCTCCAAGGGACCTTGTTCATGTTCTTCTCTCTTTGTTACTCTCTTCCATTTTCTCTTTTGCACAAAAACATGCATGTACCTATGCTGTATGGACTGAGTTTTGTCCCTCCAGTTTTATGATAAAGTCCTAACCCCCAGTACCTCAATATGACACTATTTGGAGATGGGGGTCTTTAAATAGGTAATTGAGGTCATTAGAGGAGGCTCTAATCTGACTGGTGTCCTTAAGGAAAATTAGGACACAGAGGGTAGAAAGGGAGGGCCACATGAAGCCACAGGGAGGAGATGGCCATCTACAAGCCAAGGAGAGAGGCCCAGAACAGATCATTCCCTCATGGCCCTCAGAAGAAAACAACCCTGCTGACACCCTAGTCATAGACTCCTACTCCGAGAACTGTGAGAAACTACACTTCTGTTGTTTCAGCTCCCCAGCCTGTGATACTTTGTTATGGCAGCCCAAGCAAACTAATACACACTACAGGCAACTTCAGTCTTCTCTTTCCTCTAGTAAGCTAAGTTCAGTTGGCATTGGTTGAGAATTTTTCTCTACTTCTGTCTAGAGAGGAAGGGAAAGAACACTTAATGGGCAACAGAATTCTGTGATTTCCAGAAAACTGGGTCAGAAATTAAGATATGCCACCTGTCCTTCTTCTGTACCAGCTTACTCTGTTCTCTAAAGCAAACCACTTAATTTTCCAGGGACTCAGTCTTCTCATCTGTAAAGTGAAGGCTTGAATTAGATCACTTCTCTTGCCCCGAATAATCTTAACATTCCACAGCTCAGCCTGGCTCAGACACGAGTGTGTCTCCTATTCTACACCCACAGCTTCCTGGATGAGGCACAGAGAAACAGACAGTGGTTAGGACAATATTTAGCTTTCAAAATGTTTTTAGTATAAATTATTTTAGCTTGAAGCTGGTTGTTTGCATTTGCCTGCTCAGATGCTTCCCCGCTATGTAAACATATAAGCTTGGGGAGAATGTAAAGGGAGGTGAATGAACTTGCGATCATTGTGTAAACTGTGAATGAGCATTAAACGTGAGAGTGAAATGCCTCACGTTTGTGATACGTTTGAACCACGCTGCTGGTAAACCACGATTTCTGCACTTCATTTTTCTTGACATGGGACCATAACGAACGCTTGGAGTTCCAAGAGGGAACTTAGGACTTGTCCTGTCACATCACCATCTTGGTGATGTATTTATTTCTATCTCTTCAGGGATGCTTAGGAGACACAGTGCGGCCTCTCTGAGGATTAGAAACCACCTTCTGCCTCAGTTGTTCTTTTTTCTGGAAAGGAGTTAAAGGCCTCTGGTGTTATAAGAAATATCCGAGTCACGGGCAGACACCAAAGCATCTATGCCAGCCTTCCAATGAGAAACAAATAAAGGCAACATTATTTCTAAATATAACTGCAATGGCTTAAGTTCTTCAGAAAAGATGGACCGGGACTTCCCTGGTGGCGCAGTGGTTGAGAATCTGCCTGCTAATGCAGGGAACACCAGTTCGAGCCCTGGTCCAGGAAGATCCCACATGCCACGGAGCAACTGAGGCTGTGCACCACAACTACTGAGCCTGCGCTCTAGAGCCTGTGAGCCACAACTACGGAAGCCCGTGCATCTAAAGCCCGTGCTCCTCAACAAAGAGGCCACTGCAGTGAGAAGCCCATGCGCCGCAACGAAGAGTAGCCCCTGCTCGCCGCAACTAGAGAAAGCCCGTGCGCAGCAACGAAGACCCAACGCAGCCAAAAATAAATAAATTTATATTAAAAAAAGAAAAGGTGGACCAAGGACACCAATGCCATCAATATAGGCAGTATCCTCTTCGAGAAAGCACCTGTTGACACAAGGCCACCGGCTACAACATAAAGCCTCAAGGAAACCCACAGACCAGAAACCCTTGTGTTGCCAACTGCAACCAGGCTTAAACAAAATGTTCGCTCTTGGTAGAGAGCCCCACAGAAGGCCTTCCCGCCTTGAATGCACAAGCTCGGCCAGAGCACAGCACTTACAGTCACCATAGGAAATTCTGCTCGTGCCAGTTGTAAAATAACATCCCCAATACGACTGTTTGGAGAGGAAGTTCCAACCACAAGAGACAGACTAAACAGCTGAATTCCTGAAAGCATCCAAGTCACTCACGCTAGGGCAAAGGCGTCAGATTCGCCTTTGCCGGTGCCCAGCCTGTGCTGGGCTGCAGGCTGATGGGTCTCTGCTGAGGCTACCTCACCTGCCCACGAATCCAGGTCCAATCTTCCGTCAGGGAAGGCTCCAGGCTGCCCCAGGAGTTGCTAGCAAGCATCATCTGCTCTAGACATTTCCCCCTCCAGAAGCCAGCTACACCGATGCTCTTTTCTCCCTTTGGGTCCGAAGATCCCATCACGGGAGCCTATTCATTGTTTTCCTGGCTTATACAACAACAGCAGGGACGTTCCCCCGGAAAGGGCTCTGGTTTTAAGCCCATATGCTCCCTGGATGCAGAGAGCGCCACTCAGCAGCACAGAGCAGGATTTTGTTTATTTAGTTAATTGCCTCTGGGCAGCACAGCTGGCCTGGCCTGGGAAGGGGAGAACTGAAATTTACCTTTTATTAAGACTGTAGTAATCCTCTAGGTGACCGTGGAAGCGGGGGCTGAAGGACACGGGGTGTTGAAGAGGCCCCATAAGTCACACGCAGCAACTCGATTTGCCCGAGAAGCATGTTAAAAAGAGAATCCTGGGCTCCAATCTTCCATGAGGAATTAGAATCCCAAAGACAGTAGTTCTCAGCCAGGGACTCTCTTGCCCCCCAAGAGACATTTGAAGATGTCTAAAGACATTTGTGGTTGTCACAGCTGGGGAGGGTGCTAGTGGCATCTAGCGGGTTGGGGTCAGGATTGTTGGTAAATATCCTACAATGCACAGGACAGCACCCAACACAAATCACCCAGCCTAAACATCAATACTCCAAGGCTGAGAAACCTCGCTGTGCGGGTTAGAGGGGTGCCAAGTACCTGTGTTTTTAAATAAACTCTGCAGGTGATTCCAATGTAATCTGAGGTGTGAGAACTTCTACCCACGTGTTGTCAACTAGCTGACAACATCAGGTTGTCAGGGCAATGAGGGTGGGTTGAGGTAGACATGGAATACACTCAAATCAGTAGCACTGAAGACAGTCACAACATACTTTACAAATTTATTCCGCATAAGACCCATGGGAGACTTTAATAGGACTTACAATGGGACCGTGGGCATGAGTAAACATAGGGTCCAGTTACCCCAAGCAGAAAAGCAAGGGAATGCTGAGCAGCTGTGACACTGAAACATCAGCCTCACTGCCAATTTTCCCATCATTATAGCTTTGTTGGCTTCATTGATTCTTCAAGAGTTTGCAAGTCCTCTCTGGCAGTGTGCTATGCTTCTGGGTAGGGCCGTATCTTCAACCTTAAGTGTCATAAGTGGACCGTGGGGAGAACAGGAGTTACATCTAGGGCTTGTATTTTAGTTATTTGTCGTGCCACAGAAGGCTAAGGGAAAGATGTGAAAAAGTTCAGGAGAAACATCTCAACTATCTTCTAGTGCTCAAGAGTACCACAGTGAGAGTCAAATGATTTCTGCTCTACTTTCTCTCTCTCTGCAGCAGCCATACACTTGGGCCAAGCTGCTATCTCTGGGGGCCCTGGTGTCCTTGCCCAAGATAATGCTTGACCTAACTCGCTGAACTGCTGTAAGGATCACTGAGAGAAGGTCTGAGAAAGGACCTCTTAAAAAATTAAAATGAGGACTTCCTTGGTGGTCCAGTGTTTAGGACTCAGTGCTTTCACTGCCGTGGCCCCAGGTTCAATCCCTGGTTGCGGAACTAAAATCCCACAAGCCGTGTGGAGGGACCAAAAAAAAAAAAAAATGTAAATGGAAAGAAGTGATTGTGCTTGTGGGTGGAAGGAAAGAAACCAGTAGCAGTAACCTGTTGTAAAATGGAAATGTTTTTCTGTTAAGTCATGGAGTTGAGATGATGGAAGGTGTTTATCATTTTCTTCGAATAATTATGATTCCTCGTGGCTGTAAAGAATCCGAAGAGAAATAGAAGCAGACTTTTCTTTCTGCATCATAATTTGAAGGTTTAGACTTTTTTTTTAAGGAACACAAAGAATATAATCAAAGTCATATGAGACCCACCAATATTTCCATTACAAGCTCAGCCTGTTTAATTAGGCTCTGTAGACCCCGAAAACAACTGAGACCAGGCTTTGTTGTTTTGTTGCTTAAGGCATGATTCTTTCTCCTTTTTGCAAATTCTACTACAGTTGTTGTCTTCCTCCTGAAATATTATTTCCGTGACATAAAACTTGCATCCTGATATGGCCAGAAATGAAATAGCTCCCCTCCATCCAGGATAGCAAACTATTTTACTCTGTTTTCCTACAAGGGCACATGAGAAATCAATTCAGTAAAAGCAATTGGCTCACTACATTGTAATGAAACTGAACATTATTTTTATTTTTAGTTTTACCATTCTATTCTATTAGTGAATATTTTAAAACACCACGTTAACGTTCTCAAAGGTAAACATATTTTTTATAATAATGTTACTCCCCTGATATAGACTGGAATGAAATGAGGGATGACAAAAGCCAGGGAAATGGGAGTTGGTTCAATGGTCAGCCACACCTCCCTGAATCAGCTCCCCAGCCCCAGCACTGTATGGACGCCAAGTAAATAAATACTTCCCAGTCACTCTCCCCTTCCTGCTCCATCAACCTCATTTCCCCTGTGATTTCTCATTCATCTATTGGCTCAGATCATGAGCACAAGGGGTTGGGACTATCTTTACTCCTATGTTTGGTAGAGCATCTAATAACTTGATAAAGGCACCAGCACCCCCATTTTGCAGAAGGGTAACCTCAAATACTAGAGTATTAGACTTAGTCAAGGCCAGTACTTCTGAGAGGTTTTCAGGGACTGCACCAGTGTAAGCCTTGTGCGTTAATCACTTGACCCTGACCTGAAGTCTTTCCACCTGCTTTTAATAAGTAACTGTCTTACCATTGTTTAGTTAGTTATTCCACATAACATGGTTTTCCTTATTTGACCACGAGGAAATAGGTAGAGAATAACTAAGGCCATTTCTACATAAATGCAATGCCCTCTGTGAATATACCTCCTCTAGTCTCAAGTTCAAATCAAACAGACTCTCGTGGGAATCTCATGGGAAATGCCTAACAGGATTTCCTCCTTTAACTGAAACCACTCATCACCCAGTGGAGAGGAAGAGATTCTCACTGCACCCCTCCTTTGGAAGACGATCCTAACACAAATGGTACGGCCCCTGAGGTTGCCCCCGAGGAACTGTTACTTTGGCAGACAAGCACAAAATGGTCGTAGCAAAGTATCTAGCAATGTCCCTGAATGGAAGGGTGCCTAGACCAAAAGCAACTCCTGACCTAAAACGGTTTCCCCTTTCTCCTCCACCTTTTTCCTAGAACTCAGTGTGTTCTATAATTGTGCTCTATCAAAACTTGCTTAGCAGTGTTAATGTACCAACTCCGGATTAGATCTCAGGCCACGACATTCCTAGTCTAGTGCTTCTGTTCTCACGTCACTTATTTACAAAGAGTTTTAGATACTGAAGTGACACAGCTTCCTTTGGATGAATGCTCTAAATGCCTCTCAAGAGACTTTGATTGCACTGAGGAAGCACGAAGTGTTCACGAGAAATTTCTCCTTTGTTTTTCTATAATTAGCCAGCTCTCTTCCTCTTCTTGATTCTCCACCTAATGATGCATTACCTTGGGTGAACAACAACACAAAAGATGTGGGAGACTGCATTTATTACACTATGATGCAAATATTAGCATCAGGGTGGAATTTCTGCTCCAACCCCAGGAGCATTACTTTCTCTGCTGGTAGCAGATTCTAAGTATGGCGAACATGCTTTCAGCAGCGATCACTTCCTGGTTACTCAGGAAAATTTACCCTTTCATTTGATTGCTTTATTTCTAGCCTAAGCTGGTCATTAGCACGCCACTAGTGAAAAGACTCACCTCTAGGTCTGTTCTCTTTGCATTTTAGGGTGGCAGTGGGGAAGGTACATTGATTTTCCTGTAAAAAGTGATTTGCCTTAAACTGTGCGAAAAAGATATATATTTAAAGGCAGCCACCTGCGTGAACACCTGGCACTTTTTATGCAAACACCCAGCAAATCATAAAAGCATTGTGAGAATGCCTATAAATGCTTCGATATGGTAAACAACACCCTTGAAGTTCTATGTGTACAATAGCCGTAGGTTCATCCTTTCTTAATTGAATGAATCTTTTGTCTGAGGGCCAATTGCTCATCCTATGTCCAGTCCTACTCCTGGGTGGAGAAGGGAGGGAGGGAGGCTGTGGTGTTTCTATCAATTGGTAGCCAGACGCTGGTTCTTTGGAAAGCATTGATTCGTTTTATTCCTTTTAGAGGAGGGCACGTGCTCATGCACACATGCACACACATCGTGAGAAGTTACAAAGGATTGGGATGTGGCCACTTTTCAGGCTCCGTTAGTATCTTCTCACTCCCTCCACTTTCTCTAACCCAACTTTGCACCCAGCCACCAGGCTCTGCCGTCAGCCTCTTGAGACTCAGTGATGCCCAAGTCCCTCAGCAGTGGGCAGCCCTCGCACCTTCCTTTGCATTGCCTCCCCGTCTGACAGGAGTCCCAGCAAACCACATCCTATCACACAGCCAAGGCAGAGAAGGTCTTTGCCATTGAAAATGGAAAGAGCTCTCCATGAGTAGCACTCCTTCCTCATAAAAATACACACTCTGGTCCACCCAGTTCCTTCTTTTCAGGGGCTGATCTGAGACAGTATCCTAAGGCTGGGTGGAGCTTGGCCACTGTCAGTAACTGCTTCTCTATTCTCATTCAGAATGTGAAATGTTAGGGGACCCAAAGTATGTAATGAAATTTGCATAGTAATTGGTTTCAATCAGCCACTGGCTAAATATAAATGTCTCATAAAAACCGAAAAACAACCCACAATCACAAAAAAGCCCATTCCCAAGCCCATTACCCAGAACAGAGAGGAATCGAAAGTGAGTAATACACAGGGCCCTCAGGGTGAGTGCCTGGATGGCTCCTGGGGCTGGGACACTACGGTGTCTGGGCTTTATCTGCACCCCTTTCTACTAGCCTGGCCACAAACCCACTACGATGAGTGAGACCTCACCCTCAAGCCTAAAAGCCAGGATCAGCAGGGACAGAAAAACACCTTTGACACCACCATCTTTTGCTATTTAGAACAGCTTGTCTTTATGGTTCTGCTGCATTTGGGGCTCCTAACTCCAGGTGAAATGCAGGAAAGAGACACACACATAGCTGGAGGTGGGGTAGGAGATCAGAACCCCCACGCTTCTTTGCTGAACGGATTAGGGTTCATCTCTGGAAAAGCACTAAATTACAAATTTGGTCCAATTAATCTGAGTTGTCTTACATGTTAGAAAAGCAGTCAATCCGCTTGCTCTGCCGGACGGCTTAAGCCCACTATCATTGCATGTGTTTGGATAAAAGCTCTTCCCCATGTAGCCCAAGTCTTGCTGGATTCATCTGCAATTCAAAAGCTGTGATTGAAAGAGACTTCAAATTCGCAGGTGTACAGCTCACTGGGGACATGACACAAGATTCAAAATGCAGGTGTCATTAGCGTCTAGTCTCATGATTTTCACATGGCCAGGAAAGGCCAAACATGAACACACCGGAACAAGGGCTGGGTTTTTTTTGGGGGGGGGCAGGGAGAGAGAGGTGGGGTGGGGGGAGGAAAAAAGGTAACTGAAGACCCTCAATAGGGACAACATGTCCTACACCTTCTGGAAGCAATCAGAGGGAGTAAGCCGAACAGCCGACTGACATTCACGCACTTTCACCTGCCCGACCCCCAGAGAGCCGCCTGGCAGAAGGGGCTCCAGAAGGAGGATGAAATCAACTTGGTCCCGCTGAAAGCGGGGTCAGTTCCAAGGGCTTAATCTATTTCAATTCTTTTTTCTGCTTTAAATAAGGTAGATTTCCTGCCTAAAATCGGATCAGCCCTGTAACCATCCTGCTTAATCTAAGGAGCCCACACGGGTGAAGGGCTCCCTCTGGCACGAATGGGGCCACAAGGACCCTCTGCCAGGTGAAGCTGCCCAAGGCTAGACCTGAGCTAGAGAGATGTGCACTGTTCCCTTCCCAGAAGCTCCCCAGCAATATTTCCTACCCTTCTGGCCCTCTAATCATGCAGAGACTCAAGAAGTGGGAACATTAGTTTATCTCCTGTCCCTAAGATGTGCATAGATATTTACCCACGAGTTATGTCTGGGCTGATAAATGCTCACAAGTTCCTTAGTTCTTTTAAAAATGACTCGTTTCAGTATAAGATTTTAGAACTTTGGTAAGTAATATTTAATTTTTTTTTTTTTTAAAGGTGAAAGCAAGTTTATTTAGAGAGATACAAATTCTGCAGGCAGAATGCAGACTGTCTCAGGTGAAAGTGGCCCTGAGTGGAGGCATGGTTAGTTTGGGGCTCGGTAAGTAATATTTTAGAACTTTGACATTTTTCTTCTAGTAGCAGGAACAAGATTATACAAACATTCTTTCATTTGCAGACACTGATTCAGCTCTCACTTGTTTGCTCTAACCACTGCTCTGATCCCTTTAGAGTGATCAGAAGCCTCCAAGTACCAGGACTTCTGTTATCTAAAACTGATGCTATCAAAGCCATTGTTTACTGCATGTTTTAAGAGTAAAACTTGCTTTCAGAGGAGAGTGACAACAGCTTCTTGTAAGCTGCAGGGGAATCCACCACTGCATTAGCGGTAGTTGGTGTTAATTTCTGCTGTCCTTGCATGGATCATTCATGACAAAGGTTGACTTGGCCACAGTTAAAACTGGATGTTGACTATTTTGAGTTGTTCCAGTTCTGTTTGCTCAGGCTACTAATCAATACCACATCCAATGCATTTAAATAAAATAAAATGGCACAGCAACTACACTGTGCTTGCCGACAGCTTCAAATGACAATGCAGCTTCACTTAAATGTACTCCGACACCAGCCTCCAAGTCAAGTGCTACACCAGCTTGCAAAGCTCATTAAGAAGAAGGATTGGGGCTTCCCTGGTGGCACAGCGGTTAAGAATCCGCCTGCCGGGCTTCCCTGGTGGCGCAGTGGTTGAGAGTCCGCCTGCCGATGCAGGGGACGCGGGTTCGTGCCCCGGTCCGGGAGGATCCCACATGCCGCGGAGAGGCTGGGCCCGTGAGCCATGGCCGCTGGGCCTGCGCGTCCGGAGCCTGTGCTCCACAACGGGAGAGGCCACAGCAGTGAGAGGCCCGCGTACCGCAAAAAAAAAAAAAAAAAAAAAAAAAAAGAATCCGCCTGCCAATGCAGGGGACACGGGCTCAAGCCCTGGTCCGGGAAGATCCCACATGCCGTGGAACAACTAAGCCCGTGCGCCACAACTACTGAGCCTGAGCTCTAGAGCCCATGAGCCACAACTACTGAAGCCCACGCACCTAGAGTCCGTGCTCCGCAGCAAGACAAGCCACCGCACTGAAAAGCACACCCACCGAAACGAAGAGCAGCCCCTGCTCGCCGCAACTAGAGAAAGCTTGCGGGCAGCAATGAAGACCCAACACAGCCAAAAATAAATTAATTAATTTTAAAAAAAGAAGGATTATTGCATCAGGAACAGAGCTTTCTGTTGGAGTCACCATTGGCAAAGAGTTGTTACAGATTTAAGTGTCCTTGCTTATTGGGGTCAAACATTTGTCTTTAGTAAAATGAAGACGTTGGAATAGATTCTAAAAATAACTGGCAGGAATGTGTTCTACGACTTGAGGCTTCTCCAGTGGCTGGGTGGAGGTATCGACCAAGTCAGGACACAGAATAAACTTCAGCAAAATGCTCTCTAAAATCATTCGACTTGGCAAGGTCATGTTAAAAAAAAAAGAGGTTGGGTTGAATACAATGATTTCTCGGAGGAAAAGAGTGAAAAACCAGTGCCAAATTATTCGCATGGTGGAAAGTTCTACACTTCGGGAAGATGAGACTTGGTTTCTAAAAAGCTGATCAGCATATTCCATTGCTTTTTTTTCTGAAAGAAATTTACAGTTCATAATTCTTTAATTCCAGTCTCTATTTATATCAAGTGGAAAAAGAGGACATCTATTCAGATGTGTGTCAGAAACTCTTAGGATCACCAAACAGTTCTGAGTACTTAAGAACAGTCAGACAATGGACATTATTAAGCTCAACAGAGAAGAATACACATAAGTTGAAACAGGAGGATTTAACACTTAGCAATAGCTTTAAACTCTGTAAGCTCACCGAGTCATAAAAAAATTAGGCCAAGAAGCTTGAAAGAACACAGATCTATGTTTTTAAAACACGCAAACACTGAAATGAAAATGTTAACACGTGAAATGCTAAACTCCTTAAAAAATATCTTTATAAGTATAAATAAGTATAAATAAAAATTTGAAGAATTAAACTAACACAGAGAAGTTTTGACAAGAAAAAATTAGGTACAGGAATATTTGGCAAATACACACACACATAAATCAGCTGCTCCGGATGACATATACCCCCGGGGAATAAAAGAATTTGACTAACATGCTTACTGAACAATGGTGCAGTAAAGATGAATAATTATTTCTGAAAAATTACCTTGCACACAGGGGGATGTCAGAAGATTGGAAAAAGACCAACAACGTGTGATAGTGATGTAGAAAGAAAACAGAAGGAAAGGGCAGTGAAAAATTAGTGTATATAGGAATAAACATTACGGAGGCAAAATGTAAAAGGTTCAGAATACCAGGGATGAACAAACAAAACAATCTGCATTTAGAGGACCGCACATGAGCGGTCTGAGATGATGTTGAAGACTTTAATACAGTTCTTGTTGTAGTTAAGAATGTAAAGGGATGGGGAAGGGGGCATTAAGGTGAACATGCCGTTGTCTTGGGAAAGATTTTATTTCCACTAGGAGTCTAAAGATTCAGAAGGGGGGCTGAAAATGGACAGAAATTTCAAACAAAGAAGGTATTAAGCACAGTCATAGGGACGTGTTTCAGAAGGTGTCTTAACAATCCACCATCACATCAGTCTCAATCGTTACCCTGATGGATGACCCGAGATGGGGTGTCAGAACATTTATGGATGACACCCAGGTGGAGAGAGCCACAGAAGATGGGAGACAGGTGGAAGAAAAAGAAATAAACTAGGTTAGGTTAGACACAGACACATCTGCAACTGGAGAGAATCCACTGAAGACAATGATATGAACAAGCTGGAGAAATAGAGAAAACACCACAATCTAGGGATGAGAAAATTAACCATGAATTCACACCAAACAAGAATGGGGGTGTGTGGAGAGGGAGGTCATTGGTCATTGGGAGGTCATTTGACGTTCCAATGTAAACTATATTCAGAGCTCATTGAGACCCAGAGTAAGGTTTAACTAGGTACAAATCCCTCCCCCACCCTCGTTCAGGAATAATCCAGCAAAGAAAGATGAAAGCAGCAGCAGCGGGAAGCTACATCGCCCAGCACTCCCAGATGCCAGCTCTTTTTCCGTGGGTATCACTGGCTACGCACAGGAATCCTGTGCTGTAGGACTCACCATTCCCATTTCACAGATGAGACAACCGAGGCCAAAGAGGTTAAGGCCACGTAAGGAGACATAGAACTAGAAAGTGTCAGATCTAGGGTTTGCAAACAGCACAGCCTGACTCCAAAGCCCACGCTCGTCCCAACATGAGATGCCCTCACAGCTCCCTCCCTCACTGCCTTCTGGTTTCTGCTCAAGTGTCTCTTCCTTTATGTAAGAGAGTCTTCCTTATAGCAATAAACCAGGGCAAAGAGATGCTGTTTTATTTCACAACGCTTATATGTATTTGATATGCTATTTATTGTCTTGCTTACTGCCCTCTCACTGGAATATATGTTTATTGCACAATCCTCAGTCTCGAGCATGCCTGCTATTTCATAGGCACTCAATAAATATTTATTAAATTATACGCTTCCCAGAAATGAATGCTTTCTTTTCCTTACCTAAATGCACACTAATTCATCTACCACTGGTTGCCTAGTTTGGAAAATAAAAACAAAAAAAACCCCACACTTATAAAACAAAATGCTGAACAGAGAATGAAAACTTCTAAGAAGTGGGAAATGTCTCGCTGGATTCTTCCAGACTATTAATTTATGTCTACTGTACCAAGCAGTCAGTCTGTTTCTGTAAGGTACTGTTTTCATGAATAGAAATTCCCTGCTTCTGTTAAATAAAGAATCTGAAGGCGAACCAAATCATTGGATTCCTTGGAGGTCCACATGCCTTGATCTAACTCTGTCAACCAAACCAAGGAACTAAGGGGAGATGGACCTGCGTGCAGAGAAAGTGAGTGAAAGGTGAGAAAATCAATTCATTGACCGGATGCTTTCTTTACTGATGCCAAGCAACTGAATGGGGGATTAAAAAACAAACAAATTGACCACATTTCCCACAGAATAGCCTATATTGTCCGGTTCTTCTGTAACTAAAGAAACAATGCCTGAGTCACAAAGAATGCTTTTTCATAGTCTCCTTTACCCTCAACCATCCTGTATTTGAGTCCTAGATACCATTCCCGTCTAGATGCTACTTGGACTTTTAAATTCTCTGAAGCTAACTATAAGTGCTTGGGGCCTTTTCAGGGAGAATCAGTACCTCTCAGGGGTTGAATCGTTTTTCTGTGATGTTAAAAGGAATTATAATTCCCTGATGGAGCTGGGCTGCTATCCTGCATAGAATCTAAAGAGATCAAAAGAGGGGAACCTCTTCAGGGAGAAGACTTTAGAACTCAGACACTGACACCACCACTCAATACCACCACATGGGTATCTTTTTAAAATAGAAAAATACGCAGGGAGCAAAGAAAGGAAGTTGCTTGTAGAGTAGCAAAGACGGAAGCGTAAGAAGAGCTCGCATTGGTCATTAATGCTCACGTGGCAGGCATGGTACTGGAGCTGCATGTGATCTCAACTTAGTCCTCCATAAGGCCGATCTCGGAGGTTAGGGCAGCTAAGACACACACTCAGCAAGTGACAGGTCCAGGGTTTGTCTGGTTCTCTGGAGTCCACACTCATGACCATAATGCTACGTGACTTGCACATCCCTGATGACACTTCCGACCTTCACAGGGTTTGTCACGTGGGGTGGGGAGTGAGGGTGGAGGGAGCTTCTACTTTTGATGGTGCCCAGATGTTTTTCTATAAAAACTGCAGCAGCATCTTGGAGGGAAGGGTTATTCCAAATGCATTTGCAACAGAATCCCTTTGATCCTCTTAATCTATCATCAATTAGCTCATGAGGCCAAAAAACATTTTTGGCTGACCACTTTAAAGAACGTCTTTGGGACCACTTGTAGTCAGCCCCCTTATGCCTACTCCAGTGGAAAAAAATAGTTGTACATGCTAGAAAGTCTTCAGCATAATTTCAACTGGCCAGAGAAACTACCCAAATATTTCACCCAGAAAAGTTTCATCTATAAAGCAGTTTACTTTGTGGGTTCAGAATCCATCTCAGTCCCCCAGCCTGGCTCTAGTGAATTGTAAAGGCTTGGAGCAACCCGAGACACACCCCAGCAATGCCATCTCCATGGCAGCAAAGGGAGATGCAGAGGAAAAGCAGCCCTGGTCCTAGAATCAGGATGCCTGCATCATCTCAGGGAACTTCCTTAACCTCAACGATGCTTAGTTGTCTCATCAATAAGATGGGGATTCACTACATTTGCCATGAGGTTCAAATGAGGTAGTTGACCATCACCATGGCTAATGTTTACAGCATCCTTGCAATGCTCCAAGCATCTACTAAGTGCTTCATGTGTATATTTAATTTTTACCCCACGGGGTAGGTACCATCATTAAAAACTGATGTAAGGATGAGAAACTTGGGGCCCAGCGGAAGTAATTAATCTATCCAAAGTTACACAGCTGGTAAGTGATGCGTCAGAACTTGAACTCAGATCTGAGTGACTTCTGAAGCCATGGTTCTAATTGTAACTGCTTCACGATTGGGCTCCGCCTCTCTGCTGCCACCATTTGTATATGAAAGCCTTGGAATTATATGAAAATCCTTGGACTGCCGCATTCCAGTATGAAGCTGTATTATTGTCAAATGGCCTCAGGTCGCATTTGTACAAAATTGATCAAGGAAGTCCCACGATAGGCCTCTCTGAGCATGCCCAGGCGTTCATATACCCTCAGAGGACACTCACTTCCTTAAAGGCAGCGTGTGGGGTCCCATGCATCGTTATATCACATCTATGCCATTGCTTTGCCCAAAGCTGTTCAAGTTTTAACAACTAACTCCAGTTTTATTGTTTCCTGAGGAAACAGTGGAATAATGAATGCGTTAGCACTGTTTCCCCAAAAATGTCATGACTTGTTTGAGGTCACACAGCTTGTTACTGGTAGGACTGAGTTATTTGGGTGAATTACTAGACCTCAGTTTCTTCTACAAAATGGGCAGACTGGGCTGGATCATCTCCACAGCCCCCTTTGGCTCGAAAAAAAACCATGGCTCTGGGCCACGGACTCCACCAGCCAAGAGACATGCTGGATGCAGCGTTCCTGTGCAAACTGGGGAAGGGGCAAGATGGGTAGGAAAGAGGAAAAGAGAAGTAGGAGCTGCAATGTCAAGGTAACAAGGAGCTAAGTGGTGAGGAATGACTGCAGGGAGGAAGCGTGGAAGAAGGTCCAGAGAGAAGGACCCACCACGGAAGCAGAGTTGTGTAGGAGGCGAGGCCCTCATCCACTGACAGATGGCTCAGGTGCCTCCCCAGGCTTCACCCAGGAAGGCTAGTCACCCCTTTCTCAGCTCAGGTAAGGCACTTACCTACCTCTTCAGTGAGGGAGGGAAGGAGGGAGGGAATGTATGGTTTCAACAACTCCATTTCCCTGACCTTAGCCCATCCCTGCTCACAGTGGATGAAGTTTAGTTATTATCAGATGTCATTAAATCAAAGACTCCATCTATTGTAGGTGCACCATTATTTTACAGAAATAGAAAAAAGCAGCACTTCCCATTATCTTTGTATAGTGCCACTTACAAGATGCAGCCTACTCTCATACTAAGAAGTATCTTAGAATTGATGAGTTGTTCTAATAACTACTGCTATTACTACTAATAAAACCCATAATTTAAGGGTTTGCTATGTACCAGGAACTGTACTAAATGCTTTATTTAACTGCATTCAATACTCATAATCTGTGAGAGAGGTGTTACTACGCTCATTTATAGATGAGAAAAAGCTCAGAGAGGCTAAGTAACTTGCCCAAGGTTGCTCAGCTAGCAGAGACTGAATAGGAAGCTGAGTCAGCCTGACTCCTGAGCATGTGCCTTTAATCACCAAGTTCTCTCACCTCCAACCTTCAAGTGGTGGGCCACTTGATTACGGGTAGAACTGCCAATGAAGGAAGAGGGTGGGGAAGGAGCCACAGGTATTCCCTTGGCCCACTGATCATCAAGAAAGCTCTGGATAGGCAGGAGTTAAACACAGGAGCAGTGGGCTTAGAGGGGCACCAGAGTTCCCAGAGCAAGTTCTATAGGGAACTGAAAGAGAAATAAGAAGGGGGAGGGACACAGACAGACGGTTGGTATCTTAGTGCTGTCACAGGAAGGGGGGTTACTCTAAGACCTATGATTATACCTCAAGGCATGCATGAGCCCTTCCAAGAACCTGACCAGGGACCTAGCCAGTGTGAATTCATGATTCTGTTTGTTTGAAGAGGACTGCTCTAAATGCTTCAGTTTTCTGTATGAACACCAAGGGGGGAAAGCGGGGTGGGTGGTGGTGGTGGGATGAATTGGGAGACTGGGACTGACATATATACACTAATATGTATAAAATAGATAACTAATAAGAACCTGCTGTATAAATAAATAAAATTAAATTTAAAAAAATAAATGCTTCAGTTTTCATAACCCTGGAGCCTCCCCTGGACCCACTCTTGGGGTTTATGAAAGCAGGTGCAGTTCGGGGTAGAGGAAGCTGGAAGAGAGTGGGGTCCACATGGGCCAGGCAGAAGAAGGAATGATGGTCAAGAAGGGGGAAAATAACTAGGAGAAAAGAGGTCTGATTCTCTCGCCTGCAAGTTTTCGTTGGCTTGCAGATAAAGGCCATTTCCTGCCCTTCCAAGGCCAATCCCACAGACTGGCAGTGGGAAATTTCCTGTTTACTTTAATGAAGGGGTTGTGTTCTGATGCCAACCAGTCCGGAGAGCCTGTTCCTCCACGGTGGTCTCCAAAGTGATGACACCCGTGAGGAATGTGGGGAGACTGTAATAGAACTCTTATGTAGAATTTCCTGATCCTTTAACAATATTTTTATATGTCTTATAATGACTACAGTACTACATGTGCATAATTTATAAATAATCATACGTATGACAGGCATATGAACAAATTTATTGATACAGGTCTGTGATGAAAAAAATTGGGAGATTATCACCTTAGGGAAAAGATATTTCCCCATCCTAAGTTCCCTCTCTTAAAGCTTCTGGGTGACAAGGTCATCAAAAACACCCATCTTGGTTAAATTCACAGGATTGTTCAGTGCTTTGGACCGTGTCTTCCTTA
Organism: Grampus griseus; assembly: GCF_964374135.1. NCBI lineage: Eukaryota > Metazoa > Chordata > Mammalia > Artiodactyla > Delphinidae > Grampus > Grampus griseus. The sequence continues at coordinate 71,357,865 of NC_138997.1, read as the reverse complement.
CATTTCCTTCAATTTGATAGGAAATTAAAATAATTGCTGTATTTTTCTTTTTCAGCTACTAACCCAGTATCGGGAGTTTTCCAAAGTTATATTCCTCAGAATTTACCTCAAGAACACCTTTGTTTCCACGGAGTCTGGAGGGGGAAGGGAGGAGGACTTGGGATATGGCAACCAGCTGTAACGTGTAAAGTTTATTTAGCTCACGATTCAAACAAACTATAAAAAGTTATGAGGCAAAAGGGAAATTTTGAACTGGCTGCATATTCGATATTAAGGCATTATGGTTGTTCTGGTGTGATATTAGTGTTATGGTTACATTTCTCAAGAATCTTTATCCTTTAGAGGTAAATACTAAAACGTTTCGTATTAGCAGATGAAGTATGATGCTCGAGATGTGCTTTAAAGGAGGATATAGAGGAAAACAGATATCCATGAATTGTTAATTACTGGAGGTGGGTATTAGGGTACATGGGGATTCCTTAGACTAATTTTGTGCTGAGATTTATCATAAAAATAAAATTAAAAAATCACCAAACATAAAGCAATCAGTGAGGCTTGATATAAAAAAAAAACCCCCACTGTCTCTCACCCACCTGACATAATCAGGACACAATTTGCCAAGCACTGAAGTGGTACCTGGAAGCCCTCGGGTTTTGCCTTTTAGACCAGAAAGCAAATGGTTTGGGACTAGTGGTGCGTTTCTGCTGGCAAAAGAGAACTTGCTAATTCTCAAGGAGAAAAATAAGACCATTAAATGGGATCACTATGCTCTTTGGACAAAGAATCATTACAAAGCACCATTTTGATGAGTGAAGTGTAAATAAATCAGGAACATGCGGCTTCAATTTCCTTCCAAATACACAAGTTGTAGATTTAGGGAAAAATGCCCTATTAGACATGTGTGGAGCTGCCACGCTTTGAAAGACATTGAGAGTCACTGAACCCAGATGGGCCCTGGCTTTGCTCCTCTCCATTGGAGTAGGATTTCTCCACCTCACTCCATTTCCTCTGTAAACTCTCTCTCCTTCCTTCTAAGTCCTAATCTAAACTCAACTTCAGATTCTCAAAACATACGATGAGAAAAATCCAGAGATCAGCAGTTTTTTTTTTCCCGCTTCAATTTTGATGAAAAAGAAACAATTTCTTTGAGACTCAACTTGGAAAGCGTTTCCTGGCAAACCCATAGAATTCGCCCTATTGGTTTAAACTTGCAAAGTGTTGGGAGTCGTTAACACAGTGCAAATGAAGTGGGGAGGAAAAGGATGCTGAGGTCATCCCACTGCACTCCTCTCCCTCAACCCTCTTCCAACTCATTCACACAAGAAAGAATCCAACAGCAACAATCTAGATATGCCTTGTGCCCTTAAAAAAAGATGCCTCCCGGGCTTCCGTGGTGGCGCAGTGGTTGGGAGTCCGCCTGCCGATGCAGGGGACGCGGGCTCGTGCCCCGGTCCGGGAAGATCCCACATGCCGCGGAGCGGCTGGGCCCGTGAGCCATGGCCGCTGAGCCTGCGCGTCCGGGGCCTGTGCTCCGCAACAGGAGAGACCACAACAGTGAGAGGCCCGCGTACCGCAAAAAAAAAAAAAAAAAAAAAAAAAAAATGCCTCCCCAGGCTGTGTAGTTCATGGCCAAGTCTGGCTGAAGCCAGCAGGGAGGAGGCCAGTGCTGTTGCATGACCTTTACCTAGAGAAGGGGAAATGGAGAAGTCGGACCAGGGCAAACCATCTCCTCATTTAAAAGCCCAGAATGCCCAGCTGGGTGTGATTTAAGGCTCTTTTTGGCCCGTGAACCCCAACAAAGACAGTGGAATTTGTCAGAGGTATGTTTTACAGGTTGCTTCAAGGAAGTTCTGCCAGGGAGGCTATGGGAGGTTGGGCTCCTTGGACCCGAGACATGTGTCCCAGGAACGACACACACAGGGCTGCCTCATAACTCCTGCTGCACCTGGCAGTTTCTCCAGGAGACATTTTTCCACAACCTTAAATGATTCAAGTTGCAAAACTGGAGTTGTTCATTTTAATTTCCCGAGCACAAAACTCTAGGGGGAATAAACCTTCCCTCCTTAGAGCTACTGTTTCTACAGGAGTCAGGGGACAGAGTGTAATTTTTGTCTCCAGATACGGGCATGGATACTGTTCATAGTGATGCCGGTTCCCAACCAAGAATGTTTGGCTGTAAGCTAGAAAGAGAGCCAGCATGCCCTGGCTTTCCGAGAAGCCACACAGCTACAGCAATAGCACCAGTTTCAGGGACCTCTCATCCCCCAGCGACCACACCTAGCTGCCTTATCGATACCTTCATCTCTAAAACAAAGGACAGTTACCTACTTTGAGAAACAGGGCTCCAACTCACTGTATGCCTACTCGGAACTCACTCAAACTTTACACCATGGGCATGAACACAGCATCTACCAAAATAGGACACAAAGTAAGAAATCTTTTCAGGGGCTGTAGAAGCTAGAAATGTGAAAGGCTAAGGAAAGATGACAAAACTTTCAATTTTCTGTCAATGGCTCTTGAGAGTAGGGGCTGGACCATAAAATGCATCTCACCACCCCCCCAAACTCTAAGGTTTTTCCCTGGGATTTTTGCTAAACAAAATATTTAAACAAACGTTACAAAAGCCATGGGAGATCACTGACCACAGAAGCAGCCCTCTCAGTTATTCATGCCCAGTGCTGCTTCCTGCAAAACCTGAGATAGGCCAGCTTGCCAAGGAAATAGCCAAGACATGAGGCAAATCCATTTCATTTAGTTCAACTTAAGCTTATACCGCACAGAAGCTGGGTGTACAGAAATTAACATCTCTCAAAAAGCTCTCCTTCTAAGGACTCACCAGGCAGAGGAGACGGACAGGAACGCTGCTGGCGATACACAGCACAGGAGACGCACAGAGACGATCTTCCATGGGGGGGAGTCAGAGTGAGTCTGCATCTGAACTGAAGCTAAAGGTTCTTAAATGATAGTGCCCATAAGGATCACCTGGGGAGCTTGTTAAGAATGAAAATAGGATGGGCTCCATAAGGATCACCTGGGGAGCTTGTTAAGAATGAAAATAGGATGGGCTCCATAAGAATCACGCGGGGAGCTTGTTAAGCATGAAAATAGGATGGGCTCCATAAGGATCACCTGGGGAACTTAAGCATGAAAACGGATGCACCCTCCCCTGCCAAGATTTTTGTTTTAGCGAATTGATTTAGAGCCCAAACATCTGCATTTTAAAAGACAAAGCGGGACCTCGGTTCTTCTGTGGGGGGGGGGGGTCCTCAGAACCCCCGCTGTTCCAAGGACTTCATTCACCTGTAAGTCTTGTCACGTGTGAGGCTGTAAATAGCCCCAGAACGATGAGAAGGCTGGATCCGTGCTCAGGTCCACTAGACTCAAAGTCTATTTCATAAATTTGCTTGGGGGTCTAGAAAGTTCAAAAAGAGTTTGTGGGGGTCCGAAGGGTGAGGGCTTGTAGAAGAAAGCATTGCCCTTGATCCTTATGGCATGTTTTTTGTAGACCCCGGGAGTAGTCCTAGACTCCCTGTCCCCTAACCTCTGACTGGGACTCCTTTACACCAAATATTCTGGTTTTAGGCTCCTTCCATGGAATTCACTCTCCTCTGGGTCATGGCAACAGGTGTCCACGGAAATGTTTAAAGAAGCAGCTGTCCAGGGTCATAAACTCTTGGCCCTCAAGGCCAAACCGGGCAGAAGCGATCTGCTGGATTGGACATGGTGTTTTTGTTTTATTTTGGGTTTAAATACCTTCAGACATTATATATATATGTATTTTCTCAGCAGTTGTTCAGAGGCCTCACCTCTTCCTCTGGTCTTATACCCGAATGAATCCCATGTTCAGATAACTCCTGCCTGGTTCCTGTAGGCATTTGAGTTTGAGACCTCTAGGTGCCACCTCTTAAGTTTGAATCCGTTTACTGGATTAGCTCCAGTTTTCCAGTGGGGCCCTGAGGGAACAGGACTCAGCCTGAGTCCTGAGACTCTCAGCCTGAGAGAGCCTTAGTGTCAGAGAGAAAGGAAAATCCAGGAGGAGCTCTGCGGCTGGAAGTTCGGGACACAGGGCCAGCCTCACCAGATGCCAAAGCTCAGACGAGGGTGGCAGGGGGAAGCCTGGCTTCTCACGCTTCCCAATGAGTCCCCTCCACCTTCGAGATCCCAGCGGCCTATGGTAGCACCTCATCACCCGATGGCCCCCGCTCTGAGAATGCTGAGCAGACCCACGGTACCACGCACGGCTCTCAGTTGTTTTCCAAACCTTTGCTGACCAACCAAAGGGTTAGCCAACTCCTAGCCCTTTTTACCAGTGCAACTGACCCTGCCTGAAACTGCTTTCTCCCTCCAGTTCTGACTCTGCCTAATTCCTCCCTAATTACTTCAAGATCGGACTCAAACCCCCAACTTCTCCCCAAGCTTTCCCTGATCAATTTCACCGAAATGCACAATCTCCACCTCCTCTCAACCGGTTACCTGCCCTACTGTTTAAAAGACTTATCTTCTTATGCCTTGGATCATTGTTTATATTTCTTATCTGCATAAATGTTGTCTTCTCAATCAGATCCTCGGCTCCTAGAGGGTGGGTAGTGTGACTAATTTTTTATTGCCGGTATTCCTTCCAGCACCTGCCACAGTACCTGCAATGTGTCATTAATTCACCAATTAGTTCATGATCACCAGCAGCATCAGGTAACAGCTGCACAGGATTCTCTTATAAAGCATCCCTAGCAACTGGAAGCTTCCAAGAAAGTTCTGTCAAATCAGTATGGGAACATGGTCTTTGCACTTTTCTGGCGTCACGCTTCCTGGATTGCTTCACATTTCAGAAAGAATGGGCAGCTTGCGTTCGCTCAGTTATTCAACAGAAAAGTTGCCTTTGATTCATGTGTGTGCAGAAAAGAAAACGGTAAGCCGGTATGAAGAGCCTTCCTTTAATTAGGCTATAAAACAGAAAGTAACTCAATGGAAAGGCTCCTCATTAGCACCTGTCGTGGGTTGGATGGTGGCCCCCAAAAGATATGCCACCCAGAACCTGTGAATGTGACCCTACTTGGATAAAGAGTCTTACAGATGCAATTAAGCTAAGGCTCTCAAGATGAGATCATCCTGGATTATCCAGGTGGGCCCTAACTCCAGTGACAAGTGTCCTTATAAGAAGAGAAGAAGATGTAGAATTAGAGAGCACACACAGTGGAAGGCCATGTGAAGACGGAGGCAGAGACTGGAGGGATGCAGCCACAAGCCAAGGAATGCCGGGAGCCACCAGAAGCTGGAAGAGGCAAGGAAGGATTCTCCCCTACCGCCTTCACAGGGTGTGGCCCTATTGACACCTTGATTTCAAACTTCTAGCCTCCAGAACTGTGAGAGAATAAATTTGTGTTGTTTTGTGTATGTAATTTGTTACAGCAGCCCTAGGAAACTAATACAGGAACTAACAAGGATAGCAGATGGGGGCTGGGGGTGGAGGTGGAGGGGTGCCGGTGACAAGGGTGGGGAGGAATGCTTTTGGGCACTAGATTTCATAGGTACCTTGGGCATCCATCAGGAGAGAGGAAAGGGCCTTTTCACCATCCCAATTAATTCTGCCATTGTATATTTTTCTAGAAAAGCTTCCACAATGTCATCATCACCCCGGAGATGCTCACTATTCAGGCTTAAGCTAGGTACTTTCTCTTTGAAACTTCTTATCCAAGGTGGACTGGGGTAACATTCCAATAAGGTAGGACCAGGAAATCCTGAAATGAAGAGTCCTCAAAATGAATGACGTGCCTCCAAAGACCCAGGTCATTCATTCTTTTCTCTACTTATGGAGCATTTATTGAGCATCTACTGTGCTGGGCAAATTGGTTAGTCTGTCTAACTATAACAGAGGCACTGGTTATATCTAAACATGTGGAGGTCTCTATCTAAATCTGACCAGTCAAGCTTTTCTAGTCTGGGCTCTTTGGACTCTGTTTATAGAGTCCTCTTCATTTGCCCACTGACTCTGATTTATACATAAGCCAACTCTTGCTATTTTTACCAGTCTAGTGAGTAAGGAGAACTACATTTTTGTAAGTTCTGCAAACACTGAGGCACACACAGCAGCACCTTTCACCTGATTGCTAGAAGCTGTTCACATCAGTCTGCAGTCCTCTTTCAAAGCTTATTAACAAAAAAGAACCAGAAACATATCACTCTAAAGGTTGGAGACATGAGTCATTTCCCCTTACAAAATGGACATAGGTCATGGTGGAAAATGTCTTTCTTTTTTAGAGATGCATAATGAAATATTTAGAGGTAAAATGTTATGATGACTGCAATCTACTCCAAACCACTTCTGTAAAAAAAAATAAAACAAATGAGGCAAAAGTGACAAAATGTTAATCATTAAATCTAGGTGACATGAATATGGGTGTTCACTGCAGCGTTCTTTCTGCTTTCCCATGTATAAAAATTATCAAAAATAAAAACAAAATGGATGTAGAGGGTTTTTTTACCTATAGGGCTATCTTGCCCCTGTACTGATACTCTTTGTGTTTGCAGGTATGGAGACCGACTGTCTCAAAAAAGGATGCTATCTGCTCATAACTAGAAATGCCTGATAGAGACTGCACATCTGTGCATGCAGCCTCTGTTCTTTGGTTCTATTTATGGAAGGAAGAGAAGACACATCTATTGAGAAAAAGCAGAGTACCAAAAAAGAGAAAGCAGTGTTGGCACAGAAGCAGGGAAAAAAACGCCTTGTTGGGAAAGCACTGCATCAATAAGATGGTGGTTTTTTTGTTAAGTCACAGACAGCTAAGCACGCTGCTTTAAACTGCCAGCAGTGTGTTTTGTCCAAGTGCATCCAGTGCATGTGGAATTTATTCCTCTAAACCGACATACCAGCCAAGAAACGGACTCAGGTCCCACCCCCGACCATACCCAATACACAAACACAGGCAGGCACGGTGAGAGGGGGACTCACAGTTCTGAGTACAGGAAGTGTAGGTTGCCCACATTGTCAGTGTAGTTGGCAGGGCTGAGCCAAGGCAGGACCAGCAACAGAAGCGCCTTCATTTTCCGATTAGAGGGCAGCTTTTTCCCCAGCCACCTTCTGTCTGTCAGCTGCAGGGGCCCAGCCCAGCCCAGTCCCTTTAAACAACCCTTGCCATGTTCCCACAATCAGTAGATCATAGAGAATCAGACTTAGAGCCCTGAGCTGGAGCTGTGCTGCTAAATCATGGGCTCATAAGAGGTTTGTGTGCTCTGATTCTCAGATGGGGAGAAGTGAGAACGGAGGGACCCACCGTGGTTGGCGAGAGGGCTGAGGCTGAGAGCAGGCAGCAGGGAAAGGGACCTGCCCCTCCTACAGGATGCCGACTGGTTCTTGGGAAGCAGCTGGTACATCTACATCACTGGCTGGGAGCAGATGGGCGGGAAGCTAATCTGTGTTGGAAGAGGGCATGAACATGGCATATTCAGAGCCCACGGTGTGAATAAGCAAATACTCAGAAGCCGTCCTCCAGCTTGTTGGAGGAAGACACTGGATGAAATCAGCATTTCTGGAACACAGCTTGGAGCTCTGAGCTCAATATGAATCTCTGGATACTGTGACACAGGAATGTTAAAGTGAACCAACTCCACTTATACACGTATATTTAGAATATGCATTTAAGGTATTTTACCTGTTGCTGTCCTGACTACGCTGTCAGAGGCAAGAGAAGTGATGGTTTCCTTGTTAAGCTGCAAACTGTCCCTATGTCAGAATAGGCGCTGTCATTCCCTCTGAGACTAATAAAGAGCCTTGACAGACAGACACAAAGTTCTGTCCAAACTGTATATCGGCTCCTGATCTATAAGAACAAGTCACTCCATTCATCCTGCATAACCCCTGAATAACTGAATTAGGCTCTGGTACTAGCTGTCGGATTCTGGGCATTTCATTGAAGCTCTGAGCTTCAGTCATCTCATCTTTGAAATGGAGCTAATAATGCCTTACCTACCTGGTTCTGTAGAGGCTGGGCCATAACATCTCTTCCAGCACTGAGATCTGTGATTCTAGACTGTACTGTCTATCTTAACACTAGGGCTACTTTGCATGCCTAAGCTCTGGAATGCCACAGAAGCCCCAGACTCCTCTCCTTCTAGCTCATATTATATTTACGAACATTAAAATCCATTTTGCTAACTGAAGGCCTAAACCTTAATAGAAATGGCTCAAAGGGATGAATGGATAAAGAAGATGTGGCACATATATACAAGGGAATATTACTCAGCCATAAGAAGAAACGAAACTGAGTTAGTTGTAGTGAGGTGGATGGACCTAGAGTCTGTCATACAGAGTGAAGTACGTCAGAAAGAGAAAGACAAATACCATATGCTAACACCTATATATGGAATCTAAGAAAAAAGAAAATGTCATGAAGAACCTAGGGGTAAGACGGGCATAAAGACACAGACCTACTAGAGAATGGACTTGAGGATATGGGGAGGGGGAAGGGTAAGTTGTGACAAAGTGAGACAGTGGCATGGACATATATACACTACCAAACGTAAGATAGGTAGCTAATGGGAAGCAGCCGCATAGCACAGGGAGATCAGCTCAGTGCTTTGTGACCACCTAGAGGGGTGGGATAGGGAGGGTGGGAGGGAGGGAGACGCAAGAGGGAAGAGATATGGGAACATATATATATGTATAACTGAGTCACTTTGTTATAAAGCAGAAAGTAATGCACCATTGTAAAGCAGTTATAGTCCAATAAAGATTAAAAAAAAAAAGAAATGGCTCAAAGGGATAGTTACATTAATGACGACCAAGCAATTACAGCAAACTCCACTTCACAGGAAGAAGACCAGACAAAAATCTCCGGGATGAGACCAAGTGCAATAAACAGTGTAGTCAGAGGGAATTTGGCATCAGAGATCTGCATTCACCCAAGGCAGGGCTGAAAGAGTTAATTACGGTAGACCCTGAGAATGTACAGATTTAACTCCGACACTTTAGATCTGAGATAAGCAATCTTGAGAAAGCATGGCATCTATTAATTTATAATTTTTTGAGGTCCTAATTTGAATTCCATTCTCTTTGTCTGGTATGCAAGAGTGAGTCAGATCCAGTGAAGAGCCGTAAAAAGGAAATTAGGTTTGGAATTTAGATGCTGTAGTCAAACAGGCTTGAATCTGAACCTTAGCTCTGCCACAAATGAGCTGTGTGACACTGGGCATGTTGCTTAACCTCTCTGAACTTCCATATCCTCCTCTGTAGAGGAAAGACAATGATAGTATGCTTAACTCACAGTGTTGTTACGAAGGTGGAATGAAATAATGCCTGTAAGAACAAAGGACTCAATGAGTGTTAGCTATTGTTATAAATGCTGTTATTAACAGCCACTAGTAATAGTGGATAAGCCTAGCTGGCAGCTAGCTCAGCATCTACTTTCAAGAGGCTTTGCTATTCTGGTCCTGACCTTTCTTTCCTCCTGCTCTATTAGGGATGTGGCATGTTACAGTCTTTTCCTGAATATAGAGTTTCAGAGTCCTGGGACATACTCTTCTTGAATGTCCAAGATCTACTGTATAGAGCATAACTCATAAACAATATCATATATAACACATACTGTGGGCTTCAGAGTGTACTGGATTGTATTTCTGATAACCTTGGTAAGGTCAGATTGCTTCTCCAAGTCTTTGTGAAAAAAGAAGGATGTCTGCCTTTCACCTCCTTGTATTTGCATAGGATAAGATGCATTAATGGATATGTGATGCAATATAAAAATGAAGGTATTGTTTTTTGTTGTTGCTTCTGTCGCTCTTGCAGAAACTGCTGGTCTCTTATCCAATATCTAATTTCCTCTTCTTCCTTTTTTTTTTTTTTTTTTTTTTTTTGCGGTATGCAGGCCTCTCACTGCCGTGGCCCCTCCCGTTGCGGAGCACAGGCTCCGGACGCGCAGGCCCAACGGCCATGGCTCATGGGCCCAGCCGCTCCGCGGCATGTGGGATCCTCCCAGACCAGGGCACGAACCCGCGTCCCCTGTATCAGCAGGCGGACTCTCAACCACTGCGCCACCAGGGAAGCCCTGCTCTTCTTCCTTTGAACAGCACCCAGGTTTTGTTCGTGGTGGTGATGCACTTCACCTCTCCTATAGATAGGCAGCCATGTAACATGATACTAGCCAATGAGGTATAAGAAGAAATGACTGGGTTAGGCATCCCAGAAAGCTCTTTAAAGGAGGGAGTCTCAGTTTGTACATTGCATTTTGCCCTTCCTGCCTGGTTCTTTCCGCATGGAACTTGGATGTGATGACGGATTTTGAACAGCCATCTTGCGGCCATGAGGTGACAAACTTGAGGATGAATGCTAATCGAAAATCAGGAGCCTGGATTCCTGATGGCATCATGGCAACATCATACTAGTTGTGGGCTTCCTAGCCCCTGACTTTGTGTTAAATGAGAACAAGAAAACTTTTACATAGTTAGAACAATATAACCTGAATTTTTTATTACCTGCCATCAGATGTAATCCTACCTAATACAATCTTTTGCAAATAAAATCCTACCTTCAAATGCTCATGGATTTCTGTGTAGCTTCCTTGCTGGTAAACAGTCCTAACCCTAATCAATGCACCCAGGCTCTGCCTGCCTGAGTCCTGTTTATCCTGAAATGTCAGCTCAGACATCACCCATCACCAATCACCTCCTGTTTTCCTGTCTCTTTTCTCTTCACTGGACAGGGAATTCGTTTAGGGCAGGAGTTCTACTGGTCCTGTTCTCTATTGTATCCTCACCACAGTGCCTAGAATGCAGTAGATGCTCAATAAATATTTGTTGAATGAAAGAGAATTCAACTCAGTTAAAGAGACCATTTTTTGGACTAATCTTTCTTGATCAGAGGCAAATTAGCAAAAAAGGACTTCATACTTTATGAGAGTGATGGCAGAGATTGAGCATGTATATGGATGGATAATAAAATGTCCAGGAAGAAAGGAAAAAGGTAAGGAAGATTTCTGGAAATAAGTGCCCAAGAGCCTGTGGTTTCTTTAAAGAATTGCTTGGAGCATAATCTGATGGGCACTCAATGGTTCTCTCAGAAAGTAACGCAAAGGCATTGCCCCATCTCTTTTGTGCCCAGCAGAGCTAAAAGAGCAGACCTCAGCCAGGTAGGGCCAGGAGAAAATTGAGTTCACGGTTAGAAAGTCACATGAAGGATGTATGTCAAACACAGTTAGGGTGGAGATGTTGACCCAGGCTGAAATGGCCAACATGACTTGTCACCTGCCCACCTTTCCGTAGGGTAATACTCCCCAGACCTTCACTCTGGCAGTAAAATCTTCCCTGCCCTGTAGGCAGCTAGCTGAGCCTGTGTTTATGGAACACACTCCAGAAAAGGGCCCCTGATAGAAGAAAAGGTCAGGAGAGGTTCCAGGGTAGGCCTTTGGGGAAGAAAGTTCCAGGACATTGGGCTTAAAGTTAATCAAGAAAATAACCCTAGAGAACCTTCAGTCAGGTGTGCTAATGCCATCACGTTTTCATTCAGGGATGTTTTCAAAACACTGAACAATGAGCTCTTTATTCGTGCCAGTAAATGCTGAAGGAGGGTCAACTTCACTATCTCCCATTTTTATTATCTTCCATGAGACAGAAACTCAAGAGCAACGTGACTTGTCCCATGAAAAAATTCAATGTGTATGTGTTTTCAAATTCTCTCTTTTACCTTTCAAAGGTCATTTGCTCAGAGGCAGAAATCATGGCTTATATAGATTTTTCTTTCATTCTGGGCCTGGCCTGTTGTGGATCCTTGATAAATATTATATATGCAGATGATGATATTGCATAAAGTTGTAGCCTTGAGGCTAAGATAACTCCCACTCAGGATCAAGGAAGGAAAAGCTTCGCCTCCACGTGCCCTCTCACTGCTGGTCTGGGTCAAGAGAGATGCACTGAATTGACCCTCTACTGTGCCCTCACCACGTCCACTGCCAACGTCCCTTGGTTGGGGAGGCTGCCATTTGACTCAACAAGCCCATCGCCCTCGTGGGCATTCTTTAGAGTAGACCCATGTGACAGGAGTCTGCTAGCATCTAAGAGGGCAGAAGTCAACAGAATTATCCAGAAAATTCCAAACATTAGCTCACACGCTCAGATCTACTTCCACAGAAGAACCCTCTAGTTGGAAGTCAGAGATAGTTGTCCATGTCATTGCTGGTCCAACTAGGCATGCACACTCACAGTTGGTCCTAAACGTTTGACTTCAGGATTTACATTCAACCCAGGGTCTGAAGTAGTAGGATAACAATGTTTACAAATGCCACGAATTCTGCAGAAAAACAGCCAGCATCCCTGGCTCAAGTCTACTGTTCTCATTAGCATGATCCTATGGACAGGCCATGAACAGAGATCTTGGGAAAACAGTTCTCGAACACATGTTCTTTTCTAAAGGGACAATGGAAACATTCTAAATGTGATTCATTTCTGCAAGAGCTTAGTATCCAAGGAGCCAACTGACATAAATACCCATTGTACAGGTGGAGAAACCTACATGTGGAGTTTCTCATGAAGCCCTGAACCGTTAGCTCTCTAGGACCCCCTGGGAGGGCGTGTGTGGGTCCACATCGGTCTCCCAGTGGTTCTCAGCCAGAATTACAGTGAAGTTCTCCATTCTAGGTCGATTCTCAGCCTGCCTAGTTTATATTCATCAAAGCGCCAACAGCCAAAGAATTTTTTTTTTTTTTTTTTTTTAGCTGCATCACATTGCATGCGGGACCTTAATTCTCTGATCGGGGATCAAACCCATGTCCCCTTCAGTGGAAGCCCAGAATCTTAACCACCGGACCACCAGGGAAGTCCGAAAGAATATTTTTTTTAACTCATTACATTTTAAATACTGAAACCAAGAATGCAAAAGTGATAAATAAATCTGTCTTCTAGTACAAACATATGACCACACTCACACACAAGCAGCCACCAGCCTGGAGGCGTCATACAGGAACGTAAGGCAAACGCTTGCCTTCCGGTAACCTCTGAGTTTTCCTAGTTTAAGGGACTCCAGAGGTAACTAAGTAACTACTTAATTACTTTTGTATTAAGTAACTACTTAATCTAACCTCTCTTCTAAGGGGAGGAAGAGGTAGTCTACCTGCCCAGTCACAGGCCCAAGGCCCAAGAGGGAGGAAGAGGTAGTCTACCCGCTCAGTCACAGGCCCAAGGCCCAAGAGGGCTCTAGAGTCAGGCTCTGGATTAGTTCCAAATTCTGAATCCTGGCTAATGCTCAGGAAGCCTGAGGGAAGGAAGTGTATATTAAGCATTTGATGACTAACAAATATAACATATATATATTTGCAGTACATGGCCCTCTCACTGGTGTGTGTGGCCTCTCCCGTTGCGGAGCACAGGCTCCGGATGCGCAGGCTCAGCGGCCATGGCTCACGGGCCCAGCCGCTCCGCGGCACGTGGGATCTTCCCGGACCGGGGCACGAACCCGCGTCCCCTGCATCGGCAGGCGGACTCTCAACCACTGCGTCACCAGGGAAGCCCAAATATAACATATTTTTGGAAATGTTGGTTTCAACCTACTTAGGAAGCCCAAGTGTGGAGAGACTCACAGCAAGCATGGGGCCCAACACCTCCCCCATGAGAGTTTCCTCATCGTCGAGGGTGCTGAGGGGGCCTGTGAAGGACTCTGAGGCCGCAGCTCAGAGAGATGATTTCAACTAGCTTTGGGTTCTTTCCTCACTGTTGTCTTTCACATGTGCATCTCGTTATCAGCTGAGTGTTCAGCAGGTCTTTTCCCCAGGCTTCCTTGAGGTGTGTGGGTCACACGGCCTGCGTGGGCAGGGGAACAAAATTCCCACTCTGGGCAGCTGAGGTGAACTTGTGTCATCTCTCTTCTGCACCCCAGAGCACACCCCGCCTCCCGCCTCTTCCCAGCCCTTCCCCTGCACCACTTCTGCTCCGGCCTTGCTCCCAGATCCAGGTGCTATCTTATCCCAATTTTTAGGGATATTCTTGGCCCCAAATCAGTTCTTGATCAGGGGCTGAGGAAGGACTGCTGTGTTTCCACTTTCTCTCCAGAGAGTGCTCCTATTTCTTTCCTTGTCTCTCTCCTCTCTACCCTTCCCCCCTGCAAAACTCCAGCAGTGGGCAGAATAATGACCACCATCCCCCCCAAAAGATGTCCACCTACTCATCCTCAGAACATGTGAATATGTTACCTCACATGGCAAAAGGGATTTGCAGATGTGACTAAGTTAAATCTTTTTTTTTTTTTTTTTAGCGGTACACGGGCCTCTCACTGCTGTGGCCTCTCCCGCCGCGGAGCACAGGCTCCGGACGTGCAGGCTCAGCGGCCATGGCTCACGGGTCCAGCCGCTCCGCGGCACGTGGGATCTTCCCAGACCAGGGCACGAATCCACGTCCCCTGCATCGGCAGGCGGGTTCTCAACCACTGAGCCACCAGGGAAGCCCTAAGTTAAATCTTGAGATGAGGAAAGGAGCCTGAATTATCCAGGTGGATTCACTGACTGGATCCCAGTGTCCTTATACAAGAAAGGCAGGAGGATTAGAGTCATAGAAAGAGATGTGGTGATGGAAGGAGAGGAGAGAGACAGAGAAAAAGAAGGGAAAGGTGGGAGAAGAGAGAGAGAGATTTTACGCTGTTGGCTTTGAAGATGGAGAAAGAGGCCACAGGCCAAGGAACGCAGGTGGCCTCTGGAAGCTGGAGGCCGTAAGGAAAGGGATTCTCCTCTAGAGCCAAAAGGAACTAACCTCCCAACACCTTGATGTTAGTGAGACCCGTGTTGGACTTTGAATCCTCGGAACTGGAAGATAACACACTTGCACTGTTTTAAGCTACTAAGTTTGTGATCGTTTGTTAAAACAGCAATAGGAAACGAATACACCTCCCAAAACAAATATATAGACGGCAAACATCGGGAACACAGGAAGGTGGGAGGGAGGTCTACCAGAGCCTTTCTCTTCCTCATCTCCTCACTTCCCCTACCCAGCGTGACCTCAGTCTTGGCTCTGGTCCCCCATCAGCATCTGTCTGCATCTAACCTCTGACCCCAGACCAACTCCCCCTCCAGACAATGCCTCTCCTACCTGGGTAAAACTTGCAGCAAAAGTCACACATCGACTCCCTTACCCCTTCTCCTCTGGCCACACTTCCTTCCGGGCAATCAGAGAAGAGCCACATCCTAGTTTACACACCAACAATCACAGAGGGTCAGAGGCAGCCTAGAAACCTGAGATAGATGCATGTGGTGCAACATCTTAGGGGAGAAGAGTGAATGCACTGACGTAATTATACGGAAAACATGTGTGAAGCATTACACCCAGGCCATTGCTTTGGATGCAAACTTCCATGTTAGAGATTCTGTGTGTGCCCAAAGACACACTCAGATTCATGACTTAAGGAATGTGACCTTTAAAAAAAACACCTGCACCTGCCTCTTGCCCTTGTTACAACAGGAACCAAGATAAATACCAGCTTCCAAATTTCCTCTTACAAAATAACTGTGGTATTATTGTTCACGCTTTATTAAGCACCTTAAACGCTCTAAGAGAGTAACTCCTATACCCAAGACACAGGGGTGCCCCTGGGCCGTCCACACGAGGAACATTCAGGACCATGACAATGTGAGTGGACGAAGTAAGAGGCGGACAGGTGGAGTGGGTGATGTTGGCCACCAGCAGGAGCGGTCAGACCAGTGTTCTACCACCAGTGTATGTACCTTGGCTGAAAAATTTGCAGAACAAATCGCTTGAAGGACAAAAGGTTTCTAAATTTCTCCTTTTAAAAACTTAGTTGAAAATACCTCACATCTCCTCAAAGGACAGTTGGATGTTGCCAATTCTCATACAGAGAAAATTCTAATAATCATGGGCCAAAGTGGGAGACATTTTTTCCTTACATAAAAAGATAAGCAGGGCTTCCCTGGGGGCGCAGTGGTTGAGAGTCTGCCTGCCAATGCAGGGGACGTGGGTTCGTGCCCCGGTCCGGGAAGATCCCACGTGCCGTGGAGTGGCTAGGCCCATGAGCCATGGTTGCTGAGCCTGTGCGTCCGGAGCCTGTGCTCCGTAACGGGAGAGGCCACAACGGTGAGAGGCCCGCGTACTGCAAAAAAAAAAAAAAAAAAAAAAGATAAGCAGACTTACCTGGTGGTGCAGTGGTTAAGAATCCACCTGCCAATGCAGGGGCCATGGGTTTGAGCCCTGGTCCAGGAGCATCCCACATACCATGGAGCAACTATGCCCATGCACCACAACTATTGAGACTGGGGTCTAGAGCCCACGAGCCACAACTACTGACCCACGTGCCACAACTACTGAAGTCCACATGCCTACAGCCCGTGTTCCAAAGCAAGAGAAGTCACTAAAATAAGAAGCCCGCGCACCGTAACGAAGAGTGCCTCCACTCAGGGCAGACAGCAGAAGGAAGAAGAACTACAATCCTGCAGCCTGTGGAACAAAAACCACATTCACAGAAAGATAGACAAGATGAAAAGGCAGAGGGGTATGTACCAGATGAAGGAACAAGATAAAACCCCAGAAAAAAAACTAAATGAAGTGGAGATAGGAAACCTTCCAGAAAAAGAATTCAGAATAATGATAGTGAAGATGATCCAGGACTTTGGGAAAAAAATGGCGGCAAAGATTGAGAAGATGCAAGAAATGTTTAACAAAGATCTAGAAGAATTAAAGAACAAACAAACAGAGATGAACAACACAAAAACTGAAATGAAAAATACACTAGAAGTAATCAATAGCAGAAGAACTGAGGCAGAAGAACAGATAAGTGACCTGGAAGACAGAATGGTGGAATTCACTGCTGTGGCACAGAATAAAGAAAAAAGAATGAACAGAAATGAAGACAGCCTAAAAGACCTCTGGGACAGCATTAAACACAACAATATTTGCATTATAGGAGTCCCAGAAGGAGAAGAGACAGAGAAAGGACCCGAGAAAATATTTGAAGAGATTATACTTGAAAAGTTCCCTAACATGGCAAAGGAAATAGCCACACAAGTCCAGGAAGTGCAGAGAGTCCCATACAGGAGAAACCCAAGGAGAAACACACCGAGACACATAGTAATCAAACTGGCAAAAATTAAAGACAAAGAAAAATTATTGAAAGCAGCAAGGGAAAAATGACAACATACAAGGGAACTCCCATAACGTTAACAGCTGATTTCTCAGCAGAAACTCTACAAGCCAGAAGGGAGTGGCATGATATACTTAAAGAGATGAAAGGGAAGAACGTACAATCAAGATTACTCTACCCGGCAAGGATCTCATTCAGATTCGATGGAGAAATCAAAAGCTTTGCAGACAAGCAAAAGCTAAGAGAATTCAGCACCACCAAACCAGCTGTACAACAAATGCTAAAGGAACTTCTCTAAGTGGGAAACACAAGAGAAGAAAAGGACCTACAGAAACAAACCCAAAACAATTAAGAAAAGAGTAATAGGAACATATATATCGATACTTACCTTAAATGTGAATGGATTAAATGCTCCAAACAAACGACAGAGGCTCGCTGAATGGATACAAAAACAAGACCCATATATATGCTGTCTACAAGAGACGCACTTCAGACCTAGGGACACATTCAGACTGAAAGTGAGGGGATGGAAAAAGATATTCCATGCAAATGGTAATCAAAAGAAAGCTGGAGTAGCAATACTCATATCAGATAAAATAGACTTTAAAATAAAGAATGTTACAAGAGACAAAGAAAGACACTACATAATGATCAAGGGATCAACCCAAGAAGGAGATATAGCAATTATAAATATATATGCACCCAACATAGGAGCACCTCAATACATAAGGCAACTGCTAACAGCTATAAAAGAGGAAATCGACAGTAACACAATACTACTGGGGGACTTTCACAGCTCACTTACACCAATGGACAGATCATCCAAACAGAAAATTAATAAGGAAAGACAAGCTTTAAATGACACAATAGACCAGATAGATTTAATTGATATTTATAGGACATTCCATCCAAAAACAGCAGATTATACTTTCTTCTCAAGTGTGCACAGAACATTCTCGAGGATAGATCACATCTTGGGTCACAAGTCAAGCCTCGGTAAACTTAAGAAAATTGAAATCATGTCAAGTATCTTTTCTGACCACAACGCTATGAGATTAGAAATCAATTACAGGGAAAAAAAACGTAAAAAACACAAACACATGGAGGCTAAACAATGTTACTAAATAACCAAGAGATCACTGAAGAAATCAAAGAGGAAATAAAAAAATACCTAGAGACAAATGATAATGAAAAGATGACAATCCAAAACCTATGGGATACAGCAAAAGCAGTTCTAAGAGGGAAGTTTACAGCTACACAATCCTACCTCAAGAAACAAGAAAAATCTCAAATAAACAATCTAACCTTACACTTAAAGGAACTAGAGAAAGAAGAACAAACAAAACCTAAAGTTAGCAGAAGGAAAGAAATCATAAAGATCAGAGCAGAAATAAATGAAATAGAAACAAAGAAAACAATAGCAAAGTCAATAAAAGTAAAAGCTGGTTCTTTGAGAAGATAAACCATTAGCCAGACTCATCAAGAAAAAGAGGGAGAGGACTCAAATCAATAAAATTAGAAATGAAAAAGGAGAAGTTTCAACAGACACAGTAGAAATACAAAGCATCCTAAGAGACTACTAGAAGCAACTCTATGCCTATAAAATGAACAACCTGGAAGAAATGGGCAAATTCTTCGAAGGGTATAACTTTCCAAGACTGAACCAAGAAGAAATAGAAAATATGAACAGACCAAACACAAGTAATGAAATTGAAAGTGTGATTAAAAATCTTCCAACAAACAAAAGTCCAGGACCAGATAGCTTCACAGGTGAAGTCCATCAAACGTTTAGAGGAGAGCTAACACCCATCCTTCTCAAACTCTTCCAAAAGATTGCAGAGGAAGGAACACTCCCAAACTAATTCTATGAGGTACCAAAACCAGACAAAGGTACTACAAAAAAAGAAAATTACAGACCAAAATCACTGATACTATAGATGCAAAAATCCTCAACAAAATACTAGCAAACAGAATCCAACAACGCATTAAAATGATCATACACAATGATCAAGTGGGATTTATCCCAGGGATGCAAGGATTCTTCAATATACGCAAATCAATCAATGTGATACACCACAGTAACAAATTGAAAAATAAAAACCATATGTTCAACTCAATAGATGCAGAAAAACTTTTGACAAAATTCAACACCCATTTCTGATAAAAACTCTCCAGAAAGTGGGCATAGAGGGACCCTACCTCAACATAATAAAGGCCATATACGACAAACCCACAGCAAACATCATTCTCAATGGTGAAAACTTGAAAGCATTTCCTCTAAGATCAGGAACAAGACAAGGATGTCCACTCTCGCCACTATTATTCAACATAGTTTTGGAAGTCCTAGCCACAGCAATCAGAGAAGAAAAAGAAATAAAAGGAATACACATTGGAAAAGAAGAAGTAAAACTGTCACTGTTTGCAAATGACATGATACTATACATAGAGAATCCTAAAGATGCCACCAGAAAACTACTAGAGTTAATCAATGAATTTGCTAAAGTTGCAGGATACAAACTTAATGCACAGAAATCTCTTGCATTCCTATACACTAATGACGAAAATTCTGAAAGAGAAATTAAGAAAACACTCCCATTTACCACTGCAACAAAAAGAATAAAATACCTAGGAATAAACCTACCTAGGGAGACAAAAGACCTATATGCAGAAAACTATAAGACACTGTTGAAAGAAATTAAAGATGATACCAACAGATGGAGAGATATAGTATGTTCTTGGATTGGAAGAATCAATATTGTGAAAATGACTATACTACCCAAAGCAATCTACAGATTCAATGCAATCCCTATCAAATAACCAAAGGCATTTTTTACAGAACTAGAACAAAAAATCTTTAAATTTGTATGGAGACACAAAAGACCCCGAACAGCCAAAGCAGTATTGAGGGAAGAAAACGGAGCTGGAGGAATCAGACTCCCTGACTTCAGACTATACTACAAAGCCAGAGTAATCAAGACAATATGGTACCGGCACAAAAACAGAAATATAGATCAATGGAACAGGATGGAAAGCCTAGAGATAAACCCACACACATATGGTCAACTAATCTATGACAAAGGAGGCAAGGATATACAATGGAGAAAAGACAGCCTCTTCAATAAGTGGTGCTGGGAAAACTGGACAGTTACTTGTAAAAGACTGAAATTAGAACACTCCCTAACACCATACACAAAAATAAACTCAAAATGGATTAAAGACATAAATGTAAGACCAGATACTATAAAACTCTTAGAGGAAAACATAGGAAGAACACTCTATGACATAAATCACAGCAAGATCTTTTTTGACCCACCTCCTAGAGTAATGGAAATAAGAACAAAAATAAACAAATGGGACCTAATGAAACTTCAAAGCTTTTGCACAGCAAAGGAAACCATAAACAAGACCAAAAGACAACCCTCAGAATGGGAGAAAATATTTGCAAATGAATCAATGGACATAGGATTAATCTCCAAAATATATAAACAGCTCATGCAGCTCAATATTAAAAAAACAAACCACCCAATCCAAAAATGGGCAGAAGACCTAAATAGACATTTCTCCAAAGAAGACATACAGAAGGCCAAGAAGCACATGAAAAGCTGTTCAACATCACTAATTATTAAGGAAATGCAAATCAAAGCTACATGAGGTATCACCTCACACCAGTTAGAATGGGCATCATCAGAAAAATCTACAAACAACAAATGCTAGAGAGCGTGTGGAGAAAAGGGAACCCTCTTGCACTGTTGGTGGGAATGTAAATTGATACAGCCACTATGGAGAACAGTATGGAGGTTCCTTAAAAAACTAAAAATAGAATTACCATATGACCCAGCAATCCCACTACTGGGCATATACCCAGAGAAAACCATAATTCAAAAAGACACATGCACCCCAGTGTTAATTGCAGCACTATTTACAATAGCCAGGTCATGGAAGCAACCTAAATGCCCATCGACAGATGAACGGATAAAGAAGAGGTGGTACATATATACAATGGAATATCACTCAGCCACAAAAAGGAACGAGATTGGGTCATTTGCAGAGACGTGGATGAATCTAGAGACTGTCATACAGAGTGAAGTAAGTCAGAAAGAGAAAAACAAATATCGCATATTAATGCATATATGTGGAATCTAGGAAAATGGTACAGATGAACCCGTTTGCAGGGCAGAAATTGAGACACAGATGTAGAGAACAAATGTATGGAAACCAAGGGGGGAAAAGCAGCGGGGGTGGTGGTAGTGGTGGTGAGATGAATTGGGAGATTGGGATTGACATGTATACCCTGATGTGTATAAAATGGATGACTAATAAGAACCTGCTGAATAAAAAAATAAATAAAAGAAAAATAAAAAAAAAGAGTAGCCCCTGCTCACCACAACTAGAGAAAGCCCACACGCAGCAATGAAGACCCAGCACAGCCAATAAATAAATAAATAAATAATATAAATAAATTTAACAACAACAGAAAAGGTAAGCAATGCCCTCCAGGAAATCTTTTTGGGGATCAGGAGCCTCAGAGAAAGCTGCCCATCAGATTTTCCAGTATCTTTCACATTTCAAATGGACACAAATGAACTAAGCCAATCACAAAAGTACAGGCGTTGAATGATGCTTCTTATATGAGGTTCCTAGAGCAGTCAAATTCACGGAGACAGAAACTATTGTAGAATGGCGATCGCTAGCGGCTGGAGAGGAGGGAATGGGAGTTTTTTTGTTTGTTTGTTTGTTTGTTTTAATGGGTATGAAGTTTTCGTTCTAGAGGATAAAAAAAGTTCTGGAGATGGATGGATGGTAGTGGTGGATGCACAACTATATGAATATACTTAATGCCACTGAACTGTATACTGAAAATGGTAAATTTTATGTGATGTATATTTTAACAAAAAAACCCAGTCCTATAAACACACACGCGCAACTCACACCCCACAACTCTACCGCATACTGTTTCCTCACCCTGAACCACAGCCATTAATACCTAAGACCTTTCTTATTTTGAATGACTCCTTGCATTGGTTGCAAAGCAGAAGGCAGAGAAACAAGCATCTCGGGAAGCAGCCGGGCCCTGGAACACCCCACCCTTCCAGTGGCCGCCCTGAGGGCGGGACTTCACTGGATTGGCCAAGGAGAAGCCCCTCCCTACCTCATTTGAAAGTGATGGTCAAGATCGCAGCGCTGCAGGACCTGCGCGCAGTGCTCTGTGAACGGGCAGGTCACCAGCAGCTTGTTGAGGAGCTTGTTGACCAGGATGCTCGATTTCTTGCAGTGCTGCAGGATCACAGGCTTGCGATCCACAGGACAGAAGTCCTTTTCCACCAGGAAGTTGGTGAGGCAGGGTGTGCAGTAGGTGTGTCCGCAGGGAGTGTCCAGAGGGTCCAGCAGAGCTTGCAGGCAGATGTGGCAAATGAGGTCATCGTCCACTTCTTCCGTGTAGGTGTAGAAGTGGTTTTCCTCAGGAGCGTGGGCTTGGCCGCACACCACACACCGGGGGGCAGGGATGGCATCTGGGTCCTCAGCAGGGTCCAGCTGGTTCATGGTTGACTGGGAGGGGGCAGGGCAGTGTGACAGGAAACCGACCCAGGAAAACGATGTATCCTCCGGAGAGAATCAAGATCTTCTAGGAGCCATCCACAAACCTAAAAGAGAACAAGACTGCTTATCTTGGTTATAGATGGGAGGCAGTGCTGCCAGGGGACAGAGCTGGGCCGTGACTCAGAAGGCCAGGGCTGAGTGCCCACTCAGGTGACCGACATGACCTGGGGCCAGCAGCCTTGCCTCCTTACACCTCAGTTTAACCACCTATCCCAGCAGGAATAATATTTCCCTTTAATGTCCTCATGTTGGTGTCGTGAAAATTATTGGGGTAAGATCTGGGAAATGCCCAGAAATACACCCTATGAAATGTAATTTGTTAACAAAATAGCCCAGTGATTTATAAAACTCTCTGTCAGAGCAGGACAAGAAGAAAACCAGTTAAGGCTGATGGCTTTCTCGTATCTGTCTTCCTTACCGTTCTCCAAAACTCAGAAAATATAGGACCTCAGAGTCTTCAGCTAAATCATCTGAGAAGAAATGAGAGCTCTTTGGGCAGTCGTATTTTTACGATGACGAAAGCATTGCTTTCTTCTGTATGCGTTTCATTTACTCAGTCATGTAGTGGTAAAGTGGGTTCTGGAGCCATACTGCCTGGGCCAATCCCACCACCACTGTGCGCCAATGATTTAAGCCTCTGTTTCCATGTCTGTAAAGTGGGGACAGACTACCTCAGAGGGTTGTTGTGAGGATTAAATGAGATATGAGGCATAAAGGTCTTAGAATTATGCCTGGAATATAGTAAGTGTCCAATAAATATGAACTATTCTTACATGTATTTGTTACTGAAGTCCTTCTGTCTCCAGTCTAGCTCAGTTGGCCTGGAAACTGAAAGCTATAGTTCCTCTAAGGGGTCTTTTTGCTTTGTTCTCATAGTTGTCTTTCATTCAATTATATATATATTTTTTCAAACTAGCAGAATACTATCACACTATGTATTTTCCTTTAGTATCAGAGTTTAAAATGGAGTTTTCAACATGCCTGATTAACATCTAGGAAGTCTCCTGATCAGTCAATAAACATATTTTTTGGCCTTCAGTCATTTTTATTAATGAGCTGCAGTAATGTGAGATGAATAACAATGATAATCATAAACATCTCTGTTTTCAAAAAACATTTTTTGAGCGCCAACCTTGAGCTAGGTAATGAGTTGCCTATGGGGGAGACTTTCAAGAGAGCTTTAAAGGACATGCCTGCCCTCATGGAGTCCCCAGTCCGGAGGAGGTGGACATGAACACAGTAATGAGAAGCCTGGGTAAGCAGTGCAAACAGAGGTCAACGCTCATGACAACAAAGAATCCTGCAATACCCCAGCCCCCAACTCAACTTTCTTCTTTTCTGAAAGTGAATAAAATAACTTTAAGCTTTCCACAGGAACATAAGGACACATGAATAACCTAACAGGAAACTAGCCACGTTTGGAAACAGCACAGCAGTCATTAACTGCCTTGCAGTTTTTTTTTTTTCTTTTCAAATAAAGTCCGAGGTTGTTTGTACAAACATAGCCTTATCTCAAAAAGAAAATACATTGACTTCAACCTTTCACTGAGTCAGCTTCGTGTTTACATTTCTGTACTGCAGTAATATGGCTTGAAGAACGCTCTGGTCAAGAGGTTCCCTGAATGTGAAACCTTTAGAAATCATAGCATTTTATTTAGCATCAAAAGAGACCACAGGCAGCTAAGGTAGAGGGTGCAGGAGGGGGTGAAGTTGTTTCTAGTCAAATTTCATGGAAACCTACACAGCTGCTCTTTGTCGTCAAGGCTGATAGAAGGTACTGGAACCACACAGGAAATGCTTTAAGTGGCATGAAAAACGGTTGAAAAATAAACATGAAAATGGAAATGGCCACCCAAAGGTTATCATCTGCTATAGGAAAAGATGTTCACATATTTTGAACTAAAGCTCTAGATATTTAGACCTGGAAGAGTTGGGTCACATACTCCCACGTGTTCTTTCTTGTTGTGCAGTACTGGAGACTGCTAGGAATGCAGGTGATAGCTCTGGTTGGACAGGTGGAAAAACAACGTCACATTTCTAGGCCATTCCCTTGTTGGTGAAAAGGTGGAGTTGGACCAGAGTTTTGGTTTTCACTCTGCTCTGGAAGGGGTGTCAGTTGCCTCAGGGTCTTCCAGGGAAGGGAAGGGGGATGGTGGGCTGTGTCCACTTTTCCACTCCACCCAGACCCAGCTCCACTTTTATTTCACACGTTAGATTCCTCATAATATTTGGTTCAAAGCACCGTGGCTTAAGTTAAAAAAAAAAAAAAAGGCAAACCATCAGACTAGATACTATGAAATCCCTTTCAGAAATAGCGTTCTATGTATCTGTTCTAATAAAGTGGAGGTGTTTTATTTTGGGGTGGTTGGCTTTTGGCAAAATCTTTTTTTTTTCTTTATAACAGCTTTTTGAGTATGCCAGGCACCATGTGCCAAGCACTATGCTGGGGCCTTATATATATTATGTTATTTAATCCTTACAAATCCCCAGGGATTTTGTTTTGTTTTTAATTTAACAGATGAGGAAACTGAGGTGCAGTAGGTAAGTAACTTGTCAGTTGCACAAAAAAAGAAACAAACCAGCAAGGGCTCCTGACTCCTTACTGCTCTTTACCATTTTGCCACTTTTCTCCCAGCATCTTTTTTTGATTATGACCAGTGAGAATCCCAAAATGTAACTCACTAAATAAAAGAGCCCCAGGAAATTAGAAGGTGAAAAATCTCTTTAGGCCACATCGCAGATGGGTTTTCCCAACATCTCTGAATAAAAAGATTCTTTGACTTTACTGAGTGTTAAAATGCCTGACACAGGATGAGTGAATTGGGGCGAGCAAAAACGGCAGGTTTTAGCTCCAACGCTAATTTGTTTTTGTTTGCTTTCTTTTTTATCTGAGACCAATTTGAAGTCCCTAGCAATCGGCCCTATGAGAAAACCAGATTCTTCACATAATATTAATGTAAACACTGCTGTATATATTTTTCAACTTCGCTTTAGACTAAATAAAGCCTATATGAATAGACACAGATTAAAAGAGCACTGGCTGACAAACAGTTTGGGCTCTAAAGAAAGAACTAGGTAGACTTTAAAAAAATATGATTCGTATAATTTACCTGACGTTTCTTATTTCCAGTTTACATCTTATAAGCGTGGATGATGTATCATGTTTTGAGACATATATGTGCCTTGCTGATGAACTGAGAGGAAATTATCAAAAATCATTAAGGCTTAAAAGGTAAAACTCTTTTCTCCCCTAAAAGTGAGCGAGAGGGCCTATCCATCCGCATCAGTCAATGTGTCAGCTGTCAGCACCCTGATCTTGGCTGGGGTAAGGCACGAGAGCCGCAGGGTGGCTTTTTTGCAGTTTGGAGTGAAAAAGAGCAGGAAGTAGATTGCCTCCTTGGGTGTGTGGTTTGGGGTGGAACTCTTATTCTGCCTTGATACAACGCTCTTGTGACTCAGGAACCATTTTTTCCTCCTTCTCCTCTTATGTGGGGGTGGAAGAGACACCCGAGGGGACTTTTACAGAGATGTGTAGTCCACCAATGGCACGCCAGGAAGTACCAGGGAAAATAGCAAAATCTCCATTTCTGTTTGTCCTTAATCCCTGCTTCCTTTCCCACTGGTTTATCTTGCCTGAAATCTGTCCAGAACTTTTCCTACCTAACTTTCAAATTCTAAACGTTTGCGGCTTGTCAACAAAGATACATTTCATAGCAAACGTGAATCAGCACCGTCCTCGGCCAGAAGGGTCGTTAGAGGTCATAGGTGCACTGTCGCCTGTGCTGGAAAATTCAATAGACTGAAGACTTAATATCCTTAAGAACAGGCGTCAGGAGGGAGATGAAGAGGTATAAACTTCCAGCTACAAAATGAAGGAGTCAGGGGGTGAAATAATACAGTCAATAATAACGTGTAGGATCTTCATATGGTGACATATAATAACTAGATTATCGTGGTGAACATCTTGTAATGTCTAGAAATATCAAGTCACTATGCAGTGTACCAGGAACTAACATGGTGCTGTAGGTCAATCATACTTCAACAAACGAACAAACTCAGAGAAAAAGAGATCAGATTTATGGTTACCAGAGTCGGGGGAAGGGGGGTGGGTCAAGGTGGTCAAAAGATACCAATTTCCAGTTATAGGATAAATAAGCACTAGGGATGTAATGTACAACGTGATTAATAAAGTCGACACTGCCATACGTTATATATTAAAGAGAGTAAATCCTAAGAATTCTCATCACAAGGAAAACAATTTTTTCCTTTATTTTATATCTATATGAGATGATGAATGTTCACTAAACTTACTGTGGTAATCATTTCATGACGTATGTATGTCAAATTATAATGCTGTATACTTTATACAGAACTGTATGTCAATTATATCTCAATAAAACTGGATGATAAAAAAGCGCACACACAAAAGAACAGCCTTTGGGATATAGCCTATCTGGAAGTAGAAAAAAATTTGTATGAGATGACCTATCAGAACAATGGGGTCCCTGGTGGCTATTGTCCCACTAAGGTTCCTTTAAATGCACACTGCCTTTATAGAAAATGGTTATCTGATGTAGTCAGAATAATCCATGTACTCCACTTTGGAAAGGTGCTATAAACACGTCATCTGGCATGCTGCACTGACAATTTCACATTTTCCTTCTATTGAAAGGTCAAGACATGACTCTAAAGCATCTCTTGAATAGTTGCATGAGTCACATGCGCTATTCAAACAATAGTAATGGGACCTCGTACTATTAAAAAGAATGTATCCTTGTAGTCAAATGGCAGCGTGTCTCGCATTGGTACTTTACCCTTGACAAACACGAATCATGGTAGCCAGAAACTTTTTGGGTTGAAAGGGAGCCTCGAGAGATGGTCCTTAGATGAAATAGGCCTTTATTACTTTATAAAATAGATCATTCTTCCTTTGGATACCTCTAATCTCCTAGGGAGGGAAAGTCCATATATTGACCAAAAATTTGCCTCCCTGGAACTCACCCACCCCCTCATGGGTGCCATTTAGAATATGTCTAATTCCTTAAATCCCTCAATTATAGGAAGACAGCCCCCAAGCCCTCCCCTAGGTTCAGTAGCCTTAGGTGCATCTGACATTCCTTCAGGTTTCCTTCAGACTCCAAGAGGCTGACCACACCCTTCTGCAAGCTCCCAACTTAACAGTGTCCTCCCTACAATGTATGGATAGCAACCAGGACAGAATGAAGCGGGAATTAACCAACTGCTCCCACAGCCAAAGACTGCATCTGTTTTCTTGGTGGCAATACACGCCCCGGCTGTTGCTGCAGTCCCGTCGGGGCTGAGCACAGGACACTGCCCTGAGGCCTGAAGGAATCTATTAGCAATTCTTGGCCACAGAGGGGAAAAAAAATGAAGGGTAATAAAATAGAGAAGTAAACACTTTTAAAAGCAAAAGCAAGGGCTAGGAACAGTTTAGAAAATGCAAAGATATTTAGTGGCATTAGTTAGATTGATATAAACAGCATAAAGTCCTTAATGGCTAAACAGTTCCAGTATTAGAATTCTCAGCGTATAATCTGATCTAAAGAACGGATGGTATTTGGGGAATTTGGAGCTCTCCCATTTGTCTGTAAGCATTCCTTTATTTTGACAACTCTTGTTGTCCTAAAATATCCTGACATATGTAACACAAAAGAAATGGAAATCATTGAAAGAAATGGTAAATCCGAGATAATTTTTCCTATGCAGAGCATAAACATTGACGAGCTTTCATTGAAATTCACTAATAAATGAAAAAATTAAAATAGTGGCAGGCCAAGGGCAGCTGACGGTGGGGTGGGCGATGGGATAAACTAGAAATCCTGAAGCTCCAGATGCTCTTTGAGAAGGAAAGTGTGTGAGGAGCCTTATTAGTCAGGCACGTTGGACCATTAGCGTTCTCCCCTTATCTGTCAGAAAGCCTTGCTTCTGGAAAATTCCTATTTAGCCTATGCCAAACAGTGTCAGAAAAAATCCACTGAAGACATTCCTAAATAACAGATACTTTTATCCCATCAGCACTTTGTGGTCCGTGTTGCAGCCTAAGGCAAAAGGAAATGTGAGTACTGATATACATGTTTTTGTGTATGTTTTTAATGGTTAATTTTTCCCCAGATCATTAAGACAGTTGAAAAAATGTGGGAAACATGAAAAATATGTATATTAAATGTACAACGTTATTTTAAGTTTAAATATTTTACTTATACTAAAACCAAAATTTTTTCCCCATAGTTTCATTTTCCTGGCTTTAAAGGAAGCAAACCCATCAATACTATTTTCAAAATCTACCTCTTTGCCTGTCTGATTTTCAGTTGAGGAAATTGCCTTTTTTTTTTTTTTTTTTTTTTTTACGCGGGCCTCTCACTGCCATGGCCTCTCCCGTTGCAGAGCACAGGCTCTGGACGCGCAGGCTCAGCGGCCATGGCTCACGGGCCCAGCCACTCCGCGGCATGTGGGATCTTCCCGGACCGGGGCACGAACCCGTGTCCCCTGCATCGGCAGGCGGACTCTCAACCACTGCGCCACCAGGGAAGCCCGAAATTGCCATGTTTGACAAAGTGATAATCTTAAATAACCTTTAGCTAACTTGAGCTACCAATCCTTGTCTTTATTTAAATAATACATTAAAATATTATCTATAGGGATTACTAAGGTTTTTTTGGTGCCCCCTTAAAATCTGCCCTCTTAAAATCTGCACCCTAAGGTGAGCGCCGCATTTGCCCCACCTACTCATGGCCCTGTCACTGTTATTTTTAGAGACTCAGGTAGAGAGAGTAGGGTGTTGAGGCTGTGGTTAGGACCCAGATCAGCTTCCAACACCTCCTGTGGGCCTCAATCTTTTCCTTGCACCTGCCCTGGTTCCCAGCCAGGTGCAACAGCAAAAGTGGAGAATTACAACCTTGTCACAGGTGTGCCACTAAATTTTAACCAAGGTCTAAATTGACTGCTCTGATTGTTATACTTGATAGAGGCACCAGGTGAGCCGTTTGCTGAAGGGCTCATGAGGCAAGAGCAAGAACTGGCTTCAAATGAGAGGAAGAAAGTGTAACCTACAGCCAGGTCCCCAAAATGATCACAAAACTATTGGATCCTGAAAGAGCTTTGTTCTGTGAGTGTATAAGAGAGCCCAGTCAAGTGATAGAAACCGTCCTCTAGAGCAAGGACACTCTGTGGCTATACAAACAGCATGAGACTCTGCCCTACTGTAGTCAGTGTGCTTCGTAATTTTTGCTGACTTATTTAATGTTCCAAATCTTTGACTCCCTTCAACCAACCTTCATGTTTTACAGTGTGTCTCAAACACGTAAAGACTTAGAATCCCTTAGTCTTTCCCTTCAAGAAACTATGCTTGTGGGGTTGGGGGGGAGGGATAAACTAGGAGGTTGGGATTAACATATACACACTACTATATATAAAATAAATAAGCAACAAGGATCTACTGTATAGCACAGGGAACTATATTTAATATTTTCTAATAACCTATAAGAGAAGAGAATCTGAAGAAGAATATATATATTACTGAATCGCTGTGCTGTACACCTGAAACCAACACGATATTGTAAATCAACTATCCTTCAATTAAAATTTTTTTTTTTAAATCCAAGATGAATTAGCCATTCAAACAAAACTGAGCTTAAGGTTTTCCTGTTGTTGATGGTACTTTAAAATCTGGATGAAGCTGCGCAGGGCAGAAAGGCTGCAGAGTTGGTTTGAAACTGGTCACTAAAGGCACACCTCCGTTCAGAGATCACAGTCACAGTCAGAAACACCATCTGGGACCATGAAGACCAGAAATACACCCACAGAGGAATAGGGTGGACTAGTGCCAAGACATTCTTCACACCAGTGGCCTCGTCTCTCTTTCTAAAATGATTATCTAGCAGGCATGTTTGTCTAACCACTGCCATAGCTCTGGCTTCAACTCTTAAATTAGATTATTGGGGGAAAGTAATTGCCAAAGTTAGGGCAAACTCTATCTTCCTCTATTAAACAAAGTAAATTTACAGTTACATTTTAAATTATAGATAAATTATGTGAGACTGGGAGATATCAAAGTGCCATCAGTTTTTTTATAAATACCAACTGGTGGCGCAGTGGTTGAGAGTCCGCCTGCCGATGCAGGGGACACGGGTTCGTGCCCCGGTCCGGGAAGATCCCACGTGCCGCGGAGCGGCTGGGCCCGTGAGCCATGGCCGCTGAGCCTGCGCGTCCGGAGCCTGTGCTCCACAACGGGAGAGGCCACAACAGGGAGAGGCCCGCGTACCACAACAACAACAAAAAACCAACTGTGAACTAAGGTGTATAAGAGGATGAAGAAATGCTCTGTGGGCTATTCCTTAGCTTATAGACACCTATGTAATAGGGAGAAATTAGTGCTTTAGTGACCTGAATAAAACTAGTCACACATGAGATAAAAACTGTCTTTGAACCAAGAGCCTAGGTTGGAAGTGGAGGCTGGGAAGGCAGGGGTGCCATATGCATTGCAGAGGACAGACAGAGGGAACAGAGGGAGGGCAGGTGCATATGAGCTGCTGCAAAGGTCAAGGTGAGCTCCGCTCCTACTTAACATCTAAATCAGTGTTCTCGGAGAGAGTAAGCAATTCATTAACGCAGTCTGTGAATGACACTAGTCTGCATAGTGTTGCCAACACTAGAAAAGACAGAAAAAATATATATAAATGGTCTTTAAAGAAGTTGAAATATGGTCAGGAAATGAAAGAACTGAACTAAAAGGAGACAATGTAATATATCTGGAGTCAATACCTGAGAACATAGATGTTCAGAAAGTGGGGAAAACAAGGGAAGTGTTAAGTGAGAAGAGTCCCGGGTGGCAAGCCAATTAGATGCAAGTTTTAGAAGTTAGTGATGGACTTTCCCAAGCCCGAGGAGCTTTGCCTCTCTTGACAGATTTTACTGTCTTTCCCCCGGGGTGTCATGGCACCAAACTTGGGTTTGTTTTTAAGAACTCTGGCCCAGAAGAGATATCCTTCCAGTTCCTGGTCTACCAACACGGTGAAATGGAGCAGACCCCCGCCAATAACAAAAGTGAAAGTAGGGTATTTTGCATTGACCAAGGGCTCTGTTCATGCAGCTAGTTGCCATAGGGTCCTGGGCAGTACTGATGTCAGAGGAGAAGCATGGTAAAGAAGCAGGCTGGCCTTCTTCCACTCAAAGCTGAAACACATACTCGGGAAACGCTTATGGTTTTTTTAAACAGATAACCAAGCTTTAAGGAAGGAAGGACAAGGTGGAGGAAGGTATTTGAATTCTCAACATTTTTCTACTGTTTCAATTCTACAGGTGTTCACATATCATCTATTACCTGCCTGACATGTGTCTGCATTTCTGTGGGAGTTCCCATAGCAATTCAACTTCATCCTCAATGCGTTTAAGTCTATTATGAAAATGGAGCTTACATATAGAAAAAAAAAAAAAAGTTAAAATACTGCAAGAGAATCCACAATGAGTATGGTCCTCCAAAATTGAAGCCAGGGACGCAAGCGTGGAGGGAAAGGAGCAAGAGAGCAGCGTAGTCTGGCCCAGAAGAGTCAAGGAAAATTCATGGAACAGATGGTCCTCAGGGAGGATCATGAAAGATAAATGGGATTTGGGCAAGTGGGAAGAAATCCAGATGGGAGGAAGAACCTGAGCAAATTCCTCAATCAAGGAAGAGGAATCCACTCGCTGATGTCTGATGTTCCCACACGATGATCTGTATTTGAGATTTTAAAATTATTTAGAAGTCACAGGATTTTGAGTTGGGTAATGATCTTAGATTCTCACCAAGTGCAAGAAGCCTCTTTACAACATCCCAGACAGAGGACCTATCAGCTTCTGTTTGAAACACCTCCAGTGTTGGGGAGCTCATCAGTTTGCCAACAGCTGAATGCTTCCCTCTTCTTAGTATGACCTTTGGCTCTTGTTATGCCTTTCAGTGTAACATAGATCACATTCATTCCCTCTAACCATGACAGCCCCCCAAATTAAAGACAGCATTGTGGTTTCTCTCTTGTCTTTTTGTCTCTGGTTCTTCCAGTTGTCTTCCTGGGTAGTCCAGGTAGTGGTCAAGTGTCCACCCAGGATGCCCTCTAGTTTGTTAAGGCCCCTTTGAAAACATGGCTCCTAGAAGTGAAAACTTGTGGTTTGGGCTCAGGGTTCAGTGGAATAATCACTTCCTCAACCAGGATATTACTTGTCTATCAAAGCAACCTAAAATGGCCTTTACTGATTTGCTTTTGTAGATAAATTACACTACTGACTAAAAAAATTCAGTAGGTCTTTAGAATATAAAACACTTAACTATTGTACTTTGAACATAGGAATTAAATAATGGTAGTGGTGAAGGCTGCCAATTCTAACTCTTCTTGCTGGATTCTGCACAATATTTCAGCCTCTAAGTGGAGAAGGAATTTCTCTATAAGTAGTGGGAGGGGCCTATGTGAAGGAATGTCCCCCCAAAAGATATACCCGTATCCTAACCCCCAGAACTTGTGAATGTGACTTTATTCGAAAAAGTCTTTGATGATGTAACTAAGTTAAAGATCTTGAAATGAGATCATCCTGGATTATCTGATTTATCCTAAATCCAATGACAAGTATCTTTTTAGGAGACAGAAGAAAAGACACAGATACAGAGGAGAGAGTGATGTGAAGACAGAGATAGAGACTGAAGGGATGCAGCCACAAGCCTGGAACACCTGGAGGCACCGGAAGCTGGAAGAGGCAAAGAAGGATTCTTTCCTGGAGCTTCCAGAGGAAGCAAGGCTCTGCCAACACCTTGATTTCAAACTTCTGGCCTCCAGAACTGTGAGAAAATAAATCTGTGCTGTTTTAAGAGGCCAAGTTTAATTCGTTACAGCAGCGATATGAAATGAATACAGGGTCTCTGTATTTCCAGGGGTCCCCAGGAATGGGGTACATATTCCGCAGGATCCTCTCCAACGCTTGTCTACACGGTTTAGGGTTTAGGGACAATATGCTGAGTGGCAGCCACTTAGATAGCTACATACTTAGGGATAGCAGTTCTGCCCTGGCATAAAAACCTAATAATTTTCTTTTAATCCATTGCTAAGTTAGAACACAGATGTCTTCAGAGATGACTGTTAAACAAATTTGCTAGGGCCCCAAAGGGGAGAAAAGACTACAGGTAGAATAGCTGAGTTTGTATGTGTGCTGTGGAAGACATAATACAAGCATAATGATAATAATTAATGAGGCATTTGAAAACACCAAATGACTCATGTATTAACATGAGTATGCAGAAGCCTAAGCACTCAGCATACTATTCAAACAGGCCATGCGACTGACCGAAGGAGTCACGAGCAACTTATGTAAATCATCTCAACACATAGCAAGGACATATTTAGTCCTCACCATCATATGTGTGCTGTTGTCATGCTCTGCACCAAGAGGCTACTAAAGAAAATTCTTGGAGAGTTTCCACTCTGCTGTTGGTGAAGTCCTTTATGTCCTTGTGACGAATGCATCAAACACAAGAAACGACTAAGAGTCATTGGAAAATAATGGTGGAATTTAAGTCCACACATTTCAAGTCACATATTAGTGATACTAAAAAAAAAAAGTCTCTGGTTGAATGGGACAGAACCTAACAGTGGTTCAATCTACCATGTCAAGGAGCATGGCCCCCTGGAACAGGGGGGAGAAGTTCTTCTAGAAAGGCAGACACAGGAGGGCAGGGGTGAAGAGAACAGGAATAGAGCGATAAGCGCAGAAACCGCAAATCTCAAATTTGGAGGTCATCTCGTCTAGCCTCTACCTGAATCCCAGGAATCCCTTCTCTCCTCTCCCTTTAGAATATAATATAAAATAAAACATAATGATTATTACTATTTAATGAGCAGCTCACTAAGTGCAAGATACTACGCTGGGTACTTTTCATGCATTTTCTCAGTTAATCTTTAGAATGATCCTATGAGATCAGTGATTATAGTCTTTATTTTACAGATGAGCGGTATATGCTGCTAAAGAAACACAAATCTACTTTGCACTCATTCATTCAGCAAACATGTACCAGGTACTAAATATACCCAAAAACAATCACCTTCAGTGACAGGGAACTCAGTGCCCTGAAAGGCAAACTACTGGATTTTTGGACAACTCGAATTTTTAGAAAGTTCTTCCTTATATTGATCTGAAATATATCCGTGGGTAACTAAGCAACAGCTCACTGTGGTGTCATCATGTCCCTTAGAACAAAATAAGAGGGAAAGATGGATGTCAAAAGTTTATAGGGGACAACCAACATTTTCTGTTTTTGATTTCAGCTCAGTGCAGTCTTTGCGCTTTGCAATTTGTATGGCTTTCACGTAAACCTTTATTCTTTGGAGAGAATAGATGGTTAAATCCTATTAACCCAGAAAGAGTGATGTAGTCTTCCTTCCAAACGGTTTTGAAAAGCCCTTGATACTATGGAGGCCCTGCCAGAGGACAATAAATTTGCCACCCACATAAAAGTGAGTCTATGTGTTGCCAGCACAGAAATATCAAGAATGGTTATGTCCCCCCAGGGAGTCCTCGGATACTGAGACAACGAGGAGGACACATTTCGGAGCATCTCTCATATGTCCCCTCTTGGTAGCATCTTACGAAAACGGCCTTTTAAGTAGTCAGAATCCTAGCAGACCCTATTGCTCCACTTTAAGTGAGGAATTCAAATCTAAAAAGGAGACACTGCAAGCCAGGAAGCCAGGAGTCACTGCTCCAGGAAAACCCACTGTTTGTTTACATCGCAGAATCCTACTGCCCACAGTTCTGCAAAGGTTCAGGCATTTCAACTGGCAGTTCCCCTCCCCTGGAAGTCCAAGATAAACAAGATAATCTTTGTTAATCATGTTCTCCTTTTAAGCCTTTGGGGGCCTTTTGGGAAGTCTGTTTTGCTCAGAGAATCTTTGGTTCTCAAGTTACTATTGTTTCCATCATTATCATATCCAAACTGCAGCATGACCTTAGAAGTCTAGCTGTATCCAATATAATAATTGTTTCCTATAATAATATACGATTTAACATTTATTGAGTGCTTACTATATACCAGGCACTTTATATAAAACCATTTCAGTTATTCCTCGTGACAGCACCGGGTTTGGTAAGTATTCTGTTTTCCAGATGATGAAACTGAGACAAAGAGATATTAAATTGCTTCTTTAGTTTAGTAATTACATGGCGGGACTGGTTCTCTAACCCAGATCTGACTGATTTTACCCATGGTGCCTTCCTTTCAAGAAAATGATACTAGTAATAGCTGACATTGTGCCTGGGACTATTCTAAGCACTTTGTACCTTTCAACTCATTTCAAACTTCACAATAAGCCTATTTCACAGCTGAGGTAAAGTGACGTTAAATAACCCATCCCAGGTCACAAGGCTAGTAGGCGGTGGAGCTCGGTTTTGAACCTAGGGAGTCTGGTGGCTGAGACCGGGCCACTTTTCTAAAGCAGTAGCACCATTCCACCTAGAATTCGATAAATAAGACTAATATTTCCTAGGGAGGAATTGCCCACTCCCCTGCAGTCAGCCTGACCTACCCACCTAGGTGTGCAGCCCATCCAGCTTCTGTTATGGGGCCCAGGGGCGTGTGAAGCACACCATGTTAGCATCCCTTTTGCGGGAAAAGGTAAACAAGGAAACTGATGGAAAGGGAGGTTGAGGTGCTTCTCCAGGTTCCCCTAAGCAAGCTAGCAGTCGGATCGAGGTTTTGAACCCTTGGTCTCAACCCACTAAGCCGTTACTTTGCTCTTGAATGGTGAATAGGTGCCTTATCTTTTCAGGATGGGGTGACACCTGGAGAAGGTCCCAGGGCCCTGGGAACATGCCTGCCCTCATGTCCCAGGTCATCAAAGGACACACGATAGTCCATTGAGGGAATTATCATATCCAAAAGACCTACAAGTCCCCCTTCTTCAGTCCAGGGCAGGCTCCTCCTCCCCGCGACTTGGCCCTGCAGCTCACCAGGCTGTGGCCAAGGGTGTTTATCTGCAAGCCTGGAGGAGACCAAGCACCAATCTGCCCTGCAGATAGCACAACCAAAGGCAGAGAGGTCTGCCTGCCAAGTCAGATTACAGCAAATGACAGCAGGACATTTCCCCCAAAGGTCTGCGAAGGACAACATTTTGTGGGACTGTTGTGGGATGAGAGCCTTGAGGAGGGAGAAGGAAGGAGTAACAGCGGCGGACAGCAGCTCCTAAACCCTGCCTGGGAGGTCGGTGGAGACCAATCGGCCTGGCCTGTTTAATTACACAGTTTAAGCATTTCCCTGCCTCCTGCCTGTTTCCTTTCTCTGCACTGTGCACATTGGTGTTAATTACTTACAATTAATAACCATAACAAGAACTATCAGGGCCCCTAACAATTGCAATCACATTAGACCTTTTATCTCGGTAAGGCCAGACTATCTCTTCCAAGCAACCCAGATAAATGCCTTAAAGAAGGATGTATATAGATGCTCTCTCTATGTTACCTCATGTACTTCTCAGGACCACTTTATATTGTAGGGATTATTAGCTCTTGTTTTACTGATGAAGAAACTGAGGCTCAGAGAAGTAATATAAGGAAGATGTGAATGAAAGAGACTATACATTTTGCAATCAAGCTTTTTGCCACTTAACCAAGGGATGGAGTTACTACAGGAAGGGAACCACTATGGGTCTTTTCATCCCTTTGGACAAAACTCATGTATACATTATCCAAGACACCAACTGCATTCTGGATCACTGTGAATTCCAGTCTCTGTAATTTTTTCCGTTTCTTATATCTGGGGGTGTAGGGACTTCCCTGGTGGTGCAGTGGTTAGGAATCCGCCTGCCAATGCAGGGGACACGGGTTCGAGCCCTGGCCTGGGAGGATCCCACATGCCGCGGAGCAACTAAGCCCATGTTCCACAACTACTGAGCCCGCGTGCCACAACTACTGAAGCCAGTGCGCCTAGAGCCCGTGCTCTACAACAAGAGAAGAAACCGCAATGAGAAGCCCACACACTGCAAGGAAGAGTAGCCCCCGCTTGCCGCAACTAGAGAAAGCCCGCACGCAGCAACGAAGACCCAACACAGCCAAAA
The DNA here is from genome assembly GCF_964374135.1 of Grampus griseus. Classification (NCBI taxonomy): domain Eukaryota; kingdom Metazoa; phylum Chordata; class Mammalia; order Artiodactyla; family Delphinidae; genus Grampus; species Grampus griseus. Next base: position 71,320,119 of record NC_138997.1, on the reverse strand, counting down.
ATAAATAAGTAAATAAATAAATTTATAGCTGTGGGTGTAGTGTCCTTAGCTTTTTTCCTTTAATAGCCAGGGGCTCTGACATATAGTGATGTCACTATATGGTTTAACCATACATGAACTACTATGCAAAGAACTAACAAACCATGGCCAACAGAGGAAAGGCAATCTTGTCGAGAGGTATGCGACTTTAAAGACACAATTTTATCCGGAAGATTCAGGATCTAAGGGATCTTTTTCTCTCTTCTGCTGACAAAACTCAGAATCAAGTGAGCACACTGGTGAGGGACAAGCAGCTGTCACCACCCCAGCACAAGGCTCAGGGGAAAAGGACAGACTCGAAGGTCACTTGAAGAGCTATATAAGCCTCTGAGGAGTAAGAGAAACTGACAACAAGCACGGAGCTGAGTCTCGGGGGAGAAGCAACTGTCTGCGACAACAGCGTTCTCAGCTTGTTTCAATCTATACTTCTGGAGAACGGCCATGCACTTTGAATTTCTGCGTGGAGGAATATGAGTAGTCATAGGAATATGAATATTCCTAACATATTATTCCCTCGCTAACTGAGTTTGGAGATGGGTTCTTTCCCCTAACAACAGAACTGAGTGCAGAGTGTGGCTATTGGGCTGTTAAGAACAGAAGTAGCAACAGGCTGTGTGGTCAGGATTAGGAAAGCAAAAATGGATCCTAGAGGTAAAATTACTGAAAAAAGAAAGGTCCTGGCAGAACAATCTCCTTGGTATATTTGCTAAGGAAAGAAAAGAGAGAAAAAAATGGAAGAGTTCCAAAAAATTACAAATCAGACCTGAATTTATATTCTTGTAAACACTGAGGAAATCATCTTTACTTTAACCAAAGGTCAGCAGGCAGGCGCTCAGGGTCTGAATGTAAACAATTCTAATCCAGACTGCAAAGTGGTTTTAAAAAGAACAAAGAACAAAGAAAAGAGTAGACTTTTTTAGAGAAGAAAGAGGGAAGAACACTGGAGCGCAGGGCTGCTGAGTAAGGGCAACAGAGCTTACCTGTTGGCGGAACAGACTTTCAGGAGAAAAAAAATTGAGGTCATCTCACAGGTTTAGATGCAAATTGCCTCCGGTGAACGCAGAAGGTAGGACAAAATAAGGCAACTCTGAATTCAGCCCCCTCCCAACACGGGCTGAACAGGTCTGCATCTTTGAGTTAAGTTTCAAAAAAAGTCCCCACTCCACTTCAGAGTTTAAAAAAATAATAATTAGTTCAACTTCCCAGACAAGCAGAGGCAGGATTAATGATTAAGAGAAACAAAAAGGATTAAATATCTGGACTGGGAGAAAGTTCCGGTGTCACCAAAATGTCAACGGCATCTCTTTTCCTTTCAAAAAGGGCTTCTCCCGCTGGGTCAAACGCTCAGGGCTAAACCATTCAGTTTATATTTTTCATTCAAATTCTTCCTTCAGATCCGTCAGGGGCCAGTGGTCTAAATGCCCGGAGAGAAAAATGGAGGGTTTCAGCTCACCTTTTCGAGTGCTGCCTGGGGCTCTCAAAGCAGCAACAACCCTGCAGCTCTCTCGCCTTGTGGATTAATCCAGCAGCTCCTTGGGCCACCTGAGCAGGACCGGCCTCCACCGGTCATATAGGTGCCTTGAGGAAGGAGGAAGGCACTGGTCGGTGGAGACCAGGAAATGCGTGACATCACGGGAGCCTCGACAGATAAAACATTGCTGGGACCTTAGCTATTGAAACAGTCAGGTAGGTCCCGCCCACCTGTCATTTACCTGAATACCTGCGAGCAGGTAGGTGGCGTCTCTGCGTGGACAAATGAATCAGAGCAATTTGCCCTATGGAATTTACTTTCTTTCCTGAGCACAGCGGGTGTCCAGCTCCATGGACAGATCTGAATTTATACGCCTGGTTGCTTCCTCAGTCCCCTCCTCCCACCCCCCCAATAGTTGCCTACAAAAGAGTTAAAAAGAAAGTTTATTTACTTTTTTTCATTTTCAAAACTTTATTTTTAAAAATTGAAGTATAGCTGATTTACAATATTATATTAGTTTCAGGTGTACGACCTGAATATTGCATCAGGTGTAGTGATTCAATATTTTTATAGATTATATTCCATTTAAAGTTATTACAAAATAATGGCTATACTTCCCTGTGCTGTACAATATATCTTTTTTGCTTATTTATTTTTTACATAGTATTAGTTTGTACCTCTTAATCCCCTACCCCTATCTTGCCTCTCCCCACTTCCCTCTCCCCACCAGTAGCCACTAGTTTGTTCTCTATGAGTCTGTTTCTGTTTTGTTATGTATATACAGAAACAGACTGTTTTATCTTTTAGATTCCACATATAAGTGATAACATAGGATCTTTAAACACAAAACAGACAGTCATTTAATGAGCATAAAAGGGAAGTGTGTGAAGATTGACTGCTTGGATTATATCAGATTTATCCCCAAATTGCCTTTCTTAATGGCATCCATTTGGATCCCAAGTGCTTCTCTGTTCCAATAAAATAAATGAGAGGTGACATTTCAAATTCATTTAAAAAAAATCTAAATATGATGACTGTTAGCAGTTTCAGAGTCAAGTTTTCAAACACTTGACTTTCAAACACTTTCACACTCTCCCCCTCCCAGCATTTCATCCCATATTCAGGTGTTTGTAAAACTTCCGTCACTCCTACCTCCCTGACCTGGCAGAGTCACATAGAGGTTACAGTTCACCGCTGGCCTGCAATTAGGAGCAATTTAAATGATTCAGATTCCAATGATGGTACAGTAATAAGGTGGCTTTGTCAGCTGGTTAGAGCCCGGAAGGAGCAGTTAGGATTATTTCTGTCCCAAGTGTGGTGTGTGTGACCTTGGGCAAGTCATTGTGTTGCTTCAGCTTTTCAAGTAGGAAAAGATTGGAAGACTACAACTCATCTGGTGTCACAGCGACCGCTCTGAGCTATCGCGACTGACTGTTAAACCCTTTCGTCTTTCAGATGAAAGGCATCTTTCAGAGGACTGTAAACAGCTTCCATCATTGTATTTAAATGTCGTGTATTTCTGTGGCCCCCGTCCAGTATCTCTGGACAATTTATCTACTCTCTGGAATGTACTACCTGGGGAAATCGTGGGTTCTCCCTCCCGGGAGGATGGCCTGCTTACCCAGAGATACACTCTATTTTTTTCCCTTGAAGAAAAAAAAAAAGTTGAAATTCCGTCTTTTCCCCCCTACTCTAGCTCCCTTTTCTCTTGATACTGGAAACGCTTTGGTTCCATAGTTCTAACACTGTCCTTCTTCAGAGGTTTTTGGATTGGTTGGTTGGTGTTTTGGCTGGGGGGAGGGGTGGAGGAAGAAGGATAAGTGGGAGGGGGAGGGGAGGGGGAGGGGAGGGAGGGGAGGGGGAGGGGAGGGAGGGGAGGGGAGGGGAGGGGGAGGGAGGGGAGGGGAGGGGGAGGGGAGGGAGGGGAGGGGAGGGGAGGGGGAGAGAGGGGAGGGGAGGGGGAGGGAGGGGAGGGGAGGGGGAGGGAGGGGAGGGGAGGGGAGGGGGAGGGAGGGGAGGGGAGGGGGAGGGAGGGGAGGGGAGGGGGAGGGGGAGGGGAGGGAGGGGAGGGAGGGGAGGGAGGGGAGGAGGAGGGGGAGGGAGGGGAGGGGAGGGGGAGGGGAGGGAGGGGAGGGAGGGGGAGGGGGAGGGAGGGGAGGGGAGGGGGAGGGAGGGGAGGGGAGGGAGGGGAGGGGGAGGGGGAGGGAGGGAGGGGAGGGGGAGGGGAGGGAGGGGAGGGGGAGGGGGAGGGAGGGGAGGGGAGGGGGAGGGGAGGGAGGGGAGGGAGGGGAGGGAGGAGAGGGGAGGGGGAGAGAGGGGAGGGGAGGGGGAGGGAGGGGAGGGGAGGGGGAGGGAGGGGAGGGGAGGGGGAGGGAGGGGAGGGGAGGGGGAGGGGAGGGAGGGGAGGGAGGGGAGGGAGGAGAGGGGAGGGGGAGAGAGGGGAGGGGAGGGGGAGGGAGGGGAGGGGAGGGGGAGGGAGGGGAGGGAAGGGGGAGGGGGAGGGAGGTAGGGAGGGAAGGGGAGGGGAGGGAGGGGAGGGAGGGGAGGGAGGGGAGGGGGAGGGGGAGGGGGAGGGAGGGGAGGGGAGGGGGAGGGAGAGAGGAGGAAGGTGTTAATTCCATTCTCTTGGCCTCCACATTGACTGGGTGTCGCCAGTCATTTGATACCTTGTAAAACAACCAGGGAGGGAAGGAGGAGAAATTCTAGTCAAGGGCTGGGGTGCAGGGCGGGCTCTGGATACTTCACTTGCAAAAAAGAGCTGGCTTCTCGCCCCAGCCGTCCCAGAGTGCTCTAGACTACCTGCCCCACCTGGGAACTGGGTGCACTTTGTAGAGAACTGAAGCTTAAAAAACAAAACAAAACAAAAAAACCCATTCATGTTTTTCTCCAGTAGAAACTGTGGTAGGTGTGGCTACTACTTTATTATTAACAACGACAACAAAATAAGACTAAGGGATCAAAACCTTCTACTTGCCGGTGTTTCCGGAATAGGTACCGGCGCGACAGCAGGAGGGCCAGCCCAGCCGCCGGCCTGGTGAGTCATCAGAAGGCCTGCGTACAGTTGCCTTCCGTGTGTGTCAATCATCTTTGAAGGGCGCCAGGCCCCACCGGGGAGGGGGAGAAGATCACAGACTTAGGGAGGGTAGACGGAGAACACGGTTTCTGAGTGAAAGAATTTGCAGGAAGTGACAGCGCAGAAAGCGTTTTCTAAAGCCATCGAGGTGATGGGGCTTCGCTTGCTGTATTCAGAGACACAGCCTTCTGCTCCTGTGGTTTGATGAATAAAAATTGAGAACAGAAGTGGAACCATGAGTGGAGCTTACTCCCAGAAACGGTGTATAAAAGGAAAGGAGGGCTTCCCTGGTGGTGCAGTGGTTGAGAGTCTGCCTGCCGATGCAGGGGACGCGGGTTCGTGCCCCGGTCCGGGAAGATCCCACGTGCCGCGGCGCGGCTGGGCCCGTGAGCCATGGCCGCTGAGCCTGCGCGTCCGAAGCCTGTGCTCCGCAACGGGAGAGGCCACAGCAGTGAGAGGCCCGCGTACCGCAAAAAAAAAAAAAAAAAAAAAAAAAAAAAAGGGAAAGGAAAAAGTAGATGTATCTCACATAATAAGCCCCTGGACTTGGTACTCCTGGATTTAGAATAATCTTTAAAGATTAAAAAAATCAATATGGGCTTCATTATTCCATTAGGGCTGTTGCATTATTTATGGAAATGCTATTTCTAAAGTACTGGTGAAAAGATATACACAATAATCATAAGAAACAAACACTGAATAAGTGCTTAGCTGGTGCTACTTAGTGTCCTAAGCACTTTGTACCACAATCCTATGTTAGGCACTATTACTGTTTGCATAGACGCTGGAAAACCGAGGCATAGAGAGGCTGAAAGCCAGCCCAGCCAGCAAATGGCAGGGCCAGAGCAGTTTAACCCACTGGGAAAAAATGGGGAAGGGTTCTGATCTCATGCTTCCTGGACAACTTCCTGGACACTAATCAAAGTTCTTACCCATCCTCTATTCAGAAGGAAGTGTCTTGTAGAAGTAGCCCTGGGAAGTGTAGTTTCTGGGAAGGACTGTCTCCAATCGCAAATGAATTATTAATCTGGTTTATACACTGAGTATGTAAATATAGAACATATAGACATATGGATACGTTTATACATATATTTATGAGAAAACACACCAGGAAATCCATCCTCCCTGGGGGCATCCTCAGGGTGCATCATCTTTTTGGAGTCTGTCAAACCAACCCCAAGCAAGGAAGGCCAACTTGAGGGGCCCCTCCAGAATGATCAGTTGTAACTCTCTATGACATCATTTATGGTTATTTCTCTCTAAAACTTCAACAGTCAATCCCTTTAAAATCTGCAAATGTTATCAGAAGGGTCATAAGACCATAGAACTACATACAACTGGATTATATGGACAACATAAAATTAAGTTCCAATACAACCACTACCAAGTTAGATGGTTTGGACCAGGCTTGGCAAATACTAGACACATGCCTCTCCGTTTCCTCCTCCCATATCATTCTCACTGTCATTGCTAGAAGGCCGTGATGCCCTTGAGCTCAGAGGTGACCTTGGAATCTTCAAGACCCAAGTCCAAGCACCATAGCAATTTCTATCCTTGGTTTAAGAGTAAATGGGAGGGATAATCAGGAAAGGAAAAGATTGGTGTTGGCTGGTGTCATTAGGCAAGATTTCATGGAGAATGGAACATGAATCAAACCTTTTAGGATTTGGAGAGATAGCTGAGAAGGGCACACAAATCCAGACAGGACAGCAGGTAGAGGCAGGGATGATCCCAACTTGTGTGTGTTGGGGAGGAAGGTATGAGAAGGGGATGAGGGAAAGGACAAGACCATGAGAAGTGCACCTTGTCGGGGTAAAGAGGAGCCATCCTGTGCTTGGTTTGGATGGGTAAGGTGGGCCAGATGATAAAGAGCCTTAAGAGCTCACCCTTCACGTCTTCACGTTACTGCTGGAGACTTCTCTCATGATGATGAAACCGCGAAGGGAAGAAAGACAGAAAGAGGGAGAAAGAAAGACAGGAAGGAAGAAAGGAAAAGAAAGGAAGGAGGGAGGGAGGGAAGGAAGGGCGGAAGAAAGAGAAAGAAATTCAGCATCTAGGGCATGGGTCATTTATTAAGAGCGACCGTATTTTTGGTGTTGAGCTAAACTTCTACGATATGCCATTTCGGCTACCATATGATCATCTCACTCTTTAGAAGCAAGCCTCCTTTGCCATCAACATATCCTGTAAACTTTGTTCTCTGGAGAGACAGGTGGAACACATTAGAAAGCTCTCTGAACTCAAGGCTGGGCCTGTCCTAGTTAGCCAGCCAGCTCACTTGGGCTTTTTCATTAGTCTGAATTCTTTTATGTATCTTGACAGGGAAATCTATGGGGGGGGAAAGGAGGTCTGTTTTCAAAGCTCTTTCCTTCTAGATCACTACAATGAAGGTTGGCATTCTCAAGGATTCTTCCCGGCAATGAACTATTGCTAAGACCGTACCTCAAGATTCGTCAGAACTACTTCAGCCCCTCTTTGCTTCCTTTTCCTCCCCCCACAGCATATTTGTAGAGTTGTCTAAGACGACTGAATGCCACAACAAAAGTGAACATATTCCATCTGATTTTAATAAAAGGCATCTCTTTAGCTGAAAGTATCTAGCATTATGAGATGGAATTGCTATACATACTGCATCATGTTGGCCTCAGTTTCTTTTCTGAGCTAGCTTAGCTCCAAATCTTTTAATGGCTAATTACAAGTACTTAGCAAGGTACAAGTGAGCAGAACCCAGAGGGCAGTTACGGAAAATAATAGTGATAATCACAGATATCAGCTGATGGGATAGATGCCCTCTGGTTCTGTGTATGTGGAAGAGATGGCATTTCTCTCACAAACTCACAGCCCATGTGTTATCTGGCCTGCAGACGAGCTTCTAGGCTACGTGACGGATGTACAGTTTGGGAGCACTCTCTGGGTGGTCTGCTTTTGGCGAGAGAGGGAGTACATTGGTCACTGGAGGTGGCACACATTTTGTGATGGTTTCCTACACAGACCTGCGGCCAGCGCGGCACATTCTTCTTTAGTAGAAAAAGAAAAGAAGACATCGTTATTGCTCTCTCTGTAAATGTCACGAGGCCTATCTTCCACAAATGTGAATATCTACGCTTTCATGACCCCATCCTTGCGTAAACCAGGTGGGTTAGTCAATTTCGGGGCTGATGGCTGTTGCGATCTTGAAGGTTTTCGTATCTTTCTTTCTTGGTTCCATCATCTATAGCTACTATAACTGACCCAATACCACATGTCAAAGGTGTAAAATGTGTCTCCTCCTTTTGAACTTTGGCCTCATCCTGGGAGCTTCCATGTCGTTGTAGACAACCCCTCTACCTCCTTGACCTTGTCAACTCTAAGGACAGTTATCACTACTCCTCTTAAGCTGCCCATTTTCGGGGCCACCCCTTGGATCTTCTTATCATGCAAAAATCTTCAATTTCAAGAAAAAACTCTGAGGATGCTGCTCCCCCCTGTATTCTTTTAGCCATTCAGATTTTCCACTCCCCTACCCAAATCCTACCTTCCTCTTTGAATTGATTGTGACCCCTGGTTCTTGACTCCTAGAGGCTGCCCAAGAATATTGTTCCCTACTGTTTTCACTTCAAGCCTGTCTGGTCCAGATCCCACTTCCTTGCCTGCATCCTCAACTTCCTAATGGCCTGGCAGAACCAGGGCGCCAGGCTTCCCTCTTCCTGTAAGCACGGTGGTTGGTGCCACTATCTCTGTACGCTCTGCAACGCCAGCCGCGCTAGTCAAGCCTCCTCGGCAATCCGGGCCTGTGACTCTTCTCTGCAGCCATCCCACCTTCAGTTCATTTGCCTTGCCTGGTACACTAGGCTTTTCATGACCTGGTCCCTGCCTGCCAATCATACCTCATCAACACCTCCACATCCTTTCCACCCACAGAATACCACCCACGCCCCAGCCCCCATGCCCTGGTAACACTGTGTTAGAGGGACTGCCCCCCCGTACCCCCATTTCCGCGGGAGAGTGGTTTCCAAAGCAAACTCCGACCGTGCTTCGCCCTTCACTCATTCTGCCCCTGCAAGTCCATCGCTGGAAAAATGGAAAAAAAAAAACACAGGCAAGCTTGGCTTCTCTCCTCCCCTTTCTGTCTTGGGAATGAGCCTGAGTTTTCCTCTGCAGCTCCACCTGCTGAGTCTTCCCCAGGCAGGCTTCTGTTTGAGAAGCTGCGTGCCCAGATCTGCTCAGGCTGGGTGCGTTCAAGCTCTGTTTTCCCTTGTTCCAGGCCTCGTTCTCCAATTTAGCTATTACCATTTGAAAGGCCATATTTTGGCCTCCATAATTACTCCTTTGAGTTTTTCTCCAATTATTCCAAACTCAGGAGAGTCACTGTTCGTTGGGGTCCCCTTGGATATCCCAAAAAACCTGAGTGTGGTTCCCATAACAGCCAGGGTCTCTCACTGCTAGGCTCTTACCCATGCAGCACCATCTTAACAGTTCTTGTTCATTTACCATCGCCCAGATTGATGTTAGGCACTTTTATATATTCTCCTACAGAATCCTGGCAGAAACCCCATGAGCTAGCTCTGCTTAGCAGAGGAAGAAGCTGAGTCTCTGAGTGGTAAAGTAACTTGTCCAACATGCCCAGCAGGTTACAGGCAAACCTGACACTCAGGTATTTCTCCTCCTTCAGCTTGGGTAACTCCTTCTCCCTCTTCGTGTTTCAGCACAGATGCCACCTCCTTTGTAGAATCTCCCCTGGCTTTCCGACATCCGCACCTGTGCTGTGCTCTCCTTACGCCCTACTCCAGCAGTTATTGTGCTGATTGTAATTTATTACAGACAATCCTCTCTCTAGACAGTCAGCTAGTGAACACGACTTTTCATAGACCTTCAGGACGTAGCCCAGTGCCTGGAAGGAACACAGCCCAGTGCCTTCAATAAATATTAGTTAAAAGATCTAAAGATGACTATAAAACAAGGGAAGGGATGAGGGAAGGGAGGGAATTCCCATTGTTAGGTTAAATTTGGAAGTATCCCTCCTTCCTTTTCCCAGGAGTCTGGGCTTGTAGACTTTGGGAAGGGAACTAACTTTATTACATTTAATTTTCACAGTAATACTACATTCTAGACATTCATTCTTCATTCATTCACTTATTCAAAGAAAATTGTTAAACACTCTCAAGGATGAGAAGAATCTCTGTTTTCAGGAACTCATAATCAATGCAGAAGCAGAGTTAAAGACAAAGGATTAAAGCACAGGTGGAAATTACCAGGTGCTTGTGCAGTTGCAGGAGAGAGGAAGGTCAGCTTGTTTCTTCTCATGTAAAGGCTTTAAGTTGTTAAAGAGTTCTGCCCAAGTTCACCCAGCTAGTAAATGACGGCGCTGACACTGGGGTGCAGATCTGCTTACTTCAGAGCCTCTTTCCCGGGCTCCACATAGCCTCGCCTTGGCCCTTAGGCAAGAAGGGGGCTCATGGGAACAGGGACTTGCCCTGCTTCTAGATTCTGTGTGTGTCACTCCAGAGAACCTGAGGCTTCTTATGCCTTAACAATTTTCACGAATGTAGAGGCGGGTTCTCTGAGTGGGTAGAAAAACGAACAACTTCTCAAATGTGGTCTCAGAGTTTCATGCCCACAGTCAGGATTGGCTGACACCTTGAGAAGAACTTGAAAAAGACCTGTGCTCTCAGGTGACAGTAACATCTGTAGATATTTAGACGAATTGAAATTCCTTTAAAGAGGAGTTGACGACTTCGGTAAACCTTAGTTAAAATCCTCACCTCAGGGCTTCCCTGGTGGCACAGTGGTTGAGAGTCCGCCTGCCGATGCAGGGGACACGGGTTTGTGCCCCGGTCCGGGAAGATCCCACATGCCGCGGAGCGGCTGGGCCCGTGAGCCATGCCTGCTGGGCCTGCGCGTCCGGAGCCTGTGCTCCGCAACGGGAGAGGCCAAAACAGTGAGAGGCCCGCGTACTGCAAAAAAAAAAAAAAAAATCCTCACCTCAAACTTCATAAGCTTTTTCAGTGTTATATAATTTAAATCCCACTTAATTCTATTTTTTGTACACTCAGTCCTCAGTGAAGAAGACCGTATGACCATTCTCTTCACCAACCCTCCATATACTTGCTGCCTTTTATGTTGTCTAATAGAGTGCTCTGTCTAGGCCTAAGAGTCCAACTTCTTCAAACTTTTTCCTGAGAAAGTTGAAAGTTCAAAATAACTAGTAACATACGGTGACTCACAGATACACACACAAAATGGCCCAGTAAGAGGATGGAGTGGAAAAGGCAAAAGCAAGAGGGGAATCATGTTGCTGGTTCCTTCGGGTGTGATAAGCACAGAAGCAGCTAACTTTCTAGGTAGGGAAGTGTTTTCCTTCCCACTGAACTTTTGCTTCCATCCAAGAGAGGCCATGTTCTCAAAAACGGGGATCATTGCCAAGAATCCTGTCCTTCAGTTCTCCTAAGTCAAAGAATAGAAGAAAGGATATCAGAAAAACCACTCACCATTAATGTGGAGACAGCTCTTGGTCTGATTCTGACTACCAGAGCCTCAGCAAAGGGAAGTTCGTTTGTCTGTTCTCAGATCATGAGCAGGTGAAGATGTTCCTTCTCAGCTTGGACAATGAACCTGGATGATTGCCTCTCTTTTCAGCCATTCTTAGAGCTGAATTTCCCTGGGCACCTGCCACTACTCCATGATGAGGTGCCCGGAGTAAACAAGGGCGCTTCCTGTTGGTCGTGAAGCCACAGCAAGGCGGAGCAGTGAACATGGATTCCGGTGATGTGGACGAAGGCATCTCCACGGCCAGTTCTGGTAACTCTGGCTCCAGGAGCTGCCAGCTCCTCCCAAGTTCAGCATGGAAGCTGCACTTGCAGTCGAAGTTTAGATTATCACCGAGTGATGAATACTTTCCCCTCCTACTCACCCTCGCCAATTATGAGAATGTGGGGTTGTTGCCATCATAAACCTTTCCTGGAGTCCCCCGTTACTGGGTGGCTCAACTAATCCTGCATTGGAAATGCTGACCTCAACTGCAACCAAGGTGCCAAAGTGCAGACAGCAGAAGCTCATTCTCCCTGGGGTATGAGACTGTCTGAAAGATGCCTGCATCTTATTTTCAAATCCCTTCAGCTCAGTTCAATGAACATTTGCAGAGAGTTAAGAGCTAGAAGCAGTGTTATAAACCGGCCCAGGGAATAGAGGCCCCAGATCTCCAAGTTCTCTGTTTGTACTGCCTTCATTGAGGCTTTGTCAATATCAGTATTGGCCATCAGCCTAGGGCGGCTAGGCTGGTCTTTTCAGCTCACCGTGTCCCCCTGAAGTGGCATGGTCCACGTGGCAAGGGAGAGGCTGGCCTTCAGTCGTTTCTCCCACTTTCTCTGAGTCGCCCCAGGAGGTGGACGGAAGTACGGCTTTGACAAGTCCTGCCACGGGTGTATTCCCACCTCTGCGTTGGGTGACTCTCCCTGAAGTGTCTCCCCAGGGTGGCCAGTCCTTTTGCATTATTTGGCTGCACCTGGATCAATACTGTTCATGTTCCATCCACCCACCTATAAACTCGCAGCTGTGACTATGGAGTGTGTGGGGCAGCAAGCCAGGTGTACCTCAGGATGCTTTTCTTTTTTTTTTTTTTAATATTTATTTATTTTTTTAATTTGGTTGCACCAGGTCTTAGTTGTGGCAGGCAGTCCCCTTAGTTGTGGCTCACAGGCTCCTTAGTTGTGGCATGCGAACTTTCAGTTGCAGCATGCATGTGGGATCTAGTTCCCTGACCAGGGATCGAACCCGGGCCCCCTGCATTGGAAGCGCAGGGTCTTATCCACTGTGACACCAGGGAAGTCCCTGCTTTTCTTCAATGTCATATAGCTGTGCAGTTTTGGCAGAGGGGACAGCAGTCGTGCTGGGCATGTCCCCTCCTCGTCTCTGCCCCAAGGGGATGCTGCACACACCAACTCCTTTGACCTTGAAGGTGGAAGAAGACCTGTGAGTCTTCTGATCTACCCTCTACCCATCTGAAGGTAGCATCGTCTCCAGAATAAAGGAACCAGGAACCACATGCCAGAGGTCACCAGCAGGTCAGTCCCAAGCGCTAGTCATCTCAAAGCCAAACGTTCTAAACTGATTGCCATTATTTCTCCCTGCCCCCATCCCCTCTCCTACAAATCTCCTTGTTCTATAGAAACTGTATACTACCTACCCTCTTCATCCGTGCTTAAATGGAAAGAGGAACATAGAAAGAGTAATCAGGGTCTGTCAATGTGCATGCCCAAAGTAATGGAAATGAAGTAACCCTCTGTAATGATCCAAGGATGGATCGACCCAAATGTAACAAGAGAGCTCTGCTGTCTATGATCCTGACACCACCATTAGGAGTTAGTCTGGGTCCTGTGAGAAGCAAATGCCAGGATGAGGTTAAGCACGCAAGGACTTGATTAGGGAAGATGCCTGTGTGAGCGACAACAGGACAGGAGCTGAGAAAGGTTGGGAAAGCACATGGAAAAGCTTAATCATGTGTTTGTTGAATGAATGGGTGGATGGATGGATGGATGGATGAATGGATGAATGAATGGGCAAAGTATAGTTTGGAAAGGGGAGGAGAAAGGAAGCATCTGGGTACAAAACGATGTGAATTAGCAGAGTTGCTATTAAGTTATAGGCAGGGTAGATATTCAGCTGGGGCTGTACTGGGTGTTTTACTCCTGACATCTCCTCTGATTGTTCAGGTCTATTCAGACTGGTTGATGCCTGTGCTGTACTGATTGCTAAATATTTTGAAAATCATCCCTAGTTACATGGACTATCATATCGCCTAGAATACCTGGTGATGTTTTCACAAACGGAAAGTTACTTATTTCTGATGGCCGTCCCACCGCAACGTGGGGCCACGACACATGCTGCGAATTCTCGCAGATGGTGGTGGCGTCATCATCAGGGCAGCTGCCCAAATCCATTTGCTGTTCTGTGACTCTGATGGAGGGCAATTTAGCAAATTGAGGCTATGTCCATTCCAAGTTTCTGAGGAGCTGCTGATGTTTGCTTTACTCTCCCTAGGAAAGACTTTATATTACTTCCCCCCCCCCCGCCCCAGTAAAAATATACCAGCAACCAATGCTGGTGGACTTCTTTGTTCTCTTATAAGCACAGGACGGCCTCCTCAGACTGGAGAGTATTTGAAGAAAAAATAAACTGAGACCAAGTGAAATGTGACCTGTTATTAAAGTTTTTATACTCGCAACATGCTGAAGTAATGGGAATACCTGGGGGACAAACTGATGAAATGTCTAGACTTAAAAGCCAGGTGGACAAGAAGAAGAACTGGCAGATCCCATGAGGATGTGGGAGCTGGAGACAGGGAGGAACAAGAGAAGGGAACTCAGGAACCCCCGGAGATTGTACCAAGGACCCTGAACTCTCACGGGTGGTGGTATTGGGGTTTAGGCCAAGTTTAACTAGCGCTCCAAAGAGTATATAAGGGGATACACCTGGTATCTGGGGTGTACTTAGGTTAGCTGGACTTGTTTCTTTTTCTTTTTCTTTTTTTTTTTTGCGGTACGCGGGCCTCTCACTGCTGTGGCCTCTCCCGTTGCGGAGCACAGGCTCCGGACACGCAGGCTCAGCGGCCATGGCTCACGGGCCCAGCCGCTCCGCGGCATGTGGGATCCTCCCGGACCGGGGCACGAACCCGCGTCTCCTGCATCGGCAGGCGGACTCTCATCCACTGCGCCACCAGGGAAGCCCTGGATTTGTTGTTTCTTGTAACCAGAAATGAATTATGAATATCAGTCAAAAGTCAGAGACAGACTAATTTGGCTTTCATATAATTCTCCAGGACTGAAACTCTGTGCCCATGTCTGGGATGGGGCTGAACCACTTGGGTGGGAATAGCAGGTCACAGGTCACCAAGAAAAGAGCAATGCAGGAGCAGGAAACTGGAAAAGATGACGCTTTGGAGGTATAGAATTCTGAGGGAAGTGACATGCTTTCTTACATGCATTTAAACTCCCCTTCCAGAGTAATAGAGTGGTTTCATTTTCTGACACAGGGCACAAGCTCTCTTTCTCTCAGAATTCTAGTCATTGCTTCTCTCCTGCGTGGTAATGCCTTCACCCACCCACCGAAACACACACTGTCAGTAGCCCTGAGTCTGCACTGTCCCTCTGCTCACCTGGGAAATGGCCCCTTTTCATAAGCTGTTTTCAATGACTGGATTTGTTTACAGCACCTGTTTGCCACCCAGATTGATACAGTGGCCCAAAGTCACACACAGCCCTCTTCTTTCCTCTGTACCAAAGGTCTGCAGGAAAGAATAGCTAAAAATCCCTGCCTTTTTGTGGCAGGTGGAGACAGAAATGAGTTTAGGGCTGGGCAGCGGAAAACTCAAGGAATTTAGACTGCAGATATCCCACCTCGGATATTGATCAAACTTGTGAAAATTAGGACAAAGAAAAAGCTTAAAAAATAAAATCAAACCAATCATAAACGAATTGGAGAGAAGTAGAATTGAGCATATCCACCATCATGAAGAACATGGCATTTCCTCGTCACTCCATTAAAACCGCACACCCTCAGCCAACGTACCAATGACGTCCTGTGGCCAGACCCATGCCGATTCTCAGTCCTCATCGATGACTTTTTCCTTTCACTCTACTCCAGCCACACTGGCTTCCTGGCTTTTCCTCGTGCATAGCAAGCATACCTCCACCTTACAACTTGGTATTGGCTGTTCTTCCTGCTTGGAACACTTCCAGGTTCCAGGTGTCCACATGGCCTGCTTCCTCCCTCCTTTAATTCAGACTCAAATGTCACCATCTCAGTGGGGTCTGTCATGACCACTCTATTTATAATGACAAACTCCTCCCCCTTGTACTCCCAATCTTATGTACCCTGCTTTACCTTTTCTCACATCATTATCACTTCTAACACGTTATGTTAATTGTTTATTCTGTGTATTGTTTATCGTCTGTCTCCTCCCATAAAATTTCTTGAGATCAGGGATCTTTGTTTTTTACACCAATGCCCAGATATAGTCTAAGACATAGTAGGCGCTCAATAAATATTTGTAGACTAAGTAAATTTCAGAGGCTTTCAAACACAAAGTTTAACTAAATGCTGTTAATGTGACGAAACAAGGGCAAGAAAAGAGGCAAATGAAACGATAAAAAGACCTGAAGTAGCGTATTCACATCAGCAAAGGTGAAATTTAAGTTTAAAATCACTAAACAGGACCAAAAAAAGATATTCCATTATGATAAAAGATACTTTTTATAAAGAAGGTATAACAGTCATAATCCCATTTGCATCAAACACCAAAGTATGCATCAAACGTTAAACATCTAACTATAAACCAAACACTTTTAGAAATATAACAACAACTTGATTTTTAAAAAACAGTTCTGGTGGATAACTTTAGGATGCTATTAGAATGACCTTGGAATTGTGAACAGAAAATCAGACAAGACAGAAGAGATGCGCAAAAATAACGCAAGGTAATGTGACGATCTATAAGAGTTGTTGAAAGGATCTATAAATACTTGAGAATAGAATCAAGTAACAAAAAGATGAACAGGCTGTAAACAAGTGCTAAAACAACCTCTCTCTCTTCACATACTCATCAGAGAATTAAGGGAGAATCCAAGGAACCTGGATCACAAGATCACTGCAAGACTTGGAGTCTCCATTAGCCTAGTGAAGTGGAAGCTGCCGGGTCAGTTATGGTCTATGACCAGAACTTGTATAGCATAACTTCTCCCATATTCTAATGGTAGAAAGAGTCACAAGGCCACCCAGATTCAAAGGGATGAAAAAATACTTTCTATATCATGATGGGAAGTGTCAAGGTCACACTGAAGAACATATGGGATGGGAATTGTGGTGTGGTACCCATTTTGGAAAATACAATCTACTACAACAGATAATTGGAATATTTAAAAAGAAATTTTAATATATTTTGTTTACAATTTACCATGCAGTTGAACATGTTAAAAAATTTAATAAGTTAAGTTATAAAAGTACCCTAAGGGGCTTCCCTGGTGGCACAGTGGTTGAGAGTCCGCCTGCCGATGCTGGGGACACGGGTTCGTGCCCCCGTCCGGGAAGATCCCACATGCCGCGGAGCGGCTAGGCCCGTGAGCCATGGCCGCTGAGCCTGCGCGTCCGGAGCCTGTGCTCCGCAACGGGAGAGGCCACACCAGTGAGAGGCCCGCGTACCGCAAAAAAAAAAAAAAAAAAAAAGTATGCTAAGAAGGGATTATATGTGTGTGTGTGTGTGTGTGTGTGTGTGTGTATATTTTTTTGCTAGATTTATAAATTAAATAATAATGTTTGTAAATTACACTTAAAATCTAAGTAGGTGGATTCTTCTTAGAATATAAAAAACTGGAAAGAACATCACTCACACCCTAAGAAAAAGTAGAATAATCTACAAAATCATAACTCTTCTGGGGTCCATTAGTGATCTGAAGTTGTAGGGCAACCAGCTAGCCTGAAATCTACGAGAAGACAGGCACTTCCAAGGAAAAAAATATGAGTACTAGCTAATCTGAAGCAGCGCATGGGAAGAAGGCAGATCTGCCGTGAAAGCAAGTAAGAAAAATTCAGCTAAAATCTGTAGTAAATTTCTAAAGTCAAGTTTGGGCTATCATGAGAGTATAGACATATATATGAGTCACATATGAGAGTATAGTACAAATATTGAGTCACAGGTAAATAGAGGAGTCATACCTAATCAGAGGCTCTTCTCCACAGACCTCCTGAGAAAGACTGATGCAGGGTAGAAGGTGGGAGAAATGCTTCCTCATGGATCAGGCCTGTGGAAGGAAGATAAGGAAGATCAGACGTCTCGTCAGAAAGGAATAAAGCCTAAGGCAATGGGGGAACATCTTTAAAATGCTGGAAAGGAAAAACTGTCAACCCCCAATTCTACACCCGGTGAAAAAGCCTTGCAAATATGAAGTGAAATTCAGACTTTTTCAGATAAACAAAGACCTAGATCATTTATTACTAACAGACATGAACTACAAGAAATCTTAAAGGGATTTCTTTAGGGAGAAGGAACGTGATTTGAGACAGAAACTTGGATTAACACAAAAAATGAATGGCACTGGAAATTGTAAGAATGAATGGACTGTGGAAGTCAGTACACTTAACATCATTTTGGGAGCACATCTGTAATCCAATGTGATTATAACAGGCTATTTAATTTGCCTGAACTGCTCTGAAGGAAATTCAGCATTCTAAAGTATAATGAGAATGGTTATTTATGTACTATTTTGGGGAAAAGGCAACTTAGTTAAGGAAGAATGAGATTGGGACTAAGTTTATTAAAGGGCAAAGAAATTTTAATTTGTGTGGTCAAATGTTAAAAAAAAAAGTAATGGAGATAAGAAAAATTCAAGGAAGTAAAATGAGCATTGAAACTCTAAAGAAAAAAGGATTACATTTAAAAATCTATCACTTTAATAATTTAAAGCTTAAATTAAAAGAAAATAGTACCAGAATAATGTTCTGACACACGAGCCATCCTAAAAACACCAAAAAACTTATACTATAACAAACGTAGTAAGGTAGATAGCTAGTGGGAAGCAGCTGCATGGCACAGGGATATTGGCTCGGTGCTTTGTGACAGCCTGGAGGGGTGGGATAGGGAGGGTGGGAGGGAGGGAGACGCAAGAGGGAAGACATATGGGAACATGTGTATATGTATAACTGATTCACTTTGTTATAAAGCAGAAACTAACACACCATTGTAAAGCAATTATACCCCAATAAAGGTGTTAAAAAAAAAAAAAAACTTATACTAACCCAATATATCTATTTGACTGTATTGGACAATTCTGGAGAAAGAAGGAAATAAGGGCATAGATGAATTGACTCATTCTTTTTGTTTACAAACAATTAATTATATAGCTTTTGGTATGTGCTAATTTCTATTCTAAGTACTTTATGAATATTAAATAATTTAACCCTCACAAAGACCCTATGAGGTAGATACTATTATTTACATCTTACAAATGTGGTCAAGGTCACATGGTAAGTTCAAGATTGAAAATAAACATATTTTCCCTAAAGTCTTTGCTTTTAATCTCTGTGCCATACTGCTTCCCAATACAATAACTGAACAAAACCCTACATTTCAAATAAAGATAATTTTCGTTACTTTTTATATGCCTGCAGAACATTTATAAAGACTGATCATGTAGCTGGCTACAAAGAAAACTTCTGAAATTCAAAAAATAAAGATTTTATAGGTTATATTATCTGATCCCACTTCAATGAATAAGAAAAAAAATTATGAAAAGATGACCAAAAACTGTCTACTTGAAAATTAAGAAATACTTAGAAAATATTTGGCTTAAAGAAGAATCAAAAGGGAAATTACCAACCATCTTGAAAGCTATGAAAAGGCAACCTTTGTAAAATACTCTAAGACTCTATGAAATTATACTAGAAAAATTTTACAACCAAAAGCCCTTCCTTGTGAAAGAATAAATATGAGAAGTAAAGAAACTAAATCCACATTCTAAGAAATTAGAAAAAGAACAATAAAGAGTGATTATAAGGGTAAAATCTTAATATAATAGAAAGGAAAAAAGTAGTTGAACACATAAATAAATTTAAAATCTTGTTGTATTAAAAATCTATACATTTGATAAACAACCTAATTTTTTAAAAGGAGAAAAAGCAAAATTATAAAAGATCAGGAAGTAGAAAGAACAGATATTAAAGTGACTAAACATATTAAAAGAAAATATAATTTGAAACTTTATGGCAACAAATTTGAAAACTGGAAAAAACATTGGAAAGGAAGAGGAAAAATGATCTATTTTTGCAGATGATATGATTGTAAACCTAGAAAGCCCAAAGGCATCTGGTAAAAATCCCCTAGAATTAAGCAGAGAATTTTGTAAAGTAGATGGATCCAAAAATATGCCAAAAAAAAAAAAAAAAATCATTAGCTTTTCTCTACTCTAGCAATAAAATAGGAATGGAAAAAAATCATTTAAAATCAACCCCTATGGAATATTTGGATATAACAAAAAAAGGAAATAACAAAATCATACTAAAATATGTAAAAGGAGAAACGGAAAGACATGCCATATTCTTGGATGAGAAAACTCAATGCCATAAAAATGTTCCCTCAAATTGTGTATGGATTTCATGAAAACTCACAATAAGGTGGGTATTTTGGTTGTTTGTTTTTGGCAATTGCATAAAGTGATCTTAAAGTTTCTAGAAACAAATTAAATACTAAAGAAAAGCTAAGTAATTTTAGAAAAGTAAAAATGGGGCAGAGACTTCCTCACCAGTTATTAGAACTCTGTAGAAAGCCACTGTATTCAAATAAGTACCTTATTTGATCCCAGTTTGATTGCACATTCAAGGATATAGTACAAATATATGAGTAAGAAGATAAAGCAAAGCTTTTGCAAGAAAATCTAGTAGATTATATGTACTATATTGTGCAGGAAAACTTCCCTGATCAAAACTGAGAAGTCAAAAGCTATGAGAGAAAAGATAGGCATATTTAACTCTAAAATTATAACTTTTAAAGCAAAGATATCATAAAAATATCATTGACCATAATAGGTTTGCAGAAATACATATTGTGCAGATAGTATATTTAATTTTTATAATATACAAATATTTATTATAATTTGACAAGAGAAACAAGAACAAACCAGGGGACTTCCCTGGTGGTCCAGTGGTTAAGACTCCATGCTCCCAATGCAGGGGGCCCAGGTTGGATCCCTGGTCAGGGAACTAGATCCTGCATGCCGCAACTAAAAGAACCTGAATGCCGCAACAAACATCCCGAAGATGCCTCATGCAGCACTTAAGACTCGGTGCAGCCAAATAAATAAATAAATATTTTTTAAAAAAGAACAAACCGGTAGGAAAATGGACAAAGTCTGTGAATGGGCAGTTCACAGAAAAACAAATCCAAATGTCCGAGAAACAAGGAAAGATCCTCAAATTCACCCAAAGTGAGGGGAATGCAAATTAACAATGAGATATCATTTTATACCTACCAAATTGTCTAAAATTTAAAAGATCTGAAACACTTCTTGCTGGCTGGGTTGTAGGAAAGGGATCACTTTCACGGTCAGAATGAAAAATGCTACAGCCTCTTGGGGAAGGAGTATGGCGATATCTACTTCAAATTTAAAATACATATACTTTTAGGCCAGAAATCTTTTTCCTGGGAAACTCTCCAATAGAAATAAAGTCAGTAGAACATAAGGGCTCATATAAACTGTTTTTTTGGAAGGAGGGAGTTGTTTTATTTTGTTTTTTTCAAATTGTCTGTGAAAGCTACAATGTTTCAAGCAATAGGGAATGGCTGAATAAACTATGGCGTAGCCTGTGATAGAACAACACAGCCATCAAGAAGAATGACATAGAGTTCTGCTAATTGACAGGAGGAATTTCAGAAGTCATTGTTGACTGAGTAATGCACAGTGCAGAAAATAAAGGGTAATATTTTTCTATTTTTGTAAAACAAACGATGATCAGAAAGCACCTGTGTGTGTATGTGTGCATCTTTATGTGATTATATAGCCATGGGTAAAAATAGGAAAGATACATATTAGATTATTAATAAGGGTTATCTGGGTAGGTGGTGGGTTGGGAATTGATATGCTTGTAAGAGAAGAGGAGGCACCAAGCCTAAAAAAAGGAAAACAAACAAAAAGACCACCCACACATGACCACACACATGTACCTATGTTTAAATCCCTCACATACATGCATTTGTGAAAATGTATGAATGTGTATTGTTCAGACATAAAGAGCTCACCCGGCCAGTTCAAAGGACTCTGCCTCCCAGATAACTTTTTCCTTTCTAGGAACATTTGCTATTCCATTTGTACCCCTGTACCAAAACATTCCCCAGGTAAGAATTTCTGATTCTGGGATTCCCATTCTTAATTCTAAGACCTACCCTCCCATGGCATAGTGTTTCATCTCAGAAACAGCGCTCAGAAGGGCTCCAACTTCCTTCTAGAAATGAATATATTTTGGCCTTTCTACCTCTGTCCCTTCTTATCCATACTTCCTTCTGTGAAATGACTCCCAGGTTAACCTTTGTAAGTAAAGCAAATCACACCATTTGGGGCAGCTTCTCTAGGGGGGTCGGGTCATGGTTCTTCTCTCCCCACAACAGAGAAGTCAGAAGGTGAAGGTACCTGGATAATGACCAGTTGCTCTTTAGGTCATAAGTCCAAGAACTTTAAAGTTGTCTAAGTTGTGAACTTCTTCAGAATCAAATATGAGGTAAACTATAAGAAGACAAGAAAACGAACTCGAGATACCATTGGTCAGCCCACGCTGCTGACCGCGCCCTCGGTGTTTACAGAATGTTTACTAGTTTCACATTCCGTGCTCACATCCACCTGCTTCCCTCCGCCTCCTTGTGGTGGAACAATTTCCTTCACTTCAAAGGAAGCTCCAGGTGCAGGGAGGACCCAAGGGGTGTGGCCCCCCCTCAGAATCTGGCTCCTCTTCTTAATGAAACATCTCCTCCCTTCATCTTATCCCAAGTTGACTTTTGGAGCTATTCCTCAATTCATTCATCTGCTTTTGAACTCTGAGAGCGAGAAAGAAATGTAGTTTTCTTTTTTCCTCAAGTCACTGACCCTAGCTGTGTCATGACGTTTAAAACTGATTAACTGCAGAAACAGGAGGGATAATTACACATGTCACTAAAGAGAAAATGACACAAGTTAAAGGAAGGCGAATAGGCTGTGGGAGATTAGTTTTAAGCCATAACTTTTGGGATGGTTTGTTAATGCAGAATTAGTTAACTGATGCTGTGTCCAACCCCTTTGCCATATGGTATGCTTCTCTCAATAAGAATTAGGGACCATTTGTCCACCCCTGTGAATCTGCCTGCGCTGGCCTTGGCATGCCGTGGCAGTTTCAGAGCCTAGGCATTGAGGGACTTTGCAGCTTTCACTCTTGCCCTCCTGGAACCCTGAGATAGACAGGCTGTAAAGGAGCTCAGGCAAGTCTACTGGTGAATGAGAGACCTTTGGAAGAGAATGGAGGCTCTCACGAACGGCCAGCACTGACTCCCAGACTTGGGAGTGAGGCCATCTTGGACCTTCCGGCTGAAGGCAGCCTCACGAGTGATCCCAGGCAAAATCTATAGAGAAGTAGCTCAACCAAGCCCCAGAATTAGGAGAGATAATAAACGGTTGTGGGTTCAGCCACTGAGTTTGAAGTGGTGTATCATACAGCAATAGCTGATTAATAGAGTGGCTTGGATGTTTTAACTGAGTATATATCTTTTCTTTCTCTATTCTAGTGTTTCCTGTATAACAGGGCTCCTTTTTCATTTTTTTCCTAGAAATCTGGGAAAACACATTCTCTGCATGGACACAGCTAACTCCTAAATACCACGTATTTAATGATTCCTGGGAGATAGAAGATTGCAAAGGCAGGCACCACGTCTTATATCTACTCTTCAGGAACCCATACCCAGGATAGCATGGCTGGTGGGAGGTTAGCACATGTTGACCAAATTAAGTGTCTCCTGGGACACCTGTTGCTGCTTTCATCTCCTTTTCTTAATACCTGCATGTGTCACAAAACGAATAGTCACTTGTTGATTTGGTTTAGCTGGCCAGCTCTGCAGATGTTCCCTTGTTGCCTCACTTTTCCACATAGAAAGCTCTCAAAGATCCCAGCACGGAAGAAGAGAGCCTCTCTCCACTTGTGGAGGAACTGATCTCATTGGTCAAGAGTGTACTGATTACAGTACTACTATTGGCAGGAGTGGCAGAAGCACTTATCATTATGCCAGTCATCACGCTATTCACTTGACATGAATTAACTAATTCAGTTAATTAGTAATCTATCATTTCCATAAGGCAACTGAGGCACAGATGGGCTAATTTATCTGCCGAAGCGAGCACGGTTACACGGCAGAGCCTTAGTGCTTAGCAAACACTCTTGACTCTTCGTGGCTAATTGTATAGTTACAGCTGAAAGGTTTAAACTAAGGAATATTAAACATAGTCATTTATAAAAGTTATCTAACAAGAAATCACCTACAAATGACAATCTCCAAAACTTTTAAATATCACTGTACTTCTCATTAGTCAAGAAGCAAGTATTACTGAGAGTATGTGTCTGTGTGTGTACACAGAAAATTATAAAACATATAAACAAATACAAAAAATAACATCATATAAGAATCTTGGCTTTAAAGGCATTTACACTATTTTGAAGAGAGCAGACTTATACGATGAAATGGCCAAAGAATAAGACAAGATAAAACTGAAAAAAGAGCAAAGTCGTTCTGAGACCTCACCTCTTGCAGGGAAGAATCTGAGTCATAATTCAAATCTCCCTTTCACCTCGAAGCAAAACCACAGCTTTCATGTTTGGATGTCACGGCACTAAAAGATGGTTCAATAGCCCAGACTAACCTGTGTTAGTAACTAGAGTAATCTCCAGAAAAGAAAATTTACTTTGGGATTTAAGATGATCAAAATTGATTACTTTTCAAGAAGTTTAGCAACTCAAAGCTGAAAACACAGCTGGGGAAACACTTGAATGTGGGTCCATAAAAACTCCAGAGAAAAATCCATCCTTCTGCCTCATGACGCAGATACTACACAACATACATGAGCCTATGGGGAAGCAGTTAATATTTTTACACAACCTTGTCGGTGAAGAGAAGAGAAAAATGTAGAGAGACATGCCCACCCACATCTTTGATGTGTGTAATGTAAATATCTTTCTTGTTTTATTGAAGTAAAGGCTAAAGGATTACGTTAAGTCCACCTAGTAAATTGTAACATGGGGATATTATAACCAAACTTGTAAAAATCTGATTTATCTTCTCAAAATTTAGTGCCAGTAGAATTATTTTTGTTGGGTGAAAAATAACTGTTCTATTTTTTGACCAGCAGTTAATAGAATTGGGGCCAATTTTCTCTATATAGGATTATTTTGACCTTTCTGTCCCTGGAAAGATAGACCTCTATATATTAACAATGATTATCTCTGGTAGTATGATTAGGAATTGTTGGTTATTTACTTCTCTTTGCTTTTCATTATTTTTGAAATTTCTCAAAATAGCATATATTGTTTTTATAACAAAAAGATATTGATTTTTTTAAAACAATCAACCTACCTAATTTCCTTGCTGATAGACATTTCTACAGTATTCAAATAATTTGCCTTTAACTACTTTGCCTACCAAATAAATCCTTGTCTTCATTTTATTTAAAACAATTTTCCAAGGAGGATGGACCTAGAATCTGTCATACAGAGTGAAGTGAGTAAAAAAAAACAAATACCGTACGCTAATGCATATATGTGGAATTTAAAAAAACGGTACTGATGAACCCAGTGGCAGGTCAGGAATAAAGACGCAGACGTCGAGAAGGGACTTGAGGACACGGGAAGGGGGAAGGGTAAGCTGGGACGAAGTGAGAGAGTGGCATGGACATATATACACTACCAAGTGTAAAATAGATAGCTAGTGGGAAGCAGCCGCATAGCACAAGGGAGATCAGCCCGGTGCTTTGTGACCACCTAGAGAGGTGGGATATGGAGGGTGGGAGGGAGACGCAAGAGGGAGGGGATATGGGGATATATGTACACATATAGCTGATTCACTTTGTTGTACAGTAGAAAATAACACAACATTGTAAAGCATTTATACTCCAATAAAGATGTGGAAAAAACAAATTTTCCCTTCCAGAAGAATTCTTATGACCAATTTTCACTGATACTTGGAAATTTATGCCAAGGCTAAAAAAACTTTGACACAGGACTTGAGCCTTGGAAAAAAATTACTATGAGGAGGAAAGAAATTATGCCTTAAATTTTTTTTTCAGATGACTTGCTGTGTAGTTCATTAGCAAGAGACACAAGAAGTACTTTCTAAAATAATGGTCCAGAACCTTGCTCTTTGAGATAACAAGGCTCTGTTTTTGCAGGTGGCCTTCTACTCAAAGAACAAAAACTGGAAGCATCCATTGAATTGCCCTGTTTACATGTGTTGAGTCATGCTAATGGAAGAGAGCTAATCAAGCGCTGGGTACAAAGCCCTTTATGTAAAGGAAAAGGACCAGCTTCAGATTCACTAACCCCAGATGCAAACACTTTCATGTGTCTCTACAAAGACTCCAACCTACTGAGGAGGACCCTGGAGGCAGATCAGGCCAAAAGAAGGATCATGTGAGCCAGAAATGTGAGCCACATACAGAATTTTAGATTTTCTAGTGGCCACATTTTAAGTAAAAATAAACAGATAAGTAAATTTTACCACTATATTTTATTTAACTAAATATATCCAAAATAGTATCCCTTCAGTATTAGAAAGGTATTTAGATAATGTACATTCTTTTTTAAAAAACAGTCTTTGAATTGCAGTGTATATTACACTTACAGCACAGCTCACTTCGGACTAGCCACATTTCATAGTGGCTGCCTTACTGGACAGTGCAGCTCTAAGATGAAAATGTTATTCTCACCAAGTAGGATTACAGGGTCTTAAGTAATTTTTTTACATTGAGATATAATTCACACACTGAAATTCATCCTTCTAAGGGTACAATTCAGTGGTCTTTAGTATCATCACAAGACTGTTTATCACCACTCTCTATCACCACAATCTAATTCCAGAACATTTTCATCATCCCCAAAAGAAATTCCATACCATTATCAGTCACTCTCAATTCTCTTCTTTCCCTAGCCCCAGCAGCTACTAACCTACATTCTGTCTCTATGGATTTGCCCCTTTTGGGCATTTTATATAAATGGACTCATTTATATGTGGCCTTCTGTATCAGACTTCTTTTACTTAGCATAATGTTTTCAAGTTTTATCCATGTTGTAGCGTGTATCAGTACGTCACTTCTTTTTAAGGTTGAATGCTATTCCGTTGTATGGGTATATACCACTTTTTTTTTTTTTTTTGCGATAAGTGGGCCTCTCACTGTTGTGGTCTCTCCCGTTGCAGAGCACAGGCTCCGGACGCGCAGGCTCAACAGTGGCTCACGAGCCTAGCCGCTCCGCGGCATGTGGGATTTTCCCGGACTGGGGCGTGAACCCGTGTCCCCTGCATCGGCAGGCGGACTCTCAACCACTGCGCCACCAGCGAAGCCCACCACATTTTAACTATTCATCAGTTGATGGGACTTTGGGTTCTTTTCACGTTTTGGCTACTATGAACAATGCTGTTATGAACATTCATGTAAAAGTTTTTGTGAGAACATATGTTTTCAGTCCTACTGAGTATATACCTAGGAATGGAATTGCCGGGTCAAATGGTAACACTGTGTTAAACTTTTCAAGGAAAAACTTATTAAACCGTTAAACTGTTTTCCAAAGTGTTTGCGCCATTTTATGTTCCCACCAGCAGTGTATGAAGGTTCCCGTTTCACCACTGTTTGTTATTGTCTGTCTTTTTTATTATAGCCACTTTTTAACAAATGTGGCGTCAGCTAGTGTTTCACAGATTAAAAAATATTAAAACTGTGCTTACAAAAATGCAACAGGGGCTATGACATTCCTGCAGATTTCAGAAATTAGCGATTAGCCTCACATTTGCCAAGTTTACCTGTAAAGAAACACATTGCAGCTTTGTTACAAAGCTGTTTTATTCTCTCTGTGCCATCAGCCATTGAGGTGAGTTCTTTTAGCAATAACAATGAATACTTATCAGCAATTCCCCAGTGTTTCATATATATTAGCTCGTTAAATCCTCACACTGGCCCTAGGGGGTAGGTGTTATAATTACCACCTTCATTTTATGGTGAGCATTCTGAGGCCTGGGAGGTTAACTAATTCCCCAAGATTCCACAGCTTAGGGTCCATGCTTTTAAGCCATTAACTTACTTTATCTCATTTGTTACCACTGCTTGGTAGGAAGTAATCACAGCTGCATCTGCATCACCTGTGAACATGTTAAAGCACAAACTCTAGGGCTCCAGCCCAGAATTACTGCATCACAAACTCTGAGAGTGGGATCCAGCAATTTCTGTCTTAACAAGCCTTCCGTCATTTTAATGTATGCGAACATTTGAAAACCACTGATCTACGGCAAGAACATCATAGGATCACAGTTTATGGACAAACCCCTATATGTCAGATACGGTGGCAGGTGTTAGATGCATTCAGTCTTGAGGCTTCAACACTGAAAAGGACATTACTGTCCTTCTAATGCTTAGAGTCAAGTGAATTCGATAGATGGTTGGCTCAGCATTACCTTATAGTGTGATTGGCTCTAAATTAAGGTATGCACGTGACACTCCGCCCAGGGAAGGGTGAGAAAACTTCCCCGAGGAAATGCCTTATGGAGCCTCCAATAAACTTAGAAAGCCGACATCAGTTTCAGGTCATTCAAATCTATTTGTTACTCCTGTGACTTTCCGGAGAGAATCCAAATTCTAGAGCATGACCTTCAAAATACTTTACTAATCGGCTCCTACTTCTTTCCCTACTTCATCTGCTCCGTAGCTCCTTGCTACTCAAAGCAGGGAGGGGTGGGGTTTGTGCACAGCGTGCTGACATCACCTGGGAACTTGTTAGCAATGCAGAATTTCAGAGCTCACTCCTGACCTACAGAATCAGAATCTGCATTTGAACAAGAACCCCAGGTGATCTGCATGCATACTGAAGTTTCAGAAGTACAGCTCTAGCTACTGAGAAGAACCGAGCCATTCTCCAGAGCTGCCTAACTATAACCTCTGTGCAGCACCGGCTGCCCAGAATGCCCTTCCCTCCTTTGGCTTCTCTGACCCCCAGAGAAGTTGGACATCCTTTCATGACAGCACCCGGACTGCAGGTTGTTTATTTACCTGTCTTCAGTACTAGACTGAGAGCATCTCAAGGTCAGGGAGATCATTTTATTTTCCTCTGTAATTTGCAGAGATTCGGGACTTACTTGCTGCGTTGCACATAATGGGTGCTCAGTCAATGTTCCTTTGATGAAACAACGTGTGGGTGAATGAGATGTGACAAGTACTCAATGTAGACACCACATCTTGGGTGAATTTACCTCGGGGCTTATACTCCCCTCTGTCACAGTCACACAATTCTGGTCAGTTTTCTGGTTCATAAGCATCAGAGAGAACCAGACAGAAACTTAGGGCGACAGGGGACTGGGAAGTGGCCAGGAGTTAAAAGAGAAAATCTAGTTTCTCCTTTTGAAAAGATTGCTTTATGATTTCTCATCATATTTTGATTTACCAGATCCCACCTCAAAAGACAGAGACCGGGACCTGACAGGAAGTGAGCACGGGGTTGAGAGCTGGATTCTGAATACGGTGCTGATCCGGGGTGAATCACTTTGGTCCTTTCATTTCACCTCCTTGGGCTCTCTCTCCTCATTAATAGGTGAGGGAGTTGGACTAAGCAGTCCCTTAGGTTTCCCCCCACCCCATCACAGATCGCTTTAAACACTAAAGTTCTAATATTTGTTAGATATTAATGTAATCTAATGTAGGCAACTTTGGGAAATTAAGGTTTTACATGAACAGGGCTCTGGAGCGTAACCAGTTTGCAAAATCTCTTTCATAGGCAAGTAACACTAAGCTATAAGCTTCCCTTATTTCCACAGACATTTTAAAAAACATGGTATATTGTATTTTAAGGTTTTCATGAGAAGGAAACTATTGAATGGAACCTGCTTCAGAAAGATGTAGGCGTGTCATAAGCCAGGAAGAGTGGATTTTGATCGAGAAAGTTGGCATTTGCAATAAACCCAACTTTGTTCTGAGTGACTAAGTACTTTAGAAACCCCATTGATGCCTCAAAGAGTGCATCGATTAGAAAATACTGACAATTTTCACAACACTAGCCTTGCATGTTAAGGCCCCGGTGTCACGGGAGGGAACAGTGAAGCCCTGTTGGCACACACTGGGCGGCTCTCACACACGGAGACCGTCAACCTGGCCGGGCTGGGGAGACTAGGGCTCCCCTTGTTTCCCTATCACTCCCCCACCCAAGGGCTGGCAAAGGACCATTATCTCTCATTCTGACATCGGAAGAGAGAATCTGAATGCCAGGAAGGAAGTTTTCCAAATCGGTATAAAAACAAAATCCTCTTATTACAACAGGATGCAGTAAAGAAAACAAAGAACGATGCTCATGAGAGGGAGAAGGTTTAAAAGTATAAACAAAACATTTCTGAGAAAACGAAAAATTTCTGAGAAAACCAAATACCCCTAACGCAGTGCAGTTACTTGTATTTGCTGGGGAAAAACAGCATCTCTGGAGAGAGGAGAGAATGAGTAGGGCTGATTCATATGTTGCCAGAAAGATCGCTCACCTTTGTCTATGTCACAGGACTTTCAAATCTAACTTCAGTAACTGGAAGTCAATGGCATTTTCTTTCACAATTCCATTTCCCTTAGAAGTAAACTATTACTCTTTGGGAGGGAAGTTTTCATGAGTTTTGCCCAGAAATGAATATGGCTGTACAAGAAAGGTGGAAAGAGCTTGTCTTTTCATTAACCAGAGATTAAGGAAAATGGTATGTGGTAGTATTTAGTCATAAAGAGCTTTAATAACTTATCCTAGCTCGGGCTGGAAGAGATTTCAAAATAGTGAAATGAGCATGCAGTATGGCTAGAATACATCCAAGTCCGCCACTGTGAATTGCTCGACTAAAATGAGGGCTAACTTCATCTCCTTTACTCCAGGGGATGGAAGGGGAAAGAGGTTTGACTCCACAGAACATGAATGAAAATGAGTCAAGAGCCATTCTTACACAAACCGTATGTGCCTCTCAGATATTTGTCAAGAGTACTGTGACTAAATGGTAGGAAGAGGGTTAGGATAGAGTAAAATATCATTTCAACCACTTGAATTCTCAACTGAAGTAACATGGATGTGTTTCGTTTCTGCTAGAGCTACAGAGAATGTGTAACTATCCAGAGATTTATATGTAGTCCTCCTAGAATCCTCATACAAACAGCCCGATGAGGTAGGTCTATTATTGATCCCATTTTATAGAAGAGTTTAGTAGCTTGCCCACGGCTGCTTGGCTAACGAGTAGCAAAGGTAGAATGTAAACACGGGTCTGTTTGCACCTGGAGCTCAAGTTCTACGTTTTGAACTTCTTTTAGTTTAAATGACAACCTTGCACTGAAAAATCTATTACATTTATAGGTAGTTACTCCTTAAAGGAAGATAGGTTTTTCTGATTTCGAAGTTACTTTCGTAACCTATGCTCTTATCGCTGTCCTTTCTGTTTGCCTCTGAGAAGCAGACTCTCAGTTTCTCCTTTTCTTGAGGATCTTCACTGTCACCTTCTTACTGGCTGTCTCCTCTCAATACACTCATGCTCCAGTTTCTCTTGTTTTGAATAATTCTTTACTTGACTCTTTTGTACCTTCTAATAATTACTCTATTTCTCTCCTTTCCTCAACAAGTGGTCTCTTTTGCTGAGACTTCCTGGCTCTCACTGCCCACCCCCGACTCTGCTGCAGTTGCATCCTCACGGGCACTTGTGATCTCTAACCACCAAACCCGAAGGCCTTTCCTTGTTGTCGTTCACCTTGACCTTTCCGCAGCATTTGGTCCTGCAGATCATCCACTGCTTGGAGAGCTGCTTGTGCACATTAGACACACAAAAATTTAATAAATGATTGGTTAAAACTATACTCAAGATTTTATAATTCTTAAATACAATGTATATATGATTAAAAACAAGAAAAAAAATTTTACATGTAAACGTCCTTCTACATTTTTAAAGAATTTATAAGGGGCTTCCCTGGTGGCGCAGTGGTTGAGAGTCCGCCTGCCGATGCAGGGGACACGGGTTTGAGCCCCGGTCCGGGAAGATCCCACATGCCACGGAGTGGCTAGGCCCGTGAGCGATGTCCGCTGAGCCTGCGCGTCCCGAGCCTGTGCTCCGCAATGGGAGAGGCCACAACAGTGAGAGGTCCGCGTACCGCAAACAAAAAAACAAACAAACAAAAACAAACAAAAGGAATTCATAAGAAAATGATTCTAGTTAAGGAAACTGCCCAACATTTCAACAACAGCCCTCTTTTGCAGAGTAAGGAATAAATTCAATAGTATTTAAAAAGATTTATATATATTTGATTAATATTTTAAAAATTATAGGTATATAACATATAAAAATTAACTCAAAATGGATCATTGGCATGGTGACTGCAGTTAAAAATACTGTATTATATATTTGAAAGTCGCTAAGAGAGTGGATATTAAAAGTTCTTACCACAACTTTTTTTAATTAAAAAAAATTTTTTATTGGAGTGTGGTTGCTTTGCGATGTTGTGTTGGTTTCTGCTGTATGGCACGGTGAATCAGCCACACGTATACATATATCCTCTCTTCCTTGGATTTAATGGTAATGTTTTAGTGTATGTCTATTCGAGCTATTTATAAAAGCAATATATTCATAAATTTTTTTTAAATTAGATAATACCGTAATTCTATATTCTAATCTGCCTCTTTAACATAATAAATTTTGTGACTACTTCTTTAAAAATAGCTCTTACCACATTAAGAAAATTTTATAACGGACTTCCCTGGTGACGCAGTGGTTAAGAATCTGCTGCCAATGCAGGGGACACGGGTTTGAGCCCTGGTCCGGGAGGATCCCACATGCCACAGAGCAACTAAGCCCATGTGCCACAACTACGGAGCTCACGTGCCACAATTCCTGAAGCCCACACGCCTAGAGCCCATGCTCTGCAACAAGAGAAACCACCGCAATGAGAAACCCTCACACTGCAACGAAGAGTAGCCCCTGCTTGCCGCCAACTAGAGAAAACCCATGTGCAGCCAAAAATAAATAAATAAATTTATAAAAAAGAAAATTTTCTGACTATATGTAGTGATGGGTCTTACCTAAACTCAATGGTATGATTTTGCAATACACACATATATCAAATCATTATGTTGTATATCTAAAACGAATACAATGTTATATGTCCATTATACTTCAATTTTAAAAGAAGGATCATTGACTTAAATGCAAGAGCAAAAGCTAAAACTCTTAGAATAAAACACGAGTCAATCTTCATGAATTGAAGATTGAATTAGGCAATGATTTCTTAGATATAACACATAAGAAAAAAGAACAAAAGAATAAATTGGTCTTCATCAAAATTAAAAAACTTTTGTGCTCCAAAGGACACCATCAAGAAGATGAAAAGAGAAGCCATGCAACAAGAGAAAATATTTGCAAAGCATATATCAGATAAGGAACTTATCTTCAGAATATATAAAAACTTTCCAGGTTTGCCTCAATTTCTGTGTTTGAGCAATAAAGTGAAAATAATTTTAAAAAGAATATATAAGGAACTATTACAACACAGCAACAAAAAGACAAGCAAGCCAGTTGAAAACAGGGCAAATGATTCGAATAGACATTTCTCCACGGAAGATATACAAATGGTCAAAAAGTACACGAAAAGATGTTCAGCGTCACAAATTTTTAGGGAAATCAAAATCAAAATCATGAGATACCACTTCACACCCAGTAGGATAGCTGAAATAAAAAAGACAGACAAATGTTGGCCTACAATAAGATATCATTTCATACCCATTAGGATGGTTATTATTTAAAAAAAGCAAAACAGAAAAAAGTCAACCCAGGATATGGAGAAATTAGAACCCTTGTGCATTGCTGATGAAAATGTAAAATTGTGCAGCTACTATGGAAAACAGTATGGTAGTTCCCCCCCCCAAAATTAAACATTGAATTACCACATGATCCAGCAATCTCACTTCTGGGTATGTATCAAAAAGAATTGAAAGCAGGGACTCAAACAGATCTTTGTACACCATGTCTAGAGCAGCATTATACAGCATAGCCAAAAGGTTAAAGCAACTCAAGTGTCCATCAATGGATGAATGGATAAACAAAATGTGGTGTATACACACAATGGAATACTACTCAGCCTTAAAAATGAAGGAAATTCTGACCCATGCTATGACATAGATAAACCTCGAAGACATAAGGCTAAGTGAAATAGGCCAGTCACAAAAGGACAAATACTGTGTGATTCCACTTATATGAAGTATCTAGAGTAGTCAAATTCATAGAGACAGAAAGTAGAATGGTGGCTGCGAGGGGCTTAGGGAGAGAGGAATGGAAAGTTATTGTTTAATGGGTACAGATTTTCACGTTGGGTAGATGAAAAAGTTCTGGAGATGGATGGTGGTGACGGTTATACAGCAAGGGAATGTACTTAATGCCACTGAACTACTTAAATATGGCAAAAACAAAACAAAACCAATGAAGGAAACAAAAAAGCAAATGTTGGCAAGGATACAAACAAAAAACAAATATTGGCAAGGATATGGAGAAACTAGAAACCTCATACATTGCTGAGTTTTTAAAATGGTACAATCGGGACTTCCCTTGTGGAGCAGTGGTTAAGAATCCACCTGCCAATGCAGAGGACCCAGGTTTGAGCCCTTGTCCGGGAAGATCCCACATGCTGCAGAGCAACGAAGCCCGTGCACCACAACTACTGAGCCTGTGCTCTGGAGCCTGTGAGCCACAACTACTGAGCCCTCATGCCACAACTACTGAGCCTGAGCGCCTAGAGCCCGTGCTCTGCAACAAGAGAAGCTACTGCAATGAGAAGCCCGTGCACCGCGAGGAAGAGTAGCCCCCACTCACCGCAACTAGAGAAAGCCCACGCGCAGCAACGAAGACCCAATGCAGCCAAAAATAAAATAAGTAAATTCGTTAATTAAAATGGTACAATCACTTCTGAGTTTGGTAGTTCCTCAAAATGTTAAACAGAGATGCCATATTACACAGCAATTCCACTCCTAGATAATATATATCCCTAAAAAAATTTAAAATAGATGTCCATATAAAACATGTACACAAATGTTCATAGTAACATTCTTCATAATAGCCAAAAAATGGAAACAGCTCAAATTTCCATGAACCGATGAATGGATAAACAAAATGTGGTATATCCATATAATGGAATTTTACTCACCAATAAAAATGAATGAAGTACATGCTACAACACGGATGAATCTTGAAAACATTATGCTGAGTGAAAGAAACTCGACACAAAAGGCCCCATATCATATGACTCCATTTTAAAGAAATGTCCAAAATAGTCAAGTGCATAGAGATAGAAAATAGGTTAGAAGTTTTCAGGGGCTGGGCAGAGTGGGGAATGGAGAGGGACGTGACTGGGTCTGGGTTTCATTTCGGGGTGACGAAGATGTTCTGAAATTTGATAGTGTTGGTGGTTGCACAACCTTGTAAGTGAATTGTACACTTTAAAGGGATGAATTTTGTAGTATGTGAATTATAACTCAGTAAAGCTTTTTCGGAAGAAAAAATAAGTAGGGATTAGCTACCTGCAAGCTAGTGTTCATTTCCTCATTCATTCATTTACCAAATATTTGGGGCACATCCCTTGAGCGAGGGATTGTGTTAGGTACTGGGCATAATGGCATTTGGAAAAAGATTCGTGGTGACCAGATTGGAAGGGCACCAAGAATTATATGGACAGGTGACAATACTGGGAGTTAGCCAATACAGAGAATCACATCGCTTCTCAGTCAAAAATCATTTCTTTACATTCTTTTTACCGTAAATAGACAAACCAAGGAAGGAAAACAAGCTCTTCTTCAGCTCTTTTGTGATCCAAAGAAAGCTCCGTGGTGTCTGAGGGGCTTCAGAAAAGAGCTTTAGAATCATAAAAAACAGACTTGAATTTTGATTTTGAAATCTAATGAAAAACACACCATATGCCCATCTTTGCCAAGAGCCTGAAGTGAAAAGTGAAGCTAGGAGAGCAGCAAGCGGTCTGGAGGCCTGGATCTTCATTCCTCACACATCGTTGACAAAAAACACTGTATATAGTGAGTGGCCAAGGAGCTGAGGCCAGCTTGGTTGGACAAGAACGGCATGTGAAAGTGTCACCTGCTCCAACATGTCTCCTTCTTGTCCCCTCAACCGCATTTGCCCCAGGTACATTCATAGATTTTAATGGGGCTGTGTGGCATGGGACAGTTCGTACCCAGACATTGTCTCTTAGGCCAGTGGTGTCTTCAGGGAGAAGGAAAGCTTACCTAGTGTAAGAAGACTCCCCTAGATGGTGTGAAGAGGACCGGGTTTGGAGTTATTGATTACCTATTAACTCTCTTATCACTGTCCTTGAAGTTATAGAGTGGTCCTCAGGCTGTATTCATCATCTTTCCTACCGTGAACTGCTCGTTAACATTTATAAGAAAAGCCCAATCAAGTTTTGTTAAACTGATTCTAACAGAGTTGAGCAATCTTGCTGAAAGTTTAATTTGCTTCCAAATAACTTGGTTGACTCTCACATTACTTCCATAAGAATTCCTACAGATGGTGAGCTCTTACGTTGAAAAGAACTCAGTTACAAACAACTCCATCAAAAAAATGAGATTTTTTTTTTGCTTTGAATTGATTTTTTCCTTTGACTCCAATAAAATGATATAATCCCAAAATAAATGCTCCCAACCTAAAGAAAATTCAAACATTAAAGGAATCAAATAATTGTTGGCTGTACGGAAGCAAAGTAATTTATTTCTCTTTCTAAAATGTGCCAGTGGGTAAGTCGGTCTTGAGTTACCACCCCTCTGAAGATGGATGCCATAATCTGCTCAAATATAATACTCTGAGCAACATGGATGGGCTTGGAGGGCATTATGTTAAGTGAAATAAGTCAGACAGAGAAAGACAAATAGTGTATGATCTTACTTACGTGTGGAATCTAAAAAGTACAACAAACTAGTGAGTATAACAAAAAAGAGGCAGACTCACAGATACAGAGAACAAACTAGTGGTTACCAGTGGGGCCGGGCGTGGGCAATATAGGGGTGGAGAGTGGGAGGTACAAAGGATTGGGTGTAAGCTAGGCTTAAGGATGCAGTGTACAGCACAGGGAATATGGCCAATATTTTGTAATAACCGTAAATGGAAAATAACATTTAAAATTGTGTAAAAATGAAACAATGCACAAAATTTTAAAAATAAAAAAACTAAAATTGTCAAGAAATGTAATGCTCTGAGTTGATCCAGAACCTGTTAAAGGCTCCACTGACATTGCTGCCCTGCTGAAGGATCCGAAAGTGGTTTTTAGGGAGCCTGCGCCCTCCTAATTAGCCAGTCCTCCTTCTGCACTTCCCACGGGAGGATTCCAGGTGGGTGTTCAAGGGGAGCGCTCAGCTCCTCTGGGTCAAGTGGACCCAGGATTTACATAATTCCAGCTTCACAAGTCTTTGAGGGAAACTGCATTTAGGAAGCAACGAAAAGAGAAGATTGTGGGTGTCAAGTTCACAATGCTCCAATCTGAGGGCATTTTTCTTTAGCGCCCCTTCACATTTTCAAGTGGGAGTGAAAATTAAATTCACTGGGAACAGAATCATCTCCAGGATTTCCGTTAGGCAAAGCCTGGAGGCAGCCTTTTGGTTGGAAGGATGGCGCAAGTACAGACTTCTTGAAGCTGAGGGAACGGGGCAAGGGTGCAGGTTTAGGATGTTTGTTTGGGCTGACTAGGGGGCTACCCGAGATGGGAGGGGTGGGGAAGCCCCCTCCGCCCTGCCTCCAGCCATCCCTCGGTGCACCCGCAAATGAAACAGGACTGGAAGCTGCCCTTGGAAGCCAGAATAATGGCCACCAGGAAACAGACCAAGCTCACACCACCTCTAGCAAAGGGACAGATTTTCAGTGCTAAGAGCTGGCTCTGGCCCCTTCTGGTCTGTGTTGGCCCATCCTTTCAAATATGTCCAAGGCAGTGCCAAAGCGTGGCTTCTCTCCCAGACCTGGAAAGAAAGAGTGTTGTAAAAGATGCAGTGTGCCTTCCAAATGGCCCATCTGCACACAGGCTGCCGCCCAGCCCAAGGGTGCTCTGAACCAGGAGCAAAGCCTTTTGCAACAGAACGGAACCAGAGGTCAGAGACAGGCTCAGACCTGGGAGGGGAGGAAAAAGACACCCACTTCCCTTTTCTGCTCAATCTTTGGGGTGATCAGGGTGGTGGTGGTTAGTCTGTGCCTATTCCCAACAGATCTCAGCTGGACAACACCAAGGCCAACACCCCTGGCTTGGATGGAGTCTTTTGTTTTGTTTTACATGACAGAGAGACACCACACTTTGATTTTTTTAAATGAATGATACCATTTTGAACAAAGGAAAAAAAAAAAAGATCCTCTCTACGTATCCACAATAAAGACCACAAATGTATCTATTTTTCCCATTACAACAAAACACTCTTCTAGCGAAAAGCCAAAATCTACACAATGTACTGATACTGGTTTTTTCTATTATGTTTCATTGCTTGGGGGGAAAAAAAACCTTCAATCATCTGTGCAAATATGAGTATTTTTCCACAAAAATAATTTCTTGCTTAAAAAAAAAAAAAAAAGAAAAAGGGTAACAGCACCGTGTGAGTTTTCTCTGGACCTGAGCTCTATAATATTTCAGGAGCTCTTGCTTAGAACATAGGCTTTTAAATTAATAGCAAGGTATTAAAACATCCCGTCACCAGAACAGGATGCTTACTCAATCGATCCTCATTATTTGTGGATCCCATACTTGCGGATTCCTCTAGTTACTAAATGTACCTGTAGCCCCAAATTCAATGCTTGTGGCGCTTTCACAGTCATCCGTGGACACGCTCAGACACATTTGCCTTCTTTCATCAGCTCTCATACTGTAAACGTGTCCTTTTCATGGTCTGTTTAAGGCCACATTTTTTTTTTGCATTTTTGTGCTTTCCGTTGTTGATTTCTCTGTTTAAAATGGCCCCCAAGCATAGTGCTGAAGTGCTGTCCAGTGTTCCTAAGTATAACAGGCAGTGATGTGCCTTGCAGAGGACATAGGTGTGTTAGATAAGCTTCATTCAGGCTCGAGTTATGGTGCTATTG
Source organism: Grampus griseus (assembly GCF_964374135.1). Taxonomy (NCBI): domain Eukaryota; kingdom Metazoa; phylum Chordata; class Mammalia; order Artiodactyla; family Delphinidae; genus Grampus; species Grampus griseus. The sequence continues at coordinate 71,281,707 of NC_138997.1, read as the reverse complement.
GTCATGAGTTCAATGTTAATGGATCAATACTATACATTAAGTAAGGAGTCTATAAACAGAAACGCGTCTAAAACAAGGTTATATATTGATTGACTGCTGAGAACGTGTCCAGAAGCTTTCAGGAAGCTAACCCTATATTTCTCCTGGGAACAATGTTCAGTATTTGCTGATTCAGGGTTTGCAGTGACTTTATGGAATATAGCTACTGGCAATATGGAGAATCAACTGTATCAATTTTAGAAGTTGGAGGTGCAAATCAGGATAGGACATGAGCCTACCTGGGTGGGTCAGGGCCTACCTGGATGCAGAGGCCAGTTCGAGCAGGCCAGTCCAGGTAAGCCAGTGAGGGGAACTAGGTGAGAACTTTGCAGTGAGGCCCACCGGGCTAGAAGTGCAGTACTAGGGACTGGGTCAATATGGAGAATTGGGGGAGGGGGTGGGGGGGGCAGAGGCCCGTGAATGTGAGGGATGCAGTCATTTGGAAACAATTTCAGTACCCAAGGGTTGGTTTTCATGGGGTCTGTATATCCAGTGGGGGTGAACGTTCAGGAGCCGGGTGGGATAATATAGGCGCCTGAACAATCTTGATTGGGTAAATTAATTCTGGGCCTGACCTCAGGTACAATAATCCCTTTCTCCTCGCACCATTTTTGGGATGATTCTCCTGGGGACCTCCAACAGAAAACTTCTAACAGAAAGCTTTCCAACAGGAAGACCTGAAGACACAAAAAGATTCCTGAAAAATCTAGTTTTACTTTATATTTGATAGGAAATCTAATCAGACTGGCTGTTGGCTGTCAGATTAAAAGTGAGAGTTTCTCCTTTCACGTCTGTTGCTACTGTCCACGCAGGCCTCTCTTCTTTTCATTAGGACTCTGATCCCAGCACAGTTCCAAGCCACCCTATCCTGACATGCTTCCCCATGGCACAATTCAAAAAAATCCCCCAACTTTCCACACTGGCTGCACATTTGAAGCTTCTGGGGAGCTTTAAAAAACCCTGATGTCAGACCCCCACTTCAGACCAATCAGATCAGAATTTCTGGGGGACGGGACCTGAGCATGGGTATTTTTTTCAGTGCCCGTGTGATTCTAATATATTGGCCCCAAGTGACTGAGGTATGCCTGGTACAGTGATTCTCAATCCTGCCTGCAATTAGAATCACTCTGGGACTTAAAGTAAATCTCAGGTGAATTGATTCGGAACCCCCTTGCAGGTAGAGAAAGCCTGGGCACTGGTATATATATTTTAAAGCCCTTGAGAATCCCTGGCTTAGTGAGATGCCATAGTTATCACATGTTTGAAGTAAAATCTGCTAGAGAAAAGCAAGGAAGAGAGAGTGCAGAAAGTGCTGGTATAAATATGAATGTGGTGAAATATTTGAATGTGATAAATATATGAATATAGTGAAAGTGAAACCAGGCATTGGGTACCTTCTAAGATCCTGGTCCTCTGATTCTTCTAATCCATTGAATCTTCACCTGTGAGGGGAGGCAAGTGGGCCATTGAGGGGACCAGGGGGAGTTGGGAGGGGCAGATCTAGGGCCATATTACCCAGGAACTGCCCCAGTGTGAGGTCTACTACCTTCAGTTTGGCTGCTGCAGTTGGCCAGGCCTTTGGAACTGACACTGGCACTCAGCATGGGTCTCCAGTGACCACTGGGGCAGTGGTTTCTTCTCTTCAGGGCCCCCCTTTCTTACACAGCTGCCCCCCTGAGATGTTACACCCCCCATACCCCTCTCTACCCTGGCCAGGAGGGATGGCCCACAGTCAATGACTGACTAGCAGGGGTGTTGGAGTCTGATTCCCCTGCCTCAAGGTGGGATGAATTCTGAAGGGTAATCCATGTTCTCTGTCAGATCAGGCTAAAGCTAGAGTAACTGTGGCTCTATCTTTGCTTACAATTTCGCTGCCCTATCCTGCTTCCCTCACTCCCCTTCTCTTGAGAGCCCTTCCTCAAGAAATCCTTTGTACAAGAATCCTTGTCTCAGGTTCTGCCTCTAGATAACCTGTCTTATGACAATAGTGATTAGATAGTATGTGGGTGATGGGGAGGTTGGGGCAGAAAGAATATGAACTTGGGAGTCAGATATGTCTGGGTTTAGCGCCAATGTTATTACTTCTTAGCTGCAAGAATCCATCAAGTTACCTGGAAGCTATGATCCTCTGTTTTTTCTCTTTACAATGTGGGATGGCCACACATCCCTTGCAAGGATGTTGTGAGGATGACATTAAATGCAACAAGAGAATGGATGTGAATGTCCATGGCACATAGTAGGGATCCAGTAACGTCAAGTTTTCTTGCCTCCTGGAACCTTCCTGCCATCTCCCTCTAAACTTGGTTCTCCACTGTTCTCTTTGGTCCCCATGCACGATGATTTTCTTAGTCTCTCCATTCTCTTTCTCTTTTTTTCCTTCTGTACCTTCCTTTTACTATCTCTCTTTCCCAGGGTTTCTCACCTCATTTTTTTGTAGTGCTTTCCACTTCCTCCAACCATGATAGACTAAGAAAGATATACAGTAATATCCAGAAATACAGATCCTTGTTCTGTGGGCCATGGCCAGGGAAGCTGCAGTGAAGTTATCCATTTTTGCCAGCTCAGCAGAATTAGGCTGCGTTCAGTTTTATCAACAGGACTCAGGAGGCTGGTTTGTGGCTTTTTCTGAGATAGTGTTTAGCCAGGAAAGGATACGCTATTTTCCTTGTAAGATGAAAATAAGGCCATTAAAAGCCAATTACACTAGCGCTTGACATAAAGAACCCTCATCAACTTCAGTCTTCAATTTCTGGGCCAAACAGTGGAGCAGAGGGAGCTGATCCCTGCAGCCAGGACTTGAGACAAGAGTTTACTGGCTCAGCCACAAACTGGTTGTGGGACTTTGGGGAGATTGCATAACCTCCTTAGGGCCTAGTTTTCTCCATCACCAGGAAGGTTCTATAGCAAAATACGTGCCAGCTACTCCACAAGGGACCTCCTAGAATTCATAAAATGTTTTTTTGGGGAAGCACTGGAATCCTGTGCAGAAACTGATTGAAAACAATATATTTTGTTACAAATATTCTTGTGAATAACATTATGAAACCATTGCAATTCAACTCTCCAGGGCATGGAGTATATGGTAAGTCATGTCTGTCATGATAACACTCTCCAGTGAAGAGGGTGGGAAATCTGAAAGTCACACACATTAGACTTGAGCGCCCAATACCAGCTGCTCAAGTGGATTTTTATACTAATAATTATTATCATAAGTCTAATGGAACAGTCTGAGCTAAGCAATATACTGTGCCTGCCCAACTACTTTTTTTCTCCTTCTGGCATCAGCACTCCCTTTCCCCTGGGGATCTCCGTCTCCACCCCTTGGTCCTAGTGGGGCTGTGATCATGGCGTCTCATTGCCCGACCGGTTCACCCCGCCCCCCTTGCAGGACGGGTGGGCACAGGACCCAGCCTCTGCTGAGCACAGTCCACTTCTCTCTGGTCACAGGCATTGGTCCAAGGGGTAGATGGTTCATCAAGTCAATCGGAAGCCTTCTCCAGCATTTTGGAATAAGAGGGAGAAGGACAGCATCCTCCGCCTTTCTGAAAACAAGTTGTAAGGAGGAGGCCTGCCATCCATCTTTCCTGTCACATGGGGTGGGGGCGGATAGAATTCTACCAACACACTCGGAAGCACGAGAGATGTGCAGAGGCCAGATGTGGAGAGAGAAGAGAACACGGACATTCTTTGAACCAGATGCCCCCCTCTGGACTTCCCAATTAGGTGAGCCAATGAAATCTCTCTTTTTCTTTAGTTGGTTTGAACTGAGGTTATGTTACATAACTCACTACAAAGTTAAAAAATCTAATTTTAAAAATATAAACTTCCATTCAGGTAGATATTCTCCTTCCTCAAGTATCTTATAGTAAAGAATATATGTGATTAGGATAGAATGAGTCCATTCAGTGTTAATATATTGCAATTACAATTGACCCTTGAATAACAGGGGTTTGAACAGTGCGGTTCTACTTACATGCGATTTTTTTCAATAGTAAATACAGTGCTACACGATTGAACATTGGTTGAATCTGAGGATGTGGATCGTGTATACGGGGAAACATGGATACCTAGGGCTGACTATGAGTTATATATGGATTTTCAACTTTGGTTAAGGTTGGTGCCTCTAACCCCCAGATTATTCAAGGGTCAACTGTATTTCAATATTATTATAAAGAGAAGTAGAATCAATATCTTGGTGTAAGTTATATATGATTTAATGTAAAAAAAAGTCTCTTGGGAAGTAGGGGCATAATTTGATCAATAGTCTTTCCAACACAAAACCCAGCCATCTTATAATGGGCTTTTGCTACTTTTTCCAACATAGGATGTTTTAGGGCATCATGAGCTTGGGAAGGCTGCAACACAGAGAACACTTTGCTCATCCTTTTTCATCAGTGCACTTCTAGGTGGGCACAGATTTTAGGTCTCTTAGTCAAAGGTGTACTCTCTGCTCAGAATATTAAAGAACAACCAAGAGATGGGAAAGGGCAAAGCAGTCGTCTTGAATCTTGGGTCTCCCGGGTTTTAGTCTAGTACTTTTACTATCAGGGGTGCTGTGTCCGTTTAATTCAAGTTTATATTTCTCACATCTGTTTCGCATGCACATGCATATATGTGAAAGCACTTCTTGTCCTAACTGTGATGGGGAAGATATTTAAGGCTGTAAATATTTACCAAGTGTATATAAAACAGCAGTGTGGGCTGCTACGGCCAATGAAGGAGAATTACAGTACTGGGGCCCCACTTCCGGCTCCACGGCTCATTCCTGTGTGACCTTGGGCAGGCCAATTAAAAACTGTGTTCTTGCACTGCATTTGAGCAAAGGAGATGCTAATCTTTATTGGCCAGCTCTCCAGAAGCAATAACCTCTGAGGACAATACCTGCTATTCAGAACAGAAATCGAAGAGGTATCTCATTGGGACCGCACTTCTATTACTTTTTCTCTCTCTCCTTTTTTTTTCCTCTCTCTTTTTTTAAGGGAGGAGGAGTGGTGGGGCAAAAGGGATGTATCCTTGACAGGCTTGCGAAAGACAAAACTTCATTGTCTCAAAAAAATTAGCGAGCATCTGCTTCTGCATGTCACTGTGTGGTAAGAAGACAACCATGTGAATAAAGTAGCCAGTTTTGCAATTCCCCTCAGAGAAGGTGGTAGGAAAAGTGGATGGCAGGGCGATTGTCACCACATCTCAGGGACACTGCTTGGCCCTTCTTGCCCCTTAGAATAGAATAGCAGGGCTTTGAGACAGGATTTGGGTGTTAAGGTGATTCTGTTCCTAACTCTTGTGACTTTAACAGAAATCGTCTCTCCTTTGAGTGCCAGGTTTTGATACTAGAAACATGGAAATGATAATGCTCATATTTAAGTGTGTTGAAACAGTTATACACAAGCACCTAACAAAATGGCAATTAGAAGCAGCCTTGGTTTTCTACCCCCTTCCATTTATTCATTTACTTTGATAGTATTTGACAATAGGACAGCAAATCTCCATATTTTGTTCCCAGGGAGCAAATGCTCCTGTCCTACACACACAACCAGCGGATCCCATCATAGTCTATGTTTAGACTCCAGAGAAATGTCTTGAATGTATATCGTTCCTTTATATCAAGGAACGAACCAACCTGTATAAAGAAACCAGGCCAAGATCTGTTGTTTAAAACTTCTGTTTGGAGTGAAGGTGTTATAAGCTTTCTCTTATACACAGGATCTAGGTAACCTTTCTCCCATCCACCCCCTCCAAAAAAAAAAGCAATTTAGGTAATAATCTGGATGACCTACATGGAAGAATCTTGGGTTGTACTAATAATTTAGGACTGAATTATTGCCTCAATTTTTTCACATCCCTTTTACCACTGAGACAACAGAACATATGCAAAAGAAGTTTTATGAGTGGAAATCCAATTTCCACTGGCAAAGAATCTCAGAATGCAAATGGGAGGATCCCAGTAATCAGGTCCCATGTAACCTCACATTTGCAACATCATAGACATGGAGAAAGGAATGTTCTGGCCTCCGAAGAACTTGTGTTTTGCTTTTCCCAAAGCAGTAGTTCTCAAACTCTTTTTGGAATCTATTTCCAATGACAGAAACATTTCATGACCCACTAAACTAATCTGTTTGTACCAACCACTGCATGAAAAATATAGTCGTAGAAGATCGTGGGTGCAACTTTCATGAAATTTCCTGAGTAATTTCAAAAGTAAAGGATTGATCTATTCCAGGAGCAAGAAAATACTCCCAGTCCTGATAAGAATCCCCTCATTTGCAAGTGCTTTGCACTGTTCATATCCTTTCACACTCTATTTACTTTTTCACATCAACCCTGTGAAGCTGTGGCATCGCCCGGTCCTCAAGACAACATGAGGTAGGTATAATTATTCTTGTATTTCATCACTTCTAAGATGCCAAAGGGTGGAATATGCACCTTTTTTTAATGTACCACCCAGAAAGAAAACAGTATGTTGCCGGTTAAACGATGACACACAATCAACTGTAAAACAAAACAAAACAAAAAGACCATGCAGTTTCAGATATGTTAAGATGTGAAAGAATGAGCGTCTCAGAACTGATGAACACTGGACTTCCCCTTTTACAGAGGAGGAAACGTATGCCTAGTTCAAGGTCAGGCTGCTGATGGAGACTGAAGCCTGAAGCAGCACACTCAAACTCAGACCTTCTGACCTGAAACGAATGTTTGAAGTTTTCAAGAGAAGTCTAGAAAGGTTTGTTAACATTTCTAATTGTTGGTGCTCCTTTGGAGATTTAGACATTAGAAAACAAGCCAGATTTTCGGGAAGGGGAGGAAACAGCCCCTGACAGAGGGTGGTGGCTGGGGCAGTGGCAGAGCAGCTAGGAGAGCTCAGCAGGAATTAACTCCCCTGCAGAGATGTCCTTCTCCCTCTGGAGTGCTTCCTTGGCTGTGGAACAAGCTGACTTGATTGTAGAGGAAGCACAGGGCTCTATATCAGCTTCTTGACCTTTTAGCCTTCTCTTTAAAAAGTCAGTAAAAGAAACATGAGGAGGGAGAAGAGGAGGAGTAGAGAAAATGAGCCTGCGGTCTTAGTGCTCTTCTGCTGAGAAGAGAGCACTGACAAGCATATCGAGCACATGCTTACTTGCTAACAATGAGGGGCGCAAGTGATTTCTTTTAAGCCTTGAGGTGAAATTGATGATAAAGAGCCACCAGTTACAGAGGGACCACCCTGCATCCATAACTCTGAAAAACACATCAGCTTAGGGGGAACTGTTGTCAATGGTGGAAACAACCACGGAGACTGTGCCATTGTAGAAATACTGCGCCTCGCTGGTTTGCAAAAGAAATCTCCCCAACTTAGCGGAGGAAGTGGAGGGCCTTGGAAGGCAGTTTGTTTCCTTGTGGCCAGTGACTGATTTTCCACCAAATGTGCATTGGCTAATTCTCACAAGAGTATTTAGAATGAAGGGAGGGTTTCAGGTTCGACTCACATGAGCTGCTTTTCTTTGGACAGTCTTTGTTTCCTCCCGTCTGGTCGGCAGTCCTTCCGGGACCTTCCTCAATCCCTGGCGGGGGCTGAGACCCAGTCCTTGTTCGGGATGAAAAGGTATTGGAAGGCCGGCTGCTCTAATTGGAGTTTGCACCTGCAGACCCCAGCCTCGGAGGCGGCTGGGCTCTGATGCCGCTGTGTGTGTATGTGTGTGTGTGTGTGTGTGCACGCGTGTGCGCGCGCGCGTGTGTGTGTGTGTGTGTGTGTGTGCGCGCGCGCGTTTGATTTTTCTCAATGAACACTGGGACACTGCACGGTTTTTTGGCCTAAGTAGGCTGGAGAGGATCCAAGCTGCTCAGCCACTTTCTCCACTCTGGTGGGGAGGGACCCTCTTTTCTCTCCTGTATAAGGAGGGATTTTCAGCCCTGCGAGTATATCCAGTGTATTCTGATCTAATCTCTTCTGGCCCCAAGAGAACTTATCCCGATAAAAGGTGCCCTTCAGGTACTATGAGAGGGTGTCACAGCCGGGCTTTCACCCACCCAGAAGCTGCTGCATTTTTTATGAGTTTCTCACACTTGACTCTAGTAACACAATCCAGGCAGCGCTCAAGAACGATGGCTACAGCCTCTGTGCTCAGCCCAAGGAGAGGGAGATGGAAAAACTGCCCAGGAAGATTTCATTAATGACTGTGCCTCTGTCACCCTCACAGCACCCTGGTGCCTGAGCTCCATCCTAACGCACATATTTAATGTGTACAATCTGATCAATTTTGGCATCCAGATATGCCCACGAAATCATCACCACCGTTGACTGAAAACAAATGCACAACCTATAAGCTGAGAATTATGTTTTACTTGGCGGACAAAACTGAGGACTTAAGCCCAGAAGCCAGCCTCTCAGGTAGCTCTGAGGGACTGCTCCGCAGGGGTAAGGGAGGGCCCAGAACATAGAGAAGTTTTGCAACAAAAACTGGGTAGTTGGAACATCAAAAGATTACTATTAATTAAAGAAAACCTGACATCTCAAGTTCATAAATTTAGCATCTTGTATGAGAAGATGCAAGAGTCTGGGCTCATTGAAATCATTCCTTTGATATACACCTTAACTACCTAGGGCCTGGATCTTGCTTTTCTCCATCCTGAATGCCCTCAGGGTGTACTGTTTGTGGGGGCTGCAGTCGCTGCTCACTGGACGGTCGCAACATCCTGTGTTTACTGATACGGCAGGTGACACTCTTCGTCCACACCACAGTTGAGATAATAAACATGTCCATCACCTCCCTAAGTTCCCTTACGCTCCTTTATAATCCCTCCTCTAGCTCACCCCTCCACTCCACATCCCCAGGCAACCGTAAATTTGCTTCCTAGAACTATAGATTATTTGCATTTTCTAGAATCCTATATAAATAGAATCAGACAGAATGTTCTTTTGTCTGGCTTCTTCCACTCAGCAAAATACTTTTGAGATTCATTCATACTGTATGTATGCATAGTTTGTTCCTTTTTACTGCTCAGTACTTTTCCATGGTGGTCTGTCCATTCATTCACCTGTTGATGGGCATTTGGGTTGTTCCTAGCTTGGGGTGATTACAAATAAAGCTGCTGTGAATATATGTGCACAAGACTTTGTGTGGATATAAGCCTTCTTTTTCTTTTTTTTTTTTTTTTGCACTACACGGGCCTCTCACTGTTGTGGCCTCTCCCGTTGCGGAGCACAGGCTCCGGATGCGCAGGCCCAGCGGCCATGGCTCACGGGCCCAGCCGCTCCGCGGCATGTGGGATCTTCCCGGACCGGGACACGAACCCGTGTCCCCTGCATCAGCAGGCAGACTCTCAACCACTGCGCCACCAGAGAAGCTCATAAGCCTTCATTTTTTGGTAAATTCTGAGGAGTGCAAAGGCTGGATCGTATGGCAGGTATAGGTTCAACTTTTTAAGAAACTGTCAGACTGTTGTCCAAAGTGGTTGTACCATTTTTTTTTCCCACAAGTACTTGCAGTTCCTATATGCTTTCCAACATTCGGTATGGTCATCCTTTCTAGGTTTAGCTATCCTAAAATGTATGTAATGGTGTCTCAATCTGGTTTTAATTTGCTTTCCCCTGATGACTAATAATGTTGTGCATCTTTCCATGTGTTTACTTGTTATCTGTAAATCTTCTTTTGGCAAAGTGACTGTCCAAATCTTTTGACCATTTCTTAAATTGGCTTGTCTATTTTCTTGTGATTTAGTTTTGAGAGGTCATTATACGTTCTCCCAGGGATATTTTTTATTTACAGAATTATCCTGGAATGTAAGACATCGCGTAGACAGTTTTCATGGAATTTTCAGCACTAAGAGCACATGCGGAACAATTTGGGGGCCCAAGGCCTTCTAGCCCCTGGAGATCACTCTCCCTGTGTGTCTTGCTCTGCCTTATAATGATGAAAGCAGGCTATGTCAGAAGTTAAGACAGGCCTGGGCCATGCCCACTTTTTGAGGCTCTTGAGATATTTAAAATAAAAGAAATTCCAAAATAGACATGTGAAAAGCGTGATATATTTTAAATGTATATATTGAACAAATTAGTGCTTTTGACCACATGCAAAAATTCAGCATGTATATAACATGGGAGAGGATGTCAAAATTTTAAATTTGAGGCCCAATGTGGGGCCTGAGACAAAGGACTCTTGTGTCCCACTGGTCACCTTGTGATAAGCCATGAGACACCAGCACCAGCCTGGGCACTTCCCGCATACCCCGTTTACCCTAAAGTCATATCTGGCATGATCACTCTTTAGTCATTTATGCTTGGGATTAAATGAATGCCACAGAGGTGGCTATGGAAGAAAGGACCATTTCCCAGCTAGACACAAATTTGCTGCCAGAATGGTGACACTGGGAAGGTTAATCATGGCCATCAGGGCCTTTCGGAGGGACCCCCCCTTGCTCCACCCACATGTCAGCCTATGGCGCCCGAGGCTTCCTTTGGGTGATTAGTCTTGGCCTTTTCCAGTTAGCTTGAGGTCAGAATGGCAGGGTGACTAGGAATGGGGTTGCTTCGCCTGAAGAATTCCCAGAGGCCTCCCAGCCAGACCCACAGAAACTCCTGCCCTCTGGGGAATTTCGCCATCACCTCTGCAACTTTAATCTCCTTTCACCTCTCGTTGTATCAAGTGCGGTGGTTCTCCGTATGGGGTGGTTTTGCCCTCCAGGGGACATCTGACAACTTCTGGAGACATTGTTGATTGTCAAAACTGGGGAGATATTACTGGCATCTAGTGAGCAGAAGCCAGGGTTGCTGTTCAATATGCTACAAGACAGCTCTCCACCTCCAAGAAATATCCAGCCCTAAATGCCAGTGTTGGCGAGGTTGGGAAACCTCCATCTTGATGATTTAATCGGGTGTCAATCAGAGCGAACAGAGAAAATGACTGATGTAGATTCTGAAAAAGCGGTCCTTTGTCCATTAAACAGACAAACACCACAGTATGGACGCAGAGAGTTGATCAGGAAGCTTGAGGCGTCGTGAAGGGTGGGCTACCCAAGACCTCTCACCACCTTCCTCTGCCTTCCCTTCTGCCTCCTGTTAAGAGCTTTGAAGTATAACGGACCTGGTTTCAAACCCAGTCCTGCTGCTTGGTGACTTTGGGCATGTTACTTAACCTCTTTAAACCTCAGTTTTTCTACCTGAAAAATGGAAATTATCATAATACCTTTCAGAATCATGTGAATTAAACAAGATAAGCCAAGCCATGTAAAGAGTTTTATGGTGTCTGGCACATGAGAAGAGCTCAGGAAGTGACCGATTATTATTATTTCACAAGTTGAGCACCTGCTGAACTCAACGTACCTTTTCCAGGTGTTTCCTGGCCACTCAGTGCATGTTGGTGACAAGTTTTTATTAATCTACAAAGCATTTACCCTAAAAGTCTTAGTAATGATAACACTTACCCTTCAGGAACAAAGCCCGATGGGTGTGTTGGATGCATTGTATTCTGAACCTCACTTTAGTGGTAAAAGAAATGAATGAAAAATGATTTAAGTTAAAACAGTGTAGTCTTAGTACTATTTACAATAGCCAAGACATGGAAGCAAGCAAAGTGTCCATTGACAGAGGAATGGATAAAGAAGATGTGGTACATATATACAATGGAACATTACTCAGCCATAAGAAAAGAACGAAATCATGCCATTTGCAGCAACATAGATGGACCTAGAGATTATCATACTAAGTGAGGTAAGTCAGACAGAGAAAGACAAATATCATGTGATATCACTTATATGAGGAATCTAAAATATGGCACAAATGAACTTATTTATAAAACAGAATCAGACTCACAGACATAGAAAACAAACTTATGGTTACCAAAGGGGAGATGTGGTAGGGGGAGGGATAAATTAGGAGGTTGGGATTAACATATACACACTACTATATATAAAATAGATAATCAACAAGGACCTACTGGATAGCACAGGGAACTCTACTCAATATTCTGTAATAACCTATAAGAGAAAGGAGTCTGAAAAAGAATGGATATACGTATATGTATAACAGCCACTTTGCTGTACACCTGAAATTAACACAACATTGTAAATCAACTATACCCCAATATAAAATAAAAATTAAATTAAAAAAAACAATGTAGTCTATATTGAGGTATTTATGCGTGTGTGTAGATGTAAGCCTAAATATTTGTTTATGGTCCATGGAAAGAAATTTACAAAATGAAGTTTGTCAGAAACACAGCACTAGCTGGGACTCTTGGAGCAAATCCTTGGGGACTCTTGGGCTGTCCCGTTCCAGGACGGAGCAGGATTCCATGTCAAGTGACTTGGATAACATCTCACGTGGGGTCAGTTACTTTGGCACCAGAAGGGCCTCTTTGCCAGATGGCCAAGCAGAGACTGTGAGGCTCGAGCCAGACTGAGCTCAGGGTGTTTCTGGAAGGTCATTGTTGCAAACCCAGAAAACCAGTTCTGTGAGGTTGGCTCAAAGCGGGTATTTAGTCAGAGTAACAGAGAGGTATGGTAATGGAGTGGAGGAAGTCTGGGTAAGGATTATAACCAGCACAGTCAAAAGGCTCTTCTCAGTTTTCAAAAGAGTGAGGGAGAAGTAATGCTTGGCCCTGGCCCTCAGACAATGCCTCGATTCTTGCCAACTGCAGGAGAGTGAGCCCGCAAAATGGCCAGTGAGCCAGGAGAGAATCCCGGTGACAAGCACTCAGCCAGGCAGCCCCCGGGGCCAAAAACGAAGGGCAGAAAATTTGGTTTAACTATATTTCTGCCTGTGTGTTTTCTCATGGGGGCAGGGGGACACCTTTAAAAACATAGGTATGCTCTGTACTTGGGGCGTACACAATGGAGCTAACACAAAGCAAGAATCCTTTGGGCTCCTTTGGCAAGGGAACCCTTAGGAAGCTTTGGACACTGAAGCCATGAAAGAACTGCCTAGGAACATTCTAGAAGACAGGCTAGATTTCCCAGTGTTTGGTCACCAGCCTAGGAGTGTGGCAGAGGCTTCCTGTGCAGGGGGTGAATGAATAGATGTAGGAACTTCCTTCCCTCACGTGGGCCGGTCTCAGTAGTAAGCAGTCAGGATGTGTAACCATTAGCATTTCCCCGCTGGGCTAGTCCATAAAAAGAAAGAGATTTACTTAAGTCAAAAGGTTCAAGGACCACAGAAATTGCCTTTTGGTAATAGGAGTGGCTGTCACTGAGGAATGTCACAAAGAACTGCTACTTCTACTCTTTACTTTCCCTCTGTCTAACCAGCTGAGAGAAGATAGATTTATGGAAGGGAGTTTGAGTGACAGGCATTCTGTCCATTCTTCTGATACTCTGTGAATTGAAATCAGCAGGAGCAGAGGTCTGCATGGCATCATCTTGACCTTTCATATAACAATGTTCTCGTAAGAGACGCCCTCATCTCTTATCTCTGGACACCAGGGAAAAAAGGGAAAACAACAGGCATTTTTGCATGGCCAGTGCTTCTGTTAGTGTCTCGACAAAAGGGTTTTGAATGAATGACTGATCAGTGGGAAATACCATACTTCTGTCAATGTGTTGGTGAAGATATTGATCACTATATCACTCACAGTTCCCTTTATAAAGTCTGATGTGGTCAATTTCTACTCCAAGTTTAGGTGAGGAAAGCTTTGTACCTATAAAGGAATGGCTTTCTTTCTTCCTTTCTGAAAATGAGGATGATGTCATTGGACATATCTCCCTTTTGCTCTAGTTGCCAGGAAGTTCAGGTTTAAATCTGATGCCCAGCTCTACCAATGATGAAGACTCTTGTGGCATGCACACTTGATTCTTATTTCCTCTGCTCTTGTTATCCTAATCTTATGTACATTTCCCCTGTTCCTAATTTAAATTCTTCATTATATTTCCCGTCATTGTATGTTCTTAGTCTCAGTTGCCTCTAATTGCCAGGCAGGTAGCAGTAAATGACTGAAGTAAGTGGGGTAATAGGGCATGGAGTGGACTGTGGCAAACAGAGAGAGGTCCTTCCTGGCCATTCTACTCAAATAGCATTGTCCCCTTCCCCCATTGTCAATCTCTAGCCCCGAACCGTGATTATTCACAGCATTTATCATTTTCTGCAATTATCTGATTTATCTGTTTACTCTCTCTTACCACTGCTATATCCCTAGCACCCACAACAGTGCCTGACACAGAACTGTCACCCAACCCACATCTGCCAGGTGAGTGAATCAAGGCATGAAAGTGGGACCAGTGTGGCTAGGTTTTTACTACATTGTAACAGAATTTGAAATTTGGATTTTATATGAAATCTTCTGGTTTTTAGATGTTGGTGGCAAGTATAAAAAATTAAAAACCCTCTGCTGGCCAGAAACGGGCCATGTTAGCGTGAGCCACTGTTCTACTTTGCATTTGCCAGCTGTAGCCACCAGTTTCTCTGTGGAATGAAGTAGAACACAGATAAATAAAAACCCGCATCTATTTTATGGTTAATGAAGCCCCATTGCCCTCTAGCATTTCATTATTGTTCTAGTTTTACATATGAGGAAATTAAAGCCCCTGAGGGCATAAAGTGAACCCGTGAGCTTAGAGGCAAGGCTCCTCCGGGGTCAGAGGTGGCCTCCTGGTCAGATATTCAGGAACGAGGGAGGAAGAGCCCCTTCTTGCGTCAGTTCCTCTTTTCTTCCTGTTCCAGAACCAGGGACTGGGTAGATGCTTCTCCCAACACAGGCTATGACCTATAATTCAGAGTCAGCCTCATGCTGGGTCTGTTCCTCTGCCTCTCAGTGCAGAAGGGACCATCAGTGTAGATGTTTCTTAAACTCCTTTCACATACCTGGCTCCCCTGCCACCAGTCAAGAACTATAAGCTTAAAATGTTTTAGGAGTGTGTGCGTGCGCACACACACACACACACACACACACACACACACACACACAATTGAATAACCAAACACACCTTGCAGTGCCTCTTTCATTTCTGTATCTTCAGTAGGATGTTGATGTTATTTGTTTTAGGAGACAGTCTCCTTATATCATTGGTAGAGTTGTAGGTTCTTTGTGATCTAGCAGACAATACCTCGTTTTTGAGAGCATGCCCAAGTTCTGACCAAGACTTATTTTCTTATGTATTCACCTTCCCAGAGAAAAGCTTTAAAATAAAATTCCAGTATTGAAATTTAGCTCTCTAACATTTTTAGGAAACTCTGAGATGTGGAAAATTCTTTAAAAATAATAGGATGTTTTTCCTTCTACAAGTTCGCCTAACCATTTTTTCCAGAATCCCTTTGATAAGGAAAATAAGCCAGGCTTTATTGGCATTTCTTAATTATTATTTTAAATTGTGGTAAAATATACATAATATAAAATGGACCATTTTCACCATTTCTAAGGGTACATACGGCTCAGGGGCACTTAGTACACTCACATTACTGGGCAACGATCAGCGCCATGCATCTCTAGATCTCTTTTCCTCTCTCCAACCTGAAACTCTGTACCCATTAAACAAAAACTTCTCATTCCCTCCTCCCCCCTGGCAACCACTATTCCACTTTCTGTCTCTATGAATTTGACTACTCTATGTACGTCGTATGAGTGGAATCATACAGTATTTGTCCCATTGTGATTGGTTTATTTCACCTAATATATAATGTCCTCAACGTTCATCCATCTGTGGTATGTGTCAGAATTCCCTTCCTTTTTAAGTTTGAATAGTATTCCATTGTATGTTTATACCCCACTTTCTTTATTCATTCATCTGTCCATGGACATCTGGGTTTCTTCCATCCCTTGGCAATTGTGAATAATGCTTCTATGAACAAGGGTATACACATATCTGGGTTCCTGTTTTCAATTATTCTGGGTATATACCCAGAAATGGAAGTGCTGGTTCATACTGTAGTACTATTTTAAGTTTTTGAGGAATCACCATACCAATTTCCCATTTTCCACAGTGGTTGCACCATGGTGCATTCCTACCAACAGTGCACAAGGGTTCCAATTTTTCTGCATCCTCGCTGACGCTTGTTATTTTGCGGATTTTTTTTTTTTTGATAGCAGACATTCTAATAGTTGTGAGGTGGTATTTCCTTTTCCTTGTGGTTTTGATTTGCATCTCCTAATAATTAGTGACACTGAGCATCTTTTCATGTGCTTATTTGCAATTTGAATATCTTCTTTGGAGAAATGTCTGTTTTGCCCATTTAAAAATTGGGTTGTTTTTATTGTTGAGTTGTAGAAGTTCTTTATATAGTCTTCATGTTAACTCCTTATCAAGTATATGCCTTGCAAATATTTTTCCTATGCCATGGGCTGCCTTGTCACTCTGTTGATTGTGTCTTTTGATGCTTAGAAGCTTTAAAGTATGATGCACTACTGACATTTCTGAGCTTCCACTTTTAGATGCTGAGCATCTTTTCATGTGCTTCTTGGCCATCTGTATGTCTTCTTGGAGAAATGTCTATTTAGATCTTCTGCCCATTTTTTGCTTGGGTTGTTTGTTTTTTGTAATATTGAACTGCATGAGCTGTTTATATATTTGGAGATTAACCCTTCCTCCATTGATTCATTTGCAAATATTTTCTCCCATCCTGAGGGTTGTCTTTTCATCTTGTTTATAGTTTCCTTTGCTGGACAAAACCTTTTAAGTTTCATTAGGTCTCATTTGTTTATTTTTGTTTTTATTTCCATTACTCTAGGAGGTGGGTGAAAAAAGTTCTTGCTGTGAATTATGTCAGAGTGTTCTTCCTATGTTTTCCTCTAAGAGTTTTATAGTGTCCCGTCCTACATTTAGGTCTCTAATCCATTTTGAGTTTATTTTTGTGTATGGTGTTAAGGAGTGTTCTGATTTCATTCTTTTACATGTAGCTGTCCAGTTTTCCCAACACCACTTACTGAAGAGGCTGTCTTTTCTCCATTGTATATCCTTGCCTCCTTCGTCATAGATTAGTTGACCATAGGTGCATGGATATATCCCTGGGCTTTCTAAACTGTTCCATTGATCTATATTTCTGTTTTTGTGCCAGTACCACAGTGTCTTGATTACTGTAGCTTCGTAGTATAGTCTGAAGTCAGGGAGTCTGATTCTGCCAGCTCTGTTTTATCCTGCAAGATTGTTTTGGCTCTATGGGATCTTTTGTGTTTCCATACAAATTTAAAGATTTTTTTGTTCTAATTCTGTAAAAAAAAAAAATGCCATTGGTAATTTGATAGGGATTGCATTGAATCTGTAGATTGCTTAGGGTAGTAGAGTCATTTTCACAATATTGATTATTCCAATCCAAGAACATGGTGTGTCTCTCCATCTGTTTGTGCCATCTTTGATTTCTTTCATCACAGTCTTACAGTTTTCTGAATACAGGTCTTTTACCTCCTTAGGTAGGTTTATTCCTAGGTATTTTATTCTTTTCGTTGCAATGGTGAATGGGATTGTTTCCTTAATTTCTATTTCTGATCTTTTGTTGTTAGTGTATAGGAATGCAAGAGATTTCTGTGCATTAATTTTGTATACTGCAATTTTACCAAATTCACTGATTAGCTCTAGTAGTTTTCTGGTGGCATCTTTAGGATTCTCTATGTACAGTATCATGTCATCTGCAAACAGTGACAGTTTTACTTCTTCTTTTCCGATTTGGATTCCATTTATTTCTTTTTCTTCTCTGATTGCTGTGCCTTGGACTTCCAAAACTATGCTGAATAATAGTGGCGAGAGTGGACATCCTTACCTTATTCCTGATCTTAAAGGAAATGCTTTCAGGTTTTCACCATTGAGAATGATGTTTCTTGTGGGTTTGCTGTATATGGCCTTTATTATGCTGAGGTAGATTCTCTCTATCCCCACATTCTGGAGAGTTTTTATCATAAATGGGTGTTGAATTTTGTCAAAAGCTTTTTCTGCATCTATTGAGATGATCATATGGTTGTTCTTCTTCTGTTTGTTACTATGGTGTATCACATTGATAGATTTGCATATACTGAAGAATCCTTGCATCCCTGGGATAAATCCCACTTGATCATGGTGTATGATCCGTTTAATGTGTTATTGGATTCTGTTTGCTAGTATTTTGTTGAGGATTTTTGCATCTATATTCATCAGTGATATTGAACTATAATTTTCTTTTTTTGTAGTATCTTTGTCTGGTTTTCGTGTCAGGGTGATAGTGGCCTCACAGAATGAGTTTGGGAGTGTTCCTTCCTCTGCAATTTTTTGGAAGAGTTTGAGAAGGATGTGTGTTAGCTCTTCTCTAAACGTTTGATAGAATTCACCTGTGAAGCCATCTGGTCCTGGACTTCTGTTTGTTGGAAGATTTTTAATCACAGTTTCAATTTCATTACTTGTGATTTGTCTGTTCATATTTTCTGTTTCTTCCTGGTTCAGTCTTGGAAGGTTATACCTTTCTAAGAATTTGATCATTTCTTCCAGGTTGTCCATTTTATTGGCATAGAGTTGCTTGTAGTAATCTCTTAGGATGCTTTGTGTTTCTGCAGTATCCATTGTAACTTCTCCTTTTTCATTTCTAATATTATTGATTTGAGTCTTCTCCCTCTTTTTCTTGATGAGTCTGACTAAAAGTTTGTCAATTTTGTTTATCTTCTCAAAGAACTGCTGTTAGTTTTATTGACTTTGCTATTGTTTTCTTTGTTTCTATTTCATTTATTTCTGCTCTGATCTTTATGATTGCTTTCCTTCTACTAACTTTGGGTTTTGTTTGTTCTTCTTTCTCTGGTTTCTTTAGGTGAAAGGTTAGATTGTTTATTTGAGATTTTTCTTGTTTATTGAGGTAGGATTGTGTTGCTATAAACTTCCCTCTTAGAACTGCTTTTGCTGCATCCCATAGGTTTTGGATCATTGTGTTTTCATTGTCATTTGTTTGTAGGTATTTTTTTATTACCTCCTTGATTTCTTCAGTGATCTCTTGGTTGTTTAGTAACGTATTGTTTAGCCTCCATGTGTTTGTGTTTTTTATGGTTTTTTTCCCTGTAATTTGTTTCTAATCTCATAGCATTGTGGTCCAAAAACATGCTTGACATGATTTCAATTTTCTTAAATTTACCGAGGTTTGATTTGTGACCCAAGATGTGATCTCTCCTGGAAAATGATCTGTGTGCGCTTGCGAAGAAAGTGTAATCTGCTGTTTTGGGATGGAATGTCCTATAAATATCAATGAAATCTATCTGTTCTATTGTGTCATTTAAAGCTTGTGTTTCCTTATTAATTTTCTGTCTGGATGATCTATCCATTCGTGTAAATGAGGTGTTACAGTGCCCCACTATTATTTTTTTTCCCACTATTATTGTGTTACTGTCAATTTCCTCTTTTATAGCTCTTAGCATTTGCCTTATGTATTGAGGTCTCCTATGTTGGATCCATATATATTTATAATTGTTATATCTTCTTCTTGGATTGATCCCTTGATCATTATGTATTGTCCTTCCTTGTCTCTCATAACATTCTTTGTTTTAAAGTCCATTTTATCTGATATGAGTATTGCTACCCCAGCTTTCTTTTGATTTCCATTTGCATGGAATATCTTTTTCCATCCCCTCACTTTCAGTCTGTATGTGTCCCTAGGTCTGAAGTGGGTCTCTTGTAGACAGCATATATATGGGTTTTGTTTTTGTATCCATTCAGTGAGCCTGTGTCATTTGGTTGGAGTATTTAATCCATTCACATTTAAGGTAATTATAGATATGTGTGTTCCTATTACCATTTTCTTAATTGTTTCTTTTTCTTTTTTTTCCCCCTTTTTTTTTCCTTTTTTTTCTTTTTTCCTTTTTTTTCTTTTTTTTCTTAATTGTTTTAGGTTTGTTTTTGTAGGTCCTTTTCTTCTCTTGTGTTTCCCACTTGGAGAAGTTCCTTTAGCATTTGTTGTAGAGCTGGTTTGGTGGTGCTGAATTCTCTTAGCTTTGGCTTGTCTGTAAAGCTTTTGATTTCTCTGTCGAATCTGAATGAGATCCTTGCTGGTAGAATCTTGGTTTTAGGTTGTGCCCTTTCATCACTTTAAATATATTGTGCCACTCCCTTCTGGCTTGTAGAGTTTCTGCTGAGAAATCAGCTAAACTTATGGGAGTTCCTTTATATGTTATTTGTTGCTTTTCCCTTGTTGCTTTTAATAATTTTTCTTTGTCTTTAATTTTTGCCAATTTGATTACTATGTGTCTTGGCCTGTTTCTCCTTGGGTTTATCCTGCCTGGGACTCTGCACTTCCTGTACTTGGGTGGTTATTTCCTTTCCCATGTTAGGGAAGTTTTCAACTATAATGTCTTCAAATATGTTCTCGGGTCCTTTCTCTCTCTCTTCTCCTTCTGGGACCCCCATAATGTGAATGTTGTTGCATTTAATATTGTCCCAGAGGTCTCAGGCTGTCTTCATTTCTTTTCATTCTTTTCTCTTTATTCTGTTCTGTGGCAGTGAATTCCACCATTGTGTCTTCCAGGTCACTTATCCGTTCTTCTGCCTCAGTTATTCTGCTATTGATTCCTTCTAGTGTAGTTTTCATTTCAGTTATTGTACCGTTCATCTCTGTTTGTTTGTTTTTTAATTCTTCTAGGTCTTTGTTAAACATTTCTTGCATCTTCTCGATTTTTACCTCCATTCTTTTTCCGAGGTCCTGGATCATCTTCACTATCATTATTCTGAATTCTTTTTCTGGACGGTTGCCTATTTCCACTTCATTTAACTGCTTTTCTGGGATTTTATCTTGTTCTTTCATCTGGTACATAGTCCTGTGCCTTTTCATTTTGTCTGTCTTTCTGTGAATGGGGTTTTCATTCCACAGGCTGCAGGATTGTAGTTCTTCTTGCTTCTGCTGTCTTCCCTCTCTGTTATATGTTTTTTATATGCTATGCATTTTTCTGTGCACTATGTAAAATCACTAATTTAATCATTACGTCAATCCCATGATGTAAGTATGATTATAATCTCCAGCTTTACAGTGAAAGAAACTGTGACACAAAACAGTCACTTGCTTAAGATCACACAACTAGTAAATGGCAGAGTCAGGATTTGAACTGAGAAAGTTGGGCTCCAGAGCCTCATGTCCTAAAGTCTAAAACCCAACCGTGTTAATAAAGATGCAGACATAGAGGTTGGACCTGAGGACACAGGGAGGGGGAAGGGTAAGCTGGGAAGAAGTTAGAGAGTGGCACTGACATATATACACTTCCAAATGTAAAATAGATAGCTAGTGGGAAACAGCCGCATAGCACAGGGAGATCAGCTCGGTGCTTTGTGTCCACCTAGAGGGGTGGGATAGGGAGGGTAGGAGGGAGACGCAAGAGGGAGGGGATATGGGGGTATATGTATACATATAGCTGATTCACTTTGTTCTACAGCAGAAACTAACACAACCATGTAAAGCAATTATACTCCAATAAAGATGTTAAAAAAAAAATCCAACCATGTTAACCTGGCATGTGTGACACACCTCCACCAACCTGCACCTGCCTTTTCAGCCCTCCCTTGCCTCTGGCCCTTCCACACACCTTTCCCTATGCCTTCCTTCCTGCCCTGCCTTACTTTGTTAATCCCTGCCCATTCAGGGTTCCCCTCGGGCACCTTCTCTCTGCCCACCCCATCTAGGTTAGGTGCCCTCTAGGTTAGATTCAAGCCGTTCAGACAGCTCACATTGCACTTTGCTGCACAGATTTATAACTGTCTGACTCTTGTGTGCATCTCACGGTAGACTGAGAGTTCCCTGAGGGCTGAGACCAAGGGTTTAAATCTCTATGTCCCAACCTAGCCAAGTACCTGGTTTCGAGTAAGTGCTTACTATCTAGTTTTAAATAAATAAATAAGGCAGAGCCCAGACTAGGACTCAGAATAGAAAAAGGAGCAGTGATTGCCCAAATAGTAGTTTTCAGCCTGGAAATATTGTTGGTACCCCGAGTAGACAGTGAGCAGCCCATGTCCATATAGACTGGAACAGTGTTGAATGGAATAGAATCAGTAGTGTGAACCTCATGCCTTCAGTCCTGGTACTGGGGACATATGCCCAATTTGTATGGAAGAGACTGCTCCCCGCAAAACAAAGACAGTGACAACACATACTCGCACAAATGCTCACCATGGGTCACAGAATGACTTTTTTGAGTTTTTCAAAAATGTTAAAAGTGAATGAACATCTTCTTTACCTTCCCTTCTCTTCCTAAATAATTCAGTCCTTAAAGCTATTATGTGGGCTGAGTAAGGCAGTCACCCTCGTGGGGGGTGGAGGAGATATGGTGGCCCAGACAAGGTAAGGAGATTAGCCCCAGAGAAGGGCTGACCTGCACAAGGGCCAGAGCCCAGATGGGCAGTGTCAGAATCCAAGCGGAATGGGGAGGGCAACTGTGTGGGGAAGGGGGCAGTGGTCACGATAGCAGTTGGTTACATTCAAGGGGTTGATCGAATAAGCAAGTGTATTAAGGATAATGGAAATCAGGCTCCATAAGTGTTAGAGAAGGAACTTACGATATGGAAAGGGAGAAAGCTAGGATGAACCCTGTGGTGCTGGATTGGAATCGGAAGTACCAGAGTGAATTTATGGTTTTCAGTATATATGGATCATCTACGGAAATAATATAGATGTATATATACACACACTAGCTCTGTCCACTGAAAGAGTCAGGGAACAGCAATACCTAAGTTAGCAGTGAGCACACCGAGCAGTGAGAATTGGGATTCTAAATAATCCCACACATAGTGGAACCAGAGCTCCTTGGAGAAATAGTTAATTTTAAAGCTGGAACATGTCATTGTAACAGGAAGTAAAGAAGTGTTCAAACGATGATGGGAACATGTCAGAAGGGCACATTGACAGTTTGGGAATGAGATATTTACATAATTTCAAGGTCCTTTTCTGACAACACTTATTAATTAAAAAAAGGAAGAAGGGTAACTTTCCAGGGGAGTACCCTAGCAGACACCACTTTAATCAAGTGATCTCGGGGAAATTTAAAATCATCTGCCGCCTGATAGGATGCAATGGGAAGAGCACAGCATCACTTCTGTGATATTCTTGCCCAAGTTGTAGAACTTGCATCTAGACGTGAGTAAATTCAGACAAACCCCAAGAGAGGAACGTTCTACAGAATAACTAGCCTGTATTTTTTTGAAGTGTCAAGGTCATGAAAGTGAAAGAAACACCAAGGAAAGGTTGCATATTGGAGCAGACTAAGGAGATGTGACAACTAAATGCAGTGCTTGATTCGAAAGGACTCTTTGTGCTATCAAGGCTATTATTGGGACAACTGACAAAAACTTGATCTGAGGATCCAATGACAATTAATGAAAACGTACTGGGGTCTGAGGATTAGAGAATAGTAACATATCGACATGAAGTTCCTGATTCTGCGGTTGCGTAGGAGAATGTCCCTGTTTATGGGAAATGCACGCTGAAGTATTTGGGGAAGATGAGGCATCGCTTTGGCAGCTTATTCTCAAAGGGTTCAGGAAAAATATAGTATAAAATTCTTTGTAGTGTACGTGCAACTTTTCTGTAAGTTTGAGATTTTTCAAAATAATCTATATCTATACCTATATCTACATCTACATGTAGTGGATATCTTAGGTTGGAATTATAATGTTTTTCAGACTTGCCAGGACACAGGTACCCAGAGGCTGCGTTGGGAGGATAAACCTTGGAGTGGCTGTTCCAAGAGTAGAATCAGGGTATGTCTGCTTCATGTTGGTTCTCTGTTGAGGTGTAGGAGATGCGCATTCTCACCGCACTCATTTAGTAAAGAAAGGACAGGTTACTGAATAAGAGAGAGAGAGAACACAGTATCTATGGGCTGATCACGCCGGCCACTTCACGTAACTGATGATGGGCTCCCTGCCACAACCAAGGAAGTAGGAACACTGAGGGCCCGTTTGTCCTCTGGGGAAGTCTGTGGGATAACTAAGGCCCAGTTCTTTAGTGTCTATCTGGAATGTGGACTGTGCAGGGGATCCCATGTTCATCTGAGGCTTGGTCTAAAATGCTGATAATAACCACCACTGCCTATTGGGCGCCTTCTAAGGGTCAGAAACTGGGATAGGTGGCTCATGTGTTCTTATAATCATCACAATGGTTCTCCTTTTAAAGTAGCGTCCCCGTCTTATAGATGAGGAACTAAAGCTTGGAAAGGCTTAGTAACAGGCTCATTGTTACGGGTTGAGTTGTATCCTCCCAGATGCATATGCTGAAGCCCGTATCTCAGAATGTGGCTGGATTGGGAGATAGGGCCCTGAAAGAGGTGATTAAGTTAAAAAGAGGTCCTTAGGGTGGAACCTAATCCAACTGATTGGTGTCCTTATAAGAAAAGAAAAATCTGGACATGCAGAGGGACACCGAGGGTACAGGTGCACAGAGGAACGACCATGCAAGGACACAGCAAAAAGGTGGCTGTCTGCAAGCCAAGGAGAGTAGCCTAACCCTGATGTTGGATTTCTAGGCTCCAGAACGATGACAAAATACGGTTCTGCTGTTTAAGCCATGCGGGCTGTGGTATTTTGTTATGGCAGCCTGAGCAGCCTGGCATGGTTATGCTAGGCATCTGGTGGAGATGAAGCTGCTATTCAAAATCAAATCCGTGTAGCTCTGTTCTATGTCACCTTCCCACACACAGGGCCTCTGCTGTGAAAATTCTTCCCACCTCCTCCAATAGGCCGCCCAGAACAACCATCCAAAATCTCACAGACTGAGTAGATCCCTCCTCTGCCGTCCCACAGCCCTTACTATACGGCATATAGTTAGCGGCACACAACTAACGCACAATACTGTGATCAAATTGAGAGTAGGGCTGCCTTCGTCTGTATCCCCAGCATCTCCCATGGAGCCAGGCACATGGTATTTAAATAGTTAGTATGTATTGAGCACTTACGTACCAGCAAAGATTTTACATGCATTATCTCATTGAAACCTGAAGACAACTCCTTGAGGTAGGTATCACCATTATCCCCATTTTACATATCAAAAAACTGAGGTCAGAGGGGTTAATTGAGTTACCCCAGGACATAGAGCTAGTAGGTGGTGGAACCAGGATTCATGTCCGGATGGTCTAATTCCCCGGTCCGTGCTCTTCACCCTCTGCCCTGCTGTCGCAGTCTTGCTGTAAATGCCCACTCCCTCCCTACCTGGGGGGCTGTGCTGATCCGAAATGCTCTCCCTCAGTACAAGTCCCTACTTCATGCTAAGTCCAAGTGTGAAGCTCTCCTCCTGTGGAGAGTCTTCTCACACACAACCTCCTCTCTCAGGCCCCACTCTGTACTCCTTCAGCACCTCCTGGGCATACGGTCTGCACCACGCCCTGACATGTGACCCAGAGCTGGGCACTGGGGCCATCAGTTATCGACATTTGTTGAACTGGCATCCATGCCCAGGGATGGAAGCAAACAGGGATACGTAACATGGCGGTGTAGTCCTGGCTACTGTGACTCTCCACATCTGGATTATCCAGGAGAGTTCCAGTTGCTAAAATTCCATCCTCTCATCAGAACGTTTGCCAGAATATGTGGCAGGGAATGTAGTCTGGTATTTGGTTTAGAAAGGAGAGTCACCATTCTACTGAAAAGAGGCAGCAGTGGAGACAAGATGAGCCGTCTGTCACCCACCTTCCTACGTGCTGCGGGGCAAATCACGATTTCTCTGGACCTAAGTGTCTCCGAGGATAAAATTGCAGTGGCAATGCCCATTTCTCCGGTAGAAATGGGACAAAACCTGTGAATGTGTTTTGAATACTGATAAAGAATAATGTTATATAAACCCAGTCACCATTAGTGGGATTACTTACGTTTTTACTGACCTGTTTGGCCAGTGAAAAATGAAATAAAAAAGTAGTTTTTATTTTTGAAAGTAAAGGAAGAGGTGTCCATGAAGAATGCAGAAAAAAAATCAAACATAAAGAGAGCAAATGTCCTGAGGCCTTTCTAGAGTGCTTTGAAAAAGACAGAACTAGATATTTCTAGGTTCTTCTCAACAAGTTGGTGTGTGTGTGTGTGTGTGTGTGTGTGTGTGTGTGTGTGGTGGGTTGGGTGGAGGCTGGGCTGCCGTAGTCAGGGGCAAACTTTTCCCCAGTTGCCTGAAATACCACCCTCAGGAGGAAGCAGGCCTCTTACCTTTGCTGCATTGTGGATCAGTTTCCAGCCGTGTGAGGCCTCTGGGTAAAGTCCATCTGGGAGCTCAGTTTTTCTGACTCAGCAGTAGCCCAGGAAAATTTCCCTTCTCTTTCCTGTGCCCCGTCTTCCAGACACGCACGAGAAGTACTCTGCCCTGGAGTTAATCAGCTCGTCCTGTGCCCCTGCTGCAGGCTTTGCACGGAGTCGATGCATCGACCTGAGAGCAGCCTCTGGGGAGCTTCCAGGGAGAGCGGCTGCCGCAGAGCAGCCACTCAGGGGCATCAACGACAAGTCTGTTCTGGTTTGGATGGGGCCGAGGCTCCCTCCAACTTCCTTTTGCTCTCGCCAAAGCCAGGATCCTTTTGTTCACCTTTAGGGCTGCCAAGTCAGTCCTACCGCACCCCTGGATGTTGTTTTCCTGCAGGCAATGGGAAAATGAGCTTGGAGCCAGGGAAGGGAAATCAACAAGGAAATAAACACAGGGTCACTGCCCCTCCATGTTCTCACCAGACTGGGACATCATCATGCTGGGACCACTTCCTAAAGTGGCAGGAGCTGGCCGCTGCCCGGACGGACCTCAGAGTCCCAGGCATCTTTTAAGTTTTATATATGTAAAGAAGTGTGCATTTATATCAGAAGCGTGAGATCTGTCTCGGACAAATCAAGCAATCCTGACCACTCCAATGTCTTGCCAAATCTTTCAAAGATTTTCCATAGGCAGCCTCTCTTGTAACCGAACACTGGTAAACATTTGTAGACAAAGGAAAAGAAGGAGCAAGTTTACGACTGACACTAGCTAAGACTTTTAAAGAGAGATATCCTCTAAAGATACAGACTGCTGTGGCCTCTCCCGTTGCGGAGCACAGGCTCAGCGGCCATGGCTCACGGGCCCAGCCGCTCCGTGGCATGTGGGATCCTCCCAGACCGGGGCACGAGCCCGTGTCCCCCGCATCGGCAGGCGGACTCTCAACCACTGCGCCACCAGGGAAGCCCAGTTCCTATAATTCTTGACATAATACTGTCATTCTCATTCCCATTTTGTAGAGGAAGAAAATGAAGATTAGAGAGATTAAGTCACTCCTGCAAAGTGACCCAGCTAGTTAAAAATGTAGAAATTGCCTTTCTGGAAGGATGCTCTTCTGAGCCTTGCTTTTCCCAACAGTCAGCTTAAGCACTTCTGTGGACTGACAACTCCAGTGATGGCCAAAGAGTTGCTTAAACAAACTCTTAGGGCTGGGAATAGAATTCTAAACAGAAACATGGCTCATTGGTTAGTTAAGTGGTCTCTCCCTGGAGCTATGAACTGGTGCTACCTTTATGTAACTTGTGCATAGGACACACCTAGCCCAGAGCCTTCTCTTCTCTTTAATCCAAGGGTGTGCTGCTGACTGCTGTCACCCGGCTCTCCACTGTGATTCTGATTTACCCACAAGGAAGCGCTCTGTAAATCTCTTGACCTCTGTGTGTGCTGCAGTTATGGCCTGATCACAAATTTGTCTTTTTGACTTTAGAAGCCTAACAGTTACAGGCTTCTTTTAATCAATAATCCGGGGGATGAACGATTCTAAGTTCCAGCCTGGAAACTTCTGCTTGATGAGAAGAAATCAGCATGTGTATTTTCAGTCCTCAGGTCCTACTGCAACTTTTTTTTTTTTTGGCCTCATCTTTACTTCCAACTGTTAGCATGTAGCTCTCCTACATGTGCAGTTACCCAGGGCAGCTGGCCGCTGGTCAAATGAAAGTAAAACCTTTTATTAGGAGACAGGGAGATGCCTCCCAGCAAAGTCCAAGTTGTCCATTTTTGTAAATATATGACTTGCAACATCAGGGCAGCTGCTTGCCCTTGGGACGCTTGCATTTGGTTTGGTGGAGCTTGGGGGTACTTTGCTCTGGGTCCACATACGCCTTTAAACTTGAGGCTGGTCAGCTTTTCATTCTCAACAGAAACTAAAGACTTATTTACTGGATTTATGGCGATAAAAAAAAGAAGACTGGAAAGGGGCCGGGCATTTAGTTTAGATGTCATTTCATTTTTCTTTCCCAGTGGTTTACAACTAAACACAGTGTCCAGATATGTTTATAGAATCTGGTCTTGGAGTTCTTTGATGAGAAGAGGCAATTTATAACAGTCAAATGGGCCTTTCAACCTTATCGTATGAAATGAAAACCAAAATATTGGAAAGGAGCTGATGTAACGAAGGCTTTCATGTTCCTCATCTGCTTCACAGCTTTTCACCACCAGGGGATAAAGACAGTAGATTTGGGAACTGTCAGACACTTTGGGGGGTTTCCATTAAGAAAGGTAAGTAAGGTAGATGGATTTTATTTCTCCTTCCTCTCCTTTGAGCATCTAGATCAGTACTGATTGAACTGGTTCCAAGAGTTGAGTCCATTCTGGGATAAACAATAAACACACAAACCTCCAAAAACATTTTTTTGCATGGTCATGTAACCAAGGCAGCTGACTATTGGAAACAGAGAGAAGTCACAGATGAAAAACAGGACGTATTAATTTAGCTTTACAAATATGCCCTTTCCAAAGCCAGAATTACTCACTCCCTGGCAGCTCACGGCATGGGGACCTGGGTCTACTCAAACTCCATGGCTTTAGAATGTCCTTTCCATGTGGTGTGGGATGTTCCAGATGAATGACAGGCTCCAACTCAGCAGAAACCTCTAGATGAAATTTAAATCCTCATGTTTTTTAATCATCATGGGAAAGCAAACGCAACTTTGCCATGCAAGGAAAAATTGCCCATTTTTAGAGTGTCCCACAAAAGTAACATGCCCAGTTATATGCAGAGAAAATGTCCTCATTTTGGGGGCATTTTGAAGGAGGGATATTAAATCTGAACTATGTAAAATGCTAGAGGAGCGATTTCAGTATTATTTTTATTTTATTTTTTATTGAAGTATAGTTGTTTTAGTTTCAGGTGATAGTTTTACAGCAAAGTGATTCAGTTATACATATATATATATATATATATATATATATATATATATATATATATATATATATATATATATACTCTTTTTCAGATTCTTTTCCCATATAGGTTATTACAAAATATTAAGTATAGTTCCTGTGCTATACAATAGGCCCTTGTTAATTTTATATATAGTAGTGTGTATATATTACTCCCAAATCCCTAATTTATCCCTCCCCCCCATATTTCAGTATTCTGTGATCAAGATATCAGAACCTGAGCAAGCTTTCTCTCAGGCTTGTTTTCACTCTTATAAGATGCTTAGGGTGAACATGGATTTATCAAAATAGGAGGTAGAAAACGGTTTCCTTAAACCATTATGTATTGCTTTTCTTTTCCTCGTCTAAGCACATAACTGATAGTTTGCCCACCCGTGCCCACAAATGGGAGAGGCAGTGAGGAGTCAGAAGCTCTACCCAGAGGCTTTAAATCCCATCTCTGTGCGAACAACTCCCATATTTGTATCTCTGGCTCAGACCTCTTTTCTGAGTTTCCTACCGTGTTCTCAGAGTCTCACTACCATCTCCAACTCCACGCATCCAAAAGCAGCTCTTCATCTCCTGTTGTTTCCATGTCAGCCAATGGTCCTTTCAAACACCCAAGTGCTGCAGCCTCTCCCTCCAGTCCCACATCCAATCCATGAGTCCGTTCTGACAGTTCCACCTCGCAAACAGATATCAACTGCAACCGCCGCTTCTATTTCCACTTCCACAATTGCCGACCCACCTTCAGCTCTCACCTGGATTACTGAGTTGTCTCCTAGCTGGTCTTCCTGCTGCCCTCCTCGCCTCCAGTCCCTCTACCAAATCTATACTCCACATTCCAGCCAGAGCAGACTTTTGCAAAAGTAATTCAGATGACGCCATTAACCTATCTAAAAGCCTCAAGGCTTTCTAGCGCAATAAGGAGGAAACATAAAATCCCCGACTTGGCCTGCTAGCCTTGGCATGATTGGATCCCCGCTCACCTCTCCAATGTTACTCGGTGACACTAGCTTGGCTTCAGTTTCTTGAACACTCCCAGCTTTTCTCCATCTCACAGCTTTGCTATTCCTGGGCTGGCCTGTACTGATCTCCACCCGCCATCCTTAGCTCCCCTGCCAAAATCATACAAACTAACTCTCTTCCTGCCTCTTTTTCATCTTTCAGGTCTCAGCTCAAATGTCATTTCCTAGAGACATACTCCCCCCACACCATTTCCTTGGTAGTACTTGCTGTGATTTGTAAGTATATTATTTATTTGCCTATTTGCTTAATACAGAACTTATATAATTTACCCTGCTACACCCACCCCTCTACCTACAACTAGGTTTCCTTCCATGAAAGCAGGAACTGTGTCTATTTTGTTCACAGCTACATGTCCAGGGCCTGGTACCTACCAGGTTCCAGGGTTTTTTTAAGTTGAATGAAGGAATGAGTAATTGAAAAAAAATTGATTTTCTCTCAATTCAGATCACTTAAGGAAGAGTTTCTTAAATAGTCGTCGAGAGGTACTTGTCCTTATTCATAGGCAGATATAGTTTTCCCCGTGTAGATGTAGAGAATCTAACCAAGTTCTCCCTTCCAAGGAACCACTTGCTATTGCTTCTGGGAGTGCCACCCCGCAGCCCAGGGAAACGTGGGGGGAGGAGAGGTGGGGGGACTGGTATGGACCCAGGACTAATGTATTTCTGACTTTCCGTGTTGGATTTTGTAATTCATTCCCCACGAAAACAGTAAGGCAGAGCAGAGACTATACTGCTATAAAAACGTTGGGGGACCAGCTTTGGGAAACCAAACACCATTTAGATTTAGAACATCAGTTTATAGGGGAAAATGTGTTCCAAATTCTAACAGCCAACATACCAAAAAACCCCCCAAAATGAAAAACCAAACCTCTCAGAACAAAAATTCTTTCTAAGCGGGAGCGGCCCGTTTTCTTGTTTCATACGAATTGTCAAATATACGGTGACTCCTCACCAGCCACATCCTCCCTGATGGCTCATCTTAATTTGGTTCCTAGTGAACACGTGTTGGATGGCATGGGGGAGGCCCATGAGATCATTTATTCACACAGGCGTTGTGTTTATTTGGGTTGAGGCACAGCCAGGAAACATTTATTTTCCTGTCCATATTTCAGAAGGAACTTCCTACTCATTCCCCAGGAAGGAGCAAACTGGAACCACACTTCCAGGCACCTCCCTAGCTCCCATCTTGCTGCTCCCAGCAAGGAGAAGTAATGACCAATCTCACTGGTGAAACAGGGTGAGCAGGTCCTTCCCTGGCCCCCTACGTGAGGTCCTAGGCTGCACTGAAAAGCAACGGCCTCTTTCCCTCTGCCACTTGGATTTTGTCTGGTGAGTTTCAGATGAAGGGAGGGTGTGCCTGTGTGGCCCTTGTCTCCCTGTTATAGACAGGCCATGTGGGGACGCCAGGCCTGAGGACACCAGCCTCTGCTTTCTTGCTTCAATTTTCTTCCCTCTCACTGGTTAGAGGAGTCAGACTCTCGTGGGTCTTATAGTTCAGGGAAGGTGGCAGGAAGCTCTGCATTGGTCTCCGTCCAGCTCCTCAGAACGCAGATGCTGTATTAAGAGTCCCCCTTGCTCTAGATTTCTGCCCTCAACCAGGAGACACCTGCTTCCCCCCAATGTCGGTAATTTGTGTTTGTATTTTAACTTGTTTCTTTCATAAACATCTTTTCTATACCTATGTATAAAATGCACACAAAAATAAATCTCACACTGGAGTTAGAAAATGTGTAAATCAGGTGTTTGCCTTGTCTCCCATACCAGTGGTAAAATGAAGTCTTTCTATAGCCTAGATTTTTCAACAAAACCCAGGAAAACTCCCTGAAGAATTTTATATTAAGCGGCTTTGGGGACTTCCCTGGTAGTGCAGTGGTTAAGAATCCGCCTGCCAATGCAGGGTACACGGGTTCGAGCCCTGGTCCGGGAAGATCCCACATGCCGCAGAGCAACTAAGCCTGTGCACCACAACTACTGAGCCTGCGCTCTAGAGCCCGCAAGCCACAACTACTGAGCCCGCGTGCCACAGCTACTGAAGCCTGCGTGCCTAGAGCCCGTGCTCTGTAACGAGGAGCCACCGCAGTGAGAAGCCCACGCACTGCAACGAAGAGCAGCCCCCGCTCACTGCAACTACAGAAAGCCCGCGCGCAGCAACGAAGACCCAACACAGCCAAAAAAGAGGAAAAAAAAAAAAAAGCGGCTTTGCCCTTGAGTCAACCCAAACAAATGCACACAGCCATGCGTCCCATCTCCATACCTAGGATTTCTGTTCTACATTTTCGTCATCCATGTAATAATAGGTTTACAATGCTTTGCTCACAAATCAGTATCATGTCATTGAAGGGAACAGGCCTAGAAGGATGTAGGGGATTGCTCAAAACCACAGTGAGTTTTGGTGCTGGGCACACAAATCAGATATCCAGCTCTCAAACCTGCATGCCAGGAACCCCAAATTAGTTCACAGGGGCTGCAGTTTCTCCTAACAGGTTACTGGGAAAACTGTTTGCAAGCTCTGGGGAAAGGCTGTCTTTTTCATACTTATACACATTAGGTGCCCCAGATTACTGTCTTGAGGGGGATTTGGGGGCAGAGGTTGGGCAATAAAGAAAAATAAAACGAGTTGTTACACCAAGAAAAATCCAGTTTTCTTTGCAATGTCTCTAAGTTTTTAATCAGAGTAGGAAGAACACATCGATTTGAACTCTTCCACTAAGTCAAAAATATTAGAAATTCTGAGCAGTCTGCTTATGAGCTCCACAAAAGATGTCTTTACACATATATTTCTTTATGCTTTAAATTTTAAAAAATTTTTTAATTGAAGTATAGTTGATTTACAGTGTTCTGTTAGTTTCTTATTAGATGCTTTTTTTTTTTTTTTTTAAAGTTAAGGATATTTCCCTTTGAGGTGAAACTGCCTCTTTCAGGACTGTATGAAATGTCATGAGACTAAATATTGTACATACTGGGACAGTCATAGAGAAGAGGACCAAACTGTAATCTATTAGGCAAAGACTATAGTCTCCTCTAGAATTTTGTTTCCAGCCCTGAGGATACTGTAAATACTTAATAAATAAATATCACAATAATAACTACTGTGAATGAAAATAATAATGTAAGGGGAACTCAGATTTCTTACAATCCAGAAAGAAATTCGTGGAGTTATCTCAGACTTTAGAAAAAAATATCCCAAGATTTTATGACACTTTTCTCTATTTTCAGGAGACAAAATGCTTTAGATTCCTTATTTTGAAAAGGCCTGGTCAACTGCACTGATGAATCGTTTGAGTCGGTTGATTCTTAAAACCACATTGCAATGAAAAAGCGATTGGAAAACACATAAACGCATTTTGTCTTTAAATGTGATGTTCTCTAAACTGGTTCAGAACAGCTGGACCCCATTTTGTGTTTGTTTTTTCAAACAGATTCTTAGTGTTCTAAACTCGATCCAGCTGTATGTACTAATTGCATTTCGGTGACTAGGTTGGATGTTGTCTTTTCGGGAAAACCTCATTTAAAAAGAAAACGGATGCTTAAATCTCATTGTTGCCTTATTACTGTAGTCTCGATGCTATCCTTGGTCAGAGAGCCTTCATCTCCGTACATCAAGCCTGTACTGATGTTCTGAGGGCATGCGGCACAGTTATTAGGACTGAAATGTCCAGAGCAATCATGCCAGAGGGCCGCTGAAGACTCTTAAATGGATTTGTGCCTCTTTCCGCAGCCCAGTTACTCATATTCATATGTACATACAAATGCTTTGAATATCAAGAGAAATTATTTTTGTTTAAAAAATTATAGAAGTAAAACATTCTTAGGGAAAAAACTCAAACAAGTCTGAAGAGAAAAGGGCCTCAACTAAAACATATGTCTTTCTGCCTCTTAGTGCCCCACATCAACAACACACACAAACACACATTCACTTATTCCCAGCCTCTAGGGATAATCATTAGATAGACAGACAGACAATATTTATCTTTGTGTATATTTATGTGTGTACACACACACACCCTTATTCCCAGTCTCTAGGGATAATCATTAGATAGATAGACAATATTTATCTTTGTGTTGTATATGTGTATATTTATGTGTGTGTGTACACACACACACACACACAGAGGTCATAAATTATTTGCATCTCTTATTATCTAATGCTGTGTAACAAATCACTCTCATATTTTGTGGCTTAAAAGAACTCTAATCATTTACTATCTCTCAGCTTCTATGGACCAGGAATCAGGGAGAGGCTTGACCAAGTGATTCCAGGTTCTGGGGGGCTGAGGGTTCTCGTGAGGTTGTAGTCACGTGTTGGGTGGGGCTGCAGTTGTTTGAAGATCTGACTGGGGCGGGAAGATTCGCTTCCACCGTGGCTCACTCCCACAGCTGACATATTGGTGCCGGCTGTTGGCAGGAGGCCTCATTTCCTCTTCATGTGGGCCTCTTCACAGGCTGCTTGAATTTCCTCATGAAATAGCATCTGACTTCCCCCGTAGGGAGAGGTCCAAGAGAGCAAGGTGGAAGGTGCAAGGTGTGGTATGATCTAGCCTCAGAAGTTCTGTTATCACACAGTTGGTCCAGGTTCAATAAGGGAGGGACTATACAGAGGCATGGATCTCAGGAAGTGAGGATGACCCGGGGCATTTTGGATGGCGGCTTTGAGACAGCAACTCCCATTAAGGGGTGAAGGCTATTTCTCCACTACTTTATTCTGGTCTAGCTTTGCAACTTGCTTTGACCAATAGAAACTGGGGGAAATAACATTGTCAGGGTCCGGATTTCCTTCTTCTGCTCTCACCCTCTTGGACTGCTGCCGCTATGTGAACAGCCTGGACTAGCCTCCTTGAGGATGAGAGAACAGGAAGAGAGAGGGGCCAGGTGGAGGGACCTGTCCCCGTCACCTCTGCTTAGGCCTCAGATATATGAGTGAGCATAGTCAACACCACATACGGCAGAGACAAGCTGTCCTAGCTGAGCCCAACTAAATTGCCAAATCACAGAATCATGAATAAATATTGTTGTTTTAAGACACTAAATCTTTTGGGATGGTTTGTTAAACAGCAGTAGAAAATAGAAAACTGATACAATAGGGTAAACAACAGTCCGTATTTTGTTGTTTTTAAACTCAACAATATACGGTAGGCATCCTTCCGTGTCAGTACATAAAGATCTTCCTCGTGTTTTAAAAAATGTTCCAATATAGAAATTTCATAATATGGAAATGCCACAGTTATTTAACATATTTACTATTAATGGACATTTAGGTTGTTAAAAATTTTTTGCTAAGGCAAGCAATGCTTTATGAACTTTATTTCTTGCTTACATTCACAGAAGTGGAATTGCTGGGTCAAGATAATTATGTAGTTAAATATTTCATGTGTCAAATTGCACTTCAGAAATTTTATGCCGATTTCCATCCCACTTAACAGTGTATCAAATTTTAAAGGAAAATCCTGATAGCTACTTTCCGTCCTCTTCCTGAATTTGCCCTAGTTTGAAGCCAGGAGATTGAGAAACAGAGCTGACATGAGGTATAGGACTGTGTGAAACTAGTGCTTGCTTTAAGCTGTAGTGAGAACAGACCAAGGAGTCAGACACACGAGCAACATGAGAGAGGAGTGGACGGAATCTTGGAGGAGGTCGGCACCTCCCATAGGACCCAAAGACACTTCTTCTATCTCTGAGAGCTTTTTTGGAAATAAGTTTAATAGACACGGCTGCCAACTAAAAGCTTTTAAAAATATATGATGATATTAAGCATTAAGTCTGAAGAATTAAAGACAGCCACCGCGGTTAGGGTCCTATAAAAATTTAACATTACAGCAGCTTAAATCCGACATGTCTGTCAAATTTTCAGCCAGAGCATCTGGATGAACCCCAGGCCCCAGGAGACCCTCTGTGATTCTAGCAAATAGCCATGATGCCTAACATGTGATTCTAGCAAATAGCCATGATGCGGCATATGGCAGATACTATAAAGGGCTTTTTAAAATCATTATTATTGGAGTAAAATTGCTTTACAATATTGTGTTGGTTTCTGCTATACAATGAAGTGAGTCAGCTATATGTGTAGCTATATCCCCTCCCTCTTGGACCTCCCTCCCACCCCTCACCCCCCATCCCACCCATCTAGGTCGTCACAGAGCACGGAGCTGAGCACCCTGTGCTATACAGCAGGTTCCCACTAGCTAGCTATTTTACACATGGTAGTGTGTTTTTGTCAAACCTAATCTCCCAATTCGTCCCACCCTCCCCTTCCCACCCCCGTGTCCACATGTCCATTCTCTATGTCTATGTCTCTATTCCTGACCTACAAATTGGTTCATCTGTACCATTTTTCTAGATTCCACATATACGCGTTAAGATACGATATTTGTTTTTCTCAAAGGGCTTTACATGTATCATTGAATTTACTTCACACAGCAGAGGAAGAAACTAAGGCACTGAGTAACTAAGTATCAATAACTTGCTCAAGTTTATAGTGGTATTAAGTGGAAGAACTGGCATTCTCCCAGAGGTTCTGATCACATCAACTTCTGCATGGTCAACCTGTTGGCTGCCATCCTTCCTTCCTGGAAGAGGCTGGAGATGTGTTCGCTTCCTGCCTCCCTTGCAGCTAGAATGCGTGATCCAGTATTGACCAATGGGACCTTAGGAGATGTCAGCTGAGGGACTTCTGGGGAAGACTTTCCCTCCTAATTAAAGAAGATGCCTGGAAAGAAATCTCTGTCTCTCTCTCTTTTTCATTGTGTCTCTCTTCCAGATATTGTGGGGTATAAATGTGTTGCCTAGAATGTGGCAGCCTTTTTGCACCTATGCTGCCAACCTTGAAGATGTCAGAGAGGAAAACAGCTTCCATCCTTAATGATGCTGCTGATCTGCTGATCCAACCCTGTCCTTGCCCACCTACCCCTCAAATTCTTGTTTTGTGAGATTACTAAATTCCTTTCTGTCTAAAGCCACTTTTCTTTTTTTTTTTTTTCCTGTACGCAGGCCTCTCACTGTCGTGGCCTCTCCCGTTGCGGAGCACAGGCTCCGGACGCACAGGCTCAGCGGCCATGGCTCACGGGCCCAGCCGCTCCGCGGCATGTGGGATCTTCCTGGACCGGGGCACGAACCCGTGTCCCCTGCATCGAAGGCGGACTCTCAACCACTGCGCCACCAGGGAAGCCCTAAAGCCACTTTTAATGGAGGTATTCTGTTACTTGCAGCTGAAAGCAACTGAACTAAAACATTACTCCATTATGCTGTCTCCCAGAAAATGTAATAATTGTAACCCAGGTTTTTAAAATTGTATTTTAAACAGAACTAAGAAAACTTGAAAGAAGAATCCAGAGCACAGCTTCCATAAATAATCATGGAACTCCTGCTTGATTCTACTCTTTTTGCTACAAACACAGGAAAGGTTATTAATGACAAGTTTCAACATTTTAAAATGATTCATTAGTGACAAGTACAAAGGGAAAAAGCTAATTCATTTTTTAAGTGATGGAAAATCCTAGTTTTAAAAAGTGCTCTCCGGGCTTCCCTCGTGGCACGGTGGTTGAGAGTCTGCCTGCCGATGCAGGGGACACGGGTTCGTGTCCCGGTCCGGGAAGATCCCACATGCCGCGGAACGGCTGGGCCGTGAGCCATGGCCGCTGAGACTGCGCGTCCGGAGCCTGTGCTCCGCAACGGGAGGGGCCACAACAGTGAGAGGCCCGCGTACCACACACACACAAAAAAAAGTGCTCTCCAACGTAACTGGCTGTGCAAAGGCCAAGGGAATCAGAATATGAATTGGAAGTGTCCCCACTATGGACCAGGAAACTTATATTCTGCCCTGCCCTTTTACCATGACCAGTATTCAAATTTTTATGTAATTATTCATCAAGAAATGGTCATCTATATTGGGAAAGTTTAAAAATTCAAAATGGCTCCAATTTCTGCTAGTCTCCACTAGAAAACAGAATCCTCATTCTCTGATGTTCTAAGAAAGGATATTATTTAAGGGAATGAAATCTTGAAAGCAGTTTTGATGGCAAACAAAAAAATTTTTGCTTCAGATTGTACTGCCCTCCATGGTAATCTCACTGCAGGTAAATTAGTAGGGGATTAACATGGCAAACTTCACACCATCTGGTGAACCTCCAATAATGGCTGAGGTGATTGTTGGGAGGGGGGCAGTTTAGGATGGATAGTGGTGGAGGGAGAGGCTGAGTAACTGTTGCTGCCCTGAGACCACTGCAGCCATAGGAGCAGTGGTTTGTCCTGCTAACCTCCCTCTTCTCAGTTTTCCCTCAGGAAGAGAGGCCAGTGGGAAATGTGGAGAAGCTGCTTCCTGAACCGGTGTGGAGAAGTGGAGCTTTGTGGTGGCACGGAGGTGCACGTTGTGGTTGCATTGTGTCTCCCCCTCCACCATTCAAGTGTTGAAGTTCTAACCCTCAGTATCTCAGAATGTGACCATACTTAGAGACAGCGTCTTTGCAGAGGTAACTGAGTTAAAATGAAGTCATTATCCAAGATGAGCCCTAATCCAGTGACTAGAGTCCTCATTAAAAGGGGAACTGTGATCACAGAAACACATAGAGAAAGACAATGTGGGGACACAGGGAGAAGATGCCATTACAAGCCGAGGAGAGAGGCCTGCCACACCTCCTTCCCTCGTGGCCCTCAGAAGAAACCAACTCTGCTGACACCTTGATCTCTGACTCCTAGCCTCCAGAACTAGGAGGAAATAAATTGCAGTTGTACCAGCCCCCCAGACTGTGGTATTTGTTATAGCAGCCTTAGCAGACCCATACATTGCACTGTTCAGATCTCCCTCAAGAGAACCCGCCATGGGGAGCACCGTGTACTGACAACCCCCTGCTCCCACCATCAGACCCACGGCAGCATTCACACCAAGGCCACGTTGCCTGGGCCACTCCCTGCTGATGACTGAGCTGTGGGGGGCACTGGAACTGGGCTTTCCTGCCCAACTTGGGATCCTCTAATGGGTTGCCATTGCTCAAGCCTTCTTATCAGCCTGGCAGAGACTTTCTCTGAACCTCACTGTAGGTTGAAGCTCTTCCTACTGAATCCTCCTTCCATGTAGCTCTTCTTTCACAGGTTTTACACTTTAATTGTGCTGTCTAAGGCTCTCTCCACCTTCTTCAGCAACTTCCTACTTTATTCTTCATAGACTATATATATATATATCATAGAGACATACATAGGTATATATCATAGAGATATATTCTTCCTATTTATCTATCTATCTATCTATCTAATTTTCAACCATCCAAGTCTTTTTACTGTTAAATAAGTTTAAAAGCTTCCCAGCTAGTGTATATGGAACATCATAATTCATCAAAGGCAAATAGAAACGGAAGTTGACAAAGAGTTGAGAAAACATCTCAGCATATCATTTTCTGAGCTTAATGACTTCACGAATTTCTTTTAAATAAGAAAATCGACAGCTTGCCAAGGGAATGGTAACACATATTGGCATATTATTGGTAGAAGTTAGTGTTAAGTACTTGGAG
This sequence comes from Grampus griseus, assembly GCF_964374135.1. Classification (NCBI taxonomy): domain Eukaryota; kingdom Metazoa; phylum Chordata; class Mammalia; order Artiodactyla; family Delphinidae; genus Grampus; species Grampus griseus. The sequence continues at coordinate 71,242,171 of NC_138997.1, read as the reverse complement.
GCAGGAGAATGGGCCAGCTAAACCTTACAGGGTGGGACATTTCTGTTTCTATTGACCATATTGATAAAGAGCAAACTCAGCATCTCAGTGAATTTGACCCTTAAATAAGACAAAGAGTTATCTCTTAAATGCTAGGAAGGACTTATCAAGCAAATCAAAGAACTCGAATCTCTGCCTCTACAGCATCGAAGGAGGGGAAGTTTCCAGCTAGCTTCATGTTAATTTTAGAATTGCAGAGCCCAGGACATGCAGCCAACCAAAGTCACGCACACATTGTGGGTAAACAATGCCACGCCAGCTGCTTTGGACCAGGCCAAACATATGGAGGGTGAAAACAAACAAGATTTCCTCCCAAACATTTGCTTATTATTCTTTACAATCTTTGTTCTTGGAGAAGAAAAATGAGATTGGTTAGAATTTTGGATCCATGTGTTGTTTGCTTCCTTATTTATTTTTAAGTCTCTTTATTAGTTTTCTCCCATTAAAAATTAAAAGCATCCCCATGAAAGAAAAAAATCTCAACAACCAGGGTTTCCCCGGTGGTGCAGTGGTTAAGAATCCACCTGCCAATGCAGGGGACACGGGTTCGAGCCCTGGTCCGGGAAGACCCCACATGCCGCAGAGCAACTAAGCCCGTGCGCCACAACTACTGAGCCCGCTAGCCGTAACTACTGAGCCCATGGACCACAACTACTGAAGCCCGCGCGCCTAGAGCCTGTGCCCTGCAACAAGAGAAGCCACATGAATGAGAAGCCCGCACACCGCAACGAGTAGCCCCTGCTCACTACAACTAGAGAAAGCCCCCGCAAAGCCACAAAGACCCAACTCAGCCAAAAAAAAAAAAACAAAAAACTCAACAACCCAGAGGTAGATAAGGGAACAAATGAAAGCCCCTCAGTGTCTCCTTCCCCAACTCCCATTCTCCTTCTGCCCCGTGGCCGTCCCATCCCACTTGTGGAGGAATAGTCCCCCTCTGAGTCCCACTGTTAGCCATTGAGTGCGCCTCCTTCTAAACTTCTTCCTGTGCGCACGAAAAGAAAGTAGACTCTTTCAAGAGAAAAATTCATTGCCCATGTTTTTGAGGTAACCAATACTTTTTGTTACCACTCTCGAACATCTCAGAAAGATGAACACAGGAGAAGGTCCAAGCTCAGGAACTTCCTGCCTGTGTCTGTGTGCCTCCAGAGACTCCTATACCTAATTGAATTAACATAAATTTACATAGTCACATGTGGCTGGCGGCTACTTGTGGGACAACACAGACCTAAGAACGACACAGACCTAAGAAAGTGATCTTTCTCCAACGAAGAAATTCGTCAAAACGGAGAAATTTCCCAATTCGTCAAAAATGCAAGGAATCTGATCCAGGTCCCCCAGCTCCCTCTACCTGGTCTCTTTTTCAAGTGATCTGGCCCTGATCCATTACATAATTTGGACTCTGAAAACTACAACCTTTAGATAGAGGTGATGAATGTTTTAAAAAGCCACACTCGTTGGAAGTCAAAGTAGAGAGGGAGAATGGGGTTGGTCCCCAGTGCTGTTTTCCTCTTGAGATAAAGTAATATATGAACTGTCCGTAACCACACGTTGGGAAATTGATGAAGTCTATTTCTGTGCCTTTCTTAGGACAATCACATAAATAAATCCTGTTAGATGTTCACGTTTACTGTTAAGAGGCCTGCAAAGACGGAAATCCCCAGCCTGCCTTCATCCTCCAGGCCAAATTTAATTGGCCTCACTCTAAAATACTCAGGGGCATTTTGATTCCTACCTGTTTTGATTCTTGTCTACTTCCTGGTCCTCACCGTGGAGTAGTCATCATCTTTCTTCTTGGATTCCGATTTGGGAAAACCTCACTCATTTTCCCTATTTGTTTTGTGAGCTTCTTATGCTAGATCCTGGCTAATCACAATTAGCTGTAAACTGCTCAATGAGCAAATAGTGGGAAAGTTTGAAGGTGATGCTGCGTGGGGACGTGAAATGTCAGACAGCCTGTGCTTGGAACCAGAAAGGGTATGACGTGTGACTGGTATAACCTAGACACACTCTCAAATTCAAAACCGGGTTTCTATCTTATTTTCTTCTTTTTCTTCTCAAATTGTTTTTGTGGCCAGAGGATATTACTTTACACACAAAGTCATTTTGAAACTTCCAAGCATCCCTGAGGCAGCAATCACATTTGAAGCTAGTGGATACATGTGTGGTTTCTGTTTGCCAAATAACAATGAAAAATGGAAAAAAAAAAAACAACTCATTTTTTCCGATTAAAAAGTAATTCTGGGGCTTCCCTGGTGGCGCAGTGGTTGAGAGTCTGCCTGCCTATGCAGGGGACACAGCTTCGTGCCCCGGTCTGGGAAGATCCCACATGCCGCGGAGCGGCTGGTCCCGTGAGCCATGGCCACTGAACCTGCGCATCTGGAGCCTGTGCTCCGCAACGGGAGAGGACGCGACAGTGAGAGGCCCGCGCACCGCAAAATAAAAAAATAAAAATAAAAAAATAATAATAATTCTGGCTTATTATTTTTAAAAGTACAGAAAGTAGAAAAAGGAAATTCAAAATCACCAAACCTTTCCACTCTAATCACAACTAGTAGTATTTTTTATGAATATTATTTTAGACATTTTTTTCTGTATGTATACACAAATATATAGCTCCTTTCTTAGGCTTGCAATGTCTGGAAGGTTATGAAGGCAGAACTCAGTTCCATAAAGAGAGTAATCATATGGGTCCAGAACATGGTTCAAAATGTTGCCTTTCCCCTGGAATCGCATTTCAGGCAAACAGAGCCATCTCAGGTGGGAACCTGGCCCGAGCATCTTCTCTGGTCTACTTTCCTCTTCTCCCCATCCCCACACAATTCCCAAGCCCCTGCTTGTTTCCAGAGGGCTCAGATCCACTCTGGAGGGTTAGGGTCTTATCCTGCCTCATCCTGAAAGAGCTCTTCTTCCTGTGAAGGGAAGGGCATGAGCCTTAGAGCAGCAAGGAGAGATCAGCTTTGAGGGCCAGCACTCACCATCAAGTTCATCTTGACGGCCAAACCTCTGTCCACCTAAATGCTTCTGTCTCACGCTCTTGCACCATTCTGTGCTGGAAAGCTGTACAAAGAAGAGGGGGATGTGACTTATTCTAGCACTTAAGGATAAGAAGAGACATCAGTAAAACCTGAATTCCATTGCAATCTTTTGGCAGTCAGGCCAGACTCCTGCCCAGGAATTCCCCTTTTAAGCCTGGATGTTTTCATCTATAAAATGGGGATAGTGATATTCACTTCACAGGGCTGTTTGGAAGGTAGAATGAGATACATGTAGCAATTTACATAAGGCCAAGAGTAAGGCAGACCCTTAGATTCCTGGCTCACTGTTCTCCAAGAGTCCCTACAAAGTATCAGCACCTGGAGGATCTAAGATCTGGTCCTTAGCTTTGCATGTCCAGAATTTGTATTATTATTATTATTATTATTTATTATTTTTTTTTGCAGTACCCGGGCCTCTCACTGCTGTGGCCTCTCCCGCCGCGGAGCACAGGCTCCAGACATACAGGCTCAGCGACCATGGCTCACGGGCCCAGCCGCTCCGCGGCACGTGGGATCTTCCCGGACCGGGGCACGAACCCGCGTCCCCTGCATCGGCAGGCGGACTCTTAACCACTGCGCCACCAAGGAAGCCCCAGAATTTGTATTATTAGTTCATCTAGATAGGGCCATGGGGTAGGACAAGCTATTGTGTATAATTTAATTACTTTATGGGTTTTTTGTTCTTTTAGTTGAATTCTCACAGAGTAATCTTACTAAGTTCTTTGGGAGATGATGCAATTTACATAACATACTGAAAACATGAAGCTTGGCTTAGAAAGGGTGCCACAATGTTCCATACACTTTCTTTCATCTTCCCAGTCAAAGGGTAAATCCTAATGAGAGTAGGAAATGGGAAAACTCAGCAGGTTATTTTTCTAAACAGCCTCATGACCCTGGGGCAAGTTGTTTATTCGTTGCACCTCAGTTTCCTCATTTGGAAAATGAGCAGCTATCTCTAAGGTGCTTTCCAGACCTCAGACTCTTTTATGTCTATATTCGACAGGATCTAGAACAGCACTGGAGCAAAGACAGCTCTCAATAAATACTTGTTGATTGAAATGGGGCCGAGGTAACAAGATACATTTTTAGCTGTTCCATGAGTGCCAGAACAAAGTGTTCCCACAAAGTCATGGAAGAATAAAAGGCTAAATGGAGGGCTTTGGGGAAACCTTAAAGCAAGAGGGGAGAGTCCTCCAAAGCAGAACTTGGCTAGATTACCATAGAAGAAATAGCAGGAAATTGCACAATTTTGGAATAACCAGATTAAAAATGCTAACGAAAGGAGACATTCCACTTTCAAGAGACAGGAAGCAGGAGATAAGAGGCAGTTCTTGCTCAGAGTGAAACAGTATAGAAAGTCGACTGGCTCTAAATGTCTTCTCCCCCTCAAATGGTCTGCTCTTCTTGGAGAGATTTAAATATAGGACAAAGCGTTATCACTCCCACCAGCGGACAAAGTGCACTAACGTTTCCAATCTCAGTTCTCTTCCTTGACCCTGCCTTCTCCCCTAATTACCCTTACATTGCTAGTTGCCTCATCCCCTTCCATATTTTATCTCCTCATACCCAAAGGGAAAGACAACTTTTGGTTTAATGATGCTTCCACGTTTTCTATGGATGCCATAAAGAAGCCTTCAGTTCTAGGGATGTACCAGGCTTCTCCCATGTTGCACTGAGTGAAACCAATACTCTGGGTGGAACCAGAGGGGTACAAAAGGGAAATGGAGACAGAAGGGACAAATGGAGATGCTGTATGATTATACCGGACAACAGAACCTTTCCAAATGTGGCTGAGACTGCTGGTCGTCTCCTAACATCTATTCTTCCCTTCTGAATAGAAATTTAAGCCAGGCATATGGAAGTTTCACTAAAGCATCTACTTCCCTGCATGCTTTGCAGTTAGGTTTGACCATGTGATTAGGATCTGGCCAATGGGATTTGAGTGGAAGTGATGCATTTAAATTTCTCACTATGCCCTTAAAGAGAGGACTTGTGCCCTTCCCTTTTTTCCTTTTCTGCTTTCTGGCTGAGATGTGGATATTGTAGTGGGAGCTAGAACAGCTATGTTGGGACATGTTATGGACGAATTATTTCCTCCCAAAATTCATATGCTGAAGCCCTAACTCCCAACGTGACTGTATTTGGAGACAGCCTTTAAGGAGGTAACTGAGGTTAAATGAGGTCATAAGGGTGAGGCCCTAATCCAATAGGGCTGGTTCCCTTACAAGAAGAGGAAGAGACCCCAGGGATATGCACACACACAGAAAAAAGTTCATGTGAGGACACAGAAAAAAGACAGTTACCAGCAAGTAAGGAAGAGAGGCCTTACTAGAAACCAACCATGTTGGAACCTTGATCTTGAACTTCCAGCCTCCAGAACTGTGAGAAAATAAATTTCTGTTGTTTGTGTCCCCCAGTATGTGGTATTTTGTTATGGCAGCCCTATCAGACTAATACAGGTCATGAGATAAAAGTCATATATTGAGGACGACAGCACAATAAGATTAGGAGGAGCCTAGGTTCATGGTGGTTGTGAAGCTGTTATACCAGCCCTGGATCACCTTCCTGGTTTTCTATATGAGAGAGCACAAACTTCTGTGAAATCACTGTTGTTTGGGGGTCTTTATTAAGGCATCAAAGCTTGTATCCAAACTAATACAGTAACCCTCCTAGGTAAAGAAGGATTGGTGGTCAAAGTGAAAATTTCTATGTTGTATGTTTGTAATTCGTTATAGTGTTTAACTGTATAGTAATGTCAGATAATAATTCAGTCATAGTGAAGAAATCATTTCAAACATATCTTTTTTGTCTTGCAACCTGATTAAGATCCCTAGCTGGAAAAAAGAAATCCCTAGCTGGATATTGACTGAAAACAATTATTTGAAACAAGATGATATCAACTAAATATATGTTCTCCTAACTGCTATCCCTACAGGGATGTTCTGGTACATCTTTGTAGTTACCCTGCTCTGCCATTTTCTATTAGATAGAAAAGGAGATGGCATTGGGGATTCAGGATGGTCCCTAGAAAAAGGCTAGGTACCCATGGTGTCTGTGATACTTCTAACTTGTAGACTCATGCACCCTCAAGAAATTAAGCAGAGATGAAAATTATGATCTATAATTGTTATCATCAGAAATGTCACAAAAAGAATTTATTATTATGGAAAGGATTTTGTGGTAAGCTTAAATTCATTATACTGGTTGGTTATCATGTTAAAAAAAACCTCAGAGTTTAAGTCAGTTCCTCTCTTTGCTTAGACTATGTAGACACAGACTCTAAAAGTTATGCCTTAAACTTTCTTAAAAGCAACAAAGTTAATCGTCTTGTAATAACTTTGCAGAGTTGATAGAAGGGATATGTTGAGATAATTTGTTTTCGTGTATGGAAGCCTCTCTTATACCATGATTCTGAAGAATGGCTTGGTGGCCTGTGAAATCTTTATAGAGTGCACATGTGTGTGTATACAATACACTTACAGACTCCGTACGCTACTTGTCTTCCACCTCTCAAAAGTCCTCTTCAGAACCGAAGCTACCTCTGCATTTGCTTATATCCTGTGACATTTGCTATTTCTCTGCATCTGACCCAGTATCTTTCCTCTAGGTTTACAATAACCATCCCACCCGTTAAGGATATATAGACAGCAACCTCCCTCCAACGCTTAATTCTGCTCTTTGAGTGCACGGCACTATTTTTGCTGTGTATTTTTAAGGGTTCACAAAATCAAGTACAAACTTTTAATTTGTCATTCTTGAAGTGTGAGAACCTGACCTCTGATATAGAGGCCGTCTCCTACCATTCCATCTCAAGTAAGTTCCATCTCTTCAGCTTTTTAAAAACATACAGTTATTGAGCATCCATTACGTGCCAGATGTCATATTGCTTCTTCTGCATACACTGTCACAGTGAATACTCACAGAGCAGACTCTGTTGATATTGTCTATCCAATATCACATACTCCCTTCTTCCTTGTTTACAGAACCTAGATTTTGTTTGCTGAGGAAATGGACTTGCTTTCCCACTTTCCCTTGCTGCTAGAGGTGACCTTGTGACCAGCTGGCTAATGAATGTAAATAGAAGTATAGCGATGGTGGGAGATTAGCTCAAGATGGCGGAGTAGACAGACACAGGCTCACCCCCTTCTGAAGAAAACACCAAAATCACAACTAACTGCTGAACAACCATCGACAAAAAAAATGCTGGCACCTACCAAAAAAGGATATCCTATATCCAAAGACAAAGAGGAGGCCACAGCGAGACGGTAGGAGGGGCGCGATCGTGATCAACTCAATCCCATACCCACCAGGTGGAAAACAATTATACCCACAGAAGTTATCCCACAGGAGTGAAAGTTCTGAGCCCCCTATCAAGCTTCCCAGCCTGGAGGTCCAGTAACGAGAGGAGGAGTCCCCAGAGAATCTAACTTTGAAGGCTAGCTCGGTCACAGGAGTTCCACAGGACTGGGGGGAACAGAGACTCCACTCTTGGAGGGCTCACACAAAGTCTTGTGCATTCCAGGACCCAGGGAAAAAAGCAGTGACCCCATAAGTGATGGGCCAGACCTAGCTGGTAGTATTGAAGGGTCTCCTGCAGAGGCAGGAAGCAGCTGGGGCTCACTGTGGGGATAAGGACACTGGTAGCAGCAGTTCTGGGAAGTACCCATTGGTGTGAGCCCTCTTGGAGGCCACCAAGCAGCCTGTAGGCTCCCGTGCTGGGTCACCTCAGGCCAAACAACCAACAGGGTGGGAACACAGCCCCACCCATCAGTGGACAGGCAGATTAAAGTTTTACTGAGTACAGCCCTGCCCACCAGAGGGACAAGATCCACCTTCGCCCACCACTTATACAATGTTATATGTCATTTATATCTCAATAAAACTAGGGAAAACAAAACCAAAACAAAAAACAATGGTTTTTTTTTTTCCCTTGCTTTTTTGTATCTCATTATTTTTCATTGACTGCCAGGCATTGTGTCCGAAGAACAGGAGAGATAAGTAGTGTTCAATCCCAGAAGTGGGCATGCCTCTTCTTCTGTCAGGCCATTATTGTGGGGGAACTGAGTCAATGTACTCGGTGGTTGAGCTGGATTGGGGTTTACTGTTGCTGTCGTTACCTTCAGTGCATCACACACGTCACATTCTTCCAGTGGTACCCTGTCTTACCTTCTGCTTAGTGAGAGGGCTTGGGCACCAGAGTAACTTTTTCTGAATGTCTGCTCCACCCTCAGATTTCAGCAGTCACAATGAAAGGGTTCTCCCTCCCTGTTTCTGCTGCTCTTCCTGCAGTGGACTTGTTGCAGTGGTGCCTGTTCCTTGGTGCTAAGCTTCTGATCTGGGGCAGGAGGGGATTCTCAACTCTCCTGGTCCAGCCTCAATCTTAGGCAGGTACTGTGCACTTGGCCTTGCAGGGAGGGCCTCTCCCCATTCCTGCTATTCCCCTCCCTGCCCCCCATGGCAGCAAAACTCTGTCTCATATTGATGTGTACTGTTGGACAGGAGATATTTTTCTGTCCCTTCCCCAGCAGTAGTAGACCTCTGCTTTGTATTGATACAAGATCCAGGCACCAAGAGATTTTCTTGCCCCTTCTCCAGGGAAGATGATTTTTGCTCCTATCCTTCCCCTAGAAGCAGCGGATCTCTGCCTGCTTCCTGGGGGGCAGGAAGGAGGCTTTTATATACCTCCTGCAAAGGCAGATGGGTTTTCCCTCTACCCCTCCCCAGGGAGCTCTGGAGGTGAGATTTTTTGCTGTATTTCCCCCAGCAGCATAAGGCTTTTGCTTTGAATGACAGAAAGGTTGGGGAAGCATGCAGTGGTTTTTACCTGTTTGCAATGGCATCTAATTATTTCCTACACACCGGGGCTACTGAGGGGTGCTCTCTCTGGTCCCCTGCCCTGGCCTCAACTCCTTTGAATACCTGTTAGACGCTCATGGAGAAGAGCTTGAGTGAAAACTCACCTTGTGTCTATAGCTCCCAGTTATACTGTACTGGTACGCCAGCCAAGTTAGGTCTTTAGGAATTTGCTAAAATTTTAGCTTGTTTCTTCCAACTCTCTTCCATGGCAGCCACCTCTTCTCCCTGAGTCTTGCCGAAAGTGGAACAGTCTGTGTATCTTGTTTCTCCTAGGATAATCTTGCCACTTTTTTTGAATTCCATTTCTTTGGTTGCCTTGAGACGTCAGTTCTCTGACAGACTTAAGAAACGTTATGATGCTATAGATGTTCCAGATTTTTCTCATTGTTAGTATGGGAGCAATGTACTCTTGTGGTTTTCTACATCCTAAGTAGAAATGGAACTTTGAGAAATTTATCAGTTTTAAATTTAAAATTTGTCTCAAATCTGACCACCTGAGGGGGACCTTCAAGACAGTGGAAGAGTAAGAAGTGGAGATCACCTTTCTCCCACAAATACATCAAAAATACATCTACATGTGGAACAACTCCTACAGAACACCTCCTGAACGCTGGCAGGAGACCTCAGACTTCCCCAAAGGCAAGTAACTCCCCACGTACCTGCGTAGGGCAAAAGAAAAAAGAAAAAACAGAGACAAAAGAATAGGGACGGTACCTGCACCAGTGGGAGGGAGCCGTGAAGGAGGAAAAGTTTCCACACACTAGGAAGCCCCTTCACTGGCGGAGATGGGAAGCTTCGGAGCCACGGAGGAGAGCGCAGCAACAGGGGTGCGGAGGGCAAAGCGGAGAGATTCCTGCACAGAGGATCGGTGCTGACCGGCACTCACCAGCCCACGAGGCTTGTCTGCTCACCCGCCGGGATGGGCGTGGGCTGGGAGCTGAGGCTCGGGCTTCGGTCGGATCCCAGGGAGAGGACTGGGGTTGGCTGAGTGAACACAGCCTGAAGGGGGCTGGTGCGCCACAGCCAGCTGGGAGGGAGTCCGGGAAAAAGTCTGGAGCTGCCGAAGAGGCAAGAGACCATTGTTTCAGGGTGCATGATGAAAGGGGATTCAGAGCACCGCCTAAACAAGCTCCAGAGACGGGCGCGAGCCGCAGCTATCAGCGTGGACCCCAGAGATGGGCATGAGATGCTAAGGCTGCTGCTGCCGCCACCAAGAATCGCGTGTGCAAGCACAGGTCATTGTCCACACCTCCCCTCCCGGGAGCCTGTGCAGCCCGCCACTGCCAGGGTCCCGTGATCCAGGGACAACTTCCCCGGGACAACGCATGGCACGCCTCAGGCTGGTGCAACATCACGCTGGCCTCTGCCAGGCTCGCCGCCGCAGGCTCGCCCCGCATCTGTACCCCTCCCGCCCCCTGGCCTGCGTGAGCCAGAATCCCTGAAGCAGCTGTTCCTTTAACCCCATCCTGTCTGAGCGAACAGCAGACACCCTCAGGCGACCTACACGCAGAGGTGGGTCCAAATCCAAAGCTGAACCCCGGGAGCTGTGCGAACAAAGAAGAGAAAGGGAAATCTCTCCCATCAGCTTCAGGAGCAGTGGATTAAAGCTCCACAGTCAACTTGATGTACCCTGCATCTGTGGAATACCTGAATAGACAACGAATCAGCCCAAAATTGAGGCAGTGGACTTTGGGAGCAACTGTAGACTTCAGGTTTGCTGTCTGTGACCGATTTGTTTCTAATTTTTATGTTTATCTTAGTATAGATTTTAGCGCTTGTTATCATTGGTGGATTTGTTTATTGGTTTAGTTGCTCTCTTCTTTTTTTTCTCTATTACTTTTTTTAAATTTTAATAACTAAAAAATTTTTTTTAAAATTATTTTATTATTATTATTTTTCTTTCTTTTTCTCTCCCTTTTCTTCTGAGCCAAGTGGCTGACAGGGTCTTCATGCTCTGTCCTGGTATCAGTTCTGAGCCTCTGAGGTGGGAGAGCCAAGTTCAGGACATTGGACCACCAGAAACCTCCCAGGCCCACATAATATCAACCAGTGAGAGCTCTCCCAGAGACCTCTGTCTCAACGCTAAGACCCAGCTCCACCCAGCTGCCAGCAAGTTCCAGTGCTGGATGCCCCATAGCAAACAACTAGCAAGACAGGAATACAGCCCCACCCATTAGCAGACAGGCTGCCTAAAATCAAAATAAGTTCACAGACACCCCAAAACACACCACCAGATGCAGTCCCGCCCAGCAGAAAGACAAGATCCAGCCCCACCCACCAGAATACAGGTACCAGTCCCCTTTACCAGGAAACCTACAAAACCCACTGAAACAACCTTACTCACTGGGAGCAGACACCAAAAACAACAGGAACTACGAACCTGCAACCTGCAAAATGGAGACCCCAAATACAGTAAGTTAAGCAAAATGAGAAGACAGAGAAATATGCAGCAGATGAAGGAGCAAGGTAAAACCTACCAGAACAAACAAATGAAGAGGAAATAGGCACTCTACCTGAAAAAGAATTCAGAGTAATGACAGTAAAGATGATCCAAAATCATGGAAATAGAATGGAGAAAATACAAGAAACGTTTAACAAGGACCTAAAAGAACTAAAGAGCAAACAAACAATGATGAAGAACACAATAAATGAAATTCAAAATTCTCTAGAAGGAATCAATAGCAGAATAACTGAGGCAGAACAATGGAAAAGTGATCGGGAAGACAAACAGTGGAAATAATTACCTCAGAGCAGAATAAAGAGAAAAGAATGAAAAGAATTGAGGACAGTCTCAGAGACCTCTGGGACAACATTAAACACACAAACATTTGAATTATAGGGGTCCCAGAAAAAGAGGAGAAAAAGAAAGGGACTGAGAAAATATTTGAAGAGATTATAGTTGAAAGCTTCCCTAACATGGGAAATGAAATAGTCGATCAAGTCCAGGAAGTGCAGAGTCCCATACAGGATAAACCCAAGGAGAAACATGTCAAGACACATATTAACCAAACTATCGAAAATTAAATACAAAGAAAAAATATTAAAAGCAGCAAGGGAAAAGCAACAAATAACATACAAGGGACTCCCCATAAGGTTAACAGCTGATCTTTCAGCAGAAATTCCGCAAGCCAGAAGAGATTGGCAGGACATATTTAAAGTGATGAAAGGGAAAACCTACAACCAAGATTACTCTATCCAGCAACGATCTCATTCAGATTTGACAGAGAAATTAAAACATTTACAGGCAAGCAAAACCTAGGAGAATTCAGCACCACCAAACCAGCTTTACAACAAATGCTAAAGGAACTTCTCTAGGCAGGAAACACAAGAGAAGGAAAAGACCTACAAAAACAAACCCAAAACAATTAAGAAAATGGTAATAGGAACATGCATATCAATAACTACCTTAAATGTAAATGGATTAAATGCTCCAACCAAAAGAAATAGACTGGTTGAATGGATAAAAAAACAAGACCCATATATATGCTGTCTACAAGAGACCAACTTCTGACCTAGGGACACATACAGACTGAAAGTGAGGGGATGAAAAAAAATATTCCATGCAAATGGAAATCAAAAGAGATCTGGAGTAGCAATTCTCATATCAGACAAAACAGACTAAAAAAAGACTACAGTAAGAGACAAAGAAGGACACTACATAATGATCAAGGGATCAATCCAAGAAGATATAATTATAGATATTTATGCACCCAACATAGGAACACCTCAATACATAAATCAAATACTAACAGTCATAAAAGGGGAAATCGACAGTAACACAATAATAGTAGGGGACTTTAACACCCCACTTTCACTAATAGATCACCCAAAATGAAAATAAATAAGGAAACACAAGCTTTAAATGACACATTAAACAAGATGGACTTAATTGATATTTATAGGACATTCCATCCAAAAACAACAGAATACACTTTCTTCTCAAGTGCACATGGAACATTTTCCAGGATAGATCATACCTTGAGTCACAAATCAAGCCTTAGTAAATTTAAGAAAATTGAAATCATATCAAATATCTTTTCTGACCATAACACTATGAGACTAGATATCAATTACAGGAAAAAAAAAACCTGTAAAAAGTACAAACACATGGAGGCTAAATAATACACTACTAAATAACCAAGAGATCACTGAAGAAATCAAAGAGGAAATCAAAAAATACCTAGAAACAAATGACAATGAAAACACAATGACCCAAAACCTATGAGATGCAGCAAAAGCAGTTCTAAGAGGGAAGTTTATAGCAATACAATCCTACCTCAAGAAACATCTCAAATAAACAACCTAATCTTACACCTAAAGCAATTAGAGAAAGAAGAACAAAAAAAACCCCAAAATTAGAGAAAGAAAGAAATCATAAAGATCAGATCAGAAATAAATGAAAAAGACATGAAAGAAACAATAGCAAAGATCAGTAAAACTAAAAGCTGGTTCTTTCAGAAGATAAACAAAATTGATAAACCACTAGCCAGAGTCATCAAGATAAAAAGGGAGAAGACTCAAATCAACAGAATTAGAAATGAAAAAGAAGTAACAACTGACACTGCAGAAATACAAAGGATCATGAGAGATTACTACAAGCAACTCTATGCCAATAAAATGGACAACCTGGAGGAAATGGACAAATTCTTAGAAAAGCGCAACCTTCCGAGACTGAACCAAGAAGAAATAGAAAATATAAACAGACCAATCACAAGCACTGAAATTCAAACTGTGATTTAAAGTCTTCCAACAAACAAAAGCCCAGGACCAGATGGCTTCACAGGTGAAATGTATCAAACATTTAGAGAAGAGCTAACACCTATCCTTCTCAAACTCTTCAAATACAGCAGAGCAAGGAACACTCCCAAACTCATTCTATGAGGCCACCATCACCCTGATACCAAAACAAGACAAAGATGTCACAAAAAAAGAAAACTATAGACCAATAACACTGATGAACATAGATGTACAAATCCTCAACAAAATACTAGCAAACAGAATCCAGCAGCACACTGAAAGGATCATACACCATGATTAAGTGGGGTTTATCACAGGAATGCAAGGATTCTTCAATATACGCAAATCAATCAATGTGATATGCCATATTAACAAACTGAAGGATAAAAACCATATGATCATCTCAATAGATGCAGAGAAAGCTTTCGATAAAATTCAACACCCATTTATGATAAAAACTTGCCAGAAAGTAGGCACAGAGGGAACTTACCTCAACATAATAAAGGCCATATATGACAAACCCACAGGCAACATCGTTCTCAGTGGTGAAAAACTGAAACTATTTCCTCTAAAATCAGGAACAATACAAGGATGGCCACTCTCACCACTATTATTCAACATAGTTTTGGAAGTTTTAGACACAGCAATCAGAGAAGAAAAAGAAATATAAGGAATCCAAATCAGAAAAGAAGATGTAAAACTGTCACTGTTTGCAGATAACATGATACTATACATAGAGAATCCTAAAGATGCTACCAGAAAACTACTAGAGCTAATCAATGAATTTCGTAAAGTAGCAGGATACAAAATTAATGCACAGAAATCTCTTGAGTTCCTATACACTAATGATGAAAAATCTGAAAGAGAAATTAAGGAAACACTCTCATTTACTATTGCAACAAAACAAATAAAATACCTAGGAATAAACCTGCCTAAAGAGACAAATGAGCTGTATGCAGAAAACTATAAGACACTGATGAAAGAAATTAAAGATGATACAAACAGATGGAGAGATATACCATGTTCTTGGATTGGAAGAATCAACATTGTGAAAATGACTGTACTACCCAAAGCAATCTACTGATTCAATGCAATCTCTATCAAAAAACCAATGGCAGTTTTTACAGAACTAGCACAAAAATTTCACAATTTGTATGGAAACACAAAAGACCCTGAAGAGCCAGAGCAATATTGAGAAAGAAAAACAGAGCTGGAGGAATCAGGCTCCCTGAATTCAGACTATACTACAAAGCTACAGCAATCAAGACAGTCTGGTACTGGCACAAAAACAGAAATATAGATCAATGGAACAGGATAGAAAGCCCAGAGATAAACCCATGCACCTATGGTCACCTTATTTTTGATAAAGCAGGCAAGAATATACAATGGAGAAAAGGCAGCCTCTTCAATAAGTGGTGCTGGGAAAACTGGACAGCTCCACGTAAAAGAATGAAATTAGAACACTCCCTAACACCATACACAAAAATAAACTCAAAATGGATTAAAGACCTAAATGTAAGGCCAGACACTATAAAACTCTTAGAGGAAAACATAGCCAGAACACTGTATGACATAAATCACAGCAAGACCTTTTTTTTTTTTTTTTTTTTTTTTGCCCAGGCTCAGCGGCCATGGCTCACAGGCCCAGCCGCTCCGCGGTATGTGGGATCTTCCCGGACCGGGGCACGAACCCGTGTCCCCTGCATCGGCAGGCGCACTCTCAACCACTGCGCCACCAGGGAAGCCCAGCAAGACCTTTTTTGATCCACCTCCTAGAGTAATGGAAATAAAAACAAAAATAAACAAATGGGACCTAATGAAACTTCAAAGCTTTTGCACAGCAAAGGAAACCATAAACAAGACCAAAAGACAACCCTCAGAATGGGAGAAAATATTTGCAAATGAAGCAACTGACAAAGGATTAATCTCCAAAATTTACAAGCAGCTCACGCAGCTCAATATCAAAAAAACAAACAACCCAATCCAAAAATGGACAGAAGACCTAAATAGACATTTCTCCAAAGAAGATATACAGATTGCCAACAAACACATGAAAGAATGCTCAACATCATTAATTATTAGAGAAATGCAAATCTAAACTATAATGAGATATCATCTCACACTGGTCAGAATGGCCATCATCAAAAAATCTACAAATAATAAATGCTGGAGAGGGTGGGGAGAAAAGGGAACCCTCTTGCACTGTTGGTGGGAATGTAAGTTGATACAGCCACTGTGGAGAACAGTATGGAGGTTCCTTAAAAAACTAAAACTAGGGCTTCCCTGGTGACGCAGTGGTTGAGAGTCCGCCTTCTGATGCAGGGGACACGGGTTCGTGCCCCGGTCTGGGAAGATCTCACATGCCGCGGAGCGGCTAGGCCCGTGAGCCATGGCCGCTGAGGCTGTGCATCTGGAGCCTGTGCTCCGCAAGGGGAGAGGCCACAACAGTGAGAGGCCCACATACCGCCAAAAAAAAAAACAAAAAAAACCTAAAGAACTAAAAAAACTAAACCCTGAAAAAACCATAATTCAAAAAGAGTCATGTACCAAAATATTCATTGCAGCTCCATTTACAATAGCCAGGACATGGAAGCAACCTAAGTGTCTATCAACAGATGAATGGATAAAGAAGATGTGGCACATATGGATAAAGAAGATGTGGCACATAGATAGAGTGGAATATTACTCAGCCATAAAAAGAAATGAAATTGAGTTATGTGTAGTGAGGTGTATGGACGTAGAGTGTGTCGTACAGAGTGAAGTAAGTCAGAAAGAGAAAAGCAAATACTGTATGCCAGCACATATATATGGAATCTAAAAACAGAAAATGGTTCTGAAGAACCTAGGGGCAGGACGGGAATAAAGACACAGACCTACTAGAGAATGGACTTAAGGACATGGGGCGGGGAGAGTAAGGTGGGATGAAGTGAGAGAGTGGCATGGACATATATACACTACCAAATGTAAAATAGATGGCTAGTGGGAAGCAGCCGCATAGCACAGGGAGATCAGCTTGGTGCTTTGTGACCACCTAGAGGGGTGGGATAGGGAGGGTGGGAGGGAGACGCAAGAGGGAGGTGATATGGGGATATATGTATACATATTGCTGATTCACTTTGTTATATAGCAGAAGCTAACACAACATTGTAAAGCAATTTTACTCCAATAAAGATATTAAAAAAAAACATCTGGCCACCTCTCTCCATCTTTACCGCTTCCATTCTGATCTCATCTATCATCATCCTGTGCTCATATTATTACAAAAGCCTTCTAACCAGAATCTCTGCTTTCACCCTTGTTTTTCATGCAGTCTTTTCTCAATGTGTCAGCCAGAGCGATCCTTTTAAAATACAAATCAGATCATGACACTTTCCTGCTCAATACACTCCAAAGTTTCCTCACCTAA
Organism: Grampus griseus; assembly: GCF_964374135.1. Lineage (NCBI taxonomy): Eukaryota > Metazoa > Chordata > Mammalia > Artiodactyla > Delphinidae > Grampus > Grampus griseus. The sequence goes on along the minus strand of NC_138997.1, from coordinate 71,225,098 downwards.
AATCAAAATTAAAAGTGCCCTCCAAGGACTTACATGGTCTGTCCTCATTTCCTACTGCTCTCTACCTTGCCCACTCTGCTCCAGCCACTTTGCCTTGCTGCTGTACCCTGAATATGTTCTAATTTTGAAGGCTTTGCAATGGCTGTGCTGGCTCCCTGAATCTCCCTTCCCCCAGGTCTCTGCATGATTTTCCCCCCGTCTCCTTCATCTCTGTGCTCAAATGACTACCCTGACAGACTATTTAAATTGCTGCCCACCCCTTCCCCACAGCACTAATCCTGCCTACTCTGATCTACCTTTTCTCTTTCCATGTCACATTTATCACTTTCTAACATATTATGTAATTTACTTATTTATTATCTTTGAATTTGTTTTCTCTCTCTGCTAGATTATAAACTCTAAAAGTAAAGGAATTTTTATCTGCCTTTTTTTGGGATATATCCTAAGTACCTAGAACCACACTTGAAACATAGTAGAGGCTCATATAAATATTTGTTGAATAAATGAATTCATAGCAGGCTTATTTGTGGGTTGAATTGTTGAAGGCAGTCTGCGTATCCATCCCTGGGACAGCAAATGACTAAATGTTGATGTTGCATATCGTAAGATCTGTAACACAATACAATGTGCAAAACTAAAATGCATATGTACAAAAGCACATTATTCATTTTGCAAACACACGTACATACAAAAACACATATAACATGTTAGAATGGATGGTGATGTGGAAGGGAGATAAAAGGTAAGAAGCAAGGAAGGAAGGAAAATGGAAGGAAGGAAAAGAATGGAAGGGACTTCCCAAGGACATCTTATAATAATACATCATGAAATGAGGAATGTGAATTAATTCCACACTAGGCATGGGAGGTTAAAAAAATAATGCACTTCAGCTATTTTGCTAACTCAAATTGCTCTTCACCTTCACAAATCAGAACAGAGAGTGTTTTCTGTGATTTCACTCCTCAAGTGGGGAATGTGCAGTTCAGGGTGGGTAAGTGATACAGGAGTTAAGCCTGAGAAGACCTTAGACTGTGATGCTCTGTGCCTTGTTCAGGGGTGTGATGCCCCTTGTCTATAAGGGACTGTCTATAAGTGAGCATGCAGCTGAGTCAGCCGACTCTGCAATTAGTTTATTCACATATTTTAGCTTGTCTCAAGACTCATATGTTTTCTGCCCTTAGCATTCACTGTTTCTCTCCCTCTTATATCTCTTATAAATAAAATGTTTTCAATTCAAAGACAAAATTCTCATTTAAATTTCTTTTTTGCTGCTTACAAACAATGGTGGGGTTTTTGAGAGTTTTGAAGTTACCTACCTACGCAAAACAATGAACAACTGAATATAACAAATCCCAAAGAGGCCAGTTGTAAGAGGCATTAAACAGAAAGCACTCAGTCCCATGTGGTTCATATAATCTGGAATTTTCCTGGAATAGAGTTTCATGTTTCTCTGAACAGGAGACATAAGAATTTGTTATGAAATTCTCCTCTTCTGACCTGCATGGGACAACCTTTTTGTTTCGAATAAAACTTAGCAAGTTCTCATCCTGTCCAACTTTTTGGTGTATTACTATTTGGCATTATTTTTTTAATATCCAAAAGCCTAAAAGAAATCATCTACCACCTTCCATAAAGAGATACACGAAGGAGAGGTGGTCAGAGAAATGAAGCAAATCTCTGCTATTTAGGAAATGACAGCATGCCCTAGGGCTGGGACTGTATCACCTGTGTATGAAGTTCATTCAAGGCAGACCCACTGGGAGATGGGTCTGTGCTCTGAAAAAGAAACAACCAGGAAAGTCACAGGTGAGCTCTGAGCGTAGATTTGGAAACAGGTTAGGACTGAATCAGAAGACTCTGCCAGTGAAGATGGCGACAGGAAATAGAACTCATTCGCAGAGAACGGGTTGAAAGGTCTCCAGCATTTCTCCTGCATGGTGCTTGAAAGCAAGACTTCCTGAGGTTTTCAGGATAAATGGGCCAGAAACATATGGATGATATTTTCTCAGAAACTCAGATGTTTTTCACAGTGAAGTGCAAAACTGCTCTGAAAATACACACCAGAGGTTACCCTCAGTCTGCAAACCTTCCAAATGTTTTCTAAGCTATTTTGCTGATGTTCATAACTAAGGGGATTTATAGAGATGATTACTTTCTGAGCTCTGATAATAAATAATAATAAATGGTGGCTTGTCAACCCTCCGAGGCAATTTCCCTGGACTGAGCATGATTGGCCAAGCCCAGAGCCCCACAGCCTGGGAAGAATTTCTAAAAAATGGAGGTTATCGCCTCTTCTTCTTCCTGCTCTCATGACCCCCGTTCTCCTCTCTTGTTCTCCAGAAAGGGTGCCGGGTGTGCAATTTACAACAGAGGGAGGATTCCTAAAGAGAGAGCAGGTCATTGGTTCGTTCAAGACTTTCCTCACGGGCTTCCCTGGTGGCGCAGTGGTTGAGAGTCCGCTTGCCGATGCAGGGGACACGGGTTCGTGCCCCGGTCCGGGAAGATCCTACATGCCACGGAGCAGCTGGGCCCGTGAGCCATGGCCGCTGAGCCTGCGCGTCCGGAGCCTGTGCTCCCCAACAAAAAACTTTCCTCATGAATTTATTTATCCATCCAACAAGTATTTATTGAACACTTCATATGAGCCAGGCACTTTTCCAAGTGCTGGTCATTTCCCCTTCTCTGTGATGAGGATTGTATTCTTTTCCTAGGGCTGCTGTAACAGAGTACCACAGACCGGGTGGCTTAAATGACAGAAATGTATTGTCTCCCCGTTCAGGAGGCCAGAAGTCCGAAATCAGGGTGTTGGCAGGATTGGCTCCTTCTGAGGGCTGTGAGAGAATCTGTTCCATCCCTCTCACCTGGCTTCTGGTGGTTTTCTGGTGATCTTTGGGGTTTTCTGGCTTATAAACATTATCCTGACCTCTGCTTTCATCTTCACAGACATTATGCCTATGTGCACGCCTGTCTCCAAATGTCCCCTTTTTATAAGGACACCATTTGTATTAGATTAGAGTCCACCCTGATGGCTTCATTTTACCTTGATTACCTCTGTAAAGACCCTATCTCCAACTCAGGGCACATTCTGAGGTACTGGGGGTTAGGACTGCAACATATGAATTTGGGGGACACAATTTAACCCTTAACAGGGACTAAACGATATCAGACTGGCTGCCTGTGTTTCCCTTTTATCCATCCACCCCCTTTTAGCTACAGAGGTGTAGCTCCTTTGCATACCCCGCTCTCCCAATCCTGGGAAGTAGAAAATCTATCTAGAAGGTGCATTTGGACCTAGCAATCTCTTTAGTAGCTTCCTGAAAAGACTGTGATAAAGAATATACCTCCCAATTTGATTCAGAAAACTAATGGGTTATATGGAATTCTCGTTCCTCTTCTAAGATAGGAGACAGAGGCACAAAGCCGGGTGGCAGTATTGCCTCAATGTCCCGGACTACCAGCATTATTTTGCATTGAGTAAAATATGATTTGAATAGAATTCTCTTCCTCTAATCAACAGATCATTACAATTCAGTTTGCGGTTGGGGGGAAGGTGAATTTATCAATACTAACATGTTACCCAAGGGAAAGAAAACCGTTCTAAAATATTATTTTCAGAAATCTTCAGCCAGTGCTAAATAGTTGTATTACACTCACATAATCAGGGAATTTTATTTGATTGATATTTTATTTTTTAGAATCAGGGAATTTTACACCAAAAAATAGCTTTAGAGATCAACTAAACATTTCATTGAGGAATCTATGTTTCACTAAGGAGAGAGGTTTACTCAAGGTCACAGCCAAGCTAACTCTCACCACGTGCCCGGCGTGTGCTAAGCACACTCAGTAGACATCTGGTTTCTCTGCATGGCTAGTACGTGGTGGAGCTGAGACGGAACACAGGGACCAGACTCCAGAGCTGGATGCATAACCACTGCACAGTAGTTGCTTAGTGGCAGGGCTGGGCTTTGCGGCCAGGCCTCCTGAACGCAGTCCAGCGTTTTTCCACTGTCCCACCCTGCTTCCTATCTTGCCTTTGCTCTATCTACACTCTGCACACAACTGCTAGAACAAATCTCTGACAGGTGCAACCTTAATCATAACTTTTTCTGCTTATACTCCTGCAATCTCTTGCCTACAAAGGGGTGGTACAAATTCCTCACCTGATCTATTGAAGGCCCGTGACAAAAATTTTCAGCCTTGTTTCTGAATGTTCCCTGTGTGCACTGCTAAACTCTTCAGCCAACTTGGCACTTCTCTATAAGAGGCCTGTCTCTTCTGCCCTTGCCCAGGCTCTTTCCCAGGCCTGGACTTCCCTCCCTCACTTTGTGTTAGCATAGTCTAAATCCTTCCTCTGTGTACTTTTTCTTGTTCTTCTAACAGATGTAACCTTCTGGGTCTGAGGCTGCTGGTTGTCTATCAATATCCATTCCCCTTCTTCTTTTAGAAAGAGAGGCTCTGAGCTTTAACTAGGCACACAGATCCCTGGAAGGAAGATGTTTCCTCGCTTCTTGCATGACTTGGTGTGGCCATGTGATTTGTTCTGGCCAAGGGTCTGGGAGCAGAAGCAAAGTGTGCAGTGATGGTCACAACTGAGAGGACACAGGAACTCCCTTCTCTCTCCTCCTATGGCATGAAATGCAGACCCAGTGGATACAGTGGGCACACTGCCATCTTCAACCATGCAGCTGAAGGCAACACCACCAGTGACGGCACAGCCAAGAATTAAAAGGAGCCTGGTCCCCAACACAATGGAGCTGGCATATCAGTCCAGGGTTGCCTACATTTGGACGTTTATGTGTGAGAGAGAAGTATTGCCATCTCGTTTAAACCACTGTTTGGTTTTCGTAATTCTTGGTTCTCTTCGTTATAGCAGCCCACATTTTCTAGATGAATGCATTCTTGCTTCTTCCTCCTGCAGCCTTGGTGTTTTTCCTAGGACATGTCCTCAATTTACCTCTATTTAGAAAACATGGGATTTTAAGTTGGATAGCCCCAGCTTTAATTCTAGCTCCACCACTTATCAGCTGGGTGACTCTGGGCTAGTGACTTAGCCTCTCTGAGCTTCAGTCTCCTTGTTTGTAAACGTGGAGTAACTTTCCACTATTCTGAGCTGCCTCTCCGGGGTGATTTTCATCAGGCGTGGGGACACCGTGAGTCACTGTTCTCCACTATAGGAAAATAACAACCACAGAAACCAAAATGTTCACATCTGCTCCTCAGGCATCCTCTCTCGTGAAGTCAGCTGGAAATGCTAACATATTCTTCAGTTCTCCCTTGGCTGCTGTCTGGGTAGAGCCTCTCCCCTCTGTCTGTAGATGTAAGGCTATGATTCACCCTTCTTCTATCCAACTCTTTGCATAAAGAGATTATTATAATTCCAAGGTCACAGCTCATTGTTCATATACACATTGATGCTTAGAGTTACAAGACACTTGAGGGTTGCATGGTCAAGTCTTCTCTGTCAAATCAACGGGGTCCCGCAAGGCCCACATTCATCCACAGCCAGCCTCACCAATGATCATCTTGCCTCCACAGAATGGTGTCCACCGTGTCACACGGCAGCTTGTCCTGTTTCTCAACAGCACAATCATAATCAAGTTCTTTTTGATATTTTTATCCTGTGCCATTCCTGGAAGGCTCATCACTTAGGAATGTTAATTCCCCACACATGGTGGGATATTTGAGGACTGGGCCCAGTAGAAAGTGAATCTAATTCCTTATATACATCCTCAATAGTGTCAGTTTGGGAGGAACTTAACTACAATCCTTCTTCCTCTGCTATCTCACATATGGCTAGTGTTTTCCAAGTCTTTTTGATCAAGCACCTCTGTCAGTAGAGAATTTTTGAGCATGCATCTCCCAAGATACACATATTTATTATATAATAATAGATGTGCTGCTGCGTTAACATATTATGAAATAAGACACATACAAAGCTAGATGTTAAAGGAGATAAGAAATATAGAAGTGGAAGTTCAAATATTTTCTAGCCACATACCAAAGGACCATCTCACCTATCCTTGGACTCCGCGTCTCACTCTTGGGAAGCCTCTAAGCTACACAGGATGATTTTCCTCACCAGTGTGCGAGCTCCGTAGGCGGGCAAAGATTCTGTCTGTTTGCTGCTATATCCCATGGTTTAGAACAGTGTTTGGCACACCAGACACACTCAGTAAATGTTTGCTGAATCAGTGAGTGATTCCCAAACCTTTATTTATAACATAAACTCCTCATTTCCAACTGTCTACCAGACAGCTTTACCTGCATCTCCCTAGATACTTTAAAGCCAACACAGGCCAAGCTGAATTCTGTCTTCCTACCATATAATGTCTCCCTCCACCGAAGTGTCATCTCTCTTTTCTCTCTTCCTACATTACACCTGCACCCATATGGCTAAACTGGCTGGAGTTAAACACAACCAGCCTGACTAAACTGACCTGAGACCATATTATTCAGCCAAAAGGAAGAAGGAAATCCCGCCATTTGCAAGAACATGGGTGGGTCCTGCCGGCATTATGCTAAGCGAAGTAAGTCAGAGAAGAACAAATACTGTATGATCTCCTATGTGGAATCTAAAAAAGCCAGACTCCTAGAAACAGTGTAGAGCTACGGAGAGCTGGCAGCAGCGAGAATACTGAAACCTGTGAGTACGTCCTGGCTCCTATCTTTGCACTCTCGGCAACGTGCAGAAGGTGACCAGGAATGGAAAAAAATAGGAAGATACACAGAGCTATGTGAATATAGAATAACAACCTTTTTTTTCTTTAAAGGAAACTAGACTGTATCCATTTTAAGCCATCCTTCCCCATAGTTGTCTGGTTGCATTATCCACTTAATTTATTGTCAATGATGGCAATAAAAGTTTTTCGAAGTAATGTGGAACTGTCCAGTTCGCAAGTCACATCATAAGATCTTTCATTTAAAAAAATAAGAGAGAGAGTAGAATGGTGGCTGCCAGTGGCTGGGGGAAGGCCTGGGGGGGGGGGATGGGGAACACGGGGAGATGTTGGGCAAAGGGTACAAACTTCCAGTTCTAAGATGAACAGGTTCTGGGGATCAGCATGGTGATTACGGTTAACAACTCTGTAGTATATACCTGAAAGTTGCTAAGAGAGTAGCTCTTAAATGCTCTCACCACACAAAAAAAGAGATGGTAATCACGTGCTATGATGAAGGTGTTAACTAAGGTTACTGTGGTAATCATTTCACCATATATAAGTGTATCAAATCAACATGTCCTACACCTTAAACTATAAAATGTCATATGTCAGTTAAATTTCAAAAAAGTTAGAAAACAAAGACCGTATATCTCTCAAGTGAGCACTCGCAACTGCCTGGCAATTCTAATACATCTGCCACCCAACTCGCTCTCTCAATATAACAGCTAGGGACTTCCCTGGTGGCGCAGTGGTTAAGAATCCACCTGCCACTGCAGGGGACATGGGTTCGAGCCCTGGTCCAGGAAGATCCCACATGCTGTGGAGCAGCTAAGCCCGTGTGCCACAACTACTGAGCTTGTGCTCAAGAGCCCGTGAGCCACAACTACCAAGCCTGAGTGCCATAACTACTGAAGCCCGCGCGCCTAGAGCCCGTGCTCCGCAACAAGAGAAGCCACCACAATGAGAAGCCTGCACACCGCAAGGAAGAGTAGCCCCCGCTCGCCGCAACTAGAGAAAGCCCGCGTGCAGCAACGAAGACCCAGTGCAGCCAAAAATAAAAATAAATAAATAAATAAAATAAAAATAAATGAATTAAAAAAAATATCACGGCTCCTCTTTATACTCCCCCTACCCACCTCCGGCCTCTCAAAATTCCAACATCCCTTCTACTTCCTCACTCTCAGCTTTATTTTCCTTTCCTTTCCTTTATTTTGCTATACTTTACTCTGCTTTATTTTCCTGAGAAAGTAAAACCAACCAGAGAGGACTCTTCCTGGTAGGACTAGGCACCTGTTCCTCCACGTTCTGCCGTTCCTCCTCTTACAACAGGTGGGATCGTACTTGTTCCTAAGTCCAACCCCTCCACTGTGCACTGCATCCCATCCTCCTGCTTAGTCAAGGGTTTGACTCCTGCAGTTTGCTCCGCTTTCTCCTGTATCATTAGCTTTCTCTTCTCTATTGGATAATTCCCATCTGTACATAAATATGCTGTGAAAATAAAACAAGATCAAATCCCCTTGACCTCTTGTCCCCATCCGGCTCTCACTTCATCTCTCTGTACTCTTTTAAAGCAAATCCTTTTAAAGCATCACCGATGGGCCTTCTCTTCACTTTCTCACCTCTCAGTCTCCTTGTGTTTCGTCACCACCACTTTGCCAAAATAGCTTCTGTCAAGGTTGCCAATCATCTCCGTCTTGCCACGTCCAGTGGTCAATTCTCAGGTCTCATTTTACTAGACCTCTCAGCAGCATCTAGCATAGAAACTCATTCCTTCCTTCTGGAAACGAATTTCTTCACTTGGCCTTTGGGACACCACCCTTGAAGTTTCTTTTACCAGCATTGTCATCTCCTTCTCAATCTCCTTTACTGGCTGCTTCTTCTCCACTCAACTATTATCATCCTGAGTGAACAAGAATCAGTCCTGGCCCACCTTCTCTTTCCAATCTGTATTCAGTTCCCTTGTGACCTCATTCAATCTCATGACATCAAACACCTTCAAATTTTTATCTCCACCCAGACCTTCCCCAAGAACTCCAGACCTGTGTGTCTAGCTATCTTCCCATATTTCCTCCTGGATGTTTAATAGGCTTTCCAAGTGAAGTATGTCTGAAACAAAACCTTTGATTCCCTCCTCCATTGCCTTAAAACCTATTCCTTCCCAACTCTTCTCAACCTCAGTAAAGAGTACCAACATTCACCCATTTTCCCAGGTGAAGAACCTAGGAGTGATTCTTGATTCTGTTTTCAATCCATCAGCAAGTCCTGATTTTTCCACCCTCAATAAGGCTATAGTTACTTCTCAACACTCTCACTGCTACAACTCAAGTCTCAGCTGCCACTTTTCTTTTGCCTTGACTACTGCTTCCATTCATGCATCTCTAAAATTCATTCTAGGGGCTTCCCTGGTGGCGCAGTGGTTGAGAGTCCACCTGCCGATGCAGGGGACACGGGTTCGTGCCCCGGTCCGGGAGGATCCCACATGCCGCGGAGCGGCTGGGCCCGTGAGCCATGGCTGCTGAGCCTGCGCGTCCGGAGCCTGTGCTCCTCAACGGGAGAGGCCGCAACAGTGAGAGGCCCGCGTACCGCAAAAACAAAAAAACAAAACAAAAATAAAATAAAATAAAATTCATTCTATACTTCACAACCAGAATAATTTAACAATAACATCAACAAGAAGAACATAAGTCAAATTATGTCTCTCCCTTACCCAAACCCATCTAATAGCTTCCCATCACATTTCATATGAAATCTACACTCACCGTCATGATGGGCAAAGCTGTGAGAATCTAACCCCTGCTACCCACCTTTTTCCTGTGACTTTACTGAGCTCCAGCCACACTGACCTTCTCACTGTTTGTCAAACAAGCCCCCCTTGTTTCAGTCACAGGCTCTTTATGCCCACTCTTCCCTCTGCCTGAATATCTTTCCCTCCAGATCTTCACGTGGCTTTCCTGTGCCCTAATGATTCTTGGAGAATCATTCCTTGTCTCCTGCATAAAATAAACATCATGCTCCCTCTTTTTACCATGCTTTATTTTTTGTCATAAGGCTTAACACAATCTGAAATTCTACTATCTCTGTTTACTTATTTACAGACTCTTCCACTTGGGCTTTTCCTATTTTGTTCAAAGCCATACTCCCAGTGCCTAGATTAGTGCCTGGTACATAGGAGGTTCTCAATAAATAGTCTTTGGATGAATTTATATATTTACCTTAATTACCCAAAAGACACTCGGAAGAGTCATGCTCATCTTTTTCTGCTCAAGCTAGTCCCCTCTCCACCCTCCGCCATGGGTCATCAAGTCTTTAGAATCTCTTACTCCAATGTCTCTTAAATCCCTCCTCTTTGTCACACCCAGACTCACTCTGTAGATCTTTGGCATCTTTCAACAGTTCTACTGAGCAACCTCTGAAGCTGGTCTTCCTAGCTCCCTGCCAACCCAGTTCTTTCCCCATAGGACTTCCAGAGAGGTCTTCTTAAAACATAAATCCCATCATGTTTCTCTTCTGCTTAACAGACTTCAACAGCTCCCCATCACCCAAAGAAGGAAGTCAAAACTCCTTAGCTGGACATGAGCTGGAGTTGGTCCACATTTCCAACCTCATTTCATGCATCCATTTCTCCTATTGTACCCTAACTACCTGTAGGTCCCAAACAGGCATGTTCTTTTGCTTACACTGTTCCCTGTACTTGAGTATCTTTCCCCTTTTCTTCACCTAGCTACTTACTACTTATCCTTTGAGATTAAGTACAAAGTCACCTCTTTGAGCCAGCCTTCCTGGTTTCTGTATACAGATGAAATGAGTTGTCCGATCAAGAGACCAGAGCTCCTGGAGTCAGCACTGTTTGTTTTTCTAGGGACAAATTTTACAGGATTTTGTTTCCAGTGTGTAGGCTTTGTTTTCTGTTTATCCTAATTGAATGGCCCATAGGCCACATTCTGTGAACAGTATGGGTGTTTGCACGGGGGCCACCACCACCAAAATCTGATTGTGAAATGGTTTTTAAAATTACCTTTGGGGCTTCCCTGGTGGCACAGTGGTTGAGAGTCTGCCTGCCGATGCAGGGGACACGGGTTCGTGCCCCGGTCCGGGAAGATCCCACATGCTGCGGAGTGGCTGGGCCCGTGAGCCATGGCTGCTGAGCCTGCGCGTCCGGAGCCTGTGCTCCGCAATGGGAGAGGCCACAACAGTGAGAGGCCTGCGTACTGCAAAAAAAAAAAATTACCTTTGGACATTTGAAATATGCTTTTTAAAAAGATCAGTAAAAATACACATTTCTCCAAGGCAGGCTGCCTTAAGTAATCAAGCCCCCCCCACCCCAAGACGCCAGGTGCATCTTAGAATACAGTCAAAACTTGTTTGGAACTTAAGGCAGACCTCGGACTGTCAAAACCCATCTTGCTGGTTCTAATTTAAGGATCAAAAAGGAAAAGGCATTTTTCAAAAGATTCCAAAACAGTATTTGGATAAGATCATTGAGAAGGATTCATGAACCTGTGAACTAATTTTTTTTAAGAAAGGGGACATACACAGGGAGGTGTCAGGGGAACTGGGTAGTTCGTTAAATTCATTATAAAAGTGGGTGGTTACTAAGTGTCCATTGACAGATGAATGGATAAAGAAGATGTGACACATATACACAATGGAATATTACTCAGCCATAAAAAGAAACAAAATTGAGTTATTTGTAGTGAGGTGGATGGACCTAGAGTCTGTCATACAGAGTGAAGTAAGTCAGAAAGAGAAAATCAAATACCGTATGCTAACACATATATGTGGAATCTAAAAAAAAAAAAAGAAAAAAATGGTTCTGAAGAACCTAGGGGCAGGACAGGAATAAAGATGCAGACGTAGAGAATGGACGTGAGGACATGGGGAGGGGTAAGGGTAAGCTGAGACAAAGTGAGAGAGTGGCATGGACATATGCGGGAAGCAGCCACATAGCACAGGGAGATCAGCTCGGTGCTTTGTGACCACCTAGAGGGGTGGGATAGGGAGGGTGAGAGGGAGATGCAAGAGGGAGGAGTTATGGGGATATATGTATATGTATAGCTGATTCACTTTGTTATACAGCATAAACTAACACACCATTGTAAAGCAGTTATACTCCAATGAAGATGTTAAAAAAAAAAAAAAAGTGGGTGGTTAGATGGCCTCCCAGAGTTGTAAGTCTTCAATGAGATAATGTACCTAAAATACCGTGCATCAGGCTTACCACAGAGTGGCACTCAAGAAATGTTTGCCCCACCCTGCCTTTTCCCTTAAATGTCCCCACTATTTGCTGCAGCCCCAAATGTTCTCAAGCCACCTGGCCTCCCAGAAATGACAACATCACTTTTCTGATTTCATAACAAGCAGGGCCACCATATAACATTCGTGGGCTCCTTCCTCATGATAATATCAAAATTAAAATTTTTGATAGAGCTTTAAATACTGCAACATTTTATTTATTTTTTCTTTCAGGCAAAACGTCATCGATTTTTAGAAATCCTACGATTTCCATTTTTTGCTGCTGTGAGATAAAATAAAAACATTTTTTACCCCTGAAAGTTCTTTTTTTTTTTTCCTTTTGATTTTAAAAGAAATGAAAACACTTTGGTGGGCCCTAAAAGCATCGTGGGCCTCAGGGGCTGTGCCTAATGTGTGAGTGGCTGAGAGAAAGAGAGAAAAGGGAAAGCAGGTTGAAGCTGCATGAGGAAGGGGTCTTGATTCCATGGGAAGTTGTACTCGTCCCTTCCCCTAAATGGGTTTTCCCCACTCCCAGCCCCCTCATCCGCTCTAGAGGGCTGGCATGGGGAGGGATAATATCATCTCTCTCCCTTGAAACTAAAGGAAAAATAAAGAGGCAGCCTGTAATGGGGTCGGTAAGTGTTAGCTAATGTGAACCAGAGCAAAGGCTCATCTAACAAGGAATGAACTCTTCCCAGGCTCGCATACCCAGGCCTTGGTGTAAGTCCTGCCCCTGGGCATCAGGAATGAATGCCCGCAGCCCCTCCAGATGCCCAGGAAGCCACCCACCCGCAGCCCAACCTCAGGGGCCTCATGTCACAGCTCCTGAGAGCCAGCTGCCGTGTCTGGCAAACAAAACCAAAAGGATGAGCCTGCTCTGGGGGATAGGTGATCCCTGGACCCCTGGGGAGTGTCGGAAGAGATGAACTGCCCACTGAGGGGGACCCTCTAGCCACTTTCCTGCAGGACTGGGCTCCTCCCAGCATCTCTAGAGAATGTCATGAATGAGTGCTTCAGAGGGAGACAGTATGGACAAAAAGCTTCTGGGACTGAGCTAACTAACCACAGTAGCCTTCTTTTCAACCCTCCCAAAGGTCTCTGGAAGTCTCTTATTGCCCTGGAGGATAAGTCTTGGTGACTCGCTAACATGCTTCCTAACTAGGCTCTTTTCCTGGTATCTGGGGGAGAGAATAGTGAGGAAGTAATGGAAATAGATTGTTCTACTAATAACTCATCTTGTCTTTTCATTTCAGTTCCTTTGTTTTATTATCAGTTTATTAACAACAGGCACGACATCCAATCATTCATTCATTCATGCAACAAGTGTTCACTGAGGATCTACTATGTTCCAGGCACTGTTCTAGGGATTTGGAATAAAGCAGGGAAATAAAGACCCCTACCTTTGTAGGAGCTGATATTCTAGAGGGCAGAAAAGACCAAGAAACAATAACATAACACCGTAGTTTATCATCTCTAAGATTGCAATGATATAAGATGTATCATTATTCTGTGTGCCATGAAAACAGGACAGAACGCTAATACTCACTGTCAATTATTTTTAAAAATCCTGATTTCATGTATGTTAGAATGTATAAAACATTGTACAACTTAGAATTGATTACCTATAGTAGATAAATTATATAGTGTATTAGGTGATTATGAGAAACAAAAGCAGAGCAGGCAAAGAAGTTTTGGGAGGAGGAGTGGTGACATTGAACAGACTTGAAGGAGATAGGGCTGTTAAATTTTTATGACTATTTTTTATAGCTCTTTTAGGTTTACGATAATATTGAGAGAAAGGTACGGAGATTTACCATATGCTCCCTGCCCCCCTACACATGTAGCCTCCCCCATTATCAACATCATTCACCAGAGTGGTACCTTTGTCCCAGGATGAACCAGCATTGATACACCATAATCACTCAAAGTCCACTGTTTACCTTAGGGTTCACTCTTGGTGTTGGCATTCTATAGGCTCGGACAAATATATAATGACATGTATTTATCAACATAATATCATAAAAGGTAGTTTCACCATCCTAAAAATCCTCTGTGGTCCATCTATTCACCCTTCCTCTCCATCCCACCCCGGCAACCACTGATCTTCTTTACTGTCTCCATAACATTGCCTTTTCTAGAGTATGTTATAGTTGGAATCATAGAGGGTGCAGCCTTTTCAGATTGGCTTCTTTCACTTAGTAATATGCATTTAAGGTTGCTTCATGTCTTTTCACGGCTTGATAGCTCACTTCTTTTTAGCACTGAATAATATTCCATCGACTTTTTTTTAAAACAGCTTTGTTGAGGTATCGTTTACATACCATAAAATTCAATGAATTTAAGTAAATCTACAGTTATGCAAACATTACCATAATCCAGATTTAGAACATTTCTTTTTCTTTTTTTATTGTGTAGGAACAATTCACATGAGATCTACCCTCAACAGTTTTCATATGTGCTGCACAGTCCTGTGAGCTCCAGGTACTGTTACACAGCAGATCTCTAGAACATATTCATCTTGTAGAACTAAAACTTTATACTCATTGAACAGCAATTTCCCATTTCCACCTCTCCTCAGCCCCTGACAACCACTCTCCGCTTCTATGAGTGGAATCACTCAGGCTTTGTCCTTCTGTGACTGGCTTTACTACACTTAGCATATCTTCCAGGTTCAGCCATGTTGTTGCATGTTGTAGGATTGCTTTCTTTTTTGAGTCTGAATAGTATTCCATTGTATGTATATGCCACATTTTCCTTATCCATTCATCCATCAATGGACATTTAGGTTGTTTCCGCATTTTGGCTATTGTCAATAATGCTGCAAAGAACATGGGAATGCTAATATCTCTTTGAGATCCTGATTTCAATTCTTTTGGATAAATACCCAGAAGTGAGATTGCTGAATCATTTGGTGGTTTTATTTTTAATTCGTTGAGGAACCTCCATACTGTCTTCCATAGTGGCTGCACCATTTTACATTCCCACCAACAAGAGTTCCAGTTTCTCCACATTCTTGCCAACACTTAAGGTTTCAAAAATATAATAGCCATGCTAATAGGTGTGAGGCAATATCTCATGATTTTGATGCGCATTTCTCTGATGATTAGTGATGTTGAGCATCTTTTCATGTACCAACTGGAATAGTGGCTATTTATTGAACAACCATGAGATCTGTGGGAGCAGAGATTATTTTGTTCATTGCTCTGTCCCCACTGTTAATGAGTCTGACATGTGTTAGGTACTCAATAAATATTTTTTGAATGAATAAACCACCATGTGCCAGGCACACCACAGATATTATTTCCAAATTCTTATCAAATCAGAGGTAGGCATCAACATCCCCATTTTATGGATAATGAAACTGAGACTTGGAATAATTGCTCAAGATCACATAGTCAGGCAGGGGGAAGATATAGGACCCAAAACATGGGTCTCCCTGATGTTAACACACAGACCTTTCCTCTATACTTCACTGGCTTCTCTGCTGCTGGCCATTTTAATATCATTTTCGTGCAAAAAACCAAAGGCAAATTGGGACAGCAGGCAAGCAAGACCCCTGGATAAAAAAACCAGACTCACAGAAACCAGAATGAAACCTCCAGGAATAGAAAACCCAGTCTCGGAAATGGGTGTGAATTGCAGAGTGGCAAGCAGGTTGGCTTGTTATCTCAGATCTCAACTTCTAGCTGCCTTCACTTTAAAATAAATTATATCGGTGCGTTAAAACTCCCCACCTCAAAAGAGATGATGATTATAAAAATCTTTTCTCCTCTTCGACAGTTTTAGCTCAATCCGTTAAAACACAACTGTTAAAAATAAACTGACTTTGATACTTTACAACATGTAAGGCCAAATAACAATGCATGTGGAAATCTACCACAATCTTTCTCAGACTTAGTAGGACCTCCAGTGTATAGAAAAACATCTTGGGTAAAACCCGTTAAGCCAATATTGGCTTAATTCAAAAGTATACCTAATTTGAAACAACTGCTTTTTCCATGGTCAAGTGGGTACCCTATTGTTCTTTAATAAAAACAACAGAAAGTCCAAATTAAAAGTCAATTTCTCCCCTAAGAAAGCTATGTTTCATATTAACAAGGCTCTACTGAAAACCACTCATGCTATGAGCAGGGGTCTCCATTATTACCCCATGGTGGGAGGATTGTGAGTGGTTAGCCAAGGTCCTGAAAGACTTGAAATTTTGCTTTCAAATGTGAGGGAATACTTAAACTTGGTTTGAACAAACCGGCCTTTGGAGCAGTGGAGGCAGAGATCAGAATGTAAGTACCAAAGGCCTTGATCAGGCGAATACCCAGCATGGATCCTAGGTACCAGTAGCCATGCTTTTTTTTATTGCGGCAGAATACTCCATTGTGTGACTTTACTTGTACAATGTTTACTTATCCATTTTTGTGGTGATGAACATTGGGTTGCTTTCAGATTTGAAGTATTATAAGTGAAGTATTGGCTACAGCCAGGGACTGGGGGGAGGAGGAGGTGGTGTTTGTGCTAAGGACTGAACTCTGTTCCCCTAAAATTCATATGTTAAAGCTCTAGCCTCCAAAGTGACTGTATTTGGAGACAGAGCCTTTATAGAAGTAATTAAGGTTAAATGAGCTCCTAAGGGTGGGGCCCTGATCTGATAGGATTAGTGTGCTTGTAAGAAGAGACAACAGAGAGCTCTCTCTCTCAAGATCTCTCTCTTGGTGCACAAAGAAGAGGTCGTGTGAACACACAATGAGAAGATGGCCATCTGCAAGCCAGGAAAACAGCCCTCACCAGAACTCAACCATGCTGGAACCCTGAACTCAGACTTCCAGGCTCCAGAACTATGAGAAATGGGTCTCTGTTGTTTACACCGTACAGTCTGGGCTATTTTGTTATGGCAGCCTGAGCAGAAAAAGAAGGGTAGATTGGGTGTGAGCAAGTCACTGAATAGACAGGGACACAAAGGAACTTTTCACACAAGGGTGAAGGAAACAGTCTGTATCTTGATCTGACTAGTAGTTACATGGGTAGATACATAGGTAAACAGATTTACCTAACTGTATCAGGTTTGTACATTTTTGTGTATGTAAAGTTTACTTAAACTTCAAAAAGTCCTTCCTAATTCTTAGTCAGTTAAGGCTGCTATAACAAAACACCACAGACTGGGTGGCTTATGAACAATAAAAGTGGATTTCTCACAGTTCTGGAGGCTGGAAGTCTGAGATCAGAGTGCCAATATAAATGTTGTGGGCTCTCTTCTGGGTTGCAGACCTCTTGTATCCTCACACGACAAAGGGACCAGATATCTCTCTGGAGGCTCTTTCATAAGGGCACTAATCTCATTCATGAGGGCTCCACCCTCATGACCTAATCACCTCCCAAAGACCGCACCTCCTACTACCATCACTTTGGGAGTTAGGAATTCAGCATACAAATTTTGGAGGGACACAACATTCAGATGTTAGTACCAAGGGAATCTGCGTTTCAAAAAGATACCAATATAGTCCTCATGTCTTTGAGCAAGGCTGGTAGGAGGGAAATTGACATATATTATTTATGTCTGATGTATTTGTATACCTATTTGCCTGTAATAAATAACACAGGGGATGATACAACTTGCCTTAGATTGAGCAAGTACCAAATGATCGAGCTGGATTCAGACCCTGCCCCTTGCCCTAACCACTGCATCAGATAGTAAACCCAGTCAGCCAAGGGAATGTGCAGGAAGGACACCCTGAAGCATCCAAGGCCGCAGAGGAGGCAGGGAGGCCTGAGGTCAGGAGGGCAACTCTGCAGGACACAGAGCCTGAGGTACCCGCTCTGTGGGACACCCTGCCTGTGCTACCCCATAGGAAGGTCGCTGAAGCAAGGCTGACTGGAAGGAGCAGGCAGTGAGGAAGCACGGCTCCAGGAGAGGAGCTGCAAAACCAGCTGGGCAGCCTGGCCAAGAACAACAGGAAGCTTCCACCACACCCCTGCTCGCTGCAGCCCTGGCCCAGAGACCGGGGTCATTTTCTCCAAAGGGCCTTCTGCAGATGTTACATAAACAAAAGCTCCATTGACTCCAGTCTGAATCTGGCCAAAAATAGCCCACGGGCTTTCCCTCAACTCTGCAGTTCACCATCCCTCAAGGTCCCCAGCGTGGATGGGCTTCTTCCCTCCGTGACCCCATGTGCGGACATCACTCTACAGCATCCCCAAGAGTTTTCCCCGGGCAGCAAAAGGCGGGGTCCTTTTGTTTTCCCTGGCAGGCATCCCTCCGCGCTCTAAGACCTTTGATGGCTACTGGGCCAAGGGACACATCTCCCCCCACCAGCGAGGCAGGAAGCAGGTTCTGAGAGACAGCTGGGTTGGCCAGCAGCAGGCATGAGAGGGGCTGGCTCGGTCTCTCTTGGTCTCTCTCTGTCTCTGTCTCTTTCCCCACTCCCCTTCACAGGATGGAGTTTGACTAAGAGCCCAAGAGCAAAGTCTCCAGGTAAGAGCACGAGGTTCCCTCGTCAGGGTTTCTTTTCGAGCTTGCTATCGTGATTGAACCCTCTGCTCCTAACATTTTCTCTGAGCTCCTGTAAGCGCCTCTGACTCAATTTACACTTCATTTTGCAGAAAACTGTTCCATCTGTGCACATCTGGAGATTCACAGAGCTGTGACATAGCATGGGGTCACCCTGGGCTTTACCACCTCGACACAGGCCCCTGAACTCATGAAGATCTTTCACCCTGGCCCCCTTCGTTGCCCCCAGAATCCTAAGTCATAAAAATAACAAAACACCTACAATTTACAAAAAAAAATTGTTAAATATTATACTATGTGCCTGATACTATACTAAGCATTTTATGCTATTTTATTTTATTTCTCGTTGAATAGTCCTATGAGGTCGGTACAATGATCATCTCCAGACTACAGAAGAGCAAACTGTAATTTAGAAATATTATAGGACGTGTCAAAGGTGCGGCAGAGGTGGAACGCATACACAAGCCTGTTGGGGTAGTTTTCGTGTCTTAGCCGCTGCCTCACATGTCCCAGAACAGTCAGAGGGGCTTATAGCACCTCTTTTCTACAGTCTTCCTTGTTCAAAGTCTAAGCTACTGTACCTGTTATCGGTGTAATTGATCAATGTTTAATTACACTGTAATTTCTATCAGTTTAATTGGTATCAGTGTAATTACATTGATCAAATAATTATCCAACCAATATTTATTGAGTATGTTATGTTCTCTAGGCAAGATGCTATTTGAGTCTACACAAGCCAAAAAAAGAAAACAGTATGATGTATAGGATGTGAATATTTAGTTCATATTTCATTAACAGTTGTACTTCAGTTGTGAGAGGGTCTTGCATTTCCTAGGTTGGAGATCCTCAAACCAGGTCTCCAGCCAGGAACTAGCGGGTCCGTCAGCCTGGAGGAGGGAGGGTGGGAAGCATATGGGGAGCTGGGAGGGACCCCACCAGATCCACAGGAAAGGTCCACACTCAGGCCGAGGGACCAGTGCCAGGACATGGAGATCCACCAGGGGACTGATGTAACCCAGGAAACCCGGGCATTCAGAGCAATTTAGTTCAGATTCAGATCCTCTCTACTCTGGCAGCCTCTGTGAGGCTGGCTGGTTCCAGGGTTGCTCTAGGATAACGACAGGACTGAGGCGGCTGTGCCTTTAGACCGAGTCAAAGCCTTAGCTTATATCTAGAAAAAAGCCCTTCCTCTCTGGGTTCCCACAGTTTTCTTCTTTATTCATGTTATTCATCCCTCCCTCCCTCCCTCCCTCCCTTCCTTCCTCCCTTCCTTCCTCCCTCCCTCCCAGAAACATTTCTTGAGCATCTACTATGTGCTAGTACCAGGGAGACAGAGATCAGTAATGTGTACAACATGATCAATAGAATGAACACTGCTGTACATTATACCTGAAAGTGGTTAAGAGAGTAGATCCTAAGAGTTCTCATCACAAGGAAAATTTTTTTTCTTTTTATTGTATCTATATGAGATGATGGGTGTTCAATACACTTATTGTAGTAATCATTTCATGACATATGTAAGTCAAATCATTATGCTGTACACCTTAACCTTACACAGTCCTGTATCTCAATTATATCTCAGTAAAACTAGAAGAAAAAAAAGAAACAAAATATTCATCAACTGCTGAACCCAAGAACAAAGTCAGGTATGTCCATACAATGGAACATTACTCATAAGTAAAAGGAATGAAATATTAATATATACAACAATATGGAAGAATCTTAAAATCATGATTAGTGAAAAAATCCAGATAAATCTTCTCCCAAGAAGAAATTCTTTTTCTTTTTATTGTATCTTTATGAGATGGTTAAAGTAATCGACACCTGTCACGGCAATCATTTCACAGTATATGGAAATCAAACCATCATGCTTTACACCTTAATCTTACGCAATGATGTACGCCAATTATTTCTCAATAAAAATGGAACAAAAAAAGAAGCAATGCAATACAATCTTGACTTCCAGGAGTTCAAACTCTAATGGAGGAAGTAGAAAAGAAAAATAGTGGTGACGTAGAATATTAAGGGCAGCAATAGATATCATCACAGGCTATGAAAGCATGGGGAGGAGTCCAGACTCAGTCTTCTTGGGAGGTGCTGGTGGTGTGTGTGTGTGCGTGTGCGTGTGTGTGTGTGTGTGTGTGTGTGCCTGCCTGTGCCCTCACACAGGGAGGGAGGGTGAGGATATACGGGGCTTCCAGAGGAGATTGTTGGGGACACTGACTTTCTTCTCTTGAAGCTTCCTTCCATGTGGACACCTTCGCTAGACCACTGCTCCTGGCTTCTTACCACCCTTTATTCATCTCCCTGGGAGGGAGAGGGATTACTTATGATCACTGAGTCCAGGAGAGGGAACTGGGACAGGGTGACTCAGTCATTCTTTGGCGGGGACTGTTCCTTTTGCTCCCCTGTGCTGTAAACTTTACAGAGTCAGGCTTTTGCCAGGAACTTACTCATTGTAACCTTCCCGGCAAAAGCCTAGGAAGTAAGTTCAGCACAGAGGGAGCGCCTGGAAAGCCACCTGGCTAATATATTTAAAGCCATGCTCACCAACCCAGCTTTTATCAGCACTGTCATTTTGATCTCCATTTGCCTTATTGGACTCTCTCAAACCCCGACCTAGGCAATGCTTACTTGGAGTCTGGGCAGACATGTAGATGTGTGTAGCGGGGCGGACACTCCACTCGGGCTGGGCTGACAGTAGTCTTCACTCCATGTGCCAAATGAGACCAGGATGACCCCGAGCTCTGTAGAGAGAGGAGACACATTTTCAGCGACTTTCTCTGCCTCATCCCCTGCTTTAGAGCTTCCTGTTACAGGAGGAAAGAAGCAGATCAGGACTGTCCTTGCTTAAGAGTCTGTAGCACTTGGACAAAGGTCATGAATGGCCTTTGGTCCAAGCCTGGAACTCCCACTGATATCCCAGCTCAGACTCTTGGAAGAACTGCCTGTCTTCCTTTCAGTCTGCCTTTATTTTGAAAGGGCCCCTTTTGTGAATGTGTTTTGGCTTATTTTTCTGGAACACCTTTGCCCTGTTGTTTCTCATGCTTGTTGACTTCCTGTGGAGCTAAACTTGGAAACATATTTGTTCCTAGAAGAAAATGCTGGAACCGTATTAACCTGTACCTCTTGGAAGGCCTGTCAGGATTACTGCCCCCTTTTTTCTCAGATGACAAGTTGTTGAGATGCAGAAGGGCCCAATGTGGCAGACCACCCAAAAAGCATTGGCAAAAACCCAGAGGGTCCCACTTATACACACCCTAGTATTCTCACATCAGACAATGCCCTTTCCTCACTGTTTCTATCAGCTGGTTCCTCAACTGGTAACTGGGCTGGTTCCTTTCTCCCAGGTTTTATGACACCAAAATCTTCAGAGGGACTAATAGCCCAGTAGAGGGAGCTGTGTTAAACAAGTTCCCTGAGCTGAATGTACAATACTTTCAGTTAGCCAAGCAGGTGGCCCCCGTGGATATTTTGGAAGCTTCATTTATCAATAGGTGGTTACCTAGTCAAAAGCTCTGAGCCAGAGCAAAGCTTTTGCAAGCCGGTGTCTTGGGGTTTGTGGGCTGCCCTGGAGTTTGCATCTTGCTTCCATCAGCAAAACTTGGTTTGGGCTTAACATGACAGTTGCCACAATTCGACAAGCTTGTAGATTCCAGAGGCAGGGCCTGGCTCCAGTGTAGTGAGGGAGATGGGTGATTCCGCTGACTGTGCACTCACACACCGGGCAGGGCTGCTCATGTTCACGGTCTCCGGAGACAGATCCTGTGCCAGAGAAACCTATCACTTAGGAGGTTTGTTAGCGACTGGCTTCGGAGGCAGTGGCTGGGAAGGAGAGACAGTAATAGGAGAATCTTACAGAAATGTTTGGAACTGGTGTTCATCTAACCCATTAGCTCCTTGTGGGGTGTCGGACTGGGCTAAATTCAAATCCTGGGTGGCCCTCGGTAAAGACTTTTATTGAATAAACCTCGGATACCAAGACCATTATGAAATTGGAAAATATCAAGCAAAAGCAATATGCGTGGTGTGTGTGTTTGGATTTATGTAAGAACAGGAATTACCAAAATTGATTGCAGGTCATAAGAGATAATAATGGCAGAGACAGGAAAGCTGGACAGACTAGCATCTTTGAGGACTCACAGTTGCTCACAGTATTTTTAATGAGCAAACCTGTTGGGAAATAAGAAGGAAACAAGATGGTACATGGGGAGGCTTGGCCACGTCTGTTAGTTTGTTAGGGCTGACGTAACATAATCCCGTAGACCTGGTGGTTTAAAAGACAGAAATTAATTGCCTACGGTTCTGGACGCTGGTAGCCTAAGATCAAAGAGCTAGCAGGCTTGGCTTCCTCTGAGGCCTCTCTCCTTGGCTTGCAGGAGGCCACCCTCTTGCTGCCTCTTGCCATGGTTGTCCCTCTGTGCACTAGCGCCCCTGGTCTATTTCTCTCCCTATAAAGGGCACCGGTCATGTCGGATTAGGACCCACTCTAATGCCCTCATTTAAACTAATTGTCTCTTTAAAGAACTTACAATGATATTCTGAGATACCAGGGGTACCAATGTATCAATATTACAGGGGACACAGTTCAGCTCCTAACACCATGAATGTCTATGACAAGGAAATTGTACTGATTACTGTAAGTAATGCTAGTTGTTATAACAGATAAATCCTGAAGTCTTAGGGCTTACCACCATAAAAAATTATTTTCATCCACATCAAAGTCTGTTTCATTCAGTTAGAGGCAGTGGGGTAGCTGGACAAAGGGCAGTCATTTAGGGACCTAGCAACCATCTTCAACATGCAAGGGACACTTTGGATGAAGAAGTTAGGTGCAAAGTGTGGAGAGGGCACACAACTCTTAGCGGCCTTGACCCAGAAGAGACACATCGCTCTCACTACCACTCCATCAGCAAGAGCTAGTCTCACACTCCCACCTGGATGAAAGGGACTGGGAGACGTAGTGTGTATCTAAGCCCAGGAGAGGAAGCAGGTTGGGTGACCACTAAACCAGTCTCTGCCATAAGAGTGAAGCAAGCCAGTCTCAAGTCTAAAGATGGGCCAGTTGTTTGGGGGAATGGTGACCAGGTACTAGAGAGAGAGTCCAGCAAACATACTGTGGATAGAGGCAGTAAGGGACCCTTCAAGATTCCCAAAGCCAAGATGAACCTTGATCTTGAGAGGAGCTTCCCAACCTTATTGTCCTGGCACACGCAGAAAATGATCATTCGTGTACTGTGTATGAGACTACAGATGAGGCTATTCAAGGCCAGAGGTGAGAGTTCAAGAGGCTCTAACCACTCCAGGGGGCCACCTGGCCATTGTGAAGTAATAAACTGGGGGAGAATTACAAAAGAAACCCAGACACGGACATTCATAACCAAGAGAAAATACAATGAAGGACAACAGAACAGAATAGCCTAGAAATAAACCCACACGTATATGGTGAATTAATTTATGACAAAGGAGCCAAGAATATACAATGGGAAAAGGACAGTTTCCTCAATAAATGATGTTGGGAAAACAGGACAGCCACATGCAAAAGAGTGAAACTGGACTCCTATCTGACACCATACACAAAAATCAACTCAAAATGGATTAAAGACCTAAATGGAAGGCCAGACACTATCAAACTCTTAGAGGAAAACATAGGCAGAACACTCTATGATATAAATCACAGCAAGATCCTTTTTGACCCACCTCCTAGAGAAATGGAAATAAAACAAAAATAAACAAATGGGACCTAATGAAACTTCAACGCTTTAGCACAGCAAAGGAAACCATAAACAAGACCAAAAGACAACCCTCAGAATGGGAGAAAATATTTGCAAATGAAGCAACTGACAGAGGATCAATCTCCAAAATTACAAGCAGCTCATGCAGCTCAATAACAAAAAACCAAACAACCCAATCCAAAAATGGGCAGAAGACCTAAACAGACATTTCTCCAAAGATATACAGATAGCCAACAAACACATGAAAGAAAGCTCAACATCATTAATCATTAGAGAAATGCAAATCAAAACTACAGTGAGATATCATCTCACACCAGTCAGAATGGCCATCAACAAAAAATCTAGAAACAATAAATGCTGGAGAGGGTGTGGAGAAAAGGGAACCCTCTTGCACTGTTGGTGGGAATGTAAATTGATACAGCCACTAGGGAGAACACTATGGAGGTTCCTTAAAAAACTAAAAATAGAACTACCATATGACCCAGCAATCCCACTACTGGGCATATACCCTGAGAAAACCATAATTCAAAAAGAGTCACGGGGCTTTCCTGGTGGCACAGTGGTTGAAAATCTGCCTGCCAATGCAGGGGACACAGGATCGAGCCCTGGTCTGGGAAGATCACACATGCCGCGGAGCAACTGGGCCCGTGAGTCACAACTACTGAGCCTGTGCGCCTGGAGCCTGTGCTCCGCAACGAGAGAGGCCGCAATAGTGAGGCCCGCGCACTGCGATGAAGAGCGGCCCCCGCTTGCCACAACTGGAGAAAGCCCTCGCACAGAAACGAAGACCCAACACAGCCATAAAGAAAGAAAGAAAGAAAGAAAGAAAGAAAGAGTCATGTACCACAATGTTCATTGCAGCTCTATTTACAATAGCCAGGACATGGAAGCAACCTAAGTGTCCATCAACAGATGACTGGATAAAGAAGATGTGGCACATATATATAATGGAATATTACTCAGCCATAAAAAGAAATGAAATTGAGTTATTTGTAGTGAGGTGGATGGACCTAGAGTCTGTCATACAGAGTGAAGTAAGTCAGAAAGAGAAAATCAAATACCATATGCTAATACATATATATGGAATCTAAAAAAAAAAAAAAGAAAATGGTCAGAAGAACCTAGGGGCAAGACAGGAATAAAGGCACAGACCTACTGGAGAATGGACTTGAGGATATGGGGAGGGGGAAGGATAAGCTGTGACAAAGCGAGAGAGTGGCATGGACATATATACACTACCAAACGTAAGACAGATAGCTAGTGGGAATCAGCCGCATAGCACAGGGAGATCAGCTCGGTGCTTTGTGACCACCTAGAGGGGTGGGATAGGGAGGGTGGGAGGGAGGGAGATGCAAGAGGGAAGACGTATGGGAACATATGTATATGTATAACTGATTCACTTTGTTATAAAGCAGAAACTAACACACCATTGTAAAGCAATTATACTCCAATAAAGATGTTAAAAATAAATAACAGTTTATAACTACAAAAAAAAAAAAGGATTAAAGACTTGAATGTAAGACCTGAAACTGTAAAACTCCTAGAAAAGACCATAGGAGGTAACTCCTTGACGTGGGTCTTGGCAGTGATTTTTTGGATGTGACACCAAAAGCAAAAGCAACAAAAGCAAAAATAAACAAGCGGGACTACATCAAACAAAAGGCTTCTGCACAGCAAAGGAAACCATCCACAAGATAAAAAGGCAACTATTGAATGGGAGAAAATGTTTGCAAATCATCTATCTGATAATGGGTTAATATCCAAAATACGTACAGAACTCATAAACTCGATAGCATAAGAACAATCCAATTTAAAAATAGCCAGAGGAACTGAATAGACATTTTTCTTTTCCTTTTTTTTGAATTTTTAAATTTTTTGGCCACACCGTGCGGCATGCGGGATCTTAGTTCCCTGACCAGGGGTCGAACCCATGCCCCCTGCTGTGGAAGCACGGAGCCCTAACTACTGGACTATCAGGGAATTCCCTGAATAAACATTTTTCTAAAGAAGACAAACAGATGGCCACTGGATACATGAAAATGTGCTCAACATCACTAATCGGGGAAATGCAAACCAAAACCACAATGAGTTATGACCTCACACATGTTAGAATGGCTATCACCAAAAAGACAAGGGATAGTAGAGTTGGAGAGGGTGTGGAGAAAAGGGAACCCTTGTGACTGCTGATGGGAATGTAAAATGCTGCAGCCACTATGGAAAACAATATGGAGGTTCCTCAAAAAAATTAAAAATATAATTACCATATGGTCCAGCAATTCCAATTGTGAGTATATATTTAAAGGGAATGAAAACAGGATATCAAAGAGATATCTACATCCCATGTTCATAGCAGCACTATTTACAATAGCCAAGACATGGGAGCAACCTACATGTCCACTGACAGATGAATGGGTAAAGAAGATGTGGCACATATATATATACACACACACGCAAAATGGAATATTATTCAGCTGTGAGAAAGAAAGAAATCATGCTATTTGCGAATGGATCTTAAAGGCATTATGCTAAGTGAAATAAGCCAGACAGACAAAGACAAATACTCCATGGTATCACTTATATGTGGAATCTAAAAAAAAACAACAGTCAAGCTCATAGACACAGAGAGTAGAGTAGTGGTTGCCAGAGGCTGGGGGCTTAGGGAAATAGGGAGAGGTTGGTAAAAAGGGTACAAAATTTCAGCTGTAAGATGAACAAGGTTTGAGGATCTAATGTAAAACATGGTGACTATAGTTGAGAACACAGTACTGTATGATTGAATTTTGCTGAGAGTAGTACTTAAATGTTCTCAAAACACAAAAAAAGGAAGTATAAATATGTGAGGTGATGGATATGTTAGTTAACTAGATGGGGAGAATCCTTTCACAACATATATCAAGTCATCACAATGTACACTTAAATACCTTACAATTTTATTTGTCAATTATACCTTAATAAAGCTGAAATTTAAAAAAAAGAGAAAGAAAAGAAAAGCACAATGAAGGAGAAGAAAACGGAACATAGGTTCCTGAACATTGAAGATAGGTTCAATGTTAAAAAAAAATTTATACATGCTATCTTTGGTTTGGTTTAAATCACCTCCACTTTCAATTAACAAATATTTAGCTTCATCTATTAATAAAGTCTCAGTTGATGCTTACAAATTATGGAAAAATATAGGTAGATCACATCACTGCAGAGACGCTAGAGACCGATTAAAAAGCTCATATGTTTTTAATGGACTCTCCACTGAAGGAAATAAACTTGCATTCCCGTGATTATCAGAGAAT
This sequence comes from Grampus griseus, assembly GCF_964374135.1. Classification (NCBI taxonomy): domain Eukaryota; kingdom Metazoa; phylum Chordata; class Mammalia; order Artiodactyla; family Delphinidae; genus Grampus; species Grampus griseus. The sequence goes on along the minus strand of NC_138997.1, from coordinate 71,197,686 downwards.
CTTTGCAATGTTATTGGCTCTGGACATCTTAGATTACAAATGCCAGGTAACCCTTATAAGTCATTTACAGTGTACTTGGAGATTAAATGGCATTTTTGCCTAAAAACCAGCTCTTTCACAGAAATTATTTTTGCTTCCCACGAAGTTATGAAAAATAAATTGGAGAAAATCTTTTTACTGAGATTTTTAAAGCAAACAAACAGCTTTCAGGATAATATCCAAATCCTTTGTCATTTCCTTCCTCCATTTTCACCAAATATAGGAAAGTTTAACCACACAGGAAGAAGTTGGTGGGTTTGGAAATTTGCTGAATTCTCTTATTTGAATCAATCAACATTAAACACAAGCTGCTGTTTTATGAGCAAGTGAAGGATAAACATAACTTATGTTGAGTGGAATATAGAAGAGAATTCCCTCTTAGCCCAGAGATCCTGGAACAAAAGAATGATTCCATCAGAAACCCGAAAAGAAGGATTTCCTGAGACTGTGTCAGACCAAACCGTGTACATATCAAATCCCTGCGCACAAAAATGCAGCCTCAAAAATCGCGGACCGGGCTTCCCTGGTGGCGCAGCGGTTGAGAGTCCGCCTGCCGATGCAGGGGACACGGGTTCGTGCCCCGGTCCGGGAAGATCTCACATGCCGCGGAGCGGCTGGGCCCGTGAGCCATGGCCGCTGAGCCTGCGCGTCCGGAGCCTGTGCTCCGCAACGGGAGAGGCCACAACAGTGAGAGGCCCGCGTACAGCAAAAAAAATTCTAAAAATCGCGGACCCCTGAGGTCTGTGCATCACTGTGGGAGGGGGTGGGGTGTGAGATGATTTTAGGAGGTGTAAAGATGAACAATTGTAACATTAATGTATTCCATTTAATGTATGTTAGAAAAAATATATCCTGCAAAATTAAACCATGATTTCATCAATAACGTTACCCAGAATGAAAGTAGACTAGCATTTTAAATTATTAGGGAGGCAATTAATAAATAGTAAGCACAATTGACCCTCATTATTCATGGATTCTGAATTTGTGAATTCACCTACTTGCTCAAAGTTATCTGTGACCCCAAAGCCAGTACTTACAATGCTCCCACGGTCATTTGCAGATGTGCAGAGGGACAAAAAATTGGGTTGCCCAACCCTCAAGTTCTCAGCTGAGGTTGGACAGGTGACTCGCTGCCTTCTTTCTTCAGCTCCCACACTGCAAACGTGTCCTTTTCGAGGTCTATTTAGTGTCACTTTTTTGTGCTTCTTCTTGATGATTTTGCTGTTTAAAATGGGATGAAGAGAGAGAGTGGCATGGAGATATATATACTACCAAATGTAAAATAGATAGCTAGTGGGAAGCAGCCGCATAGCACTGGGAGATCAGCTCCGTGCTTTGTGACCACCTGGAGGGGTGAGAGGGAGATGCAAGAGGGAGGGGATATACATATGCATATAGCTGATTCACTTTGTTATACAGCAGAAACTAACACAACATTGTAAAGCAATTATACTGCAGTAAAGATGTTTAAAAAAAAAAGATTGAAAGAGAACATTAACACACAAAAAAATAAAACAAAATGGCCCCCAGGTGCAGTTCTGAAGCGGGTCTAGCGTTCCTGAGCGCTAGAAAGCTGTGATGAGCTTTATGGAGAAAACACAGAAAACACGTGTGTTAGATCTAAGTTTTGCTCAGGCCTGAATTGTAGTCCTGTTGACTTTGAATTCAACGTCTATGAATCAATAACGTATATTTTAAAAGGTGTCTTTAAAAAGAAACACACATCAAACCAGGTCACGTATTGATCTGTTGGTGACAATGTTGTGATCAGAGGCTCATAGGAACTTAACCCCTGCATTTCCCCAGGAGCAAAGTTTCACTACTTGCTAATTCAGTGCTAGTTGACTGGTAGTTGTGGCCCACTCGGAGCGGCATCACCTAGATCACCCTTTAAGGAAGGGTGCTGCCCAGCTGCAGGGAGTATGGTTAACAGCCTTCAGCTGGCAGCTCCTCTAGGTCCAGTCCTACTTCCTCCCCTGTGCTTCACAGGTGCTGATCCCTAGTGCATGTCTTATATCCATCTCAGCTTCAATTTCTGAAGAACCCAACCTGCTAAGGTGGTTCACAAATTCGGCAAAGTATACATTCCCTAACCAAACTTGGGTCCACTTGCCCAAGCACAGTGAAGCCAACCTACTGGCACTGCGTTATGGTGACGGAAAGTGCAGCATTTAGTTCAGGGTACCACGCTAGGGGTCCAGGCAGCTAGTACTTAAAAGACCTGAACTCCCTAATGGCTTTCAGGGAAAGGTTTTTAAAGACGGGCTGAGGGACGAGGGTTGTGGGATGCATGACCAGCAATCTTCTGATTGGTTGGTGGTGAGGTAATTGGGAATCAACATCATTAACCTCCTGGTTCCAGCTGGTCTGGGGTCTACGTGCTCACGGTCAGTATATAGTTAACTCCTCTCACCTGGTGGGATCTTAGTATCTGCAAAACAGCTCACAGGATATGGCTCAGAATACTGCCTAGAGCCCTTGAGGAGGAACTAAAGACCCTTGACTTTGTTTAATGGCTCAACTATTATTATTTTTGTCTTGCTTAAGTGTTTTCCTATATTTCTGCATTTTCTCACTTCTCTGATTAAATTTATTATTTGGAACTCAGGGAATGCCTAGGAGGCTAAAGTTTTTCTGTGAACAAGAGGCAGGCAGAGGACGTGGGGCGGGGGGTGTCTGTCCTGGGAAGGCCTGATAGGGTCCTTCTTGGATACATATAGAGAAACACTTCGCTAAGACCCTCTCTTCTTCCTCTCCTGCCCTCCACAGATATCAGCCTACTTGCTCTTATCTTCCTGGTTCTGGACTCTTGGTCCAAATCCAAACTCAGACACCTACCCCCAGCCCAAGGCCACTGCTTGAGGCTGTGAAGTCTGGGTCTGGGTCAAGGACTTATTTAAGGAGATGTGAGGGAAATGGTGGGGGACTGAAATCCACCTTGTGCTCCCCTCACCAAATCATGGGTCCTGGGAGGAGGGGTGCCTGTCCCTAACTGGCTCCCTGGAGCCCATGGCTGGCAGTGGCCAAGGCTGTCTCCTGGGCCCTACCCTCATGGCCTGCATGCCTCCTCTCCTCTCTCCCTCTGAAGTGAGGCCTTCACCTCTCGCCTCAGAATCTTCCATTGTTCAGGCCCCTCCTTAATTACTCCTCAATTCCTTCTTCCACCAAGAGGAGGAGAGCAGATGACAAAAACAATTCCACTTCCAAGCCTTCCGAAAGCTTTTCCCCTTGAGATGCAGTGCTCATACCAGCAAGCACCCGTGAGAGCTAGCTCACATTTTTATTCCCTCCCAGCCTCTCTAAATCATATGTGTGTTCTGCAGGCTAAAATAAAGACAGTATAAGTATCTCACTGGGATGTGCTTCCAGATAACCAAGAGGAATTTATAGGGACTTACTGCATGTCAAACATTCTGCTGAGGACTTCACATATTTTATTCCATTTAGTCCTCCTAACACCCTTAAGAGGTGGGTATTAATATTCGCATTTAATAAGGGAGGAAACACAGGCTTAGAGAGGTTAACGAATTTGCCTTGCACGTAGGAACTTGCAGACCAGGATGTCAGAGGCGCTCTTCTCTGACCACAGAACTAGGAGTGATGTCAGGGGACTGGGGTTCAGCCTGAGGCAAAAGGTCCTGCTGCCAGAAATAGCAGAAGGACAGCAGGAACCAGGCAGCAGGACTGTCCCTCCCTTTGGAGTGAGGGGAGAACGGTGTTCTCTCTCCCCTTTAAAGGAGGGAAACAGGGAGTGAGAAATTAGGAGTATGGGCTTAACAGATACAAACTACTATACATCAGAAAGATAAGCAACAAAGATCTCCTGTGTAGCACAGGAAATTATAGCCATTATTTTGTAATAAGCTGTAATGGAGTATAATCTGCAAAAATACTGAATCACTATGCTCTACACCTGAAACTAACACAAAATTGTGAATCAACTATACTTCAATTTAAAAAAAACAAGAAATAAAGAAAAAAAAGATTCAACTCAAACCTAAAGTTGCACCAGGATGAAGAGCTGAGCATTTGAGTTTGGTTGGCTTCGTTTAACGATGTGCCTAATAATCTATCATCACTTAAAGACCGTTTGCTCTGCACCTGCATTCAAAACATATCCAGGGTCCGGTGTTTTAAGGAAGAATTACTCAGACCCTCTAATTTGCTCAAATGCAGCCCATTCTGAGCCGTGTCACAGTTTGTGGATGTCAGGGTCTCTCAAAGTCGGGAGGTGGAAACAAGGAGAAGTGAGGCTGATAATTCCCGACTATTCGGTTCTTGAAATTTCAAAGGAGGAGTTGGAACAAGACAGGAGGTTAAAGACCGAGCTGTGGGTTTCAGTTATAATTTATGTCATTTCTTCTGGGAGAAACAAGAAAATTGACAGTGTTTGACAGATTTCTGCTTGCATGTTTTGTCACTCTTTGGAGAGTCTTCAGAAATAAGTTGGCTGTAAATCAACTATACCTCAAATAAACAATAAAATAAAATAAAAATTAAAAAAAAATAAGTTGAATCTCATCCCCAGATTCTTAGGTTGAGCCTTGCTGTGGATCATAGCAATGTGATGGGCAAGATGACTCTTCTTTTATGTTTCTCTAAGATTCATCAAGATCAGTTTCTGTTGGTGAATAATCTGACGTATTAGTCCACCCATTGGAGACCCAAACAGGGATGTTAGCGGCATTCCAAGCTTCAACCAGACACCCCAAGCTGTTTGCCCGTCTGGTATGCTAGAAGCCCTGGGGTCATTCTCCTTATAGTTTCTGGGATTCCTGGGCCCTTAGATTTCCCGCCACCATTCGCTGATACTCAGCTTGCTAACTGGCTGTGCTGTGTTTCACAGACTCATCCCACCCAGTACAGGCCCTAGGGAACTGCCTTAACTCTCAAGCATCTCTGCAATCTACATTTTTGTGTTTAAAAGAAGAGACTGGAAAGGGCAGCAAAATCAGAACTCGTCTCTAAATATCCTGGAGACTGGAGGTTAAGATTACCAGCTTTAGAGTCAAATGGATCTGGACTGAAATCCTGCTCTATTGCTTATTAGCTGTCTGACCCTGGACAAGTTACTTGACTTCTCTCTAAGCCCCAATTCCTTATCTGTAAAATGCATAGGGTTGTATATGCCTCATCCCACCGTTGGAAGGATGAAGTGAGATTATGCATATTACAGCACTTAAAGGTGGAGAGGCACTTGGTACTGGAAGACTGTTAGAAGAGAAATTCAACATATCATCAAAACCTCTCATCCAGACTCCTAAAAACACTAAGTGAAAGAAGCCAGAAAAAAGGTCACATGGAGCCACTTATACAAAATGTATGTCAAGAATGGGAAAATCTATAGTGACCGAAAGTAAATTAGTGATGGCCTAGGGCTGGAGGGTTGCAGAACTGAGACTGAGTGCTAGTGGATATGGCATTTCTTTTGGAGGGGATAACAAAAATGTTCTGGAAATAGATAATAGTGGTGGTTGTAGAAATTGGTGAATATACTAAAACCCACGGAACTGTACACTTTAAAAGGATAAATTTTATATATGTAATTATATCTCAAAAAATGGTTATTTCTTTTTTAAAAAGAACTATCTTTTATGAGCTAAAACCGTGGATTTTGAAGCTAATTTGTTTCACGGACTCTCTACCTCTTCAGCACTGGAATTAAAATGATCCATCTCTTTGGACGACTGTGTCTCTTTCTAGGTGAATCATTTGTTCTCTGACGATGGCACAATAAAAGTCAACCCATTGCAGCTTCCGCTTTTGTGGGAATCAGTAGCACATAGCTCTCTTGTCATTCCGTGAAAGGCTGCTGAGCAACTGAATTCATGGGCAGGAAGAGCCAACCTACCCCCTTAGATGGGGAGGTGCCCTGCATCTCGGCTCATCTGGGAGATGGTCCAGGTGGTAAATGAGATGTTTTCCCTCCATCTGGGAGGGAAAAACAGAGGCAGGAAACAGAAATGTAAGTCTATTGGATTAACTGTGAATATTTTGATGTATCATAGCCGTTGGTTCTAACTGAATTTGTGTGTGTGTGTGTGTGTGTGTGTGTGTGTGTGTGTGTGTGTGTTGAAGGGGGGTGAGGGAGGAGGGTGACTTTGCCAAAAGGAAAGAGGGGAGGAGTTTTGGATGAGTCAGTGCCTATTGTGAAACTAGAGTGGATTAATTCTGGAATTTCATTGAGCACGTTCAATGCTTCCAAAATATAATTGAAAAAATACACAGTGTTTTCAGATTCACATCTCAGACAGGGTTGTCAGCACTGCTTAGGGACAATTTCTTTCAGCGGGAGTAAGGTTACAGATTTTGATAAAAATTATTCCTTCACTGTTTAGAATGTCTGAATAGATTTGTGGTCTTTCATTTTGCTTTAAAACATGATTAAATATGCTTTAAAAATCAAAGACTTCTGTCTCATTTTTGAATTTCTTCCAGACTCATAGCTGGTTAATATTATATACACCATGCTGATTTTTTTTTTTTTTTTGGTCCTATAATGTCAACTGAGATTCGTTCAAAGAAAAAAAAAAAGGTTTATAAAAGAGAAGGAATCATTTGTATACCACATTAAGATATCAAGAAATTTACCAAAATCTTTATCAGGAACATTTAATTTTAAAAACTCTTTGCTGGAACTTCTAGGCAGAGTATACAGCCAGTGGGAGAAGCTGAGAGAGATCTCAGGGCAGGAAGAGAATCAAAGTGAAGGTAAACCCGAATAGGTTTACCTATTACTACCTCCTTGGACTAGCAAGGACACACTCGCTCTTTTATTCTCTTTGTTTTTTATTGAGAATGTACTGTATATTCAGAGTTGAGACTGAAGGTCCTACTTGCTGTGCTATGTACTAACAACCTTTAAGAGACTACGTAAGGTATCTTGGCTCAAGATGCTATAGCAAAATAACGATAGACTGGGTGGCTTAAACAACAGAAATGTATTTTCCACAATTCTGGAGGCTGGAAAGGGTAAGTTCAAGGTGCCAGCCAATTATGTTCCTGATGAGAGCCTTCTTCCTAGTTTGCAGATTATTGGCTTCTTGTTGTATCCTCACATAACACAGAGAGAGAGAGAGAGAGAGACAGAGACAGAGACAGAGACAGAGACAGAGGTTTCAGTCTCTTCCTCTTCTTATAAGGGCACTAATCCCAACATGGGGGCTCTACCCTCATGACCACATCAAACCTAATCACCTCTCAAAGGCCCCACCTCCAAATAGCATCGCATTTGGGATAAAGGCTTCAACATATGACTTTGGGGAGAACACGAACATTCGATCCACAGCACGGGGAAGGAAAAATACTCCTGCGTGGATGACCTGACTATTTAACAAGCAGAAAATAACAACACCTACCATGTATTGACCATTTAGTATGGACATACCGTTTAGTATGTCTGGACACTGTTGGAATTTCATTTATTCTTCACAAAACCCAGTGAGGTCTTTGTGATCCAGTCCAGTTTATCGTTGAGAAGATCTGGGAGCTTAAATAAATGGGCCTAAGGTCAAGCAACATGGGCATAGTTTGAACCCAATCTATTTGGTTCATACTTTTGACTCTGCAGACTTGCAATCTTGAAACTGGGTTAATAACACTCTGTTTCCAGAATCTGCCACCACTTGTTTCCATGTCCCCTGGTGAACTGCTCCTTCTAATGTCTTCCACTCATGAGTGATGGAATTGCTCGAGTCAGAAACCTGGAAGTTAGTAAAGGTGCTCCCTTCTCCTCAGCCAGAACCCCAATAGATCGAGCTCTAGAGGTTCTACACCTTTCATTTCCTTGTAACCCATCTTCTCAGATTCAGCGTCTGTTACCATAGCTCAGAAGTTCACCATTTCATTGCATTACTTATAACAGCCTCCTACCTGTCCTCTCTGACACCAGGCTTGCCCCCTCCCATCCATGCTTTCCAAAGATGTTTTCACTCCCAGGAGTCATTTTTCAAACAATCTGAATCCTATCTTTTTCATCTACTGCTAGAAAACATCCACTCTCTTTTCATTGCTTCAAGATAAATTTCAAGTTGCTTGATATTCCTTAAAATGACTTTATCGTTTTGGCCTTATCTTTCCAGGTTCATTTACTATCTAATACTCCCCGACTCAAGATTAGATTTGGTCACAGGTGATAGAAAACTAAAAATAACAGTGGTGTAAACTATAAAAAGTTGATTTTCCTTCTTCCCATATGACAGATATGTTTTTCCAAGTCTCTAAAACTCAAGCTCTTTCTCTATCACTGTTCCATTTTCTTCATCACGTGGCTTCCACGTCGTCAGCCAAGATGATGATGATCTCTGCTTGAGATCCAGCTCTCAGATCCACATTTTAGCCCATAGGAAGGAGGAACCAAAGAAAGTCTTACTCTTCCCCTGATGGCCCCGTCTAAGAAGTTCCACTTAAGAACCTCCATTTAGTTTCCACGTAATTTTGTCAGATGGCTACATTTGCTGCAAAACAGATTGGGAAATGCAGTCACTGTTTTTGGTGGTCATATATCCAACAAGAAACTGGGGACAAGTAGCACACGCTGATACTTTCACTCTCAATTATTTGCAGCAGCCTCTGCAGAAGTTGTTCTTTCTGCCGTGGGTGTGCATCTCATCCGCACGTCCCTAGGAGCACTGATAATGCAGCAGACATGTGGATTTTCTTCTGTGCCTCGTCATTAGGCCGAGAATTCCTTGAGGGCATGGATGACTGTCTGGCTCTCAAGTCCCAAGTTTCTTTCTTTGTTTTTGCTTTTTCTTTAAATAGATCACTCTCTTTAGCTTAAAAGCAGAAACATAACTGTAGATGTCTGAGAATGTGGATACAGCTTATAATTCTGCACGAGAAACATTCATTGCAAGGGTACTCCAACAACTGATACAGAGGCCTCTTTGAGGAGGTGCTCTTTGAGCTGAGCCCAGAATTAGGGGAAGGAGCCAGTCACACAATGATATCAGAGGGAAGAGCCTTGTAGGCAGAGAGTTCAGCTAGGACAAAGGCTTTGAGTTGAGGCAGGAAGGACTTGGCATTTCCAAGGACAAGAGGAAGAAGTGTGGCTGGAGAGCAGCACTTAAGAGGGATGGAGGAGGTGCTTCTTTGGGAGCGATGGTAGGAACAGACTACATGCCCAATGTAGGCAGCACAGCATGGAGGTTATAAGTGTGGGCTCTGGAATGGGCCACTTGGACACCCATGGTTCTACTACTTACTAGCCGGGAGATCTTGAGTAAGTTACTTAGTCTCTCTGTGCCTTAGTTTTCCCATCTGTAAAATGGTTATAGAATGTATCTTTATAGAGTGGTTATTAGATTTTAATGAGCTAATGTGTGTCAAGCAACATCTGAAACATTGTGAGTACTCACTGGTCCTTTACGCCTTCATACCTGCCTTTCCTCATGTGTGTCCAGCTTCCTGCCACTCCTGTCTTTCCAATATCTTATACCCGCATCCAGGCTCCTGTCACCCCACCACTGCACCCCCACCAGCCCCGCTCTCTACGTTCAGTTAGTTGCTTTCTCAGTTAGGATTAGGTCAGATTATATATAATGGAAAATGTAGAGCAGGTGTTAAACAGAGGAAACTTATTTTCCTTTCAAGTAAAAATCCTGAGGTGGGCAGGCCAGGGCTGAGGTGATTGCTCCGTGGATATTAGGGACCCTGGTCTTCCCGCCTGTCTTCTCTATCGTCTTTGACTCTGGCTTCAGATAGTTGCTGGAGTTTCAGCCATCATCACGTCCACATCCCAGAAAGATGAAAGGTGGAAGGGAGAAAGGACAAAAAGGTGTATTCCTTTGAAAACTGTTCCTGAAGCCCTATCCAATAACCTGCTGTCATTACATCGGCCAGAGTGATTCACATGGCCACCCAGCCCCAGCTAGAAGGGAGGCTGGCACATTGCACGGGGTTCAATTGCTAAGACCAAATCCTGCCGGGATAGCATCTTCTTCCTCGTTGTCCAGATTCTAACCCAGACTCTCATTCTTTGTCTCCTACGCCACTTCCCGTGGGCTCTCTGCCTAAAGGTTCCTGTCTTCAACCCACTTTACCCATGAGCGGTCTTCTGGATGTTAAGTGGCAGAGCCACAGACCAGTATCTCACAAACTGCATCCAGACGACATAGTTTGATTGACCTTCACGGTCTTTTGAAAAATAAGTGAATTGAATTACTTATCAAAATTTAACAAGCCAAAAATCTCTCTAAAATCTTGTGTTTACCTCTTTCAATGGCAGAGGCTCTGAGCCCACACCGCTGAAGAGCAATAATTAGCTGTGGTTGAGTAATCACTCACAGCTTTGGATAGAGTCTGGGATTTCCAGTTTGCCCCAATCCCTACCTACTCTTCCTCTTGCCTCACACCCAGACCACTTCCCTGATTTACATTTTCTGAGCATCCCCTGGCAGCATTTGAAGTTATGGGTCTTGACAGAAAGTCTAAAGTCTAAAACTCCTCATCTGCTCTTCAAGACCCTCCTGCGATCTGGCCTTCGCCCTTTCTTCTGGTATAACTTCCCAGGAGCCCCATTGTGTGCCTTGTGCCCCAAACACTCCCCACACAGCGCCTCTTGACTGTAAGTTTCATGAGGCCAGAGGCCATGTCTGTTTTGTTCATCAAGTTATTGCCAGCCCCTCTAGCAGTGCTTAGCTCGTAAAGAATGCTCAATAATTCATTGTTCAATGAAGCAATGAATCAATACTGGCATTTTGCCACTTCCCTGTTTATGTTCATGTTTCCACTCTCTAAAGTGACCTTCTCTTGTATCCACATGATTGGGACCTAATCATCCTTCAGAGTCAAACCCATCCTCTGTGAAGCCTCCACTGACCCACTTGCCGGAAGCAACTTTCTCCTTCTCTGAACTCCTGTTAAACCCTCGTGCTTTTAGGAGTCATGGAGCTCCCAGGCCATAGTTCAAGGTCCCCAGGGCTTCTATACTCTGGAAAGACTCCAAGTTGGGGAAGACTCAACAGGACTGAGACTCAGTATGCCAGATGACTCCAGTGACTGTGTTTGGGGAGGAGTGAGAAGAAGACTGGAGGCTACTGAAGCAGTCCAAAGCAAGAAATGATGGTAACTGTGGCCCAGGGGTTGGCAGGAAGGGTGGAAAGAAGTGAATGGATCTGAGAGATTATTAGCACATAAGAATGTTGGGACTGGATGATATAATGGAAAAAACAGTACAGGCAAAGGAAACGGAGGGTTTCAAAAGTGACGACTTGACTGCTGGCTCATGCAAGACATGAATAGCACTATCATTCCCTGAAAGAGGAAATAGGTAGGGAGAACCAGGCTTTGGGGGCTTGTTTTGGCCTTGTTGATTTTGAATATCCTTGAGACATTCAACTTGAGATGTCAAGTAAGAGGTTAGGTATATGGGTTTGGATAAACCTTTCTGGGCTGAGGATATAAACTTGAAAATTATTAGAATTTTTAGTTGTTTAAACTCTGGAAATGGTTATGGTTGCTGGACGCTGAGGGAGATAGTATGGAATAGAAGGAGACAACAGGGCTCATGGCCAAGTCTTGGGAAGCCGACACTTAATAGCCAAGAAGAAATTGAGCCTGCAAAGCAGATGGAGAGGGAGTGCCCAACGACCTAGGAGCAAACCAGGTAAGGATTGTATTGGAAAGCCAAGGAAGAGAGTGTCTCAAGGTGGAAGGAGTGATATGCTGGTGAGAGGTTAAGAAAGACGGGAACTGAAAGAGACCATTGACGTAGCATTGTGTGTGTCATGGGTGACCTCTGAAGGAGCCATTTAGAAGATTGCTGGGCCTGGTAGGAGAAAACCTACCGGAGAGTGTTGGTTGGGAGATGAGGAAAGGCAGACAGTGAGCACAGCTGTGGTACCCTAGGACAATGCTGGATAAGTGATGTGGACATTAAGGTTATCCCTGGATATGCCTGAAAGTATCTATGGGATTCAGTGATACGGAGATCATGGGTGTCCTTAGGAAGAGGCAGCCACTGTGGAAGGGTATTAGGGTTGGAAGAGAGGTTAGGGGAGTTGAGGATGGGAAGAGAAGGAAATAGAGACTGTGAAGTCGATGTGGCCTCATAGTGAAAACCAACTTCCCTCCGCTTTGTCTCTCCGCCTCCACCTGCATAAGTGCTTAATGGGAGCCTCATTAACTCGTCTGCCTCCCCCAGCAAAAGAACTGACAGATGGTGGCAAGGAAGAGGAGATACAGTGTATGAAGAAATCCTTCAGCCTTTCTCTGTATCCCAAAGACAGTGTATTGGATTTTTTTTTTATATATATAAACCATACCCCCTATATTGGGTTTTCTCATTTATGTGTGTGTTTAAATGATTTTAATGTCAAACCTGAGACCTGCTGCTGATTTAGAGTTCAAAAGACTCTCCCCCGTAGTCCAGGGACATTCCTGTGTGGTTTCTAAGAAAGACGAGGAGTTCAAAACGTGAAGGCACTGTCACGCGTAAAGAGAAAATGAATTCAGTGTGCAATGCAGGAGGGACAGACAGTAGAGCACACAGCTGGGCTCTGGGATTCCATCCATCAGAAGTGAGACAGAGAGACAGTGCTTGAAACTTCACACTTGCATTAGAGGACAGGGTATTCAGATGACACAGATGGTGGTGAAAATGCAAAAACAGAAAAGGTTTAACAACTGATTTTTTTTTTCATCAGTCATTTAACCTGTACGCTAATGGCTAAGTACCTAACCCAATTTTCAAAACTTCACTGAGGGCTTCCCTGGTGGCGCAGTGGTTGAGAGTCCGCCTGCCAATACGGGGGACGCGGGTTTGTGCCCCGGTACGGGAGGATCCCACATGCCGCGGAGTGGCTGGGCTCGTGAATCATGGCCGCTGGGCCTGTGCGTCCGGGGCCTATGCTCCGCAGTGGGAGAGGCCGCAGCAGTGAGACGTCCGCGTACCGCAAAAAAAAAAAACTCCATTGAATTTTAGGCAACTAGATATTTACAGCAAAAGATAAAAAAATTGAAAAATTGAATTGATCATCTGAACTTTAGAGAAGGCTTGCAATTTAATTCCATCACTCCTCTGGACTTGTAACTGTCCCACAGCAACATAAGGTGAGCCGTGAATGTAATTTTAAATTTTCTATTAGCCTATGTTAAAAAATTTAAAAGAAACAGGTGAGATTATTTTAAGAATTTTTTAATCCTAATATATCCAAAATAGTATCATTTAAATGTATAATCAATATGCAAATATACTAATGGGATATTTTCAGTCCTTAAGTTCACACTAAGTCTTAGAGCACATCCAGTTCTCACGAGCCACATTTCAAGCGCTCAGTAGCCATATGTGGCTAGGGCTACCCTACTGGAAAATGCCAAGCCTCTAAACAATCATTAAAGAATCATGTACAAAGAAAACCCACCTAGTTGGAAAATAGGGAATATTTATGGAGTACCAACTATGTGATGGCCACTGGGTTGACAATTTTACTTACGTCACATCATTTGCTCATCTTCATAATTCTGCCACATAGATAACGTTATCCTGTCTCTATGGAGGGGGAAACTGAGTGATTAAATAAATTGTGCTTCACTAAGAAGCATCAAGGTCACGTTTTAAACTCAAGCCTGTGCTTTTTTTTTAACACACAACCTTTGACAACATAAATAATCAATTATAAATAGACACTTCTCCAAAGAAGACATACAGATGGTCAAAAGACACATGAAAAGATGCTCAACAGGACTTCCCTGGTGGCACAGTGGTTAAGAATCCGCCTGCCAATGCAGGGGACACGGGTTCAAGCCCTGGTCCGGGAAGATCCCACATGCCGTGGAGCAACTAAGCCCACGAGTCACAACTACTGCAGCCCGTGCACCTAGAGCCCGTGCTCCACAACAAGAGAAGCCACCGCAACGAGAAGCCCGCGCTCCACAACGAAGAGTAGCCCACGCTCGCCGCAACTAGAGAAAGTCTGTGTGCAGCAACAAAGACCCAACCCAGCCAAAAATAAATAAATAAAATATTAAAAGATGCCCAACATTGCTAATTATTAGAGAAATGCGAATCAAAACTACAGTGAGGTATCAGCTCACACTGGTCAGAATAGCCATCACCAAAAATTCTACAAACAATAAATACTAGAGAGAGTGTGGAGAAAAAGGGACCCTCCTACACTGTTGGTGGGAATGTAAATTGGTACAGCCACTATGGAGAACAGTATGGAGGTTCTTTAAAAATCTAAAAATAGAGCTACCATATGACCCAGCAATCTCACTTCTGGACATATACCTGGAGAAAACCGTAATTCGAAAAGATACATGCACTCCAATGTTCGCTGCAGCACTATTTACAATAGCCAAGACATGGAAGCAACTTAAGTGTCCATCAACAGATGAATGGATAAAGAAGATGTGAGATTGAGATATATATATATAAAATGGAATATTACTCAGCTATAAAAAAGAACGAAATAATGCCATTTGCAGCAACATGGATGGACCTAGAGATCGTCATACTAAGTGAAGTAAGCCAGACAGAGAAAGACAAATACCATATGATGTCACTAAGGCCACCAAATATTTAACACTCCAGAGAGCAACAAGAAAGGAAAGGGACACCTCATCAAATCCAAATTCTTATTAAATAATAGATGTTAACCCACCTGAGAGCACCTTGCTCATATAATAAGCATTACAGAGGAAAAAAAGAAGTACACAAAATTACCTGGCCCTGACCCACCTTTGCATGCTCTGCTCTCCTCATTTTCTCTCAAAGGAAACTTCCTGACTCCCATTTGGGCACCCCCTGTTCCCTCTGGTTGGAAGATTCTCCCTTCGCCTCTCTGAGCAATTAATTTTTTCTCATCCTTCAAGGCCTACCTTTCAAAGGTCACTTCCTACAGGAAGCCCTCCCTGACACCCCAGGGAAAACGGATCATTTTGCCTTCAGGCATTCACAGCATCTTTCTGTCAGAGCCCTTATTACACATTTATTCCTAAATCTGTTTCCCACAGAGTGTGAGCTCCCAGAAGCAGGGAGAGTACCTTATTCAATACTTGCTGAGTAAGTGTCTAACTCAGCTATCAGCTAGGGTCACCTGGGCCTTTAAACTCTAGATAAGGTGGATCCAATTCCAATTGCACAGATTAAGGAAACCTAAAGCACTTCCCAAGGGTTCTCCAAATTTGGGGAGAAGTTCTTATAGACTTCTGATTAATTGAGTTCTCATGTCCTGACTTCATCAAAATTCACTCTGCTCTGGCTTCCCTGGTGGCGCAGTGGTTGAGAGTCCACCTGCCGATGCAGGGGACACGGGTTCGTGCCCCGGTCCGGGAAGATCCCACATGCCGCGGAGCGGCTGGGCCCGTGAGCCATGGCCGCTGAGCCTGCGCATCCGGAGCCTGTGCTCCACAACGGGAGAGGCCGCAACAGTGAAAGGCCCGCGTACCGCAAAAAAAAAAAAAAATCACTCTGCTCAATGTCTTAGAGCTAGTTCTTCAATTCTGTTCTGACATCAGCCCCTATATAACATACAGCTTCTTCTCTGACTCTCCCCACCCCAAAAGCAACCATGAAAACAAGGCATTTTCCTAAAGACCAAGTGATCACAGAGAGGGAGGGGTGACATTGCATACAGTAGAGCAAACAACTTAAAATCGTGTATTAGATCTTTCTGCAACCCTGCTTTTGCTCTGCATGGCAGAGTTGAGTCGTTTCCACAAAACCAAAAATATTTACTGTCTGGCCCTTTACAGAAAAAGTTTGCTGACCCCAATCTAAGACATTTGCAATGTGGGGTTTAAGAAAAGAACAGATTTTGAAGTCAAACAGTCCTGATCCAAGCAGTGGGCCTGTCACTTTCTCAGTGTGGCCTTGGACTAGTTACTTCACCTCTAAGGCTAGTTTTCTCATTTATAAAATAGGGTTAGTGTATATTTCACCAAGCTGTTGTCACGCTTCAATGAGCCCACAGGTAAAACACTCAGTACGGTGCTGGACACACACACAAATACTATTTTCCTCTCTTCTCTTTTTCCGTCCACATAGCAATTGATTGTAAAATAATGATGCATTCATCTGGTTTTCAGTAATTCCTGAACAAAATCGATTGCTGTTTAGATAATATTAAGGCAAGCAGACGATGACACACAAAGGATTTAGAGATTCTCTTAAAATGAGCTTCAAGGGCATTGCTAAACTTGAATGTTGCTCTTTTGTTTATAAGTGGCATAAAATCAAGGAAAAGTGGCTTTCGAAAATAGAATATTTATTGGTTCACATAACTAAAAATTCCTGGTTGGATCTTTGTATATGGTGGGTCCAGACACTCAAATCCTGCCATCAGGAATCTGTGTTCTCTGTCCTCTTCCTGGCAAGGCCTTCCTTTGAGTGGTTTCATTCTCAGGCGGGCTCTCCCCACGCAGTGGCAGATGTCCAGGAGAGCCACAGACTATTAGCTCAGCACAGGGGTCCACAAACGATAGCCCTTGAGTCAAAACCCACCTGAAGCCTGTGAGCTAAGGAGAATGTTTGCATTTTCAAGAGCTGTAAAAAATGCAAAGACGACGACTATGTGACAGTCAGAAAACACGGCTGGCAAAGCTGAAAATAATTATTATCTGGACCTTTACAAAAAGAGTTTGCCAACGACAGGGCAGCTCCAGTACAAAAAGAGCTATTCTTGTCCGTTGTTTCCAGTAAAAGGTCCAAGACTGCCTTCCTGGGACCACTTGTTTTCCTGTACGGCATTCTGAAAATTTTTCCATCTGTCTCCGATGTCAGCCAGAATTGAATCAAGCGCTTCCCTGGTTCTCCCTTCAGCTGCCCTTAAGTTTGTAACCTTGTTCCTTTCTCAAAGTTCTATTTAGCGCAATCTGCTTAGTCTTTTGGATGGTTTCTTTTTATTTATTTATTTATTTTTAACATCTTTACTGGAGTATAATTGCTTTACAATGACGTGTTAGTTTCTGCTTTATAACAAAGTGGCATGGACAGACATACACTACCAAATGTAAGACTGATGGTTTCTTTTTTCTCACTACTTCTTTCTTACCTGTAATCACTTTATATGCTCTTATTTTATAGTCTCTATCTGAGATCCGGTTTTGGAAAGATTGATACTTCTGTTGCTCTGCCTGCTGGCATTGGCTCATGCATTTGGTGTTTTTTTTTTAACATCTTTATTGGGGTATAATTGCTTTACAATGGTGTGTTAGTTTCTGCTTGCATTTGGTGTTTTTAAACATCTTGGATTGTGAATTCATTTCATCTAGTGTTTTATCCACAGGAACCCTGGGGCTCTAGGTTTGAGGATGTCTCTCTAGTAAGGCTTCTCCTCTGCTTTTGCCAGGAACTTTGGGAGCACCTAAGAGCTGTCTCTAAGCTAATTTAAATATCCAGGAGCCATATAGGGAGTTCACCGTTGAAGCCCAAGGCTAGTGAAGGCGGGACTGGCGTTTCAAATTTTTCCCCCGCTGAGCGCTCACTCCAAGAAACGTGAGCTTGCCTGTCATTTCCCTTGGTCTTTTGGGGGCCTTTTTTTCTCCTTACCCTTTCACTAAGAGTAAGAACTTTACATGGGAGATCAAGGTTTCCTGCTGTCCCAGAGTAACCTCTAAACCCCCAACTCCTCAGTTTCTGAGATCATCAAATCCCCCCAGGTAGCCTCAGCTTCGGTTTGCAGATTGCACGCTGGTTTTCAGTTTCCATTTCATTTTTGGTCCCTGGAGTTTCCTCTTCTCTCTTTTGAGCCCATTTTGACATTTAAAGGGATGCTAGCTCTATTTTATATGGCCTTTCCAGGTGTCTCATAGCAGGAGGGCTTTATGTAATGCAATCCACCACGTTGCCGGAAACAGAAAGCCCGTTAGGCCCCCGAAACCCTGTGTAAGACTCTGGCACCATCACGTGCCACCTGCAGACATCTTCCTCTGCTACTGTTTTAGCCCCTAGAATAGCACCTCGTGAGGTGCTCACAAGAGGTTCGCTGCAGACGATCATCTGAGTGAGTTACCAGGAGAGCACAGCAGAGGCTGCTGATACAGTGTTTCCCGTGTAGGTACTCGATACCCTCCTATGTAGGGGAGCAGCGCCGTGGTGGGGTGGGGGGAGCTCTCTGAGCACAAGCTCTAGAATCAGATTGACTAGATTCAAGCTCGAGTTCTTCTGCTTCCAAGATGGGTAACCTTGGGCAAGCCATTTAACCTCTCTGCACCTTCATTTCCCAACGTGTGAAGCAGGAATAAGATAGAATTAACTCCAGGGAGGTGCTGAGAGCATTAGATGAAGCACTGTACACAAAGGGCCCGGCACACAGTATCCCTCCACAAGTATCTCTCTCTCTCAGAGAGAGATAGTTAGTTTAAGGGAAAGGCCCTGCGCTGGGGAGGCTCTTCTCTAAGCTCTCACACAACAGACCAGCACGGAGGGATAGCTCCTCAGGGCTGTCCTGCCCCTTCCCAGAAGTAAAAACAAGAAGGAGGATAAAAAAAAATACCCTGAGGTCATCACCTTTGTAACTGAAGAGATTTTGACCCACTCCTCAGGAAAAATAAATAAATAAATAACATTCTAAAAAAGTCCCTTTGAGAGGGAAGAGATATGGGGATAGATGTATATGTATAGCTGATTCACTTTGTTATACAGCAGCAACTAACACACCGTTGTAAAGCAATTATACCCCAATAAAGATGTTAAAAAAAATAGTCCCTTTGAAAATGTAGAATTGGGCGAGGATTACCTAAAGTTTGTGTGCATTGATCTAAAAATGAAACTCCACTCTAATAAACCATAATGGAAAAGAATGTGAAAAGAAATATATATATATATGTATAACTGAATCACTTTGCTATACACCAGAAACTAACACAGCATTGTAAATCAACTATACTTCAATAAAAATTTTAAAAAGAAAAAGAAAAATGGGGGCTTCCCTGGTGGCGCAGTGGTTGAGAGTCCCCCTGCCGATGCAGGGGACACGGGTTCGTGCCCCGGTCCGGGAAGATCCCACATGCCGCGGAGCGGCTGGGCCCGTGAGCCATGGCCGCTGAGCCTGCGCGTCCGGAGCCTGTGCTCCGCAGCGGGAGAGGCCACAACAGTGAGAGGCCCGCGTACCGCAAAAAAAAAAAAAAAAGAAAGAAAAATGAAACTCCACAGAAGGGTCTCAAGGGGTTCTCAAGCGCAGAGATGTCAGCCTCATTTAGGGAGGTTGTGGGGAGAATCAGCAAAGCACGTGGACCTTCCAGCAGGTGGGGGTGGGGCTGCGGGGAGGCAAGGGTCTCTTAACCTCTACCACTTTGGATCTCTACACCACCCTCCATCTGTCTCTTATCTAACGCCCAAGTGTCAGTATTGAAGTGCCACACAAACCCCTTAGAAACATTCACTCTCAAAAGGAGAACAAAAGACCCTCAGAAGCTCCTAAGCATTTTCAAGGGAGATTTGAGCTGATGCAAAACGCACAAAAAAATCTGTAAAATATAAATACATTTCTGCTACAGATTAGAATCAGCATTGTTGAAAATATTTTTTTGAAGTATTTTCAAAACATTTGGCTACAAGAGCAGTGATTTGTCAAAAAAATATTTCCGAATGGGTCATTTGGCACTGCCTGGCAGGAGTGTGTAGATTAGGAAGTGGTCCTCAGGCTGTTTCCTCCTGAGAAGTGGTTTGACCCACTGGGAAATGTGTTTCTCACTCAACAAGTGCTTATTCAGCAGCCTGAGAGGCGGAGAGAGGTGATAATGGCCACATATCAGGAGCAATCTTTCTAATTTTTTTTTAAGGTTGCCAACATTTGTAGGAGCACCTACCTATGAGCCTTTAACAAAATTGTGTAGGATTCAGTTAAATTCAGATTAAAAACTTGCTACGAAGTTAATCTGTGATTTTTACAGTTAAAATCCTTTTTTTTTTTTCCTGCTGTATGTTTTGGGGGCACAAGTAGAAAACACTTCACACAAATTATTGTGATCTGTGTGGTTCCTATACAGCCCATTAAATCTTTTTTTTTTTAAGTTTATTTATTTATTTTTGGCTACGTTAGGTCTTTGTTGCTGCGTGCGGGCTTTTCTCTAGTTGCGGCGAGCGGGGGTTACTCTTGGTTGCGGTGCATGGGCTTCTTGTTGCAGTGGCTTCTCTTGTTGTGGAGCATGGGCTCTAGGCACGTGGGCTTCAGTAACTGTGGCACGTGGACTTCAGTAACTGTGGCACGTGTGCTTCAGTAGTTGTGGCACGCGGGCTTAGTTGCTCCGTGGCATGTGGGATCTTCTCGGACCAGGGCTCGAACCCGTGTCCCCCGCATTGGCAGGCGGATTCTTAACCACTGCGCCACCAGGGAAGTCCCCCATTAAATCTTTTCATTATTATTTGTTTCTTTTCAGTATGCTGATGTCTCCACATTGTGACAACTTCAAATGATGCCCGTTTTGCCACCTGCTGAGCAGGGCAGAACTAGAATCTCTAGGCTGAAGTTCAGGAAAGCACATTTTGCCTTGATACACAGAGATAACTACTAACTCTGAGAGGTGTCCATTCGTTGAATCCACTTGGCTTTGCCCAGCAGTGAGTTCCCATCACAGAGAGCAGGAGAAGCCATTATCAGGAATGCTGTAGGAGGATTTCTTAGTTGGATGTGGGATTAAAACAAAAGATCCTAGGTCTATTCCAACCTTAAGATTCTATGATCTCATCTTTTAAAAATAATATTTGCATAGGACTTCAAAGTGTTCAATAAACCTCACATGATCTCACTGATTTTCTTTTTTAAGTAATGGAGATCGCTTCTTTCTGACTTTATAAGTGTAAGTGAATATAAATAATAATACAGACATCTGAAGAAAGATGGCTGAATTAAGGCAAAGTAGAGATTCTCCTCCCTTGATACCTAGTATATGAACAAAAGTAATGAAAACCGACAAGAAAAGGAAATTAGCAGTAGCAAGCAAATAAGGAAATGGGTACAAATAAAGAAGTGATGTCATGTACTTCAAAAAGGAGAGGACAAGGAAAGAAAGGGGAGCTTCTAGAGGAGTAGAGGTTCTAACCCTGTGCTCACCCTGGAAACCTTGAATTATCAAAAGTCTTGAGCATTTGTATTAAAACCTCCAAATCTGGTAAGAAGCAAACTAGCTGGCTATATTGGGTTATAGAACAGGTTAATAAGAATATGAATTCAGCGTACTGGGGACCAAAGGGAAAATGATAAAACAAGACAAAGATCTGGAAAGAAATGGACATTTCGATTCTACAGAAACAAATCAAAGACCAAAACAGCATTCTTATGGAACTAATAAATAAATAAATATAGCAAAAAGCTGAATAGACACAGCTCAAAGTCAAATTACAGACAGAAAAAAATGCTTGAGATAAACATGGTGAAGGTATGTGAAAAGCACAAAGCAATCCGAGCCTGTTTGTTATTCCTAAAGTAGAGAATCCACAAATAGGACCGACTAAATACGCAAAGATAGAAAATAAGAAAATTTCTCTGACACGTGAAGAAATGAATCTGCAGACCGAAAGGGCACGGCAGGACCCAGGAAAGGAGATACTGAATAACCGAGACACAGCCTTTTTAATTTATTGAACATCAAGGACTTAAAGGAAAAAAAAAAAGTCCTTTGGCATACTGACATAAAAAGTAAGAGAAGCCAGTTGGGTTGGGCTCTAACTTTGATAATCAATATTCAATGCCAGGATATAATGAAGCGCCATCTAGAACTTCTGAGGGAAATTGTGACTCAAGAATATTTCACCCATCCAAGAGGAGTTCTAGAATAAAAGCCAGAGACAAATATTCTGACACAGAAAAGGAGAAGAGAAGACACACCCATGGGTCTTTTTTTTTTTTTTTTTTTTTTGCGGTACGCGGGCCTCTCACCGTTGTGGCCTCTCCCGTTGCGGAGCACAGGCTCCGGACGCACAGGCTCAGCGGCCATGGCTCACGGGCCCAGCCGCTCCGCGGCATGTGGGATCTTCCCGGACCGGGGCACGAACCCGCGTTCCCTGCATCGGCAGGCGGACTCTCAACCACTGCGCCACCAGGGGAGCCCCAGGGGTCTTTCTTGAAACAACTATTCAGGGATGAGACTCAGTCAATTTAAAGATGAGGCAAAATAAAGTATTTGGGAAGGGACAAGCTGGGATAAAACGGACGTATCATGAATATATAATTCACTTAAATACCGAACTGATGATATGAAACAATTATGGGAGGAATGTTTCCACAACAGAATGTGAATGTTGCAAACTATGATACTGTAAAAACAGTAGCAGAGTCAGCACTGAGAGGTGAGGGTTGGTGAGATGGGAGGAAGTGCATCTTTCATATACACGGGTCATTCCGTACTGTTTAAAATTGAAAACTGTTCTTAAAACATAATGATTACAACATCTTAACATTTTTCATTATCTCTTTTCTTAACCTTGTTTCCCCAAGAGGCTATTTTAAGGAAATAATAACTTTTGTGGTAAAGATACACTTAACGAAAGGGCAGCAATTCCTTCAGTTTTACTTTAGTTTTACTTTTCTAATGTTTAATTCAAGTAATATTAAATCGATTGTTTTATTAAAAATAGCATGTGTAAAATGCTCCTATTTCTGTAAAAATATTTCTTCCTCTCTAGGTCTGTGTCTTCCAGTCTCTTTTTAGCATACTTTCCCCTCTCCCCTCTTCTCCCTTCCAAATAGTACCCTGATTTTCATTTAGATATCCATCTCTCCACCAGAAAATATATGTCCTTCAGGGGACTCTGAACCCAGCTCCAGCTCTGGGGTGGATAACTACCAGGATAATCCCATTTCTCCTTATCTCAGGGAGCTCAGAGCAAAGGCAACCAGAAAGTGGCATAGTCCTGCCACAGAATCTGGAATGGGCTGTGACCCAGCTAAGTAAGGCCAACGTAACTTGAGGGAAGGTTTTCTGGGGACTTCTGGGGGAAAAGTTACCCTAGTTTTTACAGTACACCCACCACGCTCACCACGGGAGGTTCCTTCTCTCCCTGTGGACTTGGTGTGGGAAGGTGCAAAGCCTAGAACATCTACAGCCATTTTTACCACAAGTGAAGCCAGCCTGAGGCTTATGCCTCCACAGACAGAGGGTAAAGTCACAGAAAAATGAAGCTGGATCAGACGACCCTGTCTCTGAACATCAATTAGGGCAATCAACACATTTCCATATGAGTTAAACCAAGTTGAATCAGATTTTATATATATTTTTGGAACGGAAAACATCGTAATTGATACATCTGCTTAGAAAGATGTGAAATATTATTCATAGAATGATAATTATTTGGGGTTATTATAAACATGTACATTTCTCCATTGCTTAAATACTTCATAATGAGCATGTTTCATTTTTACAAACACAGAATAGTCATCCTTCTTGGATATTAAATTAGTAAACATAAAAGCCATATATATTCATTAAAAAAAAAAATCCAGACACTTTCACTACCAAGTGCCCCAAATAGAATTAAGGAGAAAGAATGTTCTCTGATCAGAAAATATAATAAAAATGATTTAAAAAACTGTTAACATCTTTATTATGCTAAGCATTTTATCTGTATTATCTCATTTAATTTTCAAAACACATCTACAAAGCAGGTAACATTATTGTCTCCATTTTATAGAGAAAGAAATATCTTTTTCATCTTTCTGTGATTGCCTGAATTTCCTTTGAAAAGAGACAAAGTCTTTAATAACATGATTAAACATCAAAAGTTTATAACATGCATGTGATGGAGAAAATTAATATGTACACATGAGTAACGTTACTCAAAATGTAAATGCAGGTAAGAGATGTTTTCCTGGTTTGTTAGGCATGGGCTAGATTGGAAGTCCCCAGGCTTTTGGAAGTTGGGGGTTGCTGGGGTTTCTCAACTTGTAAAAACGAAGTCCCAGATCTCTCTCTCTGAGAGCTGCTACATCCTAAAATTGGACCTGTGGTATTTTTAATAATCTACCTTATTCAATGTTGTCTCTCTAGCGCTCATCACAGTACCTGGTACATAACGGGCGCTCAATGAATGCTTGAAGGAGGAAAGAAAGGAAAGGAAAGGAAAGAAGGAAGGAAGGAAGGGGGGAAGGGGGAAGGGAGGGAAAGAAAGAAGCAGGAGGGAGGGAGGGTCGGAGAGAGGAAGGAAGAAAGAAGCAAAGAAGGAAGGAGGGAGGGAGGAATTATTTTCAGCTTCACTTCTGGTCCACCCACGTGTACCTTTCTCCAAGTTGACGGTGCCTTAGGACGAACATGGTCTTCCGCTTTCTCCTTTTTCTCTTCCTACTGGTGGGAAGACACATGATGGCAGGAGCTCAAACAGCCATCTTGGGCCATGAGAGCATGAAAGAGAGGCTACATTTTGAGGATGACAAAGTAACAAGATAGAATCCTAGTTAAGCCACTATTACAGCCTGGACTGCCTCCCAGACTTCTGCATAGGGGAATAAAAAAAGTCTATATTGTTTCAGTTGCTGCATTTTGGGTAGAAATAGCAGCCTGATTCTTGACTAGTTGAGTCAAGTATGGACACAGTCTAATAGAAACCAAAGTTACTGGGGTGGTAAGATCATTGCCATTTCCTTAATTCAGTTCTTTATTTTATTTTTTTTTAATATTAGATTTCTAGAAACTAGTTTGAGGGAATTTATTGGATCATATGATTAAAAACTCCAGGGGATTTGGGGCCCTAGGTATAGTTAGATCCAAGGATTAAATAATGTCTGTAGAACTCAATCCCTCTCTCTATCTCTTGGCCCATCTTTTCTCTGTATTGAGTTGGTTCCCAAGCAGGACCTCTCTATGATGTGAAGGCTGAAGCTCCTGGCTCACAGTATGCTTAGAGAGAGCAGTTTCAGTGGGGAAAAAACAAACAAACAAACATACTCTTATCCCCAGAGTTCCCACAAAATCCTCAAGGTTCACTCTCATTGGACTCTCATTAGATCATGAGCCCATCTCTGAACCAATCACTGTGGCCAGTGATTCAGGCCTGGGACATGCGCCCACCCCTGGAGCTGGGGATAGCTCACCTCTACCTGAGCCAGGTGCACTGAGAGTGGGAAAGGTGAGGTTTCCCATAAAAGCTCCAGGTGCTCTTCCCAGAAAGAGGGGAATGAATACAGGCAGGCAACAGCTGCAGACGTCTACTATAACTTATTCCTTGATTTAACAAATATTTATTGAAGCACCTGAAGAATATGCCTGATCTTATCTTAGGCAACGGGCATGCAAACTGAAGAAGACAGACAAAAATCCCTGATCTCCCAGAAGGTCCTCACATCCAAGAATGATGAAGCAGGGCTTCCCTGGTGGCACAGTGGTTGAGAGTCCGCCTGCCGATGCAGGGGACACGGGTTCGTGCCCCGGTCCGGGAAGATCCCACGTGCCTCGGACCGGCTGGGCCCGTGAGCCGTGGCCGCTGAGCCTGCGGGTCCAGAGCCTGTGCTCCCCAACAGGAGAGGCCACAACAGTGAGAGGCCCGCGTACTGCAAAAAAAACGAAACAAAAACAAAACAAAAAAAACAAAACAAAACAAAACAAAACAAAAAAACCCACACAGTTGACTCGGGGCCCACTTCTTTAAAAAAAAAAAAAAAAAGAATGATGAAGCAGTTTCTTGTGTCCTCTTAAAAAGCTTATATGTACCTTCTTCTGGGAATACTACCAAACTCACCAGGGGCTCTAGAATAATCTTTAGGTCCACAAAGACGCAACTGGAGCTTTTAAATCACGGAGAGGGAGCGTGCAAATGCTAGGTGGAATTTTCCTTGTGAAGATGAGAGGAACAAAGAGAGGAGCCATGAGAAAGTAAAGGAAAAGCCCCAACAGTTTATAGGTGGAGTCTGGGCATTTTCAGGTGACGTCACCTCATTCCAAGGAGAACTCAGTTATTCTTTTTTTCTCCTATCCTAATCTTACTGCAGAGTTTAAAGGGCTGGAAGAAATATTAGTCTGACATGTGGGCACCAATTAGGCTTTTACAGGTCCAGGAAATAAAATACTAACTTCTATAGTTGTTTCGAGTGAAAATTGCCAAGTAATTTGTCTGCTGGAGAAGTATGGAAGCACTTGCCGTGGCTTCCTGTTTTGCACACTGTCTCCCTCCGTGCCAGCTTGTTGTCTCATCAAATTTATTTTCAGTGGCGGTAGGACATACGTTTGTAATTTTAGGAGTGGAGGCACCTGAGATAAGGTGGAACTTGTCACTGGAAAATGAGCTCCAGGGAAGCTGTCTCCTGGCTTCATATTTCAAGATATGTCGGTTCTCCTTCCAAAAGTGACTGAATCAACAAAATGGATTCAGAGCTTTGTGCAAGCGTCTGACACAGGCCCAGGCCGTATTTTAAATGACACGTAAACATTTGCTTTGTACCCTGTCTCCTCAGCTCTGGTCCTCTTCTCCCCCACCCAGCTGCCATGTCACAACTTGGCCGATACTGCCAACCATACGGTTTTTATTTATGGAAACAAATATCTGGTGAAGAAAGAAAGTGGAAATAATCAAATTTTGGTGGGGTGTGGGGGGTGGAGGTGGCAGCGGGGGAAGAGTTGAGAAAAGATCAGCAATGCATTTCATTCTCCTCCGATAGTCACTAGGGTGTTTGGGGACCTTTTACATCCTCACCAAAAGCAAAACAAAGGGGCAGGCTTGATAGAGGTGAAGAAAGTTTTTGTGCATACCCTTTGATTCGGCTTCTTAAAACCAAAGTGTCTCTTATAGATGTGCTTACAAGTTATTTTCTCCCTCTGAGAATCAGTTTTCTTTATCTGTGAAATGGGATTAATAACACATAGCTTCTAGGGTATGGTCCTATGTAAAGCACCAGGCATGCTGGCAGGCACAGAGGGAGTGCTTAGGACAAGGGAGTCACTCAACACACACACACCCAAACCCCCAATGTCATATTTATGGCATTGTTTATGTCACATTTAGAGAGTTGGTCATAAAGCCTGGGGCTACAGTCTTTCCATATACAGGCGACCCAACCTGCTATGTCTCTAGACTCAACTCAGGAGCCACCCGGGGCGTTTGAGTGACAGGATTGTTCAGAGAAACCCACTTCAAACCTAGACAAAGACGGCTCTCCTTGATGGCTGAAGCATCTGTTTCCCAGCCCCCAATAGGCCATTTAGATAACAGAGGCAAGTCTGAGATGGGAAATAGCTGATAGCAGCCCAGAAATAGAGCAGGTCTGAGGTGGAATAAAAGCCCTCTGCTGCCCATCAGTGTCAGCAACACCTCCGTGTGAAAGGTGCTGGGAGCTTCCCATATAAGGCAGAAGATGGCTCTCCAGGAGACAAGGGCGGGGTCTGGAAAACTGCTGAACTGGAGCAGGTCTTTGCTCAGGTCATCAGTATGACATAGACCCTGGAAGAAACCTTCCGACTGTCGCATTACCCAAAGAAACCGAGGCTCATAGAGGTTGAATGAATTACCCAAGATCATTTCCTTAGAGGGAAGCAAAACTAAGAAGGAGAACTCAGGTCTCCCGCCTCTCAACCTGTCAGTGCCTTCTCCTTGTTTCCTGGGGTCATCCGACCTTGCTGGAGCTTGAGAGTGATTATTCTGGGCAGAATCCAGAATGGAGGAGAGGGAAGGCCCCGTGAAGCAGGGAACTGCCAAAGAAGAAAGAGAAGGAACCTTCTTTTTTAAAAAAGGCAGGAGAGTGAGAAGAAGAGAAAGGAATGCATTTTTAAATACAAAATTGATACAGGCTTACAAAAATGAGCATTGTATAAAATAAAAAGTAAAAATCTCACGCCACTTGTCAAGTACAGCCTCCCACATCCTGCTCCCCAGAGGTAAAAACTCAGAGTTTTTCTATACATGTATATGTATATTTTTTTGGTTGACCACAGATGAGATTATACAATAAATATCATTCAGCAATTTACTTTTTTGACTTAATAATATATTCTATTCATCTTTCCACGTCGATGATTCTAGATCTACCTCAATGTTTTTTGTTTTTTGTTTGTTTCTGTTTTTGCGGTACGCGGGTCTCTCACCGTTGTGGCCTCTCCCGCTGCAGAGCACAGGCTCCGGACGCGCAGGCTCAGCAGCCACGGCTCACGGGCCCAGCCGCTCCACGGCATGTGGGATCCTCCCAGACCGGGGCACGAACCCGTGTCCCCTGCATCGGCAGGCAGACTCCCAACCACTGCGCCACCAGGGAAGCCCTACCTCAATGTTTTAAGGCCCTACAGTGTCATCACATCGGTGAAAAGTGATTGACTTAATAAGTTCTCTAATGATGGGCATTCAGATCGCTTCCAACATTTTTCTCACTAACACAAACAAGCCAGCAAAGAGCATCTTGTTCAAATACCCCTATCCACCTGTATGAGCATATCTCTCATATATATTTTAAATTAGGTCAAAGAACATACACATTTTAAATTTTGATAGATTTGCCTAACTTTCAAAGACTGAATCAATTTGTATTTCCATCAAGAGTGTAGGCCACTTCCCCTTTTTCTACACCCTCATCAGCACTGGATAGCATCCATCTTCCTGTTATTTTTCTTGTGCTCTTTTCAGGCATATTCTTGACTCTGAGTAGAGTCGAGCATCCATTTATATTGTGAATAACTCTTTGTAATTATTTTTGTGTAAGATGCTTGCTTTAATCTTTTTTCCCCCACTTTTCTGTTTGGTTTCCAACCTTTTCTTGTTGGATTATAGCAGGATTTTTTTGTAAATTAAATAAATTAATCTTTGAGATATGGGTGGCAGTTATATGTTCCCGTTTATTTTTCGTCTCTTGGCTTTCTGTGTTTGTTTTTCTGTTTAAAATGTTTGTGTGGTCAAATCTACTCTTTAGACCTTTTGGGTCTTATGTCTTGTTTGAAAGAGCTTCACCGTTTCAGAGGATAAAATTCTACCATTATTCTAAAGTTTTTATGGATTTTCTACATATTGCAAATAACAGACCAAAATGGAATTTATTTTAGGTGTGATGCAGGGCCTTAGCCTCCTCTCTCTCCCTTTCTCTCTCTCTCTCTCTCTCTCTCTCTCTCTCTTTCTTCTTTTTCCCAGATCACTAGCTTATTGTATGAACACTATTGATTGATTGACTGATTTGTTCTTTGACCACTTACATAAAATGCCACTGTTTCCACAAATCAAATTACTCTTCATACTTGGGGTTTTTTTCTGGGCTCTATTTCATTCCACTGATTATTCTGTTCACCTATGTACCAGCAGGATTCTGTTTCAAATACTGTAGGTTTATAATACCTCTTTAGTTTCTATGAAGGCTAATCTCTCCATAACTCTTTAATAAAATGAAGGTTTTTTGTGTTTTTTTTTGTTTTCAAAGGACACTTGGTTATGCTCCAAAGAAAAGACATAGTATTATATTTTACAAAACCCATTATCGTACAGATCCTTCAGATTTTAGGTCAGGAAAATCTTACAATGTATATATGCTTTTTCCTCCTAGGTCATTATATGTTCCAGACCGCTGGACACACTGAGATTTGACCCTAGTTACTGTTTTAGTGACAACAAGGGGTACCTGTGATGGGTCTTGAATGAGCCTCCCCTTGCAAGCCTTCTGTCCTGGGTGAGGTCACCACAGGGCTTTCAATCAAAGGAAGGCTCGTCCCCTCCGACACAGGAGGATGAGCTACTTGTACTAGCAAGGGAGGCTCAGAGTGACATGGGGCTGCTGGAGCGTCAGTTCCAACATAATCTCCCCCTTCCAGGTTTCAGTGTCTCATTCTTTTCCAATCCATTCCCTGACTTTTACATGAGAAACTTGGCAAGGCTGTGAATTCAACTGACACTGCAATTCTGCAACCCTCCCAATTACATTTTATTTGATTTTTAGCAGTATGAGCCTGTGGCTATACTAAATAAGAGATTCTTTTAGGCCTGCCATGGAAACTTTCTGGCTCTCAGATCATGACTTGAACTGAGACTGAAAGAACATTAGCTGTTTAGAGATGCTCCAGTGCCCTCAGGAGAACCCATCCAGCACCACAGTCCTTGCTTCCATCTGTATGTCATCACAGCCACCCAGTTTGATTAATTGTGAAGCCACCAAATGCCATGAATTAGTAGGATCCATTTCCCCGTGGCAAGGAGTCGATCATTGCACTCAAGCTCAGATAGAGAGAGAAAGATTAATTATGGGGAATTGGCTCATGGGATTATGGAGGCTAAGAAGTTCCCTGATTGTCTGCAAGCTGGAGACCCAGGAGAGCAGTGAGGCAGGGGAAAAAGGAACAGATTCCTCCTTCCTCCACCTTTTGTTATATTCAGGTCCTCAGTGGGTTGGACGATGCCCACCCACATTGTGGAGGGCAATTCGCCTCACTAAATCCAACCATTCAAATGCTAATCTCATCCAAAACACCTTCACAGACACATCCAGATATACTGTTTAATCTGGGCACCCACTGCCCAGTCAAGATGACATATCAAATTAACCATCACACCCCTTCAATCTGGTGCTTGATTTTCTCCACATATTGGCATTTGAAATCTACAACATCAGCATCTCTTGGTGCTCAGGTTTATGACTTGTTTGCAAGGAAAACTTCCAGAATTGATGACCTCTTTGTGGAAAAAGACAGAATAAAAGAATATAAATCTAAACAAGGAGACCAGAGCGCAGGATGCAGGTGAGAGTCTGTGTCCTTGAGCACTGTTAACACGAAACCATCAGCTTGTAAATAAGATTTTGAGCTGAAGTCATAATGTCCCTGGAACGTCATGAGTGGGATAATGAACGTGAAATGTTCCCCTCTGTTCCTATGATGAGAAATATATCTCTTAGTTAAGATTCTATAGCAGAATTCAAGACATCAACTAAAGGATTATGCCTATCCTAAGGATAAATCAGTGCCTACCACTAATACAATGGATCTTAAAATATGTCCCCAGACCATCAGTGTCAACATCACTTGGGAACTTATTAGAAATGCAAATTCTCAGATCCCACCCCAGACTTACTAAATCAGAGACCCCAGCAATGTGTGTTTTAACGAACCCCAGATGATTTTGAGAATCACAAGTTTACACAGACCTGAAATCAAGTCCCTGCTTCTCCATTTATAATCGGTGTGACTTGGGCAAGACTTTTAAGCCCAGCCGCCGTTCTCCCATGTGTCAGCTGGACCTTGACCGTAGCTACCTGATGGGATTGTTATGAAAGTTAAATAATAAAATAAGCGTACAGAGCTTAGAAGAGAGTCTGTCACAGAGCATTCAAAAACTGGGGGTTTTTTGGAGCCATCTCTTAGGGCTGTCATGAGGATTAAAAGGGACTATGTTATTAAAGTTTAGTATAGTAAACACCAGGCACATAATAAAGTCTGTGCTCAATAACGCTGGCCAGTAGTAGTATCAGTGGTGGCAGTAGTAGCAATTATACTTAACACCTGTATTGTATTTAGCTTTACTAGGCATGTTTGTGAACCTTGTACATACTGCATTTTAACACTTAAAACGACCCAATGAAGCATAATTATCACCGCTTTTGAGATGAGGACATCACGGTACAGAAGCGTTAAGTTTCTCCATCAAGACTCTATAGCTATTAAGTGATGGAACAGGGATCCACAGCCATATTGTCTAGTCCAGAGTCTGTGTGCTTAAGCACTAATCTGGGAAGATATGGAAGAAATGCTGGGAGAGGGAGAGGGGAGAGGGGAGGGGAGAGGGGAAGACAGAGGACGGGAGGAGAGAGAAGATACCATTTTATATTTATTCCATTTTCTAAAAATCGAATCCATCTTCTTGCACAATTTGCAGCCAAAGAAATGATGAATAATGTTGCCTCCAGCCTGAGGTGTTTCCAAGGAAGGGAAGAAAAATGTTTGGTAGGAGCCCCCAGGGGCAGGGGGTTGGCCAGCTCTGTGTTTACATCTTTTTCACTGGTAATGATCTGGGAAACAGAAAAACATTACCTGTCAGTATCATTGGAGCTGGTGCTATAGGGAAGGGCCCCACAGGACACGTGAAATGTTCTGATAGAGAGAATTCAGAAATCCTAGCCCACTTGGGCCAAGACAGCTATAGAAAAATAATCCAAATTGCACTCGGGAGAGGAGACGAGAGAGGCAGGGAAGGCACAGGTCTTTAGGTCAACAGTCCTGCTGTGACAGGAAAACCAATACTCCCCAAAGAGCCAAGGCCACAGTAGGGGGAAATTGGAGAGGTAGTGCCCCAAAAGTGGAGAAAGGGAACCCCTTTCCTCCTTCCTTTGCAGCCTGCAAGGGCACACCTGGAAGGTGGCCTTATGTAGTTGCAGGGAGACTTCAAAGATAACTCCAGTTTCTGAAGATACTCAGGGAAGAGCAACCACAAAAGACTGAGGAAGAGAAGAAAGGAATTTTCAGATGTGAGAAATCTAATTAGGTTGGTAATGACTGGAGGGCAGTGAGATTCATTTGCTAGTACATGAAAAGGAGAGTTTCAATTCAGTTGATCTGGTATTTATTACATGCCTACTATTTGCTAATTACTGTCTAGGTTCTGGTGAAGTAGAAACAAATGAAACCCAGCCCTGACCTGAGAAGTTCCTAGTTCAATCAATGCAGGAGGAAAATTGTAATTAGATAATACATGCAGTGTAAAAAAAGGGCCATTAAAAGGATATCCCGAGAACACAAAGGAGGGATATATAACACAGTCCAGGCCCAGAAGGGAGCAGGTATCAGAGAAGACTTCCTGGAGGAGGCAGTGCTTGAGTTGAGTCTTAAAAGATAAGGAATATATCAAGTAATATGCCTTTGGCTGCATGTAACAAAAAATCTAAACTCAACTGCCTCACAAGATGGGGGAACTTATTATACTATATAATATAGAGTCTAGAGACTGTCAAGGACCCAGATTCTTTCCATGTCTCTCTTTCTCTCACCTCAACATGTTAGCTGTGTTCCCAAACCACCATCCCTCATGGTCATAAAACGGCTGCAGAAATTCCAGACATCACATCTGGACATACACATGTCAAGAAGGAGGTAAGGGTCCTTCGCTTTCTGTCTTTCTTTGAAGGAAATAAATCCTTCACAGAAGCCTGACCTACACACCTTCCCTCATGTTTCACTGTCCAGAATGGCTATTCATCCCCACACCTAATCCAAAAAAATGGGAAAAACCACCATAATTAGGGGAAAAAGGGATTTAAAAAAACCATAATTAACTTAGTCCATTAGGGATCCACCACCCAAGAGAAGAGCAGTTACCTAAACAAAGGCAATAAGGGCTCAGATTGCAGAGGATGCTGTATAAACTGCGTTTATAGGGCAGGTGTTTACAGCAGCCCCGTTTTTTCTCTAACAGTTTTATTTTGGTATAATTGACATATTTAAATTTTCACACTTAAAGTAAACAATTTGATATGATTTGACACATGTAGGCACTTGTGAAAGATCACCACCATCAATATAATGAACATAACCAGTACCCCTAAAAGTTTTCTCCTGTCCTTTTGCAATCCCCCCTCAGGCCCCTTCCTACCCACTCTTTGCCCCTAGGCAACCACTAATGGACTTTCCCTCCCTACAGCTTAGTTCATATTTTCTAGAATTTTAGAAGTTTCTATAATTGTCAATAATCATGCAAAGTGTACCTTTTTTTTTTTCTGGCTGCTTTCAATCAGCAAAATGATTTTGAAATTCACCTATGACTTGTGTGTATCACATGTTCATTCCTTTTTATTGCTTAGTAGTATTCCACTGTATGGATAAACTGCAATTTGTTTACCCATTCATCTGTTAACGGACATTTGGGTTGTTTCCAGTTTGGGCTATTACAAGTAAAACTGCCATGAACCTTTGTGTAGAGGCTTTTATTTCTCTTGAATAAATTTCTAGGAAGATAACAACCAGATCATGTGGTAGGTATATGTTTAACTTTTTAAGAAACTGTCATACTGTTTTCCACAGCAGTTGTACCATTTTATATTCCTGCCAACGGTGTTTGAGCATTCCAGTTGCTCCGCATCTTCACCAACACTTGATAATCTTTCTAATGTTACACATTCTCATAGAGGTCAACAACTCTTTCTATAATAAATACTTTGTAACCCCCCTTGTATGATCCAGACATAAAATTTGTTATTATACCTACCCGTAATGAGTAATTACACAAATGCCAACACAGTGCCCTAACTGTAAAGTGAAAGAGAAATTTAAAAAAATTTTCTAATAAAATAATGTGTGTTTCAGTATGTAAATAGGTGTGCATAAACTAGAAGCCATAATTAAGTAGTCAAATGCTCACACATGCATGTGGAGTCACTGTGAGGGCTCCAATGACAAACGCAGATCAACGGAGGTGTGTCATTTGGAAACCCAAACCCCATAAACGACACTGCCCTCAGTGATGTGATTTACCAAAATGGTGAACAACTTTACCCAAATTTCCAGACAGATCAAAGCGTATTCTTTGTTTCGTTACCAAGGAAATGCATTTGTGTAAAATTTAATATTCATTAAAACTATGGAAAAATTGCTTTGTACTTACTTATAAAGTTAGATCCTAGGCTCAGATGCAAAGAGATTTGATTTTTTATGTACCTGAATGTCCAGTGGGTGTTAGAAAGCCATGTGGGCAAGATCTTTGATTATATTCTGCATTAAAAAAAAAAATCTAAAAAGGACATTATTGGTACAACTTGGGAAATTTATAAATATGGACTATAAATTATTAATGTCAAATAGAATTGTATCAGTGTTAGATTTCCTGAGTGTATAATCTGCAGTTATGTAAGAGAATGTCCTCGTTATTAGAAAAGTTAAGGTGAAATATTTAGGGGTAAAGTATTGGGATGTCTGTAATTAAATCTCACATGATTCCGCCAAGGAGAGAGAAAGATTTCCTTATATATACACGGAGAAAATAATAAAGCAAAAGTGCCAAAATATTACCAGTTGGAGAATATAAATGAAAGATACCCAGGTGTTCTTTGAAATATTCTTGCATCTTTTCTGTAGGTGTGAATACAGTCAGCCCTCAGTATCTGTGGGTTCCACATCTGCAGATTCAACCAACCATGGATCAAAAATATTTGGGAAAAAATTCCAGAAATTTCCAAAAAGCAAAACTTGAATTTGCCTTATACCCATAACTTTAGCATTTACATTGTATTAGGTATTATAAGCGATCTAGAGATAAAGGATACAGGAGGATGTGGCTAGGTTATACGTGAATACTACATCATTTTATATAAGGGACTTGAGCCTCCGTGGGTTTTGGTATCCACAGGGGTCCTGGAACCAATGCTCCATGGATACTGAGAGACAAATGTATTTTCCAAAATAAAAAGCTGAAGAAGGGGGAAAGCTTTTTGCTGGCTGCAGAGCTTAAAGAAAGCAAAGCTCTGCAGTATGGGGGATAATTCTTTGCCATGTGAGGCAGCTGTAGGCTTCGCAGAGCATCTAGCCCTTCCTGAGCTTCAATCTACTAAATGCTGATAACAATCCTAAAGGCTGTGGAGTCCACAAGTGCCCCCACCACATTTCTATTAAGAGAGAAAGAGACAGAGCGAACCTGCTCTTGGTACCTCTCCATCACTGGAGGGGACGCCGGGTAATGATGGGCACTGGGTCAGGGGTCAGAAGAAGTCGTAGCCTTTTAGAGCTAAACAGAAATGATCTCATTTGTCAAAGAAGAGTTCGTGGACCAGCAGTGCCAGCTTACCCTGGGTGGGGGGGAGAGGGGAGCCTGATTGAAACGCACAATCTCAGCTCCTACCCCACTACCCCGCCCCACCCCCAAACTGACGAATCAGAATCTGTGTTTGATGTTACTGCACGTTCAAATTTCAGAAGCACTGCTTTGGACTGAGGATGTTAAGCCATGGTGTCTTAGCATGTCCCTGGCGTGGCGTGGGCCTGGGGAGGGGGTCACCTTCGTTCCTGCTACAACCAGAGGCTCAGCTCCTTGGGCTTCCACTTAAGCTTTGGGTTGAGGAACAAGCTAGACAGCTAAAAACATTTGAAAGCCACCCCCCAGCTCTCATTTAACCAATGAAGAAACAGAGGCCCCTGGAAGTGATGGGACTTGCCAGCCCACACTGGATCCATGGATTAGAGTCAAGACTCAAATCCAGTACCCCGACCCTGAGCACAGGGCTCTTCCCACAGTGCTCTCGGCTTGTTTTCCTCAAATAAGTCCAGTAAGAAGCTGGACTGGGTGACCGCGGCTGTCACTGAACACCGGCAGACCGCAGCCGAGCCCACTCCCCGCTAGAGGCTGGGCCGCAGACCCCTGCAGTATAACCCACCCCGCTGGCCTGACAGACGGACCACCTTTATTTTCCACAGTGCCCACTTGCAGACGTCTGGGCCATCAGCAAATACTTGGCACGTTGGCTCATGGCTCCAATACCGCCACCAATCAGCCCCCCATCCCTGCCCTAAGTCCGTGCAGGTCAAAAGAAACAGTTTTCTTTCTAATCTAAACTGAGTTAGCTCTGGAATCTGAGATTCATTGGTTGCATTTCTTAACAGCAAAAGAGAAGGCTGTCACGGTGGACGAGGTTCCCGATTGTGTTACCTCCCAAGCGCTGTCTGAGACATTCTGCCTGCACAGGCCTTTACAAATTATCATCTGCGCCTTAGGCAAAGCCGTCTTTATTAACTCATGATCTGAGGCATTATTAATTTATTACTCTGCTTTGTGTAGTGACTTGTCTTAAAAAGGCCCGCAGTGAATCACATCTCCCTGCTCCAAGAGTCTCAGTTTAACTTTCTTTTATGTTTTTACTCCTATGCACGAGTTTGAAACGACTCTAAAGCGTATACGAAACCTCACATTGGGTTTTTGCAAGTTCAAAAAGTGGAGCAAAAGCAATTTAAAAGAAAATATTTTCCTCTCGCTGGGGAAGCTTATGACCAAGTCTTATTTATTCAGATACAGTCTTTCCTCCTCAGAATTGGAAGTATGCCCCCGAGGAAAGGCACACTAACCAGCCAGGCTGATCCTGTTTTCCCGTTCCAGTTGACTGATAAACACAAACGAAACAAAAGCATGAAAGTTAAAGGGCAAAGCGGGAACGGACTGTTTTTTGCTTTTATGTCTTCTGCTATTGTTTACTAACTTGAGGCAGAGAAACCAGTGAAAAGTCCGCTCGTATTTCTACCTTAAATGAGTTTTTCAATTGTGTACTCTTCTAACTGGCTCTGCATAGATCAATGATCAATCTTGAGATTATCCAAATTAGCTCAAATAAAAATTGTGCAGATCGATCAGCTGCTACTGCCTGGTAACTGGGTCCAAGAATCTCACTGTTGGGCCACAACATGCGCATTTACTCTTTTCATGAGTCCTTTGTCTCAGATTCACACACGGGAGGCTTAAAACCCAAGAGCACCAATGTTTGGGCTTCACCTCTCGTTGAAATCCTGGTTGCCCCATGCGATGGGCTGAATTGTGTTCCCCTGAAATTCATACGCCGAAGCAACCCCCAGTACTTTAGAATGTGACTGTATTTGAAGATAGGGTCTTAAAAGAGGTAATTAAGTTAAACCGAGGTTGTTAGGGTGGACCCCAATCCAATATGACTGGCATCCTTATTAAAAGAAGAAAATTGGACACAGACATGTACAGAGAAAGACCGTGTGAAGACACAGGGAGGAGATGGCCATCTATGAGGGAAGGAGAGAGGCCTCAGAAGAAACTAATCCTTCTGACACCTTGATCTTGGACTTCCAGCCTCCAGAACTGTGAGAACATAAATTTCTGTTGTTTAAGCCACTCAGTCTGGGGTACTTCGTTACGGCAGCTGTAGGAAACTAATACACTCAACTTTCATTCAGGTCTTAAGTTTACTATTTAAGCTAAAAAAAAAAATACACTGGACTGTAAAAGTGACATATGTTTGTAGTGAGTAGAAATCACCTGTGAAGAGAATTTGGAAATCTTGGAACACTCATAGCTGTGTACGGCCCCGGGCGTCCCCGGGCGTCCCCGGGAGTCCCGACCAGCAGGACAAATCCTTGTGAGTCTGAGGAGGAACCTGTGGGGGTTGAAAAAAAGGGGGGAAGGGCAGGAGACGCGAAAGAATGGAGGCAAGACAGAATCCTGATCAAGCCTCAAACTTTTATTGCTGCGGTAGCTGTATTTATACACTGCAGAGAAAGGGGGGCGGGATTCAGAATGAGGGAAGTACTTGGCTAATCATCATTGGTGCTGCGTGCGCGGGCTTTCATTTTAGGCGCGAACTTCTATCTCATAAATCAGGAAGAGAAGCAGGGTGTCGGCCATCTTCTAATGGCGAAAACTTCTTGGCTCACAACACATAGCCATCAGGTAGGCAGATTCTTGCCAGGGACTTGGTCACTGACCAGCTGGAAGTCATACTCTTAAAATGAGCTTCTCCTGTTACAGGAGAGGAAGGGACAGATTATGCATGAGCTGGAGAGGCTTCTCTGAGCTTCTTACCCAGGGGAGCTGACGTAGCCCCACGCACATGCCTCCTGGTACAAGAAATGTGGTCTGAAGATTTGAATGAAAGTATATATGTATCTCAATCACTAGGTGAATTAAGATAATTAACATAAGCTACTTCAAAACTTCCGGGTCTTTGTATGAAAAAGTTTGATGTGTCTTTACAATAAAAACTGATGTGGAGACTTCCCTGGTGGCTCAGTGGTTAAGAATCTGCCTGCCAATGCAGGGGACACAGGTTCAATCCCTGGACCGGGAAGATCCCACATGTTGTAAGCAACTAAGCCCGTGCACCACAACTACTGAGCCTGCACCCTAGAGCCTGCAAGCCACAACTACTGAGCCCACGTGCCACAATTACTGAAGCCCGCGCGCCTAGAGTCCGTGCTCCGCAACAAGAGAAGCCACCGCAACGAGAAGCCTGTGCACCCAACAAAGAGTAGCCCCTGCTCGCTGCAACTAGAGAAAGCCCACGTGCAGCAACAAAGACCCAAAGCAGTCAAAAAAAAAAAAAAAAAAAGATGTGGCTCAGCAGGAGCTCTCCTCGATTCAGGGATCCAGGATCCCTCCATCCTGTGATGCTGCCACGTTAACACGGGGCTTTCAAGACAAATACTGTATGATATCACTTATATGTGGAATCCAGAAAATACAACAAATTAGTGAATATAACATAAAAAAGCAGACTCAGATATGGAGAACAACATAGTGACCAGTGGGGAGACGGAAGGGGGGAGGGGTGGTGTAGAGGGAGAGGATTAAGAGGTACAAACTATTAGGTATAAAATAAACTACAAGGATATATTGTACAACACGGGGCAAAGAGCTTATATTTTATGACTATAAATAGAGTATAACCTTTAAAAATTGTGAATCGCTATATTATACACCTGTAACTTATATAATATCGTACAGCAACTATATTTCAGTAAAAAAATAAATAAAATTTTAAAAACAAGCCTTTCAAGATCACCATGGCAGGAGGAGAGAAAGAGAGCATATAACCCAGCATTTAACTGCCTAAACCCAATGTGCCAATATGCTTATGACCCATGTGTTCCAACTAACATCAAGGGTAGCTGGGAAATGTAGGGGAGCACATAGAATGTTTGCTGAGCTATGAGGGTCTCTGTCACATTTTTTGAACTTTCATTATGTACTAGCTGTAGCGCTAAGAACTTTACATATAGTGTCTTGCTTCATTCTTTTTTAAATAAATGTGGAAACTGAGACTTAAGAGCTTAAGTTGCCCAGGTCAAATAAAAGTAAGTGGTAGAACTCACATGGGAATTCAGATATGTCTATTTCCAGAAGTCCATAGCCCTAGGCTCTACTGATGGGAAATTTTTTTACTCAAAATCTCAAAGCCCTTATCTTTACTTTTATTTGTCTTCTGAATCACTCTGAAAACCGAGGGGGGAAATGAAAGGTTAAAATCCTGAAGTATGATGTCTGCACCGATCAAATTATCTGGGTGACTTGAAGATACGGAGACTTGGGTTTAAGATTGGTGATACTCCCATATCAAGTGCAGCATTTTATTTTTAATGTGAAAAAATTTCACTGAGATAGTATTTCCTCATCTGCTTTGCTTTATTTTAAAAGGAAGATGTTCAGATGTTTCAAACACTTTCGACAGATTGTTCCCAAAGTGTCAAAGAAACGAATAATGAAGTAAGATGATGGCATACAGCTTACAGGGTTGAAATTTCATGTACACCCCCAGAAAAGGAGATGCTGCCCTCAAGATAACCTGTGACTCATAAACTAAGAACTGTGTAATGCTGAATAGTCAAAAAAGGCCTGAAAAAATACCAGAGCAGGGAAGGGTCACTGGCCCCAAACAAATCACACTCACCCGAACGTTGATCACACCCATGTCTTCTTCATGGCTGAAGTGAATTCTCTTTGCCTATTTGAGTTGTGATGGAATATTATTTTTAAATCATTGGCCATCTTTAAAATACGGTCTTTGGTTTTGGCCCCAAACCCACTCACCCAATAACTTCAGTAACTCAGTGATTTTATTTTTTTTTAATTATTAAGAGACACATTTATATGGCTTAAAACAATACTCTGACCTGTGAGGCTTGCCCTTAATTTGACCTCGTCTCCAAGAACCTTACTGGAGACAATAGGAAAACCTCAAATATTCAGACTAATTATATGGTGGGGGAGGTTAGACCAGATGAAGTTAGTGGAAAGTCTGAGTTGTAAAAGATTTTAAGAAATACCATCTTATTTTTTTCTAAGCTAGATTCAGAATCAACGTGTTGTTAATAAGAGGCCAATGGACAGATACTCCCAATATTAGTTCCTGCACTGGTGCCAGTCAGTGGCTTAGGGCCATGTTTTCACTGGTTTGAAGCAAAAAGAGAAAAGCAAGAATTGTGCAGTGATTTGTTCATGGGTTGAAATTTATTCAGCTTTCAAATTCTGAGATTATTTAATTCTTAGTGTTTTTATTTTAATTTTATTTTTTTTTTATACAGCAGGTTCTTATTAGTTATCCACTTTATACACATCAGTGTATACATATCAATCCCAATCTCCCAATTCATCCCACCACCCCCACCCCGCCACCACCACTTTCCCCCCTTGGTGTCCATACATTTGTTC
Organism: Grampus griseus; assembly: GCF_964374135.1. Taxonomy (NCBI): domain Eukaryota; kingdom Metazoa; phylum Chordata; class Mammalia; order Artiodactyla; family Delphinidae; genus Grampus; species Grampus griseus. The sequence continues at coordinate 71,156,678 of NC_138997.1, read as the reverse complement.
TCTACATCTGTGTCTCAATTTCTGCCCTGCAAACCGGTTCATCTGTACCATTTTTCTAGATTCTACACATATGCGTTAATATACGGTATTTGTTTTTCTCTTTCTGACTTACTTTACTCTGTATGACAGCCTCTAGATTCATCCATGTCTCTACAAATGACCCAATTTTGTTCCTTTTTATGGCTGAGTAATATTCCATTGTATATATGTACCACATCTTCTTTGTCCATTCATCTGTCGATGGGCATTTAGGTTGCTTCAAACCTGGCTATTGTAAATAGTGCTGCAATGGACACTGTGGTACATGACTATTTTTGAATTATGGTTTTCTCTAGGTATATGCCCAGTAGTGGGATTGCTGGGTCATTTGGTAATTCTATTTTTAGTTTTTTAAGGAACCTCCATACTGTTCTCCATAGTGCCTGTATCAATTTACATTCCCACCAACAGTGCAAGAGGGCTCCTTTTTCTCCACACCCTCTCCAGCATTTGCTGTCTGTCGATTTTCTGATGATGCCCATTCTAACTGGTGTGAGGTGATACCTCATCATAGTTTTGATTGGCATTTCTCTAATAATTAGCTGTTCATGTGCTTCCTGGCCATCTGTATGTCTTCTGTGGAGAAATGTCTATTTAGGTCTTTCTGCCCATTTTTGGATTGGGTTGTTTGTTTCTTTAATATTGAACTGCATGAGCTGTTTATATACTTTGGAGATTAATCCTTTGTCCGTTGATTCGTTTGCAAATATTTTCTCCCATTCTGAGGGTTGTCTTTTCGTTTTTTTTGTAGTTTCCTTTGCTTTGCTTAAAAGCTTTGTAAAAGCTTTTAAGTTTCATTAGGTCCCATTTGCTTATTTTTGTTTTCACTTCCATTACTCTAGGAGGTGGGTCCAAAAAGATCTTGCTGTGATTTATGTCAAAGAGTGTCCTTCCTATGTTTTCCTCTAAGAGTTTTATAGTGTCTGATCTCACATTTAGGTCTCTAATCTATTCTGAGTTTATTTTTGTGTATGGTATTAGGAATTGTTCTAATTTCATTCTTTTACATGTAGCTGTCCAGTCTTCCCAGCACCATTAATTGAAGAGACTGTCTTTTCTCCATTGTATATCCTTGCCTCCTTTGTCATAGATTAGTTGGCCATAGGTGCATGGGTTTATCTCTGGGCTTTCTAAACTGTTCCATTGATCTATATTTCTGTTTTTGTGCCAGTACCATAGTGTCTTGATTACTGTAGCTTTGTAGTATAGTCTGAAGTCAGTCAGTCTGATTCCTCCAGCTCCGTTTTTTCCCCTCAAGATAGCTTTGGCTATTCGTGGTCTTTTGATCCTCCATACAAATTTTAAGATTTTTTGTTCTAGTTCTGTTAAAAATGCCATTGGTAATTTGATAGGGATTGCATTGAATCTGTAGATTGCTTTGGGTAGTATAGTCATTTTCACAATGCTGATTCTTCCAATCCAAGAACATGGTATATCTCTCCAATGTTGGCATCATCTTTAATTTCTTTCATCAGTGTCTTATAGTTTTCTGCATACAGGTCTTTTGTCTCCCTAGGTAGGTTTATTCCTAGGTATTTTATTCTTTTTGTTGCACTGGTAAATGGGAGTGTTCCCTTAATTTCTCTTTCAGATTTTTTATCATTAGTGTATAGGAATGCAAGAGATTTCTGTGCATTAATTTTGTATCCTGCAACTTTACCACGTTCATTGATTAGCTCTAGTAGTTTTCTGATGGCATCTTTAGGATTCTCTATGTATATTATCATGTCATCTGCAAACAGTGACAGTTTTACATCTTCTTTTCCAATTTGTATTCCTTTTATTTCTTTTTCTTCTCTGATTGCTGTGGCTAGGACTTCCAAAACTACGTTAAATAACAGTGGTGAGAGTGGACATCCTTGTTTTATTCCTGATCTTAGAGGAAATGCTTTCAGTTTTTCACCATTGAGAATGATGTTTGCTGTAGGTTTGTCATATATGACTTTTATTATGTTGAGGTAGGTTCCCTCTATGCCCACTTTCTGGAGAGATTTTATCATAAATGGGTGTGGAATTTTTCCAAAAGCTTTTTCTGCATCTATTGATCTGATCATATGGTTTTTATTCTTCACTTTGTTAATATGGTGTATCACATTGATTGATTTGGATTTATTGAAGAATCCTTGCATCCCTGGGATAAATCTCACTTGATCAGGGTGTATGATCCTTTTAATGTGTTGTTGATTCTGTTTGCTAGTATTTTGTTGAGGATTTTTACATCTATATTTATCAGTGATTTTGGTCTGTAATTTTCTTTTTTTTGTGGTATCTTTGTTTGGTTGTTGGTATCAGGGTGATGGTGGCCTCATAGAATGAGTTTGGGCATTTTCCTTCCTCTGCAATTTTTTGGAAGAGTTTGAGAAAGATAGGTGATCTCTTTTCTAAATATTTGAGAGAATTCACCTGTGAAGCCAACTGGTCCTAGATGTTTGTTTGTTGGAAGATTTTAAATCACAGTTTCAATTCCATTACGTGTGATTGGTCTGTTCATATTTTCTATTTCTTCCTGATTCAGTCTTGGAAGGTTATACTTTTCTAAGAGTTTGTCCATTTCTTCCACATTGTCCATTTTATTGGCATAGAGTTGCTTGTAGTAGTCTCTTAGGATGCTTTGTATTTCTGTGGTGTCTGTTGTAACTTCTTTTTCATTTCTAATTTTATTGATTTGAGTCCTCTCCCTCTTTTTCTTGATGAGTCTGGCTAATGGTTTATCAATTTTGTTTATCTTCTCAAAGAACCAGCTTTTAGTTTTATTGCTCTTTGCTACTGTTTTCCTTGTTTCTATTTCATTTATTTCTTCTCTGGTCTTAATGATTTCTTTCCTTCTGCTAACTTTGGGTTCTGTTTGTTCTCCTTTCTCTAGTTCCTTTAGGTGTAAGGTTAGATTGTTTATTTGAGATTTTCCTTGTTTCCTGAGGGAGAATTGTATTGTTATTAACGTCCCTCTTAGAATTGCTTTTGCTGCATCCCATAGGTTTTGGATCATCGTGTTTTCATTGTCATTTGTCTCTAGGTATTTTTTGATTTCCTCTTGATTTTTTCAGTGATCGCTTGGTTATTTAGGAACGTATTGTTTAGCCTCTATGTGTCTGTGTTTTTTACATTTTTTCCCTGTAATTGATTTCTAATCTCATAGCATTTTGGTCAGAAAAGATGCTTGATATGATTTCAATTTTCTTAAATTTACCGAGGCTTGATTTGTGACCCAAGGTGTGATCTATCTTGGAGAATGTTCCGTGCGCACTTGAGAAGAAAGTGTAATCTGCTATTTTTGTATGGAATGTCCTATAAATATCAATGAAATCTACCTGGTCTATTGTGTCATTTAAAGCTTGTGTTTCCTTATTAATTTTCTGTTTTGATGATATGTCCATTGGTGTAAGTGGGGTGTTAAAATCCCGCACTATTATTGTGTTACTCTCGATTTCCTCTTTTATAGCTGTTAGCAGTTGCCTTATGTATTGAGGTGCTCCTATGTTGGGTGCATATATATTTATAATTGTTATATCTTCTTCTTGGATTGATCCCTTGATCATTATGTAATGTCCTTCCTTGCCTCTTGTAATATTCTTTATTTTAAAGTCTATTTTATCAGATATGAATATTTCTACTCCAGCTTTCTTTTGATTTCCATTTGCATGGAATATCTTTTTCCATCCGCACACTTTCAGTCTGTATGTGTTCCTAGGTCTGAAGTGGGTCTCTTGTAGACAGCATATATATGGGTCTTGTTTTTGTATCCATTCAGCGAGCCTGTGTCTTTTGGTTGGAGCATTTAATCCATTCATGTTTAAGGTAATGATCAATATGTATGCTCCTATTACCCTTTTCTTAATTGTTTTGGGTTTGTTTTTGTAGGTCCTTTTCTTCTCTGTGTTTCCCACTTAGAGAAGTTCCTTTAGCATTTGTTGTAGAGCTGGTTTGGTGGTGCCGATTTCTCTTGGCTGTTGCTTGTCTGTAAAGCTTTTGATTTTTCTGTCAAATCTGATTGAGATCCTTGCCAGGTAGAGTAATCTTGGTTGTAGGTTCTTCCCTTTCATCACTTTAAATATGTCATGCCACTCCCTTCTGGCTTGTAGAGTTTCTGCTGAGAAATCAACTGTTAACCTTATGGGAGTTCCTTTGTATGTTATTTGGCATTTTTCCCTTGCTGCTTTCAATAATTTTTCTTTGTCTTTAATTTTTGCCAGTTTCATTACTATGTGTCTTGGCATGTTTATCCTTGGGTTTATCCTGTATGGGACTCTCCAAGCTTCCTGGAGTTGAGTGGCTATTTCTTTTCCCATGTTAAGGAAGTTTTCAACTATAATCTCTTCAAATACTTTCTTGGGTCCTTTCCCTCTCTCTCCTCCTTCTGGAACCCCTATGAGGTGAATGTTGTTGCATTTAATGTTGTCTCAGAGGTCTCTTAGACTGTCTTCACATCTTTTCATTCTTTTTTCTTTATTCTGTTCTGCAGCAGTGAATTCCACCATTCTGTCTTCCAGGTCACTTATCCATTCTTCTGCTTCAGTTATTCTGCCATTGATTCTTTCTAGTGTATCTTTCATTTCAGTTATTGTATTGTTCATCTCTGTTTGTTTGTTCTTTAATTCTTTTAGGTCTTTGTTAAGCATTTCTTGCATCTTCTCGATTGTTGCTTCCATTCTTTTTTCAGGTTCTGGATCATCTTCACTATCATTATTCTGAATTCTTTTTCTGTAAGCTTGCCTATCTCCACTTCATTTACTTGTTTTTCTGGGGTTTTATCTTGTTCCTTCATCTGTTACATAGCCCTCTGTCTTTTCCTCTTGTCTATCTTTCTGTGAATGTGGTTTTTGTTCCACAGGCTGCAGGATTCTGTTTTTATTTTTAAATTATTTTTTCTTTCAAGAAATGGTGATGGAATAGGCTTTAAAAAAAATAAAGAACTTGTTCATTTAGCAAAACAAGACCTTGACACCTGTTTGTCTGACTCCCAAGTATTTTTAGAATTTTACTCATCTCCAAAATCTAGCAATGTTGGTCTCAGTGTCTTTAGAGACCTATCTTTCTTTTTTTTTTTTTTGTGGTACGCGGGCCTCTCACTGTTGTGGCCTTTCCCGTTGCAGAACACAGGCTCCAGATGCGCAGGCTCAGCGGCCGTGGCTCATGGGCCTAACCACTCCACGGCATGTGGGATCTTCCCAGACCGGGGCACGAACCCGCGTCCCCTGCATCGGCAGGCAGACTCTCAACCACTGCACCATCAGGGAAGCCCAAGACCTATCTTTCTTAATGAACAAGTAACAGGTTGGTAAATATCTGGATATCAATCATCTCTTTTGCCACAGAGTCAGTAGAGCACAGTGTTTGAGAGCCTGGACTTCACAATCTGTCAGACTTCAATTTCAACCTTGGTTGTACCTCTAACAGCAGTAAGATCTTGGGCAAGTCACATGACATCTCTAGACCTCTGTGTCCTCAGTTGTAAAATGGGGATAATAACAGCACAGTATCTATTTCTTATAGTTAATGTGAGAAAGAAATGAGAAAGTGAATGTGAAGGAATTAGCACATAGTAAACAATCAATGAACATTATTATTAACATTATTAATAAATAAATGAGTGCTTGAAACATGAACTCTTAGCAAGAGTTTGGATTGTACGCTTCCATATATTATGAATTTGCCACACACATCGTGTCTTCTGGGATGTTTCCAAAATGAATTGGTTTGGCCCCTGTTAAATGAGCCCAGCTTTCAGATTATAGCGTATTAAGTGTTGAGACTTTTTACCTGATTCTCCCCCCTCCAAGAACAAAGGGAAGAAAGTCATCTCTGCTGTCTCCCCACTCCCCATCTTGGACTCCCTGGCACCAAATGCCTTGGCCGCCATGCTGCCTTGCATGCCCCTCATGTCTTTTAGTTTCCACAGAGACACTAGGACAACCAAAGACAGACAGTGGTGGCTGCCCTCTGGGCTCCTATCACAGCCACACGCAGACTCTCGAGGGAGCTTAAAGACAATGTCTCTCTGACCTTTTCATTTTATCCACGAGGTAACTACAGTGGAGGATGTCAAAGTGACATAGCTATAAAGTTAGGGAGGAAAAGAGTCAAGGCTGAGTGCATGTTCAAAGTCATTAATTCTTCCTCTCTAAATAGCACACTGTATGACCATAATAACTTCCTTCATGGGGCTAAGGCATTTTGCACATATATGTACCTGTCCATCACCAAACATTGAAGCAGAGTTAACTTGGGGATCTAGCTGAATTGTGTCAAGCATTCATCACCACCTACCATGCTGACCCCCTCCCTGCCTCTCATCTGGCATCTCTTTCTGTCTCCTGCCAAACACCCAGTGCCCTCAGATCATGCTATTCCAGCCCCCTGTTATCTGTTCTCATAGCACCTTGTATTTCTCTTTCCCAGATGTTATCATAATTCAAATTTTACTTCTCCCCTTCCAGACTCAAACTCTCAGAGTGGCTCGGTCTGTTTTTGCTCAACATTGTATCCCAGATTTTGGCAGGATTCCTAGAACATCACAGGCCTTCAATAAATATCTGTTAAATGAATGGATGGAGGGAGGGAGGGATGAAGAGATGGATATATCGATGGATGGATGGATGGATGGATGGGGTACCCAGACTACTATCATTCCCTGGAACTCTAAGATTAGGATCTCTCACGACTTCCTGTCCCATCAAAATGCATTGCCTTGTTTTCCGTGTTTATATCTCCTTGCTCTCTGAGTCTTTTTAATTTTTTAGACACATCTGAATAAATGCTCTCTAGAGCAAAGCACATGCATTTTAACAGGGGCCCTGGTCAAAACAAAATGCCTGAGGAGTAACTCTAATGGAGAGACTCCAGGCCTTGTGGACATGGGGAAGAGTAAGAGATTGAGTCACAAGTCTCTTTGGTAACCTCTAATTCAGCAATTCTCGTAAAGAAGTGACTCAAGTAAATCATGGAGTTGGCATAGTGAATGTTAAGAGCCTCGACCTGGACTCTGACTCTACCACTCGGTGGCTGCGTAACCTTTGGCACATTACTTAACTGTTCTGTATCTCAGCTTCCTGCTCTGTAAAATTGAGATGATACTATTCAGCCCATGGTGTTATGGTGAGAATTAAATAGGACATTCTATCCAGAACACTCAGACTAGTACCTGGCCTGCCTCAATAAACATTAGCTATTGTTTTATATGAACTCATGCCTTGTTTTTCCCTTTTTTTCACAAAGAAACCATAAGCTCTTTTTTAAAAAAAATTATTTATTTTATTTATTTATTTTTGGCTGCATTGGGTCTTTGTTGCTGCACGCAGGCCTTCTCTAGCTGCGGTGAGAGGGGGCGACTCTTCGTTGCAGTGTGCGGGCTTCTCACTGTGGTAGCCTCTCTCGTTTCAGAGCACGGGCTCTAGGTGCGCGGGCTTCAGTAGTTGTGGCGCACGGGCCCAGTTGCCCCATGGCACGTGGGATCTTCCCGGACCAGGGTTCGAACCCGTGTCTCTTGCATTAGCAGGTGGATTCCCAGCCACTGTGCCACCAGGGAAGCCCTCATGCCTTGTTTTCCGCCCCAGATAAAATGACTGTGTTGATCACACGCTTCCTCTATCAGATTTCACCATCTGTCTCAAAATCCAAGCCAAAGTTTGACTTGCCATCACTGAGAAAGCTCACAGGACTTTGTCTTTGCTTACAGGCCTGTGCAGAACAGCATTCCAGGTGGCCCTGGTGGACAATATGTTGTCCCCATGGCATGGTGATTTTAGAGGGCAATCTCCATGAGGAAGCATAAATTCTGGAATGCATGCTTTTTTAAAAAGTCAGCTGTACAAAGGAGGTGGGCTCTGCTTAGCTGAGATCATGTCTCGGGAGCCCAGATGTAGCAGATGAGGACACACAGACCCCGTGTTTTTTCCAGGTTTCGGGTGCGGAGCCCTGTTCCCAAGGCAACAGTGGCATCAGACCTCTGTCTAATGGCCCCTGGATCCCTGGTGACCTTTACCTTTGGCCTCTCCCCCTGCTGATAAGCCTCTCGCAGGGCCTCTTGGTAACGTTCCCGTTTCAGTGTGTTTACATTTATGACAAAGGCACATCTCATTATTAATGGAGGCTCGGGGCGAACGAGCAGCTGCTGTTTCTCACTGTGCTTTACAGACTTCAGAAGCCTCCATTAAACTCCTTGGACAAAAGTGTCTGAGGGGCCTCGGCTCACACACCACTCACCCCATCCCCCAAGTCCTTGTTTACATGGAAAGTGAAGGAAAACGGAGAGCAGCCAAAAAAGGTGAAATTCAAGGAACCAGACGCTGCCGCTTGGATTAAAAGCCATACATCCCCTTTCCCGCTTTTACTGAAGCCTGGCTGCCCTTGAAACCTAGAGAGAGAATTTCTCATAAACTGGTGGGCCCGCAAATAAAGGAAAGGAATGTGGTCACATCCCAAATTTCCAGGGACAATGATCTCAGACTTTCTCCAAAAAAGCTGTGTGAAGTAAGCCAATCACAGAAAGACAAATACTGCATGACTCTACTTATATAAGGTACAGAGAACAGTCAAAATCATAGACACAGAAAGTTGAATGGGGCTTGCCAGGGGCTGGGAGTATAGAGGAGATGGGGAATGGTGTGTAATGGGTAGAGTTGTTAAACATTTTTTTTATTTTTAAAGCGTTGGCCGCACCATGTGGCTTGCGGGATCCTAGTTCCCCAGCCAGAGATGGAACCTGTGCCCTCAGCAGTGAAAGCGCCGAGTCCTAACCATTGGACCGCCAGGGAATTTCCAGAGTTTCAGTTTTACGAAATAAAAAGAATTCTGGAAATGGAGGGTGGTGATGGCTGGACAACATTATGAAAGTATTTAATACCGCTGAACTGTACACTAAAACTGGTTAAGATGGTAAATTTTATGTGCATTTTACTACAATTAAATATATCTATATACATATATATTTATATATAATTATATAAGTTATAAATATATACTTATATACATTTATATATAGTATAAGGTGTGTGTGTATGCGTGTGTGTGTGTGTGTGTGTATATATATATATATATATATATATATATATATATATATATATATATATTCTGCTCCTTGGAGAGCAACTTGCATTAATTCAGAGCCAAGGACATGACGTGTGGAAGTAACTTCCCTTCCAAGCCGTTTAGAAATATGTGTCCAACCTTAACTTTGCCTGGGACTGGCTTGAAGAACAGATGACATTAAAGTGGCTCTGGGCTGGCCACACTGAGTAAGGTTCAGGAAAACCTTGTGGAGTTAGCCTGTTGCAAAAGTGTGGAGAAGGTGAGATTGGTCTTTCCCTCATCTCCCATTTCTTATATTTTCCCTAATTTTATCTGGCTTTTAGTCTCTTGTCTGACTTTCTTTCATCCTAGAGCAAGATTTGCCACCTCCTTGAAAATAAAACTGTTTTTGGTCCTTGCACCTGGTAGACACTTGTTAAATATTAGTTGAATGAATAAAGTATTTCCCCCTGATAGTACTGATTATTTGTAAAATCCATTTACTCTTTCCAAACCTCTTTCATTTCTGTTACTTCATTGTGTCCTCCAAACACCGGTCTCGGGTTTGCCACCCCTGGGAACTTGGCATGAGGGCCATTAGCATTGCCTTTTATCAGATGAGAAAAACCAAGGTGCGATTGGTCAAGGTCACGTGGACAGTATTTGGAGATGCAGGCTTAGCATCAGTGCTCCTGGTTGGTTTCTCAGTGTCCTTTGCACACAGCCAGGATGTTTCACTCTCAGGAGAATAGCTGACATTTATCAAGCAGGTATTATGGGGTCTTCCCTGGTGGCACAGTGGTTGAGAGTCCGCCTTCTGATGCAGGGGACACGGGCTTGTGCCCCGGTCCGGGAGGATCCCACATGCCGCGGAGCGGCTGGGCCCGTGAGCTATGGCCGCTGAGCCTGCGCGTCCGGAGCCTGTGCTCTGCAGTGGGAGAGGCCACAACAGTGAGAGGCCCGCGTACCGCAAAAACAAAAACAAAACAAAAAAAACAGGTATTATGTGCTAGGCACCATGCTGAGAGCCTTATGTGTGTTATCTTCTCTAATCCCACCGTAACCCTCCGGGTAGCTATTATTACTATTATCCCCATTTTACAGAGGTGTAAAATAAGGTATGGTGTGGAGTGGTAAAGGGAAAGTCACATAGTTAGTAAATGGTGCAGCTAGGATGGGACTCCAAGATGTCTGGCTTAAATCCATGCACTTAAATACTATAAAGTTACTGTCGTAAGACGAAAGTGATGTAATATTGCCCTGCAAGGAAATTTTCTCAAGGAAAACTAGAGAAAGAGGGAATGGTAATCAAAAGGATGACTTCCTAAAGGAGGACCCTCAGGTAGCTGGGGACCAAAGGAAGCATATGGGGCTAAAAGGGACTCTATCTCTAGGTAGTCCCTAGGTCTTTGAAATCTATTCAAGTGGAATAGATTTTGTAGGAAAACTCCCAAATACATTCTGGTTTAAAGGGAAATTCTAGATTGTTGCCCCAATTTTTACTGATCCCGGTTAATCTTTCACGTTGCCCAAGGGAATCATTTTCAATACAGAGTCTCTTTTTATTCTCAGGCCCAGAGGATTTCATTACTTGTATCCAAATCATGTCTCCACTCTTTTGATTCTGTTCTAATTATGAAAGAGAGGATGATATTGATCTTTTGATCCTATCTTCCTGCCTAATGATACTACAGTCCATAGAAGGACTTAGCTAAAAATAAATAGAATAATATTCTCACAATGAGTATTTAAAGAATTGCAATTACTTTCCCTCATAATATGGTAGGTATAATGCTTCTTATTATCAAAAGTAACTTTGGAGTGGATATAATTTTAATATTTAAGAAAAAGGAAAAAGAATATTTCCTGTATTTGTCAGTACTTTTAAGGTAACAAATGAAAGAAACTCAAATAAAACCACCTTAAATAATGAAGTAAATGGGTTCATATAACTAGGAAATTTAGAAATCAAGAGGGCCTGAGGATCCTTTGAGACTCAAATGATGTCATTTGCTCTCTCTCCCTCTCTGTCCCCACTGCCGGTCTTTGCTCTTCTTGGTATTTGGGCCTCAGTTCCTCCCATGATGATTGAACCTCTGCCATGAAGAGGAACTCGGCCTCTTACAGCTTCGAGCATAATCTCTCCTAATGAATATTTCCAGAGGAAACAGAGAGGTTTTCTCTCTGAGCATTAAAATATGCAATCCAAGAAAGGACCCTAAATGGCTCTTGTTTGGTCAAATGCTTAATGCTGGGCCAGTTCCTGTGGTCATGGGGAGGTTTGAGATTGGCCAGGTTATCGAACACATGCTCACTTCCATGGTCAAGATGTGAGTGCTGTGATTAACTGCCTTTCTAGATCCTCTGGGAGAGCGAGTGGGTGCGGTGCCCCAGGGGGTGTTAGAAGATGTAAACAGAAATTGGTCAGTGTCATATGGGCCATTCTGTGGCCCTGGCAGAGCATAAACTGCAGTGAAGGTCAACTCCAATCTAGTCTTAATCGTTTGAGCTAAATAGGGGATTTGGGCTAGAAATAGGAAAATTACATTATGATCCAGAACCTACTCTCCCAATGATACACACGAAAAAGTCACATACACAAACACCTACTGACTGAGTGCCTACAATGTACTAGAAAGACACACAACGTTGTGTTTAGTGAAGAACAGACTCTATCGATGATCAGATGTGTGACTGGATGAGCTACTGCCCCCTTCTTATGTCCTAGTCTTTAGTGGGAATAAGGGTATCAGGAACATACCTCACAGGAACATAAATGTGTTCATATATGTAGAGCAATTGGTGTACTCCCTGCCTGGCTCACAGTAAATCCTATCTGGTTGTTTGGTTCTCTTAGTGCTACTATTAATATTAGTATTAGTATTATGTGACCTGCGGCAAGTTGCCTCACATCTCTGTGCCTCAGACTGCCTCTCCATAAAATGGGAGCGCTACACCTATTTTAAAGTGTGAGGTATAGGTAAAAACAACACATACAGAGCACAGGATATTGCAAACAAGCAAGGCTGGCCATCATCAGGTGGGAAATGTCCTTGCTCCACAACTCCTGGCCCCGTTCCTGCGCCCTGACTATGGAGAGAGAACCAGGACCCAATGGGAGACAGAGCCCTGCTGTTTACACCTTTCCAGTGAGTGTAATCCCGTGTTACTTTTTTTTTTTTTAACATCTTTATTGGAGTATAATTGCTTTACAATGGTGTGTTAGTTTCTGCTTTATAACAAAGTGAATCAGTTATACATATACACATGTTCCCACATCTCCTCCCTCTTGCATCTCCCTCCCTCCCACCCTCCCTATCCCACCCCTCTAGGCAGTCACAAAGCACCGAGCTGATCTCCCTGTGCTATGCGGCCGCTTCCCACTAGCTATCTACCTTACGTTTGGTAGTGTATATATGTCCATGCCACTCTCTCACTTTGTCACAACTTACCCTTCCCCCTCCCCATATCCTCAAGTCCATTCTCTAGTAGGTCTGTGTCTTTATTCCCGTCTTACCCCCAGGTTCCTCATGACATTTTTTTTTTCTTAGATTCCATATATATGTGTTAGCATATGGTATTTGTCTTTCTCTTTCTGACTTACTTCACTCTGTATGACAGACTCTAGGCCACCATCAGCCTGATACCAAAACCAGACAAAGACGTCACAAAGAAAGAAAACTACAGGCCAATATCACTGATGAACATAGATGCAAAAATCCTCAACAAAATACTAGCAAACAGAATCCAATAGCACATTAAACAGATCATACAACATGATCAAGTGGGGTTGAATCCAGGAATGCAAGGATTCTTCAATATACGCAAATCTATCAATGTGATAAACCATATTAACAAATTGAAGGAGAAAAACCATATGATCATCTCAATAGATGCAGAGAAGGATTTCGACAAAATTCAACACCCATTTATGATAAAAACCCTGCAGAAAGTAGGCATAGAGGGAACTTTCCTCAACATAATAAAGGCCATATATGACAAACCCACAGCCAACATTGTCCTCAATGAAACCGTGTTACTTTTGAATATTCAGTCACTAGAAGAACCCCTTTGGTCGTTCCCCGACTACAAACAGTTTTAACATTTGATCTAAGTAAATTAGCAACACTAGTATACATTTGATAGTGAAAGAGAAAAGACAATTTCTCACCATTTAAATGATCGTTGACTCTTCTCTTTTCGTGGTTCATGCTTCCTGTTCCGATCCATAGAGGCTTGTTGGAAATTTTAGCCTTAAAAATGACCAATAAATACTGACTAAATCACAGGCCATGAGAACTGGGGAGATGTTAACACTATGATAACAATTAAGGTGGTCCCTGAGCAAAGGCTGAAAATGTTACAAGTTGTTTGAGAGTGGATTCCCAGTTGTGTCCTATGTTTACCAGGAGCTGGTCCTATGCCCGCTGGGTCTTCTATAATTTCTGGTGGAACTTTATCACTTTGCTTTCTTTCTGATGGCAAGTTGCTCTTAAATCTCTTTTCCTGGAAGCAGAATCTTGTTTTAAGTTATCTTAGAATCTGAAAGTAGGCAAAATAATACTTGGATAAAATGAAAGACTTTAGAAAGCTTTGCCTGGGCCAACATTATTTCCTTGTGGAGTTTTTCGGTTTTCTAACTTAAACACCTATTTATTAGTAACAATGCAGGGCAGTACAGCGGACTCTTGGCATTGGAAATGGGGAATGTTGGATTTAGGGTTTTGTTTTTTCTTGTTTCAACAGCTTTATTGAGGTATAATTGACATATAATAAACTGTACGCATTTAAAGTGTCAACTTGGATAAGACTTGACATATGTATACACCTGTGAAACCGTCACCACAATCAAGAAAAAGAAGATATAAGTCACCCCCAGAAATTCCTGGAGTTTGTATGTCTCTTTCCCCTTCCTCTAGAATATGTGCAATTTTTCTAGGGTAAAGAAAAGCACTATTTGTTTATCATTAGAAGCAAATATTTTTAATACCTATGGGGAACCTGGGCAGGGGAGCTGGGAATGGGATGACAGCTCCATTACAAAGCTGACTTTTAGAATTGTAAGAGGAACTAATTACCCCATTACGGAGACTCTCTGCTTTCCTAGCTGCAGGTCTGCTAACTATGAAAAAGGCTTTGGGGGCACGAGTGTCCTTCAGGGATTTCTAAACACTCCATAAACTAGGCTCATCCAAACCGATGGGGCTGTCTGAGGCCTTATTATAAACAGATGGGAAAGAAAGTATATCAACTGTCTGTGATCTTTTTGGAGTCACTTAGAAAGACACCAGTGAAGGGGATGGTCATGGAGATGAAGTCCCTTGATTTCTGAAGCTGAATTCAACCCACAGGATCCAACAGGCCCAGATAAAGCTCAAGACATACACTTAGAAACTAACCTAAAAGAAAAAAAAAAAAGATAAGACCAAAGGAAACATTCATCCTCTTCTGACTCACTGCAGCTTCTGAGCTGGATGCCCTAGTGAAGGGTTGAAGAATTATGAAACGGTTTGGCTGGGTGGGAAGGAGTGTTCACCAGATTGTCCTGCAACGTTCAGTGCAGGAAATTATCCATCAGGTGGGAGAGGATAACCCTGCAATTCCATCCAGATGAGGCATGATCAGAGCCATGAAGGGTCTACGTTGAAAAGTGAAACAAAACCAAATGAAATCAAAGGAGATGAGTTGAGGTTAGGGTGAGGGATGGGGAAGGATAGACGCCTTGGAAAGCATGTCAGTTCTGAATACTCCTGGACCTCAGAAATATTTGTATTATTCCCTCTCAGAGCTCTGATTCACATCTCTCAAATTCCTTGGAAGTCCAGGCCTAAGGGGAGGGGCAAAGGGAACATCTATTGTTCAGGGGATGGGGGGTGTAATGTGTAATTGTTCAGATTCATTCAATAGGACCGAATCTAAATAAACACACAGCTTTATCAGTTAGAGATGAAAGGGTCTGACCAGCTCTGAGCCTCTTTCCCTGACAAGCATAGAGATACGACAAGGGAATCTTATCAAGGGGTTTTAGAATCCAGAAGGAGACACAAACAAGCAGACTTAAAACATACACAAGGTAGGATCTGGGGACAAATTGAGCTGACTTGAATTCCCTTTGTCTTTCCTTCCATTTTTCCTTTTCTCTTGTAAAAGCTGATAAACGTCTGCGTGCAATGACAGTACAGAAATCAAGAAACATTATATTTCTAAAGTAAGAGGAAAACCGGCCCTGGCGTATGTGAAAAGCCCCTTCTCCTTCATGTTGGCGTAGTGAGCAAGGCTTCATTAAGCCTTGGACTCGCTTGCCAAGGCATAAAGATCAAAATCCCCTGGTGTTGGCCAGGCTCACTTATTCCTGCTTCGGGGGCTCCTCCAGTGCAGCGGAGCCGGGCACAGACACCCGCCATGAAATTAGAAGCTGCCCTGAGCAGGACAGATGGGTGTTTCAGTTCTGTCTTCCCAACAGATTTGTAGGGACACCCCAGAAAGGAGGCAGAAGTATCCGTCTCTCTCCCAGCTGGGAGGGGATGCCTAAGGTCCCTGTTTAACTAGGCAGTTTACCATTCCTCAGTCTTTTCTTTCTTTTTCAATGTTACAAGCTTCATTTGTGTTCATTTAAGATAAATGAGAAAGTACAAATGGGCCAAAAAGAAGAAAACCACCGTTAACACTTTCTTAAATATTCTTCCAAAGCTTTCCACAGAAAACCAAATGACAGATAACACTAAACTTCTTTTTTTTATAATTTACTTGTTTCTCCCACTATAATGAACATATCATAGTATGTTTAATTAATTCCCCTGTATTAGACAGTCTGGTTGTTTCCAGTATTTTATTCTTATAAACAACCCGTAGCCTTACATCTTTGTGCAAATTCCTTATTTCCTTAGGATAAATTCCTAGGTGTCGGGTCAAAACTGTGCATGTCGTGAGGCTTCTTAGAATGGTTGTTTCCAAATTGCAACCTCCCACTCACCCACCTTCCACGCCAAATTTTATCAATCCTCACTCCCATCTATTCTACCCCTGGCTAACTCTGGGTAGCGTCACTTTTCTCTTCTGCTAATCTGATTGTGTAAAAGTGGTGCCTCTTTGTTTCAATTTGCATTTCTTTAATTACTAGTAAAATGAATTTTTTTCATATGTGTATTATCTATTTGTTTTTCTTTCATTAACTGGCTATTCATGCCCTTAGCGCATTTTTCTATTGTGGTACAGTATTCCTCTTTTTCTTCATAAGAAACCTTTATATGTAAAAGATATTCTTTATCAGCTTTTTTTTTTTTTTGCGGTACGCGGGCCTCTCACTGCTGTGGCCTCTCCCGCTGCGGAGCACAGGCTCCGGACGCGCAGGCCCAGTGGCCACAGCTCACGGGCCCAGCCGCTCCGCGGCACGCGGGATCCTCCCGGACCGGGACACGTACCCATGTCCCCTGCATCGGCAGGCGGACTCCCAACCACTGCGTCACCAGGGAAGCCCTCTTTATCAGCTTTTAATACAAGTTACATATTTCTTTAAAGTTTATCATTGGCCCTTTAGCTTTTTAATAGTGTTTTGCCATATACTTAAAATTTTTTTCAGATTTTAATACAAAGGTTTCTGCCTTGGAATCATGCTTACAAAGTTCTCCATTTATCTCTGAGGGAAGATGGAGGCTTTTAGACGATGCTTCATCAAACCTCCATGGCTATCCTTTATGCATTTTTAAACAAAAAGAACAGAGGCAGTGAATAGATGCAGTGAGACTTAAATTACAGTGGAATAAAATTCCATATATTTTTGCTTACCAGAGTTGGCTTGCTTTTGCTAATTTATCACAGAGCATGAAAAGCCCAGCAGAGCCCCCAAAGAGAGAATAATGCCCAAAGGCAGGCTGCTTCTTCATTTGAATGCTCAGATTCATTTGGAACCCTGTTTCTTTTGGGGGTAGTTCTTAGCAGGCACACTCACCTTACCTCGAACTCCTTGCTCACCCCTGAGCACCTTATGTGTTCAATGCTCAGTTTGTTAAACTTTTTGGAGTTCTGCCTCTAAAGCAGGGCCAAGGCAAGAGCTCTTTGTTAAGGGAGTGTTTCCCAGAGACTTGCTTAGGACTCAAAAGCGATCAATCCATGGGGTTAGGAGAGGGGTAAGGGGGTGGAGTCCCCTACTCAGCATCACCATCTTTCCAAAGCCTCAGAAACAATTGACTTCTCTGTATTCCCTGGGTGTACATGTGCTTTGCACATGAGAAATTCATTTTACCTAAAGGGGATTATTTCCTACAGCAGGGTAATAGCCAACAGGAAAACCTCACCAATATATTATCTAGAAATCCACTCTGTTATTTGACACAAGTCTCAGCGTCTAGAGTGCATCTCAGTTTTGTGCCTGCCCAGCACCTATTCTCTCTTCTTGGGTTGATGGAACTTTGATCTTCTTTGAAGAATCTTACTGCCCTCATGCTCCAAATATGTAATTTGAGGATGGAGGTGCTGAGACCAGCCCCTGACACTATATAGACATACCAGTCAGACCTAGCCAATCAGAGCATTTCACTCCCCTTGGCTACAGTGATTGGTTCAAGAATGGGCACATGACCCAAGCTAGACCAATAAAATTCAATTCTTAGACTTTCATTGATATTATTAGGAAAGAGACAAGTTCTTTTCACTAGGGATGCTGAGCAAATAGGTTGTGAGCCTGGACTTTGGTCTCCTCCTTGCCCAGTCATGGGAGGAGCCTGTCTAAATGAAACCTGCTCAGAGGAAAGCAGAAATAGAAATGGCTAAGTCCTGACTACTGCCGTAAGCCCCTAGACTGACCCGTGCCTAAAATTGGAATCCCCCTAAACTGTTTCCTGAGCCAGTAAACCCTCTTTTTTGCTCAAGTCCATTGAGATGAGAGTTTCATCACCTGAGCAATATTTCTGAAAATAGCAACTTCATATTAGCTCTAGACACCTTGGCAATAAGGGCAAGTTTAAAAGGAGTTGATCTGAGAGTCTAGATTGTAGCCCTACCACCACTAATTACTTTCAAATCCTTGGGCTTGTGGCTTTATCTGCGTGGGCTCACTCTTCTCATCTAAAAGAGGTTGTTGGAAGAAAGAAACTCTAAATATCTCTTCGAGGGCCATAAGTCTTGGCTCTGTGATAACATTGTGTCAACACTTCAAGTTAATCTGAGATTCTGTCCCCAACTGCCACCTCCATACCCAATGACAAATGACACTGATTTATTTTAAAAGTTGAAAACCAAATCATAAGGACTACATATGCTTTAAGGGACTAGCAGATAGAACAAGACTATCTCTAAAACATTACTAGGATGTAGATTTCTCCAGAACTATGTTAATGAAGTGAGTAATATACTAATACATTAACTATTGTAACTATTGTATAGATTGGTAATAAATATTTTGCTTTTAAAAGGTCTACTGCTCCAGTTTTGCTGAGCTAAAGTAAACAAAGATCCTAGTATGTCAACAGATGACACAAATGTTCAGAAATGATGCTGTCTGCTCCAAATAGATGAACAGAGAAAACAGGAAGAGAATCCAGCAAGGGACCGTCACCTGTGCCATCCACGTCAGGCGTGAGTGAAACTGCAGCTCACACTCCATCTCTTATTGCTGACGATCCTTCAGCTCTACCATCTCCCACCTCCTCTCCCTCCTCCAGTCAGTAACTCTTCTTGCCTCTTCACTCGATGCCAGTCCCTTTTTGCCAACTGTTGTACTGCACTACTGTACTTTCCAAGGTACTGTACTGTAAGATTAAAAATGTTTTCTTTATTTTTTGTGTTTGTTTTTTATGTATTATTTGTGTGAAAAGTATTATAAACCTCTTACAGTACAGTGCTGTATAGACGATTGTGTTAGTTGGGTACCTAAGCTAACTTTGTTGGACTTATGAACAAATTGGACTTACGAACGCGCTCTCAGAATGGAACTCGTTCATATGTAGGGGACTTACTGTAGCGGCTTCTTGCTGATGCCTTTTCCTGCATGGACTCATTATCCCATGTTTAACTCTCAGCATCTCTGTCTACCATACAGCCAATCCCCTGCTTTGAATTCCTTCTGTTGTAAATACTTGAGGAGGTGTCTGTTTTCCTGCAGAAACCTGACTGATTCACATAGCAGGCCTTCCTACCACAGGGCATTTGCTTATTCTCTACCTGTGCCTCCTCATCCCCAAGGCCTACTCTTAGTCATCCTTTAAGACTTTGTTCTACCATCACTTCCTCTTTGAAACTGTCCCGGTTTTCCACCCGCCTCTTCCTGAAGAATGAATTGTGTATCCCTCTTCTATCACATTTCTCTCATAATAAGCGGTTTATTCTTGGAAACCAGTATAGACTTAATTTTCTTAAGAGCAAGTACATTGTTGTATGAAATGTGGTATCACAGACCTATCACATAGAAGAAGTAAGTGTTTATTAAATGAATGACAGAATGCAGAACTAAAGAAACACTTTTCAAATCCAGATAAAAATAATTGTATACTGTCCTTGTGGCAGACACTATAAGTTACCCACTCAGTATCACATCTCCTTTTTTCTTGACAACAGAACCGTAGCTCTGTTTGGAGCAGCAATGTTTCCAGCCTCCCTTGCAGCTCAAGGTGGCCACGTGACAGGTCTATCCAGTGAAACAAGTGAAGGCTGCCAGGGAGGTTTCTGGAAAAGCTTTGCTCTCCTAATAAAAGGGAAAAGTCATAGCCCATACTACTCTTTCTTCCCACCCTATTTTTTCTGTGCCTTGAATGTTGATGTGATATCCGGAGCTACTGCAGCTAACGTGAAACTATGAGTGGAAGCAATAAGCATGAGGGGGGAAAAAAACCAACACATGTAAGATAGCAAAGCAAAGGATAGAAAGAATATGGGTCTCATGGCATCACTGGATTTCTTGATACAGGAGGAAAGTTAATTCTTCCTTTTAAGCTATTGTTCTTTCAATTTTATATCACTTGCAGTCAAATCCATTTCTAATGGATAGAATCTGCCATTCAGGAATAGTCTACTATTGTTCCCTTTTATCATCCCAGATAAGGATGGCACAGTCACAATTAGATGATCCAATACCAGTGACTAATATGGAGAGTCCAAAGAAAAAACAGTAGATTAATGGGTATGGTGGTTAATTTTTTGTGTTCAACTGGACTAGGCCATGGTATCCAGCTATTTGGTCAAACACCAATCTAGATGTTGCTGTGAATATATTTTTTAGATGAGATTAACATTTAAACCAGTTGGCTTTGTGTAAAGCAGATTACCCTCCATAATGTGGATGGGTCTCATCCAATCAGTTGAAGACCTTAAGAGAGAAAGGCTGAAGTTCCCCAAGGAAGAGAGAATTCTGCCTGTAGACTGACTTTGGACTTGAGATGCAACATGAACTCTTCCCTGGGTTTCTAGCCTGTGGCCTGCCTTATAGATTTCAGACTTGCCAGCCCCCATAATTATAGGAGCTAATTCCTTAAAATCAATCAATTTCTCACATATATATATGAAACAGAACCATGTATCCTATTGGTTCTGTTTGTCCAGAGAAGCATGACTAATATATTGTGTATATAGAAGCTCAGGGAAGGAATAAACTTTTAAAAACTATATTTATTTTTTTCATGCGTCAGGTCTTAGTTGCAGCATGCGGGAATCTTCATTGTGGTACGCGGGCTTCTCTCTAGTTGTGACACGTGGGCTCAGTAGTTGCAGCACATGGGCTTAGTTGCCCTGCAGCATGTGAAATCTTTTTTCCCTGACCAGTGATCAAACCGGCATCTCCTGCATTGCAAGACAGATTCTTAACCACTGGACCACGAGGGAAGTCCCAAGAATAAACTCTTAGTGGGAAAAAAAGACCCTTGAGATATATACCTCAGTGGAAACCATTAAGAATTTTCATTCCAGATTTTGTTGAGCAGGTTTATAATTTTTGTGTGTGTGTGATTTTTGGATAAAGAAAAACTTGATTTATTCCACTTTCTCTTTTGATCAGAGACTAGTCTACATTCTTTCCAGGATCAATTTAATTAATCTTCAGCCTTCTTCTTTTCCTCTCTGTGAAGTCGGATCTGTTAGAACCTGGCCCAGTGGCCAGTATCTTCACGAGCCAGTTTTCTACCAAGTGTAGATGGGAGTCTCCTGGCCCTGGGGATTGTATCTATGATCTCATTCTATCACCCATGGGGCTTCTTTGCTGTTGTCAGAGTTAAAACCGTAGCCCTGTCTTCTGCTGCTTGGAATGAAAGGTTATGGGATGAGGAGAACCTATCAACATGAGTGAATTATTTATGAAATCAGGTTTTGGCTTTTTCATTTCTGAGCATCTTGCTGGGCTGGATTGCTGGAAAATGACAGCACTTTTGAGTAGTGAGATGAGAGCCATTTTGAAGCACAGATGCTAGTCTGGTTCTCACCTGTTCTTTACTAATGGCGGCAAACTCTGAGACAGGCTGGGTTCAGGCAGAATCAGGCAGTGCCAGGATCTGACTCCGTCTTCCAGGTCTACTTTACGTCCTGTAGCCAGTTAATCCCTTCAATGAGTCCTTTCCCTTGGGGACCACCATTGCCATCTCTTCCTCTCCTGATAGAGGGAGAGAAAACAGAAAACCCCTTTCTCTCTTAGAGACCTCCCAGAGCCTCCTTTATGCAGAGGGCTAATCTAATCAGAAAACTGTGAGTCTCTTTAAACTTTCATCTAGCAGGAGTCGGCAAACCATGGCCCTTGGGCCAAATCCAGAGACTACAGGTAGCCTACAAAACCTAGCTTATTTCCTCTCTGGCCCTTAAAAGTTTGCTGACCCCTCTGGATTCCAGAGGAGTAAAGCCTTTAGCAATGGGCATTACAGGCATGAGTGAGGGGTGGAGGAATTTTGTGGTATGAGGCTTGGGCCAGCTTTGTTTAAAAACAAAAATAAAGATGCAAAGAGACGTCCTTGAAAGATTGCGGTTGAGCGACTTGTCCACAGGAAACAGATGCACTGTTGATAGACTTCTGTGACTGGGAGAAGCCTAGCGTCTTGATTACCATGGATTCTATTGAAAAGGAAACACTAGGTGTTTCTGTTAATTATACATACTTATCAGGTAAGTGTGTATACTTACCAGGTACTGCCCAGAGCACTTTTCACACATTTATCCCACTTAATCTCCACAACAACTCCATGAGGAAGATGTAGTTACTAACCCCGGTTTGTGGATAAGTAAGACAAATCATACATATCGAATGGGTCCAGGATACACAGCAGGTTAGAGGAAGAACGCAGGCTCGGATTCATGACTGTCACCTTACATGCCACCACCCTATGTTGCTTTCCGGTTCTGACCAACATAGTGCAGCAGGTTTTCCTCCCACATTCCATTGGAAGGCTCTTGATTCTTGAACATGCTTGCCCATGCTTCTCCGCCCTTCTGTTTCCCATCCTCTGGCCCATCTTCTCCAGCCTACTTCCTCTCCTAAACTGGGTCCTGGCACGGGGGTGGAGAGAGGCGCAGGCAGGGCGGTCATTTAACTGTATTATGCAACCGTGTAATAGACCCCAGTCCTTCAGGAAGTTTGACAAACTAGAATATGTGTTTAGATTTCTAAACTCGGAGACATTTCAGAGCAAAGAGGATCAGGCTGTGTCCTCCAGATGGTTCCAAATGGTTTTACTCTTCTGTGTACGATAGGGATGCAGCTGCCCCTGGAACACAGCTGTTTACAGAGTCTGTGCAGGGGAGTATGCGGGGAATGTCAGAGCTGTGGGCTGGCTTCTTTATCCCTGAGGAAGGGAGAGCAGCCTGGCTTGCAAGTTTCTGATGTGAGAACATGCCCGTTAGTTTCAAGAAGAATTCATTGAAGAGTTGCAAAGGGTTCCAGGCTCCCGCCCTGCATGGTGCAAGCTTGGGTACAGTGTGCCAGTGGGTATGTATGAGTTTCCCGTGGCTGCCATAACAAATTACCACGAACTGGATTGGTTAAAACAACAGAAATATATTCTCTTATGGTTCTGGAGAGAAACACAGAAACCCAAAATCAAGGTGTCAGCAGGGCCACACTCCTTCTGAAGGCTCTAGGGAACAGTCCGTTCTTTGCCTCTTGCAGCTTCTGTGGCTGATGGCTTTCCTGGATTCATGGCTGTGTCACTCCAATCTCTGACTCTATGGTCACAATCACTTCCTCTTTTGTCTTCTCTCCTGTGTGTCTCTTATGAGGACACTTGTCACTGGACTGAGGACCTGTACAGATAATCCAGGATGATCTCCTCATCTTAAGATCTCTAAATTAATTACATCTCCAAAGACCTCTTCTTCCAAAGAAGGTAACGTTCACAGGTTCTGGAGATTAGGACATGAACATAAGTTTTTTGGGTCTACCATTCATTCCACTGCAGGTGTGTACTAGCGTGAGAGAGAGGAAAAGAGAGAGGCGAGGGCATGGAAGAAACCAGTTGCCTATCCTAGGATCCCAACAACGATTCAGCCAGCTCCAGGCCTTAATCCCATTTTTCAGTCATGGGGAAATGTATCATTTCCAGTTTGCAATTAGCGGTGAGTATCATAGACACAGTACTCAAACAGTGTAGGTGTTTATGTTTATCATGTAATGAGAGTTAAGAGATCGACATCTTAAGACCATTATGCTGCTCTATCATCGTCTGGGACCCTTCTGCTCCTTGTCTCCCCATCCAGCCTTAGTGCAAGGCTTCCATACTTAGGTGACCACATGGTTCAGCCAGGCTGCTGAAGCTTCAGCCATCACATCTACCTTTTAGGCAGGAAGAAGGAGGAAGATTAGGAAGGGCAAAGTGGTATATGCTTTGTGACTCGGCTCATTTAAAGAGCTTCATAGAGGATACACCTAGTGCTTACATCTCATTGGTCAGAACAGGATGGGCCATAGCTGCGAAGGAAACAAGGGAAATGTGTGTGTGTATGTGTGTGTGTGTGTTTAACCTAGGCACACTGCTATGTTGAATAAAATGAAGGGTCAATTACTAAGGAAGAAGGAGAGACTGGCTATTGGGTAGGCAACCAGGGCTCCATACCATGGGGGCCTTGTAAGCACACAAGTCTTAGCACTCATATGACAGAGGCAGAGAGCAGAGAACAGAGGCAGAAGCAGAGAACACTGTCACCTCCTCTCACTTGTATTAATAATAAAAGTAGCTAACATTTGCTGAGGGGTCCCCAGCACTGGGCTTTTTTCCTCCCAAGTTCATTAAACTTTACAACAACCCTCTGAGATTGGTCCTATTGCACTGTTCCCATTTACAGATGAGAAAACTGAGCCCCAGTTAGAGCAAGTAATTTGCCAAGGATCACATGACTGGAAAGTGGCAGAGCCAGGATTGAACCAGATATGCCCGTCGCATGGCCCAGGTTCCACGATGGCTGCCCCACCTGGCTGGGCTGCTCTGAGACCTTGAGGAGGGTGGAGGGGAGGGCTCAGGTCACCCCTGTGGGATAGTAACTGAGGGAGCATGGCCGCAGAGCTGCCTCATCTTTCTTATTTATTTTCGGCTGCACTGTACAGCATGTGGGATCTTAGTTCCCCCTACCAGGGATCAAACCCGCGCCCCTGCATTGGAAGCGTGGAGTCTTAACCACTGAACCACCAGGGAAGTCCCTTGCCTTTCTTTTTGCTACATTAACTAGGTGTGCAATACTGACTTGGTGACGATCGGTGTTATATGTTACTACTCCTTTAAAAATATTTTTCTTAATGGTACAGATGAACCTGTTTGCAAGGCACAGATGTAGAGAACAAACGTATGGACACCAAGGGGGGGAAGTGGGGGTGGGATGAACTGGGAGATTGGGATTGACCTATATACACTAATATGTATAAAATAGGTAACTAATGAGAACTTGCTGTAGAGCACAGGGAACTCCACTTCGCCGTACAGTAGAAACTAACACAACATTGTAAAACAACTATACCCCAATAAAAAGAAATTCTTAATCTTCCCACTTTCTACTTACCCCATAGCCTCCTATATTCATATATAGGATTATATATGAATTATATTATATATAGAGAGATGTACGTGTATATAAAATATTTGAGTTAACACTTTGCTGATTCCTGACTGATTGAACACGTGGGGTGGCAGGGGGACTCTGCTCGACAGAGCTAACTCCCAGAGCACGAAGCCTCTGATCCTTCTCTGCCTGAACATTCTGTCCACTTTCCTACCTCCAGGACTTTGTACCTACCAGCTCCTTTTTTGTTTTTGTTTTTGTTTTTGTTTTTGCGGTACGCAGGCCTCTCACTGTTGGGGCCCCTCCCGTTGCAGAGCACAGGCTGCGGACGTGCAGGCTCAGCGGCCATGGCTCACGGGCCCAGCCGCTCTGCGACATGTGGGATCTTCCTGGACTGGGGCACGAACCCGTGTCCCCTGCATCGGCAGGTGGACTCTCCACCACTGCGCCACCAGGGAAGCCCCCAGCTCCTTTTTTGGAATGCTCTCCTTTCTCTCTCTCTCTCTCATCGTAAATGTAAGCTGCTTCCTCTAAGACCCCAGATCGAGTGTCCTTTTATCACGATGTCTTCCTTCTCCGACTGCCCTTGCTGACAGCTCTCTCCTCTCCTGTGCCCTCCCCTCCCCTGTCCCTTTCTTTCTCTCGAATCCTGTCCATCCTCAACACCTCTTTTTGGTACCACTCGCTTGGCCTGGAGTTGTCTTTTGGGCCCACATGGGGTGGCACATATTTTAAGCCGTATGTTTTCTGAAGGCCGGTGGTGCATCTCATGCTTTTCATGTCCCCTGAGTCCCCCACACCCCAGCCCTTCATGCCCACCTCTCTCCGAAGCCTGTGATGTGGTCACAGTGCCTTATAGCACTGGTTCAGCGAGTTCCACGCTCACTGAAGAGCTCTTACGCGCTCTCACGTGTTGCATGCACATGTTTGTGCGACAATCCTGTTTATGTAGCCAAGATACAGAGAGAAAGGGAAGGGAAGTGGTCACACAAGGCAGGAGCAGATGCAACGTATTTCTTGATGGGCTTTTTCCTTTGCTCCTGGGTTCCCTTACAACCCCCAGCTGCCGGCAGCACTCTGCAGATGGAGCTCTGCCAGCGTTGAGAAAACAACCCAGGCTTGCTCGGCCACTGTGTGTTCAGCCCACTCTGGGGTGGTTCACCCCACCCCAGGAAGAACTTACACTAACAACCCATGTACTTGCGTTGGTGGGACTGTTTATAAGCAGCAAACTCTCCTGGATCTAACCTGGACTCAGCACCAATGAGACTACATCCTCAGCTGGGAAGAGAAGGCAGGGTCAGTGCCCGGGAGACGCCAACTGGACAACATCTCTGCCCCAGCTCTCAGCATCCCTGATGGCCCAGTTTCTTGACTTTCTGAGTCTCACTGTCACCTAGAATAACGACTCCATCCAAGTGGAACTCCAGGTGCATTAGGAAGGACATGAGGCTGATGGTAGGGCAGGGCCAACCACACTGTACCTCCCTGGCTTTTCTGATGATGCCCAGGGAGGTGAAGCTTTACGCCCACAGTGGGTTCGCTGCCTCTCCTTACCTTTGCTTTCTGCCCAGGGCTTCTGAACTGGCTTCACCAATCGGTATCAAGAGGAGCAGGCTCTCTGTTGTGTGTGAACCCATACATAGGCCCCCTTAATTCACAGTGACATCAGCTCCATTGAGAGTGACCGCATTTAACAGATTATGGGGAAAACTCCAAATTCCACCCCATTCAGTCTTATCAAGGATAAGACAGAGAGCTGATGTTATACTGAAGTATTCCCTGAGAAATTTCTTTATCTTCTGAATGCTCCTGGCAACTCAGCCCATGAATTAGATGCATAGTCACCTTCCATAAATGGGATAAGCGCCTAGTAGGAAAGTCAACGACCATTTACTGGACACAACGATGTAAGGCACACATCTAGATTCCGGGCCTCGGGAGCACCTGAGATCCCCTCCTCTCAGTCAGATGCCCACCAAGTCCCATACTAAGTTACCACGTCTTGCAGACTGTTCCTTTGCAGAACCCATCCCTGTCTTCCCAGGCCCGTCATCCCCACCACTCCAGGTGAGGCATTTATCTGCTCGCACCTGGATGGATGAAGAAGTTGGAGGCAACAGTGCAATTTGTCTTCACTCTACCTTAAAATCCCTGTCCTTACGCCCTCCCCTCTCCTCCTATCTTTGTCTCATCCACCTCTTTGCTTTGCCCAATTTCTCCTCTCTCTCTCTCTCCCTCTCGGAATAACCTACATCAAGTGCACAAATCTTACCTGTAGAGTGCCATAGATTTGTACATAGGTGCACACCTGTTCTATCCCCACCCAGTCAAGATACAGAACACTTCCAGCCCCCCAAGCTGACTCCTTCGTGGCCCTTCCCAGCCAGCACCCCCCTCAAGGGCAACCACTATTCTGACCTCTATCACCATAGACTAGTTTTGCCGATTTTTGAGCTTCATATAAATGCAGTCACACAACAGGAATTCTTTTGTGTCTGTTCTATTTCAACTTGGTGCTTCTCTCACTCAGCATTGAGTCTGTGAGATTCAACCACGTTGTTCATAAAATACCAGTATTCTAGCTTTCCTTTGCTGTGTAGCATTCCATATGAACGAACACGCTGCAGTTTCCTTAGCCATTCCCCCATTGATGGACATTTGAGTTTCCAGTTTGGGGCTATTCCAAATACAGCTGCTGTGAACATCCTGGTCCAAGTCTTTGCTCATTCCTTAGGCCCTTCCCTGTCAATTCTCTCCGCGAGTTTTCAATCCCTTGCTTTCCGCTGTTTCTTCACCTCAGCCTACACACATGGCCAGAACTCTGAACTCTTCTAACTTACAAGGAAGAAAGAAAAGAGTTTTTTTTTAAAAAAAAATTCTTCTTCCGACCAGAGTCCACCTGTTCACCACTCCTCCCATTTCCTTCCTATGTCCCCGCATGCCCTCCCGGAGGCGAGGCTGACCCCTGTTGGTTCCATGTCTGAGGTGTCCACTTAGGGTGCAGCACCTCGTGGGGCTAATCCTGACTTTCCTCCGTCGTGGCCCCTCCTCCTATCACGCTTACAAATGCAGGCATATCTCCTCCCCTGGAGCTTGTGATAAAATGGCACCTAGGATGCTTTCTGTCCTCTCATCTCTCTGCCTGCAGACTCAATCCTGCCCTCCCAGACTGACTTCTTTTTTTTTTTTTACATCTTTATTGCAGTATAATTGCTTTACAATGGTGTGTTAGTTTCTGCTTTATAACAAAGTGAATCAGCTATACATATACATATATCTCCATATCTCCTCCCTCTTGCGGCTCCCTCCCACCCTCCCTATCCCACCCCTCCAGGCGGTCACAAAGCACTGAGCTGATCTCCCTGTGCTATGCGGCTGCTTCCCACTAGCAATCTACCTCACGTTTGGTAGTGTATATATGTCCATGCCACTCTCTCACTTTGTCCCAGCTTACCCTTCCCCCCAGACTGACTTCTAATATCACTAGTATTACCTCCTCCATTCCCCCAGCTGGGAGTAATCCTCCATGCCCGTGCTGTTTGTCATGTAAGCCTCTTTCATGGCATTTACGATCCCGTCTGCCTCGCCTTACTGTTACTTGGGAGTACGTCACATGACCTGCCTGGGCCTGGAATCTCTGGATGTATTACCTGTGTCTGCGTCATCTCCGATTTCTCCCAACACCAAACACTGTGGCTGGCAGTGATAAGGCTTATTACTAAATGAACGATATTATTCATTTATTATTTATTATTAATAAATTATTAAGTGGTTTATTCTTAAATTACTTGCTACCTGTCCCTCTATTATGAAGATTCTATCTCTGAAACACATATGAAAAGTTTAAAGCTTTTAAACCTTAAAGAACAAGGTGAGGAAATCTATCATGTATTTGTGTGTGGTTGTCAGAACTCTCAGGCTAGGGTGGCCTTGAGTTGGCAAGCACGTCAGTGCCTGACTGTCTGGGGGCCTTGGGGGGGCCACTCAGGCCATGAGAGGGCAGGCTGCTCTCGAATCAGGTGGTTTCAAAGATCCTTTAGCCCTGAGTCAACCTCACTGAGGACTGGAATACTCAGAAGCGAGCAGGAGAGGGAAGGGCTCGCAGGCATTTAACAGACCCCATGGCTGACTGCAGCTAGCTCAGCCTCGTAGAATTTCTTTCTGATGCCTCACAGTCTACTTTTTATCCCAATATTTTCACTACTCGATGACAGCTGGTTTTTCTGTTTGATTTCTGTCTGTGCGCACCAGGGTGTGATCAGAAGAAACCAACTTTATCCTCCAGTTTTCCTCTTAGTCTTGAAATGCAACCAGTCTAACTAAACCCACATTTACCAAAAGTTAGGTGAGTATGACATCACTTTTGGATGCCAAACACTTAAGTTTTTCACCCTAGAATATGTCTGTCGGACTCTGCCCTGCAGCCAGGGGAATGATGCCCTGTAGGGGAACACGGCCTTCTTTGTAACACTCATGCCCAGGCAGTCTTGTTCCCTCGGTGGGCTGTCCTTAAGAGATGGGCTGGGAAATTATCCTCTCCTTTCCAATGACCACTATCAAAAGGGCAGTGTTCTCAGTTGCCCCGGGACTAACATTTCAGAAGAAATGCTAGTTCAATGACTTCTTAGTGTTACATTTTAATCCAGAAATATTATTTATCTAGTGGTCTGAATATCAACCTTTGTTTTTATCCTCAAGGGGAAAAGAGAAGACGGCAAAACTTGCTCAAGTGGCAGTCTCCAAGTTGGGTCTGGTAATTATGAAACACTGACATTTTCTGGGAGGAAAAAAAATGATTGGCTTTTTGAAAATACACAGACCTTATTTTTTAGAGCAGTTTTAGGCTCATAGCAAAGTTTAGTGGAAAATACAGAGTTACTGTATACTCCCATCCCCCCACACATGCCTCCATTATCAACTTCCCCGACCAGAGTGGTACATTTGTTACAAATGATGAACCTACATGACACAACATAATCACTCCAAGTTCATAGTTTAAATTAGGGTTCGCTCTTGGTGTTGCACATTCTGTGGGTTTTGACAAATGTATAATGATATGCATCCACCATTATAGTATCAGACAGAGTGTTTTTACTGCCCCCCAAATTCTCTGCACTCACCCCCTCTCCCCCAACCCCTGGCAACCACTGATCTTTTTGTTGTCTCCATAGTTTTGCATTTTCCAGAATGTCATATATTTCAAATCATATAGCATGTAGCCTTTTAGTGGCTTCTTTCACTTACTAGTACACATTCAGAGTTCCTCCATGTCTTTATGTTCTTTGATAGCTTATTTCTTTTTAGCATTGAGTAATATTTCATTGTCTGGTTGTAGCACTGTTTATCCATTCACCTACTAAAGGATGTGTGGTTTGCTTCAAAGTATTGGCAATTATGACTGAAGCTGCTATAAAAATTTGCATTCAGGCCTTTGTGTAGACAAGTTTTCAACTCGGTTGGGTAAATGAAAATGATTTTTTTTTTGCATTTATTTATTTTAAACATCTTTATTGGAGTATAATTGCTTTACAATGGTGTGTTAGTTTCTGATTTATAACAAAGTGAATCAGTCATACGTACACATATATCCCCATATCCCCTCCCTCTTGCATCTCCCTCCCACCCTCCCTATCCCTCCCCTCTAGGTGGTCACAAAGCACTGAGCTGATCTCCCTGTGCTATGTGGCTGCTTCCCACTAGCCATCTATTTTACATTTGGTAGTGTATATAAGTCCATACCACTCTCTCACTTCATCCCAGCTTACCCTTCCCCCTGCCCTCATCCACACGTTCATTCTCTGCATCTATGTCTTTATTCCTCCCCTGCCCCTAGGTGCAGCAGAACTAGAAAATGATTATTTTTTGAAACAAACCTGACAGCCACCCTTTCTGACTCCCATCATACGCACAAAGCTTCACCACCATTTGCGGGATTCTGTACTCCATAGAGGATTGTTCGCCGTGCTATAGCGGAGGATGCGGAGAAGAATAGGTGTCTCTGTCCTTATTTCATGGTATGAAAGGGAAGGGCAACATGTAAACTCACTGAGAAACATGACAGCATGTAATTTGTGCTAAGAGAGAAACTCTACAATGGCGAAGTGGAAGTTAAAAAAAGCTCAATAATTAAGCACACCTATGACAACAGAGAAAGAAAGAATAAGAAAAGGTGAAAGTCAGTACCTATTTCCCTACTATTTGGATTTACACCGTAAAGCAACTGCAGTTGTCTTTACATCTCCCATCGCTTTCAGTGTCTCTCCCTCCCCTCAGCCTCCTCAGTCCAGTGGGGGCACAGTGTGGGTCCCCAAGCAGCAAAGAGTAAAAATGGCTGCCTGTAGCCCTTCACATGGAGGAGTTGACGAACTTATGTCTGAATGAATGTATTGCCTCTGTACTTGGTTGAATGATGGCCCCCAAAAGATATGTCCATATCCTAATCCCTAGAACATGTGAATGTTACCTTACTTGGGAAAAGGATCTTGCAGAAGCAATTAAGTTAAGGCTCTTAAAATGAGATCACCCTGGATTATCTGGATGGGTGCTAAATCCAGTGATAAGTGTCCAATTAAGAGACACACAGAAGAGAAGACGGACAGAAGAGGAGGAGGTGATGTGACCAGAGAGGCAGTGATTGGGATAATGTGACCACAATCAAGGAAAACCTACAGCCACCAGAAGCTGGAAGAGGCAAAGAACAGACAGTCCCTAGAGCCTCCAGGGGAAGTGTGGTCCTCTGGACACCTTGATTTCATGTTTCTGGCTTCCAGAACTATAAAAGAATAAATTTCTGGGACTTCCCTGGTGGCTCAGGAGTTAAGACTCCGCACTCCCAATGCAGGTGGCCTGGGTTTGATCCCTGGTGAGGGAACTAGATCCCACATGCATGCCGCAACTAAGAGTTTGTATGCCACAACTAAGGAGCCCACGTGCCACAGCTAAGGAGCCTGCCTGCCACAACTACGACCCGGCGTAACCAAATAAATAAATAAATAAACAAACAAATTAAAAAGAGAGTAAATCCTAAGGGTTCTCATCAGAAGGAAAAAAAATTAAAAAATAATAAATTTCTGCTGTTTTAAACCACCCAGTTTGAAGTAATTTGTTACAGCAACTGCAAGGAACTAATACATCCTCCTAAGGTCATTTTTACTTTAACAAACACAGTCTATTGATTGATAATATTGTTTTAGACATTATCAGTCTTTTTGGCCATCCAGCTTCTGAATCCCTTCCATGCTTAGCAGTGTATCAGATGCATCATGTTGATATAGTTTCATTTCAGATTATTTGTCTGTAAAGTTCTAGCCTTTCACATTTTGTTGAAGACCTGGGTGAGCTCGGGCAGTTATACTCACTCTATTCTTTTACACCTGCCCTGCCTTGTTCCATTAACTGAACACTCCTTGAGTTCAGGAATCAATTTCCCACAAATTTTTTCAGCACACAACAAATACTGGGTGTGCACTTAGTACCATTTGACCATAAAACAGAAAGTCCACATGGCCTCCATGAATTAAAGAGGCCAACCATGCTCTTAGAAATATAAATTTCTAATAAATCCCCCTTTTCCCAGCCTTTCCCTTTCCCATATATACTCTGTACTATAGCCAGACTTACTTTTCTAATACGTAAACGTAATGATTCTTAAATATTTTCATTGGCTCTCCATTGTATAAAGGCCAGAGTTGAAAGCCACTTGGAAGGGACAAAACAAGGAAAGGACTTCACAATCTGGCTTCAAACTTCCTTTTAGGTTAATCTGTCATCTTTCCACCTTCAAATTCTGCATGATGCACCCTCAAGGGCATCATGTTCTTTCAGTCTTCAACTTGAGCCAAACTGAGATACTCAACAACCCCCAACATGCTAGCCTCTTCACCTGCAGCACACCATTTCTCCTCCCTCTATTGTATCATTAATTGTAGCAGAGACAGTAATTTATGAATACCAAACTATTTCAATTTCTCCCTGGACACATTGGAAGATTACATTTTTCCAGTTCCACTGTATCTTGATGGCATCATATGTCTAGTTCTGGCCAATGGTATCCTTGTGGATGTGATGTGGGTCACTTCCTGATCTGGCTTCTAAAATGTCCTGTGGGATTCTGCATGCTCTGTCTCTCCCATCATCTGATGGCTGGATGTGGAAGACTTCAAGATCTCATAGGACTGTGGGATGAAAGATCCAGAGTCCCAGAATCACCATATGGAAGCCCACATACCCAATATTCAATTAGAAGTGAGAAAAAAAATGTTGTGTTGTGTTAATCACTGAGATGGGATTGTTTGTTACAGCATTATCTTATCCTGACTAATCCATTCATTCTTGAACAGCAGCTAAGTATCAATTTCCATTAGTTTTTATGAGTTGCCCTTAACACTCCTTTCTAGGTATTTTCATAAGCCTTTTTTGGTGTTTTTGTTTTCTTAACAAAAACTTTAATGTTATTTTTAATGATAGGATTAATAGAATAATATCATAGACTGCTTGGAAAACAGTTTTTTAAAATTACTCATAAACCCATCACTTTAGCAATAACTTTTATAGTTTTTGCATAATTCCTTTCTG
Organism: Grampus griseus; assembly: GCF_964374135.1. Classification (NCBI taxonomy): domain Eukaryota; kingdom Metazoa; phylum Chordata; class Mammalia; order Artiodactyla; family Delphinidae; genus Grampus; species Grampus griseus. Next base: position 71,123,105 of record NC_138997.1, on the reverse strand, counting down.
TCTTTAGTACACACGTATTTTTCACACGTTTCTTTTCTTTTGAATTTTATTTTATCTATTATATGTTTTATACAACATGTTCTTATTACTTATCTATTTTATACATATTAGTGTATACATGTCACTCCCAATCTCCCAGTTCATCCCACCACCACCCCACCCCCACCACATTCCCCCCTTGGTGTCCGTATGTTTGTTCTCTACATCTTTGTCTCTATTTCTGCCTTGCAAACTGGTTCATCTGTACCATTTTTCTAGATTCCACATATATGTGTTAATATATGATACTTGTTTTCCTCTTTCTGACTTACTTTACTCTGTTTGACAGTCTCTAGGTCCATCCACGTCTCTACAAATGACCCAATTTCATTTCTTTTTATGGCTGAGTAATATTCCATTGTATATATGTACCACCTCTTCTTTATCCATTCGTCTCTCGATGGGCATTCAGGTTGCCTCCTTGACCTGGCTATTGTAAATAGTGCTGCAATGAACACGGGTGCACGTGTCTTTTCGAATTATGGTTTTCTCTGGGTGTATGCCCAGTAGTGGGATTGCTGGGTCATATGGTAATTCTATTTTTAGTTTTTTAAGGAACCTCCATACTGTTCTCCATAGTGGCTGTAACAATTTACATTCCCACCAACAGTGCAAGAGGGTTCCCTTTTCTCCACACCCTCTCCAGCATTTGTTGTTTGTAGATTTTCTGATGATGCCCATTCTAACTGGTGTGAGGTGATACCTCATTGTACTTTTGATTTGCATTTCTCTAATAATTACTGATATTGAGCAGCTTTTCATGTGCTTCTTGGCCATCTGTATGTCTTCTTTGGTAAAATGTCTATTTAGATGTTCTGCCCATTTTTTGATTGCATTGTTTGTTTTTTTAAATATTGAGCTGCATGAGCTGTTTATATATTTTGGAGATTAATCCTTTGTCTGTTGATTCATTTGCAAATATTTTCTCCCATTCTGAGGGTTGTCTTTTTGTCTTGTTTATAGTTTCCTTTGCTGTGCAAAAGCTTTTAAGTTTCATTAGTTCTCATTGTTTATTTTTGTTTTTATTTCCATTACTCTAGGATGTGGGTCAAAAAAGATCTTGTTGTGATTTCTGTCAAACTATTCTTCTTATGTTTTCCTCTAAAAGTTTTATAGTGTCTGCTCTTACATTTAGGTATTTAATCCATTTGGAGTTTATGTTTGTGTATGGTGTTAGGGAGTGATCTAACATCATTCTTTTATGAAATTTTTCCCAGTTTTCCCAGCACCACTTATTGAAGAGACTGTCTTTTCTCCATTGTATATCCTTGCCTCCTTTGTCATAGATTAGTTGACCATAGGTGCGTGGGTTATCACTGTGCTTTCTATCCTGTTCCATTGATCTGTATTTCTGTTTTTGTGCCAGTACCATATTGTCTTGATTACTGTAGCTTTGTAGTATAGTCTGAAGTCAGGGAGTCTGATTCCTCCAGCTCTGTTTTTTTTCCCTTAGGATTGCTTTAGCTATTTGGGGTCTTTTCTGTTTCCATACAAATTTTACGTTTTTTTGTTCTAGTTCTGTAAAAAAAAAAAAAAAAAATGCCACTGGTAATTTGATAGGATTGCACTAAATCTGTAGATTGCTTTGGGTAGTATAGTCAGTTTCACAATATTGATTCTTCCAATCCAAGAACATGGTGCATCTCTCCAACTGTTTGTGTCATCTTTGATTTCTTTCATCAGTGTCTTATAGTTTTCTGAGTACAGGTCTTTTACCTCCTTAGGTAAGTTTATTCCTAGGTATTTTATTCTTTTTGTTGCAATAATAAATGGGAGTGTTTCCTTATTTTCTCTTTCTGATCTTTCACTGTTAGTGTATAGGAATGCAAGAGATTTCTGTGCATTAATTTTGTATCCTGCAACTTTACCAAGTTCATTGATTAGCTCTAGTAGTTTTCTGGTAGCATCTTTAGGATTCTCTATGTATAGTATCATGTCATCTGCAAACAGGGACAGTTTTACTTCTTCTTTTCCAATTTGCATTCCTTTTATTTCTTTTTCTTCTCTGATTGCCATGGCTAGGAATTCCAAAACTATGTTGAGTAATAGTGGCGGGAGTGGACATCCTTGTATTGTTCCTGCTTAGAGGAAATGCTTTCAGTTTTTCACCATTGAGAATGATATTTGCTGTGGGTTTGTCATATATGGCCTTCATTACGTAGAGGTAGGTTCCCTCTATACCCACTTTTTGCAGAGTTTTTATCATAAATGAGTGTAGAATTTTGTCAAAAGCTTTTTCTGCATCTATTGAGATGATCATATGGTTTTTATTCTTCAATTTGTTAATATGGTGTATCACAATGATTGATTTGCGTTATTGAAGAATCCTTGCCTCCCTGGGATAAATCTCACTTGATCATGGTGTATGATCCTTTTAATGTGTTATTGTATTCTGTTTGCTAGTATTCTGTTGAGGATTTTTGCATCTATATTCATCAGTGATATTGGTCTGTAATTTTCTTTTTTGTAGTATCTCTGTCTGGTTTTGGTATCAGGGTGATGGTGGCCTCATAGCATGAGTTTGGGAGTGTTCATTCCTCTAAAATTTTGGGGAACAGCTTGAGAAGGATGGGTGTTAGCTCTTCTCTAAATGTTTGAGAGAATTCACCTGTGAAGGCATCTGGTCCTGGACTTTTGTTTGTTGGAAGATTTTTTTTTTTTTTTGCGGTAAGTGGGCCTCTCACTGTTGTGGCCTCTCCCGTTGCAGAGCACAGGCTCCGGACGTGCAGGCTCAACGGCCATGGCTCATGGGTCTAGCCGCTCCATGGCGTGTGGGATCTTCCCAGACCAGGGCACGAACCCATGTCCCCTGCATTTGCAGACAGACTCTTAACCACTGTGTCACCAGGGAAGCCCTGTTGGAAGATTTTTAATCACAGTTTCAATTTCATTACTTGTGATTGGTCTGTTCATATTTTCTATTTCTTCCTGATTCAGTCTTGGAAGCTATACCTTTCTAAGAATTTCTCCATTTCTTCCAGGTTGTCCATTTTATTGGCATAGAGTTGCTTGTAGTAGTCTCTTAGGATGCTTTGTATTTCTGTGTTGTCCACTGTAACTTCTCCTTTTTCATTTCTAATTTTATTGATTTGAGTAGTCTCCCTCTTTTTTTTGATGAGTCTGGCTAAAGGTTGATCAGTTTTGTTTATCTTCTCAAAGAGACAGCTTTTAGTTTTCTTGATCTTTTCTATTGTTTTTTTGTTTTTATTTCATTTATTTCTCCTCTGATCTTTATGATTTATTTCCTTCTACTAACTTTGGGTTTTGCTTGTTCTTCTTTCTCTAGTTCCTTTAGGTGTAAGGTTAGAGTCTTTATTTGAGATTTTTCTTGTTTCCTGAGGTAGGATTGTGTTGCTATAAACTTCCCTTTTAGAACTGCTTTTGCTGCATCCCATAGGTTTTGGATCATCGTGTTTTCATTGTCCATTTGTCTCTAGGTATTTTTTGATTTCCTCTTAGATTTCTTCAGTGATCTCTTGGTTATTTAGGAACGTATTGTTTAGCCTTCATGTGTTTCTGTTTTTCACGGTTTTTTTCCCTGTAATTTCTTTCTAATCTCATTGCATTGTGGTTGGAAAAGATGCTTGATATGATTTCAATTTTCTTAAATTTACCGAGGCTTGATTCATGACCCAAGATGTTGTCTATCCTGGAGAATGTTCTGTGCACACTTGAGAAAAAAGTGTAATCTGCCATTTTTGGATAGAATGTCCTATAAATATCAATGAAATCTATCTGTTCTATTGTGTCATTTAAAGCTTGTGCTAACTTATTAATTTTCTGCCTGGATGATATGTCCATTGGTGTAAGTGAGGTGTTAAAATCCCCCACTATTATTGTGTTATTGTCAATTTCCTCTTTTATAGCTGTTAACATTTGCCTTATGTATTGAGGTGCTCCTATGTTGGGTGCATATATATTTATAATTGTTATATCTTCTTGTTGGATTGATCTCTTGATCATTATGTTTTGTCCTTCCTTGTCTCTTTTAACATTCTTTATTTTAAAGTCTATTTTATCCGATATGAGTATCACTACTCCAGCTTTCTTTGGATTTCCATTTGCATGGAATATCTTTTTCCATCCCCTCACTTTCAGTCTGTATGTTTCCCTAGGTCTGAAGTGGGTCTCTTATAGACAGCATATACATGGGTCTTGTTTTTGTATCCATTCAGCAAGACTGTGTCTTTTGGTTGGAGCATTTAATCCATTCACATTTAAGGTAATGATCGATATGTATGTTCCCATTACCATTTTCTTAATTGTTTTGGGCTTGTTATTGTAGGTCTTTCCCTTCTCTTGTGTTTCCCACTTAGAGAAGTTCATTTAGCATTTGTTGTAGAGCTGGTTTGGTGGTGCTGAATTCTCTTAGCTTTTGCTTGTCTGTAAAGCTTTTCATTTCTCCCTTGAATCTGAATGAGATCCTTGCCTGGTAGAGTAATCTTGGTTGTAGGTTCTTCCCTTTCATCACTTTAAATATATCATGCCACTCCCTTTTGGCTTCTAGAATTTCTGCTGAGAAATCAGCTAACCTTATGGGAGTTCCCTTGTATGTTATTTGTCATTTTTCCCTTGTTGCTTTTAATAATTTTTCTTTGTTTTAATTTTTGTCAATTTGATTACTATGTGTCTTGGCATGTTTCTCCTTAGGTTTATCCTGCCTGGGACTCTCTGCATATCCTGGACTTGGGTGGTTATTTCCTTTCCCATGTTAGGGAAGTTTTCGACTATAATCTCTTCAGATATTTTCTGGGGTCCTTTCTCTCTCTCTTCTCCTTCTGGGACCCCTATAATGCAAATTTTGGTGCATTTAATGTTGTCGCAGAGGTCTCTTAGGCTGTCTTCATTTCTTTTCATTCTTTTTTCTTTATTCTGTTCTGCAGCAGTGAATTCCACCATTCTGTCTTCCAGGTCACTTATCCATTCTTCTGCCTCAGTTATTCTGCTATTGATTCCTTGTAGTGTATTTTTTACTTCAGTTATTGTATTGTTCATCTCTGTTTTTTTATTCTTTAATTCTTATAAGTGTTTGTTCTTTGATTCTTCTAGGTCTTTGTTAAACATTTCTTGCATCTTCTCGATTTTTACCTCCATTCTTTTTCCGAGGTCTTGGATCATCTTCACTATCATTATTCTGAATTCGTTTTCTGGAAGGTTGCCTACCTCCACTTCATTTAGTTGTTTTTCTGGGGTTTTATCTTGTTCCTTCATCTGGTACATAGTCTTCTGCCTTTTCATTTTGTCTGTCCTTCTATGAATGTGGTTTTCGTTCCACAGGCTACAGGATTGTAGTTCTTCTTGCCTCTGCTGTCTGCCCTCTCATGGGTGAGAGTATCTAAGAGGCTTGTGCTAGCTTCCTGATGGGAGGGACTGGTGGTGGGTAGAGCTGGGTGTTGCTCTGGTGGGAAGAGCTCAGTAAAACTTTAATCTGCTTGTCTATTGCTGGGTGGGGCTGGGTTCCCTCCCTATTGGTTGTTTGGCCTGAGGCAACCCAGCATTGGAGCCTACCCAGCTCTTTGGTGGGGCTAATGGCAGATTCTGGGAGGGCTCATGCCAAGGATTACTTCCCAGAACTTCTGCTGCCAGTGTCCTTGTCTGCACGGTGAGCCACAGCCACCCCCCGCCTCTGCAGGAGACCCTCCAACACTAGCAGGTAGGTCTGGTTCAGTCTCTTATGGAGTCACTGCTCCTTCCCCTGGGTCCCAGTGCACACACTACTTTGTGTGTTTCCTCCAAGAGTGGAGTCTCTGTTTCCTTCAGTCCTGTCAAAGTCCTGCAATCAAATCTCACTAGGCTTCAAAGTCTGATTCTCTAGAAATTCCTGCTCCCATTACCAGATTCCCAGGTTGGGAAGCCTGACATGTGGCTCAGAACCTTCACTCCAGTGGGTGGACTTCTGTGGTATTAATGTTCTCCAGTTTGTAACTCACCCAACCAGCAGTTATGGGATTTGATTTTATTGTAATTGCGCCTCTCATACCATCTCATTGCAGCTTCCCCTTTATCTTTGGATGTGGGGTATCTTTTTTGGTGAGTTCCTGTCTTCTTGTTGATGACTGTTCAGCAGTTTGTTGTGATTCCAGTGCTCTCACAAGGAGTGAAGCACATCCTTCTACTCCACCATCTTGAAACAGTCTCACACACAGCATATTTCTAAAATGTAATCCTTATTTCTGTCTCACTCCAAAAATTATTATAAGGTAGAGATATATATAATTTTGTATCTCACATTTTCTCTTCATATAACGACATAAGCATTTTTCTACATTGAGAGATTCCTCAGAACCATCACCTTTAATGAGTGTATAATATTGCATTAAATGGGTTGGCTGTAATTAACTTCATTATTGCTCTGTTTGGGGGCATTTGACTGTTTTTATTTTTATTATAGATAAAAATATGGTGAATATCCTCAAAATATAGCTTTTTATATTTTGGTCCATTTTCCTAGGATAGACTCTCAGGGGTGAATTTACTGGTGCGAATATTTTTATTGGCTTAATGCAGTCGGCCTTCCCATCCATGGATTCCGCTTCCAAGGATTCAACCAACTGCAGATCTAAAATATTCGGAAAAAAACATCCAGAAACTTCCAAAAAGCCAAACTTGAATTTGTTGCACTCTGGCGTCTATTTACACAGCCTTTACATTTGTATTAAGTAACCTAGGGATGACTTAAAGTATACAGGAGACTGTGCATAGGTTGTATGTAAATACTACACCATTTTTTATAAGGGACTTGAACATCCCTGAATTTGGGTATCTGTGGGGGTCTTGCAACCAAGTCCCCCATGGATACTAAGGGATGACCGTGTTTTTTTCTAAATTGCTTTCTAGAAATTGTTGTACTAATGTACGGTGCCAAGAGCAAAGTGTACAGTGCTCATCTTCCTACATCCTCTCATAGATTATTTTTACTATCTTTAATTTAATTAAAGAAAGATTGAACTTATTTGTATTTTAATTTACTTATTACTAACTGAGTTAAACTTTTCTCTGTATGATTATTTACTCCTATTTTCAATTTGGTTAATTTTCTGTTTGGGTCTTTACAGAGTTGTCTATTTTTAACTATTGATTCATTTCTTGCTTGTGTTTACAACATACTTAATAAAGGTGTCAATCCTGTGTCATGTCATCCATAACTGTTCAAATTTATTCATTCGACAATCATTTATTGAGCACCACTTTGTGTCAGGCAATATCTAGGTACTGTGGACACATCAGTGAACAAATCAGATAAAATTATGCCTGTCTTCATGTTTCATCTCTCTCATTGGACAGTAATTGTAGGCTTAATTTATTATCCCTTCCAAATATACTGTGAGTAGCTAGAGGTTAGGGATGAGATTATAGCTTATTTATTTTGATTTCTCCATTGCCTTTCATCACATGTATGGCACATGGAAGATGCTCAATGCTGGTTTGTGCATAGAGACAGAGGCCTACAGGGCAAAATGTTCAAATTATGTTTCCAGCTCCCTAACATGTGAGCTCATTTTAGCTTAATGTTTTGCATGCACTATAATAAAAACTGGTCTCTCTACTGCCACCAGCCTAAGAAGGATGCTGACTCCATGATTATCAACCATAACTGCCCATCAGAATTACCAGGAAAGTTTAAAAAACAAAAACAAACCACCTCATTTCCAGTACCCACTCCTAGACTAACTAAGTCAAAATCTCCCATATTTTTAAAAGCTCCCCAGTGATTTTAATGTGCAGCCAGGACCAGAAACCACAGAAGAGGCTAAGATGTTTGAAGGAGGATCAAGTGAGAGGAACTGGAAGGTATTTCTTCTAGGGGGAAGGAAACAGAGCTGCTTGAGTTCTTTGCTTCTCCTTCCCTTTTTTATGTATGTAAATAGCATCCATTCATCCAGGTCCACCCTTTACAGAGAGTGACCATGATGTGGAAAAGTCCAGAGCCAATATTTGATGGAAAGGATTATTCACTTTAGATACTCAGTGTAATCCTGAAAGCTACACTCAGATAGAAGCTCTGTGAGAGCAAGGATTTTGTTCTGCTTACTTTGCGTCCCCAGAGCCTAGTGCCATGTCTTGGGGATGCTTGTTACAGCACCTGGCCCAGCCTGACTAATTTACTCCTTGAACCTTCTGTGACACCTTCCCCAATTCTCCCAGGAATAAATGAAACACATCAAGAAAGTACTGTTAACCTCCACCATTCCCAGAGACAGGAGAAAATGCTGTGACCCGTTTGTCAGGCACTGCCTAGGACTTCTCTTACTGCAGTTACTTTTGGCCATCTGTTACTAGTGGGTGGCAGTGCAGGTGAGTTCCTGCAGGCTGGCAGCAGAAGCAAGTATAGCAGCCCTGCCACTACTAGGAGGCTGATCTCACACCAGCTACTGTCAGAGAGGAAATGAGAGCTTTCTGGATGGCCCCACTTAATTCAAACGTGGTTTAGAATGGGGTCTATTTTAAATGGACCATCTGGTATAAATTCACATACTAAAAAGGGATAAATACAAAATCATCTCGTCCTCCTCAGAAACTTCAAAGTCTTGGCCGTAGTCTTTTCTTCCACCCCTAGAAAATGTAAATGCCAAAGCAAACCTCTTTTGTTCTCCTTCCTCAGAAATGTTCAGACCAGGAGGCCTCATCATAAGTTTGGAAAAAAAGCAATTTCTCATGATACCTGGAAATATTATTTTTCTAAGTCAATCATTCTGTTTTCTTGTAAACTGTGAGCAGTTTACAAGAAAACAGAATGATTACCAGTTGCTTAGTTAACACTCACTGGAAATTAAATCTGATAACATAACTGTAATACGCAAATGACAGGCACGTTGGAATTCTCTGGTATTTGTGCTTGGGATGAGTTTTCCACAGCCTGTTTCTCTACCATGTAGTAAACGGAAATAGCCCATATAGTTTTTGAAAAACTCAACCATGAAAAAACAACAGTATAGGGATGTGTTGGGCAATCAAGAGGTTGTTTTGTTGTTTGACCTCCATATAGAGATGTTTGTCACTGTTGGTATCTTTCCCCTGGGGAATCATCTCTTGAAATCAAGAAGAAACTCATCTCTTGAACAGGTTGGAGAGAAGTCAGATGGCATCTCATTTCTATTTCAGAAAGACCAGAATCCTTTCCAGTTTGTGCAACAGCCTTGCCCAAAACACTGAGGTCACGTCTTAGTTTCTCCAGGAGAAACAGTTGCCAAAAAAGCCACCATCCTGTCCACTTTCATTTCAAGTACTTTCTATACTCCCTGTGATGTGGGAGGTCAAGTAAAGAGAGCAACCTTCAGTTCCTGGTCAGACATGATGAGCTGTATTCCCCAAATGTTCATGCGCTGATTCGCAAGTTTTAGAGGCAAAGGAAGTTCAGCTCTTCCCCTAGCCTGAAAGTATTGTGCAGAACTTTAGGCCATGAGAGGACATAAGACCTAAATAGACATTTCTCCAAAGAAGACATACAGATGGACAAGAGGCACATGGAAACACGCTAACATCACTAATTATTAGAGAAATGCGAATCAAAACTACAGTGAGGTATCACCTCACACCAGTCAGAATGGCCATCATCAAAAAATCTACAAAGTATAAATGCTGGAGTGGGTGTGGAGAAAAGGCAACACTCCTACACTGTTGGTGGGAATGTAAATTGGTACAACCACTATGGAGAACAGTATGGAGATTCCTTAAATAACTAAAAATAGAGCTACAATATGATCCAGCAATTCCACTCCTGGGTTTATATCCAGAGAAAACCATAATTTGAAAAGATACATGTATCCCATGTATCTTTTCAGCAGCACTATTTCATTGCAGCACTATCTATGATAGCCAGGACATGCAAGCCACCGAAATGTCCATCGACGGAGGAATGGATAAAGAAGATGTGGCACATATATACAATGGAATATTACTCAGCCATGAAAAAGAATGAAATAATGCCATTTGCAGTGACATGGACGGACCTAAAGATTGTCATACTCAGTGAAGTAAGCCAGACAGAGAAAGACAAATATCATGTAATATCACTTACATGTGGAATCTAAAATGTGACACAAATAGAGTCACAGATGTAGAAAACAAACTTATGGTTACCAAGGGGTGGGGGGTGGATAAACTGGGAGATTGGGATTGACATATACACGCTGCTATATATAAAACAGACAACTAATAAGAACCTACTGTATGGCACAGGGAACTCTACTCAATACTCTGTAATGACCTATATGGGAATAGAATCTAAAAAAGAGTGGATATACGTATATGTATAACTGATTCACTCTGCTGTACAGCAGAAGCTAATACAACATTGTAAATCAACTATACTCCAATAAAAATTAATTAAAAAGAAAGAATTTTAGGCCATCAGGAAATCTAAGAATTGCTCCATGATAGCCCAGAATCAGTTGATGTCTTCCAATACATCTCAAGTAAATGTCAAGCTTTGCCGAGTGAATCGAAAGACATTTAAAAGTGGCATTTTGCTGGAACATGATAGGAAGTAGTAAATAGCTTTAGGGAAGAGGCAAAGTTATCTTGGATTTATGGGTCTTGCAAATATTTATGCAAGGTGCTAAAAAGTAGCATCTCTCCTTCTTAAAATTATTGGCCAAAGTGGGCTTACGCTTTTACTTTGTAAGTAAATATTGCTGCGACATCCTAAACAGATTTATTAGGCTTGTCACCAACAGCCAAATATTTATGTAAGCTCCACGGGTTGAAAAGGTAATTTAAGGAGGCTGTTTTAACCACAGCATTGTAAATGTTTAAGGTAACATCCTGTCTCTTTGAAACCATCCCACCTAGTCATATCATCATATTTATAATAAAAAGACAACTTGTTCAAAGTGATGCATTATTTCCTGCTGTCCAGAGTGAGGCTTCTGTCTTTCTACTACAGCCAAGCAGAAAAAAAGAAATGATTTCAGAGAGATCCTTCTATGAAATATCTGGGAGGAAGCCACTGAAAATGTTACTAGTGGGAGTTGGGAGAGAGAAAATGTAACTGTTGTAGCAGATGCAAACACAGGCATACCTCAGAGATATTGAGGGTTCGGTTCCAGATCACCACAATAAAAAGACTATCCCAATAAAGCATGTCACACGATTTTTTTTCATTTCCCAGTGCATATAAAAGTTGTGCTTACACTATACTAAGGGTGCAATAGCATTATGTCTAAAAAAATGATATATATACCTTAATTAAAAGATACTTTGTTGCTAAAAAATGCTAACCATCATCTGACAACACAGGACTGCCTTCAATTTGTTTTACAAACCTTCAATTTGTAAAAACAAAAACAAACAAAGAAACACAGTATGTGAGAAGCGCAATAAAGCAAAGTGCTAATAAAATGAGTTATGCCTTTAAAAGGGAATCGTTTTATTCATTTATTTATTTTTGGTTGCATTGAGTCTTCGTTGCTGCGCGCGGGCTTTCTCTAGTTGCCGTGAGCAGGGACTACTCTTTGTTGCAGTGCGTGGGCTTCTCATTGCGGTGGCTTCTCTTGTTGCGGAGCACGGGCTCTAGGCGCGCAGGCTTCAGTAAGTGTTGCTCCCAGGCTCTAGAGCACAGACTCAGTAACTGTGGCGCACAGGCTTGGTTGCTCCGCGGCATGTGGGATCTTCCCCCATCAGGGCTCGAACCCGTGTCCCCTGCCTTGGCAGGCGGATTCTTAACCACTGCACCATCAGGGAAGCCCTGAAAGGGAATCGTTTTTTTTGTTTGTTTGTTTGTTTTTAATTTTATTTATTTATTTTTGGCTGTGTTGGGTCTTCGTTTCTGTGCGAGGGCTTTCTCTAGTCGCGGCAAGTGGGGGCCACTCTTCATCGCGGTGAGCGGGCCTCTCACTATTGCGGCCTCTCTTGTTGCGGAGCACAGGCTCCAGACGCGCAGGCTCAGTAGTTGTGGCTCACGGGCCTAGTTGCTCCGCGGCATGTGGGATCTTCCCAGACCAGGGCTCAAACCCGTGTCCCCTGCATTGGCAGGCAGATTCTCAACCACTGCGCCACCAGGGAAGCCCAAGGGAATAGTTTTTTAAAATGCAATTAGACCTTGCTAAGAATACACAGATATATTTACTAGTTGTATTCATTTTTCAATCTATTTTGCTTTAAAATACCTCAATAACTACTGATAAGATTTGGTCCCAAGTCTGGTCTGATTATCAGAATAAGCTCTGTGTGTGTGTGTGTGTGTGACTAGCTGAGTGAATTCCGGGCTTTGCTGAGCTCTGACCAGTCTCATTTGCTTGTGGTCCTATTGGCCTCAATACCAGACTATGATATATCATTTAGGACTCTTTCAATTGCTCATGAAAGAAACCAAACTCAACTAGCTTAAACTACACAGGGCATGCATTTGCTTACATAAGGGAAAGGTCCAGGAGAACACCTTCAGGCACAGTTGGATTCGGGTGCTCAGAGTCGTTGCTAAAATCCTTTGCTCTGCTTTCCTTTGTACTGACTTCACTCTCAGGCAGGTTTTAGTTTTGTGGTAGCCAAGATGAGCCCCAGAAGCTCCAAAACATTTTTTTCTACCAGCAAAACTATGGACAGAGATTTAGTTCAGACTGGGATACAGGGCTGTTCACAACCATCATTGTGACTTCACGTGCCTTCCTTTGGAAACAGGGGTAGCTTATGGGAGTGGGGTCAGCTGTGATGTGACCCCATAGATTGAAAGAGGAAAAGGTGTGCCTCCTGGAAAAAAATCTGAGTGAAGTAGCAAAAGCTGGAGTTTGCTGAATGAGTAAAAATGATGGATACCTTTCATAGTGATGGACGATCACAAGAAACTCATTTTCAGATTCTAAAGATGACACAAAGATATACGTGCTGAACAAGTATCTAGAGACCAGAAGCTACCTGCAAAACTGGTAGTTGGTGACATGCCGAGAAATTAAGAGGATGGGGGAGATAAAAGAAAAACTAGTTCATCTGCGTAGAAGTTTACTAAATGCCCATCACTAAGAATTTCACCAGATCTGCTCAAATTCGCTAGCATCCCAGTATTGACTAACCTAACGGCACAGTTGAGGATTAAGACAGTGTATCCCAAACACGGGCCCTGTTTCACCTGAGGTGCTTATACAAATGCAGAAGCCTGGGGCACAGACCTCCTTATCCTGCCATCTGGGAATGGGATATCAGCATTTTCACACACTCTTTAAGAAATTTTTTAATAAACTGGCTTACGTGGTAAAATCTGGGGACTTTACACCATGGGGTGAAGGTTTCCATTTAGTTCCATTTGTTGTCTCCTCAGCACCTGGTGAGTTGACATATTGTTGTTGCCCCATGCACAAGAAACAACGGCCCCAGGTTATGACTGGAGTACAGATGGAGTGTTTTAGATAATAGAATTAGTGGCGTAAATTGAATTAGCTCCAATTCTTCATCGCCAGAGACACATCCTTGCCTTAACCTCATATCGGCAGAGAATACTTCCCCACGTCTTGACTTCGAGTTTGCCCATATATCTTACTTTGGCCAATGGAATGTGGACAGATGCAACAGTACCTAGTTCTCAAGAGACCTTCTGTATCTCCAATTGCCCTCTCACATTTTTGCCAAAGCACTGAGAGGAGTTTCCCCTGAGTAGTTGCCACCTTTCGTTCCAGGCCCAAAGTGAACACATTCGGAGCAGAGCTCCCCAGAGAAGTGTGGCTGGACCCACAGCTTGAAGCAGAGCCTCCCAGACACACCAAACTTAGATCAGCCAAGCTCACGGATAGACTCATGAGAAGAAGCGATTGCTGTTTTAAGTCACTGAGCTTAGGGTGGTTTCTTAAGCAGCCTTGTGTAGCAACAGAGCTAACCAATACAGTCAGGGGCTATGAATATCTTTGGGGGATTGGTTTGTTTTGTTTGGGGTTGACTCCTACCTGAATTGAGGAAAGCAATTTGGAGAATAAGCAGTGGCAATTTCAGTAGGAGAGATCTTTCTGGGTGACAGGTGGCCCTAGCTTCATCCAGAGAGATGAAGGTGGAACTTGTGTTCATTGTTAAGTACCGTTATCGTAAACAGTAAATATCGAGGGCACTTACTGTACGCCCAGGGCTGGGGGAAACTGAGAGGTGTATAGTAGGACCAGGGCTCTAGAAAAGCTATGATCCCACTGCAGGACCAAACCTGGGATGGAGGGGCTGAGACCACCCCCTGACACTATATAGATATAGGAGTAAGACCTAGCCAATCAGAGCATTTCACTCCCCTTGGCTACAGTGATTAGTTCAAGGATGGGCACATGACCCAAGCTAGACCAATAAAACTCAGTTCCTAGACTTGCATTGATATTATCAGGAAAAAGATAAGTTCCTTTCACTAAGGATGCTTAGCAGACAGGTTGTGAGCCTGGACTGCGGTCTCCTCTTTGCTCCATCAGGGGAGAAGCTGTCTGAATGCAATTCCATCTGAATTGACTCAGACTGGCTAGATTTCTTTCAGGGCACACTGACTGAGATATAAGAACTTTAAAGTGAAAAGATTCTTCCTGACTCTACCCACCACCCTAATATTGACACCCAACAACCCTTCATCCCAGAAGTTTCCAAGCCCCCAGAGCTGAGTGGATCGACTTGGAGTTAGTGACAGTCCTTTCCTAGTGGCTCGCAGGGTTTCAGGAGGGCGAAGCTGAAAGCTCACTTGATGCAGTAGCTCTAATTGAAATCCATTTCCTTCCTGATGTCTCTATTCTTACATTATGGTTGAGACTGCCACCCAGAACCTCTATATCATTTGCAGGACTCAGTGCAAAATGAAAATTCAGGGCCCATTCAAAACTCACTCAGAATTTCAAGACAGTAACCACAGAACATTAAACCTGCTGTGGACTCTTCTGAGTGTGGGACCCATTGTGACTTTTCGGGTGTCACACACAGGAAGCCGGCCCCCCTGCCACCTGGAGGGTAGTCCCCATCACCAATGTCTACCGGTGTTAAAGGAGGCACCAGCCAAGGGTCCGATCCTGGGTGGAATCAGAAGATGATCCCCAGACATTCACTCAACATTCATGGTACCAACCATCTCCAAACCGCCCATCAGGCAAAGTGGTTAAATCAAGTGAGGGCCAACCCCAAGGAGAAATCGGCTGCCTTCTCCTGCCCAGCCCAGCCCGGGAGCTGAAGGAAAAGGGCAGACACAGCAGTGACTGGGACCCTTTCTGCAATCCCAGTACCGCCCCCCCCCCACCAGCTGGGCCTTTCCCAGCAATCGTTCTGAAATTATTTGTCTATGAGCCCCCAAAGGACTTCAGATAAAATTCTGACTTGCTTGTGGGTTGGAGCGATCGCAGGTGTATCACAGAAGTTGCACAAGAGGAGCGCAGCATCTTCACTGCTGCACGTGGACAGCATTTCAGGACAGCCTAGAAATGCTCAAGCCAGACTCCGCCGAGGTAAGACGAGGCCCTGATGCTGCAGCAACTCCAGGGGCTCCCAACGCAGAGCAACTGCTCAGCACGGGCAGACATTTGGCCAACAGACCCTCCTTTGAAGTCCAGGCAAAACTGGGCAAACTTTCCTGCCTGGAACATGTGGCTGTCAGTGGGAGGAAGGGTAGCGTGGAGGCCCCAGCTCTCCTCCCCCAAGGTTTAGGAGCCGGCGCTTCCTTTCCTACAGAGTGAGAGCTTCTGTTGTCCACACAGAGCTCAAAGGCTAACCTACTCCTCGTCGTCTTTAAAAAACTCAGCACAAAGCTTAAGGCCAAGGTGAAAGTGCCCGCTCTGTGTGCTGCTGATTTCCCTTGAAAGAAATAAGAAAGGGGATGATGTAGTTACGGGTGGAGAGTGTCTAAATCAGTGGTTCTCAAAGTGTGGTCCCCAGACCAGCAGCATCCGTAACCTGGTAACCGGTTAGAAATGCAAATTCCAGGCCCCACCCCACATCTACTAACTCAGAAATCTGGAAGGCAGGGACCAGTAATAGTTTAATAAGCCCTCCAGGTGATTCTCAGGGTGACCCTCGTCGCCTAAAACCATCGCACCACTCATTTCCAACAATAAGCATCTTAAGGATGATCACGATGCTAATAACCAACACTTATTCCACACTTCTGTTTGCCAGGTACTGCGCTAAGTGCTTTTCCATGCACGATTACCTTTATAAGCCACACGGTTTTGGTGTTTTGTCATAGCAGGCTGCGCTGAAACAATTGGAGACCCCTAAAATAATGCTGCCAGGTCTTGATGGGATGCAGTTGGGATACAGTATGTTCAAGATCAGCATCTGTATCAGATTGACACGCACCACACACAGCAACTATGCCGGGCTCTGGGCATCTTTGACTAAACAAACCGATACAGAACCACAGTACAGTGTGACACAATGGAAAATAGGCCATAACTGAAGTATGCAAGCATCCTCTGCTTCTGCTGACAGCTGACATTGATTGAGAACTTGCTGTGTGCCAGGCCCCGTTCTAAACACATCATGGACTGTTATCCTAACTGAACAGAAGAGGAAATGGGAATGTATATCAGTGAATGCGTGTCTTGTTTTGCTCCAGGTTACACGGCTGGCAACTGATGGTACCAGAAATCAGACTCAGGCGGTCTGGCTCCAGAGTCTGGGGCCCTTAACCACAACACTACCTCCTCTTTAATGGGATCTGAAATGGAGTTTGGCTGCAGAGAGAAGTGTGCCCCAAGTCCCCCCGACTCCTACATCAGCCACCGACAGAAACCAGATCTAAAAGGAGCCACAGAAGTTCACCCAGCTTGACCCTTAGCCACAACCCAGAGAAGATGTTATTATCAATAGATGAAATAACCAAGGTGCTTAGGTTAAAAAACAAAAAAGCATACGAAAAACAAAATAGCGTACAAAAAAACAAAAAAAATAAATGGCTGAATCACCAAGCGTTTATGACACGTGTGTTCAATTTGGTGGGAGTCTAGTGGGCCATAAATCAGAAAAGGCCTGGGTGGCTTACCGGGGCCTCCTCACTGGACTGTGTTTGTACCATCCCAGGGCTGGAGCCGCAGCTCTGTATGAGGCTGGTCGGACCACACGGAACTCCCGGGGCCTGGCACGCTGCTTGTTTGCTGGTGGTTTTGCTAAAGGCCGGCCCAGTCCAGCGGGCGGCTGGGAGGCCTCTCCTACTCACATCCAGCCCCTGCCCCTGCCCCCCCACAGCTAGGCTCAAGACTGCTGCCAACATCCTGCCTGACACCCTCCACAAGCAAGAAGGGCTTTAGGGAAATGGCCCTTGGGGCCCTTGCTGGGTTATGGGGACCTCTGCAGAGAGAAGCCAGGTCAGAAACGAACCAGAGGACCAGCCCTCAGCAGCATTTCTGCGGAGAGCATGTGCGCTTGGTCCTTCTCTTGTTCAGCACAAAGTAAAAAGACTCGTGGGGACTCCGTGGTAGGGTACTTCAAGCAACCCACAACCTACGTTCCCTGAAATCTGGGGAGACTGGGACTTCCCTGGTGGCACAGTGGTTAAGAATCCGCCCACAAATGCAGGGGACATGCGTTCGAGTCCTGGTCCGGGAAGATCCCACATGCCGCGGATCAACTAAGCCCGTGTGCCACAACTACTGAGCCCACATGCCACAACTACTGAAGCCCACGTGCCTAGAGCCTGTGCTCCACAACGAGAGAAGCCACTGCAATGAGAAGCCCATGCACCACAAGGAAGAGTAGCCTCCACTCGCCACAACTAGAGAAAGCCAGCGTGCAGCAACGAAGACCCAACGCAGCCAATAACTAAATAAATAAAATAAAACTATTATTAAAAAAAGAAAGAAATTTGGGTAGACTGGTATTCTCACCTAAAAGGTCTAAAAGCAAATGTGGGGTGGAGTAGCAGCTTGCCTAAGAAAGGTCAGTGCTTGCCGGGTTTGGGATGGGGGGGGGCGATGTTGCATTCACGTCTCCCGAGCCAAGTGTGGACCCTGAGGAAGGGAGCTGGTGGTGGGTCATCTCAGAAGGGATATTGCACAAGAGAGCCTCCTGGAGGGATGAGGTGACCCCAACAGAGCACCAACCAGAAGCCAAAGACTGGGGCAGGGGGCAATTTTAGCCATTCAAAGCAGACATTACCTCAGAGGAACCTCAGATGTGAAATCTTCAGTGCTGGGGACCCAAGGAACCCAAGGAAGTGTAAGCTTTGGGGCACACAGCACGCAAAGGGCCATGATGCTAAATTGCAGTGACAACTTGGCCCTGGTCCTCTAATTCACCTGATCCCACCTCCACTCCGTCCTGACCCTAGAGAGCAAAACAACACCTAGAAGAAGAGGAGGTCTAGTGAGGAAGGGAGAAAAAAATTACTGTACCCTTGTCCACTGCAGTCCCATTGCCTGAGGCAGGTCAGAACTAGAGGAAGAGAAAACGTTCTCATTGGATGAGAGTTCAGAGTTTATTGGATGAGATTGGCCTTTTCATATTTGAAATTGACCAAAAAAGCTATGGGATCTGCCCAAGATTTTACCCAACGTGTAGTAAAGAATAATTCACGTCTTCAGAGTATCTGAAGGGAAATGGTGAGAAAGGAAAAGGTTGCTTTCTAGGTAGAATTTTTGATGTTCAATTCATTCATTCATACCTATTCATATATTATACACATGCATCTCTCTTTGTGTATCTATTCATAAGGATGTCCTGAAAAGGCAGATTGGTGCTATAGGATTCAAAGATGGTACAGCATTATAATAGGAGTGATGGGAGCTTCGTAGGAGACAGTCTGGTCAACAAAGTGTAAAGCAAATGCCAAGGATATATCTTGGATTCTTGGAGACACAGCATGACCATATGTCAAGAATCTGTCACTGAAAAGTCAACACATGACAAGTACACAGAAGATGATGGGGAGAAGGATGGTATTTGGGAAAAGGTACCCAGGCTGAAAACTCAGTGTGGTCAATGCAGCATCAAGTGTCCACTTTGTAACAGCAGATCAATTATTTCATGTCTTTTAGTGGGCATTTTGTGGGCACTCACAATGTGCTTGGAACCATCAGGATATATGGGGGGGGTTTTTTTGGTTTTTTTTGCGGTACGAGGGCCTCTCACTGTTGTGGCCTCTCCCGTTGCAGAGCACAGGCTCCGGACGCGCAGGCTCAGCGGCCATGGCTCAAGGGCCCAGCCGCTCCGCAGCATGTGGGATCCTCCCGGACCAGGGCACGAACCCATGTCCCCTGCATAGGCAGGCGGACTCTCAACCACTGCGCCACCAGGGAAGCCCTGGGTAGTCTTTTAAATAATAAGCATTTCCATCACCTAAGTGGAATTTCTTACACTCTTGACTCATGATATAATCAGGTTACCTTCTCTTAAAAGACCCTACCCTTCACAGAGTAGATGTCATAGAACCCTAATTTTCTAATAGAGTCACTATTTTAACAAAGTGGAAAGATGTGTGTGATGTGGTAAGACCAGCGTTATCATCTACGGAGGAGCAGCAGACTAGCAGATCTGTACTGGATGGCGGATTTTTCTTCACTTTGGTACTCAGGGATCACTTGAGAAAAATGTTAGCATCCAGCTCTTAAAATACTGTATACATTTTAGATTAAATATGTTTGACTAAACACTGTCTTAGAAGAGAGGAAAATCTACTGATTAAAGAATGTCTCGGCATGATGCCTTTAAGAGGAAAATCCCACATGTTTTTGTTTTATTTATTTATTTATTTATTTATGGCTGCGTTGAGTCTTCGTTGCTGCACGCGGGCTTTCTCTAGTTGCGGTGAGCGGGGGCTACTCTTCGTC
This sequence comes from Grampus griseus, assembly GCF_964374135.1. NCBI lineage: Eukaryota > Metazoa > Chordata > Mammalia > Artiodactyla > Delphinidae > Grampus > Grampus griseus. The sequence continues at coordinate 71,103,366 of NC_138997.1, read as the reverse complement.
GTAGTGTGCAGGCCTCTCATTGCGGTGGCTTCTCTTGTTGCGGAGCACGGGCTCTAGGTGCACAAGCTTCAGTAGTTGTGGCTCGCGGGCTCAGTAGTTGTGCCGCATGGGCTTAGTTGCTCCGCGACAGGTGGGATCTTCCCAGACCAGGGTTCGAACCCGTGTCCACTGCATTGGCAGGCGGATTCTTAACCATTGTGTCACCAGGGAAGTCCCCCAACAGGTTTGAACTAAATTCACAGATAGCACCATCCATTACATATTCATTTCTCTGTGGGAAATCACAGCAGAGTCAAACCTTATATCCTCTCATTTGACATCAGTTGAATTAAAATGTTTTGAACACTCACAGGTGATGCAGCCCTGGATGAGCTCATGGTGATCTCAAGAGCTGGTACAGCACTCACCAGGTGCTAGAAACCAACCTGTTTTGGTCTGGCAGGAAAAGTAACGTCAGGACTGCAAGTGAATCCTTTTGCTGTGTGTCATCCTCTCCTCATTATCATAGTGCACATGTAGTCCTAACCCAGAAGCAATGTTTAAAAATTGCCCTTTAGGAGCGGAGAGAGCTGGGCTGCGAGGCAGAAACCCCGGTGTTTGTAATGGCTCTGCTGCTGAAGAGTTGTGTGACCCTGAAAAAGTAACAGACAGCCAAGGTTTCTGGTGCATGAATTCCTCCAGCAAATGTGCGTTTGTCACCTGCCATGCAGGCCCTGTGCTAGCTCTGTGGAGCTGGCTTCCATCTCTCATCTTCTTGTAGTCTTTCTGACGCTCTGTGTATCCAGGCACCTCTGGACCAGAGAGATATGGCTGTAATCTCATCACACACACAGAGCAGACAAACATGGGCATGGGTGTTTGTGGCAGAGACTGCCAGTTGTTCTTCAGTATCTATTCTCCTGTTCTTTCATTGTATAGAATCCTTGACTTTCACTTGGGCACGAGGCCGCCCCTTCCCTCCTCCTTGGTAGCAGCAAAGTTCTGGCCAGTGGGATGTGAGTGGAAGTGATGTGTGCAACTTCTGAATTATGCCCTGAACAATAAGAAGGCATGCCCTCCCGTTCCTTTTTCCCTCTTCCTTCTGGCCGGGATGCAAGCAAGGTGGTGAGTAATCTTGTACCATGTGGATGGGAAGGATAGCAGAGAAACAAGATGGAAGAAGCCTGGTACCCTGTATTGGTTGTATTATTTCTCTATAATAATCCACCCTAAAACATAGTGGCTTAAGTAACAAACATTTATGATCTCACAGTTCCTCTGGGTCAGGAATCGGGGTACGGCTTTGCGAGATCCTCTGGCTCAGGGTCCCTCCCAAGGCTGCTGTATCTTAGGGCGCAACTGAGGTGGGATCCACGTCCAAGCTCACTTAAGTGGTGTTGGCAGCCGTCAGGTCCCAGCTGACTGTTGACCTCTGATGTCAGTTTCTCGCTCTGTGGGCCTCTCCATGGGGCAGCTCACAACAAGGTAGATGGCTTCCCCCAGAGTAAGCAAGAGACAGAGAGAGAGCCAGCAAAATGGAAGGCAGTCTTTTTGTACTCCAGTCTCAGAAGCGACACCCCATCACCGCTGCCACACACTGTTAGTTAGAAGGGAATCACAGGATCCAGCCTCCATTCAAGGGGAAGTGATTACACCAGGGCATGAAGACCGGAAGGAGAGAGGGTCACCAAGAGCCGTTTTAGAGGCCGCCTGCCGTGGATCCTGACACCGTGGAGTTGCCCTCTCCTTGCTGGTCTGTTTATGCTCCAACCACGAGGGGAGGTTAAATAAACGCTCATCTTCTTTAAGGCAGGGTGTACATTAGGGTAGCCACAGCTGTATTCTAATTGCTAGTATTTGTTTCATTCTAGGAAACATTATCCCAATTAATGAAGACCCTGCAGTAGCCATTTTCTGGAATAACTGCCCAACTAAACCCTTTTCTTGGAAAATTTCCCCCTTTCTCCACCTCCGCCCCACCTCTCCTTTCTGGGAACTTCTGTGACCACTTTTGTAACAAATAACTTCAGTCCCTCCTGGCTTCATCTAATTGAAGAAAGTTGAAATAGCTGAACTAATGGGCCAACTCTGTTCCGCAGGCATTTAGAATCGAGATCCAGAGACCCTGGTCGGTGCCCTGGAGAACCGGGCATCATGCGAAGCTAGGACAGGGTCTGCACGTACATGGGAAATCGAGAAAGCCAGTTGCAGAGAGAGAAGGAAGGAAGAGGCAGATGTGCAGAGAGAGGCCTTCAGAGTGGCTCAGCTCAAGCCTTCCTGACCAGGCACTGCCGAAGCCCAGCTCTGCCCCCAACCCCAGCATGGGAGATGCCTCCGTACCATTCCAAAAACATGTCCTCACCACCCCCCACCCTTTTCTTTTACTTAAACTAGGTTGAGGGATCTTCAGGTCTTTGAAATTAAACAATACCTGACTACAAAAGGCCCTTCGTTTTTTGTGAGTTTTCAACACCTAACCTTAACATTGCCTCAGACAGCCCATGGCATCCTCAACACTCTCCTCTACTTCCTCCCTGAAAACATAATGCAGTCTTGCTGGAAAACACTGGGGTGGAGTCAACAGAGCCCACTCGGAAAGAATAGTGCCAGGGAGGGCACTGTATCTACATGTCTGTGATCCGATTCATTACTTAGTTGGAGGTCAGAAAAGGAGACGTGTTAGTTGCGGGGGGACACAAAGGACTAAAGAAGTCCTCTTCTCTTGCCTTAACCTTCTGTGCGCTCACATGCTGCTGGTCTAGACCAAAACCCAGTTACTCCGCATCCTTGTTACTGAGTCGTTAGAAAGACCCCCCACTCTGAGCTCACCCACACATTCTTCAAAGCCTCTCGGGTTCCTTTTGAGTTCCCTAATGGCTCTCTAAGAAGCAGTCTCTGTTCTGAGACAGCGTCTCTCTCCACACATCCTCTCAACATGTTACTCTCCGTCTGAAATTTTTACTGCAGAATTCAGGCCAGGGTGCTGCAGATGGGTTGTATTTCTTTAGTGGAATTCTGCACGCCCCTTCCTGAGTCACACTCTGCATTCCTTTGATGCGTCCTCTGAGCTGAAGGGTCACTGGGCAGCAAAGCTATTGGTTGCACAGCCCCTGGAGGGCTTGTACCCAACCTTATCCTAGCAGCTGACCCTCTTGTGTGGAAGGAGGCAAAGTGGGATATAGTAAACAGGAAGGCAGCAAGCCCTACTTGGCCTGGAGAGCAGGAAACATCAGGGACCACGCTCAGTCCTGGGCCCAGATCACAAGCTTCTGAGTTTGCTACGCCTCCCAGGCCGGTTCAAAGATCGTTCCAGCAGCTTGGGGCTGTCAGTGTCGCAGGAAGAATTTGTCCTAAGATGCCACCTCGACAATTTCACGGTTTCTGAGTCTGGTGTGATAGGTGGATAAACAGATGGATGAGAGGAGGAGAAGGTGGAGTTAGAGGGAGCAGTGAGGGACAGGCTTACCCCCTGCCACCTTATCGTAAACTGTTACTGACTCCACACACACACACCCTGTCGTACTCCCAACTTTCCCTCACCGAGCTGTATTTCTCTATTTCTACAACCTCTAACATACTTTATTTCTATCATCTGTCTTTCTGTTCTAGAATCAGCTCCACACGAGGGCAGGGATCTTTGTTTATACCCTGATAATTCCTATGAGCCTGCACAGTGCCTGGTACAAAACAGGTTCTCAACAAATATTTATTGAATGAATGAATGGATGGATGGATGGATGAGTGAGTAAATTTCCCTAGGGATGCTTTTAACAATATTCTTACTACATGTCTTTTACTTTTCTCCTCCTGTTCTCCAAACTGGGAATGCCCTCTTCCAACCCTACCAATCATAATCTGATTCATCTTCCACGGGCCAGCTCCAGTTCCACTTCTGCAGTATGGCAGGAGAGCCAGGATTCCAGAGTTCAAATCTCTAGTCTACTGCTTGCTCACGGTGGAACCTTGATTAAGTTACTTCATGTCTCTAAGCCTTAGTTTTCTTATCTAATGGGATTACTGTGAAGATGAAGTAATACGATTTCTGAAATATGCTTAATTAACACACCTCTGCTACTGCACCCCAGTTGGGTACCTTCTCTTCCTCCTTTGAAGACCCATATTACATGAAGTGTCTCTTAAGAACTTGTCACATTTTCTCTTATATTCTAGTTGTCTTTATATATATAGTACTTTCCTTAACAGAAGGGATCTTCTCAACATAGCTAATCATCTGAGAAACGCAAATCAAAACCACAATGAGGGGGCTTCCCTGGTGGCGCAGTGGTTGAGGGTCCGCCTGTCGATGCAGGGGACACAGGCTCGTGCCCCTGTCCGGGAGGATCCCACATGCCACGGAGCAGCTGGACCTGTGAACCATGGCCGCTGAGCCTGCGCGTCCGGAGCCTGTGCTCTGCAACGGGAGAGGCCACAACAGTGAGAGGCCGGCGTACCGCAAAAAAAAAACAAAAACAAAACCCACAATGAGATATCACCTCACACCTGTCAGAATGGCCATCATCAAAAAGAACACAAATAACAAATGTTGGCCAGGACGTGAAGAAAAGGGAACCCTCGTACACTGTTGGTAAGAATGTAAATTGGTGCAGCCAGTGTGGAAAACCGTATAGAGGTTTCTCAAAAAACTATAAACAGAACTACCATATGACCCTACAATTCCATTCCTGGGTATATATCCAAAAAAACCAAAATCACTAATTTGAAAAGATACATGTACCTCAATGTTCACTGCAGCATTATCTACAATAGCCAAGATATGGAAGCAACCTGAGTGTCCATCAACAGATGAATGGATAAAGAAGATGTGGTACATATACGCAATGGAATACTACACAACCATAAAAACGAATGAAATTTTGCCATTTGCAGCAACGTGGATGGACTTGGAGGGCATTATGCTAAGTTAAGTAAGTCAGACAAAGAAAGATACCGTATATTATCACTTATATGTTGAATCGAAAAAATACAACACACTGGTGAATATAACAAAAGAGAAGCAGCTCACAGGTATAGAAAACAAACTAGTGGTTACCAGTGGGGAGAGGGAAGGGGGAGAAGGGCAATATTGCGGTATGCGGATTAAGAGGTATAAGCTATTAGGTATAAAATAAGCTACAAGGATATATGGTATAGCCTGAGGAATATAGCCAATATTTTATAATTACTGTGAATGGAGTATAGCCTTTAAAAATTGTGAAACACTATATAGTACACCTGTAACTTATATAATATGGTATATCAACTATATGTCATTTAAAAAATAAAAATAAATGAAAGAAAGGGAAAAAAAGAAGAAGGGTCCTTCTGACACAGTACTTTGCAACTATATACTCTTAAACACCCTCCTTGAGTATTTATAAATGCAGCAAAGAAGTACCTAAGTCCAGGAGCGAACATTGCTGGGAAGAAAGAGAGAGGATGAGATCAGTACTCAGAGGCTGAGTAATATTCCACTGTATACATGTGCCACATCTTCTTTATCCATTCCTGTGTCGATGGACACTTAGGCTGCTTCCGTATCTTGGCTATTGTAAATAGTGCTGTAGTGAACGTTGGGGTGCATGTGTCTTTCTCAATTAGTGTTTTTGTGTTTTTCGGATAAATACCCAGGAGTGGAATTGTTGGGTCATATGGTAGCCCCTTATCTGGAAGGGCTTGGAGGATGGGATATTGTGATGCAGAAACACATGATCAAAAAACCATTTACCCAGCACAGCCATTCCACATCACGAGCCGCAACTCCATACAAGTTTCTGAGAGCTCGTGAAGAGGAATCGACCGTCTCCTGTGCATCAGAAGCCCTCAGGAGTGAAAGTCAGCCTCAGACTTGAGGCAGCAAAGCCTTGTCTTCTGAAGAACAGGACCTGCCCCTTGCTGTTACAGGAACCCCTGGAAAGCCACTCATGATAAACACTGGTATGTTTCTGCAACCTGGCTTTCTTCCCTTCAAAGGTTCCTGAACTGGTGGCAATTAACAGATCTGGGGAAGCCAAGAAAATGCACTGTGAGTATAAACAGCCTGACAGGACATTTACACAGCAGCAATCGGAGCAGAGCACTCCTTCCCTGGTGTGCCAGAGGCCAGCAGGGGAGATTCTGAGAGCAAGACGCCCATCTTTTCTCTTCTTTCTGAGATGGACTTCTTCTGTCCGTTACAAGAGAGCCTGGTTGAGTTCTGGGAAGGATGAGTGACTGGGTGGGATTGCAGGGACAGCGGCAGATGGAGGAAAGTTTACCCACTCCCACTCAGGACCACCAAAGCTCTTTTATAGGAAACAGAAGGGAAGTCACAGTCTAACTTCTTTTCCAGCTTTATTTAGGTATAATTGACAATCCCCAGCCCCTAGTAACCACCATTCCACTCTCTGCTTCTATGAGTTTGACTATTTTAGATTTCACATATAAGTGGAATCATGCAGTATTTGTCTTTCTGTGTCTGGCTTATTTCATGTAGCATAATGTCCTCCAGGTTCATCCACCTCGTTGCAAGTGGCAGGATTTCCTTTTCTTTAAGCTGAGTAACATTCCTTTATATATATATATCTATATCAAGAAAATGTTTATATATATATATATATATATATATATATATGGGATATATTTATCCACTCATCCATTGACATTTAGGTTGTTTCCATGTTTCCACATCTTGGTTATTGTGAATAATGTTGATTTGAACATGGGAGTGTAGATTAATTACCCGGGAAATGCCAGTAAAACCACAATGAGATATCATCTCACATCTGCTAGGATGGCTGTAATCGGAAAGACAAAAGATAACAAGTGTTGGAAAGGATATGGAAAAAAGGGAACCCTCACGCACTCTTGGAGGGAATGTAAATTGATACTTTTGAAAGCTGAACGAGCCAACCTGAGTTCACTGTTCTATCCATGGTCAGGATTCAATGATTAGAACTTTATCTTCAATATCCTCCTTGCCTGTGTGCCAGGCTAGCAGGATCCTTTGTCTTGGAAAAGGTTTATAAGGGTCTCAGCGTACATACATGTGAGTGTATGCCTGAAAGACAGGCAGCCTTGAGATCCGGCAGTGGCTTTGCCATCTGCTGAGAGCAGACTATCAATCTATCAGACCTGGGCGAGTGACTGAGCCCCTAAGCTTTGCTTTCTCCGCCTCTGAAATGGGAAGAAAGTTAATACCTTCCTCACTGGGATTGTCCTTAGGAATAATAAAGCAATAAGCCGATTCCAGGCTGCCAAATGCCTTCAACGAAGTGTGGTTCCTTTGATTATTACTAAAAGATGAAACCTATGTTCTGGGTTGGAGAGAAAGGGGCCCTCACGTCAAAGAAGGGAGAAGAGTTGGCTTTTAGAATCTGCGTGGAATGCGTGTCTTGAAGCCATATATCCGGCTTTCCAAATTGAAAAGGAGATTACAACTTTTCAGTAGGGGTGATGAATAGGTTCACTGTGTTGATTGTGGAGTTGTATACATATGTCAAAACATATCAAATTATATACTTTCAATGTGTACAGTTTATTGCATTTCAGTTGCATCTCAATAAAGCAGTTAAAATGGAAAATAATTCACTTGGAGAACAGCAACAAAAAAAGACCATAATAATGATTTTCAGGCAGGTGATTGTAAGTGGATGGGCATACCGGTACATGAAAGCTCCAGTATAAACAACACTGTTCACACGCGATTATTCCTGGCAATTTTCTTAAAACCTCTCCTTTCTCTTCCCCTTCATCTATCCATATCCTTCATCTTTAAGCCCCAGTTTAAGTCCTACCTTCTCTCAGAGGCCTTCTCAGTCCACTCCACCTCATCATAGTTGAACCCACCTATGAGCGTCTTAACCTATACACACTCTAATTTCTCAAATCGTGCCTGTGACTCCTCACGCGCTCTCGTTCTATTATTTAAATCATCGTCTAACTCCATATGTGTCTGTGATGCTTTTGAAGGAGACACATCTTTTGTGTCTATGCACACAGAGTGCTTGATAAATATTTCCTTATTGAATGATGACGTTTAGAGTTCTCCCTCCTAGGCTTGACTCTCATTGCCATGAACTGTAAGGAAGGATCTCCAGTCTTCCACTGGATAGAAATTTGACGGTATCTATTATTACTTGACTAAGTAGGCCATCAGCTACATTCTGACTGTTTATCATTTGTTGTCATACAAGGAATCTGTTTTCATTGTATTGACTGTATTCGTCCACAATGGCTTTTCATACAAAACTAATGGCTCTCAGACTTGAGAAAACTGACCCCCAGAAAACCTAGTTTGATTGCATCAGAGTTTCAAAGACTTGTTCCAGCCCCATCTCCATGTGAGCAGCACAGTTCTCAATGGTAGTCAAGCCGGGGGCCCGGAACGCAGGGTGCCTGGGAGCAGCTCCCCAACGACAGCCCTGATCCGATTCCATTATCCTAAGCCCTTTCCTTTTCTGTTTGTTTGTTTTGGGCTGTCCTGGAAGTCTAATGGAGTCAGACACCACGTCTCCCAGAAGAGGAATGACATTTATAACCCCCTTCTGCTGCTGCAAATGGAGGGGTTATCTAGCTCTTTCCCTGATCGGCGGTCCCTGCCATCTCAGGCGGCCTCTCAGACTGGTGCCCTCGGAGTCAACTCCAAGGCTGGTGGTTTCGGCAGCCAGGGAGCCTCAGACCTGAGCAGCAGGCCCACGGTTGAGAGTTAGCAGGACAGCTCTAAGTAGTCTCTTCCTGTTTCAGAGAGTTGCTGGCAGGTTTCTGCAAACCTGCAGCTTATTTATGTCTTCAACGTTGGGCTCCTGGCCACTGCTCACTGCAGGACTAGATGGAGCTCTGGTTAACATTAGGCCAATCCTCCCGCCCCGGCCGCCATCTGAATGAGGAAGGATGGGCCCATCGTGTTCAGCGCCTGCCAAGGAAGCAAAGTGACTGGAGATTGCCGTGGGGATGCACCCTTGGGAGTGGCGAGGAAGGATTTGTTTCTCTGGTATCTAATGGAAGACAGAGAGCAACTTTTTGGGTAGGAACTAAAAAATACGGGAATATTTAGGAGGGAATGCTCTTTCCCCAAAACAGTCTCTATGGTTCTATTTTTCCTTTAAATAATAATTTACTGCTGAATTAATTGTTGGCTTAGCATTTCCTAAACTGGGATCCATGGTGTCAATAGATATTTCTTTTTAAAAATGTAGAAAAATGTTGGGGAAATAAAGGTCTGGAGAATAAGGGCTCTAGGACCAACCATAGGAAGTGGTAAAGGTTACAGCGGTCATGGAAAAGCGATGTCCAAGGCAGGCCTGATGCAGACCAGGCAGAAAGGAGGTGTGTTCCAGGCAAAAGGGGTCAATGAACAATAAAGGGAAAATGCTCAGGGAGAAAAGAGAGACCTCTGGCTTGGAGAGTTCGGTGCAGACTAATTTTTACTGGAGTAATTCCAGGGACGTTTTCTCCCTTCCCATCGCTTTCAGGAGACATTGCAAGCAGCCTACTTGTGGCCGACCCTGTTGTTTGCCTCTCCTAGAGCTCACACTTGCACACGCATGCAAGTGTGCATACACACAATCACACACACACACACACAAACACATACTTCTTCTTGGTTCTGTCTAGGTGCCCCACCTCCAAGTTGTCAAGGAAAGGAACACCTCATCCCAGAAGATGAACATTGGTTAGTTTAAGCTAATTATAGTAATTTCTTCCCTGTTGCCATGGACTGGTTGGGCACGACCACGTAACACAAGTCTGACAAATGGAGCCCGAGGGGTGGCCCTTTCAGGGTTTCTGGAAGGATTTTTCTCCATAATAAGAAGAGACAGACACATAGAAAGAAACACCCCCTTCTTTGCTGGGTGTGGATGTTCTGTGTGACATATCAGGAGCTACCACAAGCATCATGCAGCTGGGCAGGAGATGGGGAGAGGGTTGTAGACATTCTGGGAATGGCAGAACAGCGGGATGTAAATGACCTGGATCCTTGACGACACAGTCAAATAGCCAAATGGACCCTGGAACCACTCTTCCTCTGGACGTGGCACTCAGTGAGATATAAAGTCCATTCTGCTTCGGCCACTGGTAGTTGAGTCTTCGGTTCCTTGCAGCTAGATGTTTCATGTTAAGAGCTTTTCCCCGTCACGGAACACATCTAACAACTTGACCATTAGGCCACCCACCTAATTCCTTGGGCAAATTCTTCACTTAGCCCCATCAGAATGTAAAATTTGATCCTCCAGGCTGCCCCTGGCCAATGCCTTCCTCTGCGTCCCCCCCTCTCTGCTTCCTCTCCTTTGGGGGTGTCCTGGCTCTCATCCTCACCAGCTCCAATCACCATGGGTTACCTTGTATCTACTGATGGTTCAGAACACAGGTTTTATAGTCAAACAGACTTGAGTTTTAACCCTGGCTCTACCACTTGTTCGTTGTAGTCCTCATAAAAGTAATTCAACTTCCCTGAAGTGCTGTTTCCTCAACTGTAAAACAGGAAAAATATCTCATCTCATAGGTCTATTTTAAGAATTCTATGAGATGATAATGAAAAGAGCTTAACAGTACCTTACATACAGTAAGTGGTCTGTAAGTCATAGTCTTAACAATGTTAATGATTATTTTAATTAAAATTGATAATTGCCTTAGATTAACTAAGGCTACGTGATTCAGATTGGATCGTTCAAATGGCAATAGGGCATTGTTGCTACCAAAGGCAGTATAGCAGCAAGGGAAGGTAATAATAACTAATCTGGTACCTTGCCTTATAATCTGATATTTCACCAAACGTATTTTAATGTTTGTTTACTCCCCAAAAGAATCTTTTAAATATCAGTATCATTCCCATTGCTGAAGCAAATGAAGTTAAGAGAGCCTAAGTTCATGCCTCGGCTAACATAATTGGTGATTGAAATATAAATCTTAACAAACTCCAAAATACATTCTCTTTCCACCACACTGCCCTACACATTCGCATCCATCTAGCTGCTATAGTCAATTGCTCTCAGCTCCTGAACTTTTGTGACTGGATTCTAATTCATCCTAGATTGGTTGGTTGCTTTCTGTATAAAACTTTCATGTTAATATTTCTTGAAAACGTTCAGTGGTTCTGAGAGTGTTTCTGTGGGGGGGCGGGGGAGAGGACGAGAATTATGGCAAACAGCCCAGTGTTCTAGCATCCTCTATGGAAGGCTGGGTTTGCCACTGCGCTTTGTAGAAGTAGCTCCTGTTCTGGGCAATAATTTGTGTATTCGCTGTACTTCTTAGCCTTCCTTTGTTCCCCCAGGGGGTGAGACTTTGTGATAAGCAGTCTCTAATGAGGTTTATGTGACTAGGAGTGGACATTGCTGCTAAAACTGTTTACCATCTACTGAGTGTCAACAGGGTCCACTGTGTGGCTGTCTAGAGATGCTTGTTCAAACAGAGAAGGACAGAAAAAGAGAGAGAGAGAGGAAGGAAATTTTCTATCCAGGGAAAATAGGGATGGGTTAGAAACTAGAGAAGGAAATCTTTTGGAAATTCATTGCCAAAGAAACAAGTTAATTTAATGCTTGGTTTAATGGCTTGGGAATGTGTATAAAGTCCATTTTTAACTGGTGTTCTTGTCGATGACAGTCTAAATTGTTCTCACTCAAAAAACACCCATGTATTTTGGACACCTTTTGTTATCTTCCTTCTTTTCTAGGGTCTACCAGAGTCAACGCAAAGTGGGAACTTAAATATGAAGGTCTGAGTTTCTTTGGGTTTTCTGTTGTGTTTTGCAGTATTCGAATAGAGACTTGGGATGATTACTGGTCAGGGATCTTTAGAAGAGAGGCTCTAGCTTTGAGTGGGAGTTGTACTGAATTACCATTTGAACCCTTTCCGGCTCCAAAATTTAACTGTGTAAGCATTGGTTGGCTGTTGAGTTATTCTACTGTTCTGTGCATCTGGAGTAACAGTCTCCTGGTATATCTTTTGGGTTCATTCAACTTTTGTAAAGTTCAGAGTAAGAGTATGGCCTCTCTGAGATACATTATTCTTTAGGGAAGATCTTGGTCTAGGTCTGGGTTTCACTACAGGCAAAAATTTGAGTGCCAGTTGTTTATTTAGTGGGTGACCATGGGAAGCACTTGTAAGGAAGTGAAGAAGTGGGACAGGAAACGGAAGGAAGCCAATGAAGGGTACGTTTCAGAGCCAGTTAGCTCTGGGTGGGCAACTGGAATTCATGCCTGCTGGGGTGCTCTGGGAGATAGTGTAGAACATGCCTCAGAGTCATCCCAACTGAAGGATTAGGAAGCTGGGGAATTTACCCACCAATAACATCCCCAATCTGCCACTGACTCAAGGGTGATTCCTAAGGGAATCCGGTATTAATTAAACTCTGGTATTAATACCAGATTGTACACAAGCTCCCCTGGGTACAAGTGGAGCTTGATCCTGCCATCAGGTAGAAAGTCTTCAGGAACAGAGTTGTTGATGTTCGCAGCAAGCAGCCTTGGGTGTGTAGAGGCGAATGCCAAGGCACCTGGCAAGTGGTGGGTGCTAGATTATTGTCTTTGTGGTTCTCAAATTCTGAAATTTCTTTCTCCTGATTCTAGGCACTGGTCTTTTTCATGACCTTCAGGAGTGAAGAGGGGAAGGTGAAAGGTGGAAATAGCTTTTTATTCCACGACCACATGTGTTCCTGATGCTACAGCTCTAGTCAGCTCCTTGATATTGGAGCATAACTTAGAAGCGCATGGTGAAAACTCCATCTGTTGTAAGTGTTTGTGGATCGAGCTAAATTGGATTATGCATGTGAATGAGTGAAATGTGGAGTTTTGAATATGCTGTTTTAAACATCTGTTGCTGCAGAATCTCTGAATGGATTATTGTTTCTTTAACGTATTAGAACAGCCCTTTGTTGTACTGTGTGTGTGTGTGTATTTCCCCAACTAGATAAGCTCTTTGAGGATCTAGTACAATGTTGAGTATATAATGTTGTATAAATATTTAACAAAAAATTTATTATTATTATGCACTTGTTATGGAGTACATTCTAGGAAAGAGGTTTTGGTTATGAGGACAGTTCCTTACCAGTGAAGAAGGCAGGCTCAACACAGTTAAGATGAATAGTAAGGAGCAGAGAGAAATTTCAGTGAATATTTCTTTCTCCTGGCAGAAAGGTTACAAGATCCTGTTGGGGATTTCAACTAAAGATGTTGTGTTGAACGCATGCCTTAATGTCTAGTCCCTCCTGAAATTCCACTAAAATAACAGTAAAAGGATTTTTTTAAAAAGGCGTAAACGTATAAAAACAAAGAATTCCAGAGAGGATACAATAGCAACGAAATTTTGGAAGTCGGAAGGCAGATGCCTGCATAGTTACTGATTATCTCAACAAAGATAAATCTTAAGTGAGGGAAATGGAGACACAAATTATAGTGAAGAACCCACAAAAGTCTTAAGAATTGGGGGTACTTGTAGAAGCTGAGGGAAAGGTAAGCTTACAAGAGGTGGTATTGAGTAAAAGTCTGTTTAAGAAGCACTGAGACCCTTCATATCCCTTCTCTCCCATGGAGCCAGGTGACAGACTCCCCCGCCACCCTAGAAGAAGAAAGAGGGTTGGTGTTTGGAAAAGATAAATCATAGTCTCTGGACTGGAGGACACCAGCCACAGCTGAGGGTGGAGATGGTGTAATAAAAATAGGAGGATTAAATGAATACTTAGTGAACGTTGAAACTCAAACATTCTTCTCCTTCTACTTGGCTCTCAAAACACTGGAAATCAGGTTTATATCCTCTACGCAGAAAATTAACAGAGCCTTCTCACTGGTATCTGATCAACTCACAGGAAAAGACCTAAAGATCTTAGGGTTCTGCAGAAAATGGCTTGTCCAGCTCACCCTACCATGAAGCTCACAGTCGATAACCCCACTGACTCGGAGTTTCCAATCAGCTTTTGAGCGTCCTGTTTTTAAATATGAGCATCTAGCCAAGCCAGACATATTAGGGGAAAATCTCAATTATAAAAGATTAGGAACAAAACCAATACACAGAGGAAAATAACTTGGAGGCAGAGAAAAACTGAAAAAAAACCCTATAATATATTTGGGGAAAAAAGATATTGCAGCCATAAAAGAGAAGCAGGAGACGATTTAAATGAGGCATACTCAGGAACTCCCCTGGTGGCACAGTGGTTAAGAATCCGCCTGCCAATGTAGGGGACACAGGTTCGAACCCTGGTCCAGGAAGATCCCACATGCCTCAGAGCAACTAAGCCCGTGAGCCACAACTACTGAGCCTGCGCTCTAGAGCCTGCGTGCCACAACTACTGAGCCCATGTTCCACAACTACTGAAGCCCACACGCCTAGAGCCTGCTCTCCGCAACAAGAGAAGCCACCACAATGAGAAGCCCATGCACCGCAAGGAAGAACAGACCCCACTCACCACAACTAGGGAAAGCCTGCACGTAGTAACGAAGACTCAACGCAGCCAAACATTAATTAATTAATTTAAAAATAATAAAATAATAAATAAATGAAGAATACTCAGAACAAAGAAGAGGTCTCAGAAATTAAAAACAAGATAGCAGAAATGTAAAAACTCAGAAGAAAGATAAAGAACAAAATGAAAAAGAGAACCAGTTTGCAGGGCAGAAATAGATACAGATGTAGAGAAAAAAACGTATGGACACCAAGGGGGGAAAGCCACAGTGGGGGGGGGGGGGTGGGGGTGGTGGTGGGATGAATTGGGAGATTGGGATTGACATGTATACACTGATGTGTATAAAATTGATGACTAATAAGAACCTGCTGTATAAAAAAACAAATAAAATAAAATTAAAAAATTAAAAAAAAAATGAAAAAGAGAAGGAAAACAGAAAAGGACAGATAAGGTGATGACAGAGAACCATTCCAGCATCTCGAACATCTGAATAAAAAGCATTCCAGGGGACTTCCCTGGTGGCGCAGTGGTTGAGAGTCCGCCTGCCGATGCAAGGGACACGGGTTCGTGCCCCAGTCTGGGAAGATCCCACATGTTGCGGAGCGGCTAGGCTTGCGAGCCATGGCCGCTGGGCCTGTGCGTCCGGAGCCTGTGCTCCGCTACGGGAGAGGCCACGACAGTGAGAGGCCCGTGTACTGCCAAAAATTTCCCAGAACTCAAGTATATGTTTCCAGAGTGAAAAACAATCATTGTGACCTTTAGAACACATGTCTAGAAGACATCGCTGGTACCTTGTCTGGATCCCCTGTATGGGGCCAGCACATCCAACTGTCGGCCACTCTGGGCTCACAGCCCCCTTCTCTGGGGAACTGCCCTCAGCCAAAGGGCAGCTGTGTCTCCTGGGAGGTTCCACCCACCACTCCAGCTCCTGCACAGGAGAGGTCACACCAATGACTGATGGGAAATGTCTAGAGTCTTGTCCCGAAAGGGGAACCAACTCTGGTCCAATCTGTGCTCCAGAGCAGAGCAGGGTATCAGGCCAAACTAGCTTCCAGCCAAACCACATCCTTAGCTCTTTCCCCAGAACCATCTTCCTTCCTTCATTTACCTTCTCCTGAGATTAATCCCTCAATTAGTCACATGCACTCAAAACCCTGTCTCAATCTCAGTTTCTAGGAAACCCAACCTAAGGTGGTAGAAGACAAAGAGGATTCTAAAAGCTTCCAGAGTAAAAAGCAGGCATTATACAAAATCTCAAAAATCAGAATGGCATCGGGTCTCTCAGCACAGGAAGCTGAAAGACAAGGGAGCAATTCCTTAAAAATTCTGAAGGAAAATGATTTCCAATATAGGATCGGATGTTGAGTACCCAAGATAATGAAGGGGAAGAGGAAATCAAAGGATTTTGGATTTTCAGACCCCAAGATCTCCAAAAGTCTATCTCATTTTCATTCTTTCTCAGAGATACCTCACCAAAACAAGGAAGTAAACCCAGGAAGAGGCAGACACAAAATGCAGGAAATAGAAGACCCAACGAAAAGGAGAGGCGAAGAGAAAGTCCAGGAAAATGATGAAGGAGGATCTCAAGATGACAGCTGTGAACAGGCCTATAGGGCAGGCTCCAGGAGGGACCTCTTCAGAGCATATAAAATTAATAGACTCTCTAATGTATGTGAAGATACGGAAAGAGATACACAGTCGGGGGACAGTTAAGGAAGATGGTAATAACCATTGCACAGAAAACTAAGCACATGTAAAAACAAAGCCATTATTTACTTTAGGACAACAAATGTTTGTGCCGGGAAGGTAATCATACGTGACTCAGGTATGGAGTTTACGAAGTTGTCAAGTGCTACATATCAATCTAACCAAAATTATAAAAGACAGGGGACAAAAAAAGTCTATGTGTAGCAGACTTGGGTGGCGGATGGGAAAGAAGGATAAATCCTCATCTTCCATAGCTGGAAGTCCAGAGATGATGTTTAACACTGAAAAATCAAGAATTGCGGTTGAACCATGTTAAGGATAAAGACCACAAGAAAGGCCAAAGGGGTTGAAAGCAGGGGCTTTGGAGGAGTGGTAAATGGATGGGGAGAGGCTGCTGTGTTTTCTGAAAGCTCTCTGTAGATGCATTTGATTCTTTAAATGCTGTGCGGTATAACCTTGATTTTTACAACTACGTTAAAAATTAAAATGCCTCCAGGGATAGACACCAGGGGACACAAACTAGATTGTTGGATTAAATGCCGTGAGGAGGGCAGTTTTGATCAGTTGCTGGCGTGGAGCCTGGGTTGAGGAAATATTTTTCTCGAGGGACTTAAAATGCTGAGAGAAAAAGCTGGCTCTGGCCCAGAGGGTGGAAGTAGAGTGATGACATGTGAGGGGCCTAAGAGCTCCCTGACCCCAGGGTCGGAGCTGGAGCCTGCTGGTTGGGAGGAAATTGGGAAGAGTCCATCGTATTATTACGGGCTTCCACAGCTTGTGAACTCCCGAGGCGTCACACTAAGATTAAAGCCAAATTAGAGTCCCCACTTGCTTGTTTTCAGGACAACAGTCCTCACCCACTTCAAAGTCCCCTCAGCTCACTGGGGGAGTCTTCAAAGGCGTTTTCACACAGGCTCACAAATCTGCCAGCTACAGTCAACACACCTAGGCCACAGAGGTACTGCTTTCTGGTCCCTCACTCTCCTGCCCAGGTTGTCCGGAGGTTCATCCTATCACTGAGTCTCACTCAGCACTAAATATGGAGGCCGTGTCCTGAGCTCTCTCGCACTGGATTAGATGTCAGTATACTCTTGACCAGGTACCCAGGGTGAGGCTGGTTGTCATGGCAATAGCTTGGAAGGGGGCTAAAGGTAAAGCACGGATGCAAATCTCAAACCTGACTTTTGGAGGCACCTTTCCTGTCTTCCCAGGAGATGGCCAAGGGAGTTATCCCAAAGGTGATAAATGTGGGAGACCCACTGGGGGAGGCTCATGTCTAGTGGTGTGTCCTTCGAGAATACTCAGGGTAGGAATTGCCTAGCCGACCAACATAACTTCTCAATTGAAATAAGACCGCTGGCTAAACATCAATATATATATATTATTATATCCATTGGATTAACCAGAGGAATTACCAGAAGATTCATTTAAGTGGTGAATTCCTCTTTCTTTAGAAAATGAATCAAGTTACCTAAGGGTGATGGACACACCTATTCTGAGTCTTGAGTAAACCAGTAACAGGCTCACAGCTACTGCTCCCAAGGGCCTGGACGGAACTTTACAGAACTGGTTCCTAGAGACCCGAGTTCCTTTTTTACCTTAGTGAAAACCAAGACTCAGAGAGGTTAAGCGACATGCCCAAGTCACACAGCAAGTAAATAGCAAGTTTACACATTCCAAGTCTGGCTATCTTTTGGCTCAAATGATCTGCCCTTGAAAGTGAGGCAACCATCTTTACAAAGATGTAAAGTTGAACTTATTCCCACATATTCCTAAATCTATTATCATAGTTCTTGTGGGAGTCTGACAGCCATGGATTACTCAACTCAGACCTCAGATGCTGATATAAACCAGCAGCCCCAGACCCCTGCCTGCCTTAGAATCTTCTACCATAAGTAAGAGGGAGTGGATGGGCAGGCGCGAGCAGGAACAACAAAGAACGATGAGCCCAACAGGCTGCCTGGCTTCCTGCACAGAGAGCAGATGAAGAGCTCTGGTTGAGGAGCTTAAACGTGACCTCTTCGGCCAGGGCAGCTCATCAAGACTGATGGCCAATGGATTCCACGGCCAACATTAAATTACCAAATGACACCTGAGAGGTTCCATCTCTTTCTCCCCTCAAGTAACCCACCACCTCTCTGCAAGCCTCCTAGTCTCCTCCACCCACTCGCATTTAGGTCTCTCCTCTCTGACAGCAGACCTATCTCACTTCTCATTGCCCTAATCTGACAACAGATCAAAGATGTCAAATACCTTCCATTCCTTTCTCCCCAAGTTACTTTTGTAGCCCTCCACTTAAACACCTCTCTCGTGGTCAGGCCAGCCCTGGGATTCCATAGAGAGCGGATCTGCCTTTCGCTTTGTCCAACCACTAAACAGGTTCAGGAAAGTTTCTTGAGCACGGGATCCAAGGTCACTAGAAGAGATATCAACTATAATAGTGGGAGCCTTGGAACCACCCATGAGGCCTGTCTTGCAATCATATAAGAATTAGTCCTGAGAAAGCCTCCATACCCTTAGGCTGATTTCTTTTATAAAGAGTAAATGAAAATAATGAAACATCGTATGATTGAGGAAATGAGAGGAAACTAAGTGTTTGTGGACCTATACAGAGAGACTCCATACTCGTGGGGATTTGGGAGCCTTTAGAGGAATCACTCCCCTTATTAAAACAAAACCCAGACCCTCTAAAGTCTAACACTGGCAGCAAAAGCCCCAAGAGGGGAAGGCGAAATGACCCACTAGTGCCGCTAAGTACAGTATCAAGGTTAGAATTCACGTTCTAGAATCTGACATATTTAGATTCCAATCCCAGCTCAACTTCAGCACTGCGTAGGGTTATGAGGGAAATTATCTAAGTCTCTTGAGCCTCGACTTCATCATTAGTAAAATCAGTTAATAACGTCTTCACGAACTAGGGCATGTGAAGTATGCACGCAGTGTCAGCTCAAGGCAAGCAGTCACTGGATGTCAACTGGTGTTATTGGGACAGGGTCATCTTCTGCTTAGGGTTTGATCACTGGTACTGATGCCACCTCCACAGTAATTCCCAAGAGAGTGGTAATTCTCCCTCCTTTAGTGATTTACAGTGGGCTTTTTTCCCTGTGAACATATGTGTGTATGTGTGTGTGTATACACACAGAGAAATATATTTACACGGTTGCAATCTACGCAGTGGTAGAGCTAAGATTTGAACCTGTATCTGACTCCAGAGCCACTATGAAGACTCAGGGATATTACGTTCAGAAAACCCAAGTGCCAACCACACAAAAAGGAGAGAGGATCCTCCTTCCCTTCTCCCCACCTCCCTATTCACTTCCCTCCCACCCTCCTTCCAAACAAAGAAGGATATTCTGATAACATGAATGGTTAGAGGCCAAGGCATCTGTTAGGTCACTGTGACTAGTAGGCATGGTTGGTGCACCATTTTCCACTCACTCTCTTGCTCCTGCCTTTTCTCCTCAAGCAGTTAAGTGTACAAGTCAAGCTGGCACCTACTCTGCTCCTTCAACTTCCTTCGTCTATGAGTCTGGACAGAGAGCAGAGGGCATGTGAGTGGCTGAAGATGTTAGCTGAGACAGTGAACTTTCCTAAAGTGCCTTTTTGATTGACTGTAATCACATTCAGGAGATCAGGTAAAGTTTACCAATTGCAGATTTGGTCTGGTTATTTCTGATACAGGCTGATGGGGAATCAGTCCAATTAGCACACAATTCTGACAAGGTCTAAAATTCCAAATCAACATTCTAGCCTTCCTAGTTTTGCTGTACATGCTGGGACTACAGAGACTATAACTACTGACACAAACGGAAATATCTCACCTAAATTATCCTTCTACCTTAACTACCCATCTGTGACGGTTAATTTTATGTGTCAACTTGACTAGGTCATGGGGGAACCCGGATATTTGGTTAAACATCATTTCTGGGTGTGTCTGTGAGAGTTTTCCAGATGAGATTAATACTTGAATCAACAGGGACTTCCCTGGTGGTCCAGTGGGTAAGACTCCATGCTCCCAATGCAGGGGGCCCGGGTTGGATCTCTGGTTGGGAAACTGATCCCACATGCCGCAACTAACAGTTCACATGCTGCAACTAAAGATCCCACGTGCCGCAACTAAGACCCAGTGCAGCCAAAATAAATAAATAATATTTTTAAAAAACATTTGAATCCGCAGACTGGGTAAAGTAAATGGCCCTCCCCAATGTGGGTAGGCACCGTCCAATCCTTTGAGAGGCTGAATAGTACAAAAAGGTGGAGGAAGGGAAGAGTTGCTCTCTGCCTGACTCCTTGAGCTGAAGCATTGGTCTTCTCCTGCTCTGGGATTGGTTCTCAGGCCTTTGGACCCGGACTGGAACTATGACACCACTTTTCCTGGGTCTCCAACCTGCAGACAACACATCATAAGACTTCACAGCCTCCATAGCTGGGTCAACCAATTCCTTAAAATAAATGTGTGTGTGAACACACACATACCTATCTTCTATTGGTTCTTTCTCTGGAGAACCCTGACTAATACACCATCTGATCTTTAACTCCTCTAAAAGCTACTCAAGAGCAGAAACTGTATCCTTTACTAATTCCATCTCTTTGAAGCCTGGAAGAACACACAACGCTTGCGCAGACTTACTTTACTTACTGCCCTTTATGGATTTCTGTGATAGGATGATATTTACAAATCATATCATAGAGTAGTTAAATGTTAAAGATGTTATCCCATGAATCAATATCAATTCCAAGTGAATAGGAATTTAATATAAAAATCCCAGCCACCAACTAATGAAGAAAATGTAACATTTTTCAAAATTCTAAGTAATTTTCTAAGCATAGAAGACAAAAGACAAAATCCTAAGCATAGAAGTAATAGAAGAGGGAATTCCCTGGCAGTCCAGTGGTTAGGACTCTGTGCTTTCACTGCCGAGGGCATGGGTTCAATACCTGGTTGGGGAACTAAGATCCCGTGAGCCTCACGGTGCGGCCAAAAAGAAAAAAATTATATAAAAAAATAGAAGTAATAGAAGAAATAATAAGGGAAGGGAAGAGATTGATTGGTTTCACTACATTTCAGAATTTAGAACTAAAGATAAAAAGTAATTGTAAAGGCTAAGATAAACAGATGTTCAAAGTATGTTTGAGAGTTAAAAAATTTTCAGTCCTGAGCTGATAAAAATAGATAACAAAACCCCTAAGACACTGGTAAAGAAAATTACTTGGACAAAAACTCCCAAAAGATTTAAAAAACTTGTTTGCAAATATTTATAGCCACTTCATTCATAGTTGTCCAAAGAGGAAACAACCCAACTGGCTAATGGATCAACAAATTGTGATACATTCGTACAACAGAATACCAAACTGCTAGAAAAAGGAACAACCACTGATATGTGGAACAACACGATGAAGTCTCAAAATCGTTATGCTGTGACAGAAGCCAGACACAAAAGAACCATACAGGGGCTGCCCTGGTGGCACAGTGGTTGAGAGTCCACCTGCCGATGCAGGGGACACGGGTTCGTGCCCCGGTCCGGGAGGGTCCCACATGCCGCGGAGCGGCTGCCTCCGTGAGCCATGGCCGCTGAGCCTGCGTGCCCGGAGCCTGTGCTCCGCAACGGGAGAGGCCACAACAGTGAGAGGCCCGCATACCGCCAAAAAAAAGAACCATACATACTTTATGATTCCATGTATGTGACATTCTGGAAAAAGAAAAACTATAGGAACGGACAACAGATTAGAGGAGGCCAAGGGCTGGAGGTCTGAGGAGAAGATTGTCTACAAAGAGAACTTTTGGGGGTGGTGAAGAAAGGGGGGTACATGATTATAAAAATTTGCCAAAAACAGTACATCTGAACATGATGAATTTTACAAATATAACTGATAATATCCAACTCTGGTTAGGTTTCAAATAATCTAGTATTCTCATATAGTAATATTGGTGATGTAAATTGGAATGACTTTTTGGAAATCATTCTTGAAATATGTATCAAGAGTCATAAAATGTTTACTCTTTGACTTGGCAATACGATTTATGCGAATGTATGGCGAGAAAATTCTGCAAAATGGCTTGAACAATCATGTTCATGGAATAATTTATTGAAAAGTTTAAACAATTAGAGAAACTCAATTTCCAATAGTGGGGGAATGGCTCATTGAATCATTATGGAAAATGTTATGGTAGTACTATGCAGTAATTAAAATGCTTGTTATAAAATCTATCCAGCTACATATACATACGAAAGTATGTATATGATGTAACATTACTGAAGAGAGCCAAATACAGACGTAGGTGTGCATTCTAGAAAGGCAGTAAGTACAGTGGTTAAGAGCATAGATTCCATAGTTAAACTGGCTAGGTTCATGTCCCAGCCCTGCCACCTACCTGCTGTGACCTTGGGTAACTTACTTAACCTCTCTGATGCTCGATTTCCTCATTTGTAGAGTAGGAAAAATAATAATAGCTTCCTCAAAGATTTTTTCTAAGGGTTAAATAAGTTACTATCACATAAAACTCTTATACTAAATTACTCGGCACAGAGTAAGAACTTTATATAAGTGTTTGCTGTGCTGTTTTATCTCTGCAAATGCAGAAGTGCTGGACAAAAATAACACAACAGCATCATTCTGGTGTATGTGGTTGTGGAAGTATTACATTAGGATGGTTAAGACTGTGGGAACTTTTGACTATTTTTTCCATTTTTGCATTTTAAAAAATCATTTGGATTTTTAAATGCTTGTGTAGATCTCACAACAGATTTGCATATATATTTCATTAAATGGACATTTTTTCAGATTTTTTTTTTGGCTTCCTGTTAATGGATTTCCAAGTGATGGTGTGACTAAAGAGCTAAAGGAATACATACACCAATGATCCGTGTAAGTGCCATTGAAAGAGAGACTCTGAAAACTAGGAAACATCACAAAATGGTTTGAAGGTAATCATATCCATGGAAATACTAATTACAGATTACTTATTACGTTAAACAATTAGAAGAAGCCCGATTTCCCATAGCAGGAAAATGATGAATTAAGTTACAAGATAGCTCCCCAGAGGAATATTATCCATAATTTAAATTATGATTGAAAAGATTATATAACGATCTATACACACGGAAATGTGTAGGAACAGAAGTCTAGGGAAGAAAGTTGAATATTTTTGTCTCGAAACAAAGCTTAAGATGCATGGGGGAGGGGTGGATTCCTCTCTCTTGGGTCTCTATGCTCCTCGGTTTCTTGGAATTTCTTATTCTGGTATTGGAGGTAGGTAGTGCCTTCCAAAGCAGCCAATACTACAGCTCTGCTTTTATCTGTGGAGCTGGCTTCCACATAAGATCTATGCTGGGTGGACACAGGGCAGGACGAGCCTACCTTGGCGCCTTCTGCCTGTGTGTTCCGGGCAGCACTGAGAGCCAAGCCTGGACTCGAAACAAGTCTGGGGAAATTTATGCTGACACTTGGTTCCACATCTGGAAATGCTGAGGGTCAGTTATGATTCTTAGCATTGTGGTCATTTTCTTCAGCAAAACTTCAACATACCTCGCAGTCAAGCGTTCTTCTTTCCAGACGCCCTGGGCCTTCCAGCAACCAACTCTCCGAAAAAGGGATGGGTTTACAGGTTCAGGCCACAAGGTGAAATTTTCCAGTGTTTTCGGCTGGAAAAATCCAGACCTGTGTAGATCTGCTACCTGTTAGGTTCTGGTCACAGGAGGCAGGAGACATATTTTTAAATAATACTCCCTAGATTAAATAGACCATCTGAAAAATTTTTTTCTTCCAAGACTTTGCATGTCTTTTAAGAACCGATTAAACTTGACAATTTAAATCTTGTGTCTTAGACCTGCCTAAGGGAAAATTGTGAAAAAGAAACAAATGGACTTTTGGTAAAGTTAGAAGACCAATGGAAAATAGAAGTAACTTAAAGGAAGTTTTTCTCATTATTTTACATAAAAGAAAATGGTCAGCTGAAGCAAACAGAAGTGTCTACTTCACAGTTTAAAGAGAATTGTACTTATACCTTGTCCTATCTTTTGCTTCATAGCTTGCATAATTTGTCTTTCAGCAGAGGGAAAAAATGTTGTTTATTTACGCCTTGACCTAGACAGAGGGAAGGGACTTCAGTGGGAAGATTTTAACATCATGAAGTACTTTGTCAATCAACAAACTGCTTTTCAAAAGTGCTGTATTATTACCCACCCCCCTTATTTTTTCAATGTCACAATTATTTATAGGGCCGGTTGCAGGCTTCACTCTGCTAAAACCACTTCTGGGAGGGCTCTCAGCCCTTAT
Source organism: Grampus griseus (assembly GCF_964374135.1). Taxonomy (NCBI): domain Eukaryota; kingdom Metazoa; phylum Chordata; class Mammalia; order Artiodactyla; family Delphinidae; genus Grampus; species Grampus griseus. The sequence goes on along the minus strand of NC_138997.1, from coordinate 71,079,035 downwards.
CCCAAGCACGATACCACTCAATTAGGCCTCTGCACAGATGTTTGTTCATACGGATCCTGACTCAGCTCTGTGTGTGTGTGTGTGTGTGTGTGTGTGTGTGTGTGTGTGTGTGTGTGTGTTAGTAGTGACAAGGGTTACTCTTAATCTGGGTTTTTCTGGAACATGGAGAGCACAAAGTGATCCTCTTCATTCCTCTGTGCCAATAAGATGGTCCCGATATCACGGGCGACACAAACCCCCTATCCACTGTCCACCCAAATGGGAAGCCGGTGGGGTTCTGATTCACCGTGGCCATGGAAATTGGACCACCCCTGAGAAAAGCACAGACAGGTTGTGCGGGGTCACGAGATCCTCACCAGATATAGACATGCAGGCCTCATGCTCCTTGACATGGCAGGAGTCAGGAAAACTTGGAAAATCTGCTTTGGCCTAAAGTGCATCTGACGTTAGGCGAGGAGACACACTGTAAAGTTAACATCTTACCGGGCACCCTAACGTGGCATGTCCTTAGACATGGTGTGCTCCATCAAAGAGGCAACCTAACAGAGAGGTTAAAAACAAGGACTTGGGAGCCTGCCGGCCTGGATCTGGACCCTGCTCTGCCACTTCTGAGCTGGGGAACCTTGGACCAATTACTTAACCTCTCTGTTTATTTTTCTGTAAAAGGGTGATGTTAATTGTACCTACTTCATAGAGATGGCAGGAGGACCCTCATTTGCAAAGTGCTTAAACCTATGCCTGGTCACTGTTATATCAATGTATGGTGAATAAAATGAATAGATTTGCAGAAACGATTTCATTTCTGGTGCCACCTCTTTTCATCCAGGGATTCTGTTTCATTTAAAAACAGTACTAGGAGTTTTCTTGCTTGTCTGAGATCTTTTATCTTTGTCTTTCAAATTAAATTTATTCAGGTGGGGACAACTTTGCCTTTGGAAGCAGAAACATTGAACAGAGATCATGCATTCATCGCATGAAGAATCTGGGTTAAGATACGAATTCAACACTCAACTGTAAGGGCTTGAGAGAGTTTCTTAAGTTTTCTGAACTCAATTTATTCATTAGCAAGTTGGGGATAATATGAACCTCTTAGGATTATGAAATTAATATACGTTATTGTGGAAAGTACTTGGAAGATAGTCTGGTGGTGGAAAAAATATTCTCTTCCTGATAAGATTCAGCCTGCATTTAACTGATTCTCTTACAATTTTCAAAAGCCTGGTCAAGTATTCATAGTAGATTTGGGGGTGATTTTCTGATGGAAACAGTTGAATCTTTCTATTCCTTGAGTATTGTTACTATTAATATTTTTATTAAATCGTGTGTTTATCTGTTCATTTAATCTGAATCCCCCCCTTCCGATGATATCGGTAAGATCCAAAGAGCTGGTGAAAATTATATGGATTGATAAGAATATTTTGAGAAAGTACATTTCAGGAAACTACTCTGGCTCGTGGTTGTGGCTCTTTTAAGAACTTTGAACAAATGTGTCCTAGGAATTCTCTCACATTTTGGTTGTTTTCAAAACTTCACATCCTTAGGCAGATGTCACCCAGTGCAGCTTGCCTTTTTCAACAGGATTGTTTTTTTGAAAGATGAGCTTTTTAAGAGAGAGTTTTCTATATCTTATTTTCAATTAAAAATTAAGATGTGTCAAAGTTACCCAGGATTTTCAGCTGCCCAACATTTGTCTCATGTATGTTCTTTCTTAACAAAGATTTTTTTTCTCCCCAATGTCAAGTTTAAGATCCCAAATCCTCCTTTAAAATCTATTTCAAATTTTGAGCAAGTTACTCTCCACGGGGTTTGCTGACGCAGGGGCGCCTGTGTTTGTTTTGACAAAGGAATGGCCGTTCCCCAAGTCCTGTTCCTTCATTCTCTGAATGTTTCCCTGGAGAATTCAGCAAACCGACAAACTGTCTCTCCTGGAGAGAAGAATCCAGTAGCCCTTAGTGTGTTTGCCACTCTGTGCTTCTGTCACAGATACACATGCAAATCACAAGCTGCGGAGGGGGGACGGCTGGGATCCCGCAACCCTAGAGGCAGCTCTCAGCCACAGAGACACGATGTCTTTTCTCCAAACAGCTTACAATCAGCCCTGTGCCTCACGTTGCTCCACCAAAAAATTAAAAGGTCTCTGTGGTCTGGCAGGCTGGGAGAATCTTAGAGAAACATTTTAAAGTATGTTGCAAATCATCTTCCTTTCTCAGAGTCACAACGCACATTAGCATATTCAATTCCTCAGTAAAGAAATTCAACTTCACCTCAGGCTACCCGGAATTGTTTAACCTGGAACTCCATTTTTCAATATTATCTCATGAAAAGCTAAGAACTTGGGGTTCCATGGAAGGTACCCTGGAAAATACTCTTTTACATCAAAAATGCACACATGAAATTAGGAGTTTGGGATTAAGAGATACACACCACTATATATAAAATAGATAAAAAACAAGGACGTACTGTATAGTACAGGGAACTATATTCAATATCTTATAATAACCTATAATGGAGAAGAATTATAGATAGATCAATCTTGTTCAATAGCTCCCATCTCTCTTTTTTTTTTAAAGAAGATGACTTTTTAATTAATTAATTAATTAATTTGTTTTTCCTGTGTTGGGTCTTCGTTTCTGTGTGAGGGCTTTCTCCAGTTGCGGTGAGCGGGGGCCACTCTTCATCGCGGTGCGCGGGCCTCTCACTGTCGCGGCCTCTCTTGTTACGGAGCACAGGCTCCAGACGCGCAGGCTCAGTAGCTGTGGCTCACGGGCCTAGCCGCTCCGCGGCATGTGGGATCTTCCCAGACCAGGGCTTGAACCCATGTCCCCTGCATTGGCAGGCAGACTCTCAACCACTGCACCACCAGGGAAGCCCCGCTCCCATCTCTCTTAAAATAAAGGCCAGCCTCTTTAAAAATATTCCACATGGCTCAGCAAGATACGACTCCTGCCTTCACTCAGATTTCAACTTTTCCTGCCTCACATGTTAGAATATAGTCAATTGCCCCTTGCTCCCAGTTCCCACAATACAGTCTCTGTGACTGCCTCTCCCAAAACTCTCTAGCCCAGGGGTCCCCAACCCCCGGGTCGTGGACCGATACTGGTCTGCAGCCTGTTAGGAACCGGGTCACACAGCAGGAGGTGAGCGGAGGACAAGAGAGGGAAGCTTCATCTGCTGCTCCCCATTGCTCCCCATAGCTCCCCATCACTGGCATTACTGCCTGAACCATCCCCCCCATCCCCCCACACCCGTCCTGTGGGAAAAATTGTCTTCCATGAAACTGGCCCCTGGTGCCAAAACGGTTGGGGACCCTGCTCTAGCCCATTCCCTTCCCTCACCCAATTTCCCTGCCCCTGCCCCTGCCCCCAGCCCTATGCCTAGCTGCTTCCCCGTCATCTCTTATGTCATGGTCTAGACATCATTTCTTCCAAGAAGCCTTCCCTGACACTTCCACGAAGGTGGCTTGGCTGACCCTTCTCTGGCCTCCCTTAGCAGCTATACTACCCATTTCACAGCATTCCCTGTGCCTCACTATAAGTGAGTCTCTGTATTGATCTGTCTCCCCCATTGGCTGTAAACTCCACAGGGACAGGAACTCTCTGCATCACTCCCCACCGTACCACCAGGGCCTGGCTCAGAACCTCTACCGTGGCAGCTGTTCAATAAATACATAGTGAAGGAAAGGATCTGTCAGTGGATCGACCTCAGCCTTGTTGCCAAGTGTAAGGGCAAGATTCTATCACCAGATCCCCAAATCTCAAATTCTCATTCCTGAATCTCTCAGATGAATGGCATAATACAATCCAAGACACAGTCTCTCTGAAGTTATCTTCCTCAAACTCTCAGAAAGTGTGAGGCAAGGAGTGAGGACTCCTCTTATTGACAAATCAAGTACAACCTCCTGTGGTCAGCTCTCCTATGCTGGACTCAGCCAGTTAGGGTTATGCTTCCTCCCATCAGACTTCCTAAATAAATCATCAGATTCAAAACGGTTGAACTGGGCCTATACTCAGCCTTCCCAGAAAACCTGCTTCTTGTTCTCATGACAAATCATGCATGCTCTAGGGCTCTAAGAATCCGCTTATTTTTATTTGTCTCATTGCATAATAAAAGACAGACACAGAGTCACACGTGAGCTCAATAACACCCTTATTCTCCCCTGTTCTTGTGCAAACCGAACTGAAGACTTACCCAGCTGCCAAGTTCATATTCTAATAGGATGACACGTAACTATTTCTCTAACGTAATCATGAATCAGTCTGTGTCAGACAGGACTATTCCCCGCAACGCCCTTCCTGGTTGGAAAGCAAAATGTGTAAGCTGGATGGTTTCAGAGAAAAAAAAATTGCTTCTGGCTGCAGAATAAGATGACTGTAGAGTTGACCAACTATACAGTTTGCATGACCAAGAAAAACATGCAAACACACAAAAACACCCCTATGAGATGAATTACTTGAAATTAGGAGGCCTACATTCCTGCGGCCAGATAGCAAAACTATTTTACCCCCTTAAGACATGATGCTAGAGTTAGTCAGACATTTCCAGGATTTTGCTCTGTGGAAAAATATGTTGACCCCGTTGCAGAAAACTGCTCTAAGAGGCACATGTTATAAGCATACCCACTGCAGAATAAAGCTTTTCAGTGGTATTGAGGGGAGGCTCTCTCCACAATCCCTGCCACCACTTCAATGACTGGAATTGTGGAAAGAGTTTTAAGACCATGGAGGGTGGCTCAGAAACGAGATTGTAAAATGACACTCCACCCAATGGTTGGATCCATGACCGTATGCTTTACCCTTTTCAATTCTCTAGGATGTCCAACTCTAGCAAGACAATATACTTCTTTCTGTACTATTGGCTACCCAGCTATCAAAGCTCATTCTTGGCTCTCTGTACCATTGGTGTGTAATACAAATTAAAGGCTATCAAAGAATGTAGGAGATGACTAGTAGGGAATGTCGGTTTTTAGTCCAGTTTCATGGTTCTTTATTCATATTTCTTTGGTAATAAAATTTCCTCAAAAATATAGTATGTTTCCCATCTATCTGCCTCCAGTCAGTTGCGAATGTCAGTTTTTAGATATGATTCTAAAGCCTGATACATTTCTTTGTTCTCTTGCCCTCACGACTCTCTCTTAACTTAATGGCAACCAACTTCGGGCCATCCAGCTTGGGTAGAAAAGCCATATAATCTGACCTTTACTATAAATCTGCATCTTAATAAGACATTGTTTTTCAAAGGGTTTCTCCATCTTATTTCCTACTGCTTGGAGTCTAGAAGCAGATGGCTTTTTAAATCTTTCAGTACCCAAATATCTGAACTCCTTAGATTCATTTTTATTTATGTTTCCAAATCAGCAAATCCTTGTCTGAACTCATCTCTTTCTTCTAATAATACATCCGGTCACAACCAACACACACTATTAACATTCTACCTTCCAAATCTTTTCCTTGAAGTTAAAGAATTGGTAGCTACTTGATCTTCCTGCCACATGAGCTCAGGCACAATTTTAACAAATGTGTTTGTCACTGCAAAACTTGGATCACTGTCTTCCAACCTCCAATGTCACTGCCTGCCATCTGACTACTAAAACAATGTCACTTGACTTAATTAGAGTATTTAGTCCACTTATAATTAGTGTAGTTAATGATATATTGGTGTTTTTATTTAGCATCTTACCATTTATTTTATATGTAACCCATATTTCTTTTGGTCTCTTTTCCTGTCTTTTTGGATTAATATCTTTTATTATTCCATTTTTCTCTTATGCACATTTTACCTCTCGTTTAGTGCTCACTTACATGTTAAAAAATATTTCCTTAACTTTTTATGATCTAAATTACTATTTTTATTAATTCCCATACAATGCCAAAACTTTAGAAAATTTTAACTGCATCTATAACCTTCTCAACTTTTGCATTAATGTTGTCCTGCGTTTTAATTCTATATATATATATACACACATAGAGGGAATATATATAATGATTAATATTATATATAAATATTATATATAATCATATATAAATATATGATTAATATTTTGTCAATATTCATTTATACCTACCCATAGGTGTATAACAACATTTCTGTCGCTCTTTATTTCTTGCAATTCTGGGGTTTCCTCTGCGATCATTTTCCTTCTGTCTTGAGAATTCTCTTTAGAATTTCTCTAATTGAGGTTTGTTGGCAATGAATTCTCTCATTTTTCTTTTCTGAAAATACCGTTTTTTCCTTTGATTTCTGAAGAATATTTTCACTGGGTATAGAATGCTGGGTTGATAGATTTTTCTTTCAGCACTTTAAAGATATCTTTTCATTGTCTTGTAGTCAATTATCAGACTAATTTTTGTTCTTTTGAGGGTAATGTGTGTTTTTTCCTAGCTCTTTTTGAGACTTTTCTCTTTGTCTTTAATTTTCAACTGTCTTACTATGATGTATCTATACGTGGTTTTCTTTGTATTTATTCTGCTTGGGGTTTGCAAAAATATCCTGAATCTGTGGGTGAATATCTTTCATCAGTTGGGAAATATTCTTAACCATTATGTCTTCAAATATTCTTTTGTCCTATTCTCTCTCTGACCCATTATTTCTCTCTCCTCTTTTCCTGGGACTCCAATGACACATACGCTCCACATATCTCAATAATCTTTCCTGCAGTCCCATTCTTTTCTTCTCGCTGTGCTTCTGTTTGGTTATTTTCAATTACCCTGTTCCCATATTTTGCTTTATCCAATTTGCTGTTAAGCCTATCTGATGGGCTCTTAATTCCAGATATTGTTCTTTGCTCCTAGAATTTGATTTTATTCTTTCTTGCAGATTCCAATTCTCTGGTGAAATTCTTTTATCGTATATTTTTCTCTACCTTTTCCTCTATTTTTAAAACATAGTGGTCACAGTTATTTTAAAATCCTTGTTGAGACTCCCCTGGTGGTCCAGTGGTTGGGACTCCATGCTTCCAGTGAGGGGGGCGTGGATTTGATCCCTAGTCAGGGAAGTAATATCCCACATGCTGTGTGGTGCAGTCAAAAAAAAAAAGTTTTTGTTAGCTAACTTCAATGCATGACTATTTCTATGATCTGTTTTATTTCTTGGTTTTTCTTCTTGTCATCCTCTCTTTTGCCATGGCTAATAATTTTTCTGAATGAATGAAGGATATTGCATATTAAAGGGTGTAGGGGCTTCAGATGATGGCAACTTCTTTCAAAGAGGGTTTCAAAACCCTACATTCCACTAGGCCAATAAATGTTGTGTTATATCAAAGTCTGTTGTGGCTCTTGTAATTTAATATATTTCTTGTTTTCTGCTGATCTATTGGCTTTTCAACTGAGACCCTGGTATAGTCTACACAATCCCTCTTCCTGGCAGATCTTGAACACTAACCTTTGCTTTGCAATATTGCCAAAATTCTGGGACTTCCCTGGTGGCTCAGGGGATAGGAATCCACCTGCCAGTGCAGGGGACATGGGTTCGATCCCTGGTCCCAGAAGATCCCACATGCCATGGAGAAAATAAGACTGTGTGTCACAACTACTGAGCCTGCACATCTAGAGCCTGTGCTCCGCAACAAGAGAAGCCCCTACTTGACTAGAGAAAGCCTGTGAGCAGCAACAAAGACCCAACACAGCCAAAAATAAATAAAATGAAATCTTAAAAGAAATAATAAAATAAAAGAATACATCCTTTGAAAAACCAAAAAGATTGCCAAAATTCTGCTCTGATTCTCAAAGTTTCTTGACCTATGTCTGTGACCTCCCACCCAGTACAGCCCCCAAATTATGCAGAAGTCCTGAGGCAAAAGCTGATCATGTGCTTGAGGCCTTCAATTCTCTTCCAAAAGAGGCAACCCTCTTCAGGTATAAACCTGAGATTATTAGCCTTCAGGTTGAGGCCAGAAATGTCAAATACTCCCAGGGTTAAATCTGATGCAGAAGTCAGTTCACTTCTCTGAAGCCGCCCCTCTCTGGAGTCCTACAGTTCTCTTTGCCTCATCAGCTCTCCATGCCTTCAAATCCTTTAGGAGATCTTGATTAAAATGCAGATTCTCAGGCCATGCTCCCAAAAGATTCTTAAAATGTAAGGCTGATGGGCAAGGTCAAGAAATCTGCCAGATGATTTGATGCAGCTGGACTGGGGATTACATGTTAAGAAATACTGACCCAGATACTTGCCGATTATTCCCTCATGGTACCATCTCTATTTGGGAATTTACTTTGTACCTTCTGCAGTTACTGCTGTGAATTCAGATGCTGTTCTGGCTGTCAGGGCACCTTCTAACACCACCCCCAAGAGGCCTCCTCACCATGTGCCAGCTACTGCTCCAGACACCAGAGCCCTGAACCACCCAACACAGAGCGTGTTGCTGCATTCCTTGCTTATCCAGTTGCCATCCCACTACCACTGCAGCCAGAAATCTCAGATGATATCTGCCACATTACACAAGCTCATGGATAATCTCTCCTTTGATTGATGGATGTCAACAAACTCTCAACATGGCTTTTCTTCTCCCACATGTGGCAGGGAAAACTTTAAATGAGGCCTCAGTGCATTTCATCCATGAACTATCATCTGTTTCTCAATGTAAGATTTTATCTGTGACATAGAACAGAGCTTTAGTACTAGAGTATTTTTTTTCTATTCCTGGAATTTTATTCTAAGTTTCTCCCATGGGTGCCATGGGAAACCTATCTCAACTATCTGCAAAAACTTGAGCCTTATCTTCTTTATCCATTCACCTCTCATTGGACATTTAGGTTGTTTCCCTGTCCTGGCTATTGTTCATTGCAGCTATCGTGCTGCAATGAACATTGGGGTACTCAGCTCAGTACTCTGTGATGACTTAGATGGGTGGGATGGAGGGGGGAGGGAGGTCCAAGAGGGAAGGGATATAGGTATACATATAGCTGATTCACTTCATGTACAGCAGAAACTACCACAACATTGTAAAGCAATTTTACTCCAATAAAAAAAAAATTTTAAAAAGAGAGAGAAAAAAAACAAAACAAAACTTGAGCCCTGTTGGTAGGAAAGAACTAAACCCACACTAGACTTCTTGATGAGTGAAACAACAAAATATCTTTATCTGTTTGTTACTTCCAGCCAAAAACATTCTGATTCATGCAAATTTAAGCACACCACAGCAACCACGATGGAAAACAACATCTTGGAGGCACACATCCAGAAGTACAGAGCTCATTCTAGTTAGGAAATAATGTGGAAAAAATAATCAAGAGTTGGTGATATCCAAAGGAGCTCCCTCGTGGCCTAATGGTTAGAATTCTGGGCTTTCACTATTGTGGCCCGGGTTCAATCCCTGGCTGGGGAACTGAGATCCCACAAGCTGCACAGCATGGTCAAAAAAAAAAGAAAGGAGTTGGTGATCTCCTTAGTGTGGACCTCATTCCAAATGAACAAACCTATCCCTTGCATCTAAGTGAGGTTTCATGGCTATAGACAGGATTACTTGTAACCATACATCAAATTGTACTAAACACCATCGCCTCCAGATTCCCATGCTGTAGGTAATAGCCTGGGAAGAACCACAGGAGGAATTAGAAAATAAAGAAGGCAAACAGAAGGTCTGCTGGAAGTCAAGTGTTTGAGGCCACATGTGTCTCGTTATGGGTCATGACTCATTAGACCAACTGCTGTTCTCCCTTGCCTCATTTTTTTTTCCACAGGAGGACAGAGAAATAAAAGCAGGAAAGCTGCTGGAGAATATCCTAACATCCTTTTTTATAGGCTATTTGTTTCTTCTCTTGTATCTATTCATTCTTGGCCAGATGCATTTCAGGTTAGCTCAATACCAATTTACCCTGAAGTGATAAGGCACTTGGTACTTCCTAAATTCTCACCTCAGAAGGTGGAATGTTTGCAATCAGTGCCCTCAAAGAATTCTTTAAAACTCCAGAATCCAGGCTGCTTTGGAATATTACTGAATCCCTCTGGGGATTCTTTATAGATAAAGTACGGCAGAACCTTTTTCTAAAGCGTTGATTTGAATAATTTAGCTTCAAAACCAACAAGGGACTGCCAGAGGGATTTGACTGAGTGGAAGGCCCAAATTCATGTCTACAAAAAGATAATCACTGGGCTTCCCTGGTGGCGCAGTGGTTGAGAGTCCGCCTGCCGAGGCAGGGAACGCGGGTTCGTGCCCCGATCCGGGAAGATCCCACATGCCGCGGAGCGGCTGGGCCCGTGAGCCATGGCCACTGAGCCTGCGCGTCCGGAGCCTGTGCTCCACAACGGGAGGGGCCACAACAGTGAGAGGCCCGCGTAGCACAAAACAAAAAAACAAACAAACAAACAAAAAAAGATAATCACTACCATCTGTTAAACATTTTTTATATACCAGGCACCATGCTAAGCTCTTTACTTGCTCTATCTCTTGTAAACATCACAACAACCCTCTCAGGGTGGTTCTGCTATTCCCTTTTTACTGATGAAAACACTGAGATTCAAAGAATTTGGATTACCTAACTCACACAAAACATGCATAAAGTGGACTAGGAATAAACGAAACAACAGTTTGAAACAGCAGTTCAAACACAGTGATAAATGGCAATGAACACAGCACCATTTGGGCCCCCAAATGAAAGGAGACCTTGCCCCAATTAAGGGAAGCAACTTCTCTTCAACTTCAGCCCCTTTTGCTGTGAGGGTGCCCAGGCCCAGTTTTTCTAAATCTTCAGTCTTTCAAGAGAAAGCAGAAATCCAAATCTTTATGTGAAATTGAAATCTTATTGTTAAATGTTGTCAGCTATTAAAAAGTTTTTCAGCTCTCTGTAGCCAAACAAAATACAGCTGTGGGCTGAATTCAGCTTGTAGGCTGTTTGCAAACTCTGTCCTCTGTCCTGGGCAACTGGGGGTCATTTGGGGTTCTTTTGTTCTCTTAAGGAAACATGGCTCCTTCAACCAGAGGCCAGAGAGTTTTAAATTATCGTCAATGGTTCAATACTGAGGCATAGCCATTACCTGCCCACCCACCTGTCCTTAGAAATACAAAGATCCATGACATTACTCCTGGGACATCCATGCGTAACTTGTGAAATCATTACCCTGTGTGACTTGAGGGATGTGGGTTGACGTAAGGGTGCCCAAGGAAGAAGAAGATACAAGGAAAAAAAGGAAACATGAGCACCCAGAGAAACAGCAGGGCACCCTGCTGAGCGCTGCCCACCCCCATCCCCGGCCCCTGTCTGTTTTCACCATTCGGACCCCTGAAGCCTCACGTTCAGAGCCTCAGCCCACCATTCTTCATTTCTGATTTCTCTCCTCTGAGGAGATAAGGACGACCCAAGGCCTCTCGGTGTGTTTTACATCAAAGGCCACTGAAGGGTCCTGACAGCCTGGATGTCAGGGCTGCAAATAAACCATTAATCACTCTGCCATTGCATGGACATACTTTTCCCAGAGGGCACGAACTTTCTCCAGGTCACTAATATAAACCACATCTTCCCTGAGCCAATGGGGGAGGCAGAGGGGGGTGTTAGAGGGCAGAGAGCAGGCTCCGTCATTGACACACCGTTATTTTCTCTTAACCCTACAGGCCATTGCTATAGTCTTAGCAGATTGTAAATGGTCAATTAAAAAGGAGATGGTTAAAATGAATTAAACAAATGAAGTCACCGTTTCAGGAAACGTGTATACCCCAGAGCAGCTGCTTCCAACCCTCCAAAATTCTCCACCTCTAGATCAAGTACCAAGAGAGAGGCCACAGGGACGTAACAGGACATTAAGGATTTTGCCACTGACCCAAAGCAGAGTGCCTTTGGCCGAGCCCCAGAGTCTGAGTTCCAAGAAGTAGACCCAGGGGAAAGGCATAAAATGCCTTTCGAGGACAGTTTCTCCATTGCACAAGAAGTCAGGATCACCTGACCCATGGTGCTAACTTGGCCAATACACCCACTAGAGGCCCAGTCTCCGGTGCAAATTGGTTCATTCGCTGAGTCTCTCCTGGGGCCAGGCACAGTGAAAACACAGGTGAGGTCCCTGCTCTCCCGGCATTGACATTCTCGTTGGGGCAGGCAGCCCATGAACGGACCGGATAAACCTAGGTAGCGATAAAGCTGTAAAGAGCATAAAACAGGAAGGTGGTGTCAACAGTGATGGCGGTTTTAGTTTGAGTGGAAAGAGGGGAGCTTTCATTCACTCAGCAGCTAAACAAGGTAGGAGGCCCGGGCGGTTACCAAAGAAATAGGAGTGGTGATTCTGTTTAAGGACCTTATGTGTAGCTGGAGAGGTGAGAGAAGTATGTAAGCGTTCGGAAGAAATTATGAATATGCAAAAACCTACATGCAAACCTGCAAATACAGGACGTAAAGCCGTGATCAGGGCAAGCGACAGTGAGGAAGGACAGGTGTCTCAAGAAGATGAGTCTCAGCAGCTGGGGATAAATTGTGCATCGGGTTGTATCTGGGGGATGGGGGGCGTGGGAGGGAAGAGCCTTAAGTCCTTAACGCTGAGCCACTGGGAACAGGGTCAAGATTTGGTACTGGGCTGAGATGCCCAAGCTGAACTGTCAGGCAGAGGAGATAACAAGGTACCAGCCTGAAGTCAGATTTGGAAGGAAGGGCAGAAAGAGACGCAATACCACCCTGGCTTCCAAAGCGCTGCCTGCCTCCCCTGGGGTCTTCCACCTCCCACTCTTGCCGCTGCCACGCTGGCCTCTCGCCCACATTCACCCGGGCTCCACTGGCCCGTGGGGACTTTTGCATCTGCCAATTCCTCTGCTCAGAAAGGGCCTCTTTCAGATCCTCCCATGTCTGGCTCCTTCTCGTCATCTAGCCTCTGCGAGGCTGTAGCTGATCCTTCCTCCCCAATCTCTCCCCATCCCCTCGCCTTCACATATTTTCTTCAGAGCACTTTACTATCTAGCCTCTTTTATTCCTTTATTTGTTTCCTTGTCTGTGTCTGCTTCTCCCCTCTAGAAAGTAAGTCCGGTTTGAGCAGGAAGTTGTATGCTTTGCTCCGCGTCCCCTCCCACTGTTGAAATGCCCCCGGTGCAGAGCAAAAGCTGAAGAGATGCTTGTTTCTCAGAAGCTAAGTGCCTACTCTGCCCCCAGCATCATGCTGGGCTCCTTCCATGACGATGACATCATATGACATCACATTGAATCCTCACGACAGTGCTGAGTGGCAGGTGTTGTCATGCTCATCTTACAGACGAGGAAACTGAGGCCCAGAAAAGCTAACTCACGCAACATCGCAGGGCTAGTAAACAGCAGTGGAACCCAAGTCTGTCAAACCCTGAACTCTCCATCCTTTTCTACCTCACTACTTTCTTTCCACAAGGAAAACAGGAAGTAAAATCAGGGACGTAAAGGAGCTAAATCAGGTTAAGACTTTTGGACCACAGATAGGAACCCATGAAGGTCAGTCCAGCTGTCAGGTAAAGACCAGGAACCCCGGGGGTCAAGACCAGCCGAGGTAAGGATGGAACCCCTGGAACAACGCAGGACTGGGGAAGGAGGTTGCCAACAGAAAGAAGAGGGTAGGACCCTTTAATACCGAGCTGAACCAAGAGCCATCAGCTAAGTACACCCCTGAGTACACCCAGTGCCACTTTCTCCCCCAGAGCGCCAACAGACAGGGGGTAAGCAAAGAGTGGGGAAAGGGCACGTTCAACAGAGTTGGTAAGATTCTGTCATAACATAAGAACTGTGCACTTATTCTCGGTTCATGTCATTCCTAGTTTTGCGTGTTTAACTCTTTCTTTTACACTTAGAAGGTAAGAGATGATGGTTGCTTTTTCAAAAACTCCTTGGCAAAAATAAGAAGTGATAGTCCTTCCTCTTACAGTTTTACTATTTGAAAACTCCAAATGTTTAAGAACCAAGGCACTTTACACCACGGTGTCCCACCCCCAGGGACAGAGGCTGCAAACTGGGGGCTCCTGAGTCAAATTCAGCCCTGATACAGAGGTATTTGGGTTTGGTCACAGTGGATTGTAACATCCTACGTTAACTGACAATATTTCCAATAGGAGAATTTATGCACAAATCTGGATTTCTGGCCTCTCTTTACAGTTCCAGGGATCTGGCTACACCGGGTGTCCACTCCCTCTGGAACGTGGAGCTGGGTGGTGGCGGCCCCCTGTTGGACAGGCACGCTGTCACGTGCTCCCCTCCGCCTGCAGTCTGGTATCTGGGTAGACCGCTGCGGTCATGGCCAAGGTGTCCATGTCTTTTGACACCATGCCCTTTCATTATCATCTTCATACTCCTATGACTCCGGGCTTGCCCGTGTGACTCACTCAGTGGGACCAGAGCAAACGTAAGAACGAGCGGAAGCCTGAACAGTGCTTGCACATGGTGGCTTGTGTCCCTGGCTGCGGAGAACCCTGAGGCCACCGTGTGAACAAACGAAGCTAGCCTGCAGGAGGGGCCGTGAGCAGGCAAATGGAGCCCTCTGGCTGGTAACTCGGGGTTACCCCAGACCGGAAGGCCAAGCTAGACCATCCAGCCCCAGCCGAGCCACCACTGACCACAGTCGCCTGGAGGAGCCCAGGGGAGACCAGAGGGAGAAACACCAAGCAGAGCCCAAACCGAGTTCTATTATTAAATCACCGTTGCCTTAAGCCGTTAGATGAGGTGCTTTGTTACGCTAACTGATAGCACACCCACCCTGGGTCTCACTCACTTACCTTAACACCTGCGTTACGAAAGCACTTGGGTCTGTGGCTCCTGCTTTAAGATATCGAAGACCCTTTCCACGGGCGTATGTGTACACATATACACAGGCATATGTGTACACACACTCACGCAAGCTCATTTATAGGTACCTGATTATTAAGTGACAGCAGGGAATTTAAATTTTTCCCTCCAGCCCCCAGGACAGCACCTGGCACACGGTTGGCCCTTAATAAATACCTTTTGAATGAATAAATGAATTCACAGATGTTTCCCTAAGTAACTTAATTTAAGAGGTAGCCTAGAGGTGGTCACAGCCCCAGGAACTTGGCGCTAGAGGAACCCCCGAGATCATCTCCAGGTAGCATTAAGGATCCTTGAACCCCCATTGCAGCCAGGCCTCTGGCTTCCCAGACAGCCCGCTGTATCTGCTAACATACAGCACATGTGAACTGACTCAGTGGGGATTGAGGTTTGACAGCACTTATAATCACAACCTATTTGTCATTCGCGCTTGGCTTTTCGCTGGCGTTGACGGAGGTCTAGATGGCGAGGGGCTCTCCTACAACAGCCGAGGGAGATACAGCGGAGCTGCGGGTGTTAGCTGAAGAACAGCCACCATGAGAGCTGGGTCCTGCTCGCCTACTGAGTGAGTTGTGACTGTTACTTTTCAAGGAATTAAAAAAAGGAATGCCTTGTGAACAAAACACTGGATACTCTGAAGCCACAGACATGAACACACATCATCCTTGTTTGACCATGAGAGCTTGGTCAGCAGAGGAAACTGCCTCTCTCCTTCTACCATTTTCTTGCTTATTGTTTCCTTTTTCAAAAAGAAGAGATGTTTATTAAGTTAATCAAAGACACTATTCGGGGGAGATGCACAGCAGCCTGGAAACCATGACACTTGGAGAAATGGACAGCAACTCAGAACTGCAAAACTGGACGTCCTAAATTTTAGTGCAGTTGCTTGCTTCGGAATTACTTCGTGACTGAGTCAGCCAGTCTGTCTAAACCCTAGATGGCGTATCTACAAGACGGGGGAAATAATATCCGCTCTGCCGACTTCGTAGGGGTTTTGAGACAATTAAATGAGATGACAGAAGTGAAAATGTCATTCAAACGTTAATAATTACAGAATAAAACCTGGTAATGATCCGTAGGCACAAATACAGGAAGAGAAATGAAATCTGTGCCAGGCCCTCCTACAAAGACACTATGAACCCATCGGAAGCCGTGGGTAGCAGGGCGGAGCATCAACACCAAACCATCAAGGGAGGAAACAGAGAGGAATCAGGACCAGATCAACAGGCTGGATCAGAAACACACAGATGTGGGGCTGGCGGGGAGTCCAGGCCTTCAACGGGACCAGGACACAGAGATGCTGGGGGTCAGCCGCAGACGGGCCAGGGCATGGAACCGACAGCTGCCGTTGTGCCTTGCCCAGTCCCCAGGGTTCCTTCCCGGCTTTCCTCCGGAGGAGCTCCCCGCTCCCTCATTGCGTGCGCCACGCCCACAGCCTAACCAAGCGCTTTCCCTGTGGCCGGACCTAGTCCAATCACATTCCACTTGCCGGGAGTAGAAATCTTTACTGGAATGACACAAGGATGGGGAATATTGGGGGTGAATATATTTCTAGAGAGCACCCTGAAAGACCATTCCCGAGTCCTGCTACCGAAATCTCCAAGGTTGCCTTGTTTTCAGTCCTTTCTGAGGCCTAATTGCTCTGATAAATCAACCTTTCCTTGAGTTTATGAACCACCCAGGATCCTTCCAATATTTTCTCTTTTACTTTTTCTATTTTCTTTTCTTCTTTTTTTTCTCTTAAGTTAACCGGAGTTCAGGACTTCCCTGGTGGCGCAGTGGTTAAGAAACCGCCTGCCAATGCAGGGGACATGGGTTTGAGCCCTGGTCCGGGAAGATCCCACATGCTGCGGAGCAACTAAGCCCGTGCGCCACAACTACTGAGCCTGCGCTCTAGAGCCTGCATGCCACAAATACTAAAGCCCGCGGACCTAGAGCCCATGCTCCGCAACAAGAGAAGCCACCGCAATGAGAAGCCCGCGCACCGCAGCGAAGAGTAGCCCCCGCTCGCTACAACTAGAGAAAGCCCGCACGCAGCAACCAAGACCCAACGCAGCTATAAATAAATCAATTTATTAAACAAACAAACAGAAGTTAACCAAAGTTCATTTCTGCTGCTTATAAGTAAACAAGCAAATGCAAAGAACCCAGGCATCTACCTAAGGTCTAGTTACATAGAAGGGGACAGGTGTCTTGCACACCTTATTGCTCTTGGTGATGTTGACCTCCCCTCCCTGGCCTACCCTGCTTGCTTCTGTGAATTTTCTGACACAATCTGAGAAAAGTGTTGGGCCCCTGAACAGGGAGTTGTGGAAAGACAAGGGCATAAGGTGAATCCAGGCTTAAAGCCAAGCTGCTACCAGAATCTAAGAACAGAGATGGGGCTAAGCAGTGCCGCTCCCTCATAACTAGTGCAGACCAAATCGTCATTAGCACATCATGACTAACTTTACACTCCACAACCTTAAGAGAATCTGAGGAAAGCCACAGTGAGAGAAGTGAGGTAGCATGGAGTGTGGCTAAGGGACTGCCAGGGCCCAAAGCCTTGTTCTGCCTCTCAGGAGCTGTGTGACCTTGGAAAAGTTACTTAACCTCTCTGTTCCATTTTTACCCCCTCTCTAAAATGGAAATGATAATAACACATATGCCTATCTCATGGAGCTGTCATGAGAATAAAATATTTTGGTATTTGTAATGTACCTAGAATCACGTGTGGCACCTAGCAAGGGCCGTATAAGGGTTTGTTAAAATAAATAATCAATGTTTCCCCGAAATCAAAGTTGGGAACCTGAGGTGGTTTATTTAGCCTGGAGAGGAAGTCTTTCAAAAAAGACAAGAAAACCTCTCAATAGCAAATATGAACTTTGCCGAGCTAACCACATGCCTTTTGACATTGGGAAGAGGATCAAAGGAAATTAGCCAACAGGGCCTTTGTGTCATGGTCGTTTGGGGTCAGTTCTATCAATTGACCCTGATTGATTTTATTTGAGAAGAGGAGGATAAGGCTCCCCCAAGGGTAATGAGGCTTTGGCCCACTGGTCCATGCAATGACAAGCTCTCTTAAAACACAGACAGAGGGGACAGCCCCACCCCCTCAGATCCGGGGACTCCGTGTGCTGGTCATTTGTGTGTGTTGCTTGGTAGTCAGGAATACTTATGGGCTCCATCCTTCTCTCTTTTTTGCCATCTCAGCCACTCACTTCCTGCCTCCCCTGATAGTGGGATGCCCTTTTCCCTTGGTGATGGGCACACAGGTGGCAATGTGGGGAGCTGCAGCCCAGCCGCCACGCTGCAGGGGAATCTCCCTGGCTCATGGTTAATGCCGCCTTTTCCAAGGAGCCAGTGCTCCAGCCATCACTCAAGGATGGAAAGTCCCTGCCAGCTCAGTCTCTCTGGTTTTCGTTGGCATATTCTAGCCCTCTGCTCAGTGAAGATGGATTGTAGCACGAAGGCCAGAGAAAGGGAACAAAAAGGGGGAATGTCAATGGTGATATGAGAAAGGACAAGTGAATTAGTAGAACTAGAATTGCTCTTGGCATCAGCTCCCACTTAATTGTTCCTATTTAGCTA
Organism: Grampus griseus; assembly: GCF_964374135.1. Taxonomy (NCBI): domain Eukaryota; kingdom Metazoa; phylum Chordata; class Mammalia; order Artiodactyla; family Delphinidae; genus Grampus; species Grampus griseus. The sequence goes on along the minus strand of NC_138997.1, from coordinate 71,060,757 downwards.
GAAGTATTTGTGGTTTGGCCTGTCAGCAGTTACTTCTTGCTTCTCCATCTGACGGTTTTCCCTGACCTACTTGCTGAAAGATGCTTGGGCAGAGAATCTTTCTCTCCACTGACTTAGATGCTGAAGTGGGGGATCTGCTGGTGGTAGGACCATCAGAGGGCTTCCTTTACTCCTGCTTTGTTCCCACTGGGTCTCCAGAACCATCCCATTTCCTGGCACACATGAGCCTCACTGGCCGTGGCCTGCACACCCGGTCAGTCTCAAATTCCCCCATATTCCTCTCTCCAAATATCTTCCATTTGCTCTCCATTCCTGGCCAATGCACATTTCCCAGCCTTTGTTAGGGTTATTTTAAGACCTTCAGAGACCCTAAGCATTCTTACTTCCGGAGGCTTCACCCCACATCAAAGCAGACATCCTAAACTGCATCCACTTCCATCATTGAATATAATTTCCATTTAATGACGGATGAATTGAGTTGCATATGTCTGACATATGATTACTTTTTATAGATATTTAATTAAACATTTTAATTGCAATTTCACAGCTTTTTATATTTCAGAACCAGAATTTTTTTTTTTTTTTTTTTTTTTTTTTTTTTTGCGGTACGTGGGCCTCTCTCACTGTTGTGGCCTCTCCCGTTGCGGAGCACAGGCTCCAGACGCGCAGGCTCAGCGACCATGGCTCACGGGCCCAGCCGCTCCGCGGCATGTGGGATCTTCCCAGACCGGGGCACGAACCCGTGTCCCCTGCATCGGCAGGCGGACTCTCAACCACTGCGCCACCAGGGAAGCCCCAGAACCAGAATTTTTTTCAAAAGGAAAACACTTTTCCTGTCCTATGAAAATCTCATAGGCCCTAGATATTGTGCCTGTAGTAGATTAAATGGTCCCGTTCTTCAACCAAAGGCAGTGGCTAGAAAGCTAACCGATCTCCTATAGTTTGGGAAACTAAGCAGTACATAAGTCCCCTACACACGAACCTTCAAGTTGTGAACTTTCAAAGCTGCGAATATGCCCAGAGAAAGGACGAAGAGAGACAAGAGGAGGAAGAAGTAACTGAAGAACTGAAGAAATTCATGACGCAGGAAATGGCAAGGGGATTTTCTTTATGTGAGGAGGCCCTGTTAGTTTCTGAGGCACAGGACCCAAACGCAGAACGGTACACGAAGGTTGCAGCAGCCGTTCAGAATGCAAACCAGTGTCACTGTTCAGAATGCAATTCGTCATCTATGATGAGGAAAAAAGAGCTATGACCCACACATCACTGGATCGTTTTTTCAAGAGGGTAGATAGAATGAATCCAGCAAGGGACCATCACCTGTGCCATCGACGTCAGGCGTGAGTGAAATTGCAGCTCGCCCTCCATCACCTATTGCTGACGATCCTTCAGCCCTACCATCTCCCACCTCCTCTCCCTCCTCCAGTCAGTAACTCTTCTTGCCTCTTCACTCAGTGCCAGCCCCTGTGTGCCAAGTATTGTACTGCACTACTGTACCTTCCAAGGTACTGTACTGTACGATTAAAAATGTTTTCTTTATTTTTTGTGTTTGTTTTTTATGTATTATTTGTGTGAAAAGTATTATAAACCTCTTACAGTACAGTACTGTATAGACGATTGTGTTAGTTGGGTACCTAGGCTACCTTTGTTGGACTTACGAACAAATTGGACTTATGAACGCGCTCTCAGAACGGAACTCGTTCATATGTAGGGGACTTACTGCACATTTAGAAACGGTAAATCTGCACTTACTGTGGGATTTTGCTGATCTTAGGGTAAGGAAAACTGTATATGGAAGAGAATATAACTAATGAGGTAAAGATTACACATCTGATTTTATCATCATCATCATAGATTATTATCAATCATAACAACTACCCCTTATGAGTATTTACTGCTTACTAGAGGTTTTGTATGTATCATCTCAGCTAAACTTATAACCTTACACAATAAATATTATCTACATTTTACTAATGAGACAACTAGGGCTGATGGAGTAATGAGAGGCACAGGTGAATTTGACCCTTGGTCCAACTGACTTCACAGCACACGTTTCCTGCCTCACCATGCTGTCTGGTACTTTCTTGTACTCAAATCATCAGACAAGGTAGGCCCATATGTACTTGTGATGGTTAATGTTGTGTGTCAACTTGATGGGGCCATGAGGTGCCCAGATATTTGATGGAATATTATTCAGAATATGTGGGAGTGTTTTTGGATGAGATTAATATGTAAATTGATAGACTGAGTAAAGCAGATTGCCTTCCCTAATGTAGGTGGGCCTCGTCCAATCAGATGAAGGCCTAGATAGAATTTAAAAGGCTGACCCTGCCCTGAATAAGAGGGAATTCCTCTTGCCTAACTACCCTCAAGTTAGGACTCTTTTTTTTTTTTTCTGCCTTTGGATTTGAACTGAAATATTGGCTTTTGAGTCTGGAGCCTGCTGTCCTTCAGATGGGAACTTACACCATTGGCCCTGTTAGTTCTCAAGACTTCAAACTTGGACTAGAACTGCGTATCCGCTCACTTGGGTCCCTGGCTGGCCAATTACTGATCTCGGGATTTGTCAGCCTCCATCATTGCATGAGCCAATTCCTTAGAATAAATCTCTTTATTATAGGTTCATTTCTCTGAAGAATTCTGACTAATATGACACCCCAAGCCTTCAGTCTCTCCTCATAACACATTCTACTATAGGACTTCTGCAAACACCATATGTCAGGAAGCAGTATCTGGAAGACAAAGTTTCCAACTGCAGCTCCTTCCTCCTCTCAGGAAAAAAAAATGAGGCATTAATCATGGTATTATTATTTTATTTTATGTAAAAAAAAAGAGAGAGAGAGAGATGCCCAGCCCAAATTTTAGCTGGCAGAATTAGAATAATAGTTTCTACCTAATCCAATAGAAGTGTGAAAAAACAAGGCAGCAAGGGCTAGGGGAAGTGGTAATCATATCTCTCACTTGGGGTTTGGGGCTTATTTTGAGTATTGTGTTTATGTTTATGTGAGGAGGATAGGATACTACTGGAAATTACAGGCAGGGCAAACTATCCTTCGGCAGGACTCCTCTGCAGACATCCTTACCTGCTTCCAAAATCCATCATCAAAATCAAATATAATGTATGTAAAATAATTATGTAATAGATGAGTTGAGTTGCAATTGACTAGCTGACGTATTATTGCTTTTTGATAGATATTTAAATAAATATATTTAATTGTGGCTACTTTCAGTTCTTCTAGTCAAACAGAGGACAGATACATAGCTTAGGGCAGGAGAAACTAGCTCTGTGTGTGTCTAATACAGAGGCCTGGCCTTGGCAACGTCACACTTAATCCCAGAAATAGCAGGTGTCAGAGCCCCCATTACCACCCGGGTGGAAAGGAAGGCAGTGTTATACGACCCACAGAGGAGAGAGGATTCTGGTCTTCATTCCCAGCTCATAGCTCTGGCTTAGCACCTAATGTGGCACAGCTTGGTCTGATGACCAGGATTATGCTCATAGTTTTTCTATGCTGAGACCAAAAGACGCTAAAGGCAAAGAAAGGAGGTGGCTTGCCCAAAGACATCCAAGTGATGATGATGATGATGAAGAGAAGGAGGAAGAGGACAATTGTACCCACTCCTGCTACATGTACATGCATATACGATTCCTAACCTTCATAACAATCCTATGAGGTAGATGTAATCATCCTCCTCTTATGGTTGAGGAAACTCAGGCTAAGAACGATTGATTAATTTGATCCTAGTCACATAGTTTCTAGTGGTTGAGATGAGAGTTGAACCCATATCTGCTTAGCTCCAAAGTCTTCATACTACTGTTGGATATGTTTCTTTTTTTCACCCTATATATAAAAATAAACGAGATGGCTAAGCCAATCTGAATTGACTGTCCAGCAGCCAACCTCTCTTCCGTGGAATTGTGGATTACATTACCCCAGAGTTAGTAATTGGTGGAGAAGCGTTTTTCCGAGACTTCTGTTTTTGACTCCAACTGTCATGGTGGTTACTGGAGGCTGACGTAATGCAGCTTTCATTGGTTTAATTGTCAGGGAGCCTTAAAATTACCCTGCACTCCTCTCCAAGATCATGTCTCACGGCCTCCAAATTGAAGACTGGGCCACTCTAACTCCTACTCATGTCTTTCCAACACTGCTTTCCAGCACCATTTCTGGCTGGGGAAGGCTATGGTTTTAAATATACTTTTGCATTTTAACTGTCGTGCCCTGTCTGATCAGCCAAGCTATGGCCACAATTGTGTATAATTAGTTAACTTCACTCACTGTCTCTTGTGTTTACAGTTCTCTGCCCAATTCCAAGTGACAAATGGCTGTCCAAAGCCATGGGCTTGACCCCAGGTGACCCTGTGTTTGATTGCCTTCATCCCAGTGCACGGGTCAGCACTCAGAGATTCCCATAGCTCTTGCTCAGCTGCTAATTGATTTCCATGTGAATTCATGGGCCAGTTGGCAGAACTGGGCCATTGGGCACATTGACAGCACAGGCAGGAGGCAGCCTAGGGCAGCCACCACTTTAGAGCAGGTCACTGGCATACTGACTTCAAATAAAGACCTGTACTTAAGGGAACATTGCCCACCCAGTGCCAGGAAGGTAAAATGCTTACTAAGGATTCATATCCCAAGGTTCCCAGACTTCTCCTGAAAGCAGAAATTCAATGAGCAATTCCAAAGTAATAGGACAGGAGTTTCCCCAGTTTTCTTTTCAACCTTTTGTTTGGCTTCTGTGCTAGCTGATGCCAATCAACTGTCAACAAATGAGGAGTAATGCCTAGGTCACACTTCTGTTTTCCATCTGTTTATTTATGCATCATTAATACCTCCACTTTAAGAGTTGTTAATGTATCAAGACAATGTTTGTTCAAGCTCAGTAAAGTGCAGTGAAGAGGGAAGGGTCCTAGATAAGAAGTTGGAGGGCCGGACATGGATCTTAGACCCCCCTCTGCTTCTGACTGGATGTGTACTTCACCTCTGGCCTCAGTTTCTTCATTAGTGAAAGGAGGAGGAGGAGAAGGAGAAGAAGAAAGAGGAGGATGAAATAAAAAGGGAGGGAAGGAGAGAAGAAAGGAAACGAGAGAGGGAGGGAGGGAAACAGGAAGGAAGAAAAGAAGAAGAAAGAAAGCAGTTGGACTAGATAAATGATTTCAAAATTTCCCTCCAGCTTCCTGCTTTGTGTATTTCAAAGTATGGTATCAGGTGAATAAACATTTAAAATTGTTATGTCCTCTTGATGAATTGAGTCCCTTATCATTATAAAGTGACTTTCTTTGTCACTGGAAATATTCTTTGCTCTGAAATTTACTGACTAGTAATATAATGATTCCAGCTTTCTTTTGATTAGTGTTAACATGGTATACATTTTTCCATCTTTTTTATTTTTCATCTATTCTTCATATTTAAACTACCTTTTTTTGTGTTTTTTTTGACTATGTTCTTTTTTTTTTTTAACATCTTTATTGGGGTATAATTGCTTTACAATGTTGTGTTAGTTTCTGCTTTATAACAAAGTGAATCAGTTATACATAAACTACATTTTTTGTAGGCAGTTTATAGTTGGGTCTTTTTTTCCCTCTGCCTTCTAGCTGGGATATTTAAACCATTTACATTTAATGTGATAATTGCTATGGTTGGATTTAAATCTATCATCCTATCTGTTCTTTGTTTCATTTTTGCTCTTTTTTTTTTTTTTTTTTTACTTCTTTTGGATTTCATCTTTTTAGCTATAACTGTTTGTTGTGTTATTGTAATTGTTCATTAGAGGTTATAGTATATATCTTCAACTTATCATATTCTACCTTCAAGTGATATTATTCCACTTCACATATAGTATAAAAACCTTGCAATAGTATACTTCCATTTCTCCCCTCCCAACTTTTATACTATTGTTGTCATACGTTATGCTTTTACTTATGTTATAATCCCCACGTTAATACATTGTTATTTTTTAAACAATCAATTGTTTCTCTTCTTTTAAATATTTATTTATTTATGTGGCTGCACTAGGTCTTAGTTATGGCATGTGGGATCTTCGTTGTGGCACGCAGGATCTTTTAGTTGCGACATGCAGGATCTAGTTCCCTGATCAGGGATTGAACCCAGGCCCTCTGCATTGGGAGCATGGAGTCTTAACCACTGTAGCACCAGGGAAGTTTCCAATTGTTTCTTAAAGAGATTTAAACAAGAAAAAAATCCCTATATATTAATGTTTACTTATGTAGTTGCCATTATCAGTGCTCTTCATTCTTTCGTGTATATCCTTTTTCCACTTGGTACCATTTTCCTTCTGCCTGAAGGACTTCCTTTAACATTTCTTGTAGTGCCAGGACTGCTGCTCCTAAATTCCTTCAGTTTTGTAATTCTTAGAAAGAATATCTGCTGTCATTCTTACCTATGCTCCTCAGTACATAATGTTTTTTTTTCCTCTGGCTTTTTAAAATGCTTTTTCTTTAACACTGGTTTTGAATAATTTGATTATGATGTTACTTGGTCTAGTTTTCTTCATGTTTCTTCATGTTTCTTGGGTTAACTGGTCTTGGATCTGTGGGTTAATAGTTTTTGTCAAATTTGAGACATTTTCAGCCACTGTTTACTCAAATATCTTTTCTTTTCCCCCTCTTTCTTTTGGGGACTCCATTTACACATATATTAGGCTTCTTGAAGTTTTCCCACAGATCTTTGCTGATTATTTCATTTTTAAAAATTATTTTATCTTTCAGTGTTTTATTGTGGATAGTTTCTATTGCTGTGTCTTCAGGTTCACAAATGTTTTCTTCTGCAACATCTAATCTGCTATTAATCCCAGTGTATTTTTAGCATTTATTGTAATTTTCATCTCTAAATGTTCTATTTGAGTCTCTTATACCATCCACGTCTTTAACTTTTGAACATATGTTCTATGTTATAATTACTATCTTAATATCCTTGACTGTTCATTCTAACATTTTTATCAGTCCTGGGTCAATTGCAGTTGACTGATTTCTCTCTCCCCATTATGGGTCATATTTTTATGCTTTTTTGCATGGCTGATAATTTTTGCATGGCTGATAATCTCATCTAAATGAGAGTCATTGCAAATTTTACCCTGTTGGGTGCTGAATATTTTTATACTCCTATAAATATCTTGAGTTTGTTTGGGGGCATATTTAAGTCAGATGGAAAGAGTTTGATCTTTTCGGTTCTTGCTTTAAGATTTTTTAGCTAGGGGCAGAGATTGCTCATTTTAGAACTAATTATTTCCCACTTTGAAGGCAAGAGTCTTCTGTGTACTAAAGAATTCACAAAACTCAAAGAAAACCATCCAATTTAAAAAAGAGAAAAACATTGAACAATTGAGCAGACACTTCTCTTATCTATCAATCTATACAAATGTCAAAAAGGCAGATAAAAATGTGCCCAACATCATTAATTATTAGGGAAATGCAAATTAAAATCACAATGAGATGCCCCTACACACCTATTAGAATGGCTAAAATTTTTTTTAACTGACTATATCAAGTGTTGGTGAGGATGCAGAAGAATAAGAACTCTCTTATACTGCTGGTGGGGATGTAAAATGGCACAACCACTTTGCAAAACGGTTTGGCCGTTTCTTCAAAAGTTAACCATATATCTACCATATGATCTAGCCATTCTACTCCTAAGTAATTACTCAGAAGAAACGAATGAGTGCATACATCCCACAAAAATTTATACATGAATGTTCAAAGGAGTTTCATTTGTAACGGCCCCAAACTGGAAACCACCCAATGTCCAACAACAAGTGAATAAACAACCTGTGGTTAGCTATACAATGAAATACTACCCAGCAATAAAAAGGAATGAACTATAGATACACTCTGCAACTTGAATGGATTGCAAAATAATTACGCTGAGTGAAAGAAACCAGACAAAATAAGAATACGTACTGTATGATTTCATTTATATCATATTCATGAATATGCAAACTGCTGTAAAAGAAAACAGATCTATGTTTCCTTGAGGGCCTGAGGATAGGAGGGACCTGGAGGAGGAAGGAGAAATAGGAGAGAGGAATGGCAAAGGAGCAGAAGGAAACCTTGGGGGGGGGGAGGCTATGAATGTGTTATTTTGATAGTAATGATGATTTTAGAGGTGTATACATATGCCCACACTTACCAAATTGTATACTTTAAACATGTGGAGTTTACGGTATTTCAGTTATATCTCAATAAAGCTGTCAAAAAAAAACCACAAAAAACCACAAGCAGTGACTTAAAGTGGGCTTCCACTGTCCAAATTTAGGACAACCTGTGCAGGAAAAGAAATAGTAATGGCATTGGATAGAATAAAAAAAAATTATTCATGAGTCCATAGTGACACCCAAAAAAGAGAGAAAGAGAGAAAAAGAGAAGTAGGAGGAAGCAAATGTGATGGAGGTTCTTCTTTACAAAAGAATGTCAGCCAACAAACAGAAAGAAAGATGAAATAAGAAAATCACTATTTATCTACTCCCCGTTTAATAATGGATTCAGGTAACGAGGAACGCTAGATGCCAAAATATGGGGTGAAGTCAGCTCTATAAATATTAGCCTACCCACCAAGATAAGATTAAATTACACTCAACTATTCTGCTTTTAAAAGCAGAAAAGTATGTATTGCTTCAGCTCTGCTTTAATTGCTCCTCAAACAATTTGTCTGTTTGTTATTATTGATTCACTAATACAATTGCTTGATTCATGCCTGAATTCCCACTAGACTGTATGTACCAAGAAAGAGAGGATCTGGTCCTTATTTGCTCATCAGACTTCAACAGGGTACCTGGTAAGAGCTAGTTAACTACTTCTGAAATGAATGAGTGAGTGAATGAATGAAGACAACAGACTTATAGTCAACACCATTTTAACTGAACTGCCCTGTGTTACAGCTAGCTATTAGCTGCCCTTGTAAATGCCATGAGGGCAAAAACCTGGCCTATTCTTGTCATAGATTTAGCTACAACCCCTAGAACAGCACCTGGCACATAGTATGCCTTCAGTAAATATTTGCTGAACTAACAACTTAGAATGGGTATCTCCATCAGACTGTAAACTTCGTGAGGGCAAAGACAATCTTTGAAATCCTTCTTTGAAATCCTTCCACGACAAGCACAGAGCTCTGCACATAGTAGGGGCTCAGTAAATACGTGAGAAGGAGCAAATGAATGAATGATGAAGAGTTGAATTCCATCCACACTTTCTTACTAAACTGAGTGAAGACCACAAACATTCAAAGGAGAAGCTGCTCAGGGAAGGTGGAAGTGGAAAGGGCTTTGGGAGACAGCACTGACAGCCGTGTGGATGGAAGGCCAGGCTGGTTGGGGTCCAGCCTGCTGGCAGAGGAGTGGACCCCTGAGAGCCCCACCTGCCGTGGTCCCTTCCTCTCTGCAGCCCCTAGAGCTGGACGCATTCTGACTTTGCCAGGAAAGTGCCACCCACAAACTCCCGCTTCCCCTCCAGAGAGTCCACGGTCAAGTGTTTCGTATTTGGCAGCCGGGCTGACTGAGCCAGCAAAGACTCCAGGAGGAGGGCTCTGTGGAGTCCGGCAAGCAGGGCGTCACCTTTACTTAGTCTGTGAAAGGAAACAGTCCAGAAGAAGAAAGACCATCATCCAGAGAGTCATCAACACCCCAGGATTCTTTTTGGAGATTTGAATCTGAAAGTGGAGGTTTCATTAAAGCACCAACCAAATTTAAAGAAAAAAAATAAAACAAAATGAAGCAGAGAAATCCAAGCTAAACTTTCTGCTAATGATCTTATAATTTAAGGGAGTATTACGCTCTGAAATGGGGCCTTGTCTGAGAGAATCACAGAATTGTATTGTTCGTATGCCCTGTGATTTGTTTTGGACACAGCGCTGCCTGCCACCGCATCTCAAATCTCATTAGAGCAAGTGCTGCTGGAACAAGAAACTTGTCTACAGTCAGAACTACAGACAAAGGTTCACTCATTTAAGTTACACTTTCAACAACTAAATTCCAGTATGGTGAAAGCATTCTTTACCCAGAGTTTATAGTACTGAGTTTGAACTCATCCAAGCTCTTAAATTCAGAGCTTCCAACAAAAGGAAAAGGCAACCTACCACTATCCTTCATTCCCACCTGCAACCCTGTGGGAGAGCCCTGACAGACTAAGAAAAACTCCAGTTTGATTCAGGCTGGATCGGAGTCGATTACTAAGCCATCCAAAGAGAGCAGCAGCTCCTACTCTATTAGATCGCTGAAGAGAAAAAAAATGCCTTATCCCCTTGCTACCCAAACTGCAGATCTTGAACCAGCAGCATCAGTATCAGCTGAGAATTTTTAGAAATGAAAACCTTTGTGACCTTACATTAGGCAATTGTTGCTTAGATATAACACTAAGAGCACAAGCTACAAAAGGAAACGTGGATAAAGGAGATGTCATCAAATTTATGCTTCAAAGGACACTATCAAGAAAATGAAAAGATAACCTCCAAAATGAGAGAAAATATTTGCAAATCATATATCTGATAAGAATCTAATGTCCAGAATATATAAAGAACACTTACAACTCAACAATGAAAATACAGGGAAGTTCCCTGGTGGCCTAGTGGTTAGGATTCTGGGATTTCACTGCCGTGGCCCAGATTCGATCCCTGGTGGGAGAACTGAGATCCTGCAAGCCACACAGTGCAATCAAAAAAAAAACCAAAAACAAAAACAGTAAAAAGACAATGAATGTTTTTAATGTGCAAAGGATTTAAATAGACATTTCTCTAAAGAAGATATATAAATGGCCAAGTAAGCACATGAAAAGATGCTCAACATCATTAGTCATTAGGGAAATGCAAGTCAAAACCACAGTGAAATGCCATTTCGCACCCACTGGAATGGCCATCACACACACACAAATAATCAGACAATAACGAGAGTTAACAAGGACGTGGAGAAAGTGGAACTCTCACACATTGCTGGTGGGGATGTAAAATGGTGCGGCCACTTTAGAAACTAGCTTGGGAGTTCCTCAGAAAGGTAAACATAGAGTTACCATATGGCCCAGCAATTCCACTCCTAGGTATATAGCCACCAGAATTGAAAACATATGTACACACAACTTGTACACAGAGATTCATATTAGCATTATTTATAATAGCCAAGAAGTGGAAACAATCCATTTGTTCATTAATTAATGGATAGAAAAACAAAATGTAGGATATCCATACAATGGAGTCAGCCATCAAAAGGAATGAAGTACTGATACGTGATGCAATATTCATGAACCTTGAAAACATTATGCTTAGCGAAGGAAGCCTGACGCAAAAGGCAGCGTGTTGGACCATTCAACTTACATGAAGTGTCCAGAATAGGCAAAAATCCACAGAGACAGAAAGTAGTTTAGAGTTAGTCAGAGACTGGAGGGAGGGGAAGCAGGGAGGAACTACCAATGGGTACAAGGTTTCTCTTTGGTGTGAGGAAGATGTTCTGGAATTAGACGGTAGTGATGGTCACAAACTGTGTGGATATACTAAAAATCACTGAATGCTACACTTTAAGTGGTGAATTTTATGGTAGGTTAATTATATCAGAATAAAAATGAAATAAAAAGAAAGAAAACGTAGGCCCCAACTCAGACTCCCTGCATTACTATCTATATTTTAACAAGATCCTCATATAATATGAACGCACATTAATGTTTGAGAAGCACTCCTCTAGCACTCTGGATCCCATACGTGGCTAAAATTTGGAATCACCCAGGGAGATTTCAAAACTGCTCCATGACCTGGTAAGTTGTCTTTCTGTGTCTTATCTGCCCAACTCACATACAAGCCCATGAGATGTGTGGGGTGGACCTCATGGCCCTTGATGGTTAGCACTATTTACAAGACATCTCTCGGTTCTCAAGCACACTTATTGCTTCATTTAAGAGCAAGGACTCTGGGCCAGGTTACCTCATTCAAATTGTAGCTGTGCCACTGATTAGCAGTGAAACCTTGAACAAATGACTTATCTTCTCATGCCTCAGTTTTCTCATTTGTAAAATGGGGATAATAATACAGCTACTTCATATAGGAATAAATTACTTCATATATATATAAAGCACTTAGAATAATACCTGGTATAGAGTAAGCATTATGTATATGTATTAGATATTATTATATAAGCAAATATCCTTTTATAAAATATTTATTGTATGGTATGTTATTATACATTGTATATTATTATTATATATATAATACTAGCAACTATGGAACCCTGGCCATGTGTGCAGGCACCGAGCTTGTGTTTTACATTATTTTATGTAATTATCCCAATTATTCTAAAAGATAGGAATTCATTCAGCAAATAGTTATTAAGCATCTGTCAACCATATACCTGACCCAGATGTGAAACTGAAATCAGTTCAGGTTGCTATAACACAATACCACAGACGGGTGGTATTATAAATAGCAGAAATTTCTTTCTCACAGTTCTAGAGGCTGGGAATTCCAAGATCGAGGCGTTGGCATGTTTGGTGTCTAGTGAAGGCTCACTTCCTGCTCCATAGACATAGATGGCGGTCTTCTGGCTGTGTCCTGACATGATGGAAGGGGTGAGGGAGACTCTGTGGAGTCTCTGTTACAAGGGCACTAATCCCATCATGAGGGCTCCACCCTCATGATCTAATCCCCTCCCGAAGACCCCACCTCCTAATAGCATCAAGTTTGAGGTTAAGATTTCAACATAGGGATTCTGAGGGGACAGGAACATTCAGTCCATAGCACCAGGGAAGTTAAGAGACCCACCCAGGGTCACAGAGCCTATGAGCAGGGAAGCCCAGCCTGACTCCAGAATTTTGGTTCTTGCCTATCACCTTCTGTGGCCTCCCTTCAAAAGCATACAACCTGGTAGGAGAAATGCAAAGACAAGTGGTCAACTGGGTACAGGCACGTGCGGGAAGGAGGCCTGGGGGTGCCCAGCAAGGACATTTGGGGTGGCCCTGTGTGTGGCACTAACAGAGATTGGTGCATTGTGTGGGGAGGAGGGGCAGGCAGAGGGTCTGCTGTGATCACGCTCCTTCTTTCAGGGCATGAAACCCCTCCGGGAACACAAAGGCGAGTGTGCAGTCTTCTCTATGAGCCGGGCAGACGCCCGTGTTCCAGAAGGCCCCATGTCATGAACAGGACAGCAGCAGCTCCCACGGTCAGTGCCGGCCTCAGCTCCCAGGACACACAGAGCTTGTCGCCCGGTCTGCCAACGCCTCAACCACCGAAGCAGAGCCACAAAGCCTGACCTAAGCGCCCACCTCCCCCCGATTGGTCTGCCTCTTTTCTTGGGGACTTTATGCTTTAATGCTGCTGAATGCAGAAGAAAAGAGAAATTTAAACACAACCCAAAATGACTGTGAACAAGTTGCCCAAATTCGCCATTGTCCCATGTCCTCACAGAACCCCTAACCTCAACTGCAGATCACCTCAAACTGCCGGAAGTTCTCTCTGCCCCTTTCCAAAAGCCTGAAAAACAAAGTCCCTCATGGACTCTACTCTTGCCATTATTCAAACACAAGCGATGTTTAAATAATCACTGTTCGTCTATATTCGGATTTCAAAGTGGACTTCCCCCCCATCCAGATGTTACTGCTTATGTGACTGTCTTCGTTCAGAGAAACAGCGCGGAGGACCCAGTCTCTGGGGCACTTTTCTGTAACTCACCACTCGGCTGTTCTCTTTCCAAAAAAAAAAAAACAAGGACTGTTTTTGATGTAAAACACTAGTTGTTTCGGAACTGTGGCATTTCTCCTTGCTAAACTTTCTCCTCACTTACCTTGCCCAGCCAAAAGGCTCTCTCCTAATGGAACTGCTGGAACCCCTTACCCTCCATTAAAATGCTAATCTGTTTCAGAGGGGAGGGAAGAGAGAGAGAGAGAGATAACTGAGTGGGTAAATGGACTCAGAAAGAATGAAATGTTGTGAAGACATCCCCGTGTGTGTGTGTGTGTGTGTGTGTGCGTGCGCGCACGTGCACACGCGCGTGTGTTTGGGGGATGGTAGGCAGAGAGTAGGCAGGGGGATCAGAATCATATTTTGGCAGCATTTTCACAAAACAAGGAATCACCAGTCTAGCTACTTGATTAAATCATAATCACGTTGGGTTTGATCTAATCTTGACTTTAAGAGTTTTGCATGGGCACCAGGATTGGCAGTCAATGGGACATGCGTCTATGTATGACTCTCTTCCTTAAGTTTGTTATGATTAGATCAACTATGGGCTTTTATAAAAGTAAAAATTTTCAAGTAAGCACTAATCAACTCACCACGTTAAGGTAGTGACTCTTTTTCTGTCCTCGTGTCCTTTCCACGCTGTTAAACATATTGCCTGGATACGCTCTATCTGATCTGATTCCAGAACACCCAGTCAAGCCTGGGTGCAGGAGTTGGTGGTTTGGGGGGCAGGGGAAGAGCAGTCAGGTAGAAAACTCATCAAGTCAAAATACCTGTGTTCATAGCCTGGCTTCATCAGTCACCAGTCTTTATCATTGGAACAAATCACATAACTTCTGTGAGTAGAGGCTTTCTCCTTCTCTAAAGGGAGTATAACACGCCTAATTTGCAGGGAAGATTAGTGGTAATATGTAAAAAGTATAGTTATTTTTATAATCTATAATTTTCCCTGGTTAGTGTTTAATTGAGGCATACAGACCATTTGCTTTCTTCTTGTTTCACCTAGCCATGCTGTTAAATGCACATGCACAGTCTTTCCACAAATGTTTGTACTACAGAGTAGCATTCTTGCATCACAGATCAAAAGACTAAAATATACTTTCTTCCTAAAAGTAATAGAAGGCACAGCCATTGCTCTGACAGAGAGCAGCTGCATAAAAGAATAATGGCCACAACAATGACAATCACTTTGTTGTCAACATCTTTATTGGAGTATAATTGCTTTACAATGTTGTGTTAGTTTCTGCTGTATAACAAAGTGAATCAGCTATATGCGTATGTATGTCCCCTCCCTCTTGCATCTCCCTCCCACCCTCCCTATCCCACCCCTCTAGGTGGTCACAAAGCATGGATCTCCCTGTGCTATGCAGCTGCTTCCCACTAGCTATCTATTTTACATTTGGTAGTGTGTATATGTCAATGTTACTCTCTCATTTCGTCCCAGCTTACCCTTCCCTCTCCCTGTGTCCTCAAGTCCATTCTCTATGTCTGTGTCTTTGCTCCTGTCCAGCCCCTAGGTTCATCAGAACCCTTTTTTTTATTTAGATTCCATATACATGTGTTAGCATTATGGGATTTGTTTTTCTCTTTCTGACTTCCTTCACTCTGTACGACAGACTCTAGGTCCACCAACCTCACTACAAATAACTCAGTTTTCTTCCTTTCTATGGCTGAGTAATATTCCATTGTATATATTGCCACATCCTCTTTATCCATTCATCTGTTGATGAACACTTAGGTTGCTTCCATGTCCTGGCTATTGTAAATAGAGCTGCAATGAACATTGTGGTACATGACTCTTTTTGAATTATGGTTTTCTCAGGGTATATGTCAGTAGTGGGATTGCTGGGTCCTATGGTAGTTTTATTTTTAGTTTTTTAGGGAACCTCCATACTGTTCTCCATAGTGGCTGTATCCATTTACATTCCCACCAACAGTGCAAGAGGGCTCCCTTTTCTCCACACCCTCTCCAGCATTTATTGTTTGTAGATTTTTTGATGATGGCCATTCTGACCAGTGTGAGATGATAGCTCATTGTAGCTTTGATTTGCTTTTCTCTAATTATTAGTGATGTTGAGCATGTTTTCATGTGTTTGTTGGCAATCTGTATATCTTCTTTGGAGAGATGTCTATTTAGGTCTTCTGCCCATTTTTGGATTGGGTTATTTGTTCTTTTGATATTGAGCTGCATGAGCTGCTTGTATAGTTTGAAGATTAATCCTTTGTCATTCGTCTCATTTGCAAATATTTTCTCCCATTCTGAGGGTTGTCTTTTCATCTTGTTTATTGTTTCCTTTGCTGTGCAAAAGGTTTTAAGTTTCATTAGGTCCCATCCCATTTATTTATTTTTGTTTTTATTTCCGTTTCTCTAGGAGGTGGGTCAAAAAGGATCTTGCTGTGATTTATATCAAAGAGTGTTCTTCCTATGTTTTCCTCTAAGAGTTTGATAGTGTCTGGCCTTACATTTAGGTCTTTAATCCATTTTGAGTTTATTTTTGTGAATGGTGTTAGGAAGTGTTCTAATTTCATTCTTTTACATGTAGCTGTTCAGTTTTCCCAGCACCACTTATTGAAGAGGCTGTCTTTTCTCCATTGTATACTCTTGCCTCCTTTATCAAAGATAAGGTAACCATATGTGCATAGGTTTATCTCTGGGCTTTCTATCCTGTTCCATTGATCTATATTTCTGTTTTTGTGCCAGTACTATACTGTCTTATTACTGTAGCTTTGTAGTATGGTCTAAAGTGAGGGAGCCTGATTCCTCCAGATCTGTTTTTCTTTCTCAAGATTGCTTTGGCTATTCAGGGTCTTTTGTGTTTCCATACAAATTGTAAATTTTTTGTTCTAGTTCTGTGAAAAATGTCATTGGTAGTTTGATAGGGATTGCACTGAATCTGCAGATTGCTTTGGGTAGTAGAGTCATTTTCACAATGTTGATTCTTCCAATCCAAGAACATGGTATATCTCTCCATCTGTTGGTATCATCTTTAATTTCTTTCATCAGTGTCTTATAGTTTTCTTCATACAGGCCTTTTGTCTCCTTAGGCAGGTTTACTCCTAGGTATTTTATTCTTTTTGTTGCAATAATAAATGGGAGTGTTTCCTTAATTTCTCTTTCAGATTTTTCATCATTACTGTATAGGAATACAAGAGATTTCTGAGCATTAATTTCAGTATCCTGCTACTTTACCAAATTCATTGATTAGTTGTAGTAGTTTTCTGGTAGCATCTTTAGGATTCTCTATGTATAGTATTATCTCATCAGCAAACAGTGACAGTTTTACTTCTTCTTTTCCAGTTTGGATTCCTTTTATTTCTTTTTCTCCTCTGATTGCTGTGGCTAAAACTTCCAAAACTATGTTGAATAAGAGTGGTGAGAGTGGGCAACCTTGTCTTG
Organism: Grampus griseus; assembly: GCF_964374135.1. Classification (NCBI taxonomy): domain Eukaryota; kingdom Metazoa; phylum Chordata; class Mammalia; order Artiodactyla; family Delphinidae; genus Grampus; species Grampus griseus. The sequence continues at coordinate 71,043,696 of NC_138997.1, read as the reverse complement.
TTCCTGATCTTAGAGGAAATGTTTTCAGTTTTTCACCATTGAAAACGATGTTGGCGGTGGGTTTGTCATATATGGCCTTTATTATGTTGAGGTACGTTCCCTCTATGCCTACTTTCTGGAGAGTTTTTATCACAAATGGGTGTTGAATTTTGTTGAATGCTATTTCTGCATCTATTGAGATGATCATGTGGTTTTTATTCTTCAATTTGTTAACATGATGTATCACATTGATTGTTTTGCATATATTGAAGAATCCTTGCATTCCTGGGATAAACCCCACTTGATCATGGTGTATGATCCTTTTAATGTGCTGTTGGATTCTATTTGCTAGTATTCTATTGAGGATTTTTTCATCTATGTTCATCAGAGATATTGGCCTGTAGTTTCCTTTTTTTGTGACATCTTTTTCTGGTTTTTATATCAAGGTGATGGTGGCCTTTTAGAATCAGTTTGGGAGCGTTCCTCTCTCTGCTATATTTTGGAAGAGTTGGAGAAGGATAGGTGTTAGCTCTTCTCTAAATGTTTGATAGAATTCACCTGTGAAGCCATCTGGTCCTGTGCTTTTGTTTGTTGGAAGATTTTTAATCACAGTTTCAATTTCAGTGCTTGTGATTGGTCTGTTTATATTTTCTATTTCTTCCTGGTTCAGTCTCAGAAGGTTGTGCATTTCTAAGAATTTGTCAATTTCTTCCAGGTTGTCCATTTTATTGGCCTACAGGTGCTTGTAGTAATCTCTCATGATCCTTTGTATTTCTGCAGTGTCAGTTGTTACTTCTCCTTTTTCATTTCTAATTCTGTTGATTTAAGTCTTCTCCCTTTTTTTCTTGATGAGTCTGGCTAATGGTTTATCAATGTTGTTTATCTTCTCAAAGAACCAGCTTTTAGTTTTATTGATCTTTGCTATCATTTCCTTCATTTCTTTTTTATTTATTTCTAATGTGATCTTTATGATTTCTTTCTTTCTGCTAACTTTGGGGGGGGGGTTGTTCTTCTTTCTCTAATTGCTTTAGGTATAAGGTTAGGTTTTTTATTTGAGATGTTTCTTGTTTCTTGAGGTAGGATTGCATTGCTATAAACTTCCCTCTTAGAACTGTTTTTGCTGCATCCCGTAGGTTTTGGTTTGTCGTGTTTTCATTGTCATTTGTTTCTAGGTATTTTTGATTTCCTCTTTGATTTCTTCAGTGATCTATTGGTTATTTAGTAGTGTACTGTTTCGCCTCCATGTGTTTGTGTGTTTTACAGTTTTTTTTCCTGTAATTCATATCTAGTCTCATAGCATTGTGGTCAGAAAAGATACTTGATATGATTTCAATTTTCTTAAATTTACCAAGGCTTGATTTGTGACCCAAGATATGATTTATCCTGGAGAATGTTCCATGAGCATTGAGAAGAAAGTGTATTCTGTTGTTTTTGGATGGAATGTCCTATAAATATCAATTAAGTCCAGCTTGTTTAATGTATCATTTAAAGCTTGTGTTTCCTTATTTATTTTCATTTTGGATGATCCGTCCATTGGTGGAAGTGGGATGTTAAAGTCCCCTATTATGATTGTGTTACTGTTGATTTCCCCTTTTATGACTGTTAGCATTTGTCTTATGTATTGAGGTGCTCCTATGTTGGGTGCATAAATATTTACAATTGTTATATATTCTTTTTGGATTGATCCCTTGATCATTATGTAGTGCCCTTCTTTGTCTCTTGTAATAGTCTTTATTTTAAATTCTATTTTGTCTGATATGAGAATTGCTACTCCAGCTTTCTTTTGATTTCCATTTGCATGGACTATCTTTTTCCATCCCCTCACTTTCAGTCTGTATGTGTCCCTAGGTCTGAAGTGTGTCTCTTGTAAACAGCATATATATGGGTCTTGTATTTTTATCCATTCAGCCAGTCTATTTCTTTTGGTGGGAGCATTTAATCCATTTACATTTAAGGTAATTATCGATATGTATGTTCTTATTACCATTTTCTTAATTGTTTTGGATTTGTTTCTATAGGTCTTTTCCTTCTCTTGTGTTTCCTGCCTAGAGAAGTTATTTGTTATATGTTATTTGTTATATGTTATTTAGAAGTTATTTGTTATATGTTATATGTTATATGTTATATAACATATGTTATATGTTATATGTTATTTGTTGCTTTTCCCTTGCTCCTTTTAATGTTTTTTCTTTGTATTTAATTTTTGATAGTTTGATTAATATGTGTCTTGGCGTGTTTCTCTTTGGGTTTATCCTGTATGGGACTCTCTGTGCTTCCTGGACTTGATTGACTACTTCACTTCCCACGTTAGGGACGTTTTTGACTATAATCTCTTCAAATATTTTCTCAGACCCTTTCTTTTTCTCTTCTTCTTCTGGGACCCCTATAATTCAAATGTTGGTGCGTTTAATTTCCCAGAGGTCTCTGAGACTGTCCTCAGTTCTTTTCATTCTTTTTTCTTTTTCTGCTCTTTGGCAGTTATTTCCACCATTTTATCTTCCAACTCACTTATCTGCTCCTCTGCCTCAGTTATTCTGCTATTGATTCCTTCTAGAGTATTTTTAATTTCAGTAATTGTATTGTTCATCACTGTTTGTTTGCTCTTTAGTTCTTCTAGATCCTTGTTAAATGTTTCTTGTATTTTCTCCATTCTGTTTCTGAGATTCTGGATCATCTTTACTATCTTTACTTTGAATTCTTTTCCAGGTAGGTTGCCTATTTCGTCTTCATTTATTTGGTCTTGTAGGTTTTTACCTTGCTCCTTCGTCTGTAACATATTTTTTTGTCGTTTCATTTTTCTTTTTTCTTTTGATGGGTGATGCTGTATTCCTGTCTTACTGGTTGTTTGGCCTGAGACCTCTAACGCTGGAGTTTGCAGGCAGTTGGATAGAGCCGGTTCTTGGTGCTGAGATGAGGACCTCTGGGAAGCCTCATTCCCATTAATATTCCCTGGGGTCGAAGGTTCCCTGTTAGTCCAGTGGTTTGGACTCAGAGCTCCCGCCATGGGAGCTCGGGCCAACATCTGGCCTGGGAACCAAGATCCCCCAAGCTGGATTCTTGCTGGGGGTTCCTCCCATTCCCTTAGGTATCCATGGTCCCCCACCGGTGCCTGGTAGGTGCCCTAGTTGTGCGGAGACACGAATTCCACATCCTCCTAGTATGCCATCTTAACTCCCCACTACCAATAATGACTTTTCTTAGGCATTGAACTAAGCACCCTTCAAGCCGCACAGCAGAATTTCCCAACCGTGGCACCCTTGACATTGGGGCCAGATCCTTCCTCATTGTGGGGCCATCCTGTGCCTTGTAGGATATGTAGCAGCTTCCCTGGCCTCTCCCGGCTAGCTACCAGCGGCGACCAGTCCACTCCACCACACTTGTGATGTGGCCTCAAAAATGTCTCCTGATGTTGCCAAATATCTGCTGGGGGGCAAAATCATCCCCCATTGAGAACCACTGGCTTAGAGCATTTAATATTCACAATGAACAGGTGAGGCTGGGACGATTGATATTCCCATCTTAGAAGTGAAGAGGCTGAGCGTCTGTGCAGCTAAGTGAGGGAACCAGACAAGCCTATACCTGCTCCACCCACAAAACTGGAGAAGAGTCGCTTGGACCATCTCCAGTCTCATTTGTAGAGGCCTGGGGAGGTGGAGGAGGGACAAGAGGAAGAGCAAGATGTGCTTTCAGGAAAGGGGACAACTGCTTCCTTCCCATGTCCACCATGGAGACAGACATGTCCTGCCCAACCTGGGGCAGCCAGTGAAGCCAGGTGGGACCAAGGCGGAGTAGGTGTCCCGGGAGCCACGATGAGAGAACGCTTCAGGGAAGGATTGGCAACTGTGTCTACTGCTGCCCATCACCTGATTTCAGGAAACTTAGCTCAGAGATCTGGCCAGTGAGGAGGCCACAGGTGACTCTGCAAAGTTAGTCAAGAGTTTCTAACAATTTGTATTAATATATTATGAAAGCCATGTATATGCTATTATTATTTTCAATTAAAAAATAAACCTTCATAGGAAGGCCATGTTTATCCCCATTAAAAGCATTTCTAATTCCAATTATAGTATAAAATAGAGCAGCACCTTATGATGAATGTTCTGCAAAAGAGGATCCTGGATTCTGGGACCCCCTCCTCCTTTGGAACAAGTTTGAGATCCTGGGAACAGTGACTTAGTGGGAGACAGACATTTGCCTGAGGGAAGAACTGGTCTCCACTTCCCACACAAAAAGGGGCACAGCCATCGCTCCAGAACCAGACCAGGACGTGAAGGCCTAACATAAACCATTGTCCATGCCCAGTGGCCACCAGTACAGAGGATTCAAAGGCAGGACTGTCCTGGAAAATTCCAAATGTGAGACAGCCGAGGCCCACCTTCCATAAATGAAAGAGGAGAACTGTTCACTCGAGCCAAATATAAAACACATGATAATGGTAAAAATGTTTGTTTTTACCTTATTAAATTGTGAGGTAACTTCCTTTCTGACTGCATGATTAAACTCGGAATTGCAGCCAATCTATGAGATTTGTGATGCAAACTGTCCCCTGTAATAAATGGTGGCATAAAATGAGCTGTGGGTAAAATGGCATAAGGAAAACTGTTGACCTTGGATCCCCTGCCGATTGCTGCCTGGAACACAGAGTGCATCCACAGTAACATTGTTACCATTACATTTAGTACGTTCAAGGGGTCCTAAGTGACTCCCTGGGAGGAGCAGTTAACTGCCTTTGGGTGTTTTCTATTTTCTCCCTCTCTCTTTTTTTTAATGCCAAAATTTTTACTCTGAAAATCCCTGTTCCCGCTAACTGAAAAGTAACAGTCTTTCTGAGGAAAGAAAGGCAACGTTCAAAATGAATTCTTCACTGCTATCACTTTACCAACTCTGCTTCCAGTTGGAGTAGCCTGAGGTAGACAACCCTAGGGGAGCCAGTTGCCCATAATCTCCTATTCATTCTCCAACTTCCTCTCCATCATCACCCCTCTCCCATCAAAGAACAACCCTACTCATCCCTCCCGTTTTGTTTCCAGCGTTGTCGGAGTGGTGTATAGTTTATGAGGCGCTTTGGCAAACAGGGTTTCCCACAAGTTAGGAGACCTAAGCCACTTCCTTTGACTGAGGCTGCCAGCATACTCAAAATGAAGGGGGAAAAGGCCAAAAGAAAGTTATAAAAAATTATGGAACTGTTAAAACATTCATACTGGGCAACTATTACTTTTAATGTGCATGCACAAATGCCATTCAATGCAACACAACTGCATCTCATTGATAGTGTAGGTACATACATGTGTGTGTATAATTTTCAAAAATATAAATTTGAGACAATTTGTGAATGTGAGGCCAAAGGGCTTCCTTGGTTCCTCTCTCCACCCCATTCGTCTACCCACTCAGCCCAGCTCACATCTATGGGATGGTTGCTCTTCTCAATAAGCCTTTATGCAGAGGAAGAGTGTGTATTCATAGTTTTCCACTTGATAAAGAAGGACACTAAAGCCTGGAAGGTTGGGTGAGACTTCTGAGATTGCAAAGCTGAGTGGTGAGCAAGGAATCGAACCTAGGTCTTCGTACTCCAAAATCACAGTTCTTTCTACTATGGGGCCTTCCGTCGTCTTCCAAAATGCTTTCCCCAAATACTGAGAATTCACTATGGTTCTCTTCTTTAGAAAGAGGCAGATAGCACCCAGTGGCACATAATTAAAGAACAAACGTGCGTAAACTGCATGGTAATGGAGGAAATTCAAATGGGGGTAGAGGAGGAAGACAGTCTCAGTCCCAGGACGGCAGCTCCCCCAAGACCAGCAACCTGCTCTGTTCTGAACTTCATAAACTCTGTACTGCGCTGTCTCCCAGGCCATCTGAGCATAGTAAGAGTTCATTCATCCAGCCAACATTTATCGTGTGGACCATGTGCTGGGTGCTGGGTGCTGGGCAGCAGGCTGCTAAGATGACTCAGGAATTCTTTCTGACCTCCAGGTACCCGAGGCTCATAGAAGCGACATGGAAAAGACAGCAGGTACCCACAGGATACACTGGGCCATCAGGCAATCATTTCAAACTAATTCCAACAATAGAAACTGTTTGAATAAAAAAAAATTCCATAAAATAGACTTCTATACAAACACTGGTAGAATTGTAGGTCTTTTTTTAAAATTGAGGCATAATTGACATATAACATTATATTGGTTTCAGATGTCTAACGTAATAATTCAATACTTGGACATATTGCAAAATGATCACCACAGTAAGTCTAGTTAACATGCATCACCACACACAGTTACACATTTTCTTTCTTACGGTGAGAACTTTTAAGATCTATCTACTCTCCTAGCAGCTGTACATACAATACAGTTTATTAACTATAGTCACCATGCTGTACTTTACATCCCCAGGACTCCTTTATTTTCCATCTCTAAGTTTGTACCTTTGGGCCTCCTTCACCCTTTTTGCCCACCTCCCTCCTCCACAACAATTGTAAGGTTTTATTAAAAAGATGAGCCCAAGTATTTTTAAGTGACTAACACATCTTTAAAATGGAATGTAGAATATGTTCTCTATGTAGATCTAAAATATAGATAATCTAAATACAGAAGGAAATACACCAAAATATTAGCAGAAGGTGTCTCTGAGTGGTGGGATTATGCATGGTTTTAATGGATTTCTAATTTGAGTTTATCTATGTTTTCAAATTTAATAAAAAAACATGTTTTACTCTTGGAATAAGTAAAGACACAGTAATGATCAGTTTGGCTACATCTGCCAAGAATGTCACAGATCACAAAGGAAACCTTATTGTCATGTCCAGCAAAAAGAATCAGTAAGGAAATTATGTAAACAGTATGCTCTCTACTTTATATTTTAAAACAATAATAAAAGGGGAAAAATCAAACCCTGAAGGACTGGAAGGTAATATGCTAAAATGTGACAGATGTTGTCTTTGGAGAGTAATTTTTTATCTCCATTTTCATGCCTTTTTTTCAAGTTTTCTACAATAAGCATGAATTGCTTACATGGTGTTAGAAATTAAACAGTAAGTGATTAAGCAGAAATGAACTACAGGGGGCTTCCCTGGTGGCGCAGTGGTTAAGAATCCGCCTGCCAATGCAGGGGACACGGGTTCGAGCCCTGGTCCGGGAAGATCCCACATGCCGCAGAGCAACTAAGCCCGTGCGCCACAACTACTGAGCCTGCACTCTAGAGCCCACTAGCCACAACTACTGAGTCCACGTGCCACAACTACTGAGCCCGTGCGCCTAGAGCCCATGGTCTGCAGCAAGAGAAGGCACAGCAGTGAGTAGCCTGAGCACCGCAAGGAAGAGCCGACCCCGCTCGCCGAAACTAGAGAAAGCCCGTGGGCAGCGATGAAGACCCAATGCAGCCAAAAATAAATTTTAAAAATAATAAAAAATAATAGATAAATTAAAAAAAAGAAATGAACTACAGGAGTGAGGAAAAGGTTAGAGTGGATATTGATGTTTCTGAGAAGTGTAAGAGGCCACCCCAGGGTGGCAATATTTGGGCCTCTGACTACCACAAAAAGTGGATTTTTCCACCCAAAAGAGATTAAAATACCCTCCCCGTTACCAGAACACACCAAAAATGTTATTTTAAAATTATCTTGGCAGAGGTGAGAGACCTAAGAATGCAAAGATACAGAATGAGTCAGCCGAGGCAGAGAGACAGCTGTAGCAACACAGCCACTTCTGCTCAACTGCTAAGGCAGAAAGATAGCCTTTAGCATAGCATGGTGAGGCAAACCCTGCCTTCCAAAGAAAACACTTGCTAAACACTTGGTACTTGAAGATTGTACCCTCAAGAAATGTAAAGTCGAAGAGCTTTCTCCAATGAGCATTTAAAACCCTGATATTAGATGAAGGCCTCCTAATGGTACTGTATGGCCTGACGCAAAATGCCATCTACATGTGTGTCCCCAAAACGGTCTAAAACTAAAACTAGCTTAATCCAGGCTGGCCCAGACTAGCTTTTTGGAGGATCTGTTTTTCCCTAGGGAGGAGCAAATAGAGCTGGTACATCCTCTAAATGTCAATGATTTTCAACAAAACTGTTGTCAACTTCATAAAGTTCTTGACTTAAAGAACCCCCTCAAAAATAGTTATGGTTGCTGTGCTTAGGGGCACTCTACCTGCCAATCATCATCTAAATTCTGATGCCAAAGGGAACAAAACCAAATCGAATAAGAGCTACCAACTATTTTTAATTTGTGCCAAGCCCTTTACGAATATTTTTTATTTTATTCCCAAAACAATTGAATGAGGTAGGAAACATTATAAATCCTATTTTACAGACAAACAGAGGCTTTAAAAGATTAAGTAATTTGCCCAAAGTTACTCAGCTAATGTGAGAAAACTAGAACTTGAATCCAATCTCTGTGACCCGCAATGCCCAGATTTTAACCACCCAACTTTGTTATAAGGAATTTTTTAAATCTGTAACTCTCTACAGAATTTAGTCTTAAGATTATTTCTGTCTGAATATACTACAGGTTGTACATGACTAATCTTTATTATTGGGAAAAAATTAAATCCATATCAAAAATGTTACCTACAGTACTGTAAGGATGTATTCATTTTTAGGCACTTTATACAAATTAACTCATTTAATCATCATAACAGTCACGTAAAATCCGACTATTATCCCCATTCACAGATGAGAAAACCGAGGTGCATAGACATCAAAATCATACAGGAAGGGGCAGAGCAAGGATTTGAACCCAGGTCTGATTCTTGAACCCATGCTCTTAAGAGATACTCTACAGTTGGTATCATATAGTCACGCAAGCAAAGATATGACCACTGAGTGAGTGGTGAAAATATTTTCTCAACCCATCATTAAACTAAGTGCTTTACAGGCAACAGGTTAATGGTTCACCTAGTGAATGGTTCACTAGGTTTCCAAAACCTAGTATGGGTAGAAGGCCACGCACAGGATGTCGTTGTGTGTGAGTGTTTCAGTAGCTTATTCAGGTTGAAGGCATAAGCAATGTACTACCATGCCATCTCCAAATCCTGTCTCCTCCTTACTGAATTTTCTTTTAAAAAATTCCATTTGTCTATCCACTCCATTAAAAACAATTTTTTTTTTTGTCTTGAGTGCAAAGCATCACCAGGAAGATAACAATTTAAAGAGAAATGAGAGTAAGAGATCCCATGGTTCACCTTACTGAAGTGAAAAAGCAAAGTTACATGGGACTTTGGCAGTTGTCTCAGACAGCAAGTGATGCCTCAGTAAGAGAAGAGGCCCAAGCCAGCCAGGGAATGAATGATCACTGAGAACCAGAACTCGATCCACTCAGAAAATCTTCCTTCATCTGCCCTGAGCACCCAGGTCAAACATCAGTGGATCTCACTGTCCCTTCAGTTTGCCAGACTAAGACTGTCATGAAAACTCCTTACAATTACTCTTTACGTTTTTGCTTTCTTGATGATTCTATCACATGGTGACAAACTCATTTAAATTGACCTCTGTAATAAAACAAAAAATTTTGAAGCTATAATATTTCAAAGCTGGAGGAAATTTAAATTGTCATCTTGATACCATTTCATCCATTTGAATATCAAAACACTGAAACTGACAAAGATACAAGGACACACATGTTCATAGTTTGTTGGCAGGAACTTGAATTGTTGCACAATTTTGGAAATGAATCTGGTAGTATCTTTTAAAATTAAAAACATACATTTTCTTTCATCCAGCATTTCCACTTCTGGAAAACTATCTGTTAGAAATAAATCTACTCAGTATATAAGGATATACGTGTAACATTTGTACTATGTGGTATTAAGCAGCAATGTAAAAAGAAAGAGTGAGATCCACATCTATTTATCTAAAGAAATGTCTACAATGCATTTATTAGGTGAGAAAAACAGGATGGGGAAAAATAGATATAGTCTGAGGAGGGAGGGAGGGAGAGGGAGATAGAGGGGGAAAAGACTAGGTGAAATGAAAATTTGAGAAAAATACTATAATCTAAAGCCAAATGTAGACTAGATAATAGAAAATACTCCCTTAATTCCCCGTGTGTAAAGTGATAACAGTAACAGTACTTGTCTCAGAGGGTTACTGTAACAATCAAATGAATTAATGTATTTAAAGAGCTTGGGACAGAGCCTGGCACATACTAGTAGTAAACGAGTGTTTTTGTTATTTTAAAATTCTATCTATAATAGAGAGTAGACTGGTGGTTGCCAGTCGCTGGGGGTGGGACGGGGGATGGGGGGGCCTGGGGAGATGTTGGTCAAAGAGTACAAACTTCTAGTTATAAGATAAATAGGTTCTAGGGACCTAAGGTACTGCATGGTGACTGTAGTTAACACTACTGTATTACACAGTTGAAAGCTGCTAAGATAGTAATTCTTAAATGTTATCACCACCATAAACAACAAAAAAAGGTAATTACTTAAGATGATGGAGGTATTAACTAACCTCACTGTGGTAATCATTTCACAATATATATGTGTCTCAATGGATCTGGTTATACACCTTAAACTTACATATGTTATATGTCAATTACATCTCAATAAAGTTTTTGAAAAACAAGCAATAAATTAATTAAATTAAATTCTATCTGTAATATTATTACAAAGATGCACATATTATATGCACGTAAAGATAAACGTGATAGAAGATAATATGGACACATGAAACATTGCTTTGCTCAAATGATGGGATTTTTTTTTTGTTTTTTTTTTTTTACCCTAGTTCTCCAACCAGGGATTGAACCTGCACCCCTTGCATTGGAAGCACGGAATATTAACCACTGGACCACCAGGGAAGTCCCTGGAACTTTTTTTGTTTTTGTTTTTGTTTTTTGCGGTACGCGGGCCCCTCACTGTTGTGGCCTCTCCCGTTGCGGAGCACAGGCTCCGGACGCGCAGGCTCAGCGGCCATGGCTCACGGGCCCAGCCGCTCTGCGGCATGTGGGATCCTCCCGGACCGGGGCACGAACCCGCGTCCCCTACATCAGCAAGCGGACTCTCAACCACTGCGCCACCAGGGAAGCCCTGGAACTTTCTTTTAATGTTGCTTTTGCCGTACTGTTGGGGATGGGGAAAGTGAGTTCATCTCTAACTAAGTCTCCTTACCCGAAGGCAGAACTACATCTCCTCCGTGAAGGCAAAGGGGTATGTTTGCCAACCGTATTTTTTATAACTGCCATCAAATAACTGCCTTACGTGTTGTATTTCCAAAGTTTAACCCACGGTAGAGTGCTTTCCTTTGACTACAGTGACCATCTATTTAGAATCTAACATGGAAACCCTTTTCATGACAAAGGAGTTTTGAAAACTCTTGCAAAAAGGCATAAAAGTTAAATCACAGTTATCTATGCTTTTAATAAATAAATGCCATTTATCGAAAAGAATTAATTTTCATAAAATCAGAACTGTGTTGGACAGCCGAGATAAAGACTGCCCATCTGTCTGGGCAAATCCTCCCTGGAGTGCTCATACTGCCGTCTCAGTGGAAGCACTGAGTGTTACCCTTTTCATAAATCTCCGTATATTTGAGGACACCATTCAACTTTATCTTAAACGGAGTGGCCACATTCTGCTGGCTACGGCCCAATCCCTCCAGAGACCAGCCGAGAACATAAAACGTTGGAAAAGAGCCTGGAGGATGCCAAGTCTAGAAGAGGATCCTGAGGCTTGTGTGTCATGTTCCTATAAACATAAATCACTGTCTCCACGTCAGTTGAGAGCCCAACCCCATCTGTTCCCCTCTCAGAGGGATTTTCAGATTCTGAAGAGCAGAAGGCACTCAAGAGTTAAGAGCGGTTCTTTGCTGCTGGAAGAACTGGCTCTAGCACCAGGAAGGTTAAATTATAAATCTTTGGCAACACAGTTTTTTCTACGTCATTTTCCTCTGGGAGTAGATGAGGAACAGCTGGATGTTTGGATAGAAAAACCACTGGAAAAACTTGAGCTGGTTAACAACTTTTCCCAAACCTTCACTCAGCCGACTCCTTGCCGTTCTGGTCTCAGCTCCATTGTCACCACCTTGGAGTCTCTTTCCCTGATGCTCAACCTCACACCCTCCTCTTAAACATATCACCTTCTTTCTCTGTGGCACTTATCGCTATCGGGAATTATTTATTTGCTTATTATCTCTCTTCCCACCAAACTATTGAGCACAGAGGTTGTGTCTGGCTTTTCACTGCCGTGTCCCCAGTGCCTGAAACAGTGCTGGCGCATAGTGCTTGATGTTTAAATTTGTTGAGCGAACTGAACATGAGTGAATAACCGTTGTGCATTTCTACTTCTATTTTCCTTCCAGTGTTTCTTTAATGAGCATTGATTTCCTTTCTCATAATCGTAACAATGTTTATTCTTTTAAAAGAAAACATCTGCCTACCTGAATTCAAACTCCACTTTAAATACTTAGGAAATCTAATTAGTGTAGGCTCTTACGGGTTCTGGAAGATGGGGATTTTGTCTTACTCATTTCTGTGTCCTCAGCGTCCAGCATAGAGCCTGACTCAGAGTGGACACTCAACAAGCAGATGACTGTGTATTGATCATGTGCCTGATGCTCTGCTCGTCGTTTTCCTACTCATGATCTTTCCCATCTCATCATCCCAACAGTCCCATGGAGTTGGATTGTAATCCACATTTTACAGATGAAATAACTGAGGCTTAGTAACTTCAAGTTTAAAAACGTGCTAGTAAGCAGCAGAGCTAGTGTTTGAATCCAGGTCTGGAAAGTCCCCTAACTGCTGCACCTTCCAGTCTCCCAAATTTCCCTAATACAAGGTCACTCAGCAAAAGTTTTCCCTTTTAGGAGGGGCAGTGAAATCAATGGTGTTTTGTTCCTATAATCTACGTGCTCTAATTTTGGCCAGATTGCCATTATATCCAGAACAGGACCAGGCACAGAGCAGATGTTCAATAAATACTCGTTGGGTGGGTGGATGGGTGGGTGGGTGGGTGGGTGGGTGGATGGGTGGGAGGGATGAAGGGAGGGAGGGCTTCTCAGAAGACCATCAAGGAAAAAAAGGCCAAAAGTCCTTTGCCTTATGAGGTGGATGACCTTGGCAATGTGAAATCAGAGAAATAGCTTCCTGCCTCTGTGACAAATGCTCCTGGCATCTCCAATGCCTTTCCCTGACAGAGGAGCATTCTACCACACCTGTAGGCATATCAGCATTTCTACCTGGCATTAGTAAGGAGGTTCAAACCCTGAATGGTTTGACACTGTGACCTGCTGGGGAGAGAATGGGGAGGGAAGGGACAGAGAAACACCGAATCTGGTGTGAAAATGCCCTCTCTCCCACCTCTGGTTCTGTTGTCATACTAAGGAATACATTATAAGATCAGACTCTAAAAGCCTGTGGCTGCCTTTGCTTGGATCCAAGATAGGATCAACGTGTGTGGGGAGAGAAATCATTAGTAAACTACTTTCTCTGATGCCTATGAAAACTACAGGTTTGCTCTCCTTAGAAAAGGCATCTTATTTGAAGTGGTGTGGAAATTCATTGTTCAACTGCCTGTTCTCTCCGCAGGTCTGAGCTGGAAGGGATCAGATCTGTTTTATTTAATTGCTGTAGAGCCAGCTTTGCCACAGAGCCTAGACACACAGGAGCCATGCAAGCGTATTTGTTAATTTATGCATCTGATACATATTAATTGAATGCAGATCAACAGTCCGCTATTTGCAATTCCAAACTCCAAAAAGCCCTGAAAAGGACGGCAAGCTTCTTTGATAGGGACTCCTGACATGAAGCTATTCAAAGTCTTTATTGATCTCCCTTAATGTGAATATTCATATATTCTGCACCTTTCACTGCAGATCTGCAAAAGTGTCTGATGATAGGATGCCACCCCTGACCCTTGGGGTGTTACATAACTTAGTGGATTGGACCCCGTGACCTTTCTGAAATGTGAAAATTCTGAATTCCCAAAACACTTGGACCCCACGGGTTTCAGATAAAAGGTTTGGGAATGTGTATCCGTTTGGATGTGTATGAGGCATTGTTGTAGAGGCTGAGAATACAATGGTGGGTGGAATAAAATCAAGGTCCTTGCTGTCATGGAGTTTGCTTTCCAGCTAGCCAAGCAATAACACAGAAGCAAACAAGATCATTTCTGAAGGAGACAGGTGTTCTGCAAAAACTCCGTCAGGAAGGAGAATGGGATAGAGATGTAATGGAGTACCAGAGAACTCTTCACTAAGGAGACTTAAATGAAGAGAAGGAAGCAGCTGTGAGATCTGATCAGGCACCAACACCAGCTCATTCTGAAAACAGGGACCAATAGACCATGCTTGTTCCTACCTCAGGACCTTTGCACTTGCTCTCTCTTCTGTCAGGAAGAAACAAGTCACTTCACTCTCTTGAGCCTTGGTTTTCTCACCTGTGTTTTGCTCAGGGTTGCACATATCTATAAAGTGGCAGGGTTGGCACAAGAACAAAGGGTTTATGATTGAGAGTCACATTTGCAGCTGAGAAGGGAAACAGCCACCTTGAGAGGTTTTGAGGACTAGGTAGAAGTTCTCTATGAACTATTATAATGTGCCACAATAGCTGACGTGACAGCACAGAGATCTCTCCCTTCCTGGCAGTGAAGACTCAGATCTGGGCAGCATCTCCCTGAGCCACAAATGTGGACAATTCCACAGAAAGCTTAAGGCCTGGCTAGTCTGTCTGTGAATTGCTCCTTCCAAGTCTTGCACTCCCTCCACATGGGGCTTGAGTCTCCAAAGATAAACAAACATGGCATGGGCACCCCAGAGAACCCTCATCTCCAGCAACGGTGATGCCAATGCAAAATGCTCTTTCACAGGAACCAGCACCCAGCTCACCCCAGACGAGGTCTCCCCAGACAAAGGGGTTGCTAGTGAGTATCCAGTCTTAAATTGTTCTGTTGTTATTATTGCTGTTATTGGTGCTTTTCCCTTGGTCTTCTTGCTTAAGAGAAAGTAGGGGCTGCTATAGGGGCAATGCTTCCGTCTGGAACTAATGCGCCTTTGTTGTGGACAAGCTCTGAGTGGAGGACTGCCGTGTACCCAGTGATAAAAATGGGCAAAGGCCAGGCAGGATGTGAAGAGCATGACCAATCACCAAGGAGGGGTTTATGGTCTTGTCCATTTTATTGTGCCATAACGTCCCTCTTTTCAGCTTTAGATGTCAGCAACTGGTGACAAGCTTAATGGCTGATGAGTAGAGGAGACAGCCATGGGTCCCACAGCTTAGCTCTCCCCGAAACTGGGACGGGTCACTCTTCCTTGGCCGGCTTCTCCATCCCAAGTGAGCAAATTGGAGAATATCGGGTAAGCCTGGACAGTAACCCAAGGGGATCCGCCAGGTTCCTCTTGTCTGAGTAAGGCTTTTCCCCCCCATTTTAAAGAACTGTTGATCTGACAAAGGGAAGAGAGGTGTTATAGAGTAACGGGAACTGTATGGAAGAATAGCTAAAGCATTAAGGTCTCCTTTGTCTTCTATAATTTTGCATCAGCTTCTACCAGGGTAGAGATTGTATTCTAAATTGTTCTAGTCTCTTCACTCTCTTTAATAAGACCTGTAAAAATGAACATGCTGTCTTGTGTGCCTAGAAAGGTCTTGTCAGTGTCTCTTTTGTGCTTCTGTCCACTCTTGTTTGATATTCTTAGTACTTTCACCCCGATGAGTTTAGAAATGTCTCAGCAGAGTAGTTGCCATTTATGAAAGACTCCACGGTTTACAGAACACTTTCATATGTATTGTCTTATGGAAGGCTCTGAAAAATAAACTACGAATACCTTTGTAAAGAGCCTTCCTTAGTTCGCAAAATAGTTACTGGGCCCTCCTTTTCAGTGACTGCATTTCCCACACTTTTTCTGACTTTGTTGACTTAAGTTCAAAGTCAAGCTAGCAAATCTGTTTTGTCAGATGGGAAGCTGGCAGCTAATGGTTCAGGGAGGCTCCGTGCCCAGCTCACTATGTTCCCCCATGCCCAGAAGAATCTGCTGTCTTCCCGAGAAGTTAGCAGCATTGTGTTTCATGTATTTATTTAACGCTGCAATGGCTTAAGCCAGTCTGCGGGGAAAGCCCTTGAACACTGGGACCTGAGGGACAAAAGGGATTCCCAGACCAGCTCTAAATCAGCCCATTCCAACTAAACAGTCGTTACACTTTATAGGTGCCTGCTTGCCCTTTATTATTTTGGACTACCAGGCTGGGCCTGGAAGTGTGGTACCTCCAGTGCCCTCGCAGAGCAGCGGCTGGCAGCCCAGCCCTGCTGCTTCAGTGTTGGAGGCGGCAGTTGCAGGGGAAATACGGTAACTCACCGGTCTACAGCAGCACTTCTGGGAAGAGCCCCTGGGATGCCGCCTTTGGGACACTATTAGCGAGCACGTGGCAGCCTTGCCCAGTTGGGGCTGCTGCTGATTGAAATGTGTTCAGACTGTGGTCAGAGAAGAGGTGTGGGGAGGAAAAGAGGCGAGAGGAGTCTTTAATGAGGATGCTTGCTCTCCTCTTGAATATCTCCTGGGACAGGTTGCCAAACACCAGTCTGTTACTCAAACGAGGGAAAATAACATTCTTTAGTTTCTGTTTCCAGTTTGCTCCATGAACACTGTCAACTGGCTTGTCTCCTAATCTTACCCCCACGGCTCATCTCTATTACCAAATGATCCCATCCTTGAGAAAGATCTCCGACAAGTAGAGTGCTATATAAACGCAAAAAATCAGTATTCAGTATTTCATTCACATTGCCAATAAAGAAACTTAGGAGGATATTATAAAAGAAACATCCCCTTAGCTTTTGTACATTTTCTTGTTAATAAACATTCCCTTCCCTCTAATCAGCCTGTGTTGGACGCAAGGACTAAGAATGCGTCTTTCCTAAAGAAAGCATGTAAAGCCAGCACTGCTTTTCTCTTAAGTAGCATTCATTTAAATGATGTGCTCTATAATCGGTCCCCAGGGACTCTAGAATTTTCTGTAATTTGTCCCTTTTCTTTTTCCTCATTGGATAATAATTTTTCAGAATAAAATCTTTTGGTGTCAGTATTTTCAAAATATTTCAACACGTTAACCATTCCTAAGCAGGCTACTGTGGCGCTCTATACAATTAAGTTACTAACGATCTGAGTTCCAGATTCCAGCTCCGTGTATCTGAATGGAAGCTCTCATATAGATGAAGCATTCTGACCACCCCCCGGCTGAAAATTCCCCACTTGTGTCTGTCTAGAATCAGACACCTGGGCATAAGCCAATGTAAATGCTTCCTCAAAGACCTTTAGCAGAAAGAAAACAACTAAATAGATGTTTCCTGACTTTGTTCCATCGATGAATATATTCTTACTCTTAAATATACTTTACCCCTGATAATTTAGAGATCTACCATTGTTGAGAGGATATCATGGATGAGAAGTGTCCTAACATTGCTTTTGTAAAGGTAACATCCTGGCTTGATGAGACAGGAATTGGCAATAGCATCTTTGCAGGGCTTTTCAAAGAGCAACAGGAATGGAAAAAGTTCCCTGGGACCCATTCCCCGACTGCTCCATTTGCGCCGATAATGACTTTATCTCACCATGTTTTCCAAATGACCCATCAAAGCACAAGTTCCCTTAGGAGCACAATGGAGCTGAATATCTGTCCCCAGAACTCTCTTGGGAAATGAAGGACCCAAAGTTGCTGGAACTCGGGCTAAAATTTAAGGACAAAGAGATGAGGTGCGGACTGCAAACTCGATTTCCTTGAATTAGAATCCGCAATTAAATCTTCCCTTTCCCATCAGAACACATCTTTCCTATGCACCTTGATGCCTGGTTGCATACACAACAGATGCACAGACACAGTAGATGATTAATTGATGCACTGAGACCTCAGCAATATGACTTTTAAAGCTTTCAAACCAAATGAAGTAATCTGCATTTGGGCACCGAGCCAAGAGGACTCTAAACCATCTTCCTAAACAGTGCGCCTGGCCCTTCTTCTTTACCCCTGGTGCTCTCAGCAGCCCCTCGAAATACATATGCACTCTCGCAAGAAAGAAGTGACTGTCAAGTGTGATTCAACCAAGAAAGGAGGTCATATAAATTTTTAATTTCTACATATGCCTCTGAAAAATGTATAAGTTGTTCCACAAACAGAAATGCTCTTCCTTGCCAGGACTGCTTCAATCGGTTCAAGCTCTCTGGCAATATATTCAGTTCATGAGGTCCCTTCCTTCCTATCTCCCACGACACACTTACAAGAACATCATAACCAAATTATCTGAGAAGAATTTCTCAGGCCACTCAGACAAAGCCGTCTCTTCCAAGCGAGGGGTTACCCAATGGGAGAGGGAATCTTGCTCCGTTCCTGCTGACATGTCGCTTTCTGCCTGGGTTTTATCTTTAGCTCCCTAGTAATCCAAACGGAGCAGGGAAACCTCAAACAATAGAGCCTCTTTTCTGCTTTACACCCACGATTTTGGGTCAGCACGGAACAACCATTATGAAATGGTTTTTGGTGCAAAGCAGCGGCCTTGGGTAAGCTAAAATGTTTGCGACACCAAAATAAAGATGTTCCACGCTGCTAAAACCTCAGAGGCACGCAGGGAACAACTAAAATGAAATTCAACTCCAAGGTTTACTCAGCCTGACTTTTAACTCTTGTCTGCCTGATACACACCCATCCAGAAGAATCGGCAGAAACCCCGGGTGGACAAAAGAGGGCAGTGTTCGCTGTGTCTTTCTTTCTGGCTCTTTGCTCTGTATGGAAATGCAGCTGAGCCAACAGAAAACTATGCCCAGCATTTCATAACACAGGAAGTGGGGAAGTAGATTAGATATTGGACTCTGCAGTCACCGCAGAATGAGCAGTACGTTTGTAAAAATCCTTTCTTTTTCCCCTCCGACCCATGGAGAGCTTTTTTGGTCTTGTTTTTTATTCAGATGGACTAAACCTCTCAAAGAAAATAAAGGAAGAGGTCGTCTTCTTCAAACTCTAACATCTCATAAAGGCTCATTGAGTTCCAACCCTTCCTTCTGCAGATGAGGACCAGGTCTGGACGTTTATCATTTGCTTCTCTTTGTGTTCAGATTTTATTATCAGCATGTGGGGAAAGGGAGTCGGATTTTCCTCCCCGAGGTCCTTAGAGGATTTTCAGTCACTTCAAAATAAGACTCCTGGATGCCCTGTGCGTAAAGAAACTAGGACCTAACAAGGGAATCCTGTCTCCTGCCCGGCATGGCATCTTACTGGGTTGGACTAGATTTACATTTTGGAGAAAGAGTTTTCATGGACACGCTATTTTACCTAATAAAGGATTACAACCTGAGCATTCAAAAATGCATTTTACCAACATATCCACCTAGTTTTTAACTATATGTATATCTACTGTCTTTTCTTTTGATAAGAAAGTACTCTTTAATCCCAGATTAATTCACTCCTTTCTACCCACATTTTTGAACTCCTGACGTGTGTAAGCCTCTGTGTTGGACACACAAAGGTGAAAAGGACACTGTTCTAGCCCTTAAGAGACTAAAGGCTAAAATCAGGTTAGAAGAATCAGATGAGGCCATAAATAACCATGAAACAAGGCAGAATAGAGTTCATCTGGAAGAAAAATACAAACAAATAGCAAAAGGAGAGGTTGTATTCATCTGGAGTGGAAGGCTGAAGGGAAACCTCAATAAACGAAAGAGCCTTTACATGGGACCCTGAAGAATAGGTAGGTTTCCCAAGGCAGATGAATGGATGGTCAGAGAAGAGAAACCCAGGACTGAGCAAAGGCAGGTTGGCAGAGGGGGCTGGGGCCGGTCCCGAGCAGCCAACAGCCCGTTGCTAACGCTTGTAGAAAGAAGAGGTAAAAGAAGAGGTTGGAAATGCTAGCTAAAGCCACACCGTGGAGAGCTTCAGCATTAGGCCGGTGGACTTGATTCCAAAAGGCAATAATAGGAAACCATTGGAGGTTTGAGGCGAGCAGGACCAGGATTAGATTTAATTTTAGGAAAATTAGTCTGACCTGGAGAAGGAGAGGGGATTCAAGGAGGGTAGCAGGAAGTGAGGAGACCAGTTAAGGCACTATTACTGCAGAGACACATGGGATGAAATGCTGTGGTAGCCAGTGCAAAAGGAAAGAAGGGGACAGTGGCCTTAAAGGATTGGCAGCAACGTACCTACTGAGCGGGGAAGGCAGGGCAGCAGGCAGGGGGCCAGAGTGAGTTGCAGTGAAAGTGTCATTAGTAGAGGCACAAAGGGAAGGTGGAGAAGCTGGTCTGGGGGAAGGTGATCCTGGCTTGGGCCTGGGTGTACTGACTTGGAGACTCCTACAAAATATCAATATCGAGATGTCCAAGGGATGGCAGAAAACCAGGACGGGTTCTCAGAGACAGGTCAAAAGAACAGCACATTCCAGGTTGAAGTAGACCAAGGTGATGGCTGAAGATTGCCATTCTAGAAGGTTCTACCCTCTTGATACCCCAAACCGTGGTCTAAGGCAGTTTGCAGACCTCTCTCAAGGTGCTGTCAATTTGGGAATGTTGCGTTCTTGCATCTCTTTTGGTTTCTACTTGTCTTGATATTGGTATACAGTATCCTAAGGAAGCCCAGTTTATAAAAAGATTAATGTGAAACTGCAAATTAGTCCTGGGAAAAGGGAAGGAAATTCTGATTTTCTTTACAAAAGGATTATTCAGATAGAAAATGCTTTAGCATTGAATCCCATTAAAAGGCTTTGAAGGCATTTAAAAAATATAATCTGGCCCGTATATAATCAATTTAAACACAGCCTTCTAGGCAAACCTTCGTTTAAAAGCGAGGTATATTCTAGTGATTCACACAGCCTTGCAGCTTCATTCCTGGGGCAAATTGAAACAATGGTATTGGAAATGAAGATGGGACATTAGGAGGCAGTATGGTACGATGGAAAGATCTGGAATCAGATTTAGACCTGGCTTTGCCCCTTACTAGCTTTGTGAGCACAAACATAAGAAAATAGAACGTTCTGGGCTTCCCTGGTGGCGCAGTGGTTGAGAGTCTGCCTGCTGGTGCAGGGGACGCGGGTTCTGGGAAGATCCCACATGCCGCGGAGCGGCTGGGCCCGTGAGCCATGGCCGCTGAGCCTGCGCATCCGGAGCCTGTGCTCTGCAACGGGAGAGGCCACAGCAGTGAGAGGCCCGCGTACCGCAAAAAAAAAAAAAAAAAAGAAAATAGAACCTTCTGCCCAAACTGAGCATTACACAAGGCAATTCGTGTGAAATTGCTTTGCACAGTTCTTGGCACAGAGGGGCTGCTTAATAAAGAGCTGAGGCCTCCTTGTGTAGTCCAGTTGGAAAGCTCTCTTGTACCAAAATGCGTGCCTCCCCTCTGTCTCCTTCGCATCTTTGTGGAGGGACATGGGACACACCATCTCCCCCAGGGCCATGATTCTTCTTCAGCGCTTTGCGCTCTTGTAAGTATTTTTGGTTTTGGGGGTTTGCGGTTTTTTAAATCAATAACATGGAATGTAGGTCCTGCCCTTAACTAGAGGACAAGCGCTTCAGACCTGAACCAGAGGCGTTACCTCTAGGAGCTCAGAACTCCAAATGGCGCCAGACCCTTGTCTCCGTACTCTGGGACCAGATGAAGGGGCCCTTCCTCGCTCCTTCTTCTCTTGGCCTCCAGGAAAGAGTCAGACAATGCTCAAAATTTTGACTTAATACTAAGTGATAACAGTCTGCAGAGCACTATTCTGGATCCTAGATTACATGTGCTTTCAAGAGCAATATTTTCTTTGAACCCCATGACAAGGCTTTGAGAAACTAACAAGGCACAGCCTGAGTGGATCACATCCCCGCTCCACTGCTCATTAGCCATGTGGCCCCGGGCAGTCACTTACTCTCTCTGTGCCTCAGTGTTGCCTCTGTAAAGCAGAGTTAATGGAAGTATCGCCCGCGCATCAGTTATCACAGACCTTAAGGAACACAACTGTGAAGGCTTCTAGGTCAGGGCCTGCGACACAGCAAGTACACACTCTAAAATTGCACTGTTACCCACACTCTCCCAGGGAGAAAACCGAGGCTCAATACGGTTAAGCACCAGCTCGACATCACACACCTTCAATGCCAAAGCTGGAGCTTAAACCCAGAACACCAGGCTTCCCTGGTGGCGGCAGTGGTTGAGAATCTGCCTGCCAATGCAGGGGACACGGGTTCGAGCCCTGGTCTGGGAAGATCCCACATGCCGCGGAGCAGCTGGGCCCGTGAGCCACAACTACTGAGCCTGCGCGTCTGGAGCCTGTGCTCCGCAACGGGAGAGGCCGCGATAGTGAGAAGCCCGCGCACCGCGATGAAGAGTGGCCCCCGCTTGCCACAACTAGAGAAAGCCCTCGCACAGAAACGAAGACCCAACACAGCCAAAATTAATTAATTAATTAATAAACTCCTACCCCCAACATCTAAAAAAAAGAAAAGGGAAACCTTAAAAAAAAAATTCAACCCACATCAAGATTTAAAAAAAAAAAAATACAACCACACATAATTTGATCAAGAGAAAGCAAAATAAAGGGCTTTCTGTTCCCTCTCTCTCACTGAGAATTTCCCTGCTGGAGCTACCTCTGTCCCACTCATCCCCCTCCTTCCCTTCTTGCCCCCCCCAAAAGGTTAAAGGTCGGGTTTTGCAGGAAAGTTGTGTATTGGGATCAGTCTCAGATATACCGCGCTCCTACCTCTGAGCCAGTCCATTCTGTGGGGCTCACTCATCTTTAGTCGAATTGTCTGATAACCCCATTATTTCCAATTATCTGTTTGGCAAATACTAATTGAGTCAGCATCCTGTTAGGCACTAGATGAAAAGATATGGCTCCAACCCATTGGGTGACACTTAGGAGAATCATTGTTTACCAGAAACAACTGAGTTACCAGAGGAAATTATGGAATGTTCTCCTCTTTAAAAATAGGACGGTTTCTTAATCAGCGGCCTGTCTGGCTAACTTATCTGGAAGACAAGAAAGCAAAGGCCTGGGAGAGATTCATATCAAGCTGGGGGAGGCTTGTTCTTTGCAATTTGACTAACAGCTCGGAGCAGAGCTGAGCCGTCCCCTCCTCCTTCCCTATGGTGCCTTCTAGGAAGACACCGCATAACAAGGTGGTAAGAGCCCAGGCCCCAGTGAGCTGAAGGTGCTTTGCATCCCAGCCCTGCCACTTACCACAGTGCAATCTTGGGCAAGTTACTGAGCTCTCTCGATCACAGCTTCCTTCCGAGATTCCTCACGTGAGGCATAAAGAGATGGGTATGCAAAAGGCTTACTATAAGGCTTGACACACAGTAGATGCTCAGTGGATGATGACTTACAGTGTTATCACAGGGCAAAGGCATACTGTCCTTCATGGTTGGGGGAGGCGTGTGCCTACACAGGCCAAGGCTTCTTAGACTGTGCTTCTCAAGGGGGCTGCAGTCTGCTCCAACAGCATTCCAGGAAAGCCGGAGCCAGGTTTGTGGCTAAGTGGTGGGCCAGCCTGTCTGCCTCCAGCCTGGCACCCAGACACTAATGTCCTCAAGTGGCCAAGCCACCATCCTTTACAAAAGCCTCTACCTTGTCTCCCTGCTTGCGTCCTGGGCCCCTCCTGTCTAGTGCTTTTTCTTCCCTTTTATGATGCAACCACATTATTGTGAGAACTTGTAGTTTATTCATTTCCACATATGTATAATATTTTTATATTCACAATTTACTTATTTATTTACTATTTTGAAGTTCCTGATATTAAGAACAGAGCTGCCTGCTAGACACACTCAATTTGTCAAGGGTATAGACTTGTAGGAGCTAAATTATCAAGATATACAATATGTGCATATTCAGTGTTAGTAGGTAATGATTTATAGTTTTATTATCAAATTTTTGCCAGTCTGGTGGGTATGAACTAACAGCTCCTCATGGTTTTAGTTTGCTTGTCTAGGAGTAACAGTGTGATTAGGTATCATTCTGTGTTTATTTATTTTTTAATACATCTAACTCAGCCATGCACGTACCTACTTTCAGACCACAGGATGGATTCATCTTATTTATTGAACTTTCTGCCTTATCCCTCAGCTTTCTAACTCGCTGGGAACCCACATTTGCAAATGTACTCAATGCCCAGCACGTGCCAGACTCGACTGTGTCTACCCAAGTCTTCACTCGCTGCTTCTACAAGAATCACGTTGCTTGAATGGAATTTTGTTGTTTTCAGTGTATATCACTCAGTTTGTTTTTTAGGGCTTTGCTCTTTATTTTCCTTCTCACTGATATTTTACTACGTTTTCCCTCTTTGTCTTATTTCTCCACTCCCCACCTAGCCATTGCCTCCTGACAAACCGAGCTCCAGATTTAAATATCTTCACGTGAATAGAATGTGGGGTCTGTGTCTACACAGGCAAAGTGAGGAGCTGAGGCAACTATCTTTTTTTTACCTTTTGACCCCCTTCATCCATTGCTCTCATCCCCCCACACCTGGCGTCTGGCAACCGCCAGTCTGTTCTGTATCTATGAGCTTGGTTATATTTATGTAAACATTTATATATTATATATCATAATATTATATTATAATAAACTTAGTCACTTAACCTAAGGGTCAATTGTCTCATCAGTATAATGGAGGTCATAATGCATACACTGCTGGTATAATAAGACAGTTGTGAGGATCCAGTGAAGTAATGGATATGTGCAACAGAGATGCTGAGTCCTCCCTCAGTAGCCAATCTTCCCTTCTTCCACTCTAATACAATTGTGAGCTGGGCACATCCTTCCTTCCAGTAAAAGACTACACTTCCCAGCCTCCCTTGCAGCTAGAGGGGACCATGTGACTTAATTCTGGCTAATGGGATGTGAGCTAAAGTGATGTGGCAATTTCAAGATCTCACCCTTAGAGAGAGGGATGTGCCCTCCTCCCCTTTCCCTTTCCTGAGCATTGGAAGCAGAGAAGGTAATGAGCCATCTCAGGCCATTCAGAGGAAGGCACAAAGTGAGCTCTTAAACACTTACGTAGCAAAGCCAGTGTACCAGTTTAGAGTTGTGTATGAGAGGGAAATAACAATTTTTTAAACCACTTATTTGGGGCATATCCTGATTCATCCATTGGTATCACGTGCCAGGCAAATATTAGGTGCTGAGACAGATGCAAAACGTAGTTCCTTTCCTTAGAGAGCCAGAGGGGCAGACATGGCATATACAAGTCATCACAACATAAGGTAGTACGAGCTCTATTGAGGGAAAGACAGGGTGCTGTGGGACTCCAGAGGATGCTTTGTAAGCTCTACAACTCACTACGTTTTCATTTATTCAAGTGTTTATTGAACACCTATTATGGGCTAGGCACGGCTCTAGATTTGGGGAGCACAAGAGTAGACAGGGAGACGAGGTCCCAGCTCTCAAGTAGTTTACATGCCTTATAAACAAACCCTTTTTATACCTAATAAATAAGATAACGTCTAAGAGGGTTAAGGGCTATAGAGACCATAAAGCGGGATATTTAATAGAGTGTAACAGGTTTGTTGAGGAGGGGTGCCTACTTTAGACCGGGTGGTCTTGGAAACCCCAGTGACATTCAAGCTGGGACCAGAGTGACACAGAAACTGGGAGAAGAGCATTTGGGGCAGAGGGCAAAGGCGGGTGCAGATGCAAAGGCCCTGCGGTGGGATGAGGGTCAGTGTGGCTGGAGTGACTGAGTGCGCAGGCAGACAAAATCAGGGGGGCAGCCTGACCAGACAGGTGCCTCGTCAGCCACAGTAAGGGGATGGAACTTTTCCCTGAGGTTGGAAGCCTCTGCAGCCTCTTTAAGAAGGGAGCCTGGCACGACTGATTCATGTTTTAAATGATCCTTCTGGCCGCTCTGTGGGGACAGTGTGGGGCGGTCACAGCAGCACGCCGGGTCGGAGAGCTGGTGACTCGGATGAGGCTGGCAGCAGTGGGAAGGAGAAGCGGGCAGATTTGCCATCTGTCTGGGAAGCAGGGTTGGCAGAACTTGCTGCTAGAATGGACGGAGGTGTGTGAGAATGAGAATAATCAAGACACAACTCTGAAACGTTTGGTTTGAGCGGCTGGGATGAAGATGGGAAAGGAGAGAGACATGTTTGGGCTGGGGATTGGATCACGAGTTCTGATTCCTACGCAATGGAAGTTATTGGCAGCCATCGCAAAGACTTTGGCTTTCGTCCAAATGAGCTGGAGCGCCTCTGGCAGACTTTGCCACTCCTCGCCCCAGCCCTGCCAGCTCTCTCCACCCAGCAACCAAAGTCCTGACCGCGTGACCTACACCATCCGGCTCCCATCACCTCTCTGACCTCCCCCAGCGGGGCGCCTCCTTGCTCACTGGTGGCCATCTTCTTTCTCGACACTTCCAGCCCTGCTCCTGCCTCAGGGCCCACGTCCCTGCCTCTCTCAGCACAATCTGCTTGTCCCCCAGACACTCACCTACGTCTCCCCCTCACCTCTTTCAAATCATTCTCCAAATGTCACTTTCTCAAGGAAATCAATCCTGGCCACACCACTCTTTGGAAAATTGCAAAACTCCACTCTTACCCTCTGGCCAACATACCCCGTCCCTCTCTCACCAGATTTATTTTTCTCCAAAGTACTTACCACCTTCTAATAAACGAACATCTTTCTAACTTATTTATGCACTGTCCATCCCCTCCCACTTGAATATAAACTTCATGAGGACAGGGATTTTCTCTGCTTTGTTCACTGCTGTATCCCCAGAGGGTAGAACGGTACCTGGCACATAGTAGGGGTTCAAAAACTATTTGCTGTGTCAATTAAAGTGCCTTATGTTATCTTTCTCTCTTAGGGAATTATTATTTCAATATATATCTGTTTTTAGTAGGAGTTAAGGAAGAGGAAATCTGTGTTCAGGTCCCATCCTGAGTTGATGGCTAGTTCCCCACGTAAATGAGAACAATTGGTCATTTCTACTATCACCCCATTTTACAGTTGGGAAAACGGAGGCTTAGTGAGATTCTAATTTTTCTAATTCCTTAGAAGTACTAGCCATGCACTGGCCTGCTTAAGTTATTCAGCCAAACCAGTGTACCTGAGCAGGACTCAGCATGTTTTTTTCACACTCACACCCACTTATAAGGCAACAGTGAGGGGAGATTAGATCTTGTATGAGCACAGATGTGAAAAGCCCCGGCATTCATGAAAATTAAAACTGTGAGCAACCTCTGTGTGGGATGCTGAGGAGACAAGGAATCTTCTAGTCATCAGTACAGGACCCTGGTCTTTGGTTTGCTTCTTGGACATTTATTAAGAGCTTACTACTTTCTGCCCACCAAGGTCATGTGACTTATCTGTTAAACTTCATTGTAATAAAATGAGAGGAGAAAAAAAAAGCTTACTGCTTTCTTTAAAAAAAAAAAAAAGCACAAAAAAATATACACAGATATTCATAGCATCACTATTAATAATAGGCAAAAGGTAGAAACCACCCTAATGTCCATCAACAGATGAATGGATACATAAATTGTGGTGCATAAATGCAATGGAATACCATTCAGCCATAAAGCAGAATGAAGTCATGATAACTGCTGCAACATGGATGAACTTCAAAAACATGATGCTGAGTGAAAGGAGCCAGACACAAAAGGTCACATATTGTATGATTCCACTGATAGGAAATGCCCCTAAATCCATAGAGACAGAAAGCAAATTGGTGGTTGCCAGGGGCTGGAAGGCCTGACTGCTTAAAGAGTATGCACTCGATCTGGGGCGAGGAGAGTGTTTTCGAAGTAGATGTGGTGGTTACACGCCATTGTGAGTGTCCTAAATGCCATTGAATCGTTTGCTTAAAAATGGTTAATTGCATCCTGTGTGAATTTCAATTCCATTTTTTGGGAAAAATCACATGCATCAATTTGTTCACGTCGTCTTTACAAACGCCCTACAAATTAAGTACTAATGCTATTATTCCCGGGAGAAACCTGAGCCTGGAGAGGGTAAGGGACCTGGTCAGGGTCACACAGATGTCAGACCTGAAGCCGGGGGCTGGATGACTCCAAAGCCTTGGCTCAGAGTCAGGGCGTGGACCCTGGGAGAACAGAGGGCTGGCTGGGGTGTGCGGGGGGAGGGGTGCCAAAGGAGAGAAGCACCGCGCAGAGGCAGGGTCCAAGCAGAAGGGCTCTGGGGTCTCTCTAGGGTCCCGACTAACACCAGCAAAACTCAGCGTCTTGAAACTTTTGGTTCCTGCTAATTCTGCCCTCTGGTCTGACTGTGCTCCCCGGGCTTCTCTCTGTTCCTCTGAACTCCCTGCATCAGGAAAAGGCCAAGAGCCATGACTAAGGGGTGGGATGGGGGGATGGGCAGGGGTCGAATGAGGAATCAGAGGACCACACAGACACTGGACCAAAGGCCCTAATTCCCATCTCTCTCCTCTTCCTTAAAATGTCTGTAAGTCCTTGACTCAGCGACAGAGCCCTTGAGTGACTCGAATATCAACATATTTTGAAAGAAGGGCATATTTTAGGGAGTTCTGTCTCAGAAGATTTAAATAGGGTGTTATTCAGCTTGTGGGGGGAGCAGGGTTGGCTGGTGGGTGGGGAGAGAAGGAAGGATGGAAGTAAATGTGGCAGAATGACACAATAATAGGGCTAATGATTTCAACATTTAAAAGTTGAACAGCTCGGGCTTCCCTGGTGGCGCAGTGGTTGAGAGTCCGCCTGCCGATGCAGGGGACACGGGTTCGTGCCCCGGTCCGGGAAGATCCCACATGCCATGGAGCGGCTGGCCCGTGAGCCATGGACGCTGAGCATGCGCGTCCGGAGCCTGTGCTCCGCGGCAGGGGAGACCACAACAGTGAGAGGCCCGCGTACCAAAAAAAAAAAAAAGTTGAACAGCTCTTAGTGAACACGAGAGACAAGCTCCAGCAGAAGGCTCCTAAAAGAGCCCCTTTGACGGTTTCTGGGCTTTTGAGCTGCTTCTGTTTGGTTCCTCTTCAAAGCTTGTTAGCACCTCCCATTGGGGGGACTTCGGCCACCTTAGGAGAGTGACGAGTCCAGGCTCCAGGGGGCCGAACCCCAGCCAGGGCTCGGGCTCTGGACAATTTGTGAGTTTGTTTATAGCAGTGGGGGTGAGCAGGGCAGAGAAGGTAGAAGACCCCTGTAAACCCTCTTTTTTTTTTTCTTGCTGACGTTTTCTTGATGCCATAACCAAAGTCCTCGATTATAATTTCCTCGGCAACCCCTTCAAAAAGCAAGACCAACATGTAGGACAGAAACGAGTCGTGGTGACTTGTGAATTCAGAAGGGCCAAGGTCCTACCAGAGATCAGCAGGGACTCAATCTGTCCCTCTATCGGACTAGCAGATTCCTCTCCTGGGAGCCTGCCTGGGGAGTGGCTTTTCCTTTGAGAAAATCAGGAAGCTCTGGTCCACAAAATTGCTAAAGGGCCTTACAGGAAGCAACGTGTCTCCATTGACACACCAACCTGCCCAAGGCAGCCACGTGCCCCGACCGCATGGACTTGCATTTGGGCTCCAGCACAGCAGGGATGGACACTCAGTCAAGAGCCCTGCAAACAGGGGTAACTACGTGTTTGCCCCAGGAAAGGACACACCCAATATTTCTGGCTGAGACAGTTGGATCACTCCCACTGTCCCACTCATTCACACCAAGGAAGAGGAGGCTGGAAGGTTTGAATATGCAAAGACTCCAATTGTCTTATCCTCAATCAGCTTAATTAAGAGGTTGTGCTGTGAAGATCAAACAGGCCCAAGGGACTGTTTACAAATTCACCAGCTGCCCAGGTTTGCAGGTCCCCTTGGCTAGTTCAGATCGTGGTGGTGTTACTATTGGTTTTGAAACACTAAAGATTAATTTAATAAGTTACTAAAGTCACATCTGGGGGGGAAATTACATTCAGCTGTATGAGATAAAGACCACTGCAGAGGTATTTGCTCCCGACGGCCCCCGTGCTTTTTCTTTTGAAGGGTCCCCTTGTGCCGGGTGTTTTAAATATAGTAATAAAATATGAGAATAAAATAATTCTTGGGGGGAAAAAAGATGAAAAGAATTGAAATGAAATGGAACGCCAACAGATGTGTGTGTGTGTAAGAAACTAAAATGGGGAATGCGGACAAGCAGATAATAAATGAGGAAACAGTCCTCTAGATGTTGTTACTGTCTCCAGAAGTTTTCCCTTCAACCTTCAACTGAACTACGCAGTGTAGTGGCTAAAAGTTCAGGCTTTGCAGGCAGAATGTCTAGTTTCAAATTCTTACTCTGCCACTTATGAGCTGTGTGACTTTGGGTAAATACCTGACCTCTCTGTGTTTTAATTGTCTCCTCAGTGAGTGAGGTACCCAGCCAACAGAGGGTACATGACATTTCCATTGTTTGCAAAATATAAAAAATAACAAATGAAACATTTCTACATAGAAAGGAGGTTTTCCCCTAGAAAAACCTAAAGTACCTACCTCAGTGGGTCCTGTCAGCTGTTAAGTACATACTGAGTGCTACCTGCCAGGAAAAGGTAACCGCTTCAGATACATTTGGGCTGGAATATCAAAATATCTGCTGTGTGGTTCTAACCTCTTCTGTGACCATTTAAGTGGTAATTGCTTTCTAGACAATTGTATTTTCTGTCCCCAGAACTGCCACAGGAAGGTATGCACAGATTTCAGTGAAGACGATAGACTCAAAAAGACTTTCGGGGCTTCCCTGGTGGCACAGTGGTTGAGAGTCTGCCTGCCAATGCAGGGGACACGGGTTCAAGCCCTGATCCAGGAAGATCCCACATGCCACCGAGCAACTAAGCCCGTGCGCAACAACAACTGAGCCTGTGCTCCAGAGCCCGCGAGCCACAACTACTGAGCCCGCGTGCCACAACTACTGAAGCCCACGTGCCTAGAGCCCGTGCTCGGCAACAAGAGGAGCCACCACAGTGAGAACCCCGCGCACCGCAACCAAGAGTAGTTGCTCATAGCAACTAGAGAAAGCCCACGCAAAGCAATGAAAACCCAATGCAGCCAAAAATAAAATAAATTTATTAAAAAAAAAAAAAAAAAGGCTTTCGGTGGCCCGCTGTTAGTTCTTGAGCCCCAGCAGGAAGGAGCCCACATAAAACCTGAGAGTAGTGACAGTAACAGCGATTTCTACTCTTTTTGAGGGCCCTAATTCATGCCCCTGCGCTAGGTATCTTCTACACATGCCTCTAATCTTATCAGCTCCAGGAGGCAGATGTTATTAGCCCTATTTAACAGACGAGGAAATGGGCCCAGAGTTGCTAAGTGTCGCCAGGTGCCTGAATCTGGTTCTAGCCAGACCCATCTGGCTACAGACTCAGCATTCCTGGGGGGTGTCCAGGCAGCTCTTGGTCCTTTTCCCTATAATTTCTGAGACCAAAAGCAATCCATTTCAGGATCTTATCATGTGTCAGAAAGTTCTTCTCAAGATCTATTATAAATCTCATCTGCTATAATGTACATTTCTCCCTCGCCTCTCCCTGCCTATCTGACACTCCTCTCCCCGCCGACTGTGGTGATTTCATAGGGTGTTCGTCTAACCCAGTGCTTCTCCAGCAGAGGAGTTTTGCCTCTGCCCCAGGGACATTGTGCCACATCTGGAGATATTTTGGGAGTCACAACTGAGGGAGGAGATATGCTACTGGCACCGAGGGGGCAGGGGCCAGATAGGATGTTAGGCATCCATCAGTGCACAGGACAGCCTTCACAACCAAGAGCTATGCAACTCAAACCATGCCAAGGCTGAGAAACCCTGAAAACAGAACTCTTGCTTTCTGTGGCCCAAATCCATTGTTCTCTCTGTAAAAGGCACCATCACTCACAAGCTGCTCGGACCCCAAGCCTAAGAGTTTGCCTTGATTCGTCCCTTTTTCTCATTCCTTTTTCACATAAATTTGAGCCATCACTATTAGGAAAAGAATGAATACCATGACATTCAACTCATATTTCAACCTTCGTGATGGTTGCATTAATTTATTAAAATATCCATTCGTCAACAAATGATTATGGGGAGACCACCAAGCAGCCAGCCACCACATTGGCTTTCCCTGGAACCTTGTAAAGTCTCCTAACTTTGTAAACTTGCACACAAATGGTTCAGCACTATTGGGCAATTCACTTAAAGTGTTTAAGAGCTTTTGCAAAAACACCAAATGAAGAAAAGTTTAAAGTTAAAACGAACGTCTAATGGCATAAAGTGAAAAGACAGCCAACCAAAGGGAATGCGAGACGGTTCAATGCCAGATCTTTGCTGTGACTCTGCGTCCACCCAGGCAGTGTGGGGTGTCGGAGCCAGACTCCATCCTCGCCCTCAGGTTAATTATAGTCTATCGGGAGGAGAAGAGATTTTCATTTCAACAAACTCTCAGAAAGCGTTAAGTCCAGTTGAGTGCCGCCTGTCCCTTGACCTCTCAGAAGACCTCCACCTCTCCTGAAAGTGCCACGCTGTTCAAATCTACAGAGACGCCCCTGTCTGACCACAAAGGTCATGTCACTAGAAGGAAACCAAGGGCTTCAGAGACACAGCTTCCCTTTTTCTGAGAAAGGCATGGAGCAGTCCATCCTGCACCTCATCCATTGGGCTTAGCTGCTCCCAGAAATCCACTGGGAAGCGTTTTTAAGTGGCCACCCCAAAAAGGAAACACAAATAGGCCTGAGGCCATTAGACAGGCCATCCCAGGAAATGATTCAAGGCACAGTTCTGCCTTCCAGGCCCAGAGTAATGGATCCAGTGGTACCCAGATGGTGACAGGGATCACTTCCATACCCAACCCACACTGGAAGACCCTGGGAAGGGTGTCACAGGGGCCAGACCTCAAACCAGGCTCTGGGAACCCTTGTGATGCTGCCCCCAGAGAGTGAGCTAGGTCTAGGACAGGCCTAAACATTCTTCTTCCAAGCTGCAGATGTGGAGTCCTGGGTTAGAATCCCAGGTTCAGTTACTTTGGGCAGGTCACAAAACCCCGTCAGCCTCATCTTCCTCACTGGTAAAATGAGGATAGAAATACGTACTTCAGAGTTCCTGCGAGGATTAAATGAGCTACTACAGGTAAAGCACTTACAATTGTACCTTCTGTCGTGGTCCGAACGCGGATTGGAAAAGAATTTCCAGACACAGGGCAGAATGTAAAGAAGATGGAATTTGTTAGAGGGAAGGGTCGCTGCCAGAACAGCAGGCCGACTTCCTAGTAGTCTGGGAGAGTCGAGCCTGAACATGTGCTATTGATCTGTTTTTATAGCCAGAAAACAAAAGAATGGTCCAAGGTGAAATTTTCGTTTACTGATTGGTCCTTCTATAGGGTGGGAGTGGGACAGGGCATACGCCTTTCCTTATTTGGGACAGGTCCCGTTGCCCAGGTGGAATGTCGTAACCATTGCACCATGGTGTGGAGGGTGATTAAGAGTCTGGTAGGGGGTGTAACGCTGAAACTTTTCAGGCAGGGTCATCCTTTGTCCTTCAAGCATCACTGTCCTTGGAGCACCACACCTTCTATAAGTATTGATATTACGTATAATTTTATGATTACCATTATTATTATTATAGCTTTTAGCACAGAGCCTGGCACATAACACTCAGCCAATATTAACCATGACGACTTAGGCCTAGGGTAGACGTGAAAATCTTAGGCGATCTTGTAAAACCCTGAGATGCCAGGATTCATCAACAGGCTTTGTATAGTCACTAGAAAGAAAGAGACATAGGGAGAAACAAAAGCTCATATTTCACAAGGAGTAATAAAGTTGCCAGGTGCCGTGCAAGGCACTGAAGACATCTTGGTGAAGTAAAGCAAGCTTCTGCTTTCTTAGTGGTTCTTAGTAATTGTAGGGTCACACACCCGCTGTGAAAACCTAACTCATTGTATTGCCCTTTAATGATGAGACAAAGAAGGTGTCCCAGTTCTTGGCAATGTTTTCCCTTGCCCCTGGTTACATCATAAATAGTTGAATTGTACCCAGACAGCCGACTGGGAGGGAACTATGAACTTCATCTGGCCTGGCCACCACTCCCACCTTCCCCAGTGCTTATCTAGTCCCAAGCAAAGGCTTTGATAAAGGTGGGAGTGTGCGCTAGACCTGCCGAGGGTCACAGTTAGATTTCGACAGGATGAGAAGAAAGATAAGAGCTATGCCCTGGGCTCCTTGTTTTTTTGGTTTTCTTTGAGAGGAGTGCCCAAGATAGCTGGAGAGAGACAGGTGACAGGGGATCTCTACTATAACTCCTGCCCAACACCGTCCCCGCATCCTGGGCCGCGCCCGTGCAGCATGTCAAACCCGCGCCCCCTGCATCGGAAGCTCAGAGTCTTAACCACTGGACTGCCAGGGAAGTCCCTGTGGCTCCTTTTTTGATTATAAAATTCCTTTTTCTTATTGAGCCAATTCCAAATGTTCCCCGAGACCATAATCTCTGGAGTTTACCCCCTGCCTGCCTGTGGACCTCGCTCAGCATCACTTTTCCAACCTACATCTGGCTCAGAGAGGTGGTGGCACTGAGCTGAGTCGAGGGCAGGTGGGGCATCTCTCCTCCTCCAGGTCCAGGTAGTGAGAGAGTTCTGGGCCTGGACAGTCACCCTTGGCCGCTGGCACCGAACCAGCTTGTTCGAGCTGAAGACGGACCACAGGCCAGCCTCGCAGACAGTACGGTTTGGCGGCCACTACTCTGAACCATCTTGCCTGACCCTCTAGGCCCCTCACAACCTGCTGCCACCCCAGCCTGTCGCCAAGCACTTGCCACCCTCCCCCACCCCCACCAGGCTTTCGCCCTCCTCACCTTTGCCCATGGTGTTCCCTCCACCGGAAAAACCCTGCTCTGTCCTCCAAATGTTAGTATCTGCTAAGCTTTGCAGACCGAACTGGATCCTTGTCTTTTCCTTGAGGCACTCGTTTAATGTCTGTACTTCCCTCTCCCCGGGGGGGCCCAGTGCATCGCCCTCCCGTGTGCTCCTCCCTGAAGTTCCTGGAAGGCTGGAGATGGGCTTGATTGCCTTTTGTCATTTCTGATACCTGGGAGGCTCTCGATAAATGTGGAATGAATGGGTAACTGACTGAATAAATAAATGACACCATTCTTAACTTGCTAACGAATGTGACTCTTCTATAGGGTCATAGGAAGATATTAGAGATCATTTTCCCCAGCCCAGTTCTACTTCTTACTAGCTGTGTGGCCTTGGGTAGGTTACTTAACCTCTCTGTGCCTCAGCTTCTTCATCTGGAAAATGCGGATGACAGA
The DNA here is from genome assembly GCF_964374135.1 of Grampus griseus. Taxonomy (NCBI): domain Eukaryota; kingdom Metazoa; phylum Chordata; class Mammalia; order Artiodactyla; family Delphinidae; genus Grampus; species Grampus griseus. The sequence goes on along the minus strand of NC_138997.1, from coordinate 71,008,598 downwards.
ATGATATATCTGTTTCATAGGGTGGCCGTGGGCATCAAATGTTAGCGTATATAAGGTCCTTTAAACAGTGCCTGGCGTATAATTAAGTGCTAGTGAACGCCAGAGTTTATCGCTATCATCGCAATGACACCATGGACACCTGGCCCAGAGGCGCACCGAGTTAGTCTCTGCTGCAGTGAGGCTGGCTGCTGGTGGCCCCGACTCTCCCCTTTCTTTGGAGACTTGCCCTCAGCCTCGCCCAGATGGTTACCTTCTGACTCCCCAATGCCCAAGCCGTCCCCTATACTCATCGTCAATGCCTGGCTGACTTGGGCTACGAAAGCCGGCCCGACCTCAAGGTAGGGTGGACTTCAAGTTGCAGTCTGTGCTCCAGAGTCCCCAGAAGAGCAGACTGAGCTGGAATCCAACTGGACATATTCCCCTTTCCTGTCCTGCCTCCTCACCCCCTTCTCCTGGGGGGCCTCCTGTAACTCACACACACAAGAATCTCCGTCTCAGGCTCCATTTCCAGGGACCCTGAGCTACACATCGTCAACACCGTTATTACCAGAGAAGAGGAGACAGACGCGGGGCAGTGGCCTGACTGATCCAAGACCAAGGTTAGAATCAGTTGGAGGTCAGGCAGTGCCTGGGAGTTAGTTATTTTAGAGGAGTGCAAGTTTCTGAGTCTCCAAGGAGTCTTTGGTAAGAAACAACGGAATGAATTCACTAACAGTCCGCCAGAAAAAAAACAGAAACCTTCGGTACCTGAGGTCGGTGCAGAAAGTCACAGCCTTTGGGGTGGTGACCGAGGACAAGGCAGCCTCAGTTGAAACCAGACATCTGGGGATGAGAGCCACGGGGTCCAGGCCAACAGGAGCCCTTCAGGCCAGCACAGCCGACGGGGGTGGCAAAATGGGAGCAAGTCCACAGTCCCGCGAGCCTTGGCCTTCCTGCAGACACACCTGTGCACACGTGCCTCCCCTCACAGCTCTGTCGAGCACGTGAGCCCTCCAGCGAGCACGCTTCAATGGCCTCCCAGCCCAGCTGAAAGCCATCTCCCCTTGATGACCCCGTAGCCGCTACCACGCTAGACCATGAGGGCTTTGAGGGCAGAATTCAGGAGGTGGATCTTTGCCCTACCCCACAGGGGAACTGCAGTGAGAGAAAATAAAGAGAGAAATCACAAACGTTTGCTGTTGGGCAGCCGTGAGGGACCACTATCATGCTTTTCCTTATGAGTGAAGGCTGGGGACAGTCCTTTATCATCATGGTCACAGAGCTGCTGTAACCTACAAAGCCAGATTCAAGTCCAAGCTAAAACAGACTAGGAAAAGGAAAATATACTCCAGGTGAGGAGTTTAAAGACATCTAATATAATTAGATGGATATTCGGATGGGAAAGGGGCTGACAGGAAAGCTTTGCAGAGCCTGGTGCAGAAGTTATTTTTTTATGTGAAAGGAATTTTTTTTTCTAATTATAAACGTAACACATAGTTGTGAAAAATTCAAAGAAGACAGAAGTGTATAAAACAGACAATATGAGTGCCCAATTCCCTCCCACCCTCAGCAATACCTACTATTGGGAGTTTGATCATTCTTCCAGACATTTTTTAATCGACCGATTAGATGGTTTCATGCTAAAAAGACTTTGTTTTTTGGCTGTGCCAGTTGAGGGATCTCAGCTCCCCAACTAGGGATTGAACCTGCGCCCTCAGCAGTGAAAGCGCCCAGTTCTAACTGCTGGACCACCAAGGAATTCCCTAGAAAGACTTCTTACTCATAGATTAATAGGTCAGTCAAGAGTTTTGATTGACAGGGACTGATTCTAGAATATGTGGGGCATTATACTGCATTTGGGGGGACATATACTTTTATGAGGCAAGTTGTTTTTAAACTCAATTACAATTTAATACTGGGCCATATAATAAAAAAATGACAGAAACAAGAATGCAAATAACTACAATAAGTTAAAAGATATCTAATGATTGTTTTAAAATAGGTATTGTTCTAATTGCAGACGAAATACATGTTTATTATAATTAGGAGAAGGGAGTCCATAATAGCACAAGGAACAAAATTTTCCCACAAAATTGCATTCTCCCAGTAACCACAGTTTATATGTCACTATTTTTCTTTCTGTCATTTTTCTAGTCTTGTGCACTTATAAATTTTTTAAAACAAAACTGAGTTCATAGTCTTCTGAAACGAGCTTTTTTCACTCAATATCAGATTATGAATTGGGGCGGGGGAGGCCTGAGCAGCTATTGTATACTTCCTTACCTAGCCTGCGATTGATAATCTATCAGTATTTGTTTCCTAAGGAGAATCTTCTACGATAATAGGGTATATACCCAAACAATCTTCCCCCACCCAAATCTCTTCATCCCTTGATATTTTATCATCTCCTCCCTTTTTTTTTTCCCCCCAGCTCCTTTTGTAAGTAGTTGTGGAGCTGTGTTATCTTGGGAAGGCCCCAAGTTCCCTTTTCCCCGTCTCCCCAGGCCTTCGTTGAAGAGCATTTTAGCGACACTTCCAGGTGCTGTTTCAATGAAGTGCAGAGACAAGCGTTTACTGTGTGCTCCTGGGCGTTTTGTATAAATCCAACACTGTCCTGTTTTCTCCTGGACATCGTCTCATCACGTTTCAGAGAGACTCTTCTGTTTCTGATGGATCCCTAGCTTCTCAGGAGTGACTCCTGATACGTTGGTTCTGAATTTCTGTCACATCCCCAGCTGCCCTCCAGTTTCTGACAAATCTAGTATTATTCTTTGACCCAGAACAGCCAAATCAGTGGAAATCCACCTGGTGATCAGCGGAGCCACTAAATAATGCAGCTAGAGGGCGCTCACATCCTCACAATTCTGAGGAATAAGGAGATTTCAAAGACATTTCCCGTTAGTACTCAAACTTGAGAAGCTTACAGACTTGGGGGAAGGGAGAGCAATATACTTGGTCACATAAGATAACCGATAAGAAATTGTAGTATATTCATTTACCAATAAAACCAACATATGATGAGTACAGCATGTCAGGTGCTGTTCTACCTAAGCCCTTAACTCTTCTCCCAGGACTCCTGAGACACATACAAAACAGTCAGGTGAGGCACTAATAGATTTTGTAATTTTCCCAAGGTCACAAGGGCAGAGGTGAAAATGAAACCCAGGCAACCAGCTCCAAAGCCCACACTTACTCATTATGAACTGGCTAAAAAAGAAAGGCATTTGAGGAGGGACATCAAATTAACATTGGTTATCCCTGGAAGCAAGAAGTATTAGGAGGGAATTCCCTGGCAGTCCAGTGCTTCCACTACAGAGGGCATGGGTTCGACCCCTTGAACTAAGATAGGGGAACTAAAATCCTGCAAGCCGTGCGGCATGGCCAAAAATAAACAAAAAACAAAATTAGTATTAGGAGACCATATTATTTACTTTCTACACAAAGCTCTGCATTGTTGAAAATTATTTCCCATACATAAACTATTATGGTTACCTTTAAAATTCACTAACTACAGGGAACTCTACTCAATACTCTGTAATGACCTATATGGGAAAAGAATCTTTAAGAGTGGATATAGGTGTATTTATAACTGATTCACTTTGCTGTACACCTGAAACTAATACAACATTGTAGATCAACTATACTCCAATAAAAATTTTAAAATCAAAAATAAAATAATAGTAAAATAAAATTCAATAACTGTTACAAGAATAATATAAGAAGAAATTGCTCAACTGTGGTCAAGGGCAGATTCAGGTTACGTGGGTCTTGAAGCTCATACATGGAGGAGAGACTCTTTAAGAAAAAGAATTCAAAACAGGAATACAAAATCAGGTATGAAAGTGGAATGTATTTTGATTGAAAAAATCATTATAAATTACAAATTTTTAGAAGGTGACAAATACTGTAAATATAATAAAACTGTGAAAAATTACATAGTATACTTCTGTTATACTTTTCCATATTTTTGGGGTTGTATACCCGGTATGATCATCTCTTCATGGACAATAATTCTATAATATCATTTTCATGGAGGGAAGAGAAAGTGATTCAAGTGCATTATGAAATGCCATTATATTGGATTGAGCTACATAATTGTTTAATCAAATAACCCTTAAACTATGTGCAATAACTTATAGATGAATATGCATGGGAGTTTTGTCACAGGAGCACTTAGGTTGCTTTGCTGTGATTGTAGAGCTTTCGAATGTCATTTTTTCTTTTTTTTTTTCTGAAATTGCCAGGCTTCATCAGGACAAGGCATTGCAGACATGCAAAGATTGGTCCAATGGGGATCAGTTGAGATCGCCATTGGTTTTTATGTTGGGAGGCATAAAAATTCAATTTGGCATGCATAAAAATCCTACTTCACGGTTTACAGTATTGCTACAATTTGGTGCCCTGCTAACACAAGAATTCCGGTCAATTCTATTTTGCACTGATTCCCATTTTAAAAGCATGGTAGTAGGGTGTGTTATAATCGTATACACTGCATTATTGAGTATTTTCCTGAAGGTAATTTCTGTTTTGAGTAGACATCAATGAGAATCAAATATTCCACTTATAATTTTCTACATCTGAGGATTCAAAGAACGTTCCTCAGACTAGCGTTCGTTTCTGCGCATTTTGACTCTTCTTCTTCGTTTCCAGTGGTAGGCGCAGTGGGACACGCTGATATTGCAATAGGACCCGTGATGCCAGATGAGTATGTACCAAGGCTATCCGGAGTATTCCTGGAAGCCATTCTTACATGAGAATAGATAACACGGAAATAAGTGTGAACCACATGAATAGAGCCATTGAACCCAAAACAAATAAATCTCCAACTCAGCTTCTCCTAGTTGGAGTCCCCAAAATGCTAAGGGCCTCTCCGTCAACACATAACTCCTGGGGGTAGAACTAAGGGAGGGGGAAGCTGAGTAGAAGAAGACAATATCCTTAGCCCACTGCAGTTAAAATATTGAATATCTTACATTTGCAATGTTATCAGAAGCATATGACCACGTGAACCCAAGCATTATTAGAAGTTCTAAAGCCTAAGCTTCTGTCACTTTACAATAACTCTGCCCTAACTGTGGTGAAGATGGTAATTGCAGCAAGAGCTGAGATCATGGGTAAATCAGTGTGAACTGAAGTTGTCAAGAAAATCCTCCTGTTCAAATATTACTCAGCCATAAAAAGAAATTAAATTGAGTTATTTATAGTGAGGTGGATGGACCTAGAGATGTCATACAGAGTGAAGTAAGTCAGAAAGAGAAAAGCAAATACCATATGCTAACATATATATATATATATATATATATATGGAATCTAAAAAAAAAATGTTTATGAAGAACCTAGGGGCAGGACAGGAATAAAGATGCAGACGTAGAGAATGGACTTGAGGACACAGGGAGGGGGAAGGGTAAGCTGTGACAAAGTGAGAGAGAGGCATGGACATATATACACTACCAACTGTAAAATAGCTAGCTAGTGGGAAGCAGCTGCATAGCACAGGGAGATCAGCTCTGTGCTTTGTGACCACCTAGAGGGGTGGGATAGGGAGGGTGGGAGGGAGACGCAAGAGGGAGGGGATATGGGAACATATGTATATGTATAGCTGACTCACTTTGTTATAAAGCGGAAACTGACACACCATTGTAAAGCAATTATACTCCAATAAAGATGTTAATAAATAAAAGAAAATCCTCCTATTCAAGGCAGGCACTGAGCTACACCTTGAACCACTGGTAGAATTCACTAGACAGAGGAGCAGGAAGGACGGAAGCTACAAGTTTCTGCATTCTGCCCAAAAGTAGACACACATATATGTGGATATAAAATGTGTTCTTGTGCCAATGAAAACATTTTTTTCGTCACTGGCTTAGAGCTACCTAGTAAGAGCCAATGGCAATACATTTCCACATCACTTAAGAATGAGACTTGAATTTTCTTCCCAGCCCCGCCTCATCCCAACCAGCAAATAATCATTCCCAATCCAGGACCAACCAGCACTGCAGGCATTCGGCCCCTTGTGTCTACCATCCGCCTTTCCTCCAACACAGGGATCCCAGAGCGCCGGGTTTACGCTCCAGGCAAAGGGGAGGGGAGGAGAGAGGAACTGGCCAGAGACCGTGTTCTGCGTAGACACAGGAGGCGAAGCCTGCTGAATGCCTGTGCAGCCAGTGTGGGGAAGGAAGACCCAGACCCAGCTCTCATTCCCCTTTCTGTTCAATATTTTCTGTGCCATTCCATCTCTGGAGAATTCGCAGTGTGTCCTTTTCCCAAATACCACATCACTCTGGAACTCATCTGGGTTTGTTCCCAGGTCAGCCCCAGTGCCACGGCACTGGTGACAGTTCACTTGTGATAAAGCAGCCACCCTGCTGATCAACTAGCTCAGTGTGGAGCCTGAGTGGGTCTCTGAAGACTGGCACATGGAAGGGAGAAAGTTAAGGAACAGTTATCAAGTGTCAGGGTAAATTCGTTTCAGGATACAGTTTAAAGTACGAATCTCAAGTGCTTTTTCCCTAATTTTAATCTTTGTATACAAGACCATTTACTGAATAATTCTTGCTTTCCCTTCGTGATGCTCCCATAATCCTTTATTTAATTATTATATATTTTTAGATCTAGGTCCAGTTCTCTAGCCAGTTTCACTGACCTACATCTTTATCGCGCTAAAATCACACTGCTTTAACCTGCGGGGCTAGATCCTTATTACCTAAATCCCACCTCCTTCCCCCTCACCTTTCCACCTCTCCTGTCCCACTTTACTGGGCAGGGGGTAGGGGGGCATTGGGTATATAAGAAAAAAAGATATAATCTCTATCCTCCCTTCAGGAGCTTGCATTCTATGTAGGAAACGTATATTTATGCCCTTGGAATAAGGGTAGTACTCACAGTCAGTGCTCAAAATGGCTTGTTGAAATAATAAGTTCAAATACGATGGAAAAGTATCACCAACTAGCTTCTCTATAAACTACTCACTGCTCTATAAAAATGGTTCCAATTACCCCAACACACATACAAATCTCTACAGTTACATAATCTTGTTCTTGTTTTTCAGATTGACCTGATTCAAATTGTGTAAAGTAAAACTCACTGTGGTAACCTCACCCAAGTTACTTAGAAATGAAGAGCCACTCATTTGAACCATTGCCTTTATTTTACTTTGGAGGGAAAAAAAAAAAAAAGGTGGGGCAGGAATATGGTCAGAAAAACAGTTTATAGAAATTTGCAGGCATAGAGGAGGGAACAATTGGAACTTGGAGAATATTCTTCCATCAGCACTTTGCTGGTTTAGAAGCACAAACATGTATTCTGTATTATCAGATCACTTATGAACTTACTATATTTGGCAGTTCCAGAGATGTACAAATTTGATTTAAGAAGACAATTCTTCCCTCACCCTTTTGCAAATCAGGAGGTAAGATAGGCACACACAAAAATAGTTTATTCCAATCAAATTTTTCTGATTTTTAAAATTCTAAAATTAAGATGTTTCCCAGTTACCCAAGATTAATTCTGGACCTTGAGAATTTTTAACAAGAATACTCGGCTCTCCATTAGTTGTGATATAAACTGATCTGTCTCTGGCCCTAGCCCATCCATGCCACCTTATTTAGGGTGGAGCCTTCTTGGGGTCTGAGGAGCTGCATGCAGACAGCGGGTAGCTGAGGTGTCTCCAGAGCTTTCAGAGTCCTGGATAGCTCTCTAAAGCTGGGGTGCGCGACTGCTACAAATAGTGCCTGCTCCCAACCAGTGTGTCTTGAACGTTGGGATGCATCAGAATCACCTACTGACTCAGGCAGTCCTGGAGTGGAGCCCACACAGGCAGACTTCTAACAGGGTTCCTAAGAGAGCGATGCCCCCAAGGCTGGGAAGCCCCAGCTAGCCTAGAGTTTCCACCAAAGCAGAGGTCCTCTTTATTCACCCTTGTGTCTGGGACTTGGCACAGTGACATGCGTGTAGTAAGCACTTAATAAAGATTTACCGAATTGATCATACCTGGTACTAAATTCCAACTGGATTAAAAATTTTTTAACGTTTTTTTTTTACAGAAAAGAAATCACTGAAATAGCTTCCAAATGCCATAAAACTGAAAAAAAAAAATCTGAAGTTGATTTGAAAGAAAATACGTGAAAAATGTTCACAGTGATCATTGATCGCTAAATATTTAGCGATCAATGTAAGGAATCACTAAAAATAAGATTCTCCCATGATGGCTAAAGCAAAAACACTTCACTGTTTCACAAAAGCCAGAGGCAGCAGGGAAAAGAAGTGTTCTGACAATAGTCAGACTTTATGATACAGCATACTTAAAAAGAAAATCCACCTTGAAATTTAAGCACCTTTAGTTCTTTCTTGGCTTGTATCTTCCTTTTTCCCCCCTGGCTCTTTCTCCTTTTTGGCTTCTGTTCTCTCTGCCTGTCTCTCTCTGGCATCCTCTGCAGCTGTCACTCTCTCTCATCTTCTCGGGAGCCACTGATGAATGATTTGAGTGCTCTGAGTGGGTGGTGCGGCTCAGGCTAGGACTGTTGAAAGAGCAGATAGAACAAATCCAGGGAGACTTCCGAAGGATCTGGAACTGGAGTGTGCGTAGGCTTTAGCTTTGCACAGAGTAGCCGGGGAGACACCCTAGCGTAGTAATGTGTAAACATTTAAATGTCCTTAGGAAACTTGCTGTTTAAATAGGAGTTCTCTATTAGCTTCAACCAATTCAACAAAGGTTCATGGACATAGCTGTGATGGATAAGGACAGAGTCTGCTGGCAGACTATTTGGTTTCCAGTCCCAGCTCCAAAACTTACTGCTGGTGTGACCTTGGACAACTTATCCCTCCTCTGTGCCTCAGTTTCTTCATCTGGAAAATGGGGACAACAATAGAGTTGATGTGAAAATTTGACAATGGTCTGGGGGCCTACAAATGTTTTTGGCCATCACTGCTCTTCTTTTAAAAATAAATGAAAACAAGAGATTATAATTTAGTTGGGGGCAGCGGACAGGATAATATAAACAACTCATACTGATTTTTCTTTCCTATAAATCTGATTATTTTTGGTTTTATTTTTTAAGTAGGACATAGCTTCTATATATGGAAGAAATATTTACTGAGGCACTCTGCCAAGTGCTTTACCTAGCTGTGGTAAGTAATCCTCACACAACTCTGAGATAGATATCATCACCCCAATTTTGCAGATGAGGAAGCTAAGGCTGAGAAGGGTCAATTCACTTGCCCTAGATCCCACAGCCATCAGTAGTAAGCGGCTGAGCAAAGATCTGAGTTCAAGTCTCACTCCAATTCATAAGCCCTTTTGCTATACCATGAATTACCAAACCATGGTTAATGGGAGTCTAAACCCATAGATAAAGCTTTGTTGACCTGCAGAATAAATCACTTCCCTGCCAGCCCCATACAACCCCACCCGGGTGACTCACCAAGAAACTGAAAAGGCAGCTTCACTAGAGAAGGTTACAAAAACATGAGAAATCTTGACTGTCAGGGGCCACATTGTCCTTCAAGCTTCCAGGCTAAGTGATCAGACTCTGGAGGGATTAGGTAATCTTTGGCAAAGGGATCCCGGTTGCTGGGATTCACAGGAACCTCTGGGATTCAGTGTTTATTGTGTACTTAGCAGCCTCCCTAAGATACCTTCTTGGAGTTCCTAGTTTCTAGCCAGTGATGAGAATGAATTTGAGGCCAATTCATCCACTTACCAAGTGATACAGCCTGAAGTTGTCTGCCAGGTAGACACCATCTCGATCTTTTCTCCCCACTAGGTATGCAGCAATGGGCAAGAGTTTGAGGTCTTGTCCATCTTGGCTCACAAGGTCCCATTCCCCAGAAGCCTTCCAGAGAGCTCTGGGAAAGAGGGACTGTTCCATGACTTTCTGCAGCTCACTTGTAGCCAGATTTGGATAATGTCCAAGATCTTATAACCGATCTCCTCCTCTTCTTTTTTGGATGTCATCAACCAAGGGGTGTTTAGGAATGTGTTAATAATTCCCAGGAGAAATTGGCCAGGATTACCTACTCATGACTAATGAAGCTGTCATCCGCCATTCCTTCCCACTGTTTCATAATGCCGCCCAAAGAGTGCTTTATGAAGATGGATAGTATTATAACGCTGCACCCAAGAAACTGGCACTGTGTCAATGGAAACAGAGGCCAGTTTATTTTGCATGCCACTCTATTTTTCATTATACTTCACAATAACTTGTTATTAAATGAAAATGAATTTGCCATTAGGGACTAGAGACTATTTAATAACTGTTCAGCAATGTTTCATGAATTTTTTTTTTTTTTTGTAACTCATGCAGCCACCACATGAATAAGTGTCACGTTGGATTAGGTGAGGTTGGATTTTCTAGAACAATCTTAAATGTTTCGTGGAAATCGATCATTAAAACATGTGGCTTGAAGCTTGGATTGCAAGATTCTGACTTTGAATTGGCCATCTTAAAAACAGAAAGAGTGAGGTAGACTTGTCGTCTTAAGTACTCCCAGAAAATGACACAGAGTGAAAATAGGACGGGGCATTTATGCGCAAGCACAATGTTTTCCCCATAGAGGGCAAGGAGGCTTTCTGGAGAGCAGTCTCTCCAGCCACCCTCTCCAAATAGCGTGCAGCGGTCAGGATAGTCAATGTTATTCTGCAATAACAAATAAACTTCCAAAATTTATTTATCAGTGGCTCAAAATGACGAAAGTCTGTTTCTTGCTTGTACTGTGTGTCCATTACAGGGCTATATGTCTGTCATGCATTATCTTGGAAGATAGATGATGAAGCACCCACTCTCTGAAATGGTGGCAGAGATTTAAAAAAGAACCCTGGAGGGTCTCAACAGCAATTAAAGCTTGACCTTGGGACTTCCCTGATGGTCCAATGGGTCCACCTTCCCAATGCAGGGGGCCTGGGGTCGATCCCTCGCTGGGGAACTAGATCCCGCATGCATGGTGCAACTAAAGATCCCGTGTGCTGCAACTAAGACCCGGAACAGCCAAAATAAATAAAATAAATAAATATATTTTTTAAAAAGCTTGACCTTGAATTTATCACACGGTACCAACTAACCCCAAGGGGTGAGAGGGAACCAAGAATTACCACCTTACTAGGTGCTCAAAAGGCAGAAATAGCATATCTGGTGATCAGCCCTCATAAGTACTAACGTGAGATCAAAATGAGGATTCATTCAATCACTCGAAGGCCTGAATAGAACAGAAAGTAAGAGAGAATTCTTCCTGTCTAACAGTCTTTGAACCAGGGCATTGGCTCTTTCCCTGTCTTCAGACTCAAACCGCAATATTACCTTTTCCCAGGTCTCCCGTTTATGGTGAAAATGTGCACACTCTTTGACCCAGCAAGTGCACTTGTGGGCTGGGAAGTGCCTGGTGCCAAGCACAGTGTCCGGTGGACCGAATGAAAGATGGCATTGAGGAATGTGAGATTTAAAGCTACAATACCCCAGATCCATCACTCACACGTTGACCTTGGGCAAGTAACTCCATCCTCAGTGTCTTCATCTGTAAAATGAATGATAATACCTCACAGCCTGGTCAGGAAGATGAAATAGAATAGTTCATGTACAGCACAGTGTCTGGCACATGGTAAGCATTGAATGGATGGTGGTAATTACTTGTTATTACACCTCAAAGCTGGCTGGGTTCCTCTTTCTACCGAGTGGACAGATTGAGTACTTAAGATTACTTAGGCCAGAGACTGGAAAGGAAGGTTCAGTCATTTGGATCATGGCATCTACATCAATGACTCCTTGTACTTTTTGCTGACAGCAAATAGCCCTTACGTACCTCAAAAAATATTGGGACCCCTCCAAACATAATAATTATATATTTCTAAATCCTTGATTGAAAAAACACATGAAACCAAAAAGCCTCTCTACATTCAGTCACATTTTAAATGTATTTTGTTGGCCTCAACGCCATCCACCAGCATCTTGAAAATAGTAGGGCATTGGATGTGTGGGACAGAGCCTTTGTTCCATCTAGAGACAATGTTAGGTGGACACCAGGGTTCAAGACCCACAGCCTTAACTCCAGGCCCATCTGGGGGTCTGGGGCCCAGTGGGATGAAAATACTGATTTGGCTAAGTAACCGTGCAGGTCAGAGAAAACACCCACCTGTTCCTCCCTGGGAGCTTGGAGTCGTTGTACATGCTTCTCACGTTCCAGCGATGCAGCCCGCCCAGGCCGATGTGCCGCCCCCGCAGACTTCCCTGGGCATCTCCCTCCCCTTGAGGGGCTGCCCCTCCATGAATGACAGTCCTCTCCTCAGCTCTTGTCTATACTCCAGTATGAATACATGACTAGTAATTGTCATGTCATTCTCAAAACTCTATTTCTGGATGCATTTGCCAGAAAGATAAAAAAACCTAAGGAGATCACACAGAAGCAGAAGCTGGAGAACTAGACATCTGGTCATCCCCGCAGGAAGGGACTGTTATGAGATGGAATGGCCAGAGCTGTGATTCTGGTTGTGTCCCAAAGCCCAGGGAGACCCATCTGGAGAAAGACTGTGGTCCTCTATGCCTATGAGACTTTAATTCCATCATCTCCTGGGGACAATCCCCATGGGTAGGAAGGACTCACTAGAGAAAGGAAGACAAAGCCAGCAGGAAGTTCACAGTCCCGCACGTGAGCTGTTTCCTTCTTCTAGAAGCTAAGGCAAAATTGGCTTTCCAGTAGCTCTAAAAGAAGTCACTTCTAGAATCTGATGTCTGTGAAGGGAGGCCGAGAAGTTGATTGTCCCACGTCCCTGATGTGCAACCATGCCAATCACGAAGACCACCAATGCTCCAAACATGTAAAAGGTGTGGAGGTCAGAGTGATCGATTACGGAGATCCTTATATGTATAGCACACATGAAAACGAGCAGGACGAAACAACTCTTCTTGGCCACCACTCATTCATTCACTCATTCATTCAGCCAACAAATATTTACCAAACCCCTACAGTGTATCACACACTGTAGGCAAGGTGCTTTACTTTTGAACAAGTAAAACAGGCAAGACCTGTCATCATGGAGCTGATTGTCTACTAGATTATTAGTCAAATAATCACACAAACAAACACAAAATCACAAAAGTGACAAATGACACAAAAGAGAGGTACATGGTGCTCGAGAGAGCCATAATTCAGGGTGTCAGCTAATGAGGGAGGACAGGGAAGGCTTCCTGGGGAACAAATGCACGAGTGAAGAGGAAAGGAAAGAGGTTTCCAGGCAGGAAACAGCCTGAGCAAAGGCCCAGGGGTGGGAAGAGGTCTCATGAGGAGATTTTTGACCTTCTCTACCCCGAAATCAGATAAATAGGCAATAGTATTTTCCTTTTTGCTCTTTCATGGTTTCATGTTTTACTTCTTTTAACCTCTCTAGAAAAAATTCTGATGCATGATGGTGAGAACATCACTAAGAACTTCCGTTGGTTCCCTCACTGATTTGAAATACCTCCTCCCCTTGGGTCTGCTTCTAGCTTTCTTTTCAGTGTCATTGGTTTATTTACAGTCAAAATGATACTCTTTTTATTATTGAGAATTCTTGCAGTGCAGACTCCACATACCCCTCAGTTTTCTTTTTTGGAAAAAAAAATATAAAAACAGTAAATTGCAGAGAATAATATAATACCACCTACCACAGATTATTAACAGATATTAACATCGTAACATAGCTGCTTCAGGCGTGTGTCTTAGGAAAAGGTAGAAAATGTAACAGATTGATTCCAAGTCCCTGGCCCACTCCCCTTTCTCCCTGCTTAGAAGTAACCACAAGCATGAATTGGACATGGAACCTTCCAGTCCATGTTTTAAACCTTTAACTTCATCTATATCTACCCATAAGTAAAATGCCATATTGTTTCGTGGGTTTTCACTTATCTATTCTTCCAAGTGAATTTTAGAACCATCTTGTCACAATGCCTGTAGACTCCTTTTATAAAATTTTTATTGGAGATGCATTAAAGGGATTTATTACTTTGGAGAGAATTGACATCTTTACATTATTAGTTTTTCCCTCTAGGGACAAAGTATATATTTCATTTATTCAAGCCTCTGTTATATCTGTTTGTAAAATATTATTTCCTTCTTGTAGGTTTAGCGTATTTCTTCTTGTTTCCAGGTAATGACTGGTGTTCATGTTGAGAATAGGATGTTATTTTTGTATTATAATTGCTAATTCATTCTTACTGGTATAAAAGAAAGCAGTTTATTTGAAAAATACTTATTTTGTAACTGGCCATATCACTGGATTCTTATATTGAATACTGTAGTTTTTCCAAATGAGTCTTTTGTGTTTTCTTTGTAGATAATTATATAGTATATATAATGCTAGAGATTTGTAAATAACGAAAATTTTGTCTGTTTCCTGCTGACAGTTATACTCCATTTTATTTTTTCTTCTCTCAATGAATTAGCTGGGACTTGTAGAAAAATGTTAAATTATGATGGTGATAGGAGGAATCCTCATCTCATTCATGATCTTAAGAGGATTACCTCTAATACTGCACTTTTTTATAGAGTGTTGACTGTTATTTGAGACAGCATTTATCATGCTTTTTCTTTTACAATAATGAGAGGTTTCTTGTTTGTTTGTTTTGTTTCGTTTTCCCAGTCTGTGTATATTTACAAAGCAGAGTGGTTTTAAAAAAATGAAACTCACTACATTTTTGGTAACGTTTTGCAAATTGGAAGGTTCAACCGTCATCGGCATGCATTTTGGTTATTTGTATTGGGAAGAGCATTAGACTGGTTCTAGTTCAGGCTTTGCAATTAGTTTATGGTTTCATTTTGGGCAGGTCCTCTTACTTCTCTGAGCCTCAGTTTCTTCCCTGTAAAATGGGGAGAGAGAAAATTCTTTCTAATCAACTTGTTAATAGTTTAAGCCCTATTTTAATAATATCTCTTTTTTTGTTTGTTTTAGTCAAACAATTTTACAAAGTCATCCATACCCCATAATTTGACAGGGCTGAACAAGATTAAAAATTTAGGTTGAATACACAGAAAACTGAAAATTCAAGAGATCAGACTGTAAACCTGCTAAGGTTTTGAAACTAATAACTACTACTTATTGAGTATTTACTATGCCCCAGGAATAGTGTTTTACTTGTAATATAGGCTTATTCATTGCTTATAACAACCCTATGAAGTAGGTAAAATCATTATTCCCATTCTACAGATGAGGAAACTGAGGCATAGTGTGGCGGGAACGCCACAGATTAGCTCACTCAACATCCATTCCAGTTTCCTTCTGATGTACCTTCCTTCCTGTATTACATAGCCTGGAAAGCTAAAGTCCACGTTTCCCAGATTCCCTTGCAAATAAGATTCTGGATATGATTTAGCTTCCATCAATCAGCTGCATAGGCTTAAGACTTGATTTTGAAACACAGTTAAGCAGGAAAAGAGGCAGCACGCAAGGCTATGTTTTGCAGATCATTGTAGGTATATGAGGCTTTGGTGCCTACAGTTCTGGGAGTGGCTTCCTGATCCCCAGATCACAGTCAAGATAGGGGGTCGTGGACCCAGTGGCTGGGATAGCAACTTCCTGAATCTCCCCACTGGGGCAGAGAAGTTAGTTCCCTCCACAGGCCAGTTCTACAGCACCCTCCTAGAAGCTATTCCCAGAGGCCAGTCTGTGGCCACTCCTCCAGCCCTTCCAGCAATGTTGTTTTTTTTTTTAATTGGGGTATAGTTGTTTTACGATGTTGTGTTAGTTTCTACTGTACAGAGAAGTGGAGCTCTCTGTGCTATACAGCAGGTTCTTATTAGTTATCTATTTTATACATATTAGTGTGTATATGTCAATCCCCTTCCAGAAATGTTGTAGGCACCTAGTTCCCTCATTAAATCCCTTTCTGCTTAAAGCAACTAAAGTGGTCTCTATTATCTGTACTTAAACTGGAATCATTATGAGTGGTGTAATCTTTCTTTTCTCAGGTGCCCCCTTCAGCTAAACAGGAGAAGCTACATAGCATAAGGGACCGGGCATTGAATTTAGATCAGGTGACCTGGCTTCTAGTTCCACCCCTTTTATTTAATAGCTACATGACTCTGAGCAAGTTCCTTTATACTTCTGTGTCTCAGTTTTCTTATCTTTGACATGAGAGAATACAGTGTCACTTCTGGCTCTAACATCCTGTGATTATCACTGACCCAGAAGAACATTAAACACTCATGATGCAGACTGCGGCTCAGCAGTTCACAGTAAGCCAATTACAGACCTGAAACTAGCAAGTCCCTTCCCCCAGGCTCGGATCTTCCTTGGTTTAACTCACTTGGCAGAATGCTCCGTGCTGGGCCTGGGATGCAGAGCCATCCACTGAGAGGGACTTGAACCACGGAGGCAGGGAGGGTGTAACACCAGCAGGATGTAGCTGCATTAGGAAGCTGCTGAGCTGGCAAGCTGGGGGTTACAAAGCCTGGGGCTACTAGAGATCAGGCCAAGCAAAAGGTCAGGAAACTGGAAAATCAGGACAGGACCACGGAGAATTCTGAGGGCAGAGGTCAGTCGCAAGGCAGGGGCGGAAGCCAGGAAGTCTAGCCTGAGGCCAAGGAGTCCACGGTGCATAAAACTGTGGTCCAAGTGAGGAGACAAAGATTTCAGAGTCCAGGTTGAAAGGTAGGATGAGAGTCCTCATCTGCCCTCCACCTGCCTGTTCAAATTCAGCTAACTCAAAGCCTTGCACAGTGTGGAAGCTCAGAAATAGTTGTTGCATCAGATTGACTTAAACTTGGTCTTGGAACAGATGTTTCCAGCCCCAGTGATAAGCAGGAAGTGTTTTCATAAGTGAGCAAATCAGCTGCATTTGGGGAGAATGGCTCTGGCTGACTGAGGACAAAGTACTGAAGTCAATTGAATTCTGGCAAATTGTCTGGGGGGGTTGGGGGAGTGTGGGAAGGGAGCTGGACAGGGTGGCATTTGAGCCATAGAAAAGTGGACTTCCAGTGTCCCACCATACTTCAGGGAGAATGAAGACACACTAACATTAGAGTTTGCCTTAAGAGTTTGCTCTCTGTATGTTTATAATTCTTCTCCATCCCCTCTAGCCCGTATCTACTCTCTAAATACTACCCTTTCTAAAATCTGCTCTCAGATAGGTCCTTTCCAGCAAAGAAGCTGATAAACAAATCCGTAAGATACAAATGACTCAACTAATCATTTGTTTCCCTTCCCGGAGGTTGTTGCCTTTTAGTAGGCAAACTAATAGTGATGAATTTATAACATCAGGGAAGTATTGTGGAACAGGAACCAGGGTAATGAGATCTCACCCTGAAGGATATACAGATGATCTTCATTATTCGTGGATTCTGTATTTGTGACTTCGCCTACCCACTAAAATTCACTTGTCACACCCAAATCAATAATTGGCAGGAATTCTGTGGTCATTCACAGACATGCAGAGGGCTGAAAAATGAGTCCCACCCAGATCACAGTAAAACCGGCTCTGCTTTCCTGTTTTAGCTCCCAGACTGTAACAAGGGTCCTTTTCATAATCCATGTATTGATAGTTCCATGTTTTTTGTCCTGATGTGCTTTTCTTGGTGTTTTCACTGTTTCATGGCCCCCAAACATGTTGTTGAAGTGCTGCCTAGTGCTTCTAAGCGCCAGAAGGCTGTGACATGCCTTGAGGAGAAAACGCGTGTGTTAGACAAGCTTCCTTCAGTCATGAGTTACGGTGCCGTCAGCCATGAGTTCAGTGTGAATGAATCAACAATAGATACATTAAGTAAGGTGTCTTTAAATGGAAACACATAAAACAAGGTTATGTATTGCTTGATTGATGAAAACCTCGCGACCAGAGGCCCCAAGGAAGCTAACTCTATTTCCGCAGGAACAGCAGTTCAGAATTTGCTACTTCGTTGTTCACAGTGACTTTCTGGAGCATAACTACCGCGAATAATGAGAGCGGGCTGTACTTGGTCTATCTCCAAACACTTCCTCATCCTGTCAGTATTACTAGGAGATGCTTACAGGGATCTCCTGCACGATTATTGCAAAGAATTACAATGAAAATATTTGGAAACATTTTTCAAGATCTTAACCTTTTCACAGGCATCACCTAAAATTCTCATTGACAAGCCATGAATGTGATGGCCCACTTAGGACTGGATGTGCTGTTCCAGAAACTGAGATAAAAAGAAATTCTGCCTGAATTTTTTTTACTGTCCTACAGATTTGCGGGATCCCCCGCCCCCAATAGATTCTTGATGTGAGTGTAAAAGTCTTGAAAGAGACTCCTGAGTGATAAATAATGTCACTACAGGTGTTCACATAGTTTCCACATGAAATCCTAAGGAGAAAGCTGGGTCCAGGGCACAGACAGGTGGACAGAGGTTTACAAGGGACTCCTTACTCCCCCTCAGGCAGAGGGTAAAGGGTCTGATTTTGTCACCTACAGAGGGGAATCTTTATTTGGCACTTAGTCTGTTTCTGACCGTTCCAGAATTATCCTGACTGGAATGGGATCCAGATCACACTCTGGAAAGAATAAATTCAAAGGATACCAGGAGACGGCTGCTAATCTAGATGCCCGGTAAAGAGTCCTAATTCCTAGGGCACACAGCCTAAGACAAGAAGCCTGTTTGTTTTTAAGCAGTGATACCAGGTAATTCACTTTCCAAAGCTGTTTAAGCATATTGTGGGGTTTTGAGGGCCTCAAACGTTCGCTGAATTTTGCTTTCCTGGAAGGAAAGGCATTTCAAGATGACATGGAGTCTCTTTTCTCTGCATTTCTCTTTCAGTTAAGCTGTGGTGAATTTCTTCTTGTTGCATTGAAATTTGTGGGACAAAAAGAAGGCGTCCCTCCCCATCATTCACAGCTCCCGGGCTCTTAAATGCCACAGTTCTGAGCTCTGCATCCCAGACACGCATTTCTCACAGAAAAGAACTGAAAGGTCTCTCCATGCGGCCTTCCCCGGCCCAGGGGCCCTGAAGCCCAGCCTCCCTCAGGGCCTTCGCGAGCCGCCCAGGCAGCTCGGAGCAGAGCAGTGTGTGTGGCTGAGTCCAGGGAGGAATTTGTGACTGTGGACTGGGGTCAAACGCCTTCCGGTTTTCTACTTAGTGACACGCTTTCTCACACAGAGGTCGAGGGTTGAGGCCTCACAAATGATCCTTCGAGATGAGCTGCTAGAAATGTTTTCTCAACAAGAGTCCTTTTCTTTTCCCTTGAGAGTTTGAACCTCAGACCTTTCAATCCCTCGGCAGAAGCTATAAACCACAAATGTGCTGCATGTTGAAAGATGTGCGAGGGACCGGGACTTTGGTCTTCGCCTCAGCTGACGGCTTGGGCAGCCGGCCCGTGCTGGTGGGGAAAGAAGAGGGGAATCGCTTCCTCCACCACCAGGGAGCCATGAGGACTCCATCAGCTTGGGCTTGCATCCTCAGCAGACCTGCTGCGGACCTCAGGCTGGCCCCAGGCGTGCGTGCCCCCCTCGGCCTGCTTGCCGCTGGCCTGCTCCCGTAACGCGTCCTCTGAGAAGCCTGTCCGAGAAGTCTCCTTTGGCCTGTTGCTGTGACACCAAAAACCCCAGCTGCTGCTCCACGGGGAAATGGGGGAGCTAGCACAGCTATAAAGCGATGGGTGGACCAGGAGGGCGGCCACACTTGTGCTTGACCCCAGAGCCAACAGGTGTAGATTCCGAAGGATTTACCACGGTGCAGATTGCCTTCATTCTTTCTTTTCTTTTTAAATTGTTTTTGCAAATATTAGCAAGTGTTAAAATGTACTCTGTGTGTGTGTGTGTGTGTGTGTGTGTGTGTGTGTGTGTGTGTTTTGGGGGCTGGGGTTTTCTTTATTTTGGAAAAGAGAGAAGCCTGGAGAGAGTGCAGGAGGGCAAGTGGAGGTGATGGTGAAGCCAGGTGTTCAGCTGAGCAGGGGAGGGCAATTCCTGTCCTGGGGTAGCTTTCTCCTGATTAGCTCTGGCTGGGGAGGGGGGCGATGGGGCGTGGGGGGATGGTCACAAGTGGGTGAGAGTGGGAAGCAAAAAGCCAGTGCAGGTCCTGAGCCAGTGTCACAAACTCTGTGTTGCTGGATGCGAAGCACCGACCCAGGTCTCTCTCCCCACACCTGGGTCTCTGCGTTGACTGTTCCCCAACTTGCCTTTGCCCCATCCCCCCAGCTCTCTGCTTTTTGCACCCCCCAGGAAGAGCTGCAGGATCTTGTTAAGCTTCCTGACACCTGAAGTTCTCTCCTCACAGCTTCTGTCTTAATATTTTCTCTCAAAATGCAAATGTCCTCAGGGTGGGACGGCATTTTTAAAATTGTGATTACGGAGATCACGTTATCCAAACACCAAATCAGAATATTTTACAAAGCACTTTTCCTATCTTTTTTTATTCAATAAATTTTCTTCTAGAAGTTTTTTCTATTATCAAAGCAAGTCATAAATGTCGTAAAAAATGTTTTTAAGTAAAACAAAACTATACAAGGAAATCTACCCCTCCCCGCTATCATCCCCTCCCATCTACTTTGTAGGAAGGATAGCCATGGCTTAGTGTGTGGTGCATCCTTCCAGGTGTTTCTCTGTGTGTGCATACATGTGTGTACGCATGTGTTGTCTTTAACAAAAATGCATTCCACTTTACATACTTCGTTGATACAAGTATCCCTCACTTTTCAAAAGTTCACTTTATGCCACAGGTCTTTTACCTTAGCACTTAGTTTCCACAACTGAAAGAAATCTGAAGAAGATTTCAGTTTTACAAAAAAAAGAGGAAAAGCAAAAAGAGCATTCAGCACTGGTTTTGCAGCAGACATTACAGAGGCAGGCACAGCCAGCAGAGAGTGGACCCGCCAACTCCTTCCTGGGAAATATACTCAGCATCTCAGCATCAGCCGCCATAGCTTTGAACTGTGTCTGTGAGCATCTGTGCTTCATCTCAATTGATTCCATGCATCTGTTAGCAAGACATGTCCTCAGGTAATTGCTTCTTCACTTTAGGCCATTTCAGCTTAGGAAAGGTTTCATAGGAACCTCTGCTTTCAGATAGTGGGGGAAACCTGTATTTGATTTTTTTCACTCACTGCATTGGAAACATCTTTTCAGGAAGAACTTTTTTTATCTTTTTATTTTTCTTTGGCCGCACTGTGCAGCACGTGGCATCTTAGTTCTCCAGCCAGGGATCGAACCTACTCCCCCTGCCTTGGAAGCACGGAGTCTTAAGCACCGGACCGCCACGGAAATCCAGGAAGAACATGTTTTAGTCTATTAATAGCACATGAAAAATCCTCAAAAGTTAAATTTCACTTAATATAGATTTTACAGATTACCATTGTTTGTGTTATTGTTCTTGATGTTTATCAAACAGAATAAAATTACAGGAAGTCAGGGATTTTCTAGGGCACTTTCTGCTGCGATGGAAACATTTGGTATCTGCACTTTCCAATATGGTAGCTACCACTGAGCTCTTGAAATGGCACTAGTGCTACTGAGGAAATGAATGTTTAACTTACTTAGAATTATTTAGATGCTAAATTAAATAGCTACATGTGGCCAGTGGCTACTGTATTGGACAGTGCATTTCTAGAAAATTTAGGATGAACCCATCATCTGCTCCTAGACGAGTTGTATAGAGGAAGAAACTTTGAAGCCAGACTTCCTGGATTTGAACCCCAATTCCTTCCACGTACCAGCAGTGTGACTTTGCACACTTCACTCAACCTCTCTGGGCCTCAGTTTGCTCATCTGTACAATGAGGGTAATCACAGAAATACCTTATTGTGTTGCTATGAGGATTCAGTGAGTTAATACTTCTAAAGCCGTTGAACAAGTGCTGGAGCATATAATAAGTGCTCAGTAAATATTAGATATATCATTCTTCCCTAAGAATACAAATGGAAGGGGAAAAAATACTTGAGGAGGGGAGGAGACTGGAGAGAGGAATTTTTGAGTGAATAAAAGGGGCGCTTATTCCCGCAGGAAAGGTGAGTCAACAGTGCAAATAAACCGCCGAGGCCTCTTAGTCTGCTGAGACCTGCCTTCAGTGAGAAGAGAGTGAGCAAAAAGTGTGGCCTGCAAAGTGGACTCCTTCAACGGCTTATTGAATTCCTCTTTTCCCCAGAGGGCTCCTCCCCGTGGAGCTTCTATGAGCCCTCTGCTCAGCTTGAATGCCCTCCCCCCTCCTCCCCCACCTGGCGCCTGGAGAGACAAAGCCCCGCTCCATGCCTGCCGCCCTGTGGCCTGAGCCTCTGAGCCCAGGTGGCTGCACAGGCTTCCCGGGGCCTGCGGGCAAACAGTGGGCACAGTGTTCCCAGCCCCCGCGGCAGTCCTTGTCCTGCAGCTCTTTTAAGGCTAATTCAAGTAAAGGGCAGGAAAGATGAATCTAACTGTCATGAAGTGGGATCTTTCTTCCACAGGGAAAACAGAGTCTGGATAGTTGGAATAAATTGATGAAGTGAGGCAAGTCTTTATTTTTTTATAAATTTTATTTATTTTTGGCTGTGTTGGGTCTTTGTCGCTGCGTGTGGGTTTTCTCTAGGTGTGGCTACTCTTCGTTGTGGTGCGTGGGCTTCTCACTGCTGTGGCTTCTCTTGTTGCAGAGCACGGGCTCTAGGTGCATGGGCTTCAGTAGTTGTGGCTCACGGTCTTAGTTGCTCCGCGGCATGTGGGATCTTCCCGGACCAGGGCTCGAACCCATGTCCCCTGCATTGGCAGGTGGGTTCTTAACCACTGCGCCACCAGGGAAGCCCTGAAGCAAGTCTTTTTCTCTCAGACCGTTTAAGAGTTTATGGAGGGACTTCCCTGGTGGTGCAGAGGTTAAGAACCCACCTGCCAATGCAGGGGACATGGGTTCGAGCCCTGGTCCGGGAAGATCCCACATGCCGCGGAGCAACTAAGACCGTGAGCCACAACTACTGAAGCCCATGCACCTAGAGCCCGTGCTCTGCAACAAGAGAAGCCACAGCAGTGAGAAGCCCACGCACCACAACGAAGAGTAGCCCCCACTCACGCAACTAGAGAAAGCCCGCGCACAGCAACAAAGACCCAACACAGCCAAAAATAATAAATTAATAAAGAATAATAATGATTATAAAAAAAAAGTTTATGGATTCATTTGGATTGTTAGTCCTTCCCACCTACACACACACACACACACACACACACACACACACACACACACACACACACACACACACACACACCCATGTCCAGAATGCCTGGAATGCATTTCTCTAGTTATTGCCACCTCCTGAAGCACCACTGCAGGCAGCAAGATCAATTGACCTACTTGTCTCTCTAACCCCTGCACAGGGCAGGATTCATGGATGGATGGATGAATGACTGACAGATAATTGAGTGAGTCCCTGAAAACTTTCTAAAATATACGTTCTCTGAACATTAACCTTCTTCTACATTATGAATAGGATTTTAAAATGAGGATTCAATTGTTATCAGCCTTGAGTCAGTGTGGATTATAAAGAACGCCAAGAAACACACCCTTGTTTCAGGAAAAGGTACCACCACCAGCCTGGCCAGAAGGACTCCTGAGTTCAAGTTCCAACTCTGCCTTCCAGCATAGAGCAGCCACTTCCTTTTTGGTAAAAGGTGGGAGAGATACAGATGACCTCCAAGATGCCTCAAAACTCACAAATTCTACACCGCCTGGGCTCCCCAGGTAAGACGTCAGGCATAGACCCATCTGGCCACAATTTTCCCAGCCAGGAGGCCACTGGGCAGCCTTTCTCAAGTGTGGCAGGATAATGTTGCTCTTGCTGTCGCCTCTAAAACGACCAGTTATCCCAGGGGCAGAACAGAAAGGTCCATGGCAGTTGTCTTTAGAGAAGCCAAGCCCATCCCTCCAAACACGAGTCACAGCTCCGATCACCTCAGTGGCTTTTGAGGGGGGATTTCCATTCATAAACCCCATTCAGAGGCTTTTTGGAAGCCTTCTGTCCTGGTGCAATGAAGCAGGCTGCCTCTTTTTCCACCAAATGTCCAAAGGGAAATGACATTCACCAAGAATTTGGACAAACTTTTTTAGAAGAAGAAACTGTGTGAAAATTGCACAGATCCTTGTTACTTAAAGCATTTGAGAAGAAAACTGCAGGAAGTGGTAGATTCAGGACATAAAGGACATCATTTGCCTGCCTTATTATCTCATTTTTCAGTGGAGCTGACAGGACAGCTGCCTGTTATTACAGGGCACACCAGGAAGTGTTTAGCTGCCAAACAGAAAAGAACGAGCGAGGGATTAGCAGCCCTGTTCATGCCACACAAATAGAATTCTTGCACCTGGTAGTCATGCAGTTAGATTTATCATCTTCGTAGGGTATGTTACTTAAATCCCATTTACAAAGAAACAAAAGCAACCCAAAAAGGCGCCTTAATGTCATTGTAATTATGATCAGTATTAGTAACCATTTTGCAGCTTTTAGTCTAGATTAAATTAATTGGTGGCGGTTTTCATTTAATTGCTCTAATCTTTCATTTTGTTTCCGTAATGTTGTAAATTCACTCTTCCCTGTTGCAAATCAAACACATTCTCAAAAATGAAAGCTCGATAACAGTTTAATCCTCCGGAAGGCTGCTATCATTAATGATGTTGTGTAACAATAGCGATCTCTTTGCAAGGTGGTAGATCACCTACAGAAGTGACATTTCAGAGAGAGTCAGTAATCTGCTTCTCAGCTTCATTTTCTAATGCCAGGTGGTGGGGCTGGGGTATGGGGAGCCAGCTCCTTGAGCGGATAGCACAGCGGAGATCCTGAGTGCAGGGCCAGAGAGGCTGCTGATGGACAACAGAGGCCCTAAATGGTCTGCTTGTTCCCACGAGAGTGAATTCACTTCCCTCATGACAAGCCCCAGCGAGGAATCCAGCAGGAGGGAAAAAATTAGTCTTGGCTCCTGTGAAAACTACCCTTTAGTATGCATGAATCTTTGAATTAATAAAAAAGCTAACCCCTCGTGGAGGCTTGTTGCTTAGGATTAGGGTAGAAACTTGAGATGGTTAGATTTTCATTCCTCTTCTGGCATCTCCTAGGGCCTCTCCGTGCCTACCAACCCTTGAAATCAAGAGGAATGAGGCCAAGTCGGGCCCTGTAGGAACTCCTCATAATCTGAGAGCATCCACCCTGCCTGAAGAGCTTGGGAATGTTTAGGTTTTCAAGGGGGTATTAGTTCTCCAGGGGGGCAGGAGTCAGGGGCATTCTGGATGGAGGGGACCATACAAAGGGCACACAAAAGGCCTGAGCGGGAAGCTGCTGGATGTCAAGCAGGACTAGTATTCAGCGTGGCTGCGGAGGAGTGAAGGGGGAGAAGGCTGGAGCCGGAGGACAGAGGGGCATGGTCTCTGTCCCCCACATGATGGAGAAGAGTAATATGGCATAGGTATATTGTGAAATTTACTCCTGCAGCATGAATTTCAAGGAAAAGAGGTTGAAGACTTAGGAGACTCTTAGGATATTCCAAGTAGGAGATGCGGAGGCTGCATAGCAGAGAGCATGGAGAAGAAATAGGTCCCAGAGAGCTTAAGGGTAAAGCTTTGGCAAGACTCCAATTACCAAGTGGACATAAGGAAGAGGGGCTAGATTGTCTCCTTGGGCCTGTGGGTGAAGAGTGGTACCATTAATAAAGATGGGGAATTCAGTAGAAGAATGGATTAGGGAATGAGGGAAGAGTTGATTTGTGCCATTCAGGGTATTATGGGATGTCCATATGGAGGTATCTGCTCTGGAGATGTCTTCAGTACAGAGTATAAGCATTCAGGCACTGTGACCTCGTGTTGAAAGGGAGCTCAGGAAATAGACTTGGTACTTACCCTTAGAGATATTCTGTACTTACCTGAAGAGAGATAGACGTTGAATCCACTGGATTCAATACAGTCCCTCAGGGACTATTTGTAGTGAGACTAAATGCAGGCTGAAAACCAGAGTAAAAGAACACCACTTGTCATGGACTAAATGTTTGTGTCTCCTTAAAATTCATATGCTGAAGCCTAATTCCCATTGTGATGATTTTTAGAGTTCGAAATTTGGGGAGGTGATTAGGTCATGAGGATGGAGCCCTCATGAATGAGATTAGTGCCCTTATAAGAAGAGACCTCAGACAGCTCTCTTGCCCCTTCTGCCATGTGAGGACACAGTGAGAAGACAGCTGTCTATGAACCAGGAAGTGGGCTCTCACCAGACATCAAATCTGCCAATGTCTTTATCTTTTATTTCCCAACCTCCAGAACTGTGAGAAATAAGTGCTTGTCCTTTAAGTTACCCAGTCTGTGGTATTCTTGTTACAGAAGCCTGAATGGACTAAGACACCACTCTTTAAATATGGACATAGAAAGAAGAGTCAGCAAGGGAGAGCAGTAGTCAGAAGCCAGGGGAGGATAGAGTTTTCATGAAGAAGGATGCTAGCAACAATGTCATCTACCAGAGAGGCCATGTGTTCATGGGAGTTGACAATGAAGAGGTCATGATCATCCTAGGAAGCAGTGTTCTCTTTTGAGGGGGTGGAGGTGGGGTGCTGGTAGGGAAGAGTCAGGACAATAAGTAGAAGTGCTGAATTGTACTAGGATGAAGAGAGGATAGAGGTTGAGAGTGTTGAGACTATAGAGACTTTTTTGTTTTTTAAGACTGGGATAAGAAGGAAAGAAACAACCCACAATGAGATACAGATTAATGGAGGATTTTCTTTCTTTTTTAACAGATAAAACCTGAACCTACGTATGAGCTATAGGAAGGGAACCAGTTGAGAGAGGTTAGTCAGAGGGAAGAGAGGGTGATGAGTCAGAAGCACAGGTGAAACTGTTGGCCTTTTACTCCTGGTACAAACTACTTTTCTCTGTGGTAAGAAGACATAGTGTTGGGAAGAGAGTAGCTGAAGAACTTGGTTAATTGTTTCAAGTGTATTTGCTTACGCTCTTCTCTCTCCTGGAAGGGCTCCCCTTTGTCCCTCTGCCCCATTGCCTCTAAACCAGAACCTGCATCTTTCAAGGCTCCCTTCCCAGGTTACCTCCACACACATACCAATTCCCTCCACTGTGGTTTGAACCTTGACTTTTCATCTGTTCTCTTCTCATGAGCTGACATGCTCTACCTTGTATTGTCAAATCAGGATGTAGTCTCACTATCAGAGGTTTGGCTCTTTGAGTGGAGGGACTATATATATATTTTTTAATATAAAATGATTTTCATTTTAGCTTAAATATAATGTATTGGAAAGATAAATCTGCCATGATCAAAGTCTGATATACAAAATTTGAACGATTTTTGCTAAACAGGGCAAGTTATGTAACTTTTTGGAGTATGCTTTCTTGATCAGTAAAGTGGGAATAATAATAATACCTACTTTTTAGGGTTGTTTCAATCATTTAATGAGATAAGGTATATACAGTGTTTAACACTATGCCTTGCATGTAGTAAATGCTTAATAAATAAGATATTATTATTATTAGCAAGTAGATAATCTCTGAGACCTATTCTGGTTAAATTCTATGATTCTGTAAAAAAAAAAAATGGTTCTAAAGAATCTAGGGGCGAGACAGGAATAAAGATGCAGACATAGAGAATGGACTTGAGGACAAAGGGAGGGGGAAGGGTAAGCTGGGACAAAGTGAGAGAGTGGTATGGACTTATATACACGACCAAGTGTAAAATAGATAGCTAGTGGGAAGCAGCCACATAGCACACGGAGATCAGCTCGGTGTTTTGTGATCACCTAGAGGGGTGGGATAGGGAGGGTGGGAGAGAGACGCAAGAGGGAGGAGATATGGGGATATATGTATATGTATAGCTGATTCACTTTGTTATAAAGCAGAAACTAACACACCATTGTAAAGCAATTATACTCGAATAAAGATGTTAAATAAATAAATAAATAAATAAATTCTATGATTCTTTCTCCATTAGTACAGGCAGACCTTACCTATAAAATATGCACATGTTTGATAATACACTATAGCCATGAAGTTAGGGTAAAACCTACACTTAAAATTTAAAGTAGGGGGACTTCCCTGGTGGTGCAGTGGTTAAGACTCCATACTCCCAATGCAGGGGGCCCGGGTTCAAGCCCTGCTCAGGGAACTAGATCCCACATGCATGCCACAACTAAGAGTTCACATGCCACAACTAAGGAGCCCGCGAGCCACAACTAAGACCCGGCACAACCAAATAAATAAATAAAATAAATAATAAAAAAAATTAAAGTAGGGGGATTTCCCTGGCAGTTCAGTGGTTAAGACTCCACACTTCCGATGCAGGGGGCATGGGTTCGATCCCTGGTCGGGGAACTAAGATCCCGTAAGCCACGTGGCATGGCCAAAGAAATAAAAAATTAAAATAGGAAAAAAAGTCAGAACCTGAAAAACTGAGAAAGCAACCCTTCCATATACCTTTCTGTAAACATTTCTACTGTAATTAGCAGTATTATAGTTCATTCACTTGTTCTCTACACAAATACTCTTTTGAGCACTTAGGATGTACGAAATGCTCTGGAAGAAGCCACAGGGAAATACAGGATGAATAAAACGCAAGCTTTGCGCTGAGGTACTCTGGGGTGGGGGAAATAAATAAGTATATACAAATTACAGTAGTATGTGATATAAGATGGTACCCAAGGAGAAACTAGGAAAAGCTTCAGGAAGAAGGGGGCAGAGGGGGCAACAACAGTGACAATGAATTCTGCACGAAGTACATCGATTTAGAAGCAAAAGCCTTCCGAGGTTGCCTTTCACCATACTGGATTAAGAAAACACATGCTGTTTTCATGGGCTTCCTTCTCTCCTTAGCTACAATTCTTCCAAAAGGTGGGGAAAAGGACAGACCTCTCAACATTGAGCACCCAGTGGGGCTTCAGCCAGTTTCAAGTGACTTTTGTTATGAAGCCAGCTGGATTTATCAAGCCCTCGGGGGCAAAGCGATTGCTGTAGGAAGGGTTGAGGGTGAATCTTTTTTCCTCTTTTTTTTAAATCCTCAGAAGAGCCAACAGAATCAAAGTCTGAAAGAGAGGTGTTTTTGGCAGTCCGTGGAGGCCCAAGGCTTCCTTGAATTTGGATATCTAGCTGGCTCCCTGACATCACCATCAGCGGCGAGGCACCCTCATACCCAAGGAAAATACTCCTCAGAATGCCAAGCATCACTTTTAAAACAGAATTTTCCAAATCATTTGCAACTTGAAATACAGGCTTGAGCTCTTGGCTTTTTGAGAAGGAAGAGTGAGCAAACTGTGTGATTCTAATCGGTGGCGTGGGTCAGTAGACATCATGGAAGGACTTCAGCTTTTGCTTCACTGGCTGGCTTTCGTCTTCTGTTGTCATGGATTTCTGGGTGAGAGGAGGAGGGGACTTGAGACAAATGCATGGTGGTGGCAGTGACTGCAGGGGGACCACCGTAGGGGCTATGTGTGCAGTCTTTTGGCCAGTTATCTACAGATGGTATATGAAAGTATCTCTCCTGTGAGCTTGAAGGTTATGGCTTTGAAAGTCTTAGCGCAAGAGCAGTGTCCCACACTTACCAAAAAAACATGCCTTTGGCTTTAAAACGTCTCAACTTATCAGATACTGGTGACAATTTAAATTATTTATGTTGACATGAGTTTTTGGTGTCCTTAGTGGAAGCTTTAGAGCAAAATGAAGGCTATTTGCAGAGTCCTTAGGGTTTCTAATGAATATGAAATTTATTAAAGGAAGAAACTTTAAGTAATTCTAAAACTGTTTTCCTTAAACCTAAAGTTCAATGTAGAAACCTTATTATTCTATTTATAAGTCAAGTAAATTTTAACCATTAGTTTCAAGAGGATTAAAGCTCTGTCAACTAAAGCTGCAGGAATTAAATTCTCCTAAACAGTCTCATTTAAATACTCAATTAATTAAATTCCATTAGAAATTTCAAGCTGCATTATATATTTAATATAGTGGATCTTTTTTAGCACTTCAAATGCTTCTAAGCAAAATGTTCTCAACTACTTACATGACTTTAGCAAAATGTAACTAGAGTAATCTCCAGTTCTTTTAAACCAAAATGGTTTAGAACCTTAGTCAATAGGTTTTTAAAGTTCTCTTTATACATTTTAGCTAATAATTACAAATTACACTCTTTAGATTGGGACTGCAATTCTCTAACAGGTTAAATCCTCCCTTACAAATATTTGAAATACTAAACAACACACTTCATCCTCAAGATTATAAAAATCTCTTCCTGAACTTACGCAAAAATGCTAACCCTGTGGATTCGACTTACTTCACTACCTATTTAACTCTAAATCTTAACAGGATTAAAAGCCCCATTAAGAAAACAATTATACCATCCCCAAACAAGTAGAGATCACCACTCTAGTGGAGTGAGTGTTCACATTGGCTGCAGGTTTGGGGCCAAGGCATGAGATTTTATTCTGTGACAATGACAAGCAACACGGTGAACTGTTTTGAGGATGGTGGTCTCTCTCAGCTTCAAGATACATCATCACCTGGTTTATCTATAATTCAGATCCCGCCCATTTGCTCACCACTTTATTGGCTAGAATAGTTTATTTGTTCCTGATTCTATTCTATTCTTTTTTCTTTTTCTTTTTCTTTTTGGGGGAGGGTGGTGGTGGTGGTGCTGTGCAGCTTATTGGATCTTAGTTCCCTGACCAAGGATTGAACCCAGGCCCTTGGCAGTGAAAGCACCATGTCCTAACCACTGGACCATCAGGGAATTCCCTCCTGATTCTCCTCTGAATGTTTTCCTGTTCTTCCATTTTGACCAGGCCATGACCCTTATAAATATATAAGCAACGTCCGTTAAAATTCTGCACGTTTCCCTTGCCTTGTCTGGCTGTGCCTATCACTTGATCAAAGTGATGGCTCCAAACCAAACTCTTCCTCTTCGAATGACCCACCTTATCTCAAAAGATGAGGGAAGTTTGACATAGGCTTTCTTCATTTTCCCTTTATGTCCAACTCAGATAGAAGTAGTTTTCTTTGTTCCCAAAGAGCTCCACCCGAGTTCAGACACAGCAGACAAGTGAAGTGGCAAGCGGCTCTCTTTAATAGCACTGCCTCTCAGAATCTGACGTGTATATGAATCACCTGGGATTTCATTCAAGTGCAGATTCTGATGCAATAGGTATGGGCTGAGGCCCAAGAGTCTTCATTTCTAGCAACCTCTGGTGATGCTGGTACTGCTGGTCTTCAGAGCATGGTGAATAGAACTTGAATAGTTCATGGTATTTGAGCTGTAGGGTCAATCTGGCCCCCATTTCTATAAATCATGCACAGCAAACATCTAGTTTTCCCTCACTAAAGTCCTTCTGTCATGGGTCCTCAGCTCTTTCACACACACACACGCACACACACACACACACACACACACACACACACAGTCTTCTCTCTGCCCCTTTTCAAACCTGCCTGTGAGAATATAATGCTTTAGCCACTTTAAAAGTACTTGCGGGCTTCCCTGGTGGCACAGTGGTTGAGAGTCCGCCTGCCGATGCAAGGGACACGGGTTCGTGCCCCGGTCCGGGAAGATCCCACATGCTGCAGAGAGGCTGGGCCCGTGAGCCGTGGCCGCTGAGCCTGCGCATCCGGAGCCTGTGCTCCGCAACGGGAGAGGCCACAACAGTGAGAGGCCCGCGTATACCACAAAAAAAAAAAAAAAAAAAGTACTTGCTATGCAGAGCTGGAAAGATGGCTGTAGAGAGAGAAGACACCTTTTAGCTATGTATTAACAATAATAGTTTCCATTTATTGTGTGCTAACAACATGCCAGTCACTAGAACTATTTGTCTCGTATAATATAATCCTATGAAAAATGTATTATTATTTACACTTTAAAGGAAGAGGAAATTGAGGCTCAGAAGTTTAAGTAACTTGCCTCAAGTCAAAGAGCTAGTACATGACAGAGCGTGGCAGCTGGTCAGTCTCTGAAGGTCAGCCCACCGGGCTGGCCTTCTGACCATCGTTGACTAACAGAATGACTAAGAGAAGTGACTTCCAAGCTTTGACCTCAGGAAGGCTCGCAGCTTTTGCTCTAGGCTTTTTGGAACACCGCTACTACGTGAACAAAATCAGGCTTGCCTCCTTGGGGATGAGAGACTTCATGGAGAGAAAGGCCCAGTTATCCCAGTCAAACCAGACACATGAAGCCAGTGAGACTATCTGGGACCAGCCACCTCCCAGCCGATCTGCCAGCTGACTACGGACATGGAAGTAAGGACAGCCAACACCACGTGGGCCACAGATGAGCCATCCCAGCTGAGCCCTGCCTAAATTGCCAGCACATAGACTTGTGAGTAAATAAATAGGTGCTGTTTTAAGCCACTAAAACATGGGGTGGTTGGGACTTCCCCGGTCGTCCAGTGGTTAAGACTCTGCCTTCTGGGGGAGACGTGGGTTCAATCCCTGGTCAGGGAACCAAGATCCCGCATGACATGGTGTGACCAGAAATTTTTAAATAAATAAATAAAACATGGGGTGGTTTGTCATGCAACAATAGAAAACTGAGCCAAGATTTGAATTCCAAGGATGTCTGATTCTAAACCTCTTCTGAGCCCAAAGCCATGACCCTCCAAACCCTAACTTGATGCTCCATGACTGGTTTGGGGCCTGCTTGTTCCTCTCTGAGTTTCAGCTCTAAGTCTAGTCACTCCTGATTTTCCTGTGCCCCCTCCACCCCCCACCCTTGAGTTGACTGCCTTATCTTCTTTCCCTAGGGTTCCAGTCCCCCTTCCAGACTGCCCTTTCTGCTCTTCTTTGAGCTATCTTCTTGGTAATCTTTATGTGAGGTCCAAGTGCTTGTCCTCCTTTGACTCCCTAGGCCAGTGTTTAAATTTTAGTGAGCTTAAAAATCTTTGGAAGGTTTTGTTAAAAATGCAGATTCTGGTCCAGGTAATCTAGGATAGGACCTGAGATGCTGCATTCCACATAAGCCCCCAGAGGATGCTGACGCTGCTTGCCCAAGGATCACACTTTCAGTAACAAGGCTCTAGGCTACTCTGTGAAGCAACTGTCTCCTGCTCCCCCATTCACACAAATAATAATGATCATAGCTGATGCGGATCATGGCTAGACTCCTCAGCCCAATAAGGAGCCTCAGCTGTGCACTTATCAGTGACCTTCTCTCCTGCACACAGAGAAATGTGAAGTCATGTGTCACTATGAACTCATCATGCTTAACCCAGGGAACAATGTAAAAGAGAAGAAAGAATCAAATATAAAAATTCCACTTTCAAGGCATTCACTCAATGTAAGTATTTACCAAGCACCTATGCCAAACACTGTATGATAGTATCTAGATAGGGAGACCTATCCTCTTTTGGGGACCTGGACTAGCTAAACAAATACCACTTTATAATGAAACTTTCTTTTTTTTTTTTAACATCTTTATTGGGGTATAATTGCTTTACAATGGTGTGTTAGTTTCTGCTTTATAACAAAGTGAATCAGTCATACATAAACATATGTTCCCATATGTCTTCCCTCTTACGTCTCCCTCCCTCCCACCCTCCCTATCCCACCCCTCCGAAACTTTCTTTCTTTAATCACCAGTCTCTTTAATTAGTTGAAGCCTGTGGGCTTTAACTATAATGCTGGCTGATGCAATATGATTGTAATACAGCAATTGGAGTGTAGGAGCCAATGTTGTGTTTGAAATATAATAGTTAGCGTTTAGTTGTCTGTATGTAGTGGAATGATGTGTCTTTAAATGTGTGTACCTGGGCAGACCCACCCCGTTCTTAATAAGATCAGAGATACACACAGGTGACCCTGTAAATAAGGCCAGATAGTTGTCTTATTTGAGCCCCTTCAGTCTTTCTTTAGAGAGACCAGGCTCCCAAAAGAGCATGCCCTGGGGCTCCCTACATAGATGCTGCCACACACTGTTTGGCATAGGTATTTAGAAAATATTTGTTGTATTATTGAGTGAATGCCTTAAAAAATGAAATCTTTATCTTATATCCCTTTTCCTCTTTTACCTGCTGAGGCCTCCTAAGACGAGTGCTATCTCTCCCCTGACTAGATAAAGGACCTAGTTTCCCTAGGGACCAGTCAGATGCAAGGACAACCCCATCTTCCTCTGGCATGGAGTGCTGAACTGTAATTCTTCTCTCTCCAGCCAGGGATCCACCTCCTTTCTTTTCCTCTAGGCTTCTTTCTGAGGAAGCTGAATGGGATTAAATCTTGCTTTGGGTTACGCATCCTTGGGTTTGCAGTGCAAAGGACTACTTCTGGAACTCTAAACCTTTAGTTAGCTTAAGATAGGTAGGCCCTGAAGAAGCAAAGTGTGAGACGGACACAGTCCCTCCCTTTTCGATAGCCTAGTGAGAGATCAAGACAAGTACATGGACACTAAAGAGATACATACTACAACGGGGAACATACGGTGTTACCATAGGAGCACTTAGGAAGGACACCCACCCCAGGCTTGGGAATGGTGGTGGTGATGGAAACAGGAAAGACTTTCCTAAAATGATGTCACCTGAGCTGGGTA
Organism: Grampus griseus; assembly: GCF_964374135.1. NCBI lineage: Eukaryota > Metazoa > Chordata > Mammalia > Artiodactyla > Delphinidae > Grampus > Grampus griseus. The sequence continues at coordinate 70,974,225 of NC_138997.1, read as the reverse complement.
TTAAAGAATGAGTAACACTGAGCTAAGCAAAAAGAATGGGAAGGGTAGCAAGGGCACCTGGAGGAGAATAACCATTGTGTAAAAGAAGTTCAAACAAATCATAGAATCAAACTCAAATACAAGTGTCAATGCAATTGTAGGTGTGGATAGAAACTCAGTAGCACAACCTGGGCTGAAGATAGATTTGAGGATGTCCCTGGGGCCTTTTTATTTTAAACTAGTTATGTCTTATCACTGCTTACAGAAAATATAATAGAAAATGCAAAACATTCTATTTCTTAGTATTTGGAGTTTTGCTCCATTCTTTACAATTTTGCTCACTACCAGAAAGTGAACTCCATATTGGAAAGCTTCCCTGGAGAATATGTGGTAATTGAACAAAGCTGGGCTGACCTTTCCCTTTGCTGCACAAAGAAAGGATTTGCTAAGATAATGAATAGAGTAACCAAAAGCAGGGTATGTATTTAATCCACTTCAAGGACACTTTTTTTTTCAACATTTTATAAGCACACTATATGCAAATGATGCTATGTATTAAGTTAAAAATCAGCCTCATCTAGTCATCAAAGCAAGTCGTGGCTTAACATCTACCGGGAAACACTCAGGCATTATAAAAATGAACTTGAATTTAATTACATAATGCAGTATTTCATAAGTACTTTCGTTAAAACTTTGTATGAATTCAGCCTGATCTCCTTCTAACTTATCTGACCTATGAGGTTTCACCATATTTGATAGATGCTTAAATGCCTGTGATTGATTTGTATTTTTCTTAGCCTTGAATATGGGAAAAAGAGTTTCTAAATTCTTCTAATATTATCAGTATAAGCAGGACTATAATAGTTAATCAAAATAAGTTCATTTATTAAGACAAAATCTAGGTCCAGACTCTTTATCCAACGCTCTTACAGAAAATTTATTAGTAAAACAATTTTTTAAAGTTCAGCAATGAGTATCAACGCATCATAAAATGTTGAGCTCAAAAGTAGCTAAGAAATTGTTCAAACTCAAAGTTCTCTTTTTATACTGAAATAATCAATGTCCAGAGAGATGAAGTGATTGCCCGTAAATCCACAACTTAGTTAAAATGCCAGTATAGGTTAACCTTCTCTTGTCTGCAATTCTGAAATCTCATAGGCTTTTAAAGACAAAAGTTATTTGCTTTGTTATTTTAGTGCCAAAACTTATTGAACAACAAAGTCTGGCCTGAGCTTACATGAGGCTATATATACCACTTAATATGAATATTCATATATTTCACTGAAGAAATACAAATGTATTTGCTTATGAAAAGACTTCCAAGACCTCCACGGAGATGTAAATGCACTAGATAACCTTTCTCCAATCTGAAGAATTCTGGATTATGAAACATATCTGGCCTCAAAGGTTTTGGATAAGATATTATGAACTCCTAACAACAGCTATTTATTGTTGAGCACCCGATTTGCACCAGAGACTGTCCTAAGATTTTAGATGCATTTTCATAATCTTAATTGGACACATTCCACTCTGACCCCACCTCCCATTTCTCCAGATCACTCCTTCTAGTACCCCTAGTCCTCCAATCCTTCTAAACTATGGGGATTTCTAATCCATTTGATCCTTCCCTCTTTTTACTTGAGGTCCTATCTTCTCTGCTTACTCGGCTTAGATTCTCTGGTCATTATCAAGTTGTACTTACTCACTTCAGAACCCTTGAAGTCCCTTGCCTCTTTCTCACTTTGTCGCACTTGCTTAGCAAAACCACCACCTTGGCAAAACCCAACTCTTTGCCTGTACCAGAACAGCTGAGTATGCCTGGTGAAAGACTCAACTGCTGCCTGGCCTCATTTTGAGTCTGTGATCGTTAACCATTAAGTGGGCCCTTAATGCTGCCTGGTATTTGTCATATGTTCCCCCAGTCCATTCACTCTCCTGTTCTCCCAGAGGACAAGTTCATACCTTCCTCTCTACCCTTTGTCTCAGCTGATCACTTTGCTTCCTACTTCTCTAAGACATTTGAGAGAACCAGAGAAAACCCCTAGAGACTTCCACAGCCACATCTACCCACCTACCGACAGCTGCATGCCTGTTCTCTGCCTCTTTGCCTGTTACCATAGAAGAATTCAATTCTCTGTGCATCCACATAGACACAGTTACTTTTCTCCCCCTCCAAGCCACTGTAGCTGCTTTTCCTTTTTTTTTTTTTTTTGATTTATAACAACATGAATTTATTATCTCGATGTTCAGGAAGACTGAAATCAGTTCCACTGGGCTAACGTCAAGAAGTTGGCAGGGTTTGTTCTTTCATAACTAGAATCTGTTTCCTTGACTTTTTCAGCTTCTACTGGCCACCAACATTTCTTGGCTTGTGGCCCCTTCTTCTGTCTTCAAAGTGCATCAGAGTAGCTTCTTTATTCTTTGCTCTCAAACATACCTGGCGTTCTCCTGCCCTCTGGGCTTTGCACTGGCTTCCCTTTGCCGAGACCATTCTGTCTCTAGATACCCAGAGGGCTTACACCCTAACCACTCTAATTTTTTGCTCAAGCATCACCTTCTCAAAGAGACCCACTCTGTCTACCCTTGTCTACCCTCTATAAAATTGCAAGCCACTCCCACCCTCCCATATCCCCCAACACTGCCTTTGGATCTCTTACCCTGCACTACTATTCTCTTAGCACACAGAACTTCTAACATATCATATGTTTATTTTACTATGTTTATGGCTTTTGTTTGCCTTCCATCCCCCTACCCTTGCTAGACAACAAGGATCACAAAGTCAAAGATCTTTATTCTGTTCATATATCCCAAACATGTTGAATTACATCCACCACAAATAAACCACCATCCAGTGCCACAGCATTGTATTATGTCCCATTGGGGTACTTGACAGTTTGGTAGCTTTGATCTAAGATCAGAGGCTACCCATTTACTTTCTTACTCCAGAAGGAAACAGGCTGAAAGCCAGTCAAAGGGATTGGTTTTCATTCATGTATCCACTCATTCATTCAACGTATATTTGTTGAGCACCAACGTACTGAGTCTACACAGAGTGAGGATTTTTGATTTGGATGCAGCCAGTAAGCCCAATTTCTCCCTTGATCCCTAAGGGAAAAAATATGCCCCCATCATTTTTGGAACTAAATTCACAGATGAAAGATGATCTTTTCTCTAACTGCATCAGAACTAATGGCCCTGCCCTCAGCCTAGGAAGAGCCCCCTGTCTTAGCCCCTGACCTGGGGCCTCCTTTCCAAGGGAAGTGAAAAGGCTAGTCTGTGGGGACCAGGCCCAGTGCATCTGCTGAGTTACATGGCTGATGGCTTGCTCATTCTGAATAGCCTGTGCTGGAATTTGGAAGGAATGTGTGCAGTGCTCAATATGAAGCTCAGTTTGGCTTCAGGGACCATTTTAATTAAATTATCTCTAGGAGAAACACTCAAGCTGTTTAAGCCTAAACAATAGGTACTTGTTCTCATTCCTAATAGGAGCCGCATTGTGCAGAGTTCTCTTGGTGAGCTGAGGACAATATACCACCAGATATTTAAGGCTGGCCCTGTCCTCTTGTTCCTTCTCCCCATTCTCTGCTGCTCTCTCCTCATGCAGAGTGCAGGGGCTTTCAGAGAAGAGGGATGCAGACCCTGTGAGATGTACATGTCTGGACTCTACATAAATTGCACGCTAGTGTTTCATTGACTTCCTTAGCTCATCTATGTTTTGCATTTCAGTTGTGGACAAGTCATACTGCCTTGCTCTACATGGTCTGCATTTCCAGGAAAAAGGGTCCCATTCTTAGTGACCCTTGCTGTTCCCCTAAAGGAATAGGTGTCGCTATTTTTCTATTACATTCGCCCCTGCCCCATTTTCTCCTACTGGTCTCTTGTTTTCAAGAATTCCAGGTTAACTTTTCTTTTAAAATAATATATACCCTGCCTCATTGAAAAACAAACAAAAAAAGATTTCATCTGGCTCATTTGTTCTATTCTGTTCTTTTTAAAATTGCAGTGCGAGGAAGTAAATCAATACCTCTCCTACCTCAATCTCTAACAGCCAGCCATGCCCCATAACCTTGTCACTTAGAAAAAGGAGTGTGGGAAGTTGGCGGGGGGTGGTCCCTGTACCCTCCAAATTCACTCTTCAGAGCTGTGTATTATCTTTCAGGGTGCATCTCTTTGTAGAAAAGCCTTGGTATTGTGGGCTTCTTATTCCAATCAAAAGTGAGAATGTTTAAGGCCTTTCTGTGCCGTACTAATAAGCCCTCCTCCCTGAGCCTTCCCTCTTAGAGCTTGATTTACTCTCAGCAGAGCCATAAATGGCCTCTTCTTTGGTGTCTCTCCCAGAACCCAGTGGACACTGGATGTGGCACACAGCAGGAGCCCTAAAGGCAGTAGACTGATTGACAATGGCAGCATTAAGTGTCACAGGGGCTGGATTTGCTGGAATAAATGTAAAATAATGACCAGAGCTTGTCAAGTTAGCGTCACATAATAATAATGTTGGAAGAGATGGCCAAAGCTCAGGCCATGGCCTAAACAGGTCCCATTCAGCTTTCACTATCCCAAGTTATTATTTAGCAAGTAGGACTGGGTCAGCAGTATCAGTAGTTAACTTCACTATTCTTGAACTAAAGTGATAAATAATAAATGACACTCAGGATTATTTTAAACCTGTGTTTTGAATATTCTAATTCATGGGCAAATATTAGAGAAAAGAAGGTAAAAAGGCTTATCTTCCATTGTTACTTAAAGGAATAAAAAAAATTTTGTTGTAATTAAAATCTCATGACTAATTGTTAAAATCTGTTTCTTTTTTTCTTTCTTTTCTGGGATGACCCATTCCCAACCTATTTGGTAAAAACTATTGCATTGCTTCGAACATATGGTAAAATTCAAAATCTTTTCAAAATCATTTGTTTACAGCTAACAATCAAGTGGGTAGATCAAAAGCAACTGACCAATTTTTAAAGTTTTCCTAATCTGTCTTGGTACCATATTTTTTTGTACCCTAACATTGTTGACTAGAACACTATCAACATCTACAGGTAAGGAAGCAGAGACCTAGTAAAAGTTAAACAGCAAAAGTGAACATGGTAACAGATTAGATTGAGACAACCCTAAATTCATGAACTGCTAGATTTTATTTTAGCTAATGAGCTGTTTCCTAAGATTAACTATCTAGGATACAAAAGAGTTTCCATATTTAAAAACAAATTTTGACTAAGGGAAAAGAGATGAGGTAAATAAGAGTAGTAATCAGACTCTGTTTTCCACCTTTAAATGCTTAGTAAAGTTTACTGGGCACACACACATCTTTAAAATGGGAAATACATTTAAATTAAGACTAAATTTCATTGTTTCACTCACTTGGAAAATTAAAAAAAAACAATTTGGAGAAATATAAACATTATTCTGTGTTTGGAAAAGAGAATTGCACCCTTGGGACTATCCTCTAACCTCTGCTTTAGACAAACACAAAAAGGATAGAAATGTTTATGCTGCTTTTATGTGTTGTTCCTCATAGGATTGTCTATGTGTGGTCTAAAATCAGAGACTTAACATATTTTCAAAGTAGACTCAAGCCTTTGTCTCATCTCTCTTTACATCACATAATACTATGTTACCTTTTACCAGCTACATCAGGGAAGTATATATGTTTATTTAAATCAAGCCAAATACTCAAGTACGTGGGAGATTTCTATGACAGTGTCTCTATTTTTTGTTTTGGCCTATATTGATGATTTACTGATGAGCTTCTTTACTGATGTTTATTCAAAGATACTATCATCCTTCTTTTCATTCTGAAGGAGTTTGGAGACTATTATTTTTTAACAGTGTAGGTGAAAAGAGTGACGAACCTTCTCAAAGAAATGAGGTAATGAAACAGAGACACAGATGTAGAGAACAAACATATGGACACCAAGGGGGGAAAGCAGGGGGTGGGATGAACTGGGAGATTGGGATTGACATATATACACTAATACGTATAAAATGGATAACTAATAAGAACCTGCTGTATAGCACAGGGAACTCTAAAAAAGCAAAGCAAAACAAAACAAAACCAAAAAACTCCTGGGGATTAAGGTATGAATATCTTTAAGGACCATTCTGCCTATCACAGGTTCTGACCTTAGGTTCTCAGGCAAAGCGGGGATGCAGACCCAGTTCCAGGTTAAAAAAAAAAAAGAAAGAAAAAGAAATGAGGTAATGAAGCCGTGAACACACAGAGCCATGGGAGAAATAAGGCGCGTTTTCCTAGGGTCAAAGTTGTGGGGGTGAAATTTAGTTTGATATTAAAACAAACATGGTTATATATTTATGTATTCAACAAATTTATTGGGTACTTATCATGTGACAGGCAATGTTCTTAGTGCTGGGAATATAGTGGCAAGGGCCCCAATTTGTGGGGCTGGTACCCTAATAGAAGACATACCAAATGACAAAACTATGAATAAGATCAACGCAGACAGTGAAAAGCACAGTCAAGAGAATACAGTAGGATACTGACTGGGTAGAGGTGCTCATTCAGACTGGATGGTTGGGAAAGGTTTCACTGATGAATGGACACTTGTGCTGAGATCTGAATGACAGGAGTTAGTCATTCCAGGCAGAGGCAACACTGAACCAAAGACCCCAAAGGAGGACTGCACTTTGTCCTTTTGAGTAAGACCATTCAGCAGTGGGATTGCAGTGGGTGAGACTGGGTGCTGGGTGGTAGGATATGTCAAAAGGTAGACAAGAGCCAGATTAGGAAGGAAGCTAAATAATAGTTAAGAGTGTATCATAGGGCTTCCCTGGTGGCACAGTGGTTGAGAGTCCGCCTGCCGATGCAGGGGACACGGGTTCGTGCCCCGGTCCGGGAAGATTCCACATGCCACGGAGCGGCTGGGCCCGTGAGCCATGGCCGCTGAGCCTGCATGTCCGGAGCCCGGGAGAGGCCACAGGAGTGAGAGGCCCACGTATCGCCAAAAAAAAAAAAAAAAAAAAAAAAGTGTATCACAATAATTCAGATAAGAACTGACAGAAGATAATGGAAGCTTAGACACAAGTGAAAGCAATGGATACAGAGAGAAATGTACTGAGGATGTATTCTTAAGGTAGAGTATGGAGAGTATGGGAAATGGAGGGAAAAGGACAATGGCTGGGTTCTTGTCTTGAATACCTGAGTGAAAGGAGGGGCCATATACTGAGGTTAGGAAGAATGAAAAAAGAAGTTTTCACAGGGAGAAAACCAAGAAAACCAAGAAGTGTGAAATGCCCATTTGTCATTCAAGGAGAGAAGTGTAAAGTCGGCATCTAAATATCTAAATTTATAGCTCAGTGGAAAGGTCAGAGCTGGCAACATAAATTTGCATACAGATAGTATCTAAAGCATGGGATTAGATGAGACTGGGTAGAAAAAGAGAAGAGCTAAAGTTAAGTCCTGGACCTGAGCCCTGGAGCACTCCAACATTTAAAGGTGAAGAGGAGGAGCTGAAGCCAATGGATGGAACAAGGAGCAAAAACCTGGGGGAGCATGCTGTCAGGGAAGACAAGAGGAGGGGGCGTATGAAGAGGATGCAGTGGTCAACTGAGTGCATGCTTTTTTTTTTTTGCGGCACGCGGGCCTCTCACTGTTGTGGCCTCTCCCGTTGCGGAGCACAGGCTCCAGACGAGCAGGCTCAGCGGCCATGGCTCACGGGCCCAGCCGCTCCACGGCATGTGGGATCTTCCCGGACCGGGGCACGAACCCGTGTCCCTTGCATCGGCAGACGGACTCTCAACCACTGCGCCACCAGGGAAGCCCTGAGTAAATGCTTTTACATAGACTAGTGACTACTGATTTGGCAAAGTGGAAGTGTGTGGTAATCTTGACAAGAGCAGCTTCAGGGGAGTGGGTAAGCAAAACCTAGTAAGGGTCAGTAGAGGTAAGCTGAAACATGAGGAAACTTTTGAGAAGCTTTCTGTGAGGTGTGAGAGACACGGCAGAAGGAAATATGAGGTCCAGGGAGGGTATTATTTTGTTTAAAGATAGGAGGTAAAAGAGAATGTTCGTATGCTGATGGAAAGATTCAGTAGTAAGAGAAGGTTGGTGTTGAACATTTGAAGTGGGAAGTGAAGGTATGACAAAGTAATTTTGGAGAGTAAGAGAACAAACATATATGTGAAGTATGGTAAGATATTTGGGTGGTGACTATTTGACATTTGTGATAATGAACTGAAAATGAAATTAGCACTGGTGGTAGGTTTTTCTCCAGTCCCATTCAGCTGTTAGGTGCAAGCACAGAGTAGGGGGATAGTTGTGTTTAAAACAAGTTGAGACTCCCAGCTGACTGTGACAGAGGGAGAGGAGCTGAAGGAGTTGATATAATTACAAAGCAGCAATCGCTAATGATAGGCTTTGATAAATTCAATTCCCAGTGCAATACGAGATGAGTGTTTATTAAATGTTTGATGTATGACACAGGTCTGGAATCAAGCTTTATTTATCACTTTCTAGAAGAACAAGTTACTTATCTTCAGCTTAAGTTTCCTTTGCAGAATAGACATACTAACTTTTATGTCCAGAATTTCCTTATAACTTTTGCAACGTGCCTAAAATAGGACCTGGCATTGAGTAACCGCTCAATAGATTCTAGTTTCAGTTCTGCTTCCCAAACACAATTTCTTTTCTCCTCCTCCTTCAGTTATTCAACAACCATTTCTTCAACACTTACTATGTGCCAGGCATTGCACTTAGTGCTAGAGATAAGACAACAAGACTAACAGGTTTCGTGGTATATAATGGAACACAGATATTATACAAATAACTACACTTCGTAAATAAAGTTCAGCCATGAGAAACACTATAAAGGTTAGCCAGTGTTATATTTACATAAAATGGAGATGTTGGAATGGTTATATTTTTTAATTTTTAAACCTTTATAAAAATGTTCAGAGGGCTTCCCTGGTGGAGCAGTGGTTGAGAGTCCGCCTGCCGATGCAGGGGATGCGGGTTCGTGCCCCAGTCCGGGAAGATCCCACATGCCGCAGAGCGGCTGGGCCCGTGAGCCATGGCCGCTGAGCCTGCTCGTCCGGAGCCTGTGCTCCGCAACGGGAGAGGCCACAGCAGTGAGAGGCCCGTGTACCACAAAAAAAAAAAAAAAAAAAAAAAAAGTTCAGAGAATCTGTTGTTAGAAGTTTAACATTCTGGGGACTTCCCTGGTGGTGCAGTAGTTAAGAATCCACCTGCCAATGCAGGGGACACAGGTTCGATCCCTGGTCTGGGAAGACCCCACATGCCATGGAGCAACGAAGTCCATGCACCACAACTACTGAGCCTGCACTCTAGAGCCCGTGAGCTACAACTACTGAGCCCGCGTGCCACAACTACTGAAGCCCACGCGCCTAGAGCCCGTGCTCCGCAACAAGAGAAGCCACCACAATGAGAAGCCTGCAAACCACATTCTTAGAGTCGCCCCTCTCGCCGCAACTAGAGAAAGCCCGTGCACAGAAACGAAGACCCAACGCAGCCCAAAATAAATTAATTTTTAATTATACTTTTTGAGTATGAAAAATACTAACTCAAAGTAAAAATCTAAAACATAAGAAAAGTCTACTCACATAGAAAAGGAGCAGGCCAATAGGGTAGGTCGAAAATAGACCAAACTAAACTAGGGTCCACTAAATGCTTCAGAGTAACATAAAGGAGTGACTTACTGGGTCAGAATGCATTTGAGAGTTGGGTTCAATATTACAATTCCTTAGGAAATAGTTTTTAAGCTTTAAGTTTATGATAGGCATTATGCTGAGTGATGAGAAGAGGAAAGCAGCCCCCTGGCATCTGGGAACTGGCTTGTTACTGTCAGCTAGGTCTTGGTATTCTCTTGTTGAACATAAATTTAATCTCACAGAACATCAATATCAGGCAAGGTCACTCTGTGACCCTGATGAAATAAGACAAACAGGCAAGACCTCTTCATAATTTTGTCTAAGCACAGATAGAAAGCCAAGTCACAGTGCAAAGCACAAAATACCAAATATCCCCCCTTCCACCTAAAACTAGGTGACTGCTGCTTCTTTACCAATTACAGCTTTAACTTCCTTTCATTCTTCCCACCATCTAAACAAGATGCATTAAGATACCCAATCATAAAATGATCCCACTTCCTGAGAGGATGCAATCCAGACCAAACTCTTGCTTCCTTGAACTCTTCCAAATCACCAAACACGAGCCCAAATCTTATAAGGTCTTTTCAGCACCCTCTGATTGTAACAGCTCCACCGATACGCCACTGTGTGTGCTCTAGTTTCAACAATTAACCCAATTTTGTTCAACTCCTCATGTGTTCCTGGTAATCTTAGGTTGGGAGGCATTGTCAATAGAATATATGCATTACATTATTTAATCCTCACAGCCATTTCTTGAAACAGGTGCTATTATAAGTCTATTTTACAAATGAGAAAACAGAGGCACAAAACTGTTGAGTAATATTTCCAAGGTCAAATAGCCAGAAAGTGGCAGAGCCAGAATTACAGTCCAGGTTTGACTCCAGAGATTCCTTGATAATGTCCCAGGTAATTATCCAGAATTGTCAGAAGGTTAGTCTTTCTGTTAAACAAAAGTCAATTCTGTTTTTCTACACCTTTATTCCTTCCATCTTACCTATTATTTGGTCTTATTGTTAAAATAGTGAGTTCTTCAATGAGAGATCTGATCAGGTCCAATCACCTTCTAAAAATCCTTCAATAGCTTCAGATTAGAGTAAAAAATTTCAGCATGGTACACATGCCCTTTCTCCCTTTTCTGGCCTTATCTCTTGATGTTTTCCCATAATTCATTAACTTAAGAGATAATTACTACATACCAGATAGCCTTTCCCTATTTTCCAGTCATGCAGAACCCCTTTTTTAATGCAACTTATTTATATCCCTCTCTGCCTTTGCACCTGCCCATTTTCAACTGATCCTTCAAAATCATCATGACTATCTCCTGAAGACTTCATTGACCTTCTCACCCAATACAAAATTTATTGCTTCTTTGTAGCCCCACCATACCACATAATTCCCTTGATTATTAGCATGTATTATACCACATTACATGTTTATTCCTCCAGCCTAAACTCTTCAGAAGTAGAGTGATATTATTTCCCTTGATAGCCTTTGTACTTGGCATAATGCCGGGAAACAGGCCAAGCTTAACACATATTCTTTACACCCTTCCCTAACCAAACCAATTTAGAGTATGGCACTATTAAGGAGAACAAGTCAAATGTCTCCAATTTCATTAGTAACATAAGTTTAGCTCTGTTATCTGGCACTAAAGAAATCTACATTAATGATTTAGTAATCTGCACATTACCCATGATGGTGGACAACTGGTATTCAGACTATTTTCCTAGATCTATTGTGGACTGGAAGATATTAACTGGATTATTTTTCTCACCCAGGAACAGAAGTTCAACAGGTCTTTAGGTTACGTTACAGCAGTGTCATCTCTTGGAACTAAACATGTATTTTTTATAGAAGTTTTCATCTGCTATTCCAGGATTAGCAGTTAACATAATTTGGGAACATAATGCAGAAATAAATCTCTTTGATAACTAAAAGGAAAATAAATACTAACAAAAATAAAACCAAAAAGACTCACCACAGAACAGTCACTTTGTGGAAGCCAACTGGAGAGAACAGAAACTAGCTACCACTCAGTGGAGAAAGGACAGCCTCTTCAATAAGTGGTGCTGGGAAAACTGGACAGGTACATGTAAAAGTATGAGATTAGATCACTCCCTAACACCATACACAAAAATAAGCTCAAAATGGATTAAAGACCTAAATGTAAGGCCAGAAACTATCAAACTCTTGGAGGAAAACATAGGCAGAACACTCTATGACATAAATCACAGCAAGATCCTTTTTGACCCACCTCCTAGAGAAATGGAAATAAAAACAAAAATAAACAAATGGGACCTAATGAAACTTCAAAGCTTTTGCACAGCAAAGGAAACCATAAACAAGACCAAAAGACAACCCTCAGAATGGGAGAAAATATTTGCAAATGAAGCCACTCACAAAGGATTAATCTCCAAAATTTATAAGCAGCTCATGCAGCTCAATAACAAAAAAAACAAACAACCCAATCCAAAAATGGGCAGAAGACCTAAATAGACATTTCTCCAAAGAAGATATACAGACTGCCAACAAACACATGAAAGAATGCTCAACATCATTAACCATTAGAGAAATGCAAATCAAAACTACAATGAGATATCATCTCACACCAGTCAGAATGGCTATCATCAAAAAATCTAGAAACAATAAATGCTGGAGAGGGTGTGGAGAAACGGGAACACTCTTGCACTGCTGCTGGGAATGTGAATTGGTACAGCCACTATGGAGAACAGTATGGAGGTTCCTTAAAAAACTACAAATAGAACTACCATACGACCCAGCAATCCCACTACTGGGCATATACCCTGAGAAAACCATAATTCAAAAAGAGTCATGTACCAAAATGTTCATTGCAGCTCTATTTACAATAGCCCAGAGATGGAAACAACCTAAGTGTCCAACATCAGATGAATGGATAAAGAAGATGTGGCACATATATACAATGGAATATTACTCAGCCATAAAAAGAAATGAAATTGAGCTATTTGTAATGAGGTGGATGTACCTAGAGTCTGTCATATAGAGTGAAGTATGTCAGAAAGAGAAAGACAAATACTGTATGATAACACATATATATGGAATTTAAGAAAAAAAATGTCATGAAGAACCTAAGGGTAAGACAGGAATAAAGACACAGACCTACTAGAGAATGGACTTGAGGATATGGGGAGGGGGAAGGGTAAGCTGTGACAAAGTGAGAGAGTGGCATGGACATATATACACTACCAAACGTAAGGTAGATAGCTAGTGGGAAGCAGCTGCATAGCACAGGGAGATCATCTCGGTGCTTTGTGACCACCTAGAGAGGTGGGATAGGGAGGGTGGGAGGGAGGGAGATGCAAGAGGGAAGAGATATGGGAACATATGTATATGTATAACTGAATCATTTCGTTATAAAGCAGAAAGTAACACCCCATTGTAAAGCAATTATACTCCAATAAAGATGTAAAAAAAAAAAAAAAGAAACTAGCTACTGAATTTTGAATTGATGCAAAAAAACTGATAGAAGTATTCTTTAAAGCTAAAGTTGTAATTGTTGAAAGTAATGAAAATAAAGTCATATAGCTAGTATGAAATAATTAAGAGGCAAGTTATTTATCTACTTAAATGTGATGGACAATCCTATGAAGAAAAGTGTGTATTAACAGGGCAGTTTATAAACGTAGATTTTAAAAGTTGAGCTGGATTCCTTTTTATTGAAGGGAAAAGGATTACCATCATCTATTTTTAAATTGTAAAGAATAAAATTGGGGTCAAAACATATGCTTAAAGTGGCACTAAAATGACAATAAATTTAAAAAATTTGTTTTCCCCTTTTGTTTTTAAGAGATTATCTTTGAAATGCCATTTTCTGAGTAAACAGATTTGCTATAATAGTAAATTCTATCTTGTTTGAAATATACTTGACATTCTCTTTATTTCTACAGTATTTGTTTTAAAAACTTATTACATCTAGAAGTTTCAAAAAGTTCAAAGTCTTAAACACTCTCTTGTGAAGAAAGCAAAATAACCTTTTTGTAAAAAATAAAAACATAAAAATAAAACTCAAATTTTGAAATCTAAGCATTATTTCAAGGCAGAACTACCACTGACTTTCTATCTCTGGCCAATACTTTGAATTATTTAAAAGCAAACATCATTTTTCTTTTATTCCTTTTGTTTTAAGCTATTTAAATATTACCCCAAAAGCATACTTAAATTTTAACATACTATTTAAGAATCTAGGTTTCAACATTGCTAACTCCTGTATTTCATCTTCTTATTTAATAAAAACATTCTCCAGTTGATTGTGAATGGTTTAATAAATTTCATTTGTGATCCTGATACAAATTCATTTCAAGAATGCAATTTTGATGAGTAAATCAGGGTAGTTCAATGGGGAAACAAAGGAGATAACCAAGAAATTGTTCATAGTTACACTTTCATGTTTGAAAATGTGGCATTTAAAAATAATAGCACATTTGCAGCATAGTTATAGGGACTCCATACTGCTAGAAGAAGTGTAAGAAAGGTAACTGTCAAGAGTTCAGTAATCCTGCAATATCAATATTCTTCACTAATGGCTGGTTCCTTGAGAACTCCGAAACTATGTAAGTTTCTGAGAGTGCTCCAAACATTCAATAAATGAAAAAACACATTCATAAAAGTAGTAAACATTTTGTGATTTTTAAAGTATATTTTACAATTTTCCTTTATCAAAAATATATCTAAAGCTAATTTTGTTTTTAAGCTGCTAAAGAACACGTTCTTAAATGAGAGATTCTGGTCGAAGGGCTTTCAGTCATTAAAAAATTTTAGACATTGTAACTTCCTGCAGTTGAACAGCTAACACACTTTAAATTCATGATACACTACTTTACTCTCAGAAAATAATCTTCTTCAATCATGGCCTAAAGCCATAATGTCATTATTATTGATGCCAATAACTAAAAATAGGCCTTTCCTGTCGTTTTTTCAGGCACCTGCTTGTCAATTACTCTCAACTGGCAGCCTGCTGGACAGACAGCTCTCTTGAGCACAGTTCTTAGTTCCAACATTTCAATTCATTACATAGTTAGCCACCATTTCCTCTGTAACCCTTTCATATTCTTTGTAATTTCCCACTTTCCCAAAGCATAAATTTCCCAAAAACATATTTGAAAGAATGGCAACTGGAGTTGAACTCTATCCTATCTAGTGAAAGTTCATCATCAAATATTACGTTTTCATATTGTCATTCACTATCAAGAGAGTTGATTTCTATTCATGTGGATGCAGAACTAGAATGGCAAGTCTGTGGAGAACTGGTTTACTACATAGCTGAGCAATGATGCTCAGAGTACCCTTCATTATCCCAAAGAAGCATTTATTACATAAGCGAACATTACACAGAGCTTACGTGCATAGATCCATAGATAACGTAAAGTACGGCTCACTGAAATTAATGTTACTACACATTACAGTTAGCTTACACTTTAAAATAAAAAGGGAAATTAATGGTAAGGAAACAATATAGTTAACATTATTCACCATTTGCTTGGAAAATGCAATGAGAACACACATGCACACAAATCGGTATTTGTAGACCTGCCTTTGTAATTTAAAATGTTAATGAAATGTAAATTTTTTCTGTGCAAAATGCATGAATGTTCACCTCTAGGCTGCATTGTGTCCAACCTTGCTGGAGTCCTTTTTGAATTTTATTAGTACCAAAAGCCCGTCATTGTCCATTTCTCTTCTATCTCACCACCACCAAGGAAAATACTTCTGACAATCACAAATAGAACGGTGGCAGTAAAACATAAAATAATTTTAACTTAGAAAACAACACACCCCTTGCATTTTTTTGTAAGGAAATCAAGTTTTTGGGTTCCAAGCTATTCATCATGAAGAGAATGTGCTTAATCTGATGTGAAGTTGGCTACCCAGCAGTCTAGTCAGGCTGTAGAATGTTTAACTCGGGGTCTGGTAGGCTGCCAGCCAGCCATTCTAAATGTTTTCACACGGACCAGCGATAAATAATTAAATGTTTAAGTCACAGTTCTCAGGTTGGACAGTAGATAGAGCTAGAATTTCACCACTTAGCGAGATAAGCAATTTTGGGTTGTTTCTCTTCAACAATTTGCCTTTAGGTGCTCTAGGCATAGGTGATAGTCTTTCAGTTGCAAAGAATCAATCTTGGTAACACTTTCTGGATTTCAAATGACAGCTTTTAGGATTTTTTAAAAATTGCTAAGTTTGCAAAAAGGAAGATTCTATTTATAGTATTTAATGCAGGAAAGACTCCCCCCCCCCCCCACACACACACATAAGCTCTGTCACTAACAATCTGTGAGCACAGATAAATGACAAACTCCTTAGGTCATTATAAGGTTAGAATGGGGAAGAACGATGTCATCATAATTGAGAAAAATCTTTCAAAATATACTTATTCTACTTTCCTCCCAATTCTAATGGGGGTGGTAGGGGGTGGGACAGTACAGACAAGTGTATTTGAAAAAAACAAAACAAAAAAACTCCCCAGTTGATTCCAAGGCACATCCCCATTGGGTACCACTGGGGTTTCTTCCAGCTCTGAGATTCTATCTTTTTAAAAATGTATGTGGTCTCTCTAACTAAAGAGCAAGGCCCTGTGCTGACAGAATTGGAAAAGAAGATAGTGCTTTCCTACACACATACTTTCTGCAAGGCTCTCCTAGTGCAGATTAATTGTCGATGGGTTTGATAGTATTTAAACACTCACCATGTATTTATAGATCTAACTCATCTTTGCTCTAAACAGTAGATATAAGAAATATTGGTCAATCTGGGCAGAATGGTTGACTTCTTACACTTACATTCTTTTACAAAAATACCTTCCAGCAGGTATAGAATGTTATAAACAGAAAACTATGAAGAGCTGGTTTTTCAGAGTTCATAAATCTTAGAATGCCTCTGGTAAACTTTACCTATCTTTGCAAAATAGCTTCATTAGTTTTTGTTACATGTTTGATGCTCAGAGTAAAACTATACTGCTTATGCTTCATGTACACAAACAGGTTTGCCCACCTTGTCAGGTCAGTCTTTCCAAGCATAAACTTGAAGTAATTTAAGTCAGTTTCAATAGATTAAATTCCAATTTGGAAAAAAAAAAAGTTCTCAATATATAGTACAGAAATATTTGTGTTACTTGTCTCATTACCTTTTACCTATAATACAATTCTTAAATTTAAGATTATACCATGGAAGAATGGTATCATTAATATAGAAATTGACAAATACAGCCAAAAATACCAGGTTGAAAATATAAATTCATCCCTATATTTTTCAACCTTAGTCTTTAAGCTGTAGTTAATTTTAAAAGCTTTAAAAAAGTTACAGGGAAAAAAACCCCAGAAGTACAGTACATGAAGATTTGGGGATAGATGACAAAAACTCTTACCACATTTAGTCTGAAAACTGGGATTTTAACCATGAAGCACAGTAGCTGACAAGTATCTTTTGGAGAAAAAAACCTACTGAGGAGACACTATAAATATAGAAATTAAAGATTTCCTTTTCAGATGTTTTTATAAATTTCTTATTTCCCACTGGTAGCAGAATGCCTCTGCAATTTATGCTTTTTGACCAGATCATACTACATTAAAGGACTGATAATTTAGACTTTTATTTTGCTGAAGTAATTAATAAATTATTTTGACAGAAACAAGTCATTTTTCACCTCTAAATAATGCAGGCTTGTTCTTTTAACACTTGAGATGCTTTCCTTGTGATCAATTCTTAATTTCTTCAGACTTGTGTAGCAATTTTTTTCATAGTTTCGAATATATTGACATTTCTAATTTAAAATGTCTAAAAATTCTTCAGGTTATATCCGTGCAGTATTTGTGCTTTGAATTAAAAGACCAACAGAACAAAACCATATGGGTTAACACCAGAATGAACAATGTAAACCACTAAAAGGTATGACTGTGCCACAAAGGTGTTCTTTGGCACCTTCAGATACTACACTGTAAGTAAATCACTGAGTCAAGACACGTCAAGTTGGATTCTCCTTCCATTCACAGCAGAACATTTGAGTTTTTTAAGAAGATGGTCTTTGGAGTCTAGAATATGATACAAAGTAAGAAGCATATAACTAAAACCTTAAATTTAATCTAGTTAACATCCTTCTCACCTAGAGACATACCAACAATACTTGAATATGCTGGTCCTCACAATCATCGATAAGGCTTCCTTTAAAGGATAACTTAAGGTCATAATGTATAGGAAGTCTAGCCTCAGTCATGCTCTAGGAAGGACTCAAAGAGAGATTTGGGGGTGAGACAGAATAATCTCTTTGCCACCTCAGAAGAGTTTCTCACTTTTTAAATGGCCCTATATTAGTCAATGAGGTAATCTATGGTATGCCAGCTTGGGCTCCAAAAAGTGGGTGGTCTTTGCAGAGGGAGGTGCTCACTCACTCTACCTATGGCCGGAGCCAGTTCCTGCAGCTGGACCAAAGGCAGCCCACAGACTACACTCAGCACATTTCTTCATTTCTCACTTGAGTGCCCTTCTTTAGTTCCCTTTCAACTGCCCACTTTATATCGGCTTCATTACACCACCGCTCCATTTGTAATGTAAATTGGGAAACTCGGGGAAGTTTTTCTTTTGGCCTTGTCTATGGAAGAATACGGAGAGGTATTCAAAACGTATTAACACAAATCAATGGCACCAATAAAAGCAAAATCTCCTTAGCAACATAATCTTGATTGCAAAAGGAGAACTGAGAGCATTTAGCAGAACAGTGGCCCACATGGAATACGCATTTGTCTGGAAGAATCCAGCACAAAGCCTAAAAGAGAGATTTTGAAAAAATCCAAAATTAACTCACAGGGAACAGTTACTCTTTTTTTCAAAAGTACACAATTGGCTACATTAAATCTATCATGTGCTTTTGGCTCAGCAACATTGTATCACACCACTTTGCAAACTGAAATTACAACACCATGCATGCTTCACATGAGTTACAGGGTGTTTTTTGTTTGTTTTGTTTTTTGGACTTTTTTTTTTTCCTTCGTTGATTTCTTTAGTAAAGCAAACAAAAAAGTCTCAAGAAATATTCATCTCACACACAATGTAAAGAAAACTGAATGGCTATCTAACAATATCTAAGACTGTAGGTACAAAAGGTTGGGCTATCTTTTGGGCTTTCTGTGATGGATTCTAAGATAGTAACTAATGCAAGCAGTAATGGCATTTTTGCTTAGGTCTCCACCTGTGAAAAGGGAAACTTAATATGCTTCTGAGAACCCTTGCATTTTTCTTGTCAGGATGAAAAGAAAAATAAGTAAAGGAATAAAAACTCAGAAAATAAGAAATTAATTCTTTTAAAACTACAATATTGAGATGACTCAAGGAAACAAAAAAAATTATCCACAAACACAAAATTTCCCTTAGTTTTTAAATGTTTCAAATAGACTCAATTGTCATTTTGCATTTTAACTCTAACAATCCAGGTGATGGAGGTTTAAAAGCATCTCTACTGCCTACTGCAGAAATGTCTTAGTGAATTTCTTAGTTATAATGTCTTAGTTATAATTACTTTATCTTAGAATTGTGTGTGTATATATGCACACACATACACTTTTTTCCATATATATGGAACTGTTTTTTTTAAAGGTTTGCAATGGAACCTGGGTCAATCAAGTAACATGAAAAAAATAAAAGTCTGTACGACAAATAGTCATTTGATACAATGCAACAGATAAACTTTAGCTAAATGCTAAATGTGTATATTTACAGGAATAGTGATTAGAATTATCTGCCTCCCCCTAAAAACTGAAAAACCAATGCTAAACCTTAATAGCTGTATTGGCTTTAAAAATTTAGGGACAACTTAAATAAGATCTTTGGAGGAAAAAAAGGTAATATGTAAGTTGTATTTTTTCCTCTTCTTTGTTCCAACTCTAAAGCAAGTTCATGAACACAATATAAAATTTTCTTTAATAAGTTTATTGCTCATAGTTCCTAAACTCATATTCATAATGTTAAATATTTTATTCCCAGATATTTGTAAAGGTCATGTCTACAGAAGAAATATGTGTATGTATATTCATTCACATGGTCATTTCAACAGACATTATTAAGTTTGGTCAATTTCTTTTAAAGTGATTTGATCTCTAAATTCCAGACTCCCTTTTCCAACTTCACCTAAATTGGCTTAAAATTTTATTTGACATATTATAGTCTTTAGAGACCAAATACTGTGAATTAGCCCATATTTCAGTTTTGAGCATGTAATCATGTGTTGAAGTCATGTGTTACAACAGACTCACTTAAGAACAATAAAAACTCAACTAGGCAAAGCAAGCAAGCAAAGTAAAAGTTAAAAACAAAACAAAACAAAAAATCCTGTAGCTCAAATTAGGTCTCCATTTGTTTACTAGAAAAACCATGTCAGTGAAGGTTTAATTTTGCAAGACTAAATATACTGCAACCTACACTGGAACAAAAACGAAGCCACCTTAAATACAGATTTCCTCACAATTATAAAAGCCAACAAATTTTTATCTAACCATAAGAAAAATCTCATCTTAACAAAAACAGATGATATTCATTTGACAATGGCTTTAATTTCTCAATAATGAAAGAAAAATATAATACACACCTTTAAAATTCAACTGCGTATTTTACCAAAATTGTATTCATTTATTTTTATGTTACTAGACTTAGCTGAATGTAATTAGAATTACCTGAAAGTATAATTAATAGGGACCTCTTGGGTCTGCATAACTGCTCATCCATCAAAAATTTCTGATGAATTATTGATATTTTATTTGTAAACTATTCCATGCTCATCAAGGACATAGGAACAAATTCCTAAAATCCTTTATTTGGTACTTTTTTAAATTGTCACACTTAAATTATAAAAAATAAATAGAAGAATACTGTACTCAAGGTAGCCTCCTATCTTCTCAAAGGACATTATATAGCAGAGGAAAACTCTATCTAGAACAATATTTTTCTTTTAAAAAATAATTTCCATTGTAATACATAAAGAAAGCTGTGCGCAGTTCTTGACCACTGCATAACTTTCCCCTTTGTAAACCAAACTGTAGGATAACAATGCAGTTATTTCTCTCCAACAGCAGATTTCAGCATATTGCTTTCCAAATCATGTCTACCTTGCTTTCCACTGCCAGTTTTACAATGCTTAACTCTTCTGAGAGGTCAAAATGTCACTAGCTCTAACAAATGTAAAAAGAAAGTGACTTTAAAGGGCTTCAATAACTTCAGTTAAAACAAACTCCTGTTTATGAAGACTTCATGGTAATGCAATGAGATTGTAGTAATTACCTAGTTAAACAAACTGCTATTGGAAAAAAAGGAAGAGATGGTGGTCTTTTATTTAGTACAAAAGGTGTCTTGAGGAACTAGAATGTGCTTTTCTTCTAAAACATTTTAAATCGATATAGCATTTATATTGAGAAGAACTGGAACCAGTTTTACTAAATTAAGAACCAGTAGGAAAAATAATGAGAGAGAAAAATCTGCAGTTTGAGGGTACATCATGGGCCAGTAGAGGAGAGCAGCCAGAACACCAACCTGTTACTTATCTTCTCTTGAAGGCTGGCTGACATTATGGTTCTTTAAAAAAAAAAAAAAAAAAAAGGAATAGATAGCTTATCTGCCAAAATTAAGTATTACCTGGTATAGTTAGTTCACTGAACTATTTCTGAGATAAAGAGCTAAGAAAGCAATATACTGTCTATTTTGCATGAGGAGAAAAAAGTCAATTCTCAAATTCAGAGCACCATGTTTATGAAGTAAATGTTAAAAAACAAACCAAAAGAAAGGCGTAATTTTACTTTAATATTGGAGGTGTAACTATATTTTAAAAGGTCTTATTAGAAACTTTTCTCAAATATTATACTTAATGTTTACCTGACTTTTTAAACAAGCAAAGCATTACTATAAGTATATATAGGAAGTACTCACTCTCTTTCATTTTAAAAGCAAAATTTGATAATAACTCAAGTTTCTGCCGATATTGTAAATAAGTCAGAAAAGCTCCTCAGTCATTACTATTAAACATCTAGCTACTTAACTTCTATATAGGACTTAATAACAGCAAAATAAATGATTAAAAAATATGAGGTAGTCATAGTATCCTCCTTTTGTGGAAATGAAAAGCAAAGATGCCAAGTAACTTGATGATCTTGCAGAACATCAGAAATCAATTCAAAATCAGAATCAGCAATCTGAATTTCCGTTTTCATTACTGTCTATTAAGGCTACAAACAACCTCTGTTGTTTAAATTTACCATGGGCAGGTGGCAGGGGTAGGGGGGCTATTGCTCCCTCGAACAGAAACAAGTACACAAAATTATGACTAATAATGTAAACAATACTTAAGTTTCTCCTAAATTACTATCTAAAAATCTTTGTAAAAGTACAGACAAGGTAACTCAAGATTTAAAGGCAAATCTCCTTCAAATCTCAATTTATATAAAAGGTATGATCCTAAAAACAACATAAAGTTGGCTATTATATCCATGGAAAATTAAGAGTTGTTTTATTTATTTTAAAAAGGGTATTTATTTAAACACAAATTATTATGGGATAACCAATATTTTGGTTTGGGATTGGTCTTGAGCCTATTCTTTCCACCTTAATACTAACATAAATCAACTTTCTTCAGAAATAGTGGTTTGAGAAGCCCCATATGCAACCATTCTATTACTCCCTTCCTGGAAAGTCCAGATTGATAGGGTCTATTGAAAAGGAAAACACCAATTGTACCACTGCACCAATTGGAAATTTAAGTTAAAAAATTCCCTTTTAAAAATGCAAGTACCACTTTAGCAGAATTCAGTGTGTCAGCCATTCATCACTTAATGTGACTGACTCACTTTAACTGGCTTTCTAAACACCTAGCTAAGAGTGCCAAAAAATTAACATTCTTACTGGGAGCTTTGGAGAAGGAAGACAGAAAGGCAATTCTGAACTATGTCCATGCCTGGGTGAAGACTCTGGACATCAGGAGGGCAGCAAAAGCACCCACAGTACTTCAGTGGGATAGGAGAAGGAAACAGAGTCCAGGACGAGATGCTGGAATTCAGTCAAAGACAGTTTCAAACACAAGGTACTTATGATTTAGTACTACTGACCAAGAGCTGAGCCAAAGCAAATATTTACAGTGAAACATCAGGCAAGCAGCTAATGGTTATAACTGTGAAGCAAATACCATAAAAGTTGAAACAGTCTATATACAAAATATTAAACCAGTGTAGTTTGAACTCATGCAACTATGGATCCAACTGTACATGTTACTATTTAATATCATTTTTTATAACCAAGATTGATATGGAATGCTGTCAAGATTTTATATACTGTTAGCCTGTGTCTATTAACATAAAGAAGCAATCAGAAGCTCTCTACATACAACACTGAAAATACAACCATGGAGAAAGTTGTTACAAAACTAGTTCTCTAGTAAGAAAAGGATATCATTGTTTACTAGTATTCAAGCTTGAACACTTGTTGATTTCAGGCCAAAATTACATGTTTATATTTTAAATGGATGAAACCTAGTCATTAAAAAGTCTTAAAAAATCATCTGATGACCATTTGATATAGGTGAAGTTGTGAAAGAGGGGCATATATACCTTAAAAGCTAAATGTGTCACTTCAGTTTTACTGTAGTCATTAGGTTTTGGACTACATATTTTAACTTAGGTATATAAAAGTCATGTACTAAAATATAATAAAGTTTGCAAAGTACATTATTTGATAAAGGAATGTTTCTACAAAGGGATACTGGACTAATTGTAAAATGCCAGTAATATATGAACAAAGATCATAAGTAAAATCTAAACATTAGATTTTCTGCTAATACCTTTCCTTGGCCAGTTTTACAAGTACTATGGTTCATGTCTCACAAACTTTAAGTCAGAAAACAGACACTAAAGATCATCATTTAAAACACTTTCTTTGGACTAATGTTCATATAACACAGGCATCTCTGACATTCCTAATTTCCAGTAACATGGGCACTTAAATTCATGATTCAAGAAAAGGTAAACCAGAGGGCTTACACTGGGGGGTACTAATGAAAACCCAAGCGTGAAAATCTAACTCCTCAAAGCATCACTGGCTTATGGTAATGCCACATACTAAGCATTGACAGCTCTTTTCTATATATTCATTAGAAGCATGAGTGCCCATTTCTAGGGAATCCTTAAGCAACTGACATGTTGATACTTCTCAATAAAATTAGGAAAGTTTTTAAAAATCCTATACTTAACATTATCAAGTATGAAAACTATCTTACTGTTAACAATATTCTTATGGGAATATAATAATGTCAAAATTACAATTTATAGAAGAATAATAGGAGAAAAAATTATGCCTAAATAGGTATAGTTCTTCCTATAAAGCTGATTAATATGGTGCTTTACAAATTTACAAACTTTTAGATTTGGAAAACTGTGTTGTATAGTCTACACAGTCATCATATTTTTCTGTTCTTTCGGAATCCTGAGGCAGAATTAGCATTCTCCATACAATAATCTGTCACAGGGAAACCAAAGAGGAATACTAGAGTTTCCGAACAGCATTACCTTTTAATCTGCACTACTTTAAGGTGACAGGACACACCCAAGACACAAGGTAAATAAAGTGAGAAGTGTATGAATCCTTTGTACTTTGAGCTTTTCATAGGAAAAGTGTTATATAAATTCAAGTTGGTGTTTTGGGAGGCAAAGGAAACAAATAAATCTCAGACCAAAAAAAAAAAAAAAAAAAAATCCTAGTTTTTAAGACAGTTCCTAATGTCCAATATAGGATATAAGATACTGGCATTCAACTATCCAAATTTACATAGAATAATAGTACTTTGGAGAAATATAAATAAATACTTCTTAAAAATACAGGTACATAAATTAATGAAACTGGTATTTAAAAGATTTAATACAAGGAAAAAAAGTATTATATAGTGGTACCAATTCTTAATACAAATTAAGCATAGTTTATATAATTTCAAAAGTTATTCACATTATTGCTCGATACCACAGTTGTACGGAACAAGTTCTTGACACACACAAAATTTGTATAATTCCAGGTTTATAAAAACAAAAATTTATACATAGGCCATTTAGAAATTTAGAAAGTTTTAAAATGCATGGAGATATGTACAACCAAAAGGAGAAAAAAATGTATGTCTGTACATATTTGAAAGAAACAAACTGATCTGACTCAAACTTGTATGTCACACTCCCAATCAAAAAAGTATACATAACTGGACTGAAAGCAAACTAGTGGACTAAAACGGTACTAAATATGCCCTTCATTTCTTAGTAATAATCTGTTTTAAATATTAATGGGGTATTAAACACCAGCTTACTTTAATTCTACAACTTTTGCTTTCTTTCAAAAACTTTTCAGAAACACATATCCATTCTACAACTGTGTTAGACTGGGACAAATATTTTCCTTAGAAATTTTTTAAAGGAGTATTTCTATACTTTTGTATACAAGATTTGATAAACAATAAAAAATAACCCAAATAAGGCCATTATTAATATCATCTTGATCAAAAATATACAGATTGTAATGCTACTATATTTTGTGATCCTGAGCTCTAGTAACCATTAGATGCATGCATACCATTCAGGGATTTGTCTATTCTAATGAAAATAATTTAATCCTGCCTTACTACTTTTGAAGACAGAAATACCTTCAAAACTTTTTGATACGTCTTCATAATGTTACAGATATTTCTGCTGTAAACAGAGCATTAGGAATTGTATGAGAAAATATGTTAGGGTTCAAAAAGCTATGAAAGAAAATTTACTATTTTAAAATAATGACAATAAATTTAAAAAGCAAGAAAATAATACAAAGAGGGTGCTTGCTAGAACAGATAAGTAGAGCCTTACAAAGGTCTTTTTCTATATTAAGGAATTAATAAATAAAGGACTGTGTGTACCTTGGTGGTAAAATAAAAAAGGCTGGCCACTTTTTATGCTAAGTTCAAATGTATTTTTTTGATAATACAAAAAAGTAATCCTTGAAAATCAGAATACATAACATAAAAGAGCACAATAACTTAAGTATTAAACATCTGTATGAAATAACTGTTGCAAAGTCTGACAAAAATGCACACTTAGAACATGCGGTTATTTAAAAAAACAAAAACGGAAAAAAACACCACACGATTCTGTAGAACCAATGTTATGTCACCACCAGGAGAGCACCAAGCAAGGCACCATTGGAAAGACAACATACTTGGAAAGTCTCTATAAATAAAGTAAATGCTAATCTGGTCGAAAAATCGGTGTCTTTGGTAAAAATTCTATGAGGATGACCTGTAGAAGGAGAAAAAAAAGTTTTAAAAAGATTTTAAAAAAATTTTATCTTAAAAAAAACTTCAGTTATATTCCATCACTTAAAATGATTTTGATAGTGCCTCTGACAGACAGAAGGAGAGTGCATGCATGAATGAATGAGAAAAGGAAGCTACCATTTACTGAGAACTAACTACATACCAAATGTTTCACACTATATGGATCTATTTAATCCCAACAATTTTCTGTGAGGCAAGTATTGTCATACTCATTTTATAGATGAGAAAACTGATGATCCGAGAAGTGTAACACCATGGATTGTGGAGTCAGTATTTGAACAAAGGACTGTCTTAACTCCAAAGCCTTGTCCTTTCTACTGCCCTATGGTGGCTGTAGTTGACCCAATATTCACTTCCTCGGGCTTCCTCCCTTTTACCTAGAGTTGTTCTCATTTTATTGTACCAGGATATGTGATCTCTAGAAAAAGAGTTGGTCGTCTTTCTCTTAATTTTTTAAAAACAGTCTTTCTTTTTAAGTTAGCAAAATTAAAGGTTAAAATTTGTTCCAAAAGACTTTTTACAAGAAAACTAAAGGAAAATCAACAAATACAAAACATAGTAACACAGAAAGACACAAGTTGACCAGAGTTGATTTTTATTCTAAACTTGGAACTGTCTTAAATTACAATCAATTCTTCCTCTTGTTCCAACTCTATATGGAATAGATGCTAAATGATGAACTCCTCACTCTTTTTCAGAAACTGTGTCTTGATATGACCTCCAGGTTTGGATACTCTTCTACATTTAGCCATCTGGGCCAGAAACCTTCATTTTCACTCTTCAGTTCTGGCTTTTGATCTGTCTCAATAAAGAAGGTATTTCTATACGTGGCTCCAAAACATTCCTCTCCTAGTTGACTTATCCTTTGGTGCCCCCTGGGCCACTCTCCTGACCTGTTATTTGCCTACAAAATGTTTATTAGCTTCCTATCCAGCTTTTTTATTTGAGCTAGATTCCTCTGTTTCTCAGTTTCCTCATCTATAAAATAAAGGGATTGGAGAGATGACAAGATTCTTTGTAGCTCTAAAATTTGATGATTAAATTACATTTTACAGTATATACTACATAATGAATAATAAAAGCTATCTTTGACTATACTTGAATTATTACTAGTTTTTAAAGAATATCTCTTACAAACTTTTCCCTTCAGAAGCCACACATAAAAATTAACCACTCGTCTCATTTCTTCTAGATCATACTGCTCTGCCGTATCTCAATAAAAAAAAGTTGGTACAAGTTGGTATTTTTCATAGATTTACTCCAATATTCAAAATATAATCGAGGAGAATTACTTCCCTTTAACTAACAAATGAAATTTCTGTAAGTTAAATAAAATCTGAGGTCAAATAGATATATATGGTAGATAATTTACTATCTTAACTTTTCAAAACTATTTTTAGGGGGTTTTTTAAATTATGTTTTTCCCCCATTCAACTATCACAAACATATACATACACATATACACACACACTCTCTCTCTCTCCAAGAAAACTTAGAAAAATACATTTTTTAAGCAATTTTTTTAAACTACTCTTCTTAGTAGTGTTTATCTAAAAATTTATGATAATTAAAGGGAACTATTTTACAAACACAGCACATAAGTTCAGAATGTTCTGGAAGGTTAAATTAAATTATTTTGTTTTAATAATAGAACATCATAAAAATAAACATGAATATAATATGCATATTTTATGAATGAATGACATTCTTATAGTTCTATCTGGAAATAACAGTATTGGGAATAACTTTTATGTTTTTCTTTCCAAAGTAAATTTAGAAATGTGCAAAATAAATAAATAAATAAAAAGCTCCATTTTAAGCTTAGTGTTTGGGTTTATAAATATAGCAAATATTCTTTTCACAAAATCCTTTAAATCTCTTACATATCCATCCCTCCTCACAAAATACATAAACTCTCTCACCATCTATGATGAAAATATAAGACTAGCATATTCATAGGTCAATCTCAAAACAAGTTATTTGAATGTGCTTCTATTATTATAAAGAAGTATCGAGTGTCTTTTTATCATCATAAATTAACATGCTTAATATAATAGATAATGATAAAATCTACATTATTTGGTTCACTGAATAGAGATATTCTATGAAAGAAGAGACATTTTAAAGATATCTTTTATGTTCAAGGCTAGAAATGGGATTTGATTGTGCTAATGAAAGAGAAAATGCTACAGAGAAAAAAATTTTATGATAATTTCCAACTATTTCCAGTATCTAAGCACTGTTTTCATCAATCTTTTATACACATACACACACACACACACACACAAAACCTATGATGTCTATACTATTTCAAAGAATAGACAAAATTTGTCAGAAATGATGTGTCAGTTAACTCTTCCTCAGATCTTTTTATTTTTGTATATTACCTTTCCATATTTAAAATAAAACACCCAAGCTCGAGGGAGAATAAAGATTCATAATTTTCTATAGTATTCTGAACTTTTCAAAAGGAGAAAAACTGTTCAAGTAAATCAAGCAGTCAGTAAATTAAATCCCATTCTAAGCTCTAAAATCATTGTATATACATGCCCATTAGACGTCGTTTAAAGAATAAACACAGGATGAGCAACATCTCATCTCCTGTTTACTTTTAAGATAATTTTTACAAAATAATATTCCAATAACACTTTAAAAGACTCTTTAAAGGCCACTGAGGTATGGGCAGTTAAAATCTATAAAGGCTAAAGGTTTCTTAAGCTCCAGCGGCTTGACTGAAAGGTTTTCTTCCATACTTGGAAATCTGATTAGCATTATATAAAAAAGCCATATCTGACTTGCTGCGTAACCAAAGTTGTGGTTATTCTTTATACAGCATCTAAAATTTCACACTCCATCAACACATGTTCAGCCTATTTTATCTTGGCAATTAATTTATTATTTTTCAGAACACAGTGAAGCCTTGTTTTCAAGTCATTCATAACTTTATAAATCAGTCTTGCACATGAAACCATGCATCTGTGAACCGTAGAAAATCCTTGCACTCAGGAGATTAAGCTCCTGACACCTTTGCTGATTAATAATCATGGAAAGAATAAGATCAGAAGCAAAATAAATGATCATTTAATAGAGAAACTCACAAAACAGCCCTTTAACTTACATATTCCATCATGTTATTCGTTTCACATTTCCTTTTGCTCAGTCTCCAGTGCAAGCACAGCTAGACAAGAAGGAGAGTAAAAGAAGAAAAATGAGCTCTATTTTATTGCAGCACACAGACTAACCCATTTGTCCACCTTTCATATTTTTAGTTCAACAAAAGCATCTGTTTCCATACTGTGCAATTCAGACCCCAACGGTACGAAGCTGCTCCCTGTGGTACTCACCTTGTGGTATAACCTATTGTTTTCCCATTCTAATAACTTCTCAATCGATCTTCGTGTCTGGAAGACAAATGAGAAAAAAGTTTACTCTTGACTGGTTTTAGAAAAACTTTGTTTTGCAGCTGCTTTTTGTGTGAAAAGGAAAGAGGTATAAGACAGTGACTGAGTATAGGGTGGTCTATAACACTATCAATATTCTAGCACTAAATTGTAGCCTGAACAGAAATAGTACTTTGTTTTGATAAAGATATGGTTTTGGTTTTTGGCATTGTATTTTTTAACTGTTTCGAACTTACTAGCCTCTGATTAAAACTATCAAAGTCTAAACAGCTAATGTTATCTACCAAATGACACAAATTTAAATCCCCATTTCTTTCAAAAATATTGTAATACTTAAGTAGTAAAACAAGAATACCTTAATATATATATATTTTAAAGCAAAGGTTATTTACACATTAGTTAACGAAATGAAAAGGGCCTTTATAGTAAATTTAAAAAGGAAATAATTAAAGGTTAATAAAAAAATCAATTTGCTAACAAATCAAACTAATTTTTACCTCATACTTAAAAATAACGTCCAAATTTAAGAGCTAGTTTATTATTCCACAGATAAAGATTTTCCAACAGAGGCAAAACTGCATTTAAACCAATCATTTTTGTTGGTTTTCAAACAAAACTGGTTTTACTTGAAAATCAAACTATTCAATACTACTGTTAAAGGAATCAACTAAGAAATTTATATTTAAGATCACTTGATTTTTGCAATATATACTATGCAGCATGAAATGTTTCTTGCTTGGGAGGAATAAAGGGGAGGATAATTCATGGTGCCAGGTGTTAGGATGAGACTGACACAGATGCAGGTGCAAACAGGACAGTGTTGCCACAAGAAGCAACTGCAACTTGCTGCAGCTGCAGCTTCACTCAGTCTCCAATCATTTTTGTTGGTTTTCAAACAAAATTGGTTTTATTTGAAAATCAAACTCTTTATTCAATACTACTGTAAAAGGAACCAACTAAGAAATTTATATTTAAGATCACTTGATTTTTGCAATATATACTATGCAGCATGAAATGTTTCTTGCTTAGGAGGAAAAAAGGGGAGGATAATTCATGGTGCCAGGTGTTAGGATGAGACTGACACAGATGCAGGTGCAAACAGGACAGTGTTGCCACAAGAAGCAACTGCAACTTGCTGCAGCTGCAGCTTCCTTGCAAGGAAAGGAGAAAAGCATACAGCTCCATTAATGTGGCACAACTAAATAAGTACTAATCATCAAATACGAAAATCTTCATGTCAAACAAGGATGAGCTAGGTGAAAAACTGTTAGGATCAAGCTGGTTTTGAATGTTACATAATAAAATGTTTAATATTTATTTAAAGTACCTACTATAATTTAGTTACCATATTACCTCTTAGCATGTTAAACATGCTAAAGACACCACAGTCACAGAGGTGCCAATTATAATTCATAACTACTACTTACTGCCTTACATTTTCTAAGCTTATGTCATAAAAATCAGAAAATCAACTAACTCCCTGGATAATAATATGCCAATGACTAATTTATTACATTACTTTTTTTGAACAGTTTTTTGGCAAGAATTTTAAAGGAAAAAAGTGCCCTTGTTAACAATGATCAGCAAACCTCACTTGTTTCTTTGTAAAGATAGCCTTTTAGAGGCAGCTCTCCTTTTAAATGAAAATAGGGCAGCAGTTATGGTCACACTTTTTGTTAATTTAGTTGCCAGTCAGCCCCAAATCAAAAGAAAATAAGGCTGCAGAGTGTAATTAACATTCAGTTCAGTCGTTTTGTCCCTTGTCTAGCCCCCAAGCTTTGTTAAAATTGCCATCTGAATGCTGAAGGCTGTAGGGAAATCGATTTGATTCTAATCGCACCATGAAAAGAACATGATCTAACTGCTTTCAGCCCTCCGTAAATCTGTACTAGGTCTTTAGCACAATGCAACTTCCAATTTAAAAAGCACTGAATGTCTCGTCAATGACTTTGTGAAGAAAAAAGAACAAGGAGCAGACATAAAAATTCCAATAGTTGTTTAAGCATTAAAGTTCATTTGCATCACAGCGAACCTGAAAAGGGCTGACCTCTCAAACCGCCTCTCAGGTCTATGAAGTTGTAGCCTTGACAAGCTCACATTGACAGAGCTCATTGACTCTGAAAGGCTACTCTATCAATGGTGAAAAATGGCAATAGGTTCTACTCTGAGCAGGCATCTGCCTGCCCACCCGCTGCTAAACCAATGGCAAAACCGATTCAAAACCTGAATCTACCTTGTAATCTTCCTTTCTAGGACCTTTTAATAATAGATTAAGATTACTATACAATTTGAGGTTTTACTTTTTACTGATGGTTTAAAAAGGGGGCAGGGGGTATGAAAGAAGTAAGGTGGGGAGAACAAGCTTTCCAAGTCTCTTGTTTCATATTAATGTATAAAAATTAAAAGGTTGACATTACAATCTGCAAATATTCATTACTCACAGAAAAAAGGGTAGTTACCCCAATCATCGTTTCATCACAAATTTAAACCCATACTATATTATAACAAGAACAAATCTCATTATGAATGGATCTCATGGTGTATATCATACATACACACACACATAAATTTAGAAACTTAAATATTTACTTTAAATAAATCAACTACCAGTATTTGAATAAAAGGTAATTATAAAGTATGAACCTTAAATTCCAAAATATTCATGTAGGAATTCTGAATTTATCCTTTGCCTCTAATTGAAAGTTTAATGACAAGGTTTGATGATATAATAATTATATCTTACAATATTTAAGAATTCTAAACCAAACAAACGGTGGTATGCCATATTCTAAGTAAGCATCTAAATATAAAATATTTTTACACACTTCACAGTCTGGAGTAATAGCTGTGAATTAACACCATCTAATCTTGCTATAAGACTTCTTTCCTGCTTGACAGGTGAAAAAAAAAGCACTTGCACGTGCAGCTTAATTAATCATTGCACTTGACATCTCAATGATTTACAGTGAGGAGCAGGTGAGAACATACAAAACCAGAAAGGAACCCTTCATCTGAGTGGAACATTTCTAGCACACTAAGGTGACAAGTATATAGATTGTAACAGTCATTAAAAAAAAAAAAGAAAGAAAAGAAAGAAAGAAAAGAAACTGTGCCACAAATTATTTGTTAGTAACAACAAAAGCTCAAATTAAATGGGGGAAAAAAAAGCTTTAACTACTGAGAATGTTTAATACTTTGCAATTATTTTAGTTAACAAAATCAAAATATATTTTCACAATTAAATACAATACCAATTTGGCAGATATTGAAAAAAATATGACACTTCAGCATTTATAAAAGCTATTTAAAGCCTTTAAACATGAAAAGAAAGTACCTTATTATTGCAGTAATCTAGAAATAAAAGTTAAGAGTTTATGTCCACAGGGTTGTCAGATAGCTATTTCTAATGAAATATAAGATTTAACATTGCCTAACTTTGTGATTACTACTGGACAAACAAACTTAACCATATAAATATCTGTCCTTGATTTTTAAAAGTTTGTATCGATCACCAAATTCAACATAAATTAAAGCAAACTAATATGCATCAGAAAAAAAAACAATATGTATAAGGTCTGTCAACATGAAGTACCAAAAAAATATATCATCTTTCGGTATTCTAGGTCAGTGTATCTAAAAATAAGTCATCTTAATTTTCTTAAAAGAATTTGGTGCTTGTGAAAAGCACCAGACTGACAGTCATGGGAACTAAAAATCTTCTATTTAACTGAAAGAACAGGGGAAAGGGCAGTGCAGGCTTCAGTGCAAGCTTCCCTACAGTGGGCCTTAATCCTTTTCAGTGCTCACACCCTGGGGGCGAGAGGACAGGTTAGTGGTTCTTAACCAATGAATCCTCAGTCCTTCTGCATAAGATGATCAATAAGAAATCTAGTTTTATCATGGATTCTTATCCTTAATTAAAAGGACCAAGACCATCAACTCATACCATGTAATCAAAACAAGTTTTTTATGAGAATAACATCATGTCAACTAACCTGGTTGGGAAAAGGACTGCTCCAAGCATCTGGACTCCTACTCATCTCCCTCATCACAGAGCTCTCACTTTAACTTTTTTTTTAACACATTTCCTCATTTCAGCACCTTGCTGATTTTATTTTTCTCACTGGTGAACTAGTTCTAATATAGCTGTTCAGCAATGTTAAAGTAAAAAATAATAGAGGTTTAAAAACATCATTACAATTATAAATAGACTTATTTATTAAATAGACTCAACTTGAGTAGTAAGTAGTAATAACAGGAGGATAGAAATTTTGGCTTCTACTCCTTTGTTTCCTTTACATTTTTGGCAGAATTGTGGAAATAAGTCAAAACATGCCAACTGCAAAAGAGGTAAAATAGCCTGGATAATTCACATAAAAGGCTAATTAAATAATGATTAATCAACAATTAATATTAGGTATGATATAGCCCTATCAATTTCCAAAGAAGCATCTAGAGTAAGCTTACAATAGAAAAATACATATGAAACACCTAAATAAAGTTATGTTACTGCAATTGAAAATCAGGATTTCCTGAAAATTCAAATTTGACGTATTATTAGAAGAAACATTTTTGTAATTTTTTTCTAATATCATACTTTCTAAGGAATATGTTATTATTCCCTATAAACAAATTATGTGCCACTAGATATAAATAAGTCTTTCAGGACAGCAAGAAATCATTTAGCAAATCTTCAATGTATTACTTCTCTACTTTGTTACCACTATTACTTAACAGCATACTCATTACCAACGATTCATTTACTCACAATCAATTGTTTGAAAAAACGGTTTTTCAAAGAAGTAGTTTTCTAGAACTTGCTAATAAAATCAATAGAAATTTCACAGATTTTAAAGTACTTAAAACCAAAGGAAAAACGTTTAATGTGGAAGCTGTAACAAAATTTCTCTGAATTTTTCTCAAAGAAATGGCATTCTTATCAGTCTTTAGAACATAAGATGCTAAGATATGTTAACAAAATGTATAAATAGGGTAGCTCACTAATAACTATTTGTAAAAGTTCAACTACTTAAAATTAAAGCTTATTTGAACAGGATTTATTCATAACATCACAATGTTCAATGTCTTATTTAAAACAAGTTTTAGTTTTAAACTCCTACGTTTATAATGCATTAATTAAGCTTTAGCTAAAATAATGCTTTGAATGTATTCATAATTTTTTAAACTTTTAAGTATTTTCAAATAAAAACTATACTTATCTTTTGACATCTGTGCAAATTCAAATCATTAAAATAAGTGAAACAAAAATGTTCTTAGTTATAAGTCATTAGAAAGAAACCATACAAAATTTTAAATAATTATTTTAACTTAAGAGAAAATTACTTGATTCACCTCTGTCTGTTCTGGATTAATATAAATCTTATACTGCAGTTATGTGCAGAAAATTAAATGGCATATCTCAGTATTATGATACATGAAAACTCTATATTCACCAAAAGACAAACTAGAATATGATTAGATTCCTCAAAAGGATTTTTAAACAAATTCCCTTCCTGTACTTAAAGGCCGCTTTTAAAAATTTTATGTGAATACTAACTTTTAAGTAACCTAAACTAAATATCCACTAAAGTATATTCAGAACAATCCTTTTCATACTGTTTGTTAAAAGTACTATTTTTAGATGAAGATAAACTAAACAACTGCAAATATTTTGTGTATCAAAAGTGCCCTTTTAACTTAGTACTGAGCAGTGACTTACAGGTACTAATCTTAAACAAGGTATGCTTAAATACAATTTAATCAAGAGTATATGACTAGGGCTTCCCTGGTGGCGCAGTGGTTAAGAATCCACCTGCCAATGCTGGGGACATGGGTTCGAGCCCTGGTCCGGGAAGATTCCACATGCCTCGGAGCAACTAAGTCCACATGCCTCGGAGCAACTAAGCCCGTGCACCACAACTACCGAGCCTGCGCTCTAGAGCCCGCGAGCCACAACTACTGAAGCCCGAGAGCCTACAGCCCGTGCTCCACAACAAGAGAAGCCACCGCAGTGAGAAGCCCTCACACCCCAATGAAGAGTAGCCCCCACTCGCCGCAACTAGAGAAAGCCCATATGCAGCAAGAAGACCCAACACAGCCAAAAATAAATAAATAAATAAATTTATATTAAAAAAAAGAGTGTATGACTAGGCTTGTGGTTCTTAACTTTTTAAGGTTACTCTACCTTGTGAATGATGAAAAAAGCATTTATGCATCAATATGTAAAATGTTGCACACAATTTTAAGGGGTTATCCACAAACCTCTGATAACTTTTCAGAAAATACTGATAACATATCAAAAAACTAAAACTGAGTTTCAACTGACAGCAGAAAATTAGAAAAATTATTCATAAGACAAATGAATTTCACTAAGCTAATAGAGTCAAATGTATTACTATCAGGGATTTTTAAAATCTATATAACTACACAAGGAAGAATCACTGGCTAGAACCAACAGGTGGGGTTAAAAAAAAATTACTGCTGATTAATTATAATGGACAACTGGAGAAACAGAAACAAAAAAGGAGTAAGGAATAGTATTTGTTGATCCTCACTTTGGATGTGACCCCATGCCATGTGTCTTCCCTTTGTTACCTTATTTAATCTTCACAATAAACCTAGAAGGCAGCTTGTATAACTTTTATTTTACATATGAAAACTGTGTCTTAGTGGGGTTAAGAAACTTAAAGCTACACTAGGAAATGGTGGAGCTGCGATTTGAAACCGGGATTGTATGGCTTTCAACATCATGCTCTCT
The DNA here is from genome assembly GCF_964374135.1 of Grampus griseus. Taxonomy (NCBI): domain Eukaryota; kingdom Metazoa; phylum Chordata; class Mammalia; order Artiodactyla; family Delphinidae; genus Grampus; species Grampus griseus. The sequence continues at coordinate 70,938,116 of NC_138997.1, read as the reverse complement.
CCATTATTCAACGAACTACGAATTTGTCAAGAATTTGTAACTTGTTGAATAACATGTCTATGACACGCAAGGTATCTTAAGCCACTAACTAGGCTATCGGCCTTGAACAGCCAACCTAATCTAAAACTAAATTTTCTCCAGCTCTAAGGTCTAGAAGTACTCATTCTACTTTATTCTTAAGTCTCAATGAGATTTATCCAAAATGTATTTTGTTTTTGTTTATATCTTGCTTTGTGCAACAAAACATGAATTGAGGTATATTATTATTTTATAGATTAAGTACACAGGCTTAAAGAAGTTAAATAGTTTGCCCAAGGTCACACAGCCAGTAAGGGTAATGACAGGATTCAAACTCAGATCTCTAAACTTTAAACCCAACATTCTTTTTACTTGGGATCAGCAAGCATAACTATTTTTACTTGCAACTGAATTAAGAGACATCAATTTATAAATCCTCCCAATCAAGGCACAAACATAAAATGAATACAACGTCCTTAAAATACGATTTCTTCAATTCCAAACACGAAGAAATTTCAAACAAAATGTTAAAAAACAAGAGAGTGATAATCACACCATTCTTTCCTTCCCCACATGCAAAGAACAGCATAATCTTTATGTAAAGTCAAGGTAACTAGAGACTTATATTTCTGTGTAGGATGTCAAACTCAAGCCAACACTCCCATCACAAATAGAAACGGATAAACTGAAGAAGAAAAAAACCCCATTATTTTTAAAACATCAGAAAATTCTGGAAGCAACAAGGACTAGATGAAATAAAATCCAGTGAAGGAAAGAGCGCTTTCTAAATCATTTGATGATTACGTACTGGCCATTTTCTTTCTTTGTTGATTAGAGAGGTCAGCTGAGGATTAGGCTTGGCACCAGTGGGACTCTACTAGGGAAAAGGGAAATCAACAGAGCTTTTGTAGGTTGTACAGCCTGGCCCAATGGACTGGAAATTAGATGTACCCTAAAATGCAAAGCCAGTTTTCCCTAGAGATACTACTGAATTCTGGGGCAGCATGGAAGGATGGGGGACCAAGACAAAAAGGCAGAGAAAAATTACTCATAGTCTCCTAGTATTTAGGAGACAAAATTCTGCTAGATGGAGGAGGATCTGCAACAAACTCATGATTGGTCTCCCCCTCAAAACACCTGAACCTGCATAAGATGGAAAGCTAAACTCAAAATATCCGAAGGATACAACCTCCTGAGGAGAGGAGACAAAGACCTGCCAGGCCTCAATCAAAAGTCTGAAAGGGTCATACCCAAGAAATAGAAAACCAGAGATGGACTGAATCTACTAAACTTGCAACCCAGCCCAACCCACCTCAATCTCTCATTAGATCAAAGTGATCATTCTCCTCAAGCTATCTGCCTAATACAGAACAGATGGGACCCTTGATTTTGGAAGATTTTTTCTGGAGTTTCTACTTCATTCTGTTTATAACATCTACCATAAAATTTAAAACTTTAAGAGTCAGGAAAAAATGACCAATAATCAAAAGAAAAAACCCACAGAAACAGATCCACAGATAATCCAAGTATTGGTATTAGCTGACAGGAATTTAAATTAACTATGATTAGTATGTTCAATTAAATAGAGGGAAAAGACGGACAAAATGGGTGAAAAGATGAAGAATTTCAAAAGAGGACTAGCCTCTATAAAAACATCAAATGGACCTTCTAGAACTGAAAAATACACCATCTGAAATTAAGAACTCATGGCATGGGGTAACAGCAGACTGGACACTGAAGAAGGTGAGCAAATCTTTCTATAAACCACCACACCAATACTATGTTCTACATATTCAGAGGGAACTGAATGTCAGCCAGCTCTAGGCAAAACACATTTTAAAGGAGTCGAACACATCTTTAAAGTCCCAGTGCAATCTCTGCACATTTAAGACTCAAAGTTTACACTTCTTTCTTGCATATCTTCTTTCATAATGAGAATTTAATTTAGTAACATGTTTTTACTCCAGCTAAAAACAAATCATCAGTGCCATTCACACTAACGGAAGTAATTTATTTAGTTTATGTAAGAATCAGTTTTCTAAGTTTCACGCCTAAAGTATTCTTTAAAATGAAACAGCAATAAATATATTCTTCTGGTCCTAAGAAATTTTTTACATGAGATCCCTTTTCCACAGCAATTGAAGTAAGATTTGAAAGAGGTTAAACCTATTTATCCTTATAATGTGGGAGATACTAAAGAAGAGGCAAGAAACTGCAAATTGAACACTTAAGGATAGATGGGTGTTAGAATACCGGACTCTACCTTCAGTGCGAGTCCCTGTCCCCCCTACTTTGCATTAACTCCTTACATGACATTCTCACTCTCTCTAAGAGTAAATACACAAGTTTTAAGGAAGGGTGTAATATTATAAAAAGAAAAAACTTTACCAGAAATAATGTGTACTTATTTATTAGGGAGTGAGACCCTGATAATTTTTCAAAGACAGGGATGTTGATTTTTGTTTTTATAAAAGTAAAATAGAAGCAAAAGCAATATATCAACTCTTAGTTGTCCAACTGGAACTTTGTATAAAATCTGATTAAAATATACTGTTTTCCTGCATCTTTACCTCCTTTATGGCCTCCTTCCTTTACTGTTAGTTTGTATTTTCAAGAAATACAAATTTGTTTATGGGCTTCCCTGGTGGCGCAGTGGTTGGGAGTCCGCCTGCCGATGCAGGGGACACGGGTTCGTGGCCCGGCCCGGGAAGATCCCACATGCCGCGGAGTGGCTGGGCCCATGAGCCATGGCCGCTGAGCCTGCGCGTCCGGAGCCTGTGCTCCGCAACGGGAGAGGCCACAGCAGTGAGAGGCCCACGTACCACACACACAAAAAAAAATACAAATTTGTTTAAATATTAGGGAAAAAATAATTGGAAAGCTAAATCTGCTGAAAAACTAAAGTACTGCAAAAGCTAATATAAAATGCTTGAACACTGTTACCATTTATAAATCAACTGGATAAACTTACAACACTCAATGGGCCTGAATCTCCTATCTTGTGAAATAATGATCTTTTAAGTTTCTTCCAAACCTCTAAAATCCCCCTGCTTCCAGGTATAAAATTAAATTATGATAAGTAATAAAAAACAGCTTGATTTTGTATCCTTATCAAAGAGTGAAAAAAAAGCATATCTGAGGCTTTACGCCTGGGGTTCAAATTATGGCCTAGCTTTGTAGACTGTGGGATCTCAAACAGATTACTTAACTTCTGAGCCTCAGTTTTCTCATCCTTAAAATAGGAATAATATGAATGCCTACTCTTGGAATTTGGGGAAGATTGAATGACACAGTACAAGTAAATTGATTAACTCAATGACCCTGGCATAAAGTGAACACTCAAGATTAGAAGAGAACGTTTGGGTTTTGCAATATATATGTGTATCAGATCATCATGTTATACACTTTAAACTTATGCAATGTTATGTATCAATTACATCTCAGTAAAGCTGGGGGTGGGGGAAGAATGCATGGGGTAGATCTTACATTAAATGTTCTTGTCACACATACATACACAAAAAAAGAGGGAGGAAAGGAGTGAATTATTAGAGGTGATGGTTGGGTTTACAGCACCGCTTATAATGTTGGTTTCACAGATGTATACTTATCTTGAACATATGAAAGCCCTTATAAATATGTTATATTTATAGAAATAAAGCAATTGGATAGCATTCGTTAAAAAAAAGTTAGCACTGGTTTTCCTATACTTTCAATTAATAATAATGATTGTCATAAGACTACATTTAACTCATCATCTCTTTTGTTTACCAGAAACTTTTCAAGATCGCCCTTCACTAAAATTTCATTATGATGTTTTTAAGTTTGTTTTGCTTTCATTACCTGAAACATGTTAGCATTTTTCTTCATCTAATTCTTCATCCAAAGGTTCACTGACATTCTCATCTTATGATTCAGAGTTACTGAATACACATGCTCAAATCCCAAACACAGAGTAAATTAGAGTTCTAAAAGTTTTGGGTAACTTTTAATACTGTTAGTATAACTGAGTAAGTATACTTCAAATTCCTCTCATATACAAATATTTGCAGCTCTTTGGTTATGACTGTCCTAGGTTCACTTTCCCTTGAATTTTTTTAAGTCTTACAAGGCTGCATTCTCACTCAAAACCCTCTACTCTTGACCTCTTCCATTTGGATTTTCCACCCCTTCTATACCCCAACCAAAGTGACTCACAATTATTGGATAACTAAACTTGAGGTTGAGAGAAAAGATATCTAGAAGTAAATCTAAGCATAATACAACTTAAAGTAAAACAGATGAGATACAGGCCTTTTTTTTTTTAATCAAAGTTTCAAAACTAAATAGCAATTATCCAAAAAAAACTCAGAGAAGCCAAAAAAGTAAAAGGAAAACTAAAAAAAAACAAAGAAAATATTTTACTAAAATGTTCAATCTTTAGATTTGAAATAAAAATCAATATTGAGAACTTCTTTACTTAGAGCTTGGAAATAGCGATGTTTTGTAGACCTACACAGCTCAATTTTCAAAGGATTATAGATTTTTAGGGCTGGAGAGTACCTAGAGAGATCAGTCAGCCTCTCTTCTTCTGAGATTAAAAGAAAAAGAAGATGTGGGGGGGATGGTGGTGAAAGTCCAGTCTCAGAGAGGTTTTAAGCGACTCTCTCAAAGTCACTCAGCTTCAAACACTAATTTACTATTGTTTATACTTTATCACACTGCTCCTGCAGAAAAAAAAAAATGTTATTTACTCTAAAAGACAAGATGCTTTTATTTACTTAGGAATATTATTTTGAATAGTGAGGACTATATCTTCTGAAATGTTACGTTCTTACTACTCACAAATTTCAAAAGCCAAAAGGTACATTCATTCAGCAAATACTTATTGAACATAAAGTAGACGAGAGGCACTGTGAGAGGCACTGGGGATATAGTAGTTAGCAAGACAGACACTGGGAAGAATAATAAAATGATATTAATAGCAACTGCCATTAACTAAGCACACACTATAGCCAAAATGCTATACTAAGTACCCTACATGCACTTGCTCTAATTTTTAAAACAACACTGCAAAGAAGAGATTAACGCCATCCTAGAGAGGTAAAAACTGAGGTTTAGAGAGAGTGAACTGATCAGTCATTGAGTAAGTACCACTTTCCAAACCAGTTCCTCTAGCACCAAAGTGCAGGTCCCAGCTACCACATGTTGCAGCCTATTTCCCTATTCCTAAAGAAATGATTCCCTGATACAGGACAACATACAAATAAAAGTATAAAGGGAATGGAAATATACACTATTTACAACAAATCCATACAGAGAGCACTTTTAGAAAGCCACACAATTTTGGTCATCATATGTAAGAGAGAGATTAAAGCACTAAAAAAAGGAGGTAAGACAACTCATTAGATTAAGAAATTGGTGTATAGGGCTTCCCTGGTGCCGCAGTGGTTGAGAGTCCACCTGCCGATACAGGGGACGCGGGTTCGTGTCCCGGTCTGGGAAGATCCCACATGCTGCGGAGCGGCTGGGCCCGTGAGCCATGGCCGCTGAGCCTGTGCGTCCGGAGCCTGTACTCCGCAACGGGAAAGGCCACAACAGTGAGAGGCCCGCGTACTGCGGAAAAAAAAAAAAAAAAAAAAAGAAATTGGTGTATAAACATTCTAAAACTTAAGAGTTCTTCAGTCAGAAAGGATAATGGTTGAGAGCATATATAAACAAAGTCTATAAAACCACTAAATGTGGGATATTTTATATATATATGCAAAATCTTAGAAGACTGAAACTAATAGTTACTTTAGGATGGAAAACAAGCTAAAACAAAAAATACTGTAACACAACGTACAGTAAAATTATGAAACTTGTTTCCTCAATAAATAAGCCAGGCTGAAAGAAAAACAAGTCATAAAGAGTTTACTTACTTAGACATCAATTTTCAAAACTATAATATTACAATTAAGGCACAATCAAAAAGCAAAGTATAATCACAAGTATCAATGAAAATAAGCTTTTGCAAAGTAAAGGTCATAAGATCTATTTAATGAAGCTGAAGCATTTTATTTGCTTGTAAGCTCCTCAAGCTCTTACAAAGAACAGCAAAAGGCTGACGTTTTCTGCTTTATTGTCTTCCAAGCACTTATCACTATCTGTAATTACCTCATTGCTTTCTGTCTACTTTTTAAGTCTACAAGAGGAAACATATAACCTCTAAACAGTATCTAAACAGCAGCTTAAACAGTACCAAGTCCACAGTGCAGCTTTAGAAATATTAATTGAATTAATGAATAAGTAACTTCCAGAGAATGGCATACTAGCAGCATAAAGAAGTGGTAGCTAAAACCAGCAATTTCATAAGACACATATGCTTATATTCTAAGAGTATCAACTTTATTCAATAAGTCATTTTAAACATTTTCTATTAAAACAAATATATGTTATGTAATAGAATGTAAAATTCAGATGAGTGTCTGAGATGTAACACAAGACTTCAAACATATTTTGTGATTGCAGGTGGCTACCTCATATTTCTAGACCCTAAGGACATATATTTATTGTCTTTTGTTATTAGAGCTACCTCATGAAAAACATGACAAGTACTTACAAACTTACTATCTCTGCACTCATCTAGCCAATTCTCCAAATAGACTACATGCTCTTTGAGTATAGCGTTAATATAAATCTTTCAATCCGCAGCACAGTAGTTATTTGTCAAAACACTTCTATAGAAAGAGGACATTCAGACTTTCATTTTCAGCGACGATGCAGCAATAGGCACCAGATTTACCCTCTGGCCTGAAACCACCAAAACAAACAAACAAAAACCCAAAATACCCCTCAAAGCATATGAAACTGTTTTCAAGACAATGGACAACAGACAAGGAAAGACCAGAATTCCTGGGAGACAGGGACAAATGAGAAAGGCCCTATGCTTTCCCATGATTACTGATGTCAGAGAGCTTCCAGGCCACAGTGAATGGAGGGAGAGCCCAGACAAAGCCGGCAACTCCGAGTTAAGGAGACTGAGCTGAGAATCTGAGGAAACCAAGGCAGCTAGAAGCCACAGAACAGAGTACCAGAGAGGAAAGTGCTGCAAAGAACGCCAAAGATCTGCAGATAGTCTCTACTGAGTATCAAGGTGAGTGCTGAGCAGCACACATGGGTAAGGAAACTACCAAAGGTAGAGCAAAGAACTACTAGAAAGGATTACAGGAAGAGTATCCCAAACTGACAAATATCCAGCACAAAGCCTCTTTCCATGAGCCATACTAGAGAACATCACAATTAACAAGCTACTGAGTAAAGTAACCAGGAAGGTCTTGCCTCACTAGTGCTCAGCCCTAGACTAAACACTGCTCTGGTTCCTCGAGAAGTTAAGCACAAACTGTGATATATATGCATAATGGGATATTATTCAACCATAAAAAAGAATGGAGAATTGATACACATTACAACACAGAGGAACCTTGATGAGTGCTCCTAAAATTTAAGGAAAAAATAATGCATATTCTGCACAAACTCATCCAGAAAACTAAAGAGGAGGGAACACTTCCCAACTCATTTTGTGAGGCTATCACTACCCCAATGCCAAAATCAGACATTACCAGAAAAGACTACAGAAAAATATCCCTCATGAACACAGATATAAGACTTCTAAACAAACTTATAGTCTATCAAATCCAACAAAAATATTAAAAGAAAAATAGACCAAGTGAGGTTCATTCCAGGAATGCAAGGTTGGTTTAACATCCAAAAATCCAATCAATTCCACATATTTCTAAACTAAAAACGAAAAACCATATAACCACTCTAAAGAAGCAGAAAAGGTATCTGACAAAATCCACCATCTATTCCTGATAAAAACTCTCCACAAACTAGTAGAATAAAACTTACTCAGATGATAAAGGACATCTACAAAACCCTGTCATTAATATGATATGGAATGATGAAAGTGAGAATGCATTCCCCCTAATATCAGGAGCAAGACAAGGACATATGTTCTCACTGCTTCTAATCAGTGTTTTTCTGGAGATTCTAGTCAGTGCAGTTAGAAATAAATAAATTAAATCCAAAGCAAGAAGAAGAAATAATAAAAATAAGAGCAAAAAGCAGTGAAATTGAAAACAGAAAAATAGAGAAAATCAGGTCTAAAGGAGTCCACTCTCATCACTCCTATTCAACATTTTACTGGAAATCCTACTCAGTGAAAAAAGAGAGAAAGAAATAAAAGGTATACAGATTAGAAATCAAGAAATAAAACAACATAGTTATCTATGTAGAAAATCCCATAGAATGTACAAAAACATTCCTGTAATATAATAAGATCACAGGACACAATGTCAATATACAAAAATCAATTGTATTTTTTATGTACTAGCAATGAACAACTGGAAATCAAAAATTTAAAAATACCATTAATAGCACCAAAACCAAAGAAATAAGTACATATAAAGCTAACAAAATATGTGCATGATCTGTATGCTATGCAAAAAAATTACAAAATACTGATGAAAAAGAAATCAAAGAAGACCTAAATAAATAGAGAGGTATGCCACATTAATGGTTTAGAAGACTTGTTGTTAAGATGTCTATTTTCTCCATATTGATCTATAATTTCAATCCATCAAAATCCCAGCATATTTTTTTAGACACAACAATCTGATTCTAAAACATATATGAAAAATGAAAGAAATTAGAATAGCCAAAACAATCCTGAAAAAGAAGAATGAAGTTTGGAAGACTTGCCCTACCTGATTCCACACTTACTATGAAGGTATAAGGTACTAAACTATATATATATATATACACACACACACTAGATACTATATATACATATATATAGATGTATCTTGTATATAGTACTTTATAGTTTTATAGTAGGTACTACAGCACTATAGCATATATATATACTATATACTATACAGCTATAAAATATTATAAATAAGATCACATGGTATTGAAATCAAGATGGACACAAGTCAATAGAACAGAACAGAGTCCAGAAATAGATCCACATATATATGGTTGATTGACTTTTGACAATGTACCCATACAAAGGCAATTTAATGGAAAAAGGATAGTCTTTTCAACAAATCACCCTGGAAAACTTGAAGTCATATGCAAAAAATGAACTTTGATCTACTCACACCTGTACAAATACTGACTCAAAATGGGTGATAGACCTAAAAGTAAAATGCAGAAGAGATCACAGGAGAAAAATGTTGTGACCCTAATTTAGGCAAAGAATTCTTAGATATGACACCAAATGCACAATCAATTTTTTTAAAATTAACAAATTGGACTTAAGCAAAATAAAAAACTTTTGCTCTGCCAAAGACATTAAGAGAATGAAAAGACAATTACAGACTGCAAAAATATATTTGCAAGTTATATATCTGACAAGGGATGTCCTTCAATTGGTGAATGGATAAACAAATTGTGATACATCCATACAATAGAATGCTACTCAGCAATAAAAAAGAATAAACTATTGATACATGAAACAAAATAGATGACTCTAAAATGCACTACCTGAATGAAAGAAGCCAGATTCAAGTGGCTATATACGCTGTATACTTCCATTCATACAATATTCTAGAAAAGGCAGAACCATAGGGATAGAGAACAGATCAGTGTTGCCAGGGTTTAAAAACCGAAGAGGGTGTGACTGCAGTGGGACAGAAAAAGGAAGTTTTTTGAAGTGAAAGAACTGTAATGTATCTTGATTGTGGCAGTAGTTACACAACTCTATCCATTTGTCAAAAATCATAGAACTGTACATCAAAAAGAGAAAATTTTACTGTATATTAAATAATTTTCAAAAATAGGCTAAGGTAATTTTTTTAAAAGGAAAAGGCAGACTTCCCTGGTGGCACAGTGGTTGAGAATCTGCCTGCCAGTGCAGGGGACACAGGTTCAAGCCCTGGTCCAGGAAGATCCCACATGCCCCAGAGAAACTAAGACCGTGCACTACAACTACTGAGCCTACACTATAGAGCCCGCGAGCCACAACTACTGAGCCCACACACTTAGAGCCCATGCTCTGCAACAAGAGAAGCCACCGCAATGAGAAGTCCGTGCACCACAACGAAGAGGAGCCCCCACTCGCCGCAACTAGAGAAAGCCTAAACACGGCAACGAAGACCCAACGCAGCCAAAAAATAAATAAATTTTAAAAAAAATTAAAAGGAAAAGGCAATTTGGAAGACCTAAAAATAATAACGATAGGACAGATTAAAAACCAGGTCTCTGGAACATGGCCAGGTCATAAAAAGGATCACTCATTTGGGGATGGGTTTCAAAGACAAGGCAGAAATCTAGTTATTCAAACTATTAAGTAATGTTAGGAAGGTGAAAACGCTAAGCTGCATATGGAGTATGCCTTTGGTCCTGATTTGCCTTAGAGTGAGACAATTCTAACCGTATAAGACGATTCCACATCACAAACGAGGACAAAGCAGAGGTTCAGAGGGGTTCAGAGGCTGGCAATCAGGCTGGGTTTTAGCTTTTATTTATACTAGTACCTCTAAATCAAGGGTTCTTAACATGGAATACCTAGATAGAATTCCAGCAGTCTGTGAAAGTGGACAGAACAAAAATTCATCTTTAATTTCACTAACCTCTAACTGAAATGTAGTATATTTCCTTAGGCTATGAATGTATGCAACTAACTGTGGTAGTTTAAATAGGACCTGTATATTTATCACTCATAGAAATCACAGATTTTTCCTATAACATCATACTACCATGAGTCCCCTGCTATTTTATTTTGCATGCATTAATAAATATTTATAAAGCACACATTTGAGAGGTTTCAGTATTTTGATAACTATGTAATTGGTTTCCTCAATAATCCAATGTATTTGAAAACACATTTAAGATACATTAAACCTTTCCAAACACAAATAAAACATTATTCTAAGAAAGGGTTCATAGGCTTCCTCAGACTATCAAAGGGGTCTATGATAAATAAAAGGTTAAAAATCCCTGCTTCAAATCATCCTGCCCCCATCTTACAAAGCACCCCTTTTTTCAGGGCCTCTAATACTCTTGCATGAAGAGTCCCTCTCTCCAATTATATAGAGAGAATGCATGAAGAGTCCCTCTCTCCAATTATATAACAGTTTAAACCCTCGACAGGGAAATGAACAGTTTTTTAAGCAGTAGTCAAATTTTTTATGCCCACTGGACAGTAGAGTCCATAAAAAATTAAATCATATAAATACAAGAAAGACCTTAAACGTAATAATACACAGTTGAATGAAGTGTACTTTCTGAAACTACAGACTGAAATAACCTAAAAAGTCAATCTACCTTATGTCTCAAATAAGAAGGAATTTAATGAAAGCATCTGAAATATGATCTTCTTACTAAGAATTCATGGAGAAGGGTAGGAAGTTTACTTTTGTTTTCTAAATCCTACACTGTGTGCACATTGCAATGTCTTGTTTACTCATTTAAAAAGTAAAAAACAGAATCTCAAAACCTCAAAAAAATAAAAATAACTAGGTCACAAAGGTTTCTACAGTAATAAAACTCTCTGATTCCTTGGGTTAAATAACAGCAAATGGCCAACCAAGTAAGATATAGCAGTCACTCAAACAATGGAAATGCCCAAACAGTAGGAGGGAGTGAGAGGCTCTAAACTATAAGAGCTACAAATTCAACTGTGGATGCAGGTACAACCATAGTTTTTTTTCCTTTTAATCTATGGTAGGAAGATGATCTGGTGAGAACTATGGGGGGGGAAAAAAGATATTCTTGGAATATAAAAAAGTAAATATTACAATAGTAATTTTATTATGAAGGCAATATCTACTTCCTATTATAAAATGCACTAGTTAAATATTTTTCCAGTAGAAATATATATCTTATTATGTAAAACAAAAAAGGACAAATAAAATTTGCTTTTCCATATTTCCTATCATTTGATGACAAAATGAAATGTAGCCACACAAAACTATACAATTTCAATGTAATGGTATTTCATTTTTATACATTTAATTACACAATTTTTTAAAGCTTTTTAACAAAAATATAACACATTCAATCTATACTAATTTGCCTTATCTCTACCCACATCTTGGAAATTTTTTATTATAAGCAGTCAAAATTATTACACTTTAGATCATTTTTTCAGATTACAGGATTATTATGTACTCATCACAGGAAACTTGTAAAATAACAAAAAAATTTTCTTTCAATAAAAAAAGAAAACAGAATTCCCCATAATTTCACCAAATAAAAATAAGCACTATTACCATTTTATTTCTTCCATGGGTACTATCTTACATTTCAGTAATAATGCTATTAATCAACATATATTAGACTCTTGCTCTGAGCTATTCAACTAAAAGTTTTACAAACACTATTTTATTTTATCCTTACAACAGTCCTATTCAAGTAGGGAGGTAAATATTGCCATTTTACAAATATGTCAACTACAGTTTAAAGAGGTTAGGAAGGGACCTTCCTGGTGGCACAGTGGTTAAGAATCCACCTGCCAATGCAGGGGACGTGGGTTCGAGCCCTGGTCCGGGAAGATCCCGCATGCCACAGAGCAACTAAGCCTGTGCGCCACAACTACTGAGCCTGCGCTCCAGAGCCCGTGCGCCACAACTACTGAGCCTGCGCTCTAGAGCCCGCGTGCCACAACTACTGAAGCCTGCCTGCCTAGAGCCCATGCTCTGCAACAAGAGAAAGCCACCACAATGAGAAGCCCGAGCTTCGCAACAAAGAGTAGCCCCCGCTGACCACGACTAGAGAAAGCCTGCACACAGCAACAAAGACCCAATGCAGCAATAAATAAACAAACAAACAAATAAATAAATAGGTTAGGAAACATGCCTAGAAGGTCAGAGATAAGTGGCAGACCTGAACCCAAATTTTCAATTACCACCATGAATATATACATAGAGAACGCTATATTCTACCCTAACGTAATGTCCTATGTCATAAAAATTATAATTTTCAGATTGCTATTTAACATCATGTGGACATAACTTAATCACTCCTCTACTGGATCAAATTATTTCTGTATAGTATTCAGAATAGTGTGACGCATTCAATAAAAAAAATAAAAACTAGGTAAATGCAAGATTTGGCTTGTCAACTTCTATATTTAAATTAAAATATATAATTCAACTTACTCTTTTACTGAGGCAAATAACTGGCCACATACTGCAGCCTAGTGTGCAGCAGCAACAAAGGCAGCCACAAAGTAGCCAACGTACATTAACAGGAAGGTTCTTCTTAAGACAACTGTTAACTCTGTTGATGCTGGCTTTAAATTCTTCAGGAGCTACCTAAAGAAAAATTTTAAGAAATAACAACACTGCAGTATTAATGTCAATAAACATGTCTCATTAGCATAAATTTTTCTAATTTGTTAGGAAAAGACTTTAGTTTTGAGGCATACAAATAATACCTAAATAATTGACACTCACTTTTCCAGTTAATGAAGAAGGGAATTCTGATTCAAATTTGTTGCTCAGTCCAAATCTATTTTTTAAAAAAAGAAAAATATGTTATTACATGTCATTGTTGCAACAAATACACCATTTAACTTAATCAAATGTCAAGTAAATAGAGTGCAACTTTATACACAGAATAACAATGGAAGTTTGAGACACACTGTCATCAGCAATTTATGAAATGTAACAAGCAATTTTAGCAGCTGAATCAAAACTTTTATACAAGAGGCTGAGAATATACAAAGACATGACTTCTTTGGAGCTATCTTTGTGAGCCAAATAGTACTGTGGAAAACAACACAACTGTCCAATTCTGTCAAAATTACTAAGATTCTTCCAATTAAGTAACAGGAAGCTAAAATCTCTGCTATTAATTACTCTTTAGGTCAAGAGCATTTTGTTAACTCTCAAAAAAGGGATAACATGTCTAAGAACGCAAATTACATTTTCTGAGATCAGCATATCTACACTGCTATTACAGCTACAGAATGTCAAAAACACCTGGAACAAAACAGCTACTACAACTTTCAAATACCAAGACATTTGCTACACATACCCCCAAAGAAATGAAACCAAGGTAGTGCATTTTAACATCTTTAAGCTTTTAAGTGTCTTTAAAGATCATGAGGATTGACTGGGCACTTGACTATTTCTTTGCATAAGTTAGTGGGAAAGAATAAAACATTCATAGACAACATTGGTAATAGCAGACTGCACCCTGGAAATAAAATTGAGATGCTTACATATGACTTTTAGTGGACCCTGGAGCCAAATTTTTTTTCCGGTTTTATTGAGATATACTTGACATTTAACACTGCATTAATTTAAGGTGTACAACCTAATGATCCGATACATGCATGCATTGTGAAATGATTACCACAGTAAGTTTAGTTCACATCCATCACCTCACTGTTATATTTTTTTTTTCCTGTGAAGAAAATGCTTAAAATTCACTCTCTTAGCAACACTTGAATACACAATACTGCATCTTGGGTAGCTGGCACTGGTAAGAGGGATCCCCTAAGATATTCTGTATGAAACAGCTGGCCAGGTCAAGGGTTTCTAACTCAACCATCAGTGGAGCTAGAGAGAGAAATCAAATAAGGTAGGCTGTGTGCAGTCAATAAGGAGTGGTGGAGACCAGCCAAGCAGAGGTATACAATTTGTGTGTGTGTGAATGTAATGAGTCAGATCCAGCTGATTACTGTCACACTAGAATGCAGGCCCACCTTTGACAGGTTGTATTTTTCTTCTTCTAAGAGGAGATGGAAAACCAGATTTCTCTGCAAAATTTCCCACCTTTATAATACTGTGCAAGTCAAGCACAACACTTCTGTGGGTCAGGTTGTCGTTTGCATCATGATCTAGACTTCCTTACAACATGTAGATGGTGGCATCTGAGACCATTCTGTCATCATCTTAAAGTACTTTCAAAAATTACTTAATAGCAGCACTGAAATAACATCAATATGTCTTTGTAAACAATGAATACTATTTATGAAAAAAGTTTTGACCCTAAACGTAAACTGGCAACCATTAGTGTTTACTATAATTCTGGCATTGGTGATATTCTCTTTCTAAGACTCTGAGCTAAACCTGTTTTTTCTGTGGGGGCCTCAGAGCAATGTGGTTCTACTTGAAAATGCCCCTACAGATAACTCACCTACAACTGTAAAGGCCCTAGCATGAGGAAGAGGTATGCGGTACTCGCTGACAGTTTTATGAGGTCTCTAGATAATGGACTCCCTTTTCATCTATTTGCCTTAGAGGAGATACCATTCAACAAATGTTTATAGAATACTGGACCTTCTAGATTATACACTTCCATCTCTTGTGTTATCTCCCTTGGTCTGAAGATCTTCTCCTTCAAGCAACAGGTTTCATTTCAACCATGTTTATTATTGCAATTAACCATCTCCTTCCAACCGGTCCTCAAATTTTTTTAGAAAAGCAACAACCAGATACCTCCAAGTCTCCTAAAGATAAGTATCTTCCTCTTCCACCTTCAGCCATTAAATATGTGGAACAGATTATTTTATCAAATACCTATATTTGCCAGTAATATGCTAATTTAGAGGGAGCAATCCAGTATGAGTATAAACCTTAATTTCCTTTCTCTTCCAAGCCTGGATACTTCCTTATAATAAGGCTGAGTGTTGATGCTTTGCCCAGGGAGCACTACCAGCTAATTGCCCTGCTGTTCCTGCAAGCCAGGGCTCCTTGTAAGTCAGGCTAGTAGTTATTCTTCTGAGTAAGAACTAGCAGTTCCAAGGACATTCTTTAGGCACTGTCCTCTTCAGTCATAATTTTGTTGTGTCTTAACAACAGACAGTAATCCTTTCTCTTTCTTCATCTCACCCCCAAAAGAATGACATGGTTCACAATAGATGGGAGTGCTTAGCTTTGCCACCAGCCTTCCCTTCTTCCCCTCCTTTCTTCCTTCCTTTATTTATTTATGGCTGCGTTGGGTCTTCGTTGCTGTGCGGGGGCTTTCTTGAGTTGCGGCGAGCGGGGGCTACTCTTTGTTGCGGTGCGAGGGCGTCTCACTGCAGTGGCTTCTCTTGTTGCGGAGCATGGGCTCTAGGTGTGCGGGCTTCAGTACTTGTGGCTCGCGGGCTCTAGAGCACAGCCTCAGTAGTTGTGGCGCACGGGCTCAGCTGCTCCACGGCACATGGGCTCTTCCCGGACCAGGGCTCAAACCTGTGTCCCCTGCATTGGCAGGTGGATTCTTAACCACTGCGCCACCAAGGAAGCCCCATTTCCCCTCACTTTTCTTTCCCACCTGCTTAACAAGAATACCTGTAAAGAGGGGCAAGAAGATGCTGCTGTTGAAGGCCTTGGAGTCTCCCCAGGCCACAGGAGTGAACCCCAACTGCAATCTGCTTTCGCTTTAAAAATGTTTAAAGACTGGGGCTTCCCTGGTGGCGCAGTGGTTGAGAGTCCGTCTGCCGATGCAGGGGACATGGGTTCGTGCCCCAGTCCGGGAAGATCCCACGTGCCGCGGAGCGGCTGGGCCCGTGAGCCATGGCCGCTGAGCCTGCGCGTCCGGAGCCTGTGCTCCGCAACGGGAGAGGCCACAGCAGTGAGAGGCCCCGCAAAAAAAAAAAAAAAAAATGTTTAAAGACATTTAATATTCAAATCAAGTACTTCATGATTATAGGCAGATTGAGCCATGATACCCAGGCATCCTTTCCTCATTTCCATTTGGAATATAGTACTCTACTATATTCAAACATTTGGGTGAACAAGGGGTGTTCAAACATTTGGTGTCCGGACTTCTTTGGTCTCTTAAATCCTTGAGGACCTCAGTGAGCTTAAGCTTATGTGATTTAGATTTATCACTATTTCAGATTATACATTAGAACTGAGACATCCAAAACACTTAAAATTTTTATTCATAAATGAGCCCAAAATGCTCATTTTTACGCTAACAAAAATAATGTTTTTATGAGAAATATTTTTCAAAACAAAAAACTTTAGTGAGATTTTCTCACATCTCTTTAATGTCACACAATGGAAGACACTGAATTCTCACATCTCTTTCTGCATTCAATCTGTAGTGATATGCTCTTTTGATTAATGTTTATAAAGAAAATTGAGTTTCACCAGATATGTAGTTGGAAAATTGTATATATTCTTTGATACTATAACAAAACTTGTAAGTGCTACCTTATTAAGGATTTCTTGTAAGGAGGAAACAAGCTTTATCAATGAACTTTGAATACTCTGTTCAATTAAAATCCATTGTATATCTTGCATTTTAAATGGATTTTTTTTTTCTTACCCATACCTGATTTTATAACTTCATATATTTGTCCCTTGGAAAATACTGGTAGATTGAGTTATGCAGATTTCCAAATGTTGACACACTTCATTGTGTGATATCAGAATCATTACATTCATTAACATGACCACTGATCTCATCCTAAGTATTGAGAAGCTGTCAAGCTCACAGAGGCAGATGTAAGTTTTCCCAAATTCCAATTTTCATCTGAAAGCTGGAATTATTGACAACAAATGCTATCAGCTGTTTTACTTGAAGTGATAGTCTTGCTTTACTTAAAAAAAATAAATAAGAGGCTGAATGATAACCAACAAAACAAAACAAAAAAGGTTAACTTGAGCTACCACCTATACCTTAAAACTAACTTCAAAGCATATTATTTTAATATATAGAATGGATAAACAACAAGGTCCTACTGTATAGCAAAGGGAATTATATTCAATATCCTGTGATAAACCACAATGGAAAAAATATGAAGAAGAATGTATACATATGTATAACTGAATCTCTTTGCTGTATAGCAGAAATTAACAAAACATTGTAAATCAACTATACTTCAATAAAATAAATTTTAAAAAAAATAG
This sequence comes from Grampus griseus, assembly GCF_964374135.1. Taxonomy (NCBI): domain Eukaryota; kingdom Metazoa; phylum Chordata; class Mammalia; order Artiodactyla; family Delphinidae; genus Grampus; species Grampus griseus. The sequence continues at coordinate 70,920,285 of NC_138997.1, read as the reverse complement.
ATGACTTTTTTTCCTAGCTTTGAATGTTACTAATGGAGATAGGCAATGGCTGTGGATTTTAATAGGTGTCCTTGATATGCATAAGCAATAAAAGCAGGAGAAGGAAAAATACAGGGAAAAGTTGGAAAGGGGAAGTAGAAGGAAAGAGGGAGAGAAGAAATGAAGAAGAAAGTGAGGGTTGGCAAAGTGCTACCAACAACTGTCTTATTTACCATTCAATACCTATTAACTGTCAGTCCATTAGATGCCTGAAAAATGTAGACATGTGCTACATCTACATCTATTCCTATGAAAGACCTTGTCCTTAATCACTCTTAAAATACGGCTTTAGAAGTGATAAACGATGTAAACTATTTTCAAAGAATGACATATATGACAAGAAGATAAAACACATTAAACAACCTATTTTACCTATTACAAGTTTACAAGTCTACTAGTACTTGGAGAAAAAGAGAAATTCATTCAGATCAAACTATTGAGCACCTTCTATGTAACATTTTATGATCACAAAGTCCTACAACAGAAGGCTTATATAGCTTTAAAAAAATTTTTTTAAGAAAGAAAGCATGGGACTTCCCTGGCAGTCCAGTGGTTAAGACTCCGCGCTCCCAATGCAGGGGGCACGGGTTCAATCCTTGGTCAGGGAATTAGGATCCCGCATGCCGCACAGTGCGGCAAAAAAAAAAAAAAAAAAAAAAAAACAAGAAAAAGAAAGGAAGCAAGCAGGTAAGAGGCCAATTTTTACTTTTTTTTTTTTTTTTTTTTGCGGGATCATAGTTTGCCGACCGGGGACTGAACCTGGGCCCTCAGCAGTGAAAGTGCAGAGTGCTAACCACTGGACCGCCAGGGAATTCCCCCAATTTTTACTTTTATATAAATTGAGGTAATTTTCAAAGCTCTTACACCTGGTAAAGCTCGGCAAAGGGACTGCAACTTTACACCTAAATCTAAATGGAATCTTGAAATAGGCTTGTTTTACTCACTTACTTCCATTTCACTGTCGCCTCGTTCCTAAATCTATAGCCAAAATTCAAAGAGTAAACTCATCCGTTACCCTGCACTCTCATCTTCATCTAATTCAGAACTTCCCTTTCCTGATAGATTCTTCCCCTTCCAAACCTCTTTTAATATTTAACTTTGGAACCCCTGATCTATTGATCTGCTACCTGGATACCTATTTATATCTTCTCTTTAACCAAAAATCCTGTTGAAATGACACTCTTTCCTTAGAAATTCTCAACTATAGCTCATTCCCTGGAGTTCATCTTCCAGACTCCATCTTCCATGTCCTCATAATACTTGACTATATTCTCTCTTGCACAGTCCTTATCATATCTCATTATAATTATGTCATAAGCCTAACTCCCTACTCTGATAGTCAATGAGTTGGTTATAGGTAGGCACGATATCTTAATAATCTTTATATCCTAAATGTCTGGTCCAATGCCTGATAAATATTCATGAAATATTTGCTAAATAATTTCCAAGCAAGAAGAAATGTCTACATTCCACTACCTCCTCATTGCAAAATTCCACACCACTGCTCTCTCTTCCTCTGATACACATGATTTCCACACGTTCCAAGCCCAACCGTCATTTTCAGCCTTCCAGGTCGCTCCCTCTGTGTTGGGGGTCCCCAAGGCCACCCTCAGGTTTGATGATTCACTAGGAGGACTCACAGGACTCAGCATACAGTCCTGTGAGTATAAATCTATACTCACAGCTAGATTTACTACAGCAAAAGGATACAAAGCAAAATCAGCAATGGGATAAGGCATATGGGGTGAAATCCAGAGGAAACCAGAAGCAAGCGTGCAAGAGTCTCTTCTCAGTGAAGAACACAGGATGTGCTTAATTCCTCCTGCAACTAGTTTTCACAACATGTGTATAATGTTGTCTACCAGGAAAGGTCATTAGAGAGTCAGTGCCAAAGCTTTTACCATGGACTAGTCACGTAGGCCCCCTCTACTTAGCATGTACCAAAATTCCAGACTCCCAGAAGGAAAGCAGGTGTTCAGTATACACCATACTGTTTGTACAAACAGTTTAGGCACAGTGAGCCATTCTTATCAATTCTGGGCATACTGGGAATGCTTCCAAAGTCCAAGTTCTCAGACAACCAACCAAAAGCCGACACAGCAAGCAAGGCTTTTTAAGGATAGCAGTCTCAAGTCTGCTGTGCTCTTTTTGGCACAACTTCACACTCTCTAATGACACAGACATTCACATCACAGTTTTTTCTTTCTACAAGAACTCTTGTCTTCATCCCAAATAATTCAGTACTCAGCACCAAAACCTAACTGATTAACTGACCTCATCTACTCTGAGGAAATTCACCTCTATTTAATTCAGCAACCCACACCATCATCTGGAACTGTATCACCTCTGAAATTCTGAACTGTAAATTTCTCCTCTTACCACTACCATCAATCATTTCATTTCTCCCACCCTTATCAAATTTGCTTTTTTGTCTCTGGTTGTAACCTACTCCTTACCACTCCTCCTTGCTTTTCTACTCCAAATCTGCTCCCTATGACTCTACTTCCTCCTTTATCTGCCAGAACTACACAATCAATCCTTTAACCATACTCCAACAAAACCCTTTATTTTCTACACCTCTAGAGTGTCCCTTGTCAATCCAATTTAATTGAAATGTTTACTTTCTTCACCTCAATTCCCACTGCCTGGAGCTACAATAGAAAAAAATCATACAAATTATTTCTAACTTCAGTTAGATTAATGCTATAGCAATTCATTGCTAATCAACTCCCTTTTCCATACTTCACAATTGCTCCTCTATGTGCTCAGCCTTTTCCTCCCAACCCACTTTTTTGCAGATAACCATGGTTCCTCCAACCAGAGGAAAAAAGATCAAGAACATAAACTGCTATGCCTTCTCTCCCTTTCATTTTTAGATTTACCTATGTTTTCAGTATCTTTACCATCTTTCTCAATGGAGGCAAACTAATCATTTGCTCCTGGTTGCATCTCCTTCAGTCTCCTCTGCAATCCACTCGTTTCTCCCTCTCTCTGGCTCCTTACACATAGCTTACAATCCTGCATAAGTCTACCCAGCCTGAGATCTGAACCCCTATTTTCTTCTCTCTCAAGGTATGATGGCATCCATCTCTTCTCCTTCCTCATCCGGTGTCTTGAAAGAGTCTTCCACATTCACCTCTTTATCTCACCTCCCATTCATTATTCAAACCACTACAATCCAGGGTTTAATTCACATTTCTTTACAGATGAGACTGCTCTCAACAGAACAGCTGAAAACACTCTCTTCAGTGAGTCCCACTTCATATAGCATGCTTTCTCCTAGCAAAGAGCTTGAGTACCAGAGTGGCAAGTCTTTTACTTGTTATTGGCTACAGCAAATACCTCCTTTGCTGTGCCAACCAAACAATACTGTCAGATAGTTTCAACAAAACCATCCTTTTTTATTAAATGGATAAGAAAAGCCACACACTTCATGTTTGTTAATATAACTACAAAATATCATCTTTGATGGTTTTGATGTGACATTAAGTTACTTAATTTTGATACTACCTTAGTTCCAGTTTGGGGGGTGGTGGTGCTGGTTTTGTTTTTTTAAGTTTGGCGGGAGATGGGGTTTGTTAGCAATGAAAATGAGAGGTATGTTTCAGTTTAACTGGACAGCATTATAAATTACTCCTTTTATCCATTATGTTCCTTCAAGTTTAAAGTTTTAAAATATAATAATAATAATTTAGTTTATTCTAAGTCAAAGTACAGTTGGCCCTGGACAGTAATGGAAAGGTCAAATTTCTTAAAATAATAATTCGATATGCTGGAAAGAAGAGTAATGGGTAGGAAGCTGAACTCCCTTCAAACCTAATAACCTAACATTCTGTTAACCCAAAAAACTAGAAGTAGCACTTAATAATTTTAAAAGATATAATTCAAGACGGGTGGCATCTTAGTTATCTACAAAGACTAATAAATGAAATTAAAAAAAACACTTTATGTTGGCAAGAAGGTCTTAAGATGGAAAATATCATGTACTGTCGGTGGAACTATAAATTATTACAACCATTCCAGAAATCAATTTGGCATTAAAAGTATTTATACCTTTGGCACAGTAATTTCTCCTTTAGGGATCCTGCCTAAAAAATAATCTGAAATGTGAATAAAAATATATGCATAAACAAGCTCCCTGAAACTTTATTCACAATAGAGAAGAATAAAATAATGGGAATGTTAAGTAAATTACAGTATCTGAGCATAATAGAATATTAGACAACTATTAAAAATGAAGTTTGCAAACTAATAACATGGAAAGTACATATAATATACTGTTAAATAAAAAGAAAATACAAAAACATACATGTAACATATGATCTAGAATGTAAAGGAAAAAAACTTACAAAATGAAAGACCTTTCAAGGGCACAATTTGATAGTATGTAAAAAGAGTCTTAAAAAAAGTTCATACCTTTTGACCTAATAATTCTACTTCTAGAAATGTATTAGAAGAAAATAATTACAGTGGCACAGATATGTTCACGAATAATCAAGTATTCTGCAGTGCTATTTTGGTGAGGGAGTATTAAAGACATTTTGTTTCATTTGTTGTTTCTTAAAATAGGATCTGTTTTTCAGCAGATGTACAGTAATTGCTACGCAAACACATTTTATAATATACGATAACATCAATATAATTTTTTTTCTACTTGAATCTTTTATTTGGCATTAACTAGGTATGTTATCATAAGTAAACAAGTTTGGGGTTCACTAATCAATAGCTTTCCTGAATGCATTTCAACCTTTTCTATAGTTCTAGTCTACATAATCCCCAGACCTTCTTTTTAACTTCGATTTTTAATTTTTCTGTGTTCCTTGTATCTCCTCATATTAATGTCTCTTAGAATTCACTAATGCATTGTTATTTTGAATTTTGTCTTTTAAATACAGAAGTACAAGAACCTGATTTCTTCAACTTTGTTTTGTGCTATGTTTATTTTCCTTGTTTCTGAGTTGCAGTGCTATTTTTACCAGTGAAGGTTTTAAAACAATTGAAAGACTAAAACTGTATGAAATTAATTATGATATACCAATTTGAAAGATACTACACAGCTCAAAACCATGTACACTAGAGAGTAGCCTGTTACTCTGCGTGCCTGACTAGGAGCTCCCTAAGCTCTGGTGAATTAGACCACAAACAGGCATCTGCTTTAAGAACAGCTAATTCCTGGGCTGGCTAGCAGCATATGGGATGGCAGGGCCTACCCAACTTGGACAACATTAACTAACTCAATCTGATCCTCTTTCTTGAGGTATCTGAATAAGAGACTGGTAACATGAAGCTTAAGCGGAAGCAGAGATACAGTAAAGTCATGTAAGTAGAGGTTAAAAAGAATTTTTTAAAAAAAGAATAAGCTGAAGCCAACAGTAAGCAGAAACTATGAGACAGAGGCAAAAAGGAATCTGCCAGTTCACAACTGCAACAGCAGAAGCTAGAACTGAAAGAAGGTAAGTCGCTGTGACAGACCACTAGACCAAAGGACACTTGCTGCTGAGAAAAATGACAGAATAACTTCATCACCAGAGCTGCACTCAATTATCCAAAATAATAATATTCCAGTCTCCTTGAAGTCTGGCTATACAATGGCAAAGTTTCCGGTCTTCTTTAGTCTCCATGCATTCTTACAAAAAACGTGCACTGCTTAAGGCCCCCTGGGTGGTTCTGTTCTTTGAAATCTAACAGAGCCTAATGTTTCAGACTATGTAAGAACCTGTAATAAATTGGCAAATGTTCCCAATATGTTAAATGAAAAATGCAGAGCACAAAATACTTTATAAGTATGGTCTCAATTTTTAATAAAAATATTTATATATACATAGAAAAACAGAAAAAGTTTATCCATCAAAATATTAATAGTGGCTAACCCTAGGCAAAAATATTATGGGTGACATTTCATTTTCATAATTTCATGTTTTCCAAATTTTCAATAATTACATATATTAGTATTTTAAACTAAACAAAATATTTTAATAAGGACTAGGAACAAACACACCAAAATATTAAATGACCTTTTCCTCTTGGTGATTATAGATGGTTTATTTTCTGCTTCACTGGGAAGTACTACTTTCCAATTTTTAATAATCTTTATGTTTTTCATTATAATTAGAAAAAGCATTAAACCTGAAGAAAAAGTAGATGATTAAAGGAGTTTTGTTTTTACTTTTAACTCAGCCTAAGGAAATATATGTGCAATTGACATGTCTAGATTTCAAGATAATTCTACTAGTTTTAAAGTATATTTTAGAGTATATTTTAAGGATTTTTAAAGTATATTTAAATACATATTAAGTATACTGTAAAGAATTTTAAAATTAAATAGAAAAAATTAATTCCTAATTCTACAACAGAATCTCAGAATCTGAGAGCTAGAAAGGACCACAACTATCATTTAGTCCAAACATTTAATTTTACAGATGAAGAAATTGATGCATAAAAGGCAAACAGCTTGGGTCTCATAGCTAATTAATATGTAGGATCTAGGCTAGAGCCTTATTTTCCTGAACCCAAGCCCGGGGCAATTTCTACTACAGGACAATGCCTCTAATAACTTTCTCTGTAAGCATAGAAAATGTTTATCTCCTTGAACTGGAAACTCTAAATTGAGAAAATATTTGAGAATTGGAGGGAAAAAACTTTTTCCATCAAACAGAAATTATAAAACTAACACATGACAAATGTTAAAATTCTCATACGGATCTAGGGGAAAAAATCTGTTTTTGAGCTTTTCACATTTGTATCTAAAATCCCAAAATGTATAGGATTTTGTTATAAGTGTTTCTGTTGATGAATAATATAGAGAATGCTTAAGTTTGTTGCTCTGGTTCAATAAAATAAAAGCAATTAAGTAAACAATACCCTGGAGCCAGACTGCCTTGATAGAAATCTTGATACTGCCTTTTCTAGATGTGTCACTTTGATCAAGTTTACCTTTTCTGAGCCTCAGTTTCCCTATTTATATACCAGGGATAATAATCACCCCTAACTCATTAAATGAGTTCATATACATAAAGCACCAACAGTGCACAGTATAAACTCTGTATGTTTAACTGCTTTCATTATTATAAAACAATGTAAATGTATGCTTACTTTTTATTATGGTTATCATCCTTCTAATAAAGTTGACAATATTATCATTTAATGTCCACTATAGATAATGCTAAATGAGAGAATGTCCAGATCTCGATGACTTCACAAATATCCTCTTCAAATAGCTTAGCAAATAGAATAGCCGATGATAAAACTGGCTACTGTTAACTGTCAAAGATATTCCAACTTTCTGCCAACCTCGTCAAGGTCAGGAGTAATGTGGAGGAAACAGGGTACATAGAGAGGTGCTGGGTTCAGGAAAGCCAGGCAAAATTAAACAGTTGTAGCCATCATGGACAAGCATGAGGCCAGGAATCCAGGCAGGTGAGACAAAGTTTGAAAGCACAAAGAAGTTACTGTGGTGAAAATATAAGAGCAACACAATGGAGAGACAGAATGCCTGAATTCTAACCCTGGTTCAGGTATGAACTAGGTATATTATCTCAACAAAGCAAATCTACCTTTTGGTTTTATTTGCCTCGGGTAAGACAACATGCTTCTCAGGGTCATTTATGGCCCAAAAGTCAAATGCAGTCTCAAAGTTTTTAAGAAAAAAAAAAAAAAAGGCAATATTTTCCGGGTTCACATTTTATAGGTGGAACAGCTGCTGTAAAAAAGCAAGAAAGTTTTAAACATTTATTCTTGTCAAAAAAGTTTGAGAGTTTTCCTCTTTGCAAGAGAAAGTTGTCTAAAGTTTGTACTCTACCAAGCCTGGCTCACCTCACGTTCTGACAGAGGAAGCACTATGAAAAAAGAGAAAGCACAGAGTAAGAGGAAGTAGAGGAGTTTTAATTTTAAGTAGAAAGTAGGGTAGGATGCATTAAGATAATTGTGAAAGATCTGAAGGTGAAGGAGTTAGCCATTTGGGTATCTGGAGGGGAATATTCCAGAAAGTGGAACCAGCCAGTGCAAAGCCCTAACCAGAAGTGTGCCTAGAATAACTCGGGGAATGGAAAGGAGGCTTGTGTGCCTAGACTGGGGTAAACAAGTGAAAGAATGGTAGAAGGCAGAGAAATGGGCCAGATCAGGTAGGGTCTTACAGGCCATTAAAAGGAACTTTAATTCTGAAGATGGGGAGCTTCAGGGAGTCTTGATACAGAAAAGAGACGTGATCTGACTTATGTTTTAAAAGAATCACTGTGGCAGATGTACCAAAGAGACCGTAAAGGTTGAGAGGCAAAGGTGGGAGCAGGGGGAAGAAAAGTATTGAGTACAAGGCAGAAGAGAGAAAATGATAATTCACACCAGCAGTACAGATGGTAAAAAGTGGTCAGAGTTTGGATATATTTTGAAGACGGAGCCAAGAGATTGATTTCTTGACAGATTAGAGGCAGTGAAAGAGAAAACGGGGACATCAAGAATGTGTCACAGATTTTTTAGTCTAAGCAAATAGGATGCCAGGTCTGTCATCAACTGAAAATGGGAAGGCTGCACTTGAAGCTGATTTGGGGGGAAGATTATAAATTCAGTTTTGGATATTTTGAACTCTGAGACACTTGACCTGTACAAATCTATAGACTAAGAGAATTTTATCTTCCTGTCGATATGACAACACATATGAAATAGAAATTTCAGATTCAACCTGAACACATGGGTTATGCAAATGGCAAGTGAAGACAACACTTATTTCCTAATGCTGAACTCTGAGCTCAATGGAATCAGCTTTTTCGCTATTTTGGGAGATGAAGCCATAACCATAGAAGAAATTAACAGATTTCAAAGCATAAAAATCACGCTTTAAATTCATCTGGCTGCCTTAATACACATCTGAATATCAATGTGGCTCATGGAAGGATAGAACTGAAAGTGTACTATATTTACCCAGAAGATACAGAACCCCTGGAGTTGGAGACATATATATGTCTCATAATATAACTCTAAAAATTTTAACTGTGTGACCAAATTCTATACATTTGGGTTCAACCAGCTCTGTGAGAGTATAATCTCATTCATAAACTAGTGAAATCAAAAATTTATTTAAATCATGTATTACAATCAGTCTATCATAACCTCATAATTATACACAGTTCTATAATATTCTAGCATTAGAATTTTACTAAGTTTCAATTATTAAGGTATTTTCAAGTATTAAGAGACGATTACATATAAAGCAATAAAGTTATGTAAATGTATACTGATTAAACTTCACGGTATTAACGTCTGATGATCTAGAGATTCAACTAATCCAACTCAACTACTTTACATTACCTGTACCAGACCAAGGAAAAAAGACCTTATATATCTAATTTATATATATTGTAGAATATTCTTCATATTTATATAAATACTATGAGCAATACAATAAATTATGTTCATTTAAGAAATAATATATAGTTGAATTGGTTTATAGTACAGACTACCAACATATCAATTTCAAGTAACATTTATAATTGAATAGTTTAGAAAGGGCAGAGAAAGAAGGCTGGATACACAGGAACTCCTTCACTGCACTAATCAAGGACTCCATTGTAATTATCAATACAATGCAAGATCAAAGAGAATAAAACAAGGTGCTCTTGCAGGAAGCATACAGACAGACAAACAGAGATACACATAAACATTCACTTCTTATCAATCAAAAGAACAAAGGTAAGTTAACACAAAGTCCAACCAACTCTACCCTAAGTAAACTTCACTTACTAGATGTAGGATGGAAAAGAGCTGAAGAAGAAGAAAATCATTTTTCCAGATCTTTGAGAAAATTTCAATCCTTATGTAGACAATTCAGTTTTAAGTGTAAACATGTAAAAAGCATAGTGTTTTCCTCCTAATGAACAGATCATTGTCAAACATCACACATCTTGTAGCTAAAGGGTACAAAGGTCCTCATTTCAAAATCCACGATCTTGTGGGAAAGCCCCTCTCCACTTCTGCCACATGCTGTTCTCTTGGCATACTAGCTGCCATGTGGCAGCAGAACAGGAAATGTAGGTATGTCATCAAGACAGTCTCCAGTCAACAGTAAGGGCAGCCACAGTTCTTTGACCTCACCCTCCACAAAGCCAAAACAAAAACCAAAAACAAAACAAAAAATACCACAATTGGGGAATGAGATGGCAAAAGTGGCCAATGCGAGTTCTGCCATACCTCATAGGAAAGTTGCTAAATTTGATGGTTTACAGTTAGAACTGAAATATCTCCTTTATCTAAAGTCCATCACCCTAGACCAGGCCACTATCATTTCATCTTTACTGTTCCAAGAGCTCCTAACTACTCTTCCTAGTTTCACTCTAATCTCTCTGCAATCCTTTCTGGCCCCTACCTGAGCTCGCCAATCTCATTTCAAGGCACTATCTCCTTTGTTTCCTACATTCTAGCCACAATACAGTAGTATCCTTTCAGTTCCTCAGGGAAGCTGAACTTATTTTGCTGTTCTCCAGACTTGCAGTGCTCTTCACAGGACTCTTTCACCCTTCCTAAATGTTTCCTTCTCAGAGGGGTTCTCCCTAATCACATTATTTTCTATCAGAGACTCTAATGGTCTCCTTCACAGCAATTTTCTCAGACATAATTTGTCTATTAGTTGTAAGCTCCAGGAGGGCAGAGGAACTATGCATGTTTCATTCGTAACTATATACCCAGAGACTCACATGCCATTTAGCATAAAATTTAATAAATACTTGTTAAATTACTTATCAGGAAACCTCAATAAGACAGTTGATAATGATTAGTCAAAAATACTCTGAGCAAACAAGTATCTTAAAACCCAAGTATTAAAATTCAAGCATCTAAGTCTAGCACTCAGAACCAACTTCTCTTACTTCACACATAGCTCTAATAAGGTTGGTTGTCTCATTTCCAACCTACAGCTGATCAATTAGAAAGAAAAGAAGAATGTAAACAGAAAGTAAAATCTCTCACGTGTGAAATTCAAAAGAAAGTGCCATTCAGAGAAGATCCTCAAACTCCAAAATACCTCAACAGCCTCGAAGAACATCACTGTGTACCAATCTGTTAGTATCTTCTTTTGATTAAATGTTTCCCCTACTCAATCAGATAATTCTGATTTATGCTCAGGATCTTGCTTTAAAGCAGGAAAGCATATGTCACATTTCAGACTGATTTCCAAGAAAACAGTAAAGATTAACCAAAAAATATGCATGAAGGGATAAATATCAAAATATATGGTAATCATTTGCTGAATGCCTACTATGAGTCCAGGTAATCAGATAAATTATTTCTGACTGTCACACCTAATCTCTGAGGTAGATATCCCTTTTGCAGATGAGAAAACTAAAGTTCAGAAAGGTTAATGGTTACAGTTAGGAAGTTTCTGAGAACTGAAATCAATCTGCCTGACACCCAAGACCACACTCTTTCCACAGTACCATCTATTGTTTTCCAAATGCATCTGATATAAGAATCACCCAAGGTCTTATTAAAAATAAAAATTCCTAGTCTTCCCCTAAAGATTCTGATTGGGGATGTCTTGGGTAAGAACTCGAAATGTATATTTTTTAAAATGTCCTTAGTGATTCTGATGATTAGGCAAGTTTAAAAAATATTGTACTGGGATTAAGCTAGACTGCATGAACACGGAAACACTGGTATAAGATCTGATTTTACAAGTGGATTCTGAAACAAATTATGAAAAGTCACCAACAAATCTTACACAGAAGATACTGGAGTAAGGATACCTAACAGCATCTGTTGCTGTTATATTTTAAAGCTTAATTTTATCGTGAATGAAATCTTAAGTAGCTTTATAGCAGATTTGAAAGCTAAGCCAGACATAGATACTAGAGAGACTTAAAGGATTCCCTTCTGAGTATATAGTTAGTCTAATATCCTAGGTGTTTAACCTGCTAGGAATATAAACTCAAGTTGGAATTCAAGAGCAGCTCTCATATAACATTATTATTTAGAGTAATGTTATTTAGAATAATAATATTTAGTATTTGATTATTTACCATCATAAATAATTTCATATCATTTACGTCCCACCATTTAGTTCCTATATTCCACTTAGCTAGACACATAAAATCTTAAGTACTGGTTAATTTCACATCTGTTGGCAGGCAGAAATTCCACATTGAACTGTTTGGACTGGAATATCATGTGAATTTCAAATTCAAATACAGTAAAATTTTGAAACTTCAGTTTACTACCATATTTCTCATTTCTTCAAGAAAGTTTACCCATTGAGAATTTTTGGCAGTTAATCCAGTTAAAACATTTAGCATTTTTTTTCCTTCATATTATCAGAGATACATTCGATGCTATGTTCTAAATCAAACTAATTTCCTCTCAAATTATACGGAGTAAGAAAATTCTCTGGGAAAAAAATATCTACTTTAGGTGACAATTTCCTCACATTCACCAAACTTTGTTTTTTAAGAAAAGACATCAGCCTGCCCTGTGAATCATGTGGAGCAAATAGAAGCCCAGACTTGGGCATCAACCCCTATTCTTCTCTGCCTTTGGTATCCTGGCTTCTCAATTCCCTGGCATTCTTATTTTATTGTTATTTTAAAATGATAGGTATATGACATGGGAATTAATTTCCTTTTATTCCTATTTACATTGCTCGTATTTTCTTCCTCTCCTCTTAGGCAATCAATTAAATGTATTTAACATGCATCTTTTCATTTGTATGTGTTTTTACAAAAATGAACATGGTTGTGCATGGATTTTTAATAAACGAATATATACATTACAACAAAAAAAAAGAGAAGCCAGAGAATTTCCTGGCGGTCCAGTGGTTAAGACTCTGTGCTTTCACTGCCGAGGGCACGGGTTCAATCCCTGGTCAGGGAACTAAGCTCCTGCAAGCCGCACAGCACGGCCAATAAATAAATCAATGAAATAAGACTGGCCACTTATCTTATAAATGTGATTTCATAAGAGTTCTATTGTAAAATATTGTTTGCCTTCATTGGTAGGTACAGAAAAAACAAAAAAAAACAGTTATTCCTTTGACAATTCTAACAAGATCCAAAGATGTATGCAATCACCTCATTTATTTAGAGAACATTTCAGGACCTATAACATTCCAGACACTATATGAAGCAATGGAGAAATAAAAACCAAGAAGCATAATTCCTGCCCTCAAAGAACTATCCAGTTTTGTGCAGAAATATCAATAAGATCTTCAAAAATCTCCAAACAAAAAATTTAATCTTTAAAAATGGAATTATGTCGGGTGGAAGAGAGGAGGTGGGAGTTATAAAGTTTAAAACAAACTGTTAAACTAAAGTGAATCTGTTATTTGGGCAAATCATATTCAGGTCTCTTGTTGCTAACCACAGCATCTAGAAGCAGTCTTGGTCCAATACATTTCAAGACAATTTTTTTTTAACTCTACCATGTGAAAGGTCAGTATACACTAAAGTGTTCCTGTGATGTCTCCTATGCAAAGATCCTATTGTATCCCAAGTGTTCCCATATTTTTTCAAGTCACATTTCTAAATCTTTCAATTTTCACAGCTTAACTGAGATGAAGACAAAGAGAATGATGTCCCACAGCCATTGATAAAAACTGGTAAAGGATGAGGAATTATTTGTGGACATGACAGGAAGATTATACCTCAGAAGAAAGTACCCGAAGACACAATAATTTAGTGAAATTAGAAACAAACCCCAGTAAAATAAGTTGGCTCTATGACTGGGCTTATTTTAGAAGTCAAAGATTATACATGCCCTATGAAAGCTCCAGGTTTGATTCTGATATGGGAGGGCATGAAATGAGACAGGAACTAATGTCAGTTATAATGATAGTTTAGATAGGAAATACTGGCCTAAAACCAGTTTTAAATTCTAATTTTTATATTAACACATCACTATCATCATTGTAAAAAATTAAACTCTTCAACAAATGATCATTGTATTTTACACAAATTTATTCTAAGGGGCAAAGAACACCATAATTTAAAAATATTAACAAATTTGGCCAATACCACCTAATAAGTTAATCAGTTTTTTCCCCTCATCTTCATTACATAATAATACACACACACACACACACACACACACACACACATACACAAACACACACACACACACACACACACAGGAAATCTACTTTTAATTGAAGTGGGAGTTCAAGCCTTTTAAATTACATGTACATAAACATTATGCAATAACAGGAACTTATCATTTCCCTCTCTTCCTTCAAATGCCACTTTCCTCAAAATATGCTTCTGCACAAGATTTCTTCCTGTTGGAGCTGCCACCCTGTTTCATATTGCTACATGCAAATCCAAAAATGAAGGAAATTATTATACTCATCTAGAAGAATATCAAGAAAGAATACTGATCTTAATGGAGGTACACAGTTTAAGCCTGATTTGGGGTCAACATGAAAATATTTTATTAGAAACTACATTAAAGCAGGCTTCGTTTAGGCAAATTATACATTTTAAATACTTATGTTCCCAAAATCTGATTATGCCACAAAACTAACCAAGACCTGCCTGTGTAGTAGAAAATGGAAGGTGACTTAATTTCTCACGTCACTATAATGACGTGCCAAATTACATCATATGAGAATATAGTGATGTCTAAAATGAGAGTAATAGTATAATACGATGTAGTAAATCATAGGGGGAGAAAAGAGTAGAAATATTCAACTATAAGCGTCTACTCAAAAGTGAAATCTGTGAAAAACACATATGGATGGATCTATATCTTTTCAGATTGATCTGTATTACAGATGATTCTATACATTACACTATAATTGCCTTTCAAGGGAAAAGGGCTCTGAACAGTTCCTTAGTTTAAATAAATGGGTAGGGGGTAGGGCAGCTGCAGTGATAAGCTTAACCAGTCTTATTATAACTATTTTAATAGCTCTTCCCATTTATACTTAAGATTTTTTTTTTGATGTGGACCATTTTTCAAGTCTTTATTGAATTTGTTACAATATTGCTTCTATTTTATATTTTGGTTTTTTGGCCGCAAGGCATATGGGATCTTAGCTCCCCAACCAGGGATCGAACCCACACCCCCTGCATTGGAAGGCGAAGTCTTAACCACTGGATCGCCAGAGAAGTCCCCCCATTTGTACTTAAAGGCAAGAAAAACTGAATATGCTCAACAGGTATAGCAACCCATAAACACCAATTTCAGAAACCTTTATAGGTGTTAACTGGGTTCCTACTGGCATAGTAAGCCTGTGAATTATGTATGACAGAGTCATGTAAAAAAAGTTTTGCATTAGTTACTATATTTATATATGGCACCACAAAACAGGATTAGGTTTTCAATGCAGAAAGATTCTTATTAATCCTCACTGAAATATTTCACACAATAATTTAACCTCATACAAATTGTCTAGAAATGGAAAAACAAGGCTAAAGTGAATCACTATTAGGTTTGAAAACGGCAGTTCGGATTGCTTAGTACTGTGCTTTACTCCTATGTTTCTCAAAGTGGAACACTGTGTGTGTGAATGATAATAAAGGCTAATATCTATTGAGCACATTACCATACAATGTGATGAATTCTTTGCATGTATTTTCTCAATTAATCCTTAATAATTTTAACAGTGAGGGACTATAACTATCCCCATCTTAAATGAAGAGTCTTAGATATAAATAATTTACCCAAAAAGTGGCAGAGGATAGATCTGAACCCAGAGCCTGGAACCAAGGTAACAGGAAAGAAAGAGAAGTTGCTGAGGGAGATCGCAGAAAAATTAACTCCCCTCGTAGAAAGGCATACTGTTTACTGGTGGCATATAGTTCCTCTTATACTCTGGAATAATGGTTTTCAATCCTGGGTACATATTTGAATCACCTGTGGAACTTTTTAAACAAGCTATGCAAGCCTGGGACACTCTAACTTAGATAACTGGCTTTCAACTGGGGCAAAGACACGGCTTTTTTTTTTTTTTAAAGCTCCCCAGGTGATTCTAATGGGCAACTAACGTTGAGAACCACCACTAATTCTCTCCACTCTGTTAACCTCTCTAAGCAGCCAACTAAAATCAAATTTGCTAATCACCTATTTGGTTCTGAGCACTTCGCCTATTACATTTTCCATCATGCCCAAGAAAGTACTTAGCTTTTCTTTCCCTTAAACAGAGGAAACATTATAACTATAGTTGCACCTTTTTAAATAAAATATTGCCAGCTTTTTTTTTGACAAGAGGAATGTAAGGGGCAGGGTGGGCAGACAACATGATAAAGTTTGAAAACTCTTCTTTAAGCACTCCTTAGGTTTAAAAGAATGTAAAAAGGTCCTAATAGTCAAACAAAACTTAAATGGCAGGCTCTGAAGACTTAAAAATTTCTGTGATATGTGTTAAAAAAAGATTTAATATCCCACTATATTTGGTTACATGTCTTAATTCTGCTGGTGATAACAGTTAAAATACTAAGTAACTGTTATTGTGGTGATAAATTCCATCGTCTTCTCATGGCACTGTGACAGCACTTAGGCAGCGTTTTCACCCTGGTTAAGTCACCTGAATATAAACTAACAGGTGCTAAAGAAATCAAAGCATTACATAAGCACACCCAAACAACAATATGGCTGATCACATCATGTATTGAGAAATGCAAGGGTTTTGCTGACGGTCTTATATGAAAAGTCTTACTGTTTCACTGAAAGTTATTCACTGCAAGACCCACTCACCCTAAACCAAAAATATAATGAAAAGTGTTCCAGGCAGTCTCAGACTTGCTGGCCCTTTTATTTTACTAAAAAGGTGAAGTGGGGAGATATCTGACAAGCATGAAGTTTGACCTAGGATTTGAACAGAGATCTAAAATGAAAAACAGTATAAATACTTCAAGTTGTACAAAACTCTGGACTTCTCAGAGAAACATTACAAAACTTCCTGCTTCCGGACAGCTCATTATTTGGTTCAAGTCTTCACATTCCTTTATTAGTCATGACCTTTCAGAAAGCTCTCCTTCCTTATTGTTTGAATAATATTGCGCTTTTAAAATGTTGCCAGTTGGACTTACAGGAACCCTTATCAAATGAAGAAGCCATCCCAGAGTTCATGCCCAAAGGAGGGACTTAGATTACTGAGAACCCTCAGTAACCTGAGCGGTGTGTGCCCATCACATAGATTTTTTTTTTTAATTATGTGTAAGCATACATCGTTCTGCATCTTAAATATATATGTTCATCTATACTTTTTATCATATACAATTACAGGAACTTGCACTAGTTCCGCAGAAACTGACTCTGCAAGAAACTGGGAAGACCTGTGGGTGTGTGAAATACACAAGGACAGGGAACCACTCATTACCGATCGTCACTGGGGTCTCACCCGGCCCACATCTGGCCTCTGAGCCATATGTCACTAGGCTCAAAGGCACAGACGAGGAGACAGAAGCACAGGGTAACTGGATGAGAAAACAGGGGGAGACACCTCAGAAATGCGTATTTCCACCCCAAAGCTGAAGGGGTGGCCGGAAGGGCAGACCCTGAAGAATAACCTTCCTTCTGGGATCCGTCAAGGCGCCCAGGCCCGAAGGGCCTACTAAGAGGGGTGCGGGGGAAGGGAGGGCAGCGTCTGTCCCCACTTCAGAGACCGAAACCAATGAAAATAAAGCAAGTTTTCACTTCCTGGTCGCCTACTCCTCCCGCAGGCCTCCGACACCAGACGCACACCGGGGCGAGAGGGCCCCCGCGGAGTAAGGGCCCGCCCCAGCCCTGCACCTCCCGTCCTCGCCCTCGCCCTCCTCCGGGCCTTACACGGTGACGTGACCGGAGCCGCGGACCACCACCGGGTCCGGCGAGTACTTGAGCAGCTGCTCCTCCAAGGCCCGCTCCTCGTCCTCCTCCTCCTCATAGATCTCGTCGAAATCCGCCATCCTGAGCCTCCGAGGCCCCCTGCCCGAAGGGGCCTGTCCAGGGGCTGAGGCCGGGATACGGGCTGGCAAGGCGGCGGAGGCTGAAGGGAGTCGCTGCCGCGGGCTCCGAGGCCGCGGAGTTCACTCCGGGCTGTCTCGGCGTCGGCTACAGAGGAGATGGGGTCCCGGCCGTCGCCGCCGCCATTACCGTCAGCAATAACAACAACACAATGTCAACATCCGCCCAAGAGCCGACACCTCCACCAGCGCCGCCGCCGCCACCGCCTCCGCCGCCGTCGCCGCCGCCTCAGCAGCAACTCAGGCAACCACAGCAACAGCCTGCGCCTCCTGCAGCGGGAGCACCGGGCTACGGCATCGCGAGACTTCCCGGGAGGGCGGGCGGGCGAGCGGGCGCGCGAGCACGCGGGCTGGATGGCGGGAGCGCGCACGTGAGGCCTCGCTAGCTCCCCCAGGTCGCTTTCGTTCCTCCACTTCCACTCGCCGACGGCTCCTCGGACGCGCGCTCCCGCAGGCGCGGCACCGCCCCCCAGCAGAGGGGTCGCGGACCCACAGAGGGGAGTGTCTCTGGGAGCTGGTGGCGTTGACCCCGACTCAAAGAACAGATCTCTGAGTGTCCAGTGGGGCACTTAGTTCCCCAGAGTAATGTCTAACCGAAACAACAAAAAATAAAAACCCTGATTGGAATAGAGAATTTATTGTGTATGTGGTTGCCAGTTTATCTAACAATCGAATCTCACTTTTCGTCAGTCTTTTTAGTCTGTGATGAGAACCAGAGTCTGTACTTTTCCAATTTGAGGAACCCAACAGACACACTGCAAATATTTTTTGTCCACTATAATACAGGATTTTTCAAAACATATCTAAAATCAAACATCTTGTCCCATTATCCCCTTAAATATAGTCCAGTAGATGAGGCCAATTATGCTGATTTTTTTTTCCTACAAGAAAACTCATTTTAGTCATGCCATGAAGCAAAATTGACAAATTCTCTGGATTCCAGATTAGAAGAAGCATTCTCCTGCCCCAGCTTCCTCACCAGCTATAACCTCTTTTCTCCCGTAAGAACTTAGGAAATCCCTAAGTTCTTAAGCTCCTCCCAGGAAAGGAAAAGTGAAGGAAGGAGAGGGGAGGTACCGTTTAATGGATTCCCCTTACCAGTCTAGACTACCAGTAAAGGCTTAAGGTTCACATTGGGCACTTGGCTTCATGGTCAAGAACCTGCCCAGGCAAATAGTTCAGGGGCAGGAGTAGGCTCCTGAGAGAGTCCAGGACAAGGAACATACACTGTGCGGGCAGGAAAGGGTAGTCATACCCAGTGCTGGTGAGAATATTCTCCAAGTACAGTGTTCACTTCTACCAGTTTAGGTGGGTCGTTGTTAAAGTGGAGAAAGTGCAGGGGAGGGCAATTAGGATAGTGAGTGAGAAATGCCAAAGAACCTCCTACTGGTAATGGCTGAAGAAAATGAGCATAGTTAGCCAAGAAAAGATGAAGGAAAAACATAGTAGATAGTATCAGACTTGCTATGTATCTCTCCTGAGTACATTTATGCATTCGACAAACATTTACTGAGCTCCAACCATGTGGCAGGCACTGTGTGTGTGTGTGTGTGTGTGTGTGTGTGTGTGTAATGAGGTACAGTTCCTGCCTTCCAGTAGCTTATTTATCACTAAGGCAAGCAATCATAATCCTGTCGAGTGCTCCCAGAGGAGTATCAGAGGGCGGTAACAGAGCACACAGGAGGCAGCTTGGTTTGGTGATTAACTGCCTGCCTGCCTGCCTGTCTTTGAATCTCAGCTCTGCTACTTACAATGTGACACTGGACAAGTCATTTAACTTCTCTGTTCCTCATGTGTAAGTTGAGGATAATAATAGTACTACCCCACTGGGCTGCTCTGCAGATTAAACAGACTACTACATGTGAAATGCGTAGAAGAAAGCCTGGCACACAGTAAATATTGGGTGGCAATAGGAGATCTCTAAGGCCCCATCCGACTAATCAACTCTATGAGGATCAGCACAATTGTTTTGCATTATGTAATGCTTTACTGTTTATGAAGCACATACATATCATTTAATATTCCCCAAGAACTCTGTGAGGTAATCTAGGATGTAATTGATTCCTGAGTTTCAGAGATGCTATGTGACTGCCCTACAGCCAAATGGCTATCTAAGAGTCAAACTCAGGGCTTCAATTCAGTGCACTGGGTAGGCCAAGCTCCTGAATTTCTTTCTTGGCAGGAACTAGGAGGCCAAGTGGCTGCGCTCAGTTAAAGGAATGGCTGCAGATGGGAGGGTGAGAAAAGGGAACCAGAGGAAGAAAGGTCAGTATGTTCCAGACATGGCCCACACCCTGTGTGCCGTGACTGAGAATTCACCTTTCTGTAGAAATAACGGCAAAGATAAGGGGCTGGTGCCCCAAAGTTTCTAAATCATCACACAAGGGCAGGGGAAGTCACCCACGGCCCTTTAAATCTCCAGCACTTTCCATAGCTCCTGCTTCAGAGGAGGAGCTCAATAAATGCTTTCTGAATTGAGATATATTGTTACTGGTGCTGTTTCCAGAACATCATGAGTTAATTAGGCTTTTGAGGACTGTGCAAATCTCACCCTTATCTTAACACTGGTTCTGTGTGGGAGAAATATTCTTATTCTAAGATCTATCCAACAGAGAGAACTTTGTAACTCCCACTGCCTCAGTGTAAGGCGGGGGCTACCTTATTTTTGCTCCTCCTATTTCACGCTTCTTTTTCCTGTTCTGAAAACCCTGTCACAGCCAGCAAAAGGGTGTAGGACCTGGGAACAAGGGCGAGAGGGTAAAGGGAAGATGAGTCAAACATTTCCCTGATGATGGTTGACATCATAATCCCAAACTCCATTTCCAGCCCTCCAGGGTCCAGCTTCCTGTCACACTCCTTTTCCAGTCTCTTCCTGGGGACAAATCTCCCTTCTCAGTATCTTTTCCCTCAGCTTTCAGGTGCTCTCCTGCGCTCTGCAGTATGGACTCCCCTCCATTTGAGCTCCCCTTTACATTCCTGCTTCACACACTTTCACATGTACCCTCACACCAAAAGGCTCAAAACCAAACAGGAAGATGCCTCAGAGGCCTCATGAGGCAGCAAATCTACAGTTGTTTTTAAGGCAAATATCCCTAGATTTGAAAACTTCCAAGTTCTGTCATTACCTAGCTGAGTGGCCTTGGGTAGTTTCAACTTTCTAAGCTTCCTTTTCTTCATCCTGAAATGGGACCTATGTCATGGGGTTATCAAGGGTCAAATGAGATAATGCATGTGCTATGAGGTGAGTCGTGTCTCCCCAAAATTTATATACAGAAGCCCTAACCCCCAAGGGGACGGTATTTGGAGACAGGGCCTTTGGGAGGTAATTAGGTTTAGATGAGATCATGAGGCTGGGGTCCTCAGGACAGGATTAGTGTCCTTATAAGAAGTCACCAGAGAGCTTACTCTCCCCAACACCCTTGCCTTGGTGTGAGGACACAGAAGGAAGACTTCCACCTGCAAGCCAGGCAGCTGGTTCTCACCAGGAACCAAACTGGCAAGCACTCTGATCTTTCTGCAGACTTCCAGTGTCTCCAGAACTTGTGAGAAATACATTTCTGTTGTTTAAGCCAACCATTCTATGGTATTTTGTTACAGCAGCCCGAGCTAAGACAGCATGTAAACCCTCATTTGTTCACTCATTCATTCATTAAACAAATATGCACTGAATTACTCCCGTGTGCCGTACTCTGCACCAGGAACTAGGGTTTAGCAATAAGGTAGTGAATGAAACACAGTCCCTGCCTTCATGAAGCATAAAGTCCATGGGGGAAGGGTGACAGACAACTATAAAAATAATTAACTATCAGAGTTGTGATCTATCCTGTGGAGAAGTACAGGGGACCATGAGAGCTAATGGACCTAACTTATCCTGAGAAATCAGGAATTCTCCTCTGGGGAAATGACATTTAAGATAATGAGCTAAGCAAAAGTATGAGGGTGGGGAAATAGAAAAGAGGAGAAAGTTCTAAGGCAGTGAAAATGGCATGTTTGTCTTAGTTTGCGCTGCTGTCACAGAATACCACAGACTAGGTGGCTTATGAACAACAGAGATTTATCCGCCCTCATGACCTAATCGTCTACCAAAGGCCCCACCTCCTGATACCATCACATTGGGGGGTAAGATTTCAACATAGGAATTTGAGGAGAACACAAACATTCAGTCTATAGCAATACTTAAAGACTCTGAGGCAGAAAAGCACATGACCCAAATCAGGTAAAAACCAAAGTGTGGTTGAACCATAGCAAGGAAGGCAGAGCCAAAATGCAATGGGATAAAAGAGGTTGAGAGAAACTTGAAGGCCTTGATAAAGAGCCAGAAGTTCATCCTAAAAGTAAGGAAGATACACTGAGGATGTGAAGCCAAGCCATGACATTATCAGATGTGCATTTTAAAATCCGCAAATGGGAGACCAGTAGTCCAACTTACCCAGCATGTATACCCTACTTCTTCTGGAAACAGCACTCATCCTCCCCTCCCTGGACAGTTTGTGGTAAACCATATCTCCCCTACTCTCAGTACAGATGATTGGGTTAAGCTGGGCACATCCCCAATTCCAAGAGTGTGCATATGACCTAGGGTGTCAAGTCAGAGAGCATGGGATACCTTGGGGCAGAGTGATTGGTTTGAACAGATACATGATTCAGACAGAACCAATGAGATTCAATACCAGAACTTTTAACATAACTATTGGGAAGAGGGGGATCTCTTTTTCTATGAATCTACTAGGAACCATGTCGCTCTTACAGTAGTAGAAACAGTCTAAGAATGATGCCAACACTGGGGGAAGCAGAACCAAGGAATGAAGCAGACGTGACTTTTCCTGATGACCATGTCCTGAGTCCCCTGAGTTCAGCTACTCCTAAAAATTTCCCTGGTTTGTAGGAGAGAATAATGGATTTAGTGGACACCCAGTGGAGATGCCCAGTAGAACATAGTTAGATAGACACGGATATTAGACAGACAGATGGATAGATATGTGGGTAGATGAATGAAGAGATAGATAAGACAGGGAGAAGAGAGAATGAGGAGAGGGAGAGGCTCAAAAGATAAGTCTTGGCAGGAAATAAAAACATTTGGGACCCATCGACTCATAGATGGTAAAGGTCATAGAAGTGCCCTAGATGGCTCAAAAGCCAAGAGGTGAGGTCCCCGGGAGAGAGTGAGAAGATAAGATGATGTAGGGTGAAGGAATTACAGTGAGTAGGGATGGAGACAGGAGGAAGGACTGACAAAGGAAATTGAGAGAAACTAGTCAAAGTGGTGAGAGGCAAACTCAGAGAGTGTGGTGTTACAAGTAAAGGGAGAGAAAAAAGTAAAAGAAGGAGGTAGTAGCTGTTCAAGTGAGATGCTGCAGAGATAATGTAAGAAACCAGTGTCCACTGTATTAAGGAGAACAGCAAATCCTGAGGAAGGACTCAATTTCTACAACCAGCAATTTGATAGAGCCAACACAGAACCCCTTGATTAAATATAACCATTAAAAAAAACAGTAATAAAGGGGAGCATAACTCCCCACTCCTTAAGTGTGGACCATACATAGAGACTTCCTTCCAAAGCAAAGGGGGGAAGACTAACTTTACAGTGGTGACACCTGACAAACACTGCAGCCAGCTAATCAAAGTCAACATCATGCTGACCATAAATTATGTTGATAGTATGTACCTTTGTTATGATATGATGACAATGGCACTTAACCTTTCTGATCTTCCTCCCCAAAACCCATAAGCCCATTCTAATCATAAGAAAAACATTAGACAAATTCCAGTAGTGATGCATCCTACAAAATACCTTAACAGTACTCCTGAAGACTGCCTAGGTCATCAAGAACAAGGAAACTCTGAGAAACTGTCACAGCCAAGAGGAGCCTAAGAAGACATAACAACTAAAGGTAATGTGGCATCCTGGATGGGATTTTGGAACAGAAAATGGAACTTAGGTAAAAACTAAGAAAATCTGAATAAACTATGGACTTCCGTTAATAATAATGTATCAATGTTGGTTCATTCATTTTAGCAAACATACTGTAACATGTTAATAACAGAAAACTTGCATGCAGTAGTGTAGGGAACATTCTGTATTATCTTCTCAATTTTCCTTAAAGTCTAAAACATCTCTTAAAAAATAAAGCCTAAGTTTTAAAAATTAGTAATATAGTAAATACTGAATTTAAAAGAGAGACAGAGAAAGCTTTTTAGTGCCAGAAGCAAAGATGAAGCTTTAAGCTTGAGTGATAGACTCATAGACTACATCATGGGGCTGGGAGGGGAAGGGTTTGGGGGAATTACTGGACCAGAAGTAGGTCCCAGCAGCTAAAGGCAGGAGTTTCAATATGCTGTGATAGGAGACCTGGCCCTGGGCAGGTTCAAGGCAGGAACATGGCATCTAACCAGGAAGGGCAGCAAGACAGAAACCAGAAAAACTCTGCCCATGGGCAAAGGAAGCAGCATGGAAAATTTTTCTCGTGGAATTCTGGGCTGAGGAGATAAAGATCTCTGGTGAAAAATCAAAGGCCCAGGCCTACACCTTGCTTAACTGCCATATGCAAATTTACACCAAACTTGTAATACAGGAATGGCTGACCTAAGACATTAGTTGAGGGAGGAATCATTTCTAGCACATGATTTTCAAAAAAGGCAAATGGGTTGGGATCTAGCATACAGTGCCTGGAACCTCACAGAAGATGTTAGCTATTTTTCTTTTCTTTTCTTTTTTTAAATAGATTTTATTTATTTATTGGCTGCGTTGTGTCTTCCGTGGCTGTGCACGGGCTTTCTCTAGTTGCAGGGGGCTTCTCATTGCGGTGGCTTGCGGAGCACAAGCTCCAGGCATGCAGGCTTCAGTAGTTGTGTCACACGGGCTCAGTAGTTGTGGTGCACGGGCTTAGTTGCTCCGCGGCATGTGGGATCTTCCCGGACCAGGGCTGGAACCCATGTCCCCTGCATTAGCAGGCGGATGCTTAACCACTGTGCCACCAGGGAAGCCCCAACTATTTTTCTTCTTATTACTCTATCTCTGTTACTATCTAAGAAGAGTGATAGGGACAATAAAACTAACGTATGATTTTGTATGTTCTAGAGCCTAATTTATTAATATTTGGATAGGGTAGATGTGGTATTAGGGAACATGGCCTTAGGAGCAGAAATGTTTGGTGCCAGCCATGAGTACCATCTTCCTAGGTGAGAG
The DNA here is from genome assembly GCF_964374135.1 of Grampus griseus. Taxonomy (NCBI): domain Eukaryota; kingdom Metazoa; phylum Chordata; class Mammalia; order Artiodactyla; family Delphinidae; genus Grampus; species Grampus griseus. Next base: position 70,895,142 of record NC_138997.1, on the reverse strand, counting down.
GAAGAAGTTTAAATTGCATCAGGAGAATTTTAAATTGTCTGGAGAAATTCAAATTTCTTGGTTCTCTGGGAAAACAAATAAAATGTCTTACTTAGTCTTTACTCATAGGTATAATTCCCAAAAAGAAGTTAATCTTCTCAACCCACACTGATCATTAGCACTTTTTTTTAAATTTATGTATTTTATTTATTTATTTTTGGCTGCGTTGGGTTTTTGTTGTTGTGCGCGGGCTTTCTCTAGTTGAATTGAGCGGGGGCTACTCTTCATTGTGGTGCACAGGCTTCTCATTGCGGTGGCTTCTCTTGCTGCGGCTTCTCTTGCTGTGGAGCACAGGCTCTAGGCACGCAGGCTTCAGTAGTTGTGGCACAAGGGCTTAGTTGCTCCGCGGCATGTGGGATCTTCCTGGACCGGGGCTCGAACCCATGTCCCCTGCAATGGCAGGCGGATTCTTAACCACTGCGCCATCAGGGAAGCCCCTCCACATTGATCATTTTTAAAATCTTTTTTAACATAAAATTGACACTATGTGTCCCAATCTTAGAGTTTGTGGTGCTCAGAGTATTACTAGTGAAAAATAGCACTGCTGCTCCAGTGCCCTAGGATTAAGGAAAGGTCATGTGCAATACAAGTGTGTGAAAGGCCTTTGGGGAGCACCAGTTATCCTCTTCTGCTTCCACAGTCATCTGAACAACTGTGGTGACTGAGGAAGAGAGAAAGAAGGTGATCTAAACTAGAGTGGGAGCTTCCTGAGGGCAGACGCTATTCTACTTAGGAAAAGAAACAAATGCTTATATAGTATACAGTGCACGGGCTTTCTCTAGTTGCAGAGAAACTAGATGTGCAACTAGCTGTGCAACTAGAATAGTGCACTATTCTAAGCACTTTGCATATATCAACACATTTAGCCTCACAAACATCCCTATAACATAGGTACCATTTTCATTCCTATTTTACACATATGCAAACTGAGGCAAAAGGAAATTAAAGTAACTTGGCCCAAGGCCACACAACTAGGAAATGGTAGAACCAGGATTTGAGCCTAAACAGTATGTTTCCTCACCCCATGACCTTACCACTATGCTCTCCAGTTTTAAACACCAGCAGAGAAATATTCAGATCACTTCCATCTTCCCAACACCTACAACAGTGCCTAGTATACAGTTAGTGCTTTATAAATATTAGATGACTACAGATATGAACTCATTGCTTTCATTGTTCTTTGATCATTTCACACTGTATATACATATTTAGTTCAATGTCTCCAAATATTTTTATAATAAATCTGTAAAATCCATATGGATTTTCCTAGATTACCCTAGAATAATATTTACAGCTGCTCACCTGATTTAAACCAATGCTGTAAATATGACATATAATTTGTACTGGGTATTCCTCACTGCCATCTTTTTTTTTTTTTTTTGCGGTATGCGGGCCTCTCACTGTTGTGGCCCCTCTCGTTGCGGAGCACAGGCTCTGGACGCGCAGGCTCAGTGGCCATGGCTCACAGGCCTAGTTGCTCCGTGGCATGTGGGATCTTCCCGGACCGGGGCACGAACCCGTGTCCCCTGCATCGGCAGGCAGACTCTCAACCACTGCGCCACCAGGGAAGCCCCTCACTGCCGTCTTTTGAATTCACAAATGTCTAGAGACTACTAAAATCATAGGCTCATAAGATCAGAATGAAGCCCAGAAGTCATCTTGTCCACACTAACCTCCAAAACCATGCTTCAGTCTAAATCATGTGGTGCTTCCTTCTCTATTGAACATCTTCGATAATTATATTAAATATCTGTAACCATACTGAGCATAGGCAAAAATGCTGTATTATGTTCTTCCACAGTTCTTAAAGACTGGATTCTTTAAGGTCTGGGACTGTGTCTTTGCTATTTTTTTATTCCAAGCCCTTTAATATTGCCTGGAATTCAAGAGTCATTCAATATATCTTCATCCATTAATTCTCTTTCCAATCTCTGGGGAGACATAAATCAAGTTTACTCTTTCTTCTATGTGACAGTCCTTCAAATAAGTGAAGATATCTCCACCCAAAATTTTTTCTTTGAGCTAAACATGCCCACTTACTTCAATCATTTTTCCTCCAAGAAGGTAGTTTCAAGTTCCTGACTCTTTTCAGAGGCTGTATATGCCTCTTATCAGCTTTGTTGGGTCAATAGCCATTTTATTATTTGGGGCTCAGAACCAGAAATAGTGTGATTTGACTAGTATGATAGCCAGCCTCCAGGCTGATCCCTAATGAGCCCCATCATCTGGTATTCACACCCTCCTGTAGTCCCTCCCACATTGAATAGAGCTGACCTGTGCGACCAACAGGATTGTGAAACTGACAGTATGTGATTTCTGAGGCTAGGTTATAAAAGACATGGCAGCACCCACCTTACTCTCTTAAATCACTCGCTCTGGGGGAAGCTAGTAGCCATGTCATGAAGACACTCAAACAACTCTACGGAAAGGCTCACAAGAGAGGAACTGAGGCCTCCCACCACTCCTGTGAGTGAGCCATCCTAGTCAAGCCTTCAGATGGCGGCAACTCCAGCTAACAATCTGACTGCAACAGTATGAGAGGTATACCCTGAGAAAACCAAAATTCAAAAAGAGTCATGTACCAAAATGTTCATTGCAGCTCTATTTACAACAGCCTGGAGATGGAAACAACCTAAGCGCCCATCATTGGATGAATGGATAAAGAAGATGTGGCACATATATACAATGGAATATTACTTGGCCATAAAAAGAAATGAAATTGAGCTATTTGTAATGAGGTGGACAGACTAGAGTCTGTCATACAGAGTGAAGTAAGTCAGAAAGAGAAAGACAAATACCGTATGCTAACACATATATATGGAATTTAAGGGAAAAAAATGTCATGAATAACCTAGGGGTAAGACAGGAATAAAGACACAGACCTACTGGAGAATGGACTTGAGGATATTGGGAGGGGGAAGGGTGAGCTGTGACAAGGCGAGAGAGAGGCATGGACATGTATACACTAACAAACGTAAGGTAGATAGCTAGTGGGAAGCAGCCGCATAGCACAGGGAGATCAGCTCGGTGCTTTGTGACCACCTGGAGGGGTGGGATAGGGAGGGTGGAAGGGAGGGAGATGCAAGAGGGAAGAGATATGGGAACATATGTATATGTATAACTGATTCACTTTGTTATAAAGCAGAAACTAATGCACCATTGTAAAGCAATTATACCCCAATAAAGATGTTAAAAAAAAAAAAAAGATCAGCATTTAAGAACATCTCTTTGCACTTAGACTACATAACAGTGGGTATAAAGATACTTCTTAAAACTTGGAGAGATCTTGATCAAAGGGATGCATATTTTATCCTGTCTAGGACTTTGGCTAACAGCCATCAACTGTCAAGATCAGCATTTCCCAATGTTTCACTCTGAGAAAATCTAGTCCTGTGAAATGCTTCTAGAAAAAAACAAAGGGAGAAGATAAGTGTTTTTCTCTTCCTTTCTTCCTTCCTTCCTTCAAAACTGAATTCAAACTGTCTCAATAAGTAGACATTTGTTGACTTCACTGATAAAGTCTAGAGGTGGGGCAGGCAAGATACAATGCGACCAGGCCTCAAGCTCCATTTCTGGATTCTGTTTATATCTGTGTGTTATATTCTTCCTCTTCTCTGCAAAATGACTGCAGCAGATCCAGCCCTCACATATACACATCACACTCTCCAGAGCATGAGAGAGGATCAGTGTTCTTAAACTCCACCACCCCGCCCCCCCACCACCAAAAGTTCTGAGACTTGCTTTTATTGGATCCTCTCAGGTCACAGGCTGTTTACCAAGCCAATCATTACGCAAGGGATAACATATACTGACTGGCTTACCCTAGATCGTATTTCCCTCTTTGGAGCCATAGATAGTATCAGCTTCCCTGGAATTCCAAGGCTGAAACAACAACACTACCAATGCTGTGGAAATAACTAACTGCTGTCCACTATAAATATATTTGGAAAATATTGACTTATACCTACTTCTTAATTCAAGTATAATCTTGAAAATGAAGACGACTCCAAACCTGGAGAATAAGCATTAACAAGAGACCAGTCCCATGAGATTTATCAGCATACCCCTAAAACTTAATATAAGGAACTGTTAGAACATAAGCCCCATTAGGAGAAAACTTTACCTGTTTTCTTTGCCCTGGTGCCATGAAGACTGCTTGACATACAGTAAGCGCTCAATAAATATTTGTGGAGTTAATGAAGGAACTGGTTTCTAATGAAGGGCCTTTGATCTGAACATCAGCAAACTTTGTTCTCAAAGGGAGGAAGGATCCATAAATCTCTAAGTTCCCCTTCTGAGGAAATGGGCATAAGAAGGAATGATTTTTCCAATTCTCCATGAGGTCTGGCTTTGCAGTTGCTGAGACATACCCTACTTTCCTTTACCTCCCTGTCTATCCTTACCAAAACACTCAAGTCAGCTGAGGGAAATTGGGTATCCATGTGTTCCTGCAACCTTAAAAAAGCCCATTTCATTACAATGTTCAATACACAGCCCTGTACAAGGAGGAATGTAAAGAGATAAAGAAAATACCAGGAACTATTTTTGTCCTTTAAAAAATGAACACTAAAAATATGGTGCTTTGGCAAGATTTTGAACTGCAGAGTCTCAAAGGCATGGGTTTGAATCCAGGTTCTGCTCTTTACTAATCATGTGACCTCAGGCAAATTAACCTCTCTGAACTTCAGTTTCCTCATCCGTAAAATGAGGATGATATCCTCGTCACTCAGCCAAATGTAATAACATGGCAAAATGCTTATTCTGGCATAGCAGACACAATAAATGATAGTTACTATCATTATTATTCTCATCATCTAAGAAACTTCAAATTGACTTAGTTGAATAGTTCATTTAACTCAACCATCTCTCTAGATGATGCTGAGGGTTAGTCTATAAGATATTGCTCTTGAAAGATTAGCATCTGCATAAACAGATCCTGAGAAATTATGCCCCAGGATAGACTATGTAGAGATAAAACTTATAGTTACTATATATGTAAACACTGAGGAATTTTAGATTTGTGTTTTCACCATTAGGAAGAAAAAGGTAGAAAAACAGGGTAGAAGCACTTTAAGTGGGCAAAGATGTCAGTAGGAAGCCCCAGACATGGAGCTCTGTGTGCTGTGGACCACAAACAGGCCTGCCTGCTTAGAGCAGAGATGTTGGTCCAGAATGTACTAGGATGAGGGCAATTAGACAGGTAACGAGGTGATGGATGGAAAATAAATTAAAAGTTATAGCTGATGATAAATGGTGATAATGTATATGCATCAATTTACCATTTCTCCCTGCTTTTTCCATCTACCTGGGGTCTCAAAGGTGAGCAACCTTCTTTCTGGAGGTGGATATGACAGACCATTTTGCAAGCACTTGAAGTCGTTCACGAAACACAAACACCTTGTGACCCGGAGCAGTCCCTTAGGATTGTGACTCACACTGCGAATCTGAGCAATGCTGTTGCTTAGGACCAAGCCAGAAACATCTGACTGCCCTATTTGATGAGTCCTTGGCATGCTAAGTTGGCAATAGGCCCTTCAAAGTTGTATCAATCAGAAAACGTGTAAGGTCTACATGGAAAAGGAAGTCTTTTGGAAAGGAAACAAGGCAGGGTATCTGAATACTACATTAAGATTTCCCTACTTCACTCTGTTTCTATTAGATGGGCTGGGATGAAGAAAGAGTGCTCAGGCCAACTTTCTAAGGCACCTGGTTGGCTAAAGGAGGCTATTTCGAACTCTAATCCCAAATTCCCACCAAGCCACCTTCCAACCTTGATTTGGTTTCCAAATCTACTGTGTTCCAGTCCCACTGTCAACTGGTAAGGACTTGATTACCACTAGATAGACTGACCAAGAGATTATACAGTTCCTGAGAGCAGGGAAGCGAGACTCTGGAACAGAGTCAGCTTTCAACAAACATCTTAAATACTGTGTGCCAATTACTCTGGTGGGCATATACCCATCAGACCTTGAGGCCTTTCCTGACCACCGTCCTAACCATCACCTCAACCCTCAGTAATTTCATCTTATCTTAATGCTGCAACTATTATTCGAATACAGTTTAAATACTGTAGACTGATGCCATTTATTTATTTATTTATTTTTGGCTGCATTGGGTCTTCGTTGCTGCGTGCGAGCTTTCTCTAGTTGCCGTGAGTGGGGGTTACGGGGGCTACTCTTGGTTGCGTGCATGGGCTTCTCATTGCGGTAGCTTCTCTTGTTGCAGAGCACGGGCTCTAGACGCGGGGGCTTCAGTAGTTGTGGCACGTGGGCTCAGTAGTTGTGGCTCACAGGCTCTAGAGCACAGGCTCAGTAGTTGTGGCGCACAGGCTTAGTTGCTCCGTGGCACGTGGGATCTTCCCGGACCAGGGCTCGAACCCATGTCCCCTGCATCGGCAGGCGGATTCTTAACCACTGCGCCACCAGGGAAGTCCAACTGATGCCATTTTTACTTCCAGCCCCAATTTCTCTTAAGTTCAGATCCATTTTTCCAACTACTACTATACATAAAAAATTTCTCCTTGACTGTTCCCAAAGTACTAACAACTCAAAATGTTTAAAACCAAATACTTTTTCTTCTTCCTCTTCCACCCACTCCAACCACAAGCCCACCTGAAATAACGAAAAACTGCTTATCTTCCATCTGTAACCACTATGTTTGTTAATACCATCATCATTAACACAGATACCTGAGCTAGAAATCCAAATTCCCCACTGACTCATTTCTCTTCCTGTACCCACATTCCATCTAATTAGTAACCAAGGACTGTTGGTGCTCTCTTCCAAATGACTCTTGAATTTATCCTCCCTTCTCCTTTCCTGCCAACACTGATTAATGTGACCCTCTTCACCTCAGGACTGGACTTTAAGACTTTAATAACTGCCTCTGGTTTCTCTCTTTTCCAATCATTCCTTTCCAATGATTACAATATAATCATTGCAATTTTCTGCTTAGCACCGTCAATGACTGTCCATCTAATATGGAGGTATCTCATAGTACTTCACTTGCCACTCAGACCATTTGCTTTCTAGCGCTCAGCAGCCCTTGCTGTTTCTCCCTGCTGCGTGCAGCCATTCCACCTCCACATAACAGACATCCACCTTCTAGGCCTGTGCTCACTAGCAGACCTTTGGCCTAAAAGTCTCTTCTCTCACTGCTGTTGTGGTGACGTTGTGTTGTTTTGAAGCTGAGCATGTCCTACAAACATTTCAAGGCCCAATCTTAGAATCCCTGATGCCAGCTAGAAGAAAGAATGGCTCTCTTCTCCATGGTTTCATAGATTGTTGCATTCCATTAGAATTCATCAAGGGTTGTGGTTAGATTCTGGCCATCTTTGTTACCCTAGCACCTAGCACAAGTAGGCACTCAGTAAATAATGGTGAATTGAACTGAACTGAATTTTAATAGCAACTGTAGCTCTACTTCCAGAAGTTCCTCTAGCAATATGGCCTAGACCTTATATTTAAAATTGGCCATTATTCTGACATGTTTTGCTTGTGTTTACAACTAAATACACCAAGAGTCCTGTCTGGGTAGGGGTCATTCTCTGGCCAATATAAATGGTATTGTGAGCTTTATTAGTTACGCTGTTTGGAACTCCATTAACTTGCCTGATCTCAGAAAAAGCACAGGTAAAAAGGCTTTTTTAGAACAGCAACGATGCAGTTAACTTTGGCTGCCGTTGTTCCTTTCTGAACTATGCCTTCTGCATTCATAATTAACATCTCTGTTGCCGTAGAGCACCTGGAACTGAAAAACAGTGTATAACTGAGACATGTATTAAATTCTAAATGGAGATGGCATGGCGATAATCTGTGAATAACAAACATTGAATTAATATTTCAATAAACAATTAAATTGTTCTTTTCCTTTTCTTGTCTTGAAATGTTTTAATTTTCCCCATTCACATAAAAAAGTAACAATTTATGCCATTCGAGGGATAACAAAGAAGCAACTGTCATTCACTACATGTGAACATCTTTGAGGAAAAAGTACTATCTTTAAAAATTTGTTCAGAATTGGTAATTTTATATTTACATCTATTTTCTGAATCACATTACTTTTTCTTTTACTGATTTTAGAGTTCGACATAATTAATTGTTGCTCTAACACCAGTTATTGATGAATGGCTATTGAGGTATCAATGTTCTCAAAAGGAGATGTCAATTTTTCATAATATCTGGGAAGACAGTGGTGCTGTGTATGCCCAGAGAATGAGGGACATTGTCTTGCTAAATCAGTTTGCAGTCAATGAGCTCATCAGCTAAATCTGATGGACTGACAGAGAAACCAAACATGAGGAAGGAACTATAATACACTGACTAAGACAGTATGTTGGTTTGCCCAGAGCAAGTCAGACAAGGTAGGGCATCCAGCCAAGTCCAGGGAATCGGGGCAGACTCCAAATGAGCTCGAGCTAACAAGACAATATCTCTTGTTTTCAACCCTGTGCAAATTATGAACACAAGAGGATGTGGCCATTGTGTTATGTTCCCCCAAGCACCACTCATTTAGCTGGGGCTTGAGCAGCTACATAATACTAAAGACAGACAGTAGACAGAGGACCCCAACCTTCATCCTGGGGACAGATTTTAGAGGGACCCACAGTGAACCAGTAACCTATTAGTTCTCCTCATTGAGCCAAGTGTCTCCCACCCAAAAAGACACTCTGATTTAGAGCCTAGTCCTGGATCTGATTTGGACAAGTCCTTTAACCTGTGAATACATCATTGTGGAAATAACTGTTGGGAAAAAAAAAAAAAATCCTGTCTAGCTTATATTAATTGTGAGATCCAATGACACAACATATTTAAGACATATTTACAACATATTCTTTGTAAACTCCAAAATGCTATGTAGAGGTAAGATAGAGTTGTGGTTAGGCATCTACCCAGAACACTGGCATTCTTCTTTCAATCCTGTACTTAGTACTGATTGAGCACCTACTGTTCTCAGTGACCCCAACAGACATAAATATCCTCCAGGAGCTTTCAGTCTAGCAGGGAGATTCTGACAACAAACACACAAACACAGTACACATTATACATTATAGAGTAGGCCGGAAAGTGATAAGTCCTATGGGAGAAGAAAACAGAGCATGGTGTGGGGGTTGGGCGTACAGAGGGCACAGTAGGGGCTTTGGTATTTTTAAAATAGTGAGAAAATGACATTTGAGGGAAGACCAGAAGGTGAGGAAGTGAGCTTGTGGGGAAGAATTCTCACCAGAGGGGAAGGCCAGTGCAAGAGAGGGCCAGACAAGCAAGGGAAGTAGAGCAAGCGCGTAGGTCAACAGGAGAAGAAGGGGTCAGAGAGACAGACACGGCCAGATCATGGAGGGCCTTTTTGGCCATTGTAATATATTCGGTTTTTGCTCTGACGTGATCTGACTTCTGTTTTTAGAAGATCTTCTAGCTGCTGGGTTGAGAACAGACTATAGAGGCAAGTATAGGAGAAAAAAGCCCAGTCAGGAGACTAGACTGTGATGTGGACCAGCGTGACAGTGGTGGGAGTGTTGAGAGTGGTCAAGTTCTAGATTTTTTTTTTTTTTTTTTTTTTTTTTGCGGTACGTGGGCCTCTCACAGTTGTGGCCTCTCCCGTTGCGGAGCACAGGCTCCGGACGCGCAGGCTCAGCGGCCATGGCTCACGGGCCCAGCCGCTCCGCGGCATGTGGGATCTTCCCGGACCGGGGCACGAACCCGTGTCCCCTGCATCGGCAGGCAGACGCTCAACCACTGCGCCACCAGGGAAGCCCAAGTTCTGGATGTAGAGCCATCAGGACTTTCCAATGGAGTAAATGTACAGAGGGAAAGAGAGGAGTCAGGAAGAGTCCAAAAGTTTGGTTCTGACCCACCAGAAGATAGAGCTGCCAGCAACAGAGATGTGTCCAAATGGAAGGGAGCTGGAACTCCCTTTTTCCCTCCTAGTTGCAGGAATTCTTCCTGCAAATGTAAAATTGTGGATAAAATTGTGACTAATTGGTGACTGCTAAAGGGACTGACCATTCATCTCCCAGGACGTCAGTTTCTCTGGCTATAATATGAGATGGGCCAGCAGGATAATGGCAAAATTCCTTTTCAGCTGCTAAATTCAAGAACCTAGATGTTGCAAACAATTCTCGCACTTTTCAAGCTTTCTTTGTTTTATTTTCTCTTGAAAAAAGTAAGGAAATTCAATCTTTGAACATGATCTTTTTGGTTTAAAATAAAATTATTTTGTGATCCTAGTTAGAACATCAAAAAAAATAAAAGAATCTTAGTAAGACAGCCTTCTTTAAAAAAAAAATTATGTCCTGCAATTGTTTATACAGTATCTTGTTCCAGGGAGGCACATGGCTAATCAGGAAACAGATTTCCTATGTCATATTTCATCGGAAACCTTGCTCACAAGTTTAAATTACAGCACTCATTTTGTGTCACTGTGAAAATATTCCCTTTCACTTTAATGGTACCTGAGTGGACACAAAATGCTTCTAAGGCTGCCTGAAAGAACATTTGGCTCCTGTAGATTCTCGCTGTCTTCCCTCAATACTTTTCCATTTCCTCTTGACGACAGCACTATTGATACCATTGGTTCAGGAGAAGTCACTAGAGAAGAATGAAGACCAAGTATCTGATACTCACAGCCTGATTCTAGAGAGGAATGCAGTATAAACATACACAGATTAATTTAATTTAATTTAAATCCATGGATAATCTCTTAAACTTGTAGCCCACAAACACAGCATCTCCCCTTCTCCCACATTCCATCAGGCCTGGGGAACACCATCATCGCCATCATCATGGTTTGTATATATTGAGGGCTAACCATGCACCAGGCATTTTCCCACGGTTGTCATAGCAACTCATTTAACACCCACAGCCACCCTATGAGAAGAGTCATTATTATTTTCATTGTCAAAGGAGGGGAGATTCACACCCAGGACCTCCTAACCCTATGCCCAAGCTCAATAGTGCAGTGAAAGGGTTGAGGCTGGGATGGAGCAGAATGCACACACACTTACTACAGTGCATTGTCTCGTTGCTATCATTGTCTGTCTTATAAGCCCTTCTGCTGGAGGGCACAGGCCAAAATTTATGTTCGTATCATCACCTTTTGGCAAAGTAGTTACCCATGAACAGAAAGCCCTGTGAAAACTCCACGATGAGTGAGACCTAAGCTATCTTGTTCTCCTGGTTTCCCCAGCGGCCTAAAGCAGAGCCTGGCATACTGTAGGCACTCCATAAATGCTCACTGAGAAAATGGATGGAAAGACGATCCAGATGGGAGTGAAAAAAACTGGCGGCAGAAAAGAAGGGGACTCCAGGAGCCATTGCTCCAGAGCCCCGCCCGCTTAGCACGTCCACCTTTAAACGTGAGGTTCCCTCCTCCCCCACCACCCCTCCCTCACTCTGAGGTCGCAGGTTCCAAGGCTCCATGCAGACAGAGGAGCTTGCCCTGCGGTGGATGCCCACTGCGTAAGCAGGAGCGAGCAGCCAAGAGGCCCGGCGCGCGGGAGGAGCCACGCCCCGCGCACCCACCCCACGCACGCACGCGCTCTCAAATGCCAACTTCTCTCTCTCTCACACACACACACATATATACACGCGCACACCGCCCTCTTCCACGTCCACACTCGTACTCAAACGTGCACACTCCCCAGTCACACTCTTCACAGACACCCTGGCAGGCCCGCACACACACCTGCTTCCACAAACGCACACACTCATGGGACCCCACGCTTCTCACACACTCACATTCACACGTCCTCTCACACACTCAGCCTCTCTAATTCTCACATTCATATTTCCACACACTCCTATAGTCACACGCACACTGATGCTTACAACCCCCCAAACTCCTAAACACCTACTCTTCACTTTTACACTTACACACACGCTACTCATATTCACACTCTTCACCTCTTCACACGCTTGCTGATATACACATTCACATCATACACACCCTCCCGCACGCACTCATTCTCACGCTCACGCACGCTCACCCCCTCACTGTCTCACACGCTCTTGCGCACACACAGAATCGCACTCGGTTCCCCCGCCCTGCACTCACGCTCGCGCTTGCGCATCTGCCACGGCGAGGCCGCTGAGCGGAGCGTGAATGCCGCCGGCGTGCTTGGAGTTTGGGGGCTGTTGCTGATGGAACCGTTTTCAGGCTGTGGGTTCAATGAGATCTCTTAGAGCCGCTGCGTTTTCCAGTAAGAAATGCTAGGCAGGGACAGGGGGAGACCGAGACCCAGAGAGGGCGACAGACACAGGCAGGTGTAGGTTGCAGTTCTCCCGCGGTGGCAGCCAGAACGCCGGGAAGGGGCAAGGCACGCGGTGAGCGCGGCAAAATCTCAGAGCCTATTTACCCCCAACTAGGGATTGGCCTCGCGGACCTCTTGCAACTTCTGCCTCCCTCGGCTTCACCCAGACCTGGAGAGAGGAGTGACTGAGCACGGATTTCGGACAGCCCCTGGCAGAGCAGCCCTGTTCCCGTGCTCAGTCCCTGTGACCTACAGGACATAGCTCAGGAAGCTGTGGGTTAGGGTGAAAAGGGGGACAGGGTCAGCATTAGAAAGTCCTCAGTTTGAATTCTCCCTCTGCCATTTCTAAGCTGTGTGGCCTTGAACAAGTTGCATAACCTCTCTGAGCCTCATTTTTCCTATCTGTAAAATGAGGGATTACTCGTTCAATAAATACTTATTCCACTCCTAATATATGTCACCTCTGAGCTGGATGTTTTATATACACTGGCGAATAAACGAAACAGACCCAGTTTCTGCCCAGTGCAGCTTGCAGTCAACTGGGGGAGGTACTCAACCAGCACTGAAATAAACCTGCAGACATACATATTGATTATGAGGAAGGCTTTTGAAGTAAAAGAATAAGATTTTTTTACACCTGCCCAAATGTCTTTCAACACTTACTATGTTCTGGGAGCAAGTGAATAAAAACAGTCACATTCTCTATCTCATCCCAATTCCAGTCTGCCTTTTCCGGCATATGGGCCACATTAGACTGGCCTTTGTTATCTTTAATATATAGCAAAACCACATTAACCAAGGAGTGGACAATAGACAAGTGAGAAATAATAAAAGTACCTACCTCAGAGGGTCATTGCTAGAAATAAATGATGCATTAAAGGCTTAACTCATAGCTGGGCACATGGTAGGTGCTCCACTACTATATATAAAATAGATAACTAATAAGGACCTACTGGGTAGCACAGGGAACTCTACTCAATACTCTGTAATGACTTATATGGGAAAAGAATCTAAAAAAGAGTGGATATATATATATACACACATATATATATAACTGATTCACTTTGCTGTACACCTGAAACACAACATTGTAAATCGACTATACTCCAATAAAAATTGTTTCTAAAAAACATAGTAGGTGCTCAATAAATGCTAGATATTATTAGGAGACAGTATCGCCTAGTGCCTAAAACTTCAGGCTTCCGCATTCTACAGACAGGATCTGAATCCTGGCTGTGTCATCTCTAGCTCTGTGACCTCGGATAAGCCTTTGAATTTCCATAAGGCTCGGGATTCTCATCAGAGAAACAACCATAAAAATAGTGCTTTATCTGGTAGGGCAGTTATGCAAATTAAATGAGGTTTTGTGGGCAAAGGCTCCTGGTTAAGGGCAAGGCGCACAATGAGAGCTCGGGAAATGATGGCTATGAGGATTCTCATACCCTCCTGTTGCCTCCCCTGTAAAACAAGTCAACAAAGCTGGAAGGTTTCTCCAGGCCAAAGGAGCCTTGAAATTTGGAGCTCAGTCCCAAGTGGGGACTAGCAGGATGGAGCTCGAGGCCTTTGACGTGGATGGGGAACAGGAGGTGGCGAGGCTCTCCAGCCAGGCCCAGGTTGACGGTATGCCCAGAAACCGAGGGCCAGAGAAACGCCCGGATGGGTGGCTCTAGGGTGCGGACGCCAGGCTGCGGAGGAGCCTTTGCCGGGGGCGGAGAAGGGATTGGGCAGAGGCTCCGGCTCCCTGGTTACTCATTAGGAAACCCGGGGCTCTGGTACCTCAGTCCCAAGCCTCAGGACCCATGGAGCTGCAGGTCGCAGATAATAACAGAAACAAGAGACGCCACGGGCTCTTATCAAGCACCAGGCCAGGTGCTAGGCAGGGCTTAATTCTTCTACCCTCATTTATCTGGATTCGAGAGCTGTGTGCATTTTTCCTAGTTCGCAGATGCGGAAACTGAGCTTCCTCTACCAGTCTCCCTGGCCTCGCTTCAGTTTTTGCAGTTAGCCAAGAGAGACTCTTCTCGGCTTTTGTGCCCACCCTTCGGTGTCCCGACACATTCCCCATCCCCTCCCCCCAACCCCGTCCCAGGCCGAGGCTACCCGGTTGTCCGGCAGGTCACTTCAGCCTTCGGCTTTATCCACTCCCAGAGCCTTGAGGGCTTTACTTTCATATTCACGCGACTTTTGGGGATTCACCAGATCTGAGTTGATTTGTCGATTCTTTTGATGTACAGGAAGCACCCAGGGGGGCGGGTCTTGTGCAAGGGAACTCCCTGGCACCAAACTTGACATATAGTAGGCGCTCATTACACACTTTCAACAACTATCAATTGTTGAATGAGGCTCAGAGGGGTTATTATCTTGGATAAATGAGGGTAGAATTTATCTGTTATTTCTCAACTCTCACCACCTTCAAGACCACATAGAAAGTGACCCATGCTTTTTGTTTTTAAGTTGTGTTCTGGCCACACACCATTAAATCAAAATCTCTAGGGCATCCGTACTCTCCAGGAGATTTTTGTAGATGACCAAGGTTGAACACCAGAAAGGCCAGATTGCTAAAAATTATAAAGGTTCGCTCTCTTTTTAGTAACAATTTTTTTATATATAAAAAACTGTCTTGAATCCCATTACTAAGCAGTTATTTAGGCCCAGTGCTTTCAGCAAACTTAGGCCAAGGGAAGTGGAGAATTGGTGCTAATTCAGCCCTCCCCTTACACTCCCAGCTACCCGATTCTAACCCAAAACTACCAACTTTGAAAAACGTAGATTTTTTAAAAAATGGCAAGCGCCGAGAGACAACGGGAGAAGGAGGGCGGTGCAGCATTTGCTTCAATTATCCGGATAATTGTTCCCCACCTCAGACCATTGTTAGTAAAGTGAAACAGTATTCTACTGGATACAGTCTCGGCCTTTTCAGGCTTGCTCCCTGCAGCGCCTAGCGCACGCTGGGCACTGAGTTGGTGCTCAATAAATTTTATTCTGATGACAGAGAGGAGCTTTAAGGGTGGGGGAGGGATGCCTCGTTAGGCTTAAGGATTGGGGCTGGGCGAATATTAATTCAGGGGAGGGGGGAGCAGAAAGGCTGTGTGGTGGGGACGGGGTGCCATCAAAACTCTGCTCAGAGTCTGTTCCTGAGATTCTCAGCCAAGCTCCTCGCTTCTTTCCCAGAACCTTCCCCCCTTCCTCTCTGAGGGCCGAATTGAACTCTTGTGCCTGTGGTGAGCACAAAGGCGAATTCAGGTTTCTCAAAGGCCCGTCGGTTCTGAGTAAACACTGGGGAGAAGCAAGATCATTTCTCGGTAGTGGCTGAGCCCAAGGCCTGCAGCCTGCCCTCTCCATGGACCGGCCTCCCCCGACCATGGATTAAAAGTAACAGTACTGGGGCAGCTGAAGGGGAAGCCAGGACCTGAGTCCCTCACCGCTCAGCCAGCGCAGAAATGTGAGGGCTGACTCCCAACTGCCCCTCTTTCATCCCGACTCGCGCTTTTTCAAGAGGAGCTTGGGTTCTCTAAGAGTGTGTATTTGCTAATTGCAGCCTCAGCTTTAATTAGAGTCCTTTAACTCCCTCAAGCCCGTTTGTAGGTTACAGCCTTATCTGGGGACCCCCGTTTTCCACCCTGGCTACACATCCTGTGAACAATTGCCTCTCTGGCTCCTGAAAAGAGAGCGAGCCCCCATTTCTGCTGAATGCACGTCTTGGTTCATCCAAAGCTGGCGGGCTTTTGATGGCCACAATGCAAGTTACGCCCAAAGAGTGTCTCTTTGGTCATATCGACAACGCTTGGCTTCACGTTTGCAAGTTAAACGGGCAGAACCCCGGCTGAAACTCCCACGCCAGACGCCGGGACATTTCCCTCCACCCTGATCTGAGCAGAACTGGGGAATGGGTCTGAGCAGCGGGAGGAAAGAAGGGGGAGCGGGAAAACAGTCCTGATTCTCAGCCACCATCTAGAGGAAGGGAGGGGCTGGAGGGGAAGGACCATTTTCTCTGGTATTTTTCTCTCTTACTTAAATATTCTTTTCATTTTGCTTTGTTGGCAGCTTTACCCAAACAACAACAAAAATCAAACGAGAGCATTTTCTCCTTGTCTTCACCTAGGTAGCTGCTTTCCTCTAGCCCCTGAAAATGTGACTCCTTCATAAAATCAAAATTTATGATTATTCAAATGTTGGGGACTGTGAAAAAAGAGGAAGAAAGAGAGAAAATTAATATTGCAGCTGTTCTTCTGATTAATGAGAGATAATTGCTCATGAAAAGTCACCCCTGTGGCATTTTGTTGTCTCCTGGATCTTTGTTCTTTTCCACTATTATTGAGGACTTTCTTGAAGACTAAGCAGTTCTTTTCAATTTTTGGGTATTCAGAAAGGGTTGCCTGGTTACAGAGAATGGGGAAATCTCTGGCTATATCGGGTAAGATGTGCCACAGACAGCAATATCACAATGCCACTCAGAGAAAAGGATGGATACAAGTTAACGATGCGCTTTCAATAAAACATTCATAGACTTGTTCACGCTTTGATAATGACCTCATTAAAGGGAGCTGGGGGCAAGTAAGTCCTGTCTCCTGTTTGTGTTCGGCTAACAAAACCCAGCTTTGAGATCATTCATTGCTTTGGAAACTAATATGAAATCAATGTAAGAGGAGCAAATAAATCCAAGGCGGCCCCGCCAACTCCCGGCTGTCCCGCCCTGCTCGCGGCCTCCTCTGTTTGGGGCGGGAGAACCGTGTGGGCAAATGCTGCAACTGAGAGGGAAAAAATGGACTTGGGGTGGAGGGGGCGAAGCTTTAGGGGGAGCAGAGGGAGGGGCAGAGTAAGACTTCCAGCCGGAGAAGAACAGTAAGCACATCAATGGGTCAGAACGCTAGGGTTGCGGAATAAGTAAGGTTTAGTCCACGCCCTTTATTTCCCTGTTTTTGCCTGTGAAAAGAAACAGGAAGAGAGAGAAGGAAGAGGAAAATGTGCGGTTCAGATCCGGTGTGATCCCAGATGGGGGAAAGTACTGGGAGACTTTCTGAAAGGTATATCCAAGAATTCGAATCTCAGGGTTGGGCTGCGAGGAGACGGCTCATCCAGACTCAAGCTGGAGAGTCCAGAGGCAAGAAGGTGGTGCCTCTGAACTGCTTTGATTTTTTTTTCCTCAGTTGAGGGTAAGGGTGGGGTGTCCTGACTGGGCAAGGCTGGGGGATGGTGGGGACAATTTCTGTTACCTTCGCATTTGTGACATCATAAAAGACAAAGCAAAGCCATCTCTGTCATCCCCAGCAAAAGGGGGAAAAAAATCAAAGGATTCCCCCCCCCTTTAAAAGAGCTAATTTTCTCCTTGAATTATGAAAGTAATGGCTTAGGTAACAGCCTGTACTCTGTACCCAACTGCTTAATACCGAATAAATCCTTCCACGTGGCTCCCCGAGTCGTGGCAATTAGAGCTCATTATAGGCTCATAAGAGCTCTCATTTCAGGGATTACTTAATGGACGATGAAATTTTATCGGACAGAATCACTGAGAAATAAAATTGGGTGTTAGCGAGGGCACCATGGGGGCACGCCGATGGTGTGCCCAGGGTCCCTTTCTGCTCCGAATGGGTTGGAGGCGCTGCAGTCCTGGGGGAGGGCAGGTCTGGGCAGGGCCAGCCGCAAAGCTGTCCACAGGGTCATTGGGCAGGGGAACGATGGCAAGGCACACGGGGTTGGGAAGCTTCTGAAGACGGGGCTGGAGTGGAGGAAAGGGGGAGGGGGTGGGGAGAGAGACTGAGAGATCCAAAGAGAACTGAAGAGAAGAGTCTGAGAAAAGAGACTCCAATGTGGAACGTGACCCCAAAATACTTGCTCTTGGTGGGCTCAAGCAGTTAACCGAGTATCCTAATAGACAAATTTCTTGGTCGTGGTCTGCTTTCAGCCTCAGTCTGGCCCCAAGCCGCTACTCCCCTCGCAGCCCTAAGTAACCCTACGGGCCTCTCACTTTTCTCAAAATTCACCAGCACACCAACCGGAGGTTTCTGTAGGCAGACCTAAATCGAGTTAGATGCTCAAGCATCATAATTAGGATTCTCTAAAATAAAATGATCCTCACGTAAGCACAACTCCCAGCACATTAGCATAGAAGTTCTTCCCAAGAGCAGAACTAGAACCACTGCAGATCAAAGTGAATAGATACATATAAATATATATTATACAAAATTTTAAGTGAAATGTATATATACACTTGCAAAGTCAACAGGGAAATCACGTCACCTGTTTGGACAATTTAGGCCTATACAAACATCCTGCCATTAAGCACCTCCCAATGGTTGAGCTCCCAGTTTTCTTTCTGAGGCTGGAATGATTCGGGAACTTCCCGGATTCTCCCATTGTGAGCGAGGGCGGGCTGGGCCAGGCAGGCTGGGTTGAGGCTGAGCGCCTGTGATGGCTGCAGCAGCAAACCTTGTGGTACAAAAGTAGTTACAGCTGAGCTGCCCTGAGTTAAGCCCTGAGACTCCTTAATTGTTGTCACAAGATGTTGGATTAGCACATTTCTGGAATAGCTGTCTGTTTACACTCTGGAGACCCACCGTCCACTAACCGCTTTCTAATTGAATTCTAATCACATTCAAATAGCTCAATAACCAGCCTCAGCTGCAATTCATAAAACTTTAATTGCCATCCATAAATCCTGGGCTCCCCAGAGCGGGTCGTCCCTACAACCCAATTACACTTCTCTAGCAGGCAAGAGAGACGGTCACAGAGATGGAAAGGGGGAAGGAGAGAGGACAGAGAGACAGCCATGTCACCAGCTGAGAAGCTGATGCTCCCCTAGGATTTGGGCCCTTGGTTCTCACAGGTGGAGGGAGTCCCGTCCCCAAGTTTCTTAGCACCGTTGTTATCTCAGGCCTGAAGTTTGCTGTTTGGGGGAAAGGATTGGACTTGTAGCTGTTGCTCACCTTCCCTGCTCCAGCCAGATTTTCCACAAGGAAAAAGAAGAGAAAGCTGTCACTTCTGCAGCCTTGCTTCCCCAGAAAGATCAATAGCCCTTAGGTGGGCAGCCACCCTCTCTCACCAGCCACTGGTGCACCAGTCTTCCACCGCCACTCAGAAAGGTTTCCTTTACCAAGCCACTTCTCCCATCCTGAGGCAGGATTCACTGAGTGACTCAATTCCCTTCAAAACCTTTATGGGCTTTAAAAGGCGTGCATAGGGGAGAGAACTTCCTGGTTAGCTGCCTAAGCAGTAGATAGCAGGACTCAGAACGAAGGCTTCCCTCAACCCCTGCCCAGTCTCTAGAAGGGCCGGGATTTGGTCCTCTCCCCAAAGTCCTTGAGATGGAGTTTGTAGGATTGGTCTGCAAATGCAGCCGTGGGACCACTCGGAGAAAGACAAGAGCGTATCTTCAATGTCTCTCCTTGCCAAGGGGGGTGGTTTCAGGTTAGAAAGAGGCACAAGGAAGGGTCGTTGATCTGAGTGGCCCCAGAAGGCCCCAAGTGCAAAGGCATTTTAGAACTTCCCAAGCATCAGAATGAAAAGCTCCACTTCTGAGCTGGGAGGCCTCTCTGCTATGCCCCCCGGATCCCTCACCAGCCAACCACCTGAATGACCTTGGCCAGTTCCAAAAGCTAGGGGACTCTGTGTGAGTGTGTGAGTGTGTGTGTGTGTGTGTGTGTGTGTGTGTGTGTGTGTGTCCGTCCGTGTCCCAAGCTGCGCTCCGGGACTGGGTCCCTGCCAGTCCACCGCCACACAATCCTGTTCTAAACCGTAGGCTTCACACTATGCCGTGACTTATCCGCGGCTGGCACAGAAGAGCAAGGAGCACTAGGCATTCCTATTAGAAAGGCCTCAAAGTCCCCACCTGGTGCGATCTGTGACCGGAAGCGAGGAAGAGTTGGGCCGGGGCCCAGGCTAGGGAGAGGGGTGGGATGGAGGATGCAGCTCTGTGATTTCTCGGGAAAGCGTGGAGAAAGAAGGGGAGGAGGCCGGCCTCCCCGCGAAATTAACAAAACCTACACTTTGCAAAGTCTCCCCCATCCCCCTCCTCCAAATTCTTCCCCGCCGCGCACCCGCCCCTCCTCGCCGCTTCTGTTGTGACTCGGGCAGCCTATCCCGAGGGTGGGGAGCTGCTGAGGAGCCTGAGCCGAGCGGTACTCCGCAGCATCACGTGTCGGGGTGGGGGCTATAAAATCCCGGAGCCTGGGCGTCGGGCGGGGGACGTGAGGACCAGCCCTCTCCAGGGACCCCTTTGTTCGCAGCCCAGACGCCGACACCTCCGCGTCCCCAAGGGCTTGACCGCCTGCGTTCGCGCCGCGCCCGGGGCAGAGCTCAGGACAGGAGAGGGGAGGGGGCGCCACGGCCGGCCGGGCCCTCCAGCCACCCACCCCTCGCGACATGTCGCGCTCCTTCTATGTCGACTCGCTCATCATCAAGGACTCCTCACGGCCCGCGCCCTCGCTTCCTGAGCCGCACCCCGGGCCAGATTTCTTCATCCCGCTGGGCATGCCATCCCCGTTGGTGATGTCCGTGTCCGGGACGGGCTGCCCGTCCCGCAAGAGCGGTGCGTTCTGCGTTTGCCCGCTCTGTGTCACTTCGCACCTGCACTCCCCTCGGGGGCCCGCGAGCTCCAACTGCGGGAGCGCAGGGACCGGGAGTGCCGGGGCCGGGAGTGGCGGGGCGGCGGCAGCCGCCGGGGCGTTGCCCCTGCTCAAGAGTCAGTTCTCTTCGGGTCCTGGGGACGCACAATTTTGCCCGCGTGTGAGCCACGCGCACCATCACCACCACCCTCCGCAGCACCACCATCACCACCACCAGCCCCAGCAGCCCGGCGCTGCAGCGGCGGCGGCTGCGGCGGCGGCGGCGGCGGCGGCCGCGGCGGCCTTGGGGCACCCGCAGCACCACGCACCTGTCTGCACCGCCACCACCTACAACGTGGCGGACCCGCGGAGATTCCACTGCCTCACCATGGGTAGGGCCGGGTTTCTGGGCACCTGCGCGCTGTGCCTTGCCGGCTCCCGGGAGCAAACTTTCCGCCTTCAGTGGATGAAGTGGGAGCCTGGGGGAGGGATAGGGAGGGAGGAGGGGCTTTTAGTATAACTGTGGAGTCGTCCCCAGAAGTTCCACGAAGGTGGGAGTTAGCCTTCTCAGCCTCTCCAAGCAGCCTGGTGAGCTTCACTCCCGGTATCTGGTGCCCGAGTCTTGCATAACATCGGGGCCTTTAGGACTTCGAACTTGAGGGCTGAGAAATCGGAGGTTAACTGACTGAGGTCCGGGGTGGGTGTATTTGTATTTAAGTGTGGCATTCCGGCGTCGAGGCTGGCTGGGTTTCGTTGCTTTGGGCTAAGCCTGCCTGCCTTTCCGCTAGGCTTGAAGGGAGACGACCGGACAATGCAACCCCTCCCCCGCCCCCCACTTTAATCCTCTGACTTTACGTCCCGAACATCAAAGGCCTTCACTTGCTTTGGGCGTCCCTGTCCTTCCCGGTTAAGTAACGATGTGTCTTGAAATGAGAAAGAGTGAGAGATGGATACAGGTATTTAGTTGAGCTTCACGGGTGAGTCCCTGCGAGGCATCCTTTCCAAGGGATGGCACGTGGGGTGGGAGCGCCTCCCCACACCCACCCCCGAGAATTACCTCTCTGCCCTCTCTTGGCCCGTCTGCAGGGGGTTCGGAGGCCAGCCAGGTACCCAATGGCAAGAGGATGAGGACGGCGTTCACTAGCACGCAGCTCCTGGAGCTGGAGCGGGAATTCTCTTCCAATATGTACTTGTCTCGACTCCGGAGGATCGAGATCGCCACGTACCTGAACCTGTCAGAGAAGCAGGTGAAAATCTGGTTTCAGAACCGCAGGGTGAAGCATAAGAAGGAAGGGAAGGGCACACAGAGGAACAGCCACACGGGCTGCAAGTGCGTCGGCAGCCAGGCGCACTACGCGCGCTCAGAGGATGAGGACTCCTTGTCGCCGGTCTCGGCCAACGATGACAAGGAGATTTCCCCATTATGAGGGAGGGCTGCCCCACCTCTCCCTACACGCTCCCGTAATCCCCCCCCCCACACACACACACAACGCGACGCGGCAGGCACCCAGGGGCCAAAATCCTTGGCCTTTCGGTTGTTCTGCCTGGAGAAGGTGGAGACAGGTATTCCCGGGGGCTTACATGACGGGCCTGTCACTTCCGTCTCCTACTTGATCTATTTGTTTGGGACTCCACTCGCAGTTATAGATCATTTTTTTAAAATGTAAATAATCTAGATTCAACTAAGTCTCGTCATATAACAAAGAAAAAAGGGTTGGTTTAAGTTTAAAACTGTATGTGGGTTTTTGAAAGCGCATGTCATTTCCCTTTCCCTGTCTTTCAGAACCTGATAAGAACACGGGGTTTCTTGATTCTTTTTGTTTTGTTTTGTTTTTAATGAAAGTATTGAATTGCAAATAACTTAGAAAATTAAACCCTGTAGGTCTTGCTTTCTGAAAATTTGCCTGGGGAGAGTTTAAAATCCAAGTCACTGGAAGTCTCCTTGTGAATAGTTTTATATAAAATTTATATTTATATTTATTTAAATAAATGAAACAAAATCAAGGTTTTAAATTTGTGATGTTTGCTTTCTCCATCTTCCCCCGTCTTTCTCTCCCCCTTATGGACAGGGAATAAAAGTGTCTGAGAATTTAGAGCAAAGTAATGACTATAACTTGGTAATGTGGGTCTCTTGGTTGAGGGAGTTTGTGGCTCTATAGGATTTCTGTGTCACTGAAACTTCTGCCAAGAAGACACCTTCCATCATGATGCTGCCTACCAGGTAGTACTCCCCATTCTTAAAATAGCTCAATTCCTCACAATTGACAGGATACATCACTCCATTTAGAGTGACACTGACAATTAATGACAGGCAAACCTTTAAATTTATTTAGCAGGAGAGGGTGAAAATCCCTTACCTAGTATTTATTTTCTGTATCAGTCCCTCCTCCCTTTCTTTCCTTCTTCATCTCTCTCAGTACTAAAACCTGAATTATGTAAAGGAATCTGAATAGTAGGAATTGTTTTAGGAAGGGCAACAATTCATCAAACAGGTTTGAAGCAAACACATGCAAAGTTACAAATGATGCTACAAGTGACTAGAAACAATACCGTTTTTTCCGAGTTTGTCTAGCTAAGAAATTAGCTGGTTTCCACCACTGCTGAGAAAACAAAAGTTCAGGAATAGGGAATTATTTTGTCCAAAGACTTACATTCTCACTTTTCCAAAATAGCTCACAGGTGCCTTCGGACTTCTGGTTTTTTTCTCTGGTCTCCCTAACTTTAACCTAAATTAGTTCCTTTCTAGTCCCTCTCTTCCCACCACCTTGCAGAGTGCATTCGCGCAATCCTGGCCCTGGAGAAGACTTACTTTGGCTTTGCCCTCAGCAAGGCAACCTGGCTCTCTCTTCAGCACAGCCAGGTTCTGTTCTTTAAGGGAGAGAGTGAAGCTGGAAACATGGAAACTAGGAGATCTCATTCCCTGCAATCTCATTCCCTGCAAGCTGAGTTCCACAAACACCCGCTGGGGTTGTTTTTGATTATTTTCTCTAAAGATGCCACCTAAAAAGTCCAAGCCATAGGAACTGTTTACAACACACATACTCACACTTCTTTAGGTCTGATTTACTTTAGGTCTGTAGGAACTGAAACCTCACCAGGTGGGGCTGGGCTCTAGTATGGGTTTCCCCGCCCAGACACTCCCTCACTCTCACTCCCTCTCTCTCTCTCTCTCTCTCTCTCTCTCTCTCTCTGATCTCTCCTCTCTCTCTCTCTCTCTCTCTCTCTCACACACACACACACACACACACACACACACACACACTCCTGAGGCCCGTCGTCATCTCTCATTCTGGTGCTGGCCAGGGCAGGCAGGGGAGAGGAGAGGCTGGACGGTGCGTACTGAATGGGGAGCTGCCGCCGCTTTGTGCAGTGACCTGGGCCCGATCCTGCGCAGCAGTCACAGGCATCTGACTCGCTCCTGGCCCGGGCCTGGGAGGCTCAGGCTCTGGATTGCCCTCTCTCTTTCACACACAAGCCAAGCTTTGGGCCCCCTCACCCTGCCCACCGCGAAGGAGGAGGGGCGCTGACCCACTGCCTTTTCCAAAGATTCCGTCTCCCTCCTTCCCAATAAACAGGCGTCTCCGGGCACCGGTACAGGGCTGGGAGGAAGGGAGTTTCGTAGCGCAAAAAACTGGCAGCTAAGGAAGAATTCCTTCACAGGAAATAACAAGAAGGCCAAAGAGCCCCGGCCGCACCTCTTTGCGCTCCTGCCCAAAGCGAAGCCTCATCTGAGAGGTGGACAGGCAACGCCGTCCCCTACCCATCCACTCTCAGCCCGGCCTCTCTGTCGTCCCGCACTCGGGCCTGGCCCTCCCCAAGTCCCTGCCCAGTAGGGACCAGAGCATCTGCACTTCTCCTCGCTACCCGCACCCAGGCCCTGCGCCCAGAGTGCTGAGCCGCCCGCTTGCCACACCGATGCTGCACTCGCCCAGCTCTACGACCCGGCAACGGAGACGCGGGGCCAGCCCTCCGTGCCTGGTTTGGGGTTGGCTGCTTGGTACCTTTCCTTCCTGTCTTCAGGGATATTCCTTAGGGAAGAGAGGAGAAACAGTGAATCCTGCACCAGAGGCAAAAAGATTCAGGCAAAGACGCTGGACATTCTCCAAAGAAACGTTCTCCGGTGAATCTTCTTGTCACTTTCAGAGTGAACCATGAAGTCTCCTTGTCTCCTATTTTACACGTCCCCAACGCCCGCCCCCCCCAAAAAAAATCAGTTGATGTTTTTGAAGATTGGGAATAAGGTTTTGGGAATCTGTCTGATTTTAAAGGCCTACAGTTTCATCTTAGGGTAAGAACACCTAAGCCAACACTCAGATGTACAAATATTCTGTTAAACAATCTTGATATCAAACACTCTAAGAGAAGTGTCCCCAGATTTATTAAAAGAGGAATGTTTAAGATGTGTGGAGTCACGCTTGACTATTTCTATCTGGGAAGCACTAGATGCTAGTTTTTCAATACGCCCCACTTGAAACACAGAACTCTGTTCCTCCAAAACATGGCCTCTTAGGGGCCTATAACCACATGATGGAAAGAGAGAAAGAGAATAAAAATGAGAATTAAAAATCAGGACCTTGCTCCATTAGGAGAAAAGAAGTGAGCAGCAGGAACCATTAGCATGGATGAATCCACCTCTTTAAACAGGAAAAGAGCTGGGGGCTGGGGAGGATGGACAGCAGGAAGAATAACCTCCTGCCATTGTGCCCTGACCCAGTCCAGAATTCCCAGCAAAGAGGAGGAGCAGAGACCTTTCCCCTTCACCCTCCCACTCAGTGACCAAACCAAGCCCAAGGCCAAGGGTCTAACAATGACGGTGGCACACAGCAAGGCTTTTTTTTTTTTTGGCGGTACGCGGGCCTCCCACTGCTGTGGCCTCTCCTGTTGCGGAGCACAGGCTCCGGACGCGCAGGCTCAGTGGCCATGGCTCACAGGCCCGGCCATGGCTCACAGGCCCAGCCACTCCGCGGCATGTGGGATCTCCCCAGACCGGGGCACGAACCGGTGTCCCCTGCATCGGCAGGTGGACTCTCAACCACTGCGCCACCAGGGAAGCCCCAGCAAGGCTTCTTGATTGCAAACCATGCCCAGGGCAGAAAGGACCCAGCAGCCCATCCCTGGGGTGTTCATGGCCCCAGGTGATAGAGACACTGGTGATGGTAGATCCCACCTCCTCTCCTAATTCTGAAGTGGCCATCATAGTTTACTGCCCCCTCCCAACCCCCCACCATATCCCCCCCAAGGATATCCATAGATATTTTAGGAGAAACAAAAAGTTGGGGCTGTGAAGTCTTTGACTTTCTGGCTTCCTCCTCCCTCCCCTCACCCCCACTCCTCACCACTGCTGCCCAGTTACATCTAATCAGGATTAGAAATGCAGTTTGCTTGGCCCACCCTGACTGTGGTCAGGGAATTGCCAGAAGGGTGATTGTTCTAACTCAAAGTGGTCACAGAGGGCAACAGGGTCTGTGTGTGTATGTGCATGTACACAAGTGTGTGTGGACTCTTGGTGGTGTTAATGTATGTGGGAAGAAGAGAGTTATTTTCACTAGAATTTTTTTTCTTATTTTTTTGCTTCGCACTTCTATCTTTCGTGCAGTTTCCACTCATTTTTCATGGCACTGCTTGGGAGATTTCTTTGAGGGAGGCAGGAAGAGGCTCAGAGTTGGGCTAGGGGAAGGAGCAAAAGGCTGAACCTCAGGGAAGACTGTAGTGAGCTCTGGGTAAGATCTCAGGTCCAGGCTTAAGGGTGTAAGAGAGAGGGAGAATGACACTTCCAATAGAACCTGTTTGCTAGAGGAAATTGGGTTTAAAGGAGCAATCACTGCTTTAAAAGGAGCTCCTCCCATCCTCTCCAAACACAGCCTAAAGCTGTCCTAGACATGAATGCAGCTCAGTGCATCAAAGCAATTGTTCCTATTTTCATTATTCACAGGGAATCTTTGAATGTACCTGTTAAGGTGACAGACCTCTTAAAAGGGAACATTTTTTTCCATGCAATTAAATGGTGCATTTACTAGGCTTCTATTAACATAATTTAATATAAATCTATTTTATAAATCTTTAGGCTCACATTACCGAAAACTGAGCATCTCTGAAAAAAAAATACCTATGTCTCTTCCCTAAATTAGATGGAATAGAATCCAAAAACTTGCTATTCTAAGCCAGCTGGAAATATTAAAAGTAGAAGAATTTTTTGTATTATCTTTTGTTAATGGTGGAGGGATGAAGAAAAGCGTCAGCTTGTCTCACAGAAGATGAGGGCTTCTCACCCAAGGGCCTGGCACTTGGAGTGGTTAACACAGGCTAGAACTGGAACAGGAGGTTAAAGAGATCTCTTAGGAACAGAGATGAATCAGAGCTCAGATGAAAAAACAACAGCCAACCCTGACTCATATGTGGAAGCAAGTTTCTTCTGTTTGGGGAGAGAAAAATCCAAAGCCTGTGAGCTCTCACAGTCCCATAAGCTATTCTACATGGAGGTAGATATCCTTGTCTGTTCCCATAGCTGGACTCCTTGTTCTCAAGTGCACCCTCCAAAAGCTTGGGCATCCCATTGTCTCTGAAAAGGTGTTTTGTCTGCCCTTATGTTGATGTCGCTGCCTGCCCTTCTGCATCAGGCATTGCATTTCTTCAAGCAGAGCCCTATGTTTTCCTGAACCCTTGTCCTACCTTTGTTGAGTCTTCCAAATCCTAAACCCAGGAAGGCCCCAGGGGCTCCTCTGAGTGAATCCTGACAGATCGGAAGTGTGTGCTGTGTGCTTAGGAAAGTAACTAGTTTCAGATTAATGAAGCAGTGACAATTTCAATCTGCTTAAAGGCGGAGGTTGGCACTGCCCAGGCCTGAGCGTGGGGAGCTCGCCAGGCTGGGCTTTATATTGTCCGCTTTTCTGAAGAGCAGACAAAGATGGATAGAGAGACATTGAAAAGCAGGGGGCGTATTTCAAACAGCCCCATAAAGAGGGCTGTCACTTTAAGACAAGAACCATAGTGCTTTGATGACTTTGTATTAGCTGCCCCATTTCAAATAAGGAACTCAAGTCTCTAGTGAGAGGGAGGAAAAAGAAGACTGTGAGAGGGAGAGGGAGAGGGAGAAGGAGGGGGGTGGAGGGAGAGAGGGAGAGAGAGAGAGAGAGAGAACAGAGAATGTGGTGATATTTAGCCTGTGTGAGCACTGCAGCGGGACTAATTCTTAGGCAACTATTTGGTTTCTGAAGTTCAGGGAGAAACAACCCACAGCAGGTGCAGAGAAAAAAGGCAGGTGGGAGCTGCTCCTTATGGGAAAGAGCTCCCTGCCCCGTGCGCAGCAGCCGGCTCCGAGGAGTTAAAGCCAGCTTGGCCTCAGTTGGCTGGGAAGGGCTGGAGAGGGATGCACAGCTCTACCGGCCCCAGGCCGCTGAGGATTATAATGGAAATTTTTGAGAGCTTGAAAGAGAAATAATAGGAAGGAGGGGGACGGCAGGCTTTTGGAGTCCACCTTCACAAAGCCTAATTTAAATTGTTTGGGGTCAAGCAGCAGCAAGCCACCTCCCCCCTTTCCTCCTTAATTAATTAATGACCACGATTAATTATTAGGGTCTTGCATCTCAAGACTTCAAATCACCTCCCCCCCCGGGGTGATGAGTTGCTTGAGCCAGGCACGTGGTTCTAACTTGAGAAGAAAGTTGAAAGTTGGCAGTGTAGTCTGTGTCTCTATTATCTGCTTCCCTCTAGGTCTCTGCCTCTGCTTTTTTTCTGTCTCTCCTACTCTTCCTGCCTTGGTGTGTCTCTGTCTCTGTCTCTCTAATCTTTCCCCTCTTTGTTCTCCAGGCTGATCTCCCCATCCTCCTCCAATATCCCTTGGCCCTGGCTCAACCCTCCCAACTCTAGGACCCCAGCTGTCCCGGGAGAGGGGAGGATGCCCATGAGGCCCTCACCCAGGGCACCGGCCAGCAGCTCCGAATCTCACCGCGTCCTCAGTGGCGGGAAGTGAGTGGGCAGCAGTGTTCACCGGCTGGATCAGGAGTTATTGACAGTTTAGATTTTTTTTTCCTGCCAAAGAAATCTTTTTTTTTTTTTTTTTTTTTTTTTAAGGGACCGGAGGACCGGGAGCGGGAAAGCGCTTCGGCTTTGAAGGCCGGCGGAAGGGCTCCCCCGACGGTGGCGCTGGAGGAAGAAGCGTGTAGTCAGTTTCATTAGGCACTATTTGAACCTTGCAACCTGTGGTAATTTCTGGGGCAAGCTGAAGAGGGGGGATTATGTAGGAGGGACACAAGGAAATTAGCGAACGGTTAATTTAACTCGTTTTCTGCTAGAGTTTTCGATACATTCCTAATTGACTGAGGGGCAGGTGAAGCTCCCGCCCCATGCAGGCTCATTCACGGTGGGAATAAATGGTTCTTTTTCAACTCACACTGCTCACAATATATCATCAGGGAAAAGACATGCAATGAATATGTTGATTTTTTTATTATTATTAATGGACTTACACCCTGCCACGCAGGTGTGAGGGTAAAAACCTATACTGCAATGAGATAAGATTAACAATGGAATTAGAATTTTATTAGCTTTATATGTCACATAGACCTGGATCCGAACTGTCAAAACAAGCAACAAGAAAAGATATTCTGAAGGCAGCCCTGCCACTCAACCAGGAGAAATGGAACAGCGCCGATCCAAATCACGATCAGCTCCAGTTCCTTCAGTACCTCCCTTGGGCCTTCTGCCAGAGGCAAGAGGCGGGAGGGCCTCGCTTAGGTGAACGCCTCGGTTCCCGACCCGCAGGTAGTAGCTGAAAACACCACTTGAGCTCGGAGGCCTGGCCTAGAGCAGGCCCCAGCCCAGGGTAGGGGGCCCGTGATGACCCGAGGCTGCCGAGAGGTCAGCGGAGGGGCCGGGCCACCGCGGCCTGCGGGCCGCAGGCTTCGCATCCTCTAAATCAGCTGCAGGCGCTGGCCGCGACCCGAGGGAATGGAGAAGAGTCGGAATGCGGGACTGGAGGTGGAGTGGGGCGTCCCTTGAAAGCCGCACTGAGTTTTGTTACCCGGGGGCCACTGCTACCTGGGTCTCGCAGGCGCAGAGGTGCCCTATGCAAATGGTTCACTATTAGGCGAGAAAGAAATACTTCAAATGGCCCTTTGTAACCTTCTATAGAAAATCGAGGTACTCTGCATGACAAAGCACAATTAAGCTTTCTATTCAGGAGTTCTGCAGCTGGTAGCCCATTGGGAAAGTGGGAGGAAACGCGAATATATTAATAGTGTGGCAAAAGTTTTTTGTGTGCGTGTCCTTTTCTGGGTCGGGGCTGGGGAGGGGCGGTGGGTGGACCCAGAGGGGAAGGAAGCTCCGCCTTGGATCCTTGCCACCTGTCCAACCTCGTCTCTGCCCAAGTGGAGAGCCCTGCTTGTCTGGCAGCCCGGACATTCTGAATGGTCTCGGCGACCCCCGCGAGCAGACCAGGGCTGGGCGGACCCTGCAGGCACCAGCACCTGGACGGGACGGGACGCCTGCCCCAGCCTAGCCTCCTCGTTCCCGGAAAGCTGAGCTGAGACCCGGCGCCCGGCTGTCCTTGGTCCCCCGCGCAGGAGGGAGGCTCCCAGACCAAGTGCTTCGCCCAGACGCCAGGGTGGGTGGTGCACCCGGGAGCACAGCAGGAGGATGTTGGAGCTGGGAAAGAGACACGGGAAGAGCAGAGCCGGATTTTCCGTTCAGCTCTAATTTTCTCCCATAGTTGAGGTTCACTTCCTAATCGTTCACTTTTACAGACCTCGAGGAGAATTTCTTCCTTCTTAGTAAAGAAGGGCTCTTAACCAACTGTGCTGGTTATTCTCCATATGCCGGTCTAGATCCATCTCCACCTTCCTCTGGCCTCGTGGTTGCCAGAAGACACTGGCCACTGTGGATTGTACTACATCTTCTATTAACTGCATCACCTGCAGTCTCTTGCCTCTGGCTTGCATTTGGGTTTGGTGAATGAGTGGCACTGCAAATAACCGAACAACCTGATGAGAGAATCTGAGGTACACTGATTGTTTCTGGGGATGTTGCATTGTCCCAGTTCTGGCAGTTGCTGCTCCTTTCCAGAAATTCCCTTTCTCTCTGAGAGCCTCTCTTCCAAGGCTCCAGCTCTCAGTCAGGCTCCTCCTGCACCTTCATGGAAAAAGGTGAAAATGCCTTCTGGCTTCTACTAGTCCCCTCTACTAGTCCCATCAAATTCTTGTTGGTTCTCTCAGCCCGGCACACATCTCTGCAAGTAGTCATTTTGTTGAAAACTTTCTTTAAAAATCCCCACTCGGGCTTCCCTGGTGGCGCAGTGGTTGAGAGTCCGCCTGCTGATGCAGGGGACACGGGTTCGTGCCCTGGTCCGGGAAGATCCCACATGCCGCGGAGCAGCTGGGCCCGTGAGCCATGGCCGCTGAGCCTGCGCGTCCGGAGCCTGTGCTCCGCAACGGGAGAGGCCACAACAATGAGAGGCCCGCGTACCGCAAAAAAAAAAAAAAAAAAAAAAAAAAAAAAAAAAATCCCCGCTCAGATCAGTTGCCGAGTGGCTGACCAGCCATGTTATGCTTGAGCCAGTCTCTTCTGTAACAGTCAGGTCAACTGTCTCCTCACTTTTGCTGGGATGTCTCCCATGAGAGAAGTTGTCCCAGCCCATTCCATTTTCAACAGCTTTGACCACTAGGAATACTTACTTGTGTTGTATCTTCCTTTGTAATTTCTATCCATGAGTTCTACCTAGTTCTTCCCTCATGGACTTCTAGGTGTCTGCCTTCTTCCCTATTCTCAACTGTGATGTCCTTGATGACAGCAACTGCATCTGTCATCTCTGCATCCTCAGCACTCATCACAATACCTAGTACATAGTAGATGCCCAGTAAACTAGCTAGATCAATGCATCATTCTGCTTCCAAGACTCCACAAGTTGCCTCAAACATGGAGGCTAGAAACAACTATACTTCATTGTAGCTGTATATAAATATATGTAATAAACATATATTCCCTGGTGGCACAGTGGTGAAGAATCCGCCTGCCAATGCAGGGGACACGGGTTTGAGCCCTGGTCCGGGAAGATCCCACGTGCCACGAAGCAACTAAGCCCGTGCGCTACTACTACTGAGCCTGTGCTCTAGAGCCCGTGCACCACAACTACTGAGCCTGCGTGCTGCAACTACTGAAGCCCGCGCGCCTATAGCCCGTGCTCCACAACAAGAGAAGCCACCGCAATGAGGAGCCTGCGCACCGCAACAAAGAGAAGTCCCCGCTCACTGCAACTAGAGAAAGCCTGTGTGCAGCAACGAAGACCCAATGCAGCCAAAAATTAAAATAAATAAAATAAAATTTTAAAAATGTATATATACATAGGCTAAATATCCTATGTATAGAATAAATATCCTATATAGAGGATAATTATAGATAGGATATAGAGAAGGTTCTGGAATCAGTCTGCATGCTCTATCATTTACTAGCAGTGTGACCTTGAGCAACCCACTTAACCTCTCTAACTTCTATTTTCCTCATTTGTAAAATGGGGATAATTAATAGTACTTCCCTCATAGGGTGATGACGACTAAATAAGGAAATATACATGAAGATATACAGATATTTAGTTAACTCAGATAAGGTCTAACTGAAAAAGTAACTTTTAAATAAAGACCTGAAGAGAATACGAAGAACTGACCCTGTGCTTGCTGGGTCAAGAGAATTCTAGTGGTAAAGAATTCCAAGCAAAGGCCAAGGTGTGAAGATGCCTGAAATAGTTGGGAAACAGTGAAGAGGCAGAGTGACTAGAGTACAGTGAGTGAGTGTGTGTGAGGGGGGAAGAGGGATGATGGGGTAGGGCTTGTAGGTCAGAGTAAGGGCTTTGGCTTTTATTTTTAGTTAACTGGGAAGCTCTTGCGGGATTTTGAGCAGAGAAGTGATATGCTGTAACTTATGACTAATCTGGATGAATTTGGCTGCTATGTTGAGAGAAGCCAGGAAGATAAGATACTATTAAATACAGCCAGGTAAGAGATGACACTGGCCTGGACCAGGGTGGAAGTAATGGGAGTGGGGAGAAGTGTTGAATTCTTGGGTTTGATTTGGTAGAGTTGCCAGGATTTGCTAACAAACTGAAACTGAGGAGTAAGAGTAAGAAAAGGATGACCTTTTCTTAAGAGTAAGAAAAGGATGACCTTGTCATCAAGGATGACACCAAGGTCTTTATCCCAAGCATTGAAAAGAAAAATGTTGCCGTTAAGAAGACTATAGGGGACTTCCCTGGTGGCACAGTGGTTAAGAATCCACCTGCCAATGCAGGAGACACGGGTTCGAGCCCTGGTCCAGGAAGATCCCACATGCCGCAGAGCAACTAAGCCTGTGCGCCACAACTACTGAGCCCGCGAGCCACAACTACTGAGCCGATGTGCCACAACTACTGAAGCCTGCACGCCTAGAGCCCGTGCTCTGCAGAAAGAGAAGCCACCGCAATGAGAAGCCCACACACCGCAACGAAGAGTAGCCCCCACTCGCCGCAACTAGAGAAAGTCCGCGTGCAGCAACAAAGACCCAATGCAGCCAAAAATAAATAAATAATAAATAAATAAATTTATTTATTTAAAAAAAAGAAGACTGTAGGAGGAGCAATTTTAGTATATATTAAGTTTGAGATGACAATTACACATCAAAGTGGGGATATCATGAAGGCAATTGAAAAAATAATTCTGAAGTGAGAGCAAGCCTCGAAAAGTAAATAAAGGAGTCATGAATGTAACGATGGTATTAAAATCATGTGACAAGGTGAGTGCATAAGGGAGTGGTACATAGTAAAAGGGGAAGGAACCCAAGGACTTAGCACTGGAGAACTCTAAAATTTAAAAGCATTGAAAACAAGTCTTGGAGATGAGAAAGAATGAACATAGAGGAAAACAATGAGGTGAGTAGTATGACTGACCCACCATATGGCCTGGAGAGAATTTCCTGAACTCAGGGAGGGTAACCCAAGCAAAGGCCAGCAGTCTCCCTGAGTTGAGGAGACAGAATTGAGAAGTAGAGGAAACCAAGGTGCCTAGAATTCATAGGACACAGTACTTATTCAATAGCAAACTGCTCAGAACGAAAGCTCTAGAAATCTACAGAGGTTTCCCCTCTAGTTTTCAGCTGAGTATTCATCAGTACTTACACATGAAGAACCTACCTGGGGCTAGAGAAAGAACACCACAAAGAAGCAGGCTGAAAAATTTATGACCTCACACATGCCTGGTAAGACTTTGTGTCCTCTCTGGCCAGAAAGAAAAGACCTCCTAACATACACGGGGCTTTTCATTCAAATAGACTACTCAGAAAGGTATTGCCTCAGTGGTAGAGCAAAATTAGCTCTAAAGACTACTCAGGCTCCACCTAACAAAGTTTAAAAGCAAGCTTCAAAAGGATCAAACTGTTTCCAAGTAACCTAACTGCATCCAAAACAGCTCAAAAATATTTAAAGGAATTAAAAAAAAACTCTAGCATCCTAGAAGGTATAATTCATAATAATAAATTATGAGGTATGCAATCAAAACACACCGGGCATGAAAAGAAGCAGCAAAGTATGACAATGAGAAGAAAAATCAATCAATATAAAGACACAGAAATGACACATATGGTAGAATTCTGACAAAGACTTTCAAACAATTATTATATTTTTAAATCCCCTCCATTTATTCATGAAGGCAGAGGAAAGTATGAACATAATAAGGAGAGATCTGCAAGTTATTTAAAAAAAAAAAGATCTGAATCAATTAAGAAATACAGTGTGTGAGATGAAAAACACCAGATGTGATTAACGACAGTTAGACACTGCAAATAAAAGATTAGTGACCTTACATGATGCAGAGCAACTAAGCCCATGAGCCACAACTACTGATCCTGTGCTCTAGAGCCCGCGAGACACAACTACTGAGCCCGTGTGCCACAACTACTGAAGCCCCGCGCCTAGAGCCCATGCTCCACAACAAGAGAAGCCACCACAATGAGAAGCCCGTGCACCACAACGAAGAGTAGCCCCTGCTCGACACAACTAGAGAAAGCCCGCGCAGCAACAGAGACCCAACACAGCCAAAGATAAAAATTTTTTAAATTAAAAAAGAGTTTGCATGCTACAACTAAGACCCAGCACAACCCAGTAAATAAATATTTTAAAAAAAGATTAGTGACCTTAAAGACATAGCCATAGAAACTATCCAAAACAAAATATAGTGAGATAAGAGACTGAAAAGAAAAGAATAGAGCATCAGTGAGCTGTAACACAACATTGAGTGACCTATACACAAATGTTCCTGGAGTTCCAGAAGGAGAAGAAAGACAGATGAAGGGACAGAGAAATCACTGCCAATTTTTTTTCAAATTTGATGTAAACTATAAACCTACATATCCAAGGAGTTCAACAAACTCCAAACAGCAGAAACATGTGCCCCAAGGCACATCATAATTATAATGATAAGAAGAAAATCTTAAAACCATCTAGAGAAAAAAGATACTATGTGCAAAAGAACAAAGATGAGGATGATAGTAGATTTGTCATCAGAAAGAATGCAAGCCAGGGACTTCCCTGGCGATCCACTGGTTAAGACTCCCTGCCTGCTTCCACTGCAGGGAGCACAGGTTCGCATGCCACAAGGCCAAAAAAAAAAAAAAGCAAGCCAGAAGACAGTGACTTCTGTCTTTAAACTACTGAAAGAATAAAACAGTCAATCAGAATTCTAAACTCAGCAAAAATAGTAATTTTTTTCTTTGGTTGCCTATGCTTTTGGCACTATATGCAAAAAATCATTGCCAAATCCAATGTTATGGAGCTTTCCTCCCACGTTTTTTTCTAAGAGTTTTACAGTTTAAGCTCCTATGTTTGGGTCTTTAATCCATTTTGAGTTTATTTATTTTAAAAATAATTTTTTTGGAGTATAATTGCTCTACAATCATGTGTTATCTTCTGCTTTACAACAAAATGAATCAGCCATACACACACATATGTTCCCACATCTCTTCCCTCCTGTGTCTCCCTCCCTCCCACCCTCCCTATCCCACCCCTCCAGGCGGTCACAAAGCACCGAGCTGACGTTTGGTAGTGTATATATGTCCATGCCTCTCTCTCGCTTTGTCACAGCTTACCCTTCCCCCTCCCCGTATCCTCAAGTCCATTCTCTAGTAGGTCTGTGTCTTTATTCCTGTTTTACCCATAGGTTCTTCATGACATTTTTTTTCTTAAATTCCATACATATGTGTTAGCATACAGTATTTGTCTCTCTCTTTCTGACTTACTTCACTCTGTATGACAGACTCTAGGTCTATCCACCTCATTACAAATAGCTCAATTTCATTTCTTTTTATGGCTGAGTAATATTCCATTGTATATATGTGCCACATCTTCTTTATCCATTCATCCGATGATGGGCACTTAGGTTGTTTCCATCTCCGGGCTATTGTAAATAGAGCTGCAATGAACATTTTGGTACATTACTCTTTTTGAATTATGGTTTTCTCAGGGTATATGCCCAGTAGTGGGATTGCTGGGTCATATGGTAGTTCTATTTGTAGTTTTTTAAGGAACCTCCATACTGTTCTCCACAGTGGCTGTATCAATTTACATTCCCACCAACAGTGCAAGAGGGTTCCCTTTTCTGCACACTCTCTCCAGCATTTATTGTTTCTAGATTTTTTGATGATGGCCATTCTGACTGGTGTGAGATGATATCTCATTGTAGTTTTGATTTGCATTTCTCTAATGATTGAAAGTTTAATTTTTTTTTTTTTTTTCAGTATGCGGGCCTCTCACTGTTGTGGCCTCTCCCGTTGCGGAGCAGAGGCTCCGGACGCGCAGGCTCAGCGGCCATGGCTCACGGGCCCAGCTGCTCCGCGGCATGTGGGATCTTCCCGGACCGGGGCACGAACCTGTGTCCCCTGCATCGGCAGGCGGACTCTCAACCACTGCGCCACCAGGGAAGCCCAGAAAGTTTAATTTTTATGATTTTAATGATTGAAAGTTTTAATGATTGAAAGTTTTAATGATTGTAAGTTTTAATGATTGAAAGTTTTAATTGAAAAAACACATCTCATGGGCTTCCCTGGTGGGAAGGGAAGAGGTTAAGAATCTGGGAAGAGGTTAAGAATCTGCCTGCCAATGCAGGGGACACAGGTTTGTGCCCTGGTCCAGGAAGATCCCACATGCTTTGGAGCAACTAAATCCGTGTGCAATAACTACTGAGCCTGCGCTCTAGAGCCTGCGAGCCACAACTACCGAAGCTCACACGCCACAACTACTGAAGCCCGCACGCCTAGAGCCCGTGCTCCACAACAAGAGAAGCCACCACAATGAGAAGCCCGCGCACCACAATGAAGAATATCTCCCGCTCACCTCAACTAGAGAAAGCCTGTGTGCAGCAACGAAGACCCAACACAGCCAAAAATAATTAAATAAATTTATTAAAAAAAAAAGAAAAAACACATCTCATAGAATGTACTCTTAACTATTTTAAAGTATGCAGTTCAGTAGTGTAAAATATATTTGCATTATTGTGAAACAGATCTCCAGAATTTTTTGTCTTGCAGAACTTGGTAACCACCATTCAACTTTCTATTTCAGTGAATTTGACTACTTTAGACAACTCATGTGAGTGGAATCACAGAGTATTGTTGTTTTGTGTCTGGCTTATTTCACGGGGCATAATGATTTCTAGGTTCATCCATGTTGTAGCATGTGACCGCACTTCCTTTTTTAAAAGGTTGCATAGTATTTCATTGTGCTTATATACCACATTTTATTTCATCCATTGATGGACATTTGGGTTGCTTCCACATCTTTGCTATTGTGAATAGTACTGCTATGAATGTGGGTGTAAAAATATCTCTTTGAGATCCTGCTTTCAATTATTTTGGATTATACCCAGGAGTGGGATGCTGGATCATACGGTAGTTCTATTTTTAATTTTTTGAGGAACCACTGTACTGTTTTCTGTAATGGTTGTACCATTTTACAGTCCCACCAACAATGCACAAGGTCCAACTTCTCCACATCCCTGCCAACACTTGTTAGTTTCGGTGGCTTTTTTTTTTTTTGGTAGTAGCTATCATAATAGTGTAAAGTAATATCTCAGTGTGATTTTGATTTGCATTTCTCTGGTGATTAGTAATGTTGAGCATCTTTTCATATTCTTTTTTTTTTTTCCATATTCTTTTTGGCCATTTGTATATCTTCTTTGGAGAAGTATCTACTCAAGTCCTTTGACCATTTATTTTCTAATTGGGCTATTTGATTTTTTAGTTGTTTAGTTGTAGGAGTTCTTTATATATTCTGGATATTAACCCCTTATCAGATATATGATTTGTAAATATTTTCTCCCATTCCTTAGGTTGTCTTTCACTCTGTTGATTCTGTCCTTTGATGCACAAAAGTTTTAAAATCTGATTTGTCCCATCTGTATTTTTTTCTTTTGTTGCTTGTGCTTTTGGTGTCGTATCCAAGAAATCATTGCCAAATTCAATGTCATGAAGATTTTCCTCTATGGTTTCCTCTAGGAGTTTTATATTTTTAGGTCATACATTTAGGTCTTTATTCCATTTAGAGTTAATGTTTGTTTATGGTGTAAGGTAAGGGTTTAACTTTGTTCTTTTGCATATGAATATCCAGTTTTCTGAACTGGATATCCTGTTGAAGAGACTATCCTTTCCCCATTGAATATTCTTGGCACCCTTGTTGAAAATCATTTGAAATTTGTTTCTGGGTCATCTATTTTATTCCACTGGTCTATATGTCTGTCTGTATGCCACTACCACTCTTCTGAGTACCATAGATTTGTAGTTGTTTTGCAATCAGGAAGTGTGAGACCTCCAACTTTATTTTTCACTTTCAATATTGTTTTCGCTATCTGGGTCTATTTATATGAATTCTAGGATAAATTTTCTGTTTCTGTAAAAAACATCATTGGGATTTTGATAGGGGTCACATTGAATCTGTAGATTGTTTTGATTAGTATAGACATCTTAACAATACTAAGTCTTCCAATCCAGGAACATGGGATGTTGCTCCATTTATTTGTATTGTTAATTTCTTTCAGCAACATTTTGTAGTTTGCAGTACACAAGCTTTTTGGGAGGCTGTGTTAAACAGCAAAATCACCAATCCTGCTTGAATTCCCTGGAGATTCAGTGGTTAGGACTCCACGCTTTCACTGTGGAGTCCCTGATGGGGGACTCAGTCCCTGGTGGGGGAACTAAGATCCCACAAGCCACATGTTACAGCCAAAAAAAAAAAGTTTAAAATAAATAAATAAATAAATAGATAAGGATTATGTTAGTAAATGTGAAAGTGCAGCTCAAAGAGTCCAAAAACGTATCTTTAAAGAAATCATGTTTTTTTAAATGCCTGGAAATACAGTCGCCCAAATATTGAGATAATGCTTACTGAGATCGAGTTTTAGAAATGTGAATTAATACGTGTAAAACTGCTTTCTAAAACAGTAAAGAACTACAAAACTAATTGCAAAGAATAAGAATAATTACAAAATAGTTTCGGCTCTTATGACCTGTCCGGAATGATTAGTCTAAAAGACACCAGAAGAAAAATTGTTCTTTTTTTAACCGAAGTATAGTTGATATACAATGTTGTGTTAATTTCTGCTGTACAGCAAAGTGATTGTTACACATACATATACATTATTTTTTATATTCTTTTCCATTATGGTTTATCACAGATATTGAATATAGTTCCCTGTGCTGTACAGTAGGACTTTGATGTTTATCCATTCTATATATAATAGTTTGCATCTGCCAATCCTCAAATCCCAGTCCATCCCTCCCCCACCCCCTTGACAACCACAAGTCTGTTCTCTATGTCTGTGAGTCTGTTTCTGTTTCATAGATAAGTTCATTTGTGTCATATTTTAGATTCCACATATAAGGATATCGTACGGTATTTGTCTTTCTCTTTCTGACTTACTTCACTTAGTGTGATAATCTCTAGGTCCATCCATGTTGCTGCAAATGGCATTATTTCATTCTTTTTTATGGTTGAGTAGTATTCCACTGTATATATGTATCACATCTTCTTTATGCATTCATCTGTTGATGGACATTTAGGTTGTTTTCATGTCTTGGCTACTGTGAATAGTGCTGCTATGAACATAGGGGTGCATGTATCTTTTCGAATTATAGTTTTGTCCAGATGTACACCCAGGAGTGGGATTGCTGGATCATATGGCAACTTCATCTTTAGTTTTTTGAGCAACCTCCACACTGTTTCCCACAGTGGCTGCACCAACTTACATTCCCACAAATACTGTAGAAGGGTTCCCTTTTCTCTACACCCTCCCCAGCACTTGTTATTTGTGGACTCTTTAATGATGGCCATTCTGACCAGTGTGAGGTGGTACCTCATTGTATTTTTGATTTGCATTTCTCTAATAATTAGTGATTTTGAGCATCTTTTCATGTGCCTGTTGGCCATCAGTATGTCTTCTTTGGAGAAATGTCTGTTTAGGTCTTCTTCCCATTTTCTGATTGGGTTGTTTTTGTTTTGTTTTGTTTTGTTTTGTTTTGTGGCCTCTCCTGTTGCGGAGCACAGGCTCCTGACGCGCAGGCTCAGCGGCCATGGCTCACAGGCCCAGCCGCTCCATGGCATGTGGGATCATCCCGGACCGGGGCACGAACCCGTGTCCCTTGCATCGGCAGGCGGACTCTCAACCACTGCGCCACCAGAGAAGCCCGGGTTGTTTGTTTTTTGAGTGTTAAGTTGTATGAGCTGTTTGTATATTTTGGAAATTAAGCCCTTGTCAGTCTCATTATTTGCAAATAGAAAAATTGTTATTTGATTAGGTTTTGAGTAGCATAAGAACTAGTTCACATTCAGAATGCATTCTTGGTCAGTGTCAGGATTACTTTTAATAACTATTTTTGAATTTAAGCTTCCTTCTCCAGGGCATATGGAGACATTCAGGACATGGATATATACAAAATGCTTGAATGTTTTTGTTTTTTAAAAACACTTTCCTCCATGTTTTAAGCTTTATAGCACCAATTTCTTTTTAATTGTTTTGATTTCCTAGGCTTTCTTTATGAAGTTGAAGTTGGTAAATCTCTTTCTCAATAGCCCAAAGTACACTGGATCAGGTCTGATCTTAGAAATAGCCATGTCTTAGCCAAAATTCCTTTCTAAACTTCTGTGCCTAATAAAAAAATTTTAGTATGCTAGAAACAGAAAGAAATTGTTTAACATTAATAAACATTTGTCAGAAACTAATGGCAAATGTCTTACTAATTTGTGAAACTGTCACACTATCCCCATTAAAATAGGGAACAAGAAAATCTGCCCACTCTAATCATTTTACTTAATGATCT
Organism: Grampus griseus; assembly: GCF_964374135.1. Classification (NCBI taxonomy): domain Eukaryota; kingdom Metazoa; phylum Chordata; class Mammalia; order Artiodactyla; family Delphinidae; genus Grampus; species Grampus griseus. Next base: position 70,854,000 of record NC_138997.1, on the reverse strand, counting down.
TTTTGTTGGTTCTAGCAAGCTGTAAGGAAAGAAATGAATCAAGAGCTATCTGTGTGGGACTTCTCTGGTGGTGCAGTGGTTAAGAATCTGCCTGCCAATGCAGGGAACACGGGTTCAAGCCCTGGTCGGGGAAGATCCCACATGCCCGAGCAACTAAGCCCATGCGCCACAACTACTGAGCCTGCACCCTAGAGCCCACGAACCACAACTGCTGAGCCCACGTGCCACAAGTACTGGCCTGCCTGCTGCAACTACTGAAACCCGTGCACCTAGAGCCAGTGCTCCACAACGAGAAGCCACTGCAGTAAGAAGCCCATGCACCACAACGAAGAGTAACCCCCGCTTGCTGCAACTAGAGAAAGCCTGTGCGCAGCAACGAAAACCCAACATAGCCACAAAAAAAAAGAAAAGAAAAAAAAGAAAATAGCTGGGGCTTCCCTGGTGGCTCAGTGGTTGAGAGTCCGCCTGCCGATGCAGGGGACACGGGTTCGTGCCCCGGTCCGGGAACATCCCACATGCCGCGGAGCGGCTGGGCCCGTGAGCGATGGCCGCTGAGCCTGCGCGTCCGGAGCCTGTGCTCCGCAAGGGTAGAGGCCACAACAGTGAGAGGCCCACGTACCGCCAAAAAAAAAAAAAAAAAAAAGAAAATAGCTAATTGCATATTATAATTTATATTAGAATATAAATATACAACATAATACAATGTAATTAATTGTATTATTGATTTATATTTTATTAATTATATAATATAGTATAATTATATGTAATAATGATATATTATGTTTATTATATATGTGTGTACGTATACACACACACACACACACACACACATACACATAAAGAGCTAAACTGTTACTCAGAAACATAGGAAAGGTTTCTAAACTTTTGAACTTATGAAGTTCAGCAGCCCAATAGCATTTCTCAAAAAATCCTATTCAATACGCAGAGTATGTACTTTCAGTCTACTGAGAAATTCACAAACCTGTAGGAAATTGTACACATGAAACCTAAATCACAGGAAGTACACAGTCACAATGTGTAAAATGTGTAGCTTAAAAGATTATACATTTTATTTTAATTGTTCTTTGGGAAATAGTTCACTCTCAATAATGTATGAATTTTTGTTTTAATCTGTCAGCTTCTGAGGAAGGGAGTGTAAGAGGACATAGTTTTTAAAGTGTATTATATAACCCCTAGAAATTTTTGATCATAGGGCTTAAAAACAGACCATATTTATAGAACTGAAATGCAGAATTAAAAAAAATAAAAGTGGTTTATGTGGGCCTAAGTGGATTTTGAATTTACAGACTATTTTGTTCTTTAATAGAAGTTGAATTTAAAAATGAAGAAACAGAATACTATCTTTTTTCTTTGTATTGCTTTTGAAGCAATCAAATGAAATTGTATCTTCCTCAGACCTCTCCTAAAGCTATATATACAATTTTATAGGCTGTATTTGAAAATAAGCCTCACTTTCAATATTATCAAGAACTCCAAAGCTTTCCCCCTTCTTTGAGATGGAACTGGTGCATGAAAAGAGTGCTGAACTAGAAGATAAGGGCCTACCTGGGTTTTAGCTCTGACTCCTTTTTTCTATGAGCTGTGTGCCAATTGTTTAACCTCTCTGATCTGTAAAGAAATCTGTTTTCTTTATCTGTAAAGTTGAGAGTGGTGGAGATTAAATGAGATAACATATGTACAGTGTTTGCAAGCTATAAAACACTGCAAACATTGAATTATGAGGCAGTTTTTCCAAATCCTAATAGCTGTGAGAAGAATGAAAATAGAAGACAAAATTTTTACATTATCTGTTTTATGCAATGAACAGGAAGATGGCCAGTATGGTGAAGGACGTCGAGCTCTTAGTCTTCAGAGGTGTGGTTGAAGGAACCAAGGCTATTAATCTGAAGAGCCAAATACTCAGGGTGTAGGGAAGAATTAGTATTTATAGCCTGCCTCGTGGAAGTCCTGCTGTAGTATTTGCCTTTCAACAGCATCATATTTTTTTAATGTTTCATCCAGACATGAGTTATCACCTCTCCTCACCCATTTTCCTCTCATCATAACATTCCCTTAATCTAAAACTCAGAAAAGGCAAATGAGCTTCAGATGAGCTCTTCGCTGACTTCCCTGTGCTTATAGAATCCTTTCAATCCAGAAGAGGGGTAGGTAGCATTTGGACGTAGTCTCGAAACAAAAGTCAACACGCATATCGTGGGGGAAATCTGAAGAAAATGGAAATGCAACAGGAGGACAACAGACAGAAGTTTAACCTTTGAGGCACATGTGGACTGGAAGGTATTGAGTGGCAGGTCTGGATGTCCAGAAGGCGATGCCTCACCACAAGAGATATGGGAAGCTGATGTCTACTTAGAAAATTGCTCAGGAATGCACAAATTAAGATTGATGTTTGGAGCTCCAATTTCCATACTTCCTATTGTTTCTCTTTTCTCATAATAACCATTCTCTCTTTCTACCTCTTTTATTCAATCAAGTAAGACATAGAGAGTTTAATGAGTTTTGATTTTTCCCAGTCAGGAAGACCTGTCAATATTTCATAGGTAAGCAGAAAGAGGCAGTAAAAGAGCCCTATTAAAATGTTTTAGTCACTTCTGAAGATCCAAAGACAGGTTCTATTTTGCAAAGCTTTATTCTCTTTTTATGAATTCCTCTCTCTGCTGATTTGTTTTTTGTGATTACTCAGAGATCAAGCAGCTCATACAATGTATGTGAGTCAGATTTATTGAGACAGCAGGGTAGCCTGTTGGCTTGTCTTTTTTTTTTTTTTTTTTGCGGTACATGGGCCCCTCACCGCTGTGGCCTCTATCGTTGCGGAGCACAGGCTCCGGACACGCAGGCTCAGCGGCCATGGCTCACGGGCCCAGCCGCTCCATGGCATGTGGGATCTTCCCAGACCGGGGCACGAACCCGTGTCCCCTGCATCGGCAGGCGGACTCTCAACCACTGCGCCACCAGGGAAGCCCTTGGCTTGTCTTCATAGCTGCCAAGCTGCAATTAAATTGCCAAAAATTTTCAGCTGGCTACCTATTTACAGTATAACCAAGTGGTTGCTGGTATCAAACTATTTGTGAATACAGGATTTTTGCACATTTCTTTGGCTAAAACGGCATCATTAAAAAAAAGGAAACCTACAAAATAGTTGAGGTTTTCTCAGAGACATGAAGATTTAATTTGGGTTGTGATTTTTTGGCATAATAAAGAGTGAAGCAAAGTTTGTGAGAGATTTGAGCTATTTCATTGTGTTAATCAACAGCTATGTATATGATTATAGTAACATCACCATCTCGATGGCTGTGGCTTACACTAAACAGAAAATACTACATTTAATTTGTATAATTAAGAGTTTGCTGTTCTGAGTGCTCCTTTTTAAAAAGAAATTATTTTTTTCAGCTTTATTAAAGTATAATTGACAAAACTGCCTATACTTAAAGTGAGCAACGTGATGATTTCCTCCTTCTTTCATCTATTTATACTCACAAGTGTACCAGGGAAAGGCTTTGCTCTGAATGCAGTGGGGTAGATGTGAACAACTGGGTGAGTGAATTGTTATCTTGTCTACATGTTCTAAATTGAGTAACTATGGTTCCTAGTCCTCACAGCCAGTGGTGAGAAAGCCATCCTCAGTTATGTTTTGAAGAATTTCCCCCTCTTCTTTGGGTCTTCTAAAAATCCAGGTTGGAGGAGTGGTCTCTTCCCTGTCTAGCAAATGGGGAGAGGCCAAGGCTTTAGCTGAAAGTGTTGGGCTTCATGGCTGCAGCTGTTTTCTGCTCCGTGATTCTGCTACCCAGACCAGTTCCTCCTGTCTGTTGGACACAAATGCTTTGGGCAGGCTCAGAGACACCACTCCTGTGGACCTCTCCACTCTGCCTCAGCCACAGTGACCCTCACTGCTGTTCCCAAGGCTGGGATGGTCAAGGAACACCTTACTGAGATGTAGTCATTAAAATATGTCCTGGGACTTCCCTGGTGGCACAGTGGTTAAGCATCCACCTGCCAATGCAGGCAACACGGGTTCGAGCTCTGGTCCGGGAAGATCTCACATGTCAGGAGCAACTAAGCCGGTGAGCCACAACTACTGAGTCTGCACTCTAGAGCCCGCGATCCACAACTACTGAGCCTGCGTGCCACAACTACTGAAGCCCTCGCGCCTAGAGCCTGTGCTCCACAACAAGAGAAGCCACCGCAGTGAGAAGCCTGCGCACCGCAACGAAGAGCAGCCCCCGCTCACCACAACTAGAGAAAGCCCATGTGCAGCAACGAAGACCCAACGCAGCCATAAATTAATTAATTAATTAAAGGTTAAAAAAAAAAAAAAGAATATGTCCTGAAGGAGGTCTGATAGAAAAGCATTCCAGGCAGGGGGTAGAGCCAGAGGCCATGAGGCAGGAGCTTGCCCGGAGTGTTTGAAGAGCAGCAAGGAGGCCAGGGTGGGCACATTAGAGAAGTGCTGGGGTCGGGGGAGTAGTAAAGGTGAGATCAGAGCAGTGTAGGGCCCTGGAGGCCACTGTAAGGACTTCAGTGTTTATTCTGAGTAAGATGGGGAACCACTGAAGTGTTTTGAGGATCAGTCTGGCCGTGTGGAGAACAGCTTGTTTGGCTTCCTAATGTCCACTTCCAATCTTGCCTCCACACACCTGTTTGGGGATTGTAGCACTTGTATTGTGCACAGAGGACTGTTTCCGTTGGATGCTGCTTCAGTTATATTCCTTGTAACTATGCCTCAAATGATGTGTCACTTGGAAAGTGAATGAAGATGGCACTACTGATTCACCTACCGATCAGTCAAATAAACATACAGTTATAAACTTTGGAAAGTTTCTATCAAGAAAAACCAAATGACTGAGAGCCCAGAATTGCCAGCAACCATCAGGCTACCAGGAGCTGGGAGAGGCAACAAATGATTCCTCCCTCAAGACTTTGGAGGGAGCAAGATCCTGCCAACACCTTTCAGATTTCTGGCCTCCAGAAGTGTGATTCTCTCTCTCTCTCTCTCTCTCTCTCTGTGTGTGTGTGTCTCTCACGCACACACACACACAGACACACACACAAAGTGTGATGCTTTGACAGTATACGATGGGAAAAGAGACCTTGGGTTAATACTGTGTGGAAGTACCTTTGAACAAGATCTGAAAGATGTGAGGAGTTAAACACTGTGAATGGGGACAGGAGAGTAGGTTTTGCAGATAGAACAGTATATATAAAGGCTCTAGAAAGGGAGAAGCAAGGTGTATTCCATTAAATGAAGGAAGGTCAGTGTGGGGAACACCAGGGTGGGGAGAGTGACAGGAGTTGAGTATGAAGTACACCATGTAAGCAATTTTGGTTTTAAGATTTGGACTTAACTCTTTGAACACTATCTTAGTCTATTCAGGCTGCTATAACAAAAATACCACAGACGGGCTTATAAACAACCAAAATTTATTTCTCATGGTTCTGGAGGCTGGAAATCTGAGATCAGGGTGTTGGCATGCTCATGTGAGGGTCCTCTTCTGGGTTGCGGACTTCTTGTATCCTCACAGGGCGGAAGGGGCCAGGGACTCTCTGGGGCCTCTTTCAAAAGAATATTAATTCCATTTATGAGAGTTTTACTCTCATGACCTAACCACTTCCCAAAGATCCTACCTGCTAATTACCATCACCTTGGGAGTTAAGATTTCAACATATGAATTTTGGGGTTGGGGGCCACAAACATTCAGACAATAACAGTCACTAAATCTGTGAGCATGTTTCCTGATCGACTGACATAAACAAAGAGATTATGGACCAAACCATATTAGGGGGTATCTCATGGTTGGTTTATCAGCCAATAGATTTTGGGCTTTTTCTTATCCTGGCAGTACCTAGACTTTCCTTTGGGGAACCCACTCTTCCTCACTGGAGTAGTCAGTGCTTTGGGTAGCATGGACCCTACTTCTAGTTCTAAGGGTAGGCTTCGATTGTCATAAGTCAATCAATGTTTTTTTTGAAACTTCAAGGAGGTCCCTGGTAAGTGTCATCTCTTCTCTGCCTTGTTTTTTTTTTTTTTTTCTGCCTTGGTTTTGAACAACTTGAAAAACAAAGCAAAGAGTAAATATGATGGTCCCAAATAGCACTTTTATTGTCATAGAGGCATTTGTCTCATGTCTGCTAACCAAGTGGACTTACTAATACTCAACCCCAAATGATGCAACTCAGGCCATGATGGACTTTGACAGGTCCAGCAACACAGAATAACAAAAGAGAACTTCTGATTTTTGAGGGGAAGTCTACTCCCAAAAGGAAGGCAGAGCTGAGTAGAGTGTTCTCAGTCTTTATAAAATTACCATATGAGATGAGTGGATCCGTCTTCCCAGAAGCAGAGAGAGACTGGAGTTACATTAATTGAAGCAACATCAGGAGTGGGAAAGAAGCATTCTCCATAACAAGCACCATTTCATCCCTCTTGTGACAGTGATTGTTTTAGGAAGGATAGTAACCCAGGCTTAGGCCAATCAACCCATAGAAGTTCCATAGCTTCCAATGGCAGTTTTTACAGAAATATGACAAACAATATTAAAATTTGTATGGAACTACAGAGGATCCTGAATAGCCAAAGCAATATTGAGAAAGAACAAAGCTGGAGGCATCACTGATTTCAAGCTATATTACAAAGCTATAGTAATCAAAATGATATGGTATTGGCATAAAAACAGACAAATAGATCAATGGAACAGAACAGAGTGTCTAGAAATAAGCCATGCATATATGGTTAATTACTTTACAACAAAGGAGCCAAGAATATACACTGGGGAAAGGATAGTCTCTTCAACAAATGGTGTTGGGAAAACTGGACAGCCACATGCAAAAGAATGAAACTGGACCACAATCTTAAACTATACACAAAAGTTAACTCAAAATAGGTTAAAGGCTTGCATGTCAGACCTGAAACTGTAAAACTCTTAGAAAAAAACACAGCGGATAAGCTCCTTGACATTAGTCTTTGCACTGATTTTTTGGATTTGACACCAAAGCAAAAGCAACAAAAGCAAAAATAAATAAGGAGTACCACATCAAGCTAAAAAGCTCTGCACAGCAAAGGAAACAATCAACAAAATGCAAAGATAACCTACCAAATGTGAGAAAATATTTGCAAATCATATAACTGATAAGGGGTTAATATCCAAAATATATAAAGAACTCATACAACACAATAGCATAAAACTAAACAATCCACTTTAAAAATGGGCAGAGGATCTGAATAGACCTTTCTTCCAAAGAAGACAAACAGATGACCAACAGGTACATTGTAAAAGGTACACTGAAATTATACCTTTTAATGGACCAACAGGTACATTAATTAAAAAGGTGCTCAAACCACTAGTCATCAGGGAAATGCAAATCAAAATCACAATAAGATATCACCTCACACCTTTAGAATGGCTATTATCAAAAAGAGAAGAAATAACAAGCATGGGACAGGATGTGGAGAAAAGGAGAACTTCGTGTACTGCTGGTGGGAATGGAAATTGGTGCAGCCACTATGGAAAATAATACGGCAATTCCTCAAAAAATTAAAAATGGAACTACCATATGATCTAGCAATTCCCCTCCTGGGTATTTCTCTGAAAAAAAAATGAGAACACTAACTTGAAAAGATATTTGCACTCCCATGTACATTGCTGCATTATTTACAAGAGCCAAGGTATGGAAACAAGCTAACTGTCCATGGATGGATGTGTGGATACAGGTTGATACACATACACACATACACACACACACACACACACACACACAGAGGAATATTATTCAGCCATGAAGAAGAAGGAAATCCAACCAGTTGGGACCACATGGATGGACCTTGAGGGCATTATGCTAACTGAAATAAGTCAGACAGAGAAAGAAAAATACCTATGATCTCACTTACAAGTAGAATCTAAAATAAACAAACAACAAAAACACAACAATAACAATTGAGCTCCAAGATAAAATAACACATTGGTGGTTGCTAGAGGTGAGGAATGGGGTGGTGAGCAAAATGGGTCAAAATGTATAAACTTCCAGTTATAAAATAAATATAAACTTGGGAATGTAATGTACAGCATGGTGACTATAGTTAATAATATTGTATTGCATATTTGAAAGTTGCTAAGACAGTAAATCTTTAAAAAGTTCTCATCACAACAAATTTTGTAACTATATATGGTGACAGGTGTTGACTTATGGTTATGATTTTGCATATATACAAATATCAAATCATTCTGCTGTACACCTGTAACTAATATAATGTTAAATGTCAAATATACCTCTATTTTAAAAAAGAAGAAGAAAGAAATTCTTTAGCCTCATAGATTGGTCAGGATTGCACCAATCAGAGGGAGGTGCAAGGGTTTGCTACTGAAGAGGGGCCTCTAGAGAGAAGACCTCTGTAATCACTTTGCTTCCATGAGGGATGTAAGCCTGAGAATGAGCTGTGAAAATCAGAGAAATACAAAGTTGGAACCCTGATCAAAATTAGTCTGAAATGTTCCCTGGGCTTTTTCAGTTACATAAGTCAATAAATTATCTTTATCATTTAAGTCAGTTTGAATTAGATTTTCTGTTACTACAATACAACCCAAATTATCCTAATCAATACACATATATCTCAACTCTTTTTTCAAAAACTCAAATCTCATCACCTCTAAGTTTTCTATAATTGACCCTCTTGTTGACACTTGTTTTCTGACAGTTCAGCATTACCTAGTGTATACTATAATTTTTGCACCTACTTATAACATTATTAGTGTTTTCATCATATATTCTTTTATTATTTTTTTCTTTCAATCTATTTGCATCCTTATATTTAAAGTGTGTTTCTTATGAACAGCATATAGTTGGGTCTTTGTTTTGTTAAAATCTAGTCTGACAATTTCTACTGCAGTGTTAGGCCATTTATATTGAATTAGCAACTGGTATGATTGGTTCAATCGTTGCTATTTTGTTTTTTAAATCTCATCTGTGGAGTTCCCTGGTGGTCTAGTGCAGGGGTCCCCAACCCCTGGGCTGAGGACCGTACTGGTCCACGGCCTACTAGGAAATGGGCTGCATAGCAGGAGGTGAGCGGCAGGCAAGTGAGCAAAGCTTCATCTGCCGCTCCCCATCACTCGCATTACCGCCTGAACCATCCCCCCCCATCCCCCCAGTCCGTGGAAAAATTGTCTTCCACGAAACCGGTCCCTCGTGCCAAAACTGTTGGGGACCACCAGCCTAGTGGTTAGGATTTGGCACTTTCACTGCCATGGCCTGGGTTCAGACCCTGGTCAAGGAACTGAGATCCACGCAGCATGGCCAAAAAAACCAGAAACCAAAACCCACCCCACCCCCCAAAAAAACCCCAAAAAACAACCCTCCTTGTTCTTTGTTCTTCTTTTTCTACCTTTTAAAAAATAATTATTTCATTTTATTTCCCCTATTGGCTTTCTAGTAATACCTCTTGGCATTTTGTTTTTAGTGGTTACTAAAGTTTGCAATACTCATCCTTAACTTATCCTTATTACACTATTGCATAAGCAATGTAAGAACCTTACTATAGTATAGTTCCACTTCTTACCCTTCTGCCATTGTGCTATTGTTTTTATGTATTTTTCTCATCTATTATAACACATTTCATTATATTTGCTTTTAACAGTCAATAGTCTTCTAAAGAAAAAAATTAAAAATATACTTTATATTTGTTCATATCTGTGCCCTTTCTGATGGCCTTCATTATTTTCTACAGATCCAGGCTTCTATCTGGAGTCATTTCCCTTCAGCATGAAAAACTTTCTTTAGTGTTTCTCCATAGTGCAGGTTTTCAAGGGACAAATTCTCTGTTTCTGTTTTTATTTTGCTCTCACTTTAAAAGGATTTTTCACAGGGTATAGAATTCTAGCTTGACAGGTTTTTGGGTTTGTTGATGCTGTTGTTGTTTTCCAGATGTCATTCTATTGTTTTCTGGCTTCCATTTTTTTTCTGATGAGAAGTCAACCAACATTCATAGTTCTGTCTTCATAAACATCATTGCTCCTTTGGCCCAACCTGGCTGCTTTTAATATGTGTCTAGGTATAATTTTCTTTTTATTTATCTAGCTTAGTGTTTACTAAGATTCTTGGATATACGGGTTGATTTATTTCACCAATTTTGGAAAATTCTTGGCTGTTATCTCTTCAAATATTTCTTTTGCCCCAGTCTCTCCTCTATTCTTAGATTCCAGCTACATATATGCTAGATTACTAAATATTGTCCCATAGGTTTCTGACTCTTTGTTCTGTTTTTCTTTTTCCCTCAATATTTTATTCTTTATTCAGTTTGTATAATTCCTTTTGACCTATCTTGGGGTTCACTAATTCCTTTGTTCTGTGATATATGTCTGTCATTAAGCTCATCCAATGAATTCTGCATTTTAGATATTGTATTTTTTCTTTTTAGAGTTTTCATTTTTCTGCTGAAATTCTCCATCTATTTGCTCATTTTGTTTATCTTTTATCCAAATATTCTAACATATTTGTAATAGTTATTTTAAAATTCTTGTCTGCTAATTCTAACACCTGGGTTACCTGTGGGTAATATTTTTCTCGATTATGAGTCATATTTTCTTCCTTTTTCACATATCTTGTCACTTTTTAGACACTTTGTGTGTATTTGTTTACAACTAATATTTGCTCCCAGAAAAGGCAATCCCCTTTCCTCTATCAGGAAGCTAGGTTAAGAGGCTGATTTCTTCAGTCTAATCAAAGTTTGGGGTTGCCTCTTCAGTTAGTTTCAGTTCAATTCACCTCTGATACTAAATACCTTTTTAAAAATTGAGGTATATTGACATACAACATTATATTAGCTTCAGGCGTACAACATAATGATTTGATATTTGCATACACTGCAAAATGATCACTACAATAAGTCTAGTTAACATCTGTCACCATACATAGTTATAGTTCTTTTTTCTCTTGTGGTATTAAATATCTTGAGCATGATCAGTCCTTCTTCTTCTTCTCCTTTTCCTGAAAGAATCCTGAAATTCAGATCCTTCTGTAAAATTTCCCAATATTTCATTTTAGCAAATAATTCGAAATTCTTTTAAAGTGTAGTACAGTCCTAACAAGATATCTGTTAGGTTAATTCAGCCCATGGGCCACCAGTTCTGTCTGCAATGTGGTCCAACTTCCCCATATTAGATAAAAAAGCTAAGGTCCAAAGCACTTAACCTTAGATCAGCAAAGACGACTTTCTGAAGTAAAAATTTAAAAAAAAAAATTTAATTCTTAGAAGTTAAAATTTTAAAAATTTGGTTGCCGGTTTATTATGAGGCCTTTTCATCAGAGATTTTGCAGATATAAAATATAAAAACTATTCATCCAACCACATGTGGCACAGTGGATTAGCTTTGCAGGGGAGTTATTTTAAGTGTAGATTTTCCACTGTGAAGACAATATATTAATAGTAGTTCCAGATAGTTAAGGAGAGATAAATAAAACTCTCAAATATACCAGTTTTTAACCCACAGCCATATATCCATTTTGCCTTGTATTCCCTGAGAAACATAACTATTTTGCCCCTACAACTGACATCTGTGGGCATGGGATCTGCCAGAGAATAAGATTATTAGTATATATTCCTAGAAAAAATTTGTTGTATTTCAAATGGACTTAATCCGCCTGCCAATGCAGGGGGCATGGGTTCGGTCCCTGGTCTGGGAAGATCCCACATGTCGCAACGAAGAGTGGCCCCGCTCGCCACAACTAGAGAGAGTCTGCACTTAGCAAGGAAGACCCAATGCAGCCAAAATTAAATAAATTAAATTTAGAAAAGACTTTGATATGAAGAGATTTTTTAAAATTTATTTTATTTATTTATTTTTGGCTGCATTGGGTCTTCCTTGCTGAGCAACGGGTTGCGGCAAGCGGGGGCCACTCTTCGTTGCGGTGCGTGGGCTTCTCATTGCGGTGGCTTCTCTTGTTGCGGAGCATGGGCTCTAGGCACACGGGCTTCAGTAGTTGTGGAGTGTGGGCTCAGCTGCTCTGCGGCACGTGGGATCTTTCTGGAACTGGGCTTGAACCCGTGTTCCCTGAATCGGCAGGTGGATTCACAAGGGAAGTCCTCAAAGTCTTATTTGCTATTTAGAGACCTATTTGTTCAGCTGCCTACCTGAATGGCATGGCAAAGAAAGGACAATCAGTAGCTCTCCCTGCAAACCGTTTTAATATCCCTGTTTCTCTAGACAAAGTTTCTTTAAGTAAACATGATTATGCGTTCTGGGGTGCTGTAATTTGTAAGTCTTATATTCCTCACATATATTCCTCATATTCCTCTACACACACGTATGTACACTCATCCCTTCCTTACATCCCACATGCACAGAACCACAATTATGTTACTAACCGAAATGAATGTATTTTATGATGTATTTATTTCTCTCTCCAAGCTCTGAGAGAAAAACTAGAAGCCAGTGGCCACTAAGAACTCATTTCTTGCCAAGCAGCTACTGGCATTTGTTCAAAACATATTCATAGAGTTGCCAGGATATCAACTTGGAAAGTAGATTAAAATCAGTACCATCTTTTTCATCCCCCAGCAATTTTACATTTCAATGCCTCCACTGAATTCTTCAGGAATAATCCACCTGACTCAGATTTTTCAAATTTAACTTGCAGGCTAGAAGTTTGAATGTTAGGGGTGTCAAACTATTGGAAGGTTTGACTAAATCCCTTTTCCTTCAGGCATTCCCTAAGATTCTGTCCTTTTCTTGTTCTTCACTCTTCCTCAGAGCTCTCACTTCTCCCATGGGATCAGTCATCCCTTTTATAAGGACAATTTGCAGATCTAAGATCTTTTTTTGTGTGTGGTAAAATATACACAACATAAATTCACCACGTTAACCATTTTTTCAGTGTTTCATTCAGTGGTATTACACACATCCAAACTGTTGTGCAATCATCACCGCCATTCATCTGCAGAACTTCTTTGTCTTCCCAAATTGAAACTCTTTACCCATAAAATAATCATTCTTCGTTCTCCCCTCCCCCCAGCCCCTGGCAACCACCATTCTACTTTCCACCTCTATGATTTTGATTGCTCTAGGAACCTCATGTATGTGGAATCATACGGTATTTGTCCTTTTGTGACTAGCTTATTTCACTTAGCATAAATGTCTCCAAGGTTCATTCATGTTGTAATATGTATCAGAATTTTATTCCTTTTTAAAGCTGAATAATATATACATATATATATATATGTTTGGCTACTCCACGCGGCATACAAGATCTTAGTTCCCCAACCAGGGATCAAACCCGTGTCCCCTGCAGTAGTCCTAACTCCCCTGAACGGAGTTCTAACCACTGGACCACCAGGGAATTCCCAACTTCTCATCCATTTTTAGCATTACTACCTAAACTTAGGCCCTTAATATTTCTAATTATATAGTAATATCTTTAATTAAATAATCAATTAGCAAACTCCATTAAATATGCTATAGTGTTTTCCTGCCCCAATGTCTTAACTCTGCCATTGTCTATGCTTGGGGAACCCTTCTTTCCTCTGCATCTCTCACCATCTGCTCTAGACACCTTCTGCGTGCTCCAGCACACACTAACTTCTCCCTTTCCTGGATCCTTTTAGCAATTATTAGAAAGCTCTCTTTTAGTCCTTAGCAAATAGCTGTTTGGGAATTATTTGTCCATCTTGGAGATTGTCCACCTTGGAGGGCAAGGACTACATTGTTATTTATCCATTCTATAGTGACCGAGTATCTATTATATTTTTGGCTCTGGGCAAGGGTTACAAACTAGCATGCGGCATGTTCCCTGCTTTTAAGATGCTCACATTTTAGTGGAGATGTAACGCAAAAGCAAATCATTATAATTCAACATGAAAAGGGCTTTAGAAAAACCATGGGCAGGAAAGGAATGGCTAACTTTACCTAGAGGAACTAAAAAGAAGGCTTATATTTCTTGACATTTCCACAATGACAAATGACCCGCTAAAAATCACAGAAGTTCCTCATAGGTGATAGATAATTCACGATTTTCACAACTGATTTTTCTGTCTCTCTAGAATCCACTAGCCTTTTCATACATTTGCCTAGAGGATCTAGATGTGTATGTTTTAAACTACTAATTGTTAGGGAAAATAGTCTGGGCCTAAGGAATTGGAATGGGAACTCTCACTCACAATTCCACTTCACGATGGATACAAATAACTGCCCCTCCACTGAAGACAGTGCTCCAGGGGGCAGGAAAGTATCAGAATACAGGGTCTTCTTCTCAGAAGCCTGGATGGTTGACGGGAGAGGGGTTATTTGGAGAGTAATACAGGTGGCGGCACTCAGTTCTCAAGAGAAGGCAGGGTAAAAATTTGAAAGATTGTCTTTTTTTTTTTTCCTTCAGGAATTCCAAGAATATTTTCTGGAGACAAAGATGTAATAATAGCAGATAACCTTATCCACTTGCTGACTGTTTTTTTGTTTGTTTGTTTTATCCTTAGCACCTATCAGGCATCTGGCACATAATAGACCCTCAAATGCTGCTGTAGAAATTCCAAAAATCATACTGCTTGAGTTCACTACAAATTCAGAGAATCTAACCCAATCTTTTAGATCTACTGTTTATTATCTTTTTCCATTTTCCTAAGTTACCTAATTAAGTGCTGTTGAGTTCAGATTCTCAACTATAATATACTCCATATAAAATTATAAAGTACTGATCTAACTTTGCCCTGATTCCAGGGCCTTCTTTAGCTGTGATGGATTATGTCATTTCTGATTGGGGTAGGAAACTGATAAAGAGCTATCGTCACCTCACTTCTCATGAGGCTCATACCCCAAAGCCTACTCAGTACAGCTGGTTTTATGACTTAAAGAAGGAAAAACCCTTTCCTGCCTCTAAGGGAAAAAGTAGGCTTGAAGATCTGCCCCTATTGGGATGCCATCCCAGCTCATTAATGTTGTGCCTCCTGATGGTCCTCACCTATAAGTTCTATTAAATGTGAGGTTGTTCATGTCTTCATCCATCCATCCATCCAACAATCACTTGTTGAAAGTCTACATGAGGGGCTCTGGATAAATCACACAAATGGTGTTTACCTTTATGGAGCTGATAATCCAGTGGAGGACACAGACAAAATGAAGTCACAAAAAAATATATTAGAATCTGTGATAAGTTCTATGAAGAAAGCACAGATGTCAGTGATAGAGAAAATTTTTTAAAAAGGATCCTCTGAGTTTGCTCAAAGAAGGGCTTTCCAAGGAGGTGACTTTTCAGTTGATAGAAAAATGAGACATTTAAGTTGATGGAAAGATTTCAGTTGATAGAAGATGGAAATCTTCCTTCGAGTAGAGGGAAGATTGTCCCAGGGAAGACAGAGCAGTGTGTGTGTGAGGGTCCTGGGGTGGAGGGGCTGATAGAGAGGGGAGCTACAGAGCACAAACCCCATCTAAGGGGCAGTATGCCATGGTAGTTAAACAGTACAGACTCTAGCACCAGACGGCCTGGCTTCAAGTTCCAATTTGGCCTCTGACTAACGTTGTGACCTCATGTAAGTTGAAAGTTCCATGCCTCAGTTTCCTTATCTCTAAGATGGAGATTTAAAATACTATCTATCTGGCAGGATTTCAAGAGAAGTCATACATGCAGATTTTTATATAAAACTTCCCAATTTTTAAATTTTGTCCATCATTTCAGGCAGCTTTGTCATCCCAGCTTCCCTTCAACCTGGAACTCAGGGTTTGTGATGGGCCCACTTTGTTGCCTTCTCTTCCTTTTCCCCACTGTCTCTCCAATAGACAATTTGGGTACTGAGTTCCCTTACATTTACTTATGGGATTATTCAGATTGAAGTCTGTCTTCCTTGCTTACCATAAACTGTGCAAAGTCAGGGTCCAAAACTGGTTTTGCATAGCATTATATCCCAGAGTCTAACACAATACCAGGCACTCAGCAGGTTCTCAACATATATTTATTGGATAAATGGATGATACTGAGATGCTTTTTCTATTCTGCCTTGTCCTCCTTTGTCTCTTCTCCTTTCCATTTTCTCCCAGTTCCTCTTCTTTCCTGTCTTCCTCAAATTCTTAATCTAATCTCTTTACCTGGCAAGAGATATTTTCCCTTTCCTTGATAATGTATTTTGAAGCAAAGGACTACTGTTTTTCCCCTCTAAATTTTTGTCCTCATTTTCAAATGTGTGGTCATATAATGCTGTTCCCCCCCACCCCCAAAAAAAACAGCTTCAGCAAATGGAGTCATGAGGTAGATGTATAACACTTTGAAACACAGTAATATTGAAAAAAATTATCAGGGGAAAAAGAGAAGAACTCTACTTTCATCTGGAAAAAAGATAGTGGGAAATAGTTTTCAAATGTCTTGATATTCTGTCTCTCAATAGTTGATAAATATATTTTCCTTTGGAGACTGTTTGCCTGTGAAATATTTTCATGTTTCAAATTTGTTTTGGTTGTTCAGCTTATGTAACCTACCGAAGCAGAAATTAAGTTAGAAAATTCTTGTCAGGGTTAGATATGGCAGTATGAACACCAAGAAGTAAAGTGACCTGACAACATTTGTTAGAGAAACAAAAAAACAAATGAAACTATGGAAAACTTTAGAAAAGCCCAGACTTCCCTTCTGGGGATCATTAACCCTGAGGAATTAACGGAAGTGAAAGCTTGCTTTGTCCCACATTGCCAAGTCTTTTAACCTTTTACCTTACCTATAATACTGGACTACTCCCCACTCTTTTATACTGCTAGGGCATACATTTAAAGCAGTTTCCTGGCATTTTCTGCCTGTCAAAATATGGAGAAAGCAGAATGTAGCAGAAGCAGTAGTCATCTGAGCTCCCTTGAGTTTTGGCCCCACCAACAACTATAGTGTGTGCCCTTGGGCATGTCACTCACTGCTCCAGCCTCAGCTCCTCAACCAGCAAGAAGAAGTAGAACAAATGATCATGAAGCCATTGTTCAGTTGTAATAGTCAACTCCATGATTCTTTTCCTTTATTTCCTTTTCAGTTTTGTTCTTTATGATGGGCTTACAAAAGACACCGCAAAAGAGAAGATGTGAAGTCACAGTTGATAAACACGACTTTCTCCTTTCTGGATTTGTTGGGCATCTAATGATTCCTTGGTTCAAAAAAAAATTCTCTGCTTTTTGTGTTTCCTCGCAACAAAAGAGCAGTTAACAACCAGGCTGGGTCATAAAAGTGCCCATCCTGCTCGGCGGAGGGAAATCCTTTTGTGCAGCAGGGACAGAATTGCTGGCTGACAGGCAAAGGCACTGCAGGGGATGCCTGGACATTGCTGCCCATATTAACCAACTGCCTAGACCTTTACTGCATACTACATGGGCAGCAAGTGGCTGCCTTTCACTCTGTTTTGCTGTTAAATCACATCAATGTATGTGTACCAAACTTCTAGAAAATAGCTTGTACAGTATGGGGAATATAGTGACGTCAAAGGCACTGTCCCTAACCTAGTGAGATTTGGATGGGCATAGAGAAATGTGCTCTTCCTCTTTGGGGTGTGCAGCTTGTCCTCCCTTTTTTTTCTCTTGTTTCTTTTTTGGTTGGACCCCCAGAAAACTCTAACTAAAATTTAAAATTGCCCTTAGCAAAATGGGGAACTCCACTGGTTTTTAACACTGAAGAGTTCAGGCATAGCTGGATTTCAGGTCCCAAATGATATCACCAGAGTCTAGTCCTTCTCTTGGCTAGACTCTTCCCTATGTTGACCTTGCTGTCAAACAGGCTCTTATTGGAAAGGTGAAGGCCAGCAGAGCAGCCAGCCTAATCTTCACTGCTTGCGTTTAGCAGCAGAGAGAGACAGTACCCATTGGCTGGTCCCTTCAACAAAAGTTGTGGGATTGGCTCAGAGTCAAACTGATGGGTGGAGTGCCAACCCTGAACCAGTCACAGTGGCTGGGGAGCGAGGTGGAGGGCAGGGTTGCTTTGGTTGGCCGTGTCTTTCTTAAAGGTCAACCCCATCCATCTCAGTTGCAGGGACTGAGAGTAGTGGGGGAAAGATAGTACATCCAGAGAGAAAGAAGGGACACTGTCACTCCAAGAAGAGTGAAATAATGCTGGACAGGCTAAGAGAACCAATATTCACATTATCCCACAATATGAACCTCTTCATTGAGAATAATAAATGAGGGAATTCCCTGGCCGTTCAGTGGTTAGGACTCTACGCTCTCACTGCCTAGGGCCCAGGTTCACTCCCTGGTGGGTGAACTAAGATCCCACAAGCTATGTAGCATGGCCAATAAAAAAATAAAAACATCTTTAAAAAAAGAATAATATGTGAAGAAGGACTAGGCAAGCAGAGGGGACTAGGAGGTCAACCAGGTATAGGTTGGATACTCAACTAACCCAGGATTGTCTTGTTCTAAGTATTGATTGGACCAAGTGCCACATCTACTGTCCACTTCTCTCGTTATTGTCGTCATATCACAAGTTAGAATTCTTACAAATCCTTAGGAAAGCTGCTCCTTACATGAGTACACAGAGCTTTAGTACACTATTGTTTAAATGTTGAAAAGGGTTTCTTTCTTTCTTCTTTCATTGCATTTTGGCTTTTCATAGTGTGCAATTTTGCTGCATTTATAATCATTATGTGCTTTGTTTTGGGAGAATGCATTTTGTCATAAAAGCTTTTCATACAACTAGAGGAATGATCAGCCTCACTATCAATATTCCAGCACAACCTGTTTCTTTCCCCCCGGGAATATTTAAAATAAGTTGCAAAACTCAGATGTATAGCAATTGAAAAAGAAAACTGAAACCAATTTGATTCTCTTAATTGAGAAATAATTAATTTCTGCATGACAATATTAGATTCTATAAAAGAGACTCCATGTATTCCTCTCCCTTTTCCTTTCACAAAGTTATCATTTAACTCTAGCTTTGTTTGTGATATAATAATGTAGAGCCTGTGCACAAAGTGAGACTAAACTAACACAGAGGCTTCTCTTATAAATAGAAAAAAATGAATGCTTTTTTAATTTAAAGGAAACTGTATTTAAAATGCAATTTTTGGAAAATATAATAAAGTCAAATATAAATATTGTGAACAGATGTTTCTTAAGAAACTTCTGAAATGAATAGTCACCATCTGGAACCATTTACAATGAGAAGAAGGTAAGCATGCACCTGTTCCTTCTTTAAAAAGATGTAATCTGCGTACCGAATTATAAACAAGTATGGCAGTCTCCGTAAAAAGGCAATATTCAATTTGCCAAACTGTTTAGAAAAATATTGATAAGAATGTAGATGGTGCTTCTAAAAAGCTTAGTCTGTTTTCAGATTTCTTTGCTTACTTGTAATTTTTAAAAGATAAAACTCTTCAAAAGTGGGTGCATATTCTACATTTTTTTTCATATTCTACATTTTTAAAGACATGCACAAAACCTGAATGGACTCTGCTACTTTCGCTACCACCACCATCACTCAAGATGTCTATTTGCCCCAGACCACAATTTAGATACTCCACAACATGAATTGAACCTATAATCCTTGCAGCCTTGATAGACTGATTGCATTAGTGGCTCCCTTAATGGTTTTCTATATCCACATCCTTCACAAGGTGCTACTGCAGCAACTTGCACCAAGAGGTGGACTCTTTTTCCCCATCCTTTGAAGCAGAGCTGAACTTGTGACTTGCTTTGGCCAACAGAACGCAGAAGGGACAGCATACTAGTTCCAAGCCTAGACCTCCAGAGCCTTTGTATAATTTGATCTTCTCTCCCAGAGCCCTGCCACAGCCTTGTGAATAAGCCTGAGTTAGCCTGTTGGAGGACGAGAGACCACATGGAGGAGAGTCCGGTTATCCCTGTGAAGGCCATTCTAGAACAGCTTTCAGCCAACCAACTCCCCAACATGTGAGAAAGCCAGCCAAGATCAGCAGAGTTGCCTATGTCACATGTCCTTCGCCTTTTGCCTATGTGAGAGTTTTGATTTCTCCATGACTAATGAATGACAGGGGGTGATGCGAGTTGCTAAAGGATTTTTAAGAGCTTCTGGCTGCTGTCCTTTTATCTCCTTGAACTACAGGGAGGTAGGTACAAGTTGCAGGGATATGTTCAAAGAAGATGTTGGAACTTATAGGTAGATTTTGATATGCAGATTGGAGGCTCCAAATAAATGAAATAGGAAAAACACACTGAGTGAATGTAAGAATATGGTTAACTTACCGAAGAGAATAATCTACTTTTAATAATTTCAGCATATTTTTGAATATAATTATAAATGAAGCTAATCTCTGTTGAAATCCATTCTTCCTACAAGTGAATTCTTCTTATTTCAGCAGTTGGTTCCACATGCTATATGCTCTTTTAAAATATTTAACTAATGGGAATTCCCTGGCAGTCCTGTGGTTGGGACTCGGCACTTTCACTGCTGTGGGCCTGGGTTTGATCCCTGGTCGGGGAACTAAGATCCCACAGCCAAAAAACCTCCAAAAAGCAATCAAAGGTTATTTTTTGTATTTGTGATGATTATTTATTGGTTACTTCCCTGGCATTCATCTTCCACTTTTCCTCTAACCTTACTCCGAAATTTCATTCTCCCAGTCATGTGATTTAGGTGGGAATAACCTTACTACAAACTCCAGAGAGTGGCTGATTGTCTTATGTCCCATGGTCACTTGTGATGGTTTTGGGGTGAAGAACACAGACAAAGCCAACAAAATGCAAGGACTTCTGATGTGGAGAAGCTTCCCTATTTCCCTGCTTGGTGTGAGATCTGGAATTATGGAAATTATTTTTCTATAAGGAGAGGAATTTTAGAGTTGCCACAAAAAGGAGCCTAAGGATGAAAGCTACACCATAGAAAGCAGATAAGAGAGATAGAGAGGAAAAAATGGGTCCTTGGAAACATTGTTTGAGGGGCTGGATACAGCTTTGCCTGAAGTTAACATTGCCTCTGGAGATTTGTCCCTGGCAAAGCCCGTTACCATTTCCCAGGGAATAAAAATAGAATCTGAGTAAAAAAGTCGAAACTTTTTTCTCTTTGCACCTTGTCTAGTTTCACTTACTCATAGGGGGCCACACGCAGAGACTTCGCACATGGCACTTTAGACCAGAGTTCTTAGTGTGAAACAGCTGCACCAGACACCTCAGCTTGGGGACTGTGTCCAGAAGCACCAAAGGAAACCTTGAATAAAGATGGCAGCGGCCGACCATGTGCAGAGACACTGCGCCCGATCTGGAGCCTGAGCTGCACAGCTGCGCCTGCCCTACAAGAACTCCGCCCCCTCCCCTCCCCGCTAATGAGATCCCCATAAAGCAGCCCTGCCGGCAGCCTGTTGGGGAGCATGGACTCTATAGAGTTCAAGCTCACACCTCTTTATCCTCTGATCAAAGAATAACGCTTTCCTTTGCTTCTGAACCACAACTGCCACCACCGCACCAGGGCTTCTGCCCTCCTCACAACTCCAGGGGTCAACAGTAGCCTTCTCCATAGTCACTTCTGGTTTGGTAAAGGGGAGTGGGCAGCCCCGTAAGCCTATAGGCGAGATTGGGAAAAGGTCCAGGTAATGAGGCTGCCTGACAAAGGGAATGAGGACACTCATTCAGCAAGTTCAGGAAAGGACACTGGGGACGCCTGAGTGCAGAACTGTCCCAAGGTAGGTAAGTGAACAGTGACTGAATTTCTCTTCCAGTTAGCACTATTCTATCTGAAGTGAGCTAGGGAGCCCTGTGAGCCACTTGTGAGACCAGGAATCCCTGCTGTCAGGAAGCCCCCTGAGCTGCTGGCAAGAAGAGGAAACACCATACTGCCCGACTCCTATTCTTAATCCTCCAAGCTCCTTCCCCCTCTGCTTGTGAGGTGAACCTTGGGCAATTCTTCATCCACCTAAGTCCCCCCGGGCTCTCCTCCCAATGTTGGCACAAAACATCAACTGCTCCAGCAATCTGGTGACTACCCCGTGGAAATCCCTCATATTCTTGCCCTCACCCTGTGGGAGATCTGAAAATTCCCCCTTTTGGTCAAAAGGAGGAGAGAGAGGCCCCTGCCTTAAACAGCTGTGCCACTCCATAATAGACCAAATGGGCAAGGAACCACAGTGGCTCAGCGGCTCTGGCCCTAAGGCATCCATCTAACCTCCTGTGGGACATTCTGACTGAGGAAGGACTAACTGTCTCAAGCAGGGGCCGTAGAAATTCAAAGGGGGACCCCCAGTTATATCAGAGTCCACACCACTTGGACACCTCAGATTTGGATCTTTTGAGAAATCCATGAACAGTTTGGTGCTGGTTCCAAATTTCCCCAACTGGAAATCTTATTTGGGTCAAATCTTGTGGCATTTGCATGCCAACAAATCACTACAACTGCTCCCCTTGGTACTTGAAAACAAATCCAAAACAGAACATCTAAGGTATGGGGAACCCATTAGGGTGCGTCCTGTAGAACTGGAAGTTTTTCGGGTATCATTCCCTGACCCCCAAACATTTAATCTTCCTATGTAATGCAGCCTGGCCCCAATACCAGCTGGGAGATGGGGGAAGTTGGCCCATCAGTTGGTCTCTAAATTACACTTTTTTACAATCGGACCTGCTATGCCAGAGACAAAAGAAATGGGATGAAATTCCCTATACCCAGTTTTTTATGGCCTTATATCCAAACAAAGGCCTTCATAAGTGATGTGGGCTCTCTTCCACTGAGGTGATACTAGTCCCTGACCCTCCCCCTGAGGACATTGATCTCTTCCCTAACCTTCCTCCTACTTCTCCCTCCCTACCCTTTTCCTTCATATGTCCAGATTTGGGCCATAAAACAGAGGGACACCCTCCATACCAGGCCCCTCCCCCAGAACCCAGTCCAGCACGTACAGGAAGCAGGACTAATAACCAGCCAAGGTCCAACACCTGCTCGAAAAAGCATTCCCTTTGAGTCAGGTTCCCAATGGAGGAGAGCTCATCCAAGTATATGTCCCATTTACCACTTTTGATCTGTATAACTGGAAAAATCATAGTAAGGGGTTGAGGGAAGATCCAGAAGCGTTCCTGAATCTGATTAGGGGAATCTTTCAGATCCATGACCCCACCTGGAATGACAGCCAGAGTCTCTTCAATGTACCCCTAACAGGGGAAGAAAAGGCAAAAGAGAACAGAACAATGCAGGTCATGCTATTTTCAAACCAGGGAATCAAGCAGTCTCAGATAATGAACCCAACTTGGACCACTGAGACAATGGAGAATGGGGTGGAAGACAAAGGCTGACCCATTATAAAAATATGATCCTAAAGGGAATCCAGGCAGAAGGAAAGAAACCTGTCAATTGGGATAAGAGAAAGGAAGTCAATCAGATGTCAACGGAAAACCCTTCAGCATTCCAAGAGCACTTCAGGGACTGCCCCAGAATCTATATAACCACAGACCCCGAGTCATTGGAAGGGAATGCAATCCTGAGGTCATAGTTCATTTCCCAAAGTGCCCCTGACATTAGGTATAAACTTCAGAAACTGGAAATAGAACTGCTGTTGAAACCAAGTTTGTGTGCCCCATGCACAGTGAGACCAAACTATCTGAAACATCAGAGTTTGGAGCAGAGACAGGTTTATTACAAGGGGCAAGCAAGGAGAACGGGTGACTCATGCTCAAAAAGCCTGAACTCCCTGATGGTTTTGGAGGGAGAGTTGGCAAAATTGGGGGGAGGGGGGAGGCTACAGGGGGTGTGACCTTCCTCTGACTTGGTGGTGAGATAATAGGGTGGTGCTCCAGGAATCTCAATCATCA
Source organism: Grampus griseus (assembly GCF_964374135.1). NCBI lineage: Eukaryota > Metazoa > Chordata > Mammalia > Artiodactyla > Delphinidae > Grampus > Grampus griseus. The sequence goes on along the minus strand of NC_138997.1, from coordinate 70,830,283 downwards.
GGCTTCTAGTTCCAACCAGTCTGGGGTCCATGTGCTTATGCTTTGCCTGAAGTTACCTTCCTCCACCTGGGTGGGGGGGGGGGTCTTAGATCCTATAGAATAAGTCAGAGATTTGTATCATATTGTTATATATATCCCTTGAGGAGGAACCAGGACCCTGCCCCATCACTGCACTATTGTTTCTTGACTGCCTTTCCTTTGTTTCTGTATTCTTTCACTCCTCTAATTAGTACACTGCTTGAATCTGCCCTTTGGAACTCAGGGAAGGAAGCCTTTTTCCACCACAAGGAATGGGGGACACAGAAAGGCTTTTATACCTGGGAGGGCCCCACAGAGTCCTGCTTGGTTTCAGAACCAGATACTCCTAACTCTCACCTACCTACTAGGTGTTTAACAACCGAGATATAAAGGAGGAAATGTCAGAGGATAAAAAGGTCTGAAGGCAAGCCCTCCTACTGGCTGTTGCCCTCCAATATCAACTGGTCGGTATGGGAATCTGGACTAACTGTCTGCCCACAGAGACTCAACTCTAGTGGGTGATCCCCAGCACCCACCAAGGGATAATAAGCCCAGGAAACTAGGACTCAATCAGTGCACCGTATGTAAATAAGAGGGACACTAGAAGAGAGAATGCCCTCATACATAGCACCTGTCATGGGAATGGAAATGGCAGATCTTGGCCATTACCCTTGAAGGAAGATGGTCCAAATAGATGAAGAATGACAGGGCCAGAGGGCTCCTAAGCTGGCACTCCAGCTGACCCCTGAGGAGCCCTGGCTGACATTGGATATAAGGGGAAAGCCTGTCAAATTCTTAGTTGACACCAGTGCCACCTACTCGGTTCTGAACACCAGATCAGACAAACTTGGTCACAAGAGTTGTAAAATTATGTTGGTATCAGGGAAGGCCCAAGAACAGGCATTCACAGAGCCATCAGAATGCAAACTGGATGAACACACTCTCACCCATTCCTTCCTCTACAGTCCTGAATGCACTATGCCCCCGTCAGGAAGGGATATCTTAGATAAATTGAGATCTACTATCCACCTAACGGGAGACAAACTGGAGATTGGTGACCCCCTAGACAAAGGGCACAAGATGATAATGTTAACCTCCCCAGACAGAGCAAATCAACCTCTCTGGAATAAATGCCAAGGTTTGGGCCCGGAGACAGGTGGGATGAGCAATAGGAGCCAGTTCTGTGATAGTCCCTCTAAAACCCTGACATACATGGCCCAATAGAAAATAGCACCCTTGGGGACTTCCCTGGTGGTGCAGTGGTTAAGAATCTGCCTGCCAATGCAGGGAACACAGGTTCGAGCCCTGGTCCGGGAAGATCTCACATGCTGCGGAGCAACTAAGCCTGTGCACCACAGCTACTGAGCCTGCGCTCTAGAGCCCATGAGCCACAACTACTGAGCCCATGTGCCACAACTACTGAAGCCCCTGTGCCTAGAGCCTGTGCTCCGCAACAAGAGAAGGCACAGCAATGAGAAGCCTGTGCACTGCAATGAAGAGTAGCCCCCACTGGCTGCAACTAGAGAAAGCTGCGTGCAGCAACGAAGATCCAACGCAGCCAATAAATAAATAAATTAATTAATTAATTAAATTTATTTAAAATAAATTTATTTAAAAATTTATTTATTAAAAAAACAAATTTATTTAAAAAGAAATAGTACCCTCTCCACTGGGAGACCTTATTGGGCATTGCCCCTGTTATACAGGGCCTAATCAACCAGGGTCTTATTAGACCATGCCAATCAGCCTGTAATACCCCATTCTCCTCATAAACCCAATGGAGAATATCAGATAGTACAGGACCTTAGAGCAGTCAATGAAGCTGTTAGGGAACTGTTGACCGAAACCGCCTGCCTTGGCCAGGCATGATGATAACCACTTGCATGAGTTGTCTCACAACAGGATGTCCTGATAAGGAACACGGTGCTGCTGCTGAAAACTAACCAGGAGAATTCAGGAGGGGCCAGAAAGAGGGAGGAGACGCCAGACCATAATATGTCCTACCAACCTCCCAAAATCCTTTGCGCTGGAATCCATCTTGGCTGAGAGATGCACGCGCCATCAGGAAGGACACTGAGTCAGACCAAATACGGGCCAAGCAAGATGACTGCCAGAGACAACCCGGAAACTAGCCCCATTACCATAAAACCTGAGACTGCGAGCCATGTGGCAGAGCAGCTCTCCTGGGTTCCCTTACCCTACTACTCCATACCCTACTACGCCCAGGCACTCCTTCCCAATAAAGTCTTTGGCTCTGTCAGTACGTGTGTCTCCTTGGACAATTCATTTCCAATTGTTAGACAAGAGCCTGCTCTAGGGCCCTGGAAGGGGCCCCCTCCCTGCAAAAAAAGCCACCAAGCATATACAGTCAGTGGTTTCTAATCCCTACACCCTGCTGGCCACTCTACTGTCTACCAGGACCTGGTATTCTGTATTAAATTTAAAAGATGCCTTCTTCTGTATTCCATTAGCCCCAGAGTCACAAGAAATTTTTGCTTTTGAGTGGCAGGATCCAAACACGCAATAAACACAACAAAAATTCCTGCCCCAAGTGTTCAAAAATTCCCTCACCACCTTTGGGGAAACTTTAGCTAAAGACCTGAAAGATCTGTATCTGAGGGAGAGAACCTTCCTCCATTATGTAGACAACATTCTGATTGCCAGCCCTACTAAGGTGGCCTCTGATAAAAATACTGCAGCCACCCTGAACCTCTTAGCTGATAAAGGATATAAGGTGTCCAAGAAAAAGGCTCGAATATCAGAAACTAGGGTGATCTACCTAGATTTCATTCTCACAGGTCAGAGAAGCCTACCTCAGGAAAGGAAAGAAGGGAGGCTGGCTCATCAAGGAACTCACTATGGTTAGGAAGCCCTATATAACTGGTTAGTTGAGGTCATGGTAACTCCTAGCATGAAAAGTATAGTCAGCTGGGTAGTTGAGCCCTGCCCCATCTGCAATGAATGACCCCAACACCAAACCCCCCAGAGGTCCCCAAATAAGGCCCATTCAGGCCAGAGGGACATATCCTGGGGAAGACTGACTAACTGATTTCACTGTCACACTGAGAGTACCAGGCAATTTCAGATACCTCTTGGTGCTAGCGGACACATTTTCAGGGTAGGTAGACGCGTTCCCTGCTAGGACTGAAACGGCAGCTGAAATGGCTGAAGTACTACTAAAAGAGATAATCCCCAGGTTTAGGCTTTCAGGATTCTACAAAGTGATAATGCATTCATGTCTCAAGTGAATAAAAAGGGATAACAAGTGCACTGGGCATAAAATGGATCTTGCACTCAGCCTGGAGATTCCTATCATTGGGGGAAAGTAGAGAGATTCGATAAGAACTTAGCCAAGCTATGCCTGGAGACTCAAGAAAATTGGATAAGGTTACTCCCTGCTCAGCAGTTAGCCCCAAGGGATAAGTCAAAGTTAAGTGCGTTTGAACTTCTGTATGGTAGACCCATCCCCCAAGCCTGAGAAAAGGGACACCTCGGCCCCCTTGAAATAGAACAACTCAAGTATCCCCTCCAGGTAGGAGAAACCGTGAAGGCTCTTATGGAATATGGTAACCAGGTGCTGCCACCCCTTCTGGCCAGGAGACTGGGTGAACCTACAACCTGGAAAACCAGCAGCTGGCAAGATAGGCTCACTCCTAAGTGGAACGGAGCTCACTTGCTGACCCAAACCACCTACTCTGCCCTGAAGTTGTAGGGGATCACTCCGTGGGTAGATCACATTTGAGTGAGAAGGGCCCCCGAGCCCCAAACTCTGGAAAGACAACCTGGGGCAACAGACCCCCTTGACTACTTGTGTGAACCTCTCTCTGACCTAAAGCTTCTCTTCTGAAAAGCAAGAAAAGTTGGTCCCAGAAGACCAATTGCAGGAATCATTGCACTCAAAGGGGTGCTAGTAACCTTGGCTGGGGGATCAGTGTCACCATAAAAAAAGGTAACAGCCACCATGATGACGGCGGCCAATGTAACCAGTCTCAACTTGAAGCTATGACAAAAGTCCACTGGCTCATTGACCAGTAAGATCCTGGATAACCAAATTGCCGTAGATTATCCGTTAGCTCAGGGGTCCCCAACCCCCGGGCCTCAGACCAGCACCACTCTGTGACACAGCAGAAGGTGAGCGGCGGACGAGCAAGCTTCATCTGCCACTCCCCATCTCTCCCCATCGCTCGCATTACCGCCTGAACTGTCCCTCCCACCCCCACCACGACCCTCCCCCCACGACCCCCATCAGTGAAAAAACTGTCTTCCATGAAACCGGTCCCTGGTGCCAAAAAGGTTGGGGACCGCTGCGTTAGCTGACAGGGAGGGGCCTGTGCACTGGCCAAAACTTCGGGCTGTTTTAAAGTTGGTGCACGTGGCCTGCTTGGCGAAAGCGCACAGACTACCGGGAAAAGCAACTTGGCTGCAGAAACTAGGCAGCCCAATCTGGCCGAACAAACGTGGAGCGAGATAAAACAGGCCCTCCCCAGCGTCACTCGGTTTCTCCCTTTCCTGGACCCCTCAACGACCATTATTCTCTTGTTAGTATGTGGGCCATGCATCCTAAATTGTCTGGTGTCCTTTGTCTCCAAAGGTTAGACAAGTGGTGGCTCAGGGATACAGAACAGTCAGGGCTGAGACCCAGTGACAACCAAACATATCAAAGGCAACGGGGGAGAAGTTCTGCTCCTCCAACCAGGTTAAGACAGCGCCCCAAATCAGCAGGAGGCAATTACAGAAGACAGACCTGCGCCCCTCAGCGCCCCTCCGGAATGAGAGCAGGACAAAAGACACAGGAGGGATTCGTCACCGGCAAAGCCCACTAACAATTCCCCGGAAGTACAAATAGAACGCGGATCATAAAACAAAGTCTAACCTTTTTATCCTTTCCTTTGTGCTTAGTCTAGTTTCACTTGCTCACAGGGTGCCGTGTATAGAAGCCTCGCACCTGGCACTTCGTACCAGAGTTCCTAGTGTGAAACTGACCCCCACACCTCCGCTCCACGGGTCTTGCGCAGCTGCACTCTACCTTGATTCAAGATGGCGGCGGGGGGGGACCGTGAGCAGAGATGCTGCGCCTGCCTCGCGAGAATTCCGACCCCTCCTCCTCCTCCCCGCTGACAAGATCCCTATAGAGCAGCCCCACAGCTGCCTGTTGGCGGACAGTGTGGACTCCAGAGCGGGAGCTCGCACCTCTCCATTCTTTGATCCAAGAATAAAACGTTTTGTTTTCTTCTGAACCAAACTTGGTCTCGTTCTATTGGTGCCAGCAACACGGGGCAGGAGGATCCTTGTTGGGGTCCAATTCGGGAGGCTCAATAACATTTTCACTTACGTGACTAATAAATCCCTGTTCTTATTTAAGCCAAAATGAGTGATCTCTTCACTTGCAGCTGAAAGATCATTGAGTGATACAACTTTTATCTCTTATTTTCTAGCTTTGCTTCAAGCTCCCTAATTCAGAATCTTTCTTCATTCTTAGACTATTACAATAGCTTCTTAACTACCCTCCCTACTTCCACTCTGTGTCGCTGTGATCTATATATTTTGTTACTGGATTAATTAATATCTTTTAGGCATAGCTATAATTATATCCTCTTGCCCCCAAATTGCAATGATTCCCCGGTGTCTACTGCATTAAAAACAAACATCTTTTAACATTCTAGGCCTAGTCAGTGTGTGTCAACTGTACGCCTTAAGGCTTCCTGTGACCTCCGTTCCATGTTGGTAAGTACAGAAGACATTTGTTATTCTTTTTCTTATTTGACAGCTCAGTAGTGTTTAGCATTGTTTACTGCTCTCTCCTAAGACATTTCTTTTTCCCTGTTTCTGTGCTACAGCGCGCTCCTCTCTTGGTCTTCTCCAACTACTCAATCTTTAACTGTTGGAGCTTTTCCAGGTTCTTATTGTAGGATTATTGCTCTTCTCAGCACATACATATTTGCTAGTCATCTCATCAACTTCCATGACTTAAAATTCCTTTTAAATCCAATGACTCCTAAATCTAAGCCTTCGACCAGACTTCACAGTTTCAGACCCCAGCATCCACTTGCCCATTGGGAACTTCACCTCAGACCTGCCACTTTCTCCTCAAACCTGCACCTCCTCCAGGGCTCCTACCCCCATGAATAGTCATCCCCTTTGATCTAGGGGCTCAAGCCAGAAATTTGGCAGTTATGCTCGGCTATTCCATCTCCTTAATCCTTCAAATGCAATCAAACACCAGATCCTGCCAGTTCTAACTGCTAAACATCTCTCTCTGTTCCCTACTCTCATCCTCTGGTACAAGCCAAAATTACCTGTCCCCTGGACTGCTAAACTAGTCTCCTAACTGGTTTCCCTTCTTTTACTCTGGGTGCTTTCTTCTCTCTCTCCACTTGAGTTGTCTTTGAAAAATACAAAATATGATCATGTCACTTCCCTGCATACAACCTCTCACTAACTTCCCAATGTCCTGAGACTCAAGTCCAAATTCATACCATGGCCCGCAAGGCTCTGATGGGCCAGCCCCTGCCTACCTCTCCAACCTCATCTTAGGGCCATTCTCCTTTTCTTTCCCTCTGCTCACCACACTTTTCTTTGTCCTTAGGCTCCACTGAGGCTGTTTTCTGTACCAGCGATATCCTCATCCTTCTTTCTGCTGCCTCAACCCAAGGGCCCCAGCACAGGCATCCCTCTCTAACGACCCCAAATTGTCGGCAAACCTCTTCCTATCTCAAATTGCACTGCACCTCCCTTTTTCTAAGGATCATCACAGTTGTAAAGACCTGTTCAATAACTGTCTACTGTCCTGGGCCTTAAGCTCCATTAGAGGGGTGACTGTGTCTGTTTTGTAACCTTTGCCTCTAAAACTTTATTTTCCATTGAAAAGAAAATGAAAACAAAAATAATTTCTTTTTACAATTTTCATGTTTACATAAACATAAAGAATTAGAAATAAGCTTAAAAGGAAGGTAAATGTTTTGCATAAAATAAATTTCTTAAAATATATACCTACCTTGTAAAATAAAGAAGTGTATACAGATGTCCTTTTTAAAAGAATATTTAAAACCCATTATTTAAATAAGTCTCTTACAAGGCAGTAAATTTGGGAAAGCAAAGAAGTAAAAACTCTCAAACCTCTCAAACATATTTCTATTTTTGTGCCTATTTGTTACAGTGGAGGGAATTGCAGACAAAAAAAGTTAGATAGGTGATGTAAATAGAGAGGCAATTGCTAGCTACAATGAGACAAGTTAAAAATTTGAATTATAAACGTTGACTAATTGTCATTACCTGTGGTTTCTTTTGATAAGACCTTTTTAAATGTAGTCTAAATTTTAGTTTAATGCACTTAAAAATAAAATTTATGCCACTTAGCAGAAGAAAATGTAGGCTGATTGTTAGTTCAGCCTTTGTATTTGGGGTAAATGAATTAGAATCTTTCAGCACCTAAGCTTTTCTTAGGTGGTAAACTAAGATTCTTGGAAATCTTTATTAACTCTTTTTAGCCACATGAGCATTGTTCAAAAAGCTATGGTTTGAAAGCTGTGCTGTAGAGAGAATGAGAGAGATCAGAACACAAACTGATTTTCATTCTCTTGATTCACTTGGTAAACAGTTATTCACCACGTCAGTCGGTTATCAGAGCTTTGGAATCTGTGTCAGATACAGATGATCATTTTTTAAATTAGTATATTATAACTGCATTTAAAGCCAAAAATATGCTAAACATAATTTTAGGTATTTTGTCAACTTAATGATAATAATTGAGACTATTCATAACACTATGTTAAGTGCCCTGCATACATTGCATGGTTTAAGCCTCACAACAATCCTAGGTGATAGGTATTATTATTCACCATTCCCTTTTTACAGTGGAGGCATTTGAGTTTCAGAGAGGTTAAGTAACTTGCTCACAGTCACACAGCTAGGGGGAGCTAGAATTACAAGCCATGTTTTCTGACTTTAAAGACAGTAGATTTAGCCACAGTGGTGTATTGACACTCGTCAGATTATGACTTTGAATGTTACTATTGTGGTGGGCATGGCAATGATGATACCAATTTCCGATTATGCAATAATGAAAAGTTTAATTTGATACCATATTTATTTTTTTAAATTTCCCACAGCATATATTTTTTCTCATAAAGAAAAAGTTTCTGCAATCAAAAAAACATTTCTTGGGCTTCCCTGGTGGCGCAGTGGTTGAGAGTCCACCTGCCGATGCAGGGGACACAGGTTCGTGCCCTGGTCCGGGAGGATTCCACATGCTGCGGAGCAGCTGGGCCCGTGAGCCATGGCCACTGAGCCTGCGCTTCCGGAGCCTGTGCTCCGCAATGGGAGAGGCCACAACAGTGAGAGGCCTGCGTACCGCAAAAAAAAAAACAACAACATTTCTTTCTTCCAGGAAACTAGAGGACTTATCTCAGGATAATTGATGGCTATCAGTTTGATTTCCAAACACTTCTGTTCTAAAATAATTTGAATTCTATTTATGTAGATAAGCCCTACCCATCTATCTCCCTATCAGTTATCTCCCTATCAGATATTCTGTCCAGATATCCTGGAAGGCAGGGTGTCAGTCTGATGGGAAGAGCTCCACAGAGCACAGTGGAGATCTGCCCTGGGGAAGATAAACTAGACAATTTAAGCATAGAATTGGGAAGCCAAGAGTCCAACTGACTGCAACAGTTGTTGAGTACCTATCATGTGCCAGCCACTGTGCTCTCTACTTTTATCTGGTTTTCCATCTTCTCCCTGCCCTTTCCCTGAACCCCTAGCCTCCTGTGCTAGAGTCTGGGGTTCTGCTGAAACACATGTGAATGTCACTTTTTCCCTACCTATACCCAAAGACACATCATTAGGCTCCTACTGGCAGTGGAAATGGAGGCAGGCAGGCCAGTTTCTAGGCCCAGCTCTCAGTAGAAGGGGCATTAAATGGGTTTCCATTACCCTACTCCACCTCCACACCTTGCCCCAGGCCTGTGATCACCCTGGATTACACCTCAGGACAGAAGTAGATGGTGTGAGCGAGGGAAGAGGTATTCACAGGTTACAGAGATCCAGAGAGAAAATTCCTAAGCAGCAGCTAGGAGAAATACTAAAAGTAGTGAGTGCTTGGAAATTTGTGACCTGCCATACTCTACATTTGTAACCACCAGCCCAAGCAAGGTAATATTCCTGCATTTAACAGAGGAGGAAACTGAGACTCACACAGGTTGTCATATCCATGGTCTTGCAAGTACTGCAGAACTGGGATTTAAGACCTAAAGTGTGTCTCACTTGGATCCCACACTCAACTGCGATCTGTGAAGGTGCATGAAGGCTGTCATCCAGGAACTCCTTGCTTGTTAGAGACCCAGGATTAAGCAGCTGCAAGCCCAACCCTGAGTGCTGAGACAAGCATGGCATCTGACCCTCTGCGTTTCAGGAAAATATAGTCTCGATTCCTCTGGGATTCAGTCCAACAATTTTTCCTGCTCTTGGTTACATTTCTAAGTCTCTTCTTTCCACTTATTCACAGATTTGTTTTCTTTTTTTAAAAAATTTATTTATTTCATTTATTTTATTTTTGGCTGTGTTGGGTCTTTGTTGCTGCACGCAGGCTTTCTCTAGTTGCAGCGAGCAGGGGCTACTCTTCATTGTGGTGCATGGGCTTCTCACTGTGGTAGCTTCTCTTGTTGTGGAGCATGGGCTCTAGGCACGTGGGCTTCAGTAGTTGTGGCACGTGGGCTTCAGTAGTTGTGGCACATGGGCTTCAGTAGTTGTGGCTCATGGGCTTCAGTAGTTGTGGCTCATGGGCTCTAGAGCTCAGGCTCAGTAGTTGTGGCGCACAGGCTTAGTTGCTCCGCGGCATGTGGGATCTTCCTGCACCAGGGATCGAACCCATGTCCCCCGCATTGGCAGGCAGATTCTTAACCACTGCGCCACCAGGGAAGCCCAGATTTGTTTTCTTCATCTTGAAATAAAAATCAAAAATCTTTCCTTGACCTTGCTCCTCTTTCAAACATGCACCTTATCTTTCTGTTCTTTATTGCCCAACCTCTTAAAAGTGGTCTACACCAGGGAAGGGGGAATAAGAAGTTATTGTTTAATGGGTATAGAGTTTCAGTTTTACAAGATGAAAAGAGTTATGAAGATGAGTGGTGGAGATGGCTGACAGTGTGAATATATTTAATATCACTGGACTGTGCACTTTACAATGGTTAAGATGATAAATTTTATGTTATGTGTGTTTTCCCACAAAAAGGAAAAAGTGGTCTGCACCACCTGCTACTGCCAAGATGAACAGCTGAGGTTTCCTGGGAGATAGGACTTTCAGTGCTAAAACTGGGAGAATCCTAGGCAACCAGGACAGTTAGTGACCCTGTGCTGGCACCACTCTCATTCATTCCTCACTCTGGGCTTTGTTCACATTTAACCTTGTGAATCTGCTTTTCTCCTTCTCCATCCACTGAAATGGACACTAACAGCTTAACCCAGTGGTCTTTTTTTTTTTTTTTCCTTTTTTAGTTCTGCAGCGTTTGACTGGTGAATTTCTCCTTGAAATGCCTTCTTTTTTCTTTCTTTAATCTCAGTAGCCCACTGCTTATGATTTTCTTTTTCCTAATAGCTCCTCTCCGTCTATTTCATTGACTCTTTCTTCTACTATCAAATTCAGGTCTCAGACCACGTGAGTTCAGGCAGGTCTGGGTTCAAGTTCTAGTCTTTATCTGTGAGCTCCATGAGCACAAGTTGCTTAATCCTCCTGAATCTCAGCTTTCTGTTCTGTAACATAGACCAGACCTGCCTACAAATTACTTACGGTGTAGGGGAAGGGAATATTTAGAACGTTTAAGGAAGTTCTTGGCAGAAAGTAAGCTCTCAATAAAAGGAAGTATTTTTATTACTTCATTGTCTTTTGGAGCTTTGACTTTCATTTCTACGCAGCTCACTAAACTGCAGCTTCAGTTACTCTTTCTAGTTCTATGACCATATTCCAGTTGCCACCTTTACCAGGCTGTCTTCCAGGTCTATCAATTCAAAATATTTAAGACTAAAGCCAACATCTTCCCCTCAAACCAACTGTGAGATACAGTGTCTCTTCCTGCTTCCAGGATTCCCAGGGATCCAGGTTCAAACACCTCTGGCTGTTTTTGACTCATCCTTCTCCCTCCTCACCCACATCTGTCAGTTCCAAAGCTGATTAATTCTAACTGAGACACATTTCACAAGTGTTTCTCCTTTTGATTCCCAGTGTCATCGTTGGGCCCCTACCGCCCATCTTAGTACCTCATTAGCTTTTAGCTGGACTGTTTCGGCAGCCGCTTAACTGACTCCTCAACCTACCAAGATACTTTGTGCCAGTTTCTGCCTGAATAATTTTCCTAGTGCAAAACTCTAAAAGACCTTCAGACGAAAAGAAAGTATAACCCAAGACTAAAGTTTCAAGCCTTTCCAAACTGGCAGAAGAAAAAGAGTATGAAATGACCAAAATCTACAGGTGGCCATGGGAGTGAGAGACTGAAGTAGGAGAGAGACAAAATTATTAGGGATGAAGAGATTAAGAAAATGAGAGCGTTGTAAAGCAGAAACTAACACACCATTGTAAAGCAATTATACTCCAATAAAGATGTTAAAAAAAAAAAAAGAAAATGAGAGGGCAGGATATTGGCAGGAATATTGTAGATATTGAAACCAGAAAGTATCAGTATTATGACAGTACTACATAAAACCCTCAATGTGTGTATAGTCAATTAAATTGGGGAGGAAGCACTTTGCAGAGACACCCTGAGAGGAATGTTTAGACTAGAGCATTACTCTTAGAATATATTTCCATGTTGTATAGTCTAGATCAGAGGTCAGCAAACTTTTGCTGTAAAGGACTGGGTAGTAAATACCTTAGCCTTTTGGTTCACACAGTCTCTGTTGCGACTGCTCAACTCTGCCATTGCAGCCATAGACAATACAGATATGAATAAGCATGGCTGTGTTCCAATAAAACATTGTTTATGAACACAGGCTGAGGGCCTTCCCTGGTGGCGCAGTGGTTAAGAATCTGGCTGCCAATGCAGGGGACACAGGTTCGAGCCCTGGTCCTGGAAGATCCCACATACCGTGGAGCACCTAAGCCTGTGCACCACAATTACCGAGCCTGCACTATAGAGCCTGCGAGCCACAACTACTGAAGCCCGCACGCCTGGAGCCTGTGCTCTGCAACAAGATAAGCCGCTGCGATGAAAAGCCTGCGCACCTCAACAAAGAGTAGCCCTCGCTTGCCGCAACTAGAGAAAGTCCACTCGCAACAAAGACCCAGTGCAGCCAAAAATAAATAAATGTATTAAAAAAAAGAAGTTATGTTAAGTCAAAAAAATGTAAGAATTATGCAAGGTTAATTTTAATAATATATTTTATTTAACACAATATATCCAAAGTATCATTATCTGCATAATGAACACTAAAATGTCTTGAGTCATTTTACGTTCCTGTTTTCAGACTGAGTCTTCTAAATCTCATGTATTTGCAGCACATCTCAATCCCACTAAGCCACGTTTCAAGAGCTCAATTGTTACATGTGGCTGGTGGCTACTGTACTGGACAACACGGATCTGGATTTCTTCTAGCTTACTTAAGATCTCAAACTAAACGAGAACTGGGGAGATGGCATGCAGGATCTTAGTTCCCTGATGGGGGACCAAACTCATGCCCCCTGCATTGGGAGCTCTGAGGCTTAACCACTGGACAGCCAGGAAAGTCCCAAGACTTTACTAAATTGGTATCGAACAGTTTGCTTTCAGTCTCTAAAGCCTGTTCTTTTTTGGTAGTGAGATATTATTTGTTTTTAGCAAAGTTGAGTTGGCTTTAGTGGAGTATCAGTTAAGATAGGCTATGTCATGCTATGGTAACAAGCAGTCCCAGTGGCTTAAAATGAGTGAGCAAGGTGGATTATAACACAATTTAACCAAGCATTTAAGCAAAATGTCCAACGTGGGTCAGTCATACCATGAGTCAGCTTCATGGAGCCGCCACCTTGACACTTGATTCAAGGTCTCGAGGGCAGGAAAGGAGCTTGACTTTTAAATATATATGTTTGGAAGTGTAACGTGTTACTCTTGTTCACATTTCATTCACCCAAGCAAGTCACATGGCCACTTCTAACTTCAAGGATGGTAGGAAAGTGAAATCTTACCTTGCGCTTAAAGACTGGGAACTTGTGTGATTAGCTCTAATGTCTATCACAAGCTGGCAACCTGCAGACTTCCCCAAGTGTGAAGAATTGAGAAATAATCAACATGCAATAGGTGACAACTCTATGTCAGGCACAGATGCTTCAGCATTTATGACTTTGGAAGCGGAGCGGGAGGTCATTTGACTAAACAACTCATAATCAGTTTGAAGGAAATGTGGAAAGTTTGTGCCGTATTGCCGGAGTATTCATCATGTTCCACTAGGATGGAACCTTCTGGAAAGATTTCCTTTAAAGTTTCAGTGCTGGGAGCCAGTAAGATGGCAATGGAATCCAAAACAGAAGGCAATTTAACTCTTTCCCACACCTGATATCTGAAACTCACACTTTGGAAAACTAGGGTCAGGAACTATTCAATAAATAATGCTGGGATAATTGGTTATTCAAATGTGTAGGGGAGGGGAAGTAGATTCCTATATCACCCCATATTCAAATGTCAGTTCTGACTAGATTAAAGACCAAAGCAAAACACTAAAACTTTTACAAGAAAATATTTTTAAAAATCTTTATGAGTCCAGGGTTGGGAAGGATGTATTAAGATACAAAATGCACACACCATTTATCCATTAATTTATTTATTCATTCATTTAACAAATATTTACTGAGAATCTACTAGATGCCAGGTGCTGATCTAGGCACTGAGAACAAGAAGAGGATAAGACAGACAATTCTTCATCCCAGAGAACTTAGATTCCAGTGGGACCATAGAGGCAGAGAATAATACATTAAATCACATGAAAATGGAAATGCTTCTAAAGGACAAAAGATGTCACCAACAAAATGACAATGCTAGGAGAAGATACTTGCAATGCACATAACCAAAAAGGATTAGTATCTGGAATATATAGAAACCCTTCCTAATCAAAAAGAAAAAGACAGACAACCCAATGGAAGAATGAGCAAATGATATAGAAAAAGAAAGCTGAATAGTCAATAAACATGAAGAGATTTTCAGCATCATTTATAACAACAGAAATGCAAATTACACAATCACAAGATACCATTTAATGTATAGAAGATAGCAAAAATCACGTCTAACAATATGTATTAGCCAGGTTTGGACCAGTAGGACTGCTTATGAGAGGCTGGAGAGAGTGCAAATAAATATGACTGTTTTGGAGAGCAATTTGGCAATTAATACGAAGGCTAAAAATATTCCTACCCTCCCACCCAGTAATTCTACTTCTTGGTACATACCCAGTGAATTTTTGCACATGGGCTCAAGGGAACAAGCAATGTTTATTGCAGTACAGTTTATGATTGCAAAGAAACAAAGATGAAATATCCACCAATAGGAAATTAAATAAAGAAATCCACTGTGAGATGTTCACGCTGTGGAATAGCATTCAGCAGTGAAAATGAATGACCTTGGGCTGCCATCAAAATGGATAAATTTCAAAAACACCATTTTGAGTAAAAAAACCCAAACTGAAAATGAAACCAAATACCATGATACTGTGATTTAAGATAAGACTATGTTATAAAGTTCTAAAGTTGGCAGAACAGTGCTAAATCTTGTTTATGAATATAAATTCAGATTAGAAAAGGATGCAAACATACACATACATGAAAATATTAAATCTCAGTGTAGGGGAGGGGAGACAAAGGAAATGGGAGAGAAGAGGGGTCTGCAGTTAATTACAGCTGTTTCAAAACAATCAGAATGTTACGGAAAAATACTGAAATCATAATACAAACATTTTAAAATGTGAATCATTTAAGAATAAGTGATTGATCTTGAATCTACTTTCCATGAGCCCAAGTAGGGAGCAGGCACAGGGGAATATTTGAGGGTGATGTAGAAGTTCCACAGCTCAGTTGCAGTGGCGGCATAACTGTATAACTTTACTAAAAATCTTTGGACTGTTCACTTACAATGGACGACTTTTGTGGGATGCATATTATATACCTCAAGAAAACTGTTAGAATCTACATATCTGAAAGGACTCTTTCCAGCGTGGTTCTAAGGCTGATTCTTGTTGGAATGACTTTCAATAGCTTGTTTTTCTGTCTGTGTTTCATGTAGGCTTATGTCCAAGAACACCTTTGGAAATTCAGCTTACACTAGTTAATCATATGTATATGTGCATGATATTAGCATTTAACAGTAACTAACATGTTTGGATTTCCATGGATGTTTTGTAATAATTTCATAAAGTGAGAATTTATGGGAGAGTGAGTTTCAGATCACACTTTTATTACAGTTAGTGTAAAACTTAAGAAGAGGGATGATTAAGCTTCATTGAAAACAGGACTATTAGATGATTAGCCTTTCAACCAGTAACATCTCCATATTAATGAAAAAAATTTTACCCTTTATTGCAACTTACTAAAAATCTTTGAGATTTGGGAAACCAATAAAGATCCATTTGCAAGTTTCTTTAAAAAAAAAAAGTGGCTGATGACTTCTAACCCATCAGACACATATACTTCAGAGTGTACTTTCTATAAACAAGAACATTTTCCCATATAACCACAATACAATCATCAAAATGAGGAAATTAATATTAACATTGCTACTATCTCATTCATCTTCAGACCCCATTCAGGTTTTGCCACTTATATCAAAAGGACTTGATTCAGAATCTAGCATTGTATTTAGTTGTTGTGTCTCTTTACTCAAATTCCTCAGTCTGTTGTTGACTTTTATGACGCTTTTGCAGATTTCAGGTCAGTTATATTGTAAAATGTCCTTTAATTTAAATTCTTCTGATATTTCCTTGTGATTAGATTGTACATCTTTGGCAGGAATATCACAAAAGTGATGCTGTGTTCTTCTCATTGTATATCAGATAGTGACAATTTCAATTTGTCCCATTGCTATTGATGTTCATTTTGATCACATGATTACAGTGGTGTCTGCCAGGCTTCTCCACTGTAAAGGTACTCTCTTCTTTATAATTAATAGCTGTGTAAATATACCATTTCTCTTCAAACTCTTGTTATTCATTTATTTATTTATATCTATATGGGCTCATGATTCCTGTTTCAGTAAATAGATTATAATTTGTTACTATTATTATTTAATTTTATATTCAACTCATGCTCGCACTGACCATTGGGAGCCCATTCGAGCTCACATCTGGTCTTATAACAGGTTCGCATCACTGTTTATGCACTTCATTAGTTTCTGGCCCAAGATATCCCAGGCTCATCTTGTGCTATCTTTCTTAGTCCTAGCTCTAGAATCAGCCAGTTCTCCAAGGAGCCCCCATTCTTTTTAGTGGAGAATAGTATTTAGAAGTCAAGATCTGAGCACTAGATGTGCTCATCGTTATTGAAGTGTGACTGTTCCCAGTGGACAGAGCTAGGGAATATACATATATACATGTATATACACACATTTATATCTGTATTTATTTTTTTTGTTGATCTATGCATATGGAAAAACATATGTTCTCACCAACACAACTAATTCCAGGCCAACACCACAGAATTTATTCTAGTTTTCTCCCTTTCCATAGAAACCTGGCTCCTATCATGCTTATTATATTTGTTCCTTTGATCATTTTCTTGGAATATAGCTCATCTCCCAACTCTTCCATTACACTACCCCATCCCGCCCACACTCCCACCCCACCCCCCTCCACCCTGCAGAAGCCTTCCTCTCCTGTTTGGGCTCTGACTTCCCATGCCAGAGGCTGCCCCTCTGCATGAATACCCTCTTCACCCCTCCTAGGCCCTGACATTCCATACCCGTCCCTTCCTGTGGGCATCCCGTGTATCTATTGTGCTCACAGGCTTTGCTTCTCCATGTTGGGTCACTGTGGCTCCCTCTCTCCCAGCCATGGTCTGTCAACTTAAAAGGAGAGAGGAGGGGAGGAGAAGGGAGGGAGGGGGTAACAAGGATGGGAAGGGGAAGGAAGAGGGAGAAAAAAAGAAGGAAGGGGGCTTCCCTGGTGGCGCAGTGGTTGAGAGTCTGCCGACTGATGCAGGGGACGCGGGTTCATGGCCCGGTCCGGGAAGATCCCACATGCCACGGAGCGGCTGGGCCCGTGAGCCATGGCCGCTGAGCCTGCGCGTCTGGAGCCTGTGCTCCGCAACGGGAGAGGCCACAACACTGAGAGGCCCGCGTACCGCAAAAAAAAAAAAAAAAAAAAATGGTGTCTGGGGACTGGTACGGCTGCTCTGACCTTGATGTCCTGAAATCTCTAGAGGAATGCAGAGAGAAGACCAGAATGAAATGGCAGAATGGTGGCAGACAGAGCCACTAGAAAGCCTCCTACAAAACAGGAGAACTTCTGTGTGGGGAGGAAGAGTGCAAGTGCTTGGATTCCATTAGAAAAACTACATGTGTGTTTCTGGAGTTTCCCCAAAACAGGCAGGCTCCTTTCCAGTCCTGGTCGCAGTTCCTGAGCCTGAGTCACTGGTGGGGACTGGCGGCTGCTCCAAAAACCCCGCCTTTGGCCCCTCAGGGTGCAGACCCCGCCAACTCCCTGGGAGTCCTGTCTTCTGTCATCTGTGTGGAGATTCGACAGTCCCTGGGACCTTTGTAAACTAAATCACGGTGGAAGAGGAAAGATAAGGAACAGATGTGATCATCGCAATCTGAAAAACAAAACAAAGGAAAACAAACAGTTTTCTCCACTGGCCAATACGAATAGGGCTCAAGCCAGCTTTCTATATGGAGTCTGACTTCCTGGCACAAGCACTCGGAGTGCGCAGTGAGTGTCCTCGGCACAGAAAAGACCAGGCTCTCTTCCGTGTTTCCTTTGAAGGTATATGTTTTTAGAGCAGCCATTTTGATTTGAAAATGTGTCAGGTTGACGCCCTCTCCCCAGGAGCCTCAAAGACCGTTTCTTTAAAATGTGAATTTCCCAGCAATATATTTACCAGGTTTTTTTTAAGTACATTTAACTTGGAATTTTCCATAATAGTTGCAAGTGTTGTGTTGTTTTGTTTTGTTTTTAATGAACTTCTTAGTGCAGCCATGTGGAAAATATTATTCTTTGTATTTCCTCTGCTAGAAGATTTCAGATTGCATTTCCCTTTAGGCTAATGGTGTTGCTTGCTGTTGGTGGCTGGAAAGCCACCTTGATTGGTGGCCTTGAGAATTTTCTAGAGGCCAGGGTGAGGCCTGGACGCCACTCCCAGGTGGTCTGAGAACAGGGTGTTCAGAAGCCAACCCTCAGCATTCAGGTCTGGAATCATTTCTCAGCGCAGTGCAGCTTGTTACACGGGACTGTTTTCCTTCCAATGTATGAACCGGGATTTTTGGCTGCGTTGTGCTCATTAAGAAAACCCACGTCACTTGTCACAAGTGTAAAAATAATGTTTCAAATGTTCCTGGAAAACTTTCAGCTGGTTCATGTCTATTCCTAGGTCCTCCCTGCAATTTTCCCTATTCCTCCCCTCCCAAGATGTGGAGCAGAGTTATATCTGATGTAGAATGATTGCAGTGTTTCAGCCAGGTAATGGATGAAGTCATTGATGTAGATGACTAGCTGACTCTGTAAAGTTCTACAGGAATGGGTTGAGGGGGGTTCCTGGACTGGGTTTCTGTTAGTGTGGCCAAGAAATAAGATTTATAACAACCCCTCAAGGACTTAATACCCTTTTGCAGACATGTTCCCCATGGAGTTTATTAAATATAGAGGCTTATTATAAAGCAAAGAACTAGATGGGTATAAAAGTACCCATCGGGGGCTTCCCTTCCCTGGTGGCGCAGTGGCTGAGAGTCCGCCTGCCGATTCAGGGGACACGGGTTCGTGCCCCGGTCCGGGAGGATCCCACATGCCGCGGAGCGGCTGGGCCCGTGAGCCATGGCCACTGAGCCTGCGTGTCCGGAGCCTGTGCTCCGCAACGGGAGAGGCCACAACAGTGAAAGGCCCGCGCACCGCAAAAAAATAAAAGAAAAAAAAAAAGTACCCATCGAACGTACGAGGTTTTCTGGCGGAAAAAAACTAGTCTTTATTTCCAAACATTTATCCAGGGCAGGATTTTACCTAATAAAACTCGATTCAAATGTAATTTTTCTTTTTTTTTTTCTTTTTTATTTTTTTCAAATGTAATTTTTCTGATGCTGTTTGAGTCTATTCATTTTAATTTCTAATTACAACAGAAAATATCTAGTGAGATCCTTCTCCATATAGACAACACTGCTTATGAACACCCCCAGGACTTTGAAACTGTTCCATGTTCCTTAAGATATTTTCATCTGTTTTTGTCTCTTCTATATTTATTTTGTGAAAAAATCTAGCACTGGTATTAAAACAATGGCACAATGACATACTAACCCTTGGGGATCAAGGAGAATATTAACTTGCATTCAAAATAATATGACTCCTAAGAGAGTAAAAAGACAAGCCACAGATTTGGAGAAATGCTTTGCACAACACATATTTGGTAAAGGACTTGTATCCAAAATATACAGAGAAATTTTAAAACTCAGCAATAAAAAAAAACAAAACAATCCAATTAAAAAATTGGCAAGATCTGGGCAGCAACCAAAGAAGATAAGCAGATGGAATAAACATATGAAAAGGTGCTTCACATCTATGCCATTAGGGAATTACAAATGGAAACAATAATGAGATATCACTGTATACTTCTTAGCGTGGTGAAAATGCAAAAAACTGAAAACACCAAATGCTAGCAAGGGTGTGGCACAACAGGAGCTCTCATTCGTTGCTGGTGGGAATGCAAAATGGTACAGCCACTTTGGAAGACAGCTTGGCAGTCTCTTACGCAGCTGAACATAGTCTTAGCATATGATCCAGCAATCATGTTCCTAGGTATTTATCCAAATGAAAACTTAGGTCCACGCAAAACCTGAACATAAATGTTTATAGCAGCTTTATTCATAATTGTTTGGAAACAGCCAAGGTATCTTTTGATAGGCAAATGAATAAACAAACTGTGGTATATCACACAGTGGAATCTTTTTCAGTGATAAAAATGAGCTATCAACTCATGAAAAGACGTGGAAGAAACTCACATGTGTATTTCTAAGTGAAAGTAGCCAGTCTGTAAAGGCTACTCTGTCATTTCAACTATATGATATGCAGGAAGAGGCAAAACAATAGAAAGAACGATGGCTGCCATGGGTTGGGGTGCAGGGGTAGGGAGGAATGAATAGGTGAGGCAAAAAAAGAGGATTTTTAGGCTGGTGAAACTATTCTGAATGATACTATAATGGATACTGTAATGATACTAAATGCACACATGGCACTGTGCATTTGTCAAAGCCCATAGAATTGTATAACACAAAGAGTGAATAGTAATATAAACTTTGGCCTTTATTAATAATGATATATAAATATTGGTTCATCAACCATAACAAATGTATCATGCTAATGCAAGATGTTAACGATAGGAGAAACTGTGTGTGTGTATGAGAGGGGTATATGGGAACTCTGTATTATCTGCTCAATTTTTCTGTAAACCTAAAACTGTTCTAAAAAGTAGTCTGTTAATTAAAAACAAAAACAGCAATAATATGACTAGAAATGATCAGTTTTCATCATAAAGGAAAACTTTGTCTTCTGCTATATCATATTTCTGTGCTGGTTACTGGAGGGCCCTTGTCTATCTTGTTTACCACTGAATCCCCATGGCACATAGTAGGTGCTCAGTAAAGACTGTTGGATGAATATGCTCACAGAAGTTTAGCTAATAAAACTCTCCTCTCATGTCTTTATGCTCTGTTTGAACAGATAAACCTTGACCAAATGCAAACGATTGTAGTAATATATACGGAACATCCAATGTGTGCTAACATTTTTCTAGACCCCTAACATGTAGTAATTAATTTATTCCTAATAACTACCCTATGAAATCGGTACTTGTTTTTACAGATGAGGAAACTGGAACACAGACAGTTTAAGTAATTCGTCCAAAGTTATAGGAGCAGTAAGTGATAGAAGCAGGATTTGAACTCTGAAAGTAGCTCTGCAGGCCACACTCTTTTGACAACTCTGCTAAAATAGGAGCTGTGGGAACAAGATGTAGCAGCAAATAATCTCCTCCCTTAAGGAGATTTCAATCCATTAGGACAGCCAGGCATGAAGACTACAAACAATAACAGAGGGCTGACCTCTTTCTTTCACAATGCTCACTCAGGCCAAGTCCTACTGGCACATCAGGCTGATGGTTTCTTGATCTATGTCCTGGGCTCAGTTTTCTTATTACACTTCATCACAGTCAACATGGAAGAACTATCGACATTACTTACTAATTGTTTCC
The DNA here is from genome assembly GCF_964374135.1 of Grampus griseus. Classification (NCBI taxonomy): domain Eukaryota; kingdom Metazoa; phylum Chordata; class Mammalia; order Artiodactyla; family Delphinidae; genus Grampus; species Grampus griseus. The sequence goes on along the minus strand of NC_138997.1, from coordinate 70,808,877 downwards.
TCTGTGTTTGTCTCCCCCCAGTTAGACTCAAACTCCTTGAGGTCAGGAATAACTTCTTATACTTTGCTCTCTACCTGCACAGTAGGTGATTAATAAATACTTTCAGATTGATTAACTGTTGGGAGAATGTTCAGTGAGTGAGGGAAGAAATTTTAAGTCCAAGTTTCAGTAAAAATAGAGCTCAAAAGTTATTGTGTGTATGCCGTGCGCCACAACTACTGAGCCTGTGCTCTAGAGCCCGCGAGCCACAGCTACTGTGCCCACGTGCCACAACTACTGAAGCCCGCGTGTCTAGAGCCCATGCTCCGCAGCAAGAGAAGTCATCGCAATCAGAAGCCTGCGCACCACAACGAAGAGTAGCCTCTGCTGGCCGCAACTAGAGAAAGCCCCGCACGCAGCAATGAAGACCAATGCAGCCAAAAATAAATAAATTAATTAATTTTAAAAAAAGTTATTGTGTGTGTGTGTTTGCTTGTTTTCCAGGACCTTTGGTGGCAAATTTCTACCTCATTTACATTTGATTAACTGTGATGATCATAGTGTTTGATATTAGCCATATCTTTGATAGCCCATTAGAGGGCAAAGTGCTTCAGCAAACCATCAGCATACAGATAGAGAGGAACTCACCTTGGATCCCTGGAATTGGAGATTTTTCATTTTAGCCTGATACTGTCCCAGACTGTGTGACTGGGGCAGATCACTGAACATCTCTGTGCCTCAGTTTTCCATCCACTACATGAAGCTACTTCTACTTACCCTGCCTACCTCTCATGGTTTTTTTTTTATCAAATGAGGCTTTGGTAAATGAAAGAGCAGGGTATTACATAATTTGAAAGAGAGAAGGTGGTGGGAAAGAATCGTGATGAAATATTTTTGTGATTCATTTTATTATAGTCTGCATCAGAGGCTTATTGTTTGAATTAGGGCAGCATAAAAACACTTCTGCTTGCTGTTTTAGAATATATGAAAACTTATAGAAGAGGGTTTTGATCATCTGGGTCAAGCTGAAGGACATCAAGTACATACCCTTTTTTTCTTTCTTAATAAATTACCCTCTAATGGGCTTGACGTATTCACCATCATTCTGCTGTTGTGGGATTGTACCATTGTAGTGAGAATTCAGTGTATGCTTGCCACTAATGGCCGTAATTTTAGTAGGATGTCTCCTACTAGGGGAAAACATTTACACAAGGACTGAACCATCATTCCTACCAAATGTCCTACCAGTTGGTCAGTGGCCAGGTAAAGACCAACAGCAAGCCAGTGTTGATTAGTCATCCGCATTCTATTTCATGTTTGTTGACAGCCATCAGAGCACCTTACAGTCATAGGTAGGTGACAGAAACAATTATCAGGTTACACAGAAAGTTTTTTCCAAGAAGCCTCAGTGCATCTCTTACAGAACTTTAAAGATACACTATGATGGGGCTTCCCTGGTGGCGCAATGGTTGAGAGTCCACCTGCCGATGCAGGGGACATGGGTTCGTGCCCCAGTCCGGGAAGATCCCACATGCTGCGGAGCGGCTGGGCCTGTGAGCCATGGCCGCTGAGCCTGCATGTCCGGAGCCTGTGCTCCGCAACACGAGAGGCCACAACAGTGAGAGGCCCACGTACAGCAAAAAAAAAAAAAAGATACACTATGATGGCATCCTGACTGCCCTCATCTTTGGAACCAGAAATCAGCATACAACAAAAGGCTCTGAGAGCTAGATGCGGGATTAATTAGAAGGTACGGAATGGTTGCATCAAGGAGAGAGCGCCCTGCCACCTTATGTTCTCCTCCTCCATCACCTCCCATGGATACTGCTACTGGACCCTATCTGAAGGTATGAAGGCAGCCGGGCAGAGGGCTCATCCACTGTCCAACCACCACCATTTCTTCTGTCCACATCCAGGGAACAGGAAGCAGATCAGCCTTGGCAGACGCGCCGTAGGCAAGATCCACCAGCACGTAGATGGTTGAGAATAGCCAGGTTCGAGGGACGCTTGGCCAGTCCCTTCCGTCTGTCTCCTCAGCAAGGAGAAGGAAGCCTCATACTTAGGAGCCATTCTGATGTTTAAATATGCTTACTATCATGAAATCTTTTGGAGCAAAGCCCAGGTGGAGATTGAGCCTGTGTGTGTGTGTGTGTGTGTGTGTGTGTGTGTGTGTGCGTGTTCCCAGCCTAAGGAGAGAGGCTTCAGAAAACCCCTTTGCAGTTTGGGAGAGACACTTTGGCCCTTGGGAGACAGTTTGGCAGACAATTTAATTGTCTGAGGGTTTGGATTCAAAGCAAGCTATGGGAGCGGGGGGAGTAGGAGGGGAGAAGAAAATGTGTGCGAGGAAGGATGTATTTCTGTGAGCTTGCAGCTGCCAGAAGCACACTGACACTAAGCTCTGGGCTCATTCTGCAGGTGGGACTATAGAGAGAAAGGAGCTGCGGTGGGGACAGTACCCAGGACAGGAGCTGGAATAGCAGACTCGGCTGGGACCAAGTTCTAGGCCCCTCACCCAGGCAAGATGCCATTTCAGATCAGGCCCCCATCCATTTTTGAGCCTTTGGTTAGTTCCTTCAAGGCAGTCCAGATGTCCCCCTGGACATTTACAGCCTCAGGAGACATTTGAGGGGCAGGGGTTGGGGAGTGGGGGTCGTTGGAGACTAGGTTACTTTATCTTTCCGGGCCTCATTTTCATTATTTGAAAAAAAAAAATTCTACTTAATAATCCGTTGGGGGTTTCCCTGGTGGCACAGTGGTTAAGAATCTGCCTGCCAATTCAGGGGACATGGGTTCGAGCCCTGGTCCGGGAAGATCCCACATGCCGTGGAGCAACTAAGCCCATGCACCACAACTACTGAGCCTGCGCTCTAGAGCCCACGAGCCAAAACTACTGAGCCTGTGTGCCACAACTACTGAAGCCCACGCGCTTAGAGCCCGTGCTCGGCAACAAGAGAAGCCACTGCAATGAGAAGCCCGCGCGCCGCAACGAAGAGTAGCCCCCACTCGCTGCAACTAGAGAAAGCCCGCGTGCAGCAATGAAGACCCAATGCAGCCAAAAATAAATAAATAAATAAATTAATTTAAAAAATTAAAAAAATATCTGTTGTGGGGGTTTAAATAAAATAACATGTGTAAAGCATCTAGCATAGCGACTAACATGTAGTAAGAGTTCCATAATTGCCAGGTTTTTATTGTTTCACATGATACTCCTAGTAGAGTAGTTTGCATATCGGCAAGTCACTCCCATTTGATTATAAGTCCCTTGGGGGCAGACTCTGAGTCTATTTATCTTTGTCTTTTTTTAGGAACTAAGAGCTGCTTGAAAGCAGGGACCTTTTCTTATTCTTGTAGATATCTGTTCCTTAGCAAAGGGCCTGGCACATGGTAAACAATGTAGAAACAATGTTTTTGAGTGAATGAGTGAATGAATGAATGCATGAGTGAGTGAATGAATGAAAACCACCATAAAGTGAAGAGAATGGAAATCTGAGAGTGGGGTGTGATTCCGTGTGTCTGTTATGTTTGCTTGAAATTAATTCTCAGATCTTCTCTGCTGGGATCCTGGCTGACATACATTTGCTGGGGCTGACTGGATTATATAATTGCCATTTTCTGTCTCTAACTACTGTGATTATGACTCAAGTAGTGGATATGTTTATGGTGCTACGTAAATAATAATTATTTTAATTATGGTTTGACCTGTACAATATATTCTAACAACATAGCTGACTGTGCATTTGTGTGTGTGCACTCTTGAGAGTGGTGGAAAAATCTCCTATTATGAAAGTACAAAGGAATCTCCCCTCTATGCACATGGTAATTTTAGAATTATAACATGGAGATGTACAATACCACTGTAATTATAGCAAGTTTGCAGAAAGAAATGGCTTTGAAATAGTATATAATTTGTGTTGTATTTAGATAATATAAAATTTAATGTTATTGACAATATTTTATTTTTGATGCCAGGAAAAATTAGTAATGGTGATTTTTCAGGCTCCCTTTAAGAGTAGGAAAGTGCCTTGTAGATTTAAGTGTGATTTAAGCAACATAATCTGTGTACAATGCTTAGCCAGGTGCCTGGCATGTAGTAAGTGCTCAGTATTAGGTGTCCACTTGGCAAAAGCATACATCTAAGTAAACATTCTATGTAAATGATGAGCTGTATGCATTTTTTTTTTTTTTTTTGGCCATGCCACACAGCATGCAGGATCTTAGTTCTCTGACCGGGCGTCAAACCCATGCCCCCACTGCAGTCAAAGCACGGAATCCTAACCACTGGACCGCCAGGGAAGTCCTGTATGCATTTTTTAAATGACCTACACAAAGAACTAAGGTTTTATCCACAAGGCACCTGGGAGAACTTTATCAATCGCAGCAACATTATTTTTTGCACTTGAAATGCACAAAGGACCATCTTAGACACTGGAGGGGGTGGAGAATGTTTGGGACCCATGGGTAGGGTACAAAGACGAACAGCAGAGTATTTGCTTCTGAGGAACGTACAAGGAGGAGACAAGACACTCATGGAATAATAATAGAACTCTTACTGAACCCTTACTACATGCCGGGCACTGTTCTAGGTGCTCTGCTTATACTACTCCATTTAATCTTCACACAGAAGGGGAAACTGAGGCACAGGAAAATTAAGTAAGGTGTCACAGATAGCAAGCAGCAGCTGATTCCATTCTAAGCTGTCTGACCCCAGAGTCTGCTCTCGTGACCCTACACTAAATTGCCCCCTCTAAGGGCATGCAAATAGCAGTAATACAAGTATAAGCTTTAGGGAGGGGTAAGAAAACCCACTGTGGGAAAATTCCAGCCAAGAGATTGGGAATGTTTCTCCAAGGACTGGCATTTGAGCTGAATTTTGGAAGACTGGGGGAAAGGAATGTCAAAAGAGAGAACAGCTTCCTAGAGACTTTGACAGCGACCCCCATTCTGGGGTAAACTGTTGTAACCCTTAGTACCCTTTATTGCAATAGCCTGTTTAGCTGTCTCCTCCCTTGTTAAATATAAGCTCTTTGAGGACAGAGACCTGTCTGGACATCTTTTTATCCTGAGCACCTTGGAGACCCTCAGGTTTTACTGATATGATCTCCCACCAAGTTTTTTTCCCCCCTGAAATAAGATATTTTACACAACAAAATGACTACATTTAATTTAAAATACCATATACCCTACAGAAATGCCTGTTTACATAGTGCTAAGATATGTTGAACAGCAGTTCATTATTTGAAACATACTTTTGTGGGTAAATCAGTAGGATTACTGGAGCCAAAGTAAACCTTTTAAATGTACATGCCATGCAGGATAAATGCCTTCCAATTATCTGGCAAGTTAATTTTAAATGAAAATGACAATACATCCTTCTCTTGTTCTCATTTGAATACTCTGTACTTTCTATTCTACTCATATCCAGAGGGTGCTTAGCCTCTCCTGTCCAGTAGGAAATCTATAGTAGTGGTTGTCAGATGGGTGCTATTTGATGGAATAGACAATAGAGGGAAATCAGGTTAGCACAAGAGAGACTGAACATACTTAAGAAATGCACAAAATTACCAACTTATAGTAATTAATGTATTCTCAAAATTCTTGCCAGGAATACTACTTTTCACAATATCAAATTCTGTCCCCATTGTTATTGAAATGTTATTGAAATATTGGAAGGATATTCTTTCTTACACTAAAGTTATGGCTTTAGGATCTGAGCCAGCTGATCCCTAATGCTTGCACCACTCCCTAGGAATGACTGAAGCCCTTAAGAAAAGGGCATTCCCTCTTGGAAGATATTAAGATGCTTCCTGGGGATAGGAAGGACTATTTGATTCTTTTAAAAATTTCACTTACTGGGGGACTTCCCTGCTGGCGCAGTGGTTAAGAATCCGCCTGCCAATGCAGGGGACATGGGTTCGAGCCCTGGTCCGGGCAGATCCCACATGCCACGGAGCAACTAAACCCAAGTGCCACAACTACTGAGCCTGCCCTCTGGAGCCCGTGTGCCACAACGACTGAAGGCCACGCGCCTAGAGCCCGTGGTACACAACAAGAGAAGCCACCCCAATGAGAAGCCCATGCACCTCAACGAAGGGTAGCCCCCGCTCACCGCAACTAGAGGAAACCTGCACACAGCAACAAAGACCCAACGCAGCCATAAATAAATAAATTTTTTAAAAATTTCACTTACTGGAATACCCACACCTTCCCCCAAGGACTAGGTCTTTTACCCTTCTTTACAGGTAAACTGTCTTTTTCTGGAGACTCCTCACTCGTGGACAAGCTCTGGGCTGCTTGTCTAAGTGTTGCTGGTTCATCCCTCAAACCCTCTCCCTGTCCACGTCTGGCCATGTTTTTGCCACACACCCAGGAAAATATTCCTTCTTTGAGTGGATGTCAAAACTCCACACCCAAAGACAATATTCAACATTATTTTACTTATAGTCTAAAATAGACTGGAGTCATTCACTCGTTTTTTTCAGTTAACAATTGATGAGTGCCCGGTCTGCCAGGCATAGGGGCTAGAGTGGTTTATGAAGCAGACAGACTCACAATCTTCATGGACTTTACAATCAGACCAAAACAAGGGGGCGGGGGAGAGAGAAATATGTAACTACAAACTGCTTTAATCACTATGCGATTATTTCTGTGAAGGGAAAAACAGGAGGGAGGGGTCGGGGACCTCTTACGGACAGAATTTAAATCTGAGATATGAAGGGTTGGAAGGAAGGCTTGTGACGAGGGCGGGATGCAGTGAAATTCTGAAGGCTGAGGGAGCTGTATGCAGGTCCAGAGTGGGAAGCAGCTTAATAGATTTTAAGAAGGAAAAGGCTAGTGTAAAAAGAGAGAAAGAGAGCGACATGCAGTGACATTGGAGGGGTACACAGGGCCATATTTAGGAGTCTGGGTTTTGTTTTAAATCCAGGGAGAAGCCAGAGACTTCCCTGGTGGTCCAGTGGTTAGGACTCCACGTTTCCACTGCAGGGGGCACAGGTTCGATCCCTGGTTGGAGAACTAAGATCCCACATGCCGTGTGGCACAGCCAAAAAAAGAAAAAGAAAATTCAATGAGAAGCCATTAAGTAGGAAGTGACACTGGTCAGATTTATGGAAGGGCACACTGCCCATGGCTAAAATGAAAAAGACAGGTAAAATCAGGAGTTGGCAAGGATACAAGGCAAATGGAGTGCTCACATCTTGCTAGTGAGAGCATAAACTGATACAACCACTTGGAAAATCGGCAGCATCTACTAAAGTGCTCGCACCCCACCACCCAGGAATTCCACTTCTAGGTATATTCTTGACAGAAATGCGTACATAGGCTCACCAAGAAATCAGGCATGAGAATGTTCGTAGCAGTTTTATTCTTGATAGCTAAAAACTGGAAACTACTCAAGTATCCATCAACAGTAGAACGGGTAAATAAATCGTGGTGAATTCATAAAATGGAATACTTCCCAGAAATGAGAATAAACAAACGATGACTGCAAGCAACAACATGGATGAATTTCATTAACAAAATGCTGAGTGAAAGAAGCCAGACACAGAAGAGAACACACTGTATGATTCTATTTATATAAAGTTTTAAAGCAGGCAAAACCAATCTATGATGTTGGCAGTTAGGACATGGGTACATTGGGTAGGCGGGTAGCGTGGAAAGCGTGTGAAGGGATTTCTGAGATACTGATCATAAATGTGTTTGTTTTATGTAAAATCACTGTCACACATTTTATGGAGAATCACTGAGTTATACAGCATGGTTTGTGTTCTTTTTGTATATATATTTCAACAATATATTTTTCATTTGCATAAAAAAGAATTTACATTTCAAAAGGAGCACCCTGACTGCTATGTGGGGAATGAATTGACAGTAGGCAAGAGTAGGTGTAGAGAAGCAATTGGAAGGTGATGACTGGTGAGAGGAATCTCACAGGAATAGGTGGATATGGTGGAGATAGAGAGGAATGAACAGGTTTGAGACACTCTTGGAAGGAAAAATCAATAAAATCTGCTAATGGCCTGAATATGGGGGATAAGGGAGAAGAAAGAACAAAGTAAACTCCTAGATTTGGGACTTGGGCAACTGAATGGCTGGTGGTGTCGTTGCCTGAGACGGGAAAGACTAGGGGAGAATCAAGTCTGGGTGAAAATCTATAGTTTGTGAATCAGGACTTCCCGCCACCTCTGTTGGTGCGAGGCTGATCCCCAGGGAAATGGAGAAGGTCAAAATGACTCAGAACACCTACACCCTTGCCAGCCCTGAACTCTCAGGAAAGAAAAAGGAGGAACATTCCCATTCGGAATGAGATACTCTCTTCCTAGGAGTCCATAGCCTCTCCCATTTCTTCCCACCCCCGTAGCTCTGGATAAACAAGCAAGCTTTTGCCACCAGGAAGGCCGCAAAGATATCTTTAACATTATTCTCTCTTGGCCGGAAAGTAGAAAACCTCCAGCTCTTCCCCTTAGGTCATAGATAGTTGAAATCAAAGAAAAATCTTTTAGTTGGAAAAAAAGGAAAGGAGCCCAAATACCAACCAGAGAACACAAGAGGGAAGAAAAAGTAAATGAGCGTTTTCTGAGTTGTCCAGGTTTGATCCAAACAACGGGATGTTGAAAGCAGCTGGGCGCAGGCAGGGGTGTCCAGGGCAGGGTTGGGAATGGGATCAAGGGCTCTATGGTGGGCTTCGTAGGCAGTGCCAAGGATTCTGGAACTGGATCTTATAGTACTGGAGGACGACTGAAAAGCTTTGCGGGGGGGCACAGTCAGATTTGCATTGTAAGTAGTTGTGAAGGGCATCAAATAAGCTAGCATATTCAGAAACACTTTGGGAAGGTGTAAAATGGCATTTAAAATGGAATAGAGAGAGTTCCCTGGCGGTCCAGTGGTTGGGACTTTGCCTTCCAATGCAGGGGGTGTGGGTTCGATCCCTGGTCAGGAAGCTAAGATCCCACATGCCTCGCGGCCAAAAGAACATAAAACAGAAGCAATATTGTAACAAATTCAATAAAGACTTTAAAAATGGTCCACATCGGGCTTCCCTGGTAGTGAAGTGGTTGAGAATCTGCCTGCCAATGCAGGGGACACGGGTTCGAGCCCTGGTCTGGGAAGATCCCACATGCCGCGGAGCAACTGGCCCCGTGAGCCACAACTACCGAGCCTGCGCGTCTGGAGCCTATGCTCCGCAGCAAGAAAGGCTACGATAGTGAGAGGCCCGTGCACCGCGATGAAGAGTGGCACCCGCTTGCCACAACTAGAGAAAGCCCTCGCACAGAAACGAAGACCCAACACAGTCAAAAATAAATATAAAAATAAATCAATTAATTAAAAAAAAAGTGGTCCACATCAAAAAAAAAAAAGGAACAAGGCTTCCCTGGTGGTGCAGTGGTTGAGAGTCCACCTGCCGATGCAGGGGACACGGGTTCGTGCCCCGGTCCGGGAAGATCCCACATGCCGCGGAGCGGCTGGGCCCGTGAGCCATGGCCGCTGAGCCTGCGCGTCCGGAGCCTGTGCTCCGCAACAGGAGAGGCCACAACAGTGAGAGGCCCGCGTACCACACACACACACACACAAAAGGAACAGAAAAACTGAAATGAAAGAAAAGTGACCCATATTTCCAGTGGTTTGTCAGGGTTTTGAAAGTTTAGGATAACTGAAATATTTATTTTTCATCCAACCTTCAGGGATTATGTAGACTTGAGGCATTTATCCTCTGAATGGTATGTGTGGTTGTAATAAGTTTGAGCTTTAGAATGAGACTTGTGTGGTCACGGCTGTGCATTTTAACCAGTCATCTTGGCAGGTCGCTGTGCTCAAACACCAAGGATTACGCAGCACCCAATCAGACAAGCTCTTTCTCTGTCTTCCAGGTGCGGTAGGGGCAGGGAATTCTTGAGTGGCCAATTCTACTTTCTCAAGTTTTATTGGTGGCTTAGGGGAAAGCAAACAGTACTCATGTGGATAAGATAACCACTATTTGAAGTGTAAGCCTGCAGTTTTAAATTGTCTTCTATTTGGAAATACATTCGATCTCATTTGAAGGCCAGGGTAAAACCTAAATATTCAAGCATCCAGCTATAGACAATTCCTTCATTAAGTGTGCAGAAGAAATGTTTGATGTCCATTTCTACCTGCAATAATAGACTAGTTTAGTAGGCTAGGTATTAGGTTAAACCATGTTAATTGCTGATGTCCAACCATTTTTAGACCTATAGAAACAGCAGCTACAAATGGTAGAGTTGTCAACCTAATAGCGATTCTGTCACTGGCAAATTTAGGTGACCCACAGGAAACTTCGATGAAATTTATATTAGCCATTCCTCTTGTGTGTGTGTGTGTGATAGTCTGGTGTGTCTCTAATTATCTCAAGGAGTGTTGAAATACGTCTTAAAAGAAACTAACTTTCATGTGCTTTTACAAATAAAATCATGTCATTGCACCCTTATTTAGTAGAAGATGGGTTAGTGGTAGAGAATTCAATTCAAAGATTGGAAGTCGGGTGCGGGGAGTGGTGGTGGTGGGGTGGGATGAATTGGGAGTTTAGGATTGACCTGTATACACTAATGTGTATAAAATAGGTAACTAATAAGAAGCTGCTGTATAAAAAAATAAATTAAAATTCAAAATAAAAGAAAGATTGGAAGTCATCACAACCATGCCTGAATTTGACTAGAATGGAAATAGGTATTGGATCTGAATTATTAAGATTCTTCTTAAAGATGTGTGCATGTGTCAGTCAAGTGTTATTTGTGTCTATGGTAACATGACAACATAAAAACATGAGTCTCTTAGCTGGATATATCACTGTGGTTCAATTGACCTTAATGTTCCCAAGTTACATAATGGGGCTAAACTACAGTAATAATATCAGGTTTTTCACAGGGCTGCCATGGAAAATTATTTGATAAGAAATATTTCCCATGTTGCCTGCTGATTTTAGAGTACTATCTCCATGGGAGAGCCTCAGAAAGTTACATCTTGTAGCTCCACGATGCAGGACAGTCTGTCAAAATACTGTACTGTTTTTGTGGTGATAAATGAAGAACTTACTATGACATTCCTTGCCAGCAGCTAAGGTTTTTGTTTCAGTGTTTGAGAATTCTAGCAATCGATGCAGACTCAACATTACAAGGCAGTGATATTTGTTACAGGAGCCCATTTGGGACATTTTAATTTGAGTTGAACTTAAGTTCAGGTCCTGAGCCGTCTCTTTGAAGTCCCTAGGGGCTGTCAGATTTCAAATCTGCTAGAGTTGCTCACAAAGGCAAGGGGTGCCCGTCCCTGCCTCTGATGGGGTACATGGCCTCCCCTCTCCCCAGCCTCTATGCCTGTGCTTAAGCCATTCCCTCTGCAAAGAACACATCTCTCGCCTTTCTTCCCGGGTTATTTCTACTTACTCTTCAAGACTTAGCTCAGGAAGAAAAAAAAAAAAGACTTAGCTCAGACACAGCCAGGGGAAGTCTTCCCTAACCTCTGGTTTGGTAAAGCGCCCCGATTCTGTGCTTTCATGGCCTTATATTTGTACCTCTATGTTATCGCTGACCTTTTTATAGAAATTACCTGTCTACATAGCACAGAGCCTGACACTTGGTTGGGGATGGAAACTGGCTGTAGTTTTAATTGCATGGTCCTCCCCTCCCCCTTGTACTGACACACAAACCTTAGTGTTCTAGGGATGACTCCAGACAGGGTCAGTCCTTCCGGTGGAACCTTAGCTTGTTGAGGGCTGGACTGGAACTGAGGCGGTTTCTAGGGGTGACTGGGGAGTCTTGGGGGAAGGGAGAGGCCCTGACCTGGTTTCTCTCCAGAACATTTGGGAACACTTGGCTTGGTTTCAGGCACTAATTATGAGCTCACCCGGAGTGGACTGAGATTCTGAGCTGGCCTCTTGCGCCCTCTGGTGGTATCAAATCACAGCTGAGCAGAGCTAGAACTCAACCAACTGGTTGGGTTTTCTCCAAGCAAGAATCATCATTAACCATTCAGACATCTACCACGCAGTGAAGTCATTTCATAAATACGCTTAGAGAGCAATCAAATAATTAACCAAACACACACACGATCAGGAATTTGGAACCTCTTGTGGGATCTTTGAAGGGCCTTGGGTTTTTTATTTTGTAGCACAAACTCTAACAGGCTGTACGCACCCAGGGGATAACCGAAAATGTGCCTTAATCAAAGGCAATCACTCTGTCATTGTCAGCCTGTGAAACATTAGCTAAGGGGGCCGGATGACAGTATATGTGTCTCATCTCCCCAAGACAACTCCACCCCCAGGATGACTGAAGGACCAGCTTTGGGGCCGTCATGAGATGACGAGAGTCTCGATTACATTCAAATATCACGATAACCCATCCCAGGGGAAACAAATTCTCTCTCTCTCTCTCTCTCTCTCTCTCTCTCTCTCTCTCTCTCTCTTTGGCTGCGCGGTATGGCTTGTGGGATCTTAGTTCCCAGGCCAGGGATGGAACCCATGCCCCCCGCAGTGGAAGCACAGAGTCCTAACCACCGTACCGCCAGGGAATTCTCCAAACTGTCTCTGTTGAACAAGGACAGTTCGTCAGTTGAGTGTGTTCAATCATTTTGTGATTCAGTCTCAGAATATTACAGTTCCTTTGGGGGCACTCAAAACTCATTTCTAGAAACGGGAGAGTGTGATTTGCTATCTTCGTAACTGCCCCAAACATACACTTCTTGTGGGACCTAACTTTCTGAATGACTTAAAAATAATAGCAGAATATAGCTACTTTCTTCAGAATTGCTCGCAGCTTTATTTATTTATTATTTTTGGCTGCGTCGGGTCTTCGTCGCTGCGTGCGGGCTTTCTCTAGTTGTGGCGAGCGGGGGCTGCTCTTCGTCGCGGTGCGCGGGATTCTCATTGCGGTGGCTTCTCTTGTTGCGCAGCACGGGCCCTAGACGCCCAGGATTCAGTAGCTGTGGCTCGTGGGCTCTAGAATGCAGGCTCAGTAGTTGTGGTGCACGGGCTTAGTTGCTCCGAGGCATGTGGGGTCTTCCCGGACCAGGGCTCAAACCCGTGTCGCCTGCATTGGCAGGCGGATTCTTAACCACTGCGCCACCAGGGAAGCCCTTGCATGAAGTTTTTTGTTTTTGTTTTGAATTTTATTTTACTTATTTATTTATACAGCAGGTTCTTATTAGTTATCTATTTTACACATATTAGTGTATATGTGTCAATCCCAGTCTCCCAATTCATCCCACCACCACCACCACCCACTCCCGCTTTCCCCCTTGGTGTCCATACGTTTGTTCTCTACATCTGTGTCTCTATTTCTGCCCTGCAAACCCGTTCATCTGTACCATTTTTCTAGGTTCCACACATACGGCACGCAGGGAAGATCCTTTGAGGCACTGGACCAGCTGAGGCTTCCTAGGATAGCCTCACACAGCCCCAGATGATGGCAGAGCACTTTAATCAGGGCCTGGTTTGTTTTTGGTCTGTCTCCGCCCAACAAAAGCTAAGCCCCGCAGTGCAGAGATCTTGTTTGTTTCTCCACCACGGTTCCCCAGAGTCTAGCACAGTGCCTGGCACAGGTGGGGCTGAATGAACGTTTGTCAGCTGACTGATGCAATCCAGTGGGGTAAATGCTGAGGAGACAGGCCACAGAGGAAAACTGATTTTGATTCTTATTTAAAGCTATGAAGGACTCCCTTCCCTCAAATTTTGAGCAGAAAAAGTACATGATTCAAGACTCAGTGATAGCTGGATTGGAGGCTTGAGTTAGCACCCAGAGGTTGATGTACATTTGTAGCTGTGTCAGGGCAGGGAGAGGAGAAACTCAGAGTTCTCTCATTCCGTTCCTGAGTCAGTCAGGAATCGTCATCTCCTTGCCTCGTGGGGCTGCCTTTCTCTGCCAAGAGCCTGGTGGAAGTTGGCCTAAACTCTGTGGACGGTTTACCTGCAGGATCGTTTTATGACCTCGAAATGTGGGCATGAAGTTTACCCTGAAGGCATATTTTTAAAGCATGAAAAATCGAACGAGGATGTAAATATGTTGAGGATCTGAAAGTGGCAAAGAGGAGGCCAGAAATGTGCAGACTGTAAGAATATATGCAGGGTAAGAACAAGGATATCACGAAAAATGAAACCACGAGACCAGGAGAAAGAAGATGAAAAGAGAGCTAACGTGTCCTTCCTTTTGTCTTCTTTGCGTTTCCTTTTGTGTCACTATCTAAAGACAAATTAAGTTGAACAAGCAGCGCTTCGGAATGAGAGTTTTAAAACACACGTGCACACACACACACACACACACTTAGAATTCCACAGGAACGTCGTAAATGTGAGCACGTCGCAGGGAGACATCCAGTCTTGGTAGGCTTAATGGGGATGTCATGCAGCTGTGTGTGTGCTTTCAGCCCTTCTCTCCCCAGACAGCTTTCATTTTTGAGTGAGGGTAGTTGTATTTGTAGTTAGAACGAGCAAACCCTTTCTGACTTCATTAGTTAGGATCAAGCTTGGCTGCAAGTCACAGAAAAATTCAAAAGAAGAGACTTAACAAGATAGAATTGTATCTCTGCTACATTTCCCAGAAGACAATAGGTAGTTTATAAGGGGTTGTTTGGAGCTTCTTGGGTCAGAGACCTTCCATTTTACTGCATTACAGGGTGTAGTTTCCATTTTCAAGGTTGCCTCATAGTCTAAAATCGCTGCTGAAGCTCCAGTCATCACCTGTTTTCCATCCAGCAAAAAGATCAGATTGAAAACGATATGCCCTTTATTATTAAGGACACTTCTTGACAGTTGCACCCACAACTTCTGCTTACATCCTATTGGCCAGAACTTTTCTTCATGACCACATCTAGCTTCAAGAGAGACTGTGAAAGGAAGATTTTGTCCCAAGAAGCAAAACAAAACAAAAAAACCAAAATAACAACAACAGTGACCCAGAGGCTCAATTACTGAGTAGGAGGGGAGAATGATTACTGGAGGACAATATGCAATCTTGGTCACTGGAATCATACATATTTTTTTGTCTCTGAAAGTGAGCCCTGCCTTAAGTTCTCCAGTGCCTGCCAAAGACTGCAAGTGGGGGGTACAGAGCTAGCACTGAGTATCCTTAGGACAAGAATCTGGCTTCAACCTCACTCCGTGATCTGAAATCCAAATATGGATACAAATATGGCCATAAATATTTAAGAGTATGAAAAAAACAAAGGTTAGTTATTGTCTAAATGGAAAAGCAGCTCTTCAGCTTGGGGGTAGTTTTTGCAGTTAATTTACATAATTCTGTTTATTACTATTAAAATGTTCTGCCTATTTATTCATGTTAGAAAACCTTGTAAAATAATGATTATTATTGATTTGTATTCCAAAAATTTCAATTGCAAATAAATTCTCATACTTGGCTAAAAGAAAAGAGTGGGCTTCCCTGGTGGCGCAGTGGTTGAGAGTCCGCCTGCTGATGCAGGGGACACGGGTTCGTGCCCCGGTCCGGGAGGATCCCACGTGCCGCAGAGCGGCTGGGCCCGTGAAACATGGCCGCTGAGCCTGCGCGTCCGGAGCCTGTGCTCCGCAACGGGAGAGGCCACAACAGTGAGAGGCCCCTCGTACCACAAAAAAAAAAAAAAAAAAAAAAAAAGAAGAGTATGAGTGAGGGAAAAAATAATCTAGTATTGCCACTCACATAAAAATTAAAGCTCTCATGTTTTCATAGAATGTTTATAATCACTCATAAGTATAAAATCACCTGATATGTCTGGCCACATTTTATAATGTTGAACTTAGATGGTAAGCATAGATAGCTCTTTAAATTTGACCAAAGCCCGTCTTATGGATTCAGAGACAAGAGCTGAACATTAGGGAGATAAAGATTCCTAGCTGTTTCTCAGCATCTTCTCTGCTCACTGGAAAATGCTAGAGTTACTCAAGATTCTGTTCTGGATTTTCTCCTCATTTTAATCCTTCCCTGCCTGAGTTGTTTTCAAATGTATCAGGTTGAAGAGCGGACTCCATTTTCCTTCCCAAATTTGTGTTCCTTTTGTCCCCCAGCTGTGTCAACAGCACCAGCTATGGCCTAAGGTAAGGACTCCACTCTCTCTCACAGCTCACATTCAACTTCCCTCTCTCCCGATTCACTTTCTCCAAATTCCCTGCCCTCAGCCCCAGGCCAGGGAAGCACCCGCTCCTGCTAGATTACAGTGGTAGCCTCCCTGCCTCTTGGCATCCTCCAGGCTAATCTTGACTAAAATTCAACTTTGCTCCCGTCCTGCCCCTCCTTAAATCAATTCTAGTATCTCCATAGAATTCAGTCCAGATTCTTAACATGGCCTGGAAGGCCTCCAGGATCTGACTTCTTTCTAGCTCCTCCCCGTGTGGACCTTTACAAGTTCCAGTCATTCCAAACTTCTTTCACTGCTGATGGCCTCCTGCTGTCTCTCATCTCCAAGCCCATGCTTGGAGACTCACAAGAGTCTTCCTGAACTAGATTCTTATTCCTTTTAGGTTCACAGAGGAGACATCCCTTCCCTCTAAGAAGTCTTCTCCAACCTCCAAGTTGGGGTTAGGCTCCTCCTATGTGCTCTGACATCACTGGGCACCCTAACATTCGCTTACAGCACTATATTCCGACTTTATGTTTTATTGATTGTTTGTTCAGCTAACTCTATGCAGGCCGGGCTGTATCCTCAACCCTTGACATGGAGTCTTGGGCATTTCTGGCTCTGGAAGTATTTATTATATTGAATTGGATAAAGATAAGCTCCTCTCCAGCCAGGCTGGAGATCCCAGTTGTACACATTCTGGAGAGTTCGGGGGTGGGGGTGTGTGTGTGCGTTCTGTGGCCCACGATTCAAGAGGTCTGCCTTCTCTAGTCATCTTCTTCATTACAGTCTCATGAAAAAATGAGTGTTATTCTAAAGGGGGCTCTCTCATTGCAGCAGTGAGTCTGCAATGGGGAGGGGGCACTGGTGGCTAGACAAGAAAATTGTAGCAAGTCCCTCAAGGCAAGGACCATATCCATTCTGTTTACTATTGTAACCCTAATGCCTAATATAGAACCAGACACAAGGCATATGCTCAATAAATGTTTCTTGACTCAGTCAACTCTCTCTCTCTTTTTTTTTTGGCTGCACGGCTTGGATTTTAGTTCCCCGAGCAGGGATTGAACCTGGGCCCACGGCAGTGAAAGTGCTGAGTCCTAACCACTGGACCACCAAAGAATTCCCTGAACCAATTCTCTCTAGCTGAGAGGAAACTCTGATTGGCACATGCCATAAGGTTTTTTTAAACTCCTTTTTAAAAAATTTTAATTTTATATTAGAGTATAGTTTATTTACAATGTTGTGTTAGTTTCAGGTGTGCCTTAAGTTTTTTATTTATTTATTTTTTGCGGTATTTTCTCACTGTTGTGGCCTCTCCCGTTGCGGAGCACAGGCTCCGGACGCGCAGGCTCAGCGGCCATGGCTCACGGGCCCAGCTGCTCCGCGGCATGTGGGATCTTCCTGGACCGGGGCACGAACCCACGTCCCCTGCATCAGCAGGCGGACTCTCAACCACTGCGCCACCAGGGAAGCCCTGCCTTAAGTTTTTGATGAATTGAAAAATGGGAAAAGAAACGCTTCCAAAATCAAGGTTGGGGGAAGTCTGGTGGGGGAGGGTGGCTGTCTGGGAGATGCATGTATGGGACACCTTGCCCTACCAAGTGCATCCTCTCAAAGTCTGGGCATCTGGTGCACAAGACATCCCAGAGGCTCCCTCACAGGTCCTCGCCCCGAGGCTAAGGCCTCAACTTCTCTTTTTCCTGACTTTCTTACAGACCCTCTTGTTGGTGATGCCAGGCCTGTCTTCTCATTTCAGTTGCTTTTTCTACTCCTTCCTGGCTCCCCCACTGCGTTCTTGCCTAGGCCCCATTTTTTGAGAGGGCCTGAAACATCGGGGGTTAATAGTTGGGAACCAAGATGCCCCTGACCCACCCTTAATTGAGAATATGAACTAGAAAACTAGACTGGCCTTCACCCAGCTCTGGAGGCCAATCCAGGGGAAGCAGAGAACTGGCGGTGACTGTGACAGTGACTGTGCCTGTGGAAAGCCTGAAGAAAGATGAGAAAGAGAAAATGTATCTAGTGCCTTCCTGGGCTCTTATACCTCATTTCATTTAACCTTCACGACAATCTGGGGGTGTAATGCAGACATTATGTCCATTCATACAGATGAGACTGAGGCTCAGAGACATGACCTATCTTCACCAGATCACACTGTACCTGGTATCTGTTAGGCAGATCCTGGCACTGCTGTATACAAATTGCTTAACCCTCTGATTTCGTGTGCTCCTCTGTTAAACGGGGGGTAATCACGCACAACCCCCAGGGTTGTCTCGGGGATTAAATGATACCCTGATGAAATAATGTGGCTCATATTCAAACTTAGGTACTCTAATTAATGTAGTTGTGGAACCCAGTTTCCACTGGCTTTCCCCTGAACAACGTTTCAGCTGGAAGCTTTTTGCTTTGCTTTGCTTTTTTTTTTTTTTTTTTAAATAACATCACTGGGCCTTGCTGTACTCCTGGGACTTCCAGAGGACAAGGCCCTTTCTTCAGTCAAGCTGACCTAAACAGAGCCAGCCCTCCTTCCCCTCCCAAGCCACAGCTGTGTGTTGGAAAGCTGGAAGCTGGGGCCCCTAATAAAGAGCAGACCTCCCAATCTCCTCGTTCCTTCCCTCTCCCCTCACACGGGTTTCAAATTAAAAGTAACTCAAAGCTAAGGCCTAAGAGGAGGAGAGGGGAGTAGGAGGTACAGAAACATCCCTAGATTGAGGAAGTGGGGCTCTCTCCCTAGGAAAAGGGTATCCATAAATCCAGACGCAGAGGAGTCTAGTCCTACCACATCTTTCCCAACTCCACAGTCTCTGGTCCTCAGGTCGGTAAGCAGGCTGAAGTGTTAGGGACCCTAGCAGAGGGTGCCTCTGGTCTCCAGCCACGGGGAACCGCTTTCTACGTCTCTCGGGAGACGAATCTCCGCAGAGAGAGCAAGGAACCCAGAAGAGACGCTGCGCCCTTAGCCAGACACTGGGAAGAAGAGGAGGTGTGCCAGGGGCCCCAGAGAGAACTGTCACCCCAAGTTACACAGGCCGGTCTGGACCCTCTTTCTCCTCCCTTTCTGAGACTTGGGCCTCTCTGCGTTCTGAGCGTGCAGAGGCTCGCAGCAAGCTTCCAAGCCTTAGCCGGGGCAGACCCGAGGCAAGGGCGGGGTTCCCGGCGCTCTGCGGGGACTCCACACATCTGTGCACCACGTCCACAAGCCTCCTCCGGGCCTTCCCGACGAAGGTCCCTTCGGTGGGCCCACGGAGGCGTCTCTTCCAGGCCCAATCAAGAATTGAAGGGGGTGGGAAAAGGGACAGTTAGAGCCTTTTTTCCCTCCCAACCATCAAACGGCCCTTCATTTTCAATTCAGAAAGCCAGAAATGTGCCCCCCTCATCAATTTCATTTGAAAAACCAGTTGCAGGTTGGTGTAAATGTGATTTTCGTTAACTAACGGCTTTGATAACTGCTGCAACCAAAGGTCTCCTAAAGCCAAAGGACCTTCTGAATTCTCCGCGGAAAGTAGAATTGGGGGGCGGAGCTGGAGAGGAGGGGAGGAGTAAAGGAGAAACAAAAAGCCAACTCAGCGGGGAACGCCCATGAAAGCCGAAGGTGTGACGCCCCGAGCTGCGGCAGCGGTCTCCCAGGGGTGGGGTGGGGACCGAAAGCGCGAGCCCGGGAAGCAGGGCAGGGGGAGATTTTGTTTTTGTTCTCAGGAACCATTTCGATTTGGTTGTAAAAACTTTGTGGAGTCCTCTTTTTGATGGCTGGCTCTGCTACATCTTTTGCCTCCACTTTCACAGTCGCTTGAGCGCCTAGATGCGCAAGGTCACGCCAGAAACACCGCACTCCCCAAACTTCCCACTTGGCTCAACTCCCGAGTTGGGCCTCCTTCCCAGAGGGTCGCAGCTGCCCAGACTCCGGGTTTGGGGAGATAAACCCTCATTCTTAACCCCATGATGATCCCTCAAGGGAAAAGCAGAAGAGGTTGAAAATCAAAATCCGGGTGCAGGCTGAGACCTTCGCTCAGCTGCCCAAGCCGGCGAGGGTCACTCCTCGGGGCGCACAGGGGTGGCCCGGTCACCCGCGATGCCCCAGGCAGAAGCCGACGAGAAGAGACCCCTCAGTCCGCCTCGGCCAGGAGGCGCTTCTTGCCCGCTGCGGCTCCAGGACCACCCAGGACACCGGGCATCGGGGAGAGCAATCTGGAGGATCTTAGAACAACACGGGGAGAGCGAAACTCGGCTCGCCCCACCTCCCAGCGACGCCCGGGCTGACTGACGGGCGCAGCCCCGACCTCTCCAAGCCTTTGGCCAGCGGCGGAGGGCGGACAGCAAGATTCAAACCCGCCTATGAGCAGTGGGAGGGGCAGCTGGGCGGGACTCGTCTTAAGGAACGAACCGCCCCTTCCCGAGGACCTCCAGCCCCGAGGTCGCTCCTGACCACTGGGTTTATTTTGCTTTTGCTGGAGAGGCAGATGTTGCCCTCTCTCCATCTTTGCTCGGCCCAGACTCGGCGAAAACTTCTCCCAACCATTTGCTTCTCTGCGCCACCCCCCACCGGTGTTCTATGCCGGGAGTCTGCTCCGCAGGCCTTTAAACCGTCTGGAATGTCACACATGGAAACCTTTAGCAAATGTTTGTTAATGATCATAACAAAGGCATCATTCAAATTAGGCAGGTAATTACTACCAGAAGGACAACTGAGTGCTTACTGGCTCATCCATTCTCTGCTTTAAACTGGCGAGGAGTTATGGTCCGAAGACACCCTCCGCCCAGTCCGTTTTTCGGGCCCCTTTAAGCTTCTCTGAAATGAACTGTGAAGTTACCATTTGTGGGCGGGGAGTGCTGGGGCCCTGCGTTCGGGAGATCCCGGCGTGACCGGTCTGGCAATCTCTTAGCAGCAAAGCAGGCCTTCCTGGGTAGGCCCTGCTCCCTGCCTCGCTTCCTACCCTCTTGGGTACTTGGTATAAAAACTTAGATCTCAGCTTGACTTTTTTAATTGCATGAAAGCCAGCACCCGCGTTCCCCCTATTATTCCGCACTCCAATTTTTTTGGGGGGTGGTGTCTTTAGTTCCCGTTCGTTATCTACAAACATTACGGTATCCTGTTAGCATTCCGAACAAGGGGCTGTTCATATATTCGCCTTCAATGATTTCCTGAAAGAACATGTGGAAGTAATAGTGAGCAGGGCAGTCACCCGAACCGAAGATGCAGGAGAGGCGGTTGCGCAGAAGGGCTGGGGGTATAGGGCCCCTAGCCCAGCCTCAGGCGTCTTCCCCTGCCTGACATCCCAGGAACCGGTCCCAGTTCAATACAGCACCCCTTGGAGTACTTCTCTGGGACCATCCCCTGCAGGCTGTCCCGCGTCCATCCTCTGGATGAGGTAAAGGTGATGGCTGTCTCACGTTCCAGCCTAAACCAGGCCGCGCTGGCCGTTCTCAGGAGTGTGTGTGTTGTGTGTGGGGAGTGAGGGTGGGGGAGGGATGAGCCCCTCCACCCAGCAAGAGAATTCAAAATTAGGGAAGGCGGGGAAGGTGAACTCGCTCCCTTCCCCCGCCCTCGCTCGGCAGTCCCACTCCGCCCAGGTCTGGTTCCTGGAGCGTCAGCGCCCCCTTTCCTTCGCGAGCAGGATCGCTTTCTCCCGGCGTTGTCTCTTGCCTCGCGCCCCCGGCAAAGGGTTTGGGGCTCCGTTCTCAACCCCCAGGGCACAGGTAAGGTCCGACCTAGGCGGCGGGAGGGAGCGCAGGGAGAGTCAAATTGCACCCCCCAACACCCCCCACACACCTCCCCCCCACCCCGAGCGCGGAGGTGACAGGCTGTTTGTAGAGGATTCCCCAGACGCTCAAGCCTGAGCCTTTTTGTGTGCGTGATAGAAGCCAGGACAACCTCGCCCAGATAACCATGAAAACAAAGACATGACAAGATAAGTGCTCCAAGGGAGTAAAGGTCGTTCTGTCAGAGAACGTTCCAAACCTATGCAGACCCTCGACTCTTTGTACCCTCCTTCAAACCCGTTTTCAAACAAAACCAAACAAAACCAAAGCAAACCAAAAAACACCCATCATCTTCTTATTAGACTCAACAGTTTGCCTAATCCCATTAAAGGATTAGCAATTGCACGGAACTTTCCCTAAAAGACCCCAGGTTCAAAACGACGCGAGCGCTCGGAGATCTCTCCTGACGGCCCCAGTTATAGTCGGGCTAGGAATTCCTACAGAAGGGCCACTTCTCGATTCCAGATTTATATTCTCTCTGGGCATTAACTACAATTTAACGTGTTCTTTTTCTTCCTTTCAAAGAAAATACAAAGCAACTTAGCTGCGTAGGAAAATGTCCCCCAGATCAGGAGGCAAACTCATTCTGGAAATGATGGGCAGTTTGTATCTTCGCGAACCCCTTCCCCGGCAGAGCATCCACACCTCCCTCTTCCATCCCACCCACCCCATCTGGTCTGCTTCTCCCCGCCCCCCAGTTGTTGTCGAAGTCTGGAGGTTGGGGCTGGACCCCCTGATTGCGTAAGAGCGAAAAGTGAAGGCGCAATCTGGGGGCTGGAAGATTCAGAGCGCACGGAGTTCGAGGGAAACTCTTATTTTGAAGAGGCCGAGGGGAGGGGGGCCTTCGTTTCCTGACAGCTATTTACTTAGAGCAAATGATTAGTTTTAGAAGGATGGACTATAACATTGAATCAATTACAAAACGCGGTTTTTGAGCCCATTACGGTTGGAGCTAGAGTGAGAGAAACAGAGGAGGGGACTACAGGAGAGGACTGAAGGCCGTGGACACATTTTTTGCTCCATATGTAGGATTTTCATTGCGAATTGACATAGGAGGAGAAGGTAAGGGAGGAGAAAAAGGATTTTTGTTTCTAAGAGAAGTCCCTAATCAGGCCCTTTGGGCTACAAGAAGTGAAGTAACTTCACTTAAAGTTTGGGCGATCAGAAAAAAAAAAAAATTGGAGTTGAATTCTAGTTGTGTGTCCAGAGAGTAATTTATTTTGAATAAACTTCACTTGGAGGAAAGATAACTATAGAGTTAGAAAGTCTAGGCATTTTTAAAAAAACCACATTTTCCAGACCTATTTTTAAAAGCAGTGTTTTTCTAACAACTCTATGGCCTCCCAAAGAAATTGTTTAAGGTTACATTTTTGAGGTTTCTTTTGGGATTGGGGGTGGTATTCCTGTATACTGGGACTAGCACCTAGTACTGCTGGGAGTTGGGGCAGAGGTGTTTGCCCTCTTCCTGGCATTGGGTCCTGGAAGGCGACAGGTTTTTAACGAGTATTTTCATTCCTCGCCCGCAGTTTGGCGCGACAGCGCTGTAGCGGGTGGTGTGGAGCGCGGCCGGTGGACCGAGGGAGGTGGGGAGAGAAGAGCGCGGAGCGGGGCGCGGAAGGGGTTGAAGGGAGGGGAGGCGTGAAAGGCTCGGCTGGAGAGGGCCGGACCTTGGGTGCCCGCCGGGTGCACATGGCGCCGACCCAGGGCGCGTAATTACTGGACGACGCTGCGCCCGGTGCGAGCCGGGGCCAGACTCACCACAGCCTTGGCGGCTTCGAGACAAGCAGAGGGGGCGCGGATTTGGGCGAGGTTTGGGGAGCTCCTCGGCGGTTTGTGGGATCAGTGAAGTGCAAGGGAGAGCGGGCGCCAGCGCCGCAGTGCGCTCTGGTTGCGCGCTCTAGCGCGGGGGCGACGGCGGCCAGGGCAGGCAGGCAGGCGGTCTGGAGTAATGACAAACACATTTGGCCCCGAGTGAAGAAGTCATCGTCGCCTCGCATTCCAGCAACTGGGATTTGAGGAATTTCGAACTGCGCTCCAAGGGGCCCTCATTGTGCGCGGTGGTCCCCACCCCCACCAATCTCTGCGCGCCCCCTTCCTCGGTCGAACCGTTTATGCAAAGCCCGGGGCTCTGCTCCTGCCCAGTCCCGGCCGCAGGAAGGAAAGAAGGAAGGTCGCCAAAAAAGTGGAGAACTTCTTGTGGGGGAAGTTAGGGACAACTCGTAACGGAGAAACTTGGTTCCCAGGTAAGACAGGAAGATGGGAGGCGAAATACCTCCCTCGGGGCACCCGGACCCTGCACCCCCCTCGCATGCCCCTTTCCGCGCGGGGATGCGTGGCACTCGCCGCCCGTGCTTCACCCTCTCCAGTGTCCCTGTTTCTATTCCACTCCCTGCGCCGGCCAGAGTCTCTGCCCGCCTCGGAGCTCTCTCCTCGCGCCCCTCCTTCTTCCACCGTCTATCCCCATGGAAATCAGCTTTTATACGTGAGATTAACTTCTCCAGGCAGCGCCAGGGGAGCGGGCGGCGTCCACTTGGCTCGGAAACAACTGGGATCAGCGGTTCAGGTCGGAAAGGGTCTCGGCCAGCTGAGAGTGAGAGGGAGTGTGGCTTGACCCGAGCACCGCTGTCTGAGGGGGCCAGGAACCCCGGCCGCCTGGCCAGGTGTGAAGGAGCTGCCAGTAGCCTGGGCAAGCGTCTCAGCCGTGGAGGAAGCGAGGGGCTGTCGGTTCGCTGTCTCTCCCGCCGCCAGAGCGGCCCCCCCACCCCCGCTCTTTGCTCCCCCAGCCCATCTCCAAGGGTGAGAGGCAGATTGGGGCTGGAGAGGGAGCGTGAATGACACTTATCAGGTCCGGACTGCCCCGCGCCCGGCCCGGCCGCCTGGAAAAGCCCCTGGCTTCGCTGTGTGGGAAATGGCTTTTTGGCTCCGCAACCGAATTGCTCAACGTTTTGGACCGCCTCGCCTCGCCGCGGTCGCCTTCGAACAGAACTAGGCAGGTTTTTAGAGCAGGGAGAGACATCCGGGGCAAACGGGGCACGACAACCAGCCGCACAGCTCACGGGACTAACACCCCAGAGACCGGCGAGCCCGGGGGCCGCTGGAGGGGAGGAAGGGGCCCCCGGGACGTGAGCACCTCATTTGTTTCCGCTCTGGCTCTGGTTTTAACATTCCCTCCCATCCCCAATCTCCACCTCCATCTGACCGACCCAGGCTCTGGTACTGCTGCTTTGCTCCCCTTCCGTCTTTTCTTTCTCTCTTGCCTTTCTCCTCTTCACAGTCCTTACGGTAAAGGGGGCCCTTCCTCCACTCCCCGACAGGCGAGGGCCCGACCAGCCTCACTGACACCCTAGTGAGTCCCTGCTTCGGGCTCTTGGACAGTCTTGCTTTTGGTTTGACCCAAGTGTAGCTGGTCCAGGATTGGAGTCCCAAGAGCGAGGGGTGGTGGCGAGTGGGAGATAGACGAGGTGGGAGAAGGCACCAGGAAGGAGCCCTCAGCTGCCCCTCGGCCCTTGCACCAGCCTTTAGACCGAGAGGGACTCGAAACGGAGCCTTGGCTCCCGGCCCCAGGTCCGCTTTCCTCCGGGGGCACGGACTGGGGAGGGGTGTAGGGGGAGGGGCATCGGGCCGGGCTTCCCAGCTGCAAACGCGTCTGGCGCCGAGGCGGGCCCGTTTTGTGCCTCCTGGGGACCGGCCGTGGGCGGCGCGCAGTGCCGGGACGCATCCTGGGGACGTGGTGACCGGCGCCTTCCTGCAGACCCCGGTGGGTGGGACTCCCTCTGGCCTCCGGGGAGCTGCGATAGGGTTACATGTTGTTGATGGAAAAGTGGCAATTCATGGGGGAAAGCTAAAAGCTTGCTCGGTCGCCGAAAGGTACGGCTCTCAGCCTCCCTTGCGTCTGGTCTTACGGGGTCCGCGCGCAGCATCAGCCAGCGGGGTACGCGAGGCGGGGGGTAAGGTTTGTGGTCTTGCCTCGAGCGCGGGAGGCAGAGTCGGGGCAAATTGCTTTTCCCCACAACACTCTAGTCCGGGCTCTGCCGGTGCTTGTCTTGTGCTGTAGTGGCTTGGTGGCATTTCCTTTTGTTTTAAACTGAACAGTGAGCCAGGGATCCGTTGGAAAAGTAGATTGTAGGGGATGGACGACCTCGGAATCAGGGTGCTTCCTTCCCCGCCTATAGCAGTCTTCCCCTTCCCCGCGAAAGGGGAGCGAGAGGCGCAGGCGGCGCTTGTGTGCTTAGGGCAGCCGCGGCTGAGCGAGCGTCGGGCAAGGGGGACACTGGGGAAAGGCTGGGTTCTTAAAAGCGCAGGAGGCGCAGCCACGGCGGCCTTCTCTGCGAGCAGCTGTCCGCGGCCGTGGCGCTTTCCGACCCATAGGAGGCGCTAGCGTGCGACTGTAACCCTAAACCCACCCGGTCCTTCTCCCTCCACCCCGTCCGGCCCCCTCTCAGGTCTCAGCCGAAAACAATGCAAACGCCTAGCGTCGTGCCTGGGGCGCAGCGGCGGACGCGGGCGCTAAACCTGGGAGCGAGCGGTCGTTGCCCCAAACGCCGGGGTGACTGAGCTGACGAGAACGTGGACCAGCGGGAGGGGGAGCGGCCCGCTCGGTGTTCGTGTGGGCGTGGCGGGGCCGGAGGCCGGACTGTGCCAGCGCGGAACCACCCCGGCGAAGGTGGGCGAGCAGCGGTCTCCGCTGCGCTGTCGGGGACCCGGAGCCAGAGCGGCCGGCCGGAGCGAGGAGCTAGCCGGGTAAGATTCTCGGGGCTACCGCGCCCTCTAGCGGGCGTCCGGCTCGCAATCCGGCTCTCCGCCAGCCTCCGGCGGTCCCCGCAGCCGCCGGGTCGGAGCGCAGCGCTGAGACCCAGGGGAAGAGTAACCTCGGTCACCTTACCGCCTCCTGGAGGCCTCAGATTGACGCCTCGCGGGCACTTTGTGTGCCCGGATGGCGCTGGGTGGACGAGAGGGGCGGAGGTCTCCGGGTTTGGGGATAAGGGTAGGGGCGTCATAGTAATTACATGTGGGAGAAGCGGAGGATGTAAAATCCTGGGCGCTCTTGGGTGGGGGTCGGTGTCAAGCCCCTCGAAAGTTCTCCTGCCGCGCAGGCGGCCTCTTGCTGTTTGTTTTACGACCCTGCGTTATTATGCAATGGGAGCAGTCGTTTCCAATCAGCCCGTAGTTCCCGGGCTGCGCGGCCGTCGCGGCCCCCGCCGGGGGCTTTACGAGGGGTGACAATGGTATGCGAACAGATTGGGCAGCGCGGTCCCGGCCACGGCGTCGGGACCCCCACCTAGCGCTGCCCAGGTGGTCTCCCTCCCCTGAGCGGGCGGAAACTGCAAGGTGGGGAGAGCGTTGGTGAAACAAAACCCTGAACCGCCCGACCTCCTCCCGAGTGGCTTTTCCTGCTGAACTTTCTAAACCTTTGCGACCTGGGATGGCAGCGCCATTTTCCTGGCTCCCGAAGCTCAGTCTCCCCGGCCGACCCTCTGGCAGGGGTGATGGTGATGGTGATGGTGATGGTGGTGGTGGTGATGTCTGGCCTTCAGCGAATTCTCTTGGGGCCCCGCGGAACTTCAAGCCATTTCGCAGGCAGTTACCCTATTCCTGTTTCGATTCTGCGGGCTTTGAGCTGAGGTCACCACGAAACCTAAATGTACAACCCAATAAAATAAGAGATTGGAAGTTAAGATTTGGGACGTTTTGGCACAGAACTTGTAGCAGCATCTAAGCCGGACTGCCTGTCCCTTGGACCAATACTGCCACCTGCTGGTTTTACTTGAGAACTGCAACGACCCTGTGCGAGAATGGGCTTCGCGGATATTCTAAGCGAGTCGTGGCACCAGGAAGATGCATTTTCCACCCGGTAGGACCAAGTTTTCTTCTTCTGTGAAGTTGCAAGAGTCATTGGGCTGACAACATTTATTTTATGGACTTCTGGGTAGTCTTTCGCCTTAGTTGTTAATCCTTTGTATTTACCTAATGAGCAAAGTGCTGACCTACCACATCTGATTATCAGAACAGACCTGTGAAGAAGATAGGTGGGTTATTTGCATTTCCTTTTACAGTGAAGCCCTAGTGTTGGGGACTTGGTGAGATCAAGTATACTACAAGCTGCTACGCCTAAGGTTGTCCCATTAGGTGTCACACCAGTTTGGTGACAATCAAAAGGAAGTTGACATTGTAGTCTCCTGTGGTCAAATATCTGGTGCAGGAGAGCAGAAAGGTTTATGAGCTCAGACGGTCCCATAAAATGTTCCCATGTAAAAATGCTCCAGCCCCCGCCCATCACTGGAATGTCTAATGGAACTCAAGGAGATAAAAACAGTAAAACAGGCTCTGGTGAGGTGCAGATCCCAGTAAACACACCCTCGCTGAAGTTGCCACCAGGGTAGACCAGCATTTGGATTGCCTGGGCTGAAGTTGCAAGAACATTTGTCGCAGGGGAAAAGCAGCCCATGTAATTTTCACAGTTAGAATTAACTGAAGAGAGCTGAAATTAACTGAACCTCGGAAATCTGAATCTTGAGGTCGTCAGTGACTTTTGGGACGGTGAGAGAGTCTTCTGTGGCCTCTAGTCATGCCAGGGTGGGGTGAAATTCAGTATTCAGAGGCTCTGCAGCGGGATGCATTGTGCAGCTGGTGATCCGGAAGCCAGCTCTCTGGCTTTGTGAGAAGAATGCCATGCTCTCTCTTCTGGAAATAGTGCCCTTGCATTGCTTGTCCTGTGTTTACTCTCTAGCTTAGCATGTTGTTTTTGACTGTAGAGTCATAGTTAATGGCTCTTTGCTTCTGTTTGCAGGGACAGAGATGGCAACCTGTTAAAGAGAAAGAATAGTGGCTGCAAACAGATTTGTTTCTCTGTTTACATGACTGTATATATTGGTTCAACTTGAAACAGTGTTGATAACTACACCAGGCTTCACCACATGCGAGTTCAGATTCAGTTCTCCACTACGCAGGCGGTACAGGGCCAGTCAAGCCTCTGGGGCCTGACTGGTCTCAGTAAGTAGAAGCTGCAGTAGCCCCTCTGATGTCCCTCTCATCTAAAACATTTTTGGAGCCTGCAGAAAAAGAGGCAGTATGAAGCCTAACAGCTGCAGTTTCTGAAGCCCTTTCAATTACACTATAGAATTTAGTCTTTATAATAATGCAGTAAGGCAAGCCAGCGAGTCAGGTGTTAGTCTTGGTTTACGGAAGAGACTGAGGTTCAGAGAGGTGGCCTAGGTGTCAGATGTGGGATCAAAGCCTGCTCTAATGCCATTTCTATCATATCTTCTGAGAGAAGGAATGAAGGACCAGAGAATGGGGGGTGGGAGGAGAGACCACACTCATTTGTCTGAGAGTGAACACGGAAGAGATCTCTTTTCTCCAGTCGTTTCTCTAACCCGTGGCAACGAGCTGTGAGTATAGAGGATTGAGAGAAGTCTCAGCGCACGGCTGGCATGAGAGAAATGATTATGATTAAAAAAGATGTTTTTTGGATGAAATCCACTGTTCGTCCTTGCAAAGTGGTTTATTCTTGCTGACTCATAACACGCTGTGTTTCCCTGAATCTGTAACCTCAGTTCCTGATATTTGCATGTCCGACTTTTGGAGGAGCTCTAGGATAGGGGTTACCGATTAAGGATGAGCAGTTACTCCCAGAGTAGAAAAGAACTGGAAATAGCAACATGACTCCTAGAGAGTCTCACTCCAGGGCCAATAGGAAGGGAAGCCTCCGTTCTTTCCAGTTGTTTTCTATTACCTCCCTGTAGGGCTAACAGTCTGCAATTATTCACGAGTAAATTGTCTGAGTTACAGACGAGTAATGACACGAAACTTCACCAATATGCCTAGATTTCTAGCTAGGGAACCACTCTTATCAGAGAAGGGAGGTCGAAATCATAAGCAAACACATGTTGATTTTCAGTATTTGTATCATTATCGCTTGCTCCGAGGCCCTGTTTTCATTGCCCCCTTTGTATGTCAGTAAGTAATCCTCCCCTGGCATCGGGTCCCCCATATCTGGATGCACAGAAGGAAACATGGTGGGGCCTGGCCGGGGCAAAACGCTCGTCAGAGCCTGCGCTGTAAAAGCAGTGAGCCCCTCTCTTAAGCTTGGGAATGCTTTAAAGATGCATCATTGGCAAGCCCCGCTGAAGGAATGCAGGATATAAATGTGATAAAACCCAAGACATCAAGCTGGCTCTGGAGGGCTCCTTTGAAGTTTGCTAAGTGGATTATCAGTGGGAGGTTGATATTTATATGTACAAACACACAGGCCCGTTACTGCTAATTGTGGTAAGTCAGTCTTTCCAGCCCGGCTCTGGGGCCCGCTGTGCCCGTCACCACAGCAGTGAGGAGACCCTGCATCCCTGGGCACACGCCAGGATCCTTGGAAGCCATCAGCCAGCTAGCATTGTGCAAATTGCATTTGGGTTCACGGCACATTGTGCTGCTCTCACTGTGGCAGAGAGCAGAGGAGGAAAGCAGGGCCCCAGTTTGCATTAGGAAATAGTTGGGGGTGGAGGGAGCACAGAAGGTTGAAACACTGACCTTCCCTTGAGAGAGAACATATGGTGGATTGCAGAGAGCGTGGTGTTTGCATTACACAGACGCGGTGTTACAATCCTGGCTTTACCACCAACAGTGTGATTTTGGGTCATTTGCTAAACCTCTCTGAGCCACCAGCGGCACTTTTTAAAATCAGATATTTCACAGGGTTATCATCAACAAACACGGCATACACATGACAACTTTGGCTTCATACATATTGGTTTGTCGTTCCCGCTTTGGAGAAAACAGAATTATCATTTTATTCCTGTCTAGCCCGCTCACTGCTACCAGCATTCCATGTTTCATCTGTCTTTCTTCCTCTTCCATTTAACTGGTAGAATTGAATAGGGCAGAAATGTGATGTCTGCAGGTAGACCAGTTGCCACTTCCAAGCAAGAATACATGATGAAGCTCTCATGCTCCACCAAAAACGACTAGGCTATTATCAACTGGATCCTCTGCAACGAAAAAAAAAAAGAAAACAAGGACTAAACACAGGCATACGTGAATTTCTTCTTTGGTTTTGTTTTTTAGACAGCTTACTCAGGAATCCTGTGCACACATCAAAGTCAGTGATGGAACAAGTCAAGTCCCATGAAATCATTTCCGTTGCATGAGTTGGGGTTTTGAGCAACTCAGAGACCCAGTACCTCCCAGGCCAAGGCTTAGGTGATTTTTATGGGTCATCTTAAAGCTTGCACCCCTGCCCAGGCCCCTCCGCGGAGCCTCTTTAATTGAAACTTGGATGCTCAGCAGACCCAATACCTGGAAGCTCATCGTGGTCGACTTCAGGAAGATCACTTTCTCAGTGACTTCATGTGGGAAGTGAAGCGGGAGATAATAACATTTGTGGGGTGTGCATGGAAAGAAAAGGATAAAGGAGAGGGGCCTTTTCAGAGGGTGGACCAGAACGGATTTTTCAGTGGTTTTACTGCAGGGCAGTATGGGTCCTGCTTTTCATTTTTCCCTCCGTTAATTTTCCTTATCCCCCCCTTTCTTGCCCACTGCTTTTCCCTGTTTTGTCTTAGGGACATTCAGTTTCAGTCTCTCTCTCTCTCTCTACTTCTCTTCCGTTCCCTAGAATTTGTTGCAGGAAATCAGGGTGGAGAACTTGGCTTTTGCAGGTACAGGTACCTGTGTGAGAACGAATCATCCATTGAATTTTATCCCGTGGTTTACTGCATCCCTGAAACACAAGAATTTAGCCACACTTTTCTCTCGCACTTCCTCTCCCTTTTTCACTTCCTTTACGGATCCTCTTTCCATGCCTGTGCCCTCGGCTTTTCTGTGCCTTGTTCAGCTTGACTGTGAATGTAGCAGGTCCTGGGAGAACTTGGGCTGGGGGCCCAGGCCTGAGCCTGGTACAGGCCTGCCTGTGACATCCTCTGAGTGACACTGGGTTAGTGCAACTTGTAAAAACGTCTATACCAGGATGGCTCTCAAGTATTAAGATATTTGTTGGCAGCCTAAGCATCTTTTCCCAAAAGTTGCCGAGGATGTGACCAAGTATTTTCTGTTAGCGAAACACGAAGCCAATCAACGCATTTTGAGTGAAAACAGCTCAAGTTTAGCAGTTGAGTAAATACATGTTTATTTGTTTTTCGCAATCTTAATTTAAATGGTTTAAGAGGAACCGTTCTTCTGTACTTTTGGACATATTCCAAGACAATAAAGTCAGACTTTTTGGAATTTGAAAGCTGCAGACAAATCAAAAAGGGTTTGGGCTTCAGATGGTTCCTGTCATGATCTCGGGGCCGCACAAGGCCATCTGATTTCTGCTTCTTAGGCATCTTCCTGTTTTAACTGTGAATCTTAAAACCCAGGATGTTGTTGACTAAAAGGATGCTGTTAACATAAGATTGATGACTAATAAGAACCTGCTGTATAAAAAAAATAGTAAAATTAAATTTAAATAAAAAGGCAATTTAATAACTAAAAAAAGAAAAAAAAACATTTTCCATAGTGCAAAGCGCAAAGAGAACTAGGCTCATGGGTTGTTTTATTGACTAACATTGTTTCTGTTTGACTTTTTCAGTTTTCCAGAACTATGGGGACTTCCCATTGGGCACTCCTGGTCTTAGGCTGTCTCGTCACAGGTATGGATCACAGGCCTATCTGAGTTCATTGTCCTAGGGGAAATCTTTTCTTCCCCTAAGTTCTGTGCTCTGCGGGTATATGACCTATACTGCGCATACTGCAAACAGTCCAAAAGAGTAAAGAGAAGTAGAAACCTATGGGACATTATCTAGAATGACCACAAACCTTCAGTTCTCTCTGCTGTATTGCACTAATTCCAGTTCAAAAAAGAATGTTCTTTCTGTGTGTCATCATGGCGTTGAAATATTGTTAGGAATAATAGTCTAAATTTGCCCACCGCCCTCCTCCATCTCCTGGGACATGGGTTTCCAGTAGAGGTGGATCAGGGGAATTCAAGAATGCTCAAAGGGAACACATAATGGAAAAATCTCATCTAGAAAATCATACCTGTCTAAAGTTATACCTGTCTTAGGTGGAAGATGCTTTCATTGCTACAAAATCTTAGAATCACCTTTGGCCTTGAAATTGAATTAACAGACTGACTTTTGGGGAAGCTTAGTAACTCTCTTCCAACAGGAGGGATGCCACTGGGGCCATTTGTTGAAATATTTATTGGACTTTCTTAGTTTTCATCCAGATATTTATAAATTGCAGATGTTCACCATGACACCAGTGTTTTTCTAATCTGAGGAGTTAACTTAAGTCTATTAGTCTCTTTAGGTCGTATCTAGATGGATATGGTAGAACTAAGCACTGTCAGTGATTTAAGAGTTCTGAAGTCCACTCAGTATTCCCCACCTGCGGGATAGTGACCCAGGTGTACTTACCACTTCCCGTTAACAAAAGCTGTTCAATCATAGTGGACACATAACTGAAGTCGGGTGGGATTCCCACACCAGGCTCCGAGGGAGGTTAGAGAACATTAATGAATAATGAATTAAGTCATAACATCTCTTCTACCAGTTTTATAGACAGAGGAAGCAGCTAGACTGACATTTTAGATTCTAAGATGAACTTAGGCGTTTTTGCTCTTGGGCTTGACTCTTCTTTTTGAATTGAAATCCACATCCTCCTGCTTTGGTTTCTGGAAGTCATTAGAGAGGAGGCACGCCAGAGGGTAGAGAGGAACGGAAGACGCGTACTTCTTGAGCACGAATCTGCCTTGTGTCTTTACTGTCTGCGTTCCCTGTCCACAGTAAAGAATGCACGTGTGCTTGAGCTTATACTATCTTGGGATATTTCATGGTCACACATGAGAGTCTAAAATATGGAGTTGGAGTCAGACGTCCTCTATCCATTGGAGTGTTTGGAGGGGTGAATCCAGGGGCGCTTAGCGGGACTATTGAGGCCTTAGGAGCATTTGCTGCTCTCAGCAGATGCGGTGCCGTTATAATGGGGGGCCTTTCAAGGGCACCCAGGCTAGCGGATTTTTGCGTAGAAATGGTCATTGTTCATAGAAGCTGCTCTGGGTGAGACCGTCCTTTTGGCCTGCATCCTATTCAGAGCATGTTTCCTTTTACAGGGCCAAGCCTCATCCTCTGCCAGCTTTCATTACCCTCCATCCTGCCCAATGAAAACGAGAGGATTGTGCAGCTGAATTCGTCCTTTTCTCTGAGATGCTTTGGGGAGAGTGAAGTGAGCTGGCAGTACCCCATGTCTGAAGAAGAGAACCCCAATGTGGAAATCAGGGACGAGGAGAACAACAGTGGCCTTTTTGTGACAGTGCTGGAAGTGGTCAGTGCCTCGGCGGCCCACACGGGGCTGTACACTTGCTATTACAACCACACGCAGTTGGAAGAAAGCGAGATCGAGGGCAGACGCATTTACATCTATGTGCCAGGTGAGTTGCCTGGGTCCCCTGGACCAAGCTTATCGTCGTCCCGTCTCTCCTGTTGATTGTATGAGAGTTTTTTATAAGTATAAAAATCATAAATTTTCATCGGAGAAAATTTGAAAACTATAGGCGAACACACAAACTTAAATCAAGACCATTTGTCATGCCGGCATCTAGAAATATTCACTTAATATTTTGGAACTGTATTAAGTTTTGAAAATCATTGTCATTGTGGCATCTTTTATTGGCATTGTGCAGAATGTCTGAAATGTACTCATTTCTATTCAGTTTGATCGAGTTCAACAAATATTTACTGTGTATGCTTTGTGTGACAGGCACTGCTAAGTGCTGGGGCCACAAAGTAATTAGGTAGGCCTTATCATGGACTTGCCCATAGTCATTAGAATAGTTTCCAAATAACCATGCTATTTCTTAAATTCAATAAAACATATACAGGCGTACCTTGGAGATGTTACAGGTTTAGCTCCTGACCCCCTCATTAAAGCCAATATCACAATAAAGCGAGTCACACAAATTTTTTTTTGGTTTTCCAGTGGATATAAAAGTTATGTTTGAATTATACTGCAGCCTATTAGGTGTGCAATAGCATTATGTCTTAAAAAAAACAACGTACGTACTGTAAGTTTAAAATATTTTATTGCTAGAAACACCATTGTCTCAGCCTTCAGTGAGTTGTAATCTTTTTGCAATAGTAACATCAAATATCACTGATCACAGATCACTGTAACAAAGATAATAACAATGAAAAAGTTTGAAATATTAACAAGAATTACTAATATGTGACACAGAGACACGGACTGAGGGAATGCTGTTGGAAAAAATGGCACTGATAGATTTTCTTTTTTTTTTTTTTTTTTTTGCGGTACGCGGGCCTCTCACTGTTGTGGCCTCTCCTGTTGCGGAGCACAGGCTCCGGACGCGCAGGCTCAGCGGCCATGGCTCACGGGCCCAGCCGCTCCGCGGCATGTGGGATCTTCCCGGACCGGGGCATGAACCCGCGTCCCCTGCATCGGCAGGCGGACTCCCAACCACTGCGCCACCAGGGAAGCCCCTGATAGATTTTCTTGATGCAGCGTTGCCACAAACCTCCGATTTGTAACAAATTCAGGATCTGCGAAGCGCAGTACACCGAGGTGTGCCTGTATTTACTCTTGATGAGTTAGAATATTTTTTTTTCTTTTTAATAAAAATTCAGGTTGATGTTGTCTCTTGTCCTCCAAGACACACGTGCCAGGATAGGAGTAAGGTGGGATTAAGTATGTAAGGGTTTTACTAGGAGAGAGGCTTATGAGAGAAAATGGGGAGGGATCCAGCAGAGGCTGGGAGAGCTGTCTGCCTGCATTGTAAGGGTGACCCTGAATGAAGGACCGTGGGTAGGAAGGTGGGGTAGATGAGTCCTAGACCTCTGGGCAAAGAAAGCTGGGGAGTCCTCCAGCCTAAGGAACCCCTGTTCCACACAGTCATTGTCTGGAAGCATCTCTGGAGGGCATGGCCTCGGGTTGTGATGGATTTCAGAGCCAGGCCCTGTTGCTGGAGGAAGGTGTGGTGCTTTCCCACAGCAGCCACCCTAATTAACTAGCCTTAGCCATGAGCTTGAGATGCATTTGGTCTGCCACCCTCCTAGCATTGCCTGGGTACTCCTTTGTAATGATCTATGTCTGTATCTGTACCTATATCTATATCTGTACCTGTATCTATATCTGTATCTGTATATATTGGCTTCTTCCAAGGACAGTTGTTAAAAGAAGGACCACCATGTTATTTAAACATTGCATAGGTAACGCATGATGGTAGGGGAGACTTGCATTTTAAAGGAATCTCTGGCTGATGTGTAATGGATATCAAACTGTATATTTTAACCTGAAATTAACTTGCAGCTTAATTAACTTTGCTGGAGTCTTTGCTAACAGAGTTCAAGAATTTGGAACTCTAAACACAAATTCAAGTCACGGCAGTTGTAATATATAGATGGGTGAATTAAAGAGGAATACAGCCAGAGTAGTCAGTTTCAAATAAACATATAAACCACTTACAGCTCTTGCCATCCGTGTCATTTTAGCAGAGGTAGAGTAAGGGGGTTTCAGAAGTGTATCTTCATACCTTTCTGTCTTTTCAAGTTTTTAAAATTGGCTCCTTTTCCTGCCTTCTGTTAACTGTGGGTGCTCCATGGATCTAGACCCTCTTCACTTCTGTTCTGACACTCTTATCTGTATCAGCCTCCCTTCCTACCAATCAAAAAAAATTGTTTCAAAAAGAGTAGGTATTTAGAACGTCACCTGTCATTGCCACCATAAATACTACCCCCCCTCCTTCTCCCGTTGTGAAGGCAATGGTAGGAAGGTAGGTATGTTAAAGGTCCCTGGGTCTTGGAGTTTTGATCTGCCTAAGATTGCCCAAAGATTCTTCTTCTTTTTTTTTTTTTCTGGCTGCACTGTGCAGCTTCCGAGATTTTAGTTCCCCGACCAGGGATCGAACCCCGGGCCCTTGGCAGTGAGAGTGCGGAGTTCTAACCACTGGACCACCAGGGAACTCCCAGTCCAAAGGTTCTTCTTGTTCCTCCCTTGCCCTAGCACAAACATCATCTGGGTAGGCCCTGCATTGTCAGAGATCTTGTTTGCTATTATGAAGAGTTGCACATCCTTTGCGAAACTGATGCTTGAGACTCTCAGTACTTCTTACTATAGTAGCTTAAGTAGCTGGTTTTCTTTGGAAAGGAAATTCTCAAGCTATGGGATTATACATTTTATTTATTATTTGAGAGTCATTTTTTTTGATAGGTAGGTTTCTGTACTACTTTTCAATAATACTGACTATAGGCCATAAGCATTGTCAAAAGCATTGCATAATTTTAAAATTATAAGTATTTTCTCATGTTTTGAACAGACCTGATTATTTTGTTGTCCATTTTTTGTTGTTTTTAGTAGTTGTTTAAATTTTTACCTCAATTCCTGACTAATATTTATATTTATCATCAGTATTTTTTTTTTTTTTTTTTTTTGCGGTACGCGGGCCTCTCACTTTTGTGGCCTCTCCTGTTGTGGCCTCTCCTGTTGCGGAGCACAGGCTCCGGACGTGCAGGCCGAGCGGCCATGGCTCACGGGCCCAGCCGCTCCGCGGCATGTGGGATCTTCCCAGACCAGGGCACGAACCCGCGTCCCCTGCATCGGTAGGCGGACTCCCAACCACTGCGCCACCAGGGAAGCCCTAGCATCAGTATTTTTTATGAGGGTATAGGCAATTTGGTATTGTTCATACTTTAAGAAGTATGAACCTTCTAGCTTTTATGATGATTAATGTCAGTGGGGTGACACTTCTATATATATATGTGTGAAGGTAAAATTCATACCTTTGAATTTGATTAATGGTAAAGGAATAATTTTTCTGCATATATGTGTAAAGATGAAATTAATCCCTAACATGTTTTTCTTTCTTTTTCAAACCTCAGACCCAGATGTAGCCTTCGTACCTCTAGGAATGACAGATTACTTGGTCATCGTGGAGGACGATGATTCTGCCATCATCCCTTGTCGAACGACTGATCCTGAGACGCCAGTGATTTTACTCAGCAGTGACGGGGTGGTGCACGCCTCCTATGACAGCAGACAAGGCTTTAATGGAACCTTCACTGTCGGACCCTATATCTGCGAGGCCACCGTCAGGGGGAAGAAGTTCCAGACCATCCCATTCAATGTTTATGCTTTAAAAGGTACTTGTGCCCTCTCCGCCCCCCCCCCCTTTTTTTTTTTGCGGTACGCGGGCCTCTCACTGCTGTGGCCTCTCCTGTTGCGGAGCACAGGCTCCGGACGCGCAGGCTCAGCGGCCATGGCTCACGGGCCCAGCCGCTCCGCCAGCATGTGGGATCTTCCCGGACCGGGGCACGAACCCGTGTCCCCTGCATCGGCAGGCGGACTCTCAACCACTGCGCCACCAGGGAAGCACCCTCCTTCTTAAAATAAGAGTTACGGGCAAAACAGTCAGATGCATGTAGCTTTTTTTTCCCTTGATCTTAGTCCCTGGTGATGGGAGACCCCAAATTCTGATATGGGAACTTAGGATCCCACCTTTACCGTACAATGTTAAGCTGACTTCTGTGGCTGTAACAGTACGAAGCTTAGCAATACCAAAGGCAAAAGCTTTCCTACCCCTGGAAGATTTTGTGTTTCATCAGTTGACTTCAAAATACTCTAAGGAATTCTTTTCTTGCATAAGCCTCTTACTGTTTAGTCACATTCCTGACTACAAAGGCCCTAACAACAAACACACACCTGTGAGGGTTGGACCCCTAGGTTAATTTTAGTAACTTAAGAAAAGTGATTTTGATTTTGAGAAAAGCTGGTGGTTGTCGACTTCATCCCTTTGATGCGAGTGGTTAATGCAAACGGGAAAGGATAAACCATGCTTGGGGGGCAACAGATCTATCGAACGCTTACGTGTAGGCGTGGCGTTAGCAAGAGTGTGCCATTGAACTTCTGTGAAGGGCTTCTTTTATGCCCAGCTCTGTGCTAGGTTCTCGAAGTGCTGAGAATACCTGGGGAGCGGAGTGGGAGAGGAGAATGAGTGATGGGGTGGGAACTAGTGCCTATAGGGGAGCGCAGGTCAGCAAAGGCTGAGTAGATCCATCAGTAAAGGCGGCTGCAGTCGTAATTAACCCAAATGAACCCAAATGCTTGCAGATTCAAATGTGGTTCTGTTTAACTGGAGTTTATTTTTACTATTGTTATTGTTCTGCGTGTGTGTGTGTGTGTGTGTCTTATTTTGTGCCAAATTATGTATGTCAACGCAAATCAAGGTTTCTGAGATTTTCAATATTTTGTCTTGATCAAGGTGGTTTGCAAATTATTGTTCAGGGTCATCTTAAAAAAGCCCAAACCTTATAAGATCCTAACTATACTGTGGATATTTAGGTCCTTGTGTTTGTTGTTTTTTTAAATAGCAACATCAGAACTTGATCTGGAAATGGAAGCTCTTAAAACTGTCTATAAGGCAGGGGAATCGATTGTGGTCACCTGCGCCGTCTTTAACAATGAGGTTGTGGACCTTCAGTGGACTTACCCTGGACAAGTGGTAGGTACCCTCATGGCCCCTGGTGGCATGGAATGGAGTACAGGAGGGGTCCAAAGACCCATCACTGATGGGGCACGACATTGACCTCCTGTAGACCCCAGCTTCCCATCTCTAAGCTGCTCACTGACCAGATGGCTTCATGGCTCTTGGAGCAATGGGAGAGTCTGAGATGATGACAACTTGACAGAATGCATAGATACTTCACACTGAGCCCTTTTCCTCATAAGTATGAAAGAAACCGGAAGGTTCTATGGCTACAAGATAACAACCAAAAAAATTAAAAAGAGAATGGATTTTAAAATTTGCTGATTGCTGACAGAGTCATGAATTCTCCTTTTCTTGGCTCTCATACCTTTGGGTTTTGAGGCATTTGATAATGTTGGTTGTCTGCCCCCTTATATTTCTGCTTTGTGGACACCCACGACACTTCTGCCTCCTGCATGCCTGGTCTTTCTTTGCCTGGTTTTCTTCAGTGAACAGGCATAACTCGAGTCATTCAACAAAGATTTAATGATGTTTGCCAAATCCCAAGCACTCTGTTAAAAGCTGGCCCATGTACAGAAAGAGGGAGAAGGAGGGAGGAATGGAGATGGAAGCGGGGAAGGGGAGCCACCGTGCCATCTCTGATCCCTGGGGACTTACACATAGGGTCTCATTCATTCTGGTTTTTTTTTTTTTGATTGAAGTATAGTTAATTTACAATGTGGTGTTAGTTTCGTGTACAGTAAACGGATTCAGTTATACATACATATATTCTTTTTCAGATTCTTTTCCATTCTAGGTTATTATAAGATATTGAGTATAGTTCCCTGTGCTATACAGTAGGTCCTTGTTGTTTTCCTGTTTTATATATAGCGGTGCGTATATGTTAATCCCGGGTCTCATTCATTCTAATGCATTGTGGTAAGTGTATGTGAACCATTGTGAAAGGCTATGATGGTCCCACGCAGAAACAATGAACAGTATTGAATGCAGGGGCCTCATGGAGAACAAAAAACATATATGTATATATATGCTTTTTTGTCCCCTTCACTCCTAGTTTGCAAATTTCGGCTCCTTGCTCTTTTTTTTGGCATTTTATAGTGTCTCTTCTTTTATCCATTTCTCTCCCCCATGCTTTTGCTGCCCCTTTCCTTTCTCTCCAGGGCGTCTGATTGGAA
Source organism: Grampus griseus (assembly GCF_964374135.1). Classification (NCBI taxonomy): domain Eukaryota; kingdom Metazoa; phylum Chordata; class Mammalia; order Artiodactyla; family Delphinidae; genus Grampus; species Grampus griseus. Next base: position 70,768,455 of record NC_138997.1, on the reverse strand, counting down.
GTTGTGCATTTTCACATATTGCCTTATAAACCTCATGTTTTGAAGAGACATTCATAGACCTATATATACATATATATATCTATCTTTGCTGAAATGTAAAGCTATCTGATTTTTCTGTTCATACCTGATTGCCTTTAATCCTTAAAACAGAAACTTTTCATTTATTGGAGATAAAATATTTTTCCCCTTGAAACCAAACTATGTACTGTTTGGCCCCAAATATATGATCAAAGTATAGGTTATGAATCATATTTTTGTTTGATACTAAAAATAACGTAGGCTTATTGTTGTAACTTCATAAAATTTAGAGAAACAGAGGAAAAGTCACTTCCCAGAACACCTCCATTATAATTTTAGGGAGATAAAATCCTTTAAATACTTTATAAATGTAATAATTAATAGCTACTATACTTTAAATAGTACTTTGTTATGTATTTTTCCTGCGGCAGTAGAGCACAGACACCTTCCTATGTCATTAAATATCTTTTTAACACAGGATTTTCAAAGGAGTGAGCTTGAAAAAACCCTTTTTTTCAATTAGACTTTATTTTTTAGGGCAGTTTTAAGTTCACAGCAGAATTGAGGGGAAAGTACCGAGATTTCTCGCATAGCTCCTGGGCTCACACGAGAGCGGCCTCCCGCATGACATCCCCACAAGGGTGGTACCCTTGTTACAGTCCGCGAACCCATACCGGTGCGTCATTATCTCCCAGGGTCCGTAGCCTACGTGAGGCTTCGCTCTTAGGAGCTAGCTTGTTAAAGTCGGTTCTCCTCCCCTTTTTCTGTAGAAAGGCAAAGGCCTCACAATGCTGGAGGAGACCAAGGTCCCGTCCATCAAGTTGGTGTACACTCTGATGGTCCCTGAGGCCACGGTGAAAGATAGTGGAGATTACGAATGTGCTGCCCGCCAGGCCACCAAGGAGGTCAAAGAAATGAAGAAAGTCACCATCTCTGTGCACGGTACATTCTGCTTTCCAAAATGTCCACTGACTGTGCTGCTCGGGGATCCACTATGCAGTAAGCGTTGTTTAACGGAAACTTTTCCCTGTACAGAGAAAGGGTTTATTGAAATCAGACCCAACTTCAGCCCGTTGGAAGCCGTCAACCTGCATGAAGTCAAACATTTTGTGGTGGACGTGCAGGCCTACCCCCCTCCCAGGATAGCCTGGCTCAAGGACAACCTGACTCTGATTGAGAATCTCACGGAGATCACCACTGACATAGAAAAGATTCAGGAAATCAGGTAAAGAAACAGCCTTCCTGAGTATGCCTTTTCTTTTTATTGTGTGTGTATTCCTAGATAGACTGACGCTTGCGCTTGTCTTACAACCCAAACCAAGAGTCCATATAGAAAATTTAGCAGTCAGAAATAGGAGATAGTGGAAATCGAGTACCTCTTCCGATAACATTGCAATGCAATAATAGTATGTTGGTAAGTTTATGATCAAACAAGAGAAAGAAGAACTGAAAATCTCTGCTCCCGATGAAAGATACGTTCCTGGATTCAGCAAGGGATGGAGGAAAGAAAGTAAAACTGGACCCACTTGTATGGTGATTACAGTTCCAGGGCAATTAGCACATAAACCTACATGAAACAAAACGTTGCTGGCTTCATTTGAAACGCATTTGCCCCAGTGAGGCCTCCATGGGAAATAAGAGTAGTGTCTGGTTAACTGTGGTTAGGAGAAGACATACAGTGAATAGTTTAGATCCCTGCCCTCTGAGGAGTCGGGAGACTGCTGTCATCTCTTAACCAGTGATGGAGTTTTGGGTAAGTCACCCCTCAGCCTCAGTTTTCCCATCTATAATGTAGGGTTAATAATACCTTGTGTCCTTCAAGGCAAGGAACTGGACCAGATGATATTTTGAGGTCTCTTGCAGTTCTAAGCTCTGATTAGAATTTAGGAGTAGAAGGTACCTCTTGAAGGGCTCAGCTAATCCAGCCCTGCACCTTTGTCAGAAACCATCCCAGGGAGACACAGTCCTCTATTTCAAGCCTTCAGGGAAGAAGAGAAGACAGAACCCCTCTCTCATCAGTTCGCTTAACCTCAGGATTTGCTTTCTTCTTTCTGAACTAAATTCCATGTGTAATTGAGAAGCGACATCTGGGAAAATGGACGTGGAAACCTCTGTGGAACAGTGATGGAAAAAGAAGTGGGATACTGAATCTGGAAGGCTTTCTGATGACACGAAATGGAGGTGCACAAAGAGGTGCGCAGTGCCCAACTTTCCACTAGGCTGTGAGGCCAGAGAGGAATAGGGTGATCCTGGCACAGCCAACACTTGAGACACCCGTCTGAGTGCTGTCTGCGAGCTACAGTCAATAGCGACGGCCAGGTAGCGGTCGTCAGCTGAGTGGTCCAGGAGAGCGGCCTGTTCAGGTGCTTCGAGAGTTCCTCCAGCACATCTGATCCCCATGAAGGGCAAGGGAACATAGGATGCATATGATGGAGGGGTGTCTGGCTTACTTAAAACTAGTGGATCCGGGCTTCCCTGGTGGCACAGTGGTTAAGAATCCGCCTGCCAATGCAGGGATACGAGTTCAAGCCCTGGTCCGGGAAGATCCCACATGCTGCGGAGCAACTAAGCCTGTGCGCCACAACTACTGAGCCTGTGCTCTAGAACCTGCAAGCCGCAACTACTGAAGCCCGCGCGCCTAGAGCCTGTGCTCTGCAACAAGAGAAGCCACCACAATGAGAAGCCTGCGCACCGCAATGAAGAGTAGCCCCCGCCCGCCGCAACTAGAGGAAGCCCACGCATACCGACGGAGACCCAACAGAGCCAAAAATAAATAAATAAATAAACCCCAAAAAAACCCCAAACAAACTAGTGGATCCACCAGCTTCCTTGGCCGAACGAGTGCAGAAAATGAACAACAAAAGACTGTCTGGTCATTGGCAGCCAGGGTCGCTAAGGGGACTCTAAGGAAGTCCATTCCAGAGTGTGTCCAGTGTGGTGTGGCAGAGGGAAAGCCAGCCCAGCATGCTCCCTTCACAGGTCCCAGCACCTGGCGTCTTGGGCTAGAAGACTCTACATTAGCAGGGTATTTTGGAGCCTGTGAAATGCTTTAGATTGTTTCATGTAATTAATTCTCAAAATGACACTTGCATACAGCTTTCCAATGCTGCACATAAGGAACCTGAGGCATGGAGAAGTTCAGTCATGCCCCAGATCTCCTCCCTTCATGACCAGTGCTCTTCCCCTCACTCCACCTTCCTTTCACTCACAGTTCCACACTGTACTGTATTTTTTAATTATAAATTTGTTTATTTATTTTTATTTTTGGCTGTGTTGGGTCTTTGTTGCTGTGCATGGGCTTTCTCTAGTTGCGGCGAGCGGGGGCTGCTCTTCGTTGTGGAGCACAGGCTCTGGGCACGAGGGCTCAGCAGTTGTGGCTCATGGGCTCTAGAGCGCAGGCTCAGTAGTTGTGGCGCACAGGCTTAGTTGCTCTGTGGCATGTGGGATCTTCCCAGACCAGGGCTCGAACCCATGTCCCCTGCCTTGGCAGGCAGGTTCTTAACCATTGCGCCACCAGGGAAGCCTATCACACTGTGCTGTTTTGTTAATGACAGCCAAATGGGCCATTACTTTATAGATGCACGCACACACACGTGCACGCACACACACGCTCATGGCCAAATGTCATTTATTGTACGTGTAAGAAACCTTTTGGAGAAACTTCCCATTAGTGAAGTATGAAGGACTATGTTTCTCTAATTTATATATTTTTTAAGATGAATCCTGTGCTTTAAAATCATTCAAGCCTAAAGACAGTGCATTGTAAGAAACCTTATTCCACTCCTGTCCTCGTGTTCCTCCGTACCCCCTCCTCTCCACCCCCAGGGGAATACTTTTGTTAGTTTTGTTAGGTTCTTATGAAACCTTCCAGAGTTTCTTAAAGCAGATACAAGCAAGCAGGAATTTTATACCCTAGTGACCTCTTCGTATCGATACAGAGACAGTGTCCTCGTTCTTTCTTCCAAGGATGTTCCATTGTTTGGCTAATCACTCAAATGATGAATATTTAGGGGAAGCAAGTATTTTTTTAGAAGGTAAAAATCAAGGGTTAAAAAAAAAAAGGAAAGTTGGTGGGTTTATTCCTATTTAGAAGTCTGGCCTTAGCAGAGCTGACTGCTCTTGTAGCCACATAAGCCATTGCTCATCTCAGGTTGTCCCGTCTTATGTTTAAGAATTAAGTGTCTATGACTCAGACCTTCAGTGCGTAGAAAGTGTATCAAAAATCCCAGAAAAGCGATGATATGGACAAGAAAAAAAGATGTTTTTACTTTTTTACAAAAAACAAAATTCGAATTGAATATAGTTATTACTTAATGGTTAGAATTTATTTGGCTACAACTTGCTGAAACAAAGTCCTTTACTTTTAAGGTATCGAAGCAAATTAAAGTTGATCCGAGCTAAGGAAGAAGACAGCGGCCATTATACTATTGTAGTTCAAAATGAAGACGATGTGAAGAGCTATACTTTTGAACTCTTAACTCAAGGTATGTAAGGGCCGTATAAAGATAATGCCAGCTCAGTGGATGTGTGACTGAGAGTCTCCCGAGGAGAGCCTGGCACTTTTCCCCCAGGTCGTGGAGGGAAAAGCAGCCCTTTTAGGGGAGAAGCAGGGACTGTAGATGTCACATGTCAGGGATAGCTTTGTTGGACTTACAAATCCACATAATTCTGGGAGGTTCCAGGCTAGTCTGGAATCATTTGGGAATTCCTAGGCTCCACTAGCTTCCTTACCATCTGCTTCTCAATGTGGTCTGGGAAGAGTGACATGATGCTTTTTGGTCTGGATGACCTTAGATTGTTCCAGAGTGTTTGGCCTTTTTGCTTTGCTTTCCTTGTAGACCTCGTACAGTGGCCCTTCCCAGAAAGGAGTGCCCAAGTCTTTACATCCTGGTTCAGAACCTACTCACCTACCTTGGGCCGCATACTGTCTTAGGTGGGCTCATTTGACCCTCACAGTCAATCTATGATACAAGTATCAGCATATTTCTAAATTATTTGATCCCAGGTTGAAAAAACATCTTTAAAACCTAATAATACCCCATAGATGCACTTTGGTAAATGCTGCTTTAGATTTAGATGAATCCATTAGATGATTCCCAAGCTATAAGATAATTTTAAGAGCCTTCTTGCCTTTCAAGCCAAATAACCACAGGGGCTTTTTGCTTTCTTCACTGAGGATTTAAAACACCACGGGGCATAAATGCCAAATCACTGAAAATGTGACCATGCTCTTACCCAAGTGGGTCTGTCCAAACTGGAGTGTTAACTGTGCACATGACTCAGTGGCCGCTTGGTTTGTAGGTTTGAATGTCACGTGGACAAGTTCTGAACTCTTGGAATTCCACTTCGTAATTCCCAGAAGTTCTGGGACACGAACCAATTCAATTCTGATTTCTTTTCACCTCTTGCAGTTCCGTCATCCATTCTGGACTTGGTCGACGACCACCATGGCTCTAATGGGGGCCAGACAGTGAGATGCACAGCTGAAGGAACCCCTCTTCCTGATATTGAGTGGCTGATTTGCAAGGATATTAAGAAGTATGGAAATCGCACCTTCCCTTTCCATTTGTGGTCAGAATGTTTCTTCCTTGGGACAGAGGACCTCAAGTGCATTTTACTTCTTTTGCTGGCCCTTGTTTTTGTGTTTGTGATTCTTATTTGGCCTAAGTCTCATAAACTGCAAGATAGGGTTCCAAACATGGACCTCGCGTGTGGGTGCATGCAGGCGTGCATGCACGCAGGTGCACTTCTGTGTCCTTGAGTAGCTGTAAGAAGGTCGACAGCTTTCAGCAGATTCTCAAAGGGTCTCTAATCTGAAAAGAGCATGAATCTAAAGAACTGCTGTAAGAGGATTTTTACTACCCTGGCCCACAGTTTCATCTCCCATTTCATCTGTGGTGAATGTTATTTGGTGGTTAGACTGGCACGTGAAAATAAATGAAGGTACTGCCCAGGTGACTTCTCGCTACCTGCTCTGTGGCGGGAGTTAAGGTCCCCGTCCCTCCTTCAGCCCCCACCCCTCACCCTTCTCCGGCGGGCACGTGAGCAGCACATTTGCACTCCCACCTGTAGTGACTGCTGTGCTCAGAAACCTCGTTGCTTCTCCTGGAGAAGGAGACTCCTAGACCTACGCCCCCCGCAGGCCACAAGGCAGCAGACTTGGATCCAGACTGGAGCTGGTGTCGAGGTCTCACCCTAGTGACACCTGAGGGGGTCCTCACAGTGTGGGTGGAGAGAAGGGAGGGCAGCAGGCCTTTTCGGAGGGGTGGGACGTTGGGATAGTTAAGTTCTTGAAGTCCAGGTTGCTCATGGGTTCAAGGCTTGGGATGGGTAGTTCTGTTGGATTGAACTTGTTTATCTCTGCCTTGTCCTCATAACCAGTTAACTTTTAAATACCCACATGTAGCTTATTCTCTCTTGGAGAACAAGGTGTTGAATGTTAATCTGCACATAAAATAAGAAAATTGACCTGTAGCCCCCCAAATGCAGACAAAGTCGGGGCTGCTTGCCGTCTTAGATGATTCTCACTGCTCCACCCACCCCCATGACTCCCCGTAATTGGCTCTATACCTATACCCTTTTTCTCTGTCTCCAGATGTAATAACGAAACTTCATGGACGATTTTGGCCAACAATGTCTCAAACATCATCACGGAGGTCCACCCCCGAGACAGGAGCCTGGTGGAGGGCCAAGTGACATTCGCCAAGGTGGAGGAGACCATTGCAGTACGATGCCTGGCTAAGAATCTCCTTGGGGTGGAGAGCAGAGAGCTGAAGTTGGTGGCTCCCAGTGAGTAGCTCATGGGTCAGGACACGGCCAAGTCAGCAGCCGAGCCCTTCCTCTCTCAAGCGGAACTTTGAATCCCAGATGGGGTCCCGTAGGAATGAAGGTCCCTCGGTGGAAATTCAGCTCCGGATGCTTTTAACGGGCCTTCTCTGGGCATCTCTGTGGGAGCCCTTTCTTTCAGATTCAAATCCCAAACCGCATTGTGCAGAGGCCCCTAGGCATTTTGATTGTCTAGCCGTATAGCTACCCAGTCTCTTTGGTCTGAGCATGTGGGGATGGAGGATGGGGAAGAAGGGTCTTCCTCCTTGTTGCTCTTCATAACAGTTGAGACAGGTTGAATTCTTAAAAAAAAAAAAAAAAAAAAAATCAATGAAGCCAAAAGCAATATAAGTAAACTGCAACCTTTCAAAATAACTGAACTTGATTTTCTGAACTTACGTTCTAAACTTATGCTACTAATGGTAGCTCTCAATCTCACTTATTAATATTTATATTCCAGTTCATATTTTGTCCAGAAGGTTAATGTTGGAGGACCTTTGGGGAAGGTATTTTGTTCCCAACTGAATTTTGTCCCTTTCACTTCTAAGGGAAGAGCTGGAGTAGTTTCATGCATGTAGATAACTGAGAGATGATCTTGCCCATCCTCCAAATAAGCCTGGTGGCTCTTATGCTTCTCCACCAGTAGTGAAAGATTTCTGGCCCAGAAACAGCCACCCTGCCTTCCTGCCCTCCCGCGTGTTTGTGCAAGTTCTCCACCGTGCCTCTCTCTCTCTCTGGTCCTCTAGCTCTGCGTTCTGAACTCACGGTGGCGGCCGCAGTCCTGGTGTTGTTGGTGATTGTAATCATCTCACTCATTGTCCTGGTTGTCATTTGGAAACAGGTAGATTTTCTTTTTAAAGAACTAAAACTATTTGAAACCAATAAGAACAAGAAGAAGAGCAACCTAGTTCAGGGCTTGGCACAGAGAAGGAGCTCAGTAACAGCATGATGAGTGAACGTTATTGAATCCTACTGTGTCCAGTCATTCTGCTGCTGCGGTTAAGCTTTGGTACATTCGGACGTTGGTAATTCACCAGTTACCTGTCCTGGTCATTTATAGAAACCAAGGTATGAAATTCGTTGGAGGGTCATTGAATCAATCAGCCCCGATGGACATGAATATATTTATGTGGACCCGATGCAACTGCCTTATGACTCGAGATGGGAGTTTCCAAGAGATGGACTAGTGCTTGGTAAGCTCCTACTGGGGTGATCTCCCAAGACTCCCTTTGATTTGTATGCAACTTTACTCTTTACGGGCCTGTGGAGGAATAAAGGATCTGCGCTTGTGCTTAGCAAAAGCTAAGCATTAGAAATTGGCTTTCAGAAATAGTTTTCTCTCTTGAAAATGAGTTAATTGAATCACAGCAATGACTTGTTTTTACCTCCTTCCCTAGCAAATTACGGTTAAAGAACATTTTACAAAGGGAGAAGAGAATATGAGGAGGCCTGCCAAAGCTACGCATCAAAGTGGCTTTGCTTTGGAAATGACACCAACTGAAAATGAGACGAAGTTCTCCAACTAAAAAGGAACAGATGAGAAATGAATGAGGACAATCGGAAAATATATTTTGACTCAGTACATTCTGAGGATTATTAGATACTTCTTTAAAATATAGAATATAAAAATATAGGTTTCTTTTAGAACAAACATGAAAAAATCATCAAGCCAGCTTATCACAGACTTTTCAAATATTTCAATCTTGGGCTGAGACCAAGAACATGAAGCTTAGTCCAAGGGATTTTTTTTGGTTTTTTTAAAATCACATCCTGATTGAATGAAAACAGGACAAAGACAAATGAAAGTTAGAGCTAGAGGTTGTGTCATCATGACTATTCTAACAGTATGTACTTCAGAGGATGCCAAAGGCATTTTAACATTATCCACTTGTCTCATTCCAAAGTACAGCCAAGTTAGGTCTTCTTACAGAGTTACTTAAACTGAAATCAAACGAGACACCCTATTCACATACCTATACCTGGGAACTAAGCTTTCTTTATTATATTTTCTCCCTTGTTTTACAAAAAGGGATGAGGAGCTTAGGGAAGTTAAAAAGTAATAAAATACGGAGAAAAAGGGCAACATCCCTAACGTACCAAGAGGCAGTCCTGTGTCTCTCTGCTTCCGTGTATTGTCAAGTTGCTAGGGAAGCAGTACCTTTCCAGGAACAGTTTCCAGCCGTGCAGACATGCAGTCACAGGCAGTGTTGGCTGTTAGTGCCCTTTTATGAGCCGAGTCTTTCCCTGGCTTGGCAGAAACATCTGTTTTAGACTGTGAGCTCTTTTAAGAGTGGGGACCAGAGCTTCCATTTCATTTTGTATCTCCCAGCGTGCGGCAAAGTGTTGTGCTCCTAGGGCATGTTTAGCCTTTGCCCTTCCTAGTCTTTCTAAGAAACAGGCAGCAAGGGAGCCAGCCCGAAGTTGTCTTCATCACTGCTTAGAATCCGTGATGTCTTGAATACTGAAGTATTGCCAGTGGATAAAGGCTTATTGATGCAAAAGATGCCCCTGTTTGTGTGCGGAAAACAGAAGGGTAGAGAACCAGGAGGTTTGGGCTAGAGCCACAGAAAGCAAGTACCACAGAGCCCACGATTTGGCCCGGTTCTCCAGCTGGTAGACAGAGTGCTCACACCAGCGAGGGCTACACCCTCCTTCTTCCCGCCTGTGTTTTCCTTTCCTTTGCAAACGTTATTTGACAAAAGCAGTTATACTAATTTCCTTCCCTGTGGGCTCAGTTCTGGTTTTGACATGATGACTCGGAGGAATCATTATGCTTCCTCCATATGGGAGAAACACCACCCAGCTGTGTACCCATGAGCGCTGGCCGCGGTAAATGAAGCTGACGAGATGCCTGATTCTGCATGTGTTGATGGTGCTGGTTGCCCACAGGTCGTATCCTGGGCTCTGGTGCATTTGGGAAAGTGGTTGAAGGAACTGCCTATGGATTAAGTCGATCCCAACCTGTCATGAAGGTAGCAGTGAAGATGCTAAAACGTAAGTGCCCCTTTCTGGAGATTTTTTGAACATGGAGATATTAAGTAAATTGCTCAAAATCACACAGCCAGTAAATGAAAGTTTAGGACTAGATCTTGGTTCTTTTGACTCTAGGTTTTATGCATATTTAGACTGTTTTGTCAGTTAGTTTTATTTAGATTGTTCTTGTTGCCTATATGTTGGAAAATCAAGAGTTATTTGTAGTGGCGTCTTTTTACCCTGAAGCCTAGGGATTAGTTATTAGCATCTAGACTGAGTCACTGTTTCTCTTTTAGACTGTTGTTAAATAAAATGATGTCCAGTCGTAGGGTTAGCCATGTTTTGGGCTTTTTCTGGGTAGTAAATAGTTTAGTTGAACCGATACGTGATTTATTTCTTGAACAGCCACAGCCAGATCCAGTGAAAAACAAGCTCTCATGTCTGAACTGAAGATAATGACCCACCTGGGGCCGCATTTAAACATTGTGAACTTGCTGGGAGCCTGCACCAAGTCAGGTAGGCTTGCTCACCTGAGAGTGAGGATTTTCATAGAACACTACGGTTGTGAAGACTGTCTAGGCTTTGAAATGCCCAAACACGCCAGCAAATATAAGTCCCTTGAATGGAGCTGTTGACTAGATTCTATTGAGGGAAGCTCACCGTTCTTGAGCAGCGTCTCTTAGCAGTGTAGACACAGTGTAATTCATGGCCCTTCTGTTCTTCACTTTCATGCTCACCTCCAACTGGTTTTGGACCCCACAGGCCCCATTTACATCATCACTGAGTACTGCTTCTATGGGGATTTGGTCAACTATTTGCATAAGAATAGGGACAGCTTCTTGAGCCGCCACCCAGAGAAGCCCAAGAAAGAGCTGGACATTTTTGGATTGAACCCTGCTGACGAAAGCACCCGAAGGTAGGTGCGAAGAGAGACGCTGTTGTGAACTGTCGTCTTATGAGCTTCACCAGTGGGGAGAACCCATGTCCTGATAGAGGCCGTGTCTGCAGATTCAGTGCCAGGAGGTAGCAAGACTTAGAGTCAACTACCCTGCTCCATCATCCTGTAACATGGTGCTGAGAGATACCTGATGTCTGCAGATGTTTTGAACCGGGATATCATGTTGGGGATAGGTTTGCTGATAGGTTTGAATGAGAGTGAGGGTTGGAATAGTTCTGGGAACCAGTTTGCTGTTTACGTGTGTTCTACTTAAGACCTCTAAATGCATCTCTGGCCAGGGATGCCCCAGTACTCATGCCTTGTGAGAAACTTCTAAGTTTGAGATACTGGTCCTTGCTGAACGCTGTGCCTATTAGTCCCCATTGCAGAAGTCTAAAGTGGCTAAAAAGATCTCTGTAGATACGAAGTTCCGTAAGATCAGAAAGGACGTGAGTTCACTTCATATTAATTTACTCAATGGACACCAGATTGGTGCTAAATGTATTGAGTAGCAGGATTTGTCTGCCCAAGCCACTTGGTCATGGGGTGCAGGTTCGTGGCCCGTGAACTGAAAAACAGAATAAAGACAGACACAGCTGAGTTGAGATGGTCCATGTGTTTGTGCGATCGTTGATTGATGCTCATGCCCCCGACTAGACCACCCTCGTGAAGGGTATGGGTGGTTGTGCTTTTGTTCCCTGTGCCGCCCCCATGGCCACCACTGCCTCGCAGGTGGTGGGTACCTAGTTGTCATCTACTGAATGTCGGGCGATCACTCCAGAGGACAGCCTGGTTAAGGTTTCTTTTTCTGTTTCTACAGTTACGTTATTTTATCTTTTGAAAACAACGGTGACTACATGGACATGAAGCAAGCTGACACTACACAGTATGTCCCCATGCTGGAAAGGAAAGAGGTTTCTAAGTACTCAGACATCCAGAGAGCGCTGTACGATCGCCCAGCCTCATATAAGAAGAAATCCATGTTAGGTAAAGGCGTCTTTGCTTACGCTTTGGGTGTTGTGATCTTCCGGTGGTTTAGTATGATGCCTAAAATACTCAGAAGATGCTGAGCAGGCCTGGGAAGTAGGGCCGCCAGGCCACATGGTTCCTAACTGCAGATCTGCACACCTGAGTCTAGGACATGTTTTTGAAGGTCTGTGGCCTGTGGATTGAAAAAAGAAAAAGAATAAAGATAGACCTCATGTAATAAATTTTTCAGACTTTAAATGTAAATATTTTATTTTATTAATTTTATCTTTCTGTCCAGTTTTATTCAGATATAATTGAGATACAGGACTGTGTAAGTTTAAGGTGCACAGCATAATGATTTGACTTACAAACATCATGAAATGATCACCACAGTGAGCGTAGTGGACATCCATCATCTCACACAGATGCAAAATAAAAGAAAAAGAAAAAGATTGTTTTCCTTGTGATGAGAATGTTTAGTATTTACTCTCTTAACTTGCATATATAATATACAGCAGTGTTAATTATATTGATCATGTTGTACATTATATCCCTGTAATGTACATTTTAAAATGTAGTCATTTTAAAGAATTGTTTATTCTGACATAATGATATTCATTTTTTGGTGTTAGCATGACTTTTTTTTTTTCTTCTTCAAATGAAAGTATGGTGGTAGTTGATGTTTTTTCTCAGTACCCTTACTTGGAACAATTAAAAGCTGGCAATCTTATATTGGTTCCTAATATTTTTTTTTAATTTAATTATATAAATCTCTAATATCTGTGAGTTCCATAGCCCTTGTTTTTAGCTTTGCTAATATCCAGTTTGTGTTAGAAACTGGAAAGTGGACAATTTGAGGTTATATTTTCTGACAAGGGTGTTGGGTTTTTCTACTGAATGTTGTTTGAAGGAAGATCCGTTTGTTTTCAAAGCAGATGAGCATGTGGCAGGGTTGAACTGATTTGTAAACTCCAGGGAGCCTAGCTGATGCCCATAGCAGATGGACCACCCCACATCTGCTGGGGGTGGTCCTTCCAGGCTTCTACTCTCATCACAGGCTTGGAGTGGGGAGGAGGCTGCTAGATAGATCTGACGATGCCTTGTTCCATAATCTTGTATTACCGGGTCTGAGACCTCCCGTTGGTCCCTGCAAAAAGGTGTTGAGCTGTCATGGAAATTGTTTTGAAAATCATTAATGTACTCTGGATGCTTTCAGGGTTCTTAAGTGAAAGGTACAGTCATTAAGAAAAGAATGTGCTTGTTCTGCAAAGCGCAGTACAGAATAATATTTTCCACTCCTGCAGCTCCAAGGTCCATTCACATCTCATTGCCAGCTGGGTAAACTTCCAAGCCCTTTTAAAAGATTAGCCAGTGAGACTTGTCGGAACCAGTCCTTCCTCTCCCCTCCTGTATTGTTAAAAATAGTTTACGTTGCTTCCCAGGCTGGACGTAGCTCTAGATGTCAGGGGAACCTGATTCATGCTCAACCCAGGCCCAGTTGGCAGGCAGACCATTGCTTTCTGGCTGGAAAAATGTGAAGGGCTGAAGCTACTCTTCACATGCCTGAACTTTTTCAAAAAGTGCTGAGAACTGCTGGCCTAGATTGCCTCCTTCCTCGAAAACCCTGGGACCCTTCCAGAGGGGACCAACTGGGGAAAGTGGACAAGTTACAAAGAAAGGGAACTACGCGCGAAGTCTTTGGCACTGACCTTTAAGATCACTATCTCTAGTTGGACTGGTGGCTAATTTTATTCACAAAGTAAGCCAAGTACTATGAAGGTGGCTTTAAAAAGAAAAAAAAAGCAATTCCTAGAAGCTGCTTTTTCAAAGAGCCCTCGTGTACATTCCTCACGGATTTGTGTGTGTGTGTGTGTGTGTGTGTGTGTGTGTGTGTGTGTGTTTAAAGTGGCTGAGGTGATTTGCTAACTAAGATTGAAAAAAGAAATTTGGGAGGCAAACAACAAAATATGTGTGAGAACGCATGATACTGGTCCTTATGGAATCATATATACTTATATATATACTTAAACCAGGTATGTGTTTCTACAGATGTATTTCTTTTTAAAGAGAGCACTTTTGCATATTTTACACACACTGCTGTGAGGTTTAGAAACTATAACAAAATGATCTTAAGTGTGTTCTTTGGACAAGCCTCCGCAGTCTGACGAGCGGCCCAGCCCTTCGGGAGTATCAAGGTGGGTGATGTTTCATGCTGTCCGCCAGCACCAACACACTTAATTCCTTTCCTGCAGACTCAGAAGTCAAAAACCTGCTTTCGGATGATAACTCAGAAGGCCTTACTTTGTTGGATTTGTTGAGCTTTACCTATCAAGTTGCCCGAGGAATGGAGTTTTTGGCTTCAAAAAATGTAAGTGTATTCAGGGGACAGAGACTTCTTTAGACCCAGGCCACAGATCTGAGCAAGGTGAGCGTGGAAGGGAGATCATGGAGAAGCCTGTAGCAATGGCTGCTTCTCTCTTCCTCATCCCCAAAGCAGAGTGGGGCATCCAACAGGATCAGGTGTCTACTTTTCTCCAGAGCTTTGTCCCTCTCGGGAGGGACTGGGATGAGAGCCTGAGAGAGGGGAGCTCTTTATGCCAGGACAGCCTCCCTGAGGCTGTGTGCCAGGCAGCTCCAAGCGCCCCCGTGAAGTGTCCAGTCTTGCAGGGGTGATGCTGTCTAGCGCAGGTGGACTGACACTCCCCGTCATTTCTTCCCTTTCTGCGCAGTGTGTCCACCGGGACCTGGCCGCTCGCAATGTCCTCCTGGCGCAAGGGAAAATCGTGAAGATCTGTGACTTTGGCCTGGCCAGAGACATCATGCATGATTCGAACTACGTGTCAAAAGGCAGCGTACGTGCTCTCACCTTGTTTGGCATGCTCGCCCTCCCTCACTTGCATCTCTGAAAGCAGGTGTTGCTTCCAGCCATTCAGTGCCCAGATTTTTAACATAGAGTCCATGACATTCATGAATGGGCTCCAGGGGTCAGTATGAAAAGCACAAGCTCTACAGACAGACTCCCTGGGTGTGAGCACCATCTCCAGCACCTACTAGTGTGGGAACTTGGGGCACGTTACTTGGCCATTCTGTACCTCGGTTTCCCTGTCTGTATCAGGGAAGTGACATTAGTACCTATCTCCTGAGTTGCTGCAGAGTATTAGATCACTGGATTCATGTAAAATGCTTAGGACAGTGCCTGGCACATACAAAGCAGCCCGTAAGTGTTAGTCATTAATACATAAGTTGTGCATTTATTTCCAAGGAGAGCACCTCTTTTACCAAATTTTCAAATGGTGTCTACGACCCCTAAAATGTTAAAACCACTTGAGTTAATACATCTTAGAGGCACAGTTTCCTTAAAGATAGTCGTTCTGTCCTACACTTGAACCTTCTCCCCACTATTTCTTATAGTTCAAAAATGTAATTGGCTCTCGGGTCACTAGGTCTGTTCTTAATTTCGTTCCTAGGAAGACCTGAAAATAGGGGACAGGTCCATTCAGGGCTCACGCTTTTGGGGTAGACATTCAGGATTAAATATCTTGGCATGTTATTCCTTGGAAGGGTGTAAGAGGCAGCAGTGACCATCCATCATTCATTAAATACATATTGAGCACCCACTAGGTGGCAGGCACTCTCCTGAGTGCCGAGAGTACAGAAGTGAACTAAAGAGACACTCCTGTGGGGCAAGGTTGCCAGTGCAAGCTATTAGCCCAGAGAGGACCCCTTTCTATTCCTGCTGCCGTAGATCATAGCTGCATCTGCTGGCTTTAACGTCCTCCCCGCTTCCCTGCAGACCTTTCTCCCGGTGAAGTGGATGGCTCCCGAGAGCATCTTCGACAACCTCTACACCACACTGAGCGACGTCTGGTCTTACGGCATTCTGCTCTGGGAGATCTTTTCCCTCGGTATGGGCCTGACATCTCTGCTTGTTTGGGTTGTTCTGGAACAACACTGGAAGGGAGATGCTGTGTTTGCCGAGCTCCAGGATGTAAACAATGTTAAGATACCTAGTGTGGGTCAGGTGCACTGCGGCCGATTCACACGTTGTGCACTTACGATGGCTAGTGTGTTTCCGAGCAGACCGAGAAGGGGTCTTGGGGAACTGTGCCCTCACCCCTGGCCTTTGCCCCACTTCTCCTCTGAGCTACATCAGAGGGACCGTCTCCTGCTGGAAATGCTCCCGATGACATTCACTCACCCGCTGCTTCTTCACCTTGGACTTTGGGTTAAGTGGGTTCACCAGTGGGGATTCGCCCTCCCTCACCTCATGGTGGTGGACACTCAGTGAAAGCAGTGCAGTGAGGGAAGGGGAATAGTGACTCCCTTCCTGGTCATCATTCTGGAGGAGAGAAACCTTCTAGTCATTCAGTAAGTCAGGCACCGGTTCCTGAAGAATACAGGTGCCCCGAGCTACCAGGTGAGGGCCCTGCGAGGGGGTGATTCACACCCCTGACTTCCAGACAGTTCACCTGGGGAGGTGAAGCTTACACATTTAACGATAAGCTGTGTGTTCCTGATTTAAAATTGTAATGGAAGCTCAGAGAACAGAGGAGTCCTGGAGTAGTTTTGGAAGGAAACTAAACTTGACCTGGCCTTGGCCACAAAAATGGGAAATGTTTCATGAATCCACTATTGTCCTGATGTGACAGTAAAGGGCTTTCCCTGCCCGTTCTCCTTTTTCGACCCTAGTTCATCCCTCCAGAGATGTCACTGTGGGTCACCCAAGTGTGTGGCCTAACTGAGTCTCGTATTCTGTGACAAACAGAGAATTATCTAGACATTTCAAGACTGCTGCCTTAATTATTTGAACACTTCGGATGGAAATGACTTTCCATCGGGCAAGGCTGTGAAATCAAGCAGATGATAACACTTAATTTCTTTGGAAGAACCGCTACTTCAAGGCGGGGATCCCCAAACATTTTCTAAAGGTGTCAAGTGTTTCAACAGTGTACCACACACTCGTCAGTCCTGGTCGTTTTCTTCTTGGGTCCTCAGGTGGTACGCCCTACCCTGGCATGGTGGTGGATTCTACTTTCTACAATAAGATCAAGAGTGGGTACCGGATGGCCAAGCCCGACCACGCCACCAGTGAAGTGTGAGCCCCCCCTTGCTATCCCGTGGGCCTGTGTTCATGCCCGGTGGGTCTATGGGGGTAGGGGGTGCCCTGACGTTCCTCCCTGTGCCCACTGTGAGTCCTGTGCTTCTCCAGCTACGAGATCATGGTGAAGTGCTGGAACAGTGAGCCAGAGAAGAGACCCTCCTTTTACCACCTGAGTGAGATTGTGGAGAATCTGCTGCCTGGACAATATAAAAAGGTTTGTCTGAGCCTCTTAAGATGGGTGAGTGGAAAGGAATGGGCAAAGGGAGGAGACAACAGCCGGTCATTGCACAGGAGAGCAGTACTGTTCAACACTATGTTAAAGGAGCATTTTCAAAGGAGGAAAAAGATGGTGTGATCCAGTGGCCGGGGCTTCAGGGAGTGCTCCCTGGGCCCTTGGTAGCAATGAGGAGTAGAAACCCTCCTCTTCCTGCACGGCTCCCTTTCATCCTGAGTGTGCGACACCTGTAAGCACTTCATTCTCCATATGCTTGAGTATCTGAAGCTACTGTGCAGTTAGAAGTCTCAGAGCACCCACAGCCATTAAATCGCTAATTTGAATGCACTTAAACCCATGCGAAATTGGCTTTTACCAGCCGACTGGAAGGAACAACCTCAGCTGTTATCTGTGGCTCCAGCTGGTTTTTTGTGGAATAGGAAGCATTGTTCAAAGGAACAAATGTAATTTCATGGAACCAAGCAGGATACGGTAATGAATGAAACAAATTTTTGCTGAGATGCTGAGAAGGAAGCCCAGACACACTTGTGTAATAAACTCAGTTTCTTAGATTCAGTCATCATGTAGGTTTTCCATACTTATTGCTTCTCTTCCTTCTTCTCGAGGAAGAGCAGTGTTAGCTGAACTGGAAGTTAAATACTTTTGTTTATCGATTATCTCACTGCCCCTTACAAGTGCCATAAGTGAGGCAGAAGGAAGGAAGGAAATTAACGATAGGAAAGTCAGAGACACTCTGGTTGGTGAAATTGTGTTGATGGGAACAGACTGGAACTATTGTTGAAAATGGGGTCTTTTTTATTTTATTTTTTATTTTATTTTTTTATTTTTTTATTTTTATTTTTATTTTTTGGGGGGGTCTTTTTTAGATCAATGGTCCCTAAGTTTTGAATTACATTTCTCCAGTGTTTGGGGATTAGGAAGACTTCTGGTATGGTGCTCCCAGTGGAAGCCCTGTTCACCTCTTATTGGGACTCATCCAAGCCCTGGAGAGACTGTGTGATGGGGACCAGAAGGGTCCATGCTAGTCCCAGAGAAGGGAGTGTGTGTGTTTGGGGACGCAGTTGTAGCTACTGACTGAGAAGGGGTTCTTGGTATCTCAAGACCTACCAGCAGGAGATCTCTGCCACGGGTGGCCCTTTCTTCATGTTACACATCTCTGCGGAACAGTTGACACCTGACTCTCCTTCAGTTGTCAACAGTTAAAAAATAGTAAGCTCTGAGCATCTGTGTTCTTTTTTGCAGTTCTATCAGTAACCCTTGAGTAACTATGTGAAATGAACATTTGCAGAGTTATGAAAAGATCCACCTGGACTTCCTGAAGAGTGACCATCCCGCCGTGGCACGTATGCGCGTGGACTCCGACAATGCGTACATTGGCGTCACCTACAAAAACGAGGAGGACAAGCTGAAGGACTGGGAGGGTGGCCTTGACGAGCAGAGGCTGAGCGCAGACAGTGGCTACATCATCCCTCTGCCTGACATCGACCCTGTTCCTGAAGAGGAAGACCTGGGCAAAAGGAACAGACACAGGTAGACACGAGACCTCAGCTTCCTGCCGAGCTCTCTCCTGTCCCCTCCCCCAGCACACCTGAAGGGGAGGAGCCATTGCCCCATTGTGAGGCCCTCCTGGTGCTGAATCTGTCCTGGGGGAGCCAGTGGCAGAACCCCCAGGGGTCTGTTTAGTTTTGAAAATGCTTCCCAGATGATTCTTTAAATTTTTTGTTTGTTTGTTTACTCAAATATAGTTGGCTTACAATATTATATTAGTGTCAAGTGTACAACATAGTGATTTGATATTTTTATAGATTATACACCATACAAAGTTATTATAAATTCTAGATTATTTCCCTATATGTGCTGTATATTACATCCCTGCGATTTATTTTTTTGCGGTACGCGGGCCTCTCACTGTTGTGGCCTCTCCCCGTTGTGGAGCACAGGCTCTGGATGCACAGGCTCAGCGGCCATGGCTCACGGGCCCAGCCGCTCTGCAGCATGTGGGATCTTCCCGGACCGGGGCACGAACCCGTGTCCCCTGCATCGGCAGGCGGACTCCCAACCACTGCGCCACCAGGGAAGCCCCCTGTGATTTATTTATTTTATAACTGGTAGTTTGTACCTTTTAATCCCATTCACCTACTTTGCCCCTCTCCCCTCTGGTAACCACTAGTTTGTTCTCTGTGAGTCTGTTTTTGTTTTGTTTGTTAATTTGTTTTCTTTTTTTAGCTTGCACATATACGTGAAAACATACAGTATTTGTCTTTGACTCATTTCACTAAGTGTAACACCCTCCAGGTCCGTTCACGTTGTCACAAGTGGCAAGATTTCATTCTTTTTTATGGCTGAGTATTTCATTGTGTATATATACCATATCTTCCTTATCCATTCGTCGGTTGATGGGCACTTAGGTTGCTTCCATATCATGGCTATTGTAAATAATGCTGTTAAGAACACTGGGGTGCACATATCTTTCCGAATTAGTGTTTTCATCTTCTTTGGATAAATACCGAGAAGTGGAACTGCTGTGTCGTATGGTAGTTCTACTTTTAATTTTTTGAGGAACCTCCATATTGTTTTCCATAGTGGTTGCACCAATTTACATTCCCACTAACAATGTGCTAGGGTTTTCTTTTTTCCACATCCTCACCACCACTTGTTATTTCTTGTCTTTTTGATGATAGTCATTCTGACAGGCATGCCATGATATCTCATTGTGGTTTTGGTTTGCATTTCCCTGATGATTAGTGATGTTGAGCATGTTTTCATGTGCCTGTTGACCATCTGTATGCCTTCTTTGGAAAAATGCCTATTCAGGTCCTCTGCCCAATTTTTAATTGGATTGTTTGGGGTTTTTTGATATTGAGTTGTATGAGTTCTTTATGTATTTTGGTTATTAATCCCTTATCAGACATATTTTTGCAAATATCTTCTCTCATTCAGTAGGTTCCCTTTTCATTTTGTTATTGGTTTCCTTTGCTGTGCAAAAGGTTTGATCAGGTCCCATTTGCTTATTTTTGTTGTTGTTGCTCTTGGTTGAGGAGACAGGTCCAAAAACATATTGCTTAGACCAATGTCAAAGAGTGTACTGCGTATATTTGCTCCCTGGAGCTGGTGGAGGTCTGGGGCAGGAAGGGAAATGTTTCCCTGATGGAGAACCTTTGACTGAAGTCCTCAAGTAATTTAATCAAACTGACACAGCAACTATGATTACTGAAATAATATAAGCCTCTCTTGCTGGTTTTTTTCTTTTTTCTTTTCTTTTCTTTTTTTTTTTTTTTTTTGGTATGCGGGCCTCTCACTGTTGTGGCCTCTCCCGTTGCGGAGCACAGGCTCCGGACGCGCAGGCTCAGCAGCCATGGCTCACGGGCCCAGCCGCTCCGCGGCATGTGGGACCTTCCCGGACCGGGGCACGAACCCGTGTCCCCTGCATCGGCAGGCGGACTCTCAACCACTGCGCCACCAGGGAAGCCCCTTTTTTCTTTTCTTTTTTGGCCCCACAGCATGTGGGTGGGATCTTGTGGAATCTTAGTTCCCCGACCAGGGATCTAACCCACATCCCCTGCAGTGGAAGCTTGGAGTCTTAACCACTGGACTGCCAGAGAAATCCTTCTTCCTGTTTTCTTATTTAGTTTCTTAATTCAAACTGAGGAGAAAATTGAGAGGCAGGCTGTACTGGGCTATTTGACGCTACATCAGTGGTTTCATTTATTCATTCATTCATTCGTGCTACATTGGGTCTTTGTTGTTGTGCCTGGGATTTCTCTAATTGTGGAGAGCGGGGGCTACTCTTCATTGTGGTGCACGGGCTTCTCATTGCGGTGGCTTCTCTTGTTGCGGAGCATGGGTTCTAGGCGTGTGGGTTTCAGTAGTTGTGGCACACGGGCTTAGCTGCTCCGCGGCATGTGGGATCTTCCCCACCCAGGGCTCAAACCCATGTTCCCAGCATTGGCAGGCAGATTCGTAACCACTGCGCCACCAGGGAAGTCCCCATCAGCGGTTTTAAACCCTGGCTGCAAGTTGGAGCCACCTGGGGAGATTTGATAACTACTGCTATACAAGCCTCACCCAGGCCAACAAATGATAATCTCTGGGAGTGAAGCACAAGCACTCTCTGGCTGATTTGTTCTTTCTTTCTTTTTAACTTTGTATTATGGAAGATTTCTAACGTGCATAATTCAAACAGTATAGTGAACTGTCAGGCACCCACCACTCAACTTCAGTGTTGATGAACCCATGACCTGTCTGCTTGCGTAGCCATATCTACTCCTCCTCTACCACTTCCCTCTGGATTATTTTGAAGCAGCTCCTAGACATCATATCATTTCACCCATAATATTTCAGCATACATCTCAAAAAGATAAGGGCTCTATTTTAAAAAATAACTATAGTTATTAAAAATAACTACAGTACCATTATTTCACCCCCCAAATTGACAATAAATAGTTAAAAGCATCCGATATCCAGTCAGTGTTCAAATTTCCTTGATTCTCTCATAAATATTATTTTACATTTAGTTTGTTCTGTTCAAGACCCAAATGAGAGTCACACATTGACTTTGGTTGATAGAGCTCTATAAGTTCGTTCTGCCTCTTTTAGCCCCCTTGCATATTGTTTGTGTAAAAACCAGAGCATTTGCCTGTAGAGTTCCCACATTCAGAATTTTGCTGCTTGCATTACTGTTGTGAGTTTTATCATATGCTTCTGTCTCCTATATTTGTTGGAAATTGGTAGTTAGTCTGGAGGCTTGATCTGACTCAGTAGATTTTTGGTAAGTGTGCTTCAAAGATGATGCGCGGTGTACAGGAGGTACATGCTGTACCGTTGTCTCTTTCTGTGACAATAGCAGCCACTGGTGATCATACCTAGACCCATTAAGTTATTACCAACGTGATGCTAATGCACAGCCAGCACTAGAACCATTGGTTTGTATGGTCCAGGGGGAGGGGCCATGCCCCACTTCCTTGCTCTCTTTGCATAACCCTTGGACAGAGGCAGGAGAAGGTAGGTGGTGATAGTGGCCCCAAGTTCAAGGTCCAAGTTGCTTATGAGTTTCTCTCTTTCTCTCTTCATTCAGGATATTGCTGTCTCTTTCTCATTCAGTTGAATACATATAAATATTTAGGCAGAAGCACATGACATTATTATTTTGGAGGCTTATAACTGTGACCTCTCTCAACCAATTTAGGTGTAAGATATAGACAGCCCTTGTTTATGTGTATGCACCAGGTAATTTTAAAAATATAGTTTTTATTTGTTTTTGTGATGCGATTTGGAGATGGGAAAAAGTGAGCTGTCTGACTTACCTTTCTGTTTATCCTCTGCTCAGAACAATTTTTAAAGGTGTTTATGTTCCTTTAGTAAACACTGTTTCTCCAAGTTTTGGGTAGTTTTTGTAGAACTTCTTGGGGGTGGGAAGAAGGTTGAACAGTGGGTCTTGGAGTGCTCACTATACCCCAGATCTGTCATCCATTTGGTTACTTTGTGTTTGAGGGCCCTGAATATTTCAACTGTAAAAAAGGGTTCTGCTTCTAAATAAAGTTAGAAAATCACTTTGCGATAAATAACATAAGAAAGGTGCCAAGAACTGTTCTAGGGGTACACAAGGCTGGACTTCAGAATTTGACATGTATTCCACAGAGAGAGCAATTCTAGTTGGTAGGTAGTTGTTGTATTAAAAAACTGGGACTTCTGTAAGGGTGATACATTTGGTTTTCTCTGAATCACACAAAGTATGTCCCAAATGATTACACTAGGTCAGCGAGACTGTGGCCCTGACAGGTGGGCTGAGATGGTGAGTGTCTTAGCTTGTGCTGCCTTAACACAGTACCACAGACTAAGGGGCTTAAACAACAGGAATTTCTCACAGTTCTGGAAGCTGGAAATTCAAGATCAAGGTGTTGGCAGGTTTGGTTTCTCCCAAGGCCTCTCTCCTTGGCTTGCACATGGCCACCTTCTTGCTGTGTCCTCACATGGGCTTTTTCTGTTTGTGCATCTCTGGTGTCTCTTCTTATAAGGACACCAATCCTACTGGGCTAGGGCCCCATCCTTATGACTTCATTTAACCTTAATTACCTCCTTAAAGGCCCTGTCTCCACATTTTTCACATTGGGGGTTGGGGCTTCAACATATGACTTTGGTGGGATACAATTCAGCCCATAAAAGATGGGGGATTCCAGATCTGGGATGCTCTGGGTGTAGGCAGGCAGGAGTGAGCATGGTGGTCTTGTGGAACACCCTCCTCAGGCTCAGGATGCTTGGCCTTGGGAGGCGAGTGGGCCTGAGAAAGAAAGGGCCTTGCTGTAGAGGACTTGGGGATGCTAGGTCAGAGCCTATCAGGAGTCAGGTCCTGGGCTACAAGATGAGCACTGTGGCTTGGGAACCAGAAATAAGCCCAGTCATCAGCATTAGGAACCCCCGTCCGTGAAGCCTGATGAGCAGCAAGGATGATGTGGTGCTGAGTCTTGGTGGAAGCTAGCTTCTTCTGTGCCCACAGTCCAGCCATTGGCCAAGGTCCCGGGAACTGGGTTTGGCCTCTTGGGGAGAGAGGCTGCCAGGACTAGATGGTTATTAAGACCAGCCAAGTGGACTAGGATTCACAGTGAGGCTTTAGGACCAGGGTATAAGTGGGGAGGGAAGGTGGAGTACAGACTAGGAACTGAGCAAAAGCTCAGTCTTAAGGAAGGGCCCAATCTGGAGGGTTATGAAGGGGAACTCAGTCCAGTAGCCCCATAGGTTCAAAGAGCTCTCTGGGCCACCGGGGCCCCACGGTGGAGGGTAGCAGACTGTTTCCCGTGGGCTTCTATTGGCCAGGCTTGGTTCTCTACTTGGAAACTGATACGGAAAGGAGGGGAGAGAGCCTCTTTTTTGGTATGCATGTGTGAGACTCCGTCATGTGGCCACCCAGCTGATGGTATGGCTTCTATGCCGTGTGTGTAGCATGGTGCTGCAGCCTCGCCATGAGGAGGTGAAGCTGTGGTCCTGCCTATCAGCAGGTGATAATCTGCTTGCAGCTAAAAGAGATACATGAAAATTTAGCAACACAGGGTAGGATAACAGTAAGAGAGTAAGAGTTCAGAGAAGGGAAGACAGGCAATAGTGACAGTCTGGAGACCCTAGAGAATATTTTCTAAAAATTTTTGTGAAAAATTTTAAGTGTCCAGAAAAATTCTAAGAATATATCTACCACTTAGATTTAGCTGTTGTTAACACTGTATCACATTTGCTTTACCTATATATTATATATATAATATACATATATATGGTAGGTGTTGTGTGTATCACAAACGTACACTCATACTTTTTTTCTTGCTAAGTCACCTGAAACAAAGTCATTTGAAATTCCAGCACACATCTCCTAAGAATAAGGAGACTCTCCTACATAACCATAATAGCATGACCACACATGAGAAAATTGACAACTATTCCTTGATATCATCTAATATCCGGGCCCTATTCAAATTCAGAGTTTGGATAACAGCAACAATAATCATAACTAACATTTATCGAGCGCTTATTATGTGCTAGGTACTCTACTCAGTGCTGTATGGTTATTGCCTTACTGCTGTATTTAATCTCCCTAACAAACAGGAATATTGTCAGGCACTGTTGTCATCTCATTTTATAGGCAAGGGAACAAGTTCAGGAGGTTAAGGGACTTGTGTGAAGTCCCACAGCTGGTAAGTGGTGGACCATTCCACATCTAAGGCTGTCTGTCTCTAGAACTCCCTTCTCAGACGCTACTCTAGTAAGTAAAGAGCCTTCACCTGGGCCTTTAGGACTCAAGGGGGGATTGGATGTAAGAGGAGGGGAAGGAGGGCATGCCTGGGGCGTGGGGTGAAATCCTGAGATCACAGTTTGGACGTTCAGGAGCTTTCAGGGCTAGCAAGTGACTGACCCGGCTGCACTTTGCCCCAATTTCATCCCTCTGCTTTTTCTTCCCCAGGTCTTTTGATCGGGCATTGCTTCTTTTCTCTTCCACTGGGGTTGAGTAGGGAAAATAGAAATTGTCACAGCTTGTTAGCAACTTTGATGGAGGATCTGGCAGAAGAGAAGGGAAGCTGAAGTGTGGAGATGACCTGTGGATCTGGGTTTTCCATACGGCCCACTGCAGTGTGATGGGGGCTGCGTCTGGCTTGGTGGCAAAATCTTGCCCAGCTGGGTAGCCTGGGTTTGAATGCCAAAGGATGTTGCAGGAAGAGCTCCTTTGCTTTGGGGGGCCACCTTGGAAATGCCCCCATGGTCTAGTTGGTCTGACTGTGATCTTTTCTATTCTTTCCCCTCTCCAGCTCGCAGACCTCTGAAGAGAGTGCCATTGAGACAGGTTCCAGCAGTTCTACCTTCATCAAGAGAGAGGATGAGACCATCGAGGACATCGACATGATGGACGACATTGGCATAGACTCCTCGGACCTGGTGGAAGACAGCTTCCTGTAACTGGCAGATTCGGAGGGGACCTTCCACTCCTGGAACCAACTTGGATCCTTTTAAGAAAACCACTTTACTGCAATGCAAAGTTTGAGGGGAGGACTTGGATGATGTGTAAAGAGAAGTTCCCAGCCAAGGGCCTCAGGGAACCTTCTAAATACGAATGAATGGGATATTCTGAAATGAACTTTTTTGTTGTGGCCTCTGGCAATGCTTCAGTAGCATCTCATTGGCATGTGAAGTATGGAGGTAGATGGACAAGGAGATAACGGGCCACAGGAGACAAACTTTGCGATTCAGGGGCATTGGTGAGATTCCAACCTACACAACTTTTACTGCAACAAAACTCCAGCATTGTAATTATGTAAATAACTCTAACCAAGGATGTGTTTTGATTTGTATTAACTATCTTCTCTGGACTTCTGGAGAGACCACTCAGTCCACCCATGTACTTCACGCTTGAAACCTGGTATCAGCTGCTGTTGGACTTTCTTATGAAGTACATGCAAAACCACTTTTGAACCTTAAAAGGTACTGGTACTATAGCATTTTACATTTTTTTTTTTTAGTGTTGAGGAGATAAAAGATAATAATTAACCAACTTTGTTTATTAGATTTGGGTCATTTATAAGCCCGACAACTCATTTTCATATTGTAATCTACGTTTATAATAATGCTACTGTTATCAGTAACGCTAAATGTGTAATATGTAACACGTTTTCCCTACAGAAAAAGCACAATTTAAAAAAAATCCTTACTAAGTAGGTGACAAGTTTGACAGTTTTTGACATTTATATTAAATAACATGTTTCTCTATAAAATATGATTATAGCTTTAGTGGATTAAATTTAGTTGAACATAGAGAACAAAGTAAGAGTAGTGTCTTCCAGCAAGTCAGAGTTTTTAACTATGTACTGAATAGTTCCCTAATCCATTGTACTAAAAGCAATTAACTGCCCTTTGAAGTAATGCGATTTGGAATAAATAAACAAAACCCCTAAATCCTAAATGTTCTCAATATTAAGGCATGAGTCTCTGCCTAACATGACTTCTCATATTATTACCCAGTGGAAAAAGTAATCATCAGCAAAAAGACTGGATTTGCAGAGATTTTGTTTTCATGCCTGGTGATAATTCTGGTGGATCTCAACACATAGATATTTTAAATTCTGCGAACCCTGAAAAAGTCAGAAGTATGCCCTGAACAGGAGCCCCCTTCCTTACCCCCAGGAGGAATAGTTTGGAACTCTGAGACAATAAAGGCATTGTTTAGTGAAGGCTGTGTATGCCATAGCCTGGATCCTTGGTCCCCATATGGAACCGGCAACCAGAATCATGAGATTCTATGTCCCTATCCGAGAGATTCTGAATTAATTAGGTCTGGGGGAGCAGAGACCTGTATTTTTATAAACATCCTGGCTGTTCTGATCAGCCAGATTTGGGGAACACCGGCGTAGATGACAGGAAGTTGCCATGGGAAAAAAATAATTTGAAATAGAAATCAACCACGTAGGAAGCCTCCATTTAAATCTTTGGCTCTGGGTCAGTGACATTTAATGCCATATATCTGGCAATTGCCACACTTAATTTAATATCACAGTCTTAGCTGAGACTGAGCAAGCCAAGTCTTGGTTTAGTAGATCTCACTGCATGGGGAACTGAACCCCCTCCCCACCAGTTTCCCGCCAAAAGGCATGTACAAAAATGATGCAATTCAGTGTACCAAGTCTCTGTATGACCAGGTCACTATTTTGGTGAAAAAAAATTTTTTAAGTTTTACTGATATTTTGGGGTTAGAGGGGAGGACAGATTGTCACATCCATCCAGATTGTCAAACCGGTTGTTGTGGGTTCATTGGCATTCTGTGCGATACCACTTAATTGCTGACACCATATGAATGAAACATGGGCTGTGATTACTGCAATCACTGTGCGTACTCATGGCAGGTGATGCTTTGGAAGATGTAGAAGCAATAACAAGGTACTTGACTACCTACTGGTGTAATCTCAATGCAAGCCCCACCTTTTTCATGGTAAGTGTGAAGACTGAGCCAGATTGGCCAATTTAAAAAGAAAACCTGACTAGGTTCTGTAGAGCCAATTAGACTTGAAATACGTTTGTGTTTCTAGGATCACAGCTCAAGCACTCTGTTTATCGCTCCCTGTTTATCATACAGCCTCCTTTTGTTGGTGCTTTGCATTTTGATGTCCTTTGAGTCTTGCATGACATCATGAGGCTGGATGAAAATTCTCAGACCAGCAGGATCTAGTCCTGACGAATGCTGTCACCTGAGTTTGTATGTGGCTGCATTTTTTTTTTTTTCTCTCTTAAATAGTGTTTTCAGTGTATGACAGATTTGTTTCCTTTCTGGCCTCCTGCAAAGACCCCAGATGAAAATTTGTCAATCCTTCCTGCTTTCTATTTTTATGAAGACAATCAAAGTTGGCCTGAGAAACACAATTTGTGACTTTTTAAATGATTGATGATGTCCTTAAAATGTGGTCTGCCAATCTGTACAAAATGGTCCTATTTTTGTGAAGAGGGACGTGAGATAAAATGATGTTATACATCAATATGTATATATGTATTTCTATATAGACTTGGAGAATACTGCCAAAACATTTATGACAAGCTGTATCACTGCCTTTGTTTATATTTTTTTAACTGTGATATTCCCCACAGGCACATTAACTGTTGCACTTTTGAATGTCCAAAATTTATATTTTAGAAATAATAAAGAGAAAAATACGTAAATGTTCCCAAAACGGTGGTGTGGTGAATGTTGGAGAACTAACTCGATAGGAAGAGTCTACCGATACAATTGTATTACAAATTGCCCCGTTCATGTTTTTGTTTTAAAACGTGTAAATGAAGATCTTTATATTTCAATAAATGAGATATATATATAATTTTAAATTATGCTAAGGTTTTAGCATTTTTGTCTTTAGTTTAACCATAAATTAAACCAATCCTGTTTAATTTACTTTAGTGACGTTCTAGTAGGACTCTGTATTATGGTTTTAATGAAACCAATAGAAAATTCTAGTTTCAAACATTATTTGAGGTCGTTAGTTCTCAGAACCAGCATTTGGCTTAAAGATGACTGGCACCTAGCTCATCTTTGATCCTGTCTATTGTTTGTTATAGTAGCATTTTGTGCATTTTCCCCTGCACAAGGAGTACAAGACTGCATTTACTCTGGACCCGGTTCAAACATTGTTCAAGTACGTAAAATAAAAGGTTAAAGTCTTTTTTCACTGTATCTTCTTCCCTGTCCCTGTCCCATTTCCCAGAGGAAGAACTGCATCTTTTTTGTGTGTTCTTTTATCCTTTCAGCCCCCTTTTTGTTCATCTGCTTATATACATATATACACATCTCTACTTTGCTTTATATTTTACCTAAATGGGATTGTACTTTATGTAATGCTTTGTAATGTGCTTTGTTCTTTCTTTTTAATAGACTTAATTTTTTTAGAGCAGTTTTAAGTTCATAGCAAAATCGAGCAAAGGTACAGAGATTTCCCTCATACGCCCCGTACATTCACCAGCTCTCCCATTATCACCATCCCCCACAGAGTGGTACCTTTGTTACCTACATTGACACATCATTATCACCAGAGTCCACAGTGTTTCTTCTCTTTAAGTGCTATCTTTTAGAGATCTCTGTCACAAGTATATATAGGTAAACCTTCCTAATTTTTTATCAGCTGCATAGTATCCTATTGTGTAAATATACCATAATTTATGCAATCTCGTTCCTATAGATAGATTTATAGTTTCCAATCCTTTGCTGTTAAAATGACTTCATGGACTTCCCTGGTGGCGCAGTGTTTAAGAATCCTCCTGCCAATGCAGGGGACACGGGTTTGAGCCCTGGTCTGGGAAGATCCCACATGCTGCAGAGCAACTAAGCCCATGCACCACAACTACTGAGCCTGCGCTCTAGAGCCCGTGAGCACAACTACTGAGCCTGTATGCCACAACTCCTGAAGCCTGCGTGCCTAGAGCCCGTGCTCTGCAACAAGAGAAGCCACCGCAATGAGAGGCCCGTGCACCGCAACGAAGAGTAGCCCCTGCTCACTTCAACTGGAGAAAGCCCGCGCACAGTAACAAAGGCCCAACGCAGCCAAAAATAAATAAAATAAAATAAATAAAATAGAGGGAGGGGCTTCCCTGGTGGCGCAGTGGTTGAGAGTCCGTCTGCCAATGCAGGGGACACGGGTTTGTGTCCCGGTCCGGGAAGACCCCACATGCCGCGGAGGGGCTGCGCCCGTGAGCCATGGCCGCTGAGCCTGCGCGTCCGGAGCCTGTGCGCCATAACGGGAGAGGCCACAACAGTGAGAGGCCCGCGTACCGCAAAAAAAAAAAAAAAAAAAAAAAATAGAGGGAGGAGCTTCAAGATGGCGGAAGAGTAAGATATGGAGATCACCCTCCTCCCCACAAATACATTGGAAATGTATCTACATGTGGAACAACTCCTACAGAACACCTACTGAGTGCTGGCAGAAGACTGCAGACCTCCCAAAAGGCAAGAAAATCCCCACGTACCTGGGTAGGGCAAAAGAAAAAAGAATAAACAGAGACAAAAGAATAGGGACGGGACCCGCACCAGTGGGACGGAGCTGTGAAGGAAGAAAGGTTCCCACACACTAGGAAGCCCCTTCGCGGGCGGAGACTGTGGGTGGCGCAGGGGGAAGCTTCGGAGCCACGGAGGAGAGCGCAGCAACAGGGGTGCGGAGGGCAAAGCGGGGAGATTCCCGCACAGAGGATCAGGGCCGACCAGCACTCACCAGCCCGAGAGGCTTGTCTGCTCACCCGCCGGGGCGGGCGGGGCTGCGAGCTGAGGCTCGGGCTTCGGTCGGAGCGCGGGGAGGGATTGGCGGCGTGAACACAGCCTGAAGGGGTTAGTGCGCCAAGGCTAGCCGGGAGGGAGTCCGGGAAAAGGTCTCGAGCTGCCGAAGAGGCAAGAGACTTTTTCTTGCCTCTTTGTTTCCTGGTGGGCGAGGAGAGGGGATTAAGAGCGCCGCTTAAAGGAGCTCCAGAGACGGGCGCGAGCTGCGGCTAAAAGCGCGGACCCCAGAGACAGTCATGAGATGCTAAGGCTGCTGCTGCCACCACCAGGAGGCCTGTGTGCGAGCACAGGTCACTCTCCACACCCCTCTTCCGGGTAGCCTGTGAAGCCCGCCACTGCCAGGGTCCCGGGATCCAGGGACAACTTCCCTGGGAGAACGCACAGCGCGCCTCAGGCTGCTGCAACGTCACGCTGGCCTCTGCTGCAGCAGGCTCGCCCCGCACGCCGTGCCACTCCCTCCCCCTGGCCTGAGTGAGCCAGAGCCCCCGAATCAGCGGCTCCTTTAACCCCGTCCTGTCTGAGCGAAGAACAGACGCCCTCAGGCGACCTATAGGCAGAGGCAGGGCCA
Source organism: Grampus griseus (assembly GCF_964374135.1). Lineage (NCBI taxonomy): Eukaryota > Metazoa > Chordata > Mammalia > Artiodactyla > Delphinidae > Grampus > Grampus griseus. The sequence goes on along the minus strand of NC_138997.1, from coordinate 70,737,553 downwards.
AATCCAAAGCTGAACCCCCGGAGCTGTGCGTACAAAGAAGAGAAAGGGAAATCTCTCCCAGAAGCCTCAGGAGCAGTGGATTAAATCTCCACAATCAACTTGATGTACCCTGCATCTGTGGAATACCTGAACAGACAACGAATCATCCCAAATTGAGGAGGTGGACTTTGGGAGCAACAATATATATATATTTTTTCCCTTTTTCTCTTTTTGTGAGTGTGCACGTGTATGCTTCTGTGTGAGATTTTGTCTGTATAGCTTTGCTTCCACCATTTGTCCTAGGGTTCTATCCTTCCTTTTATTGTTTTTTAAAATATTTTTTTCTTAATAATTATTTTTTTATTTTAATAACTTTATTTCATCTTACTTTATTTTATTTTTCTTTCTTTCTTTCTTTCCTTCCTTCCCTCCTTCCTTCTTTCCTCGCTCCCTCCTTCCCTCCCTTCTTTCTTTCTTTCTTTCTTTCTTTCTTTCTTTCTTTCTTTCTTTCTACTTTTTCTCCCTTTTATTCTGAGACGTGTGGATGAAAGGCTCTTGGAGTCAGTGCTGTGCCTCTGAGGTGGGAGAGCCAACTTCAGGACACTGGTCCACAGGAGACCTCCCAGCTCCACATAATATCAAATGGCAAAAATCTCCCAGAGATCTCCATCTCAACACCAGCACCCAGCTTCACTTAACAACCAGCAAGCTACAGTGATGGACATCCTGTGCCAAACAACTAGCAAGACAGGAACACAACCCCACCTATTAGCACAGAGGCTGCCTAAAATCATAATAAGTCCACAGACACCCCAAAACACACCACCATATGTGGACCTGCCCACCAGAGAGACAAACTCCAGCCTCATCCACCAGAACACAGGCACTAGTCCCCTCCACCAGGAAGCCTACACAACCCACTGAACCACCCTTAGCCACTGGGGACAGACACCAAAAACAACAGGAACTACGAACCTGCAGCCTGCAAAAAGGAGACCCCAAACACAGTAAGATAAGCAAAATGAGAAGACAGAAAAACACACAGCAGATGAAGGAGCAAGATAAAAACCCACCACACCTAACAAATGAAGAGGAAATAGGCAGTGTACTTGAAAAAGAATTCAGAATAATGATAGTAAAGATGATCCAAATCCTGGAAATAGAATAAAGAGAATGCAAGAAACATTTAACAAGGACCTAGAAGAACTAAAAATGAAACAAGCAATGATGAACAACACAATAAATGAAATGAAAAATACTCTACATGGGATCAATAGCAGAATAACTGAGGCAGAAGAACAGATAAGTGACCTGGAAGATAAAATAGTGGAAATAACTACTTCAGAACAGAATAAAGAAAAAAGAATGAAAAGAATTGAGGACAGTCTCAGAGACCTCTGGGACAACGTTAAATGCACCAACATTCGAATTATAGGGGTTCCAGAAGAAGAAGAGAAAAAGAAAGGGACTGAGAGAATATTTGAAGAGATTATAGTTGAAAACTTCCCCAATATGGGAAAGGAAATAGTTAATCAAGTCCAGGAAGCACAGAGAGTCCCATACAGGATAAATCAAAGGAGAAATACACCAAGACACATATTAATCAAACCGTCAAAAATTAAATACAAAGAAAACATATTAAAAGCAGCAAGGGAAAAACAACAAATAACACACAAGGGAATCCTCATAAGGTTAACAGCTGATCTTTCAGCAGAAACTCTGCAAGCCAGAAGGGACTGGCAGGACATATTTAAAGTGATGAAGGAGAAAAACCTGCAATCAAGATTACTCTGCCCAGCAAGGATCTCATTCAGATTTGATGGAGAAATTAAAACCTTTACAGATAAGCAAAAGCTGAGAGAGTTCAGCACCACCAAACCAGCTTTAAAACAACTGCTAAAGGAATTTCTCTAGGCAAGAAACACAAGAGAAGGAAAAGACCTTGACAAAAAGAAATGACGAACCCAAAACAATTAAGAAAATGGGAATAGGAACATACATATCGATAATTATCTTAGATGTAAATGGACTAAATGCTCCCACCAAAAGACACAGATTGGCTGAATGGATACAAAAACAAGACCCATATATATGCTGTCTACAAGAGACCCACTTCAGACCTAGAGACACATACAGACTGAAAGTAAGGGGATGGAAAAAGATATTCCATGCAAATGGAAACCAAAAGAAAGCTGGAGTAGCAATTCTCATATCAGGCAAAATAGACTTTAAAATAAAGACTATTACAAGAGACGAAGGACACTACATAATGATCAAGGGTTCGATCCAGGAAGAAGATATAACAATTGTAAATATTTATGCACCCAAATAGGAGCACCTCAATACATCAGGCAAATACTAACAGCCATACAAGGGGAAATCGACAGTAACACATTCATAGTAGGGGACTTTAACACCCCACTTTCACCCATGGACAGATCATCCAAAATGAAAATAAATAAGGAAACACAAGCTTTAAATGATACATTAAACAAAATGAACTTAATTGATATTTATAGGACATTCCATCCAAAAACAACAGAATACACATTTTTCTCAAGTGCTCATGGAACATTCTCCAGGATAGATCATATCTTGGGTCACAAATCAAGCCTTGGTAAATTTAAGGAAATTGAAATTGTATCAAGTATCTTTTCCGACCACAATGCTATGAGACTAGATATCAATTACAGGAAAAGATCTGTAAAAAATACAAACACATGGAGGCTAAACAATACACTACTTAATAACGAAATGATCACTGAAGAAATCAAAGAGGAAATCAAAAAATACCTAGAAACAAATGGCAATGGAGACACGATGAGCCAAAACCTATGGGATGCAGCAAGAGGAGTTCTAAGAGGGAAGTTTATAGCAATACAATCCTACCTTAAGAAACAGGAAACATCTCGAATAAACAACCTAACCTTTCACCTAAAGCAATTAGAGAAAGAAGAACAAAAAACTCCCAAAGTTAGCAGAAGGAAGGAAATCATAAAGATCAGATGAGAAATAAATGAAAAAGAAATAAAGGAAACGATAGCAAAGATCAATAAAACTAAAAGCTGGTTCTTTGAGAAGATAAACAAAATTTATAAACCATTAGCCAGACCCATCAAGAGAAAAAGGGAGAAGACTCAAATCAATAGAATTAGAAATGAAAAAGGAGAAGTAACAACTGACACTGCAGAAATATGAAAGATCATGAGAGATTACTACAAGCAACTCTATGCCAATAAAATGGACAATGTGGAAGAAATGGACAAATTCTTAGAAATGCACAACCTGCCAAGACTGAATCAGGAAGAAATAGAAAATATGAACAGACCAAGCACTGAAATTGAAACTGTGATTAGAAATCTTCCAACAAACAAAAGTCCAGGACCAGATGGCTTCACAGGCGAATTCTATCAAACATTTAGAGAAGGGCTAGCACCTATCCTTCTCAAACTCTTCCAAAATATAGCAGAGGGAGGAACACTCCCAAACTCATTCTACGAGGCCACCATCACCCTGATACCAAAACCAGACAAGGTTGTCACAAAGAAAGAAAACTACGGGGCAATATCACTGATGAGCATAGATGCAAAAATCCTCAACAAAATACTAGCAAACAGAATCCAGCAGCACATTAAAAGGATCATACACCATGATCAAGTGGGGTTTATTCCAGGAATGCAAGGATTCTTCAGTATATGCAAATTAATCAACATGATACACCATATTAACAAATTGAAGGAGAAAAACCACATGATCATCTCAATAGATGCAGAGAAAGCTTTCGACAAAATGCAACCCCCCTTTATGATAAAAACCCTGCAGAAAGTAGGGATAGAGGGAACTTTCCTCAACATAATAAAGGCCATATATGACAAACCCACAGCCAACATCGTCCTCAATGGTGAAAAACTGAAAGCATTTCCACTAAGATCAGGAACAAGACAAGGTTGCCCACTCTCACCACTCCTATTCAACATAGTTTTGGAAGTTTTAGCCACAGCAATCAGAGAAGAAAAGGAAATAAAAGGAATCCAAATCGGAAAAGAAGAAGTAAAGCTGTCACTGTTTGCAGATGACATGATCCTATACATAGAGAATCCTAAAGATGCTACCAGAGCTAATCAATGAATTTGGTAAAGTAGCAGGATACAAAATTAATGCACAGAAATCTCTGGCATTCCTATGCACTAATGATGAAAACTCTGAAAGTGAAATCAAGAAAACACTCCCATTTACCATTGCAACAAAAAGAATAAAATATCTAGGAATAAACCTACCTAAGGAGACAAAAGACCTGTATGCAGAAAATTATAAGACACTGATGAAAGAAATTAAAGATGATACAAATAGATGGAGAGATATACCATGTTCTTGGATTGGAAGCATCAACATTGTGAAAATGACTCTACTACCCAAAGCAATCTACAGATTCAATGCAACCCCCATCAAACTACCACTGGCATTTTTCACAGAACTAGAACAAAAAATTTCACAATTTATATGGAAACACAAAAGACCCCGAATAGCCAAAGCAATCTTGCGAATGAAAAACGGAGCTGGAGGAATCAGGCTCCCTGACTTCAGACTATATACTACAAAGCTACAGTAATCAAGACAGTATGGTACTGGCACAAAAACAGAAAGATAGATCAATCGAACAGGATAGAAAGCCCAGAGATAAACCCACGCACATATGGTCACCTCTTCTTTGATAAAGGTGGCAGGAATGTACAGTGGAGAAAGGACAGCCTCTTCAATAAGTGGTGCTGGGAAAACTGGACAGGTGCATGTAAAAGTATGAGATTATGTCTCTCCCTAACACCATACACAAAAATAAGCTCAAAATGGATTAAAGACATAAATGTAATGCCAGAACCTATCAAACTCTTAGAGGAAAACATAGGCAGAACTCTCTATGACATAAATCACAGCAAGATCCTTTTTGACCCACCTCCTAGAGAAATGGAAATAAAAACAAAAATAAACAAATGGGACCTAATGAAACTTCAAAGCTTTTGCACAGCAAAGGAAACCATAAACAAGACCAAAAGACAACCCTCAGAATGGGAGAAAATATTTGCAAATGAAGCCGCTGACAAAGGATTAATCTACAAAATTTATAAGCAGCTATGTAGCTCAATAACAAACAACCCAATCCAAAAATGGGCAGAAGACCTAAATAGACATTTCTCCAAAGAAGATATACAGACTGCCAACAAACACATGAAAGAATGCTCAACATCATTAATCATTAGAGAAATGCAAATCGAAACTACAATGAGATATCATCTCACACCAGTCAGAATGGTCATCATCAAAAAATCTAGAAACAATAAATGCTGGAGAGGGTGTGGGGAAAAGGGAACACTCTTGCACTGCTGGTGGGAATGTGAATTGGTACAGCCACTATGGAGAAAAGTATGGAGGTTCCTTAAAAAACTAAAAATAGGGGCTTCCCTGGTAGTGCAGTGGTTGAGAATCCGCCTGCCAATGCAGGGGACACGGGTTCGTGCCCCGGTCCGGGAAGATCCCACATGCCGTGGAGCGGCTGGGCCCGTGAGCCATGGCCGCTGAGCCTGCATGTCCGGAGCCTGTGCTCCGCAATGGGAAAGGCCACAACAGTGAGAGGCCTGCATACCGCAAAATAAAAAAAAATTAAAAAGAAAAAAACTACAAATAGAACTACCATATGACCCAGCAATCCCACTACTGGGCATATACCCTGAGAAAACCATAATTCAAAAAGAGTCATGTACCAAAATGTTCATTGCAGCTCTATTTACAATAGCCCGGAGATGCAAACAACCTAAGTGTCCATCATCGGATGAATGGATTAAGAAGATATGGCACATATATACAATGGAATATTACTCAGGCATAAAAAGAAATGAAATTGAGCTGTTTGTAATGAGATGGATGGACCTAGAGTCTGTCATACAGAGTGAAGTATGTCAGAAAGAGAAAGACAAATACCGTATGCTAACACATATATATGAAATTTAAGAGAAAAAAAAATGTCATGAAGAACCTAGGGGTAAGACAGGAATAAAGACACAGACCTACTGGAAAATGGACTTGAGGATATGGGAAGGGGGAAGGGTAAGCTGTGACAAAGCGAGAGAGTGGCGTGGACATATATACGCTACCAAACGTAAGGTGGATAGCTAGTGGGAAGCAGCTGCATAGCACAGGGAGGTCAGCTGGGTGCTTTGTGACCACCTAGACGGGTGGGATAGGGAGGGTGGGAGGGAAGGAGGTGCAAGAAGGAAGAGATATGGGAACATATGTATATGTATAACTGACTCACTTTGTTATAAAGCAGAAACTAACACACCATTGTAGAGCAATTATAGTCCAATAAAGATGTTAAAAATGTATAAATAAAATAAAATATATTTAAAAAAATGTAAAATGACTTCCTGAACGTCCTTGCACATACATCCTTGTGCACATACAGAAGTGTTTTGTTAGGACAAATTCGTAGAAATAAATTGCTAGGCCAAATGGTGTGCAGAAGTAAACTGATACTGAGCCCATGTCTCCAGATATGATTGTCACAGTAAATTCTTGAACGTCTGCATGTGAATCGTCTGCTTTGCTAATTACTTGCAGTTTTACAGGGTTTCCTCTGCCTCACAGTGCTCACTGATGTGACGTGTGGGAGGATGTGGGGTTTTGGGCTCTGAAGCATGCCAAATCAAAAGACTTTAGGAAGTAATAAAAAGATAAATTCGTCTTATTTTCAATTCATGGATAATGCAGGTTGATTATGTTGTTAATTGGAATATAGCCTCCTATTCCAATGTAACTCCTTATTGCCCATGTTCAGGTAGGCTGCAGATTAAAGCACGCCTCCTTGGAGTTGAAGCTGAAAGGAGTTTGGCTGCAGGTTGGATATTGGCTCAGCCTCTGTTCCAGCCCAGGAAGAAGGTAGATCATCAGGAAAAATAATCCTACTGATTAAACAATAGCTTCCTAATCTAGCATCAAATCAGTGCTCCAAGCACTGCCGAGAGATCTTTTTGTTCTCCTTTTTTAATGTATAATTCTACCTCTTAATTTAATGCAGGCAATTCTCCTACTTTATACAGTCATAATAATAAAAATGATTTTTACTGTTGGAAGGTTTTAAAACTTTTTCAAAGATCCTTTTCATGTTTACTTATTTTGAATCTTACAGTAACACTGAGGCAGGGAAGACTTTTTATAGCTGAGGAAACCACATGATTTCTAAAAATCATACAACAGTAATGAGAGCACTGGGATTAGAAATTCCAAATATACTAATTCCAGTGTTGTTTGCACTACAACACACCATGGAAAAGCACGAGTTACTGGGAAATGTCAGTATTCAGAAATAGGTTGCTTTGCTTCTTGAAATATTTCAAAAGACAAGTGATGGACTAGCCAGCCTATAGAACTGTTTTATGCATTTGTATAAGAACAATCTCTTTTCAGGCTGTACTACAGTTCTAATAATGGACATTATGATTTTAATAGCTATGTGCTTCATAAAATGCAGCTCAGGGAAATAGCTTAGAATATCTGAAACCATCATAAACTAGGCAATTTTCCCTGGGATAACAGGGCGATAGAAATGCTTTATTATCTCTGTCTCCAAATACATATAAGGATTAAGTCCAACCACATTGTTACAGCAAAATTAATATACTGTGTTTATAACAGACACAATTTTTTCACCCTCATCATTAAAATATATGTGAAAATATAAATGTGGCCTTAATTAGCAGATTCCAACATTCTGTTCCACCCAGTTACATAAATAGCACCCGTGTCCTAAAGAATAATGGATGTATCCTCCCAAATGTATTCATACATGGGTAATGTTTCCATCACCCACATTCTTGTCTACATTTAAAGCGATGGAGACGTCAAGGACACATGGTCTCACGTGGCCAGGGAAGCATATTTGCTCACTGTTTCTGGTTTATAAGCTAATTGGAATTTTAAAGAGATTTGCCACATTATCCTGGCAGATGGTATTTTGCTTTATCATTATTCATGGGTATTAATGACTTCCCTCTGGAGCATGTGTATCCTGTCTATTTTGAATTTCATTACATTTCATGCTGACTGCTCCAAAGAGAATCAGATCCAGTATTTTCTGTGTGGCGCATAAGCTGCCGATTGTTTGGTTGGTTAAAGTTTTAGGCTTGATTAGGAATTAAGTAACTCTTTGAAATGAAGAAAACCTTTTTCTTCTCTGTCCTGAGGATTACATTGCATTTATTTTTTTAAATTTTTTATTTTTTTGTGATACGCAGGCCTCTCACTGCTGTGGCCTTTCCCGTTGTGGAGCACAGGCTCCGGACGCACAGGCTCAGCGGCCATGGCTCACGGGCCCAGCTGCTCCGCGGCATGTGGGATCTTCCCAGACCGGGGCACGAACCCGTGTCCCCTGCATCGGCAGACGGACTCTCAACCACTGTGCCACCAGGGAAGCCCGTTGCATTTCTAATTTTTTGAGTTCCTACAGGATAGCGTGTGATATCCGGTATATATGAAGACAATTCCAGAATGGATGCGTCTTTCATTAGCCTGAGATAATTAGACATCCTTTCTTTGGAGAAAGGTTGGGGTTTCCTTCCTAAATGGAGAAAATGTGTGAGAACATAATGGAATAATCCGGCCCCAGAAAGTCATTTTTTAATTAATTCCTTCAACAAATACATATTAGAGAACAGCCTTGTCTTTGTTTCCTTGATCTCTAGAATGCTTACGCCTGAATGAGGCAGCTGGCAGACCTGATTCCAATGAGCTAATTACCTGAGGGTAACGGTATGGGACAGTAGAGCAGCACAGAGCCGAGAACTGCAGTAGGTGGAGGCCACAGTCCTTACTTGGGGGTAACAAAGAGCCAGAGGAGTAGGATGTAGATGGAACCTTCTGATAAAAAGAAAGCTTTTCTGCAACCAGAGGACACAAGTGTTGTTGGAACGTTCGAGAATGGGAGCTGGGGCTAGGGTAGCCAGACCTGGTGGCCTCACTTCTTGCAATCCCCTTGCTGGATTCCAGACACCATGGCCCCCTTCACACCCATCCTCCCAGACTTTCAAGAATGATTGTATTTTAACTAACCCAACATTGTAAATCAATTGCACGCCAATAAAAATTAAACCAAAACAAAACACAACGTAGGGGTTCAAGGTGGCAAAAAAAAAAGAGAATGATTGTATTTTGGTGCTGCCATTCAGCTGCTATCATATCTCCTTTTGCAACCAGAGTGAGACTATAGTGATGGTAGAGTCTAAAAGATGTGGATGGTGAGGTGATATCATGACCATATGGTAAGGTCATGACTTTCTAGTTATGATTTTGGAAACAAGGATCCTTCCAAACTGAAATATAAAGTGATATTTTGGCATACTTTTCTAAAAAGACACTTATTTAGTCATTGTTCAACAACCATTTTCCATATATGTTAAGTCCTAGGGATACTAATAGCACTAACGTTCAGTGAACATTGTGGTTAATCGAATTATACTTTGGAACTCTATTCCTCCCCCTCAGCCTCATAGGAGCAGATATTCTCCCTTCATTGATGTTGGACTTGACTGTGTGACTGTCTTTGACTACCAGGATGTTATCAGACATGATACAGTAGATACTTGAAGGTTGCTTGTGTTGAAGGACATATGCTCTTGACAATATTGAGTCTTCCAATCTGTAAACATGCTATATCTCTTCATTTACTTAGGTCTTCGTTTTTTTCGTTACGCGGGCCTCTCACCGTTGTGGCCTCTCCCGTTGCGGAGCACAGGCTCCGGACGCGCAGGCTCAGTGGCCATGGCTCATGGGCCCAGCCGCTCCGCGGCATGTGGGATCTTCCCAGACCGGGGCACGAACCCGTGTCCCCTGCATCGGCAGACGGACTCTCAACCACTGCGCCACCAGGGAAGCCCAACAAATGCATTCTTAAGTGATGCAACCCTTTTGGAACAAATGAAAAATTTCTATGGGAATGTTTGTAATTCCCATCTTTAATATACTTTCTTCACTGGGTTTCCAAGACATTAACCTCTCTTGGTTTTCCTCCTGCATTACTGGTGGCTTTTTTTTATCAGTTTCTTTGCTGATTCTTCTCTTCTCCTGGCCTCTATTTGTGTTGGAGTGCCCTAAGGCTAAGTCTTTGAATTTCATTTTTTTGATCTCATCTATCCTCATGGCTTCAAATAGCATCTATACGCTGGAAGCTCCTAATTGTATGTTTCTAGCCGAGTCCTCTCTCCTGAACTACAGATTCATGTGTCCAACTACCTGCTCAACATCTTCCTTTGGATATCAGAGTTGACCTCTTAACTTCAAAACTTGACTCCTACTTCTTCCCTCAAGCTGATCTAACCTCAAGCTCCCTCATCTCTGTTAATGGCAACTCTATAATCTTCCAGTTGCTCATACCCCAAATCTCAGAGTCATCCTTGACAATTCTTTTTCTCTTTCTCACACTCTGCATCTAATCTGTTAAGACTTTGGTTCTACCTTAAGCATCTCCAAGATGTGTTTAGAATCTGACCACTTCTCACTACCTCTATTACTACCACCCTGGGCCAAGCCACCATCACCCTTTGCCCGGACTACTGCAGTAGCATCCTGAAACGTCTACCTTGCTTTGCTCTTTCCCCTTCTACAACAGACTTTTCAAAGCAGCAGCCAGAGTGATCCTTTTTAAATGAAGTAGGATCATGGTCACCCCTTTGCTCAAAATCCTGCAGTGACTCCCTCTTTTACTCAAAGTAAAACATAAAGTGTTTCAAATAGCTGTCAAAGCCCTTCAAGATCCAGCCTCTGGCATCTCCCAGCTTCTCCCATTCTCTCCTTTGCTTACTCCCTTCCAACCTCACTGGCCTCATTGCCGTTCTAGAACACAGGAAGGATACACCCATGTTATGGCCTTAGGGCTGGTTGTTCCCTTTGCCTGGAATGCTCCTCCTCTTGCTATGTTTGGATAATTGTCTCACGTCACGTGTCTGCTCAACTTCACCTTTTCCATGGGACTGACCCTGACTGCCCTATTTAATATTGACCTCAGCTCCATCCACCACCCCACCCATGCTGCCTCTGCTCCCTGCACGTACCCTGCTATACTCTCCCCATCCCCCAACTTGTAACCTTCTAACTCACTGTATAATTTATCCACGAGCTCATGGTTATTTTCTATCTCCGATGCTAGAAAGCAAGCTACACGATGGCAGGATTTGTATCTGTTTTCTTCACTGATTTATCCCTGGTGCCTAGAATAGTGCCTGGTCCAGAGTAAGTGTTTAGTAAATATTTGATGCAGGATTGAATGAATCCCCATCCACAGAGGGAGGAGTTTCAGGAGGCTTTAGGGCAGCAGACAAATGGAGAAAGCAACACTTAAGTTGGAGGTCAAATTCAACATCGACCTAAAGCTCCTACCTATGTATGTCGATCGAAAATGCCTATGACATAATGGCTGTGCTCTTCTCTAATGAAAAAAGGGACAACAAACGTGATAGTGAATGTGTGGGAAGTTTTTTAGCAGGGACACATCTGAAAAGTGCTGAAAAAGTGTTTAAATAGAGTTTCTCTTGAATCCAGAAAACTCAGACCCTCCATTGAAGCTATTTGCCACCATAACATCCTTTTTAGACTTATGGGAAGAATTACATTCTTATTTTTATTTTTTAACTTTTTTGGCAGCGTTGGGTCATTGTTGTTGCGCGCCGGCTTTCTCCAGTTGTGGCGAGCGGGGGCTACTCTTCGTTGGGGTGCGCGGGCTTCTCATTGCCGTGGCTTCTCTTGTTGCAGAGCATGGGCTCTAGAGTGCAGGCTCAGTAGTTGTGGTGCATGGGCTTAGTTGCTCTGCGGCATGTGGGATCTTCCTGCACCAGGGCTTGAACCCATGTCCCCTGCATTGGCAGGTGAATTCTTAACCACTGTGCCACCAGGGAAGTCCTGCATTCTTATTTTAAATAAACCCCAGAGTTTTGCTGGCAACCTGTCCAAGCCTGGAGTGAAGCAAAAGCAAGAACCAGAGGCGGAGGAATTTCTGATCCTGAACACTATTGGAATTAAGTATGTGGGTGGTCTTGGGTGGTGGCTATTTTCATAAGAAATACACTATGTATTTGTAGACCTTGAGGTGAATTTCTCAGAAACACTTTTACCTCACCAAGATTGAGAATTTGTTCCACTTCTGGAATGAATAAGCGAACATTGTTTAGTCTCAATTCCTCTTCAAATTCAGGACTCTGGTAAGGTTTCGATGGGGGCTACTTGGCAAAGAACCCAGTCCGTCCATAGAGGCATGCTTCAGCATGGAGTACGGCACACAATAGTCTGCATTATGATTATGCTACAGCTGAGGGCTAGCCACTTGATAGAGCTCCTCTATGTTAATGACACTACAATAGGAATTATTTATTCTTGTGGTTGTACTGAAGGGTAGGGACCAGGGGGCTCTCACAGAGCCCGGAATTCGAGTGCCTCCTTACATTTTGCACCCTAGGCATCTCACTTGCCTTACCCCTGTCGTCGTGGTCCTGCTGTCATCTGTTCCCATTCTGAACCAATTGGAGCTGGCATTAGATGCTCCAGGAAATCTAGAATTTCTTCATGCTGAATTCCCTTAAAGAGTGTCACCGTTTTGATTCTGATGGTCTCTGGCCTTGGACAAACCTTTCCTTGTTAGCGTCTTGAAATTATGGAGAGCTCTCTGTGGAAACTGTTATTTTTTGGAATAAATAGTACCATTTGCTGCTGGAGAAGAGCATTTTCCTCCTATTTCCCTCTTTCCTCCCAAAAGATTGTCTTTCCTTTTCCCACAAACATCATTTATTCCATTTCTGTTGCCAAATCATGGTGTTTTTGATAACACTAATTAAGAATCTGGTGGAAAGTTTTTATAAACTAGCAACTGGGTTTAAACAAAGGCTTAAGGGTCAAGTTCTGATTAGTTGGACTCCTGAAAAGTTCTAACTAGAATGATGAATCCAGTTGTTTTATACATTAGGGGAATCTTTTACTGATTTTTCTTTTTAAATACAAACTTTTGTATATGATATTGCATTAGGAAAGACTAACCAGGTCAGCTCCTTGTAGCTCTGTATCTGTTGCTTTGGTCAGATCACATGAATTTACTTGGGTTATGATAAGAAACTCTGCACCTGCCCAGGGATGATGCTCCGTGAGTATGATTCATCGACCAACTATATTGTCAGAAAAAACTCAGAAGTTGGTTTTTCTGGGGAAAGGCACTAACAGATCAGAGTCTTGAGAACTAATGATAGTAATGAATATGCTTATAATGTGCAAAGACTGCTATCACATATCTTAAATAAGCTTCATGATAATCACATGCGCTAACTCTTATTATTATTCTTATACGGTTGATCCTTGAACAATGCAAGGGTTAGGGGCACAGACTCTCAGCCCAGCTGAAAATCTGCATGTAACTTATAACTGATCCTCTATATCCGAGGTTCCTCTATATCCACAGTTCCACACCCAGATTCAACCAACCTTGGATCATGTAGGGCTGTAATATTTACTACTGGAAAAAATCTGCATATAAGTGGACCCCTGAACTTCAAACCCATGTTATTCCAGGTTCAACATTATTTATTTTAGATGAGCAAAGGAATATTCGAAGAATGTAGTAATGTCTAGAATTACAAAGGAAGAGGTGTGATTTGTGACCAGGTCTATTTTATAAAGGGGACAGAAAGGTTAATGCCATTGAAAGAAGATTTTTATTATTTACATTTCCTGAGAGGAGAGAGCACACACCGTGCCATGTAGGGGCATATGGGGAAGTACCAGAGTCGGTCAGGAGGCAGAAGGAAAAGGGAAAAGTATAGGTACAACCTTATTAGAGTTTCTTCCAGAAAGGCAAGGCAGATTAAACACTTTGGGATTGGCTAGTTTGAATAATTCCAGCAAGTTTTGGGGCTTAGGGGTTGTCCCGAGATGTCTGGCCCTGGGTTGATATATGACAGGGGAAATACTGACCTGGTGTTAGTGAGATAAAGGAGGTGGTTGGAGGTATGGGCTTGAGATTGGTTGGAGAGTTTGTAATATGACTTCTGTGCACCTGAGAAAGCTGGATAGCAGGGGAGATGTAAACAAATTTGGTCATTAGTTTGGCCCTGTGATTAATGAATCCCAAATAGACAAATACAGTCCAAGAAAATACAGTTAGAACAAAACGGTATCAGAGCCGAAACTTGACTCCAGATATAAAGCTGTTTCCATGAAACCATCCAAACTCATCAAATTCTCCATCTTCTGGCCTCCACATCCCTTACCCCACTCCAAACCTCCTAGTTTGCAACATTAGTTCATCAACCACTCAGCTGCTTTAGTTGGAAACCTGACCCATCTGCTACATCCTTCAATTCTACTCCTGAATATCTCTTCAGTTGGTCCTTTTCTTTCTCACTGCCTACTGCCCTTGCCTTGGGTCAGGCTGTCTCGACTTCTCAGTCTCATAATCCTATACCCACACCCAACTAGCTTCATCCTGTTTCCAGAATGATCACTCGTAAATGACAGAGTTGATTACATTACTTCCTTGCTTACATCCTACATGCCTCCCTATCTCCTTCATATTTCTCAGTAGAATACAAAGGATCTTTCATGATTTGACCTTTGCTCTTCTCCTAGCTGTCTATCCTACAAAACTATGACATTGTGTCCATCTACTGACCTGAGCCACAATCCTAGGGCTGGTGCATAATAGGATCTTATTAAATGTTTGGAGAATGAAGATATAGATAGATAGGTAGATTATAGATAGATAGATAGATAGATGATAGATGATAGATAGATAGATAGATAGATAGATAGATAGATAGATAGATAGATAGATAGATAGATAGATGATAGATGGAGAGAGAGAGACAAAGACAGAGACAGAGAGAGAACGATTGAAATTCTTAACCAAATTGGTTCTCTTAAAGAATTGAGTTTTATTGGTGTGCAGGAATGGACTCATTGCTAGTTTTATTTTGGTTACTGTTAACTTTTTCTTAAAAGATCTGTAAGATTCTTGTGCCTAGGGTAGGGAGTATAATGCATCCAGGGTATCAGAGTCTTATAGTTCAAGTCTCTTGCAGTTAAGAACCAGGCCTGGAATAGAGGCACTGTCCCGCAGATTGTTTTAAGTACCACAAGGGGATGCTAGAGAGCAACAGAAACTCTAAAGGAACTTCTTTGAAATGTCCCCTTTTGGCCACATCCTCATTTCCTTGGTCTTGGTAGGAAGTAAGACGTTTTCTTCCATTTGGGGTTACATTTACTTAGTGGATATGGCTCTGCTGTGGATTACCCATATCTGTCTGCTTGTAATAATTTCCTTTATACCAATCCCTCAAAGAACTTTATCCGTCTTCCCTGCTGTGCGGAGGGACTCCTAATATGCTTTCCTAGTCCTCAACTTTTTTTTTTTTAATATTTATTTATTTATTTAATTTTTGGCTGCATCGGGTCTTAGTTGTGGTTAGTGGGATCTTTGCTGCACTGCGCGGGCTCCTCGTTGTGCGGTGTGGGCTTCTCTCTAGTTGTGGTCCGCATGCTCAGTCGTTGCGGCATGCAGGCTTAGTTGCCCCGCGACATGTGGGAATCTTAGTTCCCCGACCAGGGATTCAACCTGCGTCCCCTGAATTGGAAGGCGGATTCTTAACCACTGGACCACCAGGGAAGTCCCTGACCTCAACTTCTTGAATGCAATCTAAATCAACCTGGTTTTCAGAGGAAAGGAATAATGTTGGCTCATGTATCTACCATGGAACCAGCTAGCAGAGCAAGCATCTTTGTATCAATTGCTAAAAGTTGCCTCTTCTGAATGAACAAATTATGAAAAGTGCCACTGCTTCCAGGGTGACCCGACCTGACCCCATGGTAGACTTTGGGAGCTAAGTTTAGGCTGGATTTCAACCCTCACCCCTTTGGCCAGGCAACCTGGAGACAGAATTCCAGAAGAATTAGCGGACCAGAGGGAACTGAGAATAACATGAGGTTTAGGTACATTTTTTTTTTCTGGCTGCACTACATGGCATGTGGGATCTTAGGTCCCTGGCCAGGGATCGAACCCACACCCCCTGCAGTGGAAGCACGGAGTCTTAACCACTGGACTGCCAAGGAAGTCCCCTATATACATATTTTTAAAAATTATTTTCTGGGGAAATTTTGCGAGGGAACTTTGTACAGAATGAGTGTGCATCCCATGCCTGGAGACACCTGCAGTTTCCTAGTTGTCTGAAATGTCTGAAATAGGTCTTAATCACAATGAGCACTATTTCTGTATTTCTTCTCTGTATGTGGAATTAACATTCCCTTGTGACTCAAAGATGCTCAGTTACTGAGTCCCAAGGGAAGGTGTTTCGGGTGATCTGCTTTGGTTGTTGCACTGTCAGTTCAACACATTGTAGGAAACATGGAAATTTTCCCTGATGTTATATGAAAGAGCGTTTTCATGCACCAGCCTAGCCTGATTTATTCCTTCCTGTGCATTCTTACAGTCTCCTTCTTGAATTCACTGTCTTGTCTGATTATCACAAGAACCGTCTATCAGTTAGATTACATTTGACTGCATACATCACAAAATCGAAATATCAGTAGCTTATATAGTATAGAGGTTCATTTCTAATTTCACATCAAAGCAGCCTGGAAGTCACCTAGGCTGGTATAGTAAGTAGCTCCACAGGCATCAGAGACCCAGAAACTATCTTCCTGTCCATTCCTCCACCCTTTGTGTGTGGCTTTCATCTTTATAATTACCTCATGGTCTAAGATGGCCACCGGAGCCCCAGCCATCAGGCCCGAGTTCCAGGGAGAAAATAAAGGAAGGTAAAAGAGCAAAAGGTACTTGCCTCCTTGCTGAGTCAACCCCCTTAGGAGTCTTATTCCACAACTTCCATTTGTATCCCATTAGCCATTCCTATCTGCAAAGGAAGCTGGGAAATGTTTTCTAGCTGGGCACACTGAGACTCTTGACAATATAGGAGTTTGTTATATAGGGAGAATGGATATGGTGTAGGCAACTAGCAGCCTCTACCACATATGAGAATTCAATCTGTTGCCCAGGACAATACAGAGATTAGAAAACAAAATGCAAGAGGAGTTACACACGGAGAGTTGCTGCATCGTCTTCACACAGTCACCGAATGCCTATCTATTCAGTGGCTGCTGGGTGGAGTCAATCCCTCCTCCTGTCTTATCTTGAACCCACCTAGCTTCACTTACCGTCAGTATATTCTCTCTTTCCAGTGCTGTCCTCTCTCCTGGGCTCCAGATTCACACAATTACCAATTTGATAGCTCTTCCTGGAAAACACACAGGACCCTCAAATTCAAGAGGTCCCCGAATGAGCCTGGACACCTGCTCCTTCTCCAGTGCCCACGTACCGGATGCTCAAGCCCCAGACCTGCATGTCACCTGGACTCCTTCTCCTGGCTCCCTACACTCTCCAAGTTCTGCTTCCTAAGTCACTCCTGAATCTTCCCTCCACTCCATCTCCGCGACCATCTATAAGGTCATCCCCC
The DNA here is from genome assembly GCF_964374135.1 of Grampus griseus. Taxonomy (NCBI): domain Eukaryota; kingdom Metazoa; phylum Chordata; class Mammalia; order Artiodactyla; family Delphinidae; genus Grampus; species Grampus griseus. Next base: position 70,720,046 of record NC_138997.1, on the reverse strand, counting down.
ATCACCTCTCACCTGGACAGCGGCCACAGCCTCTTGACTGGTCTAGCCTTGTCCATTCTTCCCTCTCTCCAATACATGCTACTCACAACAGCCAGATAAATTATTATTAAAAAACCCCACCAGCCCAATTATGTCACTCCATACCTTCCTGCCAATCGATGGCTTCTTATTGCCCTTAGGGAGAAGTCAATAACAAGGACTAAAAGGCCCTGAGTGATCTGGCCTCTGCCCACATCACTTTGCATCACTCTCCCCTTCGCTCTGGCCCAGCCTCATTTGTCTCGCTGATGAACTAAGCTCTTTCCCATTTCAGACATCGGCAGGGGCGGTTCTCACTGCCTGGAATGCTCTCTCCTTGGACCACTACCTCTTCATTTAGTGAATCGCCATGAATTATTTGAGGTCTCAGACCCACGCACTCCAAAACCATGCCAGATGCTCACTGTATGTGTCCTTTGAAGCCTTCATCCGCTTTCTAATTACCTGCTCAATTGTAAGTTCCTTGAAGGTAGGCCCCCTCTGTCTTTTTCCTTCCTGTTCTCCCCATGCCTGGCGCAGCACTTAGCACATATTCATTCGATGACACAATCCTTCATTCATTTACTCATTAACTCAGAAGTATTTGTTGATCTTCCTGTCCTCATTTACAGTTCAGTGGTGGGGAAAGACTTAGCAAAATAGTAAGTACCCAAATGGTTACTTCATAAGACCTCTGATCAGAGCTGCAAGTAGAAAGATAGGGCATTATGAATATACGTAAAAGGGGGTTCCAACCTTGTCTTGGAGGGACAAGGAAAAGTGAGTTTTCTATCAAGGACATAAATGGGAATTTTTTTTTTTTTTTTTTTTTTTTTTTTTGCTGTACGCGGGCCTTTCACTGTTGTGGCCTCTCCCGTTGCGGAGCACAGGCTCCGGATGTGCAGGCTCAGCGGCCATGGCTTACAGGCCCAACCGCTCCGCGGCATGTGGGATCTTCCTGGACCGGGGCACGAATCCGTGTCCCCTGCATCGGCAGGTGGACTCTCAACCACTGCGCCACCAGGGAAGCCCAATGGGAATGTTTTTGCCATGTCAACTTCAACCCCTCTCTGCATCCCCATCCCTAGTCTTACACTGGACCAACAAATATAAACCCAGTGCGAGACAAGTTCAGCTGAAACCTTTTTTAACCCATCAGTTTCCATTACTCTATCTTCTCAAAGCTTCTGATTTCAGAAAAATAATCCAGGAATTTTCCGCTAATTCCTCTGCCTCTCCCTCCACCATTTTCCTGCCCATTTTTCTACCATCAGACACTCTCTTCCATCTTAGGCTGGTTCTGCTTTTATTGGAACCTGTGTAGAACAAGGCTCCATTATACCAAGCTAAACATGCCCCCTTATTCATCATGCCCTAGGTTCCTGAATTGGGTTACCTTGGGTAAGTGAGATTGTGGCGGCTCTTATGAGTCTGTAGTCTGTGATGGCCCCAGGATAATGAACAAGAGGGGCTTAGAGATGGCAAGGGGTCCTAGGGGACTGGACTTAAAGCCCTCTCTCTCTATAAGTAAAAATGGCAGTTTGTAAAAATGCTTTTATTCAAGTTTATATAAAATTGAAGAAATATATACATCATGAAAGAATAAGAACATCAAAGAGGGTTTGATGGCAGGTCTGATGAAGGTTATAGGGTGGTTAACCGCCAACGAATTCTCCACACCAGCCATCCTTTGACATCAGCTGTTGCTTACAACCTCCTGACATCCTTGAGATGCGATGAGCCTTTGTTGGCAGCCAAGCACGGCTGTGTCTTAGAAAGTCAGCGCACGAGCAACGATAAAGTTCCTGGCTGGAATTTAGAGGTCAGAGACTTCATTTTGTGCGTTTTAATCTTTGGACACCCAGATTTCTCGTGGGCAAACCTCCAGCTCCCTTATCCACAGGGTACAAATTTCATGTGAAATCTTTGGGCAGGGGTCTGGGGCAGCCCACCCAGACCCAGACCCAGACCCATGCTCCTTACCTGAGTGGGTAAGTAATCCCCAAGACCTTTGGAGAATTCTTGACTTCCTGTCCAAAGCAGCAAGTTGGCCACAAGGGGGAAGCATTACACAGAGATAGCGCTCTGGCTGGCCCTGTTCTTTGTTCTGCCTTTCCTATTGTCATCCACAAAAGGAGGGCAGGTGAGCCGCACTGCAGGGGGCTGCTGTTCAGCCGTGACCATGCCTTCCTGTGGTCTTATCCTGGCCATACCGTGAATGGACACTCAGTGAATAGTAATTTACATTCATGAATATGCAGGGTTTAATTTATTAATGAAATTTAAGCAAATCCCTGAAAAAGATAAATGGCAAATTTGTAGATTCCGAAGAGTCATCGTGTGCTGAAAACTGGGAGTCAGAGGATCTGGTTCCAGGGCTGACCCCGCCGCGCACTCACTGGTTGTGTGCTTCCAGTCACGTCTCTTAACCTCACCTTTCATATGGTCTCCAAAGGCTCTTTCTGTCTGTATTGCAGGGCTGATGTGAGGATGAAGCAGGAGAGCATGGGCGCAAGCACTTAGAAAAATGGTAAAGCAGGATTGGAAATGTACTAGCGCTACACTTTAGGTGAGTGAAGAAAATGCAGCTGGTTAGATCTCTATACTGATGTGATTTTTCTGAGGTGGGCAGTGCATGTGTGTGTGTGTGTGTGTGTGTGCGCGCGTGCGTGTGAATCCATTTGGTGCAACTGAATCGAAATCTTAGCTCGATTTAATCATTTAGACCATCTCTTCAGACTAGGGTGCCAGCTGTCCTGGTTCACCAGGATTTTCCCAGTTTTAAAACTCAAAGTCCCGTGCCTGGGAATCCCCCTCTGCCCCAGGATAATGAGGACCCAGTGTCTTTGGGATGCTCGCTCAGGCTTCCAACCCCCTCTCTTCTCTGGGAAGACACTGCTGGAATGGGGAAGACGGTTCACCTGATTCAGAGCAGTGAAGAGGAGCCCGGGCCTTTGGATCCCTGCGGAATTCTCTGGATCCTGTTTTGAGGGTAACGGGACTGGACAGCTTCAGAGACTGTTTGGGTTCCCGCCACAGCTCTCATTTGGGGCCTTTGATCCCCAAGTCTCCATCTACTGCACTCCTGAAGCTTTGTCCTCAGGCCAGGTCCCCAGCCCTCGATGCTCCTGCAGATAGGAACCAAATGGGCCAGGACCTTGATCGTGGGCTCCCAGCCTCCAGAGCCGTGAGAAGTAAATGTCTGTTGATTAACGCCCCTACCCTGGCCCCGGAGCTGAGACCCTGCCCAAAGCCTTTCAGTGCTGCCCTGCAGTCCACCCCAAACTTCACAGCAGCTCATCTGTTTTGTGTGTGTCGGGGGGTGATGGCCCTGCTTCCTGGGTGCTGGGCCCAGCAGGTGGGCGTGATGCTCACAGAGCAGAGGCCACCAGAGGCATTGGGGCAGCAGCTTCACAGTCTTCCAGCCACGGAGACTTGGTCCAGGAGCTCAGGCCATGCCTGCCTGCAGCCTGGTGTGCAAAAGGGCCTGACTCCTGGAACGTGTTCCTTGTCTCCCCTTCACCATAGGCCTGGGCACTTCTGGTCACCTGCTTACCATGGGGAGGACTTGGGGAGCCAGAAGTGCTGCCTCAGTCTCACTCGATTATCCCCTCTTCCGTAACGCCCATCACTGCCCTTGTCATGTTAGAAGTGACAGCATCAGGTGTGGACCTTTCCCAGAAGCTTGAAACTCCTCCCACGGGGTGCCAGGGGAAGCGTGCGCTAGCCCAGATGTTTTCAGTCTTCCTCATTCATATTTGGGGTTCTGCCCCGGGGTGGGAAGAACTCTAAGATGACCCCAGGATTCCCAGCCTTTGGTGTACTCACCCTCCTAGTATTCAGTAAAGCACTAACCCAGGTGCTGCTGCAGAGGGAATTTTGCAGATTTATTGACCTCAAGAGATGGAGACTACCCAGGTGAGCCAGAGCTACTCACATGAGCCCTTTAACCAGATCTGGAGGTCGGAGACAGAGGAGTCAGAGAGATTGGAAGCCTGAGACACATGGCAAGGAGCCAAGGGCGGCCTTTAGTTGCTGAGAGTCATGCCTGGGTGACAGCTAGCAAGACAACGGGACCCCAGTCCTACAGATGCAAGGAAAGGAATTCTACTAACAACTGGAATGAGCTTTGAAGCAGATTTTTCCCTAGTTGATCCTCCAGGTAGAAATACAGCCAGCTGACACCTTGACTTCTGCCCAGTGAGACCCTGAGCTGAGGACTGGCTAAAACATGCTGGGCTCCTGACCCATGGAAACTAAGATAATAAATTTATATTGTTTTAAGCCACTAAGTTTGTGGTAATTTGTTACCCAGCATAGAAAACAAATACAATGCCCCCACTTAGGGAAAGGGTTCGAAGATGGAGAGGGCAAGCATCCTTTTATCTTCCTTCCTCCTCAACCCTTTCCTCCCTTTTCTTCCCTGCAGTTCTTCCAATTGGCAGGGGCAGGCTATTCCTGCCTTAGAACAGCCAGGTCTGTGGCCTTACTGCCACGTGAGAAGGGCTATCTTCTCTACTGTTCTGAGAAAATCTATGATCCGAAACTCTAGACGTGAAATGATTCCTGCTCTGAATGTTCTAGAATGATTTGGAACTGGAGACACCCAAAGGTTAATATGGTGGCTTACCATCCCCCAAGTACTGTTCCATTATATGCTACAAAGATGCAAACATTATATGTGCCTGCAGTAAATGATGAAAGGCTGGTGTTGATTCTGAACAACGAGCGAAACAATTTTTACCCTTTACCATTTTCCGAAGAGGTCTTCAGCCCTGCTCAAAGTGGCTGGTTCTTTATTTTCTCTTCCACATTAATTTATTTCACAAATGTTATCTCAACTCCCTGATATGCTCAGTGCTATTGTGCCTTGAAATACCCGGTGGCAACACAGATTTAGTATTGGCGAACCATCTACCCATTTTCAAAAGCTTGTGTCCATCACTGGGGGCACTCAGCAATGTGCCAGGGTCTATTAGAAGTGACAGGATCAAAGTAGTGCTTTATAATGGAGGGTCAATTTTATTTGGAGATTAAGAGAAGAAGCTAAGTGTTTTCAATATGTCATTTAAAACGTATTTTTAATATCTAAAAGAAATAGTGGTAAGTTTTGGAGGCGCATGGAGCATGTGTATGAATCTTGAAGACAAAAACAAGCAATTTCAAAGCATTTATAGACTCGTTTTAGGCTGTGACTCCAGACTCTGGGGCCATGTGACTATTCTATTCTCCTATTGGCAACCCACTGGAAGATGGTTTTGGAAGACCATTGCCCATCCGTATGGAGAAAAGGAAAGGGGAGGGAGAAAGGAGGAGGAGGTGCCACCTAGGAGTTTATGGGAAGACTGAAGAATTGGTGGTGGTGAAGTTGGTCCATTGCCGTCGAAGGAGCACTGAAGACCAAGGGCTGGTGAAAGTCATAGACTCAAACTTTCAAAGCGAAAACTTTAGGTATGGGTTATTTTGTTTGTTTGTCTTCTAAGTTTATTTTATTCGAGTAGAGTTGATTTACAATGTTGTGTTAATTTCTGCTGTACAGCAAACTGATTCAGTTATACATATATATACATTCTATGGGCTGTTTATAGCTGTATAAATGAAACTATGCTTTTTTGGGGACACATTTTTTGGGTACATTTGGTATATTTCCAGATATTCAACCAGAGGCACATTCCCTCAGAGAGGGTCAGGATTTTTTATTTGGAAAGCACAGAGAAATAAGGAGATTAAGTTAAGGATTTTTTAAAAAAATATTTATTTATTTATTTATTTGGCAGTGCTGGGTCTTAGTAGCGGCACGTGGGATCTTTAGTTGAGGCATGTGGGCTTTTAGTTACAGCAAGCAGGATCTAGTTCCCTGACCAGGGATCAAACCCGGTCCCCTGAATGGGAGCACAGAGTCTTAACCACTGGACCACCAGGGAATCCCCCAAAGTTGAGGATCTGATGGCCAAAATAGACTCTTAATGCCTGATTTGGGAAAGTCACACATTGAATTGCAAGAGCCAGGCCCTTGAGAGAAAAAATAACATATTTTCGCAAATTCCAAAAGTCTTTAATTATTCAGTACTGGGGCTTGGAGGACTGAGCGTATATATATATTTTTTTTCCTATAACTACAGAGCTAGGAGAATGGAGGCTATGACCAATTCAATTTCCTGCCACATAGGAAGGCAATTTCAAACTTTCTGAACTGGGAGGTGTCTGCGGGGAGAGGAGATAAGAGAGTAAGACAAAGCAAAGGACCCTGGGAAGGTGGGTAATGGACTCTCTGTGGGCAGGTTTGGGGGTGAGAAGACAGAGGAAGTTTTACCCCATATCCTGTGGGGAGGGGAGCTTGTCAAATTGCCTATACAATAAAAGGGTTAACTTAAATCTTCGAATTCTGTGAGCTCTTCCAGGTCTGAAATTCTATGATTCTAAATCTTCTTATGCAGATTGGGTGGATATTTCAAAAATCCAGATTATCAGCTTTGCTGGAATTTTCTGAGTTTCTTCTGATTGTGAAATATCTGTCATATTGGGGTTATGGGGATTACAGAGAGGTATGAGGTAGGGATCACAATTCCTCTGCCCCCAGCTCCCTTTTCTACCATGAACTGAGGTGTGGGCTGTCAGCCCCACGGACCTTTATGGGGACTCTTAATCTCATGAGCCTTCAGATTTTCTTCTTTGTACATAGAGAGTAATTCCAGGAAGCAAAACAGTGACCGGGGGAAATAAAAAAGCCCAGTGAGGAGACCCATAGGAACTGTTGATCACCTCTTCACCTTATGCTTCATTTTTTTTTTTAAAGAGCTGAGATGCAGTTTATATACCATACACATCCATTTAAAGTATACAACTCCATGGTGTGTTAGTTTCTGCTTTATAACAAAGTGAAAGCAATTATACGCCAATAAAGATGTTAAAAAAAAAAGTGTACAACTCGATGGTTGTTAGTATGTTTACAGATACGTGCAGACATCACCACAGTTAATTTTAGAACATTTTCATCACCCCAGCACGAAGCCCCATATTCCTTAGCTCTCATCCCCCTTCCTCACCAGAATCTTCTTCAGAATCTTGATCAGCCATGGCAACCACTGATCCACTTTCTGCCTCTATAGATTTCCGTTCTGGACATTTCATACTTATGAAATCATATAATATGTGGTCTTTTGTGACTAGCTTCTTTCACTTATGACGTCTTCAAGGTTCATCCGTGTTGTAACATATGTCAGAACTTTATTTCTTTTGATGACCAAATAATGCATTGTATTTTTTAATTGAAGTATAGTTGATTTACAATATTGTGTTAGTTGCAGGTGTACAGCAAAGTGATTCAGTTATACATATATATTTTTTCTGATTCTTTTCCATTATAGGTTATTACAAGATGTTGAATACCATTCCCTATGCTCTATGGTAAATCCTTCTTGTTTATTTTATATATAGTGGTGCATAATCCCATGTATTGATATGCCATATCTTATTTATCCATTTGTCAGATGATGGATATTTGGATTGTTTCCACCGATACTTCATTTTGTGTGTCCTGCAGTGTCTGTGGTTCTACTCCTAGGCTCCTAACAATGAGACCTATTTTCCTTTCCTAAAAACGTAAGTGGACTAGGAAAACCTGATGTGTCTGGGATTCAGACAAATCAAGTTCCATACGTGTCAAGCGGTGCATCAAGATGGTGCTCAGGAAAGAACTTCAGAGATGCCCAGGGTCTCATGTTCCCTCAGAGGTGATCAGCCTCAGGAGACTTGACTTACAACTACCCAACTTACTAGCCCAAACCAGCAAACCACCTGGTAAGTCAGGAGTTATTTTATAAATTTACAATGCCTCCAGACAGACCTGGAATCAGGAGTTGGCTGGTTTATACATGATCTCCCTGTAGGAAAGTCTACATGAGAGGTCAGGTTACTACCAGCAGGTTGCCTTGTGAGTACCGCTGCAGGTACAGGGGACTGGCTCTAAGGAATTGACATGTAAGCCATAATAGCTGGACAACTTTGATAAGTGTCTGATAGGCATTCTTCCGGGCAGGGCATGGTTTCTCAGCGGTGCTGGATAAATACTGACCAACTTTTGTTGTTTTCACCTTCTTCTTCTCATTCCAAGCTGAACGCTAGCTTTCTATGTATATTGAGATTTTATAATGTAATTATTTAAAACAGTAATATCCAAACGTTTTTTATTGTGCACCCCTATGATTAAAACTTTTTGAGTGCAAACTCTATATATGTTTATTTATTTATAAAGTATATACATGTACTACTACCAATTTGTATATTAAAATGGAGATTTATTTATTCCTCTAAATTAAATTGAATCTAAATTGAAATAGTAATTTTTTTTTCTATACCCCAGATTGTCTTGTCTTCTCCACTTAAAGAATACTGTTTTAGAATTTTTTGTTTTTGTGTTAAATCCATCCCAGACTTAAAGTTACACGTTAATCATCTGATTTTTTTACTTGGGTTGACTCTCATTTGTACTGACCTTACAAATCTATCTTTTAAAGTAGGTTATTTAGATGAGATCAGAAAGGCTGCTTTATCTGTTTTATATTGATTCCATTACTTTCCATTTTAGGTAAGGTGACATTTTCTATTCATTTCCCAAAATTCCAGGGGGCAGCCTACTGCAGCCTTCTAATCACAGACTAAATTCTTACAGAGGAGCTAATGTTCTGCACTTAGGCTTCTCTGAGAAGAGAAATGGTGGAGGTGAGTGTCTGGGGGTGTCACTCCTAGCAGGAATGTGGGTTGATGGTACCAAGATGGTGAAATTGGGGTTAGTAATAGAACTCGGGAATTGGCAAGAATCATTGCACGGCAAAGCTCTTAGAAGCAGGCACGGCGCTCTGCCTGCCTAACTATGCCCGCTAATGTAGTGATTGAACTGTAGGGATGTCAGAGGAACTAAAGTGAAGCTGGAGCCCCAGAGCAGAGAACATGATAGTTCCAGAAAATTCTTTGGTCATAATTGAGAGACACCAGTAAACTAGGATTTAGGTACCCTGGAGAGAACACTTGGGGCTCCAAATGAAGGATTTGCTGGGTTCCAGATGAAAAGGAATCTGCTTCCTGAGAGACAGGATTGCTAAAAGATAGAATTCTGTCCTTGGACTATGTCAGTGGTTCTTTACATTGGTTGCAAATTGGACACCTGAAGAGCTGTTAAAATTACTGATGCCTGGGCTTCCCTGGTGGCGCAGTGGTTGGGAGTCTGCCTTCCGATGCAGGGGACACGGGTTCGTGCCCCGGTTCGGGAGGACCCCACGTGCTGCGGAGCGGCTTGGCCCGTGAGCCATGGCCGCTGAGCCTGCGCGTCCGGAGCCTGTGCTCCGCAACGGGAGAGGCCACAACAGTGAGAGCCCCGTGCACCGCAAAAAAAAAAAAAAAGTGAAAATTACTGATGCCTGAGTCTCTCCAGCCCCGCCTTGTCCCCCCACCCCCCACCCCACCCCGGCCCAGAGATTCTGACTTCATTTGTCTGGGTTGAGGCTTGGCCCCTGGAATTTTTTTTAAACAACTTCAGCTGATTCTAACGTGCAGCCAAGGTTGGGAACCATTGGACTAGAGGGAAGAAGAATGGAGTGACCTCAGGAGATACAGGAGGAAGCTTGGAGGGAAGAGAACAGCCTAAGTCATCCTAGAAGGGTGAACCACAGAGCCTTCTGTGACCTCATTCTCCAGGCCCCCATCGACACTGTGAAGAGGGTATTCGGAAACAGAAGGCAATGGGGGAAAGGCTGGGATTTCTCTGACACCTCAGGAAGGTGGCCATGGAACCTTCTGTTTGGGGGCTACCGTCAGTCTTGGTTATAACAGTAGCTGTGACCCCGTAACTCCTTTGCGACGACAGTGCAGGACACAGAGAAAGTGCTCCATAAGTGGCATCTCTTATTGCATCCTTTTCCTTCTCAGTCCTTTCTGGGCCTCTCTGCACGGGTGTTCTCTGGCCTAACATCTTATTTCCCTTCAGTTCCACCATTTTCCAGGCATGGGAAGGAAGGCAAGAAAATGGCTTCCTCTGACCTAGAAATACCTGGGAGAATCTGGTATACGGTCTTCGGCAGGCGTGAGAGTGAATGTTCTGCAGCTGCAGTTCCCAAAATGAATTCCTTAGATGCTGCTTCCTGAAGATGTTCTCCTCTGTGTCCACGCAAGCTTGGGAAACGCAGCGAGCTTCAGTGCCCTCGTTGAGATTCACGCTGCCCCTCAGGAGAGAAAATGCCCTGAGATCTTCCGCAGAAAGAGACCTGTTTGTTTTTCTTTAACTCTCGTGTCCCAACTCATCTGGCCGTGGAATTGTTTTTTTCTGCTCAGCACATTAACATCTTGCCTCTTTCTCATGACACACTTTTGGGAAACTGCCCCAGAAACTACAATCGGTGGCTTCATTCACAAAGAACAAAGAAGGCAGCTGCATCCTGTACACACGAAATGGGGCAAGCACCCCAGTTGGGCCCTGGCCTCTCACTGAAACTGTGCCCTTTTCCACCGCTCTACCACCCCCTTCCTGTTGCCATGGCAATGCCCCTGGAGAGTTAGGACCAGGCTCTCTATTTCTTTCCTACACCCGCCTTTGTGTCTAGAAGAGCGCTGAACACGCAGTAGGTGATGTTTTGAAACATTGATTGATGGAGAGTTGGGGGGGTTCATTTGGACCATCTGCAGGTGGGCTGGGGAGGAAGAGACAGCATCCCATGGTTTGCATCTATATATCTGGTAGAAGAGCCAGCCAAGAGGGTGGGAGAGTGCAGGTCTGGGAACTCACATAGCCTTGGCATTGCCTGGTTTTTTGTTTTGTTTTGTTTGTTTAATGCTGGATCACAAATATTTCACAAATTAGCGATGGCGAAGGGCACATCCAAAAAAGAAAATATTTTGATTTCTTGGTATGTTTGGTTCAGGGGTGAATTTTTCTTTCAGTAAAATTTCTGGTCACGTTGCTTGCTAGGATGTTGTTTTTGTAATAAATAATTTTCTTTTAAGTCTGAGAAGAAAAGGATGTCCTACTTTCTCCTCTGTCTCTAACTGGTGACCGTATTTTCAAAGACCCAAACCAGGACACAGCCTGATTGACACACAGCCTCACAGAATATTTGAAATAGGGGGTCTGACAGGACCGAGTAGTGTGTGTGTGTGTGTGTGTGTGTGTGTGTGTGTGTTTAGATTTATTTTTTATTGAGGTGACATTGGTTTATAACATTATATGAGTTTCATGTGTACAGCATGATATTTCTACTTCTGTATGCCCTACAGTGTGCTCACCACCGAAAATTTAGTTTCCATCCGTCACCATATAGTGATTCCCTTTACCCAGTTGGCTCTGCACCCTGTGCCCCACCAGAGGATACTCAGGTAGCCACTACTATGATCTGGGATAGATATTTGAAATGGAGGTGACAGTCACTCTGAGAAAATCGGGCGTCCTAGCTGCCGTGCTTGGATGCCTCACGAGTAACATCATTTCTAAACCATAGAGCCAGTGAGGCCAATTTTGGTATCCATTGATGAAACCTGGGTACTATCCACATATTTTCTAAATTCATGTCCACATTTACAAATTTTATTTATTGCTGCAAAGAGCAGCCTTCCCAGAGAGGGGAAAAGAACCCCAGAAATTCTATTCAGTGTCTAAGTACATGAAAGACCCAGTTATCTCCAGTTTGCTCTGCTGCCGCAGCCTGACCTTGGGCACTCTATGAATGCAAGGTTTGTGGGCATCTGCCTGACGCAAGCCAAGTGCCTGGGAAAGCCTCACACTACTGTTTCTGTCTCCCAGCCGGCTGAGAAGGCTTCCCAGGGTCTGCAAGTACCAGTTCTTCAGGCGTGAGCACTGGCAGAGGATTATAATTTAAATCAGCTGGTTCTTACTTCCTTAAGTGTGAAAAAAAGGCCAGTGATTAGGAGTGCATGCATGTGTGCGTGTGATGGGCTAGCATTTGTGGAGAATCTGCTGTGGGCTGAGAACTGTACCTATGAGATATATAAACTGATGTCTGCTTATTGATATCTGTACCTAATAGATATCAATTTATATATCTCTATCTATTGATATGTACATATTTATAGATAAATATAAACCATTTCATGTATGTCAGCTATATAGCTATATATATTTATTTCATATATGTATCTGAATATATATCAATATATATCAAATATGTATCAGTATATCTATATCCATCATTTAATTTTATTTTTATAACTTTGTTTTAGTACAAATAAGGAGAAAAGGAAATGGAAGCTGAAAGTGGGTAAATACATAATATGAACCACATACGTCAGCCTGTAAATCTCAGCTTATTCGTATTCAGCTCTGACTCCTTTAAAGAGACACTTGGGGCTTCCCTGGTGGCGCAGTGGTTAAGAATCTGCCTGCCAATGAAGGGGACGCGGGTTCGAGCCCTGGTCCAGGAAGATCCCACATGCAGCAGAGCAACTAAACCCATGCTCCACAACTACTGAGCCTGTGCTCTAGAGTCCACGAGCCACAACTACTGAAGCCCGCGTGCCTTAGAGCCCGTGCTCCGCAACAAGAGAAGCCACCGCAATGAGAAGCCCGCACACCGCAACGAAGAGTAGCCCCCGCTCATCGCAACTAGAGAAAGCCCGTTCGCAGCAACGAAGACCCAACGCAGCCAAAAATAAATTAAAATAAAAATATAAAAAATAAAGAGATGCCTGTTTCTTTAACCTTGGTCATGGCCAGGGGGCATGTTTAAACCTCTGATAGGAGAGCATTTTCATGAATGAGAAATGAGTCTCCCCACCTGCCTGCCTAGGGCCCACATTCCAAGTGGGATGATCAATAGAGCACCTACCTCTTCTTGCATGATTTTACAGCAGGATCTACCTCTTTGAGAAAGGACCACAAGACCGTAGACTGGAGACGCCAACAGGACACAAACAGTATTAGAATAGGCGTGTAAAACGCAAAAGCTACTTTTTGTATATAACAACATAAAAATTCTTATTTCCCTAAGTCAGTTGGAAGAAGCATCAAATCAAACAAATTAAGACTGTAAGATGAGAGTGGGTTGAATTGGGAGATTAGGACTGACATATATACACTACCACGTGTAAAATAGCTAGCTAGTGGGAACCTGCTGTATAGCACAGGGAGCTCAGCTTGGTGCTCTGTGATGACCTAGACGGGTGGGATGGGGGGTGGAGGGAGGTCCGAGAGGGAGGAGATATATGTATACACATAGCTGATTCGCTTCGTTGTACAGCAGAGACTAACACAACATTGTAAAACAATTGTACTCCAATTAAAAAAAAAAAGACTGTAAGATGAAAGGCTAGGGGCCTTGGATTGTATTGATTTCTGAAAGAATGGCTGGTTAGCACAAAGGAATGAATAATGAATGAAATTTCAGTGTCCACCCTCAAGAGTCTAGGCTAGCACTGTCCAGTAGGAATATAATGAGAGATGCAAATGTGAGCCACATATGTAATTTTAAATTTGCTAGTAGCCACATATGTCATTTTAAATTTGCTAGTAGCCACATATATAATTTTAAATTTGCTAGTAGTCACGTCGAAAAAGCAAAAAGAACCAGGTGAAATTAATTTTGACAATGTCATTTAACCTAATATATCTAAAATATGATCACTTCAACATATAATAAATTGTTAATAAGATAGTTTACATACCAAGCCTCAGAAATCTGGTATCTTATACTTACAATATATCTCAGTTCTGACTAACCACATTTTAAGTGCCCAGTAGCTGCATGTGGTTGGTGGCTACATACTGGAAATCAGATTCAGACCTTTAAATAAACCTAACCTAGTAGTCATAAGGCTGAAAAAAAAAATGGAAGCCATCTAAATATTTGACAATGCTGCATAAACAATCATATCCATCTATACAATGGAATCTTAGATATTCATTAAAAATAATGTTATAGAAGAGAACTTCTATAAAATGTGTTCAAGAGATAGCGGGAGCTAGAGTCGAAATAACACTTTATTTTTTGCCAGAAAGACATTTTGTTTATTTTAGATGAAGTAAACTGAATAATATACAAACATCAATTCTCTCCAACAGAGTTAATTGACAATTACATTTAGGTCAAAGTCATTAATAAATGTGGATCCTGATAATTCAACATACGACCTGAGAATATTATCTATGCTGCTTTTCACTCTAATTTCACCTAAAACAATAACTATACTTTATTTGTGTCCATGATCATAAATTAATAACACCTCAAAAAATTCAAATTCCATCTAGATAGAGCAATAGCAAGTGTTAAATAACTCTTTAAAGACGGCGTGCTCTAAAGGGGAGCAGAGAAACGGAGCCGAAGTGAAAGAGGGATGTCGGGGCAACACAGGTTTGTTCATTATTCGTTTCTTTGTTTCAGATGGGAGAGATTACAGTGTGTTTGCTTACTGATGGAATGGGGGGAACAATTGATAAGAAGTGAATTTCAGAGTGAACCTTTGAGCTGGTGAAAGGAAGTTGGATGGAGTGTAGAATGGAGACAGTGGCGTTAGGACCAGACAGTTCATCCTCTGTACCAGGGAGGGCAAAGCATGTGGGCACACGCGTGGGGCTGGGAGATGGCGGGGGAGAATGTAGAGGTTCTCTTCTTATTGCTTCAACTTGCTCGGTGAAATAGGAAGCAAACGTTGTTGTATCCCGAAGGAGTTACTCCAAGGTGCTACACGTGTTTTCTCTCCATTAAGTGGGAATTACGGGCATTTTAAATGATCTTCTTTTTGCTTTTGTAGTTTTGATTTCTAACAAGTGTGTAATATTATATATCTTTTCTTAGTAGTAGGTGTCATCTCCCAGTGCGCTCCTTTCCTGCTGCTCATAAAGGTGATCCTAACCGGTCCTACCATTTACCCACTACATGTCCTTGAAGGAGTTACTTGTGTCTTGGGTTCTTCGTTAGTAAAATGGGGGATGTTGATGTCTGTGCTATTTAATCCACTGGGTTGGAAGAGTATTAAATGAGAAAATGTAAGCAAAAATACTTTGAAAAAGAATCAGCAAGGCATGGATATAAAATGTTCTTGCTGTGGCTATTTCTGGTCTTCATAGGGAAGTACGAGGCAGGGGCGGGATCTAAGAATAGGATGGAATCATCAATTCACCTCTCACAAGCTACAAAGTAGTTTTAAGAGCAAAAACTACTTTTCTGATTCAGACAGTGCTGCATTCTTTTGTTAAGCTTCTGATTAAAAGCTTTATGCTAAACTCTGGAAAACAAAATATGAAACATGTTTCCTTTGCTGTTACATTAGGTTAACTTGATTATTTGACGCTCTAAGCTAAACTGTTTCCTACTGAGACACGTTTTTCTTTTTTTGGCTTCAGATACATTAATTGTGACATTTACCCACATTTTTGCATTTGTATTCAAAACCACCCAGAGAATATATAACCATGATTATTCTTTTGTTATTTCTTTTCAAATTACTGTAATTGCATTGTTAGATATGCTTCAGCACATGGGTCCTGCTGGTTTGTCATCATTAGACACCTTCATAGAGCTCTACTAAATAAAAAAATCACAAGATGAAGATAAAACGACTTATTTAAGGCACTTTGCATGAATTAAGTAATGATAGTGGAGTCACATAACTCTTCCTCAAGTGTAATTCTGAACTGCTTTTGTGTTTCCTGGCATTTGAATATTTCATTGTCAGCCTCAAGGATTATAAGATGAAAAGACAATACAGAGTTTTTGCTGTTGTACAATGTGTAGACTATTAAAGATAAATGCTCGTTAATCTTTGCTTTCAACTTATTTACGTCTCCTCCTTTTTTATTGTTAGTGTAACCCCAGCTTTAAAGACCATTTTGAAAAATGAGAAAAACACAACCATCTCATCATCTGAATGTAACCATTTCGTATTCTCGGTCCATCTTTGTTCTTTCACATATACAGCCGCCCATGGTTGCAATATAAATTGCAAGGTAAATTGTATGTATGCGATTTTGAATATGAATTTGTGGAGTTGTATCTAAAAGAGTGTTTCTCAGGTACAGAATAATTGACCAAGTTATGTCAAAACTTGATTGTGTTAGAAAAATACTGAGATCAGGAGACCTTGTGGGGAGGAAAACCCTCTGGATGGGGGGTCAGGAGCAAGATCTGATGTGGTTGTGGTAGATGTCTTCTCAGATGGTCCTTGATTAAAATTTTGAGCCTTTTTAGCTCCTATTTTGATGAAAATCCTATGATTTACGCTGTCTCAAAACCATTTCAACAACGAAACGTTTTTCGCAATTGCTGTCGCTTATTTCACACACCACGTTTCCAGCTTGTGGTAGGTTGATTGCAAATGTGACCCCAATGTTTTACCCCTCCTTGTATCCTCACCCTTTGCAATGTGACTTTGCAACTATTCCCGTTAAGAAATACAATCTGTTCACCATCCCTGGAATCTGGGCTGTGCTCCTGTTATACTTTGGCCAGCGGGATGCAGCAGAAGCAATGGTGTGTCAATTCCGAGCTTAGGGCTCAGAGCTTGTCCTCAGAGATTGTGTGCACAACCACAATAGCCTGCACCAGCCTGCCGGAGGATGAGAGACCATGTGGATTAGGGCCAAGTCAGCCCAGCAGAGGCTCAGCCCCCAGCCAACCACCAGCTGACCACAGATGCATGGGTGAGCCCGGTCAAGATGAGCTGAGCAGGCGCAGGTGAGCAGATCTGCTCAGCTGAGAACTCAAACATGGTTGCTCTTTTAAGCCACTAAGCTGTAGGGTGATTTATTGTACAGAATTATTTTGGTAATACGTAAGTGATACAAAGTTCTATCACATTTTGACACTTGGCAAATTCTATTGGATAATGTTTCCCCTTGAGTTTCTGTTGTCACAGTAAGTTAATATTGGGGTGGGAGGCTATAGAGAGGACACATGCTTGGCTTCCATTGCCATTACCCATCTTCCACGAAAGGCCAAGGATTGGTAGAGACTATAGATTGACTGAGAAGTACTTTGAATCCCCGTTGAATGCTTGAGCTCAGACAATCTACCTTAGGGCTTTCATGCTTCTTTCTTCAATGGGCTGAATGTGAAGTAGGACTGCTGTTATCTTATTTTTTCCCTTTTTTAACGAATCCATCAAGCCTATAATCTCTTCTCAACAGATTTTCAAGTGAGCAGGAAACTGAAAAAGATAAATGAAAGTTGGAGTGGTATTGTTAAAGGAGAAATGGTCTCTGTAACTGCAGGTACCATCTAATTAACCTTAGAACCGGGCAAGGACCCTGAGAATAGAAGTGCCCAATTCACAACTAACTCAACCACCTGAAATTTAAGCAATTCATCCTTTTGTAGGGGAGGTGCTGTGGCTGCTGTTGTTATTTATTTTCATTCTAATTTTAAATGATTTAGGGTACAGATGTACCTTCATTCAGATGCAGTATTTGTCAGTACAGTGTGTGTGTGACAGATTCCTCCTATGGAGTTATGTCACCGATGGGCTCAGGTATCTCACAGGTCAAGTGAGTTCCCAGACAGCAGTAACCCCTCAGCAAACAGCCAGTCCTGTCCTCTGTATGGCATTGAGTTCCTGATTTCTTATTAATATGCTCTGATAAGGAGGTCGATTTAATCTATTTGAGGAAAAGGGAGAATGAACTAAATCTGTCTTCCTCCATCTTTTAAACATTCATTGTACATGTTCCGTGGTAAAAACAGCACATACGATTACTATCATTTTTATTTTTAATTAGAAAAATTATTTCTGCTTGTTTCACACATCTTATTGTACAGGAAGCAGTCTTACGTATGTATCTGGAATAATGTACCATCGCACACTTTGTTTAAAGGCAAAGCACCACAGGGAAAGCTAATCAGCTGTCCAGGGCTCTCACCTGATGGGATCTTCCTTCCTGATTTTACATTAATTTCCGAAAGTCAGAAATGTCATCTCCCCAAAAATGTTAAGGGGTTTGTAAAAAGTAATTACTTTATTCAATATGATAGCTGTAGAAATGGAGTATATTTTCTTTAAGAAACGAAACATGAAGAAGAAAATGCCAGGTAACATCACCGGCACGTCAATATAGACCAGCAGAAAAGATTCTGTTGTAAGCCTGTCTCCTTGATACCAAGAAGACATTCTAGTCCAAGCTTTTAATATGCTTCCTGTGTTTTAACTAGATGCTTCTTTTCTGTTGCTTTTCATTCATCCTTTTCCATATTTCAAATCAGAGGGTTGGTATAGCCTTTAAAACTTCATTAACAGGAGCAAATCCAGTATCCATTGATTTATTCTCAAAAGGCACTCTCACCCATCAGATTGCCCGGCAGTTTCATTCTCATGAATACGTAGCCATGAGAAAACTCAACAGAACACAGATGAATCCAGTGAATACAAGAAGGAGTCTGGGGCTTCCCTGGTGGTGCAGTGGTTAAGAACCCACCTGCCAATGCAGGGGACACGGGTTCGAGCCCTGGGCCGGGAAGATCCCACATGCTGCAGAGCAACTGAGCCAGTGCGCCACAACTACTGAGCATGCGCTCTAGAGCCCACGAGCCACAACTACTGAAGCCCGTGTGCCACAACTACTGAAGCCTGCGTGCCTAGAGCCCGTGCTCCGCAACAGGAGAAGCCACCACAATGAGAAGCCCACGCACCGCAAAGACGAGTAGCCCCCGCTTGCTGCAATTAGAGACAGCCCGCGTGCAGCAACGAAGACTCAACGCAGCCAAAAATCATAAATAAGTAAATAAATTTATATTTTAAAAAAAGTATTAAAAAAAAAGAAGTCTATTTAGTTTTGGAGTGTTTGGTGCCTTGGATCAGTCGAGGATTATGAAACCCAAACCTCCCACTGTAGACAGAAAGCTGGATGTGAGTCCTTCATACTATATCGTCCATTTACTCCCTAGGCCAAGAAAGCTGTGGGCCTCTGCTGCCCGTGCTCATCAGTCACAGAGCCAACACTTGAGGTTCGACAGTAATGTCATAAATTGTTCCTCCGGCGTTGAGGAAGTAAGACACCACCACCAGAGCACACACCATCGCGGTCAATGGCAATGTGCACCCAGGGTGGCTTCTTCAGCCTCGGACTGGGTCATTCGAACACTAAGAAGAGGACTCGGTACAAAGCCTCCGTGTTGGTCATGGCAGGGGAGGCATTCCACAATTATTTTTTAAATTATTTAAAAAATTTGTTTTATTCAAGTATAGTTGATTTACAATGTTGTGTTAATTTATGCTGGACAGCAAAGTGATTCAGTTATACATATACATAATCTTTTTCATATTCTTTTCCGTTATGGGTTTTTTTTTTGCAGTACGCGGGCCTCTCACTGTTGTGGCCTCTCCCGTGCGGAGCACAGGCTCCGGACGTGCAGGCCCAGCGGCCATGGCTCACAGGCCCAGCCGCTCCACGGCATGTGGGATCTTCCCGGACCGGGGCACGAACCCGTGTCCCCTGCATCGGCAGGCGGACTCTCAAGCACTGCGCCACCAGGGAAGCCCCCTGCAACGATTTTTTGACTTTCAAGCATGTTCCTCTGAAACCGAAATCTGAGTGTCATCCGTCACCGTTGATTTGTGCTAGTGCCTATCAGTACCTTTTCTTCTTTCCACTCTTCTTTCAGAGTACAATAAATTATATTCAAACGGCAGTCATGGAGGAACCTTTCCTTTCCTCCTTCATCAACAACGCTGATCGACGGGCGCGAAAGCCCCTGGCAAGCAGCATCTGCTCTAAGTCGAGGATCCCCGCCCGAGCAGAGGATGAAATTAACAGACACAGAGCAGGTTTGCTGCTCAACATTTGTGCAAGTCTGGCACATGCACACATCATTAGCAACTCTATTTGAGAAGCAGGATCAAGGAGGTGAGCAGGAGAGGGGATCTCATTAAAGAGATATTCAAGGAAGAGGAAATTCAGAGCATTTAGGTAAAGCTTCACGGCTAAAATAGATGAACAAATAGCCGGGTGAGTTTGGGAGGTGTTGACAGACAATTTACATAATTTTGCATCTTCCAGAACAGAGTCATGTTAGGCTGCCTATTTTACTTAGCCCCGTGGGCTAGAACGAAGCCTTTATGAGGGCAAAGATTTTGCTGTCCTGTTCATTGTTGTCATCTGGGCTTGTAGCATATAAAATTCAATACTCATGGAATGAGTTAATGTATACTTGCTCAAAGCTTACCTTGACCTGAGCTAGGCAGGTGAGGTCTGGCACGCTCAGCAGGAATCAAAGCAATACGCGTGCCAGAAGAATGGTAACTTCTAACTAAAACTGATTGTTAATTAAAGTGTATGGAATCAGTGGTAAAATATTAGTGGAATGCCTCTCGTGCGCCCACCATTATTCTAGGCAACAGAGGAGATACGGTAGAAGCACAACACAAGGAAGATTGTGATTGGCCAGGCATGCTCTAAGTTCATTACTAAAGGCTTGCTATTGGCCAGGCGTGTTCTAATTTCATTATTAGCATTAGCATATTCAATTCTGTCAACACCACCTACGGGGTAGGTTGGTAAAGTACAAGTGTGATCATCACTCCGTTTGACATACAAGGCAACTAGTACCAGGTCAATTTAGTAACTTGCCCAGAGTTCTAGGCTGGCAAATGTGGAGCTGGGATTCCCCCCACCATGCTCTTTACTGCCATTCTCTGTGTTCTCAGCCCATTAGGAACTTACCCTTCATTTGAGGACACAAAAGGAACACATATGAAGCAGAGAACAACTAAATCTTAAACTCTGTGGCCCTGGCAGCAAAAGGGAGAGGAGTAAGTGTAGACTGGAGTTTTGAGAGAGAACTTCTGGAAGGGGGCTGTACTAGATCTGTCTAGAATTCATCATTGGTTTGTCTGTATATCCATGTCTCCATCCTCCCATCTACTCATCCACTCAGTCTTCCCATACACTCACCCAACAAACATTTTTTGAGCTCCAACTACGTGCCAGGCCCTGAGCACTGCGGTGGTGGATTTTGTGCTGAAGTAGTCATATGTTAGCAGTCTTAGCTTCTCTGCCTGGGAGGGCTAAGATGAAACCACACACACGCACCAACAGAGGGTCTCCTCTAGGCAGGACCGTTTGGTGCTGTCTATCAAAACTGAGAATGTGCAGACCTTTAGTACTGCAATCCCGCCTGCTGGAATTTACCCGTGGTGAAGTGACCTGTGCACAAGGGTATTCTCTGCTGTACTGTTTTCAACAAGAAAGTATTAGAAAGAGTCCCACGTTCATCAAAAGGGGACTGCTTAAATAAAACATGAGAGTACACCCAAAGAGATTACTAAGCAGCCGTAAATAGAAGTGAAGAAGCTAAAATGAAAATATCTTTAAGACATTTAAGTGAAAAATATCAAAGAGCATATGTATAGTGGGCTACCATTTAGGTAAAAGATGGGGAATATAAACCTACTTGGTAGGATAGCTATAAAATATCTCTGGAAAGATACACCAGACACTGATCACATCTGTGGCTTTCAGTGGAGGGAGCAGGTAGTTGAATGGCAGGAGAGATTTTCACTGGATACCATTTTATATATTTTGAATTTTGAACCTTGTAAATGTATTGCCTATATTCCCCTACAAAACACTCTTTTTCTTTCAAAAATTCATGCACCCAGACCCAAGTATTAGTGGCGTATCTCTGAGTGCCAGAGTTTTCATTTTGGTCCCCTGAATCTTTCAAGGCACTGAGAATGGAATCTTAGGTGCAAGGATGGAGTGACATCTGGAACCCACAGCAGCATGACTCGTACCTGAAGTGCTGTGACATTTGGTTTTTGCCCTTGGCTGGCCCGGAAGTGCCTTGGCTGGCATTTCCTCTTCCTTGGCCGAGGGGCTTCTCCCCAGACCTTGGGTTTGCAATTTGCAAGACGGTGGTCAGGGTGGGCCTCACTGAGAAAGTGACATTTGTTCAAGGCTTGAAGTCAATGAGGGAATGAGTCCCAAGGGTATTGGAGGAGGGATTCCAGAAAGACGGAATAGCAAGGTCAAAGAATTGGAGGCAGGAGTATGCCAGGCAAGGTGGCAGGTGTGCCTAGAATGGAGTAAACAAGAGAGAGGGAAGAGCTGAAGACAAAGGAGTAAGCAGCAGTCTGCGTGGGGCCGAGGGAGGTGTGGACGGGAGGTCTTCCTCTCCCTTCCTTGAGATTTGACATCCAGACACTGCCTGTTTGTCCATCTCATGTCCCAGTTCTGCCAACTTGCTGCTGCCTGGTTCCTGAGACCCAGTCCCTGTCCTGCACTCAGATCTGGTTTTGGTTTCACGGCCTCATACCCAGTCCTGGTGGCCAGTCCAGGGACCTGGTCTCTCCCAGGTTGGGAAATGGAGCCCAAATTCCAGTTTGCACTGGAAGTGCAGCCAGTTCAGTCCCCACAGGGACTATGGGCACCGTGAGGACAGACAGGAGCAAGGAATGCAGAGACTCATCTTTCAACCACCGTGCTACGTTGGGCTTCCTCATAATTCTCAAATGGCACACCTTTACCTCGGGTACCCTTGGACTTGGATCCCTCATCCTCAGTCACTCCTTCCCCACCTTGTGTGACTCAATTCCTATTTCACTCAGATGAGTCTCAAATGCCCTGCACCTCCGAGAGGCCTTCCCTGACCTCCTGATGTAAGGCAACACCTCCTGTCCTCCCAATCCCCTTACTTGCCTGAATGTTTTCAATACACATATGAAGGGGTTTGTTGTCTGTCTCTCTCTGCTTGAATACCAGCGTGGGCGCAGTTAGGACTTTATCTAGAACCCCCAAACCTGTGGGGGGTTTGGCTTCCTGGTCCTTGCCTCAGTGAGTGAGTCTGGTTCCTGATTTTGGTCCCTCCCAGTCATCCCTGTCCCACTAGAGAACCAGGCTCTGCCCATGGTGGAATGGGGAGTCCTAGGAATTAGGAGGAGACGTACCATCAGCTAGAATGGTATTAGGGCATCCCAGGAGCACCATGCCCTAACTCTGTTCCCTATCCTGGAGAAGAAACACGCAGAAATGAGGAGACAGCGTCCTCCAACATTTTACAGGAAGAAAATACAGGGTCCTTTTACTTGCTCAGAATTGCATTTCCCTTGACCTTAGCAGAGCTTTAAGAGGAATGTGAAGTGCTCATAATTTTAAGGGTCACGGTTGTCATGACGTGACAATCTACTTTTGTTCTTACTGATTCTTTGTTCTAGAGAAGCAGCTTTGTTGCTAGTAGACTGGGGTTCAAATTCTGGCTCTGGCATTTGCTGACATTGGGCAAATCAAGCCTTTCTGGGCCTGTTTCCTCATCAACAATGGGCTGGGGGGGGGGCGCGTAGGAATGAGGGGTAATGTCTACCTCCCTCCGTTAGCAGATGGAAAGTGTGGAGTATGGTCTTTGGTATGTAGTAAGTGCTTATTTAATGTTCAGCCCTCTCCTCCTTCCTCAGCCCTCCTCCACATTCCCCACCATGAAAGGTCTTTTCCATGTACTTAGTGGTCCAATATCGCCTGCAAGCTGTGGGGACTTGAAAATGCAGCACATGATCTTTGAGTTCTTCATCATTTATTATGCCATTGGATGTTCCACATCCTGGTCACAGGTCTAACATCTGTAAGAGCTGATCAGTTGACATTTTGTTGTTGTTGTTGTTGCTGATGGAATCACACTACATCTTGGTCAGTCTTTTCACACATGCATAGGTAAGTTAGTCAGGGTATTGGCTCAGCTGCTACAACAAAAATACCTGCAAATGCTGTAGCTTCAATAGGATAGGAGCTTGTGTCTATATTACATAATAATCTAGAAACAAGTGGTAGGTCTAGGTCAGAGGCTCTGGGCTAGGAGGGCATCCAGAGACCTAGGTTCCTTCTGTCTTGTTGCTCTGCAAGTCCCTAGCGTGGTGTTTTTGTCCACACGATCAAAGCTAGAGCAACACCACTCTATCCGCATCCTGGTCAGAGAGAAGGAGGCGGGAGAGGAAGTCCACAGTGAGTCCATTTCTTTTAGGGAAATTGCACTCCAGTTCCTTTGGAAATGTGGTCACATGGCCATGCTTGGCTGCAAGGGTGCTTGGGAAATTTTACTTCTACCTCCATGGCCGTGGGCTCTGCTAAAACTTGATAACTGGGGATCTGTTATCAAAAGGAAGAAGAGGAGAGTGGATTTGGGGAACAGCAGTCTCAACACTCCTGGTCTGAAGGGAACCAGGCAAGAATGTGGCTGGCTAGGCTGGGGCAAGACCATGACCACTGGAAAAAGGCAACTGCTGACAGAGGTGGGTTTTAGGTAAATAGTGGGTACACATTTCCCCCCTCCCATTTAAAAAAATGTCGTCCAACAAAACTGAAGGTAAACGATTGCATGCCCATACTGTGTTTGTAAAGGTTTCATACCATTCTGATCAGTCCAGTGGGTTGCTTTAGAACCCATTGGAAGTTTTTTGAAACTCAGAACCAAGGTTTTACCTCAAGTCATGAGGCTTTTGTGACCCTTGATGATCTTTAGGGTCAGTGCAGAAACAGAAAGCTAGTGTGGCCCATGGGCTCCTTGGATGGTACCTGTGGTCACAGGCACAGCATCTCGACTAGGATACCAGGGCTTGTCACTTGTCACTTCACTTTTACTCCAGCATCCATGCTTCAGTCTCCATTTCCATTAACAAGGGCCAGAAGCAGCAGAAGGCCACAGAATTTGGGGGAGAGGATCACTCTTAACAGTTGTTAAGTTCTCCGCCAATGTCAACTGCAGCCTCATTGTGACAGATTTACCTCCAGGATTGCAGACTGAGCTAAAGTAGACAGAGCAGATAGTAAAATTAGCTCACGTTTGTATTATTATTATGGAGTTGAAAGAAGCATTTTACATCAATTCACTCTTCTGGTCCTCTCATTTGGGGTGGATTATTATGTTGTTATTTCTATTCTTTCCAGTTGTCAGATGAAGCAACCGAAATGCAAAGAGATTATGGGTATTATTCAAGGACACCTAGATGGTAGGTGGTAAATACCCATGATGCCAAGTAAGATTGATTTAAAAAATTAAATCAGGACATGTTTGTTAAAAGAATGGGTAAATACGGATAAGTATGGTCATGTCAGAAAACTTTGGACTCTGTCATAATAGTGAAGAGAACTCTCGTGGGCACTCCAGTGAATGTTCCACTTCCTCCTGATTTGTACTAGGGAATGGTACCAGCACTACAGACAAGTGCTCTGTGTCTAACTTGTCACATTTCTTGGCCACTCTCTAGTTGATAAAGCCGTTTCACACATATCAACAGGCCTGTAAACTCACCAAGGATTGGGCCTTAGTGTTATTTCCCTCTGTGGCCACTGCAGGGCCTTGTACATAGTAAGTACCTTCTGAATTTCCATGGGAGGAGTGCTCTCATTGGTTCTCAGGACAGCTCAGGAGGGTAAGCAGGACAGATGATGTCCCCGTAGAAAAGGCCCCGAGACTGAGGCTCAGGGTGGCTGAGGGACAGGCTGAGTGTCCCAGAGCTAAGAAGCAGTGCTGGGACAGTGGTTTCCAGGTTTCTGACCCCCATGTTTCTTGCATTGCCCCACACCCAGATCAGCCCTTTAGCTCCCTTCTCTCTGGATCCGAAGCACTCACTTACGGGCACTTCATAGGGCCATCTAAGTATCATTTTTCTCTCAGAAGAAGCCTCAGTCTTTTATTCAAGAAATAAATTCAGAACTTGAGACAATTGGTCTGGTTCTTGATCCCTTTCAGTAAATGTGGAAACGCATCCTTTAGAAAATGCAATTCCTGCTCTTGAAAATACAAGTGGGCTTTCTTCCCCAACATCCTTGCTACAAAGAATTTGGTCACAGTTCTATTTTATCGCTGATTTTTCTGAAAAATGAACAGGATAAGAAAAACTTCCTTCAGAGTCCTCAAGGCCTGACCTTGTCCTTTGTCTCCCAAACCCAAACCTTCTTCTCTTTGCACAGTTGGGCTGAACTAAATTCTATCCTCTGGAGATGACCTCCATTTCTGATTCCCATTGACCCTAAGATTACTACCCAATTTGCACCTCAGACCTGATCCTCTTGTTCTTCAAGTCCCTCTCTTGACAAATGGCATCATTTATAAGTAAAAATCCCAGGAGACACCTCCCCTTCCTCCTATGGCAGGCAGATTGTATAATGGCCCCCAGTGATCCCACCTCCTGCTGTTCACACTCTGGTGTAATCCCCTCTCTGAGTGTGGGCAGGAGCTGTGATTTGCTCCTAACAGACAGAATATGGCAAAGGTGTTGGGGTGTCCCTGCTGTGATTAGGGTACATAAGGCTGTGGCTTCTGTCCTGCCAGAAGTCTTTCTCTCACTGACTTTAATAAAGCCAGCTGTTACGTTGGGGAGGCCCACATGGCAAGGAGCTGAGGGCAGCCTCTAACCAATACCCAGCAAGGAACTGAGGCCCTCAACCCAACTGAATTCTGTCGCTAACCACGCGAGCTTGGAAGTGGATCCTTCTCCAGTCGAGCCTTTAGGTGAGATCCCAGCCCTGACCGACAAGCTGACTGCAGCCTAATGAGACGCCTTGAAGCAGAGGCCCCAACTAGGCCACACCTGGATTCCTGACTGATAGGAAATGCAAGATAATAAGGGTGTGCTGTTTTCAAGCCACTACATTGGTGATAATTTGTTACACAGAAGTTGATAAGTAATCCACTTCATGATATCTAATTGGGCACTGAGTTCTACTGACTCTTCCTGTCAGAGTTCTTGAATTTCTATGTTCTTCCATACTTCTGTGGCCTTTGCTTTGTGTCAGTCCTCATCGGCCTTGTTTGGATAAAACCATTGCCTCCTGTGTCAGGCAGGGTACCACAGGAGCCAGAGGCAGTCTTAGAGGGTCTAACTGAAGAGCGACGTGGACAGGTCAGGAGCACCCAGGGACTGGCAACAGCATGATGCCATTATCACCTCAGACTTAAAGGGGCAAGGGGAGCCAGTGGTGGTACCATGTCAGGTGGAAGCTGACATGGAAAAGGGGTTGTCTAGCCAGAGCTGTGGCTTTAGTTAGAGAGAACACAGCAGCTGCCAGATGGTGGGAAGGCAGGGGGAAGAGGTAAATAGGTACCCCAGCTTCTCCCTCGTCCTGTCCTCTAGTCTCTCCTGTCTCCCACGGGGCAAATTCATTCAGAAGCCGGATTGGTCTTCTTCTGCCCTTGGACTGGGACTTATGCCATCAGCTTCCCTGGTTCTCAGGCCTCTGACTCAGACTGAATTATACCACCAGTTTTCCTGGGTCTCCAGCTTGCAGATGGCAGATTGCAGGACTTCTCAGCCTCCATAATTATGAAAGCCAGTTCCTCATGATAAATCATTCTCTCTCTATCTGCCTCTCCCCATATTTCATACACACACACACACACACACACACACACACACATACACATATACATACACACACATATATATGCCATCCGGGAGACTTAGCGCTTTGACTTGGTATGTATGTTTACTGGTTGTTTCCTTTTGCTCTCAAGAGCAGGGACTTTGGTTTATTTACCTTTTTATCCCCAGGGTCCAGAACAAATAGAAGTCCAGTTGTTCCTGGCATCAGAGCAAGCTCCGTGGTGTAGAAAGCCCTCACTTGGGTGGAGCCACAAAGAGGTGGAGGTGGACAGCAAGCTGAAGCTAGGATGTGGCGACGGTGGGCCAGCTGTGGGTCCACTACACCTGGCCTCCTGGACTGGGAGATGAAGACAGCATGAAATCTTTGTTTCCCATTTAAAAATACCTGCTCCTGGGGGTCAGTCGGCTTCTTTGAGGTAGGCTCGTCGAATATTTTTGGAAGATTACAAAGAGAGTCGGGACTTTTAGTCATTAGTTTTTTTGTTTGTTTGTTTGTTTGTTTTGCGGTACACGGGCCTCTCACTGTTGTGGCCTCTCCCGTTGGGGAGCACAGGCTCCGGACGCACAGGCTCAGCGGCCATGGGCTCACGGGCCCAGCCACTCCGCGGCATGTGGGATCTTCCCGGACCGGGGCACGAACCCGTGTCCCCTGCATCGGCAGGCGGACTCTCAACCACTGCGCCACCAGGGAAGCCCTAGTCATTAGTTTTAATTACTGTGGATACTCCCGCTTTAAAAAGGGTCCTGTTTTGGACAATGAATTAATTGATCGCACTACCCCTAGAAAATGGCTGTGACTGCGTCCACCCCACAGCCATCATAAAGAGCCGAGTTTCCTGGGTCCACCTCTGTCCTGATCGGGGAAGGACCGGGACTACGGTATGCTGGGAGCTTCTCTCTTGCCTCTTGGTACAGGACAGCTGGACACACAGAGGGCCGGGAGGGGCCCTCACCCCACTCAACAACCTGCAGCCTTCCTCCCTGCCGTCCCTGCCCGCACTGCCCTCCACTTGTCTAGCTTTCAGTGCATCCTCACTTCCCAGGTTCCAGTCCAAATTCCTCTGGGACTAGAGGCTGCCCCAGCTCCCCAGTCAGCTGGGACCTTGACCTTTCCATCTCTTCCAGCCCCTTTTCCCTAGAGCTGGACCCAGCTCCCTGATCCTCCTTTGACCTATGCCAGATAGGATGCACTCACATTTTTTACCAAGAGGCCCGCTCCGTGCCCCACACGCTTGGCTCAGATGCTTTGAGTCCCAGCATGACACTGGACTTGAGTTCATCCCGCCGCTTGGCCTTGGGGCCGGGCTGCTGGACCGTCTCTGGAAAACTTTGCCCTCTACTATTTCAGAGGCTTTGCTCTTGTTTCCATCTGGAGCAGGTCCTGTAATTCCCAGTGTCCTCTGTGACCAAGACTGTCTGGATTATAACAAGATTTGGCACAGAGTGTGCTGAAATAAATAAGAAAAACTGGAAGGGCTAGGAATGATGAGTTCCGTGAGATGCATTCATCTGTTCATTCATTCATAACTTTGCTCAAATATCGCTGAAATATCTAGCAACGCAGTTCCAGACGCACAGTAGGCATGTAGCATTTGTGGGATTGTACAGACAGGAGACACATGACAGCCAGATGGGTGAGAGTGAGGGTTCAGCAACCCTAATTCCTCCTCCACTCAACTCAGGGTGTGGATTCCCCTCACGAGTCAGGAAGGATGGGGTATGCATTGTATCGATACTTAGTGTATCAGCTACATGACTCTGGGGATGATAATAATGTTGAAATCTGTTTTTGCTCTGGCTTCGAGTTTCCATGAAGCAGGTAACCCTGGCCTCTTTCCCCGGCACGCTCCATACCTGGCTGTTCACATGAAGGATCTGTTCAGCTCTGCTCTGAGTTTCACGGGGCCAGGCCTCTGGAGGAGATTCTGTGATGATCCGGTGCTGCTTGGCACTGGGCGGTGCATTTAATTCTGGGGAAGTCTAAGCTCTAAGCTGTGTTCTCCCTTATCAGCTATATTATTATAGAGAACACTCGATCTCCATTTTCCATGGATACCTATGTCGACCTATCAATTAGTTCTCAACTTCAGTGGGAAAGAGGGATATTAATTACTGGGCCTTTTCAAAGCCCACCAAATAGGTCCAATTTCATAGGGTTGGTGTGAGGATTAAATGAATCTTTAAGGTAGGCTTGGCACTTAGTGAGAGCTCAAAAACGTTAGCTATTGTTATTATTAGTATTATTATTAGTATTGCTATTATTAGTTATTACTGTGGAAAAATAATAGTAACAGGAACCTGATTCCTCACACAATACCTAGTCGAGAGGGAAAGAGAACACTATTAAATATGCATTTCAAGCATTGACAAGTAATGCTGTCAATGGGAAGGGAGAAGTGGGAAGGAGGGAACAAGGGAAGAAGTGGACAGAAATGCACACTGCAAAGTGGGAATTGAGAGAAAGGAAGTGGGCCCTATGGGATCAGTTGCACCAACATCTAGAGAGGCTCAGATGGCTTCCCTGAAAGAAGATTCAGAGCTGGCCTCTGAGTGGAGTCCTGGGCAACTTCAGACAGGTCGGCTCCCCCAGGCAGCACATCCTGAGAAGAATCATTCTCCCATCGCAGCGGGCAGGAGTGCCACACCCACTGTCCTCTGGATAGGCCAGGAACAAGGAGGGGTTCAGTTTCTTGCCTTTTTCCCATTTCTCGCTCCTGGAGAGAAAATGAAGAGGAGAATGCAAGCCAGAGACCTCAAACCATATTACGTCTGGGGCTGCCTGCGTCTGAGGGGAGGGCCATCAATGCATACTCCATCGATTGTGCATTAAAACTTCCAGTGATGGGCAGGTTAATCTATTCCTATTATTTATAGTTAAACTTGATTGAGTAGCTACTGTGTATGTACCTCAGCTCACTCTGTTTAAGTGTTAACTTGCCCAGGGAATATCTCTAAGGAAGATACCAGTAACTCCTTAGAAGCTTAGAGAGAATCTTGCTCCTTTTCTTCCCAGTTATCTTAAAATGCAACAGTTGGGCGATTTATTAAGCATTTTAAATTTATTATTGGGTGCTTCTTACAACTTGCCTGAGGGTGGCAACATTTACAGGGATCTCCCTAATTTCCCAATGGTGCCCCAAATGCGCACTATGACTTTTGTTTTCATTTTGAAGGAACTCAGAAATGTGATCATCCTAAGGGGGGTGCAAATGGTTGAGAGAGAGATATTAAGGAAATGTAAATGTTCCGTTTTACATTATTAACGCGGACAGCTGAAGAGCCGTGCTGGCAGCAGGCGCAACTTTTAGAGTCTCTTAAGTATGTCTGTGCCACCAACAGCAGGTGAAGGGCAGAGTGGGCCCCCCAGCGCTGTAGTTGTCTATTCCTAGGGCATCCCGGCCTCACACTTGCTCCCAGGGATCCAGAAAGGAGCAATAGCAAAGGGGATCCCCTTCCTCAGCCCCATTAGTTTCTCTGACGCTCCGACTATGGGGAAGATGGTTGAGGTGGGCGGATAGTTGACTCCAACAGCCAAATAAATAACCAGAGGCTGGGACTGCTTTTGGGCACTGGAGCTCTAGGAGTATGGCGGGGTGGAGTTGGATGGCGGAGACCCTAATAAGCTTGACATACAAATATGTTCAGAAGTACTAAGTGAGAAAAAAATCAAGATGCAAAACTGCATGTGCAGTATGATAATAATAAAAGTCACCATTTATTGAGTTTTTACTGTGGGTCAAGCATTGTGTTATGTACTTTTCCTGCATTATCCCAGATAATCCTAACCATACTCCAATGAGGTAGGAGGTATATTTGTTATTTCTAAGATGAGAAAAATGAGGCTTGAGGAAATTAAATTACTTGCTGTTATAGACTGAATATTTGTGTCTTCCAAAATTCATATGTTGAAACCTGATCCCTAATGTGATGGTATTTAGAGGTGGGGCTTCTGGGAAGTAATTAGATCACGAGGGCAGAGCCCTTATGAAAGAGAATAGTGCCCTTATAGAACCCTAGAGAGTTCCCTGTCCCTTTCACCATGTGAGGACATAACAAAAAGATGTCTATGAATCAGTAAGGGAGGTGTCTCACCAGAGCCTTGATCTTGGACTTCCCAGCCTCCAGAAGTATAAGAAATAAATTTCTGTTGTCCAAGCCACCCGATCTATGGTATTCTGTTATAGCAACCTGAATGGACTAAGATGCTTGCTCAAGGTCACATGCAAAGCTGAGATTCAAGCTCTGATTACCGTAGTCTATAATCACGTGACTCGGCTTCCGGGAAGATGGCGGAAGAGTAAGACGCGGAGATCACCTTCCTCCCCACAGATACACCAGAAATACATCTACATGTGGAACAACTCCTACAAAATACCTACTGAACGCTGGCAGAAGACCTCAGACCTCCCAAAAGGCAAGAAACTCCCCACGTACCTGGGTAAGGCAAAAGAATAAACAGAGACAAAAGGATAGGGACGGTACCTGCACCAGTGGGAGGGTGCTGTGAAGGAGGAAAGGTTCCCACACACTAGGAAACCCCTTCGCGGGCGGAGACTGCGGGTGGCGGAGCCGGGGGGGAGCTTTGGGGCCACGGAGGAGAGCGCAGCCACAGGGGTGCGGAGGGCAAAGCGGAGAGATTCCCGCACAGAGGATCAGGGCCGACCGGCACTCACCAGCCCGAGAGGCTTGTCTGCTCACCCGCCGGGGCGGGCGGGGCTGGGAGGTAAGGCTCGGGTTTCCGTCGGAGTGCCAGGAGAGGACTGGGGTTGGCGGCGTGAACACAGCCTGAAGGGGGCTAGTGCGCCACGGCTAGCCGGGAGGGAGTCCGGGGAAAAGTCTGGACCTGCCGAAGAGGCAAGAGACATTTTCTTGCCTCTTTGTTTCCTGGTGCGCGAGGAGAGGGGATTAAGAGCGCTGCTTAAAGGAGCTCCAGAGACGGGCGCGAGCCGCGGCTAAAAGCGCGGACCCCAGAGTCGGGCATGAGACGCTAAGGCTGCTGCTGCCGCCACCAGGAGGCCTGTGTGCGAGCACAGGTCACTCTCCACACCCCCTTTCCGGGGAGCCTGTGAAGCCCGCCACTACCAGGGTCCCGGGATCCAGGGACAACTTCCCCGGGAGAACGCACAGCGCGCCTCACGCTGGTGCAACGTCACGTCGGCCTCTGCCGCCGCAGGCCCGCCCCGCACTCCGTGCCCCTCCCCCCCCACCCCCCGGCCTGAGTGAGCCAGAGCCCGCAAATCAGCGGCTCCTTTAACCCCGTCCTGTCTGAGCGACGAACAGACGCCCTCCGGCGACCTACACGCAGAGGCGGGGCCAAATCCAAAGCTGAGCCGCAGGAGCTGTGAGAACAAAGAAGAGAAAGGGAAATCTCTCTCAGCAGCCTCAGAAGCAGCGGATTAAAGCTCCACAACCAACTTGATGTACCCTGCGTCTGTGGAATACCTGAATAGACAACGAATCATCCCAAATTAAGGAGGTGAACTTTGAGAGCAAGAGTTATGATTTTTTTCCCCTTTTCCTCTTTTTGTGAGTGTGTATGTGTATGCTTCTGTGTGAGATTTTGTCTGCATAGCTTTGCTTCCTCCATTTGTCCTAGGGTTCTATCAGTACTTTTTTTAAAAAAAATTTTTTTCTTAATTATTTTTATTTTAAGAACTTTATTTTATTTTACTTTCTTTCTTTTTTTTACTTCCTTCCCTCCTTCCTTCCTCCCTCCCTCCCTCCCTCCTTTCTTTCTTTCTACTTATACTAATTCTTTCTTTCTACTTTTTCTCCCTTTTATTCTGAGACGTGTGCATGAAAGGCTCTTGGTGCTGCAGCCAGGAGTCAGTGCTGTGCCTCTGAGGTGGGAGAGCCAACTTCAGGACACTGGTCCACAGGAGACCTCCCAACTCCACATAATATCAAACGGCAAAAATCTCCCAGAGATCTCCATCTCAACACCAGTACCCAGCTTCACTCAACGACGAGCAAGCTACAGTGCTGGACACCCTATGCCAAACAACTAGCAAGACAGGAACACAACACCACCTATTAGCAGAGAGGCTGCCTAAAATCATAATAAGTCCACAGAAACCCCAAAACACACCACCAGATGTGGACTTGCCCACGAGAAAGACAAGATCCAGCCTCATCCACCAGAACACAGGCACTAGTCCCCTCCACCAGGAAGCCTACACAACCCACTGAACCAACCTTAGCCACTGGGAACAGACACCAAAAACAACAGGAACTACAAACCTGAAACCTGCAAAAAGGAGACCCCAAACACAGTAAGATAAGCAAAACGAGAAGACAGAAAAACACACAGCAGATGAAGGAGCAAGATAAAAACCCACCAGACCTAACAAATGAAGAGGAAATAGGCAGTCTACTTGAAAAAGAATTCAGAATAATGCTAGTAAAGATGATCCAAAATCTTGGAAATAGAATAGACAAAATGCAAGGAACATTTAACAAGGACCTAGAAGAACTAAAGATGAAACAAGCAATGATGAACAACACAGTAAATGAAATTAAAAATACTCTAGATGGGATCAATAGCAGAATAACTGAGGCAGAAGAATGGATAAGTGACCTGGAAGATAAAATAGTGGAAATAACTACTGCATAGCAGAATAAAGAAAAAAGAATGAAAAGAACTGAGGACAGTCTCAGAGACCTCTGGGACAACATTAAACCCACCAACATTCGAATTATAGGGGTTCCAGAAGAAGAAGAGAAAAAGAAAGGGACTGAGAAAATATTTGAAGAGATTATGGTTGAAAACTTCCCTAATATAGGAAAGGAAATAGTTAGTCAAGTCCAGGAAGCACAGAGAGTCCCATACAGGATAAATCCAAGGAGAAATACGCCAAGACACATATTAATCAAACTGTCAAAAATTAAATACAAAGAAAACATATTAAAAGCAGCAAGGGAGGGCTTCCCTGGTGGCACAGTGGTTGAGAGTCCTCCTGCCGATGCAGGGGACGTGGGTTCGTGCCCTGGTCTGGGAAGATACCACATGCTGCAGAGCGGCTGGGCCCGTGAGCCATGGCTGCTGAGCCTGCACATCTGGAGCCTGTGCTCCACAACGGGAGAGGCCCGCGTACCACAGGAAAAAAAAAAAGCAGCAAGGGAAAAACAACAAATAACACACAAGGGAATCACCATAAGGTTAACAGCTGATCTTTCAGCAGAAACTCTGCAAGCCAGAAGGGACTGGCAGGACATATTTAAAGTGATGAAGGAGAAAAACCTGCAATCAAGATTACTCTGCCCAGCAAGGATCTCATTCAGATTTGATGGAGAAATTAAAACCTTTACAGACAAGCAAAAGCTGACAGAGTTCAGCACCACCAAACCAGCTTTAAAACAACTGCTAAAGGAACTTCTCTAGGCAAGAAACACAAGAGAAGGAAAAGACCTACAATAACGAACCCAAAACAATTAAGAAAATGGGAATAGGAACATACATATCGATAATTACCTTAGATGTAAATGCACTAAATGCTCCCACCAAAAGACACAGATTGGCTGAATGGATACAAAAACAAGACCCATATATATGCTGTCTACAAGAGACCCACTTCAGACCTAGAGACACATACAGACTGAAAGTAAAAGATGGCAAAAGATATTCTATGCAAATGGAAACCAAAAGAAAGCTGGAGTAGCAATTCTCATATTAGACAAAATGGACTTTAAAATAAACACTATTACAAGAGACAAAGAAGGACACTACATAATGATCAAGGGATCGATCCAAGAAGAAGATATAACAATTGTAAATATTTATGCACCCAACATAGGAGCACCTCAATACATAAGGCAAATACTAACAGCCATAAAAGGGGAAATCGACAGTAACACATTCATAGTAGGGGACTTTAACACCCCACTTTCACCCATGGACAGATCATCCAAAATGAAAATAAGTAAGGAAACACAAGCTTTAAATGATACATTAAACAAAATGGACTTAATTGATATTTATAGGACATTCCATCCAAAAACAAGAGAATACACATTTTTCTCAAGTGCTCATGGAACATTCTCCAGGATAGATCATATCTTGGGTCACAAATCAAGCCTTGGTAAATTTAAGGAAATTGAAATTGTATCAAGTATCTTTTCCGACCACAATGCTATGAGACTAGATATCAATTACAGGAAAAGATCTGTAAAAAATACAAACACATGGAGGCTAAACAATACACTACTTAATAACGAAGTGATCACTGAAGAAATCAAAGAGGAAATCAAAAAATACCTAGAAACAAATGACAATGGAGACACGACGACCCAAAACCTGTGGGATGCAGCAAAAGCAGTTCTAAGATGGAAGTTTATAGCAATAAAATCCTACCTTAAGAAACAGGAAACATCTCGAATAAACTACCTAGCCTTGCACCTAAAGCAATTAGAGAAAGAAGAACAAAAAAACTCCAAAGTTAGCAGAAGGAAAGAAATCATAAAAATCAGATCAGAAATAAATGAAAAAGAAATGAAGGAAACGATAGCACAGATCAATAAAACTAAAAGCTGGTTCTTTGAGAAGATAAACAACATTGATAAACCATTAGCCAGACTCATCAAGAAAAAAAGGGAGAAGACTCAAATCAATAGAATTAGAAATGAAAAAGGAGAAGTAACAACTGACACTGCAGAAATACAAAAGATCATGAAAGATTACTACAAGCAACTCTATGCCAATAAAATGGACAACCTGGAAGAAATGGACAAATTCTTAGAAATGCACAACCTGCCAAGAGTGAATCAAGAAGAAATAGAAAATATGAACAGACCAATCACAAGCAATGAAATTGAAACTGTGATTAAAAATCTTCCAACAAACAAAAGCCCAGGACCAGATGGCTTCACAGGCGAATTCTATCAAACATTTAGAGAAGAGCTAACACCCATCCTTCTCAAACTCTTCCAAAATATAGCAGAGGGAGGACCACTCCCAAACTCATTCTACGAGGCCACCATCACCCTGATACCAAAACCAGACAAGGATGCAACAAAGAAAGAAAACTACAGGCCAATATCTCTGATGAGCATAGATGCAAAAATCCTCAACAAAATACTAGCAAACAGAATCCAACAGCACATTAAAAGGATCATACACCATGATCAAGTGGGGTTTATTCCAGGAATGCAAGTATTGTTCAATATATGCAAATCAATCAACGTGATACACCATATCAAAAAATTGAAGGAGAAAAACCATATGATCATCTCAATAAATGCAGAGAAAGCTTTCGACAAAATGCAACCCCCTTTATGATAAAAACCCTGCAGAAAGTAGGGATAGAGGGAACTTTCCTCAACATAATAAAGGCCATATATGACAAACCCATAGCCAACATCATCCTCAATGGTGAAAAACTGAAAGCATTTCCACTAAGATCAGGAACAAGACAAGGTTGCCCACTCTCACCACTCTTATTCAACATAGTTTTGGAAGTTTTAGCCACAGCAATCAGAGAAGAAAAGGAAATAAAAGGAATCCAAATCAGAAAAGAAGAAGTAAAGCTGTCACTGTTTGCAGATGACATGATCCTATACATAGAGAATCCTAAAGATGCTACCAGAAAACTACTAGAGCTAATCAATGAATTTGGTAAAGTAGCAGGATACAAAATTAATGCACAGAAATCTCTGGCATTCCTATGCACTAATGATGAAAAATCTGAA
Organism: Grampus griseus; assembly: GCF_964374135.1. Lineage (NCBI taxonomy): Eukaryota > Metazoa > Chordata > Mammalia > Artiodactyla > Delphinidae > Grampus > Grampus griseus. Next base: position 70,683,044 of record NC_138997.1, on the reverse strand, counting down.
AGTGAAATCAAGAAAACACTCCCATTTACCATTGCAACAAAAAGAATAAAATATCTAGAAATAAACCTACCTAAGGCGACAAAAGACCTGTATGCAGAAAATTATAAGACACTGATGAAAGAAATTAAAGATGATACAAATAGATGGAGAGATATACCATGTTCTTGGATTGGAAGCATCAACATTGTGAAAATGACTCTACTACCCAAAGCAAGCTACAGATTCAATGCAATCCCTGTCAAACTACCACTGGCATTTTTCACAGAACTAGAACAAAAAATTTCATAATTTGTATGGAAACACAAAAGACCCCGAATAGCCAAAGCAATCTTGCGAATGAAAAACGGAGCTGGAGGAATCAGGCTCCGTGACTTCAGAATATATACTACAAAGCTACAGTAATCAAGACAGTATGTTACTGGCACAAAAACAGAAAGATAGATCAATGGAACAGGGTAGAAAGCCCAGAGATAAACCCATGCACATATGGTCACCTTATCTTTGATAATTGAGGCAGGAATGTACAGTGGAGAAAGGACAGCCTCTTCAATAAGTGGTGCTGGGAAAACTGGACAGGTACATATAAAAGTATGAGATTATGTCACTCCCTAGCACCATACACAAAAATAAGCTCAAAATGGATTAAAGACCTAAATGTAAGGCCAGAAACTATCAAACTCTTAAAGGAAAACATAGGCAGAACACTCTGTGACATAAATCACATTAAGATCCTTTTTTGACCCACTTCCTAGAGAAATGGAAATAAAAGCAAAAATAAACAAATGGGACCTAATGAAACTTCAAAGCTTTTGCACAGCAAAGGAAACCATAAACAAGACCAAAAGACAACCCTCAGAATGGGAGAAAATATTTGCAAATGAAGCCACTGACAAAGGATTAATCTCCAAAATTTACAAGCAGCTCATGCAGCTCAATAACAAAAAAACAAACAACCCAATCCAAAAATGGGCAGAAGACCTAAATAGACATTTCTCCAAAGAATATATACAGATTGCCAACAAACACATGAAAGAATGCTCAACATCATTAATCATTAGAGAAATGCAACTCGAAACTACAATGAGATATCATCTCACAGCAGTCAGAATGGCCGTCATCAAAATATCTAGAAGCAATAAATGCTGGAGAGGGTGTGGAGAAAAGGGAACACTCTTGCACTGCTGGTGGGAATGTGAATTGGTTCAGCCACTATGGAGAAGAGTATGGAGGTTCCTTAAAAAACTACAAATAGAAGTACCATATGACCCAGCAATCCCACTACAGGGCATATACCCTGAGAAAACCATAATTCAAAAAGGGTCATGTACCAAAATGTTCATTGCAGCTCTATTTACAATAGCCCCGAGATGGAAACAACATAAGTGTCCATCATCGGATGAATGGATAAAGAAGATGTGGCACATATATACAATGGAATATTACTCAGCCATAAAAAGAAATGAAATTGAGCTATTTGTAATGAGGTGGATAGACCTAGAGTGTGTCATACAGAGTGAAGTAAGTCAAAAAGAGAAAGACAAATACCGTATGCTAACACATATATATGGAATTTAAGAAAAAAAAATGTCATGAAGAACCAGGGGAAAGACAGGAATAAAGACACAGACCTACTAGAGAATGGACTTAAGGATATGGGGAGTGGAAAGGGTAAGCTGTGACAAAGCGAGAGAATGGCATGGACATATATACACTACCAAACGTAATGTAGATAGCTAGTGGGAAGCAGCCGCAAAGCACAAGGAGATCAGCTTGGTGCCTTGTGACCTCCTGGAGGGGTGGGATAGGGGAGGTGGGAGGGAGGGAGACGCAAGAGGGAAGAGATATGGGAACATATGTATATGTATAACTGATTCACTTTGTTGTGAAGCAGAAACTAACACACCATTGTAAAGCGATTATACTCCAATAAAGATGTAAAAAAAAATTAAAAGAAAATATAATCACATGTGCTTAAATATACATGTGCTCAAAGAGATAGAGGGATATGTGAAAAGATACATAACACAATGTTCATGGTAGTTAATTCAGGATGATAGGATAACAATTTTAATCTTCTTCTTTTTGCCTATTTATATATTCTAATTTATCTTAAGTGAACAGGTATTCTTTCTTTTTCCTTCCTTCTTTCGTTCCTTCCTTCCTTCTTCCTTTCTTTTTCTCTCTTTTTTTTCTTTCCTTCATTCACTTGTTCAACAAATATTTGTGGAAGGCTTTCTGCATTCCAGGCACTGTTCTAGATTGGGAACAAAACTAACAAAAATCCTTGTTCTCATAGAGCTTATGTTCTAATAGAGGGGACAGACAGACAATGAATCACATAAATAAGTACATAGTAAATTTGACTGTAATCATACAATGGATAAAAATAAAACAGAGAAGGGAAATAAGGAGTGCCAGGGCAGGGGACTGTGAGTGCAATTTCGAAGAGAGTGAGTCAATGTTGGCCTCAATGAGCATGTGACATTTGGGCAAAGACTTGAGAGTAATGAAGGAGACAGGCAGGGAGGGAAGTGGGGAAAATTGTTCTAGGCAGAGCGGAGATGAGCAGAGGCCTGGAGACAAGAATATACCCGGAGGACTCAAGGACAAACAGAGAAGCCCGGGTGGCTGGAGTAGAGTAAGAGATGGGCAGAGAGGAGGAGATTAGGTCAGAGATGTATCAGGGGCAGTAAGGATCTGCAGGCTGCTGGGAAGAGTTGGACTTTTCTGAGCAAAATGGGGTATATAGAGGGTAAGTGTTTTTGGCGGTGAGGTGGCATGATCTGACTTATTTTCACAGGATAATTCTGGTTCCTGCGTGGAGAATAGTTATGGGGAAATAGGCAATCACAGAAGCAGACAGAACAGTTAAGAGGCTACTGAAATAACCCAGGCCAGAGAGCTAGTGGCTTGGACTAGGGAAAGGCTTCTCCACCTATGCGCTGTTGATATTTTAGCTGGATAATTTGTTGCGAGGCCTGTCCTGTGCTTTGAGGGGTGTTTAGCAGCATCCCTGGCCTCTACCTACTAGATGCCAGTAGTACCGTCTTCATTGTGACAACTGAAAGTACCTCCAAATGTTGCCAGATAGCCACTGGGAGGTGAAATTAGCAAGTGTGGTTTGACAACCTCTGGACCAGGGTGATAGCCATGGAGGTGTGAGAAGCCATCAGATTCAGGATTTGTTGGGTTTAGTCAGAGAGAGAGGAGTCAAAGCTGATTCCAAGGTTGTGGCCTGAGCAGCTGGAGGGATGGAGCTGCCATTGACTGAGATGGGGGAAGACCATCAGTGAAACAATTTTGAAGGCAGGGCTGTCTGGAGTTCACATGAGAGGTCCGGACTGGATTGAAGTACATGTAATACTCATTGCTTATATAACTTTAGAAGGGGCAGAAAGGAGTTGATGGTTAAGATCATGGAGGTATTAATCGTGTGACAATGGCCACAGGGAAGGAAGCATTTCCAAGGGGTCTGGGGACATTGCGGTCACAGACTTATTCTGGGAGGTCAAGCATTCTCCGGTTGGAGACTTAAGAGTCACATGTATCATATCTCAGTGAGGATTAGTGGTTACTCTGCACTTTAGATTCTTTCTGTTAGGAGAGGTCACCAGTATATCTCTGAAACTTTAGGACCAAAGCAATGGCTGTGGCCACGCCTCTACTCCCCACAGCCTTGGATCAATATTGAATTATTTACTATCGTACTTTTGCTTTAATTATTCAATGTTTGGTTTTACCCCAGCAAAGAGAGCAGCATGGTTTGGAGAAGAACCTGGCACCTGAATACCTTGCATATCTGATTTATCAAACTGAAAAAAAATCCATTCTCTCTGGTTACAAAAATTCCATTGTGCTGTACCTACAATTCGTTGGCCACAGCCTGAGCTGAAAAGTATTTGCTAAAGCACAGCTATATATAGAAACTTCTTATCTGTCTGAAGATATAAACAACTGCAGGAAGTTTGGAATATGTTGCTAGGAATGTTCTCTTGGTTTCCTCGTCACAGAGTTTCTTGCCATTCTGTAGGGAATGTGTTGCTTTCTATTTGGTATGTGGTTTCTGCTGCTCCCTTCTTCCTAAACTTTCAGCAGACGCTCTTCCTACGTCACTGCTGAAGAAACTGCTTAAAAAAAATGGCGCCCTGTTTTCCAATGAGTGTGCAGATTTTGCAAGGTCTAGGAAGACAATAAAATCTCTCTGTTTCAGAAAGTAGGTGGCAGTGGGGATGAGTCAGGAGGGAGAGAGAGGAAAAGCCCTGACTTTAAATTAATGAAAATTCTGCGCTGAAGAATTTTGTTTTTACTTTATTTCTTTTAAGTAAATAATAACAAAAACTAAACTGATAAAAATTCTTTAAGTAGAAGTCCTGCTGGAATACTCTTTAATAAGTGTGAGAATGTGTACACATTCTCACATATATAACGTGCACATATATATAACGTGCGCACACAGATAGTGTGTGCACATTATTGCTAAAGTGCTTTTAAAAAACATTCTGCAAAGAGAATTTTTTTGAGAGTGTCTATGTTATTAACTAAATTGGTACATGGAAAAACCGCAGTTTCACAAAGTCTGTGTTAGTGGGTTACAATCAATGATGGTGATTTTCCCTCGGTGTTACAAGGCTTGCCCACTTGTCTAATTGAGGTGATCCCTGTGACAGGGGATGATATTTTAAACATAAATTAAGGTTAAGAATAATAGAAATAATTAATCATAAAGGGTTTTTTAAACTTTTTTTTCAAATTTATGCTATAGGTCCATTAAATCATAAGTTTATTTTACCTTCTTAAATTCAGATAAACTAAGCATTGCTCTGCTTTTTGTTTTCTTCATCTGATCAAAGAAACACAGGTAGAATTGCTTACATTATATTCAGGGTCTAAGAACTGAGGTCTTCACTTCTTTACCACATCCTTAGCAAAACCACTGCCTAGATGGCTTCCTAATTCCCCCAAACCACATCTTTATGGACATTTAGGAGACTTGTAGAATCTGTCCAATAGAACTTCCTGCAGTGACGGAAATGGTCTACATCTGCTTTGTCCAATGGTAGCCACCAGCTGTATGTGGCTGTTGAGCCCATGAAATGTGACTAGTGTTGATGAACTAAATTTTTAATTTTAATTCATTTTAATCTTAATAGCTACATGTAGCTAGTGACTACTCTACTACACAGCACAGATTCTAGGCCGTGTACTAAAGAAATAGAATTCTATATAAATGTAACATCATCCTTTCCCTCTTTCTTCTCCTCTCCATCTCTGCCATCCTTCCATCCTTCCTTCCTTAAACATGCTATGATTACCTACCACATGCAGGCTCTGTGCTTGGTACCAGAGAGTAGATATTAAAGTGATTTGTCTGCCCTCAAGGAATTAACAAAGGTCGGGATGACAGTGACAGGTTGTAGGAAGAACAGGTGTATAGTCAGAGCCCAATAAGCTTGCAGGTATGGTTCTCTTCTTCAACTATATCTACATCACAGGTACCCAGTTTTGCTAAATGTTATTTTTTTTAATGTTGAATATTCATCAAAATATTCATCAAAAGTAGCCCAGTGAGGTTTATCAAGAAAACTAAGTGAAAGATGGATGACTTTGAGATCTTAGGAATGTGGAATAAAGAAACAGACATGGGAGCAAGAGGCACTAGGGATTAGTCAGGGAGAGAAGGGGAAGGGGAGACTCTGGCTAGAGGCATAATGTAGTGGTTTTATTATTTATGTATGTATGTATGTATGTATGTATGTATGTATTTTTGGCTGTGTTGGGTCTTCGTTGCTGTGCACGGGCTTTCTCTAGTTGTGGCAAGTGGTGGCTACTCTTTGTTGTGGTGTGTGGCCTTCTCATTGCAGTGGCTTCACTTGTTGCAGAGCACGGGCTCTAGAGCACAGTCTCAGTAGTTGTGGCACATGGGCTCTAGAGCACAGGCACAGTAGTTGTGGTGCATGGGCTTAGTTGCTCCGCGGCATGTGGGATCTTCCTGGACCAGGGCTCGAACCCGTGTCCCCTGCATTGGCAGGTGGATTCTTAACCACTGCACCACCAGGGAAGCCCAATGTAGTGCTTTTAAATGAGTGAGGATGGAGAAGACCAGGGAAGAACTGGTGCAGGAGGCTTCAGAGCATGAGGACGGAAGAATCTGGAGAAAAGCATGAGTGCCTGGGTCACAGTTTGTCTTGGCTTTGGAATTAAGCCTAGAAACCTAGTCAGTAAGGTCTTTGGCTCTTCTGTATACATTGTCACCAGAAGAGTGTTCTGATTGGACCCAGAATAGCCAGGAAATAAAATAGAAGCTAATGACATGTTGGCCCGCCAGGCAGAAGAAAGCTTGGGTCATGTTCGTGATTGTCCCTGGAATGTACTGTGGGCTCCAACTGTGATTAACTATATATATAGTCCCTGCCTCAGGACTTCCAGTGCTGTCCTTGTTCTTTATACTCCAATGGCTGTCTGAGTGTGACGTTTCCAATGAGTCGTCTCTGAAGAGGACAAGCAAACGATTCCGCTTTGAGCACACATTTATGGAATGAGGGAATAAAAAGAAAAGACCTGGATTCCTGTGACTAACTAAGTTAAAGATTACACTACCCAGTACTTGAGCAATGGTTATGAAAGAGGTGGAGGACCTAAGTCAACAGATGTCCTGTTGAAGTTTTGCTGGAAACCAAGGGTTCTAGTCATCATTCATTCATTGTATTCCACATCCATGTATTCATTCAACTAACATCTGTTTAATATCTTTATGCCAGTAACATGGACACAGTAGGGAAGAAGACTTATGATATATTGGGGGAGATAGATGTTAAGCAAATAATTATAAAATCTAAAATAATTGATTTAAACTTTTAATGTCAGCTCTGAAGAAAAGTTACAGGGTACATTACAGAGAAATTGGATCTAATCTGGGAATCATGGAAGGATCTCTGAGGAGGTGACATGTTAGTTGAATAGTTGCTTAGGCCAGGTTGGAGAACAAGGCTTTTTAAGCAGAGGAAACAATGCACTGTACTCTTCCTTCTTAGCCCCTTTTGTGACTGGCATTATGTAGCCATTTATTTAATTACTTGTTTACAATTCTGTCTCCTCATCTAGACTGCCCCAGGAGATCAGGAACTGCATTGGTCTTGGTCACTGCAGCACCTTCAATGTCCAGCCCAGTGCGTGGCACATATCAGGTACAGTAAAAATTTATTATCTATAAAAATTTATTATTATAAATAAATAAAAATTTATTATCTATAAAACATGTATCACATGTGTAGAAGCTCAGAAGTAAGAAGGGATTTGGAGCATTTAAGAATCTGAAAGGAGGCTGGTGTGGGAAAGCATACAGTGAGGGATGGAGAGGTTCAGATAGGGATATAGAAGTTATTCTGGGCCCTGTAGGCTATGTGAAGGATCTGGGGACTCTGTCCAAAGACAAGTTGGGAAACTATAGAAAGGTATTAAGTAAAGAAGTGATACAATCAGATTGCACTTTAAAAATATTTGTCTGCTTGCTGTATGAGGAATAGATTGGAAGGGAGCAAGGGTGGACACAGCAAGATTAATTAGGATGCTTATGTAGTGGCTCAGGTGAAACATGATGGTGTCTTGGACTATGGAGATGGAAAGAGAAATGGATGGATACAAGAGATCAACTAAAAAGACAAATATCCTGATTGAAAAATGGTCAAAGGATCTAAATAGACATTTCTTCAAAGAAAATATGCAAATGGCCAATAAGCACATGAAAAGATGCTCAACATCATTAGCCATCAGGGCTATGCAAATCAAAACCACAATGAGATACCACTTCACAAACACTGGGGTAGCTAGAATAAAAAAGACAAATAATAACGTGTATTCATGATTATATGAAGAAATTAGAACCCTCATGCACTGCTGATGAGAATGTAAAATGGTACAGTCACTTTGGAAAGTAGTCTGGCAGCTCCTCAAAAGGTTAAATATGGAATTCAATATTACCCAGAAATTTCAATCCTAAGTACAAAGTCAAGAGAAATGAAAACGTGTCCACACAAAAAGCTGTACACACATGTTCATAACTACATTATTCATAATAGTCAAAAGCGCTAATAGCTCAAATGTCCATCAACTGATGAATGGATAAATAAAATATGGTGGAATAAGAGTTTTCTATCATATTCCCGCCACAGAACACTGATTTGGACAATCAACAGGTGAGAGATACTTTGGAAGCCCAGGAGTCCAGCAAAGAAGTTCCAGCACATCAAGATGCAAGGATGGTTCAACATTCACAAATCAGTAAATGTAATACACCACATTAGTATAATGAAATATAAAAATAATATGATCATCTCAATAGATGTAGAAAAAACATTTTAAAAACCCAACATTATTTCATCTTAAAAACTCACATGGTGGGCTTCGCTGGTGGCGCAGTGGTTGAGAGTCCGCCTGCCGATGCAGGGGACGCGGGTTCGTGCCCCGGTCCGGGAGGATCCCACATGCTGTGGAGCGGCTGGGCCCGTGAGCCATGGCTGCTGAGCCTGTGCACATCCGGAGCCTGTGCTCTGCAACAGGAGAGGCCACAACAGTGAGAGGCCTGCGTACCGAAAAAAAAAAAACAAAAACAAAACTCACATGGTAACAATAGTTAATACAATTTTATTGCATATTGAAAGATGCTAAGAGATTAAATCTTAAAAGTTCTCATCACAAGAAAAAATTTGTAAGTATGTATGTTAGCTAGACTTATTGTGGCAATCATTTCACAGTATATACATATATGTTGTTCACCTGAAACCAATAAAATGTTAAATGTCAATTGGATCTCAAAAAAGAAGATTCAAAAAATTGGGTATAGAAGGAACATACCTGAACATTATAAAGACCATATATGACAAACTCACAGCTAACACCATACCCAACAGTGACAGGTTGAAAGCTTTTTCTTTAAGTTCAGGAACAAGGCAAGGGTACTCATCCTCATCACTCCTTTTCAATATAGTACTGGAAGCCCCTAACCAAAGCAATTAGGCAAGAACAAGTAACAAAAGGCATCCAAATCAGAAAGGAAGAAGTAAAATTGTCTCTGTTTTCAGATGATATGATCTTATAGATAGAAAACCATTGATTCCACACACATCCAAAAAAAAAAAAAAACCAAAACCAAAAACCTGTTAGAATTAATCAACAAATTCAATAAACTTGCAGGATACAAAATCAACATACAAGAATCAGTTGTATTACTATACACTAACAATGAACTATTTTAAAAAGTAATACAGAAAAGAATCCCAATTCCAATAGCTTCAAGAACAATAAAAAACTTAGGAATAAATTTAACCAGTGAGGTGAAAGTTCTCTACACTGAAACTATATAACTTCAATGAAAGTAATTGAATAAGACATGATTAAACGGAAAGATATCCCATTTTCATGGATCAGAAGAATCAATATTGTTAAAAATGTCCATACTAAAAATGTCCATACTACCCAAAGCTATCTATAGATTCAGTCCAATCCTCATCAAAATTCTAATGCCATTTTTCACAGGAATAGAAAAAAAATCCTAAAACTCATATAGAACCATGAAAGAACCTGAAGAGCCAAAGCAATCCTGAGAAAGAAGAACAAAGCTGGAGACAATACATGTCCAGATTTCAAACTATATCACGAAGCTATAGTAATCAAAACGTATGGTATTGACTTAAAAATATACAAATAAACCTATGGAACAGAATTGAGAGCCCATGCATATATGGTCAACCAATATTTGACAAGGGAGCCAAGAATCCTCAATGGGGAAAGGATAGTCTTTTCAATAAGTGGTGTTTGGAAAACTGGATATCCACATGTGAAAGAATGAAATTGAACCTCTATCTTGTACCACTCAAAAAATTAACTCAAAATGAATTAATGACTTAAATGCAAGAACTAAAACTAAAACTCCTGGAAGAAAGAAAACATAGGGGAAAAATCTCCTTGACATTGGTCTTGGCAATGATCTTTGGATATAACACCAAAAGCACAAGCAACAAAAGCAAAAATCAGCAAGTGGGATTATATCCAGCTAAAAACCTTCTGCCCAGCAAAAGAAACAATCAACAAAATGAAAGACAACTTGCACAGAAAATATTTTCAAACCATCTCTCTGATATGAGCTTAATATCCAAAATATATAAGGAATTCATACAACCTGATTGCAAAAAACCCCAAATAATCCAATTGAAAAATGGGCAGAGGACATGAATAGACATTTTTCCAAAGAAGATTATGTACATGAAAAGATGCTCAACATCGCTAATCATGTGGGAAATGTGAATCAAAAACACGATGAGGTATCACCTCACACCAGTTATAATGACTATCATCAAAAAGATAAGAGATAATAAGTCTTGGCCAGGTTGTGGAGAAAAGGCAACCCTTGTGCACTGTTACTTGGAATATAATTGGCATAGCCACAATGGGAAATATTTTGAAGTTTCCTCAAAAAATTGAAAATAGAACTAGCATATCACCCAGCAATCCCACCTCTGGATATATATATCCAAGGAAAAAAGATATATATCCAAGGAAATGAAATCACTATCTGGAATAGCTATTTGCATCCTCATGTTCATTGCAGCATTAATTACAATAGCCAAGATATGGAAACCATCTTAGTGTTCACTGACAGATGAATGGATAAGGAAAATGTGGTATATAGATGTATATGTGGAATACCATAAAAAAGAAGAAAATCCTGCCATTTTGACAGCATGGATCAACCTTGAGGGCATTATGCTCAGTGACATAAGTCAGACTGAGAAAGACAAGTACTATATGATCTCACTTATATGTGGAATCTAAAAAAGAAAATGACAGCAGGAGAGAAGGACACAGGAAGCAGAGATGGGAAAGCATAGAAGAGAAAATGAAAGTAATAAATCCAAATGCTTTGAAAGTTGTCTCTAAGAGCCCCAGGAAAGTGTATCCTCACATGAAGCCTGTAGTTTGGGCACAGAAGTTGAGGTTGTGAGGAAATCCCAGTAATAGCTACAGCTTGGTTATTTAAACTATCGTTCACTGAGGGGAACAGTTTCGAACTTTCCTGGAAGCACTTCAACTTTAAAGACACTCTTATCTGCCATGCCATTAGGGGAACCAGCATGGCAGCCACTAGATTCACTTAATAGACTTTTGTGTAACATTTATCAACATCCGTATAGCAGCAATACCATACAGAAATGCCAGCAGGGATGTACAAAGCATGTAACTAGTGAGAGTGAGATCAATGGGAAGCATCAAGGAGTTGAAGGCTCTTGATATGTATTAAGTAATAATAGCTTCCCCCAGGGTCCCCATGACATGGCAGATGAGAGGGTCTTTAAAGTTTAACTGCCCCCACCTGAGAAGCTAGACAGTTTCATCCCCAGGGCGAACAATCAGAGAAGGGACAAAAACACTCTTAGGCGGGCTCATAGATTAAAGAGACATGTCTACCTATGAGTGGCATCTGTGGTAGGTTTGCATTGGTTAATCCCTTTTCTGTCCTGAGGCCTGGGGATGCTCTGTGATGTTTACATGACTTGAGAGAGGGAAGAGTTAGAGGCTCCCAGAGAAAAGCAGCAGGAATTGGCTAAGTCAGCCCATGTCTGGATGCGTAAGTGTTGGACTCAAGGGTGAGTTATCAGGGGGCCATACTTGACCATAGATCCAGACCACATTCTCAATGGCTTTATTGGTGATAAGGGTGATATTCTGATCTCCATCTGCTCAAATGAGGTCACTATCTGAATATGGATGGAGAGCATGAGTGTTACTTCTTGGGCTTCCTAAAGCCCCACTATCTGTTGCAAGAACCCGGAACCATGAGATATTGACGAGGTTAAGCATTTGGAGAGCAAAGTAACGGTTGGAAAGTGAGGTTTCTGAAGTTGTATTGCTTTGGTAGGTGCAAGCCTTAGGCTTAGTAAGTGGGATTTCTACCCGGGTGGGGCATTGCTCCTATGGAAACTATTCACAGGGAGTGGCTGGTTTTGTTCTGACATGGGTCTTAGTGGCCACTTGCTTTTTCAACCTCGCGATGCTGAGCGCTGCCACTTGACTTGAAGCTTCGCATGCACTGCTTGGCATAGGGCCTGGTTTGTGGGCAAGGCTGTGTCAGAGATTAGATCATTTTAAGCATGAACGGGCAGGATAATATTTGCTGCTTTTATTGCATTTCTCAGCTGTGTCTACAGGCAGAGTATTCAAACTGAAGAAAAGAAAAAAGCTGTTTCATGCATGCCATAGAACACTAAGATATGAGGTAATGGCTTAAATTGTTAGTTTCAGACCCAGGAAACAATGTGACAGAAGACACCCCCAAATCTGCTAACTGCCTTCGGGTCCCCAGGAGGCAACTGAAGGTGTAACTTACAACTGTCTGGCTTGTCTATTGGTTCCTAACATGTGATTTCATACTGACTCTGGACTTCTTGATTATATAAGCTCTGACCATGGCTTTAGATGGCTTCACCATAAGGTGATAGGTTTTGTTGATAAGCAGACCAAAAAAAAAAACAAAAGGAAGAAAAAAGAACTCTCATTATAAAGAGAATGTGCTATCCTCTTGAGATGAGGCGGAGAAACAATTAAATAACACTCTTGCACACTCCAAGTCCAGGAGGGCAATGAAAAGGACCCATGTCTGGAACTTTCTGTCTCTAGAAATCAGATTGCTCTGAAAATTAAGGAAGAACTAGAGTGGCATGAAAAATATGCCTCCTTCTTACCACCAGGACAGGAATATAGGTAGAATGAGAGTGAAACACAGGAGAGCAGGTTGATAAAGCTGGAGGAAGAGAAAGGTTTCCTTAGGAGGAAGGGTGCTATATTTCAAATACAGAAAGAAAGATAACCAAGAAGCCTAAGCTAGAGAAACAGGAAGAGGAGATGCATATAGGTGTGCTGACTCTTAACAAGGAGTTAGGAAGAAGGAGATGCTTCAGTTGTCATAAAATCTGAAGACATGGATCAGGGATCAATGAAATCTAACAGATGAAGAGAGGCAAGAGAAGTGTCCAGAATGGCTTCTCCAGAAGGAGCTAAAATGTAGAAAAACTGGGAGGAAGCAGTCTCTTAGAGATGTTGATAGAACCCACAGTAAGAGCAATCAGGGAGCCAACCTTGCAAATTGAGACAACTATCCAAAGTCGTTATATAATATGGGGAGGAGGGCTGACTAGAAGCATCAACATAAAACATCATAGTATTATTGGGTGTGCACCCATGATTAATGCAAAGAAGCGTGCAGGTTGTACCTGTTACCTGGGGATTCTTGACCAATAAATTTCTAGAATTACAACACTAAAGGAAGACCTAGCAAAGATGGGACTTACCTAAGGGCGGCAGACAAGCGTGGTTTAGATGTTAGTCTGATAGGTCTCCTGCATCACTCCCTGAGTAGGTCACCCATCCCTACTCAGTGAGTGACAATGGCCAGATTTGAACAATAATTGTTTTTGCCAGTCTTACAACTCGCTGACTTTATGTGTCTTACCTTGAAAGACCAGATGTGAGAAATATGTTAGAAAACATAGTAGGGGCCGTGCAAGAGAGGAAGGGAGGAAGGAGGACACTTGAATCCTGCAAATGTGCTAGGTCTTCTCAGGGAAGAGGAAAGGGGAACAGCTCCAAAAGTAGGTTAAACTGTTAGAAATTCACTTCTCTGAGAGGAGCAGGGGAATAGTAGAGGGAAATGGAACATGGTGTGTGTCCCTTGGCTGCAACTAAGGACAGAGCAGGGAGCTATGGTCCTTGAAGCCTGGAACCATTAAAGTTTGAGGAAAACTGCATCCTGGGAAGCACGCAGCAGAGGTTTGGATCCTCACTCACTGCCCCAGGGCACAGGTTCTGGATTCAGCTATGGCATGTTCAATTCAGGGATCTGCCAACGGTAGTTCTTCACTGGAAATAAACGCGAAGGCGAGGGGGACAGCTCCCCAGGAAGCAGGTTTTACCAGCCTCAGCAATTCTGATTGTCTTCTAGATGATTGAAGCACCATGGTGACCCAGTATTAACTGACTACTCACAGTTCCAAGAGAATCTGGGGCCAGTGTCCTACCCTCTGTTCATGATGGAGATGTCGACACACAGGACTCAAAGAGAAATGGACGCAAACAATATTCCTTTTTCTCCTCAGATATCAAGTCTCTGCTATGGTCTTTGGCAATATCACACACTAATTCTAGAAACCTACTTTTTCCTGGAATAGCTCAGAGTGCTTTTGTTTTTTAATTTTGTGGGTATAAAGCTAGTGTTATAATAATTATATGTCTTATTAAATCTCTGGATTCTTTAGAAAGATGACATTCATGAGAGACTTTGAGCCTTGAAGAAACTATATCCATCCTAATGAGAGGAGGATACAAGATAGTTGTAGAAAGAATCGGAACTGCCTCCCACCACACCCAATTTTTTTTTTTTTTTGCATTAAGTACTCTCTGATTTCAGCTCGAAAATTTTGGACTTTGGGCTCACAAGGACAACTTGTTTTGCTTTAAAGATGGATTCCTTTGGATTTTAATCTGCAAGAGGATTTAGTCCTTGGACTTATATTTCTCCCCAAGAGTTTGGTAATAAAAAGACATTTTTATTACTGGAATATCTTTACATTGTCAATACATCTAATTTCCGAACCTTGGATGAGCTGTATTGCATGACATGTTTTGCTATGGGAAATAGAAGAGAGAGTGAATTTTCAGCCTTCGATTGATGCACTATTTGATCCTTGGTTCAGGTACTAGTTAGATCCATCTGTGAACTTTCTGGTGGCAAAATCTGTACTCCCACCTACAGATGCAGAGGCTCCATTAAGGAACGATGGCAAGTGGTACCATTGAGGTAGACCTCAGGAAAGTGGAAAAGGACTTTCACCAGGACACAGTGTGTTCCTCCTCCCATGCCTCTGTTCTGGAAACTTCCACTGAGTAACTTTCCTGGCTCTTCTCTGTCCTATGTGAGTGGTGAATTTGGAGCAGGATCAGTTTCCTTCAGCTTCTCTGTCTTGGGCTCTACCTGCCTGCAGAGCGGGCACACTCTGGAATGGATGCCCAGCTACAAACTAAGTGTAGTGGGGCAGGCCCTGTCCAGCAGGGGATGCCGTGTGGTCCAGCACTAATTATGGCTAATGGATTAGTTGAATTCAAAGAAGCAGAATCAGTTAGTTCATTTGGCAGACATGGGGTCATATCCTCCAAAATTGCTTTTGATCAGCGATCTCCATCTGTCTGACTTTTGTGTCTACCCATTTGTTCTCTTTTCTACAGAAAAATCATAGTGTGTACATTGCACTATTGACTCTTGCATATTCGGCTCTGACTCATCAAGGAGAAGAACATGGAGATTACAGTGAAGGAGACATTTCCAAGGTTGTAGCCAGCCCAGAGGTTCTTGGTGGCAGTAGAGGCAACCCTGATGACTAAAAGAAATTCAAGACTCTCATTCTAGAACTGGTAAGCATAAGACACATGTGTTATTGTGATTTATAATAAGAAATATGTAACTGGTCTTCATCCCCATTTCTGGCACAGAAATCCTTGGAATTTCACTTGAAGAGAGTAATAAATGTCTTCTTATTATGTTAATGAAACGACTTTTGGAAGGCACCTAAGGATAGGAGCTGGTTGCCAGGAGAACCAACCAAAGTGACTGGAGGGTTGGAACTTTCATTCTCACCTCCCTGACCTCTGGGGAGAAGAAAGGAGCTGGAGGTTGAATTGATTGCCAATGGCTGATGATATAATCAACCATGCCTATGTAATGAAGTCTCCATAAAAACCCCAAAGAGACCCTTTGACCTATGGGGGGTCAGAGCTGTCATGGTGGCATCTCCAGACTCTGAGTTTCCAGGGAAACACGATGAAATGACTCCCATTCCCACTCCTAATTTTGAGCAAAATGCACGTAGAAAACTCCCAAATTCTTCATTTTCGAATTGTCTTACAAAGTCTACTTTTTATGCCAGTCTCCATTCTTCCTTTCAGCAAAATTGATTAAGAGAACATTCATTTCTTGTGTAGGCTGTCTTGCGGACTGTATATGCCCTCAGGCTAGGTTATTCTAATTTTGACTAAACTGAGAAGATTGGAATCTGGGAAGGAGAATGATATACCTCCAGGTGCCCACTCCAAATATTCGTTCCTTACTGTAAAACTAGGAGATAGTATGTTCTCTCCCCCAACATGTATATGTGCTGCCCACATCCCCTCCCCAACTCAGTCTTAGGGTAGGTGGGACATTCTAGTCAGGTCCTGCAAAGATGCTCTTTGTCACAAATGCCACATCCCACACTGTGTGCTATTTCTGTCCTGCTCTGTAACGGGGTAATTTCTCTGTAACAGGGTGATTTCCCCGAGGAAAAAAAAAGCTTTTCTGGACCCAGGACATACATAGGATCCAGCACTGGGTTGTTGCTGTGGACTGAATTGTGTCCCCTCAAATTCACATATTGAAGCCCTAACCTCCCAATGTGATGGTATTTGGAGATGGAGCCTTTGGGAGATAATTAGGTTTAGATGAGGTCGTGAGGGTGGGACCTGCATCTTAGGATTAGTGTCCTTATAATAAGAGGAAGAGACAGAAGAGCTCATTTTCTATCCTGCCATGTACAAGCTGGGAAGAGAGCTCTCACCAGAAAACGACCATGCTGGCACCCTGATCTCTGACTTCCAGCCTCCAGAACAGTAAGAAAATACATTTCTGTTGTTTAATCCACCAAGTCTGTGGCACTTTTCTGTGACAGCTCTGGAAATCTAATATGGTCCCTCATCCAAGTACAGTTGTCCCTTGAACAACATGAGTTTGAATTGTGCAGGTCCACTTATATGCAGATTTTTTCAACAGTAAATACTATAGTACTGCATGATTCATGGGCTACAGAGGGCCTTCTGTAAGATGCTCAGATTTTCAACTGTGTGGAGGGTCTGCACCCCAAACTTGAGTTGTTCAAGGGTCAGTTGTACTTCTGAAGCCCAAGCACATTCCTGTTATTGGAGTTCATGAGACAACACATTAGCCTGATGATAAATTCTTATTTTATCCCAAGCTATTTTGAGTTGGGTTTTATCACTTGCAACCAAAGGAGTCTTGATTAATACAGTACTGATAAACAAGAAGAATCCAATCAGTAAAGGAAGGAGGGAAAACACATTCTGAAAGTGCACAGAAGACCAAGGATGGCTGGCGTTTGGGGCTTGAGGAGCAGGCAGGAGCTGGGTCACAGAGGGTCTTTTACACTATAGCATGAGATCTCTGGGGTAGGTAAACACTCACTGAAGTAACCTAAGCAGGAAATGAGATGATCATATTCAGATTTTTGAAAAATAACTGACCCCAGGAGGATGTAAACTGGGAGGAAATAAGTTAGAATGCAATACAGGATTCTACATGAGAAATGATGTTGCCTGAACTAAGAGTCTAACCGTAGGGAGGTGGCCAGATTCAAGGGCACTATTAGAAGGCAAAGCTAACAGGTCTTGGTGACCATTTAGTGCTCAAAGGTGAGAGGGAGGGAGAAATCAAGGGCGACTCCCAAGCGTCTTGCTCAGGTAATGAACGGTGCTGCCTATCGTGGGACAGAAGCTGCAGACAGAGGGCAGGTTTGAGAAGTAGATGAGATGGACTTGGTTTGGCACATGTACCTTGAGAAGGGCTTTGGGGACTTTTACTACGAAGTTGTTCGGTATGACATATGAGGCTGCAGCTGTGGAAAAGTCCAGGCTGGGGGGTAACCATGGGCACAATGAGACTGTCCAGAGGGAGGAGGAAGGAGAACAAGAATGAGAAAGAGGAGCCTTAGATGAGACAGAGAAGAAGCGGCCAGGGGGAGGAGGAAAAACAAGAAATAGAGGTTTCAATGAGGAGGAGTTGTACAGAAGTGCCAAGGACAGCAACAGAGCAAGCCAAGTAAGGATGGAGGAGTTTCCACTGGCTGTCAGAGGACCGCTGGTGACCTTGGAGAGGTAGACCCCTTTCACAGAGCACAGAAGGGTGAGACAGCAGGGGTCAAGGTATCATGGGTTGAGGAATAAACAGGGGAGTGGGGTCTTGGGATAAGACAATGGCAGAAGTGAACGTGGACAGCTCCTTGGAGAAATTTGGTTGTCAAGGGAAGGAAGGAGATGGGGGCTAGAAGGCTGTTCATATGCTGAAAGAACATTTGTTTGTTTGTTTGCTTAGCCAAGAGTATTTTAGCATATTTTTAACCTGAGAAGATAAAATTTGTATAGAGTATTTGAATGCAAGAGGACGAGGATGATGATAAATAATTTATAAATAGTTATTGCACACTTACTAAGTGCCACACAGTTGGTGAACACAACACACAGGGTCTTGAGGATTCTACATGCTAGCAGCTCAAAATTAAGGAGGTGGAGTAGTGAATGGCAGAGGACATGGCAGGGAAAGATGAGACTTGTGCAAAGGGAGGAATTCCAAGTTCACTGAGGGGAAGAAGGAAATGATGGATGGGGATACAGGTAACTTCATCAGTGCAACAGCAGGAAGTTGATGGTGCCTCTGCTCTTCTGTGAAACAGGTGCTGAAGTTATCTGTTGCATGGAGAATGTGGTGTGCAAAGTTTGAGAAAGGCAGAGTTGGAATTCTTGAGAGGTGTGGGGTAAGAAGTTGATTAAATGACACAGATCGCTAAAGAGACATTTGCAATAACGAGGGCCTGGCTGAAACAAATGACTGTAAATGTGTAATGTCCCAAACTCATGAAGTCATTTGATTTTCTCCAGCAGAGCCTCCTTACCTGGTACAGGCTCTGAGAAGGGGGTCCACTGACTTGCTGTGTGCTTGTGTTCCTAAGTTCACTCATTTTAATCACCACCTCAATGGTTCAATGGCGGATGCCTAGAATTTGGCATTGAGGATTTGGCAAGCAAGACCAGGGTCCAAGGAAGAGACTGCTGTGATGGACTAGCAATGCCTCCAGGGTTTTGGTTTTTGGAGGCAAGAATGTCACATTTATGGTGACTCTGATCCAAGTGACCCCGTAGCTCATCCAGCTGAAAAAACGATAATGCGTGTGTCAGGACCCCTGACGACATTGATGCCCTGTGAGCTTACTATTACCATGCAGCTTGGGTAATATTTTGAGATATTAATCGATGGGTTTGTTTTTCTTGCTCTACTGTCCCCTTTTTCTTTTTTCCTGTTTAAGCAAGTAGCAGGCCCTGTGCTCACTGTCTTGGGGGACATGTGTGTCTAGCAGGAGAACAGATAGCAAGCAGGTCTTTCTGCCTTTGTTTTCCAAAAGCCTAAACCCTTGGAGTAAGTGGATTGGCCTGTAAAGACAAAGCATCTTGGCCAGAAGAAGGGGAAAAACTGAATGTGTTAGTTTCCTAGGACCGCCGTAACAAAGTTCCCAAACATAAGTGAATTGAAATAGTAAAAATTTACTGTCTCACGTTTCTAGAAGCTAGGAGTCCAAAATTAAGGTGTCAGAAGGGCCAGGTTCTCCCTGGTAGCTCTAGGGAAGAAGACTTCTTTGCCTCTTCCAGCTTCTGGTGTTTGCTGGAATGCTTGGAATTTCTTAGCTTAGAGACGCGTGACTCCAGTCATGTGACTGTCTCCTACCTGTGTGTCTTCACATAGTCTTCCTACTGTGCATGTCCATCTCTGTTTCCAAATCTCCCCTTCTTATAAGAACACCAGTCATATTGGACTAGGGCCCACCCTAATTACCTAATTTTAACTTCATTACCTCTGTCAAGACCCTATTTCTAAATAACGTTACATTCTAAGGTACTTAGAGTTAGGATTTCCACTTTCCTTTACGAGGGGGACGCAGTTCAACCGAAAACACTGGAGTTACCATCCTCCAGCTCTGTACTGACTGGCTTTCTGGCATAGTGGAAAGGGTAGCAATTGGATCCAAGAGAGAAGGGCTTCAATGATGGGGCATCCAGTTAGAAAGACCATGGGCCCTCCAGGAGCTGGGGGGCCAGGTCAACAGGGCCACCTTAATGCCCATCTGTGTGGACTGAGTGCCTTCTCCATGGACCCCCAGATGCCCTGAAACCCTGGAGCAAAAACATGGTGGAGGGGATGCTTATCTCACAAAGAAATGAGGGTTATCCTTGACAGTCATGACAGATAATTTAAAATGTTATGTTTCTTATATAGTTAAGCTTGTGAACCAAGATTTATGCCCACCGCACCTGTCGTTGACATGCCCCCCAGCAGAGCTGTCATTACTGCCTGTACCTCTTTTCACCCAGGCTCTCAATAAGCCAGATACTGATCTTGCCAGCAGCTATGTTTTCTAGGAAATGTTTATCATCGACTACTTGCTTTTTCTCTCCCATACAGATTTTTCTGTTTAATACTGCTAGAATCGATATTGGTATATTCTACACACACAAAAAAAACCCTATTGCATTTTAAAAAGAAATTTCTAGGGTGAACCCTAGAAAACAATCTGCCTGGTCACTTTATCTCTTTCTTTTTCTTTCTCTTCTTTTTTCAAAGAGTAAAATCTTTTATTTGATACATACCACAGATAGAGTCAAAGGGAAAAATTATCTATGGAAAAGAATATGATTTCATAATTGGAGAAGGAACTGTGTTCAGAGATGGAAGGCATACAGTAATTTTCTAGAGTGAAAAGCAATTTCCCTCAAACACAAGTCATAACTTTTTATCCTGTTCACAATTTTGCAGTTTCCATATTTCCCCAGAAAAATAAACCCCAATTTCCTGACCTTGCTTTAAAAGTTAGTTTTGGGAAACCTGCCACTCAGCTGGCCCACAGTCATTGATTTACAGGAGGAAGCCTCATCTTGCAACAAATCAATAGCTGGGGGTGCCTCAGGCCTTGGTCTCACCCCCTTTTATGTCTAATTGGTTGTGTGATCTCAGAGGGAAAATAAAATTAGGGCCTCAATTTTGCTTATCTCATCAGAAAATGCAATTTTAAAAAAACAAGGATTCATTCTTCTTCAATCATTCTTTTGTCAAATATTGAGTACCTCCTATGAGATGGGCACAGAGCTAGGCGCTGGGGATACAGTGAAGAGGATGGAGCTCCCCATCTGGGAAGACAGGCATACATGTTAAATCAAAACCTTGATGAATGCCAAGAAAGGAGGTACCAGCTGTTATATAAAGGAGTAAAAGGAAAATTTGAGCTTGTCTGAGATTCAAGGAAGGATTCTAAGGAAGGACCCTTCATGCTCTAATCTGTAGACAAGTAGGAGTTAGTCAAACAAAGGCCTAGGAAGTGAGCATTTTAGACAGAGCGTCCAACGTATGCAAAACTGTGATGTGGGAGGGAACACAGTGTACACAAAAGACTGAAAGATGAGTGCAGAGTGGAGCAACAAGGCTAAGAGGTAGGCAGAGCCAGCACGTGCTCGTGCAGGGCCTTCCCAGCCATGAGGAAGACTTGGTCTTTATCCCAAAGCAGTGAATGGGAACTGTGGTGCCCATGTGGGGTGTGTGTGTGTGTGTGTGTGTGTGTGATCATCTGTCCACATCATCCTTTGGCAACAGGTGCCACTCATAAAAAGTGAGTCTCCACAGACATAGAAGACAAATTTATGGTTACCAAAGGGGAAATGGAGGGGGAGGGAGAGAGAAATCAGGAGCTTGAGATTAACAGATACACACTACTATATATAAAATAGATAAACAACAAGGACTTACTGTATAGCACAGGGAACTGTATTCAATATCTTGTAATAACCTGCAATGGAAAAGAATCTAAAAAAGAATGGGTATATGTATATGAATAAATGAATCACTTTGCTGTACATCTGAAACTAACACAACATTTTAAGTCAACTATACTTCAACCAAAAAAGACTCAGATTGATTCAACCTATGAATAAATACTTTAGGGAAAAAGGAGTGAGTCTTTAAAATTCTTTGAGATTCTAATTTTGAAGACAGTTTTTGGTTCGTGAGATCCTCACGTGTGTCCCTTAGTTCACCATCTATCACAGAGAACCAAGACTGAACCATGATCAGTATATGAGCCCACTGCAGCTACAAGCTTGCCTGTACTGGATGATACCATCTTTATTAAAAATATAGACAAGTAGATAATTACATAGATGATCTGGAAAGATGCACATCGAAATGTCATCTCTGGATTATGGGATTTGTCAGTGAATTTCAATTTTCTTTTTTGGTACATGTCATATTCTCCAAGGTTTGGAGAGTTATTTTTTAAAGAGCTCCCTGAAAATAGAACTGAGAGTAGGTAAGTGTCAGATTCACATACAAGTCACCAGGCACACAGGGCCTTTCTACTTGGGAATTGAGTAGGATGGGATCAGGTTACCATGAGGGCTGGAGCTCCAAAGAAATACAGAGAAAGGAGGGTGCTATGGACTGAATTGTATCCCCTCCCCCCAATTCATACGTTGAAGCCCTAACCTCCGAGAGGCTGTATTTGGAGTACAGAGGTTATTCAGGTTAAATGAGGACAAAAGGGTGGTCCCTGATCTGATAGGTTTAGTGTTGCTATAAGAACAGACACCAGAGAACTTGCTGTCACTCTGCCATGTGGGGTCACAGCAAAAAGACGGCCATCTACAAGGCTTCCATCTATAAGGAGGTTGGCTCTTGCTAGAAACCGAATCTGCTGACATCTTGAAAGGGCCTCCCTCCCATTGGACTTCTCAGGCAAGTAATAAATGTTATTTAAGCCAGCGGTCTATGGTATTTTGTTATGGCACCTAAGCTGACTGAGATAAAGAGGGTTAAACTCCATGGTGGCACTCCCTCTGGGAAGACTTCACAGAGAGGGAGAAATGTAAGTTGCACCTTGTTTGATGTCATTACATTTCAAGTTATCTATGTTCTTTTTATGAAGAAAAATCATGTCACCATCCAACCAAAAAAACAAAAACCAAAAAAACCAATAGATCCCAGTAAGAAGTACTTAAAGCATAGTAAGTGTGTCCTAATGTGCATCCACGTGTAGGTAATGCTTAGAGGGACAGAAACACTGGCCCCAAATAAGATTTGAGCCAAGTTCTCTATCCACTGAGACTGAAAGAAACAGGGATTTTGCACTGCACTCTATGCTGAGGGATCTTGGCACCCAGACTCCTAGAGGACTTCATTCAGTGAGTAGAACAACATTACAGGGGTAGCACAGACATAAGAGGGGACTCTTGTCCAGGCAGAAGCAGAGAGCATCTCAGAGGAAGTGGGGTTAAAACCAAATTCTGAAGAATGGATAGGAGTTCACCAAGTAGATGAGGAGAGAGAGAGAGAGAGAGAGAGAGAGAGAGAGAGAGAGAGAGAGAGAGAGAGAGAGGAGGAAAGAGAAAGGGGTCTCTTACAAGCGCATGAAGGCAGGAACTGTATCTTCTTGTTCTCTGTGCCTGGTACATTAGCTGATGCTCAAAAACAGTTTGTAGAGTGAATGGGTAGAGGGACACGGAGGGCAGAGGAGGCAGTATGTGCAAAGGCACTGGGGCCAGAAGGAGCATAAGATGTTTGAAAAATTCCAAGCTGTCTGATATTGTTGGAGCTGTGGAAAGTGGGGGTGGGGTGGTGTGGAGGGTAGGAGGGAGGCCAGGGAAGAAGGGAGTGGAGCACAGTGGAGACAGGGTTGGAGAGGTCAACAGGGGCTAGGTCATGCAGGGCCTTGTACGTTGCACTTGGAAGTCTGGACTTGGTTCTGTGGGCAATGGCATCATAGATTTGTTGGCAGGTGGCCGAATCAGGGTAGTGACCCAGGTCTCGGGATCCTAGCCCAGGTTCCCCCCATTTCCACCCAACACCTTTCTCTTTACCCACCTTTACCTGTGACTTTGCAGGGAGGTGCCTGCCACCAGATGCCGGAAGGCAGGGCCAGGCAAGGACATATATCCAGGCAGGTTTTCCAATGTCTGGTCCTCAGACAGAGCTGAAAGTTGTAAGCTGTTTTCTCTTTCTTTTTCCCTCTGTCCCTTTTCCTCAGCCCCAGTGTCCCCACTGCTCACTGCGCCGACACCGTGCAAGCTGCTCTCTGACTGGCACATAGCAGTTTGGGGGTTGATGGGTGAAAAACTGGAGAAGCTCTGAGGCCGGTCCGAGGCAGGGAGGTGAGAGGTACCTGAGAGGTACCATCTGTGACTGTAGTGAGGTTGTGTAGAGCAATAGCCAGGAGAGGAGCTGGCATTCCTGCAGCCCTGGAGCCAGCGGCAGATGCTGAGAAGAGCATGGAAGCCTGGCTGAGAGCGGGAGGCTGTTCTGAAGAAAGGCAATACCATACAGCTTTGTCAAGTACGTTGAGTGAGAAGGAAAGTCTTACCTGTCTGCCTCTGTTCCACCCCCGCCCCCATGCACCAGCCACCACCCATAGCCAGCTTCTGCCTTCACCTTCCGATCCCAGACTGGCAGAAACAGTGATAGGAAGGTTCCCACCATACATGCCCCACACAGTGTGCAAACCCCAGCCCTGTTGCTAGGCCATATGGTGCCTTCTGCAAACTAGTTAAAGACACCCATTCTCTAGACCCTACAGCTGCCTGCTGTGAACAACCTTCATCGCCACTTTTGCCTGTCCCCCAGTGCTCTCCAATAAGTCCCCTGTCCAAAGGAGACACTCTCGGGAAATCCCGAGGCCCAAGAATAAAACAAGGCAGGTACATTTTTAAAGTGCATTTTCAAGACTGTACTTCAGTTACATGTGAAACAGAAGCCCAAATCAAAGATGCCGTAGCCCCTCTCCCTTCATCTCTGTCATGACTCATCCTAGTATCTGAGCCCCAGGACGAGGCCCCAGATGCTTCCATGGGACTCATTCTCTGCATGCTACAGATGGTTCTGGCTTCATACATATTTCATCTGTCTGATTGTGTGTGGTTTGGGGCGAATGAAAGCAAAGTGATTTTTTTGTCTCCAGCTTTGCTTTCAATATTTAGAGACTGTATTTCCACCAGAGCCTCCGAGATGTAACTAAATGCAAACAATCCCTGCCAGCGTGCAGTCGAGCTTTCTGCAGAGAGGGGGGCTCAAGGTTGTAGATTCCCATTAGCAAATTGACGTCTCATCCTCTCTTCTCCCCAATGGGCTCTTGTATGAAGCTGAAATGCCAAGTTCTTTCCCCAGAGAAATGTTTCCCTCCCACAGTACATTTCGATCAGACGTGTCACATGTCCCCAACTGTAACCAACTATCTCTCCACCAGCCTCCTGTATGGTATAACTGACATCAGATGAGCTCATCACATGCAGAAGTGCTGGGGCCATAGATCTTTCAAAAGATTAAACGGAGGCACCAAATCAGGCACCAAAGCGGGGATTAGAAAGTACGGTGAATGACAGAGACAAAGGCTGTTCAGATTCCCTGCAAGATTAAGAAACTATCAGAAAGGGCCAGATGTTCTGTAATTGGGCCGGGCCTATCTCATTCAGATCTCTGAAGGTGTTTATCCGTCCCTTTTTGTCTCCCAAGGAGATTAAAAAAAGAGCAGTAGAATAGAAATAGTCATTTCGGATATTTTTATTTCCACATATATCTCCTCTGAAGCAGTCAGATCTCATCATGTCACTATACTGCTTATAATCTGATGGCTCCGGGGCTCACAGAAAATAGCACACATTTCTTAGCATGAAAGACTCTTCCAAACCCATCTCGTTGCACTTGCCTTGTCTCCTTGCCGGTTGCTCACTTGTGCTTGAATTATATTTGACTCCTTGGGACTCTCATGCATCCTAACACCACGTCTTTGCTTATGCTGTTTGCAGTGCCATTCCACAAGTCGTGTCCATGGTCTTCTCCAGCTCATCCTGCAGGAGCTCCCTCCAGGAGAAACTTCCATTGTGGGAGAATTCGTACTTGCACATCTGCCTTACAAAAATCTTCATCAATTCCCTTATTATAACATTGTCAGATGGTATGTTTACCCTTTGCTCACCCATCTGCTCCCTTCCTGGACTCTGAGCTCCCGTCTTGATATCTGAGCCTATTCTTCTTTTTTTTTTTTAATTTGTTTATTTCATTTATTTTATTTTTGGCTGCGTTGGGTCTTTGTTGCTGCACATGGGCTTTCTGTAGCTGCGGCGAGCGGGGCTACTCTTCGTTGCGGTGTGCGGGCTTCTCATTGCGGTGGCTTGTCTTGCTGCGGAGCACGGGCTCTAGGCGCGGTGGCTTCAGTAGTTGTGGCACACGGGCCCAGTAGTTGTGGCTCGCGGGCTCTAGAGTGCAGGCTCAGTAGTTGTGGCGCACGGGCTTAGTTGCTCCACGGCATGAGGGATCTTCCCGGACCAGGGCTTGAACCTGTGTCCCCTGCATTGGCAGGCAGATTCTTAACTGCTGCACCACCAGGGAAGCTCATGAGCCTATTCTTCTTTGAAACCCTGGTTCTTAGCAGGGGGTCTATGAATATTTGCTGGATTGAATGGAATGGAGTGGAATTACATTTCAAAGAAGAGATGGAATACCCAATCTGTATGTGACTGGTAAGACCCAGTGGAATGTTCTAGCAGGGTTTAGAGTAGGTTTACATTGTTACATAAGTAATTCTGATGAGGAAATTCATTGCAGAACTCTTAAGGAAACAAAACTATAATATTTTACTTGAATATTTACTTGTATTATTCATTCATCCAACTACTGCTTATTAAGGGATGCTACAATGTTCTAGATACCAGGGATTCAGCAGCGAACCAAACAGATAAAAATTCCTGCCCTCCTGGGACATATATTTTAGAACTCAGAGTGCAGTGGTTAGGGTAGGCTCTGGGTTCAATTTCTAGCTTGGTCACTTACTAGCTGTGTAAAATTACTTAACCTTTCAGTGTCTCAGTTTCCTCATCTGTAAAATGGAGATAGATAATAGTGTCTACTGCACAGCGTTGTTGCAGAGATAGATAAGTTAATACACGTTAATACACTTAGAATAATGCCCAGCATATAGTATACATCCAACAAGTGTTAGTTATTATTATCGAATAGTTCATTTTACAGCTGAGAAAACAGAGGTACAGACTCCACACTGGGTGGTTGCTCTACTCTGTCACTCAGGTGCCCCCAGAAGAAATCAGCCTGTAAATACCTGTTTTCCCTCTGTCACTTTCCTGGAATTCCCCCCTCCATCCCACTCTGGGTCCTCACCCTTTTCCTTGATTAACACTTACATGTCCTTAAGGTCTTAGTTTAGAATCATTCTGTCTGGAATGTCCACGAATATAGAAATCAGAGCTATTGGAGTAAAGTGAAGTCGGGTTCATTGCGGAGTGTCCATCCAGATACATATACTGACATATTTAGAGGTGGATTACTCAGAGCTCTCTGCTGTGCATCAATCTCATTGCTCAACTTCATGTTCTCCAGAGAGAGCCAATGGGAGATTCTGGGCAGTTTCTGTAGGAACGAAAATCACCTCTCTTAAGTACTCAGCCTAGGGTCCTGTCACTTCCTACCTGTGTGATCTTGAGCAAGTTATCGTTTCTCCCTATCTTAGCTTTATCATCTGAGAAAGGGGAGCTGGTTGCACAAATAACTGCCTATCTAAGTCAAAGTGAGAATTAAATGGAGCAATTATGCAAAGCCTTCAGTACAGTGCCTGCAATATAGCAAGCATTCAATAAATAACAATAATTCTTATTAATTCTTATTTTTCAATGAATCAAATTGCTGCCTTATCCAATCACTTGACTCCATGGTATGTTACTTAAATGCCAACTCTGGAAAGGAGCAAGCATTGCAGCAAATATTGTCCTTAATATGAATTGCTTCCTTAATTATCGTAAAGGACTTTGCAAAACACACAAATCTAGTGCTTTTTACCCCCAATCCCTTTCTTCTTCCCTTCAATAAACACTTTTTGAGGATATTGGTAGAGATCGGCCAGGTTTCCTGCACTAACAATCTCTAAATCTAGTTTAAAACACTGAAGGTTTATTTCTTGTTCATGCTACGTGCCCACGGAGGGCTGGCAAGGGAACTCTGCTCATTGAAGTCACTCACTGACCCTGGGGACCGGGCAGCCATCATCTGAAATATTGTTGTTGTTGTTCATGGCCAGAGGGAAAAGAGAGCTGTGGATGGTTTCAAACCAGCAAATAAGTGCCTCAGCCTGGAAGTGGCCCTCAACACTGTGTCCGCCACTCACTAAGCACAGGTCACCTGCCCACTCACGCCCAAGGGAGCCAGCAGTGCAATTCCAGAAGGGGGCTGGGATCCCAGTGCAATTCCAGGAAGGCCACATTTGACTAGGATGACAATTCCGAGATACCAGCTATATGCAAAGCACTCTGATGGCCCAGCTGAAGATAGCATGATACATAAATTGCGACCTTGCTCCTCAGGTGACCTACAATCTGGCAGGAGAGATAAGGGACAGCAGAAGGCAGAATAAGACAGATACTACTTCTGAGCTTCCAGCCGCATTCCACTGAGCCTAGAGGATGAGCAGAGTGATTAATTCTCACAGCACTGCCGGGGACACAGAAATTCATTACAAGGGGACTGGCAGGGACTGCAGAGATGTTATCTGGGAGAAGAGAACCGGGGTAGTAATAGCTCATCATTTTTAAAGTTCTAGTGAGGGCTGTCATCATCAACCCCATCATTTATTTAAGCATCTGTATGTCTGTGTGATGGGCCAAGCAAGCAGCAGATGTGGTCCTGCCCTCTTGGAGAGCTTGGGAACTAGGGAGCCTCAGGCAGACCGTCCACGGGGGGTGGGGGGGGGAGGATGGGGGTGGGAATCGGGGATAGGGAATGACACACACCGGGACATGCTCACATTCCATGTCACACATGATTCAGCTTTTCAATCATAGTTACTGGGCACTAATTTGGTGGAGAAGACAGGGAAGACAATTGGGGAAACAGAGAAAGATGTGGAAGCCTGGGTCTTACCTTCAAGGTGTTTATGAAGTATGTAGAAAGATAACACTGAGATGCAGGGGAAATAGCGCAATCAAAATACAGTAGATGGGACTTCCCTGGCGATCCACTGGTTAAGACTCCACGCTGCCAGTGCAGGGTGCGGGTTCAATCCCTGGTTGGGGAACTAAGGTCCTGCATGCTGCGCAGGATATCTAATATATATACATTAGAGACTAGTGCCTAAATGAGGGACCCAGACCTGTTCTATAGCATCTGAGGAGAGAAAGAAAGCTCCTCTGGTGAGGGTCTGGGGGCACAATCAGAGGAGGCAGACCCCTTTTACCCTGAAGATGGGTACGTTTTTGGTTGAGGAGAAAAGAGACGGCATGGGCAATGGTAAGTGAAAAGTGGTTAGGAAGGAAGGTGAAAAGTCCAAGTAGGGTTTCGCCAAAAGAGGGGCTTTGTGTAGATGAGCGGTAGTCAGAAAGGAAGGGAGGCTGCAGACATGTGGTAGCTTCCAGGGCTGAATTATCCACAGGGCAGTGGGAGTTCTTTGAAAAGACGCAAACTAACATTTATGAAGCATCAACTATTCAAGGTCAAGTTCTGTGTTAGACACCTCACATCTATTAGTGTATTTTATCTTCGCACCAATTTTCAGAGGTTAGCAGGTGTATCGATGAGGGAACAAGCTCAGAGATGACCTGGGAATAAGGGGCAGGGCTGAGGATCACGCCCAGGACTTCGTGGCACTGAACTCTGTGCCTCTCCTATCACGCTGCCCTGATTGTTCATCAAGACAGTGGCGTGGGACTGTCAGGAAGTTACACGGCGCGCTAAGATCAAGCAAACTGTGGCAGCAAGAGACACTAGTGGCAGGGAGATGGATAAGGAGGCAATTATGCAAATCAAAATTTGGGTAAGGGCCTGAATTGAGCTAATGACGGGGAAATGGGTGTGACCATGAGCTGTGGGGAAGTCACAAGAAAGTGCCGCATTGGGAAGAAAGATGGTGATGTGTAGACACATGAGTTTGAAGAAGACAGAGAGCCAGCTTGTTATCTGGTGTTATGAGACCAGATGAATGATGTGTTTATGGATAGACACACAGACACTGAGGCCTGAGGCAAGCTACTTCACCTCCATAAGCCTCAGTTTCCCCCTCTGTCAGGATTACTGTAAGGGTCAATGAGGGAAAGCGTGCAAAGCATTGAACAGTGTCCAAGAAACCATCAGAGCATCTGAGTAGTGGTAGCTGATACTTTAGTAGAAAGAGAGGTGTCAGGGTTTAGGAGTGTGCCTCCTTTCCCACAGTGAGTTGCCTGGTGGGCTCTGGAAACTGCCTACAGCTTCCATCATGACAATTTGTGTGATTGATTCTCTTGAGTTTGCCCATTTGGACAGTACACCTGCCCTTCTGCATCCCCACATCCATGGGTGTCCACCATGGTTTGGGGGGAGGCTGACCTGCCCTGCAGTGTGGTGAGCTTGGGGTGTCTGGGTCTCCTAAATGAGAAAGAAATGGACCAACCTTCCTAATCCCCTGTGCTTATGGAACTGGCTAAGCCTCTTCTGTACATCGCCAAAAGATACTCTCTTTACGTGGAGTCACTGCATGTACTATACCAGGTGAGTGTTTGAGAAAAGAGACCCTCAACCCCAAACCACTGTCCCCACAAGGTCACATAAACACTCCCCGCTCTTATCAGACAGCAACGTGCAGAGAGAATTTCATAAACAAACTTGGATGTGCAATAAAAAAAAGTCCCCACGCTAGGCAGACAATCAAATTTCTACATCTTAAAAGCCCCAGTGAAATACATACATAGTAACCAGGTTTGTCCTCATGAAAGTCATCCTGCCACCCTCCGGCTCATCCTAAAAAGATCTATATTAAAAATCAGCATCATCGTGTCCATAAAAGATTAAAGCAAAAAAATGTAATGTTGAGTGTGATTCTTGCAGAGCCTAAGGCAACCTTAGCACAAGGCAAGGCTCCCAGGAATGCCAGGGTAACCAAAGCCAGCTAGTTATTTAATAAAGTCAAGGAGTACCTGAAACCGTGTACTTGTATGTAACTCATTAGAGACTGAAGGACAATCAGAAAAGCATAGCTGAAGTTCCACTGTTCTGTTAACACTCTCATCACCCGCCCCCCCCAGCCCCAAACAAGTCTTGAGGATCTAAGTATTCCCAGCTTTGATATTTATTTTATCCGTACATGCCTGCCTGTTTCATCAAAATCAGACTTCAGTTGCCAGTGACGACTCCTGTTGTCACAGTCACCTGGCTTTCTCTCTTGCTTTCTCTGCTTGTCCCCTTCATTAAAGCCAGTTTGAATTTCAGTCCCCAGGCCTGAGAGAGTTCTTGTAATTGGGTAAATTGACACAGAGTGAGTTGGTAACTTCGCTCACGGTGGTTACCTTCTTGACCTCTCAACAGGCCCACCTTGAGAAGAGGTTCAGGGACACCTGCCGTGGGGCCCATCTGTCATGGGCAGAAGCAGATGGCATGGCCTCATGGGATAACATTTGCAGGACTGTGCAAACAAGTGTAGCGGATGATGGCGTGATATGGTCCCCGTGGAAGTCCCAGCCTCGTGGAACATAAAAGCTAGAACATACTGGAGACCTATTTAGTGACAGGGGAAGATACTGGGGCCAAGAGGGTCGCAATGACCTGTCAATCAAAGCTCAACTTCTAAAAGCCTCAATTCCCTCATCTAGGAAATGGTGGGACTGAAATAAGAATGCAATGAGATCACTTGTAAATTCCACATGTAAGGACTTGTCTTCCCTCTCAAGCATCACCTGGTCCTGCCTGCATCCTAGAGCCTGATGCAGAGATGTTAGTATCCCAGGTCCCCCATCACCTCCTCTTCGGGGGTCACTCAGTGCTACCTACCACCTCTCCTGCATCCCCTTCCTCTTCCCCTCCGTGAGGTAGAGGAGATATCTGCGTGGTAGAGGGTGGGGTCCAGTGAGCCTGGACGGAACCCACGTGCCCCAACTGGGGCCTGTCTGTAATCAGGGAAGACCTGGACCAGCTGCTCTAAGAGGACATCAAGGGCAGGAGGGAGGTGCGGCAGCACCCAGCACTCGCTCTCAGGGTCCCTCTTCCACACTCCCCTCCCCCTGACATTTGCTGTGTGCTCTCCTCAAACCAAAAGGCCCCCCTGCCTTCTTCAAGCAGGAGTGGTGGGCTTGGCAAGGGTAAAGGTGAGTTCGGGGAGGCCAAGTGCTATGAGGGGAAGATGGGTGTTTTATTCCTTCTGTGTTGGGGGCTGACTTTTTAGAAAGAGGAGGCCTGTACCTCAGAGCTGCTGACAAGGTCACTTCTGCAAATTTCAGTTTCTGGAGTGTCTCAGGTGTGCCACAGATCAGAGCTCACACCAAAGCCCCCCACCTCATGGCTGAGCCTCCCATCCCGGGTCCCAAGGGCAGAGCTGACTGTTCATCCCCCTCCTACTTGACCACAGGCAGGGATGAAGCCACTCCCTGAGTTCTTGTGCCTCTGTGCTGGCTACAGCCTCATCTCCAGCCTGTAGGAGGAGGGGAGGAGATCTTTCTGGATGAGATACCCTCACACAGCCTAGGTCACATGGGACAGTGAGGGAGACCCTTCTCTTAGCTCCATCTTAATTTGTAGTGATTAACTTAGAACAAGATGGAGAAACAGCCACTGGTCCCTTCATCCCAATCCTTGCAGTGTCCAATGATTGTGTCACAGGCACTGCTCTCTGGCCCGCAGCCTTTCATCTCGGTCCCAGCTGTGTGGGTCCACACAGTCCAATGCGCACATCAGCTTTGGTTGTGGACTCAAAGCCCCTCCCCTCGGGACATTTCTGTCAAGTGCTGCCATCAGCCCTGAGATAGGGAAGTAGGAGAGGGTTACACTTTACCCTCTGACTTGCTTGTGGGACCATGGGAAACTCCATAAGGTTTGACTAAAACCCTGGGTTACAGTGAGTAAAAGCAGGACAAAATATTTGGATTTGAGATTACCACAGGAAATCTCTGACCCGGAGCTGCCCATAATTCTCCCAACCTGGCTGCTTTCCCAGAGGGTCTCTCTGAGTTATCAGTGGGACCTGGGCTTCCAGAACTAGGACAGGGAGAACTCCTAATTTTTCCTTGTCCCTTTTGCCCATAATTATCATCACGCTAGCCAGGCTGGATTGAGGAAATAAGCCAAGACAGGGGGAGAAAATTAGTGTGGGCCATGAGGCAGGGGTCCGTTTTTTTCTTGGGGCATCAGATGGGAACATCATCTTCTCCCTTCAGGAAGCCCTCCACCCTTTTACCTATATACATCCTCTCTCACTTCTGACTGTCACCACCTTCCAAGGCATGCTCTAAAGCAGAGAAGAAAAGAAAACTTTACACCAACCTTGAAAGGGCTGTAATTCTGAGATTCGAGGAGAGTGTGCCAAGATACCTCTGTTAATTAAACTCATTTTGACTGTAATTTATTCCT
The DNA here is from genome assembly GCF_964374135.1 of Grampus griseus. NCBI lineage: Eukaryota > Metazoa > Chordata > Mammalia > Artiodactyla > Delphinidae > Grampus > Grampus griseus. The sequence continues at coordinate 70,649,779 of NC_138997.1, read as the reverse complement.
TATCCACTTCCTAAGATGTTATTGACAGCTTCCAACAAAAGATGCAGATATAAGAGAGCAAAAATTCAATTATTTAATCAAAATTCAATGAGACCCTAACATGTGCAAGGTACGGGGTTGAGGGGAGTTCATCTTTGTGCAGAGAGCAGGGGCTTTGGAATAGCTTATAGCTGTGTAATGTGGGCAACTTATTCAATATCTTTGAGTATCAGTTTTCTCTTCTGTAAAACAAAGTTGATAATCATAGCACCTACTTCACAGGACTGTTGTATGGATTTAAGTATATGTGAAGTGAAGGTAAAGTGCAGTCTCTGACAATTAACTGAGCACTTAATACACAGTAACTACTGCTGTGATTATTTCTGAACCAGGAAAGAAAATGATGGTGGGGACGTTGTCCCTGCTCCGTAGGAGAGACAGAGGTGGGGAAGGAGTTGAGGTTTTTGGAGAGAAGCACACAGGATGCCCAGTGAGTAGGGTATGAGCAATAGGAAGAAGGAAGTAGGTAGGAAGAAGGATGTAGGTGGGAAGAAGGAAGTAGGTGGGAAGAAGGATGTAGGTGGGAAGAAGGATGTAGGTGGGAAGAAGGAAGTAGGCTACCTCAGTACAAGGTCTATCTTTGAATTTATCCTGTCAGCCGTGAAAAGCCACTGAAGCCACTTGACAATTTAGAAAGATCATGTTGTTAATAATGTCGAGAATGGATTAACGTAGGAAGAGCCAGGAGGCAGTTATGGACCTGTCGTAAGACATGAGGTAGAGATAAAATAACATTTTTAGGACCTTCGCAGTGGAGAGGGAAAGTCAGGGACAGAGTCCAAGGCTTCTGGCTTGTGTTATGTGGGATGCTTCACTAGAATGTCAGCTCCATGAAAGCAGGGATCTCGGCTTTATACACTGATGTGTCCCAATCTCTTAGAACAGTGCCTGGCACATAGTAAGTGCTCAATAAGTATTTGTTGAATGAGTGAGTGGACGAGAGTGATATTAGCCAAGGAAGGAAATAGAGAGGGATTAGCGAGTTTGAGGGTGAAGATAATGAGTTGATTCTAGGTGTGCTGAATTTAGAGTGACCTCTGGGACCTTCAAGTGAAAATGTCTCAGGTGAAAAATGGAAGTTTGGGCTTGATACTCAGGACAGAAAGCTGGGCTGGAGCAGAGTTTTGGAATCACTGGCCTAGAGAGATGGTTGAAATCATAGAAAGATGAAAGTCAACTTGGGAAAGTCTGTAGAACAGGAAGAGAATATGGTCAAGAATGGAAACTTGGATGAAGACTCACACCCGGGAAGGGATGGGTGGATATAGGAGGAAGAGCCCAGGGGATGGAGGAAGGATAAAGACCAGACGCAAAAGCAGGAGACAGTACAGGGTGTTGTTTTACAGACTCTGAGACGTAGCTTCAAGAGAGGAGTAGTCGTGCTAGCTGCCACAGAGGGTTAGGGTAGGAAGAGGTCACAGAGGGCTACCTGATCTGGTGGTTGGGTCGTCGTCAGCGAGCTTGTGAGCTATAGGGATAGATGTTGGCTCTTGGGGACCAACAGAAAGGATTTCTGACTGGTTTACACTTCCTTTTTCCAAATAATCAGCAAATTATTCTAAATTGTTTTAATTAAATGCAAAACCAAATAGGCACAGTCGTGCAATACGAGGGAGTGACTTCCAATTTATAATGTCCTTGACCAGCAATAATGTCACCAATTTAAACATCAGATTAAAAAATAGAAATTTTCAAGTTCTAATAATATTGTTAGCTTTCCCCCTTGGCTTCCATGTGATATTTTAGGCTATTCCTGTAACTATTAAGAGTGCTCTTATCTACACAATTTGGGAGCAAGTTGTCACCTCAGAGAACTTTAAATTGGGTGTGTGCTTGCCTCTGTGTCTATGAGAACTTCGTCTTTCTTAAATGTCATTTTCTGAACTTTAGATATGCAAACTTAGAGTGAAACTCCAAAATGCAGTGATTTCTTTTTACAGCCATGATTAGTCTAAATCATTTGGTCAGCTCAGACAGTTGTATTAAAATGTTTCAGAAAAAAATGATAGAAACCAGAACATGCTATCTAAAGTATACATCCTCTCCTAATGTTTTGGAAAGCCGATGGCACGTACTTCATACGCAAGGCCCTTGTCCTCAGGACTGTTCCGTATGAATAAGCAAGTACTGGTTATGCATTTTTACATAAACTCGGCCTCTCCTAGCTCAGCTTGCTCAGCCGAGGCCTGACCCTGAGGAAGGTTGCCCAGATTTGCAGCCTCGTGTAGCATTTGATTGATAGAGTGCAGTATTCCTGTTCATATAAATATTTTAAGTTGGAAAAAACCCTTTTGTTATTTTTCCCCCTGCCTAAGAAATACTTCTACGAACGCTTCCCATAACAGAGCCTTCAGTAACTCTGGTTTCAGTAACTCGGCCCCGGGTGACAAGGAAATAGCTTCTTGGCACTGTTGGTTTTCCACAACTGTTTTAAACATGGTGAGAGAAGATGCAGAGCCACACCGCTTTGAGGCAGACAGAAAAGATCCTCATTTCCTGTAAGCTGTTCATCCTTTCTCCTTGCCATTTCCAGATGTGGGAAAAATTAACAACTGCTTTAATATGGAAGCAAGTATACCCATTATACTATTAACCTCAGAGAGTCCAATTGCTTTGAAAGTTTCTAATTTCCACCCATTGTGTTATGGTGCAACCTGTAATTTGGATTTTTATCCAAGAATTGTTTCTTCTAGGAAGCCTTCTATGACTAATTCCAGGCCATATGTGTCTTCCTTCCAGTAGTGTGTGTATGTGCCCAGGTATGTGAGTACGTGTCCGTGTGTCCGTATGTGTGTGTGGCTTGCCTTTCCCCCCTTTATCCTTCTGTGTTATTTTCTTTTTGTTTGTTCAGATATTTGCCTCCCCCATCCCTCTCATTAATCTGCAAAATCCTCCAGAGCAAAGATTATATCTTCTTTTTCTTTTGTTTTCCAGTTCAAAGTATCTAGCCAGAGATTAGGCATCAAAGAAGCATTTAATCGGCACTCTTGGAGGAAGGGATGTTAGGACAGAAAACCAGATGCCAGGATCTGGGATGGTACCCCTTCCTCCTGACTAGTACCTTTTGCTCTGTGATTCTTATCCTATGCTGCTTCAAAGGGGATTCGTGAATCCTCTGGAATTGTAGCAAAGTGTTAGTGAGATTGTGCTTGTGTGTGTGTGTATGCCCACTTTTCTGGGGACAAAGTCTTTAGCTGTCATCAGATTCAAAGGGGTCCAAGATCCTCAAAGTCTTGAGGAATGAGCCCTCTCCCTCCCCTTAGTGCTGGCAACTGCACAGTGCAAGGACCCAGTGCTTTTCTAGAACCAGTAAAGGGTCTTCCAGACATGAGGAATTTTACCATTAAAAACCTGAGGGATGAGATGGAGTTGGGGAAGAAGTGTTCTAAGTTGGCCGGAGGCAAGTTTGGCTGCAAGTCCTAGTAAGCACGGATCCCCCCTCCATGGTTATCAACACGACGCAAACACCCAGTGTGTTTGGCATTCATCTTCTTCCTCTCCCCATCCCCAAGCTTTTACTTCTATTGGTTTTGTTTTGTTTTGTTTTTTTGCGGTACGCGGGCCTCTCACTGTTGTGGCCTCTCCCGTTGCGGAGCACAGGCTCCGGACGCGCAGGCTCAGCGGCCATGGCTCACGGGCCCAGCCGCTCCGCGGCATGTGGGATCTTCCCGGACCGGGACACGAACCCGTGTCCCCTGCATCGGCAGGCGGACTCTCAACCACTACGCCACCAGGGAAGCCCTTCTACTGGTTTTTGCATGCTGTATCACAGTTATGAATCCTGATAGCAATGATTTCCTTAATACATTCTGGACGGTGACTGCTGACGTGGAAGCAAACCCTTAGGAAGAAAAATTGGCAAAAGGGGAAAAGAAAGAGAAAGATATAAAAATATAAAGACAGACTATGAAACCGGCCCCCAAATATATATATATATATATATATATATATATATATATATATATATATATATATATATATATATATGACAATTGCGTAGAGAGCCTCCTTTGTCACTTAAAGGGAAAAGAGCTCGCTAACCTGGAAACAGAAAGATGAGTGATTTTTAAGTGCATGTTTCAAACAAATTATCTGAGTTCATTAGTACCAATATTCCTAATGAACACTTAGGACTGGTGTGAATCATGACTCTGCTGACTCCATTAGGGAACCGATGAGCGAACAGTTGAAGTGGGATCACAGAGAGAGACACTGAGAGATCTGTGATTTAGAAGGTGGGCAGCTCTCCTCTGAGAGGTTTGAGTGTCCTCTAACTTCACACAAACGGGGCCTCCCAAGCTCAGCTGCCCAGGCAGCCTCTGGTTAAGAGATGCAGAGTCGGGTCCTTCACGGAGGCTCGTAGGAAATTTGCACTGGTGGTTCGCTCATTGCCATGGCAACCACTCAAATGCAGAGGGGCACATACATTTGTTCATTTTTACAATTATTCTATTATTTATATTGAGGTATCTCTGAGAGGATGATATATTTCTGGGGAGGAGCCAGAAAAGCTATTCCTGAGACAAAAAAGACAATTAATCACAGGTGCCCCAAAGTGGAAATACATGTTTGCTAATCACTAGGGGCACCATCCCTTCCCACCTAGCCTACAGGGAAATCTTCAATACACAGTGGGATTTTCTGCTACTCACAAAAGAGGGAAATTGGCAGGTCTCACTTATCAAACCCCGTTTTCAGCAATCTGCAGACATTTCTTCTTCTTTGCCAGATCTGTTTCTTTTTTGATCTGGAGTTTTCTCACGGTGCATGGTTCATTATACTTAATTATCTAGAATATGTCACTACATCCAAAAGGAAGGTGGCTTTTTGAAAACTCACCTGAGAAAACTTCTTGTTTGACTCTGAAAACGTAATGCAAAATCTAGGCTTAAAATGTAATGAATTTTGTTTTTTGACAAATCTTGCAGAATAAATGAATAAATAAACAAGCAAACACATGAACAAGCAAATAAATAAATCCCCAAACCCTTTAATATTTCGTGTGGATAATTTGATATGCTTCTAATTTTTGCTGATTTGATTCCAAGGATTTAGAGTAAAAAGTATAGGAATGGGGGCAGTTCCTGCGGAGAAATAGAGAGTGAGAGAAAATTTCAATCAAGGGTGCAGAGATATGTGGTCAAAGATATTCCTCTTAGAGCATTATTATTACAAAATTATGTGATAGACATAGCTGCATATATAATAATTTAACACATATAAAATGTAGTGCATATGTAATACATATATACTAGAACTAACTTGAAAGTTCAAAAATGGGAAATTGGTTTAATTATAGTTTATGCAAACAATGGAATATCTGCAGTCATTAGCCAGTAAGAATGATGATGTAGGCAAATTTGTTGACATAGAATAATGCCTATGATGTATTGAGTGTTTAAAAACTAAGAAAGCAAGAACAAAGGGCAGATTAAAAAATGTGTATTTTATCATCAAATTTTGCTTTCAAAATCTTCTATGTCTACTTTGTATTTATAGAGAAAAAAATTAGAAGTAGCATCGTTGAAAGTTTAATAGTCATTATCTCTGGTGATGGGATTGTGTGTGATCTTTCTGTTTTTTCCTCTCTTCATAGAACATTAGCAGAATAGTGATAATTGCAGTTGTATTCTATGATTTATTAATTACCTATTATGTGTCAGAGGGAGTTGAGTAGGGATAGAACATGGCTCCATAAGTAGGTGAAACTTACAACCCTGATGTTTTTCACATCATGCCCCATTCAACAGAAGTGCAATTTGCCAGTGTTAAATATGCTCTTTTTTGTGTGTCACACTCCTACTAAGTCTTCTCTTGAGATTCTTCTGAATTCTACACACTTTAAGGATTTTAAAAAGATAGCAGATCATTTGATCTCATTTAAATCAAAGATTTTAGTTCCAATAAGCAAACTACAGATGAAATGAACATATGGGTGACAGAATGGATATAAATGCAATGTCTGAAATTGACAGGAATTAGTATCCAAATCGGAGGAACTCCTAAAACCAAAACCAGTAAAGGATATGAATAGGAAGTGAGTTATTTTATTCCAGAGATACCCACAAACAGGTCCATAAGGTAACCTGCAGAAAAATATTCCTAGAAGTAATATTATATTTTTTGGAAGTTGCAAGCAACCTAGATATTAATCAGTAGGGTTATAGATATTGTTTATGCAGTAAACAAAAGCTATGCACTAGATGTACAAACAGCAACATGAATAGATCCTAAAAACAGTGTTGAGTAAAAAAATAAGAAAAAAATGAGATCTTTAAGTCAACAGCTCTTGGTAAATTATAAATGCGAATATAAATAAAATAATACTATGAATTTCACAAGGATATAAGCATGTTTAAAGACATAAGGATATAAGCATGTTTAAAGACATAAATATATTAGAGTGGATGTCTTTGGGAAAGGGCAGTGGGAGAGAGAAGAGAATTGAAAAGAAAAATAAATGGAAAACAGCTTTTGTTTCCATTATTTTCTGAAACAGAAAGTGTATGTATGAGAATTTCTCAAATCTTAACCAATTCAAAGGCTGAAATGTTGGGTGAAATGATATTTTGGAGGGTAAAAAAGAGTTTCGTATGTGTAAAACCTGGAAATACTCTCACATCTGATATCCAGTTTATTAGTATAACCCTTTGTCTCTTCCTTCAGACTATATACAGAATCTGCCTACTTCTTTTCACCTCCACTTCTACCATCTTAGTATAATTCATTGTCTTCTTTTGCCATAACTAATGCAATTGTCTCCAAACAGGTTTCCTTGCCTCACCAGGCCCCTTACCCAGATGTCCCTGCACCTCACTGCCCCGCACCGCCCCCCCCCCCAGCAAAATCAAATCTCCAAACAGAAGCCAACGTGATGTTATAAGTGCCTCGTTCAGGTTATGCTACTGTTTAACCAAGAACCCAACAATGGTTTCCCATCTAACAGAATAACGTTTTGTTTTTTTGTTGTTGTTGTTTTTCAATTTTTTTTTTTTTTTTTTTTTGGCTGCGCCGGGTGTCATGCGGGACCTTAGCTCTCCGACCAGAGATTGAACCCGTGCCCCCTGCAGTGGAAGACCGGAGTCTTAACCACTGGACCGCCAGGGAAGTCCAATTTTTTTATACATAGGTCTACAAGGCTCTCCATGACCTAGAACTGCCCCCATCCCCAGCACACCTCTACGACTTCAAATCCCATGTCAGAACCTTTGTATTTGCCACTTCCTCAGCCCAGCCCGGAACCCTAATCCCTGCTCAAGGTCACCTCCTCAGAGAGGTCTTCCCTGATTGCCCTGTCTAAAATAGCAAAGCCACTTTTCTCCTTTCCATCTAACCTCTTTACCTGTTTAACTTTTTTTATGGCATTAATTATCACACAACAGAGCATTTGTCACCAGATGCACTTACCCCACTAGAAAGAGAGTGCCTTGAGGTTAGGGACATCCTTTGATGTCCGAGTCAGTTTTCAGTGCCCTCAATAAATACTACTTGAGAGAATCAATGAATGAAAGAATGAAGAAAATGAGGTGGAAGAGAGAGAGAGATAGAGACAGGCAGACAGAGAAAGAGAGAGAAGAGAGACATGCTCTCTGTTGGAGCCACCATGCTTGAAGTAAGAATGATTCTTTTGGACTAATCCTTCGCTTTCTCCTTCCCTTTCTGACTTCCTCCCTGGATTTCTTTCTTTCTTTCTTCTTTTAACATCTTTATTGGTGTATAATTGCTTTACAATGGTGTGTTAGTTTCTGCTGTATAACAAAGTGAGTCAGCTTTATATATACATATATCCCCATATCTCCTCCCTCTTGCATCTCCCCCTTACCCTCCCTATCCCACCCCTCTAGGTGGTCACAAAGCACTGAACTGATCTCTCTGTGCTATGAGGCTGCTTCCCACTAGCTATCTATTTTACATTTGGTAGTGTATATATGTCCATGCCACTCTCTCACTTTGTCCCAGCTTACCCTTCCCCCTCCCTGTGTCCTCAAGTCCATTCTCTACGTCTGTGTCTTTATTCCTGTCCTCGCCTAGGTTCTTCAGAACCATTTTTTTTTTTTAGATTCCGTATATATGTTTTTTTCTTTTCTCTTTCTGACTTGCTTCACTCTGTATGACAGACTCTAGGTCCATCCACCTCACTACAAATAACTCAATTTCGTTTCTTTTTATGGCTGAGTAATATTCCATTGTATATATGTGCCACATCTTCTTTATCCATTCATCTGTTGATGGACACTTAGGTTGCTTCCATGTCCTGGCTATTGTGAATAGAGCTGCAGTGGACATTGTGGTACATGACTTTTTGAATTATGGTTTTCTCAGGGCATATGCCCAGTAGTGGGATTGCTGGGTCGTATGGTAGTTCTATTTTTAGTTGTTTAAGGAACCTCCATACTATTCTCTATAGCGGCTGTAACAATTTACATTCCCACCAACAGTGCAACAGGGTTCCCTTTTCTCCACACCCTCTCCAGCAAGTATTCTTTGTAGATTTTTTGATGATGGCCTTTCTGACTGGTGTGAGGTGATACCTCATTGTACTTTTGATTTGCATTTCTCTAATTATTAGTGATGTTGAGCATCCTTTCATGTGTTTGTTGGCAATCTGTATGTCTTCTTTGGAGAAATGTCTATTTAGGTCTTCTGCCCATTTTTGGATTGGCTTGTTTGTTTTTTGATATTGAGCTGCATGAACTGCTTGTAAATTTTGGAGATTAATTCTTTGTCCGTTGCTTCATTTGTAAATATTTTCTCCCATTCTGAGGGTTGTCTTTTCGTCTTGTTTATGGTTTCCTTTGCTGTGCAAAAGCTTTGAAGTTTCATTAGGTCCCATTTGTTTATTTTTGTTTTTATTTCCATTTCTCTAGGAGGTGGGTCAAAAAGGATCTTGGTGTGATTTATGTCATAGAGTGTTCTGCCTATGTTTTCCTCTAAGAGTTTTATAGTGTCTGGCCTTACATTTAGGTCTTTAGTCCATTTTGAGTTTATTTTTGTGTATGGTGCTAGGGAGTGTTCTAATTTCATTCTTTTGCAGGTAGCTGTCCAGTTTTCCCAGCACCACTTATTGAAGAGGCTGTCTTTTCTCCATATATTCTTGCCTCATTATCAAAAGTAAGGTAACCATATATGCATGGGTTTATCTCTGGGCTTTCTATCCTGTTCCATTGATCTATATTTCTGTTTTTGTGCCAGTACCTTACTGTAGCTTTGTAGTATAGTCTGAGGTCAAGGAGTCTGATTCCTCCAGCTCTGTTCTTTTCCCTCAAGACTCCTTTGGCTATTCGGGGTCTTTTGTGTCTCCATACAAATTTTAAGATTCTTTGTTCTAGTTCTGTAAAAAATGCCATTGGTAATTTGATAGGGATTGCATTGAATCTGTAGATTGCTTTGGGTAGTAGAGTCATTTTCACAATGTTGATTCTTCCAATCCAAGAACATGGTATATCTCTCCATCTCTTTGTATCATCCTTAATTTCTTTCATCAGTGTCTTATAATTTTCTGCATACAGGTCTTTTGTCTCCTTAGGTAGGTTTATACCTAGGTATTTTATTCTCTTTGTTGCAGTGGTAAATGGGAGTGTTTCCTTAATTTCTCTTTATTGGCATATAGTTGCTTGTGGTAATCTCTCATGATCCTTTGTATTTCTGCAGTGTCAGCTATTGCTTCTCTTTTTTCATTTATAATTCTATAGATTTGAGTCTTCTCCCTTTTTCTCTTAATGAGTCTGCCTAATGGTTTATCAATTTTGTTTATCTTCTCAAAGAACCAGCTTTTAGTATTATTGATCTTTGTTATTGTTTCCTTCATTTCTTTTTCATTTATTTCTGATCTGATCTTTATGATTTCTTTCCTTCTGTTTGACTTTGGGGTTTTTTTGCTCTTCTTTCTCTAATTGCTTTAGGTGTAAAGTTAGGTTGTTTATTTGAGATGTTTCTTGTTTCTTGAGGTAGGTTTATATTGCTATAAACTTCCCTCTTAGAACTGCTTTTGCTTCATCCCATAGGTTTTGGGTCATCGTGTTTCATTGTCATTTGTCTCTAGGTATTTTTTGATTTCCTCTTTGATTTCTTCAGTGACCTCTTTAGGTACCTTCAGTGTACTGTTTAGCCTCCATGTGTTTGTATTTTTTACAGATTATTTTCCTGTGATTGATATCTAGTCTCATAACGTTGTGGTCAGAAAAGATGCTAGATACAATTTCAATTTTCTTAAATTTACCAAGGCTTGATTTGTGACCCAAGATATGATCTATCCTGGAGAATGTTCCACGAGCACTTGAGAAGAAAGTGTATTCTGTTGTATTTGGATGGAATGTCCTAAAAATATCAATTAAGTCCATCTTGTTTAATGTATCATGTAAAGCTTGTTTCCTTATTTATTTTCATTTTGGATGATCTGTCCGTTGGTGAAAGTGGGGTGTTAAAGTCCCCTACTGTGATTGTGCTACTGTTGATTTCCCCTTTTATGGCTGTTAGCATTTACCTTATGCTCTGAGGTGCTCCTATGTTGGGTGCATAAATATTTACAATTGTTATATCTTCTTGGTTTGATCCCTTGATCATTATGTAGTGTCCTTGTTTGTCTCTTGTAATAGTCTTTATTTTAAAGTCTATTTTGTCTGATATGAGAATTGCTACTCCAGCTTTCTTTTGATTTCCATTTGCATGGAAAATCTTTTTCCATCCCTTCACTTTCAGTCTGTATATGTCCCTAGGTCTGAAGTGGGTCTCTTGTACACAGCATATATACGGGTCTTGTTTTTTTATCCATTCAGCCAGTCTATGTCTCTTGGTTGGAGCATTTAATCCATTTACATTTAAGGTAATTATCCATATGTATGTTCCTATTACCATTTTCTTAATTGTTTTGGGTTTGTTATTGTAGGTCTTTTCCTTCCCATGTGTTTCCTGCCTAGAGAAGTTCCTTTAGCTTTTGCTGTAAAGCTGGTTTAGTGGTGCTGAATTCTCTTAGCTTTTACTTGTCTCTAAAGGTTTCCATTTCTCTGTTGAATCTGAATGACATTCTTCCTGGGTAGAGTAATCTTGGTTGTACGTTTTTTCCCTTTCATCACTTTAAATATGTCTGCCACACCCTTCTGGCTTGCAGAGTTTCTGATCTTTTTCTGAAAGATCAGCTTTTAACCTTATGGGGATTCCCTTGTATATTATTTGTTGTTTTTCCCTTGTTGCTTGTAATATTTTTTCTTTGTATTTAATTTTTGATAGTTTGATTAATATGTGTCTTGGCATGTTTCTCCTTGGACTTATCCTGTATGGGACTCTGCACTTCCTGGACTTGATTGACTATTTCCTTTCCCATATTAGGGAAGTTTTCAACTATAATCTCTTCAGATATTTTCTCAGTCCCTTCCTTTTTCTCTTCTTCTTCTGGGACCCCTATAATTCAAATGTTGGTGCATTTAATGTTGTCCCAGAGGTCTCTTAGACTGTCCTCAATTCTTTTCATTCTTTTTTCTTTATTCTGCTCTGTGGTAGTTATTTCCACTATTTTATTTTCCAGGTCACTTATCCGTTCTTCTGCCTCAATTATTCTGCTATTGATCCCATCTAGGGTATTTTTAATTTCATTTATTGTGTTGTTCATCATTGCTTGTTTCATCTTTAGTTCTTCTAGGTCCTTGTTAAATGTTTCTTGCATTTTGTCTATTCTATTTCCAAGATTTTGGATCATCTTTACTATCATTATTCTGAATTCTTTTTCAAGTAGACTGCCTATTTCCTCTTCATTTGTTAGGTGTGGTGGGTTTTTATCTTGCTCCTTCATCTGCTGTGTGTTTTTCTGTCTTCTCATTTTGCTTATCTTACTGTGTTTGGGGTCTCCTTTTTGCTGGCTGCAGGTTCATAATTCCCGTTGTTTTTGGTGTCTGCCCCCAGTGGCTAAGGTTGGTTCAGTTGGTTGTGTAGGCTTCCTGGTAGAGGGGGCTGGTGCCTGTGTTCTGGTGGATGAGGCTGGATCTTGTCTTTCTGGTGGGCAGGACCACGTCCGGTGCTTTGTTTTGGGGTGTCTGTGACCTTATTATGATTTTAGGCAGCCTCTCTGCTAATGGGTGGGGTTGTGTTCCTGTATTGCTAGTTGTTTGGCATGGGTGCCCAGCACTGTAACTTGCTGCTCGTTGACTGGAGCTGGGTCTTAACGTTGAGATGGAGATCTCTGGGCTTTTGCCGTTTGATATTACGTGGAGCCAGCAGGTCTCTGGTGGACCAATGTTCTGAACTCAGCTCTCCCACCTCAGAGGCACAGGCCTGACACCTGGCCGGAGCACCAAGACCCTGTCAGCCACATAGCTCAGAAGAAAAGGGAGAAAAAAAGAAGGAAAGAAAGAAGAAAAATAAATAAATAATTAAAATTAAAAAATTATTGAAAATCAAAAAATTAAAAAGTAATAGAGAAAAAGAAAGAACAAAAGAAGAGAACAACGAAACAAAAACACTAATCCACTCTTGATAATACATGCTAAAAACTATACTTTAAAAAAAAATGGACAGACAGAACTGTAGGACAAATGGTAAAAGAAAGGTATACAGACAAAATCACACAAAGACGCATATACATACACACTCACAAAAAGAGAAAAAGGAAAAAAATATATATATCTATATATAAAAAAAATAAGGAGGAAGAGAGTAACCAAATCAATAAACAAATCTACCAATGATAATGAACTCTAAATACTAAACTAAGGTAAACATAAAATCAGAAACAAATTTGATGCAGAAAGCAAACCTCAAGTCTACAGTTGCTCCCAAAGTCCACTCCCTCAGTTTTGGGATGATTCGTTGTCTATTCAGGTATTCCAGAGATGCAGGGTACATCAAGTTGATTGTGGAGGTTTAATCCACTGCTCCTGAGGCTGCTGGGAGAGATTTCCCTTTCTCTTCCTTGTTCGCACAGCTCCCGGGGTTCAGCTTTGGATTTGGCCCTGCCTCTGCATGTAGGTCGCCTGAGGGTGTCTTTTGGGAAGTCTGAGGTCTTCTGCCAACGTTTAGTAGGTGTTCTGTAGGAGTTTTTTCACATGTTGATGTATTTCTGTTGTATTTGTGGGGAGGAAGGTGATCTTCACATTTCACTCCTCCTCCATGTTTAAGGTCTCTCCCCTCCCTGGCTTTCTTTCAAGTGTGGGTATTGATCGAGAAGTGACTGCAACAGGGAGTGGAGGCTTATTGTGACTCTGTCCAGGAAGTAGCACCTACTGCCTATTTCTACCAACCCTGGGAAGAACTTGTACATTTGAGGAAGCTAAGTACCTTTTCAAACAGGTATAGACAGCTCTAAAGATAGACATTACATTTCTTTTCTATTTTAAAAGCACGTCTATTGCAGAACATTTAGAAAAGGCAGATAAGCAAAAAGTAAAAAATACAGATATCCAGTAACTTCAGTATCCTGAGATAACTTCTGGTAATATTTTTATTTATTCCTTTGCAATTTATTTTTCTCTACATTTTCACTCTGATATGCTCATACCTACCTTAAAAAAAAGAAAAAGTGGGATTAAAAAAAAGGAAACTTTATAAGAATGGCATTTCACCTCTCTGGTTTTCCTTCCAAAAGAACATAACCCTAGTCAAATCACAAACAAAATATCAGGCAAATCCCAACTGAGGGACATTCTACAAAGTATCTGACCATTAATCCTCGAAACTTTCAAGGTCATCAAAAAGAAGGAAAGTTTGAGAAACTGTGACAACCAAGAGGAGCCTGAGGAGACATGATGACAATGTTATGTGGGGTCCTGGGTGGGATCCTTGAACAGAAAAAGAACATTAGGAGGAAACTGAGGAAATCTGAATAAGACATGAATTAGTTAATAATAAGACATTTATATTATTTCATTAATTGTGATTGACATACCACAGAAGTGTAAGATATAAATAATAGAGGAAACTGTGAGTGTGTGTGCGTTGGGGGGATGGAGTGCATGGGAACCGTTGTACCATACTCACGATTTTTCTGTAAACCTAAAACTTCCAAAATTAAAAGTTTAGTTTTAAATTGGCATTCGACATACTATACCTGAAATATATTGTGCGCTGCATAAGGAAAAGAAAGATTGCTCTGGAAATGCGTCCTGTTTAGCAGAACTTTTCATCCCCATTCAGAATAAACCCTTGCTTTCCAACCACTGTTGAGTGAGGCAGGTAGATAGAGCTTTTTTCTGGGATAGGAACACATACCACCCACTCCCCGACCCTGAGTTGTGTAATTAGCTTTCTGTCAGGTATAGCCTGAGGATTTACATGTTTTGCCATGTTTAGGTTTCAGCTTAGAGCTCAGTCGTGTTATTTTAAGATCCTTGGCCTTTACAGGAAAAGGGAAACATGGAAAACACATCAATTTTTATAAAACTACATGTCTAACAAAAATAATTTACATGGAAGTGAGCAATCAGACGAGACTTGGAAGTCAGCAGTCCTGTTCAGAGAACTGTCTGCATGGAATTTCCTTGTTTTAAGAAAAGGTCTTTGTAAATCAACTATACTTCAATAAAAAAAAAAAAACTATCATTAAAAAAAAGAAAAGCTTTTTACGTAGTCTGTGAAAAGAAGGAGAGTTTCTCTATCAGTTTCTCCTCTGAAAAAGATAGAAGGGTGAAAAATTGGATCTATTTTGCAATCAATTCAAATAGGGACTTCCTGGGTGGTCCAGTGGTAAAGACTCTGCCCTTCCAATGCAGGGGGCAAGGGTTTGATCCCTGGTGAGGGAACTAAGATCCCACATGCCACACGGTGTGGCCAGGGAAAAAAAAAAGATATGATAAATAATGCATGTGTATTTATTCTATACATAAATGTGATAGAAAGATAAACTGATAGATATAGATATTTTAGAGAGCTCTAACACATTAATGTGATCAAACACATCTATATACATATTACATGTTAGATCATATTATGTGTTAGAGCTCTCTCTCTCTCACTCTCAAGTATAATACAAATACCTATAAAACAAACACCCCACACTCATCACACAGTTCGAGAGAGAATATTTCAGTATCTTTGAATTCTCCTCTGTAATCCTCGCTAATCACATCCCTCATCCTTTCCCTGGAGATAACCACTGTCCTGAATTTTATATTTCTTATTCTCTTGTTGTCTTTATAGTTATTACCAGACAAAAATGTACCTCTAAAGAATATCTTTTTAGTTTTGTGTATTTTTGAGTTTATATAAATGGAATTAGATGGAATGAATGAATACCTCTGTGACTTGTTTATTCACTCAACAGTATGGGCATTTTTAGTGTGTGTTTATTTGTTGTTTAAGTTTTCTGTAAAATATCTTTTTATAACTTATATCTGCTTTTCTATTTTTTTATACTTTTTTTTTTAAATTGGAGTGTAATTGCTTTACAATGTTGTGTTAGTTTCTGCTGTACAATGAAGTGAATCAGCTATATGTATACCTATATCCCCTCTCTCTTGGACCTCCCTTCCTGTCCCCCACCCCATCCTACCCATCTAGGTCATCACAGAGCACCGAGCCAAGCTTCCTGTGCTTTATAGCATGTTCCCACTAGCTACCTATTTTACGCATGGTAGTGTATATATGTCAATCCTAATCTCCCAGTTCGTCCCACCCTACCCTTCCCCCACCCACCATGTCCACATGTCCGTTCTCTATGTCTACATCTCTATTCCTGCCCTGCAAATATGTTCATCTGTACCATTTTTCTAGATTCCACATATATTATCTGCTTTTCTATTGAGTTATCATTTTCTTATGAAATTTTAGGAGCTTTAAAATATTGAAATTTACATTCTGGATACTAATCATTTGTTGGTTATATATATGGTAAGTATTTTGTCCTAGTTTTAGCTTATGTTTAAACTTTCTTTGTAGTCTTTTGAATAAAGAGCTTTTAATATTAATTTAATCAAATGACAATTTTATTTTTAGTAAGTGCTTTTTGTCTTGTTTAAGAAAGTCTTCCCTGCTTCAAAGGTCTTAAGATAGTCTCGCTTATTTTCTTTTTAAAGTTTAAAAAATTTTAGATTCACATTTAGGTGCTTGATCCAACTAGAATTCACTTTTGTGTAAGATGAGAGAAATAGTCCCATTTCATTTTTTGAAAATATTTCTCTGTTGTCTTCTGAGTCTCAATGCTGCCGTTGAGAAGTCAATTTTTTATCTACCTCTCCTTTCTATATAATACACCTTTTCTCTCTTAAAGGATCTTAAAGGATCTTTTCTTCGTTATTGTGATCTGAATTTTCACCAGCATGGATCTGGCTGGGTTTCTTTGCTTGTGATTTGGGCTTCCTGAATCTGTCATTCGTGTCTTTCATCAATTATAGAGAATTCTTGGCTAATATCTCTTTAATTTTACATCTTCCCCATTGTCTGTATTACTTCCCTCTGATATCTTATTCCATGTATTTTTAGCCTCCTGAGTCTACCTTCTAGGTATCTCAAACCATCATATAGTCAGTCCATGATATAGTGTCTCTACTGCATTCTTGGCAATGCCTTCAGATCTGTTTTCTGGTTCACTAATTCTCTTGTCAGTGGTTTCTAATATGATATATACTATGTCCACTAAATCTCTGATTTTATTTAGTATACTTTATTTATTTTTAGAAGTTCTATTTGGCTTTTATTCATACTTCCCTGCTCATTAAAAAAAATCTTTATAATATGAAAAACTTCAAACATACCAAAGGAAAGAGAATAGTATAGTAAATCCTGATTTATTCACTATCCAGCAACAACAATGAACAATTCATGGCTAATCTTCTTTCCCCTGTATCTCTGCCTACTTCCTCTCCCACTCCAGATAGCAGTGAAGCAAATCCCAGACATCACACCATTTTATCTGTAAGAGTTAAATATGTATCTCTAATAGACAAGGATTCTCCTTTTAAAACAAACAATACCATTCTCTTACCTTCCTAAAAACCCATTGTAATTCCTTAATATCAAATATTCCAAGTCTCTCAAAAAATATTTTCTGGTTCCTTGGTCATATTTTTTAACATCCCTTTAATTTCTTTGAATGTAATTAAATACATTTAATTTAAATTTTATATCTAGTTTATCCAATTCATGTGGTTCTGATATTATTTTATTTATTTATTTATTTTTTGCGGTACGTGGTCCTCTCACTGTTGTGGCCTCTCCCGTTGCGGAGCACAGGCTCCGGACGCACAGGCTCAGCGGCCATGGCTCACGGGCCCAGCCGCTCCCCGGCATGTGGGATCTTCCCGGACCGGGGCACGAACCCGTGTCCCCTGCATCGGCAGGCGGACTCTCAACCACTGCGCCACCAGGGAAGCCCTGATATTATTATTTATTGTTCCTGCTGCTCCTACTCATAGTGGTTTGTTTCCTCGTTGTGTCTGCAATTTTTTTTTTTTTTTTTTACTGTGAGCTTATGGTCATTGAAACGTTTGTGTAGAAATTTTTTGAGACTTTGATTAATACCCATTGGAATTAATAATTTCCTCAGAGATTTGTGATTGCTTCTTTAGGCACCTTGGGTCATTACTAACCTGTAATCATTTAAATTCAGTTCTCAGGCTGGGTTTTTCAGGCCACTCAAGTAAGATGAATTTTGACACTAAACCTATATGATGGTCACCTTGTGGTTAGTAATTCTCAGAGAAGCATTTATTTTCCTTTTTACCCAGAGTCAAAGCTGACAGAGGCAAGAGTTTCTACTGGGTTCTTGCTGTGATATTAAATTTCTTTTTCTAGTTTGTCTTCACTGGGGCTGTTGCGTTTTGTAGGACTGGCTCTATGTAAGGGTCTCAATTTGCCTTCCTAGCTTGTGTAAACCCCAGGCATTGTCTCCTGTCCCCAGCACATGCTTATATCCTGTTAAAAAATTCTTCACAACCATGTATTGGCAGATTTCCTGAAGACAAGATTTAACTTTAATGCCCAGTTACTGCTCTGGATTCATAACTTTTTACTATTTTATCCTATGAGTATTTCTTTCATTTTTTTTAAACTCAGCTAAGCATTTTAAATTATATTATGGATATTTCATCCAGAATTTTGAGTTCTGTACTGGGATTCCTCAGGATATCCAGTGTACTATCACATTCCCAGAAAGAGGATCCAAATTATGCCTTAAGCCTGGCCAGACTCTCCACCTGGAATTAGCCTCCTTCAGAGTGTCTCCCAAGTGTACCTGAGACCTTCCCATTCAGGGGGCTGTCTGATGGACTCCTAGGTTCAGATCTTTGACATCCCGCACTTTTCTGTTCTGGCTTCCTCATCTGACCATCACACCTCTACTGCTGATGACCCCCATGAGTTCCTTGCTCTGCTTTGGGAAGTTGTCCTTCACTGGACCACCACTGTCACTACCATTTTTGGTCTTTGTCTGAGACACTTTTCTTCCTGTCCTTATTTTATCCCTTGTCCTCAGTTTTCTAAAGCACAGAAGGTATGTGAGAGAGAGTATCATAACATAGAGATCTGCTTACAACTACCACCCGGTGCCAGACCCATCCTCAGGGCTTCTGGGTCACCTACCTCTCTTCATCTCTCAAGCCTGTTGCCATGTGACAATGGCTAGTTTACTTTCCAGTACCTGGGGTCCTATACTCATGGGTGAGGTTTGGAATCCAGGCTAAAATTTACAGTCCTGGAGAGTGGAATTTTCACTCTCCTCTTCCCAGGCCAGTCCCCATCTCCCCAGTCCCTATTTTCCTTTCCAGGAAGGACTGCCTTCCATAGTCCTTGGAAGGAGGAATTTTTTTTTTTCTTTCAGAAAAGTCCAGGGAAATAGGGCCTTACCTTATGACCTCCCACTTCCAAGACACCCCAATACTAGTCTGACATTAGTACACTGTCCAACATCTGGACATTTTAGTCTCTAAAACAGGACTTTATCAGTCCTTTTTAGTTTAGACTACATTGAGCCTAGTCCATTTCTTTTTCTGATGCCCTGTACACGATGACTTAGAAAAGAAACATATACAAACTTCTCTAAAGATACATAATACTAAAGAGGTACTGAGCAGTGTGAAGTCATATTTAGAAGAATAACTACTCTTTAAGGGACAAATTGTCTGCAGAGATGCAACTCTCTTTAAGACATCTTCCACATTTACCTGACTAAACAGAACACTACATTTTGAAATTCAGGTTACTTCCCTGTGTTGGGGCTTTTCCCGTGAACAATGAGTGGAATATGCCTTAGATTTGCATAATTAATAGTCCCCAAAGTGATGGTTGTTCCAGAAACAAACAAACAAATAAATGAACAAAAATAATAACCAGCCTCAAAAGTAAACTCAAGTCTTCACCTGGGACCTCCTTCCCCTATAAACACACTTATAAAGTAAAAGCTGCAACTTTTTAAGTTGTAGTTTTCCAACCACTGTACTCATATATTTTCTAATAAGAATCTTTGTTTCATCTAAGATACCCCCTTACATATCTTTCATGATATGCTACAAAGCAATGTCTTACTCTGAGTGGATTCTTATTAAATGTATGTTTATGCCACACATCAGTGTGAATAATTTCACTCATACTTCTTTTTTCCTACTATGCCATGGAATTGGGGGCTTTGATGGAAGCACCTGAGATCTTTAAATCCCTGCTCTGGCAAACATTGCATGACCTTGGCTAGCTTATTTTCTCTAAGCTTCCGTGTCCTTGTGAAAATATTGCTATATTAAAGAACTTAGCCAAATGTTTCAATGAATATTAATACTCTCCTCTCTTTCCTCTGCCATGGCTCAGCTTCAAGATGCTAGAGGCCACTCGGCTCTGGGGATGGCCAGGGGAAGCAGGGTCCCAGACCACTCATGCCCACACTTTTTTTTTAATGTTATTATTTTATTTAAAAAATTTTTATTGAAATATAGTTGATTTACAATGTTGTGTTAGTTTCAGTTGTACAGCAAAGTGATTCGGTTATATATATATATATATACATACATACATATATATGTGTATATATATAGGTTCCTTTTTAGACTCTTTTCCATTATAGATTATTGCAAGATATTGCGTATAGTTTCCTGTGCTATATAGTAGGTCCTTGTTGGTTATCTATTTCGTATATAGTAGTGTGTATATTTTAATCCCAAACTTCTAATTAATCCCTCCCCCTCCTTTCCCCTTTGGTAACCATAAGTTTGTTTCCTATGTCTGTGAGACTATTTCTGTTTTGTAAATAAGTTCATTTGTATCATTTTTTAAGATTCCACATATAAGCAACTTCATATGATATTTGTCTTTCTCTGTCAGGCTTACTTCACTTAGTATGATAATCTCTAACTAGGTCCATCCATGTTGCTGAAAATGGCATGCCCACACTTCTGAGTTCTATAGATCATTTGTCATTGTACTCTAACACTCCCAATTCAGAAATTCTACTTGGTGTTTCTTCTATACATTTGTGAGATGTTCATGAAAACAAGGAAAGGATCAGGGAGGGCTAAAGCCCTATAAATCAGTATTTTTCAAACCATTGGTTTTGACTCATTAGAGAATGCTGAAATTAATTTCATGGACAACCAACAGTTTGAAAAATTAAATAGTAAAATAGAAAGAAATGTTCATAATAAGAGGAAGTAATATTTAGTGAAAATTTATATAAAATGAGTCACATTGTGTGTCCAGTCTATTCCTTATAGTAGGTTGCAATCAAAAAAGTTTGAGAAACACTTCTTTAAATTGTTCTGATACAGTCAAAATTCCTTTTAAATTCTGCAAAAATAAAGTAACAGAGGTGAATATTCCCAGATAAACAATAATAGCATGTGCCATGTAGCAGTTTGATTGTGTCCCAGTTCTTCACTCCTCTGTGGCTACATTCTTTCCTGAGAAACTTGTTGTGTGTTCCCATTCTGACCCTGCACTCAGTCATGTGACTTGATTTGGCCAATAAGATATTAGCAAATGAAATGCAGGAAAAGAACTCATGAAATTGAGCTCTCACTTACTCTTACCCTTTGCTGTCACCATGAGAACATGCCCAGGCTAGTCTGTTGGAGGATGAAAATCACATGGAGAAGAGTGGAATTGCCCTAGTCTCCCAGCCAAGGCCATCCTGGACCTGCTGACAGCCAGCCAACCACCACACCTGGGAAGGAGCCCAGAGAAGACCAGAAGAACCACCCAGCCGAGCCCAGCCCAAATTGGCCAACATGCCTACTCATGAATTAAATAAATGTGTATTTTTATATGCAATGAGTTGTTTGTTATGGAACATTATTGTGGCAATAGATACTTGATATACCTCATTGGGCGATCTTAGTCAATAATAATATTCACAATAATAATAATCATTACAATAAAATATGCACCAATTTTTCAAAGACCATCTCATTAGGTAATTTCAAAAAATGCTTCTCATCTTCATATTTCACATTGCAGTGGGTGCCACAAATGGACTTTTACTTAGGAAAAGGCTTATTCAGTTGCTTTAATAGAAGACAAGATGGCAGAAGAAGTATTCCTGTCCAAAGCTATTCAACCAGGTTCTGTTACCAAGACAGCTGGATTCAGCCACTCAAGAATTCTCTTTATCAGGGCGACCAAAGGTTGCAGACCTCACCCATTTTCCAAAATAAAAACCCCAGTTCCTGCCCATTCTTCTGGATCTACCTCAATTTTCATAAAAGTTCCTGTGAGATGTTGGTTTGAATAATTAGAAATGACATTTTGCTTGCAAGCAAAACAGAGGCCCTTTCCTCAGGAAACCACAATGACATGAATATCCTCAGAGTGCATATTGTCCTCCAAATAACCTGATTTGTTTTCCCTAAATTTGCATTTTCATTTGATCATTAAAGGTGAGTTCGCCCAAGACGAAAAGACAACCCTCAGAATGCGAGAAAATATTTGCAAATGAAGCAACTGACAAAGGATTAATCTCCAAAATTTACAAGCAGCTCATGAAGCTCAATATCAAAAAAACAAACAACCCAATCCAAAAATGGGCAGAAGACCTAAATAGACATTTCTCCAAAGAAGATATACAGATTGCCAACAAACACATGAAAGGGTACTCAACATCACTAATCGTTAGAGAAATGCAAATCAAAACTACAGTGAGATATCATCTCACACGGGTCAGAATGGCCATCATCAAAAAATCTACAAACAATAAATGCTGGAGGGGGTGTGGAGAAAAGGGAACCTTCTTGCACTGTTGGTGGGAATGTAAATTGATACAACCACTATGGAGAACAGTATGGATGTTTCTTAAAAAACTACAAATAGAACTACCATATGACCCAGCAATCCCACTACTGGGCATATACCCCGAGAAAACCATAATTCAGAAAGAGTCATGTACCACAATGTTCACTGCAGGTCTATTTACAATAGCCAGGACATGGAAGCAACCTAAGTGTCCATCAACAGATGAATAGATAAAGAAGATGTGGCACATATATACAATGGAATATTACTCAGCCATAAAAAGAAACGAAATTGAGTTATTTGTAATGAGGTTGATGAACCTAGAGTCTGTCATACAGAGTGAAGTTAAGTCAGAAAGAGAAAAACAAATACCGTATGCTAACACATATATATGGAATCTAAGAAAAAAAATGTTCATGAAGAACCTAGGGGCAAGACAAGAATAAAGACACAGACCTACTAGAGAATGGACTTGAGGATATGGGGAGGGGGAAGGGTAAGCTGGGATGAAGTGAGAGAGTGGCATGGACATATATACACTACCAAATGTGAAATAGATAGCTAGTGGGAAGCAGCCACATAGCACAGGGAGATCAGCTCAGTGCTTTGTGACCACCTAGAGGGGTAGGAGGGAGGGAGACACAAGAGGGAAGAGATATGGGAACATATGTATATGTATAACTGATTCACTTTGTTATAAAGCAGAAACTAACACACCATTGTAAAGCAGTTATACTCCAATAAAGATGTTAAAAAAAAAAAAAAAGATGAGTTTGCCTTTGTAACAGGAGGCCTGTGATTCCCTTGACTAGTCTAGTTTGTCCTGTTGGCTATCACAGCAAGATCCTGGGGTCATTTGCTCATGGAACATTCAGTTTGCAGGGACTACCAGTCGTCTAACAAAAGATGCCCCTAAGAATGAGTGCTCAGCCCAGCCATCAGTGAGAGCATAAGGAGTGGCAAAGTGGCAGTGAGATTGGAGTGGGGGAGTATTGAGGTTCTTTTACAGACCCCATATCAATAGGTTAAGAAAATATCAATTGCCCATGCTAAAGAATTGGGTGTATGTATATTGACGGGGAGAGAATGGAACACAGGGCAAAATCCTTCAAAGCCATCCCCTGGCACCAGCAAACTTTCATCAGTTAGACAGACCTGATAATTTTGGATTTAAAAACCCCAAATACCCTGTGTCCTATTGATAATGGGGCTAGTAAGAAGTGACTTCACACATATCTCAAATATAAGTGTCTAGCAATGGCTTATGATCTTGAAAGAAGGCAAATTTATCTGGGCATCTTTGATGTGCTGGGCTGCATGCAGGGTGCTGGTAAGCTACAGACAAATGAGACCCAATCCCTGCCATCAAAGAGGACCTACTCTGCAATTGCTTGATGTGTTCATCTCTGTGACCCCAGGGAAGGGGTCAATATTTTAGCTCTTTGAGGACTTAATTTCAATAGCACACTGAGGTTTTACTCATCCCTTACAAAATTTTCTCTGATTCTCTGACAGCTCGGTTATCATTTGTGTCTTCTGACGCTTTACTTTTGAGTTATTTTGGAGTTTGCATTCGGTACAGATAGGTATCCAATACAAAATCTTCATTAAATGAATGTAGAAACAGTCATTTTTTTAAATGTCTCAAAATGAGTGGTCAGTTGGTTTGGCAGAATTCACAGGAAAGAACTGCATGTTTTGGTATGCGCACACACCAAAATGCTTACCAAAATCTCATCTAATATATATTTTTAAGAACATAAATACTTTTCCAGCTAAGGATCTTAGGTTGACTTGAATCAAATTCGACTTACATTTCTTGCAGTGCTTAAAGCTTGGTTTGAAACTTAAATACTTGGGTTCAAAATATTTCAGCTTTTAAGTAAAATCCTTTGGATTCCATCAAAATGGTAGATTAAGTATGCTTACTCCAATCCCCTGCCTCACAAAGTGGGCCTGCAAATCTATTTTAGTGAATGTTTTACATAAGCCCTTTCTTGAGAAATAGTTAATAAGTAAATTTAAGATAATCTGTTTTAGTTAGAAAAACAAAACATTTCTGAGTGCATTGAAAGTAAGATTTGTTTTATTAAGGGTATTTTTCATTACCCTTGGAATCATGTAAATTATACAGACATGAAATTGTTTAAAACAATAATTTTGCCCTACTGGTGCACTTAAGTGTTTCTTTTTTCTTTCATATGTTACTTATCACATGTCTTTATGTGTTAAGAATTTATTATTTTTATGAAATAAGAATCTTTATAAGAGAGCCCATTTTTACATTATCACCAATATTTGTAATAACAGAATGATACACACATACATCATTTACAGTTTTGTTTAGGGTTAGATTCTTTTTACTCTAAGTGACTGTAATACCTAAAAGAGCTCATAAAGGCTTTTAAAATTAATCTGTATCAATATCCCCTGACTATAGATATAATTCATCATCAGCTATTCTAAGACTGTCTTCTACTTTCAGGAAGACCAATGGGTTGGGTGATCATGTAGCATAATTTAGTTATAGTATTGTAGAGCTGGAAAGAACTCAACATAATCTAAGTCCATTTTACACAGGCAGTGATTTGGCTTATAAAGTTTAAGTGATATGTTTGCCCTTCTAACCTTACATACAAAGATGATTTCAGAATTGCTGAGCCTGGAGATGGCAGTTGGGGTAAATTATACATAATTATCCCCAGTGAGTCTTTTACCAACCACCTATCCTCTTCCCAGAATGCAGGACAAGAGCAAAATACCAGGCTGCCTGCAGGAGTTACGGATGGGTAGTAGGGTTGATGTGAAACTATGGTGTGTTCTCCATCACTCATAGAACACACCCGATGCTGACCGCTTACACCAGAAACCAAAGCAACAGGAAGGAGATGTCCAGGGGGAATAATAAATGACTCCACAGGGGATGACGTGCTGATTTTATTCTTGCAAATATTGACTTAGTTGTATGGCCTGAAAGTTTGTGTCCCCTCAAAATTCATATGTTGAATCCTAGCCTCCAAAGTGATGATATTTGGAGGTGGGAACTTTGGTGGTTAGGTCTTGAGGGTAGAGCCCTCATGAATGGGATTAGTGCTCCTATAAAAGAGACCTCAAAGAGCTCCCTCCCACCTTCCATCCTGTGAGGACGGAAGGGAGAAGAGGGAGAAGAAGGCCTCTGTCTATGAACTAGAGGCCAGACACCAGACACTGAATCTGCTGGCACCTAGATTTTGAACTTTCCAGGCTCTAGAACAGTGAGAAATCAATGTCTGTTGTTCAAGCCATCCAGGCCATGGTATATTTTGACAGCATCCCAAACAGACTAAGGTACTTATGAATCAAACTTTTTGCTAGAACTGACAGATGATAGTTTCTCAGAGTCAGAGGGTTTCACAGCCATCTGTCACCCAAGATCAGATGTATAGAATGACCCAGGCATGTCTAAGGCTTGTGGGTCCCGTTGCTGAGACAATGAAGCATGGACTTGATAAGGTTCCTGACTCATGATCATTTATGATGACATGGCAAAAGTTGCCTTCAAAGAGGTTGGCAACTATCAAAATTTCCTTGAAGAGGAAATTCCCTATTGAAAATGACCAGTGTTCAGGCGACTAGTTGAATCTGTTTCTTGGGTTTGAGGAGACAGTGAAGAATAGCAGAAAGAACCCGGGCTTTACAGGGAAACAAACCTGGATTTGAACCTTAACTCTACTGCATGGTCGCTGTGTGGCTCATCTGTAAAATGGGGGTAATAAGACTGCTCTTGCGACGTGGTTTTAAGAATTAGATGCTGGTGTATACAAGATCCGTAATAAGTGCTCAATGAGTGGTAGTTATAAATTTTCCTCCATCCACGTGTAAGAGGACAATAATGGCATAATGATCTCTATTCCTTGTTAGATGCCAGGCAAAAACTTTATAAACTCTCTTTTGAATCTTCATAACAATCCTTAGACCCAGGTAGTATTGATATTTTTCATAAATAAGAAACTTAGATTCAATGAGGTTAAGTAGCATACCAAAGTCACTTGGAAAGTAAGCTGCAGAGACAGGGTTCAAACCCAGATATGTTCCACTTATCACCACTATTCTACACTCTCTCCTCACATCCTTTGGAATCGGGATGCTGATTCTACTCTATGGATGGTCCTTCTCTGCATGTCTTTTTAGGCTGAAAGAGAAGCCATGATTGACTAATAACGATTTTAAAAAATCTCAGAACTAATCCTTTGAAATGCATGTGAGGGGGAAGAGCTCCATATTTCTGCAGTTCTAGTGGAGACCCTCAGAAACCAAGGTGAAACTAGAAAGCAGTGAGACAGATGTTTGACTTTTAGCTTAAACAGTGGAATTTTTAGTGCTCTGTGTTTGTTTTAGAGCATACTTTATAGCAGTTGCTGTTGAAATGATGGGAAGATAGAAATCTCTTTTAGCATTTGGAACTTTCTTTTTTCATTTTCTTTGAGTGACAGTGTTATGACTGGCTTCAGAAATGAAGTTTTTAAGACATTCATGCTAACTTCCGACGTTAGCAGATTTCCTCTAGCTCTGCTGTAGTAAAACTCGGGTAAACAATTTTATTCCATGCCTTCCATTAACAAGGTCAAAAGATTAAAACATACAAGGCTGTGTTCCTTTCAGTCTAACAAAGCATCTAGCTGGGATTACACTTACCGTCTTGGGGTTTTCTTGCTTCTTAAAGACTGTTCTGATTTCCTTGGTTGAAGCTGTCTAGTGACTCTGTTACCTGGACTTGTAGTTGGAGACAGTGGTTGAAGGGGACCCTGAAGTCTCTTTCTTCTGTGCTGGGGTCCTGCAGGTCCTAGCATGCTAAAGCTTGGGAAATGGACTTATAGCCTGATTTGTAGACTAGAATGCCAATTGTAGAATTACAAAACCGAATTTGTTACTTTGCTGATTTGTCCTTTTGTCAGTGTTACTATATCTGGAAAGACAAATAACCATCAGTTACTCCATCAGCAAATAGTTTAGGAATGTTTAAAGAGTACCTACCATGTTATGGATACCATGGCGGTTACAAGGAAGTGTAATATACTGGAATGAGCACGAGATCCTGGAGAAGAAAGCTCAAGTTTGATGATGATGATGATAATGACAATGACAATGATGATAGCGGTGGTAACTATCAATTACTGAGCATCTTTCATGTATCAGGATCAAGAGTCTGCCTGTTTCTAAAACTCCTACTCTTTCTAACATGTCCACTTCCCTGTAACTGCCACAGGGCTATAGCATGGTAAATATTCTGTAGGTAGCTCGCAGAATAATGTCCCATGGTTAGGAAGTAACAGGGTCAGGGACAGTAGTGATATGACATCAGAAGTATAAATTAAGTCCCTTCACCCCTCTAAACCTTATTTTCCTAGGAATGATTATACCTATGAGGCATCAAAAGGTAGTTGTAAGAGGCTTATACAAAGTACCAGGTGCGTGGAAGATGTTTCATAATTGGTAGTAATTATTAATATTATTACTATTATTAGACATAGCCTTGCCCTCTAAGAAGTCTCCGTGACGTGGAAGGGAGTTTTAAGAGGAATATGGTCAACAGTGGTAAGTGCCAGAGAGAGGCCAAAACTTCAGGATAGTAAGAACGGGTAATAATGTTTTGTTACCGTGGAGTTACTGGAAAAGGAGCTCAGGTAGGTCATGAGGCTGGGCCAACTGGAAATTCATACACCTCTTTCCTGCATACAGTGCCCTAGTCAAGGTCATGTGATATTCTGTTTTTCACTAGCTCCACACTGGGACTGCACTAATACTGATTCCCCGTGCCTCATCTCCCTGGTCCTTGAGTGGCTACGTTTATGTCCCTATGGCAGACTCAGATCCATCATTCCGTTCATCCCATTCTTCTGAAGCTGACCTCTACGCCATAGCTCCCCTTCTGCCCAGGAGAGGCTGATTATGTTCCCAGGGAAGCTGTCCGCAGCCTTAACCTCGGGGTTTGTAAGTGAATAGAAGACACTAAAAAGTTATAGTCTACTGAAGGCTGCACCAGGAGACTGAAAGGATGGGAACCTTCTCCTTCCTCTGTGACTTGCTGAACTGTAGTTGTCATTAACTTTGTTTTCTAGCTCGTTAACTGCGGATGGAGAAGCGATAAAATGCTGCTCCATTTTGCAGAGACAATTGTGCCAGCAAATTTCAGTGCTTGCTTTGGTCTTCGTTTAGGACAAATTTAAATTTATGTAAACAAAATCTTCCTTCTCCTGAATATTTCAGCTTTTCCTTTTTTCCCCTTGATTGCTCTAAGTCTGAATGAGAGCAGCAGTGCACCTCAGATGCCCTTTTATCGAGGCATCTCAAAGAACTTTGCTGAAAAGCATCTCAGAGGTGATTTTTAACTAATTAATTAACTATTGAGTGGGCCAAAAGATTAGTTCGTTTTTTTCCGTAAGATGGCTCTAGTAGCACTTAGTTGTGTTTAGCTTCATTCAAAACAATTTTGTTAGATTGTATGTGACAGCTGTCACATCAGCGTGCATTTAAAAAAAGACATCAACATTGGTGAATTTTTGTGTAGCCATTTTAATATTGAAGATGGAAGAAAATAAGCAACACTTTAGGCCTATTATACTTTACTATTTCAAGAAAGGTAAAAACACAACTGAAACGCGCAAAAAAGATTTGTGCAGTGTATGGAGAAAACTGTTGTGACTGATCGAATGTGTCAAAAGTGGTTTGCGAAGTTTCGTGCTGGAGATTTCTCGCTGTGTGATGCTCCATGGTCGGGTAGACCAGTTGAAGTCGATAGCGATCAAATCAAGACATTAATTGAGAACAATCAACGTTATACCACGCGGGAGATAGCCGACATACTCAAAATATCCAAATCAAACATTGAAAACCGTTTGCTTCGGCCTGGTATGTTAATCGCTTTGAAGTTTGGGTTCCACATAAGTTAAGCGAAAAAAGCCTTCTTGACCGTATTTCCACATGTGATCCTCTACTTAAAGGTAATGAAAATATTCCGTTTTTAAAACAAATTGTGATGGGTGATGAAAAGTGGGTACTGTACAATAATGTGGAACGGAAGAGATCGTGGGGCAAGTGAAATGAACCACCACCAACCACACCAAAGGCCAGTCTTCATCCAAAGAAGGTGATGTTGTGTATACGGTGGGATTGGAAGGGAGTCCTCTATTATGAGCTCCTTCTGGAAAACCAAACGATTAATTCCAACAAGTACTGCTCCCAATTAGACCAACTGAAAGCAGCACTCGACGAAAAGCGTCCAGAATTAGTCAAGAGAAAACTCATAATCTTCCATCAGGATAATGCAAGACTGCATGTTTCTTTGATGACCAGGCAGAAACTGTTACAGCTCGGCTGGGAAGTTCTGATTCATCCACCATATTCACCAGACCTTGCACCTTCGGATTTCCATTTATTTAGGTCTTTACAAAATTCTCTTAATGGAAAAAATTTCAATTCCCTGGAAGACTGTAAAAGGCACCTAGAGCAGTTCTTGGCTCAAAAAGATAAAAAGTTTTGGGAAGATGGAATTATGAAGTTGCCGGAAAAATGGCAGAAGGTAGTGGAACAAAAGGGTGAATCCATTGTTCAATAAAGTTCTTGGTAAAAATGAAAAATGTGTCTTTTTTTAAAAAAACGTAAAAAACAAAGGTACTTTTTGGCCAACCCAGTAATTAATTATCTTACAGAATTTTAAAAATAGGTAATACATATTTATGGTAAAGTTTTCAAACAGAACAAAAGGGTAAACAGTGAAAAGTATGTCTCGTTTCCTGATCCCCCCCCCCTTTTTTTTACAGCATGTTAGTGGCAGGATACAATCCAATCTGAACACAGATGAAATCTGAAGTTTTGTATTATAAAAAATGAATGTTTCTACCTTATCAATGTTGTAAACTTGCAAACTGTGAAATAATGAATTTACCGACAGAGAACGACACCTGTAACTAAATATGCTATGATCAATGACCACAAGAGCAAAAGCCATAGAGAAGGAGAGCAGAGAGAAATAAAGGGAGAGCGCATTAAAGGTGGGTGAAGCGCAAGGCCCAGACTCTGACAGGGCTCCTTGAGAGCCTCCTTTGACCTCCTTTGTCATTTCCAAGTTACCATGTGACCAGCTCATGGAAGTGTGGTACATATATACAATGGAATATTACTCAGCCATAAAAAGGAACGAAATTGGGTCATTTGTAGAGATGTGGATGGACCTAGAGTCTGTAATACAGAATGAAGTAATCCAGAGAGAAAAACAAGTATTGTATATTAACACGTGTATGTGGAATCTTGAAAAATGGTACAGATGAACCCATTTGCAGGGCAGGGATAGAGATGTAGATGTAGAGAACGGACATGTGGACATGGCAGGGAAGGGGAAGATGGGACGAATTGGGAGATTAGGTTTGACATAAATACACTGCCATGTGTAAAATAGCTAGCTAGTGGGAACCTGCTGTATAGCACAGGGAGCTCAGCTCCGTGCTCTGTGATGACCTAGATGGGTGGGATGGGGGTGGGTGGGAGGGAAGTCCAAGAGGGAGGAGATATAGGTATACATATAGCTGATTCACTTCATTGTACAGCAGAAACTAACACAACATTGTAAAGCAATTTTACTCCAAAAAAAAAAAGAACTCATTAGGGAACTTCAGGGTGAAATGTAACATGGATGCCAGACTCTTCCTCCAATGAACACTTCACAAAAACTACCGCCTTTGTCCACCCCATCAGAATAATTCCTAAGGGCAGCCAAGGTCCTCTGCCCTAGCTCTACAAAATAACTTCAAAAATTGTTTAGAGGAAAATATAAAATCTACATGATCATCTCAAATTTCAAGAAAAGTTTCACATTTCATCCTGGCCATCCTGACATTCTTATTACTTCCCAGCACGAAACTAAAAACAGAAGAATTTGCTTATGATACTTACCCTTAGGTGTTTCTTCCAAATGTCTGTTCCCATTAAAAAAAACCAAAATCAAACAAAATGAAAACTCTAGAAGTCCAAGGAAACCTCAAGAGTATTTCTATGCCCCCCAGGCTGCTCTAAATTTCCTCATAAGCCTGATTTCCTTGGGTCTACTGGGTTTGGCCCAGAGAAAATACAAACCAATTTCTTCTCATGGCTTTTGTTTTTCATTCACTGCCTAAGAGTATTATGACCAAGATGGTCATTGGAAGTTCAGTTGAGCATCTGAACAAAAGATTTCAAAAGTTAAAATATTTCACACATGGATCATAAATGATAGATTCTACCTCCACCCCACTTCCACTCCCTTTATCCTCCTTATATTCTCCAGGCTTTGAAGCGTTTCTCCAATAGAACTAATAAACCAATATGTTGTGAACAGATTTAATCTCGGGACAACCAGAACCAGGATTTCATCATTATGAATTAACTAAATAATAATATAATTAACCATGTCTATTCCAGTGATTATTCTACAGTAGTAAATAAACAATGCAGTATGTATTTGTCAGATCAGTTAGTCTCTCCAATTCTCTGCTCTCTTCTCCATAACTTTTTTTCCTACTTAATTTCTAAATTTACTTAAAATTATGTACCACAGCAAGTGACTCATCATGGAGAATCTGCCTTTCCAGCAATATGTAGTTCCTGGCATATAAATTTCATTTAAGGATTGATTCTAAGTTCCTTGAGGCCAAGCTCTGTGTCTTACATTATGTTACATCTGCCGTCCCTAATGTGCTATGAGTTAAAGACAACTGAGTGAGTTAGTACGTTGAGGAATAGAGGGAACCAGGGGTGGACGAGCGGGTGGATGAGAAGGATGCTATGAAATTTGAATTTGGCATGTGAAATAAAAGGCTCAAAATTTAGGAAGGTCAGGGGCTTCCCTGGTGGCGCAGTGGTTGAGAGTCCGCCTGCCGATGCAGGGCACACGGGTTCGTGCCCCGGTCCGAGAAGATCCCACATGCCGCAGAACGGCTGGGCCCGTGAGCCATGGCCGCTGAGCCTGCGCGTCCGGAGCCTGTGCTCCGCAACGGGAGAGGCCACAACAGTGAGAGGCCCGCGTACCGCAAAAAAAAAAAAAAAGTTTGGGAAGGTCAAAGGAGTATTATGGACCTCAAAGATAACCATAAAAAGTTAAAGCAGCAGCTGAGAGATAATACATGCAGATTTCTTAGAAAAGTGGAGACCATAACAAACCAGTAGAAGTTTCCAACACTTTTTTAAGTTAGAGGACTAAAACTGTGTATTGCTTCTTTCCAAAATTTTCAGTTGTGAAAATTAGTCTACCTTCCAAACATGCTTGGAATACATGAGTTGCCCATCTGCCTTCTTTGCTATTTATTGAGAAAGACTATGCTGAGTCATCGGAAAAGTAATTCTCTCTTGATTTTTCAAGAAAATCCCAGATGTGACCTGCACGTTGATAACAGAGAATTTAGTTTGCTGGCAAGAACCGAATTGGATTTTGGTTGTATTTTTTTAAGTAGGGTTGCTATACTTTCTTCTTTTTTCAAGGACAAATTCAAAAATCTTCATTCCCCCTGTCCATGACTATTACTCTGATGGGAAACTCCACTAGAATAGAAATATATTTTAGATGGCAAAAAATCCAACTGACAAATATTTCTTAAAAATCCACCTGTGAGATCAAAGCACCAAATTCGACTCTAAGAACGGATTCCTGGAAATGTAGGATTAATCCCCTAATCGCTCAATCAATAATAGTACCTGAGAGAGTCTGAGTGATTATGCACATCAGCTGCTGGAAATTAAGTTACTTTGTTTAAAATGACCAGTTCTGTAGTGGAATTTATCACTTGAACCCTGGCATTATTTAAACACCAGACAGCATGATCCAATGCCACAAACTCTCAATCATGTACTACCCTGTATCTATTAGTGTTGCTGGGAAGATGCTTTGCCCTGAAGTAATGCTAATAAATTTCAGTTGGTTAATACAAATGATGGGCCTTATTGTTAAAGTAATTTGAGAGTGAGAAAAGGAAATTATTATGAAATATATGTTGCCACATAAATTTGCATTTGGACCAAGCAGTGGGCTCTGGGTGGGAGTTGAGGACACTATTAATAGGTTCTTTTTAACTTGAGTACAATTTGTAAAGCAAAAATTTTGCCCAGGAGATAAACTTCTGAAATAACTCCCAAAGTAAATATAAAATGACCACCACAGGAACAAGAATGTGATGATATTGAAACTTTTCTTTTGAAATACTTGATAGAATTCAAAGAAAATAACTGCATCTCAGGGATTTTAGAAAAAACATGCATATTAAGAAAAACTGGAAGGGAAATAGTCATGTTGGGCTGGTAGTGTTATGCATGTGTTTTGTTCTCTTTTATTCTCCCCAATTTTATAAATTGTTGTAATAAAGAGAAAATGGCTCAATTGTTCTCTTAGTTCCAGGGTTTGATTGATGGAGTCAGAGTGCTCGGGGCATCTGTTTGTTCTCTGTAATGGTCTACTGTTTGCAGAAGCTGTTGTGGGGTTTTTATTAAGACCTGGAGGAAAAGAAGAAGGGATATGTGTGTGTGTGTGTGTGTGTGTGTGTGTGTGTGTGTGTGTGTGTGTGTGTACAGTTCTTTCTTATAAAGCTGTCCTTTTTGCTGCGTGAAGGAGTATTTTTGGGCTTCCCTGGTGGTGCAGTGGTTAAGAATCCGCCTGCCAATGCAAGGGACACGGTCTTAGCCCTGGTCCGGGAAGATCCCACATGCCACGGAGCAACTAAGCCCGTGCACCACAAGTACTGAGCCTGCGCTCTAGAGCCCGCGAGCCACAACTACTGAGCCCACGTGCCACAACTACTGAAGCCCACGCACCTAGAGCCCTTGCTGCGCAACAAGAGAAGCCACCACAATAAGAAGCCCGTGCATCGCAACGAAGAGCAGCCCCTGCTCGACACAACTAGAGAAAGCCCGCGCAGCAACAGAGACCCAACACAGCCAAAGATAAATAAATTTATTTATTTATTTATTTTAAAAAGAGTATTTTATTTGTACACATTCTTTCTCCTTCGATGCCTGTTCTCTAGGACAACTTGATGAAAAAATCTCCAGTCAATGAAAGATCCCCTGGTTACAAGTAATTATGTTTTCCTGTACTACATTATTGTCTCTACATTTGTAAAACCAATATTATATTCTGTAGAAAAACACATGATTGTTACACCCTTAAGCAAACTTTCTTCATTAAGACAACTTTAAACTTAGTAGGTTTAGATAATTTTCAAGTCACTTGCAAAATACAATAATAATATAGCACTTAGCGTTTGTAAAATCAGTGCTTTACAGTCATTCTAAGATAATAAATTATGGCCTTATATTTTAAAATAACATTGAGAGAGAAGATAATATTAAACAGTGGATGAAGAGGGGAAATATGTATTCAAGACTTTGCTACTCTTAGTCTCCTAGCAGGTTTTCGACTCAGTTTCCCCATCTGTGCAATGGTCAAAATGTTTCTTCTCTGACTCAGACAACTGATGTAATAATGCTCTACAAGGATTGGCTGCTTTCCCAGTTTTGTGCAGGTATTTTTCTTATTTTTTTCTTCTGAACTCTCTGCAAACCACAAGGAAGAATTTTTCATTCTCTCCAAGAACAGGTCCTGCTCTTCTTAACTCATTCTACCATGTATTCTAGCTTAGAGAACAAAAGGTTTCATCCTCCCTTGTCCTCGGATTCACAGACATGGACCTACATGCAATCAGAGAGCCCTTAAGCTGCTGAGAGAATTCTTTTCAGTGAATCATGATGCTCACTAAAGCCAGAGGAACCAACCAAAGCCACTGTCTCGGGCACTCAGTCTTTCCACACGAGAGCTCCTTGCTGGCACTAGGCTGAATTGCTCTCTCGCAATAATATTCCGTGCACCAAAATGTCTCTGGAGAACCTTTAGCTTATTGTCATCTGTGGAAAATAGGAAGCCTGCACAGAGCTTTCTAAATTCCTGATTCATTTGGCAGGATCTTGAAACAAGTCATAGCCGAGGGCAGTAATAGTGGAAAATGAACCCCAGGCTAACTTATGAAATATGTGAGCTTGCAGTCGCCTTGACATCCAGTTTCTTTATGGTCTATCTTTTTGATTCTCCAATATTTTCTTTTAAGCATTTTGATGTGATTTTGCAGTTGTTGTTCACAATAAAATGTAGGGATTTCAGGGTATCGACTTCCTTTCCTTCAAGGATATGGCAACAGAAACCCAGGGACTTCTTTGTTCTAGCCGTAGGACAGAGGAAAAATTCTGCTGGTCTCTGAAATATCAGGTGAGGAATTAGAAGGCAGGCTGTGGGAGGTGGGAGGCTTGGGCACTGGATGAGAAGAAGGGAACACTGTCCAAAGGGGCCATGCAGCCTGGGAGGGGTTCCTTCAGGAGGAGCTTGTAAACAGGATCTAGAGAAGAATTGTCTATATTTAAAGACAAAGTGGAACTAGGAGAGGTAAAACAGTGCTTGAAGATTTGGTTGAGGGCTGGGACTGAGTTTTTTAAGCTTGGGGCAGTATTAAATTGTTAATGACCTCATAGGTCATTAGGTGCTAGAGAGGCCAACACGCCATAATTTCTCCATTAAAAGTGGGCAAACCAGATCCATTTCTGCCAACATGAAACATATGGGGGAGCAGATATTAATCTTGTAATTATCCAGATCGATAATAATTATAAAATAAGAAAAGTACCCAACAAACACATGAAAGAATGCTCAACATCATTAATCATTAGAGAAATGCAAATCAAAACTACAATGAGATATCATCTCACACCAGTCAGAATGGCCATCATCAAAAAATCTAGAAACAATAAATGCTGGAGAGGGTGTGGAGAAAAGGGAACACTCTTGCACTGCTGGTGGGAATGTGAATTGGTTCAGCCACTATGGAGAAGAGTATGGAGGTTCCTTAAAAAACTACAAATAGAACTACCATACGACCCAGCAATCCCGCTACTGGGCATATACCCTGAGAAAACCATAATTCAAAAAGAGTCATGTACCAAAATGTTCATTGCAGCTCTATTTACAATAGCCCAGAGATGGAAACAACCTAAGTGCCCATCATCGGATGAATGGATAAAGAAGATGTGGCACATATATACAATGGAATATTACTCAGCCATAAAAAGAAATGAAATTGAGCTATTTGTAATGAGGTGGATAGACCTAGAATCTGTCATACACAGTGAAGTAAGTCAGAAAGAAAAAGACAAATACCGTATGCTAACACATATATATGGAATTTAAGAAAAAAAAATGTCTTGAAGAACCTAGGGGTAAGACAGGAATAAAGACACAGACCTACTGGAGAACGGACTTGAGGATATGGGGAGGGGGAAGGGTGAGCTGTGACAGGGTGAGAGAGAGACATGGACAAGTATACACTACCAAACGTAAGGTAGATAGCTA
Organism: Grampus griseus; assembly: GCF_964374135.1. Classification (NCBI taxonomy): domain Eukaryota; kingdom Metazoa; phylum Chordata; class Mammalia; order Artiodactyla; family Delphinidae; genus Grampus; species Grampus griseus. The sequence continues at coordinate 70,613,217 of NC_138997.1, read as the reverse complement.
GTGGGAAGCAGCCGCATGGCACAGGGATATCAGCTCGGTGCTTTGTGACCACATGGAGGGGTGGGATAGGGAGGGTGGGAGGGAGGGAGACGCAAGAGGGAAGAGATATGGGAACATATGTATATGTATAACTGATTCACTTTGTTACAAAGCAGAAACTAACACACCATTGTAAAGCAATTATACCCCAATAAAGATGTTAAAAAAAAATAATAAGAAAAGTACCCTGAATGACAGAAAACTGCAAGGAGCTCAAGGAATATACACAAATCTCACATACAACTGCTGCAGTTGTGGATCACTAAGACATTTCCTTAAGGTGGAGACATTTGGGCAGAGATCAGTAGGTTCTCCTGGTAATGAGAAACCTCTCTGTGAGCTGCAGAGACAGGCAGAGTCCTCAGGAGATGGCCTCAGAGGGGTGATTCTGAGATGAGGAAAGAGTGTTGGAGAGAAGCTTTTCTCATGGATTGTGGGTTCCTGAGCACTGGGTGGGAGCATCTGGGAGGGGAGGAAATCATGGGAGGCTGAGTGAAGGCCTCACCCACTCCCACCCCTTCCCTTACAAGGGGTTGATGAAGTAATCCATTCTCCAAATTTGCTGCATTGTTCCAAAGTGGATCTGGAATTTCCATCTCTTGACCTTTGCTCAGCCTGACCTTTTGTCAGGAAGAACTAGAAACCCTTAAAAGTAGCTGTGAATATCCAGAGGAGCCTTTTCTTTTTTAAACAACTTTATTGGAGTAAAATTGCTTTGCATTGTTTTGTTAGTTTCTGCTGTATAACAAAGTGAATCAGCTATACATATACATATATCCCCATATCTCCTCCCTCTTGCATCTCCCCCCCACCCTCCCTATCCCACCCCTCTAGGTGGTCACAGAGCACCGAGCTGATCTCCCTGTGCTAGGCCACTGCTTCCCACTAGCTATCTATCTTACACTTGGTAGTGTATATATGTCAATGCCACTCTCTCACTTCGTCCCAGCTTACCCTTCCCCCTCCCCGTGTCCTCAAGTCCATTCTCTACATCTGCATCTTTATTCCTGTCCTGCCCCTAGGTTCTTCAGAACCATTTTTTTTTTAGATTCCATATATATGGTATTTGTTTTTCTCTTTCTGACTTGCTTCACTCTGTATGACAGACTCTAGGTCCATCCACCTCACTACAAATAACTCAATTTCGTTTCTTTTTATGGGTAATATTCCATTGTATATATGTGCCACATCTTCTTTGTCCATTCATCTGTTGATGGACACTTAGGTTGCTTCCATGTCCTGGCTACTCCAGCTTTCTTTTGAGTTCCATTAGCATGGAATATATTTTTCCATCCCTTCACTTTCAGTCTGTATGTGTCCCTAGGTCTGAAGTGGGTCTTTTGTAGACAGCATATATACAGGTCTTGTTTTTGTATCCATTCAGCCAGTCTATGTCTCTTGGTTGGAACATTTAATCCATTTACATTTAAGGTCATTATCGATATGTATGTTCCTATTACCATTTTCTTAATTGTTTTGGGTTTGTTATTGTAGGTCTTTTCCTTCTCTTGTGTTTCCTGCCTAGAGAAGTTCCTTTAGCATTTGTTGTAAAGGTGGTTTGGTCGTGCTGAATTCTCTTAGCTTTTGCTTGTAAAGGTTTTAATTTCTCTGTCGAATCTGAATGAGATAGAGTGGGATAGAGTGGCTGCTGCCTCCTGCTGCCAGAAAAGAGAGCAAGTGACAGTTCAATTTGGGGATGAAAAACCTCTCACTTAGAAAGATGAATCTCAGATTGTCCCAGCCACTCAGATAGAAGGCATTTCATGGTTTGGCAGTCTGGATCCAGTTTTCTGCTTTATCTCATTTTCAAAGAAGCACCGAGTCCTGCTCTGTCCAAAATGGTAGTCACTAGGCACGTGTGGCTATTGGATGCTTGAAATGTGGGTGGTCCAAATTGCAATGTGCTGTAGGTACAAAATACACGCACTGGAGTTCAAAGACTTAGTATGAAGAAAAGCATGGAAAAGATCTTACTCATATTTTTAATTGATTACTCAGTGAAATGATGATGTCCTAGATATACTGGCTTCAATAAAAGCCATTATCAAAATGAATTTCTTTTTCCTTTTCTTAGGTGTGGTTGCTAGAAAGTTTAGAATGACCTGTTCATATTTGTGCCTCATACTAGATTTCTACTGGACAGCCCTGGTCTAGTCAGACAGACTATCACCGTCTCCGTTTCATCTCTCCTTCCAGAGATCACAACTTTACCCACCACAGCAGCAGAGCTCAGAAGATCAGTAGTGAAAGAGAAGTGCCACCTGATTCTGTATTCATTTCAATATGCGGCATTCTCCTTACCTCAGCAATCTGAGACAGAGTGAAAAAATACGCATGGCCTGTCTAAACCCTAGGATTTAATATCTGCTTCCTTGAAGTTCCTGTTGATAGAGGGAGGGATTGGCTGCTCTTCTGTCTGCTCCCCTGAGCTCTTCATCTGCCTGGCATCCCAGACACTTGTGCATTGAGAATTGTTCCTGCTGGCTCCGCCACTCACAGATGTAGCTTTGGGAAAGGACCTGCAACAGTTCTCAGAGCATCAGGGAAAAAGGCGGCATCGGGCCAGAATTTTTTCCTTCCAAATGCAGTGTTTATAAATGCAGCTGCAAAGCGCTGGCTTCCCCTCGGCACAGAGCCCGTACACTTGCCACCTCTGTTTTCCTTGAGACTGGAAGAGGCCTCTCCCGGGGGAATCTGCATTTTAAGATGGAATTCTTCAAAGCCCCAGAGGCTTGCCGTGTACAAAAGAAAAAAAAAAGAGGCACTAAATGAGGTAATTTCAACTTGATGGCAGACAGTGAGGACAATTTTGCCCCCTACTCCCTCTCCTTGTCAAGTCAGCCCCAAGGAAACATCTCGGGTTAATCTTAAAATGACCTATTGGAAATGGATTTGGAGCAGAATTCTAAAGATATAGAGGGATTTGGATTAAGAGAGAGTAGATGAGATCCTGAGAGTAATAGGTAGCATTTATTAAGTCTTTTCATGGGCCAAGCCCTACTGGAAGCATTAATTCACCCAATCTTCATAACAGTCCTATAAGGTGAATACAACTGTTACTTCCATTTTACAGAAGTGTAAATTGAGGCAAGCCGTCGTTATATCCGTTGCTTAAAGTCATAGGCTGATAAACAGCAAGACTGCTGAGGGCCTAACTCCAGAGCCCATGCCTGGAACCTATATACGTCCCTGTCTCTCACGTGGGAAGGGAGGGCAGAAGAAGTGAGCGAGCTTGGCTTCATCTATCTGCTAAAAGCAAGTTTAATCTTGCCTCATATAAGTTCCAAAAGTTTATGAGCCTGCAGACATTTCTGTAGCCTCTGAAATATTCATGATCCTTGCTACACTTTTTTTTTTTTTTTGCGGTACGCGGGTCTCTCACTGTTGTGGCCTCTCCTGCTGCGGAGCACAGGCTCCGGATGCGCAGGCTCAGCAGCCATGGCTCACGGGCCCAGCCGCTCCGCGGCATGCGGGATCCTCCCGGACTGGGGCACGAACCCGCGTTCCCCGCATCGGCAGGCGGACTCTCAACCACTGCGCCACCAGGGAAGCCCTGATCGTTGCTACACTTAATGCAAGGGCTAGGATTGCCTTGGCTCCCCTCATCGGTGATGGAGAGTGTGTTGCGCGGCAGATAACTTCCTATCTGTGATACTTAAAACTGAAGCCCTCTAAAATGTAAGTTTCTTGAGGGAGGGGTTTTTCTGATTTGTCAGTGTGTTCTCAGTTCCCAGGACAGTGTCTGGCTTGTAGTCGGTGTTCACTAAACTACAACTAACCCTTTCCTTCCAGTCCTACCTGAGTAGAAATGAAGAAGAGTTAATACCATTCCTGTTCCAAAGAAGTAAGGGGACAGTTACTCAACAGAAAATCATGGTAATATATTTATCATCTCTTATATAATCTTTTAAATTATTTTCACCCCAGAAACTTTAATTACTAATGGGCAAATGTTTCTCTAATTCTTTGCACGTAATTCCGGTGTCACAGTCAAATAATTGGACTTGTAAATTTTAACCAGAATAACTCCAAGCAAGTAAACAAACTAAATAATGCAAACGTTCCTATTTAACAGACTTTCTTGGATTAAAAAGAAATATTTTTGGTAACCGATCATTTCAGAGAACGCACTATCTTCTATTCATTGCATTTATCCCTCCTCGAAAAATATAAAACAAGTGTTCATTTTTTGTGAGTCAAAATTGCACCATGTATAAATAATTGGTTTTCAATGATGCACGCAAAAAACATCAGAATTTGTTTTAAGTGTAGGAACGATTGTGGGATATAATTACAGAGTGTGCAGTTCATCACCCTTTTGCTCATTAGTAGCTAAGGACCCTCTAATGGATGTTCATTGTTTCTTGGGAGTCAAATCTGGCAGGTCAAATCCAAAGAAGATAATATTCCCTGGTAGTCAAATAGTTTCAAAAGCAAATCAATTGCAACATTTAGAATAGAGGTCTACCCCAAACCCAAATCCCAATTTGATTAGTAGTACTTCAAAAGAAGTATTAATTACAGAGGTATAAAATATGCTACGTAAAGCTTACCTCTTCTTATTCGACCCCTCCTCTTTCGATTTCAGTGGGCAGTAGGCAAAAAGTGCACATTGGCTTTGGTTTCAGCGGTCGGGGATGGGCGAAAAAAGCTTTCTTACATAACTAGTGTGTATGTCTGTGTGGGCCTACTCACAACCATTCCTGGCATTGCTGCAAAATTCATAGTGATTTCTTCGTTTTGCAAATTTTGCAAACTTTGGCTTACATTTATAATTCTAAACTGCAATTAAAATTCTGTGGCTTTGGGCCCTGGCCTCTAGAGCATTCCCTCTGGGTTAACCTGCAAAGATGAGGGAATGAGTGGGTCCTTATAAACGTATAAGCTAGCCAGCTGGGCTTCAAATGCCAGCTTTGGAAGTGAAAGTACATAGGTTCAAAAGCCCTTGGGCACCACCTGCCACACTTGTTATATTATTTACTGCTGTGGCTGCCCCTGTCCTCACCTCTAAACTAATGCGACTCGTAAGCTGTTCCAGAGAGTGGGAACAACCTGTGCCCGTGTTCAAAGGCCAGAGAGAGATGGCACATTTGAGGAGCTGAGAGTAGGATGCAAACAATGCAGCATTGTTTGCATGTGAAGATGAGGCTGGAGTAGCAGTCGCGGTGAGATCCTGGAGAGTTGGACATAACATACACCCCCATGTCCCAATCGCTGGCATCATTTGGAAGGCCAGTGCCCACTCAAAACTCGAACTCCAGTTTGATTGGTGCTCAGAAAGAAATGTTCACAATAAATATCCAAAATATACTATGTACAGCTTACCTCATTTCATTGGCCCTTGCCCTTCTATTTTAGGGGGTAGCATAGGCTAAAGGGGCATACTGGATGAGGTTGAAACTTTATTCTGAAGGCTAAGGCCGCTGGTTGAAATTTTTTAAAGATGAAAACAGCAAAATTAGATTTTAATTTTAGAAAAGACAAAAACCATTCTAAAGATGTGGTAATGGAAAGGCAAAGAGAGAGAGACAGACACAGAGACAGAGAGAGAAGAGAGATGGATGGATAGGTCTTTAAGATGTAGAATTAACGGTCTTTGATGACCTGATGAAGGGGGTGAGTTTAGGCTGACACCCAGGTTCCCAGGTCAGGTAACTTGAAGGATGATGGTGCCATTGATCAAAATAGGTATTATTAACTATTACAGTTATTATTAAGGCACAAATATGGGTGAGAGAATAGAGACTTAAGAAGATAATGTAGGACTGCCCTGGTGGCGCAGTGGTTAAGAATCCGCCTGCCAGTGCAGGGGACACGGGTTCGAGCCCTGGTCCAGGAAGATCCCACTGCCACAGAGCAGCTAAGCCTGTGCACCACAACTACTGAGCCTGCGCTCTAGAGCCTGCAAGCCACAACTACTGAAGCCCACGCACCTAGAGCCCGTGCTCCGCAACAAGAGAAGCCACTGCAATGAGAAGCCCACACACTGCAACGAAGAGCAGCCCCTGCTCGCCGCGACTAGAGAAAAGCCCACACGCAGCAAAGAAGGCCCAATGCAGCCAAAAATACATTAAAAAATTTATTTAAAAAAAGATATTGTAGCTTTATATTTTCCTGTAGCCTGTAACTCTAATGTGCACAGCTGAATGAGGAAAACCAACAACAACATCATTAAAAACAGCAAAGGGATGTCCACGTCCCACCCCCCAGAGGTTCTGATTTAAGTAGTTAGGCACTGTTTGTTTGTTTGTTTTTTCTCATGATAAAAAAACACAACATGAAATTTACACTTTTAACAGATCTTTAAAGGTACAGTACAGTATTTTTTAACTATCTGTACATGGTCGTACAGCACATCTCTAGAACTTTTTCATTTTACATGATTGAAACACTATACTCATTGAATAGCAACTCTTCATTTCTCCCTCCTAGTCCTTGGCAATCACCATGCTACTTTCTGCTACTGTGAGTCTTGTGAGTTTGACTACTTCGGTTAGCTCATATAAGTTGAATCATGCAGTATTTGTCTCTCTATGACTGGCCTATTTTACTTAGCATCATGTCCTCAAGTTGTATCCATGTTGTAGCATGACAGGCTTTCCTTCTTTGTTAAAGCTGAATAATATTCCATTGTATGAATATACCACATCTTCTGTATCCATTCATCTGTTGATGAACACTTAGGTTGGTTCCATATCTTGGCTATGGTGAACTATGCGGCAGTGAACACTGAGTGTAAATATCTCTTCGAGATCCCAGTTTCTTCTGGATGAATACCTAGATGTGGGATGGTTGGATCATACTGTAGTTCTATTTTTCACTTTTTGAGGAACATCCATACTATTTTCCACAATGGCTACACCATTTTACACCATTTTACATTTCCTCCAACAGCGCTCAACCAGGTATAGAGAGTTAGTCCCCGACTATATATTCATTCATTCATGAAACACTTCTTGAGTTCACCCTAGGTAGCAGTGCCTTTCTGGGCCCTCTAGTTTTATTGTTTCCAGTCTACTAGCCCTGTGAAGTAGATATTATTGTACCCATTTTACAGATAAATGAGTGGCAAAGAATGGTACGACAGAGTCACACAGTTAAGAAGTGACTAGAACATCGGTTCCATAAAGGCAGGGACCTTTGCCCTGTCCACTGCTGTATCCATAATCCCAGGACACTGTCTGGGATTGTAAGCGCTCAAAATATATTTGTGGAAGAGGCAGAGCTGGAGATTGGATGTGGTTCTGTTAGCTGTGTCTGGATCTGCTGCTTTCCCCTCATACCTAGGTGCTCTCAGCTCGACCTCTCCTTGCCTTCCCCCTCTTAATTCAGAGGAAGCAGTGTCCCCCCCACCCCGCCCCAGGCAGCTTTGTGTGACTGCATCTTATTTTGTGAGGCTGTGAGGGATGCATCTGACTGGGTCCTTGAGCGCATTGTGGAGAGGGCATTTATTCATCCAGGAAATATCCATTTACATGCTAAAATCTGGTTGCTCTGGAAGGTTAGATGAGTACAATATCTATTGTGTATCTGCAGGGAGCTAACTATGTCAAATTCAGCAGTATTTAACAAAAAACTATGTCACAGTAGTAACAGAGTAACAATCAAAAATGGTTTCAGTGAAACCATTTCAGAATGCCCTATATTGACAAAGCTATTTTTAACTTCATCTCTTAATCGAAATTATTTTCACTTGTATTTTAACAATCTTTGCCCTATTAAATGACACTCTGTTTCCAAAATATGCCTGATAAAATAAAAACATGAACTTGTTTCTGCAGCTTAAATGTGAAAGCTTTCAGGAAAAAAAAAAAAAAAGAAATGGAATATATGTACCGTTTTCTATAATTTTTATTTTATCATTTTAGAGTACTCAGATGAGGATTTGAGAAATCTTCGTGTCACTCTCTTAATAAAGCCACAGTGAGCACTTAATGCTGCTTCCACTTCCCACACACAAACTTTCTAATTATAAAAGGACCTTTTCAGACTTATTCAGGGCATATAATCTTATTTGCAGCTCCTAATTGGAGGGCTGTGTTTGTTGAAAAGAACAGAAGTCTTCAGTCATTTAGAACAAAGCTGGCTCATCAACCCCTGTGGGAAGAAAAGAACTATTTATTTTATCCGTTAATCCCAAATACAAACACAATAAAGCTGTCTTTTCTAATAGTGACCTATTTCATGTTAAATTGGGATAAAGCTAGCTTTGCTCAATAAGACTATTGTGGTCAACAAAAAAAGTCAATCTTATTAGGATTCCCACTGAATACCTTCCAATAAATTATCCTTTAAAATGCTGAGCCCAAATCCCAGTTGAATTCTTTATGTTGTCTGACACAAAATGCAAATATGGAAGGGAAATAACCTCAACTAGTGAGCCCCATCTAGTGACAGGGAAGTAAATTGCTGTTCAAAAACCTGGTCTGTAATTATCCCCTACCTTTAATCTGATTTTTAAATGTTTCTATCTGTGCCCAAGCCCTTATGTTTTAGTTTCTCTCTGCTTTTTTTTTGCCTATACTTTTATTTCTGAGAATAGATAACTTTTTATACCAAGCAATTTTTTTCTTTTTTGTAATTAAAGTATAGTTGATTTACTAGACTTTTCTTGATAACTTAAATTTCAGTTTAAAAAAATTAACATTGCTGAAAATTACCCACGTTTCCCCATTTGTAGTTGAATTTTAAAATGTGGGCCGCCATAGGGACTTCCCTCGTGGTCCAGGGGCTTAGTCTCCATGCTTCCAGTGCAGGGGGTCAAGGGACTAGATCCCGTATGCCGCAATGACGATGCCGTGTGCTGCAACTAAGACCCGATGCAGCCAAATAAATTAATAAAATAAATATAAAAAAATAAAATCAAATAAAATGTAGGTAGCCATATTCCTTGAATAGCACTACATAGCATTTATATATTAAACTGTTTGATGTAAATAATATTATTCATTTATCAAATGTATTTAATCAAAAGACTCTGAAGGATCTTTATGCATAAGAACTTTAGAAGAACAAGACTGGGTCCTAGAAAAATCCAGTGAGACATCTAAGGACATTAAAGCTTTCAAAGCTTACTTATTTGGGCAATATCTACGTTTGACAATTATAGTGGCTCAGAGGTCAGTTCCTTTTAGCTGACTACATTAGAAGTTAATTTTGGTGTGTCTGCATTCCATGCTTCTGCATTTGTTGACTTTTACTATCACAATAATAAACATGTCAAAAAACAGAATAAGGCTACAGCAGGGATCAACTCCAGTCGTACATGGGAAATGCTTCTGTTAATGATTCTGCCTTATAAATGCAAACTTTCTTTGTTCCCAGAAAAAACAAGTTGATAATAGCCGTAGGTCATTTTTAAATGAAATAGAACATATTCCTCAATTTATCTACACTTGAGTTATTTTCAAAAATATCTTTCCACTAGCCTATGTGCCCAAACACCAGAAGCAGACCTAGGCATAGGAGGTTTCTGGGTTATGGAGGAAAGAAGCAAGGACTCAAGTTCAAGTCCTAACATTACCCTTCACTGGCTGCATGACCTTGGGCTAGTCTTACCTCCCAGGAAGTTCCCATGAGCTCAGACTATGAAGCAGATGATGTCTGCTTCTCCACTTCCCAGCTGCTAGACTTTAGACAAAATACTTCTCAAAGCCTTGATTTCCTTAATGTGTATCACGATATTTACTTCATAAAGTTGTCATGAGGAATCGATTGAGTAAAACGTGTGAGGTGCTGAGCTCGGGGTCTGGCACATGACAGAGTGCTCAGTAAGTATTATTATCACCTACAAAATGGAGGGACAGGCGTCCACCTCTCAAGACTGTTGGGAAGACCCAACGAGATGACATTTGGGAATGTGTTGGTCAACTCTACGGCACTCTGTAAATGTTATGGATTAGAACAAACCTAGTAGGACACTCAGAGAAGGGCTGAGAGAGAAGGAAGGAGGTTGTAATTGGAGAACATGGGGCTTTCATAGATCAGCACAAGCTCTATGGGCTGAACAGCATTTTTGTAGGTTTGGTGATTGGTACTGTTGGCTTCCATTCTGTTGGGGAATGCAAATTCCTGAAGAGAATGGAATGAACAAGTTTGAAGGGGAATTATGTAATTTGGTTTCCCCATTCTATTGAGGAAACTAATGCCCCTTTCTTCTACAGAGCTCTTTGAGCACTTGAAATGTTTCAGGAATTTTAAATGCTTTGCTTAATGTCTGCCTTTGCTTCTGGATGGTAAGTGCCATGAGGACAGGGGCCATGGCTGTTTGATTCCCACTATACTCTTGGCCATGGCTCAGGGTCCAGCACAGTGTCTGGTTCATTGTCTACACATGGTAATTGCTGACAAGCTCAGGGATGTCACATAGCAAGGAAATTGAGAGCACGCACTCTGCAGAGAGGAAAAGCTGATTTTCCTCTCTGATTTACATCCTGTGTGACCTTGGGCAAGTTACTTAGCTTCTCTGATCCTCAGTTTCCTTATCTGTAAAACAGGACTAATAATGACAAAGCCTATTTCATAGGGTTGTTGCGGAGATTAATGAGCTAATTCATGTCTAGGGCCTAAAACCATGTATCAATAACTATTAATTTTTCTAAACCAAGATAAAGTCGGCCAAGATAAAGTCGCTCAGAGGGAGTTCTGGGACAAGAATCCTACCTAGGTCTTGCTCTTTATTTTTATTCCTCCAATATTCCTCAACCCCTCTGCCCAGACCACTTTCTAAAACCATTCAATCTAATCAGATAAAAATAGCAAGACAAAATAAAGTATTGGGCAATTCACTTAGAGGTGCTGCAATCTCTCAAAATACGAGCAGCAAGTTTCAGGAACTCATTTGAATGGTGGTAAAGGGCTTATTATTGCTAATAACCTCCCAAAGTCTAAAGCACAGAGCTGAACAGAGCATTTTATATTTTGCTCTAACAGTTGGTCCTTAAGGGTTTGATGATCAGATACAGGCATGGCTGGATTATGAAAATGGCATGTTTAAAAATATCTCTGCGACTCACTCCTAGATGACTTTTAGCAAGTGAACTAACTGTTAGCCTCCTGGAAGATTACATGTCAAGATAATTAACTCTCTGTCACATGGACTCTCTATGTTTCAAATCTCATTCTCCTTTCTTTCCTCTGTCTCTTAGTTGACACATCTCATTATTACTTTATGCCCGAGTTCTTCAATTTCTTGTCAGTGCACACATAAACCATCTCCTTTTCATGACTTATCACACCTAACACTCAACTCACACTATTTTGATGTTATATTTTACAATTCTCTGTGTATCCAAATATCATAGAAAACAAAGATCAAGTTAGCCAGGTAAAGCAGATATAGGAGCATTGCCTATGATAACCCATCCTCCTAGCTCTCCTCGCTCTTCAGAAGCCCATGTGCCACAGAGAAAGTGAAATGTACAGTTTCCCATTTCATTTCATGACCAGAGGACTGTGAATTTCTACTTTCATTGTCTAACGTTGGAGTCTGAGATTTTCCATTTCATTATTCTCTACGACCTGGACTTGGCCTTATGCAACTGGAGAATAAGTTTCTCTTTTCTATTATAAATGGAGCCAATGAAAAGCTAGACTAAAAAACAAAAAGCTGGAATGGGGAATTATCCAAAGGAACCGTACAATTATAGAAATTTCTGGCTGGAAGAACGTTGAAAGGCCACCTGTCCACCTCCCTGCACCTTAGCCTACCCACGCCAATCCAGCAGGTAAATTTTGGCTCCTGTTTCAGAAGAATCCACAGGATACGATGCCTCTGCGCTCCATTCAAGAAAGTTCTCCGTGTATGCAGCTTAATACCTTTCCCCCTCCAGTTCAGATTCATTCCTTTCTGTTGTTAGGAATAAGAGTTGCTTAGTTTCATGTCACCTGGAAATACAGATCTTCCTTGACTTATGATGGGGTTGTATCTCAATAAACCCACGGTAAGTTGAAAATATCGTAAGTCAAAATGCGTTTAATACACTTAAGCCCAGAACATCATAGCTGAGCCTAGCTCACCTTAAACATGCCTACAGTTGGGCAAAATCATCTGACACAAATCCTGTTTTATAATCGTGTTGAATATTTCATGTAATTTATTGACTACTGTACTGAAAGTGTAGAACAGAATGGTCGTCTGGGTAGAGAATGGTTCTAAGTATATCAGTTGTTCACCTTCATGATCGCATTACTGACTGGGAGCTGTGGTGGCTACTGCTGCCCAGCGTCTCGAGAGAGTGTCTTACCAACATCACTAGCTCGGCAAAAGAGCAAAACTCAAAATTCCGAAGTACAGTCTTTATGGAACGTGTATCACTTTCGCACCATCGTAAAGTTGAAAATGTGTTAAGTTGAGCCATCGTAAGTCGGGACGTCTGTACAGATATCCCTCAGGCAGGAAGGCGAGCCTGCTTCACCACCCAGCCCTTTCCCTGCCCATGACCTTCGGAGTTTGCTTCTCTGCTGTTGCCACGAGTTGATTAATTGTGGAAATTCCAGAATTTCCTGAAAATTGTCTTGAACTGAACCAGTGTTTGAGGTAGAAGAAAAGAGGACCAGGAATGTTTTCCTTCTTTCCTTTGCCAGCATCACGGCACCATTCCTTAGACGCTGACTACTTCCTCGCCCACACCCACCTTCACAGCTCAGAAAAGGGGGGACAACATCGAAGACCTATCTAACAGCTTTAGCTTCACGCTTGACTCCATCCCAAATCCAGCTCCCCTCAAAACTCTAAGGAAGGGCTAAGAGTTTTCTAAGATTTATTCAGACCCAGGAATTGTTCCCCAAAGACCTAAAACAGGCAGGAAATGTCCTGTACCCCACTCCCACCTGCAATCATGAGCATAGGTCCTTAATTAACTTATTTTTGACATGCATCTATCTTAGATTTTTTAACCCAGCAATCAGTCCATTGAACTTTAGGTGATCTGGCAATACGTGTAATGAAAAGAGCACGAGTTTGGGGGTCAGGCCAACCTTGGTCCTATGCTCCACTATTTCATTTACTGTAGAAGGACTTTGGTCAAGTTGCTTAACTCTCAGCTTCAGGTTTCTTGTGTGTAAAATGGAGCTAATACCAACTTCAGAGTTTGATATGAAGATTAAAGAAAGAGCTAACTTGGATTGGGGGTTTGGGGTTAGTAGATGCAAACTATTATATATAACATGGATAAACAACAAGGTCCTACTGTATAGCACAGAGAACTATATTCAATATCCTGTGATAAACCATAATGGAAAAGAATATGAAAAAGAATGTATGTATATGTATAACTGAATCACTTTGCTGTATAGCAGAAATTAACACATCACTGTAAATAAGTATACTTCAATTTTTTTTTAAATTAAAAAACAGAAGAAAGAGTTAGCATATGGAAAGCACCCAGCACAGTGCCTGGCGTAAGCTAATTGCTTCAAACCAATTTCTCTCCTCCACCGGCTATAGGGACAGAGCTATCCAGCACCATGAGCTTTCGTTGGCTTCATCACGGAAATGGAGCTGCCTTAACAGCAACCCTCAGCGGGACTGTTAATAGCAGAGGCAGTGAGTATAATTATAAGGGTCTTCACCATGTACTTGTGCTGTGCCCAGTATTGTGCTGGAATCTGAGAACAGAAAGGCAGGAGGACTCATGGTCCCGTCTCACGGCGCCCGTCTCACGGCACCCTACAACACAGAAGCAGCAGTGGCACATGTGAGTCCTTTCACGAACACCTCAGCCCGGAGTCATATCAGGATTGGAAAGATTTCCGAAGGTCTAATCACCAAGAAGATCATGGTGCTGCCACCCCGATATATAATTAAAAATAAAAACAGTACTAAAACCATAATTAAGTGTAGAGAAGCAGAGCAACGTTCTGATACTTTTCCCACTGCAATGACAGTCCTAGTACTTCTTTTGAAAGATCAATTTTCAGAAAAGTTTTTAAAACGATGTTTTGGGGGTGCCCTCATTTTGTAGGTAACTAGTCTGCTGGTAGCGTAACACAGCATGACCCCAGAGCCTCTCCCAATGTTCAGTGACTGCATCAGAAGGCAGGCCGGGAGCACAGAAGCCAGGGGTCTCAACAATTCACAACCTACTTGACAAATCCCACAAAGAATGGAGAGGTGATTGTGCATTTCCAGACGGGTTCAAATCAACATTTAAAAAAAGTAAATTGGAACCCTCTCCAAACACATGGGTGGATTGGGGTGGACTTTTCACAAACGGGACAATAGAAAGGTCATATTCAGATAAGCAAGTTGTAGAATCAATTACATATTATGCCTTAAAAGATGACCTCACCACTGAACTGCACCATCTGGACCTGTTACAATAGAGACACATTGCCAGGAGTGATGGTGACAGGAGATATTCACCAGGATGCGAAGATACTGTTTTTTCTTTGTTTTTTGCTTCCTTTAAATGGAAGACGTTCTCTCTGAAGGATACAGTCCCGCTCGCAGGCAAGTCTGCAGTACCTGGTGAGACTTATCTGGACATCTAGCTAACAACCCTCACATTTGGAGCCACTCACCTTTACACCACAAATCAAACAGAGAAGCACCAGGAAAGGTCCAGAAACCCTGACAGAGAACTTTTTCAAGCAGAGATGAAGCCAATTTACATAGCCACTGTAAATAGTTAATAAAATCCATTTTACATTCCATCTACTTAGATTTCCATTACATCCTGTTCTGTTTCAAACACACATTTTTCTTTTGGATTGTTAGGCAATAAAAAGTCAAGCCATTTATCAAGCAGTGTCTTAGAATTTCTTTCAAATGTTTTACCATTTTCAGGAAATACTGTGGCTTCTATAATTAATCTCCCAGTAGAAAGCTGTTTCAGAAAGACGCCGGTACAGCGGAAAGAAAAGTCTTTTCTTTATGAGAGTTTTTTGGTTCTTGTGAGTGGAAATGTTCAGAAACAGATGCTGGTGGTATTGTCACATATTGCAAACTGTCCATTTCAGATAAAGAGGGAAGAAAACAATGGAGTATGGATTCCTTCTCCCAAAACTGTCCTGTGACAGAGCTGTTGTTAAATGGGCCACCCAGGCAACTCAGTGTTGGGCTAAGATGAGAGTCACTCTTCAGAGAAAGGCTGGGTTTCCACAGTTCTTACACCTGACGGAAACAGAAGTAACGTGAGGAGTCCCTCTCCACACACCCACCCGCCTTGTCTTTAGTAATATCAGCTACATTTTCCATGTCTCAGGTCTAGTTCTATTCATTTTACACATATTCACTCACTTAATCCTCACAACTCTCTGAGGAGGGTACTGATATGATACCCAGTTTTCAGATTAGAAAATTGATGCTAGGGACTCCCCTGGTGGTCCAGCGGTTAAGACTCTGCACTTCTGATGCAGGGGGCACAGGTTCAATCCCTGGTCGGGAAACTAGGATCCCACATGCCAAGGGGCATGGCAAAAAAAAAAGAAGAAAAAGAAAATGGATGCCAGGGCAGACTCCCCGAGGAGTGAGTCCAGTAGCGAAATCCAGGCAACCCGGCAGAGTCCAGCCTCACAGTGTAGCTGCTGCAGGCAGTAGGAGGTACCATTTTCAATTCTCACCATCTCCTTTGTGCTGGCACACAGTAGGGCCATTCAGTCATCTCATTCTCCATGGAAATGGAGGCACGTGGGTGCTACGTGGTTTGCCAAAATTCTTGTACAAGACAGTTAGGAGCTCAGGCTCCTTGACTTTTAGGCCAACTTATCCTACTTTATAGCCTTCTTCCTCTTCATGAAAATAAAATAAAATAAAACCAGCAAAGCCAAAGCTCTTGCTTTACTTCTTTCTATGATGTGTCCTCCTGTGTCCCAGGAAAGGGCAGGAGGCCGTGTTGGCCTGTAACACCGAGCAGAGCAAACCTCACTGGGGGCTTGGGTTCTGCCCAAAGTATCCATGACTCTGCTCCTCGAAGGCAAACACGTGGTTTGTTTGATCTCCCACCTGAATTGAAGGTTTTGAAATGACTTAATCTCACCCTCAGACAGATTAATAATAAATATTAAGAAGTGCTCCCAACTTTAGGGTATGCAAGGGATCAAGAAAACAATTCGGGAAACCAGAGAATCTGGATGATCTCCAGGGTAATGTTCTGGTTTCCTCCAAGAAACTTGATGGCAAGATCATCTTTACTTCTTCAGTTCTGAGTTTACATTTTTGTTTGTTTCATTTTAGCTTTTATTTATTTATTATTTATTTATTTTTTTTGCGGTACGCGGGCCTCTGACCCCCCAGATCAACCTCAGTCTGAAGACATTTAGGCATCATTTCATCTGCATGGCAACCTGATGCACTTACCAGGGTGTTTTCTTCCCACACGAGGGGAAAGCTTGGTTGTGATGAAACCACAGGCAATGCAGTGCACAGGTAGGACTCAGCCTCTAACACTGTCACGTGATGAAACAGACAATCATGGGAAAACCTTGAGTCACGTGAATGCCATCTGTATTTATTAGAGTACAGGAAACAGGAAGAGAGGGCTCATGCCAAATGGGTATTTAGGAGAGTTTTATAAAGGGAGCATTTTACAAAGATGGGGGCAGGGTGAGATAGGGGTAGGGGGTTAAGAGGTACAAACTACTATGTATAAAGTAAACTACGAGGATGTATTGGACAGCACAGGGAATACAGCCAATATTTTATAATAACTACAAATGGAGTATAATCTATAAAAATTTTGAATCACTATGTTGTACACCTGAAACTAATATAATATTTTAAATCAACTATACCACAATTTAAAAAGTCATAAACTCTCAAGAAATATGGGAAAATATGAACAATGGCAGGTTAAGTGAAGAAGCAGGAAAAAAATTATTCATATGTCATGTTTATGACTGTTAAATATGTTGACTATTAACGGAAAAACAAAAATTATAAGAGTTGTGTTTAGGTTATGGGTATTTTTCTCTTTTTTGCTAAACTTGTAATGGTATTATTCCATTTTTATAATGCAAAAATAAATAAAAGACTTTTTAAGGAGTAAAAAAAAAAAAAAGATGGGGGCAGGGTTTAGAGAGACAACACAAGATATGGTGCCGTATCCCAGGGCTAGCACCGGCAGGGGGCCATCACCCCTAGATTTAAAGGGAACCAGAAAGAGAGCTGCATGGGGAGAGCCATGTGACAGCAGCTGTGACTTCTTAGAGGGACGCAGAAACCCACGGTGAACCCAGACACAGGGGGAGATGGGGGACTAGACACTCCAACTGCAGCTCTCCTGCCCATTGACCAAACCCAACCAGAGAGCAAGGTAGCCTAACAGATGCAGTCCATGGGGGAGAGCCTGCCAGGGCCCAGTGCAGGGAGCGGGGCAGAGGGAAGATACCCAGCTCACCATCTCATTAAGTTTCTGAGGTACAATAACATGAGCACACCCTCCTGCTGTGACACGAGTAGTTTAATAAAGAATTAATTAGGTAAAAATACCCTCTGCCTACATGGAATTAAGTGGCTAATTTTATGCCAATGGAAGAAATTAGCATTGTAAATTCCCCATTGTGTTTTATGAGTCAGAACTGGATGCCCCTAATAGTCTTAGGAATATGAACCTCAGAACAGGTCCTCTGATAACTTGCAGAGGAGAGCCAGTGGAAATCTGCTCCTGCCACGACAATTGAACAGGAATGTAGGTTTAAGAAAGAGGGTCATTGGAAGTTGAAATTATTGACATAAAATCTCTTGGAGACACCCATTGCATTGAGAGGCCATATTTTAATGGAGTTAATAAGGCCTGTTTTGTTTTGTCTTACCTTGTTTTATCTGGCTTCCTTTAGCAGTTTAGGTAGAAGACTAACCAGAAGGAGGGAAGATGGGGAAATCTGGAGACGCATCCTGGGGTACTTTAGAGATGCCCAAAGTCAATTAGGCTACCCAGGGATCACGGTGAACCAGGGTCCCAATCACTTGCCTGGGGTCTCTCTTATCGGAGAGCATTTGGTGTTTGGATAAAAGCATGATGATGTGGTGTTTCAAGCAAGGGCTTTGGAGTCCAGCTATTAGCTGGGTCACCTTGAGTGAGTTAGATAACCTGTAGAAGCCCCAGTTTCTTGCTTAATGAAATGGGGACAATACCTATTTCTTCTAGGTTTGTTTTGTGAATTAAATGAGATCATGTATTTAAAATACTTGAAACAGTATCTAGCACATAACTGGTGTTCAATAAATAGCATATATGTGTCTAGAAATGTATTCATATATAGAGACACATATATGAATATCTATTTATAACTAGAACCATCTGGCCTTCATAAAGGGTGGGAGTGACCATGATTGGTCACAGGGGCCCATTGGCCATGAGAATGCAGCATGACAAGAGGCTCTTCCTTTTTCTTCCTCTTTCTAGCGGCCCCTCTCCAAAAACGTACATAATTAAGTTAGCTCTCTCCTTTCAGCTGTGTCCCCAAATTCTTCCTGACCCTATATCCGGAGACACATATATCCATAAATGTACCTTAGAGATTGTTCTCTTTTAAAAATTCTGATTGAATAATTAACATACACTTACTAAGTTAATTGTAAGTTTTTCAGTATTTAGGATATCATAACAAAGTCTTAGATGCTCCAACTCTTCCGCTGTCTTCTCTCATCTCACAAACTGCTTTATGGTGAAAGTGATGGTTTTTCTAAAGTTCTGGTGTGATTTGGGAGCAGAGGTCATAAAATTCTGTTTGTTACACTTTAATTTGACCAGAACGGAACCAAAGATTTCGGTTTAGTGGCTATATTTGTTTATTTCACTTATTACTGACTGGAGAATGCACCTTAGCCTCTCCATGAATGCTGGTTTAAAAATGTCATGTATTTTTAATATTTTTAAGGAATTTTAAAATGTGTTGCCTTAGGTGATTAATGCAAATGCAAAAGGTTCCACAATTCCACTAGCTCATTAGGAATTTCATTCTTGGGCCTATATTCTTGAAAGGTATTGACCCCTACAAACAGCTAATACTGTGAAAGCTGACAGACCAGTTTAACCTCCTAATTGTATTCTCTGCATCCTGCATTTGACCTTCCAGAGACAACTTGATGTGTTTCTGCCATATTAATTACTCCTTGCTGTTTTGCAGTGATCTTTTAACAATCCAAGCCTAGTGGATGAATGCATGAACCTTTCTAGCCTCCAGGGAAGAAGCTGGAATGACAATTTAAAAACACCCAACGTAATTTTCCACTACCAACCTTATTTTCTTTCCCTATAATGGTGAAAAAAGACCTCTGGAGTGATTTTGTATTTGTTGTATTCTATAAGTTCTTGCAAATTTTTGACACCTTTGAAACTATGAGGCCTTATCTGGAATACCCTCCTTTGATTATTAGGCATTATGTAATCAATACATTTATTATTAGGCAATATTACTTTAACACCTGAGTCTTTTTTTTCATTTTTATTTTATTTTTACTATAGATGCTGTCATCAGCTGTGGTATTTTTTAATATACAATTTTGAAAGGTTACACTCCATTTACAGTTATTACAAAATATTGGCTATATTCTCTACATTGTACAACACATCCTTGTAGCCTACTGTACACCCAATAGTTTGTACCTCTCATCTCCCATCCCTAGATTGCATGCCACCCTCCTACTGATAACGACTAGTTTGTTCTCTATATCTGTTAGTCTGCTTTTTTTTTTGTTATATTCACTAGTTTGTTGTATTTTTTAGATTCCACATGTAAGTTTAACACCTGAGCCTTAACTTTGTCTTAAGCGTCATTAATGAGACAATGTGCAAAGGTTCATTTAATTTTCCACTCCTAATACTCTTTGTCTGAGGTTGAGTTTGTCTTCCTAATGAACTAGCCAACAGTCATGATTTCTGAACAGTCTTCCTCCTTCCTTGTTTGTTAGACCACTTGCAGTTTGCACTTTCCCTCTTCCTCTCCTTTGTATGCAACAGGCCTTCACCTGTGTGGGTCAATTTCCTCTCCCTGCACTGAGCCATTTCAGAATTAGATCTGAACATTTCCAATGTCTGCATTTGGAAGGCTGCTTACAGCTCAGCCCGTTCTCATGGACCATGTGAGGGTATTAAATGGAAGTCCCCTATGCCAAAATTGGATTCTAGAATCCAATTTTTTCCTGCTCCCTGTCTCCCTTCATCACTCAGTTCTTTTGATTCAACAACTCTCTCTAGCCATATTTTCTTTAATGGCAAAATGTGATTGAATAGGAATCAGATAACTCGGATGGAGTCTCAAGTCTCCCATCTACATCCCGGTGTCTATTTATGCATGTGTGTCTTGAGTACGTGCTTTGTGTGAGGCAATTTACACTTAATCCACACAGCAATCCTCCAAGACAGATACTAGGATGGAGACTTTTTCGGTGAGAGACAGCTTAGAGGGTTTAAATGATTCATTGATCTAGGTTTAAATAATTAACCCGAGTTAGTACTAGTGGACCTGAAATGAAAACACAGCTTTACCGGACTCTAGAGTGTGTGCTTTTAACTACTACATCATACTGAAAATCTAAAAAACTTAAGTCACTTGGCTTTTTGGTGCCTGTCCTGGGTTCATTGAGAAGCAGTGATTGAGAATGCAAGAGTCTAGAGGCTGGATTTGAAATCTGTCTCCTTCACTTACCGGTTGTGTGACATTGGACAAGTTACTTTGCTTTGCTTTGGTTTCCTCAACTATGAAAGTACTTAGGGCTGACACACAGTAGATGCTCTTTAAAAGCAGCAATAATGAAAGCAGTTCAATAAATGTTAGCAAGTATTGTTATTATTGCCTCATTCGCCCCAAATAGATCTGACGTAGTGTCTACTCTGAGTGATTGCTCTAATGATTCTCGTTGAGCCCTTGAAAGTCTAAAGTTCTCTGGTTGTATATTGTCGATCAGATCTACTTCTCATTCCTCAGCCTAGAACACGATGGTAGAAGAAGGCTTGGGGAAGCTTGCTTGGGTGTAGAGACTAGGCATAGTATTGAAACGGCAGGAGTGATAAGTCTTGCCCTTCATCGGCTGCAAGAAGTGTGTGGTT
Source organism: Grampus griseus (assembly GCF_964374135.1). Lineage (NCBI taxonomy): Eukaryota > Metazoa > Chordata > Mammalia > Artiodactyla > Delphinidae > Grampus > Grampus griseus. The sequence continues at coordinate 70,592,185 of NC_138997.1, read as the reverse complement.
ATGTGGATAAGACCAGGAGGGAGAACTAAGAAATTTGGCTATCAACCTGTGCTGCAGGCTTGTTATTGACACTTGGGTAATTAACATAATCTAAAGCTAACATAATCTAAAGCTCAAGCTCGTTATCCTTTCTGGGAAGAGGAGGATACCATATCTATGCAACCTAATTTCAGAGAAAGGTTAGGAAGCAGAAGAAGAAGTTAAAAATTGAGAGGATAATAATAGCTTTATATCTTTATATCACCAATGGACTCTCCTCTAGGGAGCAGGAAATGAATAGGGCCAAGCCAGATAGGTAATTACTAGGGAATGAATAAACGGATATCTGGCAATCCGTAGGATGCTTACTACCGTCAAGGAGTTGCCCTTGACATCATGCAAAGATACATAAAGAACAAAGTCCTGCCTTAGAGGGGATGTGATTTACTTAGTCAGCAAGATATAAAACGATAACTAATAATACAGGAGTTTCTATACTGGGTGAGTGGTGCAATCCAAAAGGCTAGAGGGCAAATTTTCCCATTATACACACCTGCTGCACCATTTAATTAAGGGCAGCTTTTCTATTACAGGATTTGGTTGGACTACTTTGCTCTCAATCTTCAACAGTGTGTAAACATTTAAGTAGAATTCTTAAGATTTAACCTAAACTCATTTTTAAAAGTTAATTTCAGCTCCTCTGGGGGGTGGGGGTCAGAGACCTCTCTGAGAAGCTATCAGAAGCTCTGAAGCATCTCCCAGAAATCTGCACAAAAACTTCCAAGTCTGCATATAATTGTAGAAGGTTGACAGATCCCCTGAAATCCACGCATGAACCCCTAGCATGAGCAACTGTGTTATAGACACTCAGTTACCCATAGTTTCCCAAATCTTACCAGTTCTCAGTGACTGTTTTTGGTTAGCTTTGGCTGTTTTAAATAATGCTATAGTCATGATTCTTGGAATTAAAATATCTTTTTAAAAAACCAAAAAACCTCAAACTGATTTTATACACAGTAAGGCAGGAATTGCTATTTGTCCCCCAGTATCTATCATAGGCTTCTTCCATAGAAATGGAATTTTTAACTGGGCAGAACAAAATGAAGGCCACATTGTCCATCCTCTCCAGGTGTTACCACGTCCCTAAGGTCTAGCCAATCGCTGTAGATGGAAGTGTTGTAAAGCCCCCTCTGAACCCTCCTCAACAAACAACTCAAGGGTGCCCTTTTCTTCCTTTTTATCTCTTCCCCCGTCCAGCTGCTTGGAACATGGATCTGACGGCTGAAATGTCTTCTTGGGCTGTGGGACAAGGGATACCTCCAGGGGACCACAGATCTGAAAGAAGGAAGGAGCCTGGATCTTCAAGGAGCAGGGAGGGGAACCATCACAGTGGTCTTGAATAGTGTCTTCTGAACTTTGACATAAGAGGGAACTAAACGTCCCCATTTAAGTTGCTGCTGTTTTTCTATTTTTTCTATTACTTGTAGCTAAACCTAATTCTAACTTACAGATACAATCCCTAGCACTTTAAAGCTGTTGTCATCTTGCCTCCTGACATCTTTGCTGCTAATGAGAAGAATAATCTGTCTTTCCGGTAGCTTTTAAGATTACCTTTGTATGTTTTGCAGTTTCTCTTCAGTGTATATAGGTACAGATTTGTTTTCACCTATCCTGTTATGTCTTGGTGTTCCTGATTGCCCATGTTGTTTTATTCAGTCATGAGAAATTCTCACCCTACACCTCTTTAAATATTGTGCCTCCATGTTTCCTCTAGCTCCTCTGAAACTCTTATTCAAAATTTGTTGGAGCCTCTCAATCAAGATTTCATGTGTCGGGCTTCCCTGGTGGTGCAGTGGTTAAGAATCTGCCTGCCAATGCAGGGGACACGGGTTTGAGCCCTGGTCCAGGAAGATCCACATGCCGCAGAGCAACTAAGCCCGTGCGCCACAACTACTGAGCCTGTGCTCTAGAGCCCTCAAGCCACAACTACTGAGCCCATGTGCCACAACTACTGAAGGCTGCGCGCCTAGAGCCTGTGGTCTGCAACAAGAGAAACCACTGCAATGAGAAGCCCACGCACCACAACGAAGAGTAGTCCCCGCGAACCGCAACTAGAGAAAAGCCCACGCACAGCAACAAAGACCCAACGTAGCCAAAAATAAATAAATAAATATATTTAAAAAAAAAGATTTCATGTGTGACAACTGCACTTTTAATCTTTTAAAAATCTCTACATTGCATGCCATTCTTTAACTTTATCTTATAAATACCCTTTGTGATGGTGAACAAACTGGTGTTTATTCCATCCTTTGGATTTTTCATTACATTTTTCCCCCTGGAATTTCCTATAGACAACATATAGTTGAATTTTGGTTTTTTTTTAACCCCTTCTGATAATCTCTATCTTTTAATTAGTGTATTTAGACCATTCACATTTAAAGTGATTATTGATATAGTTACATTAATACCAACCATGTTTGTAACTCTTTTCTATTTGTTGCATTGTTCTTTGTTGTTTTTTTCCCCCCTCTTTTCCTTCCTTCTTTGGTTTTAATTGAGCTGTTTATATGATTTAATTTTATCTCCTCTCTTAGCCTATCAATTCTGATGATTGCACTGTCTCTTTAGACTTTGATTTTTCTTATCTTTTACTGTGTCTTGCAATGTTTTGTTGAAAGATATACATGATGTATCTGGTAGTAGGAACTAAGGTAAGTAAGACTTTGGTGTGAAGTTGTATATTAATCTGGCTAAAAGTTGGGCTCTGTTTAATGTTTTCTGTAGCTACAGAGTTCAGAGTTTTCAAATTACTCTAGTCTCCTTGTTTTTGGTTTCTTTCTTGGTTTCTCTAAGAAGTTCTTCTCAGAGAGAGTCTTTGTCTAACAGCTCTTTCAACTGTAATCCACTGTTATTATATTGGAGCCTTGTGGATGTGGTGGGAAGGTGAGGGAGAGACAAAGTGTTCTATAATCTTATTTAATCAAACTCTCTTTTAGTGGGCTATGTCCCTGAGCTGAGACCTTCACAACTGTTTCTCAGCCTTTTTCCCTCTCTTAGGTGAAACAAGAGGGCTAGAAGGGGATGAAATAGGAAAGATGTCCTTTCCCCAACTGGGATAAGGCTCTGACACATCCTTATCCCTGGAAAATAGGCATTTGTTGTGGAAAAAAGCTCTGCGTGTATTTCATAAGGTTTACTCTTTCCTTCCTTCTGCTCAAGCCACAAAGAGATATTTCTCAGATCATGACTATAAGAATATGGTGGGGCTCCTGGAGGAAAAATCCATGAAACTGTGGGGGGATTCCTCCTGAGACTAGATCCCCAGGAGTTTCTCACCCTCATGCTAGTCTATAATCAGTTTCCCAGTAATTCATCGGAATTGCTATTTGAATATTGCTACCAGGTTATGGCTCCAGTATCTTCTACTACAGATAATCAGATCGCTGCTGTGACTCTCTGAATTCACCTCTCTAGTTCTCCGATCAGTTCATGAAAAGTTGCTGATTTTCAATCTGTTCAGCTTTTTGTTGTTATAAGGACAGGAGTGTTGACTTCCAAGCTCTGTTCATGTCAGAACTGAAACCGAAAGTCATTTGGGGGATTTGTATTAATTCATGCATTCTGTATATTTTTATTATTGTCGTTGTATTATTATTATTGTTGTTATTATTTCTTTCTGTCTCATGACTTTTGGTTCTTTTTTATGGATGCCATTCCTTTCTCTATTTCTTAGATGTCCTTAAATATGCTTACAGAGTCATTTTCAGTCATTTTCCATTTGAATAATGGGTGCCAGTGAAAGAACAGTCAACTAATTTTCAGGGCTAAATTGATCTCTTGATTTTTATGTTGTTAGCTAACTTCCTTAGATTTCTTTTTCCTTCTGTGTTTTAGAATTTTGATTTATCAGTGCATCTTGAGCAGAAGGGTTTTGTTTTATTTTGTTTCTCTCTCTGTATTTTGTGGATGTCTCAAGCAGACACCTTAGGTTCTTGATTAGAAACTCTGCATTCTGTTGGAAACTCAGGGTGCCTGTCCTCTGGAGGTTGAAGATAGCGTCTATGCACTCACCCACTCTAGCAGGCAGCAGCAGGCAGCTGGTTCTGCTTCCTCCCTCTTCCCTAGGCATGGAGCTTTATACTAGCTCCATATATATTTCAGCTCCATATATAATCCAGGTGGTGGGAGCAGACCTTCTGCTTTGCTTCCTGCTTTGTGCTTCTGATTCATGCAGAAGTTTACCTTGTTTTGGAATGAGGGTTGTATCTGTTTTATTTTTCTCTTTTAAAACTTGATCTAACATTTATTTGGAGTCGATCAGGGCCTAAGAGCATGAATTTACAATACCCTCTGGCCCAGAAGACATGTTCCATGTATCTTAGCAACAACTCTATGAAATATACAAAGTCAGGCTTTATATACCCATTTTATAAGTGCAAAGAGAGCGTAACAGGTGCTCAGTGGCAGGGCCAGAACTGGTGAGTAGGCATCCCGAGTGTGTCTCCAACAGGTGATATTCATAATTATATCAAACCCGCCATGTTCATAGCTCACGATATTTTCTTGCTTACTGCGTTTGGAATCTGGGCTGTAATGGAGAAATTCTACAGTGGGTAGGACAAATGTCCCATTTACAACTTAATCACAAGGTGCTTCTACTTTAGAGCCAGTGGTTTCTGCCTGCAGGTTTCTGAGCTATTGGCCGAGCTTCCTGACGCTCTTCCAGTGTATCCATTCCTTTATGTGCTCTACGCAGAGACACTTAATGCAGATTTCATATCCTTCTCCTCAGTCTTCAATCACACAGACAGTTTTTTAATGACTTCAAATCCACCCCACTCGGGCTCTCCCTCTCCCTCTAAGCTGATACCTTTGTCAGATTTCATCACCTAGAGATTGGAGCCCCTGTGGGTTCCTGGGGGAGGGAGGGGGGAGAAGAGTGTTTATGTTTATGCTTTTCTTGATTTTTATGGCCATCATTACCCAAAGCTGTGTGAAACTGAGGGAAACATATTGGGCCTGAACCCTGGAGCCATCTGTTCAACCTGCTCCAGATATCGGTGGTTGACTGTTTACTAAATAGACTACCCTGAGTGGCAGCCTGAAGGCTCAGGCTGGGCTTCTGTTAATCGTTAGGCATTTAACAAACAGTTGGGACTCTTGCTGGCTTTGCTATCACTGCTTTCAGAAGCAACGTTCTGTACCCTGTCATCAGCCACAGAGCAAGAGATGGGCTCTCTAGGGTGCTGACTGTGAGCATTTCCAGCAGGCTTGGGCTGCCACGCCCAAGCAGTGGTGGTCATGTCATTCTGCAGGAGATGTGACATGTGTGCTTTTGTTGTTGACTTTATCTTTGCCAACACACGTGGGTGTCTAACGTTGGCTGGGAAGCTGGGCTCTAGGGTGGAGTGAAGGTTTCACATTGTTGACAATTTAATGCTTGGAGAGATATGTGCTCTGGTAAGGTCTCTCCCTTGAGACTTTTGCCCTTTCTCTAATCCTTTGCATAAACACTGCCTTGAAAACTGTTTATGAAGTATCTGCAAAGGCACGTGAAACTGTTGGTAAACAGTGGTGAATAAAGATTTACTCATGGTCAGATTTCTGAGCCTGAGTTTATTGTTGATGGGATTTACTGTCTGGTGCAAATCTTTGTGAAGCTGCAAACAGAGGTTGAACGTCTCTGCCTAATTCTTGGGACAGATTAGAGTTCATGACAGAAATGGCAATTAGCGAATGGAATGGAATGGATATGAAAACCTTCTCCCAAAGTCTCCGTATTCTAAATAGGAATCTCTACTAGTCGAAAGTATAAAAAAGAGGAAAATAATCATGAAGTGACAGGAAGGTAGAGAGAGCCAAGGCAGTCCATAGTTTTGGTTAAAGAAGGAAGAGGAAAATTTGGAGGCAAGAAAGCCTCAGATCTAGTAGAGTGTGGAGCTGGCTGGTGCGGCTAAGAGCAGTTTGTGTTTCTTTCTTTCCAGCTTTGTTTTCGGGAAGATGAGGTTGGTGGCTTCAAACAACTATGAAGATGATAACTTGATCTAGACCGATGATGGGTGGGGAAGGTCTCCATGAGAAACTGTGGACTAAGCTGGGATCTGAAGGATTGGTAGGAGTTTAACCTGGTGAGCGGAAGTGAGTGATGGAGGAGGTTTAAGCGGAGAGAAGAAAACATATGGTAGCCTTGTATTATGTAGGAACACGTGTACTTTTTTTTTTTTTTTTTGGCGGTATGCGGGCCTCTCACTGTTGCGGCCTCTCTCGTTGCGGAGCACAGGCTCCGGACGCGCAGGCTCAGCGGCCATGGCTCACGGGCCCAGCCGCTCCACGGCATGTGGGATCTTCCCGGACCGGGGCACGAATCCGTGTCCCCTGCATCGGCAGGTGAACTCCCAACCACTGCGTCATCAGGGAAGCCCGGAACACGTGTACTTTTAAGAAAATTAATGATGGGCTGTAGAGCTGGGGAGCAAGGGGCAGGCGTAGTGACATGCAATGAGCTGTGTTAATTCATTTATATTAATCTAAGAGTAACAGAGAGCTATTGGATCAGATTTGTGCTTTCTTTAAAAAAAAAAAAATTCACTTTGGCTACAACATGGAGAACTGATTAGAGGGGAAGAGAGAAGATAGGGACACAAGTTAGAGGCTGTTATTGCATATTCCAGGTGAGAGGAATCCTGCACGAGGCTAATGGCAGAAGTGACGAGCATAAGGGGGTGTATTTAGGAGATGTTTAAGATAGAGAACTGAAGAGACCTGATGATATGTTAAATATAGGGATAGCAAGAGAGGGGGAGCTTGTCAAGGATGACCCCAAGAGTTCTTACCTTGGAAATTTAATTGATAATGGCTCTGCTTGCTAAGACTGAGAACCAGAAGTGGGACAAAATCCATGAGTTTGCATTTGGATATGTGGAGTTAAAGTACCTTTTCAACATGTATAATGTAGGTCTCTAGTAGATCCTTTGGATATGCAGATTTGGAGCAGCACAAGCTATCTGCATCTAGGTGGTAACTGAAGCCACGATCGTAATGAGGTCCTAAGGGAAGAGTACAGAAGGAGAAGAGGAGAGGGCCCAAGCAGTACCTTGAGAATGGAAATATTTTGATGACTCAGTAGGGGAGAAGGAGCCTGCAGAGGAGTGAGGGAGTAGTCAGGGAGGAAAACCAAGAAAGATGAGACTGGGGTGAAAAAGGGGATCTTGTTAGGGGAACGAAAAGGCTCTAAACTGATTTATGATGATGGTTATATCACTTGGTAAAGTTACTAAAAAGCATTGAACTGGACACTTAAAATAGATGATCTTTATGACATACAAAATATACCTCAATAACACTATTAAACAACAGCAACAAGAGAGTGTGGAACTGAAGAAAATAAAGGATGAGTCTTTCAGGAAGCAAGGAATCTACATTTGCACATCATTTGTCACCCGAAGTCCAGAGCTACATTAGGGTTCATTCACCCTTGGTGTTGTGCATGGTGTGGGTTTTGACAAACGTATAATGACACGTATCCACCATTGTAATATCATGCAGAATCGTTTCACTGCCCTAAAAATCCTCTATGCTCTGCCTATTCATCCCTCCCTCCCCACAACCCCTGGAAACTACCAATCTTCTACTGTCTCCATAGTTTTACCTTTTCCAGATTATCATAGAGTTGGAATCATACAGTGTGAGCCTTTTCAGACTGACTTATTTCAGTTAATAAGATGTATTTAAGTTTCCTCTGTGTCTTTTCATGGCTCGATTGCTCTTGTATTTTTTGTTTGTTTTGTTTTAGCAATGAATAATATTTCATTTTCTGGATATACCAGTTTATTTATCCACTTACCTACTGAAAGACATCTTGGTTGCTTCCAGGTTTGGCAATTATGAATAAAGCTGCTGTTAAAAAAAAAAAAGGAGAGAAGCAAGGAATGGTTATGCGTATTGAATGTTGATAAATATAGTAAGAAAAGGACTGATGTTCACTAACAAATTGAGAACTTTTTTTTTTTTTTTTTTTTTTTTTTGCGGTACGCAGGCCTCTCACTGTTGTGGCCTCTCCCGTTGCGGAGCACAGGCTCCGGACGCGCAGGCTCAGCGGCCATGGCTCACGGGCCCAGCCGCTCCGTGGCATGTGGGATCTTCCCAGACCGGGGCATGAACCCGTGTCCCCTGCATCAGCAGGCGGACTCTCAACCACTGCGCCACCAGGGAAGCCCCAAATTGAGAACTTTAAACAGATATGTAATGCAAAAACAATGGTCCAAATATTGGATAATGTAATACTGTAAAAATACTGACCTATATTTTGAAACGATATCTTCAAGATTAGTGAGAAGATGCACAAGAATCGGTCCCTCCTTGTTCTCAAATAGAGCCTAAATAGAGATGTTTGTTATTCCCTCTGCATGACATGGCAGCTAGGAAATGGATTCTGACAAGGCAATTCTATTACAATCGGAATATTTGTGGTAAGAATTAGGCCCCATATGTGATCAAACAATATATTTACTCTAGAAGTCCAAGACATGCAGAGAATACTATAAAACTCTTCTTAAATGATCAGATGGTTACAAAGGAATTATGTGTCAAATAAAATCATCTTCATAAACACATGATCAGTACCTCGTCCAGACTATGGCTTAGAGTAGGTGTTCAATAAATATTTGTTGTGAGCCAAACTCAGAAGTTAGAAAAGTGAGAGTGTTTATGAATCATTATTTAAATCTATAATACAAATTACTGCAGTAGCAAAACTCAGACGAGCACAATATCATATCAAAATAAAAGACCAAATCCATGTGGGTAATTTACAAGCTTTCTCCATTTAGAAAGAGTTCAGTAGCTCTTCATTAGTTCTTACTGATTTTTCACTTGATTACCCAAATCAGTTTAAACTGCTCAGCTAAAATATACATGTAAATAAATCCTCCTTTTACCACAGTCATCTTTTGGGATTTATTTTTGCAACGAATATTGTCTTATTTCACTTATTATCTTTTATTTGAGCCATTAGCCTGAAAATGACATTTATTCCATTTTGATTCCCTGTCCTAACCAATAAATGCCTCTGACTTCTAAATTAGGACACATTCAAGAAAACATGAACCAAAGGCTTTTTTCAGCTCAGCTTCTTAACGTAGGTGCCTTCGGAAGGCTGTTGACATGTGATTGCCAATCCAAATTTTTAATGAAACATTTCAACTGAATTTAAATGACTTTTCTAAACTACTTTTTAGGAAATGCTTAACTCAGGTCATTCGATGTTTACTAAATTTCCTGAACTCATACTTACAATAGCAACCCAATGTTATTCTCTGAGAACAGGAAATCAGGGAGCAGAACCACAGTTGATGGAGATATTTCTGAAGGAGGAAGTTGGCGAGCACAGAGATGACCCAGAAATGACCAGTTTTTGACAGAATTTTAGATGAGAATCCATCTGTGTGGCTTGATTGTGGTGTACTGTTAGATCGGACTTCTTTAATATGTCTTCCCTACCGACACATCTGTTTCTACTAGCTGCAATTCATAATGTTAGAATAATCAACAATATCGGAGAAGTATTTGGGCTATGCAGCCTTCATACAAAATTAGGACATCTACTCTTCACCCTGTTGACCAAAATTCTCCATTCAGTGACACTAGAGAAGTTTGGTAGCTCTCTTGTGGGTTCATACACTTCTGTTCTCACAAGTCCAGTTGTCTGTTTACCAAGAGTCCACTGTCCCTGTACTTGTCATTGCCATTATGTAATAAATTTATATATATATATATATATATAAAAATAATTACACAATGAGACACCATATCAGAGAGAAAACAATATTTCTATGAAAACTAGGCTGAATGCTTTGGAAAGACTAAGATGAGTTGCCCTAAAGTGCTGTTGGATGAGGTGTGAACAAGGCAACTCTAAAGATTGGGTGGGAGGATATTACAAAAGTATAGTTTCTGTTTAAGGTTTCTGTTCTTGGTCCTCACTTCACTTAAAAAAGTCAAAACTGGAAAGAGTGTGCAATGCAATATGGACCCATTTATATAAGAAATTCAACAGGGACTTCCCTGCTGGCACAGTGGTTAAGAATCCGCCTGCCAATGCGGGGGACACGGTTTCTAGTCCTGGTCTGAGAAGATCCCACATGCTGTGGAGCAACTAAGCCCATGCACCACAACTACTGAGCCTGCACTCTAGAGCCTGCGAGCCACAACCACTGAGCCCGCGAGCCACAACTACTTAAGCCCATGTGCCTAGAGCCCATGCTCTGCAACAAGAGAAGCCACCGCAATGAGAAGCCCGCGCACTGCAACGAAGAGTAGGCCCTGCTCGCCACAACTATAGAAAGCCCGCATGCAGCAACGAGGACCCAATACAGCCAAAGATAAATAAATAAATTAATTAATTAAAAAAAATAAATTCAACATGGAACACTAATCACAAGACAACGTCTGGAGCTAAAATCAAAAGGTTGGTGAAATAACACCCATTTATATGTTTTAAATTCAAATAAAATGCTTAAGGCAGGTAAAAGTAATTTTCCATAACTCTTCACTTTCACCAACATTTTTGATGAACCAATTAATAATAGGGTAAGAGGACTTCAACTATTGTGATTTTCCCAAGGCACCATCTATTTCCTCTAAAATACCCTCCCTCACTCCCCATATGTATTTCCCCCTAGTTCTCTCTCTCTGTTTTCCTTAACTCTTATTCATCTTTCAAGTCCTATGACTCCAACTCCAGCTCAAACACTAACTCTTATGAGGAAACATTCCTGTCCCTTTGTTTTTCTTATTGAAAATTTATTTTAATCTCTAAGTACTGTTGTTAGTTTGAATTGCTCACAGAAATCTATTCCACCCAAAAGGGAAATGTAAAGTGCTTCTAGCAGTGCAAACACAGTTGGAATGACCTATTCAAAGGTTTCCCACTAGAGTCTGCAGAAAATGTAAATGTAACAAAATCACAAATCAGATGTTTCCATTTTTTGGACCACAGGAGATTTTCAAAATCGCTTTGATTTTTAAAACCCATCAAATGTTTTTTCAATTTGAGATTATCCTCAATCTCAGCATCTCTGTGCTGAGTCTATCACTTTAGGACTATACTTAATGCAGAGTTTGTATTGTAGTCTATTAATTTATTTAACACACTTCATTATCTTTAGGTCCCTTTGGGGTCAGTCTCCATTGGTTGTCCTTTTCTCTTGAGAATGTTTCACATTTTCCTGTTTCTTCATATGTCAAGTGATTTTGTTGGGTCATATCCTGGACATTGTGAATGTTATATTGTGGTGACTCTGGGTTATGCTATACTCCTCTAAAGAGTATTTACTTTGTTTTAGCAGATACTTTAATTAGCTGCATTCAACATGCAAACTCTGTCTTTTGGGCAGCAACTCAAATCTCAGTTCAGTTCTTCCATCCTTCGTCTGTCTGCAATCTACATGACACATGCACTGTTCAAGGGTCAGACAGAGATTCAGGCAGAGTTTATGCACAGAATTTGGATCCTCTCTCTCTGATTCTTTTCCTTTTCATGATCCCCCCTCACTCACCAGTAAATTTTTTTAAATAGAATTTTAACCATTCCACCCCTCATGGCACATTAAGTCTAAAAGCCAGTAAAATAGGAAACTCACCCAGTGTTGTTTCCTTCTTCCAAGTGTCAATTCCTTTCTAGAAGCTTCCTACTCTTGTTCACTCTCCAGTTCCTTCAAGTCGTTGGGGTTTTTCTTTGTTTGGTTTTTTGTTTTAATTTTTCCAGAGTTGATAGTTGTTATCCGTGAGAGAATTGGTCTGCTAGGAGCTTATGCATCCTACCAGAAGCAGAAGCATCTTATTATCTTTGTATTTCTATGTCTAAATAATGTCTGACACATTGTATAGGCCCCCCAGGAGACATTTTGTGTTGGACAGAATTAAATAGAAGTGCATTGCTAAAAAGAACAAATACATTAAAGGCAAGGGAAAATGAAAGCTTGTTCTCATTAGTTCATATTGATTTTTAAAAAAATAATACCTAGAAGGTATAAAGATCTTAATCAAGGGGAGTTGAAAATAGGAGCAGCGAGTTCCTGTGATGGCCAGACGTGGCATTAGCCAGGAAGCCACTATAAAGGCAGGCTCAGGGCTATGGCATCCACAGGGTCAAGAAGCATCTGGGAGAGTTTTACCTTCTCCAACCCTGGACACGATTCTACCAACAGAGTGAGCTTCCCTAGCTCCTGGAGTTACTAAGCCTCAGAGCAAACATCTGCCTCATGAGAAATCCCCTTGAAAAATCTGTTAAAGTTAGTTTAGACAATAACAGAGTCACAATTGGCTAAAAGACGATAAACAGAACAGCACAATAAATAGCAATTACTCGCCAGGGAGGTGTCTGCAGGGGTGTGAGGGGCTGGGGCCCTCATTTACTAGCCCCAGCTGGGGCTGGGCCTTTTTTCATTTACTATCTTTATTAATGACCTGCAAGGGGTGTAAGCAGCTTGCTAATGAAGTGGCAGCCAGGCCTGCAGTGGGAGCCACCGGTGTTGCAAAGAGAATAACAACCAAGCTGATATAACAAGGGTAGGACACCAGGCAGAAAATTCAGAGGCATGAGATTCAGCAGGGAGGGAATATTGTAACTGTCATGAGAAGAAAAATCAGAAGTGCAGCTTTCTGATGGCAGGGAGTAGAGACAAATGCCAAGAAACAAATACCTGGAAAGAATCTGAAAATGTAAGGCTGAAACATGGCAACTGACAGATGGTACTTGTGGGGTGAAATTCGATAACAACTGCTTCCCTCCTTCTGACTTTGCAGATTATAAATGTCATTGAGATGTGAAAGGACCAGGGAGGTCCTCAAGACCCCAGGAAGAGGGAAAGCTCTGCTCCCTGCGATGCCTCCACGTTCCCATGGTTCTCTGCACTGCTGGTTTCCCAGTGTGAGACTGGCCCAGGTCTAGCTTGGCAGCCCCTTCCTGGTCCTGGTCCACAGGGAGAGACATCACAGCGGGTAAATATGGGAACCCAAATACAGGACATTAGGATCCCTGACTATCCCATGCAAAGAATTATCTTCCACCCAGAGTCATCTGTGTATTTAATGAACTTCACAGCTCTTAGATCTATCAAAGATGATCTTGTTTATTCATTCATTTACTCATTGTCTGTCTTCCCCGCAAGAACATGAGGTCCCACAGAGACAACATTTGTTGTGTTCACCTCTACAGTGTTTATGCTGAGGACAATGCCTGGCTCAGAATCATCAGGAAACAAATCTTTGCTGAACGAACGATTGAAGAAATGAATCCTGTCCTAGGTGCTCATTTTACAAAGGAGGAAACGGAGTCACAAAGGGACACAGTGACTCGAGTGTAGTCACACGGGGGAGGCTGAGCCTGGCCCGGCGCCCAGTTCTACTGACTCTCAGCACCATTCTCAGGCCTCACCTCCTTCAGGGCTTCAACCCAAAGGCAGCTTCTCAGGAGGCCTTCCCCGGCCGCCCTGTGGAGAGAAAACTCCACCCCCTCCACCAGCCAACACTCCACCCTCTTCTCCTGGCTCTGTTTTACTCTTCCCCAAACCATGAGCACTTATCATCACTCTTTGTATTTTATCTTGTTCCCTGTATGTCCCTCCTTGTAGAACACAGGCTGCATGAGAGCAGGCATTTTGGTCTGTTGTGTTCATTGATGTATCCCCAACACAGCACAATCCCCAACACAGAGTAGACAACAAGCATTTGCTGCTGAGCATCGAATAGGCAAGACTATGGCCCTCAGCCTTTAGGGACACATTAGGACCCAGTTTCCACAAGTTGGATGCAACTCAAATGAGGGGCTAGTAGAGACAGAACTTTAAAACTAAACTTGTGTTCTTAGTACCTTTGGCCAAGTTTGCCAAGTCTCCATTTTCCCATCTACAAAACGGGATTACATGATGATTAAACGATACCCTTTCTGTAGACCCTTCAGCATGTGTCTGTTACATAGTAGGTGCTCAATAAACCTGATTTCTCCCCTGCTCTTAAACTGTCCCTGTGAGGATCCACAATAGGGTCCTTGGGTCTAAGAATCCGAAGAAAAAGTGGAAAGCCCCTTGAAATGAGTGCTGAGGAGGTAGAAACATGAGCAATGTGGGGCATGCTGGGGGACCAGTGAGACGGCACCCTCCGGCTCCCCTTCACTGTCTGCCCCAGCCTTGATGTCTGCGTCATGCACACTTCACTCTGAAGGCAGAAGACAAGCTGTTAATCAAAGCAAAGAAAAAGCCCTGACAGGCTGGGATCTTCCCACTGTTCTGGGAGCATGTGCAAAGGGGCTGTAGGTCAGGAGGTGGAGCTTCCGAGAAAGTGAGGGAGTGAGGCAGAGGGAGTTAAGGACAGGCTGCCTCCTTGTCTTCCTGATTAGAGGCGGATGCTGTCACGTGACCAGGTGAAAGGGCCAGTGGGAAGCTTCAGGGGCCCTACGTGTGCGCTGTTTTCTCCCCGGGGCTCTGCCAGTTGCCCTGACTTTCAGCTTTATTTGATTCCTCTGAGTACAGCCGAGTCACAGGAAGAGAGCAGTTGCCTGTGAAAGCACAAGGTGGGTGTTGGACCCCCTAATCCCCCCCACCCCACTCTGCAGGCCCCAGACCACCTGCTCCCACTAGGGCGCCCTTGGGAGGGAGTATATGCACAGTGGTTAGAGCACCGGCTTCTTATTCCATCTCTGTCAGTTACTAGTTGGGGCAGGTCACTTAGCTTACCTAAGTTCAGTTTTCCCGTCTGTAAAATGGGCATACTAACAGTAGCTATTTCATGGCGTTGCTAAGGATTTTAAACGAGATGATCCGTGTAAAGTGCCTGACCCTGGGCCAGTGCTCAATAAAGGTTAGCTATTGCCATTGTTGTTGCTGCTGCTGGAGCACAGCAGTGGAAAACACAGACGAAACGCCTGCCCCGATGCAGCCTACATTCTACAGGGAACGGCAAATAACGAGGCAGATAAAAACATAGAGCACATGGTAGTCATGGTAAGTGCTCAGGAAGGAAACAGCCGGGAAGGGTGTGTGGAGATTGGCTGGTGGAGGGGGTGGAGTTTTCTCTCCACAGGGCGGCCGGGGAAGGCCTCCTGAGAAGCTGCCTTTGGGTTGAAGCCCTGAAGGAGGTGAGGCCTGAGAACGGTGCTGAGAGTCAGTAGAACTGGGCGCCAGGCCAGGCTCAGCCTCCCCCGTGTGACTACACTCGAGTCACTGTGTCCCTTTGTGACTCCGTTTCCTCCTTTGTAAAATGAGCACCTAGGACAGGATTCATTTCTTCAATCGTTCGTTCAGCAAAGATTTGTTTCCTGATTATCGTCAGTCAGGGCCAGCCCTAGACATGGATGTTGCAGAGGGGAACACTACAGACGAGGCCCCTGTCCTCGTGGGACCTCATGTTCTTGTGGGGAAAACAGACAACATATAAATGAATAAGTGAACACGATCATCTTTGATAGACCTAAGAAGTATGAAGCGAATAGAAAACATAGAACGACCGTGGGTGGGATGTCATTCCTCATGCAGCATAATCAGGGGTCCTAATGTCCCGTGTTCCTCGTCCTGCTACCTACCTGCCTGTGACATCTCCTCCAGGCAGCCTCTGTCCTGTCGGGCCATGTGGTCTCCAGATCAAGAGAAAATACTCAAGAGCTGACAGGTCCTAACCATCCTGTGCAGGAGATGAGACATGGGCTTGTGGTTTCTCTCCAAAGACGTCCTAATTGAGGATGAAAACTGGTGAACTCGGCCCACGGACAGCCTGCAGGTGCACAAAGTACTCTGGCGCCCTGAGAACACTCAGCTCACAGGAGAGCAAGCAGCAGCTTGCAGGGGATGACAGGCATACACTTTCCACCTCTGCTACCTTTGCAAACAAGTTATTAGCAGTTTTACATTTTCCCTTAGGGGAATCAGTGCTGGTTGACCTTGGCGCCTTTCTGGCACTAAGCCATCTAGTCCTGCTTATAGCTCCGTAGCTAAAGAAGGAAGAAAGGAAGGAAATAAGGGAGGGAGGGAGAAAGGAAGGGAAGGACGGAGGTAGGGAAGAAGAAAGGAAAGAGAGAAGGAATAAAAATGCTACCTCAAAGACTTGTTACAAAACAGACTGAAACTCACCTTAATGGTCACCAACAGTGAGTGGGTTCTTTGGGGTCACATGTCTCCAAAGGCTTTCGTTACATTTTCTGGAACTTCTGCTTCTTGAAGAGATTCAGAGGGAAAAGTGCATGGGTGTATCAGCACATTAAGGAAGGGGTCTAAGCTTTCTTCACCATAATAATCTGCCCTTTTATTTCACTTCCTCCAGGGTTAATGGAAATTAAATTTCAAGGGATTCAAGGTTTTCATGTCACAGGTGGAGAAACTAGTTCACAGCCCAGAAAATAATGGCAGGTTGTATGTTAGGTTCAACACCGAGCTCCCTCATTTTCATCTGGCAAATCAAATTTCTTAATAATAACAGCAATAGCTCACATAAGTTGAGGCACAGATCTGAACCCTTACACACGTCATCTCTCTTAACTTGAATAACCTTGATCCCTGCAGGGAGTCACTGTACCAGCGCTTGCTTTGACTGAGTAGGTGGGTTTGCCTGATTCTGGAATTCAGTATCAAGAAGCCTGCCTATGTGAACTACATTCTCCAATGTCAGCTTTCTCAATAAAGGTTATAAAGTTTTCCAGGCTGCTTTGCTCCTTTGTCTTATGTCTCAATGGGTTCCGCACTTGGTCAGGGAAGAGAAGTACTGGTCAGTGGGCTGAGTACTTCTCTCAGTGTGTGCCTGTCAGTGGGCTGTCCCAGACCCCCAGAGGAGCCTATTTCATACAGCCGCCTTCTGCACCCACACACACAGCCTGTAGGTTTGTTGCATCCTTTTTCTCCATCACAGCAAACATTGCGTGTACCGTTATGACATTCCTGAAAACAGACCCGGGGCAGGCATTGGACTGCCCGGCCAATAGACAGAAAGTGAGGCCCACCAGCAGTCAGAGTTCACCATGGATGGGAGTCTAGACCTTCTACTTAGGAGAAAGCAGAGCTCAGAACCCACTGAGTCCACGGTTCCCTTGCATAGGGCCTATCATGCCTGCTGCAGCTGACTGGAGCTGGGTGGTACCCAGCCCAGGAGTAGCCCGTCTATAGATGTGTGTGAGGACTGGCACTAGAGCAACAGGTGCAATGTCACCTGTCACCTGCTCATCAACCATTTCCTATGTACCAGGCATTGGGCTAAGTGCTTAACACTCATTATCTCATTTAGCCCTCCCGTGTCAAATAAGTATTAGTATTACCATTGTATAGACGTGGATATGAAATCACACAGAGGTGAAGATAACTTGGCCAGAAGACAGAGAGAGAGAGGAGAGACAGAAAGAGAGAGAGGTGTAGTTCAAAAGTACAGTTGACCTTTGAACGACACGGGGGTTAGGGGCATTGCCGATCCCCCCAGTTGAAAATCCACGTATAACTTTACGGTCACCCCTCTGTATCCGTGGTTCCTCTGCATCAGCAGATGTAGCCAACCATGGATCATGTAGTACTAGAGTATGTATTTATTGAAAAAAATCCGCTTTTAAGAGGGTCCACGTAGTTCCAACCTGCATTCTTCAAGGGTCACCTGTAAAATACAACACTGTGACTATCAGCGTGAGCTCAGGAACTAAAATGCCTGCATTTGAATTTGTTACACTTGGCTCTGGCCTTTGGCACATGTAACCTAGGCCAATAATGGTACCCACCTCAAAGGATTGCTACGAAGTTTAGACGGGTTAAATTTGTAAAGAGCTTAGAAAAGTGCCTGGCGCCTAATATTGGGTTGGCCAAAAGTTCGTTTGGGTTTTTCTGTTCCATCTTACAGAAAAAACCCAAACAAACTTATTTGGCCAGCCCATATATATGTTCAGTAAATATTAACAATTAACACCATTGTTTTTTCTTACCCACAAATAGCTCTGTGATATCATGTAATGGCAAAGTTGTCAAATCAAAACTAATTTTCGTAGGATGGCTATTATTATTAATATTTTAATATCTCATAGGCACATGGGGGATGAACAATGTTTCCTTCCATGAAGAAGGAGCTCCACGTATGTTACACTAGGGTTGCCTGTCTACTCACTTACTCTTCCCTTTTTGTTCATTCCATTAATGTTTTTTGAAAACCTTATCTGTGGCAAGTAATTTTCCTAAGTATTGGGAATAGAGCAGTGAACAAGCTGCTGCAGAAAAAAATTTGTAGAAAAAAGAATCCCCGCCCTCATGGAGCCTCTATGCAAATGAATGATATATTTCCTGCACGTTCTGATTTTACTCAGTATTTTGATGACCTTCTTTTGTCCTTCTGCTGAATCTGGGCACTGTCCTCTTGTCACAACTTCACAGCCACCAGGGCTACACTGGAAAAGACGTGCAAGGAATGACTTCATCTGATTGGTCCGTCTGGAAGGTGAGGCTTGGGGCCCAGCTCCCGTCTCTTCTGCAGGGCACACGTGCTTCCGTGCTCCTCCATGCTTGAAAGCTCTAGAGGGGCCACATCTGTGGTCATCCAGGCCCGTCTACGACTAGGGAGGCTGATTTGCCTAATTCTGGATCAAGAACCCGACTGCTTGCGTATGTAATCCACATTCTCCGATATCAGCTTTGTCAGTGAAAAAAGATGATTTTGTTTCCCGGCTGCCTTATACTTTTGTTTGACGTTTTAAATGGCTCAGAGGTTGATCACGGAAGAGGAGCGATGTTTACTGAGCTCTCGCAAGTGCCCACGGGGGCTTCCTTGGTACCACTCCCTTCTTAACACACAGCAGGCACTATTTAATACACAGCTAATCTGTAACTTCATATCCAACATCAGTCAAGGATTGACAAATGTTTATTATAAAGTAACTGGCAAGAAAATCTCTCTTCTCTAGAGGAGAACACTGAAGGATTTAATTTACTGAGCCTGGCATAAACGTGTCAGGGGGTCAAAGACATACTTAACAACTTGAGTGGGTGTTTTCTGTTGCCTGTTTACAATCAGTGATGAACATTACTCAACAGTTAATGACAGACATTAAATTGTGATTATACATTAATTATAATGTATATGTATTTAAGCATACTTGTTTTATATGTATACACACCACTTACAGTCATTCCTAGTTCAAGTTTTTTGGTTTGTTTTTTTTTAAGAAGATGTTGGGGGTAGGAGTTAATTAATTAATTAATTAATTTATGGCTGTGTTGGGTCTTCGTTTCTGTGCGAGGGCTTTCTCTAGTTGTGGCAAGCGGGGGCCACTCTTCATTGCGGTGCGCGGGCCTCTCACTGTCGCGGCCTCTCTTGTTGCGGCGCACAGGCTCCAGACGCGCAGGCGCAGTAGTTGTGGCTCACGGGCCCAGTTGCTCCGCGGCATGTGGGATCTTCCCAGACCAGGGCTCGAACCCGCGTCCCCTGCAACGGCCGGCGGACTCTCAACCACTGCGCCACCAAGGAAGCCCTCCTAGTTCAAGTTTTATAACACTCAGGGAATCGTGGCTTAGCTCAAGAGGGCATGAGCAATGTTTCAACTTCTAAAACTCAATTAACGTCAATTCACTTCAATTTGAAAAAGACAAGATCATCTACATGGCACATTGGTGGTGGGGTGATGGGATGGAATAGAAAAATTAAAATTGTGTCCAAAAACCAAAGGGAAATCTTTTCTAATCTTCAAAACTGGAGGTTTTGACTCCTTGATCTGACCTTCAAGATCGTTTCCATCCATATTTCTACAAATCCTGAAATTTCATGGTTGTCTTTTTAGCCACACCAAACAAGGTAAGTTTTTCTTCCAAACTAGCTGCTTTCATCCAGCATAGAATCACACGTTTACAGGCAGCAAAAATGAACACTGAACAGCTACCCTTAAAATTCTTAAGACTTTTACAGTCACACAAATACTTTTGTATCTGTGTTACCCAACATTTTTTTGAAAGGAAAGATTGGTTTAAAAGCACATACTCCTTTAGTTAATTCAAAGAATTAGGTACAGTCACTTTGGTTACAATGGGACTCATAGTTTGCCAGACTTCAGTTTGTGTCCCACAAGTCCTACCGTTAGCTATCCCCACCTCCTCCTCCCATGCTCTCTTCAGGGTCACCTTTCTCCCCAGCCCTCCTTCAACATTCCCTTCTTCAACTTGAGGTATCTGGTCAGACCTGCTGGTCCAACCCTGAAGCCCTCTGTGTAGCACGCTATGATCAGACTTTTTTTTAGAAAACAATAATTTTCTTCAAGCTAATGGAGGTGATGGTAGCGACAGTAGAGCTATTTGTTTATGTGTTTCCTTTATTCAACAAATCTTGTCTAACCCCCAGTGTATTGTAGAAACTATGATAAGGGCTGACGATGTAAGAATGATCCAGGCACTCTCCAGTGTGCTTGCGCTCTCCAGGTCCTGAAGGAGCTCAGAAATGAGATAAGGATCAGTAGTGTCTGGGAGACTTGCCACCACCTCCTCCTGTGCCCAAGGCAAACATTCATAATCAATCACGGTACTTCTTCCCCCTTTGAACTTAGATTCAACGTCACAGTCCATTTCAACCCAGGGCTCTAAGAAACCACCATCAATGAATTGGATCCAAGATCTGAGACCCAGTGAAGTGTATTTACCATTTCCAAAGTCAGACCAGAGATAGAGAGTGGGAATGGATTGGGGAGGAATAATAGATTATCCCAGGCAGACTCTTTTGGGCAAGATCTGGTTAAATCGGGCTCCTTGATTCGGGGAACCTGACGTGTAAGCATTAGTATAGTCAGTTCTCATCGTACCAGGCACCATGCTAAGTGATCTCATGCAACATCTCACGTGACCCTCATAACGAGCTTATGAGGTCAGTACTGCCATTATCTCGAGTTTGAAGAAAAGTTATGCACAGCAAGGCTACCTAATGCACCCCAAGTCTCACAACTAGAGTGATAGAGTAGGTGGATGCAAAGTCCAGCTAACTCAAGGGCAACACAAGTTCCAAAGTGAAGTGTGAGCCACTGGGGCATCTCAAGCTTCTCTATCTATACGTTTATTTTTCATCCAAAAACAAAACAAAAAATGTATTATGTGGATCGTCACTGGCACCCTCAGTCTGAATGTCAAATGGTTACTTGTCACACATAGCAGGGAAGACACCCTGCAGGCGGAGAGCAGGTCTCCAAGGCAGAGGGTTGGCCATGGTGCCCTCTTTCTTCCACCTTCTTCAGCCAGGGAGAGCGGCTGCTGTTCACACACGCCTGGTTACCATGTTATCCTAGACAGTAGTATCAGCAAACCTTTCCATTGAGATGGATGACACTATTTTGAAACACCCAGAGATTCACAGGTTATCTTATGGAAAAGCTCTGAATAGCCTTGTCAAACTTAAAGATGAGTTCCACATTTTTCTTTTATAAGCACAAAGTGTTTCATATTTCAGACCTTTACTCTGATGACAAATAGAGATTTGTGAAAAAATAAACACACTTCCTCTGTCCCCTCAAGGTAAAGGTAACATTTTAACAAGTAGGAAAGAAACTTACGTATGAAAAGAGCACTTGGAAACGGTTTGAACTTTTGTCTGTTGGTACAAACAGTGTAAATGTGCCACATGTCAGCACTCTTTAAAAAGTTGGAAATAAACATTTTAACCTGTTTAAAGAGCCTCCAAACAAAGAGTTTCAGTGGATTTTGAGCTGTTTAGGGGAGCCCTGTTTCCTGACAGACTCTCACGATGGCTCCCTGAGCTGCCTGGGGTGACCCTAACACTGCATTGTCCCAGCCCAGCTCAGTGTGGTCCCTGGCCACACTCTCCCCACCTGCCACCTAGGCTAAGAGGCTGGCTGCCCTTCCCTTCCATCAGCACAGCTAAGCCAGATGTCAACAGAGGAATCAGGAAGAGTTAATGTAATCCCCTCACAGTTTAAAGCTAGGGGAAAGATTATCTAGAGGCTCAAGGGTTGCGTGGAGCTGTTTGAACATGAACAGGTACACCGTCTGGAATGGGAATCGTTTTCCCCCTCCCCCCTCTTTCACCTCGGCCTCCCAGGAGTCCACGCCTGCCACCCCGAGGCCTGTCTTCAAGCCTGATGACAGCAGGTGCTCATTCTGCAGGCAACTGGCAAAACTGACTTTCTACCTGGAAGCCTTTCTTTAATCCGTGTCCCTGGCGTCAGTTTGGTTGGGCTTTGAGTGTCTCTCTGCAGTCAGTGACGGAGTACCTGAGCATTCAGGACTCCTCAGAGACATTGATTAACCTTCCAGTCTGTAAATACCTCCTCTGTTACATCAATTGTTTTCCCTCTGGTTCCAGGACATGTCCTCAGGTTACAGGTACCCTATCCCAAGGCCTGGCCTTTCTTGCCCTGGCTTCCTCACCAATCTGGTTTTTTCCCTTCCCACTTCTTCCTCCAATCCCAGAAGAACCTTAGGTTAAAATGGAATTGTTCTTGGGGATGGTGGCAGGTGACTTAAAAGCAGGACGAGCTTCTTCTCTTTCTCTTTTAAAAACAAATTCATAGAGAATAAGCAGACCAAATCTCAGGGGATAGAAGCCAGAAGAGACGTTATGGCTGCGGCTGGAGGGGTACGGTCTGCAGTGGGCAGGGAGAAACCTTCAAGGGTCATAGAAATGTTCTTTCACTTGATCTGGGTCATCATAACACAGGGGTACCTATGTTAAATATTCATTGAGCTGTACGCTCAAGATGTGTGTACTTTAAGGTATGAGAATGACATCAAATTCTAAAAGGAGAGTCAAATTACAACTAGCTACGCTCTTCAGGGTGTGGGTGTTGAGAAGCTGGTAAGGTGCTCGGACGGGGAGGCACCGGAGCCGTCAGCGGCCGAGCAGACAGTCTACTCCCTCCTGGATACACCCCCCACCCCGCAAAGGTTTGCTGGGCTCCGTGGAAGTCACTGGATGGACTGAGCTAAGGCTGACCCTGAGCAGATCCCAGAATTTTAAAAATCCATCCTCAACACTACTGCAAAACAGACACCATGCCCAGTGCTCTGCGTGCATTATGTCATTTAATCCCCACAATAATCCCGTGATGGGGGGTGTTACCCTCATTACACAGAGAAGGCACCTGAGCCCCCGGGGCTGGCTGGGTGGTCCGGGGTCACACGGCACACGGTGTAACAAGCCCGACGCCCTCGTCACAATCCTGCAGCATTAGTCTCTCAATTAGAATGTCCTGGTGGACAATTTTCTCTCTTTTGATCCAAAATGTGACTGTTTTTCTTTGCTAGGTGGGCATTTCATTCCTTACTCTATATTGTGATAACAGAAAAGTGACATATTGATTGACCCGGGGGTGGGTTCCCTGAGGAACCTCGCTCTGGGGACTTGGCCCTCCCACTCCTCACCAATGAGGAAAAATGGAATTTTAAAAGTCTCTAATTTAGGGCTTCCCTGGTGGCGCAGTGGTTGAGAGTCTGCCTGCTGATGCAGGGGACACGGGTTCATGCCCTGGTCCGGGAAGATCCCACGTGCCACGGAGCGGCTGGGCCCGTGAGCCATGGCCTCTGAGCCTGCGCGTCCGGAGCCTGTGCTCCTCAACGGGAGAGGCCACAACAGTGAGAGGCCTGCGTACCGCCAAAAAAAAAAAGTCTCTAATTTAGTGCCCAAGAGAGGAGTCTTGGGCCCAGTGGTCCCCCTCCAGTTCTCTGCAGCGGTTGGCAGCCAGCACCTGAGGTATTATATTTCCTCAGCATTTCTGCTCTCTCAGGAGGGGACACTTTAACTTTTTAAAGGTATAAGTGAATAGGGGTAAATCCAAACCTTCGCAGAGTAATCTACGCTGGCGTCTTTACGTAGCAGCTTTTTAAGACCCCCGTGCTTTTGGTGTTTTGGTTTCTGGCACACACACCGGCAACGTCCATCCTGTTCTCCCACTGAGTAGAGTGTGATGCTTTGAATTGTCAGGGGCCGTACGGTATACTGTGTAGGGCGCAGCTGTGGAATCTTAGAGCCTGTTCTATATCCTGTTCTACCCCTTAGTATTCCCAAGTCCTTAAGCAAATTACTTCACCTCTCTGAGCCACATTTCCCTCCTTTGTAAAATGAAAGTGGTTACTGGATCAAACACTAGCACCGGTAACAGTACAGTCACCCCCTCCTTATCCTCAGGGGATTGGCCCCAGGAGTCCCCAGCATATACCCAAATTCTCAGATGCTCAAGTCCCAGGTTGGCCCCCCATATCTGTGATTCCACATCCAAGGAGGATTCAACCAACGTGGACCTCGTAGTACTGTATGTATTTACTGAAAACATCTACCTATAAGTGAACTAGCACAGTTCAAATCCGTGTTGTTCAAGCGTCAACAGTACCTTTAATCGGGCCTGTTCTATGTGCCGGGCACCTTACATACCTGGACCCACTCACAACATTCTTACAGCAGCCGTATGAACTCAGAACCACTGTTATCCCCTGTTCAGAGATTAATAAATTGAGACGCAGGCCTCAATTACGTGGCAGAGTCAGGGTTTAATTTGGTCTGCCTGATCCAGAGCCTAATGTCTTAACCGCCACGCTTCTTCTATTCCCACCTCAAAATGTCGCTGGCAGGCATTTTTTTTTTTTTTTTTTTTTTTTTTTTTTTTTTTTGCTGTACGCGGGCCTCTCACTGTTGCGGCCTCTCCCGTTGCGGAGCACAGGCTCCGGACGCGCAGGCTCAGCGGCCATGGCTCACGGGCCCAGCCGCTCCGCGGCATGTGGGATCTTCCCGGACCAGGGCACGAACCCGTGTCCCCTGCATCGGCAGGCGGACTCTCAACCACTGCGCCACCAGGGAAGCCCTGGCAGGTATTTTTAATATTCGTGACAGCACTTTGTAGACAATTAAGCAAAATAAAAATATTAATACCATTATTATTATTCTAACTACATGCAAGGAGAATGAGAAATGAGACACAGTCCATGCCTTTGAGAAATTTATAGTCTCAAAGATTCCAAATCACACACACACACATCAAAATATAAACTAAAAAAGCCCAACTGTGTCAAGCACACAACGAACAAAAACTGTAAAGGGAAATAGTACACGTGCCCAGGGGATGCTGGAATCTCTAGAACGTCTGGAGCCAGACGGCACTCATGTGACAATATCTCCCAGGAGTATTCTGCAGTCTGACTAAAGGTGAGAGAAGCATTCCAGGTGGGGAATGGCCTGTTACAGTTCAGGGGGACCTGGGGTTGGAGCCAACAGTGCAGGCTGCCTGGGTAAGGAAGGGCACACAAGTCGGGTGTGGGGCTTAGTGAGAAGCAGCACAGAGGTGAGAGAGGTGCTTGCCAGGGGCCTATGAGGCCACATTATCTAGGCCCTAATTGGATCTGCAGCACTGTAACGAACCGCCGTGGGTGTCTGACCAGAGACGTGATGGGATTCAAAGCACATCAGAGGAAGGCACAACAAAAAGGCTGGTGAAGAAAAACAGCCTAAGGCGAGGAGTGTGTCGCTAATAATTCAGGGACAAGGTGGACACGCTGCTGGAGAGGAAGAATCCGTGATGGTTTGGGGAACTATGAAAGAGGAAGAATCTCCGCATGGGAACCCGGCCCCTTGGAGGCTGGACAGCACAACACTCCTGCTGCCCTGGTGTAGCAGGCATACCAGGCACGAACGTGCCCAACTAGACTTACTGAGGGACAGAATGCGCACACGATGCAAGTGGAAATGGAGTCAAGAATTAGATTCATAGTCACTATCGACTACTGAGGGACCAGGACACCGGAGGTACCATCGATGATTTTGTGACACTGAAGGTTTGACATTCAGGAAAGCAATGATCTTGGGTAAATTTGGAAGTGGCATATGACATATATGGGGATTCTTTGTCTAGAAACAAGATGTGAGGTTCAGAAAATGTGAGAAGTCAGGACTAGATGTCTTTTGTGGACAGGGGGGTACCAGCTAAGATTCTGATTTTCAAGCAACAGCAACTTACTCTAGCTGATTTATATAGAAATTGATTTACTGAAACGAGAGTTCCTAATTCACAGAGTCACTGGGGAGTTGGGGCACCAGGCAAAGAACACCCGTTGCCATCACTTAGATCCCTCACCCTATGGGTAGGCGCGTTGGCGTCCCCATCAGCACCTCTGGAACTACTGCCCCGGTGGACAGGTCGTTACAGCCACCTGCTCTACTCCAGGAAGAATCCTTCACGCTCCTTGATTTTTGTGTCAGAGAACCCCAGACGCTGCGTCTAATGGACAGAACCTAGGTCGTTACCACACTCAAGCAGCAAGAGAAGCCTAGAGAGCATTGGAAGCTCTCACAGGCTGACTGCGGTGAAGAAGGTGAATTCAGAGACCACCGTGCCGGGATCTACCACCCCCCACCTGCCCCCCCCCCGAGGCCTGGCTTCACCCACTGAGAGTGTAGATGGGTGCTGATGTGGTAGACCCACTCCTCCATTCTTGCAGACTATCTCCCTTCAGCCCCACTCAATACCTGTAATTAAGAGTCATCTGTTTACATTAAGAGACTCTTCCAGTTTAAAATATAAATACCTCTGGAAAGAAACACACTTCACTTTGTTGTCATTATAAACCTTTCATGCACTAACTTTCAGGGCTGGGGGTTAAAGGCCGGCCCAGAAGCTTGGCAGAAAACTGGACCAAATATAAACTCTTGTAAAGATTTGTAGCCAGTCCTCCCTCGCTTAGGGACTCCTGCCCCCTCTGCTACCAAGCTTTTTTCACTCATGTGCCCTCAATACCCTGATCAATTTGTCATGACACATCCAATAGGGTAAGTGTTTTGATGAGATAGAAATGAGAGTGGAAAGAAAAGGAGATTCATTTTTTTGTATTGCTCCTCCTATGTGCGATGCCGTGAGGATAGGGCTTGAATTCCCATTTCACAGATGGTGAAAATGAAGCTGGGGGATGTGACTTGCCCAAGGCCACACAGCTGGGACAGTGCAGAGATAGGTTTCAAAACCAGTATGATTGGTCTCGGAAGCCTGATAGCTCCCCCTGCACTATATTGTCTCCCCACGAAAGGAGAGGGGACCTGAGTGCCAAAGAGTAGGGGAAATGTGCACCTTTGTCCAATGGGTTAAAGGAATGGAATACGTTCTGGGGATGTCCCAGGACTGCCCCGGCAGAAATGTGCTGGGTTTCTCTGGAAGAGGGTATGCAGGAATGAGGGAGAGAGAAAGCCACGGAAAACCAACTCCTCATTTACGACTTTACTGGCACCCAAGATGCTATTTGTCAGGCATCTTCTGGTGGCAAATAACAGAAACCCAACTCAACTGGCCTAACAAGAAATGGAAATCGTTGGGTACTGGGCATGGAAAACATTCTAGGAGTTCTCTCAATCTCTCTCCACCTCTCAGCTCAGCTTTCCTCTGTCTGCTTCAGTCCCAGGCAGCCTGTCCCTGTGTGGTGGCAGAGGTGGCCAGTTACAGTTCTAGACTGATGTCTCACCAGCTAATCACTCCCTGCCCCACCGGCTGAAACAGCAGGTCTCAATGGGCTGCAGTGCCCCAATTGTGAGGGCCTTGAGTTCACACCTGCCTCTGCAACCAAGGATTCATCAGCCTCATCTCCATCACAGAGCCTGAGAATGGCTCCCCAAAGGAATGCCAAAGTGCTGGCACCATAGGAAGGGATGCTGGAGAGGCCAAGCCCCTGATACCCACTAGAATGTAAGCTTCATATAGACGGAGTTGATTTTTGTCTTGCTTTAAATTTGCTTTGTTTAGTGCTGTATCCCCAGGGCTTCAAACGGGGCTGAGCACGTGCTAGGCACACTCAAAAAACACTTGTTGAATAAATGATGACATAAATGAATAAATGTCCTACAGACCATGATGTCTGGGATGCCAGGAAATGGGAGAGTGGGCACACCGTGCTGACGGATGCATGTAGAGAGCAGAATCTCTTGTCCTTTAGATGAGTCATGTGTCATTGAACGAAGGTCACTCACTACAATGTTGGCGTTCAGAGCATGTCAATCACTGAGTCGAATGGCGCCCTGGAACACCAGGCTCTGATAAAGCAGCTTTCCAGTCTGGTTGCTCGCAATCCACCTTGCGTGAAGGATGCTGTGTCGCTTTTTCTTTCAGGGCTGTGTCTACAAGAGAGATGTACCCTATGCATTGCTGCCCTTTCTCCCCACATTCCCCCTGTGAGGTGGAAAGCCAGTGTGGTGATACCTGTTCCCTTAGAATTCATGGCACTGGGCTGGCGGGAGCCTGGGGGGTGGAATCCCAAAATAACCACTAAATTGCTGTTAATCGGTCTTACATTCTCTCTCAATATGCTAACCCAGTGCCTTAAAGTGTGTTTTGGGGAGCACATGTACCTTAATCCCCCAAATTACCCCCCTCCACTTTCATTAGTACCATTCGATTTTCCCTGGCATGTTGGAACAATGGGGCTTTTGGAATTAATGAGAATGTGCTCGGTCAACTTGTCTCAGCCAAACTTGAATTTGTCTGAAAAATGGCTGCAGAGACATTGGATCTGGAAACACTTTCAGAGACAAAAACAAAAACAACCCTCAGAACAGTCACTGCAATAAACTGCCTGGTTAATATGCGCCCAATGTATTTCGCCATTGTGGAAAGGGAGCTTAATTTGCTGTAACATGATGTAGCTATTAGCGTTTGTTTCCCCTCCTCCTCGCCCTCTTCTTTCTAGTTAATTTGGAGTGGAGATAAATCTTAAAAACAGGCTAATGGGGGCTTCCCTGGTGGCGCAGTGGTTGAGAATCCGCCTGCTGATGCAGGGGACGCGGGTTCGTGCCCCTGTCCGGGAGGATTCCACATGCCGTGGAGCGGCTGGGCCCGTGAGCCATGGCCGCTGAGGCTGCGTGTCCGGAGCCTGTGCTCCGCAATGGGAGAGGCCACAACAGTGAGGCCCGGGTACCGGAAGAAAAAAAAAAAAAAAACCAGACTAAGACGGCACAGCAGGGGCTCTGAAAAGTCATTTGGGTTTTGCTTCCACAGTGCCCCTTTGCTGTTTTCTGGGCAATTATAACTAATGTAAGAAGATAAAGTGTTATGAAGTGACTCATGAATAGCACAGACCCTGTTGGATGCGTGGAATACTTAGCTCCTGACGAGGGCTTCCTTGGGCACCAGTGGGAGTTGAAACAATCTCTGTGGCCCCAGTAACTGTCCTGAATACGACAGAAGGGTACGTAAGAGACCCACACTCAGCGGGCTGTCAACTCTTTAACTCTTACAGCATTCGGGAGGAGTAGACAAGCTTCTGGACTGTCAGCTCCTAAGCTGGAAACAAAGGCTCCAGGAGTTGAGCAATTTCCCTCAGGCAACTCGTCTAAGTCAGTGACAGAAGCTGAGGTTCATCGTCTACAAAAACATGACAGTGTTCACAGCGCTAACCTCCACATCCCTCCCTTAGTATTGAGGTTTTGATCCCTGGCATTTTTCTCCCTTGATCCAGGCAGTCGCGTCTACTGTTGCTTTTGTCTGCTATTATTACTACTCTCCTTCTGACATTCACATGCCTTCAGCCATCCCATATTTCATTGACTCTAGATGCCATCCATTATAAGATGAACCACTATTTTATGTAATGCCGAAAAAGAAGAAATACTGCCAATTAAAGATGACATGACATTGATCATGATTTCAGAGATGTTAAAATATGGGGGAAAAAAGTATCTTACAATCCGTAAAATGTAGTATGTTAATTGTCTGCTCGGATTCAGAACGTCTTCTTTTTTTTTTTTTTTGCAGTACCCGGGCCTCTCACTGTTGTGGCCTCTCCCGTTGCGGAGCACAGGCTCTGGACGCGCAGGCCCAGCGGCCATGGCTCACGGGCCCAGCCGCTCCACGGCATGTGAGATCTTCCCGGACCGGGACACGAACCCGTGTCCCCTGCATCAGCAGGTGGACTCTCAACCACTGCGCCACCAGGGGATCCCCAGAACGTCTTCTTTTCTTCAAGTAATGGGTTTGGGGAAGCAGTTCTTCCTCCCCTCCAACCCTGGGGGTCCTACTGTGAGTTGCCTCTCATGTACTCTGCTCCGCTGGCTACAGAACGAGAGCATGAAACCCAAATGGTGCAGAGCAGGGGACCCTTGCTGGGATTATCTAAAATAGGTAAGGCAGTGCTTATTTACTTTAAATAAGTGTCTCTGGTGACAAAGAAGACATGGGCCCTGGAAGTTTGAGCAGGCAACGTGCCAGAGTGGGAGAAGCATGGTTTGAGAAAATGAGCCAATCATAGGAGGAGCAGCTGAAACAGAGATGGAAGAGAGTCTCAACAGGGTTGAGCTCTTTGAATGCATTTGTCCCTGAGACCGGGTGCAGTAGCATCAATAAATTGCCCTTCTGCTCAACCAGGAGTGGGTTTTTGTCCCTTGCTACAAGAAGCCTCTTTTTCAAGATACCAAGAGAGCAGCAAAACCAGCAGTATCTCTCCCTCTCTCCTTTAGGCTTACTCACCTTGAACCCACTGTGATGTGAAGACAGTGGGCAGAAATGACAGCATCCCCTGCTTGTATCTTGGGAGTCAAGCTACTGACTCCTACCACCAAGGGCTATGAACACTAGGGTCCTGCCTGCTTCTTCACCAAGAAACTAGACTTTTGTTTGTTGGTTGGTTTTTTGAATTGTATTTTTTTTCTATACAGCAGGTTCTTATTAGTTATCTATTTTACGCATATTGGTTTTTTTCTTAACACTGATTTTCAATTTTTTAAAGAAAGAGAAAACCAAAATACCTCTGACTGGGAGGAGGGGCTAGGGAGAGGTCAAGGAAATGAACAAATATATCCTAGGAACAAGCAAAGAACTAAAAAAAAAGAACAACAGTCTGATTTTCTCTCTTAAAGTCCCTTCGGCTGACAATGCATTCCTGACTCCTTTTTCAAAACCTGGCTGGTGGAAGGGGTAGGTGTGGTTTGAAAATTAAGAATGAACTTCTTGGGAATTGTAGCATTTAAAATGTGGGTGAACAAAGCCCAACAGAACCTAGAGTTGTGCACAGACAGTGATACTTCCAGGTTTCTGAGTTTTGCTAATGAATACTTTCCAAAAACTTTTCTATATAAACTTGTATAAATCAGCAGGGAGCTATGCTAATCCACTTACCCTGTTTCAACCCTTCAGTTGTTCCCAGAACCTCTGATTTTCTATTGCAGAGAAAGGCAAGTGGAAAATTGTTTTTTAGGTTTCTTTTGTGCAATAGTGATCTTGGGCCGTCCCCACCTTGCTGTGTCCTCGCATGCACCTTGTAAATTGATTCCAAACTGCTCCCTTATTCAAAAACCCAATTCCCTTGGAAACCAGAAAGAAAATGAAGAGTGGTAAAAGCCCGTTTTATTAGTATTAAGGTCAAAATCTTCATTACACAAATATGTTTGTCCTTCGGTGCCTTTCAAGTCAGAAATGTTCATTAGGAATTGGTGTTAACCTCACATTTCTGTAATATTTTCCATCCAGACGGATCTCAAAGTTGTAGAGTTGTCTAACTCTTAATGACAAAAAAGAAAAAAACACTTCCTTCTCCCGCATCCAAGAATTTCATTACCCTTTTCCCCCCTTTTTTTGTAGTAACACTTCTTTATAGTTTTCTGAAGGTTTATTAACTTTTTACGGGGAGAAACATTGAATGGAGGTAATATTCTTACCTTATGGACCTTTGATCAGAGCTTTCCCCCCAAAGAATGCCTTTTGTTGGAAAATACTGAATGAGAGAAAAGTATAGCCTTCCACGAAGAGATCATTTAAGTTTTATGCTTACGTTGAGCCTGTCGGGAAGTGCAGCACTGCCTGTTTTCTTTCTAGAGGGGGAAAAAAGAAAAGAAATTTGAAACATAATCACCACATATCACCAGCTTTTGAAGTTATCTGAACAAGAACTGTTATTAATCTGATTCATTAGTGAAAACACTCCCTCCACTACAATCTGAGCAAGAAATGCTTAAATGCCTTTGAGATTTCTGCAGTATCACCTTTCTCCATCTCTGTCTCCTTCCACCTGGAGTCACTGAAGCCCTCCACAGGCCACCTCATTCTGTGACAGTGTCGTGTCTGATATAATTTGCAGAGTCAGTTACCCTCATTCCCTCCTCGCTTCAGCTTTTGCCTGTGAGGTTGGGACGGAATTCATCCAGTGGCTGGTATGCCCCCATGGGCCCCTGAGTGGCAGAGTGTCCCAGGCCCCCCTTTTGGGTGTGGGCTAGAGGCCTGGCCTGCTCCATCCTCCTCCAAGTCCCCGTTAGGACATCAGCCTCTATCCACCTGACTCTGGTTCTTAACAGTCTCCCAGTGTAATCTCTTGAACACCTGTTTTTCTTGCCTTCACATCATCTCTTTTCCCTTCCTCTGATGTCAGACATTCATTTAAATTTTGGTAAGCTATCCCCTGCCATGTTCATAGTTCCTGTGGTCTGGGTAGGTGTGACACCTTAGCCCCAGCCCTAGCAGTTAACACACAGCCCAAACCCGGCCAGCTGGTGTATCTAATGCTTCGGCCATGGTGACTGGTTCAGAGATGAGCATGTGACACAAGTTGGTCCAATGAGAATCAGTGCCGAGAGCTGGATTAAAATTGTTGGCTAGGAGAAGCCCTTTCCACTACACCATTTCTCAGCTATGACTCCACTGACATATTAGTCCAGATAATTCTGGGCGGGGTGGGGGGGTGTTGTCCGATCCCTTGTAAGATGTTTGACAGCATCCCTGGCCCGAACCCACTGGTTGCTAATAGCAACTCCCCCATCTCCAGTCGTGATTACCCAAAATGTCTCCTGGGGGAGACAAATGTCTCTGGGGGGAGAGGGGAACAAAATTACCCACAGTTGAGAACCACTGCACTAGGTTGAAACTGTGAGATGTGTGCCTGGAAGTGCTGGGGGACTTTATGTGAAGAAAATATGCCTGATGGTGATGCCAATATATAGGAAGGTGGAGCCAAGAGAGTACACAGACCAAGATCAAATAACATTCTTTATTTTCCTAAGTTTTTTTGTGCTCCTGTACATTAAGCCAGTCCCACTCCTTTTTGGGATTGAGAACAGGGTGAAAATGTCTGCTCTCACCACTTCCGTTCAACGTTGTACTATGTAGGCCCTAGCCAGGGCCATCATGCAAGTACTACAAGTAAAAGACACAGAGGTTGGAAAGAAAAAACAAGCTGTCTTTATTTGCATATAATACAATCTTCTAGATAGAAAATTCTAAGAAATCTATTTTTAAAAACCCTATTAGAACTAATAAGTAAGTTTATAGTAAGGTTGCAAGATAAAAATCAATATACAGATTTCAATTGTATTTCTAGACGCCAGCAATGAGTGATTATACACTGCAATTTAAAACCAATACTATTTAAAACAGCATCAGAACTATGAAATTCTTACAGATAAATTTCACAAAATACGTGTAAGACCGATAACCTGAAAATCAAAGGAGAGATATACTAGACTAATAGTCACAAGAATAAAATTTGTTAAGATGTCAAATCTTTCCAAGTTAGCCTATAGGTTCAGTGCAACCTCATCAAAAGCTCAACAGGCTTTCTAAATAGAAATTGACAAGCCAATTCTAAAATGTATGTGGAAATGCAAATATCCTATAACACCCAAAACAATTTTACAGAAAAAAAAAACAAGTTCTTACACTAGAATACTTACACTACTTGATTCAATACCTATTATAAAGCTACAGTAATAAAGACAGTCTGGTATTGGCATAAATATAGATAAATAAAGATATAGTATAGAGTACAGAAATATACCCAAACCTATATGGCTAATTGATTTTTTTACAAAGGTGTCAAGAAAATTCAAGGGGAAAAGACAATCTTTTCAAAAAATGGTCTAAGAACAATTGGCTATCCATATTCCACCCCCTCTCCAAAATAGAATCTCATTTATTATCTAACATTGTATACAAAAATTATCTCAAAATGGATCATAGATCTACATGTGAAATATAACCCTATAAAATTCTGGAAGAAAGAATACGAGAAAGACTTGGTGATCTGGGGTTAGGCAAACAATTTTTAAAATAGGACTCAAAAAAGCAGGAAGCATAAAAGAAAAAAGTTCTAAATTTTATTCCATTAAAGATGTTACTCTTTAAAAGACACCATTAATAAAATGAATATTTTTGGGGACTATATTTGCAAAACCATGTCTGCTAAAAGGCTTGTATTCAGAATATATTAAAAAAATTATTTCAACTCAACAAACAGAAGATAAGCTACCAAGTAAAAAACTGGCAACTGATTTGAACTGAGATTTCATCAAAAAAAATATATGGATGGCAAACAAATACATGAAAAGAGGCTCAAAATTGTTAACCATTAGGGAACTACAACTTAAAACCAAAAGGCATACTGCAATATACCTACCAGAATGACTAACATTAAAAAGACTGACAATACCAACTGTTAGCAAGGATGTAGAGCAACTGTAACTCTCATTTAGTGTTGCTGGGAATACAAAATAATACAGCCATGATGAAAAAAGTTGGCAACTTCTTAAGAACTAGGTGATTACCATATGACCTAGCAATTCCATTTCTATGTATTAGCCCAAGAGAAATGAAAACATAAATCCATACAAATACTTTTGTGTCAATGTTCTTTTCAGCTGTATTAATAAGATCACCAAACCAGAAATAAGCCAAGTGTCCATCAACACAGGAATGAATAAATAACTTGTGGCATATCCATACCATAGAAATGGTATTTAGCAATAAAAAGGAATGATACATGGTTTACTATTGCATTATGTTAAGTTTAAAAAGCACAAAAGACTATATGCTCTATGATTCTATTTATATAATATTCTAGGCAAATCAAAATTCTGGTAACATAAAGCAGGTCAGTGGTTGCCAGGAGTCAATGGGTTGGGAAGGAGATTGACCTCAAAGGGCCACGAGGCAATATTTGGAGTAATGAAAATGTTCTGTATCTATTTTGGTGGTAGTTACATGACTGCCGCATTTGTTGAAACTCATCCAATTGTACATCTAAAATAGATGCGTTTTATCCTATGTAATTCTATCCCAGTAAAGCTGCCTTCAAAACTCAAGGCATCTACATCTGTATTGTATGAAAGTAAGAATGCGGTAAGCCAAGGTCAGCAAACTTCTTCTGTAAAGGACTGAACAGTAAATATTTTAGCTTTTGCGTGTGTATAATCTCTGTCACAACTCCTCAACTCTGCCTTTGTAAGGCCAAAGCAAGTACAGACAATAGGTAAATGAATGGTTGTGGCAGTGTTTCAATAAAACTTTATTTAAGACACTAAAATTTACATTTCATATCATTTCCATATGTCATGAAATATTATTCTTCCTCTGATTTCTTCCCCCAAACCATTTACAAATGTAAAAACTATTCTTAGCTAGCAGGCCATACAAAGGCAGGTGGCAGACCAGATTTGACCCACAGGCTGTAGTTTGCCAACTCCTTCTATAAACATATGTTAGTAAAAATACAACAATCATCATGACTATATCAAAGAGATGATAATGCAGGTGAAATTTCTAATATTCCATTCATGTTTACATGTTAGAGATCTGTGTAGACTAGAAATAACAAGCTCTATATTTTATGTATTCTTCAATAGTACATATTTGTTTGCTATATTAATATATTTTTTATTTTATTTTATTATTTTTTATTTTATTTTTGGCTGTGTTGGGTCTTCGTTGCTGCGCACGGGCTTTCTCTAGTTGTGGCGAGTGGGGGCTACTCTTCGTTGCGGTGCGCGGGCTTCTCATTGCGTGGCTTCTCTTGCTGCAGAGCACGGGCTCTAGGCACGGGAGTTTCAGTAGTTGTGGTTCGCAGGCTCAGTAGTTGTGGCTCGCGGGCTTTAGAGCGCAGGCTTGGTAG
Source organism: Grampus griseus (assembly GCF_964374135.1). Classification (NCBI taxonomy): domain Eukaryota; kingdom Metazoa; phylum Chordata; class Mammalia; order Artiodactyla; family Delphinidae; genus Grampus; species Grampus griseus. Next base: position 70,556,372 of record NC_138997.1, on the reverse strand, counting down.
TTGTGGCGCATGGACATAGTTGCTCCACGGCATGTGGGATCTTCTCGGACCAGGGCTCAAACCCACCCGTGTCCCCTGCATTGGCAGGCAGATTCTTAACCACTGCACCACTAGGGAAACCCTGCTGTATTAATATTACTCCAAAGTAGTGGGCTTAAAAAAATCAAGGCTTATTTTATTAAATAAGTTCAGCTTTCAAAACTTAGGACATATATATAAATTCATTTTCCCTTGTAAAAAAATTTTAATACGTTTAAATTATATTTAAAAGCTTTAATTAGGACTTCCCTGGTGGCACAGTGGTTAGTAATCCGCCTGCCAATGCAGGGGACACAGGTTCGAGCCCTGGTCTGAGAAGATCCCACATGCCGTGGAGCAACTAAGCCCGTGCACCACAACTACTGAACCTGCACTCTAGAGCCCACGAGCCACAACTACTGAGCCCACACACCACAACTACTGAAGCCCACGCGCCTAGAACCCGTGCTCCACAACAAGAGAAGCCACCGCAATAAGAAGCCTGCACACTGTAACGAAGAGTAACCCCCAACTCGCTGCAACAATGCCTGTGTGCGGCAACAAAGACCCAACGCAGCCAAAAAAAAAAAAAAAAACACCTTTAATTAATACTCAGTCCAAACCCTATACTTCTACTCCCATTTTCCCTCTTTGCCTTCTGTCTAATTCCTAAGGTGACAGCAGGGACTTTGCACTTGCTATACTGTCTGGAATGTTCTTCCCCCACATGACATTACTTCCTGTAGGTTTCTGCTCAAAAATCCTCTTATTACTAAAGAACTTCAATAACAAGCTTCTCTCTTAGTCCTTTTACTCTCCTTTCCTTTTTCTCCTTAGCACTTACTGCCATTTGCCACATTTGCATCTTTACTTGTTTTTTTGCTTATTTTCTGTCTTTTCTCATTGGAATAAGCTCCATGAAGGTGAAGACTTTGCATTTGTCCATACCGTGTAATCCCAGTGCTTAAAGGGTGTCTGGCAAATAGTTGGTGCTTGATAATTTGTTGAGTGAATAATCTGTGAATACACAAAAGAGGACATCTTTCCGGGGAACATTGTCCAACAACTGCCGTAGAGTGAGCAAAAATTATGCTGAGAATCAATGTCTTGAGACATCCAATGATGGTGGAGAAAACATCAATTCACACCAGCCAGGTGGCTCTGCCACTCAGGAAGGCAGGCAAATCTCACTAAGGGATCCAGGTGCGACAGACCCCTGAGAACCCCTAAAGGAAACATCTTTCCTTTGGGAAGTACATCTCACAAGGTTTTGAGCAATTTCTATAATGGAGAACTTCATTAACCACGTCTTCTGCTGAAAAAGTAATGACCATCTCTTTTCCTTTTCCTTAGCTTAACTAAACTCCTTTCTAACATTTTCTTGTTGAAATGCTTGTAAATGTAAAGGGCAGATTCTTTAGTAGGAGAGTATTTCCTAGGTTTCAGAGAGGAGGTCTGAGTGAAGAGTGTGCTTGATTCCCAGAAGGCAATTCAAGCCTCCTGAGTCACAGATGCCCACAGCACAAGGGTTATAATACAGCATATTTCTTTACAAAGCCCATTTCGATGTCTCAGAGCTGCAGTGTCAAACTGTAGAAATCTATGCCTTTGAAGTTCTTGACATATAATGTTGACATTTTCAGACTCTCAGCTCTATGATGAAAGATTAGAATGATGGTGGTGAACAAGAATGACCTATAGAAAGACGTTTTCTGAAGTGGTAAAAACAGTTTTTTTTTAATGGATGGAGAATTTTTCTTTTAAATTATGAGTTGACTATGAAGGAAAAGAAAGAGAGAAACTAGATCAAGAAAACCTACAAACTGGCTTTAATTTTCCTTACAAAATCTTATAGGAACTCACAAATACAAACTTTGAACAAACTTGTGTTTGAAACATCTTCCTGTCTTGCCAAACAGTTGAAAATATTTTCATGGGAAAAATAGGGTCCATATTTTTCTAATACTTAAGAATTTTGTCCAAACGAATCTGGTGTTGACACGTAAAAATTAGAGCTTGACTAAGTTTGAATTCAGATACTGTGCTCTAAATATTTGTTGGGATAAATTGGGAATTTAGGATTAACAGATACACACTACTATATATAAAATAGATAAACAAGGACCTACTGTACAGCACAGGGAACGTATTCAATACCTTGTGGTAATCTATAACGGAAAAGAATCTGAAAAAGAATATATATACATATATATCTGAATCACTTTGCTGTACACCTGAAACTAACACAATATTGTAAATCAACTATTATACTTCAATAAAAATAAATTAAAATTTAAAAAAAAAACTTGTTCTGACTCTTGGCCTTGAAGGAGAACATTGAGTTCTCTCTCTCTGCTATGTACGATATTTACTTGACTCTAAGACACACTTTTTTGCATTTTAACATTTTGAAATCAGAATATCTTATAATGCATGGTGTCTCCTGATTATACTTGTCAGCAATTTTTCTTTCTTTGTGGTATGCAAAATAATATTGAATCTCACACTTGATATCATCTTAGATTCCATGAAATTAAATATACATGAAGCTTTTTTTTTTAAATTCTATTCTCAATCAGGGACCATTTCTCCCTCCCAGCTCTGGCCTCCCACCCCTTGATTCCTTATGAAGCTTACAGCAAAGCCCAACACAAAAGAAAGACTTAAGACTCTTAAGTATTAATAGTAGACTCTCTGGCTTCATGACAATGGTTCTTTTGTGATTCTTAAGGTTCAGTACTTCTAAATGGATAAGTTTTATCTTATATTTTCAGAACCTATACTTTCATAACTCACAGGAACAAAGTTATTATTAGCAAGCACCTGTTTAGTATGAGTTGCTGTGAATGTCTCAACCTCAATATAATTTCTTCCTTTTCTTGGTTTTCTTTTCTTTCAGTAGCCAGATTCCTCACCTACTGATTGCTTAGACAGTAAGTCTGAATTGAATCCAGGATTTCGTTTAGGAAATTATATAATATTTATGCCACATTTTACACATGTCCGGCAACTACTTCTCCTGCAAGGAACATCACACCAATTAAATGTTAAGGGCGGTGAGCTGGGAGCACCTTGCTTCTGGATCAGGCCCCCAGAGTGCAGGTCAGATCTCCTGGGAAGGGTATGAGCTCTGGAGCCAGAGACCTGGGTTTGAATCCTACCTGTGCCACTTGCTAACTGTGTGATCTTATATGCAAAATCGGAACAAGAATATCTATCCTGCAAGGTTATTGTAAACATTGGATGTGCGGAAAGTGTTTGACCGTAGGAGGGGCTTGAGAAATGGTCTTGGGGAATGTCCTGTCCCCAAATCTGATGTATCTCTGTCCATCGAAGACTGTCTGCTTCCTGTCCTTGGCGTTTCTTTGTGATGCAAAGCAAATCCACCGGCCAAAGCAGCCAAACCTTCTCCAATCTAGAACATTTTGTGAGCAGTCCCAGTGCTCTGCTTGCCCTTCACCTCTCTTGCAGTGCAGATTGCTTGGGTAGTAAGTGCAATGAGCTGGGCATTTTACTTGCTGAAGCGCTGGGTGAGTGCACTCAAACATCACTTCAAAATCACCCTGTGGGGCTTCCCTGGTGGCGCAGTGGTTGAGAGTCCGCCTGCCAGTGCAGGGGACACGGGTTCGTGCCCCGGTCCGGGAAGATCCCACATGCCGCGGAGTGGCTGGGCCCGTGAGCCATGGCTACTGAGCCTGCGCGTCTGGAGCCTGTGCTCTGCAATGAGAGAGGCCACAACAGTGAGAGGCCTGCGAACCGCAAAAAAAAAAAAAAAAAAAAAAAATCACCCTGCGTTTTCTTCCTCAATATTCCACTTGGGCCTCTGTTTACATGATTACCACATCTTCCTTCCAAATTGCACCCTAACTTCCATTCTGTTTCTTTGCACTGTTACAATTTCCAGATTACAGTGATTTCTTTCCAATGTGCTTAATATTGAATAAATCAATAGAGCTATACTATTTTCCATCAATTTGCTCTTAAGTGAATTGAATCTTTTTTCATTTGAGATGGGGAAGTTGTTGTGTAAGGCCACAGAGAAAACAATGATGACTATAACGTGCTGGTCTGTGTTATCCTCAACTCGACAATATCTTTTCACTTTGACCTTTGCTGCCGTCACTTTAGATTCTAATTCCTAGTGTTCATCTCACTTTGAGGGCGGCTCACTTCACCAAAATCAAAAGAAAAGGAGAAATGGGCAACTAAATATTTGTCTTTTCTTAGTAATATTAAAATAACCACAATCCGTGGAAGAAAATACCTTTCTTCTTGTTTCAATGCAATGTAATTACAGATCTTAAATTTAAATCCAAGTCATCCTGTCTCAAATAATATATTCAGTCCAACTGCATATATTTCTTCCTTTTGGGTCCTTTTGGGAAAATGTGACATATACAGCCAAGGTTTAAAACTGTTGTCAGAAAATCAGCTTGTAATGAGTAAGTCTGGACTTTCAGAAGACTGCTGGCATACAACTTCCTGCTCTCCTGATACTTAAACATACAAAAAGGCCAAAGATAATTTTGATTGAAAAATCAAAACAAAAATATTGTCTTGGAAATGAGTCACGCTTTGACTGAATTAAATGGCCCTGTACCCACAGCCAGTGTTTTCTGCCTTTGGTGGAATCTCTGGCCACACAGTAAGGTGCTTGACCCCAGGTTTCTGGCCTTGTAACTAGAATGAGATGGTGGCAGAGTCGAGGGCAGAGGTCAGGGGCCAGTCAGCCACACTACATCTTTCTCTCCCTGCTTCTCTCTGAACAGGTGGTTCCCATCAATAAGTCTTTGCTTTGCTCTCTGAAAGACCTGAAGCCCCACTTGCATTCACTTATTCATCTGCTTCATTCCAAGAAAACAGGCCATATGGTATTTGTGTTTACAATGATTCTTTGCTGTTTCCAGATTGAACCTAGGCTCATAAAGTAAGCCTTACTATTGTAAGTGCAAAGGTCAAGTGTTATGGCTCTGCTTAGCAACTTCTGCATAATGAAATTGGAGCCCAGAAGGAAAGCAGAGTCTGGACCAGATGAAACACCGATTAGTGGATGGTGTGTAAAGGACACATTTAATACCATACACAGACACTCCTCTTGATGATAACATGGGGAGCAGCTTCCCCTCCCTATTGGCATTCACCATGAGGATAGATTCTACCTACTTCGGATCTACTGAATCTTTTCATCTATACACACATACGCACCACGAATCACACCAGGCGCCTCCCGTGCTGCGTCAAATGCCCCATCCCTAGATGCTCGGATTCATAGCTGGCCATTTCTTCCCAAAACACTAATCCCAAGCCTCTGCTCCTGGAGATATTTGCCAGGCTGGTTATTGCTTCTTTACTTTGACTGATCATTCAAAACTCACCACCATCCCCAGTCTGCCTGTGTTTTGCTCAACAAAATTCACACGGTAGTTTGTGAGACCTATTCCCATTTTAACAGGGAAGAAACTTGTGTATCAAAAAAGTACATCAGGAGATGTGACTTCTGGCCTAGATGGCTCATATAAATGGTTAAGTCCTGTTAAATCATTCATTCATTTATTCACTCATTCATTTACTCATGCATCTATCATATATGTTTTGAGAGCCTACTGTGTGCCAGGTATTGTTTCAGCTATGAGAATACAGCAGTGAACCAGGTAGTCACGTGCCATGCTCCATGAAGATTATAGTTGCATGCGGGGGCGGGCAGTCAAAAGCAAACACACAAAGAAACAAGAACATTTTAGATTTTATCATGATTACCACTATGAATAAAACCAAACAAACCAATGTAGTAAAAAAAGGAGTGGGAATTACTTTTTTCAAATTTTTTTCTTTTTTTTTTTTAAATGAACATTAGTAAAGAAAAAAATTTTTGTCCCCATTTGTGTGTGTTTGTGTCTGCGTGTGTGTGTGTGTGTAGTGATAGCACTTAATATCTACTCTCTTAGCCAGCTTTAAGTATACATTACTGTATTATTAACCATAGTCATCATGTTATACATTAGATCCCCAGAACTTATTCATCTTATAACTGGAAGTTTGTATTCTTTTACCAGTATCTCTCCATTTCTCCAACCCCCCAGCCTCTGGCAACTATTGCTCTACTCCCTGGTTCTGAGCAAAGCTTTTTTAGATTCCACATATAGATGAGATTGTAAAGTATTTGTCTTTATGCACCTGGCTTATTCACTTAGCATAATGTCCTCAGGTTCGCCCATGTTGTGGCAAAAGCCAGGATTTCCATCTTTTTTATGGCTGAATGATACTCCATTGTATGTATATACATTTTTTTTATCCATTCATCCATTGATGGACACAGATTGTTTCCATATCTTGGCTATTATGAATATTACTGCAATGAACATGGGAACACAGATATCTCTTTCATATACTGTTTTCATTGTTTTGAATATATACCCAGAAGTGGAATTGCTGGATGATATGGTATGTCTATTTTTAATTTTTTGAGGAAACTCCGTACTATTTTCCATAATGGTTCTACCAGTTTACATTCCCATTAATAGTGTACAAATATTCCCTTTTCTCCACCTCCCTGGTAAACATTCATCTCTTGCCTTTTTGATAAAAGCTAACCTAACAGGTTGAAGTGATATCTCATTGTGGTTTCGATTTGCATTTCCCTGATGATTAGTGATGTTGAGCACCTTTTCGTATACCTGTTGGCCATTTGTATGTCTTCTTTGGAAAAATGTATATTTAGATCCTTTGCCCATTTTTTAGTGAGGTTGTTTTTATGGCTATTGAGTTGTATGAGTTCCTGATATATTTTGGATATTAACTCCTTATCATGTATATGATTTGCAAATACTTTCTCCCATTTGTTTTGTTGCTTTTTCACTCTGTAGATCGTTTTCTTTGCAGTACAGAAACTTTTTAGTTTGATGTAGTCTCACTAGCTCATTTTTGCTTTTGTTGCTTCTGCTTTTAATGTCATATTCAAAATAATCCTTGCTAAGACCAGTGTCAAGGAGCTTTCTCCTCTGTTTTCTTCCAAGAGTTTTATGATTTCAAGTCTTATATTCAAGTCTTTAATCAATTTTCAGTTAAGTTTTGTAAGTGAGGTAAGGTAAGGGTCCAATTTCATTCTTTTACACGTGGATATCCAGTTTTCCTAATACATTTATTAAAGAGACTATCCTTTTCCCATTGCATATTCTTGGTGCCTTTGTTGAAGATTCATTGATGATATATGTGTGACTTTTTTCTAGGCTCTCTATTCTGTTCCATTGATCTATGTGTCTGTTGTTATTTCAGTACCATAGTGTTTGATTTCTATGGCTTTGTAATATATTTTAAAATCAGGAAATGTGATGCCTCCAGTTTTTTCTTCTTTCTCAAGATTGCTTGGCTATTTGGGGTCTTTTGTAGATCCTTAGGAATTTTAAGTATTTTTCCTATTTCAGTGGAAAAGGTCATTGGAATTTTTATAGGTATTACATTGAATCTGTATCTTGTTTTGGGTAGTATGGACATTTTAACAATATTAATTCTTACAATCATGAACACAGAATCTCTTCTTATTTATTTTTGTCTTCAATTTCTTGGATCAATGTCTTTTTTTTTTAAATCCATTTAGCCTCTCTTTGTCTCTTGATTACAGAATTTGATCCATTTACATTTAAAGTAATTATTGATAGGTAAGGTCTTACTATGATCATTTTGCTAATTGTTTTCTGATTGTTTTGTAGTTCCTTTACTCCTTTCTTTCTCTTTGCTATCTTTTTGTGATTTTTTGTAGTGCTATGTTTTGATTCCTTTCTCTATATCTTTTTTGTATCTTCCATAGGTTTTTGCCTTGTGGTTACTATAAGGTTTACATAAGTTATGTAGTCATTTTAAGCTGACAACAACTTAAATGCAATCTCATACAAAAACTGTATACTTTTAATTCTCTCCCTGCCACATTTTATGCTATTGATGGCACATTTTACATCTTTTTATATTGTGTACCTATTAACGCATTATTGTAGCTATAATTATTTTTAATACACTTGTCTTTTAACTTTTATATTAGACTTAGAAGTGATTTATATGCCACCATTACAATTTTAGAGTATTCTAAATTTGACTTTATATTTACTGCTACTGGTGATTTTTATACTTTAATGTTTTCATATGTTTGCTTAGCAGTCTTTCATTTCAACTTGGAGAACCCCCATTAGCATTTCTTTTAAGGAAGGTCTAGTGGTGATGGACTTCCTCAGCTTCTATTTTGGGAATGTCTTTATCTATTCTTCAATCTTTGAAGGACAGCTTTGCTGCATATAATATTCTTTGTTGTCAGATATTTTTTCTTTAAGCACTTTGAATATATCATACCACTCCCTCCTGATCTGCAAGATTTCTGCTGAGAAATATGCTAATAACTTCATGGGAGTTCCCTTATTAAGAACAAGTCTCTTTCTTTTGCTGCTTTCAAAATTCTCTCTTTGTCTTTGACTTTTGACAGTTTGATTATATTGTATTAGGGTAATCTTCTTTAGGTTGCTCTTACTTGGGGTCCTTTGAGCTTTTTGTATCTGGATGATTATATACCTCGTAAGAGCTGGGAAGTTTTCATCTATTATTCCTTTAAATAAACTTTCTGCTCCCTTTTCTGTCTCTTCTCCTTCTCAACTCACATAATGTCTATGTTTGTTTGCTTGATGGTGTCCTATAGGTTTTGAATGCTTTATCCATTTTTTTTTCGTTCCTTTTGTTGCTCCTTTCTTAGTCTGTTAGGGCTGCTATAACAAAATACCACAGGCAGGGTGGCTTAGTAACAACAGAAATTTATTTCTCACAGTTCTGGAGGCAGAAAGTCTGAGATCAGGGTTCCAGCACGATTGAATGAGGGCTATCTTCTGGGTTTCAGACTTCTCACTGTGTCTTCACATGATAGAAGGTGCTAAGGAGTAGGTTGAGATCTCTTTTATAAGAGCTTTAATCCTGTTCAAGAGGGCTCCACCCTCATGACCTAATCACTTCCAAAAGCCCCACCTCATAATACTATTACATTGGGCATTAAGATTCAACATATGAATTTGAGAGGTATACATTCAGACTATTGTGTTCCTCTAGCTGATTAATTTCAAATGACCTGTTTTTGAGTTTGCTGATTCTTTCTTCTGCATGATTGAGTCTGCTTTTGAAGTTCTCTATTGAATTTTTCAGTTCTGTCTTCAGCTCCAAGATTTCTATTTCATTCTGTTTTACAGTTTTTATTTCTTTATTAAACTTCTCATTTTGTTCATGCATTGTTTTCCTGATTTTGTTTAGTTATCTATCCATGTTCTCTTTAATCTCATTGAGCTTCTTTAATATGATTATTTTGAATTCTTTGTCAAGTGATTCGTAGATCTCTATTCCTTTGGGGTTGATTACTATAGCTTTATTAGTTCCTTTGGTAGTATCAGGTTTGCCAGATTCTCTATAATTCATGTAACCTTGCATTGGTGTCTGTGCCTTTGAAGGAGCAAACACCTCTTCTAGTCTTTATAGACTGGTTTCGCAGGTAAAGACCTTCTATCGTTGGATCTCCAGCCTGAGGGATTGCCTTTGGGCTTGCAGTCGAGCAGGGTTGAAGCTAAGTCCCATGCTTGCTGCCAGGTCTGTAGTGAGGTCTGAATCTCACTACAGTGAGATCTGTAGTGTGAGATCTGTAGTGAGTGTGGATCTGTTACCAGGAGCTCAGGCAGGTGTGGATTCTGTCTGGCATCTGGATGGATGGGATGGCTTCTAGGACCTTGGCCAGGAGGGCTGGCACTGGGACAAAAGTCATCTTCAAGTCCGTAGAGACTAGGCCTCTTACCAGCTGTACAAGTGGGTATGGCTCTTGTTGGGTCCCCTGAAGAACACCAGAAAAGTCACTGGGCAGGTTGCTGGGCAGGTAGAATCAGCCCTGGACTACAGCTGAGAGGGGCTGGAACAGAATCATGGGGATGCTTCATGATCCACAGCTGGAGTAGAGGTCTTCAGGCCTGCTTCCAGAGGCACAGACAGACGCACCCCCTGCCAAGTAGGCAAGACCACTCCTGGGCCATGGCTAAGAGGGGCAGGAGCCAAGTTACAGGGCTGTTTCAAGCTCCTCAGTTGGACCAGGAGCACAGAGAGGCATGACTCCCTCTGAGTCTCCAGGCAGACAAGACTGCTGCCAGAGCAAGGCTGTGAGGAGCTAGAGCCAGTATGGGGCCATGTCAAGATCAGCAGGCCTACCTCTGAGGGCACAGCTAGGTGTGTTTCCCTCTGAGTCCCTGTGCAGACAGGATCACTGAAAGTGGCTGTGAAGAGCTGGAGCTAGGTTACAGGGCTGTTTCAAAATCTGCCAAACCAAGTTTGGCAGACCTATCTTTGGGGGACATGGATGCATGTGTGTCTCCTTGCAGGTCGCTGAGTGGGAAGGAGTATTCCCAGCTAATCAACAGACAAACCAGTGTCCACAGAACCTTGGAGGGCTGGACCAGGCTCTTCCTGGGCACACATCTTCTTCCACCCAGAACCTTCCTATTAATCACTATTATGCTCCTTGCCAGTGGGTGACCCTTGCCTCATCATGCTGTTATAAAGAGATATTTTCCAAGTTTACTCCTCTCCTTCCCTTCCCTTCCCTCCCTCCCTCCCTCCCTCCCTCCCTTCCTTCCTTCCTTCCTTCCCTTCCTCCCCTCCCCTCCTTCCTTCCTTCCTTCCTTTTTCTTTTTCCTCATTACTAACCATCCCAAATCTGGTTTCTATGCTGTCTTCTGGATTCACCAGTTACCTAATGCTTTTTTTTCTGCATCTAAAACACACATCTAACTCTTTGCATTCCCATTTCTCCCTCTGCCCGAAGCATGCATTGAAGTCAGATTCAGAACCCTTCTATTCAAAGCCTATTGCTTTTTCACTGGTAGACTTGACCCATGATTCTAAGTGTGTTGTCATCTCCCAGTGACGGTTAGTCCCTACCCTTTGCAGAGTGCTGAGGGTCAAAAGCTGTTAAGCAATGTATACACATTATCGCATTGAAACCTCACCTACCCTAGGAGGTGGGTACTCTTATTAGTCCCTTTTTGCAGATGTGGAAAATAGACTCAGATAAGCCCAAGAGCACACAACTAGTAAGAGCCAGAGGTGGGGTTCAAATTCAGGGACTGAGACTGCAAAAGCCCAGCTCTAACCTCTGGGTTATTCCAGTCAGACCCTGTTAGGACATGGATGAGCCCTTTCCTGTATTCTTGTATTTTTGCACTGCAGTATTCCATCAAGATCCATGTCAAGTTTGATTTCTATTACTTTTGTTTGTATTCTCTCTCCTAAATTGGTTTAATCTCTAAATCCCTGTTATTACATTCCTTCCTCTTACAACTCTGGTTTTTCTAAATATGCCTAATATCATGTCATAATTAAGGTCTTAACCCTAGCTCACATGCTCAAATCCTGAAAGCATCAAAGCAAAGTGGCCTGAGGCAGAAACAAAGAAATGAAAATGTATTATTAGCATTTCAGCAATGTATTGGGAGCTCCCACAAAGAACCAAAAGCTGTGTGGTGCATACAAAGATATCACCCTGTTCTCTAGATGGGGTCTGCAGATGACCCTGCTTTTAAAAAGGGATGTTGTGTTCTCATCGTGAATTTATCCAGAGGTCACTGCTGAGAGATGACTGCTCTTACAGATTGCTCCTGTCTGGGAGCCTTCTGTCGAGGGAATGTCAGGAGGTATTTTAAGCTCACAGCGGAGGTAGGTTTTTAGCCACAATTCTGTAGGCCTTCTCCCAGTGACAACTCTAAGAGTGTCCTCAGGAAAAGGTCACTGGTTAGCATGTCTTCTGCAGGCAAGTCTACAGGAAAGAATAAGCCTTGAAGTTTACTCTAAAAGTCACCCAACCCCTGACCTAGTTGAAAACCCCATAGCTGCAGGCCTTGGGCCAAGGACTTGCAGAGCACTGGAGGCCATCTCCAATAACACTCTTGGTAGAGGAAAGGTCTCAGTTGTCATGGAAGGCCCTTGGAGTGAGGTTGGGGAGGAGCCAATCCCCGGGCAAGATGACCTGTGCTCCCTTGGAATGGAATGCCCAAGGATATCTGTTAACCACCTTGACCTTGCTCAGCTCTCTCCATGCTGTATGAGCATGATTGCATTTGAGTCCATCACCATATTCATTCATCCTTCCTTCTTACCTTCCAGTAATCAATTTCATTTCACAAATATTTGTTGACTGTCTGATATAAACAAGCACTGTGCTAAGAACGTGACGTACATGTGATGAACACAGTACTGTGGTTCCAGCCGTGGCTGAGAGAGAAAAACAACAAACAAGTGAATGTCTAAGTGGGTCATTATAATTAAAAGTATATTTACTAGGAAGTTAATAAAACATAAGCTTTGGGGTAAGTTTTGGGGTCTCTGGTTTGCACAGGCCTCTTCCAAGGCCCCAAGAGTCTGTGAGTATGGGGTGAGGGTGGGACACAGGCTAGCAATTTATGCATAAGCTCACATGTTTTTGTAAAGTTTGCAAAAGTAATATATTTTTGCATTCTCTTTCTTAAAGAAGGCTCCCCAAATGTATAACCTTCAGCCTGATTGCAATGTAAAGAGCTGTGCATAGATTACCACCTACACACAGAAGCAAAAACTGCATTCTGGCCTTTTCTGGAAAAGTAAATGTGAGACATGCCTGCCATTGCTGTAAACAAACCTGTTCTCATTTGCCTATTTTCTTTCACAATTGCTTCAGGTTTTCTTGTATGCAAATTAACACTGATAACACTCAGCCTGGGGTGACAGTGGAACTCTTCTATCATTCAAAAGTGGAATTTAAAAGTAACCACGTGAGCAACTCATTGTGAACTGAACATCTACCTCTTTAGCCTCTGCAGGCCTTACCACAGAGAGAAAACGGGAGGGTTAAAAAAGGTAAGGATGATTGGAAAGCAGCATTAATATTCTTCTGAGAACGAAGACCTGAGTGAGGTCTTACATTGAAAGTATATCTGCAAGAAAGCCATAGAATCGGGACCCTGCAAAGAGGCAGAGCTGACTCTGGGGTTATGGCTGCAGGGAATTATGGGGGATTTCAGCAGGACCAGCAGGCTGGCAGGCAGTGATCATAACAGCATAGATGGAGATATTCTCATCCGCTCTCCAGCATGGAAACTAGCTATGATCTGGAAACATGGGCTTGGAACTTTTGAATCCATTTTACTTAAACACTTTCTGAGGGAGCTTAGGTGAGTTGGGCAGAGGTGCTTCAGTAGTAAAGAGCTGCTTTCTACTAGAGAACCATCATTTCCCCAAGGGAAAAAAAAAGGGACCACAATAGGCGATGAGCAATGTTATGGGCTGAATCGTGTTCCATGCCCCCCAAATTCATATGTTGAAGTCCTAACTCCCCAGTACCTCAGAATGTGACTGAATTTGGAGATAGGGTCTTTAAAGAGGGTTAAGTGAGGTCATTAGGTGGACCCTAATCCAATAGTTCTGGTGTCCTTATAAGAAGAAGAGATTTGGACACAGCCGGGTACAGAGGGAAGGCAATGTGAAGATACAGGTAGAAGACAGCCAGCTACACACCTAGGAGAGAAGACTCAGAAGAAACCAACCTGCCAACAACTTGATCATGGACTTCTAGCTTCCAACAAAGTGAGAAAATAAATTTCTATTTTTTCAGTTCCCCAGTCTGTGGTACTCTGTTATGGCAGCCCTAGCAGGCTCATACAGGCTGCAACTGGCTTCGACACTCACTCTGTCCATCCAGTGATACTGGAGCTCGAGTCCTGGATGAGTCCAGACAAAAGAGTTTCTTTCCTGGTACCTCTACTCTGTGTGTACACTGAACATTACAGTTTTGCCTTAAAATGGCAAAACCCCACAATTTACCAATATGACTTTTTGTGACAGTGAAACCAGTCAGAGGAAATACTTCATGCCAACAATATAGATTTCCTATTATGAATACAGAAACTTGAGGACAGGAAGTTCCAAGGACATGATTGACAGATAGACAGACAGATGAATACTGTATATGAAATAAGAATATTTTTCCCATTTTGTTAATAATATGATTAAATAATGTAGAAATTTAGAAAACACAGAAAAATAGGAAGAAAAGCAAAAAATGTACAGTTGCACCAGCCACATATAACTATAGTTAACAGCTTGGCATGTGTCTTTGCAGGAAGTAGGGAAAAAGAAAAACCTCTCTCAAAATTTCCAGTATCAAAAGAAAGCAACTTTAGCATTTTGCTGTAGTTCCTCACAGATTTTTTGCCTTGTGTTTGTTATAGAAGTTTGTGATTGTACAAAATACATTGATCTGAAAGCAGAGTGAATATTCTGGAGACTGATGGAATGAAAGACTCAAGCATTTGTACTATCTTTCCTATGTAAACTATAATTTAAGGTAAGCAAACAGCTGAAGAGGAAAAGTTCTTTTTTATAGAAGCATCCCTGCTAATAAATATAGATGGAATGACAGAACTAGAAAATCATCATTACATTAGGTTAGGCAAAGAATTCTTATATGGGAGATGAAAAATACAAAACATAAAAGAAAAAAATTGATCAGTTATAAACATTTGCTATTCCAAAGATACTTTAATAAAATGGAAATGTGAGCCCTAGACTGAGGGAAATTGTTTGTAAAATATATATCTGATAAAGGACTAGTATCTAAAATATATAAAGAACTCTTATAACTCAATAAGACAACTAAAATGGAAAATAACTATAAATGGAGTATAACCTTTAAAAATTGTGAATCACTGTGTTGTATACCTGAAACTTATATGATATTGTAAATCAACTATACCACAATTAAAAATAAATAAATAAAAATGCTTTAGATGGATGAAAACTTGGACACATCACTAAAGAAGATTTAGACACATACACATATATGTGTATATGAAAAACAAATAAACACATAAAAATGCTCAACATCATTAATAATTAGAGTCATGAGACTTAAAATCATAACGTGATAGCATTACATATCCACAATAATAACTAAAATTAAAAATACTGAATGTTAGCAAGGATGGCAAGCAGTGGGAACTCTCAGCCATGCTGCTCAGAATGTACAACCACTTTATGAAGTAAATTGGCCTTTTCTTATAAAATAAAATATATACCTACCAAATGACCCAGTAGTTCCTCTTCCAGGTATTTACTCAAGAGAAAATGAAAACACATGTCAGAGAGAGATTTGTATGCAAATTATTATAGTAGCTTTATTCCTAATAGCTCAAACTGTTAGCAATCTAAATGTCAATCATCAGATGAATAGAAAATAAATTGATATACCCATACAACAAAATACAGCTCAGCAATAAAAATCAATAAACTACTGATACACACAATAACATGGCTGAATCTTAACACATTCTGCTAAGTGAAAGAAGCCAGACAGAAAAGACTACAATTATGATGGTATTTATATGAAATTCTACAAGAGGAAAACACTAGTGAAATAAAACAGATCAGTGATTTTTAGGGGCCAAGACTGAGGAAAGTGGTTATTGATCGCAAAGAGGCCTAAGGAGAGTCTTTTTGGTGATAGGAATATTCTATAACTTGATCATGGAGCTGTATATATTTATATACTTGGGGTACCATATATACTGTGGTGCTGGATATCCACATGTGATGTTGTGTACTGTATATACATTGGCCAACACTCATTGAACTGTGTACTTTAAATGGTTGAAATCTGCTGTATGTATATTGTACTTCAAGAAAGCTGCTCTGTCACACCACTTTTTATAGCCTTACTAAAGGGGTCAAACCCAAGTCTGTTCGAGTCTCCGGATCCAGCTGCCAGTTTTTAGGAAGCTTAGAGGAGAGAAGAAGATGCTGAGCTGCACCATGAGTATACAATCAACACAATCCACACTCTGGGACACTCAGCAGGCCACACAGCCCAGGTTCTTTATCAGGTAAATTATAAGGAAAAGAAAATAGTAGAGAGGAAGCTTATAGATTAAAAAAGACTTAGTGACAATTCAAGTTTTAAAAAATCGGGAAGGCTGAACTCTGCTGTCTTGGTTGATGAGACCATAAGAAACATCAGGAAGTGATTATTATAAAAATCAAGAGAGTGATTACATCTGGAGGGTATTATGGGCTGAATTGTGCCCTCTTCCTCCCCCACCAAATGCATATGTTGAAGTCCTAACACCCTGTACCTCAGAATGTGACTGCATTTGGAAAAAGAGCCTTTAAAGAGGTAATTAAGGTTAAATAAGGTCTTTAGGGTGGACCCTAATCCTATGTGTCCTTATAAGAAGAGGAGATTCGGGCACAGACACCCACATGCACAGGGGAAAGATCATGTGAGGGCACAGCAAGAAGGCAGCCGTCTGCAAGCCAGGAAGAGAGGCCTTAGAGGGAACCAACTTTGCCAACACCTTGGTCTTGGACTTCTAGCCTCCAGAACTGTGAGGGGATACATTTGTGTTGTTTAAGCCACTCATTCTGTGGCAGCCCTGGCAAACTAATCCTGAGGGAGACAAGGGCTTGCGGGTGGATGGAGCACAGATGGGGTCACTGACAAAGTTCAATTTCTTATTCTAAGTGGTGGTTACAAGGGTGTCTGCCTTATAATAATTCCTAATCTCTATATTTGTTTTGTGTATATGTGTTTTCTGTGCCTGTCTTTTATTTTATAATAAAAAAGTTGAAAACAAAAATGGAAACAAAGATTAGTTGGAAACAAAGATTATCTAGGCAACAGGTGAGGCTGGTTTGGACTGGGGTGGCGGTAGAGAATTTGATGAGAAGTGGGCCGAATCCTGATACATTTTCTAGAATAGGAGGATGCAGGAGAGATAGAGTCTAAAAGAACTGCCATGGAGGGTAGGAGGGTGAAGGTTTAGATGAACTGGTTGTGAGCTGGAAATTGTTAAAGCTGGGTGATGGGAACATGGGAGTTCATAACATTGTTCTATCTACTTTTATATATGCTTCAAATTTTTCATGCTAAAAAATAAAACGAGGGAAAATGACAGTAAGAAACCAAAAAAAAAAAAAGTTGCTTTATCATTATTTTCCATAAGTTGTGCCTATTTAGTATTTCAGTTGTCACTTTTTATCTTAGTCTGTTTTTTTCACATGCATTTCTGCTCTTGTTTTGTAGAGTTTCTTTGCATCCCATTGAAGATCCTCAATGAGTTTTTAAAATATTCCTCTGATTCTCATAAATCATTTTCGAAGATCTGCTATCCCTCTGAGCCTTTAGGATAATCTTTTATTTTTTTCTTCAGTATTATTTTTATAGGCCTATGTGCCCTACTTTTTTTAGGTTTCATCTTCAAATGTGGGGACCCCTCTCCAGACTGTGTTTTCCAAAAGGACCAGGTATGAGGACGGTCATTGGTTCCATTCCCTATTCACCTGGATACTGAATCTCCTTCTCAGAGCTGCAGTTCAAGGGCATGTTTGTTCAAATGATTCGCAGGCCAATTCCTGGTGTCTGTTGTTTGGGCCTTTTTTAGAGCAGCCAAACCTATATCCCAACTAACACACTTGAATAATTACATGCTTTTTTGTTCTTATTTTAGCATCTTAGGTCTTGTAATCTCTTATAATCTGCACAATCCTTCCCTGATATGTACTTGGAGACCCCAGATAAGGAAATCTCTTTTTTTTTAACCCTGGTGGTGGCACACAATTCTGAAATTGAGCAGCAGGGTTCTTAGGTTGCTACTGTGTGTAGCCCATAAAATGCATCTAGGATAGGTAGCTCAGGATACTATGTCCCCAGCATCCCCTATGCAGGCAAAATCATGCCCCTCACCAGACATTTTAAAACTTGCTTGTAGACATTCTATCTCTTAAGCCTGTGCTTTACCCAGGAGCCTGAAGCCATGAGGATTTCCCCAGCCTGTTAAAAATAGTTGCACTGGTCCTAAGATTTTGACAACAGTCTAATCAAAACTTCAGTCCTACCACGAGGTACTTCTTCACATCTACTAGATTGGCTATAATAATAATAAAAAAATGTTGGTGAGCATGTGGAGAAGTGGGAACCTTTGTGCATTGCTGGTGGGGAAAGTAAAATGGTGCACCTGCTGTGGGAACCAGTTTGGAGACTCCTCAAAAAGTTACATGGAGAATTACCATATGATTAGCAATTTTACTCCTAGGAATGTATACAAGAGAATTGAAAGCAGACACTCAAACAGATATTTGTACCCGCATGTCCATAGCAGCTTTATTCATAATAGCCAAAAGGTGGAAACAACCCAAGTGTCTATCAACAGATGAGTGGATAAACAAACGTGTGAATTGTATATGCACACAATGGAATACTAGTCAACCATGAAAAGGAATGAAATTTTAATATATGCTACAATATGGGTGGGCCACTATGCTTAGTGAAATAAGCCAGATACAGAAGGACGAATACTGCATGATTCCACTTATACAAGGTACCTAGAATAGACAAAATCATAGAGACAGAAAGTAGAATAGAGGTTACCAGGAGCTAGTGGGGAAGGTGATGATGGGCAGTTACTGTTTAGTGGATACAGAGTTTATATTGGAGATGATGAAAAAGTTTTGGGCGTAGATAGTGGCAAAGGTTAGATAACATTATGAGTGTATGAAATACCACTGAATTGTATGCTTAAAATTGGTTAGTGATAAAAAATTATTAGGTATATTTTACCACAACAAAAGATATATCTCTTTAAAACAAAGACAAACTTCAGTCCCTCACCCAGAAAATTTTATGATGGCAATGACTGTCACAAACCCTTCATTAGCAGAGTAGTGTTATCTTTAACATTATTGCCCCCAGAAACAGGGCACACAGATACACTTTGTGCAGTGCGTGACCTATATAACCTTACATGATGGCCCTGATCTCCTTCCCATATAAAAGTAATGAAAACCATGGCTTCATCCAATCTGATTTTTTTTGAGGGGGGGAGGGGGGAGGGGGAGGGATACATTTCTTGGTAAGACGGCACAGTCTTTCCTAAACTCAAGTAAAATATACACAAAGAGGCAGGAAAAGTTGAAATCTTACAACCCCCAAAATCAGAATTGGAATTTAATCTATTGTAAGAATCTACACAAAAATCCTCATCTACAAGGCCAAGGGAACTGGACTGAAAAACACAATAGCAGACCACACCTTGACGCAGAGAAAGATCCACTGTGGAACAGGGTCTGCATCTCGTACAACCACAGGGGGCACATTCACGTCATAGTCTGCAAGACCAGGCCACTGAGCCATGTGGCTAAATGTAGCAGCCACGTTGTGGAAAACACATACGAACGATCCCTACCTCTCCCTTAGCTCCCGGTTACACTCAATTCAGAAACAAAAATCCTATCCTCACCAGAAATGCCAGAGCCATCTCCCTTTTACTTGGATGCTGGTTTTTGAGACTGCCAGACAATCGTTTTCTCCCCCAACCCATACAGCTCCTCCCTCTTCAGATACTGCAGTTCTCTAAAAGCAAATGAGCAAAAAGCAGGAGCTTGGAGGAGGGAAGGGAGGAAATAGGCTGTGACAATTGTATCTTTGGACCTGTAAGTTAAATGAAAAGTTAAAGCAAAATTCTATGTGGGGAGAAGAAAAAAGTGCCCCGAAGCATACTAGGGATTATCATTTTTGACCTACTGCATCTCTTCAATGTCTCAGGAGAGTTAAGTAGTGAGAGTGAGACAAAAATCCAATTTCAGCCTTGCAGAACCTCAAGAGATGAGAGTAGAGGTGATATTAAAATATTTAACAACTTGGGGGGCTTCCCTGGTGGCGCAGTGGTTGAGAGTCTGCCTGCTGATGCAGGGGACACGGGTTCATGCCCCGGTCCGGGAAGATCCCACATGCCGCAGAGCGGCTGGGCCCGTGAGCCATGGCCGCTGGGCCTGTGCGTCCGGAGCCTGTGCTCCGCAACGGGAGAGGCCACAACAGTGAGAGGCCCGCGTACCGCAAAAAAAAAAAAAAAAAAAAAATATATATATATATATATATATATATATTTAACAACTGGTATGGCAAGGGCATGAATCATGCAGAAGGTATGCTAGCCATCACCCAATATAACTTTGCCAGTGATACTACAGTATAGTTTGGGCGAGAGCTTCTTAGGCACTCAGAACTGGTGTAGGAGCTCTCTTCTGGTTGACATTCACAGAGCCCTGATTGATGGGAACTTGATGCCAGTTACCTGAGTACCTATATTTCAGTCCTTGTTCTAGCCTACTCTTTAGCCTATGTCTTGCCCCAGTGATTCCTTTCCTTGGTGTGACAGAGATGGCTTGTTATCACACAATCCATTCTTCCTTTCTTCTGTGGTTTAGAAGTAATAGAAGTTGGGAATCTAGTCATCCAGCTAAGGACTACATTTCCCAGCCTTCTTTGCAGCTATGTGTGGCCATGTGACTAGATCACCACCAATGGGATGTGAGCCAAAGTCATGCCCTTAAAAAAAGGAGTGGACTGTGCCCCCCTCTCATCTCATTCTACCATCTCAGTGCCTGGAGTGTGGACCTGGCTTGAAAGCCGAGATAGTCATCTTACCCAGAGGAAGCAATCCAGAGAAGGAAATGCAGAACAACTCTAGAAAGAACTTTGTTCTCTGAAGATTGTGGAGCTGCTCTATCCTTCCCTAGTGGTTTCTTCTCTCGCCCCAAATACCACCATTACACCATCAGCTGTTCAACTCTTCTGAAGTGCAGCAAGGGAATCTCAACATATAAACTCTATACCAAGCAGGTAGACACACACGACACTCTATTTGGCAAAGATGAACTTTCACGTGCATATGGATCGCCTGAAGATCTTGTCAAAATACAGTCTATTTCAGTAGATCTGAGCTGGAGCCTGAAATTCAGCATTTCTAACAAGCTGTAATGCTGCCATTGCTGGTCCAACCACACTTTGAGAAGTGAGGGTCTAAAGCACTGATCCTGGTTACTGAGTGGCCCCTGCCCTCGCTCTACTTTCAGTCTCCACGGTTGTCCAGGTCTTTGAACCAGGGTGCCTCTACCCTTCCATTCCCCCTCCTGCCCAAGGCCTGTCAAACAAAACGATCCTTTCTGATGTGGCGCCTGGTCTTATACTGGCTTTAAGGCCAGGCTCTCCTGCAGAGTGAAGGGCATGTCCAGATGTGTGGCCCCAGACAGTAGGTAGTCCTAGAGCAGGCAGGTAGCATCAGAGGAGTTACTCTCAGGTTAGAGTCGTTATTCAAATGCCCCTTTGTCCATGAGGTCTTCCCTTTCCTGGACATTTTCTCTAAATCTACAACCCCACCCTGCATTCCTCGTGTTATTCCACCCCTCCCCCACCTTTAAAGACCTTATTACCATCTAACATACTACGTATTTTATGTGTTTATTTTATTTATTTTCTGTCTCCTCCCACTGGAATGTAAGCTACCACCTGTATTTCTTTAGAGGATGAATGACAGACAGCTGATGCTCAGTAAACAGAGAAATGGGGCTCAACAGAGGTGGCTGCAGGGAGGATGGATGGGAGATGGAACTGCTGTCTTTGTGGAGTACCAGGCAGGGTGCCAAGGCAGGTAGGTCCTCGGACACCTCAGATAACACCGTGATCTTGTATATAAGACCAGATCTCAAAAAATCCAGCTACTATCCTCCCGCCACTGCTGTTAATCCTTATTTGTGGAATCTCACTCGTGATAGCCATCATACACCTTGCAACGCTGGAGGGTGGATATTACTGCTCCAATTTGACAGATGAGGATAGAGGCTTAGAGAATGTAAATATTTATTCAAGAAACAGAGTTGGGATCTAAATCCAATTCTATTTAATTTCAAAGACATGAGGGTTTCGATGTGGGAGTTCTAGAGTAAAGCTGGGTCTGCCGGTGAAGGTCAGATGGTTCCAGTTTTCAGGGGAAAAAAGGGTGAAGAGGCTGTGAGCAGGCAGGCAGTGCGTGTATCTTCCTGGGTTCTCTACCCCAGGGATCCTATTTTCATCTCTCTTCTGACTACTGGCCTTGGGCCCCTCTTCCCACCAACTCCTTCCTTATGTAAAACAGATTATTCTAATGATGCCACCCACCTATCCACCTTCAACTCTTCACAACTCTGTCTCCCAGAAATGCCAGACCACCGGGCCCACAGTCCCCTCTCCTTCCACAGCTTCACCCGGGAGGGACAGCATGGGGCCAAGGAGGGACACACACCGCCACACCTCACACTCACTGCCCAATACATTAGGGGACACCCCTTAGTCCATAATCACTCCAGATGTCAGCAGACATGCGACACAGCCAAAAGCATGGCCAGTGCTCTCCTGAGGAAGATCATTTTGTCACTGTTCACTTCCATTCAATTGCACGAGCATTCGCTGAGTGCCTGCCAGCGAGCCTGTTCAGGAGTCCCACCTCCGGGGTGTGGGGGGAGGGGCGCGAAGGGAGGAGGGCATCCTTAAAGCTGAGGGAAGGATTTCTAGCTTCTGCTTTGCTCCCTGCCCCCGGGCGGTTATTAAAGCTGGCACATGTCCTCAAACAGAACCCGCACCCACGACCTGGCCCTTCTGACCAGCGAGATCTGCCTCCATTATTAAAGCTTCCCTGCAATGACAGGGACGGGGACAGCCCCGGGTAACTTCAGCCTCCCTCTTCCCGTGAGTGACACAAAATCATGCCCCGTATTTAGAAAGTGTCCTTCTCCGGCAAACTTCAGTAGCCTGTGAGACATAATCTCATTCATTCTCCCAACAGCCTGGTGAGGCTGAGAGGGAGCGGGTATCCTTTGTCAACCCTGCTTGCCTCGTTTCTAGAGGAGAGAACTGAGACCCAGAGGAATTACGCTCCGTCTGAGTCTGCGAGAGAGCCAGTAATAAAACCCAAGTTTCCTGAGCCCTGCCCACCAGCTGCCCATTCATCCCTTCCTGATAGCCTGAGCACAAGGGGGATTTTTTTCTATTTCTACCCATGAGGACTTAGCAAAAAGGTTAGTTTTGTGAATCTGTGCTTCTTTGCAGAGTAGAACTGGTGAGCCAGCCTAAATAAAAGACAGAAGAGAATTCAGTGTTTAAAATAAATGAGAAGCAAGGAGAAGACTGAGGGTGGGCAGGTGGATGAGGGCAGTGGGATGGGCTTCAAAGCTTCGAATTGCTGAGATCTCTGTGGATCTCAGGTAACACCTGAGAGCAGAGGCGTGTGCTCTACGGTGGGCGTGAGACAAAACGAATGGTGGTCCATGACTCACACGCAAGGATTAATGCCTCATTTATTTTTCAGGCTTCATCGGTTTTTGAAATATTCAAAACAAAGGCAGATGGCTGTGGTTTATGGTTCTGCCTTCTCAGATATGGCTGCTCAGACGCCCAGGTTGTTGATAAATAAGGAACAGGGCATAGCTCTGAATAGAATGATAACAGCCAACACTTATCCATCACTTACTCTGAGGCAGATATAACTATTTACGTGCTTTATATTCAAGCCTCCCAACAATCCTATGAAGTCATATTATTATCCCCAATTTACTTTTGAGAAGATTGAGGCTTAAGGATTATGGCTAATGGGCCCAATATGCTTTGCCCTCTAACATTCCCAGAGCTGTTGAAATGGTTCTGCAAGGAAAGACTGACTAATTCATACAGCAAGGAGTTCCATGATGGACACTGGAATTTTTTATTCCCAATAACGCAAGTGAAATGGCGGAATGAGTAGTCAATACAGTCACGGATGTGGAAAATAAACTTATGGTTACCAAGAGACAAGGGGGAGGGATAAATTGGGAGATTGGGACTGACATGTACATACCACTATATATAAAACAGGTAACTAATAATAACCTGCTGTACAGTACAGGGAACTCTACTCAAGACTCTGTAATGACCTACATGGGCAAAGAATCTAAAAAAACAAAAATAAAGTGGATATATGTATATGTATAACTGATTCACTTTAAAAAAGAAAAAAAGAGGGGGAGGTATCTTTGATTACAAAGAATTCAATTACAAAGACCTTCTTGAAGATATTCTATTCTAGAGATCTTTAAAAAATCTTTTAACTTAGAAAGTAAATGGAAAAATATGGATAGACGAGATCCTGAAGGAATGCTAATGGCTAATGAGAATATGAAACATTGTTAAACCTCCAGTAATCAGGGAACCACAAATTAAAACAATAGCAGAATACCATTTTTCTCTGTAAAATTAGGAAAAAGAAAAGACAATGTCCATTGATTGGGGAGATGCTGTTGATGTATATGTAAATTGGTAAAGACCACGGAAGACGGTTTGATGTTTTTCTCAAAATTAAATGTGAATACCATTTGGCTATCTGCTATGGGCTGATGTTTCTGTCTCCAAAATTGATATGTTGAAACTTCACCCCCAAGGTGATCATATCAGGTGATGGGACCTTTAGGAGGTAATTAGGTCATAAGGGCAAAATCCTCATCAATGGGATTAGTACCCTTTTAATAAGAGACCCCAGAGAGCTAGATAGCCCCTTCCAGCACGTGAGGTTATTACAAAAAGATTTTTATGAGGCAGTGAGTCCTTACCAGAGACCAGATCTGCTGGTACCATGATCTTGGACTTTTAGCCTCCAGAACTATGAGAAATAAATGTTTCTTGTTATCAACCACTCAGGTTATGATATCTTTGTTATAGCATACCCAAACAGACTAAGACACCCGCAGTTTCTCTTCTGGGCACCTATTCTATAGAAATACCCACCTCGTACTCAGAGATGGATAGCAAGGATATTCATTGCAGCATTTTATTTAATAGTGAAAAATTAGGGGCAACCTAAATGTCCAATAGGGGAGTACATTAGTCAGACGACACTAGCTTATGCTGTGGTTAAAAAAAAAATTAGTGGGTTAACGTAGCCAAGGGTAAGTTCTTCCTCACTGCAAGGTTTGCTCTGCATCCAGGCAGTGCCTGGGGCCACTCCCCTTCATGCTGAGATGCAGCAGTCCAGGCTGCCTTGCTCTTGTGGCTCCATCATCTCAACAGGAGGCCTTCTCCATTGTCACAGGGGATCGAGTGCTGGTGGGTGCACAGCTGCAATTAAATACTTCAGCCCAGCAGTGACACAGGGCACTTCCACTCTCCACCAGAGTTAGTCATGTGGCTCCAGGTAACTGTAACGAGGAGCAAGTATAATCCATTCACACATTCAGAGGAGAAAAACACTGGATGGGGTGAGCACTAAAAGTCTCCACCCCAGGGAGCGGCTAAATGGGATACCCATGTTGGGGAATATTATGCAGCCATTAAAAAGCATTAAGTGGATCTAGATTTAGCAATAAGGAAAGCTCTTCAAGCTTCAAGACTTTAAAAGGCAAATGCCTTAAACAATTTGATCTCATTTATGTTAAAAAAAGAAGTATGTTTGTATACATTTATATGTGTGCAAATGCATAGCAAAAAATCTATCTAGAAAGATACATCAAAGTAGTGACTCGTTCTGAGGAAAAGAGCTGGATTGGAGCAAGGACCCAGATGGAAAGTGTCTTTCAACTTTCACTGTTTATTTTTGTATACTGTTCATCTCTTTTACAGTGAGATTGTATTCGAATATTTATTATAGATTGAAATTGTTTTTATACTCTAAAAAAGGTAAACATATCTGAGAACCTCTTCTCTCTAGGAGCTCTGAAAAAGCTTCCAGAAAATGTTTTTCCCAAAATGCAAATATATCAGTTTGAGCCAATTAGTTACCTGTAGGTTGCTGCCGTAGCCAGAGGCCCTTAGGTATAAAGGGTACTTTGAAAACTCATCATCTTAAGTCTGTTCCCTGGAAACAGATTCTGACACTGAGATTTCTGGGCAACTGTTTGATAGGGACTGTGCTCGGTCCCGTGAGGGATGACAGAAGCAAGATCGTGCAGTTACATGTGGTTCTGTCACGCAGTCACAATGCAGGCCTTAGTCAATCGTACTGGTGACTCAGGCCCTTCAGAATTATTCTGAATTAAGGCCAAGTGTTCCCTCTCCACTTACCAGACATCCACCAGCCCCTCCCCATTGGGGCTTCCCAGGGTGGCAGTGTGACAGTGGCGAGGGGCATCCCAGGGAGGTATTGAGCTGAGATCTCTCAGCCACCAACACTTCCAGCAACTGGGGAAATGAGGGGCCCCTCACAAGGATCCCACTAGCAACACACACCTAACTTTACCTAGAACCGTGGTTTAACTCATAGCATAACAAGAGCTTGACCTGGGGGACAGGAATCTCTGGGTCTTACCTAGCATAGTACCTAGCATTAGTAGACACTCAGTGAATATTTGTTGAATGAATGAACAGTGTCAGCCTTGGCCCAGGTTTTTAGAATCCTAAGGAGCCTATAAAGTGGTTCAGGGTCCAGGATCCCCTAAGGCTGAATCTCCGTGCAATGCAGAAACAAATCGGGTTGGTTCTGGGCCTCAGACGCTCTGGATCTCACCCCGTTGGTTCCCATTAATTGCGAAGGGGTAGAAGGGGTACCTGGAGGCTTCAGGGGGGCTGATAACCCAGACTGTGGGTCATCCACGCTTTGAGTTTCTCCTCCTTCTCTTCTCTTCCATTTGCCCCACCTGATCCCTTCTCTGCACTTTCTTCTAAGGGCATCCAGATGAAGAGGGAGGAAAGAAAGCTCGAGACAGATGATGTGCTGCTAGAGGGAGGCCCTGGAGAAAATATTACAGTCATAGAGGGGAGAGCTGGGGTGCCTAAAAGCACCTCGAAGTACATTCTGTAATTGTTTCATAAGACCCCAACTGATGATTGGTTAGAATGGGTTGAAGCCCTTGGAATGTTCTAGAGCAGTGCTTCTCAAATTTCAATGTGCATACGAATATCTCACTGTCTTGTTAAGATGCAGATTCTGATTCAGAAGGTCTGGAGTAAGGCCCAAGATTCTGTGTGATGATGCCCATGCTACTGGTCCACGACCCACACCTGGAGTAGCTGAGGCTTTAGAGAAAGAGATCATAGATTCGTCACTGATTTAGAGTCAACATTATACATCACGACGTAGCACTTCGAGCCTGCCGGGCACTGTGCTAAGTGCTTTGAACACTCTTCCTCACTCAGTTTTCAAAGAGCGCTCTAAATGGCTATTACTGAAGATAATTCCCATTTTACAGCAGGGAGAGCTGAGGCCCAGAGTGATTAATCAACCAGCTAGCATGTGGGGAAGCCAGCCTTCCAACCCAGGTCCGTCAGAGCCCGGGTCCCGAGTTCCTAGCCACTCCATAGAAGAGCATAGCTTTGAAGCACCTTTTTCTGTGGTTATGTTTTCTGTAAGTCCTCGGCCGTGACCCTGGCTTGCTGAGAAGGGAAAGGCACCCGAGTCCTTAACAGAAGCATCAAGACTTAGCGTCTCATCCAGAGTGGGAGATGATGCTGACTTACCCAGCGGCTAATCTCCGCAGATCTGCCGCTGGTGCTTAGCTGCTCCGCCTGGTACCTCGAGCACCGAGCAGCATCCTGGAGCGGAAGGCACGGACCGTGCGGAACCACCCCGCCGCTACTGGCCGCCAAGCCGAGTCAGCAGCGGGGGCGCAGCGCCAGAACCTGGGGGCGCCACCTCCGCAGCTTCCCGGCTCAGCTGCTCTCTCAGTTCACACGCAGCCGCTGCGCCCGCCTTCCCCGAGCTCAGCTGAAATATTGCTTAGCTCAGCGTGGAAGTGCAACCTAAATTCACCCCTTGGGCCAGGAGACACTTCCTCGCCAGATGCTCTTCCCCAACCAGAGCATGGGTAATGGGAGGTGACAGGCTGAGCGCGGGAACCTGGGGCGGGAGGTTGAGCCGCTGCCAGCTGAGCGCGCTTCTCCCAGAAAGGCCCGGACGGTGAAGGCGTGGAACTGCGTTCCTGCACTTCTGGACGACGACAGTCGCGGTACAGGGCCACGGCTGCACGGAGCAGGGGGCGGGGAGGGGGAGCAAGGCAGGGATTTCACTTATTTTCAAGCCCAAATGCTCCACTTTTTTAGATTTGGGGGGTTCCTGTCGCTGTGGGTAGCTCTTATTCCTTGGGGGTCCCAGCCTCATTATGAGTCCACCGTGGCAAATCTTGACAAAGCTATGGGAATTTTCCTGGGATTCAACACAAATTGAGGTGTCCAAAAATACACAATTTCTAGGCAAAGTGTTTTCCCATTTAGCCCCCAGTCCACATGGCACCTTTGTGAGAATTAGAAGTACCTCTCCTGGAGCAACGCAACACATGGGAGCAAGACAGGCACGTGGAAGAGGACACAGCCAGACACAGGAGCTCTGGCTCAGTGAGCAGAGCATGGCCTGGCTGTCAGCATCCATTTGCCCCATTCAGTTGGTGCCCCTTGTTCAGTGAACGACACATACGACCATACCAGATGACCAATCTTCCTTTCCTCCTTCCTTCTTTCATCTATTGTTTATTGAATACGTCTTCTGTGTTCTCTGCTTGCCGGCTTTTCCCTCCACCCTCCCCACTGTGTAGCTAATGCAAATCTAAAGATAAATAAGATACGGTCCCTGACTTCAGGAGGCTTGCAGTCTAGTAGGGGAGGCGGCCATGTAAACAGATAAATCGCTAGGATTTTGATATTTAGGACTGAATAATTTATATGCGGCTACAGTAAGGGACTCAGGGACTTCCCTGGTGGCACAGTGGTTAAGACTCCACACTCCCATTGCAGGGGGCTGGGGTTCGATCCCTGGTCAGGGAACTAGATCCCGCATGCATGCCACAACTAAGAGTTCCCGTGCCACAACTAAGGAGCCTGTGAGGCACAACTAAGGAGCCCACATGCTGCAACTAAGACCTGGAGCAACCAAATAAATAAATAAATATTTTTAAAAATAATAATAAAGTCAGGGAATCAGGCTGACTCATACCAGGACTAAAAGCCTAGGAACTTATTTCCTCAAGACCAATGCATAGTGGTGGAAGGTCTTGGAAGTACAACTGGAAAACATTTGGTGTCTAGAATCCTGACTTCTCTCTAAGAGACGTGGACAGTGTTAACAGAGAGGAAGCCTTTGCTCTGTGAACACCTTGATGGGTCTGCAGCAGCATGTTTGGGAGAAGGCTGAATTGCTCTGCTATTTGGGAGAGGGGGATTTTAAACAGGTTGAGGACACCGGGGAATAGGGGAAGAGACAGAATGACAGAACTCTCCACGGAAGAGAGGCCAACAGAAAAAACTCATGAAGGATAAATTTTCAAGTTACATCTGCTGTGGCGGCTGCTATTAAAATCTTTACGATATAACCCTCCCCCTCAAAAAAAAATACCACATCATTACAGTCCACTCGTAATACGGAACTGCCCGGGGTAAGGGGAGGAGACCAAGGAAGACTCTGGATCCTTTTAAGTTGTCATGAGTCAAAACCATAGGTGCTAGAGGCAAAGAAGACCATGAGAATATTAATCTATGAGCATTCACACAATTACTGGGAAATTTCTCAGAAATCAATTACTTCGATTTCTCAGGCCACGAAATTGGGGATTCAAGGCAATTTCAGGCAGCTCTTGAGGAGCAACTGATATCTATCTAGGTTGGAGCAATAATGCTTTCAAACTTGTTGGTCGTGTTGTCAACACAGGGTCATGTTCAAATGCATCCAGCAGCCAGGAGGGTAAAGGGGTGAAGCGGACTGGGTGTGAGGCAGCAGGGAGTGGTGGAGACTGTGGTAAGAGGGCAGGTTCCACTGGAAGCAGACAACGGCCACCCAGCTCCAGCCAAGTATTGCCTTGCAAGAATGCAACCCCAGTGCTGTCAGATAGTCCACATTTTAAGAGAAAGCCAGAAATGTAGATGCTTGAGAAAAACCACAACTAAAAAAAAGTTAACTAATTCAGAAAATATTTTTACAATTCGGGGGTCAAATAAATAATGTCTTAAGCTGTATATGGTTTCTAATTTAGAAAACAGAGAAATACAGAGGCAAGATCCATTTTGGGGGCCAGTAATTAAATGAATGGCATTAGTCAGTGAGCCATGATAGAAGGAACTCTGGCCCAGAAATCCTAACTTCAGGGCTCCAGGCTCTGCTCTGCTACTAATTGTCTGTGTGGCCTCAGCAAAATAATTTACAAACTCCAAGCCTTCGTTTCTTTATCCGTGAAATGAAGGCGTTACATTTGATGCTCTTTTAGAGTTGGAATTCCCATTATTGAGGGGGCAGAATGAAAAATAAGCCCTGGGTGTGTTTCCAAGAGTATTGAATTCATTGACATTATTGTGTGTCTGCACGGGTGCATTGCATTGATCATGGGATTCTTGCTTACTCTGAAATAGTAAACATAAACTCCAAAAGCACCTTAATTATTTTGCCTGCCTGAGAACAATGCTTTCTAAGAAGTGGGAGAAGAGCCTCCACGATGGGGGGTGGTGTTACTGACACTACCAGCAGGTGAGTTCCAGGGTCTGTCATAAGACGATAAGAGTGCTGGCATATTTCCTATTCAGATTGACATGGCCTCGAGGTAGAAACCTAACTGATGTTTGTTCAATAATAGCAAGATATGTCACAGCATCTTTTGTCAGCTTAGAGTAAAACCCTGGGGAAAATATGTTGCAGACAGTTGCAGATGTTTGGAGATGAAAAGATGTTTCCCTGAAAATGCCTGAGGCGTGGTCTGCTGCTCTGCCTGTTGGCAAACCTCCTTTTCCGGCACTAGGACCCTCCACTGGATCCCCCATCCCCGAGGCCGCTTGGGACAAGCAGAGTCGCAGCTAGTCCTTCGAGTTTTATCTGGAACCTCAGGACAGCCCCACCCTCTTCAGGGATTTGGGGGTGGGAAGGAGGTTGAGAAGCAGCAGCAGAGAACGGGTGGGTAAGAGAAGATTCAGAACCCTGAGATTTGAGTCATTTTAGGAGGCAGTGCTGTTTATGGAACATTTCATTCTTGATAGCTACTGTCACATTCTAGTCATTAGGCTGCATTTACTCGTGGGTTGTAGAAATTACTTCCCATGGGAAACAAAAGCAATTCCTTTTTTTCAAAGGGTGCTTTGTTTTCTAGGAGAAGAAACTAAAACATATGATGGTGCAGCCAACTATAGCCTACATGGCCTGCTAGGTCAGTCCTGGTTCAAGTTCATTACTCAGCATGACCAGATGAATAAGTAAGCAAGAAATAATAATGATGAGAATGATAATAGGTGCATTGCACCTATTATGAAGGTGCATTTGTTGAGCACCTTCTGTTTGCCAAGCTCTGAGCTGAGCATTTACATATGTATTTCAATGAATCCCTAAAGATGCCCTGGGCACTCTCATTAGCCCCATTTTACAGATGAGGAAACTGAGGCTCAAAGAAGCTAAATACGTTCGCTCAAATGAACACAACTGGGGACTCAAACCTGATCTGTCTGACTCTGAAGGCCATTCTTGTAACTACCCACCCCTGAATACACTACATTTGTCATTCCAGAAATAAAAACTCTCCCAGCAGATACTATAGGAATAAGGAGTGAATGAAACAAGCAGGAGGGCACAAAAGAGACAGCGGCATCTCTGAAACTGGAGTCATCCACGTGGATTCCAGCTTTAATGTATTACATCCATTAGGTGGCACCTGCTTCCCTTCTGTGCTCCAGGTGTGGGCATCCAGAGCTTCACATATCTGCAAAGTGAAATGAGATGGCACTGCTGTAGGGGGAAATGTAAGCTGCAGTTCCTGCTCCCTGCCTCCTCGGCCAGGCCAGCCGAATCCCATCCTTGCCTTGTTGGCATTTATATAAGGCCTCTAGCTGTAGCACCAATAGACTGTCCCCCACTGCCCTGGGTATTCTCATTTTGATTAGTTACAGTGAAGCCATAATAACTGGCTTCATTCTTTCCCCTTCACACCTGATAGAACGCCAGGAGCTCCCCGGGCCCTTCCTGACCTATGGTCAAGCATCAAGCCAAGATCAATCCCACCTGAGCAATAATGATGAATTAAATCCTTTCGTCCTTCATATCCCATTTTTCAGTTTGCAAAGAGTTTTCAAACACATTTCTCAGTGACATCATTAGCCAATGGGAGATGAGTGAAAGTCTAATGTGTCCCCGCCCGTAGCACACCAAGAGCTTCTCTCATTTCTCAGGAGACCAGGGCACGTGGAAAGGTTTGGGTTTGGGGCTCTGATGCTAGGAGCGAGGAGAGAGTGCCCAACCCCCAGCTCCTTTGATGTTAGGAAAGAGTTTATCAAAGAATAGAAGGCCAAGGCCTTAGTGCCACTGGTGACGTGGCATCTTCAGTTGGGTGTCTCCACTGAGGTGTCCCCTACATTCAAGGTGGTTGAAGATTTAAGTCTATTCCTTGGAGAAGCCAGCAGCCTGCATCACAGAGGGCACAGAGCAGGGGCCTCCTGGCCCTCTCGGTCCTGCCTGTCCCCTCCCAATGCTGGACCCCTCTCCGTTTGCCAGTAGCTCTAAGGGACATGTTTTTCATTGGCCAACAGTGTCTCCCCACGCTCAGCACATGGGACCCTTCCAGCCCCTGGATTCCAAGCCAGTTCCTAAATCGGACACTGTTTCATACTTACGTAAAAGAAGAGAAACTTTCTAATTTAAAACCATACAGAGTGTGACATATTGTTTAGCCAAGCACATTAGTGAGCTCCAAGCTTTGGAGTCGGCAAGAGAAGCCAGACTTAAGTTTCAAGATAGGGGCTGGAGGAGATGAATTGTTCCGCAAGACGATTCCCAGAAAATCTTTCCATGCTACTTAAAGCCAAGAAGAGTGAGGGGCTTGAGGCATGAATTACAGTGGGAAACAGATGCCTGGGTTGGCAGAAATGGCCAAGGTGGTTCGCAGAAATGAAAGTCCAATACTTAACTTTTAGTTTTCAGGGCTGTGCTGTGAAGTCCTTCTGACCCCCAGAGTCAGCAAGGTCTGAGGTATTCACATATGAGGGAAGTGAGTTGTTCTGTGCAAAAAGTAAGGAAAAAGAGACGTTTCACGACTGGAAGCAGAGGAGAACCAAGGAGTGAGGTGTAAGGAAGACAGAGTTTGAATGCAACCAAGTTTCTTTCCATGAGAAAATAATCCACAAGGAACTGCAGAACACTTCTGGGCATGGGATGGGGGAGCATGAGATAGCAGAGTAATGGTGATACCTGGGGGACATTCACCAATCCTGTACAGAAGCCAGGGCAAGTGGCAAGTATTATATCCCCATTTTTTTTTTTTTTTTTTTTTTTTGGCTGCGTTGGGTCTCCGTTGCTGCGCGCGGGCTTTCTCTAGTCACGGGGAGCGGGGGCCACTCCTCGTTGCGGTGGCTTCTCTTGTTGCGGAGCACGGGTCCTAGAGCTCACGGGCTTCAGTAGTTGTGGTGTGCAAGCTCAGTAGTTGTGGCACATGGGCTTAGTTGCTCCACGGCATGTGAGATCTTCCCGGACCGTGTCCCCTGCATTGGCAGGTGGACTCTTAACCACTGCACCATCAGGGAAGTCCCAGTATATCCCCATTTGACAGATGAGAAAACCAAGATCCAGATAAGTTACAATATCTGCCCAATGTCACACACCTAGCAAGTGGGGAAGTCCAGATTACGATGCTCCATGTGCTATTTCTAGTTGAAAAATTCCTCACCGTTATTTGCCAACTAAAAGGCAACCAGGGCTTCCCTGGTGGCGCAGTGGCTGAGAGTCCACCTGCCGATGCAGGGGACACGGGTTTGTGCCTTGGTCCGGGAAGATCCCACGTGCCGCGGAGCGGCTGGGCCCGTGAGCCATGGCCACTGAGCCTGCGCGTCTGGAGCCTGCGCGTCCGGAGCCTGTTGCTCCGCAACGGGAGAGGCCGCAACAGTGAGAGGCTCGAGTACCGCAAAAAAAATGCAACCAGAAAAAAATAATCAAAAGTAAATGAGCACCTTCTATATACTTTGTTATAACTCATTACATCATCAGCCTTCTCCTCACTGTGTTATTCTGCTCTAAACGTCACCATCAGTGACACTTAGAGCAGAAGGAAGGGAAGGGTCATGTTCAATGCAAGAGCTGTCGCTGGGGCAGACCAGCTAGGTCGGACATCACAGCAGCGAACACTGAGGCGTGGGCAAGGGATGGGAGTCTTAGCGAAGCCAGTGGAGAATGTGCCCCAACCAGGCCCAAGTTGAGCTCCACGGGACAGGGAGTCCTTACAGACCCTGTGCTGTGCGTGTCCGGGAGATGGGGGCAAAGATCCCCACCCCTCTGCATTTTCTTCCTCTGCAGAAATCCTACCAAGGTTCTTCCACTTTGGCACAGTGTTCCATCTGACAATCTGCCCAGGGAATGAAACCTTCTTTCTGCCTTGTGACCTTCTCCTCCATGGACTGTTTCCTTCACTCTGAAGACACGTGATTTGGGCAGTTTGCATAACCTTTCACACACCCCACCGCCCTCACCCCACCCCCGCCCTGGCTGAGCTCTTTGTGGGCACTTACTGGGTAATTGTTGGTTGGTTCCTTGATGTTTTTGCCACGAAACTTGTGATTCTCACATGATTCTGAATAAGAAACAGGCTGGGGCTTCCCTGGTGGCGCAGTGGTTGAGAGTCCGCCTGCCGATGCAGGGGACACGGGTTCGTGCCCCGGTCCGGGAAGATCC
The DNA here is from genome assembly GCF_964374135.1 of Grampus griseus. Lineage (NCBI taxonomy): Eukaryota > Metazoa > Chordata > Mammalia > Artiodactyla > Delphinidae > Grampus > Grampus griseus. The sequence continues at coordinate 70,521,879 of NC_138997.1, read as the reverse complement.
CGCATGCCGCAGAGCGGCTGGGCCCGTGAGCCATGGCCGCTGAGCCTGCGCGTCCGGAGCCTGTGCTCCGCAACGGGAGAGGTCACAACAGTGAGAGGCCCGCGTACCGCAAAAAAAAAAAAAAAAAAAAAAAAAAAGAAACAGGCTGAACACACGTCATCTATTATTTGCAGGTGGACTCATGCATTTCTTCCAGTGCATGCTCTAGTAAGTAATCCTGGTGCTTTCTCCTGATGGCTGCTGTCCCTGGAACTGTCCCTGATGGCTGCTGTCCCTGAGGCTGTCACCTAGCGACTTCATTCCCAGAGGCTGTCCCTGATTGCCTCTGTCCCAAGGCCACTTCCAGAACTCTGCCCAGGGCTGAGAAAGAGAAGAGCAGTGAAGCCAGAATTCTAGGATAGAGAAGCAAAGGCCCTCTGCTGGGGTAGGACTCAGTGGTCAGCTGATCATATCTCTCTGTTTGTCTGGGATGCTCCCACTTAATTCTGTTGTAATTATTAATCTTTTCCAATCTCAAAATGTCCTGGTGTGGGTGATAAATTATATATGATCACCCAACTTTGGTGATCATCTAAAGTGATTTCTAAGCTTTCACTTAGCCTGGAGGACCTTTTCTTCAAACGGTTACTCCCAATGCCGATGTGTAAAACAGAAAAAAAGGGAAGCCGTTCTTGCTGAAGGGAGTGGGTGAAGGGAGGCTGAACCACCCCCGTCTACCCAACACACACCACCCCCCTCCATCACTGTCCCACCCACCTGCTGTGGCAGCCCTCCCCTCAGCCAATGGGAGTCTTGAAGCTCAATGCGTCACCTGTGAAACCCACTACTTTAATTTTAAGATGAGGGAACTGAGGCCAATGGAGAGGTAACGGGATTACGTAAGGCCAAACCACTTGGTGATGGAAGAGCCCAAGCTAGAAATTCACAGTGGTATCTCCACCATGCCAAGTCTCCTTCCAGTTTGCCAAACGGTCTTAAAACGAAGTGGCTCTATTCCCAATTTTGTGCTAGCTTTTCCTTATAAATTTTTTCATGATATGTCTATATATTTACTATATCATTTCTATGTATATTTGCTCTCTATATATTTATATATGGATGTCAAGGATGTAACTCCTATAACATTTATGTGTAATTTCCATCATGGGGAAAGCGGTAAGGAGTTAGAAATCACCTAATTGACACTCGAGAAGGCCACAAGGCACAAGGGAATTGCTTTGTGCTAAGTTGACTCAGTGTGAATTGTGTATATGTATTATTAAAGTAAACAGTGCTTGGGGACAAATGCCTTTTCTAGAGACTGTATCCTTGCAACCATTTGGATGGGCTTCATTAATCCCAAGAAGCAGACCTCAAAAAGTCAAACAGGAAGCGGGACTCCTGCTGTTGTATAAAATAAACACTCCGGCCCTCCCCCCAGCACAGAGCTGTCCTTTTGTCTGAGGGCTTCATTCAGAACAACAGTTGGCAAATCTAAACGGAAACAGTGCCCTATCTTGGAAGCACAGCTTCTCCAAGCCCCTCCTTGTTTAAAGAGCTGCCCACCTTCCCCTCTCCCTTCTGCCCCCACCTGCCAGCAGGCAGTTTCCACTTGAGCCCTGTACAGGAAAAACCCTGTACTGAATGCAAATCAGAAAGTGATGTGACCGTTTTATGGCCTAAGGAAGGCCCGCGGGAGGCCAACTCACATGGCAGGCATCCTGCGTGTGGCAGCTTCTGGGGGGAGGGCAGGTTGTGTTCTTTTATTTTAACCTTGTTTTAGTTTGACCCAGGCACTGCCTGTTTCTCAGGGGAACGAGAGCCTCTAACTCTGGCCCACACGGACGAATTTGTCCACAGGCAGAAAGCAATCATTTCCCTCTCCTTGGGCAGAAGAGGAACAGCCTGACAAGGTGGGGCTGAGCGCGGGCTTGCCTCGCCCTTCTCACCAGTTGACTCAGAGTATTTGCATAGCTGGGATTCTGAGGAAACACTAAAGTCCGTCAGAGCACAGGCTCTGGGTAATCTATGCAAAGTATGTTTCCCTGTTCTGAGGCAGAGAGCACCAATGGGCTGACATTAGAAACAACATAGTAGGGGCGTTCCTGGTGGCGCAGTGGTTGAGAGTCTGCCTGCCAATGCAGGGGACACGGGTTCGTGCCCCGGTCCGGGAGGATCCCACATGCCACAGAGCGGCTAGGCCCGTGAGCCATGGCTGCTGAGCCTGCACGTCCAAAAAAAAGGAACAACGTAGTAGACATAAAATCTGATATTTCTTAAAACCTTACTCTGGGCTTGTTTCTCTAATTCAAGCCTCACAAAACCCCTTTTGAGTGGTAACTGTGATGATCCCATTTCAGAGAGGCAGAAACAGGATTTGATAAAGATGAAAGGACTTCCCCAGTCACTCAGCAAGGGAGTGGTAAAGGAGGGTTTGAACCTGTGCAGTCCAGCCCCAGAGCCTGCCTCTTACCAACCAAACCCAGGAAGCACCCAAGCTTGGGCTGAGGCTGCCCAAACCTCTGTGTGTTCCCAGATCACAGGGGGCTCTTGTCAAAAATGCATGTTCTGATTCAGGAGTTCCGGGATGCGCCAGACACTCTGCATTTCTAAAAAGCTTCCAGGCGATGCCGATGCTGTCGCCGGACGGGAAGATTCTAGGGATGCTCTCAACAAACGTTTTCTGTGAAGAGCCCGACGGGAAGCAGTTGAGGCTTTGTGGACCAGGGACCATCTCTGGTGCCTATTCTTCTATTTGTTTTTAATCTGGTACAAGCTCTAGAATAGAACATCCTCCTCAGCTCATGGCTCATGGGCTGCATCTGCCCGGGCAGCGGTGCACCGTTCCCTGACCTAGAGCAGAGCGGGTAGAGTGGCCAGGCCCACAGCCCATCATCTCCGGTCAGTGGGTATGAGCTGCAGTCTGGATCTTCAATGAGGTAGGGCCGTCGGGGCAGTAAGATCTCAGACAGGCTGGCTCCACAGGGGCCACTTTTGGTGACAGAGAGGAAGGAGGCTGACCTACACCCGAAGGGATCTGTCGGGACGATGAGGGGTCTGGACTCCCGGGTGTGCAGAGAGGGCTGGAGCATAGGGGTCGGCGGGCTCGGGGAACGGAGCGGGTGGGCATTGCCGCACACACTGCTGAGATCTTTACCTCTGGCGAAGCAGGAGCAGAAGGTTATCAAAGGGGCTCCAGCGATGGGTGGAAGGATAAAGCCCTTCAACTCGGAGTCTAAGATCCCATGACGCCAACGTGCGAGGCTAACCTGATGCTGTCGTGAGATAATCTGCGCACACATGATCTGATTCTCTGGGGGTTTATCAGCAGCCACGACGCAGAGCAGCTGCTGAGTTCGCCCCTATGATCCCTTATCTCTCGGCCCAGCCAGGGAACTGGGGCTGCAATTCCCCCGCTGCCCTGGAGGAAAGGGGACATCGCCCCAAGCTCCAGGCTCCGAAGTAGTGAGTGAGGAGCCTCTACTCAAGAGCCTTCTCCAGGCGCTGGGGACCCTGTTCCTTTTTCATCTTTCTGAGAACTTCAAAATGAGGTGAAGTCATCTTACTTCCAGGAATTCGTTCTCTAAAATAATTATGAATATGAATAAAGACTTTGCCCCTCCTCAGGTGCAAAGGGTGGAGTAATTCATAGCCTCTCAGTCCTTCAAGACTTCTCTCTGGTTTTCTTTGATCTATTCGCCCTCCTTTCTTTCATTCCCCTTCCTTTGACATAGGCTGGTGTGTGTAAAGTGCATCTTTTTGTTTGCCCCGATTCTTGCAAAATGTGTATTGTTTTGTAGGCATATATATATTTCACTTACTTAACCACTCTTTGTACATAACTTATTCTGTTTCTGGCTTTTTCACGCACCACCGTGTTTGAAAGATCCAACCTGTAGCTACATGTAACGGGATCTGTTTCTTCTAACATCTGCATAAACTCGATTCTCCAGGGATGCTCTCCCACGTTACCTCCAATTTCTTCTCATCACACACAGCACTGTGATGAAAACCTTATGCATCTTTCTTTACAGACATGGGTAAGAAATTCTGCTCGATTGCTCTCCAGGGGGGAAATCGCTGGGCTGTCGGGTATGTGAATACCTAATTTGACTTTATCTTGGCGGATGACTCTGGAGGAAAGCAGCACCAGCCCATCCTCCCACCGGCAGTAGAGCAGGGTCTTATCCCTTCATCTCTCCCACCACTTGCCATTAACGGCCTTCTCATTTTTCTAGTCTAATACTTATGAAGGGAGACCCCATTGTCACTTTAGTTTGCGCTTCTCTGGTGCCTCCTGAGTTTGAGCATTTCTGCATATGCTTATTGGTCTTTGGATTTTTTGTCTGTTTGTTGTTAACTGTCTGTTGCTTCTCTTCCTCTACCTTCCCCATGCTACCGCTTACTTTCATCTCGATTTGCAGGAGTCCCTGGAACATTCTAGAATCTAGATATCAGTCATTTGTGAGTTTCAGGCATTGCTGATATCTTCTCCCAGTCTGTCTGTTCCTTGCTTATGGTATCTTTTGTTGAACGGAAATCTTTAAAATGAATATAATTAAGTATATTAATTTTTTACCTCATGGTTTATACTTTTTTCCAGTTTTACACACAAAGTCCATCTATAATCCCAGGACACAAGATTTTATCTTATTGTGTGATTTTTACATGTCACGTTTAGGTCATCATATCACCTGGAGTTTACCCTTGAGTGCAGTCAGAGGAGAGGCACTAGTAATTTTTTCTTCTCAGTTTTCCCAATAGCATCTCATCTACCCAACAAACCTCCCTTTTCATTTTCATTTGTGGTACCACTTTGTCACATATTAAGTTCCCATATGTCCCTAGGTCTATCTCCGAGCTGGTAGCAAAGATTTAGTATCCGTGATATTCACTGTAACATTATTTTTAATAAAAATGCGAACAACCCTGATGTGCAACAGTTGAGAATTGATGAAATCCATCACAGTTCATCTCTACGAGCAGACTTCCATGCAGGGGTTAAAACCGATATAACAAAAAGCTGCACAATGCCATGGACAGTTGTGTTTTATTGCTGACTGGAAATGGCAGATTCCAAAATAACATATAGTGAGTGATCTTAAGTATGTAATAAGCCATGTGTATACATGTCTATAATTGGTAAACACTCAAATAGTATTGGTGGTTCTTTGTGGACAATAGGATTCTGATAACAGAGTAAAGGAGGGGGCCGAGTGGGAGAACATTAGAGAAACCTGGCTTACTGGCGGAGCCACATTCTCAGCTGCAAAGCCCTATAGCTGTCTAGCATCAGTGATAAGGAAAGTAGGTAGCTGGCTAGGGAGACTGGAACTTCTCCAACTTTAAGGTGCACATCAGTTACCCAGGATCTTGTTAAACTGCAGATCCAGATTCAGTGGATGGGGAGGGACCTGAGATTCTGCATCTCTAACAAGGTCCCAGAGGATGCTTAGAGGTCCCCGGGACCTCACTTAGGGTAGCAAGACCCTCCAAAGCCGATTCAGTTCTGCTTCTGGACAAGGCGCTGAGCTGGACAAGGACCCAGCAGCCTTTGCAGGTTACTTAGACGACGTGACCAAGACTGGAGAGTTTAGTTTATGTGCTGGTGTATGTTGTTTTGAGGTTGTTGGTTTTGGAGGGGCCAGAACATGGAGGTGTGTATATAAGAATTGAAATATGACCTTGATTGGCAGCAAATATGGACCAGCAGACATCCCCTTGACCTTCCCCTTCCCACAGTTGGATTTAGCCACCAATCTCCTCTCAGCAGTAAGGCCTGAGGTTGAGATAGGAAAGCAGATGAGAGCCATCTGGCCCCAGGCGTGCAGCCAGTCTCATGGACAGGGCTCACATGGATAAGGCGAGGGTCACCCCTCAGTCCCCTCAGGAAAGTGTCCCCTGAATGGAGAATTTGAAGAGCACAAGCTTCAGGGCGAGGTCCCAATTATTGCTGAGAAAGAGTCAGGGACCTCTATCCACCCCAGATGGCTAGAAAGCCCCTCCTCCTTCGCTGCCCCCTCGGTCCTGCTGCTGCTTTCCAGCCCTGATAACCTGTTTTATAGGCGACCACAATTATATCTCCCTTACCAAACTGCTCCAAGTAACCAGTACGAGCAGATACTTCGTACTAGGCCCGGTGATTTTAACCGGCATTGGAGACAAAGGGAGCTCACACAATAAGTATCTGTTGACTGACTGTCAGCTCAATGTACAGACTCTACAAAGCCTCCTACAACTTTTCCATTGCGTTCTTACTCGTGAGCATTTACAGCCCTGTCTTCAGCATATACAAGTCCCTGCTATCATGACTATTCAACTAAATTTCACATTTCGTATGTGCCATTTACCAGGCACAGGTACTTTCACATTTGTTATATCACCTCATCCCTAGAACAATCCTGGAAGCTAGTTATTACAATGAAAATATCAAGGTTCAGAGAGGTTAGGTAACTTGCCTAAAGTAACACAGGTTGTAAATGAGAAATCTCCAATGAGGGGAAGGAAGAAAAGAAGGTGACAAGTGGATTGTTGAGTATGTTGAAGAGTTTGTCTTGAATGGAGCTCTTGACTCAGAGTGAAGGTAAAACTCTGAGGGGTAATGTGTTCCTGTGCTCCTAACTAGAATAGGCCTCCAGTGATGTTTCCTAGGCTATGGGAGGCCCTGTTGGTTTCCTAAGTTATGGGAAGTCATGCTACCTCCTCCTTGATAACAGATTCCGGTTTTGTTCAAGTGGCAATGCATATAGCCCCAGGGGATAAACATCATTGATCTAAGCTAGACATGGCAATCTCCTTCCTCTTTACCAGTGATTAATTGTGGGCATTAGACCAGACAGGAGATGAACAAGAAGATCTGTGGGGACTTCTTGGAAAGTCTTCCTTTCTGATAAGATAGAGATCCATAAAGAGAAACTCCCTTTCCCACAACCAACCTTCCTTCCTTCCTGCTTAGGCTGGTGTATTATGAAGATGTGATACTTTGCACTTAGGCAGCCATCTTGTAACCATGAGGAGAAACGTAGCCTAACACACCGAGGATGGCAGAGCTACAGATGGAAAGAGACTGGGGTCCTTGATGATCTTTTTGAACAACCAAACAGCCCTGGAACCTCTACCTCCAGACTTCTTAAAATGCGAGATAATGAAGCACCTTTATAATTTAGCCTGACTTGTTGGTCAGATATTCTGTTACTTACAGGCAAAAGCACCGTAAGGATACAAGGGCCTTCACTCAGCTTCCTTTCTGGTTAGAGGCTAAGCATTTCCACACAAATCGCTCTGTCTTAGATTGATGTCTCGGTCGAGAATTGCTCTTCATCTGGTCTCCTCAATATCTTCCTACCAGGGCTTCTTTGTGTTGGCAATTGGTTCAGTCTAGCATTGGCTACAAATCAGGGAAGAGTCTTCATTATTCTACAATGGGTAGTCCGTCTACTCTTCTACTTTTTTTCATCTTTGTAAAACTCCGCCCACCTCTTTACAGAAGGAGGACCAACATATTACCTATTAGAGTATTCTGCTTTTGACAATATACTTACTTCTAGCAGTGTGGTTTATATTTTCATAGTACTAATTAGTGCCCTTTCACTTCAGCTTGAGGAACTCTTTCAGCATTTCTCGTGAAGCAGATCTAGTTGTGATGAGTTCCCTCAGCTTTTGTTTGCCTGGGAGATTCTTTACCTCTCTTTCATTTCTGAAGGACAAGTTTGCCTTGTGTGGCCCTTGGAGGGTGTTTCCAGGCTTTTCCACCACCTAAAGATTGCTGGCATCCTCACTGGTGCTTCCAAGTCCAGTGGCTAGGGACCAGGGCAGGCAGTGGTGGGGGGCAGAGCTGCTGGCACACACACACTCAGCTGGGGAGGCCAGCTGCAGGAGCCTGTGTAATGGCAGGGGCTGGTTGCAGACACACACGTAGCGGTAAGAGCTAGGGCCAGCTGTGGGCATACTAGTAGCTCTGGGGGCCCTGGCGGTCAGCATGCCCTTCTGTAGGTGCAGGGTCTTACCTGGGCACATGCATGGCAGCAGAGGCCAGAGACAGGAGTTGGGCAGGTGCAGAGCTACCAGGGCTGGTTTTAGGAGCACCCAGGGGTGCAGGTCAGTGACAGAAGTCAGGGCCTGATCCAGGCCCACAAGCAGCTGTGCGAGCGCTGGCTGTCAGTGTGTACGCCTGGGGCTTCAGGGTCTCACGGGGGCATGTGCTTGGAGGTGGAGGTCAGTGGTGGGGTCAGGCTGGGGGTGTGCAGGTGCTGGAGGGACTAGCTCTGAGTGTGCACACAGCAGTGGGAGGCAACCGCAGGAGTCTGGACTGGTGCCTTACACTTGCCCAGCCCCAGCGGGATAAGTGGGGAGGGACTCAAAGGGCTGGCATCTGTGAGTGCAAAAACCTGTGGTGGGAAGACCTCCGTGGCCAGATCTGCAGGGGTTCTAGAGCGGCTGTGCATGGCAAAAGCTGCTGGCGTCCTTTGCAGCGCAGGCCACTGGAACCATGGTTGCTTCCACTGCGTAGCTGCGACTCGTGATCCCTGCTCTTCTTCCTTGTTCCTGGTCATTTCCATACCTCTGAGCTTTATGCCTCTGGGGGAAGGGGTGACACTGAAATGGGCCCTCGTGCAGGTTCCTGGAAGGCTAGGGAAGCCTCACCCTCTCTTTCCCAGCGATAAGAACTCTTTCTAGCTGGGAAGTTCATTACTGATGCCAAACAGTGCGGGCCTGAGGGATGGGGTGATGCAGGCAAGATGAAGCTGGCCTTCTTTCCCTTTTTGTGCAGTTATTCTCAGGTGTTTTGTTCTGCCGTGTTGCTCCTTAAGTGGAATCCTGAGCTCTCCCAAAGCTATTTTTGTTCATGGATACCTGTATAACTGGTGTTCTTTGTAGGGGAACAGAGGCTGGGGTCTCCTACTCCACCATTTTGGTCAGAAATGCCCTTACATGGATATGCCTTGCATTCCATCTGATGTGGAGAGGCCTTGCGATGTCGTGGGAAAGATCAGAGACTCCAAGCCAGGCGCCCTGGGTGTGAATCCAGGCAGTTGTGTGACCTTGGATACAAAGTCAACATCTTAGTGTAGCTTTCCCTAGAAGCAGACCCTGAAATAGCCATTTGAGTGCAAGAAGTTTATTGGGAGGTGATTCTGGAAAATACGCATAGGGGAGCGGGAGAGTGAGGTGGGGAAGGGCAACAGGTCAACAAGCGCTTGCTACTGAGCAAGTCTCCACTGTGAAGAGCTGGAGTGTAAGCCCTCCAGGGACACCGTGGCACACATGCCTCTGAGTTATCACACTTGGGGCCAGGGAGCCGGGGGAGTTATATACTGACTCCTGTCGGTCATTGGTTGAGGGCTGCTTTCAGGGGACAATAATTTCCCAGCACACCTGACATACTATATGTGGACAGAGAAAGCTCTCAGAACAGCGATGGTAGCAGTTGGAACCTGGCCTGGCAAGGGCTGAAATGGCGAAGGCTGAAGGGATACAGGGAGGATCCCACAGTATCTGCCACATTTACTTTTCTCATCTTTAAAGTGGGACAATGATAGTATCTACCTCCGAGGCTTATTGGGAGGTTTACGTAAGTTAACAGAGGAAAGTGCTTCGATCAGAGCCTGGCATAGAGTAAGCACCACTTAAGTGTTAGCTGTTTTCATCTGAAGTTCTTTGCCTCTCTGTGATGTAAAGGCGTCTTTCCTACCGTACACCTCAGAAATGTTTAGTGAAGTTTGTTAAACTTATGAATGCTTAGGGAGAAGAGGGGCTTGTGGGACAAGAGGAGGGGCTCACATTCACCCCAGGTCCCTACTGCACAGAGGTAGTCCACATGGAAGCAGTGGTCACGGGGAGAGGGCGTCAAGGCTGTAACCCTCAGCTGGTAGTTTGCTCACACTCTGGAGGGCTATGGGTTTCTGCGGGGCATGGATTTGGGAATTCGAACCCAGCTCTCCTATATCTCAAAGGCCATGGAGGCTGCAGCTGCCATCTGGGTTAGGTACTAGATTGCAAGCTTCCTGAAGGCAAGGACTCTGTATTCATTGCTGGATTCTCCCTGCTTCTTTCCTGGCTTGGGGTAGATGCTGGATAATTGAGTATTGAGTAGAAAAGCATGAAAAGAGCTCAGAAAAGCAGGAAGCACTTGTTTTCCTCTACAATCTTGGGTGAGGGACAGCATGCCCGTATGCAACCCCTCCGCTAGGGGCCCACTTGTCTCCCCTGCCTCTCAGCCAACAGACCCAGGAAGTAACCTGCGCCTGACCCCGGTGTGGGTGAGCTCCCCGCTCTCCATGGCATCACTTAGAATACAATGGACAAGCTGTATGCGTTTATACCAACACATACATTTTAAATGGGCTCCCACTTCTTCCTGAAAGGAATGCAAAAACTCTGTTGGAACCGAAAACATTTTATAATTATGTATCGCCAGTTAGTGAGGGAACATGAAGTGCTCGGCAGATCTGATGTCATGAGTCCTCTCAACAGCCCCAAGGGAAGAAGTTGGCAAGAGTACTTATCCTCCCTGGACTGAGGTTCAGGAGGCCAAGTGACATGTGCCAGAGACACCAAGAGGGTGCTCCAGGGAGCCAGGGTAATGGCAAGGGAATGGAAAACTCAAGAGAAAGTACAAGGATTCCGTCTTGTACCGTGGACCAAGGGGTGTTGCAAGGGGGTGGCCCTGTCCATGCTCACCGCAGCATTACAGAGAGAGCAAAACCTAGATATGGCCCAATGTACAGGACCTGATAGATGGATTACGGTACAAACAATGAGATACCATTTAGCCATTCAAAAGGATCTGTGTGTTCTGACATGGAAAGTTGTCCAAGCTATTTAAATGAAAAATGCAAGTTGCAAAATAATATATATGATATAATCTCTGATACTATAAAACAGATATTGTATAATATTAAGGGAAAAGTCTAAAAGAATGTACACCAAATTATATATGAAATATGATTATATATGTCTTTGTGTGTACATATTTTCAAGGAAGGCCTAGAAGAATGTGTAACAATGGTCATCAATACAGGTTGAATTAAAATTACTTTTACTTTCTTAATCACATTTGTTACATGTTGAATTTTTTTGCAATGTGCATGTTTTTCTCAGGGAATCAAGTCAAAATTTTCTAAAAAACCAGAAAAAAGGGAAATCCCTTATGTCACCTGGAAAGTATTAAAAATAGAAAATAAAACTATTAAAATGTGCTCACATTGTTTTCTTTCATTAAAAAAAAGCACCAGGAGTGTTTTCCCTGATGTGAAGAATTTGGAAAACTTCCACTAGAGTTCCTATTTAGTTCCTACGGTGCAGTGAAATTTGGATCATATACTCTATTTTGTAAACATATGGCCCTGAATCTGCAAAACCAAAATACAGAACTGAAATCTTTCCTTTTCCTTAACGTTTTTTTCCATGAGACAGGCCTGACTGTTTAGCACACTGGATAACAAACTTTAGCAGAAGAGCAAACAACCCCACCCCAAGAAGGGATTCAAAATGTCAACAACTTGACATGTTCATGAGCTCTTAGACAATAGACATGAACTGTGTTATGTCATTGAACTTTAAAAACTCAGATCGTTGTGTTTCACAAGAAAGCAAATGTACTTAACACAACTGAACTGTACACTTGAAAAGGGTTAAGGTGGTGAATTTTATGCTATGTGTTTCTTATTACAATAAAAATGCAAAAATCCCCAAAACCCAAACCAAAACTCAGTTGGCTGAGGTCTAAGATATAGTGTAGGGTAAAGAAAGGAGAGGGTGAGGTCAAGTAGGGCTGGTTAAAGTTTCAGGTCTTGAAATCAGACCTTGGACAGGTTGCACTCCTTCCTTTGGTTCTTGTCCACGTGTCTGAGTGGCTGTCACATGCCTGGCACAGGAGAAGGTACAGATACAGTGACTAGCAGGGCGGGAGGCATACCTGCCCTGGTGCAGTGACTTAACCTCTCAGCCACAAGTGCCCACCTGAAAGTAGGGAAGAATGAGACATAGGCCCCCATGCTTCGTTAGAGGCTGGGAATGTACTACCAAGGCCAGAACCTGTCTGTAGGGACCCTAGAATCTCATGGGAGACAGACAAATGGACCAATATCTGAATTCAGATCATCTTCCCCTTCAGGACAGGGTCTGTCCACAGCCTGTTGCCCTTCCAGCTTCTCAGCCACTTGTAAAGGACAAGAACAGGAAAGGCAAGGTTGGGTGTCCTCATCCTCCCTTACCAGTGCGGTTGGATGAAGTTCTTATGGTTTAGGATGAAAACCATGATGGTGGGCTTCCCTGGTGGCGCCGTGGTTGAGAGTCCGCCTGCCGATGCAGGGGACGCGGGTTCGTGCCCCGGTCTGGGAAGATCCCACATGCCGCAGAGCAGCTGATGGGCCCGTGAGCCATGGCCGGTGGGCCTGCGCATCCGGAGCCTGTGCTCCGCAATGGGAGAGGCCACAACAGTGAGAGGCCCGCGTACTGCAAAAAAAAAAAAAAAAAACCATGATGGTCACATGGAATCTCCTGTGAGTTCACAGGGGAGGCCCATCGGGTAATGACAGTGGGAATGAAAGGAGTGGAGCGGGAGGGAGTTACAGTGCGTCAGGCACTACGCTGGGCATGTTTATTATCTCCACATGCCCTCATGACCACAGTTGGGATGACATTGACAGGGAAGGCGGCCGTTTCCGGCATTGTCTTGAGTGCTTTGTCTCTATTGACTCATTGAATGCCCACAATGACACTATGAGAGAGGCACTCTCATTATTCGTTTTTTTACAAATAAGGGAACTGAGGTGCGGGGAGAGTTAGCTAGCTAGTAAGTAGTGGAGCTGAGAGTATAACCCAGGCAATTAAAATGTAGAGCAGAGGAGCTTAACCGTTATATCCTATTCTTCTTCTTCACACGTTACGGATAAGGAAACCACGGCTCAACAAGGTGAAGTGGTCTGTGCAAGAGCCCGTGCAGAGAGCTAGGTTTGGCATCAGCAATTGCTGACTTCAAAGCCTATACTCTGTAAACCATGACACTCTCTTGCAATGCCGCAGGCAGTGGAAATCTCCAGAATAACGAGGGCCAGCCTGAGGCCTGTGGCTGATGGGCAGAGCTGCGGAACCAGCCCTACTCCGCGGCTGGCTCCCCGGGCTGCAGGGATGGGGGCATAAGGCTCACTTGGCTTTCTGCCCAGGGCAGATGGACTCCTCCACCACCATCTGGGAGCATCCTCACTCCTAGTCCCCGCTCCTGTATCTGGATATTCATGCATTCATTCAACGAATATTTATTGAACTATTTGTCAGGCCCTGTTCTAGGTGCTGGGGATCAAGTAGTGTCAAAAATGGTTTTGTGGGCTTCCCTGGTGGCGCAGTGGTTGAGTGTCCGCCTGCCGATGCAGGGGACGCGGGTTCGTGCCCCGGTCCGGGAAGATCCCACGTGCCGCGGAGCGGCTGGGCCCGTGAGCCATGGCCGCTGAGCCTGCGCGTCCGGAGCCTGTGCTCAGCAAGGAGAGTGGAAGGTGGGCTAGATTTCAGCCCCCATCAAACCTCTAGTCCAGGCATCTTGGGGCAGGGCACAATGTATGGCAGGGCAGGTAGCAGCCCCCTCTCCTCCCCTCCGAGAGAAGTGTTCTTGATGCCCAGGGTCAATGCCCTCAATTCCCACATGACCCCATCTCCCACCTGCTTAGCCAGGGTCCCATCCACTCTAACTTATGTAAGCGGGGCCCTGTAGGCCTTCAGCTCTTCATTAATCACCCACTGCAAGATCCATCAGACGCACCTTGTCCACCTCCCTGGACCCCTTCCTCTTCCTCCTCCTACCTGTCAACTGCTGGGATCTCTCCCTCCCAGTGTGCTCTGCACTACCCTGAACCCAGTGTCCAGCCATCCTGGATGTGCTTATCACACATCCAAGAGCCATTCTGACAAAGGGGCCATTGTGAGGTGTGCCAACCCCTCACCTTTGTAAACAAAAGGCACTACACACCTGTTCAACAGCAGAATTGTATAAACACATAACTATCAGGATGATGTCTTCATTCCCATCTCCATTCTGATGTTGGATGGAGATGCTGTTTAAATACTAGAAAGTTCTTTAGGGGTAGCACTCAAAATATAGAAGAGATATATTCTTCAAAGGTGAAAAGTTATGGTTTTAAAAATCTATTTTTATGTAACCCATGATTGGATAATTCACCTGCTCAACCCCTATGTATGCTCAGGTCACTTCTTCCTGGTACCTTTCTCAGATCGCCTCCCCTTCACCACCCCTGCCTCTGGTTGGGTGCCCTCCTCTGTGTACCTTCCAGAACACCAGATCCTGCCCATCTAACAATCATCATATGAATTGTAATTGCTCATTTGCTGCTGTACCATTCCCCCAGTGGACTGTAGGTTCTGTGAGAATGAGGACTGAGTCTTGCTCACATTTATATCCTCAGCACCTAGCACAGAACCTAGCAGGAACTCAGTAAATGTTTGGGAACTAAATAAAAGGTATTTATTTGTATGGGAAAAAATTGGCTTCGATACCAAGCTAGACTTTTCCCCAATAATGGAAACCCTGCCTTATTCTGCAAAGAGTGAATGAAATGGGAAGCTATGGTCTGTCCCAAGACAAACCCTCATAAATCAGAAATGAGTATCCCATGGGGCGATTCCATTTGTTTGTTCGTGTATTCATTCATTTATTCATTCACTCACTCATTCACTCACTCATCGTAGGCATTTATTGAACACTTTTGTGTTTCCAGGCACTGGGGATCCTATAGGGAAAAAGGTAGGCAAAGCTCCTGCCCTCATGGAGCTTATCCTCTAGTGGGAGTGGGAGGGCTTGGGAGAGGGAGGGTGGGCACAGAGGGAAGACAGACCACAAGCTTTTCCCTAGTTGGTAACGTAAACTCCAGTGAAACATCGCTACTTAGAATGCCTTTCATTCGCCCTAGCTACTTCAGAATAGTGCAATGGTCAACTTGGCAAGCAGTGGTATCAGACAGCTTAGAAGCAAGTTCTTAATCTACGACTTACTAGTTAGTTTGGGCAAACTACATGACCTTTCCAAGCCTCGGTTTCCTCATGGGGTGATGATGGTAACGTCCCATCATCACCCACCATCTTCATGGCTGACTGAGAGCAGGACCGGTAAATGTCAGCAATGACCCTTCCTCACCAACGAAGCAGTTTGGGAGAAGGTCTCTGGACACCAATTCATATGCACTATGATATGAAATAAAAGCATTATTTTAATTCCTCACTTTCATTGGCTCATGCTAAGCTTTGCTAGGGGGTAACTGCCTTAATTTAGCCCCCTGGGTTGTGCAATATTTGCGTTTGATCTTTGAGTCCAGGCTCAGTTTCCAGAGGCCCCTGAGCAGACAAAGATGCTGTCCATAAGCTTTAAGCAGGAACGTAGAACAGGCAGTGGTGTGAATATAGCACGAAAGACTCTGTTTGGGTTCTGGCCGTTGAAATTATAGCCCAAATGACTCTCTTGGAAATCCTGGAGCTAATTTCCCTTTATTACTGAACTTGAAATTGCTAGGTTAAATAAAAGCAGATTTTAATCAACTGCATTATAAACAAAAGGCACAGATGGCAGGGAAAGATTGACTGATAACAGCAAAGTCCCCTAGAAACTCTGGAACACCCCTGGGGGTGGGGACTGCTAAAGACTGTGGCTCCCTGCTTTGTTTTACTCTTGCATTTATGAATTCCAGGAACTCCTTTCCTGGAAGTAAATAGCTACCATCAACAGGATATTAGTGGGTGAATGTCCTTTGAAGCCACAGAGGAAAAAACTGTCAATTAAGGTCTGAATAGGTTAAGGGGGGCAATTGGCTGTCCACAGGGTATGCAGCAGCCCCTCATCCTGCCAGGAAGGGACATCAGTGTTTAAATGAAGGAGGGGAACACAAGTGGGATAACAGAGGGGGCAATCAGAGAGAATGTTGAGGGCAGTTTAAAGAAATCATTTACCAGGAGATTCTAAATTCGCCTCACTTCTCTTAATCCTTCTCTCATGCAAAGCACACACAGATACACACATGCCTTAGACTCAGATCTCAAAGAACTTCCACATACACCATGTTGAATCATGATTCCGTGTCACCCTAACACCGTGGCCACCGTCCTTTGGTCTTGACTCAAGCAAGGCCAATCATATTCCTAAATCCTGACCCTAAGCTTTAAGCAGAGTGGAATGGCCTCAGGTGAACCAAGAGAGCTCTCTCCCAGGAGTTTAATGCTACAACTAAGAAAGTAAGTCATTTGTGTGTTGGAATGCTTGAGTACTTGAAGGCATACGTCGGATATTTCAAAGTCAGGGAGGTGGACCTAGGTGAAAATGAGTCCCAGATGAAAAGACCTAAATGAATGCTAGGGCTTGGATAAATTGGATCGTGTACACTGTCCAAAAATGGATGGCTCAATAAAATCAAATATTCCGAAGGGCTTGTTTCCTGTAACTCCTGTGTGTTAGAGCAAGGATAACACACAGTAGTCCCTGGTTCTCAAAGTGTGGCCCCAGGACCCTGGAGCAGGTGCCAAGACCTTTTCAGGGGATCTACAGAGTCAAAGCTGCTTTCATAATAATACTAGAGTACTGTTTGCTTTTTTCACTCTTATTTTCTTGTGAGTATACAGTGGAGTTTTCTGGAGGCTACATGGCATGTGATATCACAACAGACTGGATGAAGAAGCAAATATGAGAATCCAGCTGTCTTCAGCCAGATATCAGAGATTTGCAAAAACTGTAGAGCAATGTGACTTCTTCTCATTACATTTATTTTTAGTTTCTTAAAATAGTTATTTTCATCAAAATTGTATTTATGTTAACACACATGTTTATTATTACTATTCCTCAATTGATTAATAAGTATTTTTAAGTTTTTCATTTTAAACTCCTAAGATAGCAAATACTCACAGACATATCAACACAAGTCAACGCATATCAACCAAAGCCCTTCGGTGTCTGTAATAATTTGTAAGAGTGTGAAGGCGTCCTGAGACCAAACAATCTGAGAACCTCTGTGTAGAAGACTTGAAAGTGTGGCAATGCTTTTTCCCAGCATTAGAAACAATGTGTAATAAGCCCAAGTATTTGTCTTTAATTACCATCAGCCAGACATGGCAAAGGAGGACATTTAAAAGGGAAATAGGAAAGTACCATGGAGAAAGTTTCTTATATCCGAGGCTATGCTGCAAGCCCAGACAACACGCCCTTCACACAGGCAAAAGAGTTCCCTGGATCACAAACGATGCGCTCGGGGAAAGCCTGTTTTCTGATGGTTCCTGGGGAATTGAAGATGACTCTGCATCAGGGCTCAGGCTAATAGCCTCTTTCTGCCTGGACGAGTCCTTTCCTGCTCAGGAGAGATGCACTGCTGAGTGGGGAAGAAGAGGAGTTTCTCTTCTACAGGCCTGGGGACATGCCTCTCCTGGGAGACACAGGCTAATACCAGGCCCTACACAACAGACCCCTAATTTAACAGTCTTGGACATCACTGGTAATCAGACCTGAACCCACTCGGTGTTTAAAAAATAAGAAATAATAATAGCAATAGTTCTGTTGTAACCTTGCACATTTGCAGGGGAGCTCTCCCAGCTGTGGAGAGACACAGCACTGCGACTCCATAGGTCAAGTAGAAACCAGGTGCCGCATTGTACAGGGACAGGCTGAGCTCTCGGCTAATACCTTGGACCCTGGTCTGGTGCCACCTGGACGGCACACAGAAATGGGACCCTGGTCCAGCCAGGGGCTTCTGGTTCCAGCTCGGTGTTTGGAGCCTGCAAACTTCTTTGGTCCTTTCCTGCCCCCAGCCCTTCCAAGGTGAGCCGCTGGAGCTTCCTTATTAGAGAAATAAAACAAATGTCCAATCGATACCTCAGGAAACCCCTCAAGAGGCGTAAAACGGATCAATAGCCTAGATTTGATTAGGCTTTTTTATTTCTCATAATGGTAACAAACTATTCACTTTGATGGTTTAGAAAAATAAAATGAAGATTTTTTTCAGGCATTGTGGACATTTGCATGTGGATTAGGCAATCCAGGAAATGACTGAGGGAGCGGGGAAATGGACTTGGGGTTAGTCATTTTGTTAATGAAGTAATTAATTGCTGTACTTATGTTCCAGCTTCTTAGAAGAATTTAAGGTAGCTTATAAAAATACACAACAAAGTAATTGAAATGGAGGAAGTAAACAGATTACTTGTCAAATACCCTGAACTCCCAGATTTAATGAAAATTAAGGAAAAGGAAGACTAGGGGTTTTCAACGGAGGAAGGCATTTAGTTCCAACAGTCGCCAACATTTCTGTGGAATCATGAAGCGGATCCAGAAACTTTTGTGAAAATGGAAAAGAGTTAACCTACAATAAGTGAACATGTTTACACACAGGACTGTCTAGATTTCTGTTGGAGTCTTAATAGTATAGTCTTGTAAAGATACCCTCATATACTTTAAACATTAATTTTAAATTCAAAGAAAAGCAAATAAATAAATAGATGAGGCAATCAGGCCAAGGAGATAATAATGTTAGAAAATAAGAGAAAACTAGGGTTAAGGTCAGTGGATAAATCAGTCGGAGATGGAAGGCTACAGTTTCACCCTGAGCTTTCTAGCACCCAACACAAGGAAAAAAACACAATAAGCCAAACATTTCTCGAGGTTCATTAAATAAAACCAGATCATCTTCAAGGGAGGATGTTCAGCTGTTTAATGTGAAGAATTTTTTCCCTGAATTGATTGAATGGCCTTTGTTCCTGAATGATCGGAGGTGGTTTAACAACTTAGTAAACTTAGTAAAGCATGAAAATAATTATCCAGCCAACTGGTAGTCATCAGATTTGGGTAAATGTCTTCCTTCTACTTTCTACCTGGCAATATTAGTAACACTAATCCTCTACCTCTAAATAAAATCTGGTGAAAAGGAAATGCCTCTGAGAAAAGGAAAATAAAATATTTATTAGAACTAATATTGAGAACTTAAGAGCCATGAAAGTTAGAGTTCAAGTTCTGGCTCTGACTTGCTTGTTGTGCTATCCTAGGCATGTTATGTAATCTCTCTGAGTCTTGTTTCATCTTCTATAAAATGGTAACTATAATAATACCTACCTCATAGGGCGCTATGAGGATTAAGTAATGCCTATAAAACATTTACCAGAGTGCCTTGTCTATAATAAGCACTCAATAAACATCAGATTACGACCAAAGAACTTCTGCTATACAAACTCATCAAATGTTCGCCATAACTGTTAATTAT
Source organism: Grampus griseus (assembly GCF_964374135.1). Taxonomy (NCBI): domain Eukaryota; kingdom Metazoa; phylum Chordata; class Mammalia; order Artiodactyla; family Delphinidae; genus Grampus; species Grampus griseus. Next base: position 70,502,665 of record NC_138997.1, on the reverse strand, counting down.
GCCATCTGTTAAGATGGAATTTATTATTACCTTATTCTGTGGACTGAGATAGAGATGTAATTTGCCTAACATACACAGAAACATTTGGTGAAGTGAAGGATTATCTATGTGATCCAAATAAATGAGCTACTCTGAAGGCCCTGTGATTCCACCATTAGATATTTCATCTTTTGCATTAATCTGTTTTTAAATGTGAGTAATAAGCCATGAGTGGTAGCACATTCAGAGTTTATGGTTTTATTGGGGAAAGGAGATGTGGGATGCTCACGCTAGTCCACACATATAACTAGAATATAGTAATCTTATTGTGCTTTCGTTGTATCTTTTAAATAATTAACTTCTATCAATGACAAGGTTAATTGTTATTCACTTACAGAGGTGATATCCAATTTCTTTTTTCAATAATGAGTTTTAGAGTTGGTTGAGTTGAAGAAGAAAGAAATGCAACTGGTGAATGGATATGGCAAAAATCATGGTGGCCGTGTCTAGATATCTGTGGTTTGGAAACTGCTACACTGCCGGGTAAAGTATATACTCTTGGACCTGTCTTGTGAGGCCTTCTCTGCTATGGCCACTGCTTAAGTTTCCAGTGTCTTTTCTCAAAATTCCCTATACTCCAGTCACATAGAAGTACTTGCTATTTCCCTGGGTGGGGTTGAGGCACAGCTCTTGTTGTCTATATAATCTAGTTCTACTTATTGGAATGTTCTTTCCTTCCTCCCCAACTCAACAAGTGAATTCCTTCAAGCCCACTCTACAAAACCTTTCCAGACACCACTGGTGACAGCCCCGTTCAGCCATAACCAAAATAAACAGAGTGAATTCCTCATTCATTTGTGCTGCTTGGTCTAAGGACAATCTCACCAGAGTATGACGTCTTCTAGGGACCGTGCTCTGTGTGTGCTTATGACTAATGTATAGTCTCATTGTTAAGTGCAGGGTTTTATAAGTATTTATATCATCAAGCTTGTAATTGTGTTTTTCAAGTCTTCTGTATCTTTTACAATTTGTGTACTCTTATTAATCTACTAGTATATAAAAATCTACAATTATTATGCTGAGTTTGTAAATTTCTCCTTATAATTTGACATGTTTGATTTCTATGTTTTCATGGCATATTATTCAGTGCCTACAAGTTCACAATTGTGGCATCTTTTTGGTTGGTTGTAACCATATCCTGTGTACCTCTGTTTCCCATAGTTAGCTGGATACTGAATCAAGAACGGAATTTGATCAAAATTAATACTCCATTAGAGGTTCAGAAAGCCTGTGGTCAAGAAAAAAGAGAGCACATCTGCTGGTGACAGAGCTCTATCCTCTTTAGAAGTTATAGGGTAGGGCCACCCAGCTTTCCAAGGGCCTATGGAGGTGGGGAGCCTATAAAAAAGTAATGGCTCCCTAATATGTAAAGAAAAACTACAAAACCAAAATTTATAAGTATTTATTATCTTCAATGATAGTTAAATTTAATATTTATAAAATGTCATTATAAATTGAAAACAATCTATAGAATAGATTTTCTTACTTTACCAGAATTCCCAAGGATAAACAATGATTTGCCAAAAAACATAAGCAATTATAAATTAAATGTTTTAAAAATAATAAGTAATTTGATAAGCAAAGTTATATTTTAAATTTTTAATATATTTGGGGCATAAAGAAGTAGAAAATACATGGGACTATGAGAGTCTTAAAATGACTCGGGTTAAGGGGATCTCAGAGACATCTTGAAGGAAATGAATTTAAATGGAGCCCTAAAGAATGGTTAGGTTTTTAACCAAAGCAGTCAAAGAGGAAGAGGGCATTTTGCACAAAGATAATAGCGATAGCACAGAGGCCAAAATGCACACTAAGATTTAAAGGACAGAGAGGAATTTCGATGGGGGGAGGGGATGGGGGCTGAAACCCTCAAACCCTGAAAGGCCTTGAATGCCTTGACAGGAGGTTGAAAATTCTCTATTTGAAATGCGGGGAACAAAGGACAGCTCCAGATTTGGAGATGCCTCCCAGGATCATTACTCACTAGAAACACGCTCTAAGGTTTCTCTTCCCAAAGTGAATTTGTTTTCCTCTTGGTCTGGGCCATCTGGCTTCCGACAAGGAATATAGTAGTTAGGAATAAAGAGGCCAAGAGGCCAGAATGTTCTATTGCTCCCCACTTCCCTCCCTGACAGGGCTGCCCCCCTAACGCCTGCACAACCATCCATTAACACACAATTAATCCCCTGGCTTTTTCAAAGCCTGGACCGCCCACCTCTCCCACCCCTTGGCAATTAAAGTCCTGCCAGTTAAAAGGCCAGAGAGAACAGGTGTGTTTCACACTCGGTTTCACTTTCCTGCAAGGTGCCAGATGGGTAGCCCCAAAGACCACAGACGTCTTTATTCATTTAACAGTATCCGTTGGTAGCCAGCAGTATCTCGGCCTGTTGGTGACCTCAGTGGGAGCAGGAAGGGTAGGGAACCTCATTCCTCCTGCTAATTCCTCTACTTCAGGGCTGGGCTTAACAGGCGGAGCCCCACCTGGGCAGGTAGCTTCCTGAGGGCACTGCTCTGCCCTAGGCATCCATCCATTCATTCATTCAGTCAGTCAGTCAACACCATCCACTGAGCCAGGAGGAGCCACCACTCTGCTATTATGTGCGAGATTCAAAATGGGTAAGAGGGAATTCCCTGGTGGTCCAGTGCGTAAGACTCTGCGCTCCCAATACAGGGGGCACGGGTTCGATCCCTGGTCAGGGAAATAGATCCTGCAGGCATGCTGCAACTAAAGATCCTGCATGCTGCAACCAAGATCCCATGTGCCACAACTGAGACCCAGAGGAGCCGAAATAAGTAAACAAATAAATAAATATTCAAAACGGGTAAGAAATGGTGAGAGATTACAGCCTAGTAAAGGAAAAAGTAAGCTTCTAGAGTTCTTATTGTATGTCCAGTTTTGTTCTACACCCTGTACAAATATTAACTCATTTAATCCATATAACAACCTTATTAAGAAAATAGATATTACCATTATCCCTATTTTACAAATGTGAAAACAGGTATTAAAAGTTTAAGTAACTTTCCCAAGTTCACCCAACTTGCCAACAGTTCAGAGATACTAAGTGATAGAAATGAACTTTGGATCAGGGAACCTACTCCAGGATCCAAGTTCTTAACTGGATGGAGACCTGTGAGAGACATATTTGGGAATTAATTCTGTGAAGCCCAGACCTCAGGTAGCCACAAGTGCACCCTAGCCCAACTGCAAATGAATATCATTCCCCCAAAGTAAACCAAAGGCCCAAATCAGGGCTATCCTGGCTGCAGGGATGAATGGGGGCTGAGATCTATCCTGCCTCTGATCAAGGCTCAGCGGTATTAGCCAGGGGAGGAGAAGACTTGTAGCAATTGTTTGTTTTTAAAGTGGCCCATTTTCTAATTCATACAGAGACACCGTATGTGCCAACCCCATGCTGCATGCAAATAGGTCTTAGATTGAAAGACCAGGGTAGGACCAAAAGCTTCTCTTGGGAGTTGAGATAAGAAACCACTGTTGCCTAACAACTTCTCTGGCTTGAGCTGACCCCCTCCTCCAAGCCAGCTAATCCCAGCTTCATTACCGAGTTTGGGTTTCACTGTTCATCGGAAGAGCAATGCCCCAAACAAAGAGGAACGGCTAACTCTGAGGAAGGGGGCTTTGTCAGGAGTCACCGTAGGCAGACACCTGGGGAGGCAGCACCGCATCCTTAGGAAGGATAAACGAAGGCTTCTGAGTAAGGTAGGAAGGACTTACTGGGAAATGTAAAGGCGACAAGGATCTAGGGGATGACAATCAAGTCTCCCCATGATTCTTTGAAGAGATAATCAGAAAAAAAAGTTGTCAAAGCAGCAAAGTGTTACAGAGTAATAACAGTTCTCAACCCTCTTGGTCTGTTCAGGCTGCTGTAAAAGAATACCATAGACGGGGTGGTTTCATAAACAACAGACATTTATTTCTCACAATCTGGAGGCTGCGAAATCCAAGATCGAGGCACAGCAGATTGAGTGTCTGGGAGAGCCAGAATCATGGTTCACTGACAGCCAGATTGAGTGTCTGGGAGAGCCAGAATCATGGTTCTCTGACAGCCATCTTCTCTCTGTGTCCTCACATGGTGGAAGAGGCAAGGGAGCTCTCGGGGGCCTGTTCTATGAGGGCACTAATGCCATTCGTGAGGGCTCCACCCTCATGACCTAATCACCTCTCAAAGACCCCCACCTCCTAATACTATCACAGTGGGTAATAGGCTTCAACCTATGAATTTTCAGGGAAGGAGGGACATAAACATTCAGTTTATAGCAGACCCAAAGTCTGTTTTTAATACAAGTACCATGTAACTCTTCCTTTATTACCTTGAAGTGAAATGTATGGCTAATATAACCACCCTCATACATAATTTATTTTTAAAAAATCAATGTAATATGAGGGTAATAAAAGGAGAGTAATTTATAACAAACTAACGTATATTTCAGTCACAAATGCTCAGGCATGACCACACCAAGATGTAATGATGTCTGTCAGGGCTGTATCTTCACAAAGAAGCACTATGAATGCATGATCACAGACGCTGACAAATTCCTCTGAGATGTGTTGGCAACTTGTATACCATGAGGGTATTACCATTGGCGACATAATCTTTGAAAATGGTGAAATTGCATGGGACTGTCCTATGCATTGCCAGTTGGTGCTCCACTGGTCAGAAGCACAGGTGCCAGCCTGGACTTGCGATTAGTGTCTGAAGTCTTGTGGGTCCGAGCGCTTCACCTATGGGTTCTGTGCCCTCCGGGCAGTAAGTGTCAGTGAAATGTACGACACCAAGAACTAAAGAATTGTTTGGTGTGTCAGCACTGTGTCAGCAGTGGTGTGAGGAGGGGTGTAGAGAGGAAATAGTGGTTTATTTAAACATGAGAATACAGGCATACCTCGTTTTATTGCACTTCATAAATAGTACATTTTTTACAAATTGAAGGTTTGTGGCAGTCCCCGTTTGATCAAGTCTATTGGCACCATTTTTCCAACAGCGTTATCTTTTAAAGTATGTACTTGGGTTTTTTTTTTAATTAATTAATTTTTTTTTTTGCCCACGCCACACAGCTTGTGGGATCTTACTTCCCTGACCAAAGATCCAACCCATGCCTCCCTGCAGTAGAAATGTGGAGTCCTAACTACTGGACCGCCAGGGAATTCCTGTACTTGTTTTTTTAGACACAATGATATTGCACTCTCATTGGACTACAGTACAGTATAAATATAATTTTTATAGGCACTGGGAAACCAAAAAACTCATGTGACATTTTACTGTGATATTCGCTTTATTGCAGTGATCTAGAACTGAGCACACAATACCTCAGAGGTTTACCGTAATAAATTACAGTAAAAAATAAAGAATAAAAAAGCACAAGATAAGTAGACAAAGATATGTTTAATTTGTACTTGCTGTTGAACTGCATGGAGGAAATAGAGATCTTAGTTTCCAGTGGCCAAGGTTCCTCAACTCTCCCACCATGTCACAAGGAACGAGATTTCTAGTACTTTGTCACATGTGCAACACTCACAAGATAACACACACAGATATACTCACGTAGCTTTTATACACTGAGGGCTTCCACAGTTCTGTGTCAAGAGGAATTAAAAGCCTCTGGGCTACAGAGTTGTGGCCTAGCTGCCCTGGGGGGACAGGAAAGCAGAAACACAACTGGTTCAGAAGGAAGAAAAATATTCTGTCTCCCTTGCACCTTGGGAGGCTTGGGACAGAAGATGGTGAGGGAAGAGCGTGGGTTCGTAGTAGAAGAAAATTTCGAGCCCCCCTGAGAGGCCTTTCCAGGTGTCTTCTCCACTCCCAGGTAGAACTGACCACTCCTCTTTCTGCCACACATTATGCAGAGCAGTGTCCCGATGTTTTGTTACACTTCTTTTTTCATATGTCTGGATCTTCATACCAAGTTATGAGGCATTTGGAGGCAGAGGCTCTGTTTTTGTTTTTTTCTTTATTTTAACCCCAGAATTTTGATGAGAACCTGGAAGGAGGAGAGTAGGTATCCAACAGAATTTTATTGAATGAATAGAAGGAAGGAAGGAATGGAGAGAGGGAAGGAGAGAGCCACATCAGACACTTCTCTGTAGCCTGTCTGTCTCAACCCCCCTAGGTTTTCCAACACACAAAAAAGAGGTTTACCAGCAGCAGCAGTCTGACTAATGAGCTCAGAGGCAAGAAGTAAGAAAGAATGATGGACAGATGATGACGGACAGATGATGACAGATGATAGATAGATAGATAGATAGAAAGAAAGATAGATGATATGGTCCATTCAGTTGCTATTGTTACAGATGTTCTCAGCAGTGAATAAGTCTTTCATTCTGCAATTAGAAGTAAAAGGGTTTAAAATGCAAATTCCTGTATAAAATACACATGGACGGGCTTCCCTGGTGGCGCAGTGGTTGAGAGTCCGCCTGCCGATGCAGGGGACACGGGTTCGTGCCCTGGTCCGGGAAGATCCCACATGCCGCGGAGCAGCTGGGCCCGTGAGCCATGGCCGCTGAGCCTGCGCGTCCGGAGCCTGTGCTCCGCAACGGGAGAGGCCACAACAGTGAGAGGCCCGCGTACCGCAAAAAAAAAAAAAAAAAAAAAAGCACATGGACATGACAGAGTTTTAAGCAAAGTGTGAAGGATGATATTGGATTCTTTCCTATTTTGAAAGAACATGGGACAGTCTGTTGGTGGGAGAGGATGCTTCTGAAGGAGCCGATGATCTCAAAAAGGGACCCAGGCCCCCAGGACCAAACTCCACAAAGTTCACCCTCCTCTGTGCCCACAGGTGCTGGCTGCCAGCCCAGCTGGTTGTGCTATGCCACCCTGAGGGCCCCTTTCCATGCCTACCTCTGCAGGCTGCTGCTCCCAGCAGAAAATAAACTGCTCATGAGGCATTTTAAAGCAGTTACTTAAAAAGACAGCAACACGTGACCCTGGGAAGGCTGCATAAACCCCAGCATGTAGGAATCTTGAGATAAGCTTTCCATTTTCCTGAGCACTGCTCAAGCGCGGCCTAGAAGATTGTGTTTGAGCCCTGTAATTAAAGAGGGAAGGGGAGGACTGGAAGAGGTTCCGAGAAGAATCGTGAGGATATTAAAGGGTAGGAAACAATAAAGCTTACGGGAAAAAAAAGAAGTTGAAAGAACTGGGATTATTTAGACTGAAGGACAGAAGGTCAAGGAGCAGCATGACAATGATCCTCAAACACACTCATTCTGGTGTCTGAGAACAGGGCTAATTCCTCCCTGATAAAATAACCATTTGGGGCCCAGCTGCTCTCTCTGTACGGACTTGTTAGCAAAGAAGACAGAACTCAACAAAAGAAAGAGTTGAGCGGTCAGGCGGTCACATGATGCCTGACTGGCCTGGATCTTGGTCATGTGCCCTTGGCAGGCCCTAGGGACCCAGGGTGAGCATGAAGCCTGGGAGGAGGTGCAGTTCTTTGTGGACAGTATAAAAGCCCAAGAGCATTAGTAAAAACCTTACTGTGGGACTTCCCTGGTGGCACAGTGGTTAAGAATCCGCCTGCCAGGGCAGGGGACACGGGTTCAAGCCCTCGTCTGGGAAGATCCCACATGCTGCGGAGCCACTAAGCCCGTGTGCCACAATTACTGAGCTTGCGCTCTAGAGCCCGCGAGTCACAACTACTGAAGCCCGTGCGCCACACCTACTGAAGCCCGCGCTCCTAGAGCCCGTGCTCTGCAACAAGAGAAGCCACCGCAATGAGAAGCCCGCGCACCACAACGAAGAGTAGCCCCCGCTCGCCGCAACTAGAGAAAGCCCGTGCGCAGCAATGATGACCCAACGCAGCCAAGAATAAATACATAAATAAATACATAAATAAATAAAAACCTCAGTGTGAGCTTAAGAAATAATCCGCCCCCAACCAGGTTTATTTATCCGTTAAAAAAGTTTATTTTCCCACTGTAAAAATAATATACACTGTTAAAGGAAACCAGTTGCTTCCTAAATAAAAGCAAGTCCAGATCTTCAGAGTTGTCAATTGAAGGAGAACTCTGTGTGTGTGTGTGTGTGTGTGTGTGTGTGTGTGTGTGTGTGACAGAGAGACAGAGAGAGAAGTGGAGGTGTAAGTGCTGTAGGGGGTCGGAGGGTAGCTAGGATATTAAAATGACGCTTTCCTAAGGTCTTGGGACCTTACCATCTGGAAACTTGATTTACACACAATCCATGTTTACAAAGTCACGGTTTCCTGGTCTTCAACCTGGGACCCCTGCAGAGACGCCCTCCTGTGTGTATCCTGCTCCAGCTATTGGGAGTGAGGAAGTTGCCAGCCCCTGTAATAACATCAAGCCTCCATCCTACCGATGGCGTTAAATAGAGATTTTCAGGATGGGAGTCGGCCATCCATCCCTTCCCAGATCTCTTTCCCAATTCTCCCACCATTTCCAACCTTAGAGAACCAGGAATCAACTCTATTAAAGAAGCAGACAAATATCAAAATTACTGAGGAATAAAAGTGAGGAAACCTTCCCTGGCCCACAATACACAGACATTCACAATAGCATGTGTGTATATGATTTTGCAATTTTTTTCACCTATTTTAATTAAGTTATTCTAATTGCAATGGTTTGTACAGTACAGAATCCATTTTTATAAATATGTATGTTTATGCATACTTATGTTAAAAAGACTGGGAGGAATTAAACCAATATACAACTATGGTTATCTCTAAATGTGGGATTATAACTTATTTTATTTGTGATGTTGTCATTATTTGTATCCTCCAAATGAATGAATGTATTTCACTTTCATAAAAAGAAGAAAGACATTATTGCACAACTATAACATAACCCTTTCCCGTATCATTATGAACTCTGTGACCCACACCATTTCTAATGGCTTTTTGGTCAAGGGGGTGTTCAATGTTTCACTTAATCATTCCTCCCCCCACTGCTACAGTTAGACTGTTTCATATAAAAGGACATATTCTCAGTAGGATCATTTGCCTAAGGTAGATTCCCAAAGGTGAAGTTACCAAATTAAATGGTTTGAATACTGTTAAATATACCCACTTTCTCTAATGACAAACAGGCTCTGCTTCTGATTCCCACTTTTTAAGCTCATATATATTTTTTTATCTTCTGCTGGATTTGGGGCTCGCGTGCTTTTGTTGTCCCTGCCTTCCTGTGCTATTGAGCCCTGTAGTCCTTCTGTCTTCATTTCTCTCCCCAGTTCCCTTGCAGATACCTTGAGGCACCCAGGGTTATGGCTTTTCCGTGGGCATGCTTCCTTCCAGCTCCTGCCAAGGAGATGACACTATTATTAGCTCCCAAACTTCCATTTCCATCTTCTTGAAATTTAGGACACAAGGAAGAAGTAATAAGCGTGCTAAAGTGTCAGGACCGTGGCATCTGCCCTGAGGGGTTGTCACAAACAATAAATGCCTACTCTGCTAACACCATGAATAGCCTAAAAAAATGAATAAACCTAGGGTCATTTACACACTTTTGATGATATTTCTTTGATGCCTTGAATACAGTATATTGTTTCCCATGCCTATCTAGATAGGCAGCCATGAAAGACGGTGGGTTATTTTTAAGTTTCTGCATTGCATGTGATTTACAGACTTACAGACGTAAACACTCTACTTCTTGCGTTCACGTGTTGCCCGAAAAAATCAGCCAAACTGCTCCAATGTGAATGTAAGCATTAGGACCCTGACAAATAGATTTCCCACTGCTGAACATTCGAGATCTGGTCCAGGGGGTCCCTGACTTTTTCAGAGTTGTGTTATTGTTCGTTTTATGTAATAACACCCATTCTTTGCATTCCCCATCTTCATCTCACAGCCCATCGTGCCTTTATTACTTTGCTCACATTCATAGAATTTCAGAGCTATTAAAGACTTTTTAAAATTTGAGATGAAATTCGTATGACATGAACTCAACCATCCTAAAAAGAACAATTCAATGACGTTTAGTGCGTTCACAATATGCAATGCATATTGCGATGCAATCACCACCCCATCTAGCTCCACACATTTTTTTTTTTCTTTGCAGTACGCGGGCCTCTCACTGTTGTGGCCTCTCCCGTTGCGGAGCACAGGCTCTGGACGTGCAGGCTCAGCGGCCATGGCTCATGGGCCCAGCCGCTCCGCAGCATGTGGGATCCTCCCAGACCGGGGCACGAACCTGTGTCCCCTGCATCGGCAGGCGGACTCTCAACCACTGCGCCACCAGGGAAGCCCTCCAAACATTTTTATCACTGCAAAGGAAACCCTATACTTATTAAGCTGTTATTCCACCTTATTTCCTTCCCCAAGCTCCTGGCACTTACCAATCTGCTTTCTATCTCTATGGATTTGACTTTTGGATAATTCATATAAATAGAATTATGCAATATGTGACCTTTGTCATGCTTTTTTCACTTAACATAATATTTTTGAGGTTCATCCATGTATCAGTACTTCATTCCTTTTCATGGTTGAATAATATTCCATTGTATACATATACCACAATTTGTCTGTCCATTGTATACATGTACCCTTATTTGCTGTTAAGGGATGAATATCCTTTAGTAGATATTGGGTTGCTTCCACCTTCTGACTGCTGTGATTAATGCTGCTATGAACATGTGTGTACACATAGTCAAGTACCTGTTTTTAATTCTTTGGGCTATATACCTAGGAGTAGAATTTCTGGGTCATATGATGATTCTCTGTTTAACTTTTTGAGGAACGGCCAAACTGTTTTCCATAGGACCAGAACCACTTTACATTCCTACCAAATGTACAAGAGTTCCAATTCCTCCACATTCTCACCGACATTTGCTTCCTTTTTCAAACTATTATTATTATGGCCATCCTAGTAGATGTGAAGTGGTATCTCATTGTGGGTTTTGGGGGGTTTTTTGTGGTTTTTTTTTTTTTGGCTGTGTTCAGTCTTCATTGCTGCGCGCGGGCTTTCTCTAGTTGCAGAGAGCGGGGGCTACTCTTTGCTGTGTGCAGGCTTCTCATTGCGGTGGCTTCTCTTGTTGCGAGCACAGGCTCTAGACACACGGGCTTCAGTAGTTGAGGAGTGCGGGCTCAGTAGTTGCGGCTCGCGGGGTCTAGAGCGCAGGCTCAGTAGTTGTGGTACAAAGGCTTAGTTGCTCCGTGGCATGTGGGATCTTCCTGGACCAGGGCTCAAACCCGTGTCCCCTGCGTTGGCAGGCGGATTCTTAACCACTGTGCCACCAGGGAAGTCCCTCTCATTGTGGTTTATTTTTTTTGTTGTTTTTTAAACATCTTTATTGGAGTATAATTGCTTTACAATGGTGTGTTCGTTTCTGCTTTATAACAAAGTGAATCAGTTATACATATACATATGTTCCCATATCTCTTCCCTCTTGCATTTCCCTCCCTCCCACCTTCCCTATCCCACCCCTCTAGGTGGTCACAAAGCACCGAGATGATCTCCCTGTGCTATGCGGCTGCTTCCCACTAGCTATCTATTTTACGTTTGGTAGTGTATATATGTCCATGCCACTGTCTCACTTTGTCACAGCTTACCCTTCCCCCTCCCCATATCCTCAAGTCCATGCTCTAGTAGGTCTGTGTCTTTATTCCCATCTTGCCCCTAGGTTTTTCATGACCTTTTTTTTTCTTAGATTCCATATATATGTGATAGCATACGGTATTTCTTTTTCTCTTTCTGACTTACTTCACTCTGTATGACAGACTCTAGGTCCATCCACCTCACTACAAATAACTCAATTTCGTTTCTTTTTATGGCTGAGTAATATTCCATTGTATATATGTGCCACATCCTCTTTATCCATTCATCTGTTGATGGACACTTAGGTTGTTTCCATCTCCGGGCTATTGTAAATAGAGCTGCAATGAACATTTTGGTACATGACTCTTTTTGAATTATGGTTTTCTCAGTGTATATGCCTAGTAGTGGGATTGCTGGGTCGTATGGTAGTTCTATTTGTAGTTTTTTAAGGAACCTCCATACTGTTCTCCATAGTGACTGTGTCAATTTACATTCCCACCAACATTGTAAGAGTGTTCCCTTTTCTCCACACCCTCTCCAGCATTTATTGTTTCTAGATTTTTTGATGATGGCCATTCTGACCGGTGTGAGATGATATCTCATTGTGGTTTTGATTTGCATTTCCTTAATGACTAATCACATTGAGGATCTTTTCATGTGCTTATTGGCCAATTGTATATCTTCTTTGAAGTACTGGCCATCCAAGTCCTTTGTCTATTTTTGATTTGGATTATTTTTTGTTGTTGAGTTCTCAGAGGATCTCAGTGGGACTCAGGTCCAGCTGCCTACAGTAGTGTCCAGCTCAATAACATCTTTGTGTTGTCTTCCCTCTCCCTGGGACACAATTTCCAGTCCCCTACTCTTATTTACTGGGATCATTTCCCAAAATAAATTTTCTTCATGAAAGCCCTTGTCTACTTTCTGGAGGAAATCCAGGCTAGGTCATGCCTCAGGATAGGCACTGTTATTATCCCCACTTTACAGATGAGGAAACAGAGGTTCAGACAGTTTAGAAAACTTCTCTTTGGTGCATGGCTGGTAAATGGCAAAGCAAAGAATTATGCCTCTCTGATTTCAGATTACTGTTACACTCTCCTCTCTCCAATTTGATTGGTATTTATGTCCTTCTCATTGTCCCACTATCTCAGGAGCCAAGTCTCTACAAACTCATCCCAAGTCCAAAGATGTCTCTTTGTGTCCAGCTCCACCCACCTCTTCTACCTTCTGCGGGATGTATTTCCCAACTTCAGAAGGACCAAATCCAAATGTCTCCTCATGTTGCCTGGTAACATTACTAATGGCTAACATTTATCACGCTCTGCCTAGGTACAAAGCTCTGTTCCAAGTCTATTACATATATCAGCTCACTTAATTCTCACCACAACCTTATGAAGTAGGCACTGCTATTATTCCACCTTACCAGTGAGGAAACTGAGGCACATGGAAGGCAAGTAACTTGCCAAAGACACACCGTTGTTTTTTTTTTTTTGCAGTACGTGGGCCTCTCACTGTTGTGGCCCCTCTTGTTGCGGAGCACAGGCTCCGGACACGCAGGCTCAGCGGCCATGGCTCATGTGGCTCACGGGCCCAGCCGCTCCGCAGCATGTGGGATCTTCCCGGACCGGGGCACGAACCCGTGTCCCCTGCATCGCCAGGCGGACTCTCAACCACTACGCCACCAGAGAAGCCCCTGACACACCCTTTTAAGAAAGGGATCCAGTCTTATCAGGCTGGCAGTATGACTAGCGCCTGTGCTCTTAGCTATTGCCTTCAGGAGAATGCAGATGATTGAAGTTGGCTGACTAAAGTAAATAGTGGGTATCATGGCAAACTAGGGAGCACATGCTACTAGGAGGGAAGTGGGGATGAGGAAGCAATAAGCTACTCTGCTGCAGTTGATGGTTGCCTTGAGGCAATTCCAGTCTTCTAATTTTTTACGGAATCCAAAAATTCAGATTTTTAGATAAAATCTTCTAATTTGTTTAAGACTATTGACTTATTCATATTTAAATTACTCTGTTCGGGGATTTCCCTGATGGTGCAGTGATTGGGAATTTGCCTGCCAGTGCAGGGGACACGGGTTTGAGCCCTGATTCGGGAAGATCCCACATGCGGCGGAGCAACTAAGTCCGTGTGCCACAACTACTGAAGCCCGCGCGCCTAGAGCCCATACTCCACAACAAGAGAAGCCACCGCAATGAGAAACCCACGCATCACAGTGAGGAGTGCCCCCGCCCCCCCCCACCCCCCACCCCCGCTGCAACTGGAGAAGGCCTGCGCGCAACAACAAAGACACAACGCAGACAAAAAATAATTAATTAATTAATTTAAAAAATACTGTTTTAAATAATTAATTAAATTACCCTGTTCAAGCTAAACCAAATAGGTATATTAATCAGAGTTAGCCTTCTAGGTCCCAGTTTGCAAACCCTGCTTAGCTATTTGAAATTTGACACTTTGAGTTCGTCTTTTCACAAAATGTAGTATCATCGTCACAGAGGACTGGCAATGGAGTCCCTAACTTCCGGAAAAGAAAAGATTAATCAGGAAGAGTGATCTAGTGGGATCACTTTAATTGTCATAAACCACCTGGAACAGCTGCTTCTATTATAAGCAGCCAACTGGATATTGCATTTTGATGGACTATTTGGTCCCAGAGACCGATGCTGGCTTATGCACCTCTAAGTTTTTAGTAATGGAACAAAGATCAAGTATTCTATACTAGTTATAAATCTAGTCTTTATATTGTATATTTTATAATACAATATTTTATTCTGATTGAAAAAGGCAATATAGAAAATGTGAAAAATACGAACAACGGTTAAGAATATAATAGTCATTCATAATCCTGCTCAGCATATCAACATTTAAGTATGTTTCCTTCCAGTCTTTTTTTTTCTAGAAATAGAATAATTCTTATACATAGGTCTTAAAGGAATCTGAGGTTCTTAAAGAATTTGAATACAGTATGGTATAGACTCAAACTGAAGAAGTTCAAGTCTGCCTGGTTCAAAGCCCCTTAAAGTGATTTTCATGTTTTCACATTATCGTAGTATAAGCATTTTCAGATTGCTTGAAGTGGCATATTTTTTCCTGTCTTCTTTGCTTTTCAGTTTTCTAACATTGCTTTTTTAGCATTAAATTAACTTTTCATACATATTTTTAAGTTATAATAAATTTTGTGAGCTTCTTTCGAGAATTTCTTGACAACCATAAGTTATACTTGTGCTTATGCAAAATAAAAGTAATTCAGAAAGAGTCCAGGACTGGGAATCCCATCCATGGGCTATAATAAAAGTGTTTGAGACACGGTGGGAAGGGGAGGGGGGTGGGATGACTTGGGAGATTGGGATTGACATAAATACACTACCACGTGTAAAACACATAGCTAGTGGGAACCTGCTCTATAGCGCAGGGAACTCAGCTTCATGCTCTGCGGTGGGACTGGGGGGGCAGGTGTTGGGAGGGAGGCCCAAGACGGAGGAGATATATGTATACATATAGCTGATTCACTTCATTGTACGACAGAAACTAACACAACATTGTAAAGCAACTATACCCCAATTTTTTTTAAGTGTTTGATTGAAGATTTCTTCCAGTGTGTAAAAGTACAGCACTTTATGAAGCTATATTCATCCTCTCCAGCCACCTGGATATCACAAGTATTGATGAGGTAATAACTAATCTACTAAATAAGAAGCTTTGCATTTAAGCTTTGCATTAAATGCTGGTCTTGTTACCCTAATCCATTTCCTTCTTTCTCCTTCCTAACAGACTTTTGGGAATTCCCTGGTGGTCCAGTGGTTAGGACTTTGAGCTTCCACTGATAGGGGGCACCGGTTCGATCCCTGGTCCAGGAAGATCCCAAAAGCCCTTGTGGCACAGCCGAAAAAAAAAAAAAAGACTCTAATTTTTGATCAGACACCCACCTGCAGTGGCCCAATCAGATGGAAGGGAAGATTTTATTCCAGGGCTCTCTCTCCTGCTGTACCCAAACAAGGGAACAAGAAGGCCACTAGCAATGAAATTGCAACCAGGAGTTAAATCGCCTTAGGCTAAAGCTGAAGCAGAAGACAGCAGCGGAAACAGGTACAAAGTCTATGTCCTTGGGATTACATGGAGCTTCAGGGCTTACGGCATCTGAGGCCTGTCCAGCTGTGGACTCCCAGTTCTGCAAGATGACACCTTTCCTTTTTGTTTTCGTCAATTTTGCATCAGTATTTTTCTGTTACTCGCAGCCAAAAGCATCCTAACTGGTACAAGCTCTATAAAGCTCAGTTTGTTTCCAAGCTTCAAGATGCTTGGTTCTATTGGTTCTATATTACCCAGAATTTAGATGAACCCAAACTGTTCTATATTTTTTCTATTGGTATAAAAAAGCAAATCATGATAGAGGGCATACTAAGAACTTAGTTTTAAGAAATTCACCACCAACAGGGTGAATTTTACAGCAGGGTAAACTATAGCTCAATAAACCTGACTTTAAAAAACAAAATAGGGCTTCCCTGGTGGCGCAGTGGTTGAGAGTCCGCCTGCCAATGCAGGGGACACGGGTTCATGCCCCAGTCCGGGAGGATCCCGCATGCTGCGTAGCGGCTGGGCCTGTGAGCCATGGCTGCTGAGCCTGCGTGTCCGGAGCCTGTGCTCCGCAACGGGAGAGGCCACAACAGTGAGAGGCCCGTGTACAGCAAAAAAAAAAAAAAATATATATATATATATATATATATATATTTTTTTTTTTTTTTAAATATCACCACCAACAAAGATTTCTATCAGTTACGTGTATGTTTAACTACTCAATAATGGCGTCATGCTCTTTATCTTTCAGTTCTGCCATCCTTGGTATGCTTGATTCAGCCTCTGGGGTTGGGACAAGACCTATACTCCCCAAAGCAAGGGAAATTGAGCAAACGAAAGCCTCTACTAGCTAGGGTGATTGGGGAGGGAAGGAATGACTTTCATGTAGGCGATGGAGGGTGTTTACCACAATCTTGATTTTATTGTACATTCACTCCAATAAATCTTCTATGCCTACATCTTCAATAATATTGAATATAATTATGTTATGACTATTATTGCCATCAAACAAAAATTTCAAAACACATATTAGAAATTAAGGAAGTCATGCACTTAAGAGAGGAAGGGTGTAAAATCATGGAATCCCAGAAAATCATATGGACTTTTTTGTTACATATCAAAGAGCTGACACATACCAAGCTTAGAGTCATCTAAAATCCTGAGGTTTTTTTCAGTGAAGCTTATTATTAATGCATGACTCTTTTCAAATCTTTGTTTAACCATTTCGAAGCTCCTAATGTCTCTTAATGAGATGAATTAGTTAATTAATTAATTAGCATTTGTGACTCCTTAAATTACCCAGAGCACAGACAAAATGTTATTTATTTATATTAGTTTATATAAACTAAGAATAAACCTGCAAGGAACATGGCTAAACCTCAAAAACATGATGCTGAGTGAAAGAAGTCTGACACAAGAGAGTATGTTCTGTATGAATCCAATCTTTGAAGTTCAAGGACAGACAAAATTAATTTATGATGATGGCAATCAGAACAGCGGTGAGGCAGGAGAGACTGCGGAGGGACAAAGGAGTTTTCTGTAAAGATGGAAATATTTTGTGTTTTATCTTGGGTGGTGGTTAATCGTTGTATATAATCACCGAAAGTCATCAAACTGAACATTAAGATCTCGGCATTTTAATTGATATTAATAATATTTCAATAAAAGCATTAAAAATAAAAAATAAATGTGCAGACTCAGGAACTACCTGAACAGCCATCAAGAGGTGACACAAATCATGGCATATATATACACTGAAATAATACTCAGCTTTAAAAAGAATGAGGCAGATCCATGAGCACTGAAATAGGATGATTTCCAAGGTAAGTCTTTAAGTTAAAAAAATAAGTAAGATCTGGACTGTTATGTAGAATCTATGGTAATTTTTGTACATTTGTACACGTGTAGAAATAACTCTGGAGGGACACATGCGGCACCAGGAGCAGTGGTTGTCTCTAGGGAGAGAAGCAGTAGGGGGAAGGTGAGTATTGGGAGTGAAAGAGGGTATGGAGAGACCGAGTTTTCACTGTACGTATATTTTTGGATGGAAAAAACAACATTAATGTATTATTTGGGGGTACAGTTTGGTTATAATTACATGGGCTTAAATTACTGACACAGAGCATTGTTGGCTGTTACAATAACCCTTAAATAGTGGCAGGCAGATGTAAGACAGATAGGCTGGCATTTTCTGTTGGGTTGTGTTCGTGTCAGCCTTGCCATGGAAATTTTTTTTTTTTTTTTTTTGCAGTACGCGGGCCTCTCACTGTTGTGGCCTCTCCGGAGCACAGGCTCCGGACGTGCGGGCTCAGCGGCCATGGCTCACGGGCCCAGCCGCTCCGCGGCATGTGGGACCTTCCCGGACCGGGGCACAAACCCGTGTCCCCTGCATCGGCAGGCGGACTCTCAACCACTGCGCCACCAGGGAAGCCCTTTTTTTTTTAAACATCTTTATTGGAGTATAACTGCTTTGCAATGGTGTGTTAGTTTCTGCTGTATAACAAAGTGAATCAGCTATACATATACATATATCCCCACATCTCCTCTCTCTTGCGTCTCCCTCCCACCCTCCCTATCCCACCCCTCTAGGTGGTCACAGAGCACCGAGCTGATCTCCCTGTGCCATGAAGCTGCTTTGCCATGGAACTTTTGATTGCTACTATGTCCAGAGCTGAAGGAATCTTTTCTTCGTCATTTGCCGGGTGGTGTAAATAGCATTTCAGGTAAAAGTTACTGGCCTTCTGGTGATCCCTCCTGGGATCATTTTCTGGGGAGAAGAGCTGACTTTGATTGTTGCTGCTGGATCAAGGTATGTGTTCATAAGGACTCACTTCATTGTATATTTTTGAACTATTAAAATATGTTACCATGTGCATCTATATTGCCAACTTAAATAAATTAAATCGAAAAGAGTAAAGATACAGAGCAAGAGTTAAAAACAGGCCAAAACTACTAGCAGTAATTAAGATGATCTATATATGCACTATCCCATGATGAACCATAATGCAAAAGAATGTGAAAAAGAATGTATATATATGTATAACTGAATCACTTTGCTGTACAGCAGAAATTAACACAACGTTGTAAAACAACTATACTTCAATTAAAAAAAAAAAATGATCCAGACACTAACATGGAGTGAATCTTATCCACTGGGCCTGCCAATCAGCCTTCCTGGGGACTGATACACCACGATCTAACTGCACCTCTCAAGTGGTACCTATTGTATCATCCTTGAGATCTTCATTCACTTTCTCTAAGCATAAGGTTTACCTTCATGGCTAGACTGTAAGTAACCTTGAGAGTAGGTACCTAGTCTTATACTTTGTAGGGGAGCGGGGGGGAGAACCTACCCATCCCTCACAAACAGCTGGCAGCTAGAGAAATATTTAACCATTAAAGTAAGTAATAAGTGTGAAGGCTCTGTTTATCTCAACACCTAAAGTCATTGCTAATTATCATGTGAGACTGTAATGACCCCAAAGAGGTTCTCACCAGCTATTTTTTGATTTTTGCTTTTATATTTCAATATTATATTGATGTGACTCACTTAAAAAATATATTCTCCCCAAAATTTGTAAGTAAAATATGTGTAACTCAAATCCTATTTTAAAGTGTTCTGGGAGCTTATTATTTAAAATGGTTTACCTTGCTGGAGTTTTAAAAATAGATATAATACTCCCATCAGTAACATTGTAATATTTTTGTGTGATGAATGATCACAGTATAATTAATCTATTCCCTAAATTTAAAAGTCTAGGTCATATATTTCCTATGGCAAGCCTCCACTGTGCTTGGATTAACACCAAAATGACTTTTTTCCTGGGTCATACAAGTAAATCCTAAATTACGCTCCCTTTTTATTTTTATTATTGAATGAGGGTGAACGCAGTTATTAAAGGGGAAAGGAGACAGGATAATAAAAGACAAAGGCATGACCTAGAATATTGGAAAAACGGAGACCCAGAAGCTTTGGATGACAATGAGGGGAAGAGAAAGATTGTCCCTGGGAGAAAAGAGGTCACTTACCCAGGAAGCAGTGTATGCAGGTGGCCTGGGTGGGGAGGACTGCGGCAGGGGGGCAAGGAGAGATCTGCAATGAACAAGCTCCTGAATCTAAAGGTTGAAATAAGCGGGAACCGGTGAGAAGTTTGAGAGTCGCGCTAGGTCAGGGCTGAGCTAATTGTTTGTTTCTGAATATTGAAAGGCAATCTCAAATAGGGCACATCTTTATGTAGAAAACCACAGTGGGCTCATGGAGGTGGAGAGCCCCAGTACAGTCTCTGCCCAGAACAAATATAACACTGCTGTGAAGTTCACCACCTAGGAGTCGGCTCTTTGGTGACTTTGTTTTTGTTTGTTTTTTTTTTAAGAAGATGTTGGGGGTAGGAGTTTATTAATTAATTTATTTATCTTTGCTGTGTTGGGTCTTCGCCTCTGTGTGAGGGCCCTCCCCAGCCGCGGCAAGCGGGGGCCGCTTTTCATCACGGTGCGCGGGCCTCTCACTGTTGCGGCCTCTCTCGCTGCGGAGCACAGGCTCCAGACGCGCAGGCTTCATTAGTTGTGGCTCACAGGTCCAGCCGCTCCGCGGCATGTGGGATCCTCCCAGACCAGGGCTCGAACCCGTGTCCCCTGCATTAGCAGGCAGACTCTCAACCACTGCGCCACCAGGGAAGCCCTGTTTTGTTTTTAAAGGCAGGTTTCTGCTTGTTTCCTGTTTGTTTACTGCTCGTGTGCCTAGGAGAACTGTTCTGAAACACAGGGACAAACCATTTTCTGGACCCCTGTGACTGCTCCTAAGGAGATAGCTTCCCCAAGATGGGACCCATCTCCCCCTCACAAAGCCAGCCGCCCCCCTCCATCTTGCTCTGTGGTACTTATGCAGGGTCAGGGGACAGGGAGAGGCAGGGTCACTACTACTTATTTACTTTGTTCATTGTCTTTCCTCACTGGACTGTCTGCCCCATGTGGGCAGGATTGCTCTCTGTCTTGTACACCACTGCACACTCCCCAGCACCTAACGCAGTGTCTGGTTCAGAGTCCTCACTCTAAATATTTGTTGAAGAAATGAATGAATTGGTTGCATGCCTACCTTCTTGCGCTCAGGTAGGAATGGCAGGTTTCAGGGAATGAGAAGAGGGAGAGTATCAAGTACATGCTGGGTTCTTTACATAAGATATCTATCTCAATGTTGGGAGTTGGCTTCTAAGCCAATTTCGTCATTGAACAGTCACGGTTCTTCTGGTAAGAATTAGCTGCCTCTGGCCATTGAGGTGGGTAAAAGTCATCAATTCCCTCTTCTCCAACCTCCCCCAGTAAGGTGGTATGTTTCAATGAAAGCATGTCCTAGACCAGCCTTTTGTTAAAGTATAAACATTGATTGGCAGGCAGGCACAGAAACAGCCGTATGCCCTGGTCTTGTAAGTGCAGAGAAGCCCTATTCCTCATCCGCAGCCTTCTGACTGCACCTTGCGTGGGAAGCTCACTTGTAGCCTGTCCATAGGATTCTGACTGGTGGATTAGCCAACCTTCCAAATGCATCTCAGGACAGAGCCCTCTGTTAACAGAGAGGCGGATGCAAGAGCAAACAGCTCAGGATGGAGATGCAGCTCTGAAAGTACGAGGATACTTACTCTTCCTTCAGGTAAGGGCAGTGGGGCTTGCTAAAACTCTCTAGCCAAACTCATATCTTAAACAACACTCATGTCACCAATGGAAAAAAATGTGGTACATCCGTATACCAGTTCATGAACCTTCTGGTGTGTATTTTCTTAATGATACTTGAAATTCTTAAACTGCCACCTCTGTGGTGGGGACTCCTAATTAGATGAATTCATTAGATTAATTTAAATGCTAAATCACCATCCCCTTTTCCCTTGCTTCCTCCCCCTGTGCACACACATTTGCAGGGAAGATTAATTTACAGGTACACATAGGTTTAGTCCGAGGTACCGCAGGTTACCACATAGACCATGCAATTCCCGAAAATTTTCTGGAGTGAAAGTAAGAAGAGCAAATGCTTATAAAGTGCTTATTACACGCTCAGGATCTGTACATATCTGACCTTCACAACAATTCCACTATGATTACCCTGATTTTACAGATAAGGAAGCTGAGGCCCAGAGAAGAAGGAACACCTCCCAGCTCACGCTGCTGAGATGCGATCAGGGCCAAGGTCAAACTCACTGTGGAGTTTCAGAGCCCATGCTCTTAACCACTATATTCTGCTGCAACTCCTTCTGATAATAAGAATTACTGGAATATTACCGGTGTTCAGAGTCCCCAACGTTTCTTTCTCCCTTTTATGCTGTGAAAGAAAAAGTGTTAGCTGACAACCGTTGTAGAAGTTTCAGGCACGGAGCTACCGTTTGAGCAAATTCGTGCATGGGCGCCGACTCTGGAGTGTAAAACTATCCTATAGATCACGTTCTTTTTCATCCCAAATGAAAGTCTGATTTCTGAGCCTCCAAAGAAGAAATCATATTCAGGCAATTCCTTTACTATATTTTAAAATAAAAAATATCGATGAAAACCTCAGCTAAATTTAATACCTAAAATGTTAATATTTGGTATATTTGGAAAGTAACGACTCTGAGGCAGCTTTTTACTTTTTCATGCTGAAATTAGCTACCAGGAAACATCACTAAGACTCTTCAAGTGACTCACAACTGCTGAGGAGATAAGAACGTGGGCTTTGGATTCAGCGAGACTGGGTTGGAAGCCCAGCTCCATCACTAAATGTATGTCTTTGTTCATCTTCACCTCTAAGCCTCAGCTCCTTATTTATGAGATGGGAGTAATGCGTGTATGTGTGCCTAGCCCATAACAGACCATAAAGTATAGCAATCATTATTAGAAGATTAATCATTCAGGGGGATTAGCATTTAGTTGAGGCTCCCGAGGACAAACAGCCTCCAAATCACAAAAGAAAGGATTGCCCTGACTTTTCAAATTGCTCTCCCTGGAAAGCCACTCACCACCTTGCTTAGAGTCTAAATATTTTGAGAACTCTGGTTATTGGTATATATATATAATCACTCAGCTTGGCTGGGTTGGTTGCCCTTGCTTGGGGCAAGTTCTGTGTAACCTGCTTTACGTAATCATACAGGATGAGCCAAACTCAGGTTGTTCTCTTTGGCTGACCCTCCCATCTCATGTGAAGATGTCATTTGAAATAGTTAAAGGGCTGCTTTGTGGATGTAAGGGCAGAACTAGAAGCAGCAGGTAGGAATTTTCCCATCATGGATATGAACTCAATGGAATGTGAAGTAGTTATCTCCCTGTCACTGGAAGCATTCAAGGAAGCTTACTAATTACAAGATTGGTGGAAAGAATATTCTTTCTTTAGACAGAACATGGGACTGAACAGTAAAGATAAGAAGAGTAATAAAAATCATGGCTTTCATACATTGAAGTGCTAGATGCTTGACATATTTTAATTTATTTAATTCTCATAGGAATCTTTTCCATCTTTTATAGTAGTAGCCCTTTTGCATATCACTAAACCAAAGTTCAGAAAGGTTAAATTATTTAACAAATTTTTCACAGCTTGAATAATTAACACTGGGATTTGAATCCAGAAGTATGCTATTATTTTATAGTTTCAGATGTCTAAAACCTGCTTGTTATAAGGTCATCCATGAGAACAATGAAGCTGTATATTGAAGATCGAAAATTGACATCTGAAGTGGTGAATGACAGGTATCATCTAATACCAGCCTCGGCATTCGAGTTACATTTTTATTTTGTTTTCGGCGCATAGAATTGTAAACGGTGTGGTGTTTTCACTGTCCTCTTAGATATCTCTGGATACTCTTCGGTTGGACTAATTCAGAATTTAGAGAGACGATCAGGACATTTTGTTTGAAGTCTGAATAATGAACAGTATCTAACAGCCACATGCCTGCCTTATCACATTACAGAAGTCAGACTAGAAATACACAGAGCTTCCAGAAACTGCTAAAACAATCTATGATATGATATAATCATCACATGGCAGTTACGCACTCAGTAAATTCTCTGA
Source organism: Grampus griseus (assembly GCF_964374135.1). NCBI lineage: Eukaryota > Metazoa > Chordata > Mammalia > Artiodactyla > Delphinidae > Grampus > Grampus griseus. Next base: position 70,479,023 of record NC_138997.1, on the reverse strand, counting down.
GAGGCACTGGAACACACTGGTTAGGAGCATAAGCTTTGAAGTAGCCCAGCACCACTTCCACTAACTATGACCCTGAGCAAGATTCTTCAGCTCTTTCAGCCTCAATTTTACAAACGAGGATTGTCAAGGACAAACCAAGCCAATCTGGTTGTTTACAGTTACGAAGTTCTTGCCAGTAGGCAGAGGTAAGCTCCAACAGGGAGAAGCAGGTCTCTCCCACAGCATCCTGGACACAGAAAATATGTTATAATACCACATTCTGCAACATACAAGCGCTAATTAAATAGCCATTCGGTGTTATTTTATGAAAGGTCAGGGAAGTGCTAACTCTCTGTCCTTTTAGACACTTTGAAAGCACCTTGTGTGAAGGTTTCACTTCGGGCAGGTGCAGCAGTATTCCAGCAGCTTTGCTCAGCTAACGGTCCGGTCAGTCAGTTGACATCATCTTCCATTAAATGCTACATTTAGAAGAAATCAGAGTCCTAAACACAGAGTTCAAAGGGCGTAGGCTATTGTGCTAGGTAGGTTCTTATTGCCTACTCATTCAAGGGCAGCAGCACCTATTCATTATTTCTAGCCAGTTCATTCATTCTTGAAAACTATTCATTTCTCCAATGAAATGTCATTTCTAACATCCATTATGCTAATTAGAAAACCTTCTGGTGTTGTTCAGAAATAATGACAGTGGAGTCTGAGTTTTGGATTAGAGTCTTTAAAATGCTAACTAACCCCCTGGATTATATAGTTTCTTTTTAGGGAACTGCAAATGTTAACTAATGTCCCCACGATAGAGATTAAAGTTAATACACACTACACTGAAGAATTTTAAAGTGAATGACAGATAATATAATGGTGGTAAAAACACCCTCACAGAAACGCTTGTGAGAATTAATAACAGCTAATATATATTGAATGCTTACTATGTGCCAAGTGCTATACTCAATAGTTTATGTGCATCTTCTCATTTAATTATCATAAAAACACTGTGAGGAAGACATTATTAAATGACTTATGATTAAATAATCAAATAAATAGTCAAATAGTTATTCGTCAATTGGCTACTAGTTAGCATTATTCCTAGTGCCGCCTATGCATATTATAAATGGGCACTATGCTTACATTGCAGGTCTGATTATTGTGTTATCTACAACACATTATTGCACCGATGGTCTCTAATGTGTTAAATTTGGTATATTACATATTGGGATGGATGTGTAGGGTGTTTCTTTTTTTGATGTGTAGTTTTTTAAAGTCTCAGCTTTTTAAATGTTTACTAATACTTTAAAAATGAGGTTTGAATCATTCATGGATTCCTGGAAGCTTTTCCCTCCCTTAGATCCCAGTTCGATGACATGGGCCTAAATGACGAGCCACTATTCAGGGTTCATCCTAGTGTTAAGCCTCTGTGATTCTATTACCACTAAGGGCAAAAATCTAAGATCTGTTGAAGTCCAACCTTCCAACCAATGAACAAAATCCAGCTAGTCCTTTTTATTTTTTTCAGTACGCGGGCCTCTCACTGTTGTGACCTCTCCCGTTGCGGAACACAGGCTCCGGACGCGCAGGCTCAGCGGCCATGGCTCACGGGCGCAGCCGCTCCGCGGCATGTGGGATCTTCCCGGACCGGGGCACGAACCCGTGTCCCCTGCATCGGCAGGCGGACTCTCAACCACTGCGCCACTAGGGAAGCCCCCAGCTAGTCTTTATTTCAAATTACAATCAATGTAAAGACCATGATGAATAAGAGGAGTCATTATGATTGTCACTCACAGTTTTCTTCTCATTGAATAAACATGATTATTTCCAGTTTGCTAGTCATCCCTCTTTCATTCTCTCTCTCTTTCTATGCGTTGTGGGTTCCTGGCTTTAAACATTAGAGCGGTTTCATAAAGTTTTGTGATCTATACTTTTCAAAGAGTCATATGCTCCTGACTCACAAGACCAGCCAAAGTATCAAGATGAGAAGGAGGTGCCTCGCCATAGGGCTTCTAATTGCAGATCAGAAGCTTCCGGGTTTGAGGCCAATACTTTCAGTAGCCTCCTGATGGGCTGTGTTGTCTTCTCTGCATTTTTTTTTTCTGGAACTGGAAGTCATAATTCTTCCCTTCTGGAATCAGAGTGGGCCACTAAAGTAACAGCAACGAGTGAAGCCAAGAGAAATAACTTCCTTCAGGGGAATGTAGACATCAGGGTAAAAAGAAAAAAATAAAGGATAACTTCAAAAAAGCCACAGAATGTGAACTTTCCCCAAAGTGGAAGCATGTGACAAAATTTTTAAAAGGTCTGGCTTTATAGCTGGGTCTCTGGAGGGAAGGAAAAGCTAAAAGGCATGGACATAATGACAAACTGACTAGATACAGAAGACACAGAGATGGCAAAACGCCGCAGGCAACCAGCACATCCAAAAAGAAAAGCTAATTCAAAACCGGAGAGAGAAGTACCTAGATTAAAAGAGCAAGCACCCTTTTTACATTTTCAGAGGAAGGTTACAAAAATCACTTAATTTAAAATAAAATGTACCTTTTGATACAAACCCTGAAGCCAAAGAACGTACTATAATTTATTTTAGATCAACTTTTGAATGAAGGGGAATATTTCGCATCTGTTTGTCAAATTTGCAAACATAACAAGAGATTAATGACGCCGAAACCCAATAAAGTCATTACCAAGCTAATAAAGACAATCATAGCCGAGATTCACATTTAGTCAACCCAAAGATGGAAAAGACTGAATGAGCTAAATGAAGTCAGATGATGGATTAAAAAGCTAAAAATGAAAAAAAAAAACCACTCATTAATGGAGAAATTAAGAAAACTGCTACCAACTTCTGCCATTTTCTGCCACCTCAGGCCATCTCTGATCTCCCCTCTTGTCTATTGACTGCCTAACTTCGATTACAAGGCACTGAGGAGGACCCATCTCGTGTCTCCATTCCATGTTGACTATCTCCTTGGCATTAAATGGAGTATACTCTGTGGTTCATTAGTTCATTCATCCAGCAAATGATTACTAAATGCATATTGAGAGCAAAGCATTGATTTGAGTTTGTTAATTATACAAAGATTAGAAGATAGGACCCATGCCCTTGGAGGAGTTAACAGTCCGGTGAGGGACACACACATAAAAGTCATTACAATATAATACACATACGTACATAAAAATAATTGCAACTCAGAGGACCTTTGAGAAAGGTTCATTGTGAGCCAAGGGAAGGAGGCTGAGGTCACCTGGGGAGGAGGTCGAGCTTCAGCTGAGCTGAGCGTCAATGGCTGAGAAGCTGTTTTCTGTGAGGATCGCTATGAACTGCCCAAAGCCCATTGGGTCATAGGCGACCCTTTAATTCACTTTGCTAAATAATCCCTGCTGAAGAAGGCTGAGGCTTTAGTTACTTTCTCAGTCTTACAACTACCAAAAAAGCAAGCATCAGAAAAAAGTCTGCCGAACGTACGGCATTTGAAAAGAAATATTCATTAAACAGGAAGCACAAAGCAGGTCCTGTCTGTCAGTTATACGAAGTGGCAGCTCTCTGTCCTTTTGGGTGCTTTGTGTGCTCAGGCCACCACTTGCCTGACAATTTCAGTTCAGCTAGACAGAACCACATTCCAGAGACAGGATTCTGTTAGCCTTAGAGTTGGCATCAAGCAACCATAAATCCTCCTAAACCCATGGCTGGACTTGGGACCCTTGAGGAATTCAGGTTCAAGGCCCATCCCTACAAATGCAAGCTATAGGTCTCCTAATTCTTATATTCTGCATCCTGGAGTGAAAAGTGTCTCTAAAATATTTTGGCCATTCCACATTTACCACCTTCAATTTCACCATGAAAGTTCATTTTAAATATTCATCTTGCTATTTAAGAGGCCATCAATTTCACCAACGGGGGGGGGAGGGGGGGGAAATGCTGGCCATTGACAAGGCTACTTTGCACATCCTCAGGTGTTGATCAAGATCTAGCTAACGAGGGGCACTGTGGTGAACTCTGTAGAGCTGCACTGTCCAATATGGTAGCCACTAGCCAGGTGTGGCTGTGGACGCTTCAGCTAGGCCAAAGTGAGATAGTCTATAAGCGTAAGATACACGCCAAAATTGGAAGAGCTTAGTACAAACAAACTAAATAAAATAAAGTAGCTCATTAATAATTTTATATGTCAAAATAATATTTTCTATATATTGGGTTAAGTAAAATATATTACAAAAATTAATTTCACCTGTTTCTTAACATTTTAAAAGTGACTGTTAGCAAAGCTCATCCTAAGTATGTGGCTTACGTTACATTTCTATTGGACAGAACTGCTCTAGGATATACGGAATCCGAAGTAGAAAGCTTGCTGGTATTCCCGGGACTGTGCATTTCCGGTGAAAATGCCAGTAGCCTGACGTAAGGTGGTATACAACTTACCTGAAGTGGCATGTCCATAACATCCAACTGTATATGCTAAAGTGTTTTAAAATAGATTTATTTGGGCTTCCCTGGTGGCGCAGTGGTTGAGCGTCCGCCTGCCGATGCAGGGGACACGGGTTCGTGCCCTGGTCCGGGAAGATCCCACATGCCGCGGAGCGGCTGGGCCCGTGAGCCATGGCCGCTGAGCCTGCGCGTCCACAGCCTGTGCTCCGCAACAGGAGAGGCCTCAACAGTGAGAGGCCCGCGTACCACACACACACACAAAAAATAGATTTATTTATTTACTTGCTGATTGCCTCACAAGACAGATAAAATCTGTACTGACATGGGGATTTATATTCTCTCTGGGGTAGACAGAAAGTAAAGACATAAATAACAAAAAATCAGAAAACCGTTAAGAATTGTACAGAAAGTTAAAATGGGGTGGTGTGTGGTAAAGAGTGATTGGGCAGCTACTTTAAACTGGATAATCAGAGAAGTCCTCTCTGAGGAAATGACATTTGAAATTATATCTGAATGACATGAAGGAGGCAGACATGCAAACATGGGTCTGGGTGGGAAGGCGGTGGGGAAGAGGGTTGCTCAGGCCAGGGAAATAGCTAATGCACATACTCAAACGTGGGGTGAGCTTGGCTTGAGGAGAAAGCAAATAAAGATATCATTAAGCCCACGGTATACAGTAAGATCTCCTAGGGAGAGAACGTAGGTGGAAAAGGAGAAGGGGCCAGCTTCAAGCCCTGGAGAGCTCCTCCATTTAGAGACTGAATGGAGGAGACATCCACAAAAGGGAAAAAGAATCAAGGAATTCAAACAAAAAACTGAGAGAGTGTGGTGTCACTGAGGTCAAGAGCTGAGGCCGTTTCAAGAAGAGCAAGTAGCTGTACAGAAAGTGTATTACTGAATGGTCAGATGACTACTGCTTTCTACCGCATGTGGTCATTCAGCATTTTGCAAAAGCAGTCTGCTGGGCATTGGGAGTGGAATCCATCGAGAATAGGTTGAGGAGAGGATGTGAGACGAAAGCTCTAGTCGGCCCTTTTAAGCTGTTTTCCTGTGACAAGGGAGAGCCATGTTGGGTGTGAGGAACAGTAGAGACGGCTGAATGTAGGTAACCTTGAGCGTGTTACTGCTGAAAGGAGGAGGGAGCAAAAGTAGATGGACAGGGTCAAATGGCTAAAGGCATCTTGTGCTATAACAAAGGGAAGGGAAACTACTGGAGGGTACTGAACAGAGGAGCATACCGATCAAATATAAGTGGAAAGGGGAAGAAGATGAAGCACAGTAGGGAGTTTGGATTATAAGAGGAGGGGTCTTCCATGTACATTCTCCCCATTGTTGGGTTCTACAGATCTCATGGAAAGTTCTCAAGGAAGGTTGTTAAGGAGAGTTAGCAGTGCAGAAATCCTTAGTAGAGAAAGGCCAATTCACCTAAAGTCAATTCACCAAAATTCAATTTGCTGAATGATCAATTCACTTAATTTGCCAAACTTTTCTATTAACCACAAAGTTTTCATGGAATGCACAGACAGCTAATTTGCTGAAAGTCAAATTGCTAAAATTAAACTGCTGAACGGGCAGCTCACCCAAGTATCAATTCACAGCAACTCTATATTATCAAGTTTAGAGTATAAATGGAAAAATGGGCAAAGGGCATGGAGAGGCAGTTCACAGAAGGGAAAGCCCTACTGGTTACAAAGTGTATACAGAGATGTCCAACCTCACTAATAATCAAAGCAATGAAAACTTTTAAAACACTACATACACCAGGATGACAAATACTGCACAGGGAGATAATACCAAATATTGGCAATTGACACAAGTTGGAATCTCCAAATAACAAACTCTCAGCTTAAACTTAGTGTGCAAGACATTTATTGGGAAGTGCTCATAGGATCAACATCTGTGGAGGGAGGTAGAGAGGAGACATGAGACATGAGTTGCATTGCTGTCCCAAAGAAAGCCTCAGCCAGCCCCACGGGGAACACTAAAGCTGGGCTCACCCCTCAGAGTTGACCCAGCCAGGGTGTAAGAGATTTATATCCCCTCAGTTGGACGATGGCTCACTGGTAGTTTTTTTCCAGCTGAGAACATTCCTAAAAGGGCTGACGGCCAAAGATCCTCTTCCAGCACTCTTCCCAGTAGCTGGAGGATTAAATTCCTCATTCCTGAAGGGGGATCTGAAAGTCGTGCAAGTGTAGGGTTGGATGTTGTCTTTATTTTTAAATATTAAAATTTGGTTCATAGTGGATTTCTTGCATTAATTTTGATTGTTAAAAATATTGCATTAAAATATTAAATAGTGCTTAAATAGTGCTGCTGTGAAAATTGGGGTGCATGTGTCTTTTTGAATTAGAATTTTCATCTTTTCCAGATATATGCCCAGGAGTGGGATTGCTGGATCATACAGTAGCTCTATTTTCTGTTTAAGGAAACTCCATACTGTTTTCCATAGTGGCTGCACTAATTTACATTCCCACCAACAGTGTAGGAGGGTTCCCTTTTCTCCACAACCTCTCCAGCATTTATTATTTGTAGACTTTTTGATGATGGCATTATGACCAGTGCGAGGTGATACCTCGTTGTGGTTTTGATTTGCATTTTTCTAATAATTAATGATGTTGAGCATCTTTTCATGTGCCTGTTGGCCGTCTGTATGTCTTCTTTGGAGAAATCACAATAGCCAAGACATGGAAACAACCCAGGTGTCCATCAACAGATAGTTGGCTTAAGAAAACAATGGAATATTAGTCATAAAAAAGAATGCAACATTGTCATTTGCAGCAACATGGATGGACCTAGAGAATATTATACTTAGTGAAGTAAGTCAGACAGAGAAAGACAAATATTACATGATATCACTTACATGTAGATCTAAAAAATAATACAAATGAATCTATATATACAAAACAGAAACAGATTCACAGACATAGAAAACAAACATGGTTATCAAAGGGAAAACGTGGGGGGAGGAATAAATTAAGAGTTTGGGATTAACAGACACAAACTGCTATTCACAAAATAGATAAGCAACAAGGATTTACTGTATAACACAAGGAACTATATTCAATATCTCATAATAACCTGTAATGGAAAATTATCTGGGAAAATTTACGTATAAAACTGAATCATGTGACTTCCCTGGTGGGGCAGTGGTTAAGAATCTGCCTGCCAATGCAGGAGACACGGGTTTGAGCCCTGGTCCGGGAAGATCCTACATGCCGTGGAGCAACTAAGCCCGTGAGCCACAACTACTGAGCCCGTGTGCCACAACTACTGAAGCCCATGCTCCTAGAGCCCATGCTCCACAACGAGAGAAGCCACAGCAATGAGAAGCCCGTGCACCTCAAGGAAGAGTAACCCCTGCTCACCGCAACTACAGAAAACCCGCGGTGCACAGCAACGAAGACCCAGCACAGCCAAAAATAAATAATAAAGTAATTAATTTTTTGAAAAATTGAATCACTTTGCTGTACACCTGAAACCAACACAATATTGTAAATCAACTATAGTTCAATTAAAAAATATTATCTTATTACTAAGTTTGTTAGCACTCCCTTAAATTTTCTCTCCGTTTCCCAGCCCTGCCTCTGGTGATTGTCTAAACTGGTTAGCCATTCAGGGAAACAAGCTGACAATACTTAGTGACATTACATGTGCTTATGCCCTGTGATGTAGCAATCGGCCTCTTGGCGTGTACTCCAGAAAAATTGTCTCGTTCTTCAGTAAGGGCATGTGTATAAGGATGTGCATCAGAAAATTGTTTCTGGTAGAGGAGATCTGGAGACAACCTAGAGGTCCATTGCTGGGATATGGATAGTAAAATGGTTTGGGTGCATCCTATAGAATACGAAGCAGCAGTTGGATGCAGTGAACTGAATATACAAAGATCAACATGGATAGATTTTTAAAACAGAGTAAGAAACAGAAGGATATTTATAGCACAATTCTATGTGTGTAAATCAAAAGCAAACATACAAAACACTAGTGAGGATCCGCGCATTTTAAGGACATAGAGCAAACACATTAGAGAGAGTCCCCACAGAGGCAGTGAATGGGAGTGGAGACTGGAGATGAAGAGGGAATATATAAAATATAATAAAACATGAGAAGGACCTTGTATGGGTCAATGACGACAATGTTTTATAAAGTAAGGAGAATATCAACTCAATTTGCTAATCTGTAAGGATCAAAACAAAAGAAGACAATTAATTTTAAATTTTAATGGCAAATTATGGTACCTTAAATGTTTTCAAATGCCTTTAAGGATTGCCAGCTTGTCGTTAAAGCTATAGTGCAGACTTGGTTTTTGGTGTGCCACAGCTGGTTCACCCCAACTGTTTAGAAACAGATTTGTCAGTCCAACTCAACTGAATTTCAATTTTGTATGTGTCTCACATTTCAGACACTAATCCCTTCTCAAGAGCTTAAAATATAGGCAAAATATTTATTTGAACTAGCTGATTTACAAATCTGTGAATTAAGAGACATACTAAAGACAGTGAACTGAAATAAAATGTACTGAAATAGCAAAACCTGTCCTACCATTCATAAAATTCTTGTCATCCAAAATACATTCAATCTACCTTGAAATGCCAATAAAATTCTCATTCCCCATAGTCATCGACCTAAAATATAGAAAAATCTGGAATATAGTGAACTTTGGTCACAAAGATACAGTTATACTTGAACTAAAATTAAGTTAAAAGTAAACCAGGGGCTTCCCTGGTGGCGCAGTGGTTGAGAGTCCGCCTGCCGATGCAGGGGACGCGGGTTCGTGCCCCGGTCCGCGGTCCGGGAAGATCCCACATGCCGCGGAGCGGCTGAGCCTGCGCGTCCGGAGCCTGCGCGTCCGGAGCCTGTGCTCCGCAACGGGAGAGGCCACAACAGTGAGAGGCCCACGTACCGCAAAAAAAAAAAAAAAAAAAGTAAACCAAAGTAAAACTTCAAACTCATCAACTGATATTTCATGAAAATCTTTTAAACCTGCTAAAAATAATTCCATCCAAAAAATTAATGTACGCATTATGAACAATGAAAAGAAAAAGGTACATGATAAACAAGGCAAATTTGTTTGAAAATCTGGCTCATCATGTAGAGATTTGCTCTTCAGTGAATTGACCCGGAGTATAAGGGACTAATTAATCATTTCCTCTTCCCTCTTCAAGTCAGCCTTTGACATTCATCAGAGCTGTGGGCGCCTGGATCAAAATGCTGGGGGTGGGACTGGGGGAGGGGCCACGAGATTGGCCCTAGATCAGCTCATCTTCAAGGACAGTCCCAACCACCACGTGCCAGAATTTCAATACATCCCCATCTCCCGGAACCTGACTGCAGGAAACCAAGTGGAAAAAATTAACCTTGGGCTGAATCCAGTCCGCTTGCAGCTGCAGCCCAAATGGCCTTTTTAAAAGCACATGTTTGATCACACCACTCCCCAGCTTAAACCATTTCAAGGACTCAGGATCAAGTTCAACGGCATCTCAGGACTTCCAAGGTCCCTCAGAGCGGGCCTGCCTCTCCAACCTAAGCTGAAGCCCCTTCCTTCTCCCCACTCTCCTGTTCCCTTTGCTCGGGCTGTACTTAGCTCTTAGTGTTTCCTAGGCACTCCATGGCTGCTGGGCTTTTCTTTACCCATGCTGTTCCCTCTGCCAGAAACCCTCTCTTCCTATACCTCCCACCCCGACATGCCTGCCCTGCTAATCTTCCATCCCCACATACCTGCTAGCTAACTTTTATGGCTCCTGTTAGACATGACTTTTTTCAGGAAGACTGAAATGAAGAAGACTGCAACCAGTACTACAGTAATGGGGTATAATTACATTTATGCACATCTTGTAAGCAGAAACACTCATTGCCCTTTATTCCAGGCTCGCTTTTCGAGAATGTTTGTATAGCAAACAACCTAAGAAGATAGAGATAGTGACTCCCTGCAAATCAAAGAGCAGGTACACTTGTTGCCCATTTGAAAACATTCGAGGGACTTCCCTGGCGGTCCAGTGGTTAAGACTTCTGCGCTTCCACTGCAGGGGACACAGGTTCGATCCCTGATCGGGGAACTAAGATCCCACAAGATGCGTGGCGTGGCAAAAAATAAATAAATAAATAGAAATTTTTAAAAATAAATAAAACATTTGAGTCCCCTAAGTTCAGGGCTCCTCTCCTGTAAGGCAACCCACTCACTATGTGCGCCTGCAATGATCTGAGCTTAGCCGTGTTGCCCCCATAGGACCTGGAGATAAGAAAAACTGACACAAACATGTTGTTCCTACAACTTGCTTAGCAATGAGTAATCAAGTCCTTTGTCTCTAATCCAGGAGTCTTATGACTTCTGCCCACACCCGTGAAACTGACATGCTAACACCTTGACTTGCAAGGAAGATAAAAAGAAATCCCTTTTCAGTTCTTGAAAGTAATATACCAATGTTAATATCCTGATTTAGGTGATTGTACTGTAGCTTAATAGCATTATGTCCTTGTTTGTAGGAAATACTAAAGTATTTAGGGGTGATGAGTCACCACGTGGGAAAGTTACTATTAAAGAACAAAAAAAGGCTTTGTACTGTACTTGTGACTTTTCTGTATGTTTGAGATGGTTTCAATTTTTTTTTAAAGATTGATCAGTGGGTTCAGGTGATATTAGCCTGATCCATTCAATAAAATTTCCCCATCAACTTTATTTTTTAACTAGACTTTATTTTTTAGAGACATTTTGAGTTCACAGCAAAATTGAGCAGAAGGTATAGATTTCCCATACATTTCCTGCCTCCACATACACACAGCCTCCTCCACTACCAACATACTGCACCAGAGTGGTGCATATGTTCCCATCAATTAACCTAAATTGACACATCATTATCACCCAAAGCCCATGGTTTACATTAGGGTTCACTCTTGGGGTTATATAGTCTGTGGGTTTGGATGAATGTATTACGTGTATCCCCCATTAGAGTATCATACAGCATAGTTTCACTGCCCCCAAATTCTCTATGTTCTGATTCTTTACCCCTTACTTTCCTATAACCCCCTGGCAACCACTGATCTTTTTTCCTAGATCCATAGTTTTATCTTTTCCAGAATGTCATATAGTTGGAATCATACAGTATGTAGCCTTTTCAGACTGGTTTCTCTCACTTGGTAGTATGCATTTAAGCTTCCACCATGTCTTTTCATAGCTTGATAGTTCATTTCTTTTTAGCTCTAAACAATATCCCATCGTCTGGATGTACCACTGTTTATTTATCTGTTCACCTACTGAAGGACGTCTTCGTTGCTTCAAGTTTTGGCAATTATGAGTAAAGCAGGTTTAAACATCCAAGTGTAGGTTTTTGTGTAGACATAATTTTTCAGTTCACTTGGGTAAATACCAAGGAGTGCAATTGTTGGATCATATGGTAAGAGTATATGTAGTTTTAAAAGAAATGCCACTGTCTTCCAAAGTGGCTGTACCACTTTTCATTCCCACCAGCCATGAATGAGAGTTCCTATTGCTCCACATCCTTGCCAGCAGTTGATGTTGTCAGTGTTTTGGATTTTGGCCATTCTAACAGGTAAGCAGTGGTAACTCATTGTTTTAATTTGCAATTTCCTAATGATGTATAATGTTGAGCATCTTTTCATATGCTTGTTTTCCATCTGTACATCTTCGATAAGGTATCTGTTCATTCTAAAAGCCATTCCATTTCCACAAATACGTTGGCCAGATTCAACAAAACAGTTGTTTCTCTTCTTCTCAAGAAATTGACTTATATTTCTAATACTACAGAGTGAGAATTTATTGTTGTTAAGTTTGTCCCCAGATGTTGCTCTTGCATACATGATGTAATTGCCATTTTCTTTTCGTCCTAAATTCTTAGATTCTCCTGGAGTGCACTCTGTTCCAGAATCAGAACAGAGTCTTTTGCCCATTTTTTTAATCGAGTTGTTCATTATCAATAAGATAAGTTGAGTTTTAAGAGTTTAAGCGTTGAGTTTTGAGATTTAAGTTGAGTTTTGAGGTTTAGGGTTCTTTGTATATTTTGGGTAACAGCCCTTTATTAGACATGTCTTTGCAAATATTTTCTCCTGGCCTGTGGCATATATTCTTATTCTCTTGACCATTAACTTTGTACTTAATGGTTTTGGCATCCATTGAAGATTATTGCCTAGACTCATTATTTCATTAGAGATTCCCAAAATGATGATTTTCTAATTCAATTATCCCTTCTGAATTTATTAGCTGTAATTTTTACATAAGGAAGAATTTTTCCTCATCAGGTATTTGGTTGCTCTAAAATTAAATTTATACAGGAAAAGCAGAAAAACTGCCTGACTTTGTCCCTTTATTTTCAAAGTTCTGATCTGTTGCCTTAGGGAATGACCAAAGAATTTTGGTTTTGATTGTTTGTTTGCTTCAGATGGGCTCATCATTTTTATGCGTTTAATGTTTTCAATTCATTGCAGTCATTTTTCCTTTTGATATTCAAATTTCCCATCTCACATCAGTGAAAGCCCCTTCAAGATTCATCAAGTGGGGCTCCCCTGGTGGCTCAGTGGTTAAGAATCCGCCTGCCAATGCAGGGGACACGGGTTCGAGCTCTGGTCCAGGAAGATCCACATGCCGCGAAGAAACTAAGCCCGTGCACCACAACTACTGCGCCTGTGCTCTAGAGCCCGCGAGCCACAACTACTGAAGCTCGCGTGCCTAGAGCCCGTGCTCCGCAACAGGAGAAGCCACTGCAAGGAGAAGCCACTGAAATGAGAAGCCAGCGCACTACAACGAAGAGTAGACCCTGCTCGCCGCAGCTAGAGAAAGCCCACACTCAGCAACAAAGATCCAATGCAGCCAAAAATAGATAAATATAAAAATAAATAAATTTATTTAAAAAAAGACTAATCGTGTCTTTTTGTCATGATTTTATTAGTTTTTTATTGCTTCCTTGCTTTGGGCACAGTAAGATATTACAGGTTCATCTTGGACATTTCTTGCCCAGCTCTGAAATCAGCCATTTCTCTAAGAAGCACTGATACCCTTTAGTAGGGAACTGGTGTTTACAGGTGGAAAGAGCTACAGGTGTTTGTTGCTACTGAGTTGTCATTAATTCCTGCCTTTTCAGTGGGCAGAGCTAAGACATATGCATTAAATCATGAGTCCATGCTGATACCTACAAGGTTTATATAACTTCTTTGATTTTATCCTTTTTCCCACATACTGAAAACCCTGGTTCCTAACAATCTTAATACAATTATTTATTTATCTTATACTACACAATACAATACTTATACTACAAGTATACTATAATGGTTTCAGAGTAACAATACTTTAGAAAACACTAGGTCTACAGATGCAGTTAAATATTTCTTCTTGGTTCTTATTTGTTCTTAGAATAGATTTCACTAGGGATGTACAGTCAACATATTGGATTTTATCATCACTTGTTACAGACATCAACAGCCTTGTTTTGCCAAGTACTGAGGGGTTTCCCTAGATCCATGCTAAAACCTGGTCACACCAGGAGTGTTGTTCACCCTACTTGGAGTAGTACTCTAATTTTAATGGTTAGCCACCAACTTGACATAGAGTTAAGCTCATTTGTTTCAGATCATTGTCAATAGCTGAAGAATTCTTTTTTTCATTTATTTTTTTAACATAAAACATTTACATTGTTCCAAAACCAAAATCATATGATGAGTCACATAAAGAGAAGTGTTGTTTCCATGTTAATCTCCTTCATTTTATTCTCTCTCTCCCCTTAGAAGTATCATTAGGTTTCTTGTTTATTTGTTTATTCTACCATTATTTCTTTTTTGAAAATCTAAGGAAGCACATAATATAGTGATATCTCCCTTTCTTAAACAAAAGATAACATTCTATAAACACTATTTTCATATACCATTTTTAAAAGTTTCCCCCGATTGGCATCGAATCTAGAAGTGCAAAGCCATATACCTAAATAATCACACTTGTCATCCTCAGAACGACCCTAAACCTAAAATTCCAGAATTGGGGAAGAAAATCCAACAAGCCAGGGACTGAATGATATAAATAAGGCAGGTTCACTGGGATAGAAAATGCCACATTTTTTCTCCTCGCCAGACCCCTAGCATTACCTACTCAACCCCAAACAGCTTTTTAAAATTATTGCTGAGCTCAGACCTAGGGTGTGTAGGAATTTAATATAATGATGAGTCTTAGATGGTGAGAGGAATTGCTTTCAGCTTCCAGCTGCTGAGGATGGTAAACAGGTGATGAGAGGGAAGCAGGAAGGGCCCTCTCGTGTGGTCCCGTGTTGGGGCACCAGCGCCCAAAGTGAAAGGCACAGGGACTGCTTAGCCTTCTGCTGTGATGGGACCCATGTCAGGAGCACGTGTGAGCTGCTTGCTTGGCTGTGTGAGATTCCACACTGGAGCTCTTTGTATGGTGTATGCACAGGAGCATCACAAGTGAAAGATTTTAGGGGCTGGAAGAGGAGTCATGGATGAGATCCAATGATTTCCTTGAGCGGAAAAGAAGAACAGGCTCCCATTTTTTTAATTTGTGAGGAGCCATGCTCACCTCTTTGCAAATTGGGCCCTGCAGCCTGCAGGCTGAGCACAGGCCAACTGTGGCTGTCAGTGTTCTAGGCAGGGCTGGCATGATCCGTGGGCCTAATTGGTGGCTGTCAACCTGGTGTAACTTAAGGACAGCCGCAAGCTTCTCCTGCCCTCTCAGATTTCCTTCCTACCAGGGCCTTTGGAAAGGACACAGTCTTCTGAGCTCTTTTTGACAATAAAAGGAGGATATCATCTCTTGAAGGTCACTCTTTAAATGCACTTTTGCCTGTAGGGAGAAGGAGATATGGAAGCTCTCACCAAATCCAGTAGGAAATTCAGATTCATGTGTAGAGGTGGAGGAGTAAAATGGTTAGAGCAAAGCCCCTGAAGATTGACTGCATCGGTTTGAATCCTAGCTCCACAATTCTCTTTAGGGACCCTGGGCATCTTTTTTTTTTTTTTTTTTTTTTTCCTGTGCTTTGGTCTCTCACTTGCAAAAAAAGAAAAAAACAAGGGCTTTTCCTAACTTACAACGTTGCCATGCTCCTACAGCGGGTTGAAATGTGGCCCGCAAAAGATGTCCACTGAAACCTCAGAATGTGGTCTTATTTGGAATAAGGGTCTTTGCAGATGCAATTAAGTTAAGGATCTAGAGATGAGATCATCCAGATTTAGGGTTGGCCCTAAGTATAATGACCAGTGTCCTTATAAAAGGAAAGAGAGGGAGATTAGAGACACAGAGAGACAAAGGGAAAGCTCTGTGAAGACAGAATTAGAGACTGGACTGATGAATCTACAAGCCAAGGAATGAACGTCATAGATTGCCAGCAACCACCAGGAGCTAAGAGAGAAGCATGGAAGGGAAACTCCCCCTGAGACTCCGGAAGAAAACAGCCCTGCCGATACCTTGATTTCTGTCCTCCAGAGCTATGAAAAAGTAAATTTCTGTCATTTCAAGCCAAGCTGACAGTAATTTGTTATGGTGGCCCTAGGAAACCAATACAGAGCCTAAGAGCAACAAATCCTGGGAAGCAGTTCACAGAGCGAAAGCTCAGGAACTGCTAGCACGGATTTCTTAGCTCAGTTGAAACAAAGCAAAATCGGCTAACAGGATACATCAACTGGATGATAGCGGTGGGAACAAAACAAGGACCAGGCAGGGAAGAGACGCTTGGATCGCCCATTCATTATCCACTGCTGCTCAAGTATGCAAAGGAGAATACGAGCTGATTCTCGGCTGTGAGGAGCTTGTTATCTAATGGACAAAAAGTCTCACTACGGTGTGGCTTTCATCGACGTACTGGTGCCTCTCAAATGTTTATCTCTAGTACAGACTTGTTGATTGATCGACTCCAGAATTATGGGATCCTGTGAAGCTGGGTTGGAGCGTCCCATCCTCGCTTTCCAGCTGGGAAGCTTGGGTAAATAATTCAACATCCGTGAAGCTCAGTCTCCTCAGGTCTTAAAATAGGCTGAGGAATATCTGCTTCTCAGGTTTTTAAATGAGAACACCTATTCAGGGCACCCCGCTGGGTGCTTGACACGTGGAAGTGTTCAGAAACATTCATCCCTCTGACTATCCCTATGCAAATTCTTACAGGATACCCAATAGGAGCTTCAAACTCAACACAGCCCTAAGTGACCTCCTTTAGGAACTTCTCCCTTCAAAACCTGCCCTTGGGCTTCCCTGGTGGCTCAGTGGTTGGGAGTCTGCCTGCCGATGCAGGGGACGCGGGTTCGTGCCCCGGTCCGGGAAGATTCCACATGCCGCGGAGCGGCTGGGCCCGTGAGCCATGGCCACTGAGCCTGCGCGTCCGGAGCCTGTACTCCGCGACGGGAGAGGCCACGACAGTGAGAGGCCCGCGTACAGCAAAAAAAAAACCCAAAAAAACACAACCCTGCCCTGGCCCTTAATTTCCTGATCCAGTTAATGGCATTGTCACCCTACTGTCTTCCAAATCCAAACGTAGAAATTATCCCCTCCTCTCTTCTCTTTTCTTAGCCCTTGCATCCAGATAACCACAAGATCCTGATGATTTTACCTTCCAATGAGCTCTCACATCGATCACATTCTTGCCAGTTCTGCTGTCACTGCCTTCGTTTGGGTGTTTCTCAATGTCCTTCCAGGGATCTCCTTGCTCTATTCTAACAAGCATATCCCAGCCCCCAGGCCCCAGTTCCTAGTCCTTCCTCTGCTTTACCATTGGACCTATAGTATAGCTACGGTCTTCAAATCTGATCTTGCTATTCTGCTGTTTTTAATCTTCCCATTGTTCCTGTTAACCTAGATGGCAGAGGTCAGGACCAGCATGCACTCTGAGAACATGGGAACCCTGGGAGAATTAAGAGCTGATGTGTTAAATCCCAGACACTCAGATGCCCAATGAGACAGGAAATAAGCGACAAAAGGTAAGGCAGGGTAGCCAGACTCAGACAGACTCACGGTCACACCTGTCTTCTGCTTGCAGGGCTGAGTCTTGAACTAGTTGTAAGGAACAGGGCTGCAGGAAAGTTCAAGCAAGATTATCCTCTGTCTCTGAATCTGGGACTGAGAACCACAGAGTCAGGCTTAAATAAAATGAACAGGGGAATGTTCCAAAATTAGAAAGCTGCTGTGATTTTCCGGATTTTCTGAAGCCTTAGCCGCAACAGCTGTACATGCAATAAGAAGTAAGAAAATACTTTCCTGCCATTCTCCCACCTTCCCTGAGTAGGACACTCCAGTCACAATTCTTTCCAAATACATCACACTGTTTTATGCCTCAGGGCCTTTGCACATGCTACAGTAAGTCCCCCACATACGAACCTTCAAGTTGTGAACTTTCAAAGATGTGAACGTGCATTCCCATGTCCAATCATGTAAGTTAGTTCACATGTCTGGCATACATTGTCACATGTGTGCATCCCGTACAAGTGGTTGTGCTTTTGTGTACTTTACTGTATAGTACTGTATAGAGTATAGTAGTACAGTATCTTTATTTCAAGCCCAGGATGTCCGGAAGCAAGCGTAAAACAGCAGATGTAACTGGTACTGCTATACTTTTCAAGGTACCGTACTGTAAGATTAAAAAGGTTTTCTTTATTTTGTGTGTTTGTTTTCTATGTATTATTTGTGTGAAAAGTATGATAAACCCATTACAGTACAGTACTATATAGCCGATTGTGTTAGTTGGGTACCTAGGCTAACTCTGTTGGACTTACGAACAAACTGGACTTACGAATACGCTCTCGGAACTGAACTCGTTCGTATGTAGAGGACTTACTGTATCCATATTTATTTCTTTAATTTGGGACTGTCTATCTCCATTAGAATGTAAGCTCCAATGAGACCAGGCCTAGAATAGCGCCTGGTACGTAGCAGGTGCTCAGTAAACACACAGTGAAGACATGATACTCTTCCTTCTTCTTGGAGTACCCACCCCCTTGCCTGCCTAGGGAACGGCCTATCTATCCTTCAAGACTCAGCTTCTACATGGCCTCAGACAAATGTCCCTGATCCTGCCTCACTCCCCCTCTCCTAGCTCACTCCCTCTTGTGGACCCTTTGGGTTCCGTCAGTGATCCTCTAGGATTGCATTTGTCCTGTCATTTACAACGGCTAAGAGACCATGGACCACAGAAGGCAGGGGGCCAAGTCTTGCTGACAGAGGGCCCCAGTGCCCGCCCAGGGACAGCCATTGAGCACCATTCATCATGAATGTTTGGGGAACCAGGAAGGGGAGCACCCAGCTCTGCCTAAAGGGTGTGGGGAGGTGAGGTAAGAGAAAGATTGCCAGGAGAGGGGAGGTTGGCAGAAGAGAGATGGGAGATGAGTCTTCAAGGGGGACAAAGGGACATTCCACGAGAGAAAAGACATCCCAAGGTCTACTCTAGGGAGTCTTTTGAGAAAAACGCTACTAAGGACCCCTGAGCTGTCCAACCTGAGTCCAAAAAAAGGGGGTTTAGTGGGTGACATCACTGCCTAAGAAGCAGCATTCTGTGTTCTCCCCCTGAGCCTACAGCCTCCTCAGCAGGGTCCTATTCCCAGCCTGGGTCAGGAGGCAGAACAAGAACCTGCACATTGCTATTCCAGCGGCAGTTTTGCCTGCAAGCTTTTGGAGACCACACAATAGAAGTTTTCAAATAGGAAGTTTCAAGTAGCCAAGGTGTAATGAGATCAAGACTGCCAGCATGTAGCATGACAGGAAAAATATCATTTATGGCCGGCTTATGAATCCTATTTGCATAAAACTTATGAACCCAAGAGCGCACACTCCCTATGCAGGGAAAATCAACAAGAGCTCTCCTGGCTTTTGTTTTCTCTGGATGGTGGCAGCCTATCAGGTGAATAAGCCTTCGTGATGAGTGATTTCTCCAAAGCTGAACAATTCTACTCGTAATGGATTCCTAAACACACGAATGCATTCATTCAGACGCTTCCTTTACTGCTGCATTGTACAAATAAAGTCTTTCCGCTTAAACTGTTTTACAATTCTTAAATCCCTGCCCACCCACTGACACACCCTTCATACCCCACCTTCATATCCACCCACCCTTCCAGGCACAGAGCATCACACAGCCTGTACCCAGCGTACCCAGAGTATGTGCGTATCTACAGAGGCTGGCCAGGGTGCTGAAAATTGCCTAAAGCCCTCATTCTCCTGGGCTGACCTTGAAACTCACAAGGGCATAGTCCTTCAATCCTTTTAGAGTAAAAACACCCTTAACAGGCTCGGGTGAATTTCTTCCTAGGTAAATTGAAGCAGTTGAATTACACGAAGTTTGAAGTCCCTTCTCACATTTTAGAATTCTCAATTCCCTTCGCTCCACACTTCTCAACCTCACAACACATCACAATACAAGCTAGCAAAGAGTAGGCCTAGCGTCTACTATGTAAGGACCTTCCTGTGCCTTGAGGGGGCACAAGCTTTTCTCCTAAAAGCCCCCAAACCTTGGTTTTCATTGGTCCCAGTTGCTACTGCACTCAAAGAGTCAAATGAATAAAAATGAATTGAAACCCTACTCTAGACACTTAAGATAATGCCCGTTATGAGTGTTTCTAGACCCAATGTGTCTTCAAAGCCCCTTGGTTTGACTGACTAACGGTGTGGACTAAAGGGAGCCAGTATTAAGATAGGGTAACATTTCTGGACCTCAGAGGTGGTTAGGACCACAGCCAACAGCATGGCTCTGGCGGGTGGATGGGGGCCAGGAGGGTGGACTGGAAGGCAAGAGGGTCTGCAGAGAGCTGAGCAGGGAGCCAGGGAAGATGCGTTAGGGCAGAGAGGAGAGTGAGGACCTGAACGTGGGCTCCTCCTGTGCGGGGCTTGCAATACCCCCTGCCCCCAGACAGCAGTATGGTTTAAAACTCCCTAGCCTAGTTGAGGCCAGAACAGGGATTGTAGATTCAAAAGCTTACTAAGGGATGGTGGCCTTGCTCCCCAGGGTGGGGAACAGAGCAGGGAGAGAAGGGGACTGTGTAGAGAGCAGGCACCTGCCTCTAGCCAATTGTTGATTTTAACGCACAGGGACTCAGCATCCCAAGGTCCGTCATTTGATGTGAAATTTGCACATTTCAAATATTAGCAACTAAAACAAATTTAGAATATTTTGTGTTCCAGACAAAACACCTCGGTGGGCCGGTTTGGAACTCCAGTAGGATTTGTACACAGGCCAGAGTAGTCAAAGACATTTCACCAGTGATGGGACATGAGGGCCTGGCCTGGGGAAGGGCTGTCGGGACCTCAGATAATCTGTGAAAGGAAGACAGGTCACCAATGCCAAAATAAACCTCAAAGTGAGGAAGACTAAGAATATTTGGAGTAATAGAAAGCTTGGCTTACTCAGGAAAATTGTATAGTCAGGGTCCAGGGACCCCATGCTGTCCCAGGATATATATACCTGTGGTCAATACTGTTATCCCAGGAGCCACTCAGGGGAAAAAAAAAAAAAAAAAACCACACCTCACTTCTGGAAAACATGAAGCTTAAAAGAAATTGCTTCCAATTTATACCAGAAAAAGGAAATGAGGTCAGAAAAAGGTGAGAATAAATCAAAATACTTACATTATAGAAAGAGCTACACCCATCTGTTTCTTGACTGCAGGAAACTGAGCAATGCTTTTTGGAGGCCAGATTGCAAAACACAAACCTGTTTAGCTACGGCTTGATTACAGGCAATTCATGCCCTGAGATTCCCCTCTCACTATAGTTCAGAATTTGTGTCCTTTAAATGGTGAGCTGATGCTGTTGTATTACTGTGAATGCAGATGGATATTACAAATAAATTGGGGCTGGGAAATCAATATTTTTTGAGCACCTACTATGTGCCAGGCCCTCTGGGGGTGCTTCAGATATGACAACTGCTTTTGTTACTCATAGCATCTTTATGAGATAGGTCATTTTCATCATCCCCATTTTACAAATGAGGAAACTGAGGCACAGAATGGGAACACGACTTATTCAATGTCAGGGAGCTAATAATAAGTGGAAGAACTGGACTCTAAGCCAATTCAGTATAATAATAACAGCAGCTAATACTTCGTCTCTCCTCTAAGGGATCTCTGAGCTACCTCTGACCTGAAACCTTCCATAATTAACTCCAGCCTGTCTTTAGAGGGCTGTGAAGCTGAAATGAGATGGCACATGTAAGCACTTAACACACTGACCTGCCGAATAAATGCAATTAATAGTTGTTATTATTAATAGAAGTAACTGGATCTGGCATTCAGAAGGCTCTGGTGACTGCAAAGGAGAGAGACAGGAGGGACAGGGACAGATTGCCATGGACTGGGAGGTGGCTGGAGATGAAAAAGAGGAAGCAACATGTATAGACCGCTCTATGGAAAAGTTTGGTGTTTGAAGTTTGTTTTCAAGAAAGTTGATTTACCACAACTGCTATGGACTGAATTGTGTACCTCCCAAATTCACGTGTCGAAGCCCTAACTGCCAATATGATAGTATTTGGAGATGGCCTTTGGGAGGTGATTAAGTCATGGGGTGGGGCCCCACGATGGGATTAGTGCCCTCATTGGGAGAAGATCTCTCTCTTGCCATGACCAGAGGACACAGCAAGAAGACGGCCACCTGCAAGCCAGGAAGAATGCTCTCACCAGACACTGAATCTGCTGCCAACTTGATCTTGGACTTCTCAGTTTCCAGAACTGTGAAAAATAAATGTCTACTGTTTAAGCCACCCAGGCTATGGTATTTGGTGACAACAGCCTGAGTTGATTAAGACAATGACTGTAAGTGGAAGAGGAGAGGCTGACGCTGCAAAGGACAAAGGTGCTGGTAAATGAAGAACAGCCCCAGGGCCTGGAGGGAAGGGCACCAGGAGCCCAGACAAGGTCAGCCCTGGAAAGGGGGAAGGATGTTTCGTCCCCTGAAACAGGGGAAAGAAGAAAGTGGGTAGACGACCCTGATATATTTTGATGTGAAAGGAAGAAAATTGAGGGACTAAAGTTTGACCTAATTCCAATGAAGTGGAGAAAATGTCGTGGCTGACAGGGAGGAGAGAAGGAAAATGCTGGGCGTGGACGAGCTAGAAAAAGGTGGCATGGCTTCCATGGGGAACCGTAACCATGGTTCCCTAGATTTTCCAGCACAGCCCTGATTTTAGGATTCTTCCCCATCACCCTCTGTAAGTACATTCATATGGACACACATACTTGCCAGATCTTATGCCCAATTTGGGATTCAAAAAACTAGTCCTACCAACCAAGGGTGAATAAAAGTAATGATGAGCAGCCTGAAACAGACATGAGATTAGACTGAGCAAATGTGCACTGGATTCTATCAGTCAGGCTGGGGGACTCTAGCTCCACAGAACAGTCCAGAGAACCAGAAGCAGGGAAGGCTTTGCAAGGGGGACATGGTGGAAAACCAAAAATGATAGGATTCCATGGCAAAGATGAGAAGCAAGGCATTAGGATGGGAGCACCTCTTCCCCTATCCTGACCCAAAGTAAAGAAAGCTTACCTTATACTCAAGATTTCTCAAAATGTATTCCCCTTGGTCAAACAAACTTAGGAAGCACGGTGTATTTTCTCCACAGAGGATTTATATTACAAGTCACTGTGTTAAAGTCTCTGAGAAGTCCTGCAGTAAAGAAACTTTGTGTCTGATAATGAAACACATACATTTTCATGAAACTGATCTTTGGGAAAATACTAGAGGTACTTGGATGGACTGCTTTAATCATCTACTAAGGGTTGGGGTGGCATTGAGTCGGTAAGGGACCTGCTTAAGAAACAACAAATGGGCCCTAAATGCCTGCTATGGTGAGTGGGACCAGTGAACTGCAGGAGTTTTGTTTTACTGAATGCAATATGCAGGTCTGGAGCCAAGACAAAAATTTTCTGGACAAAGAAGAAGAAGCTGGATTTGAATGAGGAAAGGACAGGTAGAAGGACTTCCATGTGTGCCAGGAAAATGGAATCTTGTAAAGAGATACATCTAGTGAGGATATTTAAGATACCTTTCTATGAGTATGGGGGACAAGCCTCCTTCTTCATTTTTTCCAAGAAAATTTCAGCAAAGGCTGAAAAATAAAATCACAGATAGCTGCATGTAGTTGAAATTCCCTTTGAAAATGGTAAGGGAGCTGAATGTCACATGGCATGGAGTTGAGACGGCAGCATGTTAAGATGGGGTAGGGGTGATGTCTGTCCAACTGGGTTCTCTCTGTTCAACCCAGTATTTCCCAAACTTATTTGTCCAAGAACCTGTTTCTTTTCTTATAACACCTATTAACATCTCAGAACTGGCATTCCTCAGATCCAAATTTGGGAACACCTGGTCTTACTCATTCCACTTGCATATAATCTGACTAAAGTAGGAAGTTCTAAGTTGAGAAAGTTCTAAATTTGACTTCTGGCAGAAATAACCAAGGGAAATATTCAAAATACCTAACAAGTCCAGCATGAGTTCCAATAAACGAGTGGGTAACTGTCAGACCTGAACATTCAGCCCTACAAAATCGTATTCTTTTCTTAGGCTACATTTAATTCTGGCACTGGAATTTAGACTTATCTCTTAATGGAACTGGAAGGGACCTTGGATACCTTATTCTTCAACTACCTCCTTGGATACAAGAGATAATAAATGGCAGGTTGGTGGCATAGTTGGGGCTGAAACCCCAACTCACTAATTATGGGGAACACTAGCAGTTACTCCATGAACTGCAGTGAATAAATCCCTACTAGAAATCCAAGACCCAAATCATCAAATACTGCCCTCTTCCTCTTCACCCACCCTCCTCACCTACCATCTGTTTTGGGGCTACAGTTATGCAGAAACCCTGCATTTAGGAGCAAGACCACAGCAGTTGGGCTTTGCTTGGTTGTGGAAGAAGGAACTCTTTGGACCTGTGTTAGTTAGGATGGGTTAGGCCACACTCATAAATAGACCCATACAGGTTATGGCTCAGCACAACAGAAGCTTATTTCTTGCTCACGTGATAGTCCAGAATGGTTCCAGTTCTGGGGAGCTGGGGGATGGGGGTGGAAGCTCTTCAGTTATTCAGGAACCTAGGACGTAGGTTCCTACGTCACCTTCAGCATGTAGCTTCTGAGGTGGCTCAGGGGTTCTCCATCTCAGTCAGCAGGATGAAGGAGGACACATGGTAGCATGTGAACTAGATTGGAAGCAACACACATCACTTCTGCTCCACTCCCATTGGCTGGAACTCAGTTACGTGGCCACGAGAGAGGACGGGAATGAACCGAGGAAAGCGAAGGAAGATATTTTGGTGAGTAGATCCTTTGACCTTCATTTTCCCATTAACTTATGAAGCATGAGGATTTAAGACATCAGCTTCTCCATCTGTAACTGTGAATAAAATAGAAAGAAATGAAAATCAGCTTCACTGGTGTCTTTTTTTCTTTTTAACTTTCTAATGTTTCTGGTAGCCTGGTTTATGTTTAGGACAAAAACTGACAAATGCTGATAGTAATTTAGAGTTCTTCTCCGAATCCTTATATGTTCTGATCGCTCTCCCTCCTTCCCCTCCATTCTATGAATGAAAGAGAAGTGCTGGATACTACAAAGGCTATTGATCTAACAGACAGAAGATTTAGGTTCAAACCCTTCCACTTTCTAGCTGTATGACCTAGGGCAAGTCCATTAGCCTTTTGGAGCCCCAGTGTTCTTTAATTATAAATTAAAAATGTACATAGGAGCTCCACCAAGATATCTAGTCCCAGAAAGTGTAAGAGTCTCCTCCATCAGTTCCCATATACATTCATATTAGGGTCCTTCTTGGAGGATTCATTTCAGGAATGGATTGGCACTGTTCACATAGGTTGACAAGTGCTCTATTTGGGGGCTGGGGGGGATGGAAGGCTAACCCAAAGATACCATCGAAGTGTCACACTTGAATGGGGCCATTTTAGTGAGTCATCTGTCTCTCCTTGAAAGTAGAGACCAATTTTTCCATAAACTTGGTTTTGTTTTTTGCCATTTCTAAGCCACTGGTAGTCTGTCTAAATTTATAGTCATTTTTTGTTTGAGTCAGTCCTTAAATTAAGATACAATGCAGGGGACTTCCCTGGCGGTCCAGTGGTTAAGACTCTGTGCTCCCAACGCAGGGGGCCTGGGTTCAACCCCTGGTCAGGGAACTAGATCCTGCATGCATACAGCAACTAAGAGTCTGCATGCCGTAACTAACACCTGGCACAGCCAAATAGATAAATAAATAGATATTTTTTTAAAAAAGATACAATGCAGAACATAGACTTGGAGAACTGGATTATGCACAGAAAAATCAGTGAAACTCATAATATATCATGAACTTGGGGCATATTTTTATTTTCTAAGATACATCAAGCTTCAGGATAAATTTTTTTGTACTTGTACTATCAGTGATGATGATGATAATGATGACAATGGTGACGATTTATGATGATGATGATTTTGCATTAAGGATATAGCACTGATTTAATAGGAATACAAATAAGGAGTGCTGGTTGGATAGAGATGGTTGTGGTTAGACTTGTCAAAGGGGAAAATTATGAAAAGATACATGCACTCCAATGTTCAGAACAGAACTAAGTACAACAGGCAAGACATGGAGGCAACCTAAATGTCCATCAACAGATGAATGGATAAAGAAGATGTGGTACATATATACACAGTGGAATATTACTCAGCCATAAAAAAGAACAAAATAATGCCATTTGCAGCAACATGGATGGACTTGGAGAGCATTATGCTAAGTGAAATAAGGCAGACAGAGAAAGATAAATACTGTATGCTATTGCTTATGCGTGGAATCTAAAAACTACAACAAACTAGTGAATATAACAAAAAAGAAGACTCACAGATATAGAGAACAAACAAGTGGTTACCAGTGGGGAGGAGGGAGGGGCAATATGCGGGGTGGGAGGCACAAACTATTAGGTGTAAGATAGGCTCAAGGATGTAGTGTACAGCACAGGGAATATAGCCAATATTTTCTCATAACTGTAAATGGAAAGTAACTTAAAAATTGTATAGAAATTAAAATTTTTTTTAAAAAGAGAAAAATTATGAGCAAAATAGTAGAAAGGCAGAAATAGACATAGTTTACTAAAAGACAGTGGAAACTGATTTGGTTAATGAACACTTCTTTTTTTTAATTAATTAATTTTATTTTTGGCTGTGTTGTGTCTTTGTTGCTGCACACGGGCTTTCTCTTGTTGCAGAGAGTGGGGGCTACTCTTCATTGCAGTGCATGGGTTTCTCATTGAAGTGGCTTCTCTTTTTGCAGAGCACGGGTTTCAGTAGTTGTGACATGTGGGCTCAGTAGTGTGGTGCACGGGCTTAGTTGCTCCGTGGCATGTGGGATCTTCCCGGACCAGGGCTCAAACCCATTTCCCCTGCATTGGCAGGCAGATTCTTAACCACTGCACCACCAGGGAAGTCCCTGAACACTACTTTGGTAGAAGGAGCAGACAAGAGGAGGGAGAGAAGGTCAAGAGAGGCAAAGAAAGAAAACCGACAAGGGCAGAGGAGACGAGGGTCAACCGGCATTTAGAATCCATTTCTATTGCCTCCCAGTATATATGTGCACAGCAGAAGCTAGAAAACAAAACACGACATTCCTCAGACATTTTCCCTCCCTCCAAAAGTGGGGTTGTGGATGTAAACTGGGTTCTACCAACAAGGGCCATCCTGCTCTGAGTATGCAACCTGTGTGGACAAGGCCCCCTTGCTCAGCAGGGCTCCAGGTTCAGTTTAATGCTCTGCTGTCAAGGTCTAGAAATCCCGAATAATTTTAGCTTTGAATTTGTGTTTTGTAAGCGAATTCCAATGGGACAACAGAGCACATATGTGAGCAGAGGAGATACACACAGATGTGGGTGTCTGTTACTGTTCCTTGCTGCCCATTCCCATGTAGCTTTAGGAGGACCCCATGAACAAAGAATCTACGTAGGAGGACATTTCCCCCTCCTCCAAGCCCCTGGCAGCCACTAAACTACTTTCTACCTCTGTGGACTTACCTACCCTGGATAGTTCATATACAAAACTCAAAATGAGTACCCAGTAAGGACATTACCGACACAACTGAATAAGCAGGGCTTTCCACTTAGGCAGAACTTCCTTGAATACAGAAAGAAGGTAAAGACATTTTAAGATACATGAAGCACCAAGGTACCCTTATCATATCGTTTCTCGCTTGCATAATTTTACTTGCCTATAATTAGGCAACCACTTATGCTGAAAATGAGGGAAAGGGAAGCTATGATAACCCATACTTCCTTTTCTTTCTGTCTGTCCTTGCTCACAGTAAGCTGAAGGCACAGAGTATTGGTGGAATGTGTACATGTCAAAAAGTGAAATAAAAACAGTTGAGTTAGGGAATTCCCTGGTGGTCCGGTGGTTAAGACTCCATGCTTGCACTGCGAGGGCCATGGGTTTGATCCCTGGTCAGGGAACTAAGATCCCACATGCTGCGGCACGGCTTAAAAAAAAACAAAACACTTGAGTTAGTTATGTGCAGTGTTTCCATTGCTCTGATAATATGCATATAGAAGCTATAAAATACAAATTGTGTGATTTTGGTGATTCTACATGCAAATTAAAGCCTTTTATATTTGTATTTGAAACTGGCATTGCACAATGGAAAGATGAATGGTAAAACTTATGCTAGTAAATGTTTAACTTTTTCTCTCTGAGAAAGACATGAAATAGCAAATAAATAACACAAGTCAAGAGAGAGACTGCAGAAGAAAGGGAAAAACTTTTTATTTTAGTACTATAACAGTACTTTTTTTCCTTCTTTTTGAACAAAGGGCCCTGCGTTTTCAATTGCACTGGGCCCCATATATTATGGAGCAGGCCCTGTCCATCAGTTTGATTTCCTCATGTGAGATCTGGGAGGCAAAATAGTGTGGACGCCATCTTGCACGCAATTGCCACTGCCTGACGCAGCCATGGCTCATGGTTTATGCTACTTTCATCACAAGATGAAAACAATAAGAATCCTAGAGTAAGGCTTAAATTAGGTAGGGTTCCTTCCTTATTTCAAAGGTAATTCAGGGTTTTGAGTCTAATACTATTTTTGAATTAATTTTCATTTTTATCGAGGTAATACTTTTATATAATTGAACATTTCAAATAACATATGATTTTTTAAATTGAGTTGTAATTTGCATACTGTAAAATTCACCTTTTCAAAGAGTACCTTTCTGGAATTTTTAGTGTAGTCACAAGGTTAGGCAACCATCACCACTATCTAATTCCGTAATATTTCCATCACCCCCAAAAGAAACCCTGTACCTCCTGGCAGTCGCTCCACATTGCTCCCTCCCTTAAGCCCCTGGCAACCACTTATCTCCTTTCTGCCTCTGTGGATTTGCCAATTCTGGATAGTTCATATAAATGAACTCATACGCTATGGTCTTTCGGGTCTGACTTCTTTCACGTAGCATAACGTGTTCAAGGCTCGTCTTAGTGTCAGCAGCTATCAATACTTCGTTCCTTTTTATGGCTGAATAATATTCCATGACATGGATATGCCATGTTTTGATTATCTATTCATCCACCGAAGTATAAAGTTTAAATGAAAAGAGTAATCCCTTGCTCCGGTCTTTCCTTCTCCTCACTCTTACTCCCCAAAGGAAGCCACTCTCTACTCTTGAGTCATTTCTCCTGGTCTGTACCTCCCTGTTTCCACATATCCTCTTTATACTGCTATTTATTTGTAATTTTAAGATATTTATTATATTCCTACTTGGGAAGATGTGTCACTTTGACACCTCCACACTGACCTATTTTTTCTTCTTCCTTTCTCTTAATACAGTTACATGGACAATTTTTGGTTAAATCACTATGTATTTAGTGGCCAGATTATTGTGACCATGTAAAATACTGTTCACTGCTGAGCCAAGATTATACCATTATTACTTCTTCTTTTCAGAGCCAGGAGAGTCATCTCTCTTCCTGATCTCCACGTGCTGGAATGCCGCAGGCTCAGGCCTTGGACCACTTCTTTTCTCCCTTTATACTCACTTTCTAGCCACCCTCCTGGCTTTCAATATTGTCCAAATGCTTATGACTCTCAAATTTATATTGTCAGGTTCATCTTCATTTGCATTCCAGACACGTCACCCATTGCTGACTTGACATTTCCACTTGGATGTCCCACAGGTACCATATACTTAACTTGTCCAAAACAGAATCCCTACCTCCTTTCCTCTGGAGCCACAAAATTCCCCATTTCAGGAAATGGCAATTCCATTCTTCCAGTTGGTTAGGCTCCAAACCTTGGAATTATCCCTGTCTCTTTTTTTCCCCTTTCATACCCTCTATCCAATCCACAGAAAATTTGGTCAACTCTACTTCAAAATATATAAAAAATCCAACCACTTCTCATCATTCCCTACTCTTACCATCCCAAGTCCAGGACACCATCAACTCTCACCTACACTATGGGAACCACCTCCTGACTGGTCTCCCTACTGCAATCCTTGCCCCCCGATAGTTACTGTCCACACAGGAGCCGGAGTCATCCTTTTAAAACGTGAGTCATGTCATGTCACTCCTCTGCTCTAATCTCTCCAATGGTTTTCTGTCTCACTCAGATAAAAGGTGCGTAAGATCTGGCTCTGCTGTGTCTTTGACCTCACCTCCTTCCACTCTTCCCCAACTTACTCTGTTCCATCAACATCGGCTTTCTTGCCACACACGGAACACTTTAAGTGCATTCTAGCCTCAGGGCCTTTGCACTTGCTGTTGCCCCACCCAGAATGCTTTTCTCCCATATAGCAGCATGGCTGTCTTCCTTACTTCTCTAATGTCTTACCTGCTCAAATGTCACCTTATTGGGGTGGCTATTCCATTAGCCTGTATAAATCAACCCCCCACTGTGACTCTCTCTATACTCCTAACCTTGCTTTATTTCTCCTCCAACATTATCTCCAGTATTAGTATCACCTGACACATTATATATTTGTTTATTGTCTGCTGTCTTCCCCTGGAAGGCAGGCATTGTTTGTTATATGTACTACGGTATATCCAGTGTCTAGAATGCACCTGGAATACAGTAAGCACTAGAATACAGTAAATATTTGATGACTGAATGAATTAATTTAAAAGTGTCAATAAATGCATGTATTCAATCTACAGGTTGAATTCGGAAGCAGAATTTCGTATTCCGCAATTAAAAATTCTATGTAGTTTCCCCTCATAAATGCCTCCCTAGTTTGTAGGACTCTGTGTTTATGTCTTATTCTCTTCCACAGCCTGAAGTTCCTCAGAGGAATTCTCAGTGCCTGGCACAGAAGAGACCCTCAGATGTCGGTGGGACTGTAACATCTCAGGGATTTAAAGAACCAAGGGTTATGGCTGCTCTCATAAAGGTAACATGTGGCTCATCCTTCAGATACATTTAAGGAGTGAACCCAATACATCTGAGACGGAGAATTCTCCAACCTCATTCATCCGTTCATCCGTGTATTCATTCAAGCATTCAATCTGATATGTATTGAGCACCTTCTCTGCAAAAGTCTCCAGTTCCTACAACTTTCTATTGTATCTAAATGACCTGCCCTCCCCCATTACTGGTCTAAATGTTATTTCTTGTTCTGACCTCAGTGAAGCTGGAGAACAGCTGGGTACCAGCATCTGTCTAATCACCCTTCATCCCTTGGCAACTATTAAGACATGCCAGGATGCTCTTTGCTGAGGCCTCTCAAATTTAAAATGGGGACACTCGGTATTCAAACTAGAGAGCCTTGACATTTGAATACTTGCCCCTCCTTTTTCCTGCCTGAGAGAAATGACTGATTGTTGACGTTCAGGGTCAGGCATAGGCAGCCCATCCTTCCGTAGGGCTGGTGTTCGGTTGGGCGGATTGATTTCGTAGACAATGGGCACATCTTCGTAAGTCCTCACAGCAGGAAGTACCCACCTTCTTGGAAGCTATGTGTGGCAGCATGAGAGAAGAGGGGTCATACTTTCTGTATGGAACTTGAATTCTATTCAGCTGGCATGGAGCAGTTTTTTAAATGTGGGCATAGAGATGAGGCCGAATTGAAAACCAGACCCCCAAGTCTAGCAGGAGGGCTATTTTGTAGTCAGGTCTTTAGAAGTTCTCTACAGAGTCATTGGGCTCGCTGTACATCCTTCCAAACTCCCTGCTTTAGTTGCGATGAAAAGGTGTCCTTGGAGTGAGTTTCCTGAAACTCTGCTGTGTTATGTAAATAAACTTGTTTTATAATCAAGTGGTGTGGGGTTTTTACCGTAGGGCCTTGTTTTTAGGTCAGAGGTCAAGAAAGCAGGGCGAGCACCGATCAACATTATTGTTTTGCAACAATTACTCACTGTTTTTGTTATCTTCTAAAAGGAGACCATTTGCAGGGTAAAGGGATGTTTTACTGCAAGAAACAAGAGGCAAAAATTCATTCTTAAAACAACCCAAAAGCTGAACCTAATTCTTTTATATTAAGAGGGGATTCTTTGAAGCCCTCCTGTTGTATTTTAAATGATTCAGTTTACACAGATAGCTACGCATATACATACAATTTGTTTTACAACCAGCTTTTGGTTTTTGTTTTTTGCTGCCTGGTTCAGAGCCATTCTGTAAAAGACTATCATTTGTACGTGAGACATCAGTAGGGGAAATGGGCTCATCTGCTTAGAAAGGTGGAGGGTGGGGGGGGTGTCAGTATATAAAACTGACTCCAGAGTGCATTTGCCTGTGAAAGGACCTATTCAGCCGTAGTGAGGTGGAGTTGCAGCCCTGGGCCACACTGTTGGGAAGTGTTCCTGGACCCGCAGGTGGGGTAGGCCTGAGGCTGGTTCCTGGTACAGCTCCTGGCTTTGACTAGGCTCCTTTTGTTTTCCTCTGGGAGGTTGGCTCCGCACTCCAGAAACCTGCTTGTGGCTGGTTCTCCTGCCAGGTGCTTCCATCCGTGGAAAGGTACGGGCCATGAACACAGGGACAGCTCAGTTAGGACACACAGTTTGTAATTTAACTGATACATTTCTCTAGACATGCACAGCCTTCCTTCAGAAGTATTCTTTCCCCTCGACCTCATCCCTAGAAGTTACTTTCTTTTGCTCTAAGACATTTTCAGAATCCCGTGTTTATTAGCCTAACTTCCCAGCTCTTATTCTGTTCCCCATCTTACCGGAAAGTCCCAGATCAGAGCTTTCCACCCACCTGGTGCCCTCAGCCTCCATGGGAGCTACATCCTCTTCACAAGGATGGAAGCAGGTTGGGGAGTCTTCTGGATTGAGTCCCTCAAAGCCCCTGTGCACTCAAGTCACCCATTGATACTGGGCTAAGTAAGCACTGTTTTTGATGGTAGATAAATTACCAGGAATAGATAGAAAAGAAGCAAGTTTCAGGGAGTTAAGTAACAGTTAAACGACTACAGATTTCTTTCTTAATTCTACCATCAACTCCCTGTGTGACCTTGAGTGTCTAAGATGTATCATAAATGCAGAGAACCTCAGATAACTTCCCAGGGCTATTTTGAGCAATACATATTAATTGGCTAAGGAACGCGGTGATTACAAATGATTTTGTAAATGCAAAGCTTTATACATACTAAGTAATTTTTCTGCATGACTTACTAATGACTGGACTAAAAGCTACAGAAGGAAGTCCACATTGTCTCTATAATAATATATATACATATAAGATAAGATATGTAATAATAGCTTGTATAATAATAAGAGCCAACAAATTTGAAGCCTTATGTCCCAGGAGCTGAGCTTAGGTTACCTCGTATAATTTCCCCAACAACGCTTACAGGTCAATATTTTCATTTTCCCCATTTTAGAGATGAGGGCACTGAGGCACAAAGGAGTTAATAATTTCCCAAAGTCTTGCAGACAGAAAGGGCCAGAGCTTCAACAATTCATTTTCATAATTGCTCTTCTCCACTCTGCTGTAATGCCCACCTAGATCTGGAAGTCTCTTAAACGACTGCAGAAAAGTTTGGTAATTGTGTTTAATTAAAATCTTCAGTCCATCAGATGAAATCATGAATACCTGTTGAACGATTATTTTGGTAGTTACACATCTTAAACCATTTAATTCTCACTTCAACCCTAAGAAGTTGGTACTTATTCCCTGTATATGGATTAAGCACAAAGATGTTAAGAAACTTGTCCATGGTCACAGTTAGCAAGTGGCAGAGGCTGGCTTTGAACCTTGGGTGATCTGGATCCAGAGTTTGTGCTCTTTACCCATAGGTAACCCAACCAATGACCAAAAGTGTAGAGCAACATGTAGAATCCCGTCCCTGTCTCAAGGAGTGGACTTGACCAATAAACTAACTGTGTGATTTTGGACCGCAGTTTCTTCATCTGTAAAATGGACGTTCTCCAAAGACGCTGCCAGCTCTGTAATTCTGTACTTTAACAAGTCCGAATTTCTTTTTTTTTTTTAATATTTATTTATTCATTTATTTAGGCTACTCTGGGTCTTAGTAGCAGCACGCGGGATCTTCATTGCAGCATGAAGGATCCTTTGTTGCAGCATGAGAGATCTTTAGTCGCAACATAAGGACTTTTTAGTTGCGGCATGCATGTGGGATCTAGTTCCCTGACCAGGGATCGAACCCAGACCCCCTGCACTGGGAGCGCACAGTCTTACCTACTGGACCACAAGGGAAGTCCCAAGTCTGCATTTCTTAACAGGAGTCTGGAGAGCAATCTTTGCAGCTTCAGGAACAAGTGGGTAGCAAACATCGCAATTGTAGGAATTTGAGAAGAGAAAGTCTACACAAGTTTGGTGCTTCCTGCAGGAGCCGTGGGATGCTTGAAACCAGAGGTGTTAGTAAGACTTCCAGGAGGTAAAACCTCTTGGCAAGAGAACAGTGTTGCGTTCCCAGGAGAAGTGAAAGCTGATGAGGGCTTTAGAGGTGTGGTACAGAGGGGCCGTGGAGGACTCACCTAGAGTAGAAGGTAGGAAAATGGTTAAAACAAGAAGAAGAAGAAGAAGTAAAAGTGTTTTGTGAAGTTGGATGTGATATTGGGAAAGGAAGAGAAGTTGCAATGTTATCATTCATAAAATGCAAATCTTATAGTAAGGGCAGCACATAAAGAAAGAGCATAAGGGCTTTGGAATGGGACAGACGTGGGTTTGATCCCACTTCTGCCACATTTTAGCGTGATCTAAGTGCCTTAATTTTCTCCTTGGAAGAATAGGGGTCACATAACACGGAGCAAAGACTCAATAAATGCTACTTTCCATTCCAACCAGCCAGGATTGCTTCTCTCCCATCCCCACCCTCACCCCAGACCTAAGAAAGTCAAAAGCCAATGAACTCTTAGCAGTGATGCAAAGCTTTGATCTTAAAAGAGGAATGAAGACATCACATCCACTCCTGTTTTTCCTTTCAAATTGCACTAGGCTCCCCAAAGAGCTTCACCCTGAGCTCCAAGAGGAAGGGATGGGAAGACAGGGATGAGTAGCAAAAAAGCAACCCGAGGTTAGAGGAGACCAGCTTGCACCAGAAAGGTAAACCCGGGGAGTCTACTAAGAAAAGACATAATAGTAGTTCCTCCCTCCTTGGTCCTGTTTCCCCACTTGCACCCGGGGTAGGGCCTTTGGTAGCCAACAGCTGACTGGCTCCACTGGAGAGGGAGCTGTCAGAGGAGCAGCCTCCATCATCTTTCTGTCCAGGGTCCTCACAACAGAAGAAAGAGCAGCCTTGACGTTACTCAAAGGGACGAGTGGGATGAGGCAAGAGTGTCACATACATAGATGCAAAAAGGCAACTTGGAGAGAGTGGAAGGGCCTCCCTGTATTAGTTTCCTACTGCTGCTGTAACAAATCATCACAAACGATGGTTTAAAACAACACAGACAATTATCTTACAGTTCCGGAGGTCAGAAATCTAAAATGGTTGGGAAGCCCAGCTGTCGTTCTGGAAGCTCTAGGGGAAAACTCTTTTTTTTGCCTTTTCCAGCTTCTAGAAGTTACCTGTGTTTCTTGACTTCTAGTTTTAGATTAGTCCCATCTCTTCTTCTATCTTCACATCTCCTTCTTGGACTCTGACCCTCCTGCCTCCCTCTTGTAAGGACCCCTGTGATGACATTGGGCCCACCTGGCTAATCCAGGATCTCGCCCCATCTCAAGAGCCTTAATGTAATCACATCTGCAAAGTCCCTTTTGCCTTGGAAGGTAGCATCTTCACAGGATCCAGGGATTAGACATCTTTGGAGCAGGCCATTATTCAGCCTACCACACTATCTAAAATTTGGTGACCAGAAATCTGATTTATCTCCTTATTCAATTTGTAATCTCAAAACAACTCACTTCACTCTAAACCTTGCTGTCTCCATCTGTAAAAAGGAAGTGCCACTATTTTAGTTGATTCCTTTGGGGCTCATGGGGGTCATCTACACAGGCTGTCCACTCTTGTGCCTCGTGTGGTGTAAGGGAATGGTAAACGTTGGATCGTCTCCCTCTTCTCTAGCATGCAACGGATAGGCATGATAGGGTTAGAGGCTGGGAGGAGGCACTGGGACCCTTGGGAGCTGTCACAGGTCGAATTCCTGGGAAAACAGACGTTGAGACTGAGATCTGTATGCGGGACGTTTATTGGTGGGCGGTCCCAGGATCAGCACCTGTGGGGTGTGTGGGAAGTAGAACTGGGGAAGTTGGGCTGTGATGACGATGCAACAAAGGCCTCAACCTACCCAGTGTGGAGCTCAGAGATGACTCAGGTTAGGCTGAGGGGCTGAGCTTCTATATCCCTGCAGGTAGTCATTATACGAGGGTTGCCTGGGGAGGGGCACGACATTGGCCTAGGGGGCTTTCTCCCACCGAAGGTACCCCGGGAGGAGAACACATCAGCAGCCAGTGCTTCCAGAAGCTGGAGGAATGTGTGCCCCAGTTCTGCAGCAGGCACCTGGGGAATGTCCCCTCGTATCCACCATAGCAGCTAACCTTTCTGTCTTATTGAGCGAAGACCAGAGAGAAAACAGACCATAAGGGTCTTGACAGGTTTTATAGCGCACAGGCTCAGAGGCTCAGAGCTTGTGCTCTCAGGCAGGTAAGTCTGACTTCATATCTCATTTCTACTTCTTCCTGATGTGTGATTTGGGGATGTCACTGTACCTCTCTGTGTCTCTGCTTCCTCATCTCTAAATTAGAGGGTAGTAGTATTAATCTTAGAATTGTCGTAAGGATTAAACAGATAGTCAGTGTACAATTCTCAGCACAGTGCCTGATATCTGATGGGTTCCATACATGCTAGATTTTGTGGTTAATAATATTCTCACAAGTCCTTTCCTACTTTATCTTTTCAACCCAAACCCAAGAGTTTAACATGTGAACTGGAAAGGAAAGGGAAGAATCCTACAAGAATACCCATCGTGATTTAAGACACATGTCACTAAAGCCGGGGTTGGAGGGCAGAGATTGGGGCTGAGAGTGGGAAGAGGGGTGTTAGGAGCACACACCGGGAGCCAGGCTGCCTAAGTGAGACTCCATGCCACTCACGAACTGGCCGGATGACCTTGGAGGGTCATTGTGGGAATTAAATGACATCATGAAAGTAAAGCTCTTAGGACACTGCCTGACACATGGTAGGTACCATGTATGTTTGCCATTATTATTCTTAGGCTACAATGTATCCACAAAGGCAATATTAAGGGAAGAGGCCCTTGATTTAGACCTTGCAGGTTTCCCAAGAAGTTTAAATCACTTGGGTATCCAGACTGAATTTCTGAAGTTGGCTACAAACTCTGTCTCTTCTGTTACTAGATTAAACCTCCAGTAGCACCAGTTTCCTGGCTTAAGTGTTTAATCATTTACAGCTGTCACCAGGTTGTCAAAGAGGGTGATGCTAGCTTTAGTTTGAGCTGGGACTGGATGAAGAAAAGGGGCTTAGGAAAAATTACTCCAGGGATCAGCTATAGGGATTGGTGTTCTTTGAGAATCCTGGACCTCCCTTCAAGGTAAAATAAGGGTTGGTAAGAGAGACTAAACCTTTTATGCATTTTATGTCTTTTTCTTAATTCCTTTTTTACCTGGAATGTTAAAACTTGAGGAACTTCAAACACCCCAACGCTTACATATCTGCCACTTTCTCTTATGTTGATGTTCTCCAACTTTCTTTCTCCCCAGTCCAAACCCATGCTGGAAAGGGTTACAGAAGATATGACTGATCAGAATAAAACTGGGACTACACTACTGAATTTGGAGACAGAGAGGGGGGCTTTACCTCCTTGCAGAGGGTCCAGGCTGAGAGCTCCTGCCCCATCCCCCACTCTCCTCTCTCTGTATCAAAAATATCAGATATTTACTTTGATTTTCCTTTTCAAATGTGCTTGATTTTCAAGCCCACCTTGTGGGGTTCCTACCACACAGAATAATAAAAATAAGCCACAGGAATCCCAAGTCACGGAGCCAGTTTTTTGGACTCATTTAATCTTTCTCCAAGATTAACTCATTAGTTTTATTTAGTTAAGAGTCACAGGAATGTTTCTCCTGCAACTATGGTGTCAAAATTTTTTTAAGCAAGTTGAAAAAAGAAAAGCAAAGTACGCAATAAAACAAACATGCAAAATATTTTGATAAGAGGGGCAATCATGCTGTCTGTATCTTTCAGAATCTGAAAAACTCCTAGTGATCCAAGTTTTTGGCGTTAAGGGAGATACTTAGCAGACAGGATCACGCCCCTGATTTTTAACTTTGTGGACTTAAACTCAGTGAAAGTCAGTTCACAGAGTTATTATTACTAGACTGGAATGGACTGTCCATTTCCTGTACTGGCTTTTCATATCAGAAGGCAGAGTTGACCTTAAATCTTGTGATTTTTATTTCCCAGAAAGAAAAAATGAGAATAGGCAAACAGAGAGAGTCATGGGACTTGAAGGGAAAGCGCCCAATCAAAATGTGTCTGAAATCTATGCCTTACTTTCTACCGCCAATGCTGCTCTCCTAGGGCAGTCTACTGTTACCTCTAACCGAGACTATTACTTACAATGGCCTCCTAATTTATTTCCCTGTATCCATGCTTGCCTGACTCCTGTGTGTTTTTCCCACACACAATGGCCAAGGTGATTTTCTAAAAGTTTAAATCAAATTATGTCACTCCCCTGACTAAAAGTCTATACTAATTTCCCTTGCACTTCATGTAAACCCAAAATTCTTTCTGTGAATACATGGCCCTGCTTGTCCTTGCAGGCTCAACCCACTGCTTTCTAGCCCCACTAGACTTCACTTCCTTAAGTAAGATCTTTCAGGCCTCAGGACCTTTGCACATGCTGTTTCCTTTATTTAGAAAGCTTCCCTCCATCCTATTCCCTTCTTTCAAGGGACTCTCTCTTCTCCTCCCTTAGACCTCACCTTAAATGTCACTTCTTCAGGCAGAAATTTCCAGACTATTCTATTTAAACTAGGCTTCTCATTCTGGTCATTAGTCTCTGTTTTAGTCTTTACATAGTATTTATCATGATTTGGCATTATTTATTATTATTAATTTTTCTTTTTTTCTGGTTTATTTTCTGTGTCGTGCACTTGCGTGTAGAGGGCTAAAATCATGTTTTTCTTATTCACCGTTGTATTCTTTCTGTCCAGCCGGGCAATTGGCACAAAGTAGGAGCTCAACAAGTATCTGTTATATCAAGAAATACTTTATTCTGATAGGAGGTTTTTTAGAAGGCTGCACTTTCAGGACTTCCCTGGTGGTCCAGTGGCTAAGACTCCACGCTCTCTATGCAAGGGGCCCAGGTTTCAATCCCTGGTCAGGGAACTAGATCCCACGTGCTGCAACTAAGACCCGGCTCAGCTAAATAAATATATTTTTTAAAAGGCTGCATTTTCCATGAAGTAGTCTGCTTTTAAAAGTTTAATTTTATTAAACTCTATATGACATGCTGAAGTGTCTGTTAAAATCATCTAGCTGTAAATTTCACTGAGATTGTTTTCATCCCCTTGTTTGTTTCTCATGTTTTCATCCCCTTGTTTCTCATGTTTTCTTGTCTTGTCCTTTGTGGATTTTATGAATATGAATATTTGCTAGAATGTAAGCATCACGTTGCCTGTTTTGTTCACTGCTGCATCTCCGGTATCTAGAACAGTGCATGGCACATAGTAGGCATTTTATATATATATATATTGCTGTTACATAAAAGCTATCCAGGGTGAAAGTTCAAAACTGATTTAGCACTAAGACTGTAAACCCACAGAGCAATGGTTCTCACAATATAGAGTTTGCAAACTGGCAGAATATCAGCTAGGAGGGTCCCACAGAAGTGTCTTGTTTAACCTGGGTAGTATTTTAAATTGTTTTAAATCAGTTACCTTTATTTAAAAAGTGGGAGATCATATAAAAATCCCAACTCCAACTTTTCCTGAAAAGCCAGAAGATCAAGCCACACCAGAACCTCGGCCACATGGCACAATGGGCTGAGGCTGGGGAGTGCCTGCCCCTTTTGGAGGCCCATGTCCCCTCCATTTGCTTTTTCTAACACATTGTGTTGACCCAAGGATCCTACCCTGTTGCAACTGTCCTTAAAATCAGTGTGGGATTTTTTTTTAATACATCTTTATTGGAGTATAATTGCTTCACAATACTGTGTTAGTTTCTGTTGTACAACAAAGTGAATCAGCCATATGCATACATATATCCCCATATCCCCTCCCTCTTGAGCCTCCCTCCCACCCTCCCTATCCCATGTCTCTAGTTCATCACAAAGCACTGAGCTGATCTCCCTGTGCTATGCCGCTGCTTCCCACTAGCTATCTATTTTATATTCGGTAGAGTATATATGTCAATTCTACTGTCACTTCACCCCAGCTTCCCCCTCCCCTCCACCGTCCATGCCCTCAAGTCCATTCTCTATGTCTACATCTTTATTCCTGCCCTGGCATTAGGTTCATCAGTACCATTTTTTATTTTTCAGATTCCATATATATGTGTTAGCATACAGTATTTGTTCTTCTCTTTCTGACTTACTTCACTCTGTATGACAGACTCTATGTCCATCCACCTCACTACAAATAACTCAGTTTCATTCTTTTTATGGCTGAGTAATATTCCATTGTGTATATGTGCCACATCTTCTTTATTCATTCATCTGTCGATGGACGCTTAGGTTGCTTCCATGTCCTGGCTATTGTAAATAGCGCTGCAATGACATTGGGGTACATGTCTCTTTATGGATTATGGTTTTCTAAGGGTATATGCCCAGTAGTGGGATTGCTGGGTCATACGGTAGTTCTAGTTTTAGTTATTTAAGGAACCTCCATACTGTTCTCCATAGTGGTTGTATCAATTTACATTCTCGCCAACAGTGCAGGAGGGCTCCTTTTTCACCACACCCTTTCCAGCATTTACTTTTTCTAGATTTTTTGATAATGGCCATTCTGGCCAGTGTGAGGTGATACCTCATTGTAGTTTTTATTTGCATTTCTCTAATAATTAGTGATGTTGAGCATCACTTCATGTGCCTCTTGGACATCTGTATGTTAAAATTTAACACCAATTTATGATAAAAACTCTTCAGAAAATGGGCAAGAGGGAACCTACCTCAACATAATAAAGGCCATATATGACAAACCCACAACAAACATCATACTCAATGGTGAAAAACTGAAAGCATTTCCACTAAGATCTGGAAAAAGACAAGGATGTCCACTCTTGCCACTCTTATTCAAGATAGTTTTGGAAGTCCTAGCCACGGAAATCAGAGAAGAAAAAGAAATAAAAGGAATACAAATTGGAAAAGAAGAAGTAAATCTGTCACTGTTTGCAGATGACATGATACTATACATAGAAAATCCTAAAGATGTCACCAGAAAACTTCTAGAACTTATCAATGAATTTGGTAAGGTTTCAGGATAAAAAATTAATGCACAGAAATCTCTGGCATTCCTCCACACTAACAAAGAAAAATCAGAAAAAGAAATTAAGGAAACAATCCCATTTACCATTGCAACAAAAAGAATAAAATGCCTAGGAATAAACCTACCTAAGGAGGCGAAAGACCTGTACTCCGAAAACTATAAAATGCCGATGAAAGAAATCAAAGATGACATAAACAGATGGAGAAATATACCATGTTCTTGGATTGGAAGAAATCAATATTGTGAAAATGACTCTACTATCCAAAACAATCTACAGATTCAGTGCAATCCCTATCAAACTACCAATGACATTCTTCACAGAATAAGAACAAAAATCTTTACAATTCATATGGAAACACAAAAGACACCAAATGGCCAAAGCAGTCTTGAGAAAGAAAATCAGAGCTGGAGGAATCACGCTCCCCAACTTTAAACTATACTACAAAACTAGAGTAATCAAGACAGTATGGTGTTGGCACAAAAACAGAAATATAGATCAATGGTACAGGATAGAAAGCCCAGAGATAAACCCATGCACATATGGTCACCTAATTTATGACAAAGGAGGCAAGAATATACAATGGAGAAAAGACAGTCTCTTCAGTAAGTGGTGCTGGGAAAACTGGACAGCTACATGTAAAAGAATGAAATTAGAACACTACCTAACACCATACACAAAAATAAACTCCAAATGGATTAAAGACCTAAATTTAAGACCAGACACTATAAAACTCTTAGAGGAAAGCATAGGAAAAACACTCTTTGACATAAACCACAGCAAGATCTCTTTTGACCCACCTCCTAGAGTAATGGAAATAAAAATAAACAGATGGGACCTCGTTAAACTTCAAAGCTTTTGCACAGTGAAGGAAACCATACACAAGACGAAAAGACAACCCTCAGAATGGCAGAAAATATTTACAAATGAAAAAACAGACAAAGGATTAATCTCCAAAATACACAAACAGCTCATGGAGCTCAATATCAAAAAAGCAAACAGTTCAATTAAAAAACGGGTGGATCTAAATAGACATTTCACCTAAGTGTGGGATTTTAAAACTAGGTAAATACAGAATTACACCAGAAAACCCATCAGGAATGAAGAATCAACTTGGAATATTTGTACAAGATTGAGATGCGTTAGGTCTGATGGGTCCTTCAGAGATTCATTCAAGGCACTCTGCAAGTGGTGCAGTAGGTTAGTGGCTGGAATAGAAATCTATTACTATTCTTAAGATTTTCTTTGTTGTTAAATTCTGGGCATGGTATAAGAAGCTAGATGGATTTCTTTCTCTTAGGACCAAGGTAAATCAGCTTATAAAAATTATTCAAGGACACCATGTCCCCAAAGAAAGGAGGAAACAAGAATAGGCATTATTTAAATCTTGCCTGGGCCATAAGCCT
The DNA here is from genome assembly GCF_964374135.1 of Grampus griseus. NCBI lineage: Eukaryota > Metazoa > Chordata > Mammalia > Artiodactyla > Delphinidae > Grampus > Grampus griseus. Next base: position 70,436,432 of record NC_138997.1, on the reverse strand, counting down.
TGACAGTTGGCAAGCAGCCAGTGCCTGGACAAGTCAAAGTGCTTACTGTATTGATAGACGATGAGTTAGCAGCAGCAGAGGATCGCCATCACCATCACCACCACCATCACCATCACCATCAATATCATCATTATCACCGATGAAATCTGAGTTTTTAATCTAGGCATTTGAAAACAAGTGAAGCCTCCATACAATGTAAGCAATCGTCTGAACTTGATATAAAGAGGTTCAAGTTACATTTGATCAGGAAATACTTTGGCTCTGTCTGCAATCAGGGTCAAAAGAAAAAAGAAACGGGATTTACTAGATCTAGAAATGAGTTATTGGCCTAAGCAAATCTAGGCTGATTTCAAAATGATAATTTATGATAAGCATTTTGCTTTTAGAATTTTATTTTTTGCCTCTATTCCCTTATTGTTTTGGTCACTGTAGGAAAAAATAGGACTGATGAGGGTAAAAACATCTAAGTACTGCAGAGTTTGATTTAGCCTAGCAATTAGATACATTTTTACAAGTGCCAATAATTGTCCCCTAAAATAAACTGTAATGCTATGAAAATGGATGTCACAGTCAAAAATTACTCATCTATTTTGAAATCTAATTCATAGCATCTACTTAAATATTTACAGATTATAGTAAAAAAATAAGAACTATTAAAATTATAAAATGTGTAAGTGTAATTTATGAGGAATTTATCATTCGTGATTTAATTAAGTAGTTCATTGCAGCTGTTCAGGTTCATTCTTGAACAAAAATATCCTGCATCCAGCAATACTATTGAAAACCAAAAGTTTTACCACAACAGAGTTAGTTTTCCTTCTCCTTTTTTTTAAGTGTGAAAAAAACCCCCAAGAATCTAGGAAGTTGGAAGCTTTGTAAAACGTGGTAAAAATTAACGGAAGAGTAGCAGTGCTCCATGTTCAAGACCAGAGCCTTGGAATGGGATTCATCTGTAAGTCCTGATATGGCCCATGTTGGCTGCCCAGCTTATAGCAGCTGAGCTTTAGAATCGTTGAGAATCACTGATGGGGCTTACTAAAAATATACATGGGCCTGGAACCTCAGATTGCTAAATTCTAGGTTAGAACCTGGAAATCTATGGTTCGTAATGTTCCTCAGGTGTATCTGCTGATCTGCCATATTAAGGAAGTGCTAGTCTAGTTCCAGGGGATTTGAGAGATAGTAGAGGAGCCTGAAATGGCTCCGTCATCCTGTTATCCATCAAATTCAAGCGAGCTTGGAGCCTATGTTCTGAACCAGGCAAGAGCCCTCCAGGCTAGTTCGGTCCTTACATTCCAGTGTCTCAGACTCCAGCGCTGAATCCAAGGTGAATGATGATAAGGGGCAATTAGAGGGCTTAGGGTCTAGTCTTCTTTGCTTCCAACCAGCTGTGTGAAATCAATCTCACTTGCAACATATCCATCTATAAAACGAAGGAGTTGGGCTAAATGGTCCCTAAGACACAGACTGCAAACTGGTGGCCTCAGGCCACATCCAGCCTGCAGACTGATTTCTCTAGGACCTACACGGTGCTTGAAAATGAATGTCAATTCGTTTCCCAGTAGGGAAATCGCCCCTCCCCCCGCCCAGATCTAGATTTTCAGTTTCTCTTGGAAAATGGGAAATTCTGGGCAACAATGGGCCCCTCATTCTTACCCAACGAGTGTTGCGTGGTAGGGTAGGTTTGTTCCTTTTTAAAGAACCTTGAGGACCTTCCCTGGTGGTCCAGTGGTAAAGAATCCACCTTACAATGTAGGGGATGCGGGTTCGATCCCTGGTCAGGGAACTAAGATTCCACATGCCGCAGGGCAACTAAGCTCGTGTGCCACAACTACTGAGCTCGCACGCCTCAACTAGAGTCCGCGTGCTGCAAACTACAGAGCCCACGCGCTCTGGAGCCTGCGCGTCACAAATAGAGAAGAGAAAACCCAAACGCCACAACTAGAGAGAAGCCTGAGCGCAACAAAAGATCCTGCATGCCTCAGCGAAGATCCTGCGTGCTGCAACTAGGACTCAACACGGCCAAAAATAAATAAAATAAATAAATAATAAATAAATCTTTAAAGAAAAAGAAAAGGGCCACAAGCTCTTATATTCCAACGGTAACCACATTTCCTACCCACCAGCCTACTTGTACATTTATGTTTCTGCTTGGTGCCTGCAGAGTTTGGAGCTGTTGATTCTTGCCCCAAGGTCATTCTCAAGACTGACATCCTTTGTCTCTAGATAGCATCTAAGGGTGGGTCCTTTAACCAGGCCTGTGTCTAACGGGCACCTCAGCAGCTGTTCAGTCCTCCTTCAAGTTTGAGTCAGGAAAGCAACTTCTGCTGTTCCTTTATCAGGGCCCAGGGAGTCTTTAAGAAAGAAGCAAGAGAGTAGGAGCTTGAAAGAATGTGGTGACTGCTTCTTCAGAAAGGATCCAAAAAGCTGAAGTTTCTATGTTTACAAATTCCCAAGTACAGTATACCCAAGTGGGCCTTATTTAGGCCAAATGTTTGTATCACTGGTTATGTACTGTTCCACCAATTGCTAAACTGCCAGGTTTTTGCAAATTATAATGAAAAGTGTATGGAACTGAGTCCAAAATCCTTTACCAATATAATAATTGCTGTATGACTAGAATTACTGAAAGGAAGTGGCTTTTCTGGGAAAACAAAAGCGGGAAAAGTTCTTTTTTGCTTTTTCAGAAGCATCTTCAGCCTGAAGGTGGGATAATTGGGGTTGAGGGACTTGGGAAATACTACTGAACCGATATAAACCTGATTGTGATTTAATCAGATCTCGGTTATTGGAGGGATTGACCTATTCAGGACATGTTTTTCACACCACTTCCTCTTAAACACCTTCCTCAAAACACCAAATGCAGGGCTTCCCTGGTGGCGCAGTGGTTGGGAGTCCGCCTGCCGATGCAGGGGACGCGGGCTCGTGCCCTGGTCCGGGAAGATCCCACATGCCGCGGGGCGGCTGGGCCCATGAGCCATGGCCGCTGGGCCTGCGCGTCCGGAGCCCGTGGTCCGCAAAGGGAGAGGCCCGCGTACAGCAAAAAAAAAAAAAAAAAAAAAAAAAAAAAAAAACACCAAATGCAAAGAGTGGCTAGTGTAGATACTATTCTCAGCTTCCCCAGGCAAATTAGTGCCAAAAGCACACTCTCTATGGTCACTTGATTAAAATCAAACGTTTCTTGGTTCCCAGTTATGGGCATAATTCTATGTTATAAAAGATGGATAAAATTTGAGCCCAGAAGCTAGGGTATGTTACAAATATCTATGTAAGTGACAAAAATACCCGTTAGATGTTTTGAAGGATTCTACTGTTGAGAAAGGAACAACGTGCTATGGGAATGGGAGGAGGGTATCATTTAGGTTGGGCCTGGAAGGATGGGATGAATTGGATGGTGAAATGACAAGGAGCATTTAGGCAAAGAGCCTGACAATAGCACATGTGTTTGAGGAAACTTGCATGGTCTGCTATGACTAGAATTAAAACTTCTTGGATGATGAGAGAAATAAAAAAGCATGAGAACTGGCAAGAAATAAGGCTAAATTACAGCCAGATTGAGAAGGGTTTTGAATGTCATATTAAAGCATTGGAGCATTTTTTTTAGGTAAGAGTGATACTCATTGAAGGTTTTTGAGATAGACATTGAAATTAGCATATTTTTATTTTAGAAAAATAACTCTCCCTGCAGAGTGCAGCATGGATTGGAGAGGTGGGGTGGGGGAGAGACAAAATTATTTTGAGGTTTCTAACTTAGATTTGTTATTATTTTCTTCCTGAAATGTAAAAGGTAAAATATTTATTGATTTAGATTTTGTTCAGTGATGCAGTTTAATGTTAGCTTAATATTAGAGTAAGAGACCTCCCTGGAAATTGAATTATTTTGTTAAAATAAAGGATATATATTATTTTATTCTAATATATATATTTTTAATTGAAGTATAGTTGATTTACAATATTATATTAATTTCAGGTGTACAACATAGTGATTCGGTATTTTTACAGATTATATTCCGTTAAAAGTTACTACACGAAAATGCTTATAATTTCCTGTGCTATACAGTATATCCTTGCTGCTTATCTATTTTATACATAGTAACTTGTATCTCTTAATCCCATACCCCTAATTTGTCCCTCCCTGCTTCCCTCTCCCCTTTGGTAACTACTAGTTTGTTTTCTATGTCTGTGAGTCTGTTTCTGTTTTGCATATATGTTCATTTGTATTATTTTTTAGATTCCACATGTAAGTGATATCATACAGTATTTGTCTTTCTCTGACTTGTTTCACTAAGCATAATATTCTCTAGGTCCATCCATGCTGCTGCAACTGGCAGAATTTCATTCTTTTTTATGGCTAGTATTCCATGGTATATGTACACCACATCTTCTTTATCCATTCATCTGTTGATTGTCACTTAGGTTGCTTCCATATCTTGGCTACTGTAAATAGTGCTGCTATGAACATTGGGGTGCATGTATCTTTTCAAATTAGTGTTTTTGTCTTTTTCTGGATATATACCCAGACGTGGGATTGCTGGATCATATGGTAGTTCTATTTTTAGTTTTTTGAGGAATCTCCATGCTGTTTTCCATAGTGGCTATATCAATTTACATATTCTAATATACTCTTTCATTAAAAAGTAGTGTAACTAAAAAAAATAACCACAATTCAATTATTTAAGGATTTCCCCCTCCTCTTTATGAATTTCCTAGGGTCTTTTCTTCTTCCTCCCCTTTTTCTTTTTCACCGATTCTAAGCAATTTTGCAGTACTTTGGAGTATAAAGTCTGGACATTGAACCAGGGATGATAATGTTTCAGATACAGGTTAGGGGTCTGAATGATCTTTGAGATCCCTGTTCTCTCCTGCTACAGATAGCTGAGAGTGTGATAAGACATATGGGATGGAAACTATCAAGTCAAATGTGGAAATAAGCCAATAAATAAGAAATCTAATCATGACAACAAGTAGGAATGCAAAAGAAACATAACCCACTGAGAAGGAGAAAAAGCATAACACACATACTAATATTTCTAGTATGTTTTACATTGGTCCATTAAATATGGAACCTGTTTCAGCCTCATGGAAAATAGGTGATTTTCAGTAGAGTCCGCCAATGAGAGACCTTTGGGGATTTTGAAGGAAAAAGGAAGGCCTTACGTATAAAATACAATTACAACCATGTGAAGTATCTTCTTGCTGGGTCTGGTACTATTGAACTGCACTGAAACATAATTAAAAGTTCAATTCTTGTAAAATATGGAAAATGACAGCTGATAAGGACTATAAGGCTGTTTCCTGAATTTCATATAACTTGGGATATATTCTGCCCACTGAGATGCAAGGCTGAAGAAAAATTCCATAGAATGAGGAAAGGCCGAACTTAATATTTCATTATTTTGCTATTACTTTTATTATTTTGGAGAACTATTCACAAACTGCTTTATGAGTATTTTCATTAAATATAATTATTTCTAATTATAAATCCATACTATCTTCATAAAAACAATACAATCTCAGACCGTTTTAGTTGAAAAGAGGACAAAGAACAGTAAGCACACTCACAGAGTTCACACTTTGAGCAAAGCGAAGTCACCTGCCTCCAAGTTCCTACAGGGTTCCAGTGATGGACACAAGGGCCCTATGCAATTCTCTGTTATGTAATCATAAAGTCCACTGCTAATCTAAGATCATCTGCTCCCTTCCCACCAATACACCATGGCCAAGGTTAGGACCTCCAAAGTCAGACAGGTTTGGGTTGCAAAGCTGCTCTGTTGCTTACTAGCTGTGTGGTCTAGAGTAAGTTAGCTGACTGTCCCATGCCTCAGTTTCCAAATCTGTAAAATGAAGACAATAATCTCTTAGGGTGGTTTTGAGTGTTAAATGAGAAAATTCATCTAAAGCAGGGTTTATCCACCTTGGCACTGTTGACATTTGGGGCTGGATAATTCTTTGCTGTGGGCCAGTGGTCCTGTGCACTTTCAAATGGTTAGCAGCATCCCGGGCCTCCATCCACTAAATGCCAATATCCTCTCTGTGCTCCCCTCTCCCCGAGACGTGACAATTAAAAATATCTCCAGGCATTGCCAGTGTCCCCTGGTGGGCAAAACCACCTCCCTCCCCTTAACTAATGATTTTAACAGGATACTCGGCACATAATGTGTGCTCAGAATACATTAGCTATTATCATCATTTTGTATTGTCGTTAAGGAGCAATCTCTTTGTTTCTTTCTTTGGCCTTGATGAGAAGGTGCAGACAAACGGTCAAATGCATGGAGTAGGAAAGGATGAGCTACAAACCGTATCATCAGTTTCTGACAGTTTTGTTAAACATTGTGATTTCTCTTTTTTTTTTTTTTTTCTGCCACTAAGGAGAAGATGGTGACCCAACCCTTGGATCCTTCCTGATATTTTCAGATTTTACCAGGCTCTGCAGATGCCCGAATAAAGAGAACGTTGTCACATTACCAAGCCTGCTGCGGAGAAAAGGGAAGATGATAATATGATTAAATCACTTGCCCGCTATTCTACAAGTTGAGCCAAGCCATCTGCAAATGTAATTTCCATGCATTTCTTCACCTCTCACCTTCCACCACCGCTATTACTTAACCCATTGACCCAGATAGCTGCTTATTAACATTAACACATGTTGAAATGTTAGTGGGCTTTGAACAAAACGTGAACAAGTTTCTGACTTGCTTTTAGCTCTTTGCCCTTGAACCATTACATGAGTAATTCTTAACACCTCTGCTCTGCCATTGCTATAAACATGGCTAGTATTTTTTTTTAAGATAAGAATGAACAATTTATGAAAAGAGTTGCCACCCCCCTGGCATGTAAGCTTTCATTCATTTGCTGAATGTTGATGAGCCCCTATTATGCTGGACATTGTGTGCTAAGGTCCCAATGAGCAGACATGGTGGTGGTTTTCTAGTTGCTGTGGTAGGGGAAGCAGGGGAGGGGGGTCCTGGGAGACACAGACAGGTAAATGGGTCATTATAATACATCATAATACAGAGTGAAAAGTCCTAAGACACAGAAGGTGTGTCATCCAACTGAAACACATAGTTGGGCCCCTAACTCAGTCTTCAGGGGTTAGACAAGTTGCCTCTATTCAAACACAAATAAAAAGAAAATTATCCCCACTTCCCTCATCAATAAATAAGTAAGTAAGTAAATCAATAAATTAATCAAGTAAGTAAGTAAGTCACACTGATGATAAAAATACAAAGCTCTGGGGAATTTCCTGGCCGTCCAGTGGTTAAGACACCGCATTTTCACTGCCAGCCCGGGTTCAATCCCTGGTCAGGGGAACTAAGATCCCGCAAGCCTCACCGTGCCGCCAAAAAGAAAAAAAAAATACAAAAACTTTGTCTGACTTACTTCACTTAGTATGATAATCTCTAGGTCCATTCAGAAACTAACACAACATTGTAAATCAACTATACTTAAAAAGAAAAAAACCAAAATAACCTCAATCAAGGGGGAACCTGAATGTTGGTGACATCTGAAGTGCGTAGCCCTGGGATATGCAAAATGCAAAAGTATTTGAGTATAGGAATATTTAATATTTATTAAACATAAATATTTCTTAATTCCTAAGTTCCTTCCAGAAACCATTTGATGCAGCTAAATTTGGCAAATAGCAACTTATTTTTTACATGATAAAAGTAATACATGAATTTACTTGAATAAAAGTTCAAAGAGTACAGAAAGAAGCGAACTCCCTTACTTCCTTCCCCCTTCTCCAAATCTACCCTCCTTGCCTAACATGAACAGTTAACAGTTTGATGTGTATCCTTTCAGAAACGTAGTTCCATATTAGGTGGAACCATGCAAAATTGCTGCTTCCGTTGGTCAAAAATGGTCAAATTATCAGTACCTTCGTAGGATTCCACCTAATATTTAACATGATTTGAGTCATCTTACACGTATTACTCTGTGACCTCCCTTTTTCTTCAACAGCATATCTTTAAACTCTATGTGAATAAACAGAGATCAACCTTATTTCTTTGTCACCTAACATCTCTAGAAGGATTATTTAAAAAAATAATCTTGAGATGACAGATTAAGGCTGATGATGGTAGAGCTGCTGGAAAAGTTACTCATCATTTGCTACCATTTGAAAAATAAACTGCTCGCCTGAGGTCAGCCTGACCAGAGCCCCCGTGCTTTCCAAGGGACCCAGTGTGCATGGTTAAGAAGCTTTTCAGTTTGCAAACAAAAGAACGGCCCATCCCCTCCCCTGTGCTGGGCTGGCTCTTGCTGCCTCATGTAATTTACCTTTCAGCCATCCAGCGTTTTCCGACTGCACTGTGCCGGGCTCCAGGCTGTCTGGGAGAGAGGCTGACTGGCTCCAAGACACAGAGCCCGTAGTCTGAAACTCAGACTAAGTTTTTGTGTTAACAACAAATGTTAACTTGGTTTCTGATGACTGCCGGACTCTTAGGCTAGTAGCTGATCCTCCTAGATTGTTGTCTAGTATAATTTTTCATAATTGCTATTTTTCATAATAATGCCCTCAGAGGGCAATTTGAGTGGAAGCAGCCTTGGATTTATGATCAGAAAACTTGCCTTTAAATGTCTGCTCCATTGTTTATTAAAATGGATAGACTTCGGCTAAATCACTTCTCCTCACTGAACCACAGTTCGTTTTAATAGCTATAAAATTAAGATACTAAAAAAGATCTCTCATTTATTGGGTGCTTACTATATGCCAGGCACTGCTTTTAGCACTTTGCATATATTAACTCACAGCCGTGTGAGGTGGTTCTGGCCCTATTTTTACCCCATTTTACAGATGAGGAGACTGAGGTGCTGAGGTTAAATAACTTGCCCAGAGTCACATAGCCAGGGAGTGACAGGAATGAAAGCCAGAGGTGCAATGTTTGAAGAAGCTAAAAGAATATGAGCGGTTCTACCATCTCTTCTTGGCCACCAGCACAAAGAGTTGGTGGGGTATTTTTCCTTTCAGTTATTGCCCCCAAATCAGAGAATCATCAACATTTTGGAGCAGGATGGAACCTCAGAGACTGTCAAGGGTAAACCTCTCAGGTTAAGGGAGAAAGATGCTGGGCCCAGAGCATTCAGGAGACTTGGGCTCAAGCTTGCTGATGAGTTTGTTGGCAATCTGTAAATCTTCTTTGGAGAAATGTCTATTTAGGTCTTCTGCCCATTTTTGGATTGGGTTGTTTGTTTTTTTGTTATTGAACTGCATGAGCTGCTTGTAAATTTTGGAGATTAATCCTTTGTCAGTTGCTTCATTTGCAAATATTTTCTCCCATTCTGAGGGTTGTCTTTTGGTCTTGTTTATGGTTTCCTTTGTTGTGCAAAAGCTTTGAAATTTCATTAGGTCCCATTTGTTTATTTTTGTTTTTATTTCCATTTCTCTAGGAGGTGGGTCAAAAAGGATCTTGCTGTGATTTATGTCATAGAGCGTTCTGCCTATGTTTTCCTGTAAGAGTTTGATAGTGTTTGGCCTTACATTTATGTCTTTAATCCATTTTGAGTTTATTTTTGTGTATGGTGTTAGGGAGTGTTCTAATTTCATTCATTTACATGTAGCTGTCCAGTTTTCCCAGCACCACTTATCGAAGAGGCTGTCTTTTCTCCACTGTATATTCTTGCCTCCTTTATCAAAGATAAGGTGACCATATGTATACAGATTGCCAACAAACACATGAAAGAATGCTCAACATCATTAATCATTAGAGAAATGCAAATCAAAACTACAGTGAGATATCATCTCACACCGGTCAGAATGACCATCATCAAAAAATCTAGAAACAATAAATGCTGGAGAGGGTGTGGAGAAAAGGGAACACTCTTGCAGTGTTGGTGGGAATGTAAATTGATACAGCCACTATGGAGAACAGTATGGAGGTTCCTTAAAAAACTACAAATAGAACTACCATATGACCCAGCAATCCCACTACTGGGCATATACCCCGAGAAAACCATAATTCAAAAAGAGTCATGTACCAAAATGTTCATTGCAGCTCTATTTACAATAGCCAGGACATGGAAGCAACCTAAGTGTCCATCAATAGATGAATGGATAAAGAAGATGTGGTACATATATACAATGGAATATTACTCAGCCATAAAAAGAAACGAAATTGAGTTATTTGCAGTGAGGTGGAGGGACCTAGAGTCTGTCATACAGAGTGAAGTACGTCAGAAAGAGAAAAACAAATACCGTATGTTAACACATATATATGGTATCTAAGAGAAAAAAAAAAAAGGTCATGAAGTACCTAGGGGTAAGATGGGAATAAAGACACAGACCTACTAGAGCATGGACTTGAGGATATGGGGAGGCGGAAGGGTAAGCTGGGACATAGTGAGAGAGTGGCATGGACATATATACACTACCAAATGTAAAATAGATAGCTAGTGGGAAGCAGCCGCATAGCACAGGGAGATCAGCTCGGTGCTTTGTGACCACCTAGAGGGGTGGGATAGGGAGGGTGGGAGGGAGGGAGACACAAGAGGGAAGAGATATGGGAACATATGTATAACTGATTCACTTTGTTATAAAGCAGAAACTAACACACCATTGTAAGGCAATTATACTCCAATAAAGATGTTTAAAAAAAAAAAATCTCGCTGATGAGCCTGTGGAGGCGTTAATCTTGCTGCCCACTGCCCTCAGCCATTCTTGTGGTTCATCAGCCACTTGGCCAATCTGGCTTTGTCAGTATTCCCATCCACTCCCCACCTCCCAGTGCCCACTGGGTAATTTTGAAGGGACTCTTAGACATCATACATTTCATGATAAATAGTTTAGTATATATCTAAACTGTAAGGACTCAATTTAAAAAAAATATTTTTTAATACATTAATTTACTTATTTATTTATTTTTGGGTGCGTTGGGTCTTCATTGCTGCGTGCAGGCTTTCTCTAGTTGTGGCGAGTGGGGGCTACTCTTCATTGCCGTGGGTGGCTTCTCATTGCGGTGGCTTCTCTTTTTGCGGAGCACGGGCTCTAGGCGCGCGGGTGGCACGCGGGCTCAGTGGTTGTGGCTCGCGGGCTCTAGAGCGCAGGCTCAGTAGTTGTGGCACATGGGCTTAGTTGCTCCGTGGCATGTGGGATCTTCCCAGACCAGGACTCGAACCCATGTCCCGTGCATTGGCAGGGGAAGTCCCAATTTTAAAAAATATTTATTGAAGTATAGTTGATTTACAATATTGTGTACAGCATAGTGATTTGGGGTTTCTTTTTTTTTTTTTTTTTTTTTGCAGTTATATTCCATTAAAGGTTATTACAAGATGTTGGGTATAATTCCCTGTGCTATTCAATAAATCTTTGTTGCTTATCTAGTTTAAGTATAGTAGTTTGTATCTGTTAATCCCATATCCCTAATTTATCCCACCTCCTTTTCCCCTTTGGTAGCCATAAGTTTGTTTTCTATGTCTGTGTGTCCTTTTCTGTTTTGCATATAGATTTATTTGTATTATTTTTTAGATTTCAAATATAAGTGATATCATATACTATTTGTCTTTCTCTGAGTTATTTCACCAAGCATAATATTCTCTAGGTCCATCCATGTTGCTGCAGATGGCAATATTTCATTCTTTTTTATGGCTGAGTAAGGACTCTGTTTTAAATATATATATATATATATATTTATTTATTTGGCTGCACCGGGTCTTAGTTGCAGCATGTGGACTCTTAGTTGCAGCATGCATGCGGGATCTAGTTCCCTGACCAGGGATCGAACCCTGGGGCCCTTGCATTGGGAGAGCAGAGTCTTAGCCACTGGACCACCAGAGAAGTCCCAGGACTCTATTTTTAATATTAGCACAATGTTATTACCTTAAAAATAATAATAATCTCATCAAACAACCTGTCAGTGTTCAAATTGCTTGCCCCATTTAACGCACATTTTTTTAACAGTTAGTTTGCAGCAAGCAAGTTTTGAACTTTCAACAAGTACAAGACACTGTGGAAGACACAGAGATGGTGAGAAACAATCCCCACCCTTTGGTTCTGAACAGTTGAGGATGAAGTTGAAAACCTATTATCAACGTGAAACAAACATGCACTGTGTGCAGAGGGAAGCAGCACAGGATGGATGTTTGCTCATTGGCTGCCTGGGTTCAAGCTTACCTCCACCGCTTACTAATCAGGGGACTGTAACTAAGTCACTTGACCTATCGGTGCCTTCCTCTCATCTGTAAAATGGGGTGAATGACAGAATGACCTCTAAAGGTTGTTTGGAAAAGAAATGTGTTAATACAAACACTTCAATCAGCACATGAAACATCGTAATTACTCAATAAACATTATCTATTATTATTATATCCTGAAATGGTTATGACCCATTAATAAGTCTTAAAGGCATTTTATAGTAGAAAGGTGGGCAGTTCTGGTTATTATGGCATGAATAATTATAATACACAATAATAATTATTATGTATGAGGATGATGATGATGATGATTTTGGCCAGGACTGATTTTTTTTTAATGTGCAAGTCAATGAAAATTAATTGACTTTAGGGGCTTCCCTGGTGGTGCAGTGGTTAAGAATCCGCATGCTAATGCAGGGGACACAGGCTCGAGCCCTGGTCCGGGAAGATGTCACATGCCACGGAGCAACTGAGCCCGTGCGCCACAGCTACTGAGCCTGCGCTCTAGAGCCCACGAGCCACAACTACTGAAGCCTGTGCACCTACAGCCTGTGCTCCACAACAAGAGAAGCCACTGCAATGAGAAGCCTGCGCACCGCAACGAAGACCCAATGCAGCCAAAAATAAATAAATAAAATAAATAAATGTATTTTAAAAAATGAATTGACTTTGTCAATCACAATTTGCAAGTGCTTTTGAACTTGCATCCTCTCTCTCTCTCTCTCCCCCTCTCTGGGTTCACACCTCCTTCAAGCTGAGGGCTGAAGGACTCAATCCCTGCAGACACATGTCCAAGGCGTTTCTGTCTTAAAGGGCCCAAGGGATAGAAGGGATCTGATTCCTAATTGAAATGAGGTGGCTGCCAAGAGTTTGCTATAATCTTTATGCTCAGGATAACTATTCATCCTGGAGGGTTTGGTTTATGTCTGTTGCCCCCTTTCACTCCCCAAAGTGTCTCAGATCCCTTCCTCATGCTCGTCCCTACCCCTTCCTGCCCTGTATATACCCCCATCTCCACGGACACTTCAACCACTGAAGACCTGAGGACAAGCCACGAGCAGAGCTACTCTGTCGCTGGAAATGGTTTCTGCTGCAGCACTGGTGTAACAAGGGCCATGCTCGCATTACTATTCCTTCAATTGTGGAAATAGTTCCTATCAATCAAGAATGAGGGGACTTCCCTGGCGGTCCAGTGGTTAAGACTCTGCACTTCCACTGCTGGGGGCACGGGTTCGATCCCTGGTCGGGAACTAAGATCCGGCATGCTGTGTGGCATGGACAAAAAAAAAAAAAGAAAGAATGAGGGGAGTCTGGGATTAATACATACACACTACTATATATAAAATAGGTAAACAACAAAGGACCTACTGTGTAGCACAGGGAACTATACTCCATATCCTGTAATAATATATAATGGAAAAGAATCTGAAAAAAGAATATATATATGTATAACTGAATCACTTTGCTGTACACTTGAAACTAACACAACATTATAAATTAACTATACTTCAATTTAAAAACAAAAGAATGAGGAGTGGGTCCCTAATCTGAGATTATTTAGTTGCAAATTTCAAGAACTGTAAGTAGATTAAACAATTCTGCTCCCTCCCTCCCTCACCAATCAGGAGACCTGATTTACATGTACTCGTTTTTGTGTGTGTTAAATACGTTTTTCCTCCCAGTATTTTCCTGACCATTTAATACTTTTAATCGTAAAGCAAGTTTTTCTTCCTTCCTTACTCCTGCAATGTGACTTCTTTATCAGATCCTAAGCAAAACGTCAAAAGGTGAAAAGATCATGGCATTCAGTATGAGATTAAGACAGATTTGGATTATACAAATTTATGACAATAATAATTCCAGAAAAAGAAGCTGGATTTCATGGAGACTGAATAAGCCCTGGTAAAATAAAAATTATAGGAAAAGACACCCAGTTACATAGTTTGTCCGTAATTCCATCTTGCAGACATTCGGTGACTACTGTGTGCATCATGGCTTCGTTTTGGGCAAGCCCTTCAGTGAGATCCACAGTTGAATTACAGCAGTTTCCTCAAAGAATGTATTATTTAGTGGAGAGAGGCTGTGACAAGGTTACGAATAATTCTAATAAAAGGCAATGAAAGATATATGACTTTAAGAGATGCCTGAACAATGTGCTGTGGGGATTTAGGGAACACAAATGTGACTCTGAAGTTTAGAAATACTCCTAATTCTGGGAAGTAGCATGGATTTAGGTAAGAGGCCCTATTGAGTTGTTTTCTGTTTATTCATTTTTGTACGGTGCCCCAGGAGGAGCAATTGCTGTTAAGTATGATTAAGTAATCTTTTAGTGTCATCTTTTAGGTACTAAAAAAATATATATATATACATATTTAAGTATTAAATATTAAGTACTAAAATATATGAATATGTATATATTTATATTTACATATAAATGACTCTAGGATTTTAAAACTGACACCTCTCACCCCCCTGCAACTTTTCCCATTTCTCACTGGACTCCTCCCTTCTGTTTTCTAATGTTAATTTCTCCATCTTGACTTTAGATTCTGTTTTTTGTTTTGTTTTGTTTTGTTTTGTTTTTGTTTTTGCCACGCTGCCCAGTTTCGGGATCTTAGTTCCCAACCAGGGATCTAACCCGGAAGACAGTGAAAGCACTGAGTCCTAACCACTGGACCACCAGGGAATTCCCTAGATTCTGTTTTCATCTCCCCTTCTCAATCATCCTCCCCCATCAGCTGGATCTTCCAAATCTCCCTCTTCTGGTGTTTTTACCTCAGCCTACAAACTGCTCAAGGCTTCCCAGTCTCCCTTTGATCCCTTACCCCATCCCCTCCTTTTTCATACCATTCAATTTCTTGAAAACGTACCAAGCAATAAATCTTCTATCCATTTCATCACCTCTAATGTACTGCTCAACCCACTGCAGCCTGAATCCTGGCGTCACAAACTCTGTCTGTCTGTGTGTCTAGGTGTGTGTCTGAGCGTAAGAGTATAGATTTAGTCACCAATGACCTCTAGGTTAACTAGGGAGGGGAGTTATCACAGGAATTAAGTGCAGGAGCTATGGAGTCAGCCTCCAAGGGTTCGAATCCTGGTGTAAGTTTAGTGCAAGTTACTTAACTTCCTCGAGCTTCAGTTTCCTCAGCTATAAAGTAGGGGAGACCAAGAGTACCTACCTGGTAGAGTTATTGTGAGGATGAAACTGGCTAGTTTATGTAAATAATTTGGAACTGGCTGGGCGTTGCCAGTTCTTATTATGATAACAAACCGGCCGATGCTTTTCTGTCTTTATCTTATTTGACTTCCCTAAGAGATAGGCAACACCTGAACACTCCCACTCTCCTGAAATCTTCTTGTGCCACAGCCCTCCCTGTGTTTGCCTTTCCGACCCTTGCTCATCAGGATCCTCTGTGGGGTCCTCTTTTTCTGTTTGTCCCTTAAATGTGGGTGTTTCCCTAGGTGCTGACATCAGCCCTCTGTTTTCCTCAAGGGGGACACTCCATCTGGGGTGACCTCATCCAAACCCTCAACGGCAGCCACCTCCCTATGGCCTGGCCTGTGCTGAGCTCCAGGTCTGGGTGTCTAGCTTGCATGACATCCACGAGCACCTCAAAGCCACCAGGCTCCACTCCACATCCTTCACTTTCCATTAAAAACCTGCTTCTGTGTCTTGCTGGAAGGAAGCACGTTGGCGCTGACATCAGAAATGGGTCTCTCTCTCCACTCATCTTCCACAGTACTGTTGGGGATCGAGGCCTACAGGTCTGCTCAGCCTCTCTCTTCTTCACCCCCTCTCACCATTCTCACCCCCACAAACTTAATCCAGTTTACCACTCCTCCTGTGGATCACCACATTAGGCTCCTATTTTCTCAAGTCTGGGCCCCTTTCCTTACATCCTTCACTGAGTCTTCCCACTATCTTTTCAAAATGTTAACCTTATCACATCTGGCCCCAGAGTAAAGTCCTTTAGTGACTCTTCATAGCTTCGCCCTTCATCAGAGGATGAAGTTCATGATTCCTGGCATGAATAGCTCTTGTTTATCTCTGTCTCAACTCTTCCCTCCCTGTGAGGCCCCGCTTCCTAGCTGTGCTGCACCACTCGTGGTTCACATGCCTCACGCTGGTTCTTGCCTCTAGCCCTTTGCGTGCGTGTTTCCTACCTCTCCCTGTTTTGCCTTCCTCTCCTCTGGATGCCTCAGAATCTGCCATCTCTTTGGGGGAGCTTCATGAGGCCACTGTACGACATGATCGAGGTGCTCTTCTGTGTTCAAACATCACCCTGTGCAGAGCTCTGTTAGAGCACCTGTAACCAATTTGACCCCCTTATGTGTCTCTCTTCTTTCTCTGTAAATCCCATGAAGACAGCATCTCTGTCTTGTCTAACTCTGCATTCCCAGCGCCAAATAGAGCACATCTGGCACATGGAAGGTGTTCAATCGATACTGAGTGAAAGCTTGAACTAAGAACATACATTATCTTTTTTCATCCTCACAAACTGTGAGGGTTATCATCAGTACAGAGTCTACTAGTAAGGATCATGTACTCATTTCTCCCATTTGATGGACAAAAGACTTTCAAACCGTTACTGGAAAAACAAGGTCTATTAAGGAGCAAACGTGAAAAGGATTATTCCCTCGATGTAACAATTCCACCTCTAGGAATCTACCCTAAATAATTAATAGGAGGCAGGGAAGTTTTATTCACCAAGATCTTCATCACTAAGTAATTTATGATAGAAGAAAACTGGAAAAAAATAGAGAAATGATTAAACATCCAGAATTATGGTATATAAATAGGACTGACAACATTATATTAGCATTATATGGTATGTTTCCAAAGAATTTTTAATGATTTGGGACAATGCTTGTGTTATGATTAGTGAAAAAGCTAGAAAGAAAATTAGCAAATATTGTAAAATCAAATCATATAATGAAAAAAAAAAAACCCTTAGAATAGGCAAAGAAAAAAGATTTGAAAGAAACACACCAGGGACTTCCCTGGTGGCACAGTGGTTGGGAGTCTGCCTGCCAATGCAGGGACGGGGGTTTGAACCCTGGTCCGGGAGGCTCCCACATGATGCGCCTGTGCGCCACAGCTACTGGAACTGCATTCTGGAGCCCTTGAGCTACAGCTACTGAGACCACGTGCCACAGCTGCTGAGGCCCGAGTGCCTAGAGCCCATGCTTCTGCGTACCGCAATGAAGAGTGGCCCTCGCTCACCGCAATTAGAAAGGGCCTGTGAGCAGCAACGAAGACCCAACATAGCAAAAGAAAAGAAAGAAAGAAAGAAAGAAAGAAAGAAAGAAAGAAAGAAAGAAAGAAAGAAAGAAAGAAAGAAAGAAAGAAAGAAAGAAAGAAAGAAAGAAAGAAAGAAGGAAGGAAGGAAAGAAAGAATTGCTTTGCTTGGCTCTGTAAAAAAAAAAAAGTAACATACCAAAATGAACTCTTCAGTAATTATACCTTGGGTGATTTTTGTTTTGTTTTGTTCATTATAATTTTTGGTATTTTCTAAATTTTCTACAATAAGCATCTTTACTTTTAGAATCAGAAATATAAAAACTCTTCAAATTACAGATTTGGGCTGTGTGAGACTATACTGAACATTTTTGGTTCTCTTTTTGCAGCATCGTTCCTCCTTCTTCTGTTGAGAGGACCTCGGTTTTTCTTTGAGAACACAGTCCTCCCCATTCCCTCGTGATGTGGATGAAGTGGGCCCCCAACCCTAGCTCCAGGGATGGGCATGTGACCCAGGCCTGGCCCATCCTCATGTTCCATCTGTTTGGCTTCAGTGACTGGTTCTAGATGGGCATGTGACTTAAGCCAAATCAGTACTTCTGCAGGAGATGTTCCTGAGGGCAGAAAAGCTCTGCTTGCATTGGTACTAATGAGCTATAAGTCTAGAGCTGCATATGAGGTCAGGGAAGCAATACAGGAAAGCATTGCTGAAGGATGGAGATGAAAAAGAATCCATGTGTGTTCACACACACACACAAACACACACACACCCCACCTTCGAGTCTGATGACTTTGAGCTCTCAGAACTAGGCAAGTCTGGGACATTATCACCCCTTGACTTTCCAGTTATCTGGGCTAATACATTTTAGGTTTCTTTGTTTGCATAAACTAGTTTACAACTTCTACAATTGCAATCAAGAGTTCTCATTAATACAATTACAAAAACAATAAAAATACATAAAGTATAATCCATGAAAGGGTCCAGGGCCAATCACAAAACAGAGTACAGAACTGGTCCCACAAATCATACCTGAGATATAAAACATTTCCATTATTGTAAATGTTTCTACTGGACATGATCTAAAGTATAGTTCATTCCCCTGGAAGTTCACTCGTAGCACCTTCTATATGCCTCCTTTTAGTACATAGCTGGCAGGGGGTACTATTAAAAATACCTAATAACCCTAAAGCCACAAGGACTGGAAGCTCTCTGTTGTGCCTGTCATTAAACCTTTAATTGCTGGATCTGGGGAGATTTGGGGTATCTCAAGGGAGGAGTTGGAGTGAGAGGGTACTAAGGTGTTTAGGGAGGTAGGTTTTTTTCCAATCAGTACAGAAAGATTTCAATATTCTACCAACCGATGTGGCCAGCCTGGGTATGTACAGGCTGAACACGAGCCCTGTTAACAGATATTATAGTTTCTTATTTGGGTATCTGTTTTTCCTCCTGGAACAAGAAACCCTCTAGGTAGAGACTCTGTCTCACTGATTTTTGTATCGTATGCCTACCTAGGTGCTCATAGGTGTTTTTGAATGGTGAACATGAATGATAGTCCAGCATTGTATAATTCCCTATTGTTTTTTATTTTTTTTTCTGATAGACGTTTCCTGCCTAGAATTAAATTGCAATATGGTCTCTTTTCAGCCACTCTTCTGAAGACTTGTTATCCTCTCCAATGTCAGTTGATTGAAGAAGAAAATTGTAAATTTTCTTTCAGGCAAAATGTTGATATTTTTAACACATAGTGATTTTTTCCCCCACTACGAATGATTTTAGAAATAAATCAAGATCCTAGAAACTTATGATTGCTTTGCATGGTAGGTTTTATCTCTGTCATTTTAAGAAGAAGATGTGGTCTGATGGTCCTGAGCACAGAGCCCTTTAAATTTCAGTTCTCCCACAGCTGTGTGCCTTGAACCATTTGCTAGGACATTGGGGTGTGGGTTCCCACACTTGACTGTAAGAACTGTGGCAGGACCCACACCTGTCTATGAACAATGGTCCTCCCAGTGCCTAGCCCGTCCTCGTTCACAGTAGACACTTAGATGCTTATTGAATGAATAAATAAAAACATTTAAAGAGAGGCGATCATATATATTGATGAAGTAGTGATAATTTTTAAGTGATTCGCTTTTTTAAAAAATTTATTTATTTTATTTATTTATATTTGGCTGCGTTGGGTTTTCGTGGCTGTGCGCGGGCTTTCTAGTTGCAGCAAGCGGGGGCTACTCTTCTTGTGGTGCGCAGGCTTCTCATTGCGGTGGCTTCTCTTATTGCAGAGCAGGGGCTCTAGGCGCGCGTGCTTCAGTAGTTGTGGTTAGTGGGTTCTAGAGTGCAGGCTCAGTAGTTGTGGCACATGGGCTTAGTTGCTCCGCAGCATGTGGGATTTTCCCGGGCCAGGGCTCGAACTCCTACCTCCCCTGAATTGGCAGGCGGATTCTTAACCACTGTGCCACACCAGGGAAGTCCAAGTATTAGCTTTAAAAGTCACTTTTCTTAAACCAATTTAGGTCCTATCAACATCGAACAGGTGAGCTTTCAATATTAAATAAAGGGGGTGGCAGAGAATTGGTTAATTATAAATTTTGGCTGCTACTTTAGAGAAGAGTCTAGGTGTATCTAAATGATTCCATAGCTTTTTCTTATGGGCACTTCCCATTTCTTTTCCATTCTGAAGATTTCTGGAGAGGTGTTTACTGATTTATTAGAATGCACAGGGAAAGCTCATCATACCTGGGGTCAGTCTTATAATGACTGGGTCTCCCCTCTTTTAGCTGTGTGATCTTGGGCTACTTTTAGAATTGAAATAATATACATATCTGTTCTGCGACCTCACAGAGCTGTTACTGTGAGCATGAAATAGCATTCAGCCTAAGGAGGAACTATAAAACCCCATACAGATACTGTTGTTTCCTTGGGTAAAGCACTTCCTAGGCCGTGAAACTTGGCTTAAGAAGATCATTTTACTATTGTTTTGCCTTGGTACAGGCTAGGGCAGCTAAGAAGAACACAAGAATCCCCACCCCTGTAACTGTCGTCTGATAGAGAGGCAGAGAAACCCTACAGGAAAAAAAAAAAAAAGGCGCCCAGAGGGCTTCCAGAACAACGACTTTGGGGCAAATGGATTTAAAAACTCGGGTTCCCAGAGTAAACTTCTGAAGGCTCCTTCCCACCCCAAAGCCCCAGTCTCCAGAAAGGTCTCAGCAGGGGCTTGTTGAGCAGAGGCCACACCGACCAATAGAAACCAACTGTGATCTTACAGGTTGAGGAGCAGGTGGAGAAACAGAGCATTAATAATTACCCACGCCTGGACTCAGCTTTTTACCGCGGCGCCTGGCGCCACGCTTGATCCCCCTCGAATAACAGGAATAGAGAAGAATGTCGGGGCCCAATCCCATCGCCCCCCCCCCCCCGTTCCTGTCCCCCGCACCACCTTCCACCACTAGCGGCGTCCAGCCTCCTCCCTCGGGAGCGTGCTCGAGGGGCGGAGGCGGACCTTTATTGTCTGGGGAGCACCTGCCAGGTGGCGGGCCGGTCCCCTGATGTGCGCGTGGCGCCCAGCTTCACAAAGCGCGTGGGCAGCGCCACTCTCGTCCGGGAACCGCCTCTGGCAGCCCTACTATATCACAGGAGAGAAGAGGTGGAGAGATGAAGGGGCTCTGGGGTCAGGAGCGGGCGGTGAGGGCCGGTGTGCCCGCTCCCTACCCGCGGGCTCGGTCCCCCGGGATCAGCTCGTCGAAGGAGCAGGGGTCGGACGCCGCAGCCAGGGAGCAAGACCCTGGAGTGGGGGAGGGAGGGAGGGGAGGCGAGGAGGGGCGCGGAGAAGGGGCGTGGCCGGCACGCAGTGGGAGGGCGCTGGGAGGAGGGGCCGCTGCTCGGCGCTCGCAGCTCTGGGGGCCCGGCTTTGCCGCGCTCAGTGCACTTGGGCGAGAGCAGGAACGGGGAACGGAGCTCCGCTCCCAGCGCAGCCACCGCGATGAGAGGCGCTCCCGGCGCCTGGGATTTCCTCTTCGTCCTGGTGCTCCTGCTCCGCGTCCAGACAGGTGGGAGGGCGCTGCGGGCACCCGGACCGCGTCCCCCGGCTCACCCTGTGCCCCCGTAGGGCCCGAACACGTTGGGGTGTGTCGGGAGAGGTGGTTGCCGGCCCTTTGGTGCCGGGGCATTTCAGCCTCCGGGAAGATTCGGGGCGGCCCTGGGACTCTCCTGCGCCCTGCCCTGCTCACCTGCGCAGGGAGCCCCCTGTCGCTGGTGGTGGGCGCACTGAGCCGGGGGTCTTCCGGGAATGGGGGCGGCGAGGGGGGCTTAGGCTGAGCGAGGTGAGGCTGAGGGCAGCGGGTTGCGTGCGAGTTTGGGGATGCTTTTGTGCGGAGGGTGAGCGGGCGCAGAGGCGGGCGGCGAGGTGGTTCGCATGCAGCGCGTTAATCTCCGCCGGGCGAGGTGCGACCGCTGCTTCCTTTTGTTAAAAGTTGTGCGTGTGTGACCGGCGCACCGGAGGACCGGCCCGCAGGTTCTCAGCCGCGCGGAGGGCGAAGTTGGAGGAGAGCCTTTTCTTTGCTCTGCGGCGGCAGCTTTCCAAACCGCGGCGCTCTTTGTGCCCCAGAGCAGGGGACGGACCCCGCTGCCTCTTCTGCTCCAGGCGCCATCCTGGACCCGAGTCGAAGACTGCGTTGTCCTCGGATCCTCCGGTTATGCCTTTTGCACGGGGAGCGTGCCGCGTGCGGCTCTGTGGCCGCGAACCTGGAGGTGCAGCTCCGGAGACAACTTGGGTAGGGCGTGTGGAAAGCAGCCGCTAGGTTGCAGACTTTTTGCTTTTGTAGATTCTGTGCCCGAGGCTCGCCCCTTTCTGCCGGGTGCCGTTTCTTTCCTGCAACGCGCCTCGGAGCGGCTGAGGGCTGCGTTTGCTGCCTGCTCCCGGGGGAGGCGGGGACGGTGCGCCGGCACCCTGCGGTTCCTGACCCCAGCCGCCATCCACGCACGGCCGGAGTACCCGGCCAGGCTGGCAGGGC
This sequence comes from Grampus griseus, assembly GCF_964374135.1. Classification (NCBI taxonomy): domain Eukaryota; kingdom Metazoa; phylum Chordata; class Mammalia; order Artiodactyla; family Delphinidae; genus Grampus; species Grampus griseus. Next base: position 70,414,057 of record NC_138997.1, on the reverse strand, counting down.
TCTGCAAGCCCCTCTACACGGTGTCTGCGACCTGTAATCGCAGGTCCCTGTTTTCTTTGGGAATTTTGAGATTCGCAACACCCCCCATATGATATCTCTACTGAAGAGCTGCCTGAGGTGAGGGGTGGGAGATGGAGTGGAACTTTCTGCAAATCTTACTTATATCTTAAAGCTGTTATGAAAATCCGTTATATCTGCGCGGGAACTTGGGTCTTCAGGTGGAGGAGGATTTGCAGGCTCCTGGAAGCCCTCAGATTCCCGCCCCTTCTCTTTTTTTCTGGGCGTCGCTGGTGCGCAAGCGAGTGCAGGTCACCCGACTAACCCCTGAAGCCCTGCTTTTTCCCAGGTCATTTTTATTTTTTTTAACCTTTAAGGCTAACTTGATGATGTAAGGATAGAAAGTGAGTCTGAACTGGAATTCAAGGGCTCCAAAGGAAGCATCGCTGTGACTATTGTGGGACTCTATCTACTGCTGATCAGTTTTCCCATAAAGTCTTAAGATGCAGCCTTCCCCTTCCCGGTCTTATAAGGCATTGTGAGGGCTTTCCTGTGGGGGAAGAGAGGTAGGAGGGATCATGAATGAGTGTCCGGATTCCCGTGGCGGATTTGACTGCCTAAGCTTCAAATTAGACGTTTGGTCCTTTCCATCTTTGTGCCTTGACATTTTAATTTCAGTGAAGGGGTGTGCAGTGGACCCATCGGGCACACAAGAAAGGTAGACTGCACATACTATTTCCCATTTTTTAAATTAAATGAATCCATTGCTCCCTTATTCCTCATAATTAGCCGGCTCCATCGAACAGATTTTTTGGCAAAGGGGATTTTAAGGTCTGGCTCCTGGGGGGCAGTGTGGTGTAGTGACAAAGCCTTGTGCTGCCTTTCTGGTTCTCCTTTTCTCAGCTTCTATTGGCTGTGTGCCGTTGTGCCAGTCCCTTAAATCTGTGGGAGCCCGGGGTCCTCAACAGGGCAGCAAGGGGTCTGCACCATGAAGGATCCTTTGGGTCCCAAATTCTCCTCTTCCAGTGTTACGAGCGTAGACTCTACACTTCTTCTGAACTCTTTCCCTGAATCCTTCCTGCCTCCTTGAAATTCCACTGCCTCCTGGTCACAGCGACCGCTTGGTGGTGTCCTGCTGGTCTGCTTCTGGTTAAAGCAGGGAGATGTGTGTTTCTCCAGTCCAAACATGCTCCCCTACAGTTTCCCTTTGAGGCCTAGGAGGTGCCAACTCTGCAGGACCCTCCATCGTCACCAGGCCCGCCCCGCCCCAGTGTTTACAACTCCTGTGCCCAGCAGGATGAACCTGCAGTGAATAGTGAATCATACCCTCCCCTCGTTCCTGCAGGTGTGAGGCTAGAGTCATCCCCAGCAGCTGGACACATAACATTCTGAATGACTGTCCTGCTGGAAATAACATGATGGTCTTATAAAAGGGAACCCAGATAATTCACTTATCCACTTTCTGGTGTTTCCCACCCACCCACACATTTTTTCTTCAGACTTTATAAACCATTCATGCTGTGCTATTGCAACACGTTTTCTAGGGTGCCTCCAATTTCACGTTAGTGCCAGACCCAATGCTGGGGCCTTTGCCTGCAATTTCCAGTCCTCTCAGCAAGCCCTGGAGGTAGTCTTGTTACCATCCCTACCATTAAAGCTGGAGAAACTGGCTGAGGATAAGCGAGTTCCCAGAATAATCAGGGGTGAAGCCTGAGGTTGGCCCCATATGCCCAGCTGTATTTCCAGTCACATGATTTCTAAGAATCAGTTATAAATTGAGATTTATTTGAAACTATTCTATATCATATGCCAGGCATTGTTGGAGGTTCTGGGAATATAGGATGCCCAAGATCATTACTTTCCCATTGTTGGTGAAAAAGACCTAGGTTTCCTGTCATACGATGTCTGAGTTAGTGTTCTCAATTTGAGGGAAGTATTCATTGAAGGGGGAGTCATTCAGTGATAGCTTCCCTGAGGCGTTTGTAGGCATTTGACGCTGGGTATGAGGGCTTTAGGTGTTAGCTGTCCTATTCCAGGTAGAGTCCCTCCAAAATGAAGATGCACTGTCTCTAACATGATGGTGCAAGTTAGTTGAAATTTTTTTCCATCCCCACTGCAAAAAACTAAAAGTGGTCTTAGCATTATATACTTGTGGGGTACCTGTGAGAGAGAAAAGCCCCAGTGATGGGTGACATCATTGGCTGTTTACCCTGGACGAGCACAGTGAGATATAATGGCAGCTCAACACTCCAAGCCTTTCTTTTTCCAAAACAAATGCTCATCAGAAATGTGCCAAGTTATTTTGTGGGCTTCCCTTGGAGCACGTTTATGTACAGATGTTGTTGTGATGGATTTTGCTGCTGTTGTTGACGGCCCTTAGAAGTTGCCCTGAGGATTTTGACTCATTTCCTCAAGTCTCCCCCAGCTGATTAAAGAAGGACACCAGGAAATGAGCCGCGGTGTCCTGAGCGGGAATTCTTGAAGCTGGACTGCAGTGCAGGGACCCCTTCAAAGGCAGCGGTCAAGGCTGCAGCGGCATTTTCTCCAGAATGAATTTAGTTTAAACAGCTGATGGGCTAGGGAAGTGCTTAATGTTGCTTCATTCACATATGGGAACTTTTTTAAAAAGGGGACTGAAGGACGTTTGAAGAAATCCTAAGCATGCAAAATTTCACCTGCAGTCTCTGTAACTTGAATAGATATTTTCGTGGCTGCAAATCCAGAGTGAAGAGGGCCTGCAAGGGAGTCACCAGAGGAAAAAGTTTGAATCTAGGCCGAATCCAGTGTAAATCTTCGTTGAAAGCAGAGAGGACTTGTGAGGAAGCCTAGCCTGGCAGCTCTTAGTCTCTTGACATTTTGGACCCGAGACAGCCCATCTTTTGACTTCAGACTCTTAATTGCAAACTCATAGCCCTTGCTTGGTTGTGTTTCGTTTGGCCCACCTGATGCTTTTTTAGAAAACATTGGGGCAGTATTTAAAATATGGAGAATTTATATCAAGATCTAGGTTTCTTTATTCTCTCGAAGAATCGAAAACTCCCCATCTTTAGATGGGACCTCTACTCTTTCCATTGCTCTAGACAGTACCACTCTATACTGCCAGTCAGGCTTTTAGGCATTTAGCCTTGGGTCCCGGTGAGCACAGGTGGGACCACGCAGGTACTTAGTGGAAGGAGCACAGGCCTAAGGAATGAAAACAGCCTTGTATTAGTCTGCTGGCTCCATGACCGACAGCTTTGTGACTTCGGAACAAATTGCTTACCCTTGCTGAGCTGCACTCTTTTCATCCTAGTTTTAGCTGTGTGACTTTGGGAAAATTACTTAACCTCTCTGTGCCAGTAAATGTGTGGCTACATATAAAGTTTTTAGAATGGTACTGCCCGGCACGCTCATGGTATAAGCTCAACACATGTCAAGCTCTGTACATATTTATTATCTGTAAATTAGGAATTATTGCTGTCCCTAAAATGGGAATAATGCCTTCTCTAATATGCGTACTCTAAAGATTAGAAACAGATTCTTGTAAAGATACTTGGCACAGGGTCTGGGATGGCATAGGCACCTAACAAATGAAGAAATTCCATGAGTATGTAGAATCTGACTATTTCTCTTTATAATCCTTGCACGCAGATACCAATAGGTACTAACTTGACAGCTTTTAAAATGAAATAAACTTTAATTTTTGTCTTGAGTTTTACATAGCTTTTGACAAAACAGTTGGGAATCACTAGTGTTAAAGAGTGAACAGATCTTTGACTATTTTTTCCACGGTGGGGGGGAGAAAAACCCAGAAGATTTGTTTTTCAACATCTTTATTGGAGTATAATTGCTTTACAATGTTGTGTTAGTTTCTGCTGTATAACAAAGTGAACCAGCTATATGGATACATATATCTCCCAGAAGATTTCTCTAGTGAAAACATTCATACCTTCTAATTTTTCCATTCATCTTATGCTTTAGCCTTGATGCTTACATTTTGGTTATGAAATGTGTTGGTTAGGTATTTTCCGCTGCATACCTTTCTGACAGTTAGGTTTTTAAGGCTTTTGCAAACTTTAAAGTTTAAGCTAAATTGTTATTCAGGGCATGAGGCATCAGAGTTAAGATTTGGGCTCTGAAGTCGACAAGTTTGTCCAGCTTGGCCTCTTGCCAGCTCTGTGACCTGGGACGAGACCCTTCACCTCTGCTTAAGCTTCAGTTCCTCATCTGTAAAATGGGGATGATGGCATAGGCCTACTGAAAGGAGTAAATTAGATCATGCACGAAACACACTTTGCATACCGTCCCTTACAGGGAAGGCAAGGGGACTCCACCATCAGGCTGATTTTATGTTTCTTTTTCAGCGTTTGTCTCTTAGGAAAGAAATTTGGAAATGGTTTTAAACCAGATTATATAGAGGGGTTTCTTTTAAGATGAAGATTATCCATTCAATGTCTAGTTTTTTAAAAGGTTCACAGTTAGTGCATACTTCTCTCCCTGGTTCTTTGTTTAACCTTATTCACAGGCTGCTTTCCACCAAAGGGAATATAGCTTTCTGGATAAAAGTTTAGGAGGCAAAAGTTCTGTCAATGGCCCATTTTCTCAATGAATAAGTAAGTGTAACTCACAGAGGGTCCATGAACCCTATTGCCTTGTAAAGTGGCATTGAAAGCACCTTGAGAAGGGAGGAGCTTTTCCGTGACTATATGAGGCCCTTCCCTAGCTGTGAGGGACCAAGCTGAACTTGTCTGTTGCCCTGGGCTGGACACACAGCAGTGCTCAGGCAGTACTGGTTTAACTTCTCTCCTGTTCTCCAGCACTTGTACAGAGCTTTGAACTAGTGAATGCTGAGCCAACATTTCAGATTCAGTTTAACAAAGGATGATCAATCCTTATGCCTTGGTCCTTGTAGGGACTATACGTGTGGGCTCTGGGGGTGGGGTAGGAACAGAGTAAGAGCAGAGCCAACAATTCAAAGAGAGAATTGATGTCGTAAGAAGTGCAAAGTGCCCAGGCCATATTTCACAGGAGAGGAGTTTACGTCTTGGTGGGCATGTGATAGAGATCAGGGATCAGTCCACGTGGGAGATAATATTTGACATTAATTTCTAAACTTTAAAAGAGGGTAGAGTGTCTGTAGTTGAGGCTTGTGTTGGAAAAAGCTCCTGAAACAGGGAGCAAGAGATTAAGATCTTATTTGAAGATTTTCAGATCTTTCAGTTGGTGTTAGGACTGGGGGATAGAGAATTGGAGGCGAAGAGGCTGGAAAGGTGGACTCTGATTAGCCTCAAGGAGCATTGGAGGGGGAGGGTATATTTAGTATTGAATTTGGTCCAGATTCTGAAAAGAACTTTGAAGTCAAGGCTACGGTAGACTTGACCCAGTAGTGGCCCTCCCAGCTTTGCTTGCTGGTCCAGGGCTGTTCGCTCTACTATTCTGTCCTGTTAAGCGCACTCCCCAACCTGCTCCAAAAACTTGGACATCCCCTTGCTGTGGGCAGCCAAAACTAAGGGAGGGGTGTGTGTGTGTGTGTGTGTGTTTAAATTTTAGTAAAATGCACATAACATTAAATTTACCATCTTAACCATTTTTTTGGTGTACAGTTCAGTGGTGTTAATTACATTCACATTGTTGTGTAACCCATGTCCAGAACACTTATATCTTGCAAAACCAAAACCCTCTCTACCCATGAAACGCTGAGCCCCTGACAACCATTATTCTACTTTCTGTCTGTATGAGTTTGACCCTCTAGGGACCTCATTCCGTATTTGTCTTCGTGACTGCCTTATTTCATTTAGCATACTGTCCTCAAGGTTTATCTGTGTTACAGCGCATGTCAGAATTTCCTTCCTTTTTAAGGAAGGCAGTGTATGTATATGTATATGTATGTACCGACCACATTTTTTTCTCCATTCATCCATCGATGAACACTTGTGTTGCGTGCCCCTTTTGGCTATTGTGACGAATGCTGTTATGAACATGGGTGTACAAATATCTAACGGAGAGTTTCTGAGGGGCCTCTGTTAGGATGGTTAGGCCCACGGCTGAGAGCTATGTGTTGGTGGGGAGCTGGGCAGAGGGACCATCGGTCATACTCTTTTTTTTTTTTTTTTTTTTTTTTGCGGTACGCGGGCCTCTCACTGTTGTGGCCTCTCCCGTTGCGGAGCACAGGCTCCGGACGTGCAGGCTCAGCGGCCATGGCTCACGGACCCAGCCGCTCCGCGGCATGTGGGATCCTCCCGGACCGGGGCACGAACCCGTGTCCCCTGCATCAGCAGGTGGACTCTCAACCACTGCGCCACCAGGGAAGCCCGATCATACTCTTTAGATGGTTAGGTGGTCTCTGGATGAAGGAGTGAGTGCCTGCGTGTTGGGGTGCATGCTCTGGAAAGAAGGGGGAACACTTAAGAGACATGAAGAAGATAAAGGTGGCAGACTTAGTTACTTTGCTTGGCAAATTTACAGGCATCTTGGATGTGCCAGGCACTACGAGATTGTGGGGAAGGGGAACAGGAACTATTGTGGGTGTGGTAACGGAGATCTGGGGGTGCTATGGAGTTCACAGAAATAAAGCCAAGAAGAGGAGCCCGTTTGAAAGAGGCCATAAGATGCTGGACTCCGCTATGTTTGTTTATTGATTATTTACAGGCTGCATTTACTTGACACTTAATTTCACAGACACGATGATAGATATAAATGAAAATCTTCTTAGGGTCATGTCCATGTTAAAAACTAAACCTCAAAGGTCACAGACCATGGCTCTATAATATTACAGTAGGATTTGGGGATCCTAAAGAATTGTGTGTTGTGTACCCGTCGTGTAATGAAAAGTAAATTTTCATGAAAAGAAGTCGATGGCAGGAAGATAATTCTTCATTTAGTCTCTGCATGAGACTATTTTAAAAGTATGTTTATTGGTTTTCTCAGAGAACAAAATGGATGTTTTAGGCACGGAAGAGGACGTAGAGTTGATTAAAGCTTTGGGAAATAGGCCCTTTGAGGGCAACTTAAAGAATTGGATTTATGAAGCCTGGAGAAGATAAGGTAAAGGAAGGTTTAGTGAATGACAGTCTTCAAATATTTGTAGTATGTGAGTGAAGAATGGGACAAAATGAGAATAGTTGAAATTACCCCAGAAAGAAATTGAGGTTTTTTTTTTTTTTTTTAGGGAAAATTCTTTGATTGGAAGGGTTGGAAAAGACTTTATTGTGTTACCAGAGTTACAGGGCCTTGGCTATAGGTATGAGAAAAGCCAAAAGTAATTGTCATTCTGAAATGGTTAGGTCCTGCCCACCTCAGTTGGCTTGATGACCCTTTAAGGGCCCAGCTGAAATCTTTCTAAATAAAATAACCAGCTGTTTTTCTCTCTTCACTGCCTCGGCTCTGGGCTGGACTGTTTCTTATAAATTCTGGGTAGACTCTAACACGACCCTTACAGTTTTTGGTTATATTGAAAATAGCCAATAAAGAACTCACACCTAAAAAGGGGTTATTGATCGATCTATTGGAGTTGGGGACAGTGGATCTAACCACAGAATGAATTGTGCAGTGCACGATAGCTTAAGCTGAGTGCCAAAATAAGTGCCCGAAACAAGGAAGTTCGAGGTCTGGAGAAATCTATAATCGACCATAATTAGCCCTAACCTAAGAATGACTGTGCTCTGTGATCACCCGACTGACTGTTGATTCTGAGACACAGCCAGCCATGCTGCATGTAGGCTGACAGATCTGTAAGGGTGAAGGAAGTCCTTTTCCCTTGATTACTCAGGGATGGACTGTTCAGTCTGGGGTTTACCCAGCACCCTCACTTCCCTTCCCACCTGTCCCTTCCCTTTGGTCATTTCGTGGTCATGGCTCAGTGGCACGTTAGATCAGCCAGTGGTCCAGCAGGGGAAGGTGGTAGAAATGAAATTGCAGTTGGGCAGTCTCTGGTTGATTACATCATTTCACTTGTCCTGTCAACATGCATGATGATTTCTGAGATGTGATCCCTGCCTTCAAGGGGCCTGGGATCTGTGGAAACGTAAGTGCTTGGTGTAGATGTTAACATAGTTAAGATTTGTAATAAGATTTAAATACTTGTGCTGGTCCTGAAGCCAGGACACATATTCATTTGCATTGGGTTGGAGGAATGAGCATCATTTCTTGAGTAGAATGGCTGATTCCAAGGAAGATCTGGGACCTGAGTTAAATCTCGAGGAATGGGGCAGGAATTGGTCAAGGTGTGAACAGCAGAAGTAGAGGTTTACAGTCAGCTGAAAGACTCCCATAGAAAAAAATCTCTGTGGAGACTAGCAGAAGATGAGATAGGATAATTTTTAGGGCACCTGGATTTTTCTTCAGTAACTGCAGTGTCTCCTGCGGTACCATATGTGATGAGATTTTTGTATGTGTCATCTGGTCAAGTAGGTGCTTACTCAGAGAAATAACTTTAAAAAACGGAAGAGTATAGGTCTCACTTTTTTTTTTTTAATAGGTCTCACTTTTGCATGATATTACATATATGGTATGCACAATGCAAATCCAGAGAGATCCACGGATGTGTACTTTGAGTTGCTTTTAAGTCCAGGGCTAATTACCCTCCCCTACCTCCTACTCGCCCCCCGCCCCAGCCAAGATCACAGGTTTTGTAGGCTCAACATCTGATAGTAGCAAGAGATGATCTTTGAGTCTCTGCTTCTTAACAAATTTTAAGTATTTATTAAAATGATAAGTCAGGAATGTAACAGTCTGCATAAATTCACTTGTTCAACCAACCAACCAACCAACCTGGCAACAAATGAAACCCCCAAGCCTGATAAGAGTCCTGACTGGCTTAGGCCATCTTGGGATTCTGCTGTAGGTTCCCTAGCCCTGCGTTTAGAAGGTCATTAAAAGGTAATGAGGGGTGCTGGTCACTGCCCTTCCCAAAGCAGTGAGCCTTGGGGAGGAGGTGGCTGTTTGTGGCGGGCAGAAATCTATCACTTAAGGAAAGAGTTTGAGTGATGGTACTTTCCAGGGAATGCCTTGTTCTTGACCTAATGGATTAAAAAATAATAGGGAAAATGAAAGAAGGAGAAATCCTTACTTTTTCCCTTGTGTCTCTTAAGTTCTTCAGTGAGGCAAAACATCCCACTTCATTTGGGTTTATCCCAGGTGGCTCACGTTATTTCAAAGGGTGTTATAAAATTCTTGAAAGCAATCAGGGCTGCCAGTAATTTAAATATGATGGCCTATGCAGACTCGTTAGCAGAGGAATTGCTTTGCAGGGTTAGAACAAAGGTGGCGTTGTCACAAAGAACTTTGGAAATTATTTGGTGTCTCTTTTTATTGGAAGGAAGTATTTATAGAAAGGGATCTAATGTAGATGTGACTTCTGAGGAAAACATTGACTAGCGATTTTGTGTGGCATTTGGTTGTTATTCTACTTGGCTAGTGCATGCTTAAAAAAAAACAAAACTACGGGCTTCCCTGGTGGCGCAGTGGTTGGGAGTCCGCCTGCCGATGCAGGGGACACGGGTTCGTGCCCCAGTCCTGGAAGATCCCACATGCTGCGGAGCGGCTGCGCGTGAGCCATGGCCGCTGAGCCTGCGCGTCCGGAGCCTGTTGGCTCCGCAACGGGAGAGGCCACAACAGTGAGAGGCCCGCGTACCGCAAAAAAAAAAAAAACACTACTGTTTAAAAAATTGAAAATTATACTACTTGGAAAGACTATGGGTACGTTATAAAGTGATAAGTTTTAAAGTTTATAAATGTTAAAATGCATTTCCATCCTAATTTTCACAATGTAGATTTCTTTTTTAACGGCTGATGGAAGATTTGCATTTCAAGGAATGGTCTGGTAAAACTGCATGGACTGGCCTTTCGGCTTTTCGTCATTGTTAAGTCAAACCAGGATTCTTACTCCAAAAATATGTCATTAGAATCACCACTTGAAAACAGTTAATTGGGATGTTTAAAGGTTTTTCTCCTTATTTTAGTATAGTCAGTATATTTACTACAGGGAAATAGTAGACACGTTTCTAGCTCAAGCAAAATGTATCACTTTCATGAAAAAGAACCCCCCTTTCCAGCTTTTTAAAATAAACTAGCATATGTAGAAGGGTTTATGAATTTTTTAGGAGATTTGAATGTGTAGCCTCATTTCCATTCCAGTCTTTTCAAGGGATAGTATTTTAAACGATCACCTTCGTTTCAGAATGACTGCCTTCTAAGAAGGAGCTGGCCAGGATGCCGAAAGAGCTCAGGTAGTGAGTGGCATGCCATCGGGTGAGGACAAATCCAAGGCAGGTGCAGATGGCTTCTCTCTCCATTTGGAAAACTTGGAACAGCAACTCTGGGCATAAAGCTGTAGTGCTTAGGATTTACAGTTTCATTCTGTTAGTCCCTTCAGTATCTTTTAAACGGACCCTACACGTACCAGGAATTTATAGATTTGTTCACAAACAATTATTGACGCAGTAGGGGGGCGAGTGGTATAGTTGTAAACACACCAGGCAGAAATCCTTGTCCTCTTGAGGCTTATGTTCTAGTGAATTCTTTTTCTTTCATGAGTCCAGGTCCGCAAAGAGCCCAGAAGGAAGAAAAAGTCTAGAGTCTCTCAGAGAAAGCGCCTTCCTTTAGATTTATTTCAGTTTCTTATTATGGTCAATTAAGGAAGGATGCAGAGAAAAGCAAGGTTTCTCAGAGGGTTGGGGGACGGGGTTCACAGGGAAGGAGGGACCAGAGGACGCAAAAATGAAGTTAGGTAGGGGTGGGTTGGGGAAGGGCCTGGGTCGGGGCCGACTCAGGAGGAGCTCTGTGAGATGTTTGTCAGTCGAGTCCTGTCCGCCCCGCCAGTGCCCTTGGAAGGGCTGAGCATCACACGCCAGCCTTCCAGCTTGTCATGGCTCCAGTCTTTGTAACTTCAGCCTCTCCAGCAGGTATGAGGATGTACTGATGAAGGATGTACCGAAGGGGGTGGCAGAAATGTCTGCAACGCCGGGGGAACACCGATAGGTGTCTTCACTTTCAGGACTTTGTGGAGCCTTGAATGTGCCAAAGTGCATCGTCCATCTGTGGCTCTAGAACCATTTTTCCCAGAATGGACCAGAATGCTTTTTCACAGCTGAGAGAGGATGCTTCAGGGGTCCAGGCTGAATGCTCTCCAGTATGTCTCCAAGCACTGGAGGCTCTGCACCTCCTTTTTTTTTTGCGGTTCGCGGGCCTCTCACTGTTGTGGCCTCTCCCGTTGCGGAGCACAGGCTCCGGACGCGCAGGCTCAGTGGCCATGGCTCACGGGCCCAGCCGCTCTGCGGCATGTGGGATCTTCCCGGACCGGGGCACGAACCCGCGTCCCCTGCATCGGCAGGCGCACTCTCAACCACTGCGCCACCAGGGAAGCCACTGCACCTCCTTTTTAAATTCTTTCATCTGTTTCTTGTTGAAATCTGACCACCTTTAGTTTTTAATATACCTGTATTTAACTAATGGCACTTTTGAGTCTGACAGAGCGCCATTTAGCCACCGTCTGTTATACTGGGCATGGTGTGTCAACTCCCGTGTTGCTGCAGCCAGCCTGGGTGAGGTGACAGGGTGACTTCATCTGACTTTGCATTTTAGCCTTAGGGTGGCCTTTCAGAGTTCCATGAAGTGATAAGCCCTCCAGCTTCAAATCGGGGACTCCTCCAGATGAGAATTGCCACTGTTTGTGTCCAGAACTGGAAAGTTCCTTCTCTGTTAAGTCTTAGGCCTGGAGTAAGACTCGTGCTGCCTTTAGTATTGATCCTCAGGAAGGAATCCAAGATAAAGACTGTCCAGGGACAGAAAGTGGTACCCTCTTGAGTTATGGGCAGGAAGGCATCCACTGACCACAGCTGGGATTGAAGGCATTAAGGTAGATACTCAGGTGCCTGGTACCATGTCAGTTAACAATTTCGATGAAACCAACAGCTTTAGGTATACAAGTGTGGATGCTTCATTATGAAATCAGTTGCCTTAAAGCACTTGGTTTAGATTTGACGAAAGACTGTAGTGTTTCTAAGCCAGAGAATTCTTTTTATCTGGTGTCATCATCATTGGTTAGCACCTATTGTTTTGGGTGAGAATTTCAGGGCCTAAATTTAAATAGACCCTGTTTAAGTTTGCTATCAGTTGACTAGGAAAGGATTTAAAGAAAAAGGGGGGTGTCCTTTGACTTCTAGTCTGGGTTATTTGAAAACCTATTAGCAGCCATTTTATTTCAAGATGGAGGAATTGAATCTCACGTTAACTTTAAAAAATATGTAACTTTAAAATACATAGAAATGTCATTATATATATATTTATCATAGGACCACCTCACACACGGAGAATAGTGAACGAACCCTCATATACCTGTCATCCAGCTTCAGCAGTTGGATCAACACCAGTCTCTCTGCTTCACCTCTACCCACTTCATCCTCCCATTTTTTTTTGGCCGCCCCACGCGGCTTGTGGGATCTTAGTTCCCCGACCAGGGAACGAACCCGGGTCCACAGCAGTGAAAGTCCATGTCCTCACCACTGGACCGCCAGGGAATTCCCTCCACCCTCCCATTATTTTGAAACATAAGCATCATAGAATTGCATCTGTGAACATTTTCAGTATGTAGCTCTAAAATAGAAAGGTTCCCTTCCCTAAACATAATGATAATGCCAATGTCACAGCCTTCCAAAGCAATAAAATTCCACAGTGTCATTGAGTAGCCAGGATTCACATTTCCCTTATTGAAAATAAATATAAAGACATATACGAATATATAAATATTTGATAGACTCTAAGCAAGAGCCATATATGGCAGTTCGTTGATATGGCCTTTTAAGTCATTTCTTATTTATAGGTTCTATTCTCCAGTGTTTGTTGAAGAAAACTGAGGATTAGTCCTGTGCAGTTATCCACAGTCCAAATGCTGCTGGCTGCATTCCTGTGGTGCTGTTGAACATGTTCTCTGTTCCCTGAATTTCCTGTAAATTGGTCATTTAGAGGTATGATCATACTCAGGTTTGATCTCTTTTTTAGTAAGACGACTTAATAGATGGTGTGTTCCTCTATTATTCTATTTTCTTTCCCTTTTTTGGATATACCGTTGGGTACTTAAAAAGATTTGTGCTTTCTGTTCTAATGGTTGCCTTTATACTTACACCTTTATATGATACCCTTGGTTCGCTCTTTCTGGGGCTCTATTTTCTATTGGTTTCCTTCTGTGAGTAACAATTTAAATTAGCTAGTAGCCTGTTCTTTCCTCTCCCTTTTCTCCCCTACTTGGGATTTGAAGTAATAGCCTTTTACTATAAGGCCGTCAGCAAGCATATTCTACTTTGCAGATGCTCTCCCTCCCCTAATTTTTCTGATAACTGCACCAAAACTACCAGAATATACAGCAATCACATACTCTGCTGTCTCCTTTGTTATCACCATTTAATCTTTTTTTTATTTTTTTATTTTGCGGTACGCGGGCCTCTCACTGTCGCGTCCTCTCCCGTTGCGGACGGAGCACAGGCTCCGGACGCGCAGGCTCAGCGGCCATGGCTCACGGGCCCAGCCGCTCCGCGGCATGTGGGATCCTCCCGGACCGGGGCACAAACCCGTGTCCCCCGCATTGGCAGGCGGACTCTCAACCACTGCACCAGCAGGGAAGCCCCCACCATTTAATCTTAGTTCTACAAGTAAATATATGTTTAATGCTTGCCACTAGTTCTTATGTTCTGTCTTTCCTGACATTTTGGTTTTCTGAAGCTCATCCTCTAACAGATACCTCAGGAAGCATTCATGGGAAGTGCTTCCTGAATTATGTTCACAACAGCTTGTCTGTAGCCTTCGCTTTTATACTTAAAAGTCAGGTTGTCTGATATAAATCCTTGGCTCATCTTTTCTTTGCTCAAGGATCTTTAATATTTTACTATATTGTCTTTTGCCATAAAGTGTTGTCAAAGTCTGCTGGCAATCTGATTTTCTTTCCCTCATATTTAACTTGGTATGTTTGCCTAGATACCCAAAGGCCTGTTTTTTGCCTTTATGCTTTGAAGTCCAGTAATTCTGTAGTGTTAGATGCTCTGGGTTGATTTTTTTCAGGGACATACTGTGCTACTTTGGTAAGTACAGTATCCTCCCATATCTGCAAGGGGTTGGTTCCAGGACCTCCACGGCTACCAAAATCCTGGATGCTCAAGTTCCTTATATAAAATGGCACAGTATAGCCGGCTCTCTGTATTGTGGTCGTGGAACCTGCAGACACAGAGAGCTGACTGTAATTTCAAACTTTCTTGTAGTGTAGCTTTTGCTGTTTGTTCTATTCTTCTTCTTGGCTTTTGGAACTCCCATTGTGTGTATGTTAGATCTTCTTTGCCTGTCTTTTTATATTGATCTTTTTCTCTCAAATCCTTTTAATGTCTTCATAATTCGTTTGAATTAAAAAATTTTTCTCCTTTCCATCTTCTCCTTCTTTTGAGACATTATTCATTTTATTTGCTCTTGTGTTCTTTTTATTTACCCTTTATTTCTGAAATGATTTTTTTCTTTCATTTCTAATTCTTATTTCTTTATCTCCATTTTCAAATCTTCGTTTTCTCCAGTTCATTTCTTTTTTTACTTTTTTTTTTTAAATTGAAGTATAGTTGATTTACAAGGTTGTGTTAGTTTCTGGTGTACAGCAGAGTGATTCAATTACATATATATATTCAATCAGCTCATTTCTGAGTTTTAAAAATTCTGATTTAGGCTGTTCTTTATACCTTCTTTTTATTTAATTTCTTTTAGCTCATTTTTGAAGTATTAGCTTATAGTTTTCATTTTTTTGTGTCTTTCTGGCATGATTTTATTTTCTATACTAGGGATGTCATTCTATTCCTTATTTTTCCTTTAAAGAACGTATTTGGAATTCAACTGCTATTCTTTTCTGTTGTTCGCTATGAGTTTTCGTATACTCTTATTAGAGCCATTATAGCTTTTCTAGCTTCACAGTTCTAGAGTACCCACTTAACATTGTTTTCACAAAGTGGTGAAAAAAATGGTCTTTACTTTTCTACACCTAAGATCTTACTTTTCTTTAGTCTCCGTTCTCAGCCCCTACTTATCTGAACCTTTCCTTTCCTTTGCCTATTTAACTCATCTTAGATTCATCTTTAGCAGTTTCTCCTCAGTGTGGGGCTTTGACCTAGTTTGTTAGTTTATAGGGATCAGACCTCTCCCACCCCAGAACATTCCAGCCCATTAGAAATACATGGGTCACAATCCCCTCTGTACTTCCTAGGGAAGTTGGAACCTGCAGAGTCCTCTGCCAGCTTCTGTGGGTGTCCCCAGAATGGCCCTCTGAGCATTGTAGTGCGTACCTAACGGCAGTTCTTGAAGCTGTTGGTAGTTTGTCCCCACCTCCTTCATACATAGGAGGGGGATATACCTTATCACCTGGTTTTGTGGGTAGGGGATACCTTATCACCTGGTTTTGTGGGTAGGGGATACCTTATCACCTGGTTTTCTTGTAGATGCTATCCATAGGGTTTTTGGTTCTGCTCTATTTGTTTTTATGGTTAGGGTGAGCTGGGGATATTCAATAATTATGCTTCCACCACCATCTTGCCAGAATCTATATGGACATTTTAACATAAAATTTGTAGACCTTTGGGTCTACCAAGTCAGGATGAAAGTAGCAAAGTCTTGAAACATTAAATCAGTAGTACCTGCCTTTAAAAATAATTTTCTTCCAAAATATAAGAAAGTAGAGAGAAAACTTAATGGTTTTAACTATCTGAAAACTGGCCACTTTATGGGCTACCTAAGCCATATTCTAAGCTTACTGTTTCGTTTTGTTTTTGAATTTTATTAATTTTTTTATACAGCAGGTTCTTATTAGTTACCTATTTTATACATATTATCGTATATATGTCAATCCCAATCTCCCAATTCATCCCACTCTAAGCTTATTGTTTATGACAAAATGTAATAGTTGAAATCATCTGAGTACCAGGAAGCCCATATCTGAGGAAAAGGTGTAAAGAGTGACACACTTTTGCCATTATTTGTTTGGTTTGATATTCCTTGAGTTCTGAAGGAGATAATGCTATTTTATAGTTTTAAAAGGGTTCAGCCACATTTACACTTTTAATAACCATCTAGTAAAGATAAAATCATTACTTAATTAGGTGCATTTTTCTCTTTCAGCCTTTTTTTCCCCCAGTGAAGCATTTGCATATCTCTAATTATAGTCATTTGAAAAAAAAGTGCTGCCAGGACTTGACATAATATTAATTTAGATTTCCAAAAATACTAAATTTCCTTCCTCCAACTTGAGTTTCCTCCAGTTGGCCATTGATTTAAGTTACATACTAAAAGGTGACAATTTTAGAATTGGCCCTTTTTTCCTCCTGTATTTAGGGATAGCCATTATTCTAAAGCCATAGAAGGAAGAAGTAAAACTTTCTCAGTGGGTATATTGGAAACTTTTTTTTTATTCTGGAAAATAGAGTAAATCATTTTCAGACATTCCCTCTGGTTTTCTACAGAGATTGAGAAGAAATCATTTCAAAATGGGGCTGGTCATTAAGAATTCTTTGTAAACGGGTAGCAGGCTTAATGTATTGCTTCAAGTGAATGTCACCCAAGAAAAATTAAGGGAAAAGTCAACACTCATTAAGCAAATTGACCAGCCAAGTGTTTTGATGAATGTCGCAACAAATTTGAATAAACGAATTTTGTCCATTAGTGTGCTTTTAGACCAATGTGATTGTTTTGGTCTAATTATTTTTTATTTTGTGTATTCAAATGTAGAATGGCTGCAGAATTTACGACTGCAGCAATTATCTGATCAGCAATTTAGAAAATTGGTGAATAGTATCTGACTACTCACCAAGAAATGCGTGGCATTTGATATAGCTGGTGCAGGACCACATACAGTCCAAGGAGAAGCCTGTGCTCTTTTCTCTGGTTCTCACCCACGGCAGATGAGAGCCCAGAGGCCGTCACTGGGTTAGCATGGGCTGTGGACATGGGCTCAGGGCCCTCGGATGTCACGCACCAGATTGAGGTCTGATGTGCTACAGAAGTTGTATTTGCCACCCAGTGTCACTATTCCAGAGTCCTGTAGCTGTGACTGGTGAATTCTGCAACATTTCCCACTTCTCAAGCTTGGGGATTCGAGAAATCTGTGCCCGACTGGCTGCCAAAGCTTGTCAGGGGGACCCAGTGTGAGGCCGATTTCTAGGTGTAAAAGCCAGGCAGATTTGCTCACTCAAGAAAATCTGTTTTGCAGGTTTGCTTTGAATTCCAAGATACAGATTCTGGTAAAAAAAAATTTTTTTTTGCTGCATTAATGCCACGGGTTTCTCCTGATAGCTGCCTGCCTTGTGGGGGAGGGGATAACTGGTCCTCTACGTGGGGTCCTGGACCCGAATGCAAACTCTCCCTTCCCCTCCAGACCAGGGGGCGGGCCCAGCGGTCCCTTTTACCAAGCTGTCCAGGTGATCCTGGTACAGACTAAAGTTTGAGAACCTCCAGTCTTCAATGCAAAAATGATTGGGTTGTGTCACAGCGTTGGGCAGTGATCGTTAAAAAAATATTAAAGTTCGTGTGACCTCTTGAATGTCAGGCGAGGGTGCAATTCTCAGTTCTCTTTCTGTGGCACTAAAAAGATAGATAGGAGTTTCAGTTGGTCCAGACAGGAAAGCAGACAATTGCAGTACTGTGGGACAGTGCCTCGCAGAGGCTGCAAGGGGCCTTCAGAAAACACGCGTGTACCGGGGGAGGGGTGATGGGAAGGCCCCTCTTGGTGATATTTTAAAGGAATAGATGTGATCGTGTCCCTCTCTGACTAAAACCTTTCAGAGACTTCCCAGTGTTCCTGGAATAAAGTCTGTCCTTGTAGATCCCATCCCACGCCTCCAGTGTCTCCTCTGGATCTCCATTTTGCAGATTCCCTGCCTCATCCTTCGCCGTCCGTGCTTTCTTCACTCCTTAAAGATGTCCTTGTTCCTTGGAGCTGCGGGAGCCACCCTGCCCCTCTGCCCACTGCCAGGGGCACTGTGTTTCTCCCTGGTCTCTTAGTGCACCTCAGACCCCAGCTCGCATGTTTCCTTTGCAGTCCTTTCTGACCCCCCCAGGGTAGGTCAGGTCAGCGCCCCTTGTGTACAGTGCCCTTCTCCACACTCTGCACATTGTAATTATATAATTGTATAATTATTGGTTTACAGCTCACCGGTGGAGCTAAATATAAATTCATATACGTTCCACGAGAGACCCTGCCTTGTTTCCCTGCTGCCCAAGGGCCCAGCCCATGGCAAGCATTCAAGAAACATTTTTAGTTGAATGCATGAATGCGGGGGGGGGGGCAGTCCCATTTTTATCCCTAGGACATGCGGGCTGGTGAATGTATGCAATTTGGATGGAGGCGTCACCTAACGAGAGCGTATTTGTCACCATCATCTAATCCTCCTGCTAGAAAAGTGAGTCCCTTGCACAGTGGCAGCAGAATCTTATGATTATGGTTCTAATTTGGGATCTGGCCTGTGGACCCCCCAGGAGAAGTTCTTGAGTATTATGCTTCCAGGGATATGGGAAAGGAGGGAAATCCTCTGACCTTGGAGATGTTCATAATACCCAGGCCGGAAGCCAGCAGCCCGAGTGGTAAAGGTGGCACCTGCGAAGTTTCCAGGGAAATGACAGTTGTCCCCAGTCCCCTCAGGGCTTCCTGGAAGAGCTGCCCGCTCTGCTCCTAGAAGATGATCTTGGGGCAGCTTCTTTCTCCCCACCCACTTTCAGATCTAGTTGGTGGAAGAACAGAGATGCGCTCCTTTGCCTCATTTTGGTCAATTTGTCCTGACCTGGGTAAAGCTAGGGGTTTTCGTTCCTCTTCTAGAAGGTGACAGCATGGGAGTTACTCCCAGAGGCGACAGCTTCAAGGTGGGGGGCATTTTACCTCCAGTCAGAAACTAAGTAAGCCTTACATTGATAATTCATGGAAGGGCTGGCAATGGCACCCATGGGTGTAATTTATAAAAATACACGTACTGAGAGCAAGGGCTCAAATTCTTTTTAAAGATGGAGATTTAAGATCTAGAGTGGCTTGCGGGAACCTTGCTTTTGATAGAGGAACTGATAATCTGCTATTTGCCAATTAATTGTTTTTGTTTTACATTTGGGGCTCAGCATACTCTCTTCCATTTTTTTTTTTTTTTTTTAATGTATTTGGCCGCATTGGGTCTTCGTTGCTGCACGCTGGCTTTCTCTAGTTGTGGTGGGCGGAGGCTGCTCTTCGCTGCGGTGCGCTGGTTTCTCATTGCGGTGGCTTCTCTTGTTGCGGAGCACGAGCTCTAGGCGCGCGGGCTTCAGTAGTTGTGGCTCATGGGCTCAGTAGTGTGGCTCGTGGGCTCCAGAGCACAGGCTCAGTAGTTGTGGTGCATGGGCTTAGTTGCTCCGTGGCATGTGGGATCTTCCCGGAGCGGGGCTGGAACCCATGTCCCCTGCATCGGCAGGCAGATTCTTAACCACTGTGCCACCAGGGAAGCCCCTCAGCATACTCTCTTATACCCAGTGTAAACTCTGTTAGATTTAGTGAAACATAATAAACACAGTAAGTTTTGGAACAAACATCATAAACACTATTTCTCACTTGCAACCATTTATTGGACATAAGGTAGGTATAGGATTTGGAGATAATGTATGAATCCTGATGTATCTCACCCCCAATTTATAGATGTCAAAACTCTGAGGCTTGGGCTTCCCTGGTGGTGCAGTGGTTGAGAGTCCACCTGCCGATGTAGGGGACGCGGGTTCGTGCCCCGGTCTGGGAAGATCCCACATGCCGCGGAGCGGCTGGGCCCAGTGAGCCATGGCCGCTGAGCCTGCGCGTCCGGAGCCTGTGCTCCACAACGGGAGGGGCCACAACAGTGAGAGGCCCGCGTACCGCAAAAAAACCCCAAAAAACAAAAAACAAAAAAACCAAAACAAAACTCTGAGGCTTGGAGAGGTCAGGTAACTTCCCCAAAGTTTCACAACACTCAGCTTGGAATCTGCAAAACGTACACCTTTTCCATTATATTCCTGTTGCCTCCCGTGCTCATCCAAGCTCAGAAAAGCACCATCAATCTCCAGTCTCTGAGCTTGCTTCTAGACTTTAAAATATTGCTGAATAAAGCTACAAAAGTTGCAAGATGACTACAAAGAACTTCAGGATACCCTTCACTTAGACTCTGCAATTAACATTTCCCCACATTTACTTTGTCCATGTATATACATATTGGCGTTTCTGACCCAATTAAGAGTAAGTTGCTAACATGCTCCCCTGAAAACCCATCTGGGCCTCAGCCTTAGGTTTGATGAGAACACTGAGGCCCCCCAGGCTGAGTTCCTTCTTCTGCCCCCCACCTGTGTGGTCTTCCCCCTGGCCTCTAGGCTGGGACCTGGCTCCAAAGAGGGACACTCAGCTCACTTTTGCCCTCAGCCCTAGTCCGAGTCCTTTAAATTTAATTCAGAGGCTAAAACCCATCCAACTCCCTTTCTGGAAATTGGCTCTCTCCAGCACCTAACAAACAGAACCTCTTCTATGGCAGGGTAACACAGGCAAACAACAGGGGGCTCCCTGTTTCGTGAAAAAGTGGGAGACCAGGGACTTGCCGCAGCTTGTTATCCAGGGCTGCAGCTAAACTGTTTGGCCCCTGCTAATTCACCTCTCTTTTCAAGACAGTTACCAATTCTGGTAACCTTTTCTCTGTCAGCTGCTTCAGATAAAATTGCTTTTTTTGTTTGTTTGTTTGTTTTTAATTAATACTTTTATTTTTACTTCCTTTGTTTTAAACCAGCCCAGTGGCTATAAAACAACATTTTGAAAGTGGAACAGAAGGAAAAAACATTCTCTCTGCTCCATGTATGGGATGGAGGGGAAAGTACAATTTCCCTTAACTGACAGTTGTATTAAAAGCAGAATTTAGTATATAATCACTAGTAAAATGTATTGATTTACCCATTATGGTGAAAATGAGCTTAAATATCTATTTAAGCCAAGTAGTATTCCAGGCATCTTTCAGAACTAGAAAAGCAGAGAGGCCTTTCAAAAATGTAGGTCACATTTGAAGACAGAGTTTAAAAACCGCCTCAGGAAAACACCTCAAATATCAGGATAAATGGATAAACTAAAATATGATATTTACATACCGTGGAATACTGTTCCGCCTTAAAAAAGGAAATTCTGACCCATGCTAACAACACAGATGAACTTTGGAGACGTTAGGCTGAGTTTAATAAGCGAGACACAAAAGGGTAAGTATTGTATGGTCCCACTTACACGTGGTCCCTAGAGCGGTCGGATTATTGAGACAGAAAGTAGAATTGTGGTCACCAGGGGCTGAGGTGAGGAGGTGATGGTGGAATGGGGAGTTATTCTTGAATAGGTACAGAGTTTCACTTTGGGATGATGAAAAAGCTCTGGGGATAGATAGTAGTGATGGTTGTACTACATTGTGAATGTATTTATTGCCACTCAAAATTTGTATAATTAAAAATGTTTAACATGATTTTATGTTATGTATATTTTACCACCAAAAAATGTTTTTTAAATGCCCCAGTTGGCATATATTTATGTTCGTGAGTGTAAAAATATTGACCAATCTCTTGCTTATTGGTGTTACATTTGATGTCATTAGAATGAAATGCTATAGAATTAGAACCAGAGCTTGTGGGTGTCGCATATTTTTATTTCTTAAAGTTTTCATTTGCTGCTGACACAAACTCATTTCCCCTCCTGAGCCTGGGAATTGGCATGTTGAGGAGTTGTCAATTTCTTGGTTGGAGGAAATGGCATAGTGATTACAGGTCCACACTCCACCACACATGTCCAGGACAGCGCTAACATGAAGGCAGTTTACGCCTGAGAGGTCCTTCTGCAGGTCCTTTCAAGGGTCTAGCTGTTGCCCTCTGTAGAGCGTGCAGCCAGGTCTGCTTGGAGGTGAGACGCGCACGCGTCTGTTTTCCTTGGTACTTGGTAGGTCTGGGGTGAAGCTGGCCTTTGACTAGCGAGGCCGACCTTCCACGCCCTTCTTGCCGTGTTCCCTTTCACTTGGCTGTTTATTGTTCTTCAAGTCAAGGAAGTTAATGTTGAAAGCAGTCAGGAGCTTCCCCACCCCAGCTTCACAGATGGTAAGGGTCTTGTTCTGTTGTTTATTGGATTTCAGTCCTTCTGCTTCTTACCTGCTGTTTATTTCATTAAGTGCTTTACAGAATTCAAAACGTGGAAATCTCCGTATTTACAACAGAAGCTGCACTGGGCTATCAGGAAAAACCCACTGGAAATTAGGACATTCCTCGTTTCTGCCGCAGGGATGGATCCTCTTACATTATGTTTGTCAAATCCAGACCTCACCTGGCTCCCCAAAGACCCACTTCATAATGGCCATGCGTATCTTTGAGATCAAAAGGGGAAGTCCTGGGGCTTCCCTGGTGGCGCCGTGGTTGAGAGTCCGCCTTCCGATGCAGGGGACATGGGTTTGTGCCCCGGTCCGGGAGGATCCCACATGCCGCGGAGTGGCTGGGCCCGTGAGCCATGGCCGCCGAGCCTGCGCGTCCAGAGCCTGTGCTCCGCGACGGGAGAGGCCACAACAGTGAGAGGCCCGCGTACCACGAAAAAAAAAGGGGACGTCCTGCTCCCTCAAACATCGGGTTGTATTTTTCTTAGGGTGACTGAGTAGGAAATATATTAAGTAGCCCTATGTAAGCCTTTGCTGCTGGGGATGTATGATGTCTAGAAGAAGTTTTGCAATATCGTAAGCTGAGAAGGATCCTCCTTTCATTGTCGAAC
The DNA here is from genome assembly GCF_964374135.1 of Grampus griseus. NCBI lineage: Eukaryota > Metazoa > Chordata > Mammalia > Artiodactyla > Delphinidae > Grampus > Grampus griseus. The sequence continues at coordinate 70,391,325 of NC_138997.1, read as the reverse complement.
GGGTGATACATGCATCTCCACACTTACTGTTCACTTCATAAGATGTAAGAGCCAGGAATCAAGTTCCATGTTTAGGCCCTTATTTAATTCTGTGTTCAAACAGTAGTTTAAAAACAAAGCAGGTGATTAGTTATATTATTTATATCATAAGAGAATCACTGCTATTCATTATTGCCATAAATAGTTGAGTACTTTTTATGTCCAGCCAGCTTTGTTTTTTTTTTTTTAAATAAAGGGTTTCTTTATTTTGACCCTATTATGGCCTAACTATTTGATTACAGATCCTAGAATCTTAGGGCTTTTGATGGCCTCTTTTTCGTTTTTCAGCAGAGGAAGCAGACGCCTCGAACCTAAGGGACTTGCCCCCAATTTAGAATCCAGAATTTCTCTATGTCCCCACCATTACATTTTTCCTTCACTAACTGCTTCAGAGCAAAAGTACAGAGTTACACATTTTATGTAAAACGTACAAATATTAAATATCTTAGCAGACACCAAACAGTAATTTTGCTTGTGCCTCCAACCTGAGAAAAGCTTTGACAGATGTCGTACCTTTAGAAGGCATTTATTGGAAGCCTGAATCCTTGCTGCTGAGTCCTCTTAGTAAGTTTCGTCAGAAGAATGCAGAGCATCTAACATCTCCTTGATCTTGGGTGTGCTTTTCAAACAGCAAAAGCAGCCTGAGGGTAGCTTCTCTTGCCCCCAGATGGCATGCTTGTGAATGGAGAATTGATGGAAAAGAAGGAGTTGGGGGTTCAAGTACAAGGAAGCTCCCGGTTGGGCATCGTTGAGGGATCTGCGTGGGGATGTGCTTTAATAGCAGAGAACGAGGCCTGCGTGATTGGCCCAGGGATCACAGTAACAGCCAGAAAAGCAGAAAATACACGTTACAGGAAAGGTGTGATCAACACAGGTGATTTATTAGTGCCGGGTTTGTCCATGTGGTTAAGGCAGAAAATAGAGGAGCTGACTCGGCCCCCAGGAGGAAACCGCTCTCAGGAGCAGAGGCCGGAAGGGCCCAAACCACAGGTGAACCCACCCCAGCTGAAAGCCTGCAGAAAGGTGAGCCAGTGTGGGGTGGGAGTTGGGGTGATGTGGCCCAACCCTGCCTCTCCAGAGAAGGGCACCCCTGTTTGCACTGGGGCATCCCTTTCTAGCACCAGGGAGCCTGGTGAATCACGCTTGCTCGGACGTCCATGAGAATGTGGGACCCACATGTGGTAGCCCGGCTCCTTTGTGCCACAGATGTTTCTCTGAAAAGAGCGTGTTCAAAGAAAGAGGGGCGGGCTTCCCTGGTGGCGCAGTGGTTGAGAGTCCGCCTGCCGATGCAGGGGACACGGGTTCGTGCCCCGGTCCGGGAAGATCCCACATTGCCGCGGAGCAGCCGGGCCCGTGAGCCATGGCCGCTGAGAGCCTATGCTCCGCAACGGGAGAGGCCACGTACCGCAAAAAAAAAAAAAGAGGGGCTTAAAAATAGTGTTTTTACCCCGCCTCAGTCACCTCATGGCCACATTCATCAACCCTTGAGGTCAGGCAGTAGCCGCCTAGGCCTCTCCAGCCAGTCTGTGTCGTGGTCTTCTCTGCTAGTCAGTCCTCTGTGTCCCTAAATCCCATTCCTTCCTTCCTTCCTTTGCTGTTCTCCCTGGCTGCCTGCCCCCTTGGATACTCATCCCCGCCCAGCTTTTCATGCGAGACCTCTGGCAGCTTGCATGTCTTCCATTTCCCCATCAGCCATTGCCTTTCTGCTCACTGACTTAAGGAGTCCTCCTTCCTCCTCCTCCCTCCCTTCCTCCCTCTCCTCTCCTTGACGTGCAGTCAAGGCTCCTCTTGTCCCACACCCCAGGCCTGCAGTACTGTCAGAGATTCTGGCAGGATTGGGTTCTAGTGTGCAGCCAGGGTTGCAAATGAGTGATGTAACTTCCACGACTCTCCATCCCTCCTCCCTACTGCCAGTGACCAATCCTTTGTGCTGAAGACTTTAGGGCTGGTTCTCTGTCCATTTCTGTTCCCCCGCCTGCTGCCATGTCCTCCAAGATTCTAGCATCCTTCTAGAAGTCCCTCCGCACCCTCTAGCCTGGAATTTCCTGGTTCTCTCTTACCAGTCGAGTCATCACCGTCTCTACCCTACTGTAGCCGCCTTGGGCCTTGGCATTTCCCTCTCGGCCCCTCTGTTCTTTGCACTCTCCGCTCCCTCCCTGGATGATTTTATGGGCACCCCGGGATACCACCCCCTGTGTGCTGGTGAATATGTCTGTGGCCCTGACCTCCCCTGCTGCGCCCGTGCCCATCAATTTGCAGAACCTTCCAGCTGCCACCTGCTGATCCAAATGCGTCTAAATCAGTTTTTTCCCCCTCCAGTCTGTGGGCACCCCATCTTCTCATAGGTGTAAGCCCAAAACAGGGGTGTCTTCTTTCCTTCCTCTTGCTTCGTTACTGCCTAGATCCGCCCATGCCGAGGCCCTGTACTCACCCAGTAAACACCCACCTCTCCTGTCCGTCCCATACCTCTGGCTTACGTTCTCATCAGCTCCTGTCTGGACCTAGTCTCCTAGCTGTCCGTGTCTCTAGTCCTGTTCTGTCAGTACTATCCTTCACTGCTCCCAGAGGGGTCCCCCCAAGACACACACCAGTAGCTCCCCATCTGGGCAGGCTCACCTCCTTACCATGACGAAGACCCTACTGGGTCTCTGGCCTCACACCTTGATGCTGCAGGGATTTTGAGTGACACCTGACTTCTAAGCATGCGTCTTGCTGGTTCTGTGACATTTGCTCCTGTGGTTCCTCCACTCGATAGACCATCTGCGCCTGCAGTCTGGCCAGGTCACACATTTTTTTAATCTGAGCTCTAGGAATCCTTTCTGACCCCTCTTTTTTTTTTTAATTTATTTATTTTTGGCTGCATTGGGTCTTCGTTGCCGCACATAGGCTTTCTCTAATTGAGGTGAGCGGGGGCTACTCTTTGTTGCGGTGCGCGGGCTGCTCATTGCGGTGGTTTCTCTTGTTGCAGAGCACGGGCTCTAGGCACGTGGGCTTCAGTAGTTGTGGCACAAGGGCTAAGTAGTTGTGGCTCGTGGGCTCTAGAGCGCAAGCTCAGTACTTCTGGCGCACGGGCTTAGTTGCTCCGTGGCATGTGGGATCTTCTCGGATCAGGGCTCCAACCCATGTCCCCTGCATTGGCGGGGGGATTCTTAACCACTGCACCACCAGGGAAGTTCCTTGACCCCTTTTCTTGCCCACACGCTTCGTTGCCCTTTTTTTGTTTGTTTGTTTGTTTCTTTCTTTGTGGTACGCGGGCCTCTCACCACTGTGGCCTCTCCTGTTGCGGAGCACAGGCTCCGGACGCGCAGGCTCAGCGGCCATGGCTCACGGGCCCAGCCGCTCCGCGGCACGTGGGATCTTCCCGGACCGGGGCACGAACCCGCGTCCCCTGCGTCAGCAGGCGGACTCTCAACCACTGCGCCACCAGGGAAGCCCCCCGTTGCCCTTTATGTCTGCACTTGCTTCATTGTATGGTCACTGTGTGTGTGTGAGTTCAGCTTCCCCACTGGGCTGTCATGCCCTGCTCTGTATTCCTGGTCCTCCCAGGACCCAGGCCCCACCCAGGCCAAACGGTAGGAGCTCAATTACCATTGCATCCATGAAGACACGTTTCTGAAGTGCTGGCTTTGTTACTGAGCCCTCTCTCTTTGCCACTAATGACTAATGCTCCAGTTTTTCTTTCTCTGTCCTTCGGTTCCCTTCTGTCAATTAGTTCATAATCTTTACACCAACATTGAAATATGCTCAAGGAGCTGCTTTTTTAAAAAAAGACTGTGCTGCGGGATGTCTTTGTTATTGATATTTTGTGATTTTAAACTGACTTTCAAATGGCTGATCATTTTATAATGGTCTATTGCCATTGCTTGCAACCTTAAGCTGTCTCGAATATGGAAACAGATTTTGTATAGTCACTAAATATCCTGGACCTAATGTAGTACCAAGGCCTGGCATGCAGAGAGAAATTTTATTTTTAAAAGATAAATACAAATTTGCATTGTACCAAGGAATTGGTTTTTTCAGGCCCCGAACTTAGGGGTATTACAGTGAGAGACTTAAAGGATGGTGAGGAGACTGTGTCAATTACCTATTGTTTATCTCATGTCCAAACCTGAGTAGATTTTAGCTGTGAGTTCTTCTCAGTTGAGTACTTTAAATCTCTATGTTATAAGATTTAAGATATATCTGAACTTTTCTGTTACCCAGAAGATCCTTTGGACAGTGTTCAATTGTGAATTGGAATTCAAGTGATCCATTTAGGACTGTTCTCAAACTTGTCCGTGGAGGTACATTTAAAGGTTGGAGATGGTCGGGATTTGGGTGGTGTGTTTGTGAGTATGAAGTCGTGAAGCAGTTCAATTTCTTTGAAAGCTCATGTTTTCCCCCTGAAAAAAATGTGTTTGATTTTTTTCTTTCTATTTTATGCTACATATTATAATATAAAAGGATGTTTACTGTTATTTGTCACTGAGTGAAATTGACCTTCAAGAAGACTGTTAGTGGGCTTCCCTGGTGGCGCAGTGGTTGAGAGTCCACCTGCCGATGCAGAGGACACAGGTTTGTGTCCCGGTCCGGGAAGATCCCACATGCCGTGGAGCGGCTGGGCCCGTGAGCCATGGCCGCTGAGCCTGCGCGTCCAGAGCCTGTGCTCCACAACGGGAGAGGCCACAACAGTGAGAGGCCCGCGTACCGCAAAAAAAAAAAAGAAGACTGTTAGCAAACACCCTAGATGAGGAAAGCACTGCTCTGTAAGATGATGTCTCAGATTATCTTCTTAAATCCTGCACCTCTGCATTTCCTATATGTAGTCATTCCTTCGCTGTGCACTTAGTGAGCACATGCTGTATTCCTGATGCCCTCTGAGGCTTTGAGGCTAGTGATGGCTACAGACCTTGCTTTGGATTCTGAGAGCTCACAGTTTGGGGGGTTGGGGTGGGTGGGATGGGGTCCTCATAGGATGAGCTTTTCCTCGAATACACATACAAACACGGGCACATGCAAACACACAGACAAAGACTTCCTGGCTCAGCTCCCATGGCCCCTCCCCCTGGAGCTTTTCATGGTCCTTTTGGGCAGAATGATAGCTGCTTCCTTTGAGTCTTGGGACCTGTTTGTGACCTCTCAGTATTTTTGTTTCATTTGTATTAGATTCGTCTCCTACACACGGCTGAGTTCCCCATCAGCATCTCGTTCACTACCATGGTAATAATTATGCAATAGCTGCACGTTGACATGAAAGATTTCTTAATGGTTCTGGGGGCGTGGCCTCACCACAGTGGAATGGGGGCCATGCTGGATCCTCCATGGCGTGGCTTCCTCCAATTTGCGTGGGGATCCAGAGTGGATTCACACTCTCCCTGTCGCTGGGCAAGAGCATTTTTAAGGACTTGTGTCGTTTTCACTGAGCTCATACTTCCCACCCCAGCTTTATTCTATTTCCAGTATCATCTACTTGTTTTTAAAGCCCCATGGGTGTTGTGGGCAATTACTACGATCCTTCCATCTTGATTTTTATCCAGTTTACTCCTATGGGAATATAAAAGTGTGTCAGAAACAGTAGGATATACAAAATCATTAGCCCTTTTATTATGAACTGTGGTTGAACAGTATGTGAACCAGAGAGGAGCTGAACTACAATGGAGCTTTGAGCTTTGCCTTATTCACAGCTCTACTTCCCCAAAACTAGAATAGGCCTGTCTATGTGGGGTTTCTTCCCTGCCATTATTTTGCCTGGCTCCTTACATTTGTGTCCAAAGAGGAGAAGGTTTTGAAATGACTTCCTTACTTTTAACCCCAGCTATAAATTCAGTCTTTGCAGCTTTAGACATTTGTGAAGGGTATAAAGACCTTAGGAGGAGAGTTGAGACTCCAGAATGATTAACAGTTGACATGGTCCAACCACTACCGAAGGTGATTGGGGAGCACCCTGTGCTCAAGCCAGTCGCCCCGACTTACACAGGTCATTAAGAAGCTTGTACTGTGGAAGCCCACTCTGGACTCGAGTCTTTTAAGCCACAGATCACAAAAAATACAGGTCTACCTTGAATGGTTTATTTCACTTAAGAAAAGAAAGATCATGGCTCTGTTCTTTTTGATGGAGAAACAGAACTTTTTCTTTGAGTTTTGGTTGACTTTGAGTTTGGGTTGACTGATGGGAGTTCTCAGGCAGTCTGAGCTGCTGTCTTCCCTGTACACCACACCCACAATATAAGGCCTGCAGTTTCTAATTTCAGTTTCTTTAAACGTAGTGCCTGTGAGAGAGTCAGAATGCAGAATCCACCCCCCCCCCCCCCCCCCCGTGTTTGTGAAGTGGAGACCCTCCCCCAGTCTTCTCATGTTTCACCCACGTTTAACTTGAAGTACCTGTAGGGTTTTTTCAGTTGAGCCACCTTATAGAGTGTTGCTTAGTTATCAGAGAATCAACAGCCTTCCCCAAACACACACACACATACACACACACTCACACACACTCATTTCATCGATTTCATAACATGTACTTATATATAATATAAAATCAAGTCCAACTTCCATAAACAGGTTTGAGAATAAAACCAAAGGACTCAGATGGTGTGAGGAGAAAAGCACAGATGTACAGGAGAAGAACTCTAGTAGCCCTGAGCGTTCAAGTCTCTTGGGCAGTAGTCAGTGTGGTTTAAAATTTCTAGCTTATTCAGCCCAGAGCACTAATAAAAGAGGCTTCTGCTGTGAATGGCTACTCTGTATAAGGTAGTAGAGAACTGGGAAGAAAGAGAGCTGGTGTTCAAGCCCTCCAACACAGCTGTGTGGAACAAATAAAAATAATAACAGTGATTAATTTTTTAACGCTGTGATTTAAGATAAACTTGGGGGGCCCACAGAGGCTACTACTAGAGGTCAGAGTGGTCAGATAAGAAAGAGCCCAGGTAGCTGAGAAAATTTGAGGCTTCCCCCGGGCCTTGAAGAATTACTGATTTTTTAAAAACTTTAGTTTTTAAAAAAATTGTGGTAAAACATACATAATATAAAGCGTACCATTTAAAAGGGTCTAATTCAGTGCCATTAAAGTACATTCACAACCATCACCATATCCATTTCCAGGACTTTTTTTTTTTTAATCATCCCAAACAGAAACCCATTAAACAATAACCCTCCATTCCTCCCTAGCCCTTGGTAGCCTCTATCCTACTTTCTGTCTCTATGAATTTGCCTATTCTTGATATCTCATATAAGTGGAATCATACAATATTTATCCTTTTGTGTCTGGCTTATTTCACTTAGCATAATGTTTTCAGAGTTCATCCATGTTGTAGCATATGTCAGAATTTCGTTCCTTTTTATGGCTGAATAATATTTTGTTTTATGTATATACCACATTTTGTTTACCCACTCATCTGTTGATGGACAACTGGGTTTTTCCACCTTCTGGCTCTTGTGAATAATGCAGCTATGAACGTTGGTGTGCAAGTATCTGTTTGCATCCTGATTTCAATTCTTTGGGGTATGGTTGAATTTTATACTAGAAGGAGGTTACAGAGGGTATGTTGGTATTTATCGTGAACTATTGTTAAAATCTTGCATTGTTGACTGTTCCTAAGTGCCCTTTTCCTCCCTCATTTGTGCTTCTTGAGAACAAGGACTGTTTCCTAGGTCCAGCACTTAGCAAGGTACCTGGGATAAGTATTTGCTGAATAGGTCCTGGAGTTCCTAGCCCAGAGCCATCATTCATTATAGTACTTGGTCCCCAGAATGGTGGGTTTTGCCATCTGTCATTTTTGGGGGGGCTCATTAATTAACATGTGTTCAGGAAACAGAAAGCAACTCTTGATATTTTTATTAGCCAAACATAATTAGGGAAGTATATGTTCAAATGCAAAGGGTCTTGATACAGATAAAACCCAATTCAACAAACGTTTGTTGAGAACTTGCTATGTACCAGATATATTTCAAAATGTGTGATTCCAGAGCAATTTCAGAGGCCAGTTGGAATAAATTATTGGTATTGATTTTTTTTTTTTTTTTCCTGTGGTACACGGGCCTCTCACTGCTGTGGCCTCTCCCGTCGCGGGGCACAGGCTCCGGACGCGCAGGCGGCTCAGCGGCCATGGCTCACGGGCCCAGCCGCTCCGCGGCATGTGGGATCCTTCCGGACTGGGGCACGAACCCGTGTCCCCTGCATCGGCAGGCGGACTCTCAACCACTGCGCCACCAGGGAAGCCCTGATTTTTAAATATAATAAAAGTATGTGTGTATATATGTCTGTGTGTTTGTTTATATACATACACACACATATATATCTTTTAACAGGAATCTCTAGTTTTTTTTTTTCTTGTGAGAGCATTATTTGGAGACAAGAGAATGATATCCACAGTCCCACTCTGATATAACCTCTATTTTCATTTTATAGTATGAGTTTGAGGGTTGAACTTATCATTTATTTTGAAAATAAAACCCTGAATGTTTCTGGTGGGGATTATTTAAAAAATTTATTTTTTAAAACTAACTCTAGAAGTAAAGTGCAAACTAATGATATCAAATTTGGAGGTATCCATAGTAGTTTTTTTGTTGTTGTTGTTTTCTTTTGTTTTTTTGCGGTACGTGGGCCTCTCACTGCCGGGGCCTCTCACTGCCGTGGCCTCTCCCGTTGCGGAGCACAGGCTCCGGACGCGCAGGTTCAGTGGCCATGGCTCACAGGCCCAGCCGCTCCGCGGCACGTGGGATCCTCCCGGACCGGGGCACGAACCGGCGTCCCCTGCATCGGCAGGCGGACTCTCGACCACTGCGCCACCAGGGAAGCCCCTCCATAGTAGTTTTAATGGATGAATTAAGCCACTCCCTTTTCTTAGTGGAGCAGCAGAATAGACAGTTGTGCTCTTTTGGGGATAGGTCGGAAGACTGTTAACATCTGTTACAGGAGCTGGGTGTTTTGGAACCTGTCCTTCCTCCAATCTTTTATATGTTCAGGGATTGAAGGGAATCTTTTTTATGACTATGCTAGGGGAAAAAGTACAAATTAGGATCCTTACCCTGAGGGCCCTAAGACCTTGCAGTAGGTAGAGAAGGTAAGATATAGATGTAGACCACTGTGGTACAGCAGTAGAAGCCAAATGGGTGATGGGGCTGAACACGTTAGAGGGATTTAGTGGGGACAGGTGATCACGACCTGGAGTGGTTAGGGAACAACAGCCATGAAGACTGGGCTTTCCATATGACAAAGAGGTGAATTGGTGGAGTAGCTGTGTCCTGGGGACGTGGGCAGAGAGATGGGCATAGCAAGGACTGAAGAGTGTTTGCAGCATCCTTAGCCTAAGGGTCTGTCTGACTGGAGAGGCAGGTTGGGTCCAGAGGAAACAGCTAGAAATTAATCCCGTGAAAATGCTTTGTAAGCCGCACATGATGTCAGTGTTAGCTGCTGCTGCCTCTGTTAGGGGTTTTGAGGCTGGGAGTGGGGTTGTTGAAAAAGTGGTGTTTTAGGCTGATGGGTCTCAGGGTTATGAGGTTGGATGATTTGGGGGTGGGGTGAGTGGAGGCTGGAGGCATGGAGATCTTTCAGGAGAGGGTGTTCTCTCCATGACATTGTAAGTGTCTAGTCTGGGGTGGGACAGCAGGAGTGGAAAGGCATACAAGGATGTGGGGCAGAGGCTCTGGGGAAAGATTGCTATGATTTTACTGCCAAGGAGGGCGAAGTAGGCAGAAATCTGTTTGGGAAATGATGGACCCATTCACATCCATAGGAAGTAAGTCAGAACTGATTGGAGGGAAGATAAGAGATTCTGTTTTTAGAATAATTGTCTCGTATTTATTATGTGTTTTCTATGTGCCTGGGCACAATTCTGAGTGCTTTACATAACAGTTTTATGAACAGGTGCTGTTACTATCCCTACTTTCAAGATGAGGAAACCGAGGCAGAGATGATTGGTAACTTGCCTAAGGATCACCCACTTAGTAAGTGGTAGAGAGAGCCAGGATGCAAATCTGTACAGTCTTATCTCTAGAGATTATCATACTAACTGAAGTAAGTCAGAACGAGAAAGATAAATACCATATGATATCACTTATATGTGGAATCTAAAGAATGACACAAATGAACTCATCTACGAAACAGAAACAGACTCACAGACATAGAGAACAGACTTGTGATTGCCAAGGGGAAGGGATGGAGTGGGAGTTTGGGATTAGCAGATGCAACCTATCATATATAGGATGGATAAACAACAAGGTCTTACCATATAGCACAGGAAACTATAATTTCAACACCCTGTGATAAACCATAATGGAAAAGGATATGAGAAAGAATATATATGTGGATACCTGAATCACTTTGCTTATAGCAGAAATTAACACAACATTGTAAATCAACTATACTTCAATAAAATAAATTCAAAAACAATTTAGAAACCTCAAAAATTGAGTCAGGCTCTTACCTAGGATGCTTTATTGCTTCACTGTAATAACTAGCATTTATTACAAACCGCAGTGCTGTGTTAAGCTCCTTGCGTGTATTTATCGCATTTGATTTGCATTAGGACTCTGTGAAATTAGGGTATTTCTATCATCATTTTCCACATGTGGAAACTTGGGCACAGAAAGCTCTAGTTGCCTGCCTTAGGTCACACAGCTAAGCCTTGCCTACGTTGGGGTGGCAGGTCTCCGGAAGTCAACAGTATTTATTCAACCAGGTTGTAGTATCTGCATATGCCCTTAAGACCCACTCATGAGAAGATTGAATTGATTGAAATATATTGCAATATAAATTCTTGAGAATTTTTGGATCCAGTTTACTGTCAGCGTCGCTCATATGGACTAGGAAGTACTCCTTTTCTGTTTTTTTTTTTTGTCCGTGCCACGTGGCTTGTGGGATCTTAGTTCCCCGACCAGCGATTGAACCCAGGCCCACAGCAGGGAAAGCACCAAGTCTTAACCACTGGACTGCCAGGGAATTCCCGGAAGTATTCCTTTTTTAAAGGGGATAAATAATTGAAATAATAGCATCTCTATTTACCGCTGTGCCCATTTTCATTACTTAATGCACTGTATGACTTTAAAAATAATCCTAACCACTTCATTCCCACATTCTGGCTCTTCCATTTAGATGCTCAGTCTAGAGGGCACAGAGTCTCGTCCATAGAGTCTCGTCCATAGCACTTCTCATACTGTTGGTGCTCAGTAACATTTTTTTTTTTTTTAACATCTTCATTGGAGTATAATTGCTTTACAACGTTGTGTTAGTTTCTGCTGTATAACAAGTGAATCAGCTAAACGTGTACATATATCCCCATATCTCCTCCCTCTTGTGTCTCCCTCCCACCCTCCCAGTCCCACCCCTGTAGGTGGTCACAGAGCACCGAGCTGATCTCCCTGTGCTATGTGGCTGCTTCCCACTAGCTATCTGTTTTACATTGGGTAGTATGTATAAGTCCATGCCACTCTCTCACTTCATCCCAGCTTACCCTTCCCCCTCCCCATGTCCTCAAGTCCATTCTCTACGTCTGCGTCTTTATTCCTGTCCTGCCCCTAGGTTCTTCAGAACCTTTTTTTTTTTTTAGATTCCATATATATGCGTTAGCATACGGTATTTGTTTTTCTCTTTCTGACTTAACTTCACTCTGTATGACAGACTCTATGTCCGTCCACCTCACTACAAATAACTCAATTTCGTTTCTTTTCATGGCTGAGTAATATTCCATTGTATATATGCACCACATCTTCTTTATCCATTCATCTGATGATGGACACTTAGGTTGCTTCCGTGTCCTGGCTATTGTAAATAGAGCTGCAATGAACCTTGTGGTACATGACTCTTTGAATTATGGTTTTCTCAGTGTATATTCCTAATAGTGGGATTGCTGGGTCGTATGATAGTTCTATTTGTAGTTTTTTAAGGAACCTCCACACTGTTCTGCATAGTGGCTGTATACATTTACATTCCCACCAACAGTACAAGAGGGTTCCTTTTTCTCCACACCCTCTCCAGCTGACCTTGTATGTGTGCGGGGGGCACAAATCCCAGGCACATGAACCATTCCCCCCATGATCCTGCAGAAGTAGCTGAAAGCCCCCCAGGGGGCTCTGTTATCCTGGTGCCCCAGCCCATCTCACACAGGTCATATGTGAGTCAACCTTTTGTATTTTTCGTGGCACTCTAGCCACTAATGTGCTCTTCCTCTGGCAGTCTCAGATCTTCCTCTTTTCGTCTCAAATCCTTGCTGTTGGGTTCTGTGGCTCCTGCCTACCTGAGGACCAGAGCTTTTCACTGGTTTCCGTGAACCTAGTTGACCTCTGGTATCTCACTGTGCATGAGTGTCTCCGTGGTATATATCTCTGGTACCTGTCTGTCTTTTCTTTCTCCTCTTCTGATATTGTGAAAATCCAGCCCACTTCTTTTTCTTTAGCCTAAAGCTAAACCTTGTATCTTTGTTTCATTATTCTGACATTGAACACTGTGTACTTTAAGCTCTGGAGTGTAAGGACTGTGTGTCCGTTTATGGGGATTTTCTCCCAGCACCTAACAATGCTTTTGTAGATCACAAGTAATGAACAGATACTTGCCTTCATGCTACAGATGCAGGCGTGCACAAATGAATGAATGAATTGGCTGCTGTGAATTTTCTAAGGTTCAAGTTTCATATTCAGAGTCTATAGTTTATATCTTTAAACTAGTTTCCTATGTAGGAAACCTCTCTAGGCATTAAGTAGGTAGATCAGGCTGCAAACCAACATAGGCCAGGAAATCTCACGATCTGATCATTAAAACAAGATTTTCATTTTATGACTTATTATTTGAAACTTCGAGATAGTCCTTTTTTGATGACCATCACCATATAAGGAGAATTGCATAGAAATAACTGAATTCACAAAGTTTTAAGAAAAAGCCAAGTTAATCATGATCATGTACATTTTGGTTAAAGAGTGACAGCCCAGTAGTTTCTTTTTTAATAGTGTAAGATTTTGTTTTTGTTGTTTCTGGACTGGGTGTCAGCATGTCAGTATCATTGCAATGGCCCATGTTCAGAGTGGAAACTTGACCCCGCTCTGTGTTTAACCCAGCGAAGGCCATGGCATCCAGCAAATCTTGGCTTGCATACCAAGGGTGACCCTCAGGATTAATTGAGGGTTGCAGAAAATAACTTAATTTTCTAGATGAACTTGAGAAACTTTAAAAAGAACTCTCTGCCCATAAATAGCTGGGCAGCTTTGTCCTATTTTTATTGTCGAGTACACAGAAGATGGAAATCAATATTGGAAGAAATCCTTATTTCGCCTAAGAAAAAGATCACATTCAACACGATTTTCATTTTTCTTGGCAGGCTCTTCTCAACCATCTGTGAGTCCAGGGGAACTGTCTCCACCATCCATCCATCCGGCAAAATCAGAGTTAATTGTCAGTGTCGGCGATGAGATTAGGCTGTTATGCACCGACCCAGGATTTGTCAAGTGGACTTTTGAGACTCTGGGTCAATTGAGAGAGAAAACATACCCAGAATGGATCACCAAGAAAGCAGAGGCCACAAATACAGGCAATTACACGTGCACCAATGAAGGCGGCTTGAGCGGTTCCATTTATGTGTTTGTTAGAGGTAAATGCTCAGCTTTCTTTGATGCTATACTTAGAAAACTTTATATCCTGTCCTTAATTAGGGATGACATACACATGGCTGAGTCATGGATAAAATATTACTGGCTGGGTCTAGGAAGCATAAGACAAAAATTTTTATTGTTAGTTTCCCCCATCTTTTGATACATAGTGGCTTTGGGTATAACTCCAGCTGGAGGTCTGCAAGGCTGTGTAACTCTTCCTAATGAGATTACAATATGGTTTAGCCCATTTGTCCTGGTGATGTGAGTAAACCCTGAGAATAAATTAGGCCCTTTGGGAAGGCGGCATTTTAATGCCTTGAGATTCCAGATACTCCCACTTAGTAAAAACATTTCAGGGAACTAAAGGCCTCTAAAGGCCTAAACAGACCAAAGCTTCAAATGAATTGACCCACTTTTAGGGAGTAAATTCCAGAAAAATAACTCAGTTGGCTAAGCACCTCCTGTCCTTCCTAGGTTCTTAATAGAAGTCAGTTCATTCATTTAAAAAATTGTGACCTCTTAGAAACAAAAGGAAAATGTGACGGTTGGATTTCTGAACCTCATCTCATGTGATGAATGCAGTGATTCATCTGTGTTTGTGCTTTTAATATCCTTGTCCGGAGGAAATTTCCTAGGGGGCTAGGGGCAGGGATAAGGGAGGAATCTCTTTCTGCTGATGTAAAAACTGAAGCACTTAAAGCTTAAGAGACAGACCCACATTATAGGAGGATAAATAGTTTCAGTTCTAGTCCTGGGTTTGTACCTGGCCTGGGGTTGTCCTTGCAACCTCATGCATGGTATTGTGGAAGAGGACCGAATAAACTTATCCTAGATTGTGGATCTGAGCCACCCCTAGAGTCACAGTTCCTCATGGCAATGCTTGGATAAGATCGCCTGCGCTGTCTTTCTTATGTAATTGTTATCAGGGAGACAAAATTGTGCAAATTCTAGTTCTGTCAAGGGTTAGTAAAATTGACTCTCATGTTCTCTGTACAGAAGGTTGCCGTGAAACTGACGCTGCCTCTCCTTAGTTTATCTTTTACTCTTTCCTGGGTGGGTCGCTGCAAAGAAAGACGCGCGTTGAAAAGCCACAGCTAGCCTCCGGGTTTGTTTCCATAATTGTGGAGCCAACCATGTTCTGTTCTTTGACATTCAGGAAGGTACTCTGTAATTTCCAGGTGGTAATGAAGTATCATTCTGCTTATTAATAGGGTGGGTAGACAGCTGACTAAATAGGGAAACTGCTGCATTAGCCAAATCAGTCTCACAGGGCTCACAGATTTTCTTGATGGGGGACGTCATCCCCAATAACTTAGGACTATACTTAATTATTACCAATTTAAGATGTTTGGATGCTTAAGTAATTTGTCTTAGACAGCAGTGAAGGAAATTGGGGCATTGCTATAGGAACTATGACTCAAGTGACTGAGAAAGAATAGATGGAAAATTAACCAGCTATAGCCTCGAACCATATTTCAGCCATTATGAGATAATTTGTTTGCAGAATAACTTAGTAAGGCTGGGAGGTGCATAATTTGTTTTGGAAAACTCTTTGAAAATTGGTCAAAATTCTATGATAAGTATATTTCAATTATGTCATTGATTTTTGTGGAACACCCGGTTTACAGATGGAAAGGACAATTAAAAAATATTTTAAGTGTAATCTGTGGGCCCAACCCTGTATCTGTATTACCTTTACACAGTAGAGGCGGCAGCATATTGTGTATACAGAATGAGGTTTGTATTTGCTTATATGAGATCCTAGTCGACCGGAGGCTTTCCCAGTCCATGCCTGGTGTCCTGGCATAATTATTAAGAGTACCCCTTTCAGTCACAAGTATCCTGGTTTGGACGATCAAGTATTTGCCGTAGCATTTCTGAAACTCATAAGCTCCCCGTTTGCATATCGGTTTATTTGATTTCTAGAAGTTCTATTTATACCTACCTTTCAAGGAATATGAATAGAGTGGGGCCCACGTGTTATTTATACTGTGTGGCCTCCTGATGGTTTTCTAGATTCTATTCAGAAACTGGAGGATCCTGGAGACTGGGAACTCTGGAAAGAGGCCCCCGCAGAGGGGTTAGGGTTTTGTAGGAATGAAAACACTGAACGACAATTGTATGATGATTCAGTTTTGTTCATTTTCAGTCTTAATTGTACTCTATGGTTACTTATAAGCTGATTGAAATTTATCTTAATGAAGAAAGAATTGTGTGGAAAGTCCCTGTGCTCAGGGTGTTCAGCTGGTGGTTCTTAGGAACTTTCTGAAACCCATGTTGTTACAAACAATGGAGATGCTGGTAATTCTCTCACTATATAAGGAAAAACATCTGGACCCCTGCAGCTCATTCTCCACATTGATGTACTCTGCACTGTTACTACTGATTATCATCCAGGCTTCAGGCTGACCCATGGGGTTCCCATATTCCTTTCTTCTTAGCACATCTTGAGTACTGATAACATGAGTTAGTCCCCTTTTTAAACATTCCTTATTTTTTTCCCTTTCGTCTCATTGAATACCCTCACATGACTCCTAGATCGTGGTCATTTTGCCTGCCTCTAAACCTCTATGTTCTTCTTTTTTTTTTCTTTTTGCGGTACGCGGGCCTCTCAACTGCTGCCGCCTCTCCTCCTGCGGAGCACAGGCTCCGGACATGCAGGCCCAGCGGCCATGGCTCACGGGCCCAGCCGCTCCACGGCACGTGGGATCCTCCCGGACCAGGGCACGAACCCGCGTCCCCTGCATCGGCAGGCGGACCCTCAACCACTGCGCCACCAGGGAAGCCCTGTATTCTTCTTTTAATTCATAGACTCTTTCCCATGCTTCTCCCTTAGTCTTGGAGGCGTAGAGTACATATTTGACTTTGAAGTCAAGCACACTTGGGGACAAATGAGGCAAGTTATTGTATCACCAGAGGGAAATTATTTCACCTTTCTGAACTAAATAGGTCTTCTTGCTTGTTAAATAGATTAAAAAAAAAAACCAAAAACATATGATTAATTCGGAAACTGGTACAACATGGAAGTATATTTGGACACTTTTCAAAAAAGTGATAAAGGCTCACACAAAAGTAGAAGTTGTGTCAATTAGATAAGATCAAAACAAATTACAGGTGGGACAGTGGGTGGGAAAGTCCTGAACAAGGTATAATTCCACTTTTTCCCACCCTATTAGATACCATCAGGCTGGCTTATTCTTGGCCCAGTTTCTTTGGAGTGTTACCTGCTGTAGAAAAAAAGTAACTATTACAATAAAATATTCCCAGAGCTTTAAGAGTTCAGATTGTGGTATCGGTCAGACCTGGCTTTGAGTTCTGTCTTGCCATTTCTGGGCTGTGTCACTTAAGGAGAGTTACTGTTTTTGAGACTATAGTTTATCGATAAAATGGTGATAATGATAGCGCCTGTCA
This sequence comes from Grampus griseus, assembly GCF_964374135.1. Lineage (NCBI taxonomy): Eukaryota > Metazoa > Chordata > Mammalia > Artiodactyla > Delphinidae > Grampus > Grampus griseus. The sequence goes on along the minus strand of NC_138997.1, from coordinate 70,374,324 downwards.
TATAGGGGTGTACTGAGGATTAAATGAGAGTGAGAAGTGTGTAATGGTCCAGGCTTAGTGCCTGACACATGGAAAGCGTTTACTAGGTGTTAACTCTTCCTTATTAGTATGACTCGGATAAATTCTACTCTTGTTTGCAAAGAATAAAGTCAGCAGCCATTTGGGCCACTAGGGATTGTTGTTATGAGCGGCAATATTTTAGATTTTTATAAAATGTTTTCAGTGTCTGTGACCAGCCATTCAAACTACTGATTGTTGATATGCTGTAGATCCTGAGAAGCTTTTCCTGGTTGAGCTTCCCCTGTACGGGAAGGAAGGCAACGACACGCTGGTCCGCTGTCCTCTGACAGACCCAGAGGTGACCAATTACTCCCTCACGGGGTGCGAGGGGAAACCTCTTCCCAAGGACTTGGCGTTTGTCGCTGACCCCAAGGCCGGCATCACGATCAGGAATGTGAAGCGCGAGTATCATCGGCTCTGTCTACACTGCTCGGCGAACCAGAAGGGCAAGTCCGTGCTGTCGAAGAAATTCACCCTGAAAGTGAGGGCAGGTATGGGCCCTTGTTTGCTTTCTTCTGGGAGTCTGGAGCATCCTTTGATCTAAAAGAAGACTTCTCTCTTCTCACTGGTCCAACTCAGTATGTCACTCAGGTAGCTTCTTGGATCGTTTCGCCCAGCCTCAAAATAATGCTGGCTGCTTGTGAATACTTTATTTCACAGCCTCCATCCCATGTGTTGGGTCCATGACCACCTCCAGCTGGGTGTGTCTGCCAGGGATGGGCATTCAGATGGTCCTGGGGACGGTCTTTAAACCTACTGACGTCAGGACATCCCAAAGTTTCATAATTGCACAAACTGTTCCTTCCAAGAGAAACTCATTGGGAAGCCTTAGTTACACTGAAAAGATTAGCATACAGATAATTCACTCCTTGATTTACTATTGATCTATGAATTGATTCCTCCTCAGCTATTTAATTTTAATACCTCTCAAACTATTCACAATCTGAGGAGGAAAGTACCAGCTGACTTTGGACCTTGTTCTTAATGTGGCATTATGTAGAATATTTTGATAGCTGGAAGATACCCAGATTTTTGTATTTCAGAGATCATCTAACTCAACACCAGTTGGCATTTAGCTATTGAGTAGTTTTTATTAAGGCTTTTGAAAAAGGATGCTCTTTGGAATTAAGGCAAGTTTGATTATTTAAAACCTGTGATTTTAAGAAATAAGACGTTATTTTTATAGCGCGTGGGAAAGATGCCTGTTTGGTTAAAAGAATATAATTAGTTGTTGGTCACATTCTCATGAAACCAGCAAGTCAAATAAAGATGAATGCAGCTTCACTATGCCAGGGCTTCTACCTATTTCAAAATAGCATTGCCCAGGATTATCATAATCTCAAAGTAGACAGTCTATCTTTTTCACTCGGTGTTAATGAAGTTACTTGAGGGATGTACAATTTCATTGCTGATGTCTTCAAATATACAAGTAATACAGATCGGTTAGTACCCTACTTTATATCTTATTTAAAAGACCACAAAGTGAGCTGAGGAAAAATGGTAAGTTAAAACGTTATGCTCTACTACAGCCAGTTATTTGAGGGCCACGTTTCGTTTTATTCTAGCCATCAGAGCTGTGCCTGTTGTGTCTGTGTCCAAAGCCAGCTATCTTCTCAGGGAAGGGGAAGAATTTGCAGTGATGTGCTTGATAAAAGACGTGTCTAGCTCTGTGGAATCAATGTGGATAAGGGAAAACAGCCAGGTGAGTGGATTGTTTTCTCCATTTGCCTCAAAGTATCATTCTCTCTGTGTGGGAGAGTTGAAGGTTTTTCTTTAAGAGTCCATTTTTTAAAAAAATTTATTTTCTTGAAGTAGAGTTGATTTACAATGTTGTGTTAATTTCTGCTGTACAGCAAAGTGATTCAGTTATACATACATATACATTCTTTTACATATTCTAGAAAAGTCTGTTAATTGTCCTGGGGATGGCTCAGCTGGTGTGTCTGTCAGAGGTGGAACTCTCTGGAGTGTGTACAGATGATGTGTATTTACCCCTTTCATTGCACCATAGGTAGATGTGTATATTCATTATGAGTAACAAAGAAATGTCATTTTGTAAATTTATTTTGAGAAAGTCGTAGAGAAAACTTCAGACTTGTTATTACTCCATGCTGTTTCTTTTGAATGACTTTTGTGGGGGGAAAAAAAATTAATGGTTCAGTGAGTAACTACCTTGATTTTTAAAGCTACTATGGCAACTGTTCAGACCAGATTATTTAAAATATTGGGGAAAGTTGCCAGTTTTTTTCCTTCCATATTAAAAACATAAATCAATGGTCTCAGATGTCAGCCAAGAAGCCCTTCCCTCTGCCACAGAGAGGCCTGTCCCTTTGAGAGATTTCTTTTTGTATGCATCTGATTTCCTCCTTTGAGCCTGCTTACCCGAGATCAGGTTGCTAATGGTTTTCTATTTGTTTTAGTCGCTATTAATAAAATGGTTGTCATCAATCTGAAACATTTGGACACGTTTAGGTTATCATTCGTTTAACAAATGCATATTGAATGTCTACTGTATGTCAGATACCGTGTTAGGCATATCTTAAAATTAAATAAATTTTAGCCAGTTATATTTGAAGGTTTTTCTCCCTCTCTAATACTCATATTAATAACAAGGTCTTTAAAATGTCCGGTTTCCCTAATATTTTGCCTTAAGATTCCCATTGACTGAGTTTTTTTTTTAAAGACGCCAACTGTACTTGAACATTTGTTACTTTTTAAAAATAATTAATTAATTAATTAATTTATTTATTTTTGGCTGCGTTGGGTCTTCGTTTCTGCGCGAGGGCTTTCTCCAGTTGTGGCAAGCGGGGGCCACTCTTCATCGCGGTGCGCGGGCTTCTATCGTGGCCTCTCTTGTTGCGGAGCACAGGCTCCAGACGCGCAGGCTCAGTAGTTGTGGCTCACAGGCCTAGTTGCTCCGCGGCATGTGGGATCTTCCCAGACCAGGGCTCGAACCTGTGTCCCCTGCATTGGCAGGTGGATTCTCAACCACTGCGCCACCAGGGAAGCCCGTGACTGAGTTTTTAATAATTTTTGTTTGAATGATCTTGGCCAAGTAGTTAATTTGCTCTCATGGTAGTTTTTCCTGAGTACACACATGCGTATTACGTTGGAAGAAAGGAAATACTGTCTTTTCATCCTCCTCTTCCTCTTCTTCCGCCTCATGCTCTGTATTCAACACTGGCAGTTTCATGCCTGTTTAGAGAATCCTTTGCTAAACAAGTAACTATGGTGATTAGCGTAATGCAAACCATTATGATGGCGTTCATGTAGACCAGTGATGGATACCTTGCTAAGTGAAGCCTGCCACTAACAGGAGAATGGAACCAGTGGGTCAGAGAAACAAGTCCTATCATAAAACCAACAGCTTACACATGAATTTCTGACTAACCCTATAGAACACAGTCCCATATTAATTGCCTTTCTATGATCCTTGATTTCAGATGAGAGAACAATTTACGGGGTGCGTAACTGAGCCTCTCCATAACTTGAAAATTAGCCTTTTTGAGATGAGAATTAAATTGCCCCAGGCAGTTTGATTCTGAACCACTTTTTCCCAGGAGTCCTGCATGCCATTCCCAATTAATCCGCTGGTGCTGGTAGATAAGCCTGCAGTGTTGGGAACTCTTTGGGGAAATCCCAGTGAGCACCTCCAAGGGTTAAGGAAGAGCAAATCACATGCAAACAATATGTAATGTGTGACTTGCAGATGGGGCTCATGGCTGTATGCCAGGGTTCCTCCATGAATCTTTTATTGATATCCTTTGGCTTAATTTGGAATACCTAGCCCTGTTATAGCACTATCAGATTCTTTCAAAAATCCATAGTATTTGATCTGGATCATTTAGAATAAGTTTAATTCACAATGAAATTTAGGGTAAAACGACTCTTGTGGTATTTTTGCAACTGTTTGTTTTAAAACGTAAGAGAGTCTTGGAGTTTATTCAACACTGTGAATCTTGGTTAGCTTTTCTAAGGCTTCTAAACCCTCGTATTTTTGCTTGCTTTTATTATGATCTTTGACAGTATCCTAAATTATGGCCTTCGGGTTTGGGTGCTGATGATGTATCAATTATTAACAAACTATTCCTTCTAGCACCAATGTATTCATTGTCCTGTTTAGCTCCCTAAACAGGGACTCCTGGGCTCTTGCAGGAACTAGAAGGAAGATACCGGGAATCTAGAATATAGTCTGTGACCTGTCCATTGTCACTCTGCCTTTGCCGAGGAGAAGTCTGTATGATGGACTGGAAGAGGCCAGAGAAAAATGTCACTTCCCCTTTGTCTCTTCTTAACAATTACTCTTAGGCAGGAAAATGTCAGCTTTCTGCCAATTATTAGAAGAATCTCTTAGAAGGGATTATCTTCAAGTCGACATAGTGCTCCAAACCGGAAAGCCCTTTAAAGACCTTTATTCTCTCATTGCCTTTTAGAAACAAAAGCTGAGACCATAGTGGCATCCTTGACTTGGCCAAGATCTCACAGTTAGTTAACCAAGCAGGTTTCTCTTCTTTTTGATTCCAAAACATTCAACTTTGGCAGTCAGCTTTTATGTATGCTTATTTTAGTGAAAAAAATTTCCAAAAATATAATACCATGAGAAAAAAAGAGAAATAGCTAGAATTCTACCACTGTACATTAGCAGCGCTGTGCAGTAGAAATAGAATGTGAGCCTCCTATGTAATTTAAAATTTTCTAGTAGGCACATGACAGAGTAAAAAAAAAAAAAAAAGTAAAATTGATTTTAATGTATTTTATTTAACCCAATACATCCAAAATATTTTATATAATTAACATTTAAAAAAAATTTTTTAAACATCTTTATTGGAGTATAATTGCTTTACAATGGTGTGTTAGTTTCTGCTTTATAACAAGAGTGACTCAGTTATACATATACATATGTTCCCATATCTCTTCCCTCTTGTGTCTCCCTCCCTCCCACCCTCCCTATCCCCTCCCTCTACGTGGTCACAAAGCACGGAGCTGATCTCCCTGTGCTATGCGGCTGCTTCCCCCTAGCTATCTATTTTACGTTTGGTAGTGTCTATATGTCCATGCCACTCTCTCACTTCGTCCCAGCTTACCCTTCCCCCTCCCTGTATCCTAAAATCCATTCTCTAGTAGGTCTGTGTTAGCATACAGTATTTGTTCTTCTCTTTCTGACTTACTTCACTCTGTATGACAGACTCTAGGTCCATCCACCTCACTGCAAATAACTCAATTTCATTTCTTTTTATGGCTAATATTTCATTGTATATATGTGTCACATCTTCTTTATGCATTCATCTGTCAGTGGACATTTAGGTTGCTTTCATGTCCTGGCTATTGTAAATAGAGCTGCAGTGAACATTGTGGTACATGACTCTTTTTGAATTATGGTTTTCTCAGGGTATATGCCCAGTAGTGGGATTGCTGGATCATATGGTAGTTCTATTTTTAGTTTTTTAAGGAACCTCCATACTGTTCTCCATAGTGGCTGCATCAATTTACATTCCCACCAACACTGCAAGAGGGTTCCCTTTTCTCCATACCCTCTCCAGCATGTATTGTTTGTAGATTTTTTGATGATGGCCATTCTGACTGGTGTGAGATGATATCTCATTGTAGTTTTGATTTGCATTTCTCTAATGATTAATGATGTTGAGCATTCTTTCATGTGTTTGTTGGCAGTCTGTATATCTTCTTTGGAGAAATGTCTTTTTAGGTCTTCTGCCCATTTTTTGATTGGGTTGTTTGTTTTTTTGATATTGAGCTGCATGAGCTGTTTGTAAATTTTGGAGATTAATCCTTTGTCAGTTGCTTCATTTGCAAATATTTTCTCCCATTCTGATGTTGTCTTTTCATCTTGTTTATAGTTTCCTTTGCTGTGCAAAAGCTTTGAAGTTTCATTAGGTCCCATTTGTTTATTTTTGTTCTTATTTCCATTTCTCTAGGACTTGGGTCAAAAAGGATCTTGCTGTGATTTATGTCATAGAGTGTTCTGCCTATGTTTTCCTCTAAGAGTTTGATAGTGTCTGGCCTTACATTTAGGTCTTTAGTCCATTTTGAGTTTATTTTTGTGTATGGTGTTAGGGAGTGTTCTAATTTCATTCTTTTACATGTGGCTGTCCAGTTTTCCCAGCACCACTTATTGAAGAGGCTGTCTTTTCTCCACGGTATATTCTTGCCTCTTTTATCAAAGGTAAGGTGACCATATGTGCGTGGGTTTATCTCTGGGCTTTCTATCCTGTTCCATTGATCTATCTTTCTGTTTTTGTGCCAGTACCATACTGTCTCGATTACTGTAGCTTTGTAGTATACAGTCTGAAGTCAGGGAGCCTGATTCCTCCAGCTCCGTTTTTCTTTCTCAAGATTGCTTTGGCTATTCGGGGTCTTTTGTGTTTCCATACAAATTGTGAAATTTTTTGTTCTAGTTCTGTGAAAAATGCCAGTGGTAGTTTGATAGGGATTGCATTGAATCTGTAGATTGCTTTGGGTAGTAGAGTCATTTTCACAATGTTGATTCTTCCAATCCAAGAACATGGTATATCTCTCCATCTATTTGTATCATCTTTAATTTCTTTCATCAGTGTCTTATAATTTTCTGCATACAGGTCTCCTTAGGTAGATTTATTCCTAGATATTTTATTCTTTTTGTTGCAGTGGTAAGTGGGAGTGTTTTCTTAATTTCACTTTCAGATTTTTCATCATTAATGTATAGGAATGCTAGAGATTTCTGTGCATTAATTTTGTATCTTGCTACTTTACCAAATTCATAACATAAAAATTTTTGATGGGATATTTTACACTACTTTTTTCATATTAAGTCTTTAAAATCTGGGACATATTTTATATTTGCAACACAACTCAATTTGGACCTACTACATTTCAAGTGCTCAGTAGTCTCAAGTGGTTAGTCCTTACAAATGCTATATTGCCCACATTTTTTTTCATGTTTATTTTCTCTCTCCCCTCATGCATATGTATTAACACATGGTTGCTGTCTTAAGGTACACTCATTTCATGCTTTTTACATAAAAGAAGCATTTTTCTTATTTTCACGTATTCATAGTTTTGATACCTGGTATACATTTAGGTCATCTGCAATTTTTCACCGCAGTAAATATATTGGACCTTTTGTTTTCTGTTGAGTTGTTTCCTTGAGATAAATTTGCTGGAGTTGCTTAGTGGTCTGAACCATGCTTCCAAGTTGCTTTCCAGAAGGACTGTTCGGATTTACAGTACTGTCAGAATGGTCTAATGCTAATAGGTTCACCATAGCCTGGCCAGGGAATCACCCTTGATCTTGTTTCATGTCAATATCAGCTCCTGTTTAGTTTCTTTTTTAGTTGCTTCCCTCCCCCCATCGTAATAGGAATGTGTTCATGTTACAGAAAATTTGGAAGATGCAGAAAGCTCTATGCTATTTCTTTTAATCTTCTCAGAGAGTGGTTATAGTTTATATTATGGTTGTTTCCCCATGACGTTTTCCATACAAGAAATCTCTCCATGTCTTATCTGCAGATAAATATTAACAGTGGCATGGTGATATCACAAGAGTAAATGCACAACCTTTTCTCTTCAGCTCATGTGTAAATAATTGGGGATTTTGTCTTATATGTCTTATATACTTTAGAACTCCCTTTAATACTTGCCAAAATTCTGCTGGGTAAGAACTATAGGATGAATTTTCGAGTTAGTCTTAGACACTGTAAGTCTATTTTTATTCATGAAAATAATATAAATGTTAATATAATAGAACGATTGTTACTAGTGATGTGTTTTCTTTCAACCAGTGGGATGTAGAATAGAAAAAATATATATATAACAGGAAGTATTGATAGGATATAAATATGCTGACTTTTAAAATATCAGTGTCCTGTATTATTTCTTATATAAGAACTTCTAAAATTTGGCACTGTTAAAAAATATTTAGCACTGCAGAGAATTTGGAATTACGTATGCTGTGGTTATTAAGACATGAATTTTCATTTTTTACAATCATCAGTAATAACTATCTTTCAATATAATCCTGTAATATGAAGTGTTCCAATGACAGACTTGTCATGATGTTTTATTATACTTACTTAAGTAGTGTATAATGAATGCTAATACGGAGAAGTTAATTGCTGCTATTTTTAATTTATCTAGGAAAGATCCTGAATATAAATTTTATGGTAATCTTTGATTTTTTTTTCCCTCTCCTTCTGAAACCAGCAGACTAAAGAACAGGTGAAGAGGAATAGCTGGCATCAGGGTGACTTCAATTTTCTTCGTCAGGAGAGATTGACTATCAGCTCAGCAAGAGTTAATGATTCTGGCGTGTTCATGTGTTATGCCAATAATACTTTTGGATCAGCAAATGTCACAACAACCTTAGAAGTAGTAGGTAAATATCTCTGGGAATGGATAAATTACTGGCATAGTGAATGAAGGAATTACTAGATGGTTTCCTTTTTACGTTAATGGAATGTTGAACAGATTCTTAGGGTTTTTATTATTACTGAATGAATGGATGAATATATGAAAGAAAATGATCTTCGTAGCCTCTTCCAACTAGAGCACAAAAGCAAATTCTACCAATTTAATAGAGGCAAGTGGAAAGTTGTAACTGTGAAGCTGTTTGAACATGTCATTCTCTGCTTACCTCCCCTACCTCAACAAATACAATGTAGGTTGAGCCCTTCCAGAAACTCTAGTCCTTGCTGAATGACTTGACTTTGGAAATGGATGGAGACTTTTCTCTGTGGAGGAAGGCATATGCTTAGAGCTTAATGTATTTCTCTGAATCTTCTGGTGAGGTTCCTCAGCCTTTTGGTTTATCGTTTTATGATTCATGGGCTCTAGTCACCCTTTGTAGCAGGAAGGACTGAATTGGCTTCTCCTCCTCAGTACACCCCTGACCTCACCCTGTCCTCCAGCCTTATAGGCTGTAGCATAAACCTTCAGGAAGACAGCCCACCAGGCATGGGTCATTGATTCTACAGAGCATAAACTGAAACATAGTAACCTGTGCCCTAACCCCATCATATCTGGCATACACAACTGGTTTAGTCTTCCATGCTTTAGATCTTACTGAATATTTATTTCCCAAGCATCTACTTAATGAGATCAGAGTGTGGTATTTTGAATTACTGAAAATAATAATAATTTTAAAATTACTTTGTTTATACTTTTCTTGTCTTTTTAGTACTGTTTGCGTTTAATCTATTTTCTTGTCTTTTTAATGCAACCATATTCTCAGCGCTTGACTTTAAGTACTTGTAGGGTGGTGAAATTCATCATGAGCAATAATAAAATGGTGTGATATTTGTTTTCATTTCTCTCCTTTCCCCCATATTTCTTCAATAATTTATGTACCAATGTTAGAAGTCTGCGATTTATCCCACAATAATCTCATATGATTTTGGCGTTTCTGCCCATGTTGTAATGGAAAGTATCTCACCAGACTGAACGTGAAAAAGACACTTTACTTGCAATTACAGAGCCAGCCCAGAGAAAGGGCACTACTCTGTCCCTAAATGTGATTGTGAACCATTTATTAATTTGAATAAAAGGCTATGCTTTTAAAATATTAAACTCCATAAGTGCTAATTTGCTAAGTTGATTAGGGAGCATGTTGATATATCAGCTTCAGCTCCAGAAAGCAATTAGTAAGGATGTTTGGAGCTTATTGTTGTATGTAATCAGATTTTTAAAATCCATTCATCAATTTCCAAGAATATAACTGTATAACTGGAAAGACTGGAGGCCGTGAAACCTGAATCTGGCTTTGTACTATTTCAGGAGTGGGTTGGGATGGGAGGAACAGTAAGAGACAAAGAGAAAAGTAATTTCTTTAGGGGCTGGGAGTAGGATTTGGACACAGTGTGGAGTGGCGCAAAAAAGGCTTCTGGGTGGCCCCAACCTGGTTTTGAGTTGGAGCTCTGGCACTTAACTTTCAAATACACCCCACTTTAACTCTGCCTGCATTTTCTCTTCCAAGAAACATAGCCTCTAACTCCCAAGGCTGTGGAGGGAGAAAGGCCATATATTTTGCAGATGTGCCCGGCACAGTGTTTGCCCTTGATTAAATGTTAATGTCTCGTCAATTTCTTAAATCATCCTCTGTAACAAACCCAGGTGGGGTTCTTTGAGTCTAATAATTCTTACACTTCATGAATTTGAAGCTGTGTCCTATTATAGGACATAAAACTATATTGAGCAAACTGGACTATAGAAAACTCAGGAGAACTTTAGTATTTTGTACATGATGAGAGGGAGAGAAATCAGTGGAAATATCGTTGTCTGTGGTGTTTGAATATTTTGCATTGTGTGATATCTTTGAATTTATGATCTTGAGTACCTGAAAATTTAACGTAACATTCAGACAAAACATTTATTTCCTCAAAATTAATCTAAATTAGCTTAAAGAATGGCAGGGGTGTACCTTTTATGATTCAGGTATTAGAACAAAGTGGTGTTTTAATTTCATTTGGATGATTTTTGATTTTCACCTGAAAAATATTTTTTCCATTGATACAAAGGACAGTTTGACTCCATTTTTTTATTCTGAATCTGTAGGAAACTAAAGGAGAGTCAAATACTCTCATGTCAACATCATGGGGGCTATCAATATATTTAACCAAACAGTGCCAAAGACAATGGCACTGTTTGGTTAAATGACAATATAAAATGTTATAATTAATTTTCAAATTTTGAAAAATAAATAGAAGATTAAAACTCTTCCATAATTCCACTAACTTGATATAAGCTTTTTTAGGATTTGGTATATGGTTATATTTTTATATGCAACAGGATTTTAATTATACATACAATCTTATGTTCTCTCTCTTTCTCATTTGAAGTATGTGGAGACTCTAGGCTGTGCAACAGTAAAGAGACCAGCCTTGGCTTCTTACAGACCTGTATTCACATGTAGGCTCTGCTTTGGGTCGCCACCTATATGGCTTTCCAGGACTTGATTTCTTTTTCATCTGTGATTAGGGGTTACAAGCGTTCTCTTTCAGTATCATTATAAGTTAAATGTTTGTCATAATTATTAAACAAAGTGTATGCTAAAAAGCATTCCATAAATGGAGGCTATAAATATGATATTGGCAATTATTTTATGATGGTCTTTTCCAAGCTCTTCCTTGTATTGTTATTATTATTATTATATAATAATTTCTAAGGGCTGATTTATTTACTTAGCCAGTTCTCTATTTTCTCGTTTTTAAAATTATTATGACTAGTGTAAATAGCACTTCTTTTTGCACGTGGCCATCTACCTCACTAAGAAGAGTTCTCTGGATTAAATTGAAAAGTAGATAATTTTTAAAAATCTATATCGCTAAATGCTTTCCACAAGAGTTGTACCCGTTTACAAAGTGTAATTCAGTGTGCTACTTTAAGTACACTTGCAAAATTATTGAGTTTATTTCAGATTAGTTTTACTGTTTTTCCATAGAGTGGATATACATTATTTTTTAACAGCTTTATTGAAGTTTTGCTACTTTCAATATGTGAAAAGGAATGCCTTATTTAAATTAGCAGTTTATTTTTCCTTCTATATTTTTATGTCCTCTTTTTCCTATTACCTTAATTAATTTTCCTATATATAGATACTTTCTGAAAATGTTTATGTATTTAGATTTGTCTTTTAGGATTTTTATTTCTTTGGTTGCTTCTAAAAAGCCTAGAAAACTCCCCTCACCCTCCCCTCCACAAAGTTTTGATAGAAGTAAATTCCGTTGTTTAGTTAAAAATATGGTTTAATTATTAAAATGCTGTCCTTGATTCATTTGTGATATATGATATGATAAGAAGATCTAAGTTTATTTTTCTCTAAATACTAAATGACATTCTTGCAACATTTTTATTAAATATCGGGGCTCTCTTCCCCTTCTTGATTTATGACATCTTCTTATCACATATACAATTATATTGGATCTGGGTATGGGCTAACTATTTAGTCCAAATACTTTTTAGCCTAATAAACATCAGGACTGGTAGTTCTAGAAGACTTCTAAGATGGTGATAGATCTTTAACAGACTTGCTTAAGAGGCAGAGATAAGAGAATAAACATTTCCAACGTGTGTCCTTTCTCACTTTATGACCGTGATTCTCCAAGAGCAAAATAAAATGTAAAATGGTTAGTCAAAATTCTTACTTGTCATTGCCAATTAATACTGGAAATCATTCAATATCTTTATAATCCAAAGGTGAAGTTTTGTTATTTGTCAAGATTTTGGGGATAACAGTTTCTTTCTGTCTCATTCTGCTGTGATTAGATAAAGGATTCATTAATATCTTCCCTATGATGAATACAACAGTATTTGTAAACGATGGCGAGAATGTGGATTTGGTTGTTGAGTATGAGGCATATCCCAAACCTGAACACCGACAGTGGATATACATGAACAGAACTTCCACTGACAAGTGGGAAGATTACCCCAAGTCTGACAATGAAAGTAACATCAGGTAAGAAAAGGGCCTTGTTTGGGGAATTACACGTTCCCCCCACCCTGTCCCCTTGGCTTACCGGATCCTGTTTCTGTGACCCGTCAGTGTATGAGAGGACAGCTGATAACGGAAGGAAGTTTGGGGCTGCTTCCTGAGTCATCATCATTTCATTTTGCTGTGTGTTTAGAGCACACAGAAAAGTCCACGCGTCAGTTTTCTTGTTTGTAAATTGGAGGATAGTTCTCTCCTAGAGTTCTGAGGATAGTTCAAAGCAGTGACTAGCATATACTAGGGACACATTAAATAATTCTCTTCAGAGAAAGAGAAATGTTAGTGCCTTTAATCATTTTTTTTAAGACTGTAAGAAAACTAAGAATCATTAAGCATCTTTGGGCCAGGCGGTGAACCCAAGTTTCTTTTACATCAGACCTCTCTCTCTCTCTTTTTTTTTTTTAATTTTTACTTACTTACTTACTTACTTACTTACTTACTTACTTATCTATTTATGGCTGTGTTGGGTCTTCGTTGCTGCACGCGGGCTTTCTCTAGTTGCGGTGAGCAGGGGCTACTTTTTGTTGCGGTGCATGGGCTTCTCATTGTCGTGGCTTCTCTTGTTGAGGAGCACGGGCTCTAGGCGCATGGGCTTCAGTAGTTGTGGCACACGGGCTCCGTAGTTGTGTCTCGCAGGCTGTAGAGCGCAGGCTCAGTAGTTGTGGTGCACGGGCTTAGTTGCTCTGTGGCATGTGGGATCTTCCTGGACCAGGGCTCGAACCCGTGTCCCCTGCATTGGCAGGTGGATTCTTAACCACTGCGCCACCAGGGAAGCCCCAGACCTCTCATTTGATCCTCAAAACACTTACAATAAAAACAGTAGCAATAGTGACATTTCATGTAAGCTGTGTGTGCTTTTTTCCTGCCATGTGCTGTTCAAAGTCCCTCATGTACATTAACTCAATAATTTTGGTCCTCACAAATTCGATGAGGAGGCACTCTTACTTCCCTTCTTTCTATAGAAGAGGAATCTGAGACCTAGGTGTGTTAATCTGAACAAGAGCCCAAGGCTGATAAGAGGTAGGTGCCTAGATAGAGTTAGTACTTTTTCCTAGTCAGGAGCTCTTGGCTGTTGTAAGAGTGTGGATAAGAAAGGATGCTGTCCTGGGCCTCGGTCTAAGGGTTGGAGGGAAGAGCATGTATTGGGAGGTGTCCAGGATTCCTCCTTAAAGGTGATCAAAGGGCTAGGAAAGAGGCAGGAGCTGAAGATGCTCTCAGGAGTCTGGTTGTGGCAGCCAGGTTGGATGGTAAGAGGCAATACTATTCGAGGGGGAGGGGAGAGGGAGGGGGCAAAGGCAATGAGCTCGGCTTGGGGTTTGTTGAATTTGAGGTTGACTGTGGGATCTTGAGCCGGGATGTTCAGGTAGAATGTATCGTAGGTCGGGTTCCCTGGATGCAGCGCCTGCGGGAGGGATTCACAGGCAAGGTCTTCATTAAAGGAGAGAGAGACCTGGCGGGGAGTTGGGGGGAACAGGGTAGAGAGGGGAAAGGAGAGAAGAAAGGGTGTGGGTGAGCCACAGTCCAGTCACAGGGACACTCTGGACTGGGGGGGTGGGATGTGAGCATAGGTCTGTAGAGGAAGGAAGGCATAGGACAGGGAGGTCTGGACTAGAGGTCAGGATTTGTGAGCAGACAGTAAGTAGTTCAGGGGAGCATGGATTGCCCAGGGAGCACATGCAGTGGGAGAGGAGAGACTGAACCACCCACCGCGTGTCGAATCGGTTGTGGGGGTCAAGGGGCGCCCAGGGTGCTCCGTCCATGCTGGAGCCCGTGTCAGTAACGCCCCCGATGGTGGTACCGCGTGCTCAGTTATCACAGCCATCTACGATGTCCTTGCTGTGAAACAGAAGGTCGAATGGCACATGCTGCAGAGGACACTGGGAAGAAGCAGCGGCGGGGAGGAAGGAGGAAAGCCGGGAGACGGTGGTGTCACAAGAAGGAAGGTGAGGGCAGCGGTATTGACCTTGCCGTGTGACCCTGAAGCATCTGCAGGGAGACACCTACATGGAGATGCCTGCCAGCCTGGCGTTTTGCCAGGCAGGTGCCGTTAAAGCAGGGCGGGCGAGTTCAGGACACCGATGAGAGGGAGGTTGAACAGAGGACCAGGGCAGAGAAGGATGCGGCGGTGGGGACAGCTCAGGAAGCGGAAGAGGCTGCCATCTCTGTGAGGTTGCCTTTATGCCGAGAGAGCCTTTCCCCACTCTGTATTCTCACACGCCAGGCATCTGTCCCCAGTGAAATATATGTGTGTGTTCTTGTTTGTTAATGTGGATCTTGTTAATACTGAATTAAGTGGGGCATATTTTCCCAAAATAAGCATGTATTTTCAGGTAGAAACTGATAAAGCCACACGCCCCGAGGCAGGCCGTCCACAGGTGACTGATGGGTTGTCCTTTCTTTGTAGATATGTAAGTGAACTTCATCTAACCAGATTAAAAGGGACCGAAGGAGGCACTTACACGTTTCTCGTGTCCAATTCTGATGCGAATTCTTCCGTGACATTTAATGTTTACGTGAACAGTGAGTAGAACGAATGGCTGCTTATCTTTTTATTTTTTTATTCTTTTAAGTTGTGGCTAGTGTTTGTAACAGCTGCTGCACTGAGTTCATTGTGTACTGGGTCAATAACGTTTCATGATAATTTGACCTTAACAAAGACCTCGTGGTTTGGTGGTTGGAAGACTGTGTACAAAAACCAATTCCTTGTCCTACATTTCACTAACCACATGACCTTGTAGCTGGTGCTCAGATGCTGGGTGTTGCCTTTGAAGTCAACAGAGGAGCCATAGAAGTTAAAAATAGCAAACAGTTTGAGGGAGAATGTATTCTTACTGATTGTTGAAATGGGGAGCCGGAGGTTGAATAGGAGCTAGATTATGGTATTAGGTGGGAAAGAAGTGCTATCAAGCCCTGACAAACAATTTCTTGTTACAACGCTTTCTCTTTCGGGTTGGGGTATTCTTTTTTTTTTTTTTTTTTTTTTTCGGTATGCGGGCCCCCTCACTGTTGTGGCCTCTCCCGTTGCGGAGCACAGGCTCAGCGGCCATGGCTCACGGGCCCAGCCACTCCGTGGCATGTGGGATGTGGGATCTTCCCGGACCGGGGCACGAACCCGCATCCCCTGCATCAGCAGGCGGACTCTCAACCACTGCGCCACCAGGGAAGCCCACGTTGGGGTATTCTTTGTGTGAGATGAATGCAGTATCGCTCAGCTCAGTGGGTCCCTACTGCGTGTCACGTGGAGGCTGTGGGAGAAGGGCGCAGGTGGTTTAGGGTGGGAGGATGGCAGTGGACGTGGGAACCTGAACACCTGAGCCCTGTGTGGCCCACATCCCACAATGTCTTGGGGCAGCTTCTCTGCACAGAGGCTGATGCCTGGGGCTGTGCTCACCAGCTGGGACTTTTGCCAAGTGTAGGGCCCGCTCTTGGCTCTGCTCTGGGGCCCCCTGCATTTCCCAGGAAGGGTGGCAGGTGCCTGCCACACCACACCAGCCAGGGGACCAGAGGCAGGAGGCCTCCAAAGGCACGGAATCTCAAGGGACCAGCCCACAAAATGACCATCGGAATTAGCCATCCGGGGCATGGCAGGGAGGGGCGGGGGGGCGTGAGGAGACAACCTGGAACATTCCCTAGAGAGCAGCTTAGTAACAGTTTGTGTGTGTTGGGCTGCAGGATGGGAGCCAGTTCCGTGTCCTCCAGGAGCTTATTACTTGCTGCATAGAGTGATTTTCCATCGTTCCTTCACTGATGCAGCCGCTCACTAGCGTGGTGGGGTGGTGAGCGTGATCCCTTTACAAATGAAGACAGGAAGCAGCTAGCAAGTGACACTCAAGACAGGTTTTTGATTGCTAATCTGGAGTCCTTTGTCAATTCCAGCATTTCCAAAATCGTGTTTCCTGAACAAGGTGTTAACATGTATTTAGACAAAGAGCATCACATCTGCATAAACATTTTTCTTAACTGCAGACCTTCTCGGCATCCTTCATACGCTAACGTGTATTTTGCCTGCCCAGGAGGAGGCATGGAAATGAGCATATCTCTCACATTTGTATGACCACAGAACTCTCCTTTTCCAAGGGAAACACGTTAATTAACATCTCAGTTCCCGGGAACAGTTTTGATTATGTGGTATCTCATTGGCCTGCAATTCAAATATCTCTAGATTAATTCAGATGTTAATCAGAAGAGTTTAGTGTATTACACATGGGCAAAACTACCTGCTTACTGTTCAAGTAATTGAAGAGATGATTGCAGGTAAATCAGTATCCTTGCAAGCGTCATATCCGTACTGTCCGTACAAAACTTTATTTAGGGTGTTGTAGTGCAGTACTTCTCAAACTGTCTGTGGTAAGGGACCTTGTATTTTTAATTTCCAGTTCCTTCTGGATCAATACTTCTTATAAAATACAGAAAGAACCAGCCACTAGAAAAGTGAGATGGAAAAGAGCAAAGATATGTAAAATCCAAGAATGGATTTTTTTTATTATTAGATTCAACAGATACAATTAAGTCAAATTGCTTAGTCTCGGTTTCTCTGCTTAGGTCCCCAGTACCAGTAGATCATGGACATGGCCTACTCGACAGGCCTCACTTTGAGAAGCTTAGTAGTTGGGAATTTTATAAAGTTATGTCGTTTGCATTTCTCTTTCCCTGGCTTCAAGGTCCAGGGTGCATTAAGATCTGTCTCTTTCCCCCTTTTTCCTGCTTCCATTTGCCAGTGTGTGTGGTCTGCCAGTCAGTCATGAGTCACTGACCTTAGAAAGACATCTCTGAAGTCACCCTTACTTTTCTCAGGGTGACAAAATTGCTACCTTTTTACTTACCAGCCTAATTTGCCATCCATAGGATCGGTGTTAATGACCTCTGCTGGTGAATTCACGCCTGTTTGAAACTAGAGAGGAAATGGCCTGAACTGTCCCAAATGATCCCTTCTTGGATTCCCTGTTAGCGCAGGAGGCCTTTTCTATTGTATATTCTGGGGCCTGGGTCGCAGATACCTCCCAGCACGTACTTGAGCTCCTGCTTCATGGCACTGGGCACACGGATGAGGGTGTGTAGTGTCTGCCCTCGTAGGTTAAGCTCTTCAGGGAGTCTCTTCATTGATGTCAGTTTATTACAAACACTAAGCTGACGCTAAAGGCATTTATTTCACTTACCTAACATGTTGGATTTCTTGACCTCCAAATGCTTTGACAGAGCTAGCATTTTTGTGTGAATCTTTTATCTGTTTCTTATGAAGTATGTCCCGATTGCTCTTCACAGATATAGTTAGCTAATTTCTTTGTTAACTTTATTTTTTGGATTGAAAAAAAAATTCTAGTTGATGTATCATGGGGCAAGATGTTACATTTAAAATCAAAAGCTAAAAATAGTTTTAAAATTTAAACTTGGACCAGTTGTGTCTATTTTGACATACCATTTTAGCTGAGCCAAATTACGTATGTAGATCTGCTGCATGTTTTATTCTGTAAATAAGCTTAGCCCCATGGGTGAAAGGAATTGTGCTCTGCAAAAACTAGAATGAATAAAAATCAGAATAATAAATGCATGCTATTAGTGTAGGAATTCAGGCTGCTTTCACTCAGTGACAGGGATGCATAATTGCTTAATAGATTCAGCTATGAGAAATGCTCAGGAAGATCCTTGATTTTGAAGAGTTAAATGTTTGGTGGTTGAAGAACCCATTTGTTTTGAAAATTCCACAATGTAGATTTGAGGATATTGTGCGTGCGTGTGTGTGTGTGTGTTTGTGTTCTAATCACTTACGTGTAACCTTTAAGAGAGAAATATGTACATGTTAAACTTGAAAATGTTTTTTTTTTTGGCGGTACGCGGGCCTCTCACTGTTGTGGCCTCTCCCGTTGCGGAGCACAGGCTCCGGACACGCAGGCTCAGTGGCCATGGCTCACGGGCCCAGCCGCTCCGCGGCATGTGGGATCTTCCCGGACTGGGGCACGAACCCGTGTCCCCTGCATCGGCAGGCGGACTCTCAACCACTGCGCCACCAGGGAAGCTCCTTGAAAATGTTTTAATACTGTTTTTAACTTCTCTAACAAGCCATGATTTACGTGGGTCTGGTAAGTAGGCTCACTGACATTAAAGGTGGTTTATAATGGCCAAAAAATCAGTGATTCTTTGCATTGAACTTGCATTACTATAATTAGTCTTGAATTGCTTATTGAAGGTATATACAGAAATCAGATTCTTAGTTCTAAAAAGAAGTTTGATATCTTCGGTGAAAATGGCCATTTGTTTCCCTTTCAGATCAAAATCGGGAGGAAAATAGAGTTCTAAGAACTATAAAACTACCCAAAAGTGCTTTCTTAATAGGCGCTACTCTTTCCAAAATTCCTGCAAATGTTTAGAAAAAGTGACATCACCAAGATTCTGTAGGTAGCCTGTGATAATGGATTAGAAACCTAATGGTCTCTTTGGTTACAATCAATGTCATACAGTAAAGGTTTTTATCAGATCCAGGACAAATAAGAGGCCAAACACGTATTTTAACCCTGATTATCCACTTGGCCCCCCTGTCTCTCTCTCTCTCTCTCACACACACACACACACACACACACACACCACATTTTCTTTCTTCATTCATCCACTGAAAGAAATTTAGGTTATTTCCATACCTCGGCTGTTGTCAATATTACTGCAGTGAACGTGGGAGGACTGATAATCCTTCGAGATAATAGTCTTGTTTCCTTTGAATTTATACCCAGAAGTAGGATTGATGGATCACATGGTAGTTCTATTTTTAATTTCTCGAGAAACGTCCATACTGTTTTCCATAATGGTTATACCAATTTACGTTCCCACCAGCAGGATACAAGAGTTCTCTTTCTCCACATTGTTGCCAACACTTGTTTTCTTGTCTTTTCGATAATAGTCATGCCGACAGGTGTGAGGAGATATCTCATTATGGTTTTGATTGGCCAGTAACTTAAAATGACACTAGTAGCATTATAAAATGTTGTCTGGTAGCATTTCCAGATCAGTATTATGAATTTAAAATTTGTAGCAAATGTTATCTGGGAGCCATAAATAGATCCCTCTCCAATCTCAAAGGTCTATCCTTTAATGACAGACCTATCAGTTGAGTGAGAGTATGGTGGTACTCAGGTGGTGGTACAGCAAGGCCATCAGGACAAGTAAGGTCTAGAGAATGAAAGCACTTGCCTTTCATCTTTGGGATTACACGGAACACAGGTAATGTTAAGCTCGATTGGATATCCAAACAACTGCTGAACTCTACACCAAATTAATTCTCTAAATCACCGATTTCCCTCCATTTATGGCAGAGTGTTAACAGGGGATTGAAACAATTTAAGGAAATGCTAAATACTGTATTATTTCTAAACCACGGCATCATATAATTAACATCCTGTCTGCTGTAAGCGATTATTTATAGATCATACAATATACCCAAATCGGTCAAAGTAATCAATCATCCAGAACGAGGCTTCTTCATGGGAATGTTTCCCTTTGACCACATCTACAGAATCTGAGCTGCTTTTTATGTATTTTTTATTTTGGGTCATAGTTAAATCCAGTTATGGATAGCTAAACTATCCTTCTTCCAGGGAGAAGCCACCCTAAGTGCAACACTGTGCAAATACAGCACACGCGCAGCCCACCATTTGCCGTAGGTGAGGGTAGACCTAACAGGACAGCCGTGTAGCTAGATGGCTTTGGACAGTCTGCCAGCCAGCCAGCCATCCATCTGGGTCATCCACCTGGCTGGAAGTTTCAGTGACTTTATCCAGGGTAAAATAATACCCGGGGTGGCCGTGCCAGTTTGGGGGTTTGGGGCACCTTTCCAGGTCCTCATGCGTCAAGAGAACAAAGTTACTAGGACTTTGCCTTTTGGGAAGGTGGAAATGTCTTTCTACCTCTTAACCTGTTAGCCTTTCTATTTCCATTTTTTAAAGATGATAGGGCCTTCCAAACCTTTGGTGTCCAAACCATACTTGCGGTAGAGGCTAAATTACTGCTAACACACGTATCAAGTTTTACTTGAGAAGCTTTGCTGTTTAGTGTTTTTCTGTTTTTTCTTTTCTTTTTTCCTTCTAGGTGGATTCTATTAGACCTACTCCTATACTAAATTACTGGAATTCTTCAACATTAAATAAAGCTAGTGCTAAATAGACCTCCTTTCTCTGATTTATTTACTTGCTTTTGAGTTTGCTGTAAGGCTACCACAGTAACCAGAATGTAGCCTGGTTTGTGCAAACATTTGTATACATGTGTTTTTAGATTTAAACAATTTTTTCTTATTATAAAAATGTTATGTGAAGGATGGGGTAACTTGAAAATACAAATAGGCAAAAATAAGAATCAAACAAGTTTTAATTGTACCTTTTGAAGTTTATTTACATGTTATGGATTACCAGTGCTAATATATCTCATATATATCTTTACAGACCATTTTTAAAACTTTCTTTTTTTTTTTTTTTTTTTTTTGCGGGGGTGGAACAAGAATGAGGTTCTTTTGCTAACCTTGTGTGCTTTGGTGCTGAGCAGTGAATGCATTGTAAGCAATCTTCCATACCATAATATTTCTTCTACAGTATTGCTTTGGTAATCTCACTGCATGGCTATTTCATAATTTCTTTAACCCGTATCTGATACCATTTTGAGACATTGTGGTGTGTGAGGGTGGGACTCTGAAATGATGTGACTGAGTTTTTAAAGAAACCAACCAAATGATTATTTAAAGTTTATAATTATATCTTGTTTAATCTCAAATGAGCGACCTCAGCTAAGTGCCTGGAAGTTGATAAGGTTATCATCTGTCATCTTTCATGCTCTTATGTCTCGAACATATGTCACGGGAGATACACTGTGCTGGCTTGCAGGACAGTTCCAAATTAAGGAATAATTTTCAGATCTTCTTAGTATGGGTAGTTAATCTATGTAAAAATAGTTTCTTATCTTTCTACATTAATTTTTTTATAGGTGATTTGAGATACTTGACAGTATCTAAAGTCTGTTTTTATTTTCTTTTCCTGAACTTGAAATGAGTTTTTGTTCTTAAATTGCTTGGGAGTTATGAGTGTTGTTTTTGATGTGGCACTTTAATATCTCCTTCTTATGAAGAGGATCTCTGTGGATGCAAGAGTTGCTATAGACTTTTAAATTGGAAGAAAAAAGGAATATCATGGCAACCTAC
This sequence comes from Grampus griseus, assembly GCF_964374135.1. Lineage (NCBI taxonomy): Eukaryota > Metazoa > Chordata > Mammalia > Artiodactyla > Delphinidae > Grampus > Grampus griseus. Next base: position 70,352,617 of record NC_138997.1, on the reverse strand, counting down.
TTTAGAGTTTGATTCTCTTATATTTTGAAAAAATTTAGGAAACGTGTTGGTATCATTTTTCTTTCATGTCTCATTAGAAAGTTGGTCTGGTGGGGTCTCTTGGTAATTTGGAGATCTGTTAAAACGCTGAACCAATTGGAGGACAGGTAACCCATCTAGATCGTTAGGCCCTTTGTTGGTGTGGTCTAGCCATTATTTCATGTTTATGGTGGAAAAGCAGAAGAGGTTTAGGTTTGGAACCATGTAAGCTTCAGCTAGAATTGACCCTGGACTTGGGATATACTTTTGTAAAAATAACATGAGTAGTCCCTTTCATATTAGTGGAACTTCTGCTCTATGGAAATTTCCTTCCCAATTGAGCCACATGTGTTCTTACATCAGATTAGCCCCCTTCAGTTACAAATGTATACAGCGTCATCTATAATGTAGTGGAGATTTAAATTAATCCAAGAATAGGTACATAATCTTTCCATGGGCATTGTGTCAGTAACCCTTCTCTTCCACTTCTGAATTATGTGGCACATTGAATTCACTAGTCATACAGAGTAGAAAAATAGCACTTTATCACATGCCTGCACTCCTTGGCAGCAGGGAGGGTTGCATTGTGATATGTGTACACATCCCCCCTCCGTCTAGGTCACCTAGCGATGGTGCTCCTGTAAATTGGGCGCAGTGATTCTGGCTGAGGAAGGCTTTCTCCAAGTAGTTTCATCATTTTTTTTAAAGCTAACTTTCAGGATAGGGAGATCTTTTTTGATGGCTGTTTAGAATAAGGATTGGCAAACTATAGCCCTCTGGCCAGATTTGACAAGTATCCTGTTTTTGAATGGCCTATAAGCTGAGAATTTCTTTCTTTCTTTCTTTGGGGTGGCGGGTGGGTGGTAGGAATGGTTGGAAAAAAACAAACAAACCAAGATTTGTGAGATGTGAAAATAAAAGTCAAATTTCAGTGTGCATGAATAAAATCTTATTGGAACACAGCCTTGCACATTTGCTTACATGTTATGTTTGTGTCAGAATCGAGTATTTGTGAGAGACCTATGGCCTCTAAAATGTAAAATATTACTGTTTCACCTTTTACATTAAAAATTTGCATACCTTTCATTTGGGACATCAGTTCAGTAGGAGAATGATTTTTTTTTTTTAATGATAGACACTCTGCTAAACAGAACTGGATGTAGGACACTATAGTTGAAGTTTTGTTTCGTTTGTTGAACAAATTTCTATTAAAGTACCCATACACCAGTTGCTGGATATCTTTAAGAATGTATAAAACAAAATGTATTTTCTTTAATTTTTTTTTTATTGAAGTATAGTTGATTTACAATGTTGTGTTTCTGGTGTACAGCAAAGTGATTGAGTTGTACATACATATATAGTACATATATTCTTTTTCATATTCTTTTCCATTATGGTTTATTATAGGATATTGAATATAGTTCCCTTATAGGACCTTGTTGTTTATCCATTTTATATATAATTGTTCGTATCCAAAATGTATTTTCAAAATATCTGTTCTGGGGATTTTTTTTTAAAGTATTAAAAAAGTATGATACTCCTTTTATAAGTAAAAGTTAACCTGAGTTTTTTAATACTTCTATTTTAGTTGATTTAAATTCCTTTATTATAACGATATTATGGCAGGAACGTAGATTTGACTCAGACCCAAACCATGATAGTGACAAATTGCTACAAATCATTGCTGTATTGCCATTAAATATCATGGGACCTACAACTGTAAAAACATACTCATCCGTAAGATCCCTCTTCAGTTTGTCCTTTGTTGTATGGACACTTAAGTCTGTGTTCTTTGCTGATTAGAGAGTGTGGGCATATACGCATTTGTAGCAGGAGTTGGTGGAGGTAGTTAAGTTGAGCCAAGAACTATACTCAGTGCTTCCCCACCAGTTACCTGTGCACCTCCTCCCACCCACCCCCCAGCTCTTGTTGTCTGTGCTGTGTTCTTTAAAATTCGATTTGTTCTTGCCTTCCGTATGGACACGATGTTGGTGAAAAGGAATATTTTGTAAGATCACATATCTGGGGGGTAAGTCAGGAAATGGTTGGGATTTTTAATTGCATGAGCAATAAATTCTCAGAAGAGTCATAAGCACTCTGAAATCTGCCTACGAGCTGATCAGTGTTGTCGGAGACGCCAGATGACTGAGGTCCACGATGCTTTGAAAGGAGACAAGGCTAATTTTTATCTCCACGGGAAATACATAGCTTATACACCTCTTAGGCTTATCTAAACCTCCAACTTGGGAGGAATTAAGGAATGTGTCATTTGGTATACTGCTGATTGCAGAATATCTAAGGAAACACAGCTCAGATTTAACCTGGAGAATTGCAGGGAGTTATGTGTCTTTAAAAGCAAAATGTATATTTAATGCCTTAGACGGTGCGTTGAGGCACTTACAAAATGCAGATGAGCCCAGATTTTCATTTTTAGGAATCAGAATTATACCTAGCTCATTCTTTATGCATTAAACATTTTTTTGTAGTGCAACTTGCCATGTACAGCCCAAACTGTACTCATGTAATTTAGCCTTTTCACAATGAGGTCTCTTGTCACCAACATTAGGGACAGGGCTGGAATTAGGATGAGGCAGGAGAGATGCCTAGGTTGCCAAATTTAAGGAGGTGCTCACTCAGGGTGCCAACCTGTATTTGCAAGACCTAGAGGGTGAGAAGCTTCTTAAATTCCTCGCCTTAGGTGCTCTTCTTGCCTCACTCTAGTCCCAGCCCTGATAGGGTCGCTTGAAGATTGTCTAAAAAAGCCCTTTGCTTGGTCAGATGCTCAACTTATTAAATCTCTGGAAATGGGGCCCAGGAACGTGCATTTTAACCTCATCTCCTCATGCTTCAAATGCACACTGAAGTTTGAGGAGCCCTCCGAGCTTGGTTTGCCAGCCTAAGGTCCAACAGGACAAAAGCTGCTCTGTTAGCCTTAGATTAGGTTGGGATAGTAGCTTAAACATCTGCCTAATTAACCAGCACACAGGAACAAGTAGGTCAGCCTGACTGTACCTTTTGCCAGCCCTGGCCGTTGTATAACTGCTACCAGGTGTCATGCTAGAAGGCTTGGCTCTTGTAACCAAAGCTAAGTGCAATTGATTATGTAATTTTCGGCTGTTCCAATTTTTTTTTAATTAAAAAATGTCTTATAGGTTTGTTATTAGCTATGTGTTCACTGTCAAAAAAGAAAAAAAATTTAGAAACTAAGTCAAAAGAATGAAATAGAAACTACCCATAACCCTGCTACTCAGAGATAACCACTGTGAACGTCATCAGGCATCCTTTCAGCCCTTTCCCCCATACTGAGTAATATTTAATTCCACTAAAAATCCATCATGTAGCGTTAGGAAGAATGAGTGACAAAAGGAAGGTTGGTATGAGGAGATCTGTCTTATGAACTTGATTCCCATTTGAGTCCTATCCAGTTATCTTTACTGTCTATGTGTAGACCTTCCCCTCTCATCATTAATCTCAGTATGCAAAAAAAAAAAATCACACAGCCAGGTATATGTGTGGATTTCTTATGTCATTGGCCCACTGTTGAACACATAGTGTAAATCCTGCCGCTACACAGGAAAATCACCATTAGGCTGTTCTTCCAGGTCCCTTTTTGTGACTCTAATTGAATTCCTTTGGAGTATGAGGGACTTGTGCCTCTGGGGGGACTTAATCATTCAACAGCTCTTACTGTATGTCTGCCATAGGTCAGACTCTGCTAGGAGTCAGAGGTACAGTCAGTGAGACATGGTCCTTGCCCTTGAGAACATACAGTCTGACGGAGGAGGAGACACACCAGGATATTGTATAAGCGCGTCAGGTGCTCTAAAGGGCTTCAGGAGTAGGGAGGCGAGACTGACCAACTTGGCTTTGGAGAGTTGAGGACGGCTTGGAAAAGAAGATGACACTTGAATTGAGTCCAGAGAGACCTGCCGTATGGTGCCTGCAGTCTTCAGCAAATAGCATTCTCCTAAAGTTCCGCTGCTTTCTGTGTTACGTCCTACTTTTCAGCCCGATCACACAGTTGCCCATGATAATTAAATGAAACTTGCCAGATGGATGCTTTCGCAAGACGATGGCTTGTCTTCTTGCTCTATTTGTGAAAGCTGGCATTGGATCCAAACTCTCAAGGATGCCCCTACCTTGAGACTGCTTGTGGATTGTTGCTCTTTTGTGTGTATTAGCCAAATGGCCTGCGCATCAGCAGGGCCAGGTTGAATGACAGGTGGGTGTGCCATGCATGCAGACACTCTGATCCCTGCCAAGCCATTTGCCTGCAAGGAGGTGAGGTGCTGAGAGGTCGTTCTACAAAGATGTCATTTATCAGCTTATTTCCTTCCTTCGAGGAAATAAGCTTCTGATCTGTCAGTCTTTTCCTCTGACCATGTATATTTTTCCTGTCAGTTGCAACATAATCAATGTCAAATTCTCAATGCATCGGGTTAAAACACACACGTTATCATGCTTATCTTGAAGCAGTTTTTAGATATTGAAGAGAATATTTAGAGTGGCAAATACAGTTAACCTAATTGGTAGCAAACTTGATTAACCGAGGAGGGTGGGTACTCTGAATAGAAAAGAGTAACTGAATAACTAATAAATTAGTCATTAATACATTTATTGTTTCGCCTCTGTGAATCATTCTTGGTTCTTTGTGTGCGCCATCTCATTTAGTTATCACGGCATCCCTATGAAATGGGTACTCTTGTTATTCCCCACTGGACACCCGAGGAGACTTGGTGGAAGGCAGAGAACCTCTAAGTGTCAGAGCTGGGGTGCAGGTCTGTCTGCCGCACGCCGCCGCCTGTAGCTCTGTGCTCGTGCTTGGCGTCGGCACATGCGATGCTGTACCGGGGATGCAGGATGAGCACGTCACCATCCCTGCCATCAGGTGCTCACAGTGGAGCTTACTCATTCTCAAAGGGTTAGAATCCTTCAGATATATTACCAGTAGAACAACTGTATGTAAATTCATCTTCCGTTCACTTTAGAAATAATCTCAAGAATTTGCAGTGCTTTAGGGCACCCTTGATTGAACATCAGTTGATTATTATAGTTACACAGAAATGTCAAATTAGAGCATTCCTGCTGATGATACAGTTTACTTTTTCAGTGATTATACTCAGGTTTAGACATATGTATAAATAAAACTCTTGAGCTGGTTTCCTCTTCTCATTTTCTGTTCCTGTTTTGTATTTGAAATAAAAGTTTGGAGTTAAAAGCCCATATTGGGTTTTACTCTTATGTTTTGACTTCTCTGTAAAAGGGTGATTCAGCTCCTTATCTGCACCACACCCACGCCCAAAAAAAAGGGGAAGTATTCTAGTTCCTGCAATAACTTGAAATTCCTATGAAAGTTTCAATAATTTGAAATCCTGATGGCAGGAAACCTTTAAACCGGATTTCCACCTTTAAGATAGTTGGGAATCCTAGAATCCTGATTAGATGCCGTCTTTCAGGTTCCCCCTCACTGGAAACAGAAACCCTGCCCGGTGGTCCTGCGACCTCAGCCATCCCCGGGACAGGGAGATCTCGGAGACCCCGGCATCCGTAGGATGGACAGTCCACATGTGGACTGGGCAGCTCTAACCGGGAAAGCCTTTCTTGGTCAGACCCTCACATCTGCCTTCCCTGTGCCTTCCACTCACTGGTTCAGATTCTCCCCTTTGAACAGCATGCTCCTCGGGGTCCCCTTCGGCCTCGAGAAAGTTTTTGAGGATTCAGAAATAGTGGAGTGAGCCTTGGTGAGGTTTTCCAGCAGTCTGACATAAGGCCACTTCTCTCTCCCTGCAGCAAAGCCAGAAATCCTGACTCGTGACAGGCTCATGAATGGCATGCTGCAGTGTGTAGCAGCAGGATTCCCAGAGCCCACCATTGATTGGTATTTTTGTCCAGGAACCGAGCAGAGGTGAGATGATTATTTTGGGTACTACTTAACATGCATAAGGAAAGGACTGCAATTCACTTGAGTTTCAAATATGTTTTCAGATTTTAAAAAAAACCAAACTTTGTTTTGATTAATTTTTTTTCTATCCATGTGGCTTTTTAAAGGACATAATTGCTATATTTTTCTTGGTAGACATGAATTTTGTTTGCTGAAACATGATTACTGAATGACTTCTCTATTTTGGTGGTTATCTTCTTGGATTTATCATGCAATTTCCACCCTGCAGGTAGATAAAGCAATTTTCCAGGACAGAGTAATTAGATTTCCAATCTATACACAGGAGGTAATATGTGTGGGAAATGTGGCTGTAGTTATCATGAAAAAAATTACCTCGGAAGTTAATTGCCAAGTTACCAAAAAGTAATGATCGCACAATTACCACATACATGCGGCGTTTGGGAGCTATGTGTTTTAAAAAGGTTTTCTCCTTGATTGAGGTGCCCAGGCCCTGAGCAGAGCACATCTGGCATTGTACTTCCTCTCCCTCACAATCCACACTTAAACCTTAAACTGTCCTTTCACATTACCTGGAGATGAAAATGGGGTCAGCATTGCTGTTTTTATCCATCAAATGCTATTTTACACTCAGGCCAGTGTAACGTCACGATCATTTAAATAGTCAGGATAATAATAGAAATTTCATTTTTCACGGAATAGACCTTTTTTATCAACACCAAGTTGGAAGAGGTTACATAGGATTGTTGTTCTCAGCTGAGTTTTAGTGGAGTGTTTTCTTTGGGGAGTAATAGGGGGTTCAAGACCCCTGGAAAGTATGCCCACAGGGAAAGCAACCACAGTAGTTTTAGACATCTGTTGAGCAAATATTTATGGAGTTCCACCTCTAGGCCAGACATGGGCCTGGTGAACAAAACACCTGAGTCCCATTTGTGAGTTTATATTCTAATGGGCAGAGATGGGCAGAAGATGAAATAAATAACTACCATATGCAGGTGTTAAGTGCTAAGGGGGAAAGTAAAGAGCAAGGTAAGGGAATAGAAAATTGCCAGGCATATGGGGGGGATAATTTAAAATAGGGTCATCTGAGCCTTTGCCACCTGGAGTCCAGCCCAGCGGCATGATCGTACCTCGAGCCGTAGGGTCCTCACGTCTGGTGTTTGGCGGCTGGCCCTGTCTTCATCCTCATAGACTTTACTGCTTTCCTCCTCCACGCTCTTCCTTTTCAATCCTTCATACGTTCTTTCACCATTTATTTATAAAAGGCTACTGTGTGCCAGGATATGAACCAACCGTCTTATTGAATTCATCTCTGATCCTTTCGATAACCCTCCAAGATGGGTATTACCACCCCAAGTTTGCAGCTGTAGGAACTGAGTCTTGGAGGGTTTAAGTACTAGTCGGAAGTCAACGGAATAGGTGTTTGAGTCCAGATTTCGAACCCACATCTCACTCTGAAACCTCTTTCTTCTTTTCCAAGCGCTTTTCTTGTTCACGGTGCCACAGACGTGCTCATCCGTCATCACACTCTTCAGTTGTAAAAGGAAATGTCTGATTACAAACCTCTGACTTAGTTTTAAAAGTATGCCACATCCAATGTGTTTGATCGATTGATTCTTTTTCCTAGAGTAAGTCCGCACTGCTGTTTTTTTCCCGCTAGATGTTCTGTCCCTGTTGGGCCAGTGGATGTGCAGATCCAAAACTCATCTGTGTCACCGTTTGGAAAACTAGTGGTTTACAGCTCCATTGATGACAGCGCCTTTAAGCACAATGGCACGGTGGAGTGCAGGGCTTACAACGATGTGGGCAAGAGTTCTGCCTATTTTAACTTTGCATTTAAAGGTAACAGCAAAGGTATATTTCTTTTTAATCCAATTTAAGGGGATGTTTAGGCTCGGCCTGCCATGTCCATCATGATTTTAAGTCCATTCCATCCCTGGCCATGTCATTTCTGGTAATAGTCACATTGCACATTTGATTGTCATCAAACTTACTCAGTTTCATCCTGTGCTAGTTTGTTAATAAAATGTGTGCAGTAACCATGTACTATATGTATTTTATGCGTGCGTGCACGTATGTATGTGTGTGCATATGTATCTGTATAAAATTAATTGTGTATTTCCAACGGTTTCTATTAGGAAGGGGTAGAGAAAGAAAATAGGAGAACTAGACTTACTTTATATCCAAACAGAAACAGAATTGGGACAATTTAAAGATTTAAATTCAATGAAAAATTATTTAAGTTGTGACTTAAAATCAGTTATTTTAACAGATTGCCAGACACCGTATCACAAAGTTAACATTACCTTTTATGGAATCATGTTAGTGAGCTATTTCTTTACCATCTTGAAAATTTGATTCATGAGTGACCAGCTCTCCTAACATAAGTTGAACCATGCATGTGGACGAATTGATGAATTGGTATGAAGTCAGAAGACAAAGGAACTAGACACCTACATTCTTGGGCTCGGTTTTTGTTTCTTGAGTTGGCAAAGATGAGTGCCAGAAAGTGGTGTTTGTTCAGTTTTTGAGTAACGAGGGGAAGAATCTTACATTGTTCTTCATCATAGGTTTTTTTTCAGGGAGTGCAGTGAAAAGAACACTTTAAAAGTGTTTTTCTCGGTTGTGAAAGAAGCTCAATGTTCAGTGTAGAAAATTTGGAAAGTCAGGAAAACATAAAGAAGAAACTATAAGATATCCATAAAGGAAACACTTTAAAGTTCAAGGCAGGAATTTGAAGTGCAAAGTTCACTGAGATGTCGCTTTTCACTGACAAACAGCGTAACGTTATTCTTGTGCTATGGAAATCGCAACTTCTTTTCCACAGTCGTCTGGTTTAAAGCTGTTATTTTAAAAGATTCCTTTGAATAACAAGAGTATGATAATCATCAAGGCCAGGAGCTCAGATGCAACTGGTTTGACTTCTGCCGTGATGGGCAGTAAGGTGGGAGGTGGGCGAGTTGGGGGCAAGGTGGTCGTGGTGAAGATCCGACCCCACTAACAGGTTGTGATTCCACGTTCCTCCTTCATTTTAGAACAAATCCATGCCCATACCCTGTTCACGCCTTTGCTGATTGGTTTTGTGATCGCAGCTGGTATGATGTGTATCATCGTGATGATTCTTACATACAAATATTTGCAGGTAACCATTTATTTGTTCTCTGCCTTGAACGCTGTAATGGCCGAACCATTAACCATTAAAAGATGATGCCTCTTTCCCTTTCTCTCTCCACCAGAAACCCATGTATGAAGTACAGTGGAAGGTTGTTGAGGAGATAAATGGAAACAATTATGTTTACATAGACCCAACGCAACTTCCTTATGATCACAAATGGGAGTTTCCCAGAAACAGGCTGAGTTTTGGTCAGTATGCAGCAGGGGCTTTCCACATAACCTTTCTGTGTACACATAACAGTGACTTTAGGGAACCCCAGTAGCTTCCTTTATTTTATTCCACCTGAAACAATAAGTGTTTTTTGTGAGATTTCACCACCTTTGATAGATTTGGCATCAAGCACACTTCAAGGAAGTGTATCTGGACAAATTTGTCCCAAATCCTTTATTGGTTTTGAAATGACACAAATAGTCCTTCAGTCCCACCACACCATTGCCACTTACTTCCTTGTCTTCTTTTCTATAGGGAAAACCTTGGGTGCCGGCGCCTTCGGGAAAGTTGTTGAGGCCACTGCATACGGCCTAATTAAGTCAGATGCGGCCATGACTGTTGCTGTGAAGATGCTCAAACGTAAGTTCCCGCAGGCTACTGTGCGTGCTCACCACCAGTGTCCCAGATTTGTCTTTTTTTGGGCTTTGTTTTTTGGGTTCTTTTGGGGGGATATAGTTGTTTTACAACGTTGCGTTAGTTTCTACCATATAGCAAAGAGAAGTAGAGTTCCCTGTGCTATAAGCAGGTTCTCATTAGTTATCTTTTTTTTTTTTTTTTTTTTTTTGCGGTACGCGGGCCTCTCACTGTTGTAGCCTCTCCCGTTGTGGAGCACAGGCTCTGGACACGCAGGCTCAGCGGCCATGGCTCACGGGCCCAGCCGCTCCGCGGCATGTGGGATCTTCCCGGACCGGGGCACGAACCCGTGTCCCCTGCATCAGCAGGCGGACTCTCAACCACTGCGCCACCAGGGAAGCCCTAGTTATCTATTTTATACATATTAGTGTATACGTGTTAATCCCAATCTCCCAGTTCATCCCAAGCCCCCCCCCTCCAGATTTGTTTTTTGCTAAAATAAGATGTTTCTAATTTTAGCAAGTGCCCATTTAACGGAACGCGAAGCCCTAATGTCTGAACTCAAAGTCTTAAGCTACCTCGGTAATCACGTGAATATTGTGAATCTTCTTGGAGCGTGCACCATTGGAGGTAAGGCCATGGCCAACCTGACTCTTGTTATGGGTCAAATTATCAAAAGATGGGAGATTTTGATATGGTTTTTGACAATGCTTGATTATAAGCTCCTTGCAAGATTTTGACCCAGGCGGCTAACCTCTTGCTGGATTCCTGCACCCCACCACCCAAGCTATTGTACTTTAAGAATGTATTTCAGGTTTTATCATCATGGGGCAGGACAGCCCAGGACATACCCTAGTTACAGTTGTGTATGTCTCACCGACATTGACCTCTTGAATACCTCGAGAATGTCTCATCTCCTCCAGAAAGCTTTTCTTTTACCTTGTGAGCTTTTATATTTTGCTGGATGACATTTAGCCACTAAAGCGTTAATGTTCATGTACATACCGTCATTAAAAATAGTCCTCTAAGCCTTCCAGCCCTCAAATATACACCAAATGAGCAAACATTTCACTTCTATAAAAAAGAAATTTCCAATTCGGAAGCAGTCATTAGTCCTCTCATCAAGGCTTTCTGGGATGTTGCCAGAAGGCATTTTGGTCAGAAGGAACAAAGATGTGTAAAATGAGCCATTCCTCAAGGTCTGGAGAGACCCACTGTCAAGTTGACAGGGTTATATAATTTCTCAAAACAGCCCCCATAAATGTTGCTTCACCACATCACCAATTGTTCCTGAGAGATTTCTGCCCGAGTTAATTAGTTGCCTGTTAACTTCAGAGCTACAGTTCTTTAGGCGTGCACAACACCAAAAAAAAAAAAAAAAAGTTCGACAGATAGGCCCTGGAACACAGGCGATGCCCTGTCATTTCAGGGTTTCCCCCACCTCCTCGTCTCAGCTGGTGGTTCTGGTGGTTGGTTTTCCTATTATGCCACAGTTTTGTGTGTGTGTGTGTGTGTGTGTGTGTGTGCTCATCATCATTTCCATAATAACGTTACCAAGAGGCATGGAGCCCCCACTGTAAACAGAAGTGAATCAAAGGTTTCAAATAGCAGGCTTGATAATAATATAACAGTGAAAGCTATAACTCTTGTCTAAAACCAGCAGTCATGCCTGGCCCCTGATCACTTAAAAATTCAGGTAAAAAGGTTACTCTGCTGCTTTTTGCTAAGCAATGTTAATAGATAGGATCGTACTTGTACTAAGTAGGCTTAGCCTTGAACCTGAGTGTGAATGGCCGTGATCACCCTTGGGTATTTTTATGGGAGGCTGGATGGTCTGTATATCTCACCTTTTTCTAACCTTTTCTTAAATGCTCATAGGGCCTACCCTGGTCATTACAGAATATTGTTGCTACGGTGATCTTCTGAATTTTTTGAGAAGAAAGCGTGATTCATTTATTTGCTCAAAGCAGGAAGATCACGCAGAAGCGGCGCTTTATAAAAACCTTCTCCATTCAAAGGAGTCTTCCTGGTAAGACTGATTTACATAAATAGCTGTTGACAGGCAGTTCATGGAGTCTGAGGGTTTACAATCAAGGTTGATTCTTTAAAAAAGTGAACCTGAGGTACTTTGAGGTACAAAACCAGAATTATTAAATCATTTAAATGTGATGAACGGTTTAGAAAGTTCAAATAGTGTTTTTAAGGATTGAAATAGCGTTGAACTTAAATTTCTGTTGATTCTTAAAAATCCATCTTTAGTGTTTTTCTAAGCTTTAGTTCTATTCAATTGAGTGAATTCTGTACCTATTTCTCTTCTCATCGTTCTGTTCTTGGTGTCATTCTCTTTATGCTGTTGAGCCGGGTACTGTATGCGTCTTTACAGTGAGACACTGTTTATAGGGAAAGTGGGAAAGGCTGCCAAACTGTCACGGTAAATTCCTTTAAAACCTTTAACAGAATGGCAAAGAGCTCCAGACAGCTCTCTGCACATAGGTTTCTCTCCATCCACCTCTGAATTATTTCTGTATACCTTACCCTTTCTTTTCTTAACTCATGCTCTCAAAGGCACAACTGCTCCAGCACATTTTAAAAACTTGTGCCTTATTTTCATCTCTTTCATCCTTGATACCATTCTGAACTTGAATGATGTGTCAAGGGCTTCAAGTTCCTTTAAGGAGAATTGGTGTAGTTTACAACCAGAATAGAATTCTGTGCCACGTCTTGCCTTTTCTTTCCAAGTGTTGTTAAGATCTGCCATTTAAGATTTCCTAGCTCACCCTGCCCAACAGAAATCCTAGTAATTGCGCCTAATCCCTTATACTTTATATTTCTGCAGTTGTGTGGTGGGTTTCCTCTTTCCTTTTTATTTGCTATATCCCCTACATTTTGAGAAGGCAAGACTTGTCTCCTAAACTTAACCCCAGGCCCTCAAGGAAACCTTGGTAAATATTGTTGATAGGCGGTTACCTCCTAAAGTGTTTTTCTATACCTCTGGCTAAAGTTTTAAATCCTAGGTGAAGCTTTTTAATTTTTTTTTCAATCCTGTAAACTTTGAGTAGTGACAAGTGGAAGTAAAATACAGTATAAACCAAACCATCTTTTGTTAGTTTCTCTAGTGCACATCCTCTTTATATGAATAAATGAGCCACTTTGCCTTATTTCTAAAACCTTGGCCCCTTGTATATTTTTTAACTTTCTGAAGTAATGGCCTAAATTGTTCAGTCCTGTGTAGTGTTTTCTGTGCTTTGGGATCCCATATGGGATTGGAACCACCAGCACACTCTGAAGGAGATTGTTGTCATGGTGTTTCTATGCTAATCAGAAGCAGGAAGTACTAGAAATCTTGAAGACTCTCCAGCCAAATGTTGCAGATTTAAGAGGTCCAGATGGTTCAGAAAATCATCCAAATTATTGGTGTTTATCTGAACCAAACTTGGTTTTTTTAACCCTTCTTCCATCAGTTGCTATATGTTAGTGATCTCTGTCTTCCCCCACTAATAACACATCTCAGAAGCTCTGGTTCTTTGTCTCTTTCATCTTGTCTCTCTCGAGGCTAATTTAGAGAGTTTGAAGTAATGTGGGATAATGCTTTTGGTTCTCTGCTTCTCATTAAATCCCTGGCGTCAAGAGATGGGAAATTTCTGACCTGAGTTCCATCTACAACTGAACACAAAAACGGCCATCTAATTCCCGGGGATTGGACCCGAATGTTGAATATTAAAAACTCGTATCTTACTGAACAAGATTTTCCTTATTGAAACTTGGCAATGCTTTCTTTAAATAAAAGCAGCCTCTTATGTTCAAAAAGGGATGGGGAGATAGAGCCTGGCCCTTGTGTGCTTCCCCATTTCCCATTTTATTTAATCATGATTTGATGCATGTTTCATCTCTCCCAGTGGTGATAGTACTAATGAGTACATGGACATGAAACCCGGAGTTTCTTATGTTGTACCAACCAAGGCAGACAAAAGGAGATCTTCGAGAATAGGTGGGTACCTATCAAGCAATAAAAACAACTTCATTGACAGAGGGTTTGTCATACCACTGTGGAATCTAACACCATTCCTGTAGTGACCGGTTCTCCTTTAGGATAGGATCCAATGGCCTAGGATCCATTGCCACGGGATCCAGTGGCAATGCCAGTGGTCAATGGCAGTTAAGGGTTGCAAGTGGATATTTGGGGTCAGAGCGTGTGTTATTGTATCTGAGCATTTTACTGCATATATGATAACATGCATATCAAAATATATCAAATACATATTTTGCATATAAAAAATATGAGACTTTTGTATTCATCCACTGTTCTTGTTCCCTGAAGATTTTGTAACTTAGCCCAGGATTGGGAATATTAGCTTTGTGATTCAGTACCTACCTGTCCTTAACATTGGGGAGGTGATTTGCCTGCAAGTTCAACATCAGTTCCTTGATTACCAGCCCTTGGAGGTATTGTTGTCACTGTCTTTTACTGTCCTTACTTGAAGGTTTTAATTGCTAGGAAAATCCCTTCTCCTCCTACCAGGTTCATACATAGAAAGAGACGTGACTCCTGCCATCATGGAAGATGATGAGTTGGCCCTAGACCTGGAGGACTTGCTGAGCTTTTCTTACCAGGTGGCAAAGGGCATGGCATTCCTCGCCTCGAAGAATGTAAGTGAGGGTGATTCTCAGAAGAGTCCTCTCCTTGCCCCCATGGCCCCCAAGGGGCATTTTAGAGCCATAGTTAGAAGGCAGAGTGTCATTTGAAATGTGGTAACCAAAAGCAGAGGAAATACAGTTTCTTCATGTTCTAACTGCTGTCTCTTCGGAATTCATGTTCTCATTTGTAAGCTTTAAAGTGCAAGCTTGTCTAAATAAGCTTTCTATGAATATATTTTTTATATGCAATGAATTCATTTAAAACTTGGCTTTTAGGATATAGGAGCTGCTCTTAGAAAATAAAGAGAGAATTATTTGATCAGCCAAAGGAGGGGGTACCTCATGTAGTTGCAGTGCTCGGTGAAGCATATACTTGGGTCTTTTTGAAGTTAGACCTCAAATATTGCATGTATGGTTTACAAAGTGCAGGGGAGTAAGGAATCAAGAGAGAGCGATAAACATTTGATCAGAAGGTTGGGGGTGGGAAGAGAATGATGGAACCAAAACAAGGAACATGGTCTCCGGAAGGGTGAGAGGAATTCCTTAGGAAATGGGACAAGCAGAATAGAATGAGGTTACAGAACCTACCCTTAAGTTATCATTGGTGACATTTCCAAACAATTACCAAACTCAAAGAGGATATAGGATGGCTGAAATAAAGAGCCTCTTCCCTTTGTCCTTAGGAGGTATCAGATTGAAGTTGTAGACATTTTAGAAACTCTTTAAAAGGACATTCAAAGAGAAGCATGTAAAATGAGTTTTCCGTTTAAAAAAATGATGGGACTATTTATAATGTATTTTCCTATGAATGAAAGTAGTCCTAAGGAAAAAAAGAAGCATTTATTCAAGTTGGTTTTGAAAGTGATTATAGTAATTAAGGTCCTAACAATGTGAAACACAAATTTGAACATCATTCAAAGTGTAATCTAGATATTTATTTTTGGTGCACTGAATAGTTTAAACGTAAAGCAAAAGTATTGGCACTGTATGACATGAACAGCATTCTAGTATTAAACATAGCTTTCACTCTTTAAAAGTTTAAAATAAATGTAAATGGTTTTCTTTTGTCTCCCACTCTCCTAATAGTGTATTCATAGAGACCTGGCAGCCAGAAATATCCTCCTTACTCATGGTCGAATCACAAAGATTTGTGATTTTGGTCTAGCCAGAGACATCAAGAATGATTCTAATTATGTGGTCAAAGGAAATGTGAGTACCCACTCTCTCTTGACAGTCCAGTGAAGGATTTTTGTTTCAAGTTTTCTTAAGTATTGCTTTTTAGGATTTTCATAATGCAAATCCTACCTTTGCGGTACCATGCATTTTAGCAGTCAAATTAAGTGTACTTTAGCAAAATTCCGATAATAGAATTCCTAATTCTAATTGTGTAATTATGGAGCATGTGAAGGAAACAGAAATAGCCTTAATTTTCATTATAGCCTGAGAATAGCAATGAACTTGATTTTGTTCAAGTGAAACAAATGTGGACCTGAAGGTCACAGCAGGAGAATTTTATTTTGAGATTGACATGCTATGTGAAAAAGATAATGTTAAGTCTAAGATAATGTTCAGAGTTAGGTATATAGAATGTTGAATCTTATAATCAAGAGCTTATTAAAGACATTCATAAGGAATAATTGGCTTACGGAACATAGTGATTTTATTTCAAAGTGCTTTCATTGCCAGTTTTCATTGTACCATCAGGACAAACCCTTGGCATTAGAATGCAAGTCTTCACATTTTAAAAGTTGGAGAAACTAAAAACAGTGTATTTTAGTGATATTTGTCTGAGATGACACGGGTCAGTAGAGGCTGAAACCGGAGCCTATGATTTCTAGAGGAATATCCCATTAGTATGGGAAGCCAATAGTCTTGAACATATATTCTTCTGTATCTATTTTCCCAGGCCCATACCTATGGTCCAGAGCTGTTCCTGGAGGTAGCTCTTGTGTGCCTTATAATGATGTAATATTTCCGTCTCCATCACTATGGCATCTCTGTGGGTGGGCTGTACTAGACTTGTTTCTTTGCAGAAATCTTCCTGGATTTACTTCCTGATGATAGCATGCGTTTCTAGTAACTCCCTAAGGCTAGGAGTGTTAATAACACCAAGTCCTCTCCGTCCTGGTACACTATTGGAAGGAAGAATGAAAGGTGGTTCTCTATCCAGGCCTTTGAGTATTGACAGAAGGCTACTGCGTTCTGGACCCAATCTTGCTGAGTTCGAACCTGGTTCTATCATTTAGTGGTTGTGTGATATTTGGCAAGGATTACCCCAGCACCTCTGAACCTTGGTTTTTCTCCTTTTGGTAATAATACTGTCACCTGCCTCGTGAAGTTGTTGTGAGGATTAAATGAGTTAATATACATAGTAGGGTATTTAGAATAGTGCCAGGCACACTGTGGCTAATACTTATATGAGGCACTTATTATTATGGCTAGATGTCTTACTTAGAATCTAAGTAATCATGACAGTGGTTATGCTGCAGCTTCTTAATAGCCCATTCTTGGCTCGTGACCTTAGTTGGAATTAACAAGGATGGGTCAGGTGGTTAGGTCCCACCAGGCTTCAGATTGTGGACTCCAGCTAAGCCAGTTCTACTAACCAGTCACAGATATCACCCTTCACCAGGCTACTGGGTAAGGAGACCTAATGGGACAAAATTAAAAGCAGGGAAACTCACACAACATGTTATTGGCCCCAAATTTACATCATAGTCATTTGAGACCTCCTCGTTGTGTCAGTTTCTCTGAAAGTTCTTCACACACGTTCTTGGTCGTTTTTGTGCTGTGGCCCCTATCATAGTCTGGTGACAGCTGTGGATCCCTTGTCAGAACACTGTTTTAAATGCATAAAATACATAGGATACTGAGAAAAGCCATTAAATGGAAATGAAGTTATTAAAATATTAAAAAGTACCTCTGTGATATTCATTACACGTGCTTCTTTGTTACACAGAATAACATGTTCTAACTGTGGGTCTAACAACTACTGTAATGTCTAAGTGATGAATATAAAACTGTAATGTGAAGGTATCTATGTTACTGTTGGTGACAAAGTCACAGGCACTGCTAAGACCTGGTGCTTTATTGCCTGAATTTATAATTTAAGGAAATGCTCAACTTTAGTTAGTCAACACAAGAATGTAATTTTTTCCCTTCCAAGTTCACAAGCTCCTGAATTCAAGACACATTGTAAATCTCAGGTTAAGGGCCTCTATAAGAGTTTTAGCATAAAATCTGGGAGGGGATACTGGAAAGCATTTTTTTTTTCCTACTGACTAAAATAACTTTAAGACCAGAAAAAATTGTCTTCCCAGTTTTCAATCCTAAATGGATTAAGCGAAGGATTGATTTAGCTTTTTACGGTAAATTAAGATCCAGGAATTCAGAAATGTCTCTAAGAGGACTAGTCACGGAAAGTTTGGCTCGAGGTTAGCAGGAGGAGTTCAGGATGTGAAGTTCAGCCATTGAATTTCAACCCCAAATCTGCCACTCACCACATTGGAATAGTCATAGTCAGCATATCCGCTACTCTCTATCACGTGCTTGCTTGTACAGGGCAAGTTTTCAGACGCTAGTGAGTCAGCAGTACCCAGCTAAGCACTGGTACCCATATTATCTCATTTAACCCCCAAGACAACTCATGGAATTTGAAGTATTATTTTTGCTTTACAGAAGAATATCCTGAGGCTTAATTATAGATGCATAAGTGACTTTCCCACTGTATTAGTAAGGGATAGTTTTGGTTGCATATGACAGAACACCCCCAAAAAAGTAAAACAAATATAGGAGTAGCAGGCCGGGCCTGGTATGGAGGTTCCATGATGTACTAGGGGGAGTGAATTCCTCCACCTTTGTTTCTTTTTTTTTTTTTTTTTACCATCCTTGGTGTAGCCCTTATCTTCATGGTCCATGATATGGCCATGAGAGAGCCAGCCAACACATCCAGAAGAGACAAGAAGGAAAAGGCCACAGGGCACATGCCAGCTTCATTTTAAGGAAGTTCTCCTAAAGCTGTCACACAACACTTATATACCTTAGTGGCCAAAACTGAGCCACATGGCTGCACGCAGCTGGGAAGGAGCTGGGCCATGCAGTCCTTACCGTGGGAGGCCATGTTTCTATCAAGGGAAAAGGGTAAATAACATTCAGTGGTAACTAACCTCTGTGTTACACAAGGCCAGTGGTGGAGCCAGGGTTAGAACCCATGTATCTGTGTCTGACTGTCTGTGCTCCTATCCACCACACTGTACAGACTCAATGTCCCCATCTTGAAAATGGGGATAGTATACAGTTGAACAATGCAGGGACGAATCTCAGTATAAATTAGAGCCAGCCCTCCGTATCCACGGTTCCTCTGCATTCTTGGATTCGACTCACCGCAGACCGTGTAGAATTTATTATTGAGACATACTCATGTGTAAGTGGACCCATGCAGTTCAAACCCTCGTTGTTCAAGGGTCAGCTGTACTTGTGATCCACCTATTTCAGAGGCAGTCGGGGTCATCTGAGGTTATGTGGGCCTTCGTGAGATGCCCGTCAAGTTCTCACCTCCACCTCTCAGCAGAAGCAACATTTATAGGAATATATTCTGTTCCGTTTTTTTTTTGTTTTTTTTTTTGAGCTTCATAATTAACATTGTTGACTCTGTTATGCTTCCATTGCAGGCTCGGCTACCTGTGAAGTGGATGGCACCAGAGAGCATTTTCAACTGTGTGTACACGTTTGAAAGTGATGTCTGGTCCTATGGGATTTTTCTGTGGGAGCTGTTCTCTTTAGGTAAAACGAGCCTTGCCAAAGCCTCCTTGATCAGACTTAGAGCATCTTCTTTAAGGTGTTGTCAGCGTCCTGCTTGCGTATTGTTACACTGATTGCAAACTGTTTGTGCCTCAGGAAGCAGCCCCTACCCTGGAATGCCAGTCGATTCTAAATTCTACAAGATGATCAAGGAAGGTTTCCGAATGCTCAGCCCTGAGCACGCACCTGCGGAAATGTAAGGGCCCGGACATTCTTCCTTCAGATAATGTTTCCCCTTTTATTTTCCTTTTTAAAGACAAGCTCAGATGTTGAGGGTTTTCACTAGCACAGTTTAAAATGTCGCTTGGCTCCTTTTTTATGACATCTTGGTCAAAGGTCGTTTCTGTAGCTGATTTTCATAATTCTTGTCACCAAATATACAGAAAGTTTTGGCAGCATCTCATAGACACAGTTTTATTTTATGCCCATGTCATTCACTATGTCCAGTTGCGTAGCCCTGGAATTATTTTTGAAATTGCTGCATGGCATACACCTGAGGACCAGTTAAGGGCATTGAGGAGTGATAAATGGCCCTCATTTTGCAGGTATGACATCATGAAGACTTGCTGGGATGCTGATCCCCTGAAAAGGCCGACATTTAAGCAGATTGTGCAGCTGATTGAGAAGCAGATTTCAGAGAGCACCAATCACGTGAGTACACTCTAGCCGGGCAAAGGACCTCTGCTCTCTTGGTTCCAAGCGTGTCCTTCTCAGGCTCTGGGGGTGAGGACTAAGCTACCCACCCCTTCTCTCCTTGGCTTGGGCTGTAAATTGGGCTTTGGGTAGGAAAGTAAAGCAATGGAAACAGTTTCTTTTTACCCAACCCCTCCATTCTGGGCCAAGGGCTATTAAATAAGGAGGTGAAAGAGTAGAGGGCTTGGCACTCAGAAGTGTGGACATAGATGTTTCCATAAGGACTTGCCACATTTCCTCTTCCACCCCAAGTGCTGGTCATGGGGTCGGCATGCGCTCTGCCTCACGTGTCAGGCTATTCAGGCTTTGGAGGGTTGGGGTGATGTGCACTAGAATAAAATCAGAGAAAAGACAGCTTGTTGCTGCAGTAAAATAAACCTTCTGCTCAAGAAAGCATAGCCAGAATGTGGCAGATAGCTGTCATGGCCACAAGCCATAGAGAATGAAGACGTTGTTTGAAGTTGGGAGATCCCTCCCAGTGATTTGAGGAGGGGGGAAATCAAAACTCAAATCCATCATTTGTTTGGCTTTTAAGGAAGAATGAGTGATCCTTACTTTGACTCAGATTTTTTTTAACCTGCTTTTTTTCTGGTTTGTGTGTTTAGAACTGTCTTTTCTTCAGCATATACCACTGATACTTTTGGGTTGAAGCTTGCTCTTCCGGGTGTCAAAGCACATTTTGAATTAAACAGCATTTCACACCCAAGAGCCCGGTTCTCAATGGAAAACCCCCGGAAGGACCACCGATTTCTTAGTGACTGACATCAGCCTTTGGATTGGAGTTGGCTGTAGAGATTTATACACCTTTTATAAAAGTTAGATCATTCTCTTTCCCAGATGTGTCCCAGCAGAAAAGCACATTTTGCACCATCACTTCTTAGGTAGTCAGACCTTGGGGAAAATGAGGGATAGAACAAAGCTTGTCTTTGGTCAATATGATTTGGTTCTTGGCTGTAAGGTCTTGTAAACCTTCTGGCTTTAGGAGTCTTCATAAGTTGTGATTCTGAGGCTGCAGACGTGCCCCTTTGTTGCTGTGCTCGTTATGGGGGCTGGTGTATTAACTGCGGACTTGTTTTCCTCAGATTTATTCCAACTTAGCGAACTGCAGCCCCCATCGGGAGACCCCCTCGGTGGACCGTTCCGTGCGGATCAACTCGGTGGGCAGCAGCACATCCTCCACGCAGCCTCTGCTTGTCCACGAAGACGTCTGAAACAGAATGCACATCTGGGGGTCGGTGTTGGGGGGCTCCCCGACAAGAACGGCCCCCATTCTTTTGGTTTTCATAATGGTTATTTTGTTTTCCTTCGACTCGA
The DNA here is from genome assembly GCF_964374135.1 of Grampus griseus. Lineage (NCBI taxonomy): Eukaryota > Metazoa > Chordata > Mammalia > Artiodactyla > Delphinidae > Grampus > Grampus griseus. Next base: position 70,331,519 of record NC_138997.1, on the reverse strand, counting down.
ATCCTCCTCCAGGGTAATGGACACCCCACTGTACTCCTGTCTTTATGAGCATACTTTAGTGGCCGATGATTTCTGTCATCCGCTACCATTGAGCTGCATATGTTCCCAATAGCAAGCTAGCCCCCGTTAACGGAATAACTTCAGACTTGGAGAAAGGGTGGGTGGGATGGGCTATAGACACCCTGAGTCCTTCCCAGGGCTTCTCCAATTTCTGCCTGAAAAGTATAGTTGATAGTTTATTTGAATACATGGCAGTAGTCACCTTCATTCCTCATAACCATCCGTAATGATACGATGATGCGGCAGGATTAGAAACCGAAAGCTCATCCCTTGATGTGGAAAATAGAATGTTATTCAAAGGGCAGAAGCCTATGAGTATCTGGGCTCAAGATATCTAGTATTTCATGCTGGGAGTGAGACGTAGGCCTTGGAAAAATGCTTTCCAGGCACGAATAAAGACTGCTGGGTGTGAGCCTTTGTGGTCCTGACCTGTTTTCTAAATAGAGTTCACAATTAGGGAGCTGAATTGGAGAGAAGGCCTCCCCAGCCTGCATTTTGTATATACCCATCTGTAAATTGTACAGATTCACATATTTGAGGGGGGAAACCCACACGATGTAGTTTCTGGATACGATTCTGGCTTGAGTCTGCTGTGTGTAGGGATAGCTGAAGAGCCAGACAAGTTTGAAGGAAACCGTTAGTGCTTTTTTTTTTTTTCTTTTTTAAAGAAAACACATAATTGCCAAGCACAGTCTTAACAGAGATCTCCTTTGTAGCCGATGAACTTGCTCTAGAGATTGTCCAGAACAAGCTGACCAGCTTCAGAATGGCATTGTGTTCAGTGGATTTGATGCCGTTTGAAAAAGTGACCGATTTACTGCATGACTCCGGCAGAAGTGACAAAACAGTACTGTCTCAGTTGGATTCTTCTGTAGCCGGAAGTAAACTTTAAATTCAGCCTCCATCACAGACATGTCCTAGACACTGGGCCAGTATCTATATAAGTGTGTATGTGTGCGTGCGCGCGTGTGTATGCTTGTAGACAAATATTTTGGGAGTAGTCTTGCCTTGAGCCCAAGAGGGTCCTTCAGTACCCAAGAAGTCGCTTGGCTTTCTTCAGCACAGCTCTTGTTTCACTCCACCTAGCTGTGTAGAGAAGCTTACCAAAGCTTACATAGAGGCATATAGGAGGTGCAGTGCTTAAGGACCTGTTGATTTGCAATCCACCTGCACTTAAGGCACTCTGTTATTTATACTCAACATACTCTACCTGTTCCTTAGACCTTATTAATGCTACTTTCCCACTGAAACAGATTTAAATTTTACACTTTCGGCTGTAGCCTGGATATTACTGTTAGAGTTTACCTTTTTTTTTCCTACCCAACTGGAAGAGATCCATGGGTACATGGCAAGGTTTGTGTGTTGTCTCGTGAGATTCAGGTATGCTGCCCTCACGGTTTTCTCCTCCTAGGTCTCTTAGCTTTCATTTAGAGAACTGTGGCCATTTATCTGGAAGTAACCATTTGCACTGGAGTTCTATGCTCTCGCACCTTTCCAAAGGTAACAGGTTGGGGCGTTTTGTTGTCACGTAAGAAGTTGTCGCTGTTTGCCATACTTTGAAAATTTCCTTTGTGTTTCTATTGACTTTGATTATAGTAAGAAAAATGGTTGTTAATTGTAGATGTCTAGGTACTTCAGGGGCACTTCACTGAGAGTTTTGTCTTGGATATTCTTGAAAGTTTATATTTTTATAATTTTTTTCTTTTTACATCCCATGTTTCTTTGGCAGTGGCTTAATGTTTGAAATTATTTTGTGGCTTTTTTTGGTAAATATTGAAATGTAGCAATAATGTCTTTTGAATATTCCCAAGCCCATGAGTCCTTGAAAATATTTTTTATATATACAGTAAGTAACTTTATGTGTAAATATGTAAGCGGTGCAAGTTTAAAGGATGTTGATGTTCTATATGTTTTTTCTCTGATATGTTGTCCAATTGTTCACAGTTCTGAAGAATTCTAATAAAAGTGTAAATATATAAATCAAGTGGAAGTTTTAATTATTTCAGACTCAGGGAAATTAAACTGGAAAGTGTTAAAGTGCGTTCACCCTGACATTAGAATGGTTTGTACCTAGGATGCGTAAGATACACGCGAGGCTACCAGATTGCTAGGATTTATATACTTAAAGATTCAACAGACATCTGTTAAGAATTTGTATGTGCTGTATTTTCTCATTTTCTCTCTACAGCCCAAGGTCTCCATTTAAATTGAGAAATAAATGTAGAACACATTGAGATGACTGCACAGTGCTGTGATGATTATTAGGTTGACTCATGTGAAATGACCATCCTGGTTAGCAGCAATTTTATGTGGTTCAATCTAATATAACTGGCATGTTTCTTCCTAAAAGAGATTGTCTAAAAATTAATATGAACAGTAAAGTAATTCACAAGGTTGACATGAGGAATCCCAAGAACGTGGTTTGTATTCTTGTTGGCTTGGATTTTTAACATCCCTTCTGACATGTCCATGTTCCACCCTTTCATCTTCATTCTCACTTGCTTCTGGAACAAAGTGAAGTTCTATCACTTGCTTGGAGAGAGGTGACTTGTGCCTTTTAATTTGGTACTGTCCTTTGGCTGGAGCAACCTTTGTGATCAGCAGGGACTGTCCAGACCATTGGAACCTGCATAGAGCCTGAGTGTTACTCCAGCTTAAAACAAAGAATCACCCCCAACCACAAAATCCTATTAAAAATGAGTTAAGCACACAAAACACCATCAGTTTTATTTTCTTTTTTGACATGGCATCTACATCTGCAGAAGTAACTCCTGGAAGGAGAGGGAAAAGGGGTGAACGGTGAACTGTAATGAAGAAGAATCCTTTTAAAATCAGGAGGGAATGGTGTGGCCAGAAACATCAATAATCAATGAAAAACAGACCCACAACTCAGTCAAGCGTTTTTCCATTATATTATTACTGACAGGAATGAATGCTAATTGACCACAAAACAAAGAAATCCTTTATGAATGGTTTCATTGTCATTTAGACTTTCTCATGTGTGTGTAATCAAGAGTTAGAAGCAATCCCTGGCCCTTATATTATTAATGTAGCTGTTACCTTCACTGGCCCAGCTTTTAATCACAAAGTAGATGCTTGGTGTCCAGTCTCTCACTGGGTTCAAAGGTGCCAGCCTTGTCTCGACCCCTTATTGCTCTGTGACATTGGGCAGATGAACTCCTGAAATCTCATTTTCCAAAACCGTGGTAACTGCCTCAATGTACTAAAATGAAGCTGTCAGACCACCTTGTTCATATGCCTATTACATAAATAGCATTCAAAAATGGTGACTTTTGGGCTTCCCTGGTGGCGCAGTGGTTGAGAGTCCGCCTGCCGATGCAGGGGACACGGGTTCGTGCCCCGGTCCGGGAAGATCCCACATGCCACGGAGCGGCTGGGCCCGTGAGCCATGGCCGCTGAGCCTGCGCGTCCGGAGTCTGTGCTCTGCAGCGGGAGAGGCCACAACAGTGAGAGGCCCGCGTACCGCAAAAAAAATAAAAATTAAAATTAAAAAATGGTGACCTTTGTCATGGCTGATTAGGCTCGTTAGGAAGGAAGAAGATGCTCCCGGTTACCCCGCATAGAACTCTACGGTCAAAAATGTGCTTCTACCTGTTGTCTTTCTGTAAAATGCAAACAGTACCATACTAGTTTGCTGGTGAAAATTGACTTTGCTATAGAGATTTCTGTGTTTTATTAAAATCCCAACTTTTTAGCCAGGAATTCAAGGCTCTCTATTCTTGCTCCAGCCTTCTCTCCACGCTTCTCTCATGTGACCCTCGACTCATAAATATGCCCCACTCTTCTGCTTCCATCCATTCTGACTTTATGTTGTCTCTTCTCTCCCAACAAGCCCCCCACCCTTCAAGACCAGGGAAATAAACTCAATTGGAAGTTGCCTTTGAATCCCCATGACATTTGGTACCCATCATTTTTATTGCTCTTATCAATCTATTCTGCCTGGTACTGTAATTATTTTGATTTTTTTGTGTTATCTGCTCCCCACCGATACTATAGTCAGTGTTAAAATTAATTAACATGAAATACCTATATGTGGTGGGTCACTAGTTTCTCTGGTTATCGTTCACTTGTTAAAATTAGACACTCCAGAGGTTAAATTGCTCACGAGTTTGCAGGAGGTAAAGACTTGCCCAAGTTTGCTTAGTGGTATATGAAGTCTCTGCACCTCCGTGGTGGCAAGTACCTGGTCTTCCCATGCTGGCATCTCGCTATCCATGTCCGTGCAGACATCACTCATGTAACACAGCACTCTTTCCCATGGAGATGCCTTAGAAGTCTCAGCTTTCTCCAGGAAGCCTGTACTTCGCAATTGGAGTTAGCCTAAGGAGAGACTTTTACCCGTAACCCTTAAATGATCACTACGTTTCATTGTGCCGATTTCAGAGCACTCTTTTCAATTATTTGATTATTTAGAACAGTGCCTAGAACAGTACCTGGTCTGTAGCGGACACTCAATACTTGTTGAATGAATGAAGTTTTATGCTTCTCCTTGGAACTTGCCCCCTGGCCTGCCCTCACTGGTTCTCCTCCTCTCTGTTTTCCTCCATCACCCCTTCAAAGGTCAGAGTTGCACAGAGTCTGGCCCTTCATGTCTTTTCTCCCATCAAGCCCTAGTCTGTTTCATCTCATCCCTGGGATGTGGCCATCACCTACAAACAGACGATTCCAATTCTGTCTCTAACATTTCTCCCCTTGTATATACTAGTGTTGCCAGATAAAACAGAGGACACCCAGTTAAATGTCCCATACAATATTGGCGACACATAGATGCTAAAGATGTATTTGTTGTTTATCTGAAATTCAAATTTAACTGGGTGTCCTGTATTTTGTTTGCTAAATCTAATAACCCTTGTCTAGATTTTTGGGAATATTCAAGGTCCAGCATGTGGAAGAAATGAAGAGTTAAAGTGATTGTAAAACACAGAGGAGGAACTTTATTTTAGTGAAGGTCTGTAGGCGGGAAATCTTGTTTTTGCTGTCTAAATTACTTCACCGTCATTCTTGAAAGATATATTCACTGGATATAAAACTCAAGGTTGGCAACTTCAGCATGCTTATTTCCATGCTTTCTTCTGGTTTCCATTGTTGTTGTTGAGAAGCCAGGTCAGTCTATTGTTCTTTTGAAGATAGTTATCTTTTTTTCTTTACTGCTTCTAACATTCTGTCTTTGGTTTCACTATTATATATCTAAGCTCGAATTTCTTTCTATTTATCTTATTCGAGATTCTTTGGACTCTGAATCTATGCATTGGTGTTTTTCACTGATGCTGGCAAATCCTTAGCCCTTTTAAAATTGCCTCTGCCCATCCTGTTTCAGTTCTCCATCTAGGATTCCAATTCATTGCATCTTAGAGCCCCTCACTCTGCCCTCCATGTCTCTTAATCTTTCATATTTTCCTTCTTTTTGTCTTTCTATGCTGCATGCAAGGTAATTTCTGTTCTTCCTGTCATCTGAATCCCCCTTCAGCGCCTGCCTAGGGAGACTTTTTTTTTAGCACCTTTATTGAGGTATAATTAACATTGAAATCCACTCATTGTAAGTGTACAATTCAGTGATTTTATTAAATTTATAGAGCTGTGCAACCATCCCCATGATACAGTTTTAGAACATTATCCCAAAATTTTATCTCATGCTTGTTTGCAGTTAATGAGTATTCAGATAATTTAAATGAATTAATTTTCAATAATTCTTGCCTTGTAAGATGACGGCACATTTTTGGCGCTCACAGCACACGCACGCAGTCATTTATGTCTCTGGGATCTTTCTAGATTAGATGTTTCGGTCATATAAATAACAGTGACAATTGATAGGTTGCCTTGTTTGGGTATTATCAGTGATGATGATGCCAATGGTGATGAAGATAATGATGGCTACCAGTTGTTGAACGCCTCCTCTTTACCTGGACCTACATCGGATGTTGTATGACTGTTAGCATTACTGATGCCATCTTGGGCCCACACAGTTCCTCCTGTTCTTCCACTGTCCCTACCCAGGATTATGCTGTGCGGTAAATCACTTCTTTATTGTTAAGGGCTTTGTAGTTAATAGATATCGTTTACTAATCATTACAACCAGGTGGCCTCTATGCTCTGGTAGTCTCCAAACCATGATGAAATCCTTTGTTGATGTATTCCCGGCGCCCGTGAGACTAGTTACCCATTCATATATCTTGACTTAGGAATGCACTCCCTGTTTCCAAGCACGTACCCCCATACCCTAGGTTATCTATAAAAGTATCCCAGTGGCCCCTCGGCAGTGTGGAGTGCAGCTGCAAATACTTCTAGATCATTGTCTGCCCAATCCACCCCGTGAGTAAGCTACCCTATGATAAACTGATCCGTTGATTAAATCGAGCTGCCTGCCTCATTTTTCGGTCTCAAGACAATTTCTCATTTCGATGGGCATTTTTCTTCTCCCTGTCCTCCAACAGATGTTTTACACATTTTACCTTATTTAAGCTTCAGAATAACACTAGGAGGTAGGTGTGATTTATCTCCGTCTCAAGGTGAGAAAACTGCCTCGCCCTAAACCTCACAGCCATGAGCAGCGGAGTTGAGAGGCAAGCTCTAGTTTGTTTGATCTCTGAATCCGAATCACTATAAACTAGTTGGTGTATAGGCAAGCTCCTTATGGTCTTTCTCTGGGTTCTGGATGATGTTTTAGCCATTTCAGTTCCCCTTCAAAAATACAAGAAAATGTAGAGAAAGCAAATCAACCATTTTGCTCCCTATTACCAGCTCCTCTAAATGTTGGTGAGAATGGTGGTTGAAGTCAAAGTTAATGTGAGGCTCCAGGATCATCTGTTGATTTCCCAGGTTCATGATCTGCCCCCTCCCTTATGCACCATGGGACCTTCCTCATATCCTTCAAGAACATTTTTGCCTTTATATTTCAAAGAACAGTCTTGTTCATTCGAGCCTTGTGAGAAAAACAAAATGTTGGGTTTGCAGAAGGGGCTGGGGTCTGAAGTGCAGAGAGAGGCATTGGAGAAAGGGCAAATCAAGAATTGCAGATCAGTGAGCGTGTAGGTGAACATACCACCTTGCCTTTGCTTCAACAGTTGTTACTGTTGCTCATAAATTAAGCTGTCGCCCATATGTCTCCTTCACTGTTGATTCCACTTTTGTTGGTTAAATGCAGCTTTTATGATGTGGGTTCGACTGAGGGGTTTAACCTCACAAGGGCTAGGTCCTCAGGGTAAAGGCTCCTAATTGAAATAAATGTTCTCAAGTGGCTCGTCTAGATGTCTCCGTCCGTGGTTGGCTTTGAACTGTGTATGCTTTTTCAGGCACATCAGCAGGACCCTGGTGTATTTTGTGAGACTGACTTTTTCTTTGTGGTCTGTGGCTTAGCAGCTGCTCTTGTTCTATAGGTAATGAAGAATGAGGACAGGCAAGCACTCTTGTCGTGGTTGCTTGTCTCAGAATGTATTCTAGGGCAGCTGAAAACACTTGTGTTGACACAACAGGCTCCTGGGCCTAAAGGCCAAACAGCCCTTAAATGGCATCATTTGCCGCTAATCAGGGTACGCTTTATCCTTGGGGAGTGTGTGGTCTAGAAAACTGGTATGGGTAAACTGACTTTCTCCACTGCTTATATCCAAATATTCCAGTTGACTAGGATGTGAAAACAGTTTTCATTGGGTGAGCTAATCAATCAACAACTACTTGGAGTGACTGTTGGGAAGGATACAGGGACCTCAAACAGGTTGAGTGAAAAAGAATGCTGCTGTTGATTAGTTATGTCTGCCTAGACATTGGTATGGGGAATGCAGTATATGTGCTAACCCATACAGCATCCTTATATAGGTCTAATTATGTTCTAAGCGCTTTACGTACATTAACTAATCTGATCCTCACAACGACCCTATGTAATTTTATAGATGGGGAAACAAAGGCATAGAGAGATCAAGTAGCTTGACCAAGCTCATTAGCTAGTAAATTGCCAAAGCAGGATTTGAATCCAGGGAGTCTAGCATCAGAGTTTAGGTTCTGAACCACTGTGTCACACTGCCTCTATTGTCCTATTATAATCAAGTCAGACTACCTGGGTTAGCCTCACTCAGTAAAACCTTCACATTTTTTCCTGGCATCACATACAAGAAGGGGTCTTCTCCACCATGATACTTACTTACTGGACTTTGTGGGTCTCTATGGCCCTTCCTCCCTCCCAGGATGACCAGGACTTAGATATCTGACCTTGCAAAAGGAGATGACTTTTTTAAACAGACAGTGAAGGCGGAAGTCCCCAGGTGCACACAGCATGTGTGGGTGACAACCACAGGTCCAGGTAAACCCAGGTCTCTGAAATGAATAATGTCTAAAGGTGACAGGAAAAGTTGAAGATAATTGTACCATGGAAGGTATTCCAAGCCCGTCACTTGCCCTACCCGTGCCTCTATTTACCACTCAGGTGAGCCTTTTTCCTTTCACATAACCATTTATCAAGCACTAGGCACTTAACTTGCATTATTTCATCTTATCCTCGAAACAGCCCTAGGAGGTAGGACTTCATCTGCATTACACAAGTGAGGAAACTAAGACTCAGGGAGTGTAAGCAAATTTTGTTTGACTCCAAAGTCCTTCTCAATGGAATCAGAAATTTACAATTTCTTTTGCTGGGGTCGCTGCTGAATCCCCAGTTAAATGGAAATCCCAGTAAGCAAAACATTCAGTGGCAATGGGGTCCCAGGGGCCCGCCTGGCAGGCTCTTACCCTCCCTTTCCCACAGCAAGCCCCCAGACTCTCTAGTCCATCACAGACCACATTTGGGAAACCCCTGAAAGTTCCCTGCAGTCTAGCAGCTTAAAAATCCCATCCCAACTCTGGACTGGCCAACGATGTCTCCTCCTGCTGGAAGATTTCCTGTCCAAGGGCACTTGGGGAGCATTTCCCAGCCATTAAACAGAGACTCCTCTTTTGACTCAACAGAAAGATACTGGAGGAAGTACACCTTCCTTGTCTGCAAGTGTTCCAGTCTTCTGCAGCACAAAGGCTGTTGTTTTCAAATTAACTGTTACTCTCTCTTAGGTAATCAATGTTAACTTTGATATGGTTCCTTCATAACTTTCTATTTCATACAAATATATCTCTACCTCTATCATCTATCTGTCTCTCATCTCTCTCTCTCTGTATATATATTTCTTGTTCTTTAAAGGAATGGGATTATATATTCTGCAACTTACATTTTTAATTTCCACTGTATCATGATTATCACTCCAGATCACTACATGTAAATGAAACTTATAATTTCACATTGCAAGGACATACCAAAAGCCTGGCATTTTCAGGTAAGAAACGTCACATTAGCTACTGGAAGTTTAAGACCTTATATTTGGGGCCCACTTCTAACAAATGTAGAGGTTGGAATGCATTTGTTTGTTTGGGTTAAAAGCAGAGTCAGGGGGAAGTATGTGATAATAGATTTTAGTCCGTTTATTAGATAAAGGTAATCCACATGTGAAGGCCTAGAGCAGTGCCAGGTAAGGTGCATGTGCTCATTAAAGGTTAATTAAATCTGAAAGTATAATATCCTTCAGTAAGTAAAAAAGGGCTGAGAAAGTAGAAGGTATATTAGTGTGCCTGGATTGATTTTTATTCAGTGAATTTTAAAAGGAAGATTATTAACTTTTCTCAGATGTCTAAAGGAAATTGGAAGAGAAGGAGTTATTTTCCAATTACACATATGCATCTACAGTTCATTTGCCTATGATTAAAATAAAGCCAGACTGGAGCTTCTCTGGTGGCACACTGGTTGTGAGTCCGCCTGCCGATACAGGGGACACGGGTTCGTGCCCCGGTCCGGGAAGATCCCACATGCCGCGGAGCGGCTGGGCCCGTGAGCTATGGCCGCTGAGCCTGCGCGTCCGGAGCCTGTGCTCCGCAACGGGAGAGGCCACAACAGTGAGAGGCCCGCGTACCGCAAAAAAATAAATAAAGCCAGACCACACCAGGGTTACATTAGATATTCACTGCTCAGACAACAATGGGCTATCACTTTCTCTTTGAACTGTTCTCCAATGATTCTAAGTCCCCTATCCCCAAGAATGTCAATCCTTACCCCTGTCTGGGCTGATTAGTAAAGCTTTAGCCCGCTTTTAACCGATGATGAAAACAACTGTATGCCAGGTACTTTCAGGCCGTATAACCTCCAACTCCCTGACATTCTGAATCCATCAAAATCCTAGTTGATGGAAACAGTGCTTATGCACAATTGTCTAAAGAATAATCAGTTCATCTCTCCTCCCCTAGGAAATGCAAGTTCTATCCATGAACATAAGAATATTATGTGCATGGACGAGACTATATTGTACCATTGCTGAATTACACTTTGGGATATTCCATCAGCTTCCACCTTAGATTAAGGAAATTGTAAAAAGAACATTATTGTGATTAATGTTTGGTGTTTGGAGTTGAGAAGACCTGAATGTTAATCCCAGCTCTGTCATTTATTAGCTCTAAGACTTCAGGTGAGTCATGTAATTTCTCTGAGCCTCGGTTGCCTCATTTATTATATAGAAATAAGAACAGCTCCTAGCTCACTGGCTGTTTGTAGAATTAAATGAGATAATCCAGGTTAAGTGTTGGCAGGACAGTACTCAATTCATGGTCTTCCTGGAGCACCTGGAGGGCCTGGCTTTCCATTTCCTCCACACTGTGGGTCTCAGACAGTCTCCCCACATACGTCCCCAGCCTCCCTGGCAGGTCCCCGCTTGCCTCCCCACCCTTTCAGGAAAAACCTAGCATAATGCCTTCTATGAATCTAGGCTTTAAAAAAGGAAGGCTCCAAAAGGGAGGGGATGTTTTCTTCCAGCAGCTTCTGCCCGTCACACAAATTAACCTTCTAACGAATTATACTGCCGCATCTGAAAATAGAGTTTTTTGACCTGTCAAGTGTTTTGCAAGTGCACAGAATGTAACTCAGGGCTTCACTATCTGTCTAACCCGTCTGTCGGCTGGTCCCAACCAGCAGCAGCACATCAGCTGTGGGCCCTGCCAACCACATGCTCGATAGTACACGGCACCGTCCCCATCATTGTTTTTAGTGGACTTGTATTGATTACAAAAGAAGCAGGACATAATGGAGGAAACCTCTTCAGATCTGTCGAATCCCAATCCCACCAAAGGCTGCTCGGCGCCCAGGTGCCTTCTGCTGGGTCGTTTAAACTCTGTGTGTGGGGGCGGGGGGCGGGGGTTGGACTCGCCATCTTTGAAATGAGATGGTCACAATGTATCAGCGATTTCCAAAATACTCAGTAAACAGGAGGATGGGAGTGGGGGGGACTTTGAGTTCCCACCCTTGGTTTAACCAGAACTACCTGACGTTTATCTGGTCCGTATATCTGCTTAGAAGAAAGATGTCTGCTACCCAAAGCAAGAAAAAGGTTGTAAACACCACTGGCTTGGTTGATCTCTGGGGTCTGTGATTCTGTGAATGCAGCAGAATCTGCTAAGAATGGGCAATGACTTTGCTTTTGTGTGTTGTCCCACCCAGGCCCTCTCTGAGATGTGAGCAAATAACAGGTGCAGCCCCAGCCATGGCTTCAGAACCCAGACACACAGTGTCAGGACTGAACCCTCTGGGATGTTCACGGCTTCCTGGGAAACATAAGTTTTGGAAAAGTGCCTCCTAGCCCGGCTTTGGCGATCCGATCGCTCTCCCTTGCTTGCCTCACCCGCATCCCCAATCTTACTTTGGGCTGCGCAGGTTTGAAGTAGATGCATCCGGTCTCAGACAGGCAACTGTCAGCTTTCTCTCTTGGCTACCTTAGCTGCTGCTTTGGCGTTTCCCCACTAGCCAAGTGAAGCCTGCTATTCTAGAACCGGAGGCACTAGCTTCAAAGTCACAGCAGGTGATATTAATTAATCAATCATTGACTCCCAATTATCCAACAAACATTTTCCGAGGACCTCCCCCGTAGGAGGCTCAGGACTGGGTGCCAGGCATACAGGGATAAACAAAGCATGGGCATCCCTGGTGGCGCAGTGGTTGAGAGTCCGCCTGCCGATGCAGGGGACACGGGTTCGTGCCCCGGTCCGGGAAGATCCCACATGCCGCGGAGCGGCTGGGCCCGTGAGCCATGGCCGCTGAGCCTGTGCATCCGGAGCCTGTGCTCCGCAACGGGAGAGGCCACAACAGGGAGAGGCCCGCGTACCGCAAAAACAAACAAAAAACAAAGCGTGGATGGTGCCTTCAAGAAACGTCTGGGCTCCTGGAGGAGATGGATCACACGTGTACAACCCATTACCAGGGGATCAGGGTACACACAGTGCCTTGGGAGCACAAAGGGCTCAGTTAGCTTTGCCTGGGGAATTGGAAGGGGAATCGTGGTGCGTGGAATATAGTAGCTCCTCAGTAAATATGTACTGAATGAGGGGGTGTTTGAGAAGGTGGACTTGCTTAGAATTGAATCTCAGCTCCTTCAGTTCATCAGACATGAGACTTTTGGCAAGTTACGTAACCCCTCTGTGCCTCAGTTTTCTCATCTGAAAAACAATGGGGCTAATAGTACTGACTTCACCTCACAGAGTTCCTATGAGGATTAAATGTCAACACAGGTGAGGTCCTCAAATCAATGTTTGGCACGCAGTCAGTGGGTCAGTGCCGATGACGGTGGGTACTGAACAGGATTGGTAGGGTAGAGAAAGGAGGGGAAGATGGGATCCAGATTAAAAACGCAGGAGTTCCTTTCAGTAACTCCCAGAGGGAACTTGCTCTTATCAGCATTCAAAAACAAACAAACATGAGCTTCCCTGGTGGCGCAGTGGTTGAGAGTCCGCCTGCCAATGCAGGGGACACGGGTTCGTGCCCCGGTCCGGGAAGATCCCACATGCCGCGGAGCGGCTGGGCCCGTGAGCCATGGCCGCTGAGCCTGCGCGTCCGGAGCCTGTGCTCCGCAACGGGTGAGGCCCGCGTACCAAAAAAACAAACAAAAAATACAAAAATACCTGGCCCAGGATCTACAGTTCCCTAAATTTGTCTTCCCTTCCCCAGCCTCATCCTCTTCCCCAGCTCTCCCTTTCCTTTTCTTTCCTCCTTCACCTCCCTTCCTTCTCTTTTTCCCTTGCTCCATCCTCTTTTCTTTCCCTCTGTCTGATTTTTCTCTCTGCTCCCTCCTCTCCTTCCCTTCAACTCCCTTCAGCCCTGTGATATCTGCTCTTTTCATCCTCCCTTTCTCCCCACCACCCCTCTCCCTGTATCCCTGGTCTTCCTGCCCCTACCCATCCCAGCCCAGCTGGCCCTACAAACATTCTCCAAAGCATGGAAAACCAGACCCTCCTCTGCTCTTCGTCCGTCCCTCTTCCTCTAGCAAGCGGCATCAGAATAGAATGAAGGCAGACCAGAGCAAAGAAATAAATCTTTTTTGTTGTTGTTATTGTTGCTTCTCAGGGAAAAGTAGCCCTGGGTGCCCTTTCTTGCCAACACAGCCAGGGCTCTCTTGATGACATTTGTAGCTTGGGGTGATCACGGCTTTTGGCCTGCTAACGTTTTACTGTCAAACACTCTAGCAGTTTTCAGGGTTTAAATGGCAGCAGTCGACATGGACAGAACCACCCCTGCTGACACCCTGAGGGGGACAAAGCTTGGCTCCACAGAAAGACAAAATTCACGAGTTTACTGCACTCAGAAATTAATGCTCAAGCTTGAAGAGTGATCCCTTCTCACCGAGAAGTCTGGCCTGGACATCTCCCTTGAGGGGCCTCCCTTTTCTCTATTCTGCAAATGATTCCTGCACATTGGTCATGTGCCTAACACCATTCCAGGCTCTAAGGAGGCAGCACTGACAGGACAGAAGGGAGAGGGGGTCCCTGCTCTGCTGGGATAAATTCGAATGGGTGAGGTAGACCATGAACGAGTAAAAGCATGACTAATAAACTTGTAGGTAGTTACAAGTGCAATATAGAAAATAAAATAGAGTAATTAGTAAACGCATCTTGGTGGGGAAGTGTTCGCTTTAAATCGTACAATCAGGAAAGTTCTCCCTGAAAGGGATCTGTTGAGCTGAATCTTTAATAACATGAAGGAGCCTCCACGTACACCCGGGGAAAGGCGAGCACCAAAGACTCAAGGTGGGAAGAGTTTGGAGAAAAAGACCTGGAGGGATGACGTGTAGGGACCTAGTGGAGAGGTGATATGTGATGAAACTGGATAAGCAGGAAACGACCCGGTTTTATCAGACACATTTACAAGTCCCTTTGTAACTAATAGTAAGTAACAGAGACGGATTGGACGATTTTATCAGAAAAGGAATTTATTGAAAGGAACTTAGGTAGCCCACAGGATTGTCAAGGACATATGTGGAAAAGTGACAAGAGCAAGGGACAGCAGCTGGACACTGACATTTCTAGTGCTACCATCCCTGTCACTGGACACTTCCACTGGACAGCAGCCAATGCCACTTTGGCTGCCTTCCAGAGAGAGTCCCTGCAGTCACTGAAGCAAGCTTCAGAGAAACAGAACCAATAGGTTGTAGGATGTCTATCTATTCTATTGTATTCTAGAATTAAGTCACATGATTATGGAGGCTGAGAAATGCCAAGATCTACACTTAGCTGGCTGGAGAACCGAGAGGTCCTGTGGCATGAGTTTCAGTCCAAGTCTGAAGGCAGGAAAAGACTAATCTCCAAGACACTGTCCCAGAGCATGGCATGGAAGAGATGCCTATCTTCATGCAAATGACAATATAAAGTAGACATTACAGGTATGATTATATTACAGGTATGATTCAGGAGAGTAGGCAAGATTGGAGATAGCAATTGGCAGGATGGGCTTGGGAGCCAGACAGCTTTGCTTGGACTTTTGTTTCTGCTAAGTACTAGTTGTACGATCCTGAGCAACTTGCATAAGATCTTTGAGCTCCAGTGTCCTCAATTATAAAGCAGGGTTGTATTCGTTTCCTGGGGCTGCATTAGCAAAGTACCACCAAACAGGTGGCTTAAAATAACAGAAATTATTCTCTCACAGTTCTAGAGGTTTGAAGTTAAAAATTAAGGTGTAGGCAAGGCCAGCCTCCCTCCGAAGGCTCAAGGAAGAATTCTCCCTTGCCTCTTCCTAGCTTCTAGTGGTTGCCAGCAAACCTTGGCATTCTTTGGCCTGCAGCTGCGTCACTCTGATCTCTGCCTCTGACATCAAATGGCATTCTCTTCTCCCCTTTCTGTATGTCTCTGTGTCTCTGTGTTCAATCTCCCTCTCCTTTCTCCTATAAAAACACCAGTCACACAGACCTACTAGAGAATGGACTTGAGGATACGGGGAGGGGGAAGGGTAAGCTGGGACAAAGTGAGAGAGTGGCATGGACATATATACGCTACCAAACATAAAATAGATAGCTAGTGGGAAGCAGCCGCATAGCACAGGGAGATCAGCTCGGTGCTTTGTGACTGCCTGGAGGGGTGGGATAGGGAGAGTGGGAGGGAGGGAGATGCAAGAGGGAAGAGATATGGGAACATATGTATATGTATAACTGATTCACTTTGTTATAAAGCAGAAACGAACACACCATTGTAAAGCAATTATACTCCAATAAAGATGTTAAAAAAAATAATAATAATAAAATAGAAAAATAAATAAATAAAAATAAAAATTGAACTACCATATAACACAGCAATTCCACTCCTGGGTATAGATCCAGGAAAGAAAAAAAAAAAAAAACCAGTCACTGGGTTGGGGCCACCCGAATCCAGTATGACTTTACCTTGGCTTGATTATGTTTGCAAAGATCCTATTTTCCAAATAAAATCACATTCACAGTTCAGGGGTTAGTAATTCAACCTATCTTTTGGTGGGAACACAATTTATCTCACAACACGGGATACTGTTTTAACTACCTGGTCCATAATAGTTGCTCAATAAATGATTGCTCCTATTCTTTCCATTCTCTTTGGTATGGACTCCATGGGAAGCTATGGTGATGGGGTAGTTCTGAACATACTGGTGGAAAGCAACAATGACAACACACATGCTTCCTTAGCACGGTAATTCCGGATCCGTAAGAGTTAGGGAAACAAAACTTTTAGAACACTACTGTCTTTGTATTTAATTGTCACTTGGAACCTTTTGCATTGTGCTGGAATTCAGTTGATAAGCATTTGTAAATTAAATACTGGTTGCATTTTATTGTTCTTATATTGTTACATTCTTAGGTTCCCT
The DNA here is from genome assembly GCF_964374135.1 of Grampus griseus. Taxonomy (NCBI): domain Eukaryota; kingdom Metazoa; phylum Chordata; class Mammalia; order Artiodactyla; family Delphinidae; genus Grampus; species Grampus griseus. The sequence goes on along the minus strand of NC_138997.1, from coordinate 70,315,288 downwards.
TTTGGACTTCAGGTAGCATATATTCTCTCTACTTTTCAGCACTACACTTGGTGCCTAAAACTGGGCTTGGCACATACATAGGAGCTGCTCAATAATTGAATTAATAAATGGTGTGAAAAGCTACTCAAGTGTCCCAGACATTACATTTTCTCAGACTTAAGCGATATTAAAAATGACTCGCGAATCGTTGCTAATTCTCCTGGCAGGAGTCTGACAGGGTTACTGGGGACAATTTTTTCATTAACTTTCGCTGTATGGCTGGGATTGGCGTATTTCTCAGTAACATAAATGGAATAGAATGGGCTGTGCAGGATGTTCAGTCGTTGATTTATTCATAATACTTGTAAACTCAGAAACCATGTCAACTAGCATCAGTGCAGTGAAGTTGTCCAATAAGCCAATGCATTTTGAAAACTTTTTATTTGGAAACGACTTTGAATTTGGAGAAAATATGCAAGAATATGAATAGCATATAGGGAATTCCCTGGCAGTCCAGTGGTTAGCACTCGGCACCTCCACTGTAGGGGTCACGGTTTTGATCCCTGGTCAGGGAACTAAGATCCCGCATGCCAGGCGGCACAGCCCCCCCAAAAAAGAGAATAGTATATAGTAAAAAAGAATGGTATATAAAACACAATTAATATACTTGACCTGGATTTACCTGTTGTTAATACTTGCCCCATTTGCCATCTATTGGCTCTTCTCTCTCTCTCTCCCTCCCTCCCTCCCTTTCTCTCTCTCTCTCAGTTGACCTCATACCTTTCATAATCGGACTCCTTTTGTGTAGGATCAGGGATTGCATTTAGCCATTGTGTCTCCTTGATCTCCTTTGATCTGGAACATTTCCTCAGCCTTCTTTTTCTTGCATGACACTGATATTTTTAAATAATATAATCCTTCCTCCCCCTTTTTAGTAGATTGTTCCTCATTTGGGGTCTGAGTGACATTTCCCCAAGGTTAGATTCATGGTCGCATTCCAGGCTGGATTGCTACTGAGTGATGTCATGCTTGTCTCAAGATGCACATCTGAAGGCAGAGGAGAGCCATCTGTCCCGTGTTGGCAAAGCAACTTTTTAAGCAACACTTTTGTTGAAGCATAATATACATACACAAAAGTGCACAAATAATCGATGGACTGCTCAGTTGGAGATCACAAAGTGATTGCACCCATATAGTCACCACCTAGATCATAGTAGAACATTAGCAGCACCCCAAACCCCATCCTGGGTCTCCTTTCATTCACTCCTTCCTCTCTCCCCCTTCCCAAAAGGTAATTGCTAACCTGACGTCACATATCATAGATTAGTTTTGCCTATTTTTGTATGTTTACAAAGGGAGTCGTATATATGTTTTGACCCATTTGTCTTGTTTGGCTCAACATTATGTTTGTAAGATTCATCCACATTATTGATATAGTTGTAGTTCATTCATTTTCACTGCTGTATAATATTCCATTTTACTTTTTGTTTAATTTTTATTGGAGTAGAATTGATTTATGATGTTGTGTTAGTTTCTCCTGTACAGCAAAGTGAGTCAATTATACATATACATATATCCATTCTTTTTTAGATTCTTTTCCCATATAGGACATTACAGAGAAGAGTTCCCTGTGCTATACAGTAGGTCCTTATTAGTTACCTATTTTATATATAGTAGTATACATTGACATATACAATCCCAATCTCCCAATTTATCCCTCTTCCCTCCCTTTCCCCCCTGGTAACCATAAATTTGTTTTCTACATCTATGACTCTATTTCTGCTTTGTAAATAAGTTAATTTGTATCATTATTTTAGATTTCACATATAAGGGATATCATATGATATTAGTCTTTCTCTGTCAGACCACTTAGTATGATATTCTCTAAGTCCATCCATGTTGCTGTATAATATTCCATTTTAAAATACAACACAGTACATCCATTTTACAATTGATTGACAAATTGAGTTGATAGTTTGGGGCTATTAGTAATAGTTGTAATAGTTGTTGAAACTAAGCATGTACCTCTGTTGGGCACATTCCCAGGAGTGCAATTTCTGCTTCATAGTCTTTGAATACGTTCAGCTTTAGTAGATATTGCCAAACATTTTTGCAAAGGGGTTGTATTAATTTTCGCTCACACCAGCAGTGTGTGAGAGTTCCCATTGCTCCACATCTCACCTAACACTTAGAATTTACTGACTATAGCTTAAAGACTTGGCCAATCTGGTGCATTAATAACACAACCTCGTTGTGGATTCAATATGCATCTTCCCTACTGAGGACCTTTCCTTAGGCCATTTGGTCATCGACTTTTGTAAGCTTCCTGTCTAAGTCTTTTGTGTATTGTTCTACTGTTTTTTCTGAGATTTTCTTATCGATTGGTAGGAGGTCTATGCATAGTCTGGACTAAGTCGTTTGTTGGTTTTCTATATTGCAAATTTCTTCTATTCGGTGGCTGGCCTCTTCACTCACTCCCTTAATGATATCTTTTGATGAATCAGAGATTCAATGCAGTCTAATATAGTAATTTTTTCCTTTATGGTTATTACTCTTGGTGTTCTGTTTAAGAAATAGTTTCTTCTTTCAAGGCCATGACAATATTTTCATATTTTATCTTCTAGAAGCTTTACCTTTTACATTAAAACTAGAATCCACCTGGAACTGATTTTTGTGTGTGGTATAAGAGTCAAGCAGGATTTCCTTCTGTATGGATATCTCATTGTCTTGGCTCCTTTTACTGAAAAGAGAATGTCTTCCCCTCTGCTCTATTTTGCCACTTTTATTGTCAATAAATTATCCATATATGTATAGATTACTTCTGTGCTCTCAATTATGTTCCTTCAGTTTATTTGTAATCCTTGTGCAAACATTACATAGTCTTTATTACCAGAGTAAGTCTGGATGTCTGACAATCTAAGTTTTCTAAATTTGATCTTCTTCCCAATTTTTCAAGGGGCTATTCTTGACCTTTTGTATTTTCATATAAAATTTAGAATTGGCTTATCAATTTTTAAGGAAATGACCTATGGGAATTCAGATTGGCATTGCATTAAACTTGTAGATCAGTTTGAGGAGATTTACATCTTTATAAAATTGATCTTCTGGTTCATGAAAATTGTCATATGCTTCAATTTATTTAGGATTTCTTAAATTTCTCTCAGGAAAATTTTATAATTTTCAGAATGTAGATCTTGAACAGATTTTATTATATTTAGTCCTAGGTATTTGATTGTTTTGATGCTTTTGTAAATGATATTTGAAAAAAATTTTATTTGCTAACTATGACTGGTATATAAAAATATAAATAATTATATTTAGCAATCTTACTAAACTAACTTATTTATAATTTATATGAAGATTTCTTGGGTATGGATACAAATCACATCATCTGTAAAAACTGACAGTTCTATTTCTTGTCTTTCAATTATTTTACGTTTTATTCCTTTTTATTACATTATTGCATTTATTACATGATATTGGCTAGGACCTTCAGTATAATGTTGAATTGAAGTAATAAAGCGGGCATTCTTATCTTGCTCTTGATTTCAAGGTACAGTTTCTGTAGGATTTTTGTAGCTACCCTTCACCGAATCAAGGAAGTGTACTTCTATTTGTAGTTTGCAAGAGGTTTTTATTTTGCATTAGTGTTCAATTTTGTGAAATGCTTTTTCTGCTTCTATTCAGATAATTTATATTATTTCTTCCTTTGTTCTATTAATGTAGTAAATTGCATCTATTGATTTTCAAATATTAAATCAACTTTGCATTCTTGGAATGAACCCAGCTTGGTCCTGATGTATTTTCTTTCTTATATTCAATTTGCTAATAATCGTCTTGGGATTTTGTATCTATGTTTATGAAACACTCTGACCTACATTACAATGTGCTTATTAGGATTTACTATCAAAGTTTTGTTGGTGTAATAAAACAAGTTGGGAAATGCTCCCTTTTTTTCTATCCTCAGGAAGATTTTGTATAAGATTGATGTTGTTTCTTACTTAAATATCTTAAATATTTGGAAGTATTCACTGGTGAAGCCATCTGGAAGGTTTTAACTACAGAGTCAATGACTTTAACAGATACAGAATTGTTTAGATTTTTCTATTTATTCCAGAATCAGTTTGGGTAGGTTTTGTTTTTCTAGTTGTCATTTATCTAAATTTTTTAATTTATTGGCAAAAAATTGATCATAATATCCTTTTATTATATTTTCAGTGTCTGTAAGATAAGTGACAATCACTTTTTCATTCTTGATATTGGTTGTTTGAGCATCATCTCTTGTTTTCTTAATCAGTTATCAAGAAGTTTATAAAGTTTTTAGTCTTTTCAAAGATTCAACTTTTAATCTTTCGTATTATATATTGTTTTTCTTTCATTAATTTCTGCTCTTGTCTTTATTATTACCTTTCTTCTACTTTCTTGAGTTTTAATTTGCTCTTTTTTTCTAATCAAGTCACTTAATTTCCAAACATTTGGGGGTATTTTTGTTATTGATCTCTAGCTTAATGCTTCAGTGGTCAGAGAGCATACTCTATATGATTTCAGTCCTTTGAAATTTTTGAACTTTGCTTTGTCGCTCAGTATTTGGATACATTAAATAAATATTCTATGTGCATTTTAAAAATACATGTATTCGGGGCTTCCCTGGTGGCGCAGTGGTTGAGAATCTGCCTGCTAATGCGGGGACACGGGTTCGAGCCCTGGTCTGGGAGGATCCCGTATGCCGTGGAGCAACTAGGCCTAGGCCCGTGAGCCACAGCTACCGAGCGTGCGCGTCTGGAGCCTGTGCTCCGCAACGGGGGGCCGCGGCTGTGAGAGGCCCGTGCACCGCGATGAAGAAAGGCCCCCGCTCGCCGCCAACTGGAGAAAGCCCTCTCACGGAAACGAGGACCCAACACAGCCAAAAAAATAAAATAAATAAATTTAAATTAAAAAAAAAAAAGTGCTCCAATAGCCTAAAGGAGTTAGTTTAAAAAAAAAAAATACATGTATTCTACGATTGGGTATAGTGTACATACGTGTATGCTCATATGAGTATGTATGTATATACAAATGGTCAACTTAGATCCATTATCCACTTATATATTTACATCTGTTATATTTATAAATTAGGTCAATTTTATTAGTGTTGTTCAAATCTTTTATATCTGTATTAATATTTCTGTCTGCTTATTTTATCAATAACTGGGAAGATGCGTTAAAGTCTCCCACTGTCTTTGTGAACCTTTCCATTTCCTCTTTTAGTTGTGTTAGATTCTGCTTTATAAATTTTGAAGGTTTGTTTTTGCTCCTGCAGGCAGTTAGATTAGGGTTGGATCACCTTAATCCAATGAGCTGATTTGAAGCTGGGTCTTTGTGAGCGCTAATCTAGCCCCATTTATCCTTCGCAGTTAATATTGTGTAATATTTTTGAATAATTCATATATTCATCAATTTGATAAATATCTCTTGCATGTCTACTATGTGTTAGGCACTACAATAGGTGCTGAAGCTTCTGTATTCTTTTAGAGTTATAAACAGCATGCAACTGTTTTTGAGAAGGAACCTCCAGCACCAAGGTGGCTATTTCTTATTTGGTCTCCTCATGTCTCAGGATTTTCCATCCTACATTCCACTGCCAGAGGAATTGCTATGAAGCCTCTCTTTCTTCTCACCATTTACACACTCAAAAACCTGCCTTTGTTTCCCAGTGCTTGAAGAATAGAAGTCCTTTTTTCCGCAGCTGGGAGGATCTAGGAGGGACTACCTTATATCTTCCTCAGAGTCTTAACAAAAAAGTCTTACCCCGCGTTTGATCTGAGTCAGTGCCTTGGATTTGATCTTTCCTGGAGAACATTTCTTAATTTCTCAGAACCTTTTTCAGATTGGAAAAACTATTTTGGGATCTCTTGTATTTCCTCTAAATTCTGCTTGAAAACTGCACAGTTCCTTCTTTAAACCCTCTCTTTTTATGTTACCATTGGCAGCTTGATGAAACAAGTTGACGCTTTTTTAACATTCTGCCTGGAAATTTCCTTGACCAACTACTAACTAATTACATACCCTTTCTGTCTTCCCTGTGACAGCGGGTGAGAGTTTTGCCAAACTTTCTGCAACTGCTTAACACAGGTCACCTTTTCTCTAGGCTCCAGTAAAAATTGTTCTTAGTGTCCATCCAGCCTTTTCTAAAAGTATTCTCAAGGCTCTTCTGGTACCTACCTGCCGTTTGGTTTCAAAGCCACCTATTTTAGGCTTTTGTTACGGAGCATGCCATTGCCGGTAGCAATTTCTATTTCTGCTATTTATTGATGCTTGACAAATCACTACATAAATTGGAGGGTAAAAGGAACAATAATTTTTAATTTCTCATGATTCTGGGGGCTGACTTGGCAGTCTTTCTGCTTCACATATAGTGTCAGTTGTGCCCGTAGTCCTGGGGGGTTGATGACTGAAATCTCCAGACTTTGTTCTCTCACATTTCTGGTAACTTGGTAGGGACGGCAGGAAGATTGGGTTCTGATGAGATGCTGGGATGGCTGGGCCGTTCTCTCACTCTCCACATACTCTCAGGACCTCTCCCGCTGCACATGGTCTTTCCGGCAGGGTAGCTGGACTGGTTCCAACTGGCTCTTTATTTCTATTCATTTCATTTATTAAATAAATGGCACTTTATTTCTCATGGCCCACAGATGCCCTATGAAAACTTTATTGGGTCCCAGGTCATTTGGTCATTTGGTCCACAATCAGTGAAAAAAGTAACAGGAGAGGAAAATGCAGTCAGCTTTTCTAACCTCTGGCTGGAGATTAATTCGTCAGTTATTAGAGGATTACTTGGGACGTTCCTGGCCGCTCTTAGTTGGTACATTTTCTAAAAGTATTTCTCCTTCCTAAAAGTGAGTGAACAAAGGAGTAGAGGCAAAGGAAATGGGAATCTGTAGAAATGAATTTGTTTGCAACTCTAAGAAAATGTTTGGTAAAGTAGAGTGGCTATTAAGTAATTGATGTCTTGGTATTTCCTCTGGATTTAAAAATACCCTGTATTTATATAGCTCTTATTTTTAAACTAGCAAAGCACTTTATCTTTAGCCTTTTAATATCCCCAAAAGGTTAAAGAAGATGTTTTTGTCTTAATTTTTTTTTAACCATGTTTTCTAGTTTCAGGTGTACAGCAAAGCAATTCAGTTTTATATATATATGTATATATATATATTCTTTTTCAGCTTCTTTTCCATTATAGCTTATTACCAGATATTGAGTATAGTTCCCTGTGCTATACCGTAGCTCCTTGTTGTTTTTCATTTTAATTTTATACATCTGGTAGAAGATGAAGATAAGCTAAATAACTCCCCCAACATTATCCAGATAATAAAACCATCCATCTATCTAGTCATCAATTAATTTTTTAAATTACTTATTCTTTCACACATATTTATTGATTACCATTATTTATCAATGATCAATTTCAACTTATATTTCTTGATTACCCAGGTTTCTGGGTATACAGTAGTAAGAGACCATTCATGAAGCCTGTATTGGAGTACATGAGCAGAAATTAATCAAATAATTACACATATTCAAACTTGATTATGACATGTAACACATAAAAGGAGCCATGCATGCCTGTTTTAGGAATACATGATCTATCTCAGGGGGTCAGAAAAAGCTTTCCTGAGAAGCGACCTTGTGGTAGATGTAGATGGAAAACTAGAAGAACATCCAGGCAGAAGATAGATTGTGTATAAGACTCCAAGGCAGGAAAGAGCTGTATACCTCTGAGAAATGGAGTGAACGTCCGTGTGGCCAGAGGTTAGACAGCACGGGCCAGGGAGTCATGGATGTGGCTGATGGGGCAGAAGGAGACCACATTCTAGGGGCCTTTACAGGTTACACGTATGAGCCACATGGCCTTAGGTAAATCCCTTAACCTTCCTAAGTCTCAGTTTTCTTAAAATGGGGATAATTTTCGATATGCTAAAGCTCCAGCCTTGACCTCTCGTCTGGGATCTAAGTCCTTTAGCGCAACTTGTCATGTTCATTTAGAAGTCCAGCTGGCACTACAACGCACTTCCAAACCAGAACTGTTGATTCCTGAAGCTGCATCCCCGAAACTTCCTCCTCCTCTATCTTCCCCTATTTCAGTGACTCCGTCCATCACCCACCCAATTGCTCACATCAAAATCTCAGGAGTGGGCTTCCCTGGTGGCGCAGTGGTTGAGAGTCCGCCTGCCGATGCAGGGGACACGGGTTCATGCCCCGGTCCGGGAAGATCCCACGTGCCGCGGAGCGGCTGGGCCCGTGAGCCATGGCCGCTGAGCCTGCGCGTCCGGAGCCCGTGCTCCGCAACGGGAGAGGCCACAACAGTGAGAGGCCCGCGTACTGAAAAAAAAAAAAAAAAAAAAAATCTCAGGAGTTAGCCTCCATTTGTCACCTTCCTGACTTTCCATATAAAATAAGTCTTGTTGGCTCTGATGCCAAAACAAATTCCAAATCCAGCCACTTCTCACCATCTCCCGTTCTCACTGTAATCCAAGCCTATGCTTTTCTTCTCATCTGGATGATTGCAATCGTCTCTCAGCCGTCTCCCTGTCTACTCTTGCTCTCCTAGAATCCATTATCCACTCAGCAGCCAGAATGTTCTTTTTAAATGTATATTTCCATGTCATCCCTTTACTTGAACACTCCTACAGTTTCCCACTGCATTAAAAATGAAATACAAACTCCCTACCATGACAAATCCCAGATGAGCTGGTCCCTGCCTGCCCCTCCACTACTGTCTGGTGCCACTTTGCTCACTATGCCCCAGCCACATTGGCCTCTGCTTCTCACACATGGCAAGCTCGCAGCTGATCTTTATGTTACTGGATCCTTCTCATTGCTTAGTCTTCAGCTAAAAAAATCACGTTCTCAAAGAGGCCTTCTATTCAATCTAAATTAGGCCCTCTCCAGCCTCCTACTGGGTTGTCACTGTCTCATCACCTTTTTAGTTTCTTAATAGCCACCACCATTCTCTGAAATTATCTTATCTATTTACTTATTTCTTTCCGACTCCCAAATATAAGCTCCATGGGAGCAGGACCTCGTCCATCTAATCCTCCTTACCTGGTGTAGGGTCTGGCATGGAGCGGGGCCACAATCCACAATACAGTGGGAGCGATTTGTTGGGCTAATGAATGAATATGTGAATGAAACCGCCTCACAGGGGTATTACTAGCCCAAGAGCCAGGATCATTTTGCCTGGACTGCATGTTCTGGGACACACTGAAAGCAGCTAGTTCTTGGATTACGACCAGCATTTTATTAGTGCAGACTCAATTTCAACTTTCAAGGCCCCAAATCCATTGCTTTCAGTATGATTCAGGGACTGTTCTCAACATCATAATCTATTTCAATAAACTCATCAGAGCTGAGATATTCCATCTTGATGTGCGAGTTCCATAAAAATGGGTAACTTGTCTTTCTCTTTCTGACTTAACTTCACTCTATATGACAGACTCTAGGTCTATCCACCTCATTACAAATAGCTCAATTTCGTTTCTTTTTATGGCTGAGTAATATTCCATTGTATATATGTGCCACATCTTGCCAACGCATATATATGGAATTTAAGAAAAAAAAAATGTCATGAAGAACCTAGGGGTAAGACAGGAATAAAGACACAGACCTACTAGAGAATGGACTTGAGGATATGGGGAGGGGGAAGGGTAAGCTGTGACGGGGCGAGAGAGAGGCATGGACATATATACACTACCAAATGTAAGGTAGATAGCTAGTGGGAAGCAGCTGCATAGCACAGGGAGATCAGCTCGGTGCTTTGTGACCGTCTGGAGGGGTGGGATAGGGAGGGTGGGAGGGAGGGAGACGCAAGAGGGAAGAGATATGGGAACATATGTATATGTATAACTGATTCACTTTGTTATAAAGCAGAAACTAACATACCATTGTAAAGCAATTATACTCCAATAAAAATGTAAAAAAAATAAAAATAAAAAAATAAACTAAATACAGCTCAAAAAAAAATGTGTAACTTATACCCATGATCAATTTTTGTGTATATTTCAGTTTATAAACAAATATAAAAGTCCTCAGGAAAACCCTCTCCCATGGAAGGGCATAACTTTCAAACAATGGCTTAAAATGTCTATTGATTGCCCAATGGATGATTTGTAATCACAGATTACACATTTGGGTAATAGGTCTTTGTGGGCCCTCTGAAATTTGTTTCGTTGGGTTAACAGATAATTAGGGTCTTTCACACAGACACACCATAACCGCTCCTTTGGAGCAATTAAAGTCTGCGGAATGGATGCCTGGCTCTGCTGTTTCACTGGTGCATCCCTCCAGCTCTTATTACAGCCAGAGTAGCAGGGAAGGGCGCAGCCTGGTATTTAAGGAGGAAGCTGTTTTGAACTAAGGTAGATCCTAGCAGCAGCAGCCTGGGTAAAGGGAGGGAGGGAGGGAGGGAGAGAGAGAATTGGTCCTGCGTTCCTGGAGGCTGCCCAAGCCCCGCACAGCTGGTCTTGGGCCCAGTGTAAACTGCGGACTGCTTGCCCAGCAGGTGTGGGCCCACCTGAGCTGGATCAGCCTCAGCACATGCTTCTCTAGGCAGGACACACCGTTTGGCAGATTTCAGTTCCAAGTATTTGTTCCCAAGCTGGTGCCGTGTCAACACCACCTTTTCTTTTTTCTTTACGGCTCCTAGTTTGAGAAATACTTTCAAATACTCAGCCCAAAGTTCTACTCATTGTTCAGGCTCACGAGAAACATCCTGGATTAGAGCCTGGACTCTAGAGTCTGACGATACTGGGTTTGTACCCTGGCTCCGGTGTTTACTAGCTGTGTGACCTTGGGAAATTACTTAAACTCTCTGTAAACCAAGAAGAAGGATATTAGTAGTAGCCAACTTTTAATGGACCCTCGCTTAGTGCCAGGCACCATGCTATTTACATGTATTTTTCTCTCTTAATACACACAAGCAACACTGATTTATTTTAAAATCATCATTTTCATCTTCAAGACGATGGAATGCTTTGGGCATTAAATAACTCGCCAAAGGCCATGAACCTGATACACGAAAGAGACCGTTTGAGCCAAGGTCTGGCTCATGTGCTTAAACAGTGATGCTCCCCTGCCTCCTAATAGCACCCTTCTCATTGGATTGTTTTACAAATTTGATAATGTTCCTAAAGTGCTTAGCACAGAGCTAAAGAAATGTTCAATAAATGCATGTTATTATGATTTGTATTCTTCTTCTTACAGTTTCCTTGTGCAGTTTTCCTTGACTCTTCCTTGACCCCTCAGTGGCCCCTTCCTCTGGGTTCCTGTCATTTTGTACCTATTTCCCTCTATCCCATTTGAACTATTCTTTGTTTACCCACCTGTCTGCCCTGCTGGCCTGCAATCTCCTCAAGGCAGGAATTTTGCCTTATTCATTAGCAAGCACGGTGTTAGGCGCAGCGTAGGGGCTCAGGGAAAGCATATGGAATAAACAGCAGTGAGAAGATGGACTTTATAATTCATGGACGGTAGCATCTGAGAAGCCCCAGACTCTTGAAAGAGAGCCAGTTTTGGACCTGCGGGCAGGGAATCATGGCTTGGAATAGAGACAGGCAGAGGTGGGGGGTGATTGGAGGGAAGAATTAACAAGAGATAATGCTGGCGAGGTAGCCAGGCCTCTTAGGCCATGTGATGGCGTGGATTTTATCTCAAGTGCAATGGGGAACAGTAGAGGTGCTTGAAGCGGGAGAGCCGTGTGATTGGGTAAGTTTCAGAAAGATTGCTCTGTGTGAAGTGTTGAGAATGGATGGGGGTGGCGTGGAGCAGAGGCCAGACCAGAGGCAGGGAGCCCACTTAGGAGTCCATTGCAGTGGCCCAGGCAAGAGACGATGGGAGCCTGGGTCAGGAGAGGTGCTGGAATGAGGTTTCGGGGTGGTAGAAAAGAAAGAATTGATTCCCAGTGCCCAGCAGACCCTGGGGCTCTTCACAAGATTTCCCCCCTTCAATACCAGAAAAGAACCCCAAATAGCTATTTGGGACACCACTTGTACTGTGGATTATTTTCTCACCTGTTTTAGAAGCCAAAGCATGGGGAATGGAGAACTCTGGATCTAGCCTGTTCTGAGGCACTCTGTTCGTCTCAAAATACTGGAAGGTATTAGAGAACTTCTCGAAGGTTCCAAGGATGCTGATGCCCAGGTCACCAGTCTGCTCACTGCTGAGAAGAAGGAAGTCAAAGGAAAACATATATCCTATACTTTGGTCTCCACAGGTGACTTCTACCTACTCTGATCCTTCCCACAGAAAATGACCTCTAGCCATCCTGACATTTTCCCTAACATAGTTACAAATACTACTGCTTTTTCAAATCTAGATCAACAAAAAGGAAGAAGACTTTCATCAAAGCCCCTGAGAAAAGTTTTAGGTTACATCGGACACAGCCCTTCCTTCGCTAAGCATTTAAGAGAGTGATGTCTACCTTAAGGACGGATGAAAACCATATGTCTCATGTACCTGCAGAACTTTTCCATTTTGCGGTCCCTTAAAGAAATCACCAGCCACTCTGATCCTCCAAGGGCATTTGCTCTGTCGATACACATGCCCCTCGGGTTTCCCTTTGGCTTTGTGCTTTGGAGGAGAAGTCAGTTAGGAAAGAGGACAAAAGGTCAGACAGGAGGTGGTTGAGTTTATGAAGACTAAGTCAGCAACATGAGCCTGTAGGCTCAGTCAGGGGACCAGTTTATTCCTTGGGGCATGAGCTGGGTCAATTTCTCTCCTTATTGAACCTCTGAGTGCCCTGGAGCCCAGTTACAAGCCTTGTAAAAATTGCCCACGTGTTGTCCACATTTGCTTCTTCTGCAAGTTTAGCTTGGTAGACGGGAGGGAATGCCCTTTGCTTCAAAGAGATGATGCTGGATCTAATGTTTGAAATTTTATAATACGGTTTAACGATCTATGAAGCATTTTGTATACATTATCATATATCTTCTCCCTACAGATCCTGTAACATGGTTATTATGAAGTCCATTCACGGATGAAAAGATTGAGACTTAGAGAAGAGGTTGAATATATTTCCAAAGGTCACATAACAATGAGGTGGTTGAGAAGGAATCAGACTTAAGAGTCACTCAACTAATCAAATATTTCATCGGTACCTAACGTGTTCAGACAAGGTCTCAGGCACTAAGAATACAACGGTGATCCAAGACATAAGGAATTTTCCCTCGTGGAGATTACAGTCCAGTTGAGGAGACACTCATGAGACAAAGAAGTACTCAAAAAAATAGAAAATGATCCGTATGAATGAGGTCTGAAGGGAAAACACAGGGTATTAGGAGAAAGTGTAGCAAGGATGTAATTTAGATGTGGTGTGTGTCTGTGTGTATGGTGGTGAGGAGGGATGTGTGTATCACTGAAGACCAACTATAACATTTGAGCCCTGAGAAACAGGGGGAAGGAATTGGAAGAAGAGGAGGGTAAGGGATTTCAGCAGGAGGTGGCAGCGTGTGTAAAGACCCTTAGGCAGGACAAACTTGGTGTGCTTGAAGATCTGAAGAAGGCTGAGTGAGTCGGCTTGGAATGGAGCGAGCCAGGAAAAGAGAGATGTTAAGATGAGATCAGGTTATTGGTAGGTTTTGCTGGATCACAGAGAGCAGTTAGCCATGGGTTTTATTCTAAATGTGATGAGAAACCATTGGGGGATTTGAAGCAGGGAAGTTGACTTGGTTTTGCACATTAAGGTGATCATTCTAAATGCTCAATCAAAATTAGATTGTAGAGGACAAGTGTAGAAGCAGGGAGACCGATTACGGGGAGGACGTTGCAACAATCCAGGGGAAAGTTGATGGCCCTATATCTTTAAATCCTGGAATTTTTGGTTATGGTGTGTGCTGTTATTGTAATTCTAGAGACCTGGCTGACAGTGGAGAAGGGGTGTCATTTACTACATTTTTTAAATCACCCTTGAGTTTTCTCTACTTTACTAGGTGTCGAAGGACAACAAAACCATTGACACATGCAAGGATCGGCAAAGATTGCAACCACGCTGTTCCAGGATTAAGAAAACCATCTCTTCATGATCATAAAATGCCATGCAAATGACATTTGGAAAGGAAACTGACTACCAGAACGTTTACTAACTGATCCTCACTCAATAAAGGACACTATCATTTTTACTAGCTTTATGACAATGAACAAGTTACTTAACCTCTCTGAACCTAATTTACATGAACTGTGAAAGAAGGATAAAAGTAGTACTTTTCTCAAAGAATCACATTAGAATGACATTAGATTAAGAATTAGATCCATATGAAGATTAAATGAGATACTACATGTAGAACAACACAATGCCTAACTGAATAAGCATTCTGCTTTCAATAAATAATAGCTATCGTACTTAATAATAATGATGCCTTTAAAGTGTAAATGGAATAAAATTAGGTACCAGCATTACTTCCATGGAATAATTAATTTCTGTCCCCAGGCAAAGTATTGACATATGTAGCTTAACTTATGAAGCATTACATTTCCCATCACCCCAAACTTTTAAAATGCTTTGAAATTCTTGGATGAAAGACATTATAAAAACATAAAATATTATTATTCCAAAGAGAAAGTTTATCCTACAGAGCGAGACTTTCCCTAATGACTATAAGCCATCTTTAGAATAGCCCATTTTATTATCAAACTGAACAGCTGGCAGTATTGAACACAATTACAGATTCTGCTTTAAAAACCAAACATTAATTGGATTTCTGAATGGCATTTGAACTACAGAAAGAGACAATTCTTCTGACTCTAAAACCTACTTCCTTTCAGCATAGCACAGGAGTTTTACATCTTTGAGAGTCTCCTGATGGCTTCAGGTAAGTCTGGAACTAAAGCATTAGATTCTCAGTGGAGGAAGAATGTATCAAATATCAAATGCAGGGGGCTGCCATTTATCTCTTTCCAATTCTGCTGAAATGACTGCCCTTTGAAAAATCTGTCTGATGAGAGAGTACTGTAGGGGAAATTCCTGTAAGTATCCTTGTTTCTAAACTTCAGTGGTCTGACCTTAATCCAAAGACAACTCAGAAGTCCCTATACTTATCTGAACTTCGGTGTGTAACCTGTATGCCTCCTTGACCCACGTGGCTCAGTTTATACAGAGACTTTTATTCAAGGATTTATGGATCAAACAGCCAAAGGTAATCAAGAAGGAAACCAGGCTCTAAATTGTATCTCTTTAAAAAGAGGTTATGAGGATCCAACTTATAACTGAGCGACACTACTCATCTCCCCTTTTTCCTCCTGTGGTGAGTCTCTTGCACCACATATTACTTTGCATTCCCAGTCACTAACAGCCCCTCTTCCCACAAAATGCTTCTCCATCTCATTTAGCTTTTTGTCTCTCCCTCAGTATTTATGTATTTATTTATTATTATTATTATTTGTTGCGGTACACGGGCCTCTCACTGTTGTGGCCTCTCCCGTTGCGGAGCACAGGCTCCGGACGCGCAGGCTCAGCGGCCATGGCTCACGGGCCCAGCCGCTCCGCGGCACGTGGGATCCTCCCGGACCGGGGCACGAACCCACGTCCCCTGTATCGGCAGGTGGACTCTCAACCACTGCGCCACCAGGGAAGCCCTCTCCCTCGGTATCTAGATTAACTTGGTTTCTTTCTCTGCCTTCTTTCCCATAACGTCCAACTTGTCATCTTCTTTTTTTCTTTGCCCGTTATCCAGTTCTGTATTATGGATGTCCAGGGATTCAATTGACAGAGGCTAACTCTCCACAGGGAGCCAACAATCTTCCACCTTAATAAGGGCTTGATCTTTGGTCCTGTGATCTGCCGAATATTGCACTGGAATATAGTGCGCTGTGGACATGGGACTTGGATCATTAGGTTCCTTGTGGATTATATTCAGTCCCAGTTTGGATACAGTCCCCTTGTCCTCCATGGGAAGGAATTGGAATGGGACAGGGAAGGAAGGGTGGAGGGCAGTGTGAGCGAAGCTGACTATGTCGATCCCAGTGGAAACTTAGAAATATGGAAGATAGTATCTGCCATCAGAGCTGCTGAGGAAGGAAAGACATGGAGCAGAGGGAAAGGAGTAGGGGAGAAAAGGGATGATAAAGATTGTAGAGGGTCCCAGGGGCTGGGGCAAGAAGGGGTGAAGAGAAGAAATCAGGTGCAGAGAGAGGTGAGGGACCCTTCCAGAAAATCTACCATCAGCAACTTGACTGCTTCCGACAGCAGTCACTTGATTCATGATCCAGGGAATTGAAAGGATTACAGTACCTTAGGTGATATGTCAGGAGCAGGTGTCTGATGGGAGACTTGAGACTGTGATCAGAAATGTTCCTTGGCTGTTGAATAGCTGAATTAGCCTCCTAGCAGTATGGCCCCAAATAATGAGCAGGGATGACACTCTTCTCTGTTATCTACACCCATTTGATTATGCTTCAGAAATACGCCAAAATCTCTTTCCCAGCTCCTGAGACATCCAAGCCCAGAATACCTGTTTCTGTGGCTGAGTTATAGAGATTAGGCTGAAGTTTACTTAGACATTGCCTCTCATTCCAAAGGAGGTCAAGACTCCATGACTGACATGTTTGGATGGACTGCTGGCATTTTTTTTTTTTTAAGCTTGGAAGAAACCTTGGAGATCTTACTAAAAACTTTCTTCCTTTTATAATACAAATGGAAAATGAGGGGCAGAGTGACAATTAAAAAAAAATAATCGACTTCTGAGCTTGCGTCCATAGTTCTGCATCTCTGGAAGAGGTAGAATGAACTCTGTGTTCCCTCAAGCTTGATTAACAGGACAGGACTAGCGATGAATAACAGAGGGCAGAGCTCTTCCATTTCTACCCCCAGAACAATGCAGTGACAAGGACAAGTGGGGCAGACCCACTTCACAGATGAGGAAACTGAGTTCAGATGGTTGAAAATGCACAGATAATAGGGAGAGAGACCTCCTGCTTCAGACAGTCCAGATGAAATGTGGATGCCACCCTAACAGGCTGCTTCCTTCTTACTTGTGTGAACGGTTTTCTTTACCCGAGTTCCAATCTCTGCAGTGCTGCTGAAATTGAACAGTTCCAGAGTGGAGCCATGTTGACTCATCAATGCTTGGTTTTAATATTGACCACACAGAGGCCTTCATAGTGTCCGCCAGTCGAGAGAATCACTCAAAGGCAAATTGCACAATAGAGAGACCATTCAAGAGTCAGGGAGGAGGTGACTGAGAAGGAAAAGAATCTTCCTTCCTGCTTCATACCTTTGGTTGCTTCTTCCCCCAGGGTGGTCCTTTGATGCCCACTTTAGTGAGGGCATCAGGAGGAAGATGGTACAGTGCGGTGGTACCACACATTGCCATGCTGCTGGCTGATGGGTAGCCAAATAGGACAAGGCACATAGCGTCCTTCCCCTACTAAAGACCTCTCTTTAATTCGTACTGCCTAAATACCCCAAACGCTATGTATGAGCTCCAGGAAACCTCAAGAGGCGTCTGGTCTGTATCTCCTTTGATAACGGTTTCTGCACATGTGATAGGGTAAAAGCCTTAATAATATATAAATATTCCCAGTATGTTTCTTACCATCATCCTCCACCAATGAAGAGGATGCTGTCTTTGGCGGCTCAGTTTTTTTCCCTCTCCCGTTACCCCATCAGGGAACCAGCCCTTACTTTACCATAGATTGTTCCAAAGCTCCCCAGACTACCCAATGTGGCATTTAAATATTTTCCTTTCCTGACTCTCCAATCGGTCTGCTTCTCCCAAACTCCTTACTTTCTGCTTCAAGTTATCATCCTTTTTTTCCTTTTTTAAATCATTAGGTCAAAATTCACTTTCTTTACTGGACACACACAAATGAGGAAAACTTGGCGACTTTTTCATCTGTCCCCAGCCAAGCATAGTTTCATGACAGCTCAGCGCTGGTAGTGGGAAGAGCCTCAGAGAAGGATCCTCATCCAATAAACCTGGGCTATTGTTTTTGGATCACAGACTGTGAATTGATTTATTGTTTGAAGTGATGAAAAAGGGTGTTTGGAGACTCGGAGGCGAGTTTCGCTCTGCGGTGATGCCTCTGCGGTCAGGAAACAGTTTTCTGAGCAATTCGGAGCTAGGGAATGTGGGGTTATTTTGGTAGCTGTCAGCAGGAATTGGCTAGAATCTGTATGTTAAATGAATACAAACTGCCTATTTAATTATTTAACAACTAGAACAAACAACCCACTGTTGGCAAGTGAAAAACGGCTAACACTCAAAGTCTGTAAAATCCCATCTCATTAGTTCCCATGATATGATGTGACCCTGCTCACACCACAGTCCTGCCTTCAACCCTCCAGGGCATCTTATCTCGATTTTATTGGAGTTTTTGCTGGAATTGGAGTACAAGTGTCCTTAAGCAAGGAAATGCTGGGGAAATAAGAGCAAGTTAACCTCTAAATGGGTTCCAAGGCAACCACTGTGTTGAAACTTCACTTGGGTTCCACTGGCTGTTTTGTTTGGTTTGTTTCCTTCTGCTTCTGCCAGATTGTTGACATCCCTTGTTTTCTGGAAACTGCTGAATTTGAGCAACCAGGGGCAGGAAGTCTCTCCTTAATTTAGGAAGACTACAACAAGAATTCGAACTTGTTATTTTTGAGAAAATAGCTGTGATAGTATGTTGATTTTACTAGTTGTTTAAAAAGACCCTCGAGGTTAATTAGATAGCCATCTAGAAACAGGCTGAGCTAACTAGAATTTGTGTGGCCCGAAGCGTTGAACACTAAGAAACTATTTGATTCTAGCCTCTACCTAGGCAACCTTTTTAATTTACTGTGTGTGTGTGCGCGCGCGCGTGCATGCATGTGTAAATATAAATAAAACTTGCTTTTGTGATAAAATAAAAATTTTGCCATGTTGTATACACACTTTGAAATTTTGGAACCTAGAAACGCCTGATAAGCATTTAATATGGAAAAAATGGCTATTTATAGTCAAGATGAGTAGACTGGCTGACGTGAATCTATCAAAGTGAACAAGAAGGTAGAGGGAAGAGGAGACAAGCAGAGAAACGAAGGGAAAGAGAGAAGAGAGAACAGACCACATCAAAACTAGGAGAGCTCTAGGCACCAGAACTAAGCATTGTGCTTCTTGCTAGTATCTTTTTGCAACTTCTAAGGGCAGCAAACAAGCTGGACGCCTCGTCTGCACGCAGATTTCCATTTTTATAGTACGTCCCATTCTTAGTGTTTAGTAAATTGATTGGGCTTTAACCTCGTTTTCCATGAAGCCCTACCTTTTGATTTGGGCTAAGAATTACGATTTTGCTTTGCGAAACTGGAACTTTGCGGAGAATCTCCTGCCTCATCCATGGTGAAACCCCAGAGCCAGTGGTTTTTATTTCTACATCCTCAGCAGACACAGCGTAGAGACTGTAGTTAACACCTGCTCATCCTGACATCTCAGCTCAAAGGCCCCTCCCTCAGGCGGGGCCAGACCCCTCTTCTTATACTGATACATTCTCAGGACCCCTGTGCTTTTGATTTGGAGCATTTACTCCAGACTCTAATTATATATTTAGGTTGCGATTATTTATGTCATGGTTTCTTCCCGGCTAGATCGCAAGTTCCATGAGAGCTGCGGCCATACCCGTATCTCTTACCCTTGTTGAGACAGCAGTTACACAGGTCCTAGGATGTAGTAATTGTTCGATAAACATTTGTTGAATGAATGCTATACTACTATACATAAGCATGTATGCACATAGTCCTATACTGTAGGAGGCATAAATAGAGTTGACCCTTGAACAATGTGGAGGTTAGGGGCGCCAACCCCCCCCCCAAGCAGTTGAAAAGTCTGTGTATAGCTCTTGACTCCCCTCAAACTTAACTACTAATAGCCTTCAGTTGACAGGAAGCCTTACCCGAGAACATAGACAGTCGGTTAACACGTATTTTGTATGTTATACGTATTGTATACCCTCTTCTTAAAGTAAGCCAGAGAAAGCAAAATGTTATAAAGGGAACCATAAGGAAGAGAAAATACATTTTCAGTGCTGTACTGTCTTTTTGATACCGTTTACAAGATGAATCGTCTGTCTGTCAGTACCTACATCAATATAGTCCTATATGCTACAGAACACTGTAGATGCCGTATGTACTATTAACACTACTCATCAAAATAAAAAGATAATATGAGAAAGAAATTCATATATATTTACAGGTATAACATTCATGCACTGATAACGAAGAAGCAGCAATATGATTGCTTTGTGGTAGCCTAACGTAATCGATGTGGTTGCTTCATGGTAGCCTAGCCTATATACTAATGAATGAATCACTATAAAATTTTTATGGCATCACAGTCATATTCATAATATAGCATTGAAAACATTGTTACATTTTTTTAAAAAAACTACTTACCTGTGATGATAGGCTGATATGCAGTTTCTTCAGTTACTAGAGAGAGGTATATGTAGGTTAATGTAATTCTTTGAAAGGAAAGTTATAAAACAGTAAGGAAACTAAAATGTTATTCATTTTATATTAAATATCACTCACCTTATGCCTACATAAGGATAGATTAATATCTACATATATTTTATGCATTCATGACATAATTTTTTCTTAAAGTTTCTTTTTTTTTTTTGCAGCACGCGGGCCTCTCACTGCTGTGGCATCTCCCGTTGCGGAGCACAGGCTCCAGACGCGCAGGCTCAGCGGCCATGGCTCACGGGCCCAGCCTCTCCGCGGCATGTGGGATCTTCCCGGACCGGGGCACGAACCCATGTCTCCTGCATCGGCAGGCGGACTCTCGACCACTGCGCCACCAGGGAAGCCCTCTTAAAGTTTTTTGATATTTCTGGGCTATGCAGTTCATCTGTGAGTTTGTTCTAATTCTCACAAATCTCCAAAAAAATATCCAATACATTTATTGAAAGAAAACACATACAAGCGGACTTGCATAGTTCAAACCTGTGTTGTTCAAGGGTCAACTGTGTGTATAATACAGTGTGTATATTCATGGGGTGAATATATAACAGTGTGCATACCACCCCCCTCAACACAACACCCAGTATTTACTTAATCTCCCTGAGCCTCATTTCCTCATTTGTGAAGTGAAAGTTAATGTGAGGCTCTTTGCAGACCCCAAGTGCTGGACCAATAGATGAGCTCAGAATCACCTTTCACTTCAGACCCTGGGAGAGAGACCCCCATAAATGCCTTACATGCTTCGGGAATGCATTTAAGCATCTCTCAGTCAAGCTCTCTCTCCACCCAAACCAGTCCATCATTCAAATTACTCTAAATTTAGGGTCATTTCCAAACATAGTACATTTCCTGGGCAGTTCCTTCCCTGAAAGACAGCCATGTCCAACCCAAACTGAGGGCCAATGCTTCTCATCAGCCTGGTTGCATTTCTGTCTCCCTCTTGGCTGCAGTGTGTAAGCTGATGGGGGACTCATGTGGCCATGTTCATGTCCAAGCTCAGTAGGACGAATTTTTCAAGCATGATTTGCGAGTCACGCCATCACATGTATCCCGAGTCCAGCTGTGTTGCAGCTGCCGCCTCCCCTGTATCCGTTCGTCTTGCACTTGGATCAAAAGCATGAGTACACTCGCCTGAACTGATTTGGTCTCAGCCCAGCTGTTTGTCCCCCATTGTCCTCAGGATGTTTACAGACCTGCTGTTGTGGCCATTCTTGTTTCATTATCACACTTGGGTCTGAAGAGCATTTTCCCACATGGCCCTAGCCAAAGAGGCAATTTGGCTAGGTCGTTACTGAAACTTCTCTGAGGCATTTATTTCAAACCTTATGATCTAAGCATACAACTGCGTATTTCTACAGTGAAAACAAGAAGAGGGGCTAGGGCTACAGATTTTGTTTGAGACAGGCCATGAGTGTCATTGTTGGCCCACTAATCTCATGACGTGATCTGTTTATTACTGTTTGACAAGAGAGCAATTTCAACCGGAGACAAAGCCAGATTAGAGGAAGAAATTCATTCTTCCTCCTCTTATTTGGGTGAATTGGGTAAACATATTTTACCTTCCCAGAAAGTTATTTTGACTGTTCTGAAAACCACTGATGCCTGTCACACGCCAGCAGGTATTTTGTTGGCAGGATCTGTGCTGGCAGAAGAGTGGGCAGGGCAGGGGTGGGCTGTTGGCGTGGAAAGGAGCCCGGTGGTTTGCACTGAGGTTCAAGGGCTGGCTGACCCTCAACTGTGAGAATACGTGTGAGTCACTCACTGTCTCTGGGACTCTATTTCCTCCTATTAATAACAGGCACCATGTATTATCGTGTTAAAATCTGCAGTTAAAAATCTGCTTTAGAAGTACAGACTCCCCCCAAAGATCCTGTTTCAGTGTCTGAAGTGGGACCTGAGTCTCTATATTTTGCAGTATCACAGCCCATGGCCAGTGTTTCCTGGGGTCTCCCCTACAACCACTCCACTTTCTGATCCAGGATATTTTATACTGTTAATGAGGTGTTCCTTCCTAATAAAGAGCGTGGTTCTGATTTCCCAGTAGCTCAGAACATTAAAAGGTGCAACTCACATGCCCATGATGGGCTGACCCTCAGAGCCGCACTCAGGCCAGCATCGAGTGCAGTGGTGAGGACTGGACCCGTGGCTGGTTGGAACTGGGATGTGCTGTACGTATAAGGTATGCATCAGGGCTTCCCTGGTGGCGCGGTGGTTGAGAGTCCGCCTGCCAATGCAGGGGACGCGGGTTCGTGCCCCGGTCCGGGAAGATCCCACATGCCGCGGAGCGGCTGGGCCGGTAAGCCACAGCCTCTGAGCCTGCGCGTCCGGAGCTTATGCTTCGCAACGGGAGAGGCCACAGCAGTGAGAGGCCCGCGTACAGAAAAAAAAAAAAAAAAAAAAAAAGATATACATCAGATTTCGAAGATTTAGTATGAAAAAAAGGAATGAAAAATATCCACTTAATCATTGCATCGACTACATGTTGAAATGATAGTATTTTGGATATGATGGGTTAAAGAAAATATACTAGTCAAGTTAATTTCACCTGTTTCCTTTTTTTAATGTGGCTACTAGAAAATTGAAAAGTCCACCCGTGGCTTGCATGTTTCTATTGGACAGTATTGCTATCTAGCACAAGGCAATTTTTTGAGAACAGTATACCCATGAGGATAGACCATTAACATGGACTACATCATAGTAGCCTTATAAAGCGATCCAGGGTAATTCTGCTGGTCCTGCCCGAACCTCAGCTCCCAGTTTCCATTCTGACTGGTGGAATTTACAAAGAAGGCTTGAGAAGGCATTGAACAAGCAGGCGACGGGGATACACTGTTTCCTAAGTGAGTAGATGTTCTCCTTAAGGCACATCTCCTGCCTGGATCCAGCTCTTTTTAAAAATAGAGAAGTTTTACCCATTCCCATTATAGACTCAGATTTTTCCCACTCTCTCAACCCATTCTTCTCATTCTCCACTTCACCCCTCGGTAACCTAACATCAGGCTGTCCCCTTGATGGTATGGCAAACATTAAATTAGAATAAAAATTTTCCCAACAATATCCATTATAGGAAAAGGTATAGTGAAACTGGGACACTTCTATGTTGTTTGCAGTAGCAAAAATTATAACCCCTTTGGAAACCAGTGTGACATCATATTTCAAGAGCTGTATAAATGCTTTTAACCTTTGATTTGGTCTTAAGGAAACATTCAACAGAAGCAAGATAAATGTATAAAGATATTCAAAGCAGCGTTATCTCTACTACAAAATTAGAAGCCATTTAAACACCTAATCATTGAGGAACAGTTAAGAAAAGTATGCTGCACAATTCAATATAATATTATGCATTCACTCAATTTATAATTATGAAAGCTATACAGCAACACAGAAAATTGTTTACAAGATAATGTTAGATTTTATAAACTAGAACACATAAATTGTATGTAGATTATGATTGCATGCTAACAATTATGCATGCATACGGAAGACTTAGAAGAAGTGTGCAAAAATGAAACCTCTGTTAGGGTTATTAAAAAATAAATCAGAGTATTTTAACCAGGGGACTATACTTCTTATGGGATCCAGAGATGGGCTCCCACAGTGTCCATAAATCAAGTGAAAATATGTAATATTTTGTGTGGCTGTACATAAAATGCATTTTTTGAGAAGTGAAAGCATAACTTTCATTAGATTCCCAGAGGAGTTGAATGATCGATCACTTCCCTCCCAAATTAAGAACTAATGCTTGATGATTGTGCTGTTATTTTATTCTTTTAATAATTAAAAGAAAGCGAGGCATCTCCTCTCCAGGGACTCCCTCAAGGTGAATTCATAAGTGGGCTTGAGGAAGAATAAGAGCCCTTAGATGGGAACAGGTCTAACTAACCCTGGTAGAACTTGTGGGGAGAAATAGGAAACCTTCAGGAACCCCACATATTCCCATTTATAACTGATCTCACCCTCTTCCAGTCCCTCCCGTCTCAAGGGCCCAATGCTTCTCCCTGTAAGGACCCTTCCCTTGCCCCTCCTTTTTCCCTACTCCTCACTAATGCTCCAATCAGGTCAACTCACCCAACTTCAGGCCTTTGTAGCCCTCTAATCTTAGAAACAGTGGCCTGCTAAATACCCTGCAGGGCTAATGGCTTAGCCTCCTGGGGAATCGTTGCCTTTCAACAGGCGCTTTGAATGAACAACACTTTACCCCAAAGGGGGGTTAGCACAAGAAGGTATCAGACACTAGGGCAGGGCCAGAGACAGATCCGTGTGGGGTACTGGCTGCTCTCTATCCCTCAGACCACATCAGGGCCACCCAGCCACCGTTTGAAGGATCCCTGGCATGTGAGGGACATTGTTCCATGAGTCCTAGCATTGTTTTCTCTCCTCTGAGCCAATGAAAGAATATGCTAGTCAGGGCCTTTTTGAAGAACCCCTTAGAGAAAACAAATACCATATGATATCACTTATATGTGGAATCTAAAATACAATGCAAATGAACGTATCTACGAAACAGAAACAGACTCAACAAACATAGAGAACAGACTTGTGGTTGCCAAGGGGAAAGGGGGATGGGGCAGGGAAGGATTGGGAGGCTGGGATTAGTAGATGCAAACTATTATATGTAGAATGGATAAACAAAAAGTCCTACTGTATAGCACTGGGAACTATATTCAATATCCTGTGATAAACCATAATGGAAAAGGATATGAAAAGACTACATATATGTGTAACTTTGCTGTACAGCAGAAATTAACACAACATTGTAAATCAACTATACCTCAATAAAATAAAATAAAATAAACCTTAAAACAAAAGTCCAACAAAGATCTTAGCTTTCCGGCAAGATTCTGGTTGTTCTTTCTTGTCCATGTACCTTGACAGTGTCTGGATTCAGTCACCCTCCACCCCACGCATCCTCCCTTAGTCCAATGCGTCACTGTTGGTTTTTTGCCCTCATTGATGGCTTTGGAGTTGGCAAGAATTTTCTTTTTCTGAGACTCTCACTCCCAACACCCCGTAGAGTCTCCTGGGCTGCCTGGAGCTGCAGCTTTGTCCTAATTCATCAGAGTGAGATTTCTTTCATGTTTTCCAGTTAGTCTATTTGCCTGTAAGAGAGTAGATGTTCTGTAATGGACACCTATAAATGAACTGAAGAAAAAGCAAGAGAAATGAGCATTTCAAGAAAAGTAGCCCAGGAGCTCTCCCCTTGAAGAACTGTCGCCAACTTTACCCAGCGCTCATTTGTTAATGGCTTCACTTCCCAGCATTTCTTTTTCCCCTGACATTTTGGTGAAAGCTTTTTTTTTCCTATTCCAATTTAACATCTACCCCTTCAGCTTTTCTGTCAGACTTATTTTTCCCTGGAAACCTTTACGCTAACCAGATCCAGCAATCATTATTATTATTATTTTCTTCATGTATATATGCCCCTTTCTTTCTAATCACAGATTCACTAGCAGTCTAATTTTCAGGGGAGAGGGCCCCCCAGATCCCAGGCAGTTTTCTCTTGCCCATCTCTGAGCATCTCCCAGGAAGGGCAAGATGATGTTAGACTTTTCTTCAAGACCCATTTCCATGCATCATTGTGGTAAGACGTGGAAAGTTCTTCTTCATGTCTGACAAGTGATGGCCGTCTAACTTGATAATCTCCCACCTGATGGCAGTGAGGCTTTGGGAGCTTGTTGTCATCACCTTGAGGACCCTTGATTGTGTGAGAAGCAGTCGCTCTTATTTGTTAAGAGGACAGATTGTAGCAGAAAAATATTGGGGACCAGATCAAACCCCGGCCACTTCCTAGCTGTATGGCCCTTGAAGAAGAAACCAAGCCTCAGTTTCCTCATCCAAAAAAGGTAACATAATAATGATGGCTGTTTCATAAGTACACACACATTCCATTGTGACAGAGATCAATTGTTGTTCCTGAATATCTCTTCTCCTTTTTATCCTCCATAATAGAATCTTGGATTTTCAGCTGGCTTCTTGGCAGTCTGGAATGAATAAAGATTATATTTCCCAGTCTCCATGGCAGCTAAGTGTGGCCATGGGACTAAGTCCTGGCCAAAGAAACGCAAGTGGAAGAGGTGTGGGTAATTTCCTTGAAGTGCCTTTAACTTGAGGGTTTGCACTTCTTTTTAAATTTATTTTTGGCTGTGTTGGGTCTGTTGCTGCGTGCGGGCTTTCTCTAGTTGTGGTGAGCAGGGGCTACTCTTCATTGCGGTGCGTGGGTTTCTCATTGCAGTGGCTTCTTTTGTTGCAGAGCACAGGTTCTGGTGCATGGGCTTCAGTAGTTGTGGCACGCAGGCTCAGTAGTTGTGGTGTAAAGGCTTAGTTGCTCTGCGGCACGTGGGATCTTGCCGGACCAGGGCTCAAACCCATGTCCCCTGCATTGGCAGGTGGAAACTTAACCACTGTGCCACCAGGGAAGTCACAGGTTTGTACTTTATGCTTTCATCCTTCGTCTTGTATAAAATTGGGATGCAATGGTGGGAGCTCCTGAAGCCATCTTAAACAATGAGGAGACTTAGTGCATGAAATCCACACATGACAATTAAACAAAATAGAAAGAGCTCAAGTCCCTAACATAACAGAGCACCATAACTGCCTTGGATTTTTGCCTCCAGAAGTTGGCAGGGGAGAGAGAAATACATTTCATCTAAGTATTGTATTATTTTTCTGTTGCTTGCAGTCAAATTTCATCCTAAACAGGACCCTAAACATAATAACCACTTAGTACATGATAGGTGTCACTTAAGTCATCACCTATGCATTTTTGGAACATAATAACCACTTAGTACATGATAGGTGTCACTTAAGTCATCACCTATGCATTTTTGGAGAAACTCTCCCCATCCCATCCAACCCCCACAATATAACAGAACTTGCAGATGCACCTTCTGTGATGCTAACGTTTATTGAGTGTTAACGATGTCCCTGGCAAGATAACAAGTGCCTTACATGGAATATCTCATTTAAACTTCACAACAAACCCACAAGGTTGGTACTATTTTAAACTTTCATTTTATAGACAAGTATATTAATTTCCTAGGACTGCCATGACAAAACAACACAGACTGGGTACCTTAAACAACAGAAATGAATTTTCTCACAATTCTGGAGGCTAGAAGTCCAAGATCAAGGTGTTGAAAGAGTTAGTTTCCTCTTAGGCCTCTGTTTGGCTTACAGGTGGCTACCCACTTGCTACCTTTTCACATGGTCTTCCCTCTGTGCCTGCACATCCCTGGTGTCTGTGACTTAATTTCCTGATATTATAAGGGCACCAGTCAGATTGGATTAGGGCTTATTCTAATGGCCTCATTTTAATTGAATCATCTATGTAAAGGCCCTGCCTCCAAATATAGTCAAATTTGGAGGTACTATGGTTAGAGCTTCAACATATGAATTTGGGGGAACACAATTCAGCCCATAACAATGAGGAAACTGGGTCAGAAGAGAAGTAATTTTCCCCAAAACTACACAGTGAGGAAGTAGCAGAAGTCTGGTTCCTGAGCTTCAACATATGAATTTGGGGGAACACAATTCAGCCCATAACAATGAGGAAACTGGGTCAGAAGAGAAGTAATTTTCCCCAAAACTACACAGTGAGGAAGTAGCAGAAGTCTGGTTCCTGAGTCCAGGCAATGAAACACGGCACATTCCGTGTTTCCATTCCATGTTATCATCTTTAATAAATTTAGCTTGACAATAAGCCCCCAGTTCCCAGAACTCCACACGTTTAATGGTCTAAGTTGCAGTAAATCTATAAACACAGATTTGAGCTTTGTGGGGGTAGCTTTATGTAATCACCCTTCTCCTTTGTCTTAACCCTGGTTGTCACCTGCTAATTGTCCTGGGGGCCTTTAACCCAGGTCATCACCAAGAGCCCCAGTGGCTTCATTCCTCCAGCTCCTGGGGAAATGCACCCCCTGGAGCCCTCTCCCTTCCCCACTAGCCAGTACCCTGAACACAATGCTTTAGGAAGAGACCTAAACACTTCTACAGACATCAAGGAGGAGCTACAAGCTTCTTCCACTCTGCCTAACTATGTCTCCATGTGGGTGACCCTAGAAACCTGTCATATTCCCAAACCCCAAGTCTCAAATCCTGAGTCATCAGCGGGAGGCAGAGAGTGACCCCAGCCCACGGGTCCTGGGTGCTGCCCTATACCATTGCTTCCTCCCCAACTCTTGTGGCACTTCTGCAGGCACTTGGCTTCTATCCCACTACCTGTGCCCATCACATATCATTGCCCTGGGACCTCCTTGAGCACAAGCCTCCCTGGAATCTGTCACTTTCATTGCCCCAGTTTTCTCCTCTGCCATGTCTTGCTGATCCTAAAAATGGAGAACATAGCTGTTGACTTGGGTGATTAAAAGCCAAAGAGAGCTCTTTTTCCAGCTCAATCACAAATATAAGGTTAAATAAAAATAGCTGCTACTAAGTACTTTATACGAATTAACTCAATGACTCTTCACAACAACCCTAAGTTATTTCTCCCCTTCTACAGATAAGGAAACTGTAGCACAGAGAGGTTAGGGAACTTGCCCAAGGCTACACAGCAGGTACAAGGCAGAGCAAGGAGTTAAACCAATGCAGTCTGTCTACAGAACTCATGCTCTTAACCATTTCTCCAGGTATCACAAGTTAATCCTTTTTTCTCCCAAACAGCATGCAGATGTGGACACATACACATACATTCCGAAGACTGGCCTTGGACGAGTCCAACAGGAACCCATGAACCTAATCTGTCAAAAAGTTTGACAAATACAAGGTTGCATTGTCCATGTACCAGTACTTTCTATCCCATAACTGGCAAAGTAAGGGGTGCCCCCCAGGTCTCAGACCATTCCAGCCATTTTCACATGTATCATCTCATTTATCCTTGCAATATTATTTTGAAGTAGGCACTATTATCTCCATTTTACTGTTAAGAAAACTGAGGCTCGGAGAGGTTGAGCAACTTGCCTTAGGTCACACAGCTAATAAAGGGTGGAGGCAAGATTTGGACACAACACTTCAACACTTTTGATATAATGAGGTGTGCCCAGGTGACAAGCTATGTGACCCCAGCACCCATCTCACTACATCACCACGCTGCCTTCCCACCCTGAATGCCGCTGGAATTCTGAACAGGGCTGCCGAGGAGAAATGACAGGAAGGGTGCAGAGTCAGCTTAAAGAAAATATGACACTTAGATCTAAAGTTCACATTATTGTATTTATACAAGCGTTCAAAAAAATTCTGAATTCTAAAATATAACAGAGCTAATCTCCTGAGTCCCAGCTACCACTGCACCTCTCACTTGCCAAAACCCATCCAGTGAAGAAACGTGACATCTCTAAAGTATTTGTGCTTGAAGTCAAATCCGTAAAACCTGCATTTACTAAAACTCTTTCTCTGAAAATCTATTAATAATGTACGGCCAGAAGTTGCAGACGATGTGATCGCTGTTCTAGGGATTTGAAACCAAAATATCCCATTATGTGGAGGTTTGATTTTTGCCCAGTGATGACATTTTTGATACAATTTTTAAGGAAGGCACATGTTCGTCCATTTGCTGATTCCCCCTGGCTCACAAAGCCAACAATGACTTAAACCCAAATTGCTTTCGATCTTCCCAAGTACCTCATTTTTATCACAAAGGGACCTGTTACACAAACGATCTGTCATTCAAGTAGGAATACTCATATGTTAGACGTAGTCAGTATAGTTCATGGTGCTAACCCCCTGCTAGCAGTTAAAGGAGCTGAGTTGTGGAGATGGACAGCTGCAGTGAGGTGGGGAATTCTGGGGGATTCCTTAATTTCTTTAAGAAAGCCCAAATACAAGAATTCTAACCAACAAAGCAAGTAAATTAGGAGTGATTTCCTACTGTGTTCCAGTGGTGCTATGGGAGATACAGAGCACTTACATGTAGGAGTTATGGATTCGAAGCCAGATCCAGCTACTTATCAGCTATGAGACCTGGCACAAGTTACTTAACTGCTCTGAACCTCAGTCTCATCCTCTGGGCATATTCAGTGCTTATGTCTTAGGCTGCTATGAGGTAACAGATTTCACAATACCTACTATATACCTGGCACAAAATTAATATTGAAAATCTTTTTCAATCTTTTAATCTGAAAGATTAAAATTTTCAGCATTAATTCTGAATTTGAATTTTAAATAATTTTCCACCTAAAAGGGCAAAATCTTAATTTATATGTATTTCTCTAGGAACGTATCAATTAAGCAAAATAAAAAGGGAAATCCTGAAAGTTTATAACAGATAGCAGGAATATCTGAAATCTTATTCTCACTTTCCCCTGTCACTGGGACAACTTGGAGTCAGCCGACCATGTATGCTACTTCCTGCCAAAGACTTTTGGGCTGCGGGGTTTGTTCACTACGAAGTAAGCAGACCACCTGTTCCACTCCCTCACTGCGTATTGCCAAGAAGAGAATGTGTGTTGCCCATGGTCATTGTTTAGTTCTGTTCCATTCAGTTCAATGATTATGGACAAGGCAGTGCCCAAGGCACTGAACATACAAACATGAAGGAGACATGATCCCTGCCCTTGAGGGGCTCATAGCCTGGTGGGGAGACAGATGGATAAACAGATAATTTTGTGTGAGCTAGTCAGCTCTGTGACTGGTGTGTGAACATGGAGAATTATGGGCCTGGGGGAATTAGGAACAACTTTCTGGAGGAGGTGATGCCTGAGCTAAATCTGGAAGAACACATGTGTCTATCTACCCACCCACACTCCCACCCACCCACCCATTCACCCACCCACCCATCCACACACCCTTCCACCCACCCATCCATCCATCCACACATCCACGCATCTACCCATCTACACATCCATCCACACACCCTTCCACCCACCCACCCATCCATCCACACATCCACCCATCCACACATCCACACATCCATCCACACACCCTTCCACCCACCCACCCATCCATCCACGCATCCACACATCTACCCATCCACACATCCACCCATCCACACATCCACCCATCCATCCACACACCCTTCCACCCATCCACCCACCCACGCATCCATCCACCCACCCACCCACCCACCCATCCATCCATTCACCCATCCACCCACCCACCCATCCATCCACACACCCTTCCACCCACCCACCCATCCACCCACCCACCCATCCATCCACTCACCCATCCACCCACACACACTTCCACCCACCCACCCATCCATCCACGCATCCACGCATCTACCCACCCACCCATCCACACATCCACCCACCCACCCATCCATCCACTCACCCATCCACCCACCCACCCATCCATCCACACACCCTTCCACCCACCCACCCATCCATCCACGCATCCACCCATCTACCCATCCACACATCCATCCACACACCCTTCCACCCATCCACACATCCACCCATCCATCCACACACCCATCCACCCACCCATCCATCCATCCACCCACCCATCCATCCATCCACCCACCCTTCCACCCACCCACCCATCCATCCACACATCCACCCATCTACCCACCCACCCATCCATCCACACACCCTTCCACCCACCCATCCATCCACACATCCACCCATCTACCCACCCACCCATCCATCCACACACCTTTCCACCCACCCGCCCATCCATCCACACATCCACCCATCTACCCATCTACACATCCATCCACACACCCTTCCACCCACACACCCATCCATCCACACATCCACCCATCCATCCACACACACACCCACCCATCCACCCACTCACGCATCCATCCACCCACCCACCCACCCACCCACCCATCCATCTATCCATCCTTCCACACAGCCATCCCTTTATTCAGCAAATATATGTTAAGTATTTACTCTGTGCCTGACATTGCTCTAAGCATTGTGGTTAGAGTGGTGAACAAGCAGATAAGGTCTCTGCTCTTATGGAAATTACATTCTGCTGAAGGGAGACAGAAAATAAATGAGTGAATAATAAATATATAAATATAAATAGCTTCAGGTAGCAAGACAAATGCTAAGAAGAAAATGGGCAGTGATGCTT
The DNA here is from genome assembly GCF_964374135.1 of Grampus griseus. Classification (NCBI taxonomy): domain Eukaryota; kingdom Metazoa; phylum Chordata; class Mammalia; order Artiodactyla; family Delphinidae; genus Grampus; species Grampus griseus. Next base: position 70,282,851 of record NC_138997.1, on the reverse strand, counting down.
CTGATCAGGACATGGAGCTGGAAGAGACTCTTTCAGATAATTTCCCCAGAGGAGGAAAAACTGAGTCAAGACCAGAGTAACAGGAGAGAAGACAAGCCATGCAAAAATCCAGAGTTGAGAGCACTAGGCAGAGGAAATGAGTAAAGTTCTAAGGTAAGAACTAGCTTGGTCTAATCATAAACAAAACAAAGTTGAAAAAAACCACGCCAAAGCCAGTGTGGGGAGGGAGGGGATAGTCTGAGATAAGGTCAGATAGGAAGGTCTCTTTGCCTATGAGCCATGGCAAACAGTATCCTCGGTGCAATGGGAGGGTTCAGACCAGGAGAGGAGTGTGATCTGATTTCAGGCTTCTATGATTGCTCAGGAGTCAGCCAGCGGAAGTCCAGAAGCAGGGAGCTTCAGCCAGAGGAGTATGCCCCTTCCGCGTGCATACTTTCTCTGGTCAGTGTGGCCCCTCTTCTGCCTCTTCCTCCCCTCCTTCCCATCACAGCAGTGCTGTTGAGATGGTCATGAGGTCAGGGTACACAGTCAGGGGCCTAACAGATGTCACTCCTGGGCAGCACTCTACGGAGAATCCCTCCTACTTCTAGAAATACTGGCTCAATTGCTAGACTCCTCGTGTAGCAGCAATGAGGCCTCGTATGTGTATGGTACTCTGACATTTTTGCAGGGTGTTCACCATCATTATTTGATATTATCCAGGGAGGTAAAAACATCAGGCATGTTTTTCTTCACGCTCACGTGATAGATGAGGAAACTGACGCACAGTGAGGTGAATCAGTGCACACAAGGTCATATACCTAGTTTGGTGGCAGAGGCAGGATTAGAATCTGAGTCCCTGATTCACATTCTGTGTTGCATCCACAGCGGTTCTCAATGTGGTGCTATTGAAGTTGAGTGGAAGTGAGCAGTTCTTTATTATGCTAGACTGTCCCAGATATTACAGGACATTTTGAATCCCTGGCCGGGGCCAGTAGTATTCATGTGTAAAACCTTGTGACAACCAAAATGCCCCCCACATATTTCCATACACCCCCTGGGGAGGATTAGTAGTGCCCCTGGTGGGGAACAGTGAAGTTTAATCCTCTCCTGTATAGACAGGAAAATGAAGACACCAGAGGCAGAAGGCACTTAGCGGCTGCTCACACATTTGCTGCATATTATTTAAACAGCTGTCGTTAATACTCTCCTCCAGTCTTATCTGGTAAGCGCAAGGATGCTGACCCATGCACACCATTTATTTATTTAGTCATTTGACGGACAGTTCCTAATTACCTTGTAAGGAAGTGTTCTGTGCTCTAAGCTAAGGATGCAGTGTTGCAGAGGGACATGGCGCTCGTCTTCTCATCACGGGGAAAGCAGGGGTGGAACCCCAGAAGCTAATGAACAATTACAAGGCAAAGAGGTAAATGTCAGGATGCAGTCACCGAGGTGATGGAAGAAATCTAGACAAGGGCACCCAGATTTGGAGGCATTGGAAAGGAGAGATTTTCCAACACCACAGCTGTCCAGAACCAGAGCGTTTTGGAATATAATAAGCTTGCCGTTAATGAAGATGTTTAAAGAGAGACAGGATCATCAGATGGTTGAGAAAATGAAAAAGGTTTAAGCAACCTATGTAAGGTCAATGCCTTTTCCAGTCCTGCAGCCTGGGATGTCCACATGTCCACAGAAGACCATAAACAGAATGTAATCACATCTGATTTCTGTAATGATAAGTGGCAACGAGGTGACGCCGTGTTAGACTAGGTTATAAAAAGAAAATAATGTTAGAAATAATCTGGTTTTCCCCCAAAGCTCTTTCTACAAATTACCAACTTAAAAAAAGTACCATTTCCACCTGTCCATTCATGTGGGGAGTGTTCAGGACAGGATTGAACATTGAGAGGGGGTTGGTAACCTCCAGCACTGACCGAAAGGGTGGGCTTCTAGGAGGGCAGGGCAAGAGAAAAGTCCGTTATGGAGGGACTTTTAATTGGGCACCAGGCACTTTTTTTTCTCTCAGGTAGCTAGGAGAGCCAAGGAGAGCTCCTTAGTGCCAATTTACTCTGGTCTTTGCTGATCTGGAAAGGTTGGCAGCCCAAACGTCAGCAGAGGACAGTTCCTGACAACTCTGTGACAAGGGAGAGAGTCTCGAGGGACCAGGGTGCCCAAGGACCACAAACGTTGTTCTGCATTCCGGGAGGTGAAGTGTCAGCTTTCAGCAAATGTTCCCTCTGTGCAAGGACAGAAAATGGCATCTAGAGAGCTGCTCTAACTGGGTTAAAAGTCATGTTTGTGCCACTCATGTCAAAAGGACAAGGCTTAGGAAAAGGAATCAGCCATTGGTCAGGGTGATGATTGTGGCTTGCTGACGGCTTAGATTTAAACTTCAAAGGATAAAGCTGTCAGCGTTCGCTTTTCTTGTTGCTTCTGTATTTTCGATTGGAAAATTTTTACTCAAAGCAGACATATGCCAGATACCTATGGGATAATTAAAGAGTAAAATAACGGCCATTTTCAGACTTCAAAAAACAAATCTCTCTTCCCTGCCCATCATTCATCTTCTATTTTCCCCCTGTACGCCTCTCCTCACTTCAACTATTCTCTCCAGTTTTACTTTAACAAATTATTTCACCAGTACCGAACTTCATTTACTATAAGCTTGCTTTTGACTGAAGGACGCATTGAGATGAATGGGCTATTCTCTTTGAGGATTTAGATTAATTCATTTTCCATGTTCGGTGTTCAACTTAGGATTCCAAACATATCTTGTGGTTGTCAAACTATCCACTGACATCTGGTTCAAATAAAAAACTACAAATAGAACTACCTTATGACCCAGCAATCCCACTACTGGGCATATACCCTGAGAAAACCATAATTCAAAAAGAGTCATGTACCACAATGTTCATTGCCGCTCTATTTACAATAGCCCGGAGATGGAAACAACCTAAGTGTCCAACATCGGATGAATGGATAAAGAAGATGTGGCACATATATACAATGGAATATTACTCAGCCATAAAAAGAAATGAAATTGAGCTATTTGTAATGAGGTGGATAGACCTAGAATCTGTCATACAGAGTGAAGTAAGTCAGAAAGAGAAAGACAAATACCGTATGCTAACACATATATATGGAATTTAAGGGGGAAAAAAGGTCATGAAGAACCTAGGGGTAAGACAGGAATAAAGACACAGACCTACTAGAGAATGGACTTGAGGATATGGGGAGGGGGAAGGGTAAGCTGTGACAAAGCGAGAGAGAGGCATGGACATATATACACTACCAAACATAAGGTAGATAGCTAGTGGGAAGCAGCCTTTGTGACCACCTGGAGGGGTGGGATAGGGAGAGTGGGAGGGAGGGAGATGCAAGAGGGAAGAGATATGGGAACATATGTATATATATGGCTGATTCGCTTTGTTATGGAGCAGAAACTAACACACCATTGTAAAGCAATTATACTCCAATAAAGATGTAAAAAAAAAAAACCCATCACATTTAGGAGGAATTTTTGCTCTTGAGAGACCCCTTATTTTCAAGAGTTTGTCTTTGAAACTCTGTCTTCCTGCTTTCACGTCCACCCTCGCCTCCTGTTCTGGACTGCTAGGGTCTTCTGTTATCACGCCCTTTCTTAAATTTTCTCCCTCTGTCCTCTTATTTCCTTCCTTGTTTTCCCCAACTTCACCTGAACTCTACCTGATTTGGCTCAAAAATTTCTTTCTAGCAGGGCCTCTCCTTAGAACATATTAGATTCTGGGGTTCCTTGCACTTTCATGTCAAATATTTCCTTAGTTAACTTTTGCTTAGAAATACATGGTCCCTATAAAAAAAAAAAAGTAACATTCAGTAAAACATCCCTATAGAAAATCTAACATACAAATAAAAAGGTAAAAATTACCTATAATTTAAAAAACCTTTTTCTGTTATCTAAGTTTCAGGTGTACAGCATTGTAATTCTACTACCCCAGCATTATAATCTTGCTACCCTGAAATGAAAATTCTTAACATTTTGGTGTATTTTCTTCCAAATACATAGGTGTATATGTAATCTATGCAAAAAATATTTATTTCCCTTAACTTAAAAAAATTAGAAAAGAAAGAGCAGTCCAAGTTCACCGAAATCTAGAAGTTTTGTGGGTGCTTCCGTAGAAAACAGGGCAGGGTCTTCAACCAACAGAGCGAGTTTAGCTCGGTTTTCTCATCCTGACTGTGTGCATCAGACTCACCTGGGATGAGTGGAAAAAACACAGATGCCCAGGGCCCACCTGCAGAAGTTTTATTTCAATAAGTCGGGGGTGGAGGCTTAACATCTTATTTTTTCTTCTGAGATCTTTGTATGATTCTAATGTTAAGCCAGAGTTGAAGACAACTGGCAGCAAAGGATGACTGTAGGTTCTTACATCAGGATTAATGACCCCTGAAGACACCGCATCAACTGGAGGCTGTGGGAGCTGACAGGTCACCTCTCTGGTTGATGTGGGAACGTGTGGTGGGGATGAGAGGGCACCAGTACTCAGCCTTCTAGGGGCTAATTGGCTGGAAGATGCTGGCTTATCTTATGTTGTCACTTCACTTCCTCTTCGTCCTCTTTTTGTTTTCCAACACTTGCCAAATACACGAGCTGTGCTCACCTGAGGGCCTTACCTGCCTTCTCCTTACCAGCTGCTGCTTCTTCCTCTACTCTGTTGACCCTCGCTCCCACGGTGATGACCAGTGATCTTCTGGATTGCTGGCCAATGCCTGTGGCCTCTTTTGTTATCTTCCTGAAAGATCACTGGCTCTGTCCTATGGACCACTTTGTGCACTGACTGGATACAACTATAGAGAAATATCAATATATAAATAAGAGGATAGAAGGAGCAAAACCTTGATTAATCAGATTCTTCCATTTCCAGAACACTATGGGGTCTATTCAAATTGTAGGAGAGAAAGATAATCATAGGAAAATAATCTGATAACAGGAAACAAAGCAGTCAACCAGTTTCTAGGGTTTCTTAACCTGGAATCCACAGATAGACCTTAGAGGATCTATGAACCACTTGAAACTGAAGGTAAAATGGTGCATGTGTGTGTGCCCGTGTGTGTGTTTTTTCCTTTGGGGAGGGTCGGGATGTTTTCCAAACGGGTCCTAATTCAAGAGAGCCTGAGAATCACTGTTCCAGGATGTGTGTCTTGCTGTGGGGTTCCTGTATTCCAGCATCATTTCTTGTTTCTCTTTTTCACTGCCCCTCACATCAATCTGGTTTATGTCTTGTCTCCATCTATTCTCCATACTCACTTCCCTAGGCCAGGCCCTCTTCACCTTTCACCTGGAAACTGTGACGTTTCCTTTCTAGACTCCTCCTTTTCTCCCTCCTTCCCACCCTCTTTTCTTGTCTCTTTCCTGTACCAAACATTTCTCCCTCAGCCAATACATTCTTGTCACAGCCTAAAGATCCTCTTATAAACTCCAAATCTGATCACAGTCACTCTCCAGCTTAAACTGGGGGGGGAGGGGTGTTCTCAAAGTACCTACAGAATAAAAATCATGCATTCTGTTATGGTATTTAACATCTCTCATACCCTTCATTAGGAGGTCCCAACTAGCCTCCTAATGTTTTCCTCTATGACTCCACATCGTGACCCAAGCTTCTCCACCTCTGTGCCTCTGTATCTTCTACTCCCTCCACTTGGAATGACCTTTCCTTTACCTCATGTATCCATACTTTATCCAAACATAAAATGGCATCCCTGCCATGATGCTTTCCATAATCCCACTTGTTCTCACTCAGAACTCCAATTGGATTTTCCCTGTACTGGTCTTTCTACTTGCATCATCATGAGTTATGTACCTGCTTTAATTTCCATTGAGGATAGGGCACACATATGATTTACCTCTGTATCCTCCATAGGCTTTAGTATAATACTTTTGGACTTAATTGGTACTTAATTGGTATAAATGCTTATTTAATATTACTCTGTTTTAGCCAGCTTGGTTTGCCACAGTGAAATACCACAGACTGGGTGGTTTCAACAACAGAAATCTGTGTTCTCACATTTCTGGGGACTAGAAAACCAAGATCAAGGTATCAGAAAATTGAATTTCTGGTGAGGCCTCTCTTCCTGGCTTGTAGACAGCCACTTTCTTGCTGTGTCCTCTTCTCTATGCTCAGGGAGAGAGAGCTCTGAGGTCTCTTCCTCTCCTTAAATGGGCACTAGCCCTATCGGATTAGGGCCCCACCCTTATGACCTCATTTAACCTTAATTATGTCCCTAATAACCCTGTCTCCAAATACAGTTACATGGAGGGGGCGGGGTTAGGGCTTCAACATATAAATTTTGGAGGGACACAATTCAGTCCATAAAATCCTCTTTGGCCTCCATTTGTATCTCTCTAAAGTATAGGTAGACAATCTCCAGAGTGCACGATAAGGATCCTGAGTCATGGCTTGTTTCTCAATCAACAAATGAGTCAGTGGTGTTTAACGTACGCTCTTTACTAAATCAGGAAAAGAAAAAACACCTGAAATTTTAGTGTATTGTTTTTCAGACTCTAGTCATTTGCATATCAGTGTCATAATTTTTGTCATAGTTTTAGAGCAAATGTATAATTGTTTACTTAAAAGCACCTTTAAATTGATTCATGCTTTCACTTAAATATTTTAAAAAATTATCTGTGAAATCATAGATCTAATTATGTTTTTATGACATATATATTACGATTAAAATTATTTGTTCAAAATGTTCAGTACTGCACCCTCCAGAGCCCCACTCTGCTGGGAAAGATTCTATGTATTTCCAGCCCTATTGAGGTCAGCCTTAGCCATGTGACTGGCTTTGCCTAGTGATATATGGTGCTCCCGAGCAGACAATTTATGAGGCATTTTCTGGACTTGCATGATTCTTTCTTCCTGCCTCAAGACTCAGGATCTGTGCTTTAACCCGGTCCTGAAATAAAGAAAACATGAGGCATATCTGAAACCAGCTGGCAACTTACATATATGTGAGTGAGAAATAAATGTTTATTATTCTAAGCCACTGAGATTTTTCTTACAGGTCATTGGTTACCACATCCAAATTTCATCTAAGCTGACTAATCAAATGTCCATTTGTATGTTACCTAGAGTCATTTTACATAATAAGATTTTGGGAACCCGAGACTTCCCTGGTGGTGAAGTGGTTAAGAATCCGCCTGCCAATGCAGGGGACATGGGTTCGAGCCCAGGTCCGGGAAGATCTGACATGCCACGGAGCAACTGAACCCACAAGCCACAACTACTGAGCCCGTGCACCTAGAGCCCATGCTCCACAACAAGAGAAGCCACTGCAATGAGAAGCTCATGCACTGCAACAAAGAGTAGCCCCTGCTCACTGCAGCTAGAGAAAGCCCGTGCGTAGCAACAAAGACCCAAAACAGCCAAAAAAAATAATAAATTAATTAAAAAAAAAGATTTTGGGAATCTTATGCCTTTTGAGAAACATTTCTGAGTTTCTGAAAGCTTGAATGAGGAGGCAACTGTAAGGTATCTCTGTGTTTTTTCAAATGACTCCGTGATTTCATCTTATGGGGAAATTATTTGAAAGGAATTTTTACAACCTGTGAATAACCCACATCCTGACAAATTATGGACTACAGCTTTCCTGCCACCCTGGCCCTTGTCCTTGTAGCATCAATAGCTCAGGATGGTGCTTTGTCCATCACACTTTAAAAATAGCCTTTAGTCTCAAGAAGTGGTGATGGAGACTTGGCACTCAGATGACCTAAAGGCATTTTTTTGTCTCAAATACTCCAGTTTCTCCCACTGACACTTCAAAGACTTCAAAGGCAACTGGACTTTAGGGAGTGCTATGCCTTTGAAGTGGGCATGGAGCGTGTGAGAATGCTCTTCAGGGCTGGGACAGGTGGATGGTTTTTAACAGAAGTGAACTATGGATAAAATAAAAACACAAAGTGTAAAAGTATTTCTTATCTGTCTGTCCCATTACCTAATCTATGCAATCTTATTAAATACAAGTTTTCTGCTATGACAGGAGAATGGCAGTGAAGTAATTAATTAATATTCAGTTTTATAAAAAGCTGCTATGTAAGAACAACAAAATTTTAAAGACTCTCAGTGTCACAAAATAATATATAATTAGCGGATATAGTGAAACCATGGGTCATTCAAAGTTACTTCTGAAGGCCCCTCTGGGCCACTGCTGAGAACAACAGCCATCTTTTGGCTTCTGTTCCCCTCCATTTCTCCATGCTGTGGCCTCCAGATAATCATTATCTCCTTTTGCCAAATCAGGGGTCTTCCTTAGCTCTCTTCCTCTTTAACTCCTCGGCTGCTGTGACAGTTAACCACCACCCCCAAACTCCCTCTAACCCAGTCTTCTGTGCAAATCTACTTTCCTGATTCTCCTGTGAACTCCTAGCAAAGTTTTTTGTTTTGTTTTGTTTTGTTTTTGTTTGTTTGTTTGTTTGTTTGTTTCCTGCAGTACGCGGGCCTCTCACTGCTGTGGCCTCTCCCGTCGTGGGGCACAGGCTCCTGACACACAGGCTCAGCGGCCATGGCTCACGGGCCCAGCCGCTCCGCAGCATGTGGGATCCTCCCGGACTGGGGCACGAACCCTTGTCCCCTGCATCGGCAGGCGGACTCTCAACCACTGCGTCACCAGGGAAACCCTAGCAAAGTTTTTTGTTCATTTTACCAGCTCACTTCCTTCTTCTTATCTAAGTGGGAATGTTCCTCAAGGTCCTCGGACCCGGTTTTGCTTCAGTTCCGCTCTCTGCGTTGAGAAACTCATCCATCCCTACAATATCATTTTGAGGCTGATGCCTCCAGCCCTGACTAACCCTTTGCCCTCAGGTGACTGGCACCAACTCAGAGGGCATATCTATGGGGAGGTCCTACCATCACTTCAAACTCAGTATATACAAAACCTCACCCATCATCAGTCCAGCGTAACCTGCTTTTTCACTATACATTACACTCACATTTTCCTTGGAATCATCTTTCATTCATCCTTCTTTTTCAGGACCTCTACCCAATCTATTTCCAAGTGAGTTATTTTTTCTTTAAAATGTTTCTTGGATCTTTTTAGTTTCTTCTAATTCAGACTTCCAAAATCCTAGTTCAGACTCTAGCAACCTCACATCCTGCCATCACATATGTAAGATGTCCAACGAGGCAGATGCTTCTGGTTGCCTATTGAGTATCTCTTCTCCTCTCTTCCCTTATTAAAAGAGTTCCAGTTATCTGGGGTGTTGCAATATGCCCAGGTAATTTATCTCCCCTGTTATCCATGCATCCAGTTCTGCTGATGAGCACTTCTATCAAGTGAGATTTCTGGCAGAGTTATTGTTTTCCTGATAAAAGGTAATACCCAGGGCTTCCCTGGTGGCGCAGCAGTTGAGAGTCTGCCTGCCGATGCAGGGGACGTGGGTTCGTACCCCGGTCCGGGAAGATCCCACATGCCGCGGAGCGGCTGGGCCTGTGAACCATGGCCGCTGAGCCTCTGCGTCCGGGGCCTATGCTCCGCAACGGGAGAGGCCACAACAGTGAGAGGCCTGCGTACCACAAATAACAACAACAACAAAAAAAAGGTAATACCCAGCTACCACAAATAACAACGACAACAACAAAAAAGGTAATACCCCGATGACACATGCCTTTTACCCCCACTTCTTACCTTCCTTTTTTCCTGGATGGAATGTAGAAGCAATGTCTGTGGTTAAGATACCATATTTTAAGTCAGCTAGGTCAGTTTCAAACCCCATCTCAGATACTTTCTTGTGTTGAGACCTTGGGAAACTTACCTAACCTCTTTAAGCCTCAATTTCATATCTGTAAAATGGGTACAACAATATTACTAGGTTGTGACGATTAAAAGTACTAATATGTTTATACAGCATTGAATATAGTATATGCAGAGGACCTTGTTACTGTCAGTGAGTGGTGGATAGTATTCCAGCTGTTTCTATTTTCTAAACTCCTATTATACTTAGAGTAATTATGGTACATATTTGCATTGTCTTATTTTGTCTCCTGGATTACCTGTCTCCTTGGAGACAAGGAGACTGTGATCAACTTGGGGCCACTGACCATTTTTTCTGCTTATTTCATCGCCTTTCAATTGACTTGTTCAGTTCTGGGTGTGGAGTAGGCTTTTAAAAACACTTAGGAATTTAATGACAGATTATATGATAAAGGTGCTGGAAATCAACTCTGAGGACAAACTAAGTATTTGCTGAGGTTAGGAAGACAAGACAGGCTATAAAGATGATCATTTTGCATTGAAAACCATCTTCAAGGGGAATCCTGGATATAAACAGAGAGGATGCTGCAGTGACAGGCTTCTATTCTTCACTAGGGCCAGACTCAAGCTCTCTTCCCAGCCCCACCCCCCCGACCCCAAATGCTATTTCAACTCTAAAGCACTGCAGAGTGATGCAGATTTTCCTGGAGAAAAACTTCCTAGTCATCCCTTTGAACATCTCAGTCTTTCTCCACCTGTCTCCACCTGTTTCTGGCTTTCTGCTTCTTCTCACATTTCTCCCCCCCCAAAGACTCTGAAAAATCCCCATATAAAGACTGTCGTCTGCCATCCTTTGGAGCACTAGGTCCGCTCCCTGAGCTTGCACACTGCCCTCAGCAAACCAAAGTCCTGCTGGGGAGCCGTCCCTGGAGCTAGCATGCTTGCAAAGGTTATTTATAGTCTTCTTTCTGCCTTATGTGGCCTCATTCCTAGGAACCAGGGCAAACCCCACTTCCTTTACACCACTTCCACCTACCCTACTCCCACTCCATTTTCTACCTTTCTCACCTCCGCTCTGCTCCTTTACATCCTTCTGCTTTTGTCTTTTCCCTTTGCCCTAATCACGAGTCTCCTTTCTTTCTCTTTCTCAAAGGCCTGGGAGGCGGTATTGAGACAGAGTACACCTGCCTTCAGCCAGGAACAGTGCAAGTGCAGAAGAAAAGGAGCTCCTTGACTCAGCTCAAGTTCCTAATACCTCTCTCATCAAGGAGGTGGCAGGAAACCGTTCCCTGTATTTGGAGAAGGCTGGGGCTCTATAAATGAGAACACCCAGTTCTGAGTGGAGAGAAAGTTTAACCCAGGATATTCTAACACCTTCATTACCCAAGGTAGGTTGGGACCACAAACATGGAGATGAATGCGTCCAACGTGTCGTTAGGCTCCCTTGGGCCTAACCCAAGCCATATGGGTTGGCCTTATTTTCTTATGGCTTGGCCTTATTTTCTTTTAATCAAAATGTATAGACATAGAAGACATTTATTCTGCCATGTGAACCCCCTGGATTTGAAAATGGAAAACAATAAAGGCAAGGCGATGGTGAGAGAAATTGGTGTGGTCATTTTCTCTGTCATTATATCTGATCTTGAAAAAGCCCTGAGTAGATGTCAGGCTCCTCCATCGCTCCATCAGGGAGACCCGGGCTGCAGGTATTTCCCACGTGAGGATGAGGAACGGTGGCAGGGCAGGAACCGGGGGCCACTCACATCCCATGACTGAGACACAAGTCTGCAAGGAAATAAACATTTTAATGTAGTGTTTCTAGTACTCGTTCCAACTTTTTCATGAAAAGAAAACCATCACAGACAATTTATAGATCATTTGGCTTCTCAGTCTGATGTGTTCTGATGGCCCCTTTTCCTCCGCTAACTCACATCTGCCACCACCAGCTATCGTCCCAGAGGCGGTGGTTGTCAGATGGTGTGTGCGCGCGCCTGCGCACATCTATGCATATATGTAATCCTGAAGGTGTACGTTAAGCTCTTGTGATTCTCTAAGCTCCTTTCAATGATGGAGACTTCCTGCCGCCTCGTCTCCCTCCCCTCTTCTCATCCTGCTGCCAAACTGCTATTTTGTGCCTCTGTTGCAACTGGGCCATGTTTTTGACTTTACCAAGAGGAAGCAAGAGGCCTTCGGTGGGAGAGCAAGAGGTTTCCAGTGTTCCCCAAATACAGATGCTCAGGAAATGGGGTACTCGTGTGGCTTGTGTATAGGGAACTTCTCAGCTACAATACCGTGCCCTGTGTGGGAGGCCCAGCTCACCCTTCACTGTCTCCCAGCCGGCTTGACTCCAAACGTCCCCGGGAATAATTCAACTTCTTATCTAAGGTACGGACCAGCTTCCTTGAACCACCAACTGCTCGATTGCACAACAAATCGGTTATATAAGAGGATCTTAAGAAAGAATAAAATCATGAGCCCCCCATAACTGTCTCTCTCCAGGCATCAGCCCCAGACTCAAGGAAGGGGGCCCAGCTGGGCCAGTTGGTCCATTTGTAAACAGAAGCTGCAGAGCAGACCGTTGGTTTCTCTGAGTGGAGTTCAGGGGCTACACATCGTCCTCATGTTTCCTCGACTCCCCCACCCTTCCTCCACCTCCGTCACCCCAAACGCAGGCCCTCATTATCCTGGATGAAAATAGAAGGTTCCTCATCATTGATTTATTTTTAGCACTTGCTCAAACTAATTGGTAGCCCTGCAACCCATACATAATACAGTGATGTGGAAGAAACTGACAGCTATTTAATGACGGATTACATCGCCGAGGACAGAGAACATGAGGCTTACTCTGCAGTGGGTCTTGTTTGACTCTCTGCTGTCCTCTGAGGGTTCATGTTTTCTGATACATTTAGTCTTCAAGGGTTATTAACTGAAAATTACACAACCAGAGCTCAGCAAGGCCAGCCAAGCTCTCTTCCGGCTTCTTCGCTGGCCTTCGGTAGTGGGTTCCCCGGTTCTGAGCCTTTAAGAGAAGGAGACCCAGTGTTGAGAGAAGGAAGGCTGTGTCTTTGACTCCTTTACCTGCCTCGACCCTGTGATGGGAAAGGTAGTAGTGAGGAGTCTGAGAAGACCATGTGTTCTGGAGTCAGACAAGGCTGTAAAGTCTCAGCTTGAACATTCAACATTTATGGGACTTTGGATCAGTGGCTTAAACTTTCAGAACCTCAGTTTCCTCATCTCTCAAAAATGGGGAGAATAAGACCTACCCACCAATGCGTTCGGAGGATTGATGCGGAAACACCAGTTATACTGCCTCATACGAGCTTAGATATTCAAAAACAGCTTCTTTCCTTCTTTGAATTTACAGCATCTGCAAGGTTCCTTAGGGAGCTATGAATAAAACATGCCAAGCTTTACACTTCTAATTTGCTTTTTATTAGTGGGTCCATACTATAACATAGACAAGATATCAAGGTAACATACCGGACACCGTTGAGAAGACTCTGGAATGCTATTACTGATTATACCTGAAAATGTGCTCAGGAGCTGTGCAATCAGGAAGGCCTTCTTTAGGACCCCTCCTACACTGTGGGTGGAAGTGAAAATTGGTACAGCCACTGTGGAAAAGGGTATGAGGTTTCCTTAAAAAACTGAAAATAGAGCTACCATATGATCCAGCAATCCCACTCCTGGGCATATATCCAGAAAAGATGAAAACTCTAATTTGAAAAGATACATGCACCCTAAAGTTCATAGCAGCACTGTTTACAATAGATAAGACATGGAAGCAACCTAAGTGTCCATGAACAGATGAAAGGATAAAGAAGATGTGGTATTTATACACAATGGAATATTACTCAGCAATAAAAAAATTATGAAATTATGCCACTTGCAGCAACATGGATGAACTTAGAGAATATCATACTAAGTGAGGTAAGTCAGGCAGAGAAAGACAAATATTATATGATATCACTTATATGTGGAATCTAAAATATGACACAAATGAACTTATCTATGAAACAGAAACAGACTCACAGACATAGAAAACAAACTTATGGTTACCAAAGGGGAAAGGGAGGAGAGAGAGGAATAAATTAGGAGTATGAGAGTAACAGATACAAACCACTATACATAAAATAGATAAGCAACAAGGATTTACTGCATAACACAGGGAACTACATTCAATATCTTGTAATAACCTATAATGGAAAATAATCTGAATATATATATATAACTGAATCACTTTGCTGTATACCTGAAACTACCATAATATTATAAATCAAATATACTTAAATAAAAAAATTTTAAAAAGAGGGCTTCCTCTTGGATCCTAGGTTAAGTGTGTAACCTTGGATAAATTATTTAATATCTCGAAGGCTTAATCATCTCAATCTCATTGGGATTCATGAGTAATAAATATATTAATATTTATTAATATAAATAAAGTAATAAATAGTACTCATGAGTAATAAATATAATAACAAATATAAAGCTACTAATTAAGTGCTGAAATAGAGCAGGTGCCTCTTCTCTTCATTAAGTATTAATCTTCTAGTTTTGAACTGGAATTAGATATTCATTTATGGAACAAATGTTTACGTGGCAGACACGGTCCTAATTGCTGGGCATCCTATAGTTTAGTGTGAGAGAAAGAAAATAAATTGGCAGATGAAAGTTTATATAATTTTGTTTTAAAAATAGAGGATTCCATCAGGCTCATGCTACAGAGCTACTTTTTTCACTCAACTATATTTCATTTCATGGAAAATTGTCTATGTCCGTATATAAAGAGATTTTCACCCTTTTATATAGCTGCATGTTATTCCAAAGTGTGTGTGTGTATACACATATATACCCCCGTTATTTAGCCATTACCTTATTGGTGGCCATTTGTGTTTTCTACCTTTTGGGGGGGGAGGGAATTGGAAAAATGATATCCTCATTCTTATATTATTATGTTCATGATAATTTTTATAGATTACATTCTTTTTTATATTCTTAATCTTTAAATTAAATATCATGGGCCCAAAATATTATCAGATATCATGATTTTAATGGGTAATGTATCTTTTTCAGTTGCATTAATTTTTCTTGACTGGTATTTGCCAACAGGTCACCAACGATGTCAGTCCTCAGGAAACATTTTGACAAGGTTTGGTCAAGTGAACTTTTCCCAGTTTCCCGTGTATTTCCTCTGGGTGGGAGGAGAGTACCGAGGTGAGTGCAGGTTGCAGAGGGAAGCAGATGGGGCTTTGAATTTCTGGGCTGCTTCTTGATAGGTATGGTCATGCACATTGGTTTGTTTGTTTGTTTTTTGTGGGGTTTTTTGCCTCTTCAGGTCTTACTTCTTTGAGGATAAAAATTCCTACCTACTTCTATTCTATTCACTACTATGTGTCATTCATTTGGCGACTCATTGGATGTATCAACTTCAAATCCCTGAAAGTACCCAGAAGTGCTTTCAGAATCTGCTCAGAAGTTTCTCTCTCCCGGTCTCCTCCACTGTAACCTGTGTTCCCTCATGCAGCAGCTTTCCTGGAAGATTTCTTCTCTTAATTTAAAAAAAAAAAAAAAAAAACCTTCATTTTCAGTTTTAGGTTCACAAAAAATTTGAGCAAGAAGTACAGAGGGTTCCCATGCACATCCTGACCCACACATGCATGGCACCCCGACCCCTACCATTATTGGCATCCCCACCATAGTGGTACCTTTGTGACAATTGATGAGCCTACATGGACACATCACGGTCACCTTAAAGCATAGTTTACATTAGGGTTCACTCGAGTGGTGGTGAACATTCTATAGGTTTGGGCAAACATATAAATGACATGTATATATCATTACAGTGTCATACAAAATAGTTTCACTGCCCTAAAAATCCTCTGCGTTCTACCTATTCATCCCTCTCTTCCCCCAACTCCTGCCAACAATTGCTCTTTTTACTGTTTCCCTAGTTTTACCTTTTCCAGAATGTCATATAGTTGGAATTATACGGTACGTAGCCTTTTCCAACTGGCTTCTTTTACTTATTAGTATGCATTAAGATTCCTCCCTGTCTCTTCTTGGCTTGATAGCTCATTTCTTTTTTAGTGCGAATAATATGCCATTGTCTGTGTGTATCATAATTTATTTATCCATTCACCTGCCTAAACACATCTTGGTTGCTTCCAAATACTGGCAAATATGAATTAAGATGCAAAAAACATCTGTATGCAGGTTTTTGTGTGGACATAAGTTTTCAACTCATTTGGGTAAATACCAAGGAGCACAATTGCTGTGCCATATGGTAATTTTTTTTTTTTTTTTTTTTTTTTTTTTTTTTTGCGGTACGCGGGCCGCTCACTGTTGTGGCCTTTCCCGCTGCGGAGCACAGGCTCCGGACGCGCAGGCTCAGCGGCCATGGCTCACGGGCCCAGCCGCTCCGCGGCATGTGGGATCTTCCCGGACCGGGGCACGAACCCACGTCCCCTGCATCGGCAGGCGGACTCTCAACCACTGCTCCACCAGGGAAGCCCAATATGGTCAATTTTGTAAGAAACTGCCAAACTGTCTTCCAAAGTGGCTGTACCCCGTTGCACCCCCACCAGCAATGAATGAAAGTTCCTATTGCTCCACATCCTCGTCAGCATTTGGCTTTGTCAGTGACTTGGATGTTGACCATTCTGATAGGTATGTATTAATAGTAGTATCTCATTGTTGTCTTAATTTGCATTTCCCTCATGAGGTGTAATGCTGAACTCTACTCTTTTAATCTTCTTATTCCATTTTACTGGTTTTTACTTTGGTTTAGTTACTGCATTGACATTCCACTGCAAAATAATAATAATACTTGCCTCACAGGGTCATTGTGAAGATGCAAGGAAAGAATTTGATAATTTTAAATACAAAGTCTCAGTTTACAGTCTTCATTTCTGTGTCTTGCTCAAGTTTGATAAAGCCAGAGCTAGAAGTCACATCAGTGGAAAGTCAGTGACTATGAATGAGTCTGCAGTTTCAGAGGATAATCGATCTCATATAGATAATTCCTTATGAGCACAGAGAAGGAAACAATTAGCTCTGCTCGGGGAGTTGGACGAGACTTTATGGTGCCTGGAATATAGTATCCCCTCAATAACTATTTATTGAGTGAGAGGATGTTTGAGAAGGTGGATTCCGGTGCCAGACTGCTTAGAATTGAATCCCAGCTCCATCACTTTATCAGATGTGTGACTTTTGGCCAGTTACTTAACCTCTCTTTTTCCCCATCGGAAAAATGGGGCTAATAGCAGCCGAAAGCTGGAAACAACCCAAGTGCCCTCAATGGATGAATGGATAAACAAAAGTGGTATATCTACACAGTGGAACATTACTCAGCCATAAAAAGGAATGAAGTACTGATACGTGTCACGACACGCATGAACCTTGAAAGCATTATGATAAGTGAAAGAAGCATGACACAAAAGGTCACATATTATATGATTCTATTTATATGGAATGCCTAGGATAGGTAAATCCATAGACAGAAAGCAGATTGGTGGTTCCCAGGGGCTAAGAGGAGGGAGTCACGGGAAGTGACTACTTAATGGGTACAGGGGTTTCTTTTGGGTTGTTGAAAACGTTTTGATGAAACAAGATAGAACTGGTGGATGTACAACATTGTGACTGTACTAAAAGCCAATGAATTGTACACTTTGCAGTGGTTAATTGTATCTTAATTGAATTTTACCTCAATAAAGATATTCACTGGATGTGTTAAATAGGAGATTTGGTGCAGCTGAGTAGTAAGTTACTGAGATGGAAAATAGTTTTCATTAAATTACCCAGGATGTCACAGAGAGTCAAGATAGGCAAGACAGGTTAAAATACACAGAGACAGAGTGAGGTGGTCCAGCGTTCCAGAAAGAGATAAAAGACAAAATGGGAAGAGGCATATCTGAAGGGAAAAAAACAGAATTTTCCAGAAATATTTGTTGAAAGAGTCCAAACCTCAGATCCAGGAAGCCCAAAAAGTCCCAAGAAGAATAAATAAAAGGAAATTCACACCTAGGCATATTCTAGTAAAACTGTAAAATGCCTAAAGCCAAAAGAAGATCTTAAAGGCGGACAGAAAATAAAAATCACTTCCAAAGCGATGACAATTAGACAACTGGCTAACGTCTCAACAGTAGTAATAAAAGACAAAAGACAGGAATAAATTATGCAATGTGCTGAAAGAAAAAGTGCTATTAGTGTAGACTTTCAAAGAAAGCAAAAATATCTTTCAATAATGAAGGCAAAATACTATTTTTATTTTTTAATTTTTTATTTTATTTTTTTTTACATCTTTATTGGAGTATAATTGCTTTACAATGGCGTGTCAGTTTCTGCTTTATAAAATACTATTTTTAGACAAACAAAAATTGAGAGTTTTACCACCAACAGATCTTTGACAAAGAAAATTCTAAAAGATTCACTTCAAGGAAAAAATGTCAGATATTAGTAAATGTTGGGTAAATCTAAATATGATTTGACTGAATAAATCACTAAATCAATGTGTCCATTGTGTGATTAAATAAAAGGTATAACTAAAATACTTAATATGGTAGCTTTTAAATTGTGGAGAAAGTGATAAGGGTTACAGTGTTCTGAGGTCTTGTATTGACTGGGAGGAAGGTAAAGATATTGATTAAATATGTTAAAATATCTAGAGTAGCCACTAAGACTGCCAGCTGTGCCTTATATCCATTGTCCCTTTCTTATGTAATAATGAAACTTTAATTCTTATCCGACCACGTGACCGTTTTTCAGCCTTTGAGGCTGCAGTGATTGAGTTGGCGGATTGCGTTTTTATTCCTAAATATAGGGTGTCCCTCCTCGGGGGAGGATTATATTTCCCCACCCTCCTGACATCAGGTTTGTTCTCCTTTGGGAGGATTCTGTTTCCACACTCTGGTGATATCAGTCTTGACCAGGTGATTTGTTTAGCCAATAAACTGTCAGTGGAAGTAAAATATGTCACTTTCTGAGCAGAAGTTTTCGAAACCGTCCTGAAGTTCCACCATCTCTCTTTTCTTTGCGCTGCACCCTTAGCAATGCTCCAGAAAGGGACTGCTCCTTCAGCCTGGGCCCAAGAACAGGGAGCCAAAGCTGAAATGGACAGGCAATATGGATGAGAAATAAACTCACTTAGATTTTGCAGTTGTTTGTTACTGTAGTGTAACGTAGCCCAAGGTGAGTGATTCAGAAGTTAATGCCTAGAAATAAAGTGCTACAATCACAACAACAACAATAAACAAACAAAACAACCTCAAATGTACAGTACATAGTATTGGCTTTCAGAATGGGAAGTGGGTACCTAGGAGATGTTAGTGGAAACTAGAAAGATGAGAATCCCCATTATGTAGTGGCCAGTCATTGACCAAAACTAGCCTATGCTAACTTGAAATGCAAATTAGGTACCCAATGAACTTATAAGATGAAGCATGTGGGAAAACGGAGTGGTATTCTCAAGTTGAATATTACCATAATGTAACTCAGCCTAAGATGACTAAAAGGGTGACCCATGTGACCAAACATATCAGTGTCACAATAAAGTAAGGAGACTCAACCCTGCATTGAAAAGACACAGATCTTCAGATGAGAGGTTTTTAAAACTCCAGCTATATGCTCCCAGAGACATATCTAAAACATAAAGACACTGGAGAGACTGAAAATATAAGGGAAGAAAAAGATAGAGCAGGCACATAAGAGCAAAGGAAAGCTGATATAAATGTCCAATTCCACATTCTTTGACTGCATAGATGCAGCTAGAGCATTCTGAAACTAAGACAAAATTCACTTAAAAACAAACTAGTGTAATTCCAGTTCAAAAATAGTCTCAGAGGCCTTTATGATGGGTTGAATTGTGCCTCTCCAAAATTTTTGTTTAAGTCTAATCCCCAATACTTTAAGATGAGACTGTATTTGGAGAAAGGCTCTTTCAAGAGACAATTAAGTTCAAATGAGGTCATTAGGGTGGAACTTAATCCAAAATGACTGGTGTCCTTATAAGAAGAGGAAAGTTGGACACAAAAAAAGACATCAGGGATGCGTGGACATGGAGGAAAGATTGTACAAGGACACAGGGAGAAATAGTTATCTCCAAACCAAGGAGAGAGGTCTCAAAAGCAACTGACGCTGCTGACACCTTGATCTTGAACTTCTAGCCTCCAGAACTTTGAGAAAATAACTTTCTGTTATTTGAGCCATCTTGTCTGTGACTTTGTTTGTGGTACCCGGTTTGTGGTTCTTTGTTACAGCATTCCTAGCAAACTAATAAAGCCTAAAATCATAGCAATTAATAGTAGTAGTTGCGATCATGTCATACCCTTTATCTTTTCAGGCCAATTTTTTGGAGAATTCCAAACACCAAAAAGGCAGCCACGTGCAACGGGAAAGTGTCTTCTGGCAGCTCCTCCCTCACAAAGAAGCTTTTAATAATGGGCTTTGGCACAGAGGTAAGCAGCATCGTGCCCTGGGGCGGGCCTCACCATTGTTCTCCTCTGTGGGTAGTCAAAGAGAGCCAAAGATGCAATGCTGCCCAAGGGAGTGCCATCTGGGAGGACATTTCTAAGGAAAACAGGGGGCTCTGCCGCCTGGATTTGCCATTCTGATCCAGTGTAATCGCTAACATTTATAAGAAAAGAAAATCCTCCTTCTTTCGCATCGCATTGGGCTGGAGCCGAATGAGATTCTACATGCTGATGGTGTGGGGTAATAGCAGCATCATAATCATCATTTTAGAGAACACTTCTCTCCTACCAGCTCTTGCTGAACATATTTAGATTCCCGAGATAGCATTAGGGGGTGAGAACATCTTTCCTTTAAAGACTTCAGTTCCAGGGCTTGAAATGCTCCCTGGCTTTGTCATTTGTTATTCATATGCATTCATCACATTGTTCAAATGTTTTTATTTCCTCCTATAAATGGATTCATTTAGAAAACGCTTCGTATCATCTCCAAGCTAATTATTTAATAAAAAAGATTTCTTTCATTTTTCATTTTCTCGTCTCCCTTCTTTCAACATTGAGGTCATGTTTCCCATCTGAAACTTCAATGTGCGTTAATTTTACATTTTTATAAATTCATACATTGAGGGCATTTTGTTCTGGTCCAGTGTTTTCCCCCCCAGGAAGGGAAAGTTGTATTTATAGGCGGCTATAAATGCAAGGCTTTGTTCTGTTTATATTTTCTTTCTTCTCACCCCCTCGGGGTGGTGGCTAGAAATCTGAGCAATCCTTGTTAAAAAAAAAAAAAAAGAAAGAAAGAGAGAATGAAAGACAATATGATACAGTTGGTCTCTGTTGATTACTTACGGAGTCTGGTGACTGTGAAAGTGCTGATCAAAGGCACTGGACAATGAAATCCAAGCTTGTGGAGGGAGAGGCTGGAGGGCAAGCAGGATTTAGGAAAGAGCGACAGAGCTTCGCTAGCCTAATCTAATAACTTCTCATACCTTCTTCCTTCCCTTATTTCCTTCCTTCCTCTCTGCTCTTTGGTCTTTCTACTGCTCTCTGTTTTTCTGCACTTTGTTTTCTCCTTCCTTCCTTCTTTCCTTCCTTCCTTTTTCCTTTCCTGCAAAGAAGGAAACTATAAGATTGAAACATAGGGTCAGAAATGGTCAAATATTAGCAATTTCACACCCTCAACCTATTCCAACAAACAAAATTCAAGATTTAAAACTTTTACAAACCAAAAAAAGAGAATAACAGCATTTTAAGAAAATAGAGGTTTTTCCTTATTTGAGAAGGGAATCTGGTTAGGACTGGCTATGGCTTTAACCAGGCCTGAATAGAATCCCAGTTCCACAACCTGCTCTTTGTAAGACTTTGATCAAGTGACTTTGCCTTTCTGAGTCTGTTTCCTCATCTGTAAAATGGGAATCCTGGTACCTATCTTACATGATTTTTCTGAAAATTGTAAGCATAAAAGGCATGCCACCTCACAGAGTGAGTGGTCTGACTCATATATGTGTCTAACTTTTATAGCGTGTTTAGATGCTTTGGTGATGAGAAAATGCAAATTAATTCAAAAGCATTACTGAACGCTTGAAGCTTTGGGTCAGTATCTACAGGCTTATTCAGAAATAATTGAGCACGTTGGAATCACTAATTATTAGAGAAATGCAAATCAAAACTACAATGAGGGGCTTCCCTGGTGGTGCAGTGGTTGAGAGTCCGCCTGCCGATGCAGGGGACGCCGGTTCGTGCCCCGATCCGGGAAGATGCCACATGCCGCGGAGCGGCTGGGCCCGTGAGCCATGGCCACTGAGCCTGCGTGTCCGGAGCCTGTGCTCCGCAACGGGAGAGGCCACAACAGTGAGAGGCCCGCGTACCGCAAAAAAAAAAAAGAAAAAAAAAAAAACTGCAATGAGGTATCACCTCACACGGGTCAGAATGGCTATCATCAAAAAATCTGGAAACGGGCTTCCCTGGTGGCGCAGTGGTTGAGAGTCCGCCTGCCGATGCAGGGAACACGGGTTCGTGCCCCGGTCCGGGAAGATCCCACATGCTGCGGAGCGGCTGGGCCCGTGAGCCATGACCGCTGGGCCTGCACGTCCGGAGCCTGTGCTCCGCAACGGGAGAGGCCACAACAGTGAGAGGCCCGCGTACCGCTAAAAAAAAAAAAAAAAAAAAAATCTGGAAACAATAAATGCTAGAGTGGGTGTGGCGAAAAGGGAACCTTCCTGCACTGTTGGTGGGAACGTAAATTGATACAGCCACTATGGAGAACAGTATGGACGTTCCTTACAAAACTAAAAATAGAACTACCATATGCCCCAGCAATCCCACTACTGGGCATATACCCTGAGAAAACCATAATTCAAAAAGAGTCATGTACCACAATGTTCATTGCAGCTCTATTTACAATAGCCAGGACATGGAGGCAATCTAAGTGCCCATCAACAGATGAATGGATAAAGAAGATGTGGCACATATATACAATGCAATACTACTCAGCCATAAAAAGAAACGAAATTGAGTTATTTGTAGTGAGGTGGATGGACCTAGGGTCTGTCATACAGAGTGAAGTAAGTCAGAAAGAGAAAAACAAATACCATATGCTAATGCATATATATGGAATCTAAAAAAAAACCATGGTACTGTTGGACCTAGTGGCAGGGCAGGAATAAAGACATAGACATAGAGAATGGGCTTGAGGACATGGCGGGGGAGGGAGAAGCTGGGGCGAAGTGAGAGTAGCAGTGACATATATACACTACCAAATGTAAAATAGATAGCTAGTGGGAAGCAGCAGCATAGCACAGGGAGATCAGCTCGGAGCTTTGCGACAACCTAGAGGGGTGGGATAGGGAGGGTGGGAGGGAGGCTCAAGAGGGAGGGGATATGGGGACATATGTATGCATATGGCTGATTCACTTTGTTGTACAACAGAAACTAACACAGTATTGTGAAGCAATTATACTCCAGTAAAGATCTATTAAAAAAGAAAGATCGAGCATGTTGGAAACGAAATGTATTACTCGATGACTAGCAAATATAGAGCTGGCAACAAATTTGTGCTCTTACACTTCACGTGTCTTGAGAAAACCATGAATCATTTTTGTGTCACATTCAGCACAGCCCCAAGAAATCAATAAAGAGGGCTGACTGAGACCACTGTGTTCCCCAGACCATGATCCAGCATCTTCTCTGTAAATGATGGAAGAGGAAACCTTCTTGTACCTTCTGCAGGCCCTGATGGAAGCAGATAAGGTGAACTGACAAAACTTCAGCTGCTGTTTTCAGACTCACGTGGAAGACGAAGTTGACTTGGCAGGTTGTCTCAAATTCAGTGATAAGGCCACATTCATGTAAACAAAACAGTTCATCTCCAGGCACATGGTTGAACATGTAAGGGATTCCCCAATAGTTAATGTCTTTGGTGATAGATCACATGCATGGGGCTGTGGGTCATTGTGTGAAGTGTGCATGTGTGTGTGTGTGTGTGTGTGTGTGTGTGTGTGTGTGTGAAGAAAATAGTGTCAGGAGTCAAAAGTCAGGATATACTGAAAGGATTTTCCCACAGCTTCAGGAAGTCCTTGGAAACCTCATTTTCCAACAGGATGAAGCTCCCCCTCACTTCCATTGTGCAGTCCAGAAGCTCTTTTGGGAATATATTCCAGGGCACTGGGTAGGGCTTTCTGTTTAAATATTGACTTAATTCTGGGATAGTGGCCACCAGGTCCTCAGATCACCACACTGTTGACATCCTGTGGGGCTATAGCAAGAATCTCGCAGTCCTGAAGGAATGAAGGAAAGCCTCGTGGCTGCCATTTTAAACACCCAACGAGTCTGGGATGAATGGCCATGAGGGTTGTATATTGAGTATCTGTCTGATTGTGGAGATTATTATAGTTCCTTTACAACTTTGGTTTCAACTACATGCTACTATATAGCTTGCTTTCAAGTAATATGCCTTTAAACGTGTTGAATAACTGTTGACTCAGCCTTCATTTTCTCAATCAGTAGGTACTCACACTCTCTTGTAGGTGTCCGAAGGATTTGGGAATTTGAAAAGGAAAATCATATACTTAAGGAAGTTGGGATCCCCTGCCCTAGGCTGGTTGACTGAACTGTCCCGGGATCTCTCTCACCCTGTTCCTGAAGCGACCTGCCATTCAGGCCAGTTTGTCCCAGGGGCACTTTATGAAATATATTCCACCCTTGCTGGACCGTAGTTCTCTAGAGCAGTGGGTAATGAGCCCCCGACCTCCTTCAGCTTCTCATCAGAGATCACCTTCTACAGGACTCACCACAAACAGCACGGCACAATTTCCCCTGCTTTGATATGGGGACCTGTTTTTCAAGAAAAGAAAACCATTAGCTTTTGAAATCATGACCCTATCAGAAAAGAAAACAATGTCACATTCCAGCCCACAACCAGTAAAAACTGAGAGGAAAAATGACCAAGCCTGGGTTCTCCAGCCCCCTTCTCCAGTGGGTAGCCCAGTCCAGCCCTGAGAAAGCTCTGGATAACACAGCATGTTTCACCGGCTTCACCAAGAGCCTCAGATACCTTCCAGCAGACGCTCCCTGACATGTCACTGCCTTTGCCCTGCCGCAGACCCTCCTCTTGAGGTTCCCGGCTGCCACCATTCTGGAGATAGCTCTTCTCAACTCCAGCTGGAGGGAGGGCGTAAACACACATGGCCTCCCACAGCCCACGCCAGGATCGAGAAATGTTTTGGCCACTAGTCCTCTCTTATTTGTGGTTATTTCTGGTCTCTCATTTTGCAGCCCACACCAAACCCTCTTCCAGGAGGATACCGCCTCACAAGCTGACAGCTCTCAGAGAGGGGGGAGAATGTCTAAGCTCAGCAAACCGCCTGTGCTCATTCCTAGACGCAATCCAGGTCATCTAATGAAAAGGTGCACCAGAGCTGGGTTTCTTGGAGCAAACCCTGTGACACGACAGAAAACCTGGTCGGCCTGCCCCACCACCTCGTTGGCTGCGTCTCCTGGGCCCTCCCTAGCTTTCTTCCGCTTTTCTCTCTGCCTGAGTGCTTCTTTGCTCTGTTCCTGGTGCCGCTGCCACGGTGACCCTCCTTTTGTTGTGGTGGCCCACTGGGTGACCTGAGTTTTGCCCAGGGGAGGGCCTCAGGTTGGCTCTGTTGGGTTCAAAGTGCTGAGGCTGCCGAAGGAAGATTGTCTGGCCACAGTCCACCTGGCATCCATCAAAGACAAATAAACAAGCTGTGCTTATCACTGAGCTGCTTGGTGTAACCAAACTGTAAACCAGACCCATAACGGCCTCCTCAGCAGCATCACGTGGCCCAGGCAAGGCCCCCCCGCAGTCCTCAGTCTTAACTGCAAATACATGCAGGTGAGTGTCGCCCACCATAGCTTTATCTTGGGTGTGAACTTGATTTCAAAATGTCCTTTTCCTTTTTAAAGTTGGAATGTATGCATACACACACACACACACACACACACACACACACACACACACACACACACACACACACACACACACACACACACACACACCCGACCGACAGCAAACAGGCCAAGACATAAACAGTGGTTGCCTTTGCTGGTGACTAGGGATGTATGGACACTTTTTTTTTACATCTTTATTGGAGTATAATTGCTTTACAATGGTGTGTTAGTTTCTGCTTTATAACAAAGCGTATCAGTTATACATATACACATGTTCCCATATCCCCTCCCTCTGCGTCTCCCTCCCTCCCACCCTCCCTATCCCACCCCTCCAGGTGGTCACAAAGCACCGAGCTGATCTCCCTGTGCTATGCGGCTGCTTCCCACTAGCTATCTACCTTACGTTTGGTAGTGTATATACGTCCATGCCTCTCTCTCGCTTTGTCACAGCTTACCCTTCCCCCTCCCTATATCCTCAAGCCCATGCTCTAGTAGGTCTGTGACTTTATTCCCGTCTTACCCCTAGGTTCTTCATGACATTTTTCTTTGTCTGGTTTTATATTTTCCAAAGTTTCTATAATGAGGACTTAATCACTTCTATGATTTTAAAAACATGAACAGATACTTCTATTTTAAAATTTTCGGACATCAAAAATGCTAACTTAGCTGTGGTTGAGGAGGTGGAAAACAAGGGGAGCTTAGTTTAAAGAGTGGGAACATTCTGAAACAGACTCACAGATATTTAGAACACACTTGTGGTTATCAAAGCTGGGAGGGGGAAAATAGGGGTATGGGGTTAACAGATACCAACTACTATATATAAAATAGATAAGCAACAAGATATACTGTATAGCACAGGGAACTATGGCCATTATCTTGTAATAACCTATAATGGAATATCATCTGCAAAAATACTGAATCACTATGCTGCATACCTGAAACTAATATAATATTGTAAATCAACTCTACTTCAATTAAAAAAAAAAAAGAGTAGGCAAATTCTGATTATATCAGAGCAGAGTAGCCGGGTGAGTCAGAACCCAGTTGCAGCTCTGGCAAATCATCCCCCCAACAGAGTCACCTCTGGGCCTCAGCTCCGTGTCCTGTCACAGAGGACACACTCAGGCTTCCTGTAGATTGTTCCCTCCTCTCCTTGTACATGAATTCCTGCAGGTTTTCAAACCAAGAGGGATGTTAAGGAAGTGCTTTCTCCCACTCAACCCTACCTCACCTCTGCCAACTTTGCCTGAGGGCATGACAATTCTGGAACCCCTGCAGTGAAGTCTGAGGAGATTGTCAGTTATTTTTGGATATACCCTTTGGCTCTTCCTACTTTTCCCCAGAGGTCTCACAGGCAAGTGAGCTGGAGGTAAGGGGGTTTATCACCTCGTACAGTGCCTGGCTCAAGTTTATGCAACAGAGGACAGATCTCTGTTAACACCTGTGTCCATTTGAACAAGACAACCAGATCACTCCCAACCATCACTCCTAGGAGTCATTTTTTTTCGGGGGGCGGGGGGAGCTTACGTTTTATTTATCATTTAAAAAAATCCATTTTCTCTCTTTTGTTTTCTACTATCACCATATCTCCACTTTGCTACTGGAGTTGTAGACTCTTTTATTATTTGTTTTACTTTTCTCCTCAAAAAAATAATGAAAGTTAAAGCACGTGTATCATATTGCAGTTCCTCATAATGAATAGGAGAGTAGCAAATGTTCACTACATTGAATCTATTATTTTTTTAGGAGTCTTGTCTACACAGTGCCTGAGAGAGTTGACTGAAAAGGCTTGTTGTTTTCGGAATTGGGTAGACACTGTTCTCGCCAGAACATTGTTCACTCCTGGCGAGATAAAGCAGCCATACTGATTGTGTGTTGCAGGTATGTCTGTGATAATAATATTTGAATCATTCACTGTTAATCTGATTGACTTGGCACTTGACACTGGGGATGGCAAAACTCTCCCAGGATGCCCTGATTCCTTAATGTAAGCAAAGATACAGGGGAGTACCATTCAAAACACATTTTCAGTCGAAAGGTTAATTTTTCTTTTTTTTCATTTTAAGAGTTATTTCAGAGAATTTACTCTATCGAATTTGAGGAAGTTAATTTTGAGCTCTGAGAAAGCAGATCCTGTTTTCTTGTCTGCTGGCTTCTAAAATGGTTCTGCCAAAATTTTGCATGCGGATACACTGCAGAGAGATAATAGCGATAGAAGCCTTGAAGCCAAGGATCACTGGGGGAAATGCAAATCCGCAGGCTTTTCAGTTCTGAGGCGGCATTCTCAGATGCTGAAGTCATCTTCTGTTCACCGGAGGCCCTCACATCTGCACATCAGTATATGAAATTGGAGGCTAAATCGCAGGTATTGATTTCTCTAAGGGTGAGTGTCAATATTTACAATCCCAAGAGGTGGCAACTGATTGAGGCAAAACCAAAGTGGAGCTGGCGACTGCCAAGGTCATGGCTGAGCAATAGTCCTGCTCTTCACAATGCAGGTCAAGGTGCCTGCCTCCAAGTGGTGCCCCGTTACTTAGATGAAAAGCAAAAACTACATTTGGTCCTCTAAACCAGAGGTCCCCAACAGTTTTGGCACCGGGGACCGGTTTCGTGTAAGACAATTCTTCCATGGGACGGGGGGGTAGAGGGATGGGGGGGATGCTTCAGGTGGTAATGGGAGCAATGTGGAGCAATGGGGAGCGGCACATCTCACCTCTGGCAGTGCGGCCCAGTTCCTAATAGGGGGTTAGGGACCCCTGCTCTAGACACTACCAATCTCTATCACCAGGTAATGTGAAACTCTAGATAACTTACTAGATGCCTTCTACCACGTAAGCTCAGTCAAATTAAAATCAGCTCTGGAGACAGGGGCTTTTTCAAGCTAATTGCTCAAATCACCTATCCTCCTTCAAGCCACAGATTGTTCCCTCCTCTCCTTGTATATGAAACTGTCTCTGACTAGATCCCAACTCTTAAATCAGATTTCTGTTTCTCCCCTCTCTGCACACCTCCAGCAAACTACTCATGACACCAGGGCAATCGAAAGTTTACAGGTCTGTTTCCCCGGTCGACGTGGGCTTGCTCAGGTAAAGGACCATGCATTACTCCCCTGGGCATTTAAAGCATGACTGCTCTGTTGGTAGTGCACATCACCATAGCTACTCTAGTAATATCTGTTGCAAGGATAGACAAATTGGAAGTTCATTTTGGGGTTCAGGGCCTTTTAGAAATCAAGCAAGACCTGGATCATTTCTATATTTGGGGACAATTAGAGTATTTTAAAAATGAAAAACAAAATCCCAAATTCTTAGTCTGAGCCTCCCTGTGCACACAACACCTGGGCCAAATGTCCCACCTGGCTTTCCTCCCGATGACGTCCTCTTTGGGTTCAGCTGGGATAACTCAGATCATTTCAGCCCTGAGTACCCCACATGCCTCAGGGACACAGAGAATGTAACTCTGCCCCCTGACAGGAAAGAATGGCAGATCTGATGCCAACCAGAAGATGAATGAATGTCAAGATAGACAATGGTAAAATTGTGAGGTAGACTGTTTATATTGGGGGGGGGGGTTCCTTCCTCTCTCCTGTTTGAAGTTTTTCCCCCATTCTTGGCCATTCTCCCACTTCACATTCTCCATTCTTTTCATTCACTGTGTAACTAATTACTGAGTGCAAACATTTTACATCATGATTTAGCATCAACACAAGATTGTGTATACAGAGATGAAACAGATGAACAGGATGAAAACCATGTCAGCGTCCAAACGTACAGGATGCCTGTCTGTGGCTCGAAGAACATCCTGGAGACAATTGTGGAGCCTTGTTTTAAGAAATGCTGCATCATCAACACTTTTGATGGCATAGAAGATAATTTTGTGTGGAAAATCATAGATTTTCTTGACCCTGAGTAGAAATTATTTTGGACAAGTCATACTCTGTACGTGAAGAATGTTTAGGAATACCTTACCTCGTGTAGTTCACTTATGATTTCCTTTTTACGTATGTACAAGAGTTGTTTTTGATGAAAGTTTGTGTCTAAATGAGGATTCTTTTAATGTGCTTAAAATAAAAATTCAAAGCCTTGGTCTTTAGCAAATTTATATATATATAATAGCAAATTTATATACATATAATAGCAAAGTTAATTTGCTATTTTCTTAGCAGTATGTAAAATCATGGTGCTTGTATTAGTTTGCCTGGGCTGCCATAACAAAGTACCACAAATGGAGCCACTTAAACAACAGAAATTTGTTTTCTCATAGCTCTGGAGGCTGTCAAAGATCAAGGTGTTGGCAGGCTTGATCTCTTCAGAGACCTCTCTCCTTGGCTTGTAGATGGTTATCTTCTGCCAACGCTATGGTCTTCTCTCTGTACCTGTCTGTGTCTAAATCCCCTCTTCTTATAAGGACACTAGTCGTATTGGATTAGGGTCCATGCTAATGAACACTTTTTAATTACCTCTTTAAAGACCTTAAATCCAAGTACAGTTTAATTTGAGGTGCTGGAGGTTAAGACTTCAATAATGAATTTGGGGAAGAACACAATTCAGCCCATAACACTGCTTTACCATTGATAGCTTCTTAGTTCAATGAATATTAGAGTATAAGCCTCAGAGGATTGTAAGGATATTACATGAGTCCCTGGAGCATAAGAAGCACTATGTGAGCCTTAACTGTTGATTAGTGCCTACTTCCCAGGGTGTTTGAGAAAGCTAAACAAGATAGCACTTGCAGAGTGTTTAGCACAGGTCCTAGTGTACAGGAAGGACTCCATCAATGTGGACTGCTATCTCACGATTCATTTGGAAGTATTTTCATACCAGTAAAGTTATTGAGAAAAAAATTCACCATATGCTTTAAAAATAGGAAATCTGTTTGTTTGGTTTTTTTTCTTAAATCTTGGAACTTAAGGATGACATTGAAAACCCTAGTGCACAATTAAGAAAGCAAGAGTGGGTAGCCAGGACTTCAGACATAATGCTTACAAGATTACTGTAATGTGCAAAAGTATTTTGTAATCACCTAATTGTCTGGCACCAACTCAAGTCCTATTTTTTAACCCCTTTGTGTCAAGCCAAAAACATCTCCAGCAGGTGTGACACACTGATGCAAAATGCAGTAAGCTATTATGGCAGAGCTCTGAGACCACCAATAGTGTCAAGAGATGAATAATTGGAGTAAGAAAGATAAATGTCTTTTATGAATAATTCAGTCTCTCATTAGAAATTAGAAACGTGATAGCCCCAATACTTGGGAGAGTAAACAGAAATCTACCTTTAATGGGCTATAATTTTAAATACTAGGAGGACGTTGCTAGTTGGCACTTAGATAAGCTTAAAACATACTTCTCAATGAAAAGAAACTCCCTCAAAACGAGATCACGCAATTGAGTCAGGTTTGACATAAAGAGATGAATACATTTCTGATCTGGTTTAACAAGTGATTCTCTTTTTCATCCTGAACAAGATAATTAACTTCTTTATAGATAAACTTATGACGTTTTTAAGCCACACACGTATACTTTATCTCTAAACTAGACATTCCTCCACCAAGCCATACTTTTAGATCGTTTCTTCTATCCCTAACACCCAGAGTTTTTCACCGAATCCACCCTTATCAAAATGTCCCAGCAAACTCTAGAGCTTTCTAATATTGTCAACAAGTCTACTCTGCACTAACAAAAGAAAACTAGTGCAGGTGGTCCCAGGAAGAGTTTGTACATTTTACATCTGGCCTTAGGTGTGCAAAACTCCAACTTTGCCATCAAATGCAAAGGAATGGCTCTAATGATGGAAATTTCCATTCAAGTAAGAGGGAAGGACTTTTTCAAGGAAATATAGTATAAGTCTTCAGGTTTTTCATCTATTCAAGAAGGATATAGGTCTCTAGTAGAGATGAAGTTGTGCTCATCAAGCCCATTTCATGCTCCTCTTGGGCACATAGCCGAGCTACATTTCCCAACCTCCTCTGCAGTTAGTGTGGCCATGTGACCAAGTCCCGGCCAACGGAATGCAGGACACTTCCAGGCCTGGCCCTAAAACTCCCAGAGCCAACCTTCACTCTCTCATCTACCATCTGCCACCTGGTTGGTGATGCAAGCCTGGAGACCTCAGTGCTCAGGGCAACCTTGAGAGAAAAGCACTGAACATGACAGAGCCACAGTCTAGAAGGAGCCTGGATCCTTACCAACCATATTATACTGTGACATGACTGAGAAATACACTTTTACTGTGTTAAGCCACTGAGATTTAGGGGTTATTTCTTACTGCAGCTGTAGCTTTATTCGCCATGAATATTAGAAGTATGGACTTCCCTGAAAGGAATATTACAAGGATCAACATATGGGTTTGCTTTTTAATTTATTCAACAAGGATTTGTTTCAAGTCCGCCATGTAAGAGTTACTCTGCTGGGACCAACTCATGAAGCACTCTGATGATTGAGTTTAAGTCCCTGGACTTTCAATCAAAGCAGGGGTTTGGATGCTGACTTTGTCACTTATCAGCTGTGTAACCTTGATCATGTTACTTAATTTCTCTGTGCTTTAGTTTTCTCACCTGCAGGATGGGGAAATGATAATATCTACTTCATAGGGTTGTCCTGAGAATTAAATGAACAATGTATGTAAAATACTTAGCTCCTTATGTGGTGTATATCTCAATAAAAGTTGACGTCATTGTAAAGTCTGGACAAAGCTCCAATTTTCCAAATTAAACATAACATGCATTACTGTTAATAATCAAATTTATAAGTGCATTCTACTTGTGTAGCCATGAAGCTCAAATCCAATGATAGCTCTGAAAGGGACTGAAGAAATGTGGCCATGAAGACAGACTCCCAGCACTTGCCCTGGTTTGGACAAAGAGGCATACCCTCTGGTGATGCATGCTGGGAAATCACATTTTAGTTGAGGAAAAGTATAAAATTACTGGCAAATTTATTTGCAGATTTGGAAGAAGAAGAGAGAAAGAAAATAGCAGTTACAGGAGGGCTTCCTTCCCTCAGATAGCCCTAATGATATGTTTTCTCAGCACTCTGGGGCTTTTCTAGTGGGGTGGGTCCATTAAATAAATACATATTTATTTTTCTTTACTTTTTCAAAACCCAGTAATGCAAAGACTTATGTTTATTTAGTATTTTCCTATTTGTTTTCATAGCCAAAATATGTCTGCTGGCCAGGCAGTTCCTTGAGAAGATCCTGTTTCCCTGTCCGGCCCCAGTCAAGAGTTTTTTGGAAGAGAACACAAAATGCCCTTTTAGAGGTAGGATTAAATGGGCTGGTATTCAGAGAGTCCATTAACCTGGAGAAGGAGAGAAAAAAAAAAAATCCCATAAAGCAAAACCAAACCAAACTCTGAATAAATTGGCATTGAAGGACTCCAGGTCCAGAAAAATCTTCTCGAAAAAGTTTATAGTCTATATTTTTTTCTAGGCCCGTTGTCTTGGTTTCCATAATCAATAGTTAATGAACATGAGCTTCTATGATGCGAACAAAGGAACTGAAGAAAATGGGAAATTGTGCTCAAACAGATGGTAGGTGACTTGCTTTAGGGGAGAAGCAAGATCCAGACCAGGGTACAGATCACCCGTCTTTGCCTATTCAATGCCCATGGGTTTTACCAAAAAGGAGAGTTTGAGCAAAAATTCTAGGGCAAAGATTCTAAAAATGAGAAGGCCGCAGCTCCCTAAAAAGCAAGCCAGGCGAGTAGCTTAATCTATTTTCCATTACAAACTGAAGGGATTGCATTGTCCCAGACATCAAAAAAAGGTCAGTGGGAACTTTAAAAACCTTCATTTTATGTGTTCAGTGGTTTGCATAGGAGAGGACAGAGCCATTTGTGAGAAAGGATCACAATTTTGTGGCTCTAAGCTTAAAACTGGAGAAAGATAGGAGCAGCCTCTCGTTGGCACTGCCCCTGATGGTGGCCGGCAACGTTCTGTGCCTTTGTTTTCTGGAACTGGATACAGAGACGGGCCTGGGAACCAGCTGACCCCACAGGATTAGTTCCCGCAATTTCTGAAAAGTTTTTTGAGCATTCTTGAGTAAGGTGGACTAATCAAATTTTCTTTTTAATTTTTTTTTTTTTTTTTTTGCGGTACGTGGGCCTCTCACTCTTGTGGCCTCTCCCGTTGTGGAGCACAGGCTCCGGACACGCAGGCTCAGCGGCCATGGCTCACGGGCCCAGCTGCTCCGCGACATGTGGGATCTTCCTGGACCGGGGCACGAACCCGTGTCCCCTGCATCAGCAGGCGGACTCTCAACCACTGCGCCACCAGGGAAGCCCTCAAATTTTCTTTTTAATGGCTTTTCGCTTTAAGCAAGACTGTTCTGAAGAAGGAAAATCTGTCTGCCATTTGGAGTCAGAAAATTAGCCTTAACAAATGGAGTTAACTGATTACCTTCTGAAACCAGTTTAGCCCAGATAGGGCCCAGGATTTCTTTAGCAGTCCCAGAAGCCCCCAGGAGAAAGGGGATGGCTCAGTTCACATCTAATTTTCCCCTTGCCTACGTTCCATGCCTACATTATGGATCTTTGTGACTGTCTTTGGGAAGTTTAGAACTGAACAAGAGGGGGATTCCCTGGCGGTCCAGGGGTTAAGACCCCGCGCTTCCACTGCAGGACTGCAGGGGGCCACAGTTCCATCCCTCATCGGGGTATGGCCAAAAAAAAAAAAAAAAAGAGGTTCTTAAATAAAACGTTTCACCTTAAAAAAAACAAAAAACAAAAATCTGAACAACACCTCAGGAAGGTTATACAGCGATAGGAAACTCCAGAACAAATCCTTATCAAGGGGAACTTTCCAGGCCTGAAAGTAACTCCGCCTCAACCAGACTACCTAGCCACTGCTCCTGGCTGTTCATGAAACTTGAATTCCAATTTAGGAATTGGAATTCAGGAATGGAGAGCTGGGGAGAGGCAGCATTGCTAGGGTATTGGTCTGTGTGTTCCCTATATCAACTCAATTTAATCTTTACAATAACCCTATGAAGCAGGACAATTATTATCCCATTTTATAAGTGAGGAAATAGGATCAGAGAGTTTGGGTCACTTCCCCAAGGTCACACAGCTAGTAAATGGCAGAGCTGGGATTCAAATCCAGGGAGCATGACTCCAGAGCTTATGAACTTAACCACTAATTATACTATTTCTCTTAAAATCTGAAATTCTTAAGATAAGAAGGAATAATCTCTGATGTTGGAAATGCAGGCAGATCGGTGGGGAGATATTTTTGAGTGATATAGCCTTCTTAGCACTCTTCACAGTCCACTTCATGGGAGTCCAGTGATTCCTATAAGACTCTCCCTGGTACGTATCCCCAGGACGGTGCGGCTTCAAGCAATTTCTCCTGTGCCTCACAGGACACCTTCCCTAGGACACCATTATCCTGGCAGATCAAGTACAGGGAGGAAGCTTCTCTCAGTCCCTCCAACCCAATAAGAGTATTCACATTTTCCAAGATCCTTGATTACGAGCCTGAATAGAAAATTTGGCTTCTGATTAATAAGCATCCTTGCCTTTATGTTTCTACAGAAAGCACTTGTGCTAGTAATTATGATGCTTAATAATGAGATGTCTATCAAAGGAAGTGAAATGTCAATGGGGAAACAATGACGTTGGACCAAGTCTAAATGTCATGCCTTTTAAAGAGTCTTCACCCAAAAGGGTCCTGCCCAAATCTCTGGTAATTATAAAAGGTGCTGCAAAGCAGAAATTTTTGTTCTCCTTTTCACTGGTGATTCCAGGGAGGTTTTCCATGTTTTAGACAAGTCCTGGGCCTGGAAGTGCTCAAGCATCAGGCTGGCA
Source organism: Grampus griseus (assembly GCF_964374135.1). Taxonomy (NCBI): domain Eukaryota; kingdom Metazoa; phylum Chordata; class Mammalia; order Artiodactyla; family Delphinidae; genus Grampus; species Grampus griseus. Next base: position 70,247,464 of record NC_138997.1, on the reverse strand, counting down.
GAGTAACATTGCTGCCAAGTTGAGGACAAATCTATTTGTCTCTCGGTTACCATTAGAACCTTCATTCTTACATTTAGAACCTGACACGTGCCAAACTGCCCAATTGTTCCTCGCCTGTCATTAAAGTATGCAGCTAAACACTGGGTTTGAAATACATCATCACAACTGTCCAAACACAAACCCCAGGGTATTCAGGACTCCCAGAGAGGAGCAGGGTGCGGGACTAAAATGATGTAAATTGGCCAAGACCCAAAATGCCATTTAAAATCAAGCACAAAGAAAAGTGGTGCTGCGAAAAGCACTGGACTGACAAGCGTAAAGGCATCAAGGCTCGAGTCCCATGTTCTCTGAGCTCCTGAGAGAGCCTGCCCCTTTTGCCTGGCCTGTGTGGCTCATTCTGAACGGACAGAAACAAAGTCCTGTTTTGGAAGACGCCTGGCCAGAAGTGTGCCAACAGACCAATAGCCTAGCAATGCTGCCTCTCTCCAGCTCTCCACTCCTGAAGACCAACTGAACTCCAGTCAAATCAGTTGGGGTGGGGGGAGGGGCGGTTGCAGGTGGTTGGATGAGGGAGGGCTGGAAGGAGCATTTGGTTATTATAAAAAATAAAAACAGTCATTTTGACTTATCCGTGTAATTTTCCCAGAGAACCTAAAACATAGAAGCCTTGTGTGCTATAACCTCGCCTATCTGGTCAGGATGCATTAAGTTATACTACAGTAACAAGTAACTCCAAAACCACAGTGGCTTCACCCAACAAAGATTTACTTCCCATCCTACCATCTGTCCATTACAGTTCGGCCAGGAGGCTCCACTCACAATAGTCTTCAGAGACCCAGGTTGACGGAATAGCCACCATCTCCAAAATGCCAGAGGGCAAAAAGCGCTGGAGGGTCTCAGAGTGGCAGCTAAATGATCTGGCATGGAAGTGACACCATCTCACTTGCTAAAAATTCATTGGCCAGAACTAATCATATAGCCCCGCCCAAACACAAGAAGGCCATGATGTGTAATCCTACCACCTGCCATGAATATCACTGTCACCCTAGATCACATCTCTAAGCAGCAAAGTTCAAACTCTTGGTTCGAACTTTCCATCCACCATGACTTTAATACAGAAGCAGAGCTCACAGGACCAACCTGGCTGTAGAGTTGATCCAGGGGACCCTTGAGCCTGGAAAAGAGAGTCATCTGCGTTGCTCTATATAGCCTAACACTCTAGCTATCATTGGATATCCCATTCTTACTCCAGAAGATATCAGAATCCCTGACTTAGTCGTAGAATAATGAATTCCCTTGCTCATCTTTTGGGAGACCTCCAGATTGGAGAGAATTTGGAAACATACCAAGTACTCTGCACCCTTTCTGGCCCAGGTGCCCTTGCATTCTGGGTAGGAGAAAAACAGATCCCTGGAGCAGGGCAGGGCCCCTAGGGAATTACTTTCTGACATTGGTTCCAATCCAGAATTCCTGCCAGAGGTCTATGGTATCGGCAATATCTGCAAACTGCAAGAGAATTCTCCTTTCCCGGGTGTGAATGGCTATTTATAGAAAGTATGCAGATCCTATGATCCATAAAACATACATTCAGTTAAAAAGGGGCACTGAATTCATCCTATCATTACATGTTTTCTCAATTTCAGCACCATTTGGGGGAGGGGTGAGGAGAGAGGGTGGTCCACCAATTTTCTGGGGTTGATTTAAAGAAATAAAGACGTTCTTGCAGTGTTAGAAACCTCCGCTCCCCGACGCAAGAGGGAGGGGATATGGGGATATATGTATGCATAGAGCTGATTCACTGTGTTATACAGCAGCAACTAACACACCATTGTAAAGCAATTATACTCCAATAAAGATGTTAAAAAAGAAACCTCTTCTCCCCGATTAGGGTGCTTTGTGAGGGTCCTTTTTTAGGCATTCTCAGACCTTTTTGGTGTAATTTCTGGGCAAAGGAAAGCCATTGGCAAACATTTCAATAATTGTTTCTGAAGCTGAGCTTTGTCTTCTAGGAGAATGATCGCACTGAGGGTGGGCTGAGGTAGTAGGGCGGGTAGCATTTTGAGACTACCAGCCTAAGGCTCTGTGTAAATGAAACCCTGCTTGCTGGCAGGTCGGTGCAGGAGACATTTGGTCAAGGGGCATCCTGAGAAGCACTAAATCAACGAGTATAGAGCTGGAAAAGAGGGGATGGTACACACACACCCTCCAGTTCACTGTGATGACTGAACGCCTGTCATCACTTATTCCCGGTGGGTCAGAGTAATCTGTCCACAGTTACACATGGAGGGAGGGAAAGGCAGGTGGACGTCAGGATCATGGCAACATCCCAGCCCACGGTTTTCTGTCATGTTAGCACAGATGATAAACACAAGTGTTCGGCCGCTTTCATTTGTGGGGTGGCTAGTGGCGGGGCAGAGTAGGGCATCAGAACAGCTCTTTAAGTCCATCTCATTCATATTCCTAGTCAGCGCTCCCCCTCTTCTTGGCAGGATCTCCTGGGAGGACTGAAGGAGGCGTTACTGAGTCGTATATGCCAGCCGCATACACATCCACCGTCTGGGGAAGACCTCCCTGTTGATCGTCTTTCCCTGTGAAAGTGACCACAGCTCATCACATGAGCTTTGTAGATGAAGCCAGCCTGCTGTACCCGTCACCATTTATAGGGCCAAAGAAAAGGTTCGTCTGCAGAAGGCAACCATTAGTGACCTGAGCCCAAGGGAGCCTCTGCTCTGCGGCCATCTCTAAACTCTGCCCCCTAGAGGCACGCTGGTTTACTCTATCAAATCCCCGCCTTGGGGAAACGTCAATGGTGGGTGAACACATGAGCCTGTCACTTTAGACTAGTCACTGTTCTTGAAAGCTCAGGCACATGCTATTGTTGGAATTCTGGGAGCCAGAGTGGCCGCATATAGCCAATAAGGCCAAAGGAGTGACTTCCTCTGTTACTCTGAGTCCCCAAGTATCTGTGTGATGAGCTCGTATTAGTTAGTATATGTGACTCTTCCTTTCGTTTCTCTCTTTAGAGATCTATCAACATTATTTACCAACATAAATGAATCCTTTCATCTTCACGGTACACAGTGAGCAAAATGAAATAGAAATTCCATCCTTAGATCATAGCCCTGTTTATTTACACAGTTCTCCAGTCAAAGGCCTGAGTTGGTTGCCATATGTTGCCCTCCCAGGTCTATCAGGGCTGGGAAGGAGATAAAGTCAGGACGTGGGGCTGGTCTACAGGACGTGAGAAAAGTCCAGGACACCATTCTGGGAAAAGTCAGACTTGGGACAAAGGTACAGTCCAAACACCAAATCCAGAGGGCTGGCAAGCTCCGGATCCCAAGGGAAGCATCTGTCACCTGCCCAAGCAATGGAAGCAGGAGGGCCCAGGGCAGACAGAACAGAGGGAAATTAGTTGATGTCCCTGATGCATGGAGCCCGTCCCTTTTCCAGAGGCTCCTTAGAAGCAGCTGAAGGTGGACAAGGGGCTGCTGAAAGGGAAAATGTCTGGACTTCACTTTCTGTGTTTGGTGTAAACCCAAGGGCCTTTCGGAGCCAAAAAATTATTGGAGAGTAAAAGAGACCTGGCAGCTGAGGGGACTGCTGCTAGCCCTTGCTCAGCAGGCTGTCTTCTGGGAAGATTAGGATCACGGAGCCCGTCAGCCAGAACCTGTTTCTGAAAGTCCAGGGAGAGTGGTGCATACATGCAGACATAACGCGTTGCCATGGCCCTGGGGGACAGTTCTGGAGTCAGAGCCGGGGAGAGGGCAGGGTCTACAGGCAGCCTGAGAAGGTGAACGGGATACCAGGAGCTCATGGAGTGAACCCAGATGAAAAGAAAGGACTCAGGAGGGGGAGGAGGACCGCAGAGCGCCTCCTTGCCAATGAAAGCAGCCCCTTGAGGAAGGCCACAGAAGAGCCTAGAGTGGAGCCCACGGAGCTGCGTTCTGAACAAAATCCCAAGATGATTCTAATGCAGGTGGTGCCGTGAGCCACGTTTTGGCTGCTGAGAGGTTTTACAGGACAGAGATGTGTGGCGTCCTGTGGACATAGGAAATACACTTTGCAATCTTCCAATGTTTTGGTAGGCTCTCTGGGGGACAGCAGTTTGCTAGGTTGGAGAAGGGGTGGCACCTGAGCAGACAGCGGGCTAAGCTTGCAGGGCCAGCCTGCCTTCGCGTCGAGGGCCTTGGGTGTACCTCCAGGCCTCTGTGTCCTCTTCTCAGGCACAATGGTAGGGCCTCTGGGCAGGGAGCCTGCTGAGAGTCCTGTCCTAACGGCAACGCATGCCAACCACCTGAGAGAGTGGAGCTCTGCACTTGAACTTGACCACGGCCGACTGTGGGAACTTCTATGTTCAGCCTGCTAGCTCAACACACTCCCATGCAGATTTGCCCTTGGCCTTGCTGAATGTGAATCTGTGAAATGAAGGTCAATGGTATCTTGGTATGAGGACCTGCTCCTCTGCCTAAAGGTCTTGCCCTTATACTGTCACAAAGCTTGCCCCATGAGTTGTGACCTCCGTGTTCCTGAAACTGGGGTCTGACTAATTTTTAGGAATCCTAGACATTTTTCCTTTGGGGTTTTGTTTTCATGATTATCTAACACAAAAGTTTTACCAGTTATAAAGATAACGCTTTTCTTTTGGAGCACTGATTCCCATTTGAAAGTCTTCTTCTATAGAATAAAACTTGATTTTTTAAAGTCAGTGTTTCTCCAGCTGTGGTCTCCAGAAATATTAGGGGACCTTCAGTTACATTCTCTGGGATCTATATGAATGGCCTTTTCTTTTTCCTATTAAAGTGAAAACCACCATTTTAGAGCATTGCAATGGAACAGTAGTTTTAAATATAGAATCTAGAAATGAAATTCTCCTTGGCTTTATAATGACATTGGGTGGAAAATCTCCAAGGATGAAGTACATTGTGTGCCAATTCATTTGAATTCCATTCAATTCAACAAGTATTTATTGAGCTGTGGTCCTGATGCTATGGTTGACACTAGGGAATAGAGAGAACTAAAGTTTCTGTTGCTCTTGGTAGAGAATTATTGTCCAATAAGCAATGGGAACATTCTCTCTGGAGGAGTCAGGAAGAGCTTCTCTGAAGGATGAGTTCACCAGGATGACTTGCAGAGAGGGAGAGAGAAAGGGCGAGAGCAAGAGAAAGATAGAGAAAGACTGATGTCTGATGCAAGCAACAGCATGAACAAAGACGCAGCCAGGAGCTTAATGTGACCAGGACACAGAGTTTGAGCTCACACAGCATGAGAAAGTAACTAGGCAAGGACCCGTGTGCTGTGCTAAGGAGCTTGGGCTCATTGGCAGAATATGGCAACTCTTCTAGGTTGTAATGCCTTTTGGGGATCTCTCTCCCTGAATGCCTTTATTATTCTGTTTTGTCTGGAAAATTTGAACTCTCTCAAGGGCCATGTTTTACTGGTCTCACACTCCGAGATGTAAAGAAGTAAAAAAAACATATTATCATCTTAGCAATGGTACCAAAATTTCAATTGGAGAGAGAAATAACTGTCTTTTTTTGGAAAAAATATGTTGATAAAGCCTTAAGGTAAACCCCATACACCTGAGAATTTGTGATTTTAAATATCAGAAGAGGGGAACTACTTTTTTCATAACTGGGGAGAAAGAATTTGGGGTTTTGGTATAGGTCTCAGTCCAAAAGAGAGCTGTCAAGAAGGGAGGAAAGAGCGATCTGGGACATGGTGGCAGGATAGCTCCCAACTCAACAAATCTTGAGGAAAGTCTTTAAAAACCATAAATGCTGTATGCAAGTGGTATTTTGTGGTGGGATATTGAGGACAGGCTTGAATTTCAGGGCAGACTTGAACTGGGGTGTAGTAAGGAATGTGCACAGCAGAATGTGTTGTGGAGCCTGAAGTAGCCCTAAATACATAAGCTGCTGGGAATATGCAGCTCTTGGAAAGGGCCTTGGTTTCCCCAGGCTATGGTTCTGAACTAGATTTGAAGGGTGTGCTGGTTAATTTTACGTGTCAACTCAGTTAGGCTACGGTGCCCCCAGTTATTCGCTCAAAAATCAGTCTAGATGTCCTTGGAAAGATATTTTGGATGTGATTAGCATTTGCAATCAGTAGATTTTCGGTAAAGTAGATTACTCTCAATAATGTGGGTGGGCCTCATCCAATCAGTTGAGGGCCTTAGGAGCAAAGATTGAAGTTTCCAAAGAAGAAGGAATGTTGCCTCAAGACTGCAACATAGAAACCCTGCCTGAGTTTCCCACCTGCTGGCCTGCCCTGCAGATTTTGGACTAAATACTGCAACGTTAACTCTTACCTGAATTTCCAGCCAGCCAGCTTGCCATGTGGATTTCAGATCTGCCAGTCCCCACAATCACATGAGCCAGTTCCCTAAAACCTCTCACTCTCTAGATAGATACATAGAGAGAGAGAAGAGAGAGAGAGGGAGAGAGAATCAATTCTGTTTCTCTGGAGAACCCTAATACAGTAAGTCCCCTACATACAAATGAGTTCCATTCCAAGAGCAAGTTCGTAAGTCCAATTTGTTCATAAGTCTAACAAATTTAGCCTAGGTACCCAACTAACACAATCGGCTATACAATACTGTACTGTAATAGGTTTATAATACTTTTCACACAAATAATACATAAAAAACAAACAAACAAAAAATAAACATTTTTAATCTTACAGTACAGTACCGTGGAAAGTACAGTAGTGCAGTACAATACTTGGCATACAGGGACTGGCATCGAGTGAAGAGGCAAGAAGAGTTACTGACTGGAGGAGGGAGAGGAGGTGGGAGATGGTAGAGCTGAAGGATCGTCAGCAATAGGTGATGGAGGGCGAGCTGCAGTTTCACTCACGCCTGATGTTGATGGCACAGGTTCTGGTCCCTTGCTGGATTCAATTCTATCTACGCTTTTGAAAAAACGATCCAGTGGTGTCTGGGTAGTAGCTCTATTTTTCTCATCATAGATGACACAGATTGCATTCTGAACGGCTGCTGTAACCTTCGTGTACCATTCTACGTTTGAGTCCTGTACCTCAAACACTAACAGTGCCTCCACAAATAAAGAAAATCCCCTTGCCATTTCCTGCATCGTGAATCTCTTAAGTTCTTCAGTTATTTCTTCTTCTTGTCTTTCTTGGCGCTTCTTAGCAGTCAATACATCACCGCTGCTTTTAAGCTTGCTTCCGGACATCCTGTGCTTGAAATAAAGATATTGTACTACTGTACTCTATACAGTAAAGTACACAAAAGCACAACCACTTGTAGAGGATGCACACATGTGACAATGTACACCAGGCACAGGAGCTAACTTATGTGATCGGACGTGTGAACGCATGTTCGCATCTTTGAAAGTTCGCAACTTGAAAGTTCATATGTAGGGGACTTACTGTATAAGGGACAAGGAGACCACAAATGGTATCTGGGTGACACAGCTCCACAGAGGGCAACAGTACATATTTCCAGATCTTAGGCAGAAGCAAGCGTTTTCTCACAATTTGAGAAAATGCCCAAAGGAATCAAACATGGTTCTTCCTTGGCTCTTAAGATGCTCAGTAAGTGCCCTGTGGCACACATTGCTAGATCTGGACCAATAGCCATCTCCCTTATTCCTTTCTTACTGAAAGAATCCTAATTTTGTCTTGATCGGAAATACCTAGCTAAAATACTTGATTTCCCAGCCTCCTTTGCAGCTAGGAGTGGTCACATGACACAGTTACAGCCAATGAGACTTAAAGAAGCCACTGTATTTGGATCTTGAAAAGCTTGGAAAGAGTTAGATTTGGCTGGCATGGTCCTTCTCTGATTTGCCCTTTTCTCTTTCCCATTCTTCCTGCCTGGAATACAGATGCAAAGCCTATATAGATGCTACATTAGCCTTCTTGTAATTATGAAGATGAAAGTCACTAAACATGGTAGAGCAGGAAGGCAGATGAACTCTAGGTAGTCAAAGACATCCATGATTAGCTGTAGCAGCCCTGGACGACCAACCTCTGGACTTATTAATATAGGAGAAAAACAAACCTCTTCCTTGTTTATTCCAACCTGGTCAAAGTTTCCTGCCACGTGCAGCTGAATACACCTCTGACTGGGACTGCCACAATCTCACTCACTGATGGATTTGGCAATGACATCATTTCCAGATAGCCACTAGGAAATAGAAGAGTGAGGGGCCTGGAAACCTGACTGAATTCCTCTGTAGCCTTTTTCCAAGTAACAAATTAGCTGAACTTAAATGATCACATCAACTCATCGCCACCTTGAACAGAACACTGGAGAGGTAAGTTTCTGTGGGTTAGGATTGAGAGTTGAGTGGAGAAATGTTAAGGATGGCATCACCAGATGCAAATGGGAGAGAGTTAGAGGGTATTTTACACTACAAATGATGGTTTAAAAAAATAAAAACGTAGTTTAAAAAATAGGAAATTCACTCCAAATAGTATACCTGGATCTATAGTCCAGAAGGTGTTTGGTTTAACCAAAACAGAAATGAATACTCAGGGGTATGACCATCACCCTGTTCATAAATAAAGACTGGTATTCTATTCGTCTCCTCCTATATTTTCAGTTCATTTTTTCTCCTTATTCACTCACTCATTCATTCAATAAACATTTATTAAGTGAATAGGGACTAGGAACACAAAGATGAGTAAGACACACTTCTTGCACTCAAGAGCCCAAAATTGAGTAGACACAATTGTGAGCAGATAAATAACCAAATTTGTAAGTGATATAAAAGAGATTAAAAATAAGTCATGAACCACAGGGAGTGCCCAGAGAATTAAGAATGACTCCATATGGCAGGACATATTTAAAGTGATGAAAGGGAAAACCTATAACCAAGATTACTCTACCCACCAAGGATCTCATTCAGATTTGATGGAGAACCTAAAACCTTTACAGAGTAGCAAAAGCTAAGAGAATTCAGCACCACTAAACCAGCTTTAAAACAAATGCTAAAGGAAATTCTCTAGGCAGGAGACACAAGAGAAGGAAAAGACCTACAATAACAAACCCAAAACAATTAAGAAAATGGCAATAGGAATATACATATTGATAACTACCTTAAATGTAAATGGATTAAAAGTTCCAACCAAAAGACATAGACTGGCTGAAGGGATACAAAAACAAGACCCATATATATGCTGTCTACAAGAGACCCACTTCAGACCTAGGGACACATACAGACTGAAAGGGAGGGGATGGAATAAGATATTCCATGCAAATGGAAATCAAAAGAAAACTGGAGTAGCAATTCTCATATCAGACAAAACAGACTTTAAAACAAAGACTATTACAAGAGACAAAGAAGGACACTACATAATGATCAAAGGGTCAATCCAAGAAGAAGAAGATATAACAATTGTAAATATTTCTGCACTCAACATAGGAGCACCTCAATATATAAGGTAAATGCTAATAGTCATAAAAGGGGAAATCAACAGTAACACAAACATAGTAGGGGACTTTAACACCCCACATTCACCAATGGACAGATCATCTGAAATGAAAATAAATAAGGAAACAGAAGCTTAAAATGATACATTAAAAAAGATGGACTTAATTGATATTTATAGGACATTCCATCCAAAAACAACAGAATACAATTTCTTCTCATGTGCTCATGGAACATTCTCCAGGACAGATCATATCTTGGGTCACAAATCAAGCCTTAGTAAATTTAAGAAAATTGAAATCATATCAAGTATCTTTTCCAACCACAATGCTATGACACTAGGTATCAATTACAGGAAAAAAATCTGTAAAAAATACAAACACATGGAGGCTAAACAGCACACTACTTAATAGCCAAGAGATCACTGAAGAAATCAAAGAGGAAATCAAAAAATACCTAGAAACAAACGACAATGAAAACACGATGTCCCAAAACCTATGGGATGCAACAAAGCAGTTCTAAGAGGGAAGTTTATAGCAATACAATCTTACCTCAAGAAACAAGAAACATCTCAAATAAACAACCTAACAGTACACCTAAAGCAATTAGAGAAAGAAGAACAAAAAACCCCAAAGTCAGCAGAAGGAAAGAAATCATAAAGATCAGATCAGAAGTAAAAGAAAAAGATATGAAGGAAATAGCAAAGATTAATAAAACTAAAAGCTGGTTCTTTGAGAAGATAACAAAATTGATAAACCATTAGACAGACTCATTAAGAAAAAAAGGGAGAAGACTCAAATAAATAGAATTAGAAATGAAAAAGAAGTAACAACTGACACTGCAGAAATACAAAGGATCGTGATAGATTACAGCAAGCAACTGTATGCCAATAAAATGGACAACCTGGAAGAAATGGACAAATTCTCAGAAAAGCACAACCTTCCAAGTCTGAACCAGGAAGAAAGAGAAAATATAAACAGACCAATCACAAGCACTGAAATTGAGACTGTGATTAAAAATCTTCCAACAAACAAAAGCCCAGGACAAGAAGGCTTCACAGGCGAATTCTATCAAACATTTAGAGAAGAGTTAACACCTATCCTTCTCCAACTCTTCCAAAATATAGCAGAGGGAGGAACACTACCAAACTCATTCTACGAGGCCACCATCACCCTGATACCAAAACCAGACAAAGATGACACAAAGAAAGAAAACTACAGGCCAATATCTCTGATGAACATAGATGTAAAAATCCTCAATAAAATACTAGCAAACAGAATCCAACAGCACATTAAAAGGATCATACACCATGATCAAGTGGGGTTTATCCCAGGAATGCAAGGATTCTTCAGTATACGCAAATCAATCAACGTGATACACCATATTAACAAATTGAAGGAGAAAAACCTTATGATCATCTCAATAGATGGAGAAAAAGCTTTTGACAAAATTCAACACCAATTTATGATAAAAACCCTCCAGAAAGTAGGCATAGAGGGAACTTATCTCAACATAATAAAGGCCATATATGACAAACCCACAGCCAACATTGTCCTCAATGGTGAAAAACTGAAAACATTTCCACTAAGATCAGGAAAAAGACAAGGTTGCCCACTCTCATCACTATTATTCAACATTGTTTTGGAAGTTTTAGCCACAGCAAACAGAGAAGAAAAAGAAATAAAAGGAATCTAAATCGGAAAAGAAGAAGTAAAGCTGTCACTGTTTGCAGATGACATGATACTATACATAGAGAATCCTAAAGATGCTACCAGAAAACTTCCAGAGCTAATCAATGAATTTAGTAAAGTTGCAGGATACAAAATTAATGCACAGAAATCTCTTGCCGTCCTATACAGTAATGATGAAAAATCTGAAAGAGAAATTAAGGAAAAACTCCCATTTACCACTGCAACAAAAAGAATAAAATACCTAGGCATAAACCTACCTAAGGAGACAAAAGACCTGTATGCAGAAAACTATAAGACACTGATGAAATAAATTAAAGATGACACAAAAAATGGAGAGATATACCATGTTCTTGGATTGGAAGAATCAACATTGTGAAAATGACTCTACTACCCAAAGCAATCTACAGATTCAATGCAATCCCTATCAAACTATGAATGGCATTTTTCACAGAACTAGAACAAAAAATTTCACAATTTGTATGGAAACACAGAAGACCCCGAATAGCAAAAGCAATCTTGAGAAAGAAAAATGGAGCTGGAGGAATCAGGCTCCCTGACTTCAGCCTATACTACAAAGCTACAGTAATCAAGATAGTATAGTATTGGCACAAAAACAGAAACATAGATCAATGGAACAGGATAGAAAGCCCAGAGATAAACCCATGCACATATGGTCAACTTATTTTTGATAAAGGAGGAAAGAAAATACAATGGAGAAAAGACAGTCTCTTCAATAAGTGCTACTGGAAAAACTGGACAGCTACATGTAAAAGAATGAAATTAGAACACCCCCTAACACCATACACAAAATAAACTCAAAATGGATTAAAGACCTAAATGTAAGGCCAGACACTATAAAACTCTTAGAGGAAAACATAGGCAGAACACTCTATGACATAAATCACAGCAAGATCCTTTTTGACCCACCTCCTAGAGAAATGGAAATTAAAACAAAAATAAAAAAATGGGACGTAGTGAAACTTAAAAGCTTTCACACAGCAAAGGAAAACATAAACAAGATGAAAAGACAACCCTCAGAATGGGAGAAAATATTTGAAAATAAAGCAACTGACAAAGGATTAATCTCCAAAATTTACAAGCAGCTCATGCAGCTCAATATCAGAAAAACAAACAACCCAATCCAAAAATGGGCAGAAGACCTAAAAAGACATTTCTCCAAAGAAGACATACAGATTGCCAACAAACACATGAAAGAATGCTCAACATCATTAATCATTAGAGAAATGCAAATCAAAACTACAGTGGGGGCTTCCCTGGTGGCGCAGTGGTTGAGAGTCCGCCTGCCGATGCAGGGGACACGGGTTCGTGCCTCGGTCCGGGAAGATCCCACATGCCGCGGAGCAGCTGGGCCTGTGAGCCATGGCCGCTGAGCCTGCACGTCCGGAGCCTGTGCTCCGCAACGGGAGAGGCCACGACAGTGAGAGGCCCACGTACCGCAAAAAAAAAAAAAAAAAAAATCTACAAACAATAAATGCTGGAGAGGGTGTGTAGAAAAGAGAACCCTCCTGCACTGTTGGTGGGAATGTAAATTGATACAGCCACTATGGAGAACAGTATGGAGGTTCCTTAAAAACTAAAAATAGAACCACCATATGACCCAGCAATCCCACGACTGGGCATATACCCTGAGAAAACCATAATTCAAAAAGAGTCATGTATCACAATGTTCATTGCAGCTCTATTTACAGTAGCCCAGACATGGGAGCAACATAAGTGTCCATCAACGGATGAATGGATAAAGAAGATGTGGCACATATATACAATGGAATATTACTCAGCCATAAAAAGAAACGAAATTGAGTTATTTGTAGTGAGGTGGATGGACCTAGAGTGTGTCATACAGAGTGAAGTAAGTCAGAAAGAGAAAAACAAATACCATATGCTAACACATATTTATGGAATCTAAAAAAAAAAAGGTCATGAAGAACCTAGGGGCAAGACAGGAATAAAGACACAGACCTACTAGAGAATGGACTTGAGGATGTGGGGTGGGGAAAGGGTAAGCTGGGACAAAGTTAGAGAGTGGCATGGACATATATACACTACCAAATGTAAGATAGACAGCTAGTGGGAAGCAGCCGCACAGCACAGGGAGATCAGCTCGGTGCTTTGTGACCACCTGGAGGGGTGGGATAGGGAGGGTGGGAGGGAGACACAAGAGGGGGGAGATATGGGGATATATGTACATGTATAGCTGATTCACTTTGTTATAAAGCAGAAACTAACACACCATTGTAAAGCAATTATACTCCAATAAAGATGTTAAAAAACAAAAATGACTCCATAGTGAAAGAGACGTTTGAGCTGAGCTTTGAAGTTTAAATAGGAGTTGTGCCGTTCACCATTTCCATGTCCTACGTCCCCGTGTCTGGAAAGGTAAATATTAAAGGAGATTTAGCACATTCAGATGTCAAAGGAGGCTTCTCTGAGGACGCTTCCCTTGGTCTGAGATGTGGGTGAGTAAGAGTTGATGAGGAAGGAAGAGAATTCAGAGGGAGCCACAGATGCCAAGACCCTGTGGAAGGTGGAGAATGACAGGCAAAGAAGTGTTGACATGGAACTCAGATCATAATGTGGACAGTGGTGTGAGATGAGGCTGGGGACATTTTTAGGGAGTCAGGATGATACAGTGATAGAACCATGTTAAGGAGGCTTTTCTTTTTTCTTCTTTTTCCTGAAAGCAGTGAGAAGTGATTGAAATGTTTTATGTAATGGACCATGTGACCCTCTTAACTGTTAGCAATCTGAGGCTCTTAGACCGCAGGTTTTTCCCCAGGAGCGCTGGGATTCTGAGTTCCCATTGCAACCATTCTGAAGCCAAGCTGTAGTCTCACTGGCGGAACTCACCATAAGTATCAGAATATCTTGCCATCTCCAGTAGCCACATAATTCTTCTCCATAAAAGCAGGCACACTGGCAAACTCTAATAACTGCCAGGTCTAATTCTGAACAGCCGTTGCCCTTTAGACTTGCAAAGCGAGCCCCTTCTGCTCCGGAGGCTGCCGTCAGTTTCTGAACGGCACCCTATGGAACCAAGTGTTAGACAAAGCGCTGGCAAAAGATGCAAATAATAGCAGGGGGTAATAATATCTACACATAATACAATCTCTGAAAACCAGGATCTGGAGCCCAGCAGATACTGCTGCATTTTATTCATACCCTACTGAATATGTCATTTCCCACAGTTAGGATGTCAGGCTGTGACCTGAATTTCCAAGCATGTTGCTTATACCATCAGCCATTAGCTTGGAGCAAGGTGAGAATTTAAGCATGCAAAGGAGGGCTTGCATATGCAGTGTTTTAGGTAAGGCAGGTGCCTTGGATTTTGGCCCAGCTGAGAAGGAGTTGCCTTTCTTTTTTCATTAATATTGTAGGACCCAAGGTCAAATGGAAAAAAGCATGGAAAAAAATGAAATTATGGCTCTGCCTTAAACTGCAAGCAGCTCTTTCAGGATTGCTTCGCGGTACTTTCGGTAAGAGGTAGGGGCAACTACATTCTTTATCGGAATCCTGCCTAGGAGATGGGCATGAATTTTGAAAGCAAACAAAATTCGTTTTATCTTCAAACTTGAAAAGGCTAGAAGTCCTATATTCCCAACTCTCTTCATTTTCAAACTGCTTACCTGGCCTTTGCTTTGCCCTGTGGCAAACGAGCCTCTTGAAGACCGAGGCTAGCTTGTGACACTAAGAAATGAGCATGTAAACAGCTTAAATGCAGTGAGTGGATAAGTCTTTTTTAAAGAACTCAGTTTTGTCATCCAACCAAAAGACAGGCAGAATTCTCTGGACAACACTGAGAAGTGGTGAATCAATGATTCCCCTCCTCTACCATCCACCCCAATCAGAAGACCCACCTTCTCTTCACCTTCCACATTCTAAGCGTCCTTGTCCTCTCTCATTCTCCTTACTCTCATCAAAACATTTCCTCAGATGCTTTTGCCCAATGATAGCACTTGGGGATTAAGAATATACCCTCTCGGGCTTCCCTGGTGGCGCAGTGGTTGAGAGGCCGCCTGCCGATGCAGGGGACACGGGCTCGTGCCCCGGTCCGGGAAGATCCCACATGCCGCGGAGCGGCTGGGCCCGTGAGCCATGGCCGCTGAGCCTGCGCGTCTGGAGCCTGTGCTCTGCAAGGGGAGAGGCCACAACAGTGAGAGGCCCGCGTACCTAAAAAACAAAACAAAACAAAACAAAAACAAAACAAAAAAAAAGAATATACCCTCTCAAAGCAGCAGTGGGAACATGGCTTGTTTGCAGGTACAAGTTCTGGAATTTTAGTTATGCCCCTATCTACTATATACACGTAGAGCTGTCTTTTTTACTGTTGCCAGTTGGGCCTCATAATGGGCATATGATTTGTCATGTTGCATCCTTTCTTTGGAGAATGAGTCCTTCCTATCCCAGAGCAATTGTGCTTAGTCTGTATGGTTTGGGTGGAGTTTCCCTCCCCCTCCCATCCCCCAGGAAAGGGCCTGGACCTGGCCAATCCCAGTAGGTGTTCCAAAATCCTTTGCAGTGATTGGCTCAGGGATGAGCACGTGGCAGTTGCTGACATTTGGAGATTCTTGATTCTCTTTGATTGCAGCTTTCTGTGCCCTGTTGCAATAAAATTCAGTTAATATAGTAATTAGCGTTCTCTTTTGTTCACAAACAAAATTGCAATTGAAAGTGGATGTGCATAAACAAATATTTCCTCATTTCCAGTGACTGATTCGGGAGGATTGTTGCTTACAAATGAAAACTTGACTCAGGTGAGGCTTCCTGGAATGCCACAGGGATTTAAAAGACAAGCCCAATCAATATAAGTTGCTTTAATACAAAAATACACTCTACCCTCCCATCCAAATTACACATTATTTGACCTAATGAGTTTCACACACATGCCATTTGTTTGTGCGTTTTTTTGCTTGTTTTTCTCAAAAAGACTTTTGCTGCTGACAAAACAACCCTGTAAACATCCCTCTTTGAAGTATAGAATCAACTCCCCTTCCACACCGTTTGGGTTATGGAAAACTGTTTATTATTATTTCTTAGCAAATCCACAATGCCACCATACAAGCAACATTTGTGATTTTTCTCTCCACGTTCAAATTAAAAGGAAAATTGCAAGTCTACTTATTTTCAATAGTCCTTTCACATTCATTGCTTACCGGACACGATGGGGATAATAATTTAGGGGGAAATGCCTCAGAAATTAGCAAAGTGCTCATAGGTTAAAATGACTGGGCATGGCTGCTGTTGCCAGTTTTGATGTACAGCAAAATAGGCACTGTTTTTGTTTAGAGCAAAGCTTTGTTCCAATTCATGCAATTAATTAAAAACATCATAAGTGGAGGATTATCTATACTTAAATAGTGGTTCGCCCTCTGGAAAACGTGGGATCAGAAGATTTTAAAACTAGTTAACAGATTTGGAGCAGTATTGGTATTCTAAGTTTGGTTTCATTTCCTGGAAAGACATTTGCTGTGGTGAAAAAAAGGGAAGAAACTTTTGTTGATGCCTCCGTGGGCAGACTGCTGAAGAAGGAGAGAGGTTGCATTGGGTAGATGTTATCTGCATGATTGCTGAAGCCCATCCAGCTCTGAGGGTCTATGGGGCTGTGCATTTTCTTTTTACATCCGTGGCAAGCACCCTTGATTATAATTTGCCTTCTCACACAGCTTGCGTTTAGGGAAAAGCTGTGCTGGACAGAGGACATGAGGGTATGGTCTCATTTGCAGCAAATATGTAACATACTTGTTAAGAGTACAAACCCAGTAGTCAGAGACACCTGGGTCCACATTCTGCCTCTGCTTTTTCACCAGCAGTGTGATCCTAAGCGGTGTCTACACTTCTGAGGCTCTGTTTTTTTAATGTATAAAATGAGGACAATAACGAATGTCTTCCTCACTCAGGTGTAATATGAGTAATGACATAATTCGTGTAAAGTATTGGAACATGATTCATTTACGCTTGTTATACTACTATTATAAATAAATCAGAAGGCATTCTGATTTAAATATTTCCTTTAAAAAGTCTTTTCTAAGGAAAAATCTCAAACCCAAAAGCAGAGAATTGTATAACGAAGCCCCAGTTACCCAAGACCCATAAGCCATCAACTAATAATGGCCATTTTTGCTTTACTTATGTCCCCGCCTACACCCTTCCTCTGCCACCTACCACACGCAGCAAATTCCAAAAATGAATAACTTCATCTGAGATATATATACTTCTTGATTAGAGAGAGTTTGCTTCTAAAAGACCAACCTTCTCTCAACTGTGTTGTCAAGTAAGATCCTGGATCATCATAGTTAATTTTCCTAGGTTGACCTTTTCTAGAATGTGTTCCAAAGAACATTTTCCCACAGTGTGTTCATAGGTTTTATGTCAAAAGAACAGAGTTCTCTGGTCAAGTAAATTCTCAAATTGCTGAGTTAAAGAATGCCATCTTGCTTTATTCTGGGTGCTTTTCAGAACATTGAATAGGCTCTTTCACCACAGTCTCTAAGAAGAGAAGACAATGTGAATCGAATCTTAATCCACTTAACTCTGCAACTACTTTTCCCAGAAGCACGTTGGGGAACAAGAGCTCAGGGACACACTTTGACCAGCACAGAACAAATACCACTTTGTAACCAGATGGTCTTCTCCAGATCACAAATTTGCATTTTCTTTGAATTTCTACAGTTTCCATTTGGTGAGTGCAACTGGAAGCCAAAATCTTGAGTTCTAGGACCACTGTTCCCACTACTAAAGGAGAAGTGGGTAGATTCTTCACCTATGTTGACACACAGGGAAGAACCATTAAAATATACTGAGAAGTGACAGGAGCGTGAATAGAATTGAATTGAATGTGAGATACAAAGTCTTGACCGCCTCCCGAATCCTGAATTCCTAAGCAATAGCAGCTACATAAGAAAAACCCTGTGAACTCGAGGCTCTATATATTTACATAGTCATTGGACTTTAGCATTAGATGGAAATTTGTGTTTAATGACTTAAAGAAGGGGAAAAAATGGGAGACCTGGGAGATCTTGGAAAACTATTGAGCCCAGGTTCCCTCTAAGGAATGTCATCAAGAACACGCATAGCCTATTTTGTCATGGAACGACTCAGCTGTCATGTGTGCCTCTGGAAATCTTACTCTTCAACAGGTACTGAGATGGAGCCCTTGGGAGAAAGGAGGAAGTCGTGAGGAGGCGTGGTAGACATAACTGGAGTTCACCCATGTCCTGTTCTCTCCTTCTGGGAACTTTAGAGATTGTACTTCTCAACCCTCTTGCAGTTGAATAGAACAAGTTCACTAGTTCTGGCCAAAACAACCTGAGCTGTAGGCTGAGTTACTGAGAACATATTAGTTATTGTCAGGGTTTAGAGGTCGTGGCAGGGAGGAGAGTGGGCATGACTCTAAAGAGGTGCACGAGGAAGAGCTCTTCCTTATGATGGAATAGTTCTGGATTTTTTTTTTTTTTTTTTTTTTTTTTGCGGTACGCAGACCTCTCACCGTTGTGGCCTCTCCCGCTGCGGAGCACAGGCTCCGGACGCGCAGGCTCAGCGGCCATGGCTCAAGGGCCCAGCTGCTCCGCGGCATGTGGGATCTTCCCGGACCGGGGCACGAACCCGCAACCCCTGCATCGGCAGGCGGACTCCCAACCTCCGCGCCACCAGGGAAGCCCTAGTTCTGGATTTTGATTGAAGTAGTGGTTACATGAATTTCCACATGTAATACAATGGCATGGACTGTACACATATTGTACTAATGTCAATCTTCTGGGTTTTGATATTATACTATAGTTATATACGATATAGCAACCGGGAGAAACTGAATGAAGGGTGCATGGCACCTATCTTTGCAATTTCCTGTGAATCTATTATTTCAAAATAAAAGATTTAATAGAAAAAAGGAAATCCTGAGTTTTCTACCAAGACCCTTCAAGTTGGTGGGATGTAAACGCCAATGTCTGTTTCCCCACTTTTGGACAACAGCTAAACCTCTGCTTAGCTTTTACAGACATCTAGCTGCTGAGTTTTACTCAGCCCCTTGGCATCTTCCCCAGGTATCCAGGCCATTCATCGATTTGACGAGGGTTTGTATGCAGACCTGAGAGTTTCCCCTTTTTGCAGGTACCTCCTTTTCAAGATTGCCCCCTCAATTTCCAGTCCTTCTTGTAGCCCCAACTGACACCCCGGACCAGTAAGACTGTGGTTTTCTGCTTGAATTCAAGCCACGCTGTAGTTCATAGAATGCAGAGCGCCCTCAGAGGAAGAACCAAAGAAATGTAGATCTCACCCATTTTGGTTCCTTTCAAGGACTTCAAGGATCGAAACCCCTACGAATTCTGTCTGCTTTTGTTCAATCTCTAGTGCCTTCAAATAATTATATACATATATATATATGCATATATTACTATCATATAAATATGTAAATATATATACATATATAGATATAAAACACAGAAAGCATAAAAGCAAATTACAAATTTTAATAGTATCCTATATCTTTAGAGTGTTTTACAGTTTACAAACCACTTTTCGTTTTATACATATCAATCTTGTGAGTTAAAAGGAATATTATTCCACAATATATAAACTTTACACAAATTATGCTAGGTCTCCTCACTTTGTGACCATTCTTCTTCAGTATTTTATGAGCATTTCATCCTTTGTGTTCTCCATATACATTTTCGTTCTTGAGAGTTCTCTCATTTTCTGACTATTTTCACTCCACATGTCCCTATGGGTGTTATCACTCACTTTCATAATTTTAACTACCCCTTATGCACTACAAGTCCCAGATTTGCATCTCAAGCCATGACCTCTCACTGCACCCTGACTCATGTATCTAATTAAAATCTCTACTTGGATACACAATGTCTACTTTGGACACCTCAAAGAACATATTCAAAATGCAACACTATTATCTTTACCTAAGAGCTGACTTTATTTCTGTATTTTCTGTTGCTTGGAATGGTACCACTCTTCTCTGCACTCAAGCTAGAACCATAAACGTTGTCTCTCACCCTTCAGATTCAACTACCCAGTAAGTCTCGCCAACCCTATACCTCATTTATTTCTTGAGTCCCACCTCTCCTCTCCATCCGGCCTCTGCCTTAGTTCAGCACCTCGGGATTTCACATCCAGAAGATTGCAATAGCCTCCTGACTGGTCTCCTCATTTCTGATCTTGCTATGGAATGGGCCAGGGGTTACAGGCCCAAGAGAGCAGGCAGCAAGCTCAGACTGTGAGGTCAAAGAGGAACCATAGGGTGAGTAATGACTCTGGCAATGTGGATTTCCCCCAAATTAGAAACTTAGCGTCAGCAAAGATTAATATGCTCCTTTTCTTCTGGTCTTAGCAGACAGGTTTAGTGTTAAGAGTGCCTTAGGGAGATAGCAGGTAGGCAGACCACAGGGCAGGGCTCTGATGGCCCCTGTCTTCCCTGAAGTCAGAGAGTGGAGAATCAAATAGGTGCAAATAGAGGTGGATAAAGCGTTCACGGGATTTCCTGTCTAACTCCAAGCCTCTGCCCTACGAATGGTAGGAAAGTAATAGGTGCAGCCCCGGAATTGTGGTCATCCACCAAAGGCATAAAGTGTGAGAGGAATAGTTTGGGCTCAGATTAGTTACCTAAGAATTCTCAGCGTCTGTATGTGGTTCAAACACTTTTGGTTCATGTAAATGTTATATAGTCATTTGTGTTCATCCAACTTCTTAAAATAATCCTGTTTAAGTGTTTGTCTTCTATTTCAAATAATCCCAAGAATACAATGTGTGTGTGTGTGTGTGTGTGTGTGTGTGTGTGTGTGGCGGGGGCAGAGGGAAATGCCAAATAACAATGCCCCATGCAACCAGTGTCTTAAAAAACTCACATAACAAATAAAGTCGTTCCTTCACACTGCCACCCAGCTCCATGTAAAATGCAAATCTGACAAATCTGCTTAAAATATTTCAGTGACTCTTCATCACCTTTATTAAGCCCAGCATCCTTGATGGTCTGTAACTCCCCCATCCCCCAACATGACCTTGCTCCTCCTGTCTCTCAAGCCTTATCTAACTTTTTCATAGGAATAAGAGTCCTTTCCCATAGTTAACCCCAGACGCTGCGCTTGACTGTGGGCTTCATAGGCAAGTCTCCCTGATCCATTCCTGTGCCATCATTGTCTAGTGTGACGCATGACTCATGCAAGTGTTCAAGAGAGATTTTCTGAACAATTAATCAGGGATCAGCAAACATTTTCTGTAAAGGGCCAGGGAGTAAATATTTTTGGCTTTGCAGACTTAAGGTCTCTGTTGCAACTACTCAGCTCTGCCGTTGTAGCAAGAAAGTAGCCATAGTCACACACACACATACACACACACACACACACACACACACACAAAGGGCAATGCTGTGTTCCACTAAAACTTTCTTTACAAAAACAGGTACTGAGCTGGATATAGCCTGCTGACTCCTGAATTAAAGGAATGCATGGATAAATATGCAAATTGGAACCACTTGATTTTGACTCTAAACCTTCCTTTCTAGGAAGGCAGACTTCCCCTGTCCCTCAGCACACCAATTCTTCATAACTTCCTAAAGCAAGGTCCAGGCCAAAGGAGGCTCCAAGTGGATGAAGGACAGGATCTGTTTATTTTCTCATTCAACAGCCTGAATGGAATCATTTAGATGCAGTGTCACTTGAAAGGATAATAGTGGCAGCTCTCAAAAATTATTAAAGCTGAAATTTACTATCATGTGTATTAAAAACAAGAAAAATCCTTCCTGATGCCCAAGCCTGTGATGCATTGAAGCAAATACCCAGGTTTTCCCAATAGAACAAATTCCCGTGTAAAATGTATACAAAAGACAATAGAATGAAAAGGTGAGTTTAAGCACTGTTCAGGTATATGTATCGCAGTCATGACTAAGGCTTCTCTGAAGTCCCTGGGGGTGGCCGTGACTGTGATTAACTGACTAATTGGAAAAGTTGGGCATTCAAAAGAAGGTTCAAGTACTAACTCTGACCCTTATTAGCAGTAGGACACCTCAAATTAAATATGCAACTCCTCAGGGCCTCAATTTTAATATCCATAAATGCGCATAATAATGTCCATATTCCAGGATTGTTTCAGGGATTACGGGAGATACCTATTTAAAGCCCCGAGAACGGTGCAGGAAACACTATTATTTGTGCCATGCGCTGTGCTGGGTGTTTTCACATGTCTTATCTCACGTGCCCTCTCATAGCACTGATCACTGCCCGACACTACCTTGTACTTTTATTTACTTACCTGTATCCTTTCCCCACTAAAACGTACTATCCACAAGGGCAAGGACCAGCCCTCTTTTTGAACAAAGAGAAAACAGACGTCAGGCTCAGAGCCTTTGGCAGGCAACACCTTCCAGCTAGAGTTTAATGACGTAATGGTTTTCATTTACTTTTATTCCTTACTGTATTCTTTCACTTAGAAAAGCGATACGGAGTTTCTAGTCATGGTTCTAATAAAATTGCCCTTTGAAATTAAATGTATTTGATAAATCCAAATTTGTACATGAATTTATTTAGGTTGTTTATTTAACAGTTCATTGATTTAAAGAAAAGTAAGTGGTAGTAAAGATGATATGCTCATGACAAAATATATATATAGCTATTTCTCAAATAGCTAAAGTTGAGGGCTTGCTGGAGCATAAGTTTTCTGAGGTTTTTTCCAGGACTGTCACTATGATCTTGTGCTTTTATAAGGAATGATCTTATCATAAACACAATGATTCAGAGATATACTCCTGCCTTGGGAGACCAAGTTTTGGGTAAGAAAAGGCAGCCTGTGACTAGCCCCTGGGCATATTCTCCCTAGCCC
Organism: Grampus griseus; assembly: GCF_964374135.1. Taxonomy (NCBI): domain Eukaryota; kingdom Metazoa; phylum Chordata; class Mammalia; order Artiodactyla; family Delphinidae; genus Grampus; species Grampus griseus. The sequence continues at coordinate 70,224,540 of NC_138997.1, read as the reverse complement.
AAAGGGAAAGGCTCCAAGCTCTTGTTTTCTTAATTTTTCCCTTGTCTAAGTTTCTGGTTAGAAACTTTCTAGTCAGACACCAAACATCTTGGAGCCAGACACTACACAAATCAAAACAAAACAATAAGAGTGAGGCATGAAGAAGAAAACAAATGGCAATGAAAGGGAGTCTGTCAAGATTTCTTCACTTTGCAAGGATCAAATCCCAGGCATGGGGACATCCGAAGGCAGGATTGCATCCCAACATGTGAGGACCAAGTGTTTCTTCATGTCTCCTCCTTTCCTGTTTCCCTTTCCCCAGCTGTTTCCCCCTCCCCCCCTTTTTTTTTGCTTAAAGGAAGAAATTCAATGCATACTCTGATGAAATCTTTGGGTCTTGTTCAATTCGTTTTCAATTACACCGGAGTAGGGTGGAGGGTTGAGGGAAAATACATGCCAGTTTCCTCAGCACCATCTTGTTTTCAGTAAACTTCCTGAGTTGCGATAGGAGCTGTCCTGATGACAAGACTTCACATTCTGAGAGGATGGTCTTTTACATCAATGCTTTTCGGACTTTAGTGAGAATGTGGATCACCCGGGGATCTTCTGAATCAGTAGCTCTGTCGGGGGAAGGGGGAGGCACAAGAGAGTCTGCATTCTAACTAGCTCCAGTACTGCTGGGGTTGCCTGTGATGCTGATCCTTGGACCACAGTGTGAGTATGGAGCTTATATCATCACTGTCATCATACAACACAACATTTACAGGCATCTATCTGCACTGTGCTCTGACCTAGATGCTGAACTGACATTCATTTTCAAACCAGAAACAGTCTCCTACGTCCTAGGAAAAAATAGAAAGAAGAATAAGATTTTATTTCTGCCCTCAAGAAGCTTCCTGACCATGTCTAAGATCAAAGCCAAAGACATAAAATAGTACTATAATTATTATGTGAGAAAGCCCTTGTAACAAGGGCATAAAGTATATACCAAATTCAACTTAAAATGTATATACTAAAATTCTCTCTCTCTCTCTCTTGCCCACTATTCTTAGAAATTAGAGTTACTTCTATTTTGTGCTTCTTTTTTATTTTTTTAAATATCTTTATTGGAGTATAATTGCCTTACAATGGTGTGTTAGTTTCTGCTGTGTAACAAAGTGAATCAGCTATATGTATACTTATATCCCCATATTTCTAGATCGTGGGTGAGGGGAGCTAGCAAATAATTTAGACAGACCATGTAAGGGCAAGAATGTAAAGCACTGAAAAAAAATTTTTAATTTAAATTACCCTCAAAACCCTCTTCTCTAGAATCTCCAAAAGGAGGCATCTCCTAAATTGCTGCTGAATTTGGTCACATCTTGAATCCTGTCCTCAATTTTGACGGGCCCCCATCCTTACGCATATGTGTGGTAGAAGGCCCAACACTAAGGCCCAATATTATGTGCTGCCTTGACATCTGGAGCAATAAGGAGGCTCTGAATGGCCTACCTGCAAGACCCCCTCCCCACTCTTCTCCTGCAAATGAGGGAGGTTCTCAAGCCAAATAACCCTCCTTATCGAGACGCAGTTCCCACTTATGCCTGGGTACTGGGTTTCAGTTCCCTTTCAGCCCACAGAACTATTCAAACCAGCCAATCACATGCTCCCATGGGAAGCAGGGGTCTCCTCAACCTCTTGATACTACAGAGCTTGCCTCGAAGCCCTGGTTCCCTGTGTTCCTGACTGCAACCCCTGTGTGCTCCCTCAAAGGGTGGGTGTCCCCTTCCCCAGGCTGTGAATATAGGTGTGCTGTAAACTCCTGCTGACCTCATCGGCCACTCCCACAACCCTAGGGCGGGAATCCCTCCCTCAACAATGAGGTGAATAAGAGGCGATTAAAACAAGATATGGTTTGGCTTTGAGTGGAATTTCAGTTTGATGCATGTACTGAATGGCAGGCAGGTAGAGTTTGCTGTGCATAACATGGATTTCAGGCGGCTCTGACCTTTTCTTTATTACCGTCATTACCTCACAGGCATTCAGGCTTGTGCTCACTCTATTTAAAACTCTTTCGATTGGATATTGGATTTCTACTTCAGTAATCCTTCCACTTATACTGTTCATTGTCTAACACAAAAGTGGAAACATTTTAACCACTCATATATATTACAATTTATCCTCAAATCAATTTGGATTGTGTTAAACTCAATACCATAAGCATTACTAAAATGCAAACGTCGTAGAAAAATGTTCACAGCAATGTTACTTGTGATAGTCCCAAGCAGGAACGTCCGTCAAAACCCAATGTCTCAACTCAAATGCCCATCAATAGTAGAGCAAATAAATAAACTAAGGTATATTTATACAGTGGAGTACATTTCAGCAACAAAAATAAACAAACCACAGCCACATGCACTACTTGGATAAATCTCACAGATAGATATTGTAGTAAAGAAACCCAACACCAGAGGACACACATGTATGATTACCTTACATAAAATTTTAAAAGAGTCAAACTAATCTGTGGTATTAGAAGTAATAATAGTGGCTAACTTTGGGGAAGAAGGAGTTAATAATTTGGAGGAGAAATGAGGGAGGGATTATGGAGGTGCATTTAATGTTCAGTTTCTTGACCTGGGTCATGGTTTAATGGGTATGTTCACTTTGTAATAATACATTGTTCTGCACATCATTTTCTCTCTTTTCTGTACGTATGTTATATTGCAATAAAAGGATGGACTATATTAGCAGTAAAAAATCAATATCTTTTCATCCACTAGCAGTTATTTATTGTTTACTACATGCTTAATGTGAGGAGGTTTCTGTGGTGAACAAGACAGGCATGGGTTCCTATAGTACATTAGGATAAGAATTAGACACTAAAAATTAATGCTCTGGGTAGTAAGTGATAAACCCCACGAGAGATGTATATACAAATTGTCACAGGAGTTCACAGGGAAGAAGGATCATTTCCAGCTGGGGGACCAGGGGAGGTTTCATGGAGGAGATAGCACTGCAGCTGGGCCATGAAGGGCAGATAAAAGTTAGATAAGGAGACATGGCAGAAGATAGCGGAGGGAGAGAAAATGGTACCAATGGGATGAGTCTAAGGTGGTAGATGGGGAGGTCAAATGCTTTAGGCTGACCAAAGCACAGGAATGTGGTAGGAAGTGACGGAGAAGGTAGATGGAGTTGAGTTCTGGAAGTCTCTGAGTGTCAGGCTAAAGAGGGCAGCTCCATCCTGCAGAGTATGAGGTTTTAATGAAGGAGAATTAAGCTTCAGGAGATAAGAATAGGCACAATATGGCTATCAGATCATAGATGGGAAAGCCAGCTACGAGGAAGCCAGGTAAGGGACTGTGGCTATAACCCAGAGCTCAGATGTTAAGTGCTTGAATCCACATGCCAAAAGGGTGACAGGGGAGGGGCTGATTAAGCAACTCAAAGGAGCAAATGTGTCAAAAGGGCCTGATGTTTTAATCCCAGCTCCACTACTTCACCGATGTGTACATGTGGGTGAATTGATTACTCTCTCTAAGTGTTAGTTTGTCCATCTGTAAAATGGGGCTAACGTAGGGTGGTGCTGAGGATTGTGAATATGAATGAACATTAAGTACCTAGTACACAGCTCATAATAGAAACTTGATAAATGGTAGTGGTCGTTATAACTATTATGACCATCCCAGCCAGCCTTAACTCAGTTTTCTTTGGGTTTGGTCTAAATTAGATTCCTTTCACCCAGAAGGTAAACACCAACTTTTAAGGGAGCAATCTCCTTGAAACAACTGAAGATCTTTTGAAATTCTTCCCAAACATAGCATATTTAAAAAATAAATAAATAGGGCTTCCCTGGTGGCGCAGTGGTTGAGAGTCTGCCTGCCGATGCAGGGGACACGGGTTCGTGCCCGGGTCCGGGAAGATCCCACATGCCACGGAGCGGCTGGGCCTGTGAGCCATGGCCGCTGAGCCTGCGCGTCTGGGACCTGTGCTCCGCAACAGGAGAGGCCACAACAGTGAGAGGCCTGCGTACCGCAAATAAATAAATAAATAAATAAATAAACATCTGTGTATGTGTGCATCGATACCTCACACATTCCCAGCATTAACCAAAATATGATGCCTTTCTAGAAAACGATAACCATGATCGGCTCCTGAGCTGCACTGTTGATCATCTTCCCTCAAGTCTAAACACAGCTTCAAGGTCACGAGTCACACCAATGATGGCTCATGACTGGAAGAGATGTTTTTTCACGAGGGCATTTTTATTTATTTATTTAACATCAGACACCACTCTGTCTGACTCAAAATGTGGTTAGTGTCTGTAACAAAATCTGTGTAAATAGGTCTCCCATGAGCCATTTGCCAAGATCCTCAGTAACTTCATGCATAATGGAAGCTTATGTAAGTGTGTGTTGTCTCAGGCGCGCGACTTTTCAGAGCTCCTGGAGGTTTCTCTTGTGACTTTTTTTGTTCTCTCTCCTTAGATGTTTGGGTTCTCTGAGCTGTCATCCCGCAGAGATCATTTCAATCCCAGACTGAAAAGCCAGTCCAAAAAAAAAAAAGCAGAAAGCGAACATTTATTTTTCCCTTCAGAATTAATTTGTCTGACATGAAACTCACAAAACCGTTGTCAGAAAAACAGACTTAGTTTCACCACGTAATGAAGAGTTGGCTGTGCTTTAAAAGGTATCTTGTGAAAATGAAAACTTTAGGCCAAAGGGGTGATTTCCACAAAATATATTCTGTTTACAGGAGTTTCTTATCTTACAGTTAAGTCTTACTATACATATTTATGACATTTAGACTCAACTTGAGTTTCGTTTAAACTTGGGTTGAATTTGATATATTCTGCTTCTTATGTGGAGGCTATTTATCTGGTAACCTTATCAAACTAGAATATAAAGAGTAAGCATCCATCACGACTGGACACACAATTCTAACCACTTGGGTGTCTGGATTCCCATGTTAGAGAAGATTAGAAGCAAGAGTGAAGCTAGAATTAGATACTTTGACAATTGTAAGCAACGATGGCTTGACAACCTGCCAGAGAGTGAAATAATACAGAATATCTAAAGCATAAAGCCATGCATAAAAACACAAAACCAGTAGTTTGGAGCTATTAAATGTAGAGGCAAATCAACACCTACTGACCCCCGAATCACACTGAGAAATGTTTCGAATAGTCATCGTACATACCTCACAAAGCCACTGGACATTTAAAAATGCTTTTCATCCAAAATGTTTTAAACTGATTTCCACTGCTTACAGGGATAATCTTCCAACATTTAAAATTCAAACTTACGTGTACAGGACTTATTCTTCAATGTCAATGGATAAAAGAGGTGTTAGTATATATTTATACAAATGACAGCAACTATCAGTGCACTTAGTTTAAAAATAAAAATATACTATGAGACCTATTAAAGCATTTTTCCTTTTAGGTCAATTTCCAATGTAGGCCCACTCACTGGATTTCAAAAATGACCTCATGAGAGTGTTTCTTGGAAAATTGCTTGCAAAAGATGCTTTTTAGAAAAAAAAAAATGGTCAAGAGAATTTAAGGCTTCTTCACAATACGAATTAGGTATATTGAAGTCTCTGAAAAGTCCCACAGTAAGGTAACATTCTAATTTTGTTAGACCCTGCACTTCATAACTCATTCAACCAATGAATCTTTTTTTAATGTAAAAGTTATTCTTATTTTACCATATTCATCTTCCATCAATTGCTCTTTTGGAAATACTGGTCTCTGGCAATGGTTCCCATAGCAGTCAAAGGTCCAGCAGGAAACAGACGATACATTCCAAAGGGTTTAACTGAAGTGAGTTTAATAAAGGGACTATTCTGAGGGATGTGGTCAGAGGTAAGAGAACCAGCAAGAATCCAGGTGTCAGCAATGATGGGAAGCTGTCGTCATCCCATGGGAGGGTGCAGTGTTACCAAAATGTAGGGAGGGCTGAGGCGGTGGAAGGCGAGCTGGTCCCAGTAGCTGTGGCCAGTGGTGTGCTTCCTGGTAAATGTTTAACAACCTGCTTTTCAGGGAGAAAAAAGCCTGTTTGTAATATTTGCTGATTTTCATGGTGCCAATCCTCCTGCCATGGCCCATTTCAAGCTACCAACGTGAAGTCAGTGAACGTGGAGTGGCAAGAGATGCAGAAGACACACCTTTACCTAGGATTTCCATCACACAAACACAATAGATGTAAGTAACCTCAAGAGCGTCCATAATAGTGCAAGGATACAAAGCCATGGGTTTTGAGTATTTATTATTTTTAACACAATTTATTTCATTGTAAATGCATATACTTTATTTTTGTTACTGGCTATGTTTAACGACTAGATCACAAAACTACTGAAAATTTAACAAGCCAGCAACAGCAAACTGTTGGCTATAACCGTACACGGAATGGTCACTATCAAAACCAGAACCATGGGGAGGGGTCCTGGGACAAGACACTGGGCTCTCTGATGTCTAAGCAGGGAGCTGAGGGAACTCTGCCTCCGTGAGAGGATTCGGTCTACAGGGGCCAGTCCCAGGGCACAGGACGGGGCAGCAGAGGGCACAGAATGGAGCTGGGGCATGGAGGCAGATGCAGAATGATAAGTGGATTCCTAAATGCGTGTGTTTGAGACTCATATACTGGTTGGATGAGTACCTTGCAAAGTACAGGTTGAAGCAAAAATCACTAGATATCTATACATGTTTAATGCTGCTCAGGTGATCCCGATATACAACTAGATTTAGAAAAAGGTATTACACGAATATGGGTCTCAGTATTCATGATGCACAACTGACCCAATTGACTGTTTTTCTCTTTCTTTGAACTCAGCTGTTCTTCACTGACTTGTCCATTTGAGAAAACATCCTCCTAGATTATCTTGCCATATCAGGGGTAGTTTTAGGGTTCTAGGTGATTCAGGTAGGAGCAGTACCATAGCCAGAAGCCCAAAGGTTAGAGTGAGGACTGAGGGGAGCTACATAGAGCATCAGGACCCCACCTAAACAGTAAGCAGGGTACAGTGGTCCCCCGGAGCTAAGGAAACAGAGATCAGAAGTTGGGGCCGTTGAAGTGGCTAGAATCTGCAGGACAGGTGTCTTAGCTCGGCAGTCATAACAAAATACCTGAGACTGAAGGGCTTCAACAACAGGAACTGATTTCTCGCAGCTCTAGGAGCTGGAGGTCCAACATCAAGGGACTGGTCGATTTGGTTTCCCAGTGAGGACTCTCTTCCTGACTTGTAGACATGGTAGGGAGAGAACACTGCTCTCCCACAATCCATCCTGCAGAGCTTGTAAACCACAGCTTGATTGTATCCATTCAACAGATATTTCATGAAGACCTACCAAATGCTGGTCACTCTTTGACTCTTCTGCTTAAAATTTTTCAGTGGGTTCTTGTTATTGATGAAGTCCAATGTCTTTGGTACATCCAAGACTATCTCAGATCCGATGCCACTCTCCTTTCTTGTGCTGTCCTTCACCATCACTCCCCTGACTTAAGTCACCTGCTGAGAGCTGGTGGTGCTCTGAAGTTGGGTTATCAATCTGAGCTCCATCACTTACATGGTCATGTGACTTTGGACATGTTTCTTAGCCCCTCAAAGCCACGGTTTCTATCTCCTAGGGTTGACTTGAAGATCAAAACTAATCTTGTTCATAAATTACTTAGCCCCGTGCCTGACACATAGGGAAAGTTTATTTTATGATAGCTTTTATCATCATTAACCATGTGGGGCTCCATGAAGGACAGTTAGAGACAGGTAAGTACCTGCCTGTACCCCAACTGTTTTTCAGTACAGCTGAATAACTCAATGCCGATACTCTTTAAATGTTTGTTCAATATTCATTTAGAGGAGAGTTTGAGCTCTGCATAGTCTCAGAAGGATGTCTGGTGTTCCTGTCCTGTATATATCTCCCTCAAAAAGGAAATACTCTGCAGCTATCAGCCCCACTCTCCTTAGAAGGCAGTTTATCATCTCTCTAGAACTGAAATTCTCCCTTGGGGATAACTCGTTGCCATCCCACTCAACCCAATCATCCTAGGTCCCAGGGCTTTATGAGTTCCTTGGCAAGGGACAGATACAGAGGAATGTACGAGCAGCCTACAGCCAAGTCAGCATTAACGTTCCGTCAAGGGAAGCAGGGAGGAGGGCTCCAAAAATCCTTTTCATAAGGCAGATATCCAATGACAACTTTCTTTTACCATATTTGGAATGTAAAATGACAAATTCTTCCTAATTTTTAGAGAAATGCATAAATCAAGCAAGTATGTGTAATAAGGTATTTTCAGACCTTAAATGTTTGCTCTTATGGTGGATATGCAGCTAATGTTTTGGAAGGTCTAACTGTACCTTGCCTAAGAACGACAACAGTAGTAATAGCCTATTAACGGCAGAGGCAGAGTCTACAACCCCACCTCTGGAATGTTCCTGAGGATCTTCCATAAAAAGATGCCCAGGCTGTTTCACAGCCCAGGCCTTTGCTCTGCTGCGTCCTCTGTCTACTATATTCTTCCGTGTTCTATCTGTATTAGTTTCCTAGGGCTACCATAACAAATTACCACGAGCTTGCATGGTTTAAAACAACAGAATTTACTGTCTCACAGTTCTGGAGCCTAGAAGTCCAAAATTAAGGTTCTGGTGGGGTCAGGTCCTTCTGGAGGCTCTGAGGCTCTGAGAATCCACACCATGCCTCTTTCCTAGTTTCTGGTGGTTGCCAGCAATCCTCAGCTTTCTTTGACTAGCAAATGTGTCACTCCCGTCTCTGCCTCTGTGTCACATGGCATCCTCCCTGTGTGCTTCTGTGTCCAAACTTCTGTCTTCTTATAAAGACACCAGTCATTGGCTTGGGGCCCACCCTCATTCAGTATGACTTCACTTTAAGCTGATTTTTTTTCGGCAAATACCCTGTAAGAGCACATTCACAGGTACTGGGGCTTAGAGCTGGAACCTGTAAACAATTCAACTCACAACAACCTGCATCTGGCAAACACCTACCTATCTTCAGGACTCAGCTTAATTGTGTCAGAAACTATGGTCTGAACATAATTATTTTAAATACCTGTGCCTCCTTGGTCCCCAAACTGCTTTTTTCTACTGTTGTTCCTGCATCTTTTTTTGTTCGCTTCTTTGTTTGTTTTTTGGCCATACCGCGCAGCTTGTGGGATCTTAGTTCCCCGACCAGGGCCCGGCATTGAAAGCATAGAGTCCCAATCCCTGGACCACCAGGGGATTCCCTGTTCTTACATCTTGATGGCCAAGTCGGTGATTTCTTTTCCTGTGTTTTCAGTTTAGTATCTTAAGAGTTATATAGATTTAAAGGTTTTGTAGATTCTGAATACGTACGTTTTCAATCTATTATTCTAAATTGAGCCTTAGTCTCCTATAATTGCATAACAGGTATCTGGGATTGTAATATACTTACATACGTTAGCCCAGAAGGTATTTAAGCACTAACATTCTGAGATTTTGATTAAATAATTAGGCTTGAATTAAAAATATATATAGGGAGAGGGGAGGTGGGGCATTATTGTTTAATGAGTACAGAGTTTCATTTTGGGATGATGAAAAGTTCTGGAGATGGATAGTGGTGATGGTTGTACAACAATGGGAATGTACTTAATGATACTGAAATGTACACTTAAAAATGGTTAAATGGTAAGTTTGCTTTTTAAAAAATTAGCTTAGGGGCTTCCCTGGTGGCGCAGTGGTTGAGGGTCCGCCTGCTGATGCAGGGGACGCGGGTTCGTGCCCCGGTCCGGGAGGATCCCACATGCCGCGGAGCGGCTGGGCCCGTGAGCCATGGCCGCTGCGCCTGCGCGCCCGGAGCCTGTGCTCCGCAACGGGAGAGGCCGCAATAGGGAGAGGCCCGTGTACCGCAAAAAAAAAAAAAAAAAAAAAAAAAAAAAATTAGCTTAATGATACCCTCACAGAGGATGCTCCTAATCCTCTCCTCCCTGATAGAATTGGTTACTCTCTTTTTGTGTTCCCTGTGATCCACTGTTCAATTTTCTGTCCCCCGAATCCTATAACTCTCTTTGTCCCTGTCAAAATACTCAAGCATCAAAAAATATTTAAGCATCAATATTAAGCGCTTCCTTCTTCCTCTCCTCCTCCTTGTCCCACTCCATTCTTCTTAAAAGGCATCTGTATTCGTATTGTAAGTCATTTTGTGCTGGTCAAGGTAATGGGTACAGTGGCAAAATTGACAAGAGTCTGTAGGAGGGGGCGAAATTGATTTACATGAGAAATGGACTGAATCACTCTCAAAGGAAGATAATATATCCAAAACTCAAAAGGAAGATGGGGGGGATCTGAACGCCCCTTGAGATCCAACACACGTCGTATATCTTTCTGAGTCACTAGTGAATAACACAGTCCCTGGATCTTGAATAAAGACTTCAATTTCACAATTTGGGGAACTATTGAAAGATTTTAAAGGTGTGAGAGTGGAGACACAAAACGATTTGTGCTTTAAAAAGATCACTGTTGCAGAAGTCTGGTATTTGTAGAGATATATCCTAAGGATCTAGAACTCTGATTCCTTGCATCTTTCACAAACAAGGTTTTGTTTCAATATCAATTATTTCACCTTTCTGGAGTTCTGAATCTTTAATGAGAAAAATATCAGACAAACCCAAATTCAGGGACAGTCTATAAAATACTTGACCAATACTCCTTAAAACTATCAAAGTCATAAGAAAACAAGGAAAGTTTGAGAAAACTGTCAGAGATTAGAGGAAGCTAAGAAGACAATGACTGTAAGTAATGCGATATCTTGGGTAGAACCCTGGAACGAAAATGAACATCAGGGAAAAACTAGTGAAATCTGAATAAACGTGGAGCTTAGTTAACAGTAATGCACCAACGTTGGTTCCTTAGTAGTGACAAATGTATCACAGCAAAGTAAAATGGTAACAGTAGGGGAAACTGGGTGAGGGGTATATGAGAACCCTCTGTAACTACCTTTACATTTTGTAAATCTGAAAGTATTCTAAAATTTTAAAGTTTATTTTTAAAAATTTAGGGAAAGACCATTCTATTTTACTCTGTATAAATAAAATTTCACTTTCCTGTCTTATTAAATGCTCTAGAATACTTGACACTTTATTTAATATTGGAGGATCTTACCTCAAATGCAGGGTCATCATTCTGACTCACGTTGTAGGATCACTTTATAGGATCACATAATTAGGGTATGATGCAGAGATCTCTAAATTCTTGAATTTCAAAGACCAGCAAAAGTTCAGAAAAAATCTAGGAATCTATCCGTGTTGCATAGTATTTGTTTCTTCAAATAAGTAAAGTAACTTTTTAGAAAAACCACGATTCTATTATCAGCAACACATTGTAAAAGGATCGTTTTAACACCCCAAAACGGCAGAATGAAAATAAGAATAAAGAAAGTCCTTTTACTTTTTTAGAGTGTGAGGATTTTCTGCATCCTGCCACATGTGACAACATGGATGAACCTTAAGGACATTATGCTAAGTGAAATAAGCCAATCACAGAAGATCAAATATATTGATATAAGGTATTTAAAATAGTCAGACTCATAGAAACTGAAAGTAGAATGGTGGTTGCCAGATGCTGGGAGGAGGGGGAAATGGGCAGTTGTTGTTCAATGAGTGTACAGTGTCAGTGTGCAAGGTGAATAAGTTCTAGATTCCTTCTGTACAACACTGTACCTATAGTCAACAATACTGTAATTAAAATTGTGTTAAGAGGGTAGAGCTCATGTTAAGTGTCCTTACCACAATAAAAAATGATAAAGAAATAAAAACCCCTTTTAACTGAATATTTTTCTTATGAAAAACTTCTACTTTTTTTTTTTTTTTTTTTTTTTGCCATATCTTGCAGCATGTAGAATCTTAGTATCCAGACCAGTGCCCATCTGCTTTGGGAGTGTAGAGTCTTAACGACTGGACTGCCAGGGAAGTCCTGGTCCTTTTATTTTTCTTAGTTTGCTGCAGACTGGCCAAAACTGTTTCTTAGATGTAGACCAGCATTTGGGAACTGCTGGGATAAATCATGTGACTGAATCTGTACTGGCCCCAGGAAGTTACTGGAAGGGCTCTCTGTTTTGTTTTGTTTTTAATAAATTACTGATATGGGTTTGTTTCCCAATGATTCAGCTCTTTTTTCATTATTTAAAAAAAAAGAGAGATTTTTTTTGCAGCCAATAAATGTGCAATTTTCTCCTTAGGACATTAAGATCAGAATTCACTGCTGGCTTTACAATTTGCCAATTGTAAGACCTTGATCAAGTTGCTTAATCTCTTTAACCCCCTCTTTTTCTCCCTCTGCAAAGTGGGGATCGTTGTGCTGTGTAGGCAACCTCGAAGATGGCCCCCAACGGTCCCAGTTCCTGGTATCCTTGCCGTTGTGTAATCCACGCCCCTGGACCGTGGGCTGGACGCAGTGATTCACTTCTAACAAACAGACTATGGTGAAAGGACGGAGAGGTCACTTCCAAGATTAGGTTACAAAGAGACCATGAAAGCTCCCTCTCTCCACTTTCTTGCTGAATCACTGGGAGAGAAGTTAGCTGCCATGTTGGGAGCTGCTTGTGGAGAGGACACCATGACAATCCACTGAGGGAGACCTCAGCTAGGTGAGGAACTGAAGCCTGTCAACAGCCATGTGAGTGAGGTGGGAAGCAGGTCCTCCCCTGACTTTAGATGAGACCACAGCCAAGACCAACAGCAGAACTGCAGCCTCTGGAGAGACCTTGATCCAGAGGTACTCAGTGAAGCCATACCCAGAGTCCTGACCTGCAGAAAGTGTGAGATCATGAATATTTGTTGTTTTAAGCTGCTCAGTGTTGGGGTAATGTGTATATGGCAATAGGTACTAATACAAATGCCTACCTTGCAAAATTGTGAAGAATGATTGAGAAAATGTGCCTAATTAGATTACCTATGCTAATGAGCTACAACATGTAAAACAAGAAGACAAAGCCTAACTCATAAAAGGCAGCCTATAAATGTTAGTTCCCTCCTCCATTCTCCTCTAAAATGAGAACAATCACACCTGCTCTGTTGTGAAAATGTTTTGAAAACTGTAATGTACTATGGAATTATAATACATGTAATAACGAAAATGTTTTGAAAACTGTAATGTACTGTGGAATTATAATACATGTAATAATGTAAGGCATTATTGTAATAGGAAAGAAAACATTGTTACTTTAAAAGCTGTTGGCAGTTTATACTGGTTAGACCAGAAGGAAGGCAAAATTCTTAAGAAGAAGCTAGCTTTTTTGTTTGGGAGGAGGGGACCCTAAATAAGCAGGTATGATTATAAGAAAGAAAGGAATTCAATGACAGCTGGAATTCAAAACAGGAGGTGACCCTGATAATGTGAGATGCCCTAGGAGGCTTCAGCAATCTTGGAGAAGGTGTGGTTTTTCCATAATACACGAGATGGGCCACATACTATTTAATGTGTATGTTCAAAGAAAGCATTTCTCTAAAAAGGTGGAAGGCCTGGAGGTCCACGGGCAGGAAACACATAGATCGCACGACATGTACAGGACTGAAATTTGACCCCAGAATAAAGCTTATACTTGAGTTAGGGGGCAGAATAAAGGTATAAAGTAAATTATTATAGAAACACTCAAGGAAAAAGCTCTTTCTCAAAGCATGGAGGACAATCAGTTTTCTCATAAATGTTTTTCCACTACCTCTTATTTTATTTATTCTTATTAATTCTTATTCTTATTAAGTAATCTTGTTAATCTCATTAATTTAAGAGATACAAAGAAGATGTGTTATTTATTAACCAAGGAACTGAGTCAACAGTAAGTTAAAATTTCCCACAAATTATGTTGTTTTAATAAACCCTTGAGGGCTTCCCTGGTGGCCCAGTGTTTGAGAGTCCGCCTGCCGATGTAGGGAACACGGGTTCGTGCCCCGGTCTGGAAAGATCCCACATGCCGCAGAGTGGCTGGGCCCGTGAGCCATGGCCGCTGAGCCTGCGCGTCCGGAGCCTGTGCTCCGCAACGGGAGAGGCCACAACAGTGAGAGGACCGCGTACCGCAAAAACAAAAAACAAAAACAAAAAAAACCCTTGTGATTCCTTGGGTATTCTCCTTTTTCTCTTTTTCTTTTTTTGGTATGTTTTTTTTTTTAATAGAAAACTAAGAATCCAGAGTAGTTCAGAGAATAATCCACCTGTACCCAGCTTGGGCATTGTACTTGCAGTTGTGGCTGTGTCTCTCCTTTATTTCAGTCTTTCATAAGCCACAGGACAAAGGAACATCTCTCCAACATCACTTCCCACCCAATCCTTACCCCCCTGCCACATATGCCACTAACACCAAACTGCCTGATTTCTAGAACTCACCTGCTGTTCAGACTTCTCTGCCTATAGTCCACCACCTACTTCATTCTTAAGAACCCAACTCATAGGTCACCTGCACCGGGAAGCATCCTCCATCCCCCATCAGTCCTTCCTCCCAGCCCCTTCTGTCCTGGGCATCTGTTTCCATAACTGCATTATGGTTAAACGTGTGGGCTGCCTAGAGCCACTGCTCACTAGCTGTGTGAAACTGAACCAGTTATTTAACTCCTGTGTCCCTCAGACTCCTCATTTGTAAAATGAGGACAATAATAGCGCCCATGATGTAGATGTATTGTCAGGATTAAATGGGTTGATCCTTGTAAAGCATTTACAGCAGTGCCTGGTACATAGTAAGTGCTCAATTTTCATTACTTATTATAATTATTCATTTGCTTATCTTTCTTTTTGCTTATTTGATTCTGAGCTCCTTGGAATTAAGAACAACACAATGTCCAACACATAACAGAAACTGAAGACTATACATTTAATGCTAATGAAAATCGTGTGTGTGCACGCATGCGTATTTTTAACTAGAAACTTCTGTAGCTGTGGATTCCTTAGTGAATTACTTAATAATGCCCAGATTTTGCAAACATGAACTAAATTTGATTTTGTATATTCCATGAGCATCTATTGATAATGATAATAAAATCCTATTTTTGTTTAAAGATAAGCCCCCAAACACTATCCTTGTAGCCCATGGAGAAGCAAACAAGGTACTTCTTGTATTTTCCTCCATGTAAACAAAACACCAAATTTAATTTGCATCTGCATTAAGAAGTTCTTTTTTTTTTTTTTTTTTAAAGATTTTCATTAAAAGCAGAATATGACATTTGGGAAGGATAATTAAATGCATCTGAAGCCCAGGAGATAATAAGAGATGAAAATTTTGTAATCAAATCAGTCTAGTTGAATCCCCTCCCCCTCTTTCTAAGTTCAAAAATTACTGTCCTTGGAAGACAGAGTGGCCTCTTCATTTAGAGCATCGCTGGAGGCTTGCAGTGTTCCTGGGAGTCTCCACTCCCTCTTGATGCATGAGGTAGACATTCTTATAGAATTGACCTTGACCCCTAGGAGTAAAGACAGGATTAGGAATATATGATTTCCACCCCCAATTTTTCCTCCACTCCTCCTCACTTCTATCTTAGAGAAACACTCTGGGTTTTCTCCCTCCCTCACTCCCTTTTTCCTTCTTCCCACCTTACCTTCCTCCTTCTCTTTTTCCCATTCTTCCTTTCTTTCTCCCTTTTTTTTCCCCGACTACTTCTGGAAGAGACTGTTCTGGAAAATCGTTGAACCAGCTAATGGAATGACAGCATTGCTTAGTGGAGGTGTGAAGCCCACCAGCATCCCCAGGAGAGAAGGCCAACCCCCTCCGCTGTCCCTGGCGAACTTCCTCCTCTGTTGGTACCTGTCCCCTCCCACCCCAAGTCAACAATGTCTCCTCACTGGACCCTTCCCTTCTGTTGCCAAAAGGGCTCGTAGCTTCCCAATCTGTAAAAAAAAAAAAAAAAACTTTCAATTGCTTTTTTTGCCTCTTCAAACTACCATAGCACTTTTTTCTTCTTTTGGAGGCAAATTTCTTGAATATGTCACATACTGCTTTTGTCTTCCTCACTACCTGTTTAGTCCATAACTCCCTAAAATTCACTGCTCTACTAAAACATCTGTCTAGAACAGCTGTTCTTCCATTTTGGGGAGCATTCAATACCCTTTGGAAATCTGGTGGAAGTATAGACCATCTTATCAGGACAAAAAAATGTAATTTTTAAAATGTTTATTCCTTTTATTTTATTTTTAAATTTATTTATTTATTTATTTATGGCTGCGTTGGGTCTTCGTTGCGGTGCGCAGGCTTCTCATTGCGGTCGTTTCTCTTGTCGCGGAGCACAGGCTGTAGGCACGTGGGCTTCAGTAGTTGTGGCTCGCCAGCTCAGTAGTTGTGGCTTGCAGGCTCTAGAGTGCAGGCTCAGTAGTTGTGGAGCATGGGCTTAGTTGCTCCGCGGCATGTGGGATCTTCCCGAACCAGGGCTCTAACCCGTGTCCCCTGTATTGGCTGGTGGATTCTTAACCACTGCACCACCAGGGAAGCCCCAAAAATGTATTTTTTTACAACAAAATTTTGCATGTAACTTGAGAGATTAATAAACTTCCTGAAGTTTATTCAGGGGAGCCCTTAAGGACCAAAGATTTAGACTCTTTGCTCTAACAGGTCACATTAATCTTTTAATCATCTTCCTTTTCATTCTGGAAAGGGTTAGGGGAAGAGCAAGTACTTTGGGTTCAAACTAAGAGTTGGATTCAAATCCTTCCACTTACTAACGGAATGACCTTGGCCAGGTTACACAGTGTCTCTGACCTTCGATTTCCTAACCTGTAAAATGAGGATGATAATATCCATCTCAAAATTTGTTGTGGGTATTCCATGTAACAACATGTGAAAAACATAGTTTACACCTGTGAGGCACTCAATAAATAAAACTTTTCATTCCTCCTTCAAGAGCCTTATTATGGTGCTTTCTTTCCAGCCTTCTGACTGTCCTTCTTTGTGTCATTCATTGGCTCCACTTTGCCCTGCTGCCCAATCATATTAGATGCTTCCCAAGATCTAGCCATGACCCACCTTACACTCCCACTCTTTTCCTCATTCTCAGTCCTTCACGTCTTACCTGACCAAATCTCTGCCGCCTGTCTTCCAACCTCCAGCTCTAACGGCAGTGGCATATTTAACTGCATACCATCTCCTGAAACCCAGTGTCAAGCCAAACTCTCCTCTTCCTTCCAAGATGGCTTCCTCTCTTTGGACTTTTCTGTATTTTTCCATCATTCTCCCAGCCACCCAGACCTCCAAGATCCACAGCGTGATCTCTACCTCCTCCTTCTGGCTCGCTTCATATATTAATACAATCAGGCACGAGACTCCCTTCTCGTATCTTTTGTAGCCATCGCTTTCTTTTCTTTTCTACTGCCACTGTCACCTCACCCTAGAGCTTCACCGCCAGCCTCTCCCTGGTCACTCCTCCTTCCAATCCATCCTAAACAGCACTTTATGTTCTACTTCACAACTGTTTTGTTACCAGCTCCCTGTTGCCTATTGCTCTGAACTCAACACCATTTGGGTTGAGGAATAAAATGATTAGTGAAATTGACCTCAAACTTTATTAACATGTTTATGTTCAAGTACTTTTAGAAATAGATACATTTATTCTGTGGAAATACTGATAAAAAACAGAAATCAATTTAAAAAGAGACAATTAAAATGAGTCCATTTAAGAACTAACTAATGTCTCTAAAACAATGAAAATAAAATTCTGGTTCTTTGAAAAATGTTAATCACAGACACATATTGTGGTTTGCAGACACTCAGAAGGATGCCAGGTGACATATACATAAAGAAGGACAAACACATAGCCCAATACACCAAACCACTCTCCAGATTAGAACATGTGTTTGGAGGATATTGGAGGAAAAATCTGATTTGAGGCCATTGGCTACTCAGGGAGTGGTACTTCCCTACACAAGGGGAGTTCTGAGTTGAAACCTGTGTGCATTCAAAGAGGCACCAAAGAAAGTAGGGGAGTGGGGGGTTTGAATTAATATGGAAATCTAAGCACCCGTTCATGCATTTCATAAAATCTGGGAAGTGCAGCCATGCTGTTCCTCCTGCAGACCTGACCCAGGTTCTACGACTTCCACATGACCTTCATGACCACCCAAACGTCTCTGAACTCATAGTACTTATTAGCTAATCCAGAGACTTCCAAACTTTCCCTGTTCACGGCATCTTGTGTCTCCCAATTTTTTTGTGTGGTGTTCCTTGGTCAAAAGAAAGACCTAATAGTCTTCATTATTTAGTAGTTATATCCAAAAAATCACGTCCTAACAACTTAGCAGCTGTTTGAAAGAAATAGTGCATACAAACTGAGAGAAAATTGCTCTTTGAAATTTTACTCTTACATAACCATAATTACTTACCACTGTATATATGTGCCTATTGGGCACTGTACAACTTCTCAAACCTTCAAATCAGATCAGACACCACTGCTCTCTTTGCCTGTTTCACATGGATTTTTGTGCTGTACTTACATTTTTTATCACAGTACAGTTACGGTGAGAGTCCAGCTTTGCCGAGATATAAGATCAGAGGAATGTAGCATGATCTAATGTCGAAACAATGAACTACTAATAACTCATATGATGAGCATTACTGTGTTTTTAATTTTTTTCATAAAAAATCCAATGGTGCCCCTGCAAATTCACTGCAGCACCCTGGGGTGCCTCGGCATACAGTTTGGGGATCTTAAATATAAATCCTGGCTACTCAAAATTTGGTCATGAGGCTTCAGCCTTGGCATTAAGTGGGAACTTATTCCCATCGCCCCCAACCTACAGAATCAGAATGTGCATTTAACAAGATACCTAAGAGACTTGTGTGCATATAAGGGTTTGAGAAGCACAGTTATAAACCGTTATCGATCATCAGATCATATCCCGCTAGTCTGAGATGTCCTATATTATTATTTAATATGCTGTTATTTAATCTCTTCTGCACAACTTTCCCGAGTGGATAGTTAGCTAGATGGAGGGCAGAGATGTCATGTCTTGCGATCCCCCCGCAGTGTCCAGCATGGAGTACCTTGCATGGAGTAAGGGGCTCCAATATCTGCTGGACGAATGGACCCAATCTCTAGCCCTCCCAGACATCCTAGGTGGAGTCACTTGTGCAACAAAATTATTGACAAAGCCGGGTGCCAAAGATACCAACAACATTCTCAGCAGATGGAGAATGAATTATGGCATTTTAGGATCTTGGACTTGGTATGCTAGTTCTTTAAAAATGGACATATCTCATCATTTGGGTCATGGCAAAAAGAGAATTATTGCCTCCTATTCAGACTGATAGGGAATATAATTATGCTGTAGGGCTATGTAGCCCCAAACTACAGTGACATGACTATATTAAAGTGAAGGCAGAATAGAAGTTGTTAAAAGTTAGGTAGGCTTCCATAAGAAGGAATGAGATTGGGTCATTTGTAGAGATGTGGATGGACCTAGAGACTGTCATACAGAGTGAAGTAAGTCAGAAAGAGAAAAACAAATATTGTATATTAATGTGTATATGTGGAATCTAGAAAGACGGTACGATGAACCTGTTTGTAAGGCAGAAATAGAGACACAGATGTAGAGAACCAATGTATGGACACCAAGGGGGGAATTGGGAATTGGGATTGACATATATACACTAATATGTATAAAACAGATAACTAGTAAGAACCTACTGTATAGCACAGGGAACTCTACTTAATGCTCTCTGGTGACCTAAATGAGAAGGAAATTCAAAAATGAGGGGATATATGTATACATACAGCTGATTCACTTTCTGCTGTACAGCAGAAACTAACACAACATTGTGAAGCCACTACACCCCAATAAGAATTAAAAAAAAAAAGTTAGGTAGGCTGCACTTCCTGAAAACATAATGCTCTAAATGTTCCAAAATAATACTGCCATTTATTAATTGTACTCACGAATCATTTGAATGCCAAAATCTGCATGCGTGCAAAATGTCATGGAAATTGGATTCGATTCTGTTTAAAACAGCTGTCTCCGCTACAGCCAAATTGAATGTCCCAAGTTCTTGCGAATAAATTTGAAAGGGAAAGAAAGCAGAAAGGAGTCTTTGCTTTGTCAGAGGGTTCAGGTTTGTCTCAATGCCCCTAGCTACTCTCTACTTTTATTTTTCCTTCAGAGATATTTCTCCCATCGAATGTTCCATTGACTCTTTGAGACAAAGCATCATGCTTGTGGATGCAAGGTCACTCTGATCTCTCTGCAGCCAACCTGAATCAGTCTCATAACCACGAACCACTCTTCTCACCCCAAACAGCCATCTCATAGATGTGGAAGGGGAGAGAGGGGAACTCAGCTAGTAGCGGAGAATGATGGAATCTTAATAGACCAGTAGGTCACGGAGGCATAAACAGCCACTCCTTAGCAAGCGCTCCTGACTCCAGCTCTCTAACCCCCGCCCACGGCAACGATCACTCAGCTGGATTACCGCAGCAGGTGCTTACTTGGTGTCTTGCCTTCTTTCTCACTCAGCCCATCTCCACACGGCCCCCTGACAAATGTTTAAAAACAAAACAAGACAGAAATAGACCACATCACGCCCTTACCCAAAACTGTCCATGGGTCAGAACTGTTCATGACTACTTGAATAAAATCCAAACCCCTTCCACAGCCAAACAGACCTTACAGGATCTGGCCACCATTCACCTTTCAGATTTCATTGCATTCACTGGGCCCCAGCCACGCTCATCTCCTTATCCCTGGAATACACAAAGCTCCTCACTCTTCAGGGCCTTGCTCCAGCTCTTCTTCTGTCTGGAATGCTCTTACCCTAGGTCTTTGTGTAGATAACTGTTTCTCACCACTCAAGTATCAGCAAAGAAGGAACCTCATCAGACAAGTTTGCCTGACTGCTCACCCTATATAAATGGTTGCTCCTAGCAAACACATATATCTCTGTATATCACTATCCCATTTCGTTTTCTTAAACATTTACCCCATCTGGATGCATACTATTTGTTCATTAATATGCTCGTTTTAGAAATTATGTTCCTCCATAAGAATAAATGCTCAGTGGGATCAGGGATCATATATATTTTATCCACTCCCACATTCCTTGAGCAGAGCCTGACATAAGAGGCACATCGTAAAGGCTTTAGAAATGAACTAGTCTTTCTCTCTTGTTTTCCTAGAATAATTGAGATCCAGAAGAGCTATGGGCATATGTCACATCATATAGGCAGTTAATGATGAAGCTAAGGACCCAGTCTGGGAGTCTCAGGTTCGCTGCTATTTCTGTTCTGCCTCCTGGCTTTCATTCAAAGGAAAAGCAATCTCAGCCCGAGTGGCTTAAAAAATTATTCAAAAGAACTTCAGACGACTCTGATTTGGGAATGCCTCATCTTTGGATAGGAAATTGCCCTGCAAAGTTCATCATCCAAACCCTTCTGTGCAAAGACCTCTTCACCAAACTTCCTAGGGTATTCACATACAAGTCAGTTTAGACTTCAAGGTAGAAGTTGCTTTTTTTTTTAAGTTTCTTCTTCCATTATTAAAATAAATCTGTTGTTGAAATTAACATATCAGATGGAACAACAAAACTAGAAATAACTTAGATCTCTGAAGATAATTTATTCATTAAATTAGAACTTTTAAATATAGGCAAAAGAGAAAATAACTATTATTAAAATGTTCCAACCAAATTGCTGCTTATCTTACACTATGCTAATTAGTAACAGCACCCAAAACTCACTCTTCCACAGCCATCAGAGAAAACTGGAGATTATAGAAAGGCAGTGGGAGGAGGGTGATAGGCGGGGAGGGCGGGGGCTGCTACTAGTCATTAGAAAGGCTGAATAAAAACCATTAAGGTTTTTTCGTGTTTTTTTTTTTTTAATTTATTTTTTGGCTGCCTTGGGTCCTCGTAGCTGTGCGTGGGCTTTCTTTAGCTGCTGTTCACGGGGACTACTCTTCGTTGCGGTGCACGGGCTTCTCATTGCGGTGGCTTCTCTTGTTGTGGAGCACAGGCTCTAGGCACACAGGCTCAGCAGTTGTGGCGCACGGGCTTAGTTGCTCCGTGGCATGTGGGATCTTCCCGGACCAGGGCTTGAACCCATGTCCCCTGCATTGGCAGGAGGATTCTTAACCACTGCGCCACGAGAGAAGCTCAAAAACCATTAAGGTGGGCTTCCCTGGTGGCGCAGTTGTTGAGAGTCCGCCTGCCGTTGCAGGGGACATGGGTTCGTGCCCCGGTCCGGGAAGATCCCACATGCCGTGGAGCGGCTGGGCCTGTGAGCCATGGCCGCTGAGCCTGTGCATCTGGAGCCTGTGCTCCACAACAGGAGAGGTCACAACAGTGAGAGGCCCGCATACCGCAAAAAAAAAAAAACCAAAACATTAAGGTTTGAGTTCAAAACCATCCTTGGGATTTGTGCCCAGATTGTTAATATTTCTTTCTTCTTCCCACCACCCTGAGGACAACCCTTTAATATGCGATTGTTAGGTTTCTCAGGATTAAATCCCTTCAATCCATTTTCTGCACACAGACAGAATGATCCCAATAACGCACAAAATACACTAGGTCATATTCCGACTTACAACCCTTCAAAGTCTTCTCATTGCCCTTAGAAAAAATGCAAACTCCTTAGCATGAACTACTGGTCCCATCACAGTCTTACCCCTGCTTGCTTCTCAATTTTATCTTTCTCCTGTATTCTCTGTCTCAGCCACATAGGACTGTATTCAATATTTCATTTGAGAGCTTTTATAGATGCTGACCCCTTAGCTGGATGCATACTTTTCTTTTAAATGTTGGAAGTATAATATAATATCATATGCTATGGACTGACTTGTGTACTCCCAAAATTCATATGTTGAAGCTCTAACCTCCAATGTGATTGTATGTGGAAATAGGGCTCTTAGGAGGTAATTAAGGGTAAATGAAGTCATGACGGTGAGGCCCTAATCAGATAAGATTAGTGTCCTCATAATAAGAGAAACCCAATAGCTCTCTTTCTCTCTTGCTCACTCTCTCTCTCTCTCTCCATGTGTGCACATTTAAGTGGTCACTGAGCGCCCAGAAAGATACATGGTAGCTCCCTATAAGCCAAGAGAAGAAGCTTCAGAATCAAACCTACCTTTCTGGCACCTTGATCTTGGACATCCCACCTTCAGAACCATGAAAAATAAATTTCTGTTGTTGAAGCCACCCAGTCTATGGTATTTTGTTATGGCAGCCTGAGTTGGCTAATACATTATAGATAATATTTTTAAAATAATATAATAATAACAGCAACAATAATGTAGTTTGTGTGTTCTGGGCATTGTGCTAACCATTTTATAATATAATATCTCACATAATCTTCAAGACAACCCATAATATAGCTATTATTGTTTCCATTTTATGAATAAAATGAAGTTCAGAAGGTTATATCTTTCTTTTAGCAATGATAAACCTGAAGTCAATAAAGGTTAAAATAATGTGCACAAGTCACACACACACAAGGTGAGTTGAGGCGCAAGAATTGTGACTTGGCCCTAACTGGCTGCATGTCCTTTGCACCCAATTGCTGCCCCAGTGCCTGCCCAGAGAAGATTAAAACCCTAGTGTCCTATGAAGGACTGCTAAAGGACATCCTTGGGATGTCTTGCCTAAAAATATGTGGTAGCTGTCTCAAGTATCTAAAGGCCTGGAGGAGTGATTAATTTGGAAGAGAGACTGGATTTATTTTCTAAGAACTTTTTGTTTTTGGCTACGCCTCACGGCTTGACAGAATCTTGGTTCCTGATCAGCGATTGAACCCAGGCCCTCAGCAGTGAAAGTTCGCCACTGGACCGCCAGGGAATTCCCTCCAAAAACTTAAGCAAGGCCATTTGAATCAATGGCAGGAAATTTCTGAAAACAGCTTTCATCCCAGTAAAACAAAGAATTTTCTAACAGTTCATAGATGAAATGGCTGTCTGGAGACCTGGGTCGCTCTTCATAAGCGGGCTCAAGAAGGAACTGGAAATTAATTCAAGGACAGTATGGAGATGATCAGACAGCAGATGGTGGTTGAACCAGAAGACCTCTGAGGTTCCATCCAGCTCCAGGAATAAATGGCCCTTGGTTTTCACAATGGGTGGACTCTTCAGGATCTTATTGTTGGTACAGCCACTTAAGCTGGCAAAACACATGGTCCTAAACCAGCCAGACCTGTTTGGTGAAGATGTGGTTGCACTTTTCTGCCACTTTTATAGCCAGGCTTCCTTTTACTGAATGCCTGAGGGGAGGTACAATGAAGGGTCTATTCTTGTTTGGGAATAAGTAATTGCACTTGTGAGTTGGTAAAGGTCATCCCAGTTATCCAACCTTACTTCATCCTCTTTCGCTGCCCTCCTAAAGCCCAAATGGGATGGTGAGAGACAACGGGGCTCAGGGAGGGAAGTTAAACCTTCCAGCTTCCATGTCTCATAAGCAAAATCATAAATATATTACTTTATAAAAGGAAGTTTTATATTTTACAAAAGGAAGTTTTAGTTGGAAAACTATTGGAGAAGAGTGAAGGGAAACAAATATTTCTAGCTTGCTATAGTTCACTTAGCCAAGTTGGCAGCAGATTTATTCTTTTTCTGGGACTGTTTTTACTTCTCACTGCTTCTTTCCCCCACATTTAATTATACAAATCATCAAGCTCTTGTTCTCCCAATATACTTAAGTAACACTGGATGCTTTCTTTTCATTTTAGACTGACCAGCACAGTTCTCAATAAATTAATTCAGCCAATTTGTGTTTTGCTTTAAAGCAATAAATAAATGTCCTGAATGCCTACTCTGTGCCAAGGTCTATGCTAGACTTTGGGAGACAAAAAATGAAGAAACCCTGGCCTCCACCTTGGAGGAAAACCTTACTGAATTTTTTGGGTTGCAAATCATAAAAACCAAACTTGAATTAGCTGAAGCAAAAAGGGGCGTTCATTGACTCACATAGCTAAACCACAGAGATGACCAGGATGACATGAACTACAGACTTGAGTGCTTTCCAGATGTTTCTTCCCGTCTCTAAGCTTGATTTCTGTTTGGCAACTCCCCATGAAACTGACCCCATAACAATCAAGAGCTCTGGGTTCCACTTTCCTTAATTCACCACCCAAGAGGAAAAAGTTTTTCCATACAGTTGCATGTAAAAACGTCCTAGGAAAGAACTTGATTGGTCCAGCATAGGTCACATGCTGCCAGACACTGGCTACAGGGGCAGAGCCAGCAGCCTTATTAAAAAAGAAGATTTATTAAAGTATAATTGATATACAATTTAATACGTACAATTTGATGAGTCTGGACATCAGCTACTATTTAAATCTCATATTACAACAGAGGGGTCTGCAAGGGGAGAGAGGGAGGAGCAGTTTCCTAAAACAAAGGAGGTGCTATTCCTTGAATAAAGAATGGCTCCTGTGCAGACAAAAGACCACAAATACACCTCAGGGAGCTTTCTAGTTTATAGGGAAGACAGATATTCAAACAAATAGAAATAATGCAATGTTTTACGTGCTTTAATGGAAGTATGTTTGAGAGTAAGGCTGAGGGTCATCAAAGCATGAGAAAGCAATTAATTCTCCCTAGAGGTTTCGGAGGAGCTGAGTTCATGGAAGAATGAGAAAAGATGGGAAAATAGGCCGAAATTAGGTTTTGGTAGGCCTTGTGTACTAAGTTAAGGAGGTTAGACACAATTCAGCGGGCCACAGGATAGGACTTGAGAATTTTATGCAGGGGAGTGGCATAGTACCACTTGAACTGAGACACCCTCCACTGGAACCTGCCCTTTAGGAGACCCAGGTCTGGCCCCCCTACAGACACATCAATTTCCACAAGGCAAGGAGTCCACAGGACCAGTGTGATGTGTCCACACAGCCTGTGTTCTTCCCCACTTCTAGATCACAATCTGAGTGCTCGGGAACTGAAACTCCCTGCTCAAAGAATCCCAAGCCTGCTGTGAGGGTTTGTAAATTGTGCAGGCCTTCATAGGTCTATCCTCTAAGCCCAAGGGGTGGCTGTTTGTTGGGACTATGGGAAAGAACTTGGTTGTGTGAGTTGGGATGTCTGCATGTATGTGAGGCCCTTTATAGTGAGACACAGCTATGGGGTGGGAAAAGAAGAGGTTGGGCAATGGGATGGAAACCTCCATTTTAATTCTTCTTTGGGACCTGCAAATATCAGGGGTGGGCCTGAGTTACCCACTATCAGGTAACCTAGACAACAGTGGGCAGTGAATTTTAGTGAGAAAGAGTAGAAACAAAGAGGAGTGGATGTAGTTGAGAGACATTTCTAAAGTTGGCCTGATAGGATTCAATGACCAATTGAATGTGAGGCATGAGGAGAAAAAAGAATAAATAAAGGTTCCAGTTTCCAGCTTGGGTGACTGCAGTGCCATAATAAAATTAACAGTATAAGAAAAGAAACAGGAGTGGAAAGAAGATAATACTATGATAAAAATGATTTTCTTGTGTTTTCACTAAAAATGTGGATTACCAATGTCCCTTTGAGGAGATAGTAATAATCAAGAAATCAAGAAGAAGGAAGGAAATAATAAAGATTATAATGAAACTCAATGAAATAGAGAATACAAAAACAATAGAGAAAATCAATAAAACCAAAAAGCTGTTTCTTTGAAAACATCAATAAAACTGACCAACCTTTAGCTAGATTGACCAAGAAAAAGACAGAAAGACTCAAATGACTAGAATCAGAAATAAGAAAGGGAACATTATTACCAATCTTACCGAAAAAAAAAAGAATTATAAAAAAAATACTATGAGGGAGGGTTAAATTAGGAATTTGAGATTAATGGATATACAACACTACTACATATAAAATAGATAAACAACAAGAATCTACTGTATAGCACAGGGAACTATATTCAATATCTTGTAATAACCTATAAGGGAAATGAGCCTGAAAAGTGATAATTGAATCACTTTGCTGTACACCTGAAACTAGCACAACATTGTAAATCAACTATACTTCAATTTAAAAAAAAATACTATAAGCAATTGTATGCTAGTACATCAGATTACTCAGATAAAATGGACAAATTCTTAGAAAGATACAAACTACCGAAGCTGACCCAGGAAGAAATAGACAGTCTGAATAGATCTATAACAAGTAAAGAAATTGAAGTAGTAATTTAAAAAAATAACTACCCACAAAGAAAATCCCAGGCCCAGATGATTTCACTGCTGCATGCTATCAAACATTCAAGAATAATTAATATCAATTCTTCACAAACTTCCAAAAAAAGAGAAAAAAAGGGAACTCATGTTATGGTTATTTTGTGTGTTAAATTGTGCCGTGGGGTGCCCAGATTAAATATTATTTGGGGGTGTACCTATGAGGTTGTTTCCAAATTAGATTAGCATTTGAATTGGTGGACTCAGTAGATTGCCCTCCCCGATGTGGGTGGGCATCATCCAATCCATTGAGGGTCTAACTAAAACAAAAGGCAGAGAAAGGAAGAATTCATCTGTTCTTCTTCCTGCTTGCCTGCTTGAGCTGCGACACTAGTCTTTTCCTGCCCTTGGACTAGAATTTATGCCATCAGCTCCCCTGGTTTTCAGGCCTTCAGACTTGGACTAAAATGACACCCTTACCTCACATCATATACAAAATTAATTCAAAATGCATCAAAGACCTAAATTTAAGAGCTAAACTGTAAAACTCTTAGAAGGAGATATTGGGATAAATCTTTATGACCTCAGATTTGACAATGGATTTATAGATATGATACTGAAAGCATGAACAATAAAAGAAAAAATAGATAAATTAGACTTCATCAAATTAAAATTTTTGTGCTTCAAAGGACATTATCAAGAAAGTGAAAAGAATGGGAAAGAAATATTTGCAAATCAAATATCTCATAAGGAACATGTATCTATATATAAAGAGCTCATACAACTCAATAATAAAAAGATAGATAACTCATTGGAAAATGAACTGAATAAACATTTCTCCAAAGAAGATAGATAGACAAATAGCCAGTAAGCATATGAAGATGTTTGACATTATTAGTCATTAGGGAAGTGCAAATCAAACCTACAATGATATATCACTTCACAGCCACTAGAATGGCTAGAATTAGAAAGTCAGATAACAATAAGTATTGACAAGAATCTAGAGAAACCAGAATCCTCATACACTGCTAGTGGGAGCAAAATGATGCAGCCACTTTGGGAGACAGTTGGATAGTTCTTCAAATAGTTAAACATAGAGTGACCACAAGACCCAGCAGTTCCACTCCTAGGTATATACCTAAAAGAAAGAAAACATATGTCCACATATAAACATGTTCACAAATGTTTACAGTCAAACGGTGGAAACATCCCAGATGTCCATCAAATGATAAATAAATAAACAAAATGTGGTTTGCCATCTATACAACGGAACATTATTCATGTTCAAGAATTCATTCAAGAATGAAGTACTTTGAGAGTCCGCCTGCCGATGCAGGGGACACGGGTTCGTGCCCCGGTCCGGGAAGATCCCACATGCCGCGGAGCGGCTGGGCCCGTGAGCCATGGCCGCTGAGCCTGCGCGTCCGGAGCCTGTGCTCCGCAACGGGAGAGGCCACAACGGTGAGAGGCCCGCGTACCGCCAAAAAAAAAAAAAAAAAAGAATGAAGTACTGATACATGCTATAACATGGACAAACTTTGAAAACATTACGCTAAGTGAAAGGAGCCAGACACAAAGGCTACATATTATGTGATTCCATTTAGATGACATGTCCTAATCTATAAAGACAGAAAGTAGATTGGTGGTTGCTTAGGGCTGGATAAGCTGGAAGGACAAAGAGGTGATGGCTAAAGTGTACAGGATTTCTTTTGAAGGTGATGAAATGCTCTAAAATTAACTGTGGTGATGGTTGCACATATCTGTCCCTATATTAAAAACCATTGAATTATATACTTTAAATGGGTGAATTGCACGGTATGTGAATTATCCCTCAATAAAACTTATTTTTTTTTAAAGCCACCTTGAAGGGAAGAGGAAATGAGTAAGTGAGCATTTGGACACATATTTAAAACAAAATGTCCAGATTCTCTTTGGGAAATTGCCAGAGATGTTAAGTTATTCTGCACCTGAATATACAAACAACATTTAGGTATCGAAATTCATAACTACTTAAAAGCTTAAAAATGAAAAGTGCTCCATCCCATCCTATTGCCTATTAAAGGTGTAATTAATCCCCATTCCCTGGCCTCATATCTCCCTGTGGAAATATTCTTCCAATGTAACACTCCTAGCCTCTCCCATCCCCGACCCCAGTTTAGCAGCAACTTACCTGATCGGTGAATTTGAAAGTGCAACTGAGCATGCTCTCTAGTGCAGCCGGGCATGTCCACAGAGAGGCATTTAGTAAGCTCCGTGTGGTAGAGTTTGTCCCTGCAAGGGGTTCAGATCGCAACTTGGAGCGAAGTTCCGTTGAAGGGAAAAGGTGTTACAGACCCACGTGGTGGCACACTGTGGTGGTATTAAAACATATCTGCAAATTCTCTGGCATTTTTCCCATCCGGAGATGGCGTCTACGTCCCTTCCTTTTGAACCTGGCTAGGAGTTTGCTTAGTAA
This sequence comes from Grampus griseus, assembly GCF_964374135.1. Lineage (NCBI taxonomy): Eukaryota > Metazoa > Chordata > Mammalia > Artiodactyla > Delphinidae > Grampus > Grampus griseus. Next base: position 70,195,068 of record NC_138997.1, on the reverse strand, counting down.
ATAGAACGCTGCGGAAGTGGTGCAGCCTGGCTTCCGAGGCTGTTAAAAAAGCCACGTGGCTCCTGTTAGTTTCTCTTGGAACACTTTGGGACCTTTCAGTCACCGCGAAAGAAGGCCAGGGACCCTGAGGTCACCATATGGAGAGAGCATATGGGAGCAGGGGAGAGATGCTGCTCCAGCCGCAGCTCCTGGAGGCTTTCCAGCCCAGGTGCCAGACATTCGAATGAATGCGCGCACTCCCCGCCATCATTTGACTGCAACCACGTGAGACACCAGAGTGGAACTCACCTAGGTGAGACCAGCCAATTCTCACATCGTGAGCAGATAAATGATTGGTATTATTTTAAGGCACTGATTTAGGGTAGCTTATGATAGGGGAGAAAAAAAAAAAATCTGGAAGACACTTATTCTCCAGCCCAGTCTTTACTAGTACTGAAGTTTGATCACCTCTTATTTAACCCCTCTTTCTCATTTCTCAATTGGTTCCAAACTCAGGAGGGAAAAATTTATTCAGTGGTCTCCAAAAACTCCAACTTTATCAACCCAATATAAGAATTTCTCCCGCCCCACTCCATGAGCATGGATGGGCTGTAGGTGTATTCGCTTGACTCTCTCTAGTGATCAGAAATGTCTCCCAAAACAGAAGAGCTCTTCCTTAGAATGTTATTTCTTAAGTTTATTGAAAACTCTTTAAAGCAGCACTGAACAAAACTGCTCTATCTTGTACATAGACATCTGTCTAAACCTTTCACAGCAGACATCTGTTTCTCTAGTTAGTTATCTCAACTGCTTGCAACTTTTCCTCTTATGAGAGCGTCAGATAGTGCAGTGGTCCTCAGACTTGAGCGTGCATGAGAATCGTGTGGAGGGCTTGTCACAGCGTGGGTTCCTGGGTCCCATCCCCAGAGCTGCTGGTTCAGGAGGCCTGGGTGAGGCCAGAGAATTTTCATCTCTAACAAGTTCCCAAGTGCTACTGATGCTGTGATCCAGGAACTACTCTTTGAGAACCACTGAGCTTGAGAAACCAAATGTATAGGATGGTAGAAAGAGTCCTCATGCTGGCTGTGCCATCTTCTAATAAAATACAAAGGTCCCTAATAAGACGAAGGTCTGCAGTAAAAACCAAGGCCTCTGCCTATAACACAGTTGTGAGGATCAACCGCGATAACGACAAATAAGTACTTTGCAAACTGCTTGAGGTTATGTAGCTAGGAAATATGGCTTGAAGAGATTTGCTTGTGGATTTCACCTACGTGTTAATATCCTTTTTCAAAGTGACATGAGAATCAAACGGAATATGACAGCTGAGGACTGCAGCAGAATTCACTAGCCCATTTCCTGTTTGTTTCCTTTACAGGTTCCTGTGCTTTCCAGAAGCTCTTATAACGCAGAAGTAAAAGCAAAGGGGGTGGGCTTCCCTGGTGGCGCAGTGGTTGAGAGTCCGCCTGCCGAGGCAGGGGACGTGGGTTTGTGCCCCGGTCCGGGAAGATCCCACATGCCGCGGAGCAGCTAGGTCCGTGAGCCATGGCCGCTGAGCCTGCGCGTCCGGAGCCTGTGCTCTGCAACGGGAGAGGCCACAACAGTGAGAGGCCCACGTACCGGAAAAAAAAAAAAAGCGCAAAGTGGGTAACATGTATTGAGTGCTTTCATGTGCGCACAGAAGAGGCCGTAGTCGGAAAAGAGGAGAGCTGATGCCCGTCTTAGCCGGGACCATTATTCTGAGTCTCAGTTTTATCTGCAGAAAGAGATAACAATAGTCCTACCTTATAAGTTGTTGTGAGGACTAAATGAGTTAATATATGTAAAGCTCTTAGCAAGAGACCCGGCATGTGTTAAGAAATATTGTTGTTGTTATTGTTGTTACTATTACTTTCTCCCTTTTAAAGATGAGGATTGAGGCTCAGAGAGTTTGAGAAATAAACCCCCAACCTCCCAGCTGGAACTTCTCTGCAATCCTGCCTCTCAGTTAAACATAGGAATTGGGGCAGGAAAGTCAAAATCAAATGTGCACCCACCCCTCGGCCATCATCACCTCTGCCCCGGAAAGACATTGCTAATGGATCACAGCACCCCGCTCTGCAGAGCCAAGGCTTCAGGGCTCTCCTGGAGCCCGTGCTGTGCTTGTTGAGGGCTGCCTAGAAGCCCATGAGACAAACCTGTTTGGCCACACCAGGAATGGAAAAACTGAATCTGGGACACTTCTAGAGCGTTATAAAGTGAAAAAGCCAAGCCCAATAATGGAACCCTGGAATGAAAGGCTTAGGCTACCTACCAATAGGGGAAGAATCCTACCACCACCTCCCTCTCCTTCTGGGTTACGTTTCCCTGACTCACAGCCTTCCAGATCTTGGGATGAAGCCAAAGAAGAGAGGGGCAATGTCTACTTGCCGTTCTACCTTTGGTCTAGGCCAATGGTTTCTTCATCATTTAAAAACATAGCTTTGTATTTCAAAAGATATGCTTCAATTTTGTCCAAGACAACTTCACATTAAATGCTTCCTGATCAGCAGCAGGAGCTCCATTAAAACCAAATAAAAAAGGAAACATTTTAAGGATCAAAGCAGATGAAACATTATAGAAGCACCACCATCATATTCAAAGGTCCAGTAAGTCTACACTGTGAGTCCGCAATTCTTTACAATGGTGCTAGAAAAATTAATTGTTTAATCATGATGAAGACAAGGCTCTAAGTAATATTAATTGATATTGCCTTGGGCCTACATTTTATTCTTCTGCCACACTGAGAAGGGGATTATTATTATACACAGTGATGGATAATCTTCAAAGAGATATTTTATCATTCTCCCCACCCCCTCTCCGGCATGCACTCACAGGCACTTTCTCTTGCCATTATACCCTGGCTGACTTCAGAAGTTCTCGTTCTAGCTAAGAGCTCAGACCAGAATCAAGTTCTCCTTGAAGGTGACCATGTTTAAAACCACAGCTAATATATATTCAACTCTTAGCTATTCCAGGCACAGTCTTGTTTATTTAATAAGCATCTAGTACTTACTGTTCTAAGCACTTCAGAAATATTAACTCACTTAATCCTCACAACAATCCTATCAAATTTTACAGAAGAACAAACCTAGCACAGAAAGGTCAAGTGACTTGCCCGTTGTCACACAGCTGGAAAGTGGCACACAATTACCTTAGGAGCAGGTGTGATGATGCAGCCTAGGGAATGTGAAAAGTTAGGTGTTCACGGTGAAGCTCTGGCTATCTGCTGATGACCTTCGTGCCGGGTGTGAACGATACTCACTTACATGCTTTAACTCGGTTAATCCTAAATTAACCCTAAAAGGTAGGCACTGTCATTTCTTTCCGTTTCAGTTACTAAGAACCAAGACAGAAAGGCTAAGTAACTTGCCACAGCTACTACATGGGATTCCAACCTGGGAGGCAGACTCCAGAGCAGGCACCTGTATCCAGTAGGTCGTATAGGAGAGACTTCTAGCTCTGTTTCTGGCGCACTTTGTCAGACATAATTCTCCTGTTTTCAATGGAGTCCTCACAACCACGATTACTGCTGTTTTATCATTTGGTTCCTGAACAGTTTCATTCCATTATCCAAACAGTCACTTCTCAGCTGCTACACCCAGCTGCTCTCAAGGCAAGTCCAGACACAGGAGTGAGTCTGTCTCCCAGTTTAACATCAAGGTGAAGTTCGCATGCAACAGCCAGGACTTAGTCATTGTCACCACCAGGCATTCCTCAGACCACAGCATCAAACCTGCTCAATAGAACCACTGTGTCAAGAAACAGACACCTTCATATCACATGGCTCTTAACCTGGAACTTGCATTACCCCGGCAATTAAATTGTCTTGCCTGCACGTCAGGAACAGTCATCACGGCAGAGTCTGGACCAAAGAATGAAACTAAGTTTAGTTTTACATGGAAAGGTGGGGGAAAGGATTTCAAAACAAAGGGCAGTGGAAACATTAGCTTCTCAGGCTTTTAAGGTATTTAGCATCTGAGGGACGTAGACTTTCTCCGGAGATTTTGGAAACCAAAACACCTGGATTCTAGGGATTCGTGCTAATGGTTATTTTAGAGACATTCTCTCCCTCTCTCTCTCCCTCTCTCTCTCTCGCTCTCTCTCACTCAGTGTGAGGCAGCACATTGCTGTTCATTTCCTGATGGAGAGCTCCCGGGACTTGGAAACAAGATGTTTGCGATGGATGCCCTTTATCTTTGGAATCCCTTCCTTCCTGGACTGGCAGAATCTAAAGCTCTTGGCCTTCCACAAAGCCTGTTCCAAGGTTTGCCTTTTTAATTGAGCTTCCGCTTAAGAAGACTTAAGACTCTACGTATTTGCTTACTACCGACGCCACCATGAAAGCCGGTCCAACAGTGCTAGGCCCTCATTTTTTTCCCTGACGTTTAAATATCCAACTCAACGCTCATTTAACTAGTAACTAAACTCCCTCTTGTAATTTTCTATTAAGCATGTTTTATTTTCTCAGATCCTAGAAAAAGGCTTTACAGTGATTGGCTTAGGACTTGGTTTTGACTCTCAGGGGAGTTGAACCCATTGTAAGAGGAGAGCACAGATGGAAAGCCTATAGGAGTGGATTCCAAAGGCCAGGCTAAGCCTAATTCTGGCATCAGATGTGAGTTTCAATCTCCAGAACCTCCGGAACCAATGATAAGGCATAAATTAATTCTAAAATATTTTTTAATGTTAATGACTTTAAAGTTGTCGTAAGGAGAGCTGTTTTCCATTACTTTGTCTTGCACAAAAATTGAAATACTGTGTTCTTTGTCAGAATTTGAGTAACCCAACTGACCTGAGATCATTAATTTTTTAGAAAAAAAAATCGTATAAACACAAACTTTCCAAAAGCAACATATTTAGTAACTAGAAGTTTATTTTCTCCACTGAAATCCATTTTATTGTGAGTCCCGTTGTCCTAGTAAAACTTGAGTGAGGAAATCAAAATGAATGTTAAAATAGGGGTATGACATTTTGCAGATCTGGCCGGCTCTCATTAACTCTTGATTTGTACATTTCCTCTTGTCGGTCACTGTCTACGAAGCCATCCATCCCTTTTCCTAAGTCCAGTTCGTAACCAGGACTGGGTTTCATGCTCACGCTGCTTTGTCATTATCCTGCTCTCTCCCAGCACCTGTCAAAACCCTGAGATGGCTTTTTCAGCCACTAAGGTCACTTGTGGCCATCCAAGCAGAAGGCAGGAAGACCTCGTGGTGTTTGCAGGGCAGAGTATTCCCTGCATCTTGGCTTCTGGGCTCCTGCTTCCTGCCTGTTCGCCCTTGAAGGAGTCCCATGGGGCCATGAACTGGAGGATGCAGTTTCCAGAACTAGAGGCTATCAAGACTCCAGATCTTGGGTTTTTGATGACCTCTAGGCCCTTATCGTGCTGACGGTGCCCCCATCCCCTGCCTCCTTGCCCTCCCTTCCCATTCAGGTGTTTGCAATGGCAGACTGCTATTTATTTTTGTCCCTTTCCCACTTTTGCCAGAAACCAGCAGCTGAAGCTGTGCCAGGCGGTCCTGTTGGTAAACAGTGAGCTCTAACAAAAGGTTTCCTCCTGGAACACCAGCTTCTTTTCTCTGGCTGGTGACTGAGGCGGGAGGGAACTTGGCTATGCCTTCTAGACATTTTTCCTTTGGTAGCTCATCTCCATCCCCCACAGAGGGGCAGGAGAAGGAGAATGGTATGCTGGCTGTGCAGGAGTCCTATTTCTGGTGGTGACCAACAGTCTAACCTTACTCAGCTTACCAAATTCCTGAGGTCAGGCCACCACCTGACTGAGCGTCTGCTCTTAAGGTGGTACCCACTTGACTCCGGGATTCCCTGGTGATGCTCCTTCATCTGCCACAGACACACAAAGTCCAACCTTTAGATCTCTTGCACCTTCCATCAAAATATTTCTTACCTCTGTTCCTGGACTCAGTAAGTGCTAAATAAACACTTTTTGAAAGTTCAGTGAACTCTACTCATTGTTTTCCAGCTTCACTAATCTTCCATTATTCCAGAATTAATGCGTCAACCCAGTAACTGACTTCCTACATTCTAAGTTCCACGACAGACAGTGGAGTGCGCTGGAGGCCGAAGATCTGATGGAGATCAGCTTGGCCACTTATGGACCATGTGGCCTTGGCTAGTTTCTTCAGATGCAAGAAGCACTGATCGAGTGACCACGGGCCATGGATTATGCAAGACACAGGAGAGAGAGAAATGAAATGCACGGTGTCTGCCTGCAAGCTGCCGTCTAGGGGGGATGAAGGGCATGGAACACAGCAATCTTGGCATGGTGTGATGGAAGTGTGTGATTCTGATATCATGGAGCTATAGTGAAAGGCCAGTCCAGCTGTTAGTGGGAGCAGCAGCCAGGGAAGTCTTCCCAGAGGAAATCACATTTTGGCTAGGTCCAGAATTATGAGTCAGCCATTCAAGGAAGGGGAAGAAGTGTACTTCTGGCACAGAGAACAGTATATACAAAGTCAAAAACGGTCAGAGACATACAGACGGCCAAGAGGCACATGAAAAGATTCTCAACATCGCTAATTATTAGAGAAATGCAAATCAAAACTACAATAAGGTAGCATCTCACACTGGTCAGAATGGCCATCATTTAAAACATCGACAAATAAACGATGGAGAGGGTGTAGAGGAAAGGGAACGCTCTTACACTGTTGTTGGGAATGTAAATTGGTATAGTCACTATGGAAAACAGTATGGAGGTTCCTCAAAAAACAACATAGAATTGCCATGTGACCCAGCAATCCCACTCCTGGGCATGTATCCAGACAGAACTCTAATTCGAAAAGATACATGCACCCCAATGTTCACAGCAGCACTATTTACAATAGCCAAGACATGGAAGCAACCTAAATGTCCATCGACTGATGAATGGATAAAGAAGAGGTAGCATGTATATACAATGGCATACTACTCAGCCATAAAAAAGAATGAACTACTGCCATTTGCAGCAACATGGATAGACCTAGAGGTTTTCATACTAAGTGAAGTAAGTCAGAAAGAGAAAGACAAATGCCATATGAGATCACTTATATGTGGAATCTAAAATATGACACAAATGAACTTATCTATGAAACAGACTCACAGACACAGAGAACAGACTAGTCGTGCCAAGGGGGAGGGGCTTGGGGAGGGATGGACCAGGAGTCTGGGATGAGCAGATGCAAACTAGTATATATAGGATGGATAAACAACAAGGTCCTGCTGTATAGCACAGGGAACTATATTCAATATCCTGTGATAAACCATAATGGAAAAGAACATGAAAAATAATGTATATATGTGTGTGTGTGTGTGTGTGTGTGTGTGTGTGTATACATATATATATATCTGAATCACTTTTCTGTATACTAGAAACTAACACAACATTGTAAATCAACTATACTTCAACAAAATAAATTTTTAAAAAATGGTCAGAGGTTATCAATGACAGTTCAAAAAAGCTGCAACACATGTTATCATGGCGGAATGGTAGAAGATGAGGCTAGAAGGTGAGGCAAGGGACCTGTGTTTCATTTTTACCCTGAAGATGGTGAGGAGGAAATGAAGGTTTAAAAGCAGGAGTAGGCTGATCAGACGTGCTTTGGAATACTTACTCTGACTAAGGAAGATAAAGCAGTAGAAGTGGTTAAAATTCATTCATTCCACAAATACCGAGTGGAATCTTCTGTGCAGAAGCAGCTTGCAGCCTAAGAGAAAGACTTTGGAGGCCAATATAGGACAGAGGGGATGAAGAGAAGGACATTGACTTGAGAGATGTTTAGGAGGTATAATTAATAAAACTCAGTGACAGCTGGGTGAGGGCAGAAGAGAGGAGAAGGGATCTTGGATGACTTTCAGGTTTCTTTCTTGGGCAATTGAATATCCAGTGATGATATTCACATAGTGTTTCTTAATAGAGGTGTTAGTGGCATTTTGGACAGGAAAATTCTTTATGTGTGGGACTCTCTTGTGCATTTAAAAATGTTGGCATCTTTGGCCCAATCCACTAAGCTCCAGTAGCATTTCCTAGTCATTGTGACATCTAAAAAGTGACTCCCTACATTTCCAAATACCCCTTGAGAGCCAGAATGCAGAAGGGAGAATGAATTGGTGCTGGCAAGGAGGAATGAGACCACTTTGGGGCATACTCAGTTTGAGGTAGTGATTAAAGACTCCATGTCTGCATCCACCCGTGTACCATCACCCCATCGCCTGCAGAACATAGGCAAGTGGAGATGCCAACTTCTCACTGTGGAGACACCTGTGCTTCCCTCACTTGCTGACCACAAATGGGTTCACCAGCTCTGCCACTGAGGAACTGAACTCCTCCAATCAAAAAATATTTGTTTTTCAGAGCAATCAATTATAGTTATCCTTCTTACTGCTTCCTTCTCCACCTTTCCCACCTCCTGACATTACCAACAGCCCAGAAGTTGTTCAGGGCTTAGAAAAGCTGTGGTTCAGCATAGCCTCCAACACACTAGGGAGATGTAGGAAGGGCAGGCTCACTCTCACTCTCATCTTGCCCAATCCTCCATCCTCACTTGGTTCCACAGCTCAGCTCCCGTCACCTTGAGTTTCTTTGTTCTGATGACCCATTAAAATGCCCTTAAGCTTCCCCTCACTCTTTGTCTTAGACGTGATGTGATATTCCCCCCATGGTTCTGGTATCAAAATTGTAAATACCAGGTACCCCTATCTCCCACTCCAATTATCATAGGACTCACCCATTGACTGATGAAGCCAGGAGCATGAATGTGATTGCCCAGGGAATATGTGTCAGATAAGGTGATCCACGGCCAGAACTTTGGTGAACATTCAACATTGAAGGAGGGAGCAGAGGCAGAGGCATCCTAAGAGGACCCAAGAAGTAACAGGCACAGAGTAGGAGGAAAACCAGGAGAAGCCACGAAAGAAAATACCTCACGAAAGAAGGGCTGATCAAATATTAAATATGACAGGGAGCTCACGTACAGTGAAAACTAGAAATGAGTATTCTGAATACAGCAACCAGGGAGAAACTGGTATCCCTGGTCAATCAGTCAGGCTAGGCTAGGCTATGCTGCTTTAACAAATGACTCCCACATCTCAATGGCTTCCAGTAGCAGAGCAAATATTTCTTGCTGTCTTTACATGCCCACTGTGGGTTACTGGCTATTGATATGTTCAAGTAGCCTCTACCCAGGGGGAAAAGAGCAAGGGATCTTAAAGGCTCTGCTTCGAAGTGGTAGTTATCATTTTCACTCACATTCATTGGCCACAGTAAGTCACATAACCAAGCTTGATGTCCATGGAACAAGTATAACCAGAAAGTCGTCTGGTAGGGAGGAGATGATAAAGAGAATTCCCGCGGGAGGGACAGAAACTCTTTTTGGGTGATAACATAGTCTACCTCATTCGGCAAAGCAGTTTTGGTCTGGCCCTCAGTTTTTCCTTCTATAAAATGATGAAGGTGATTATATTTCCACCCCCATCAGATTGCTGTGGGGCATCAATGACACCGTGTTTGTGAAAAATCACTATGGAAGATAATTTTATCTCTAATGTACCCTATGCACAGTTATTATTATTAATCTTCCCACTCTGTATTATGTCATTTCCCTGTATTCAAAGAGCCATTGCTCCCCTGTACCATTCAAATCAGGATCCGATGCCCTCTACCAACTGGCTGGTTTGGTGTTCATCTCTAAGCATCCCTCTTTCCACCTACAAGCTACTCAGACTATTATCTCTGCCACGAGTGCCTTTCTCTTGTCCCCAGACTCATGTCTCTCATCTCCTCATGAGTTCACCTCAAAACCAGAAAGATATCTTGGATTGAACTAACTTAATTCTAGCAACTCCTCTGTTGCACAGTATGCCCTGTATGTTTTGGTCCCAACTCAGCATGGTGCATAAATGTCCAGCAGCGGTTTCCAGTGTTCGTGTGGGTGTGAAATTTTATGAGAAGACTGAGATTGATGGGGTCAGGTTATTGAATGGGGGGTCTGTGCGGGTTATTCTCCCTCTCTGAATCCATTCTTCACATTCCCTGTCTTGTTCTGTACCCCTGGGAGCTGACGTCCGCAGATGTCAAAACTCAGGATGCCCTGCCATCTGGCTGCCCGTTGGTTTAGCCAATAGGAGGCACCTGTGCAGAGATGGAAAGGTAGAAGAGAGCCCGGGGTGCTTCTTCTCTCGCCCCCTCACATGCCTGATCTGATTCTGGTAGCGGCGGCCGGGTAAAGTGGATGTAGATCCTGTCAGGCCGGTTCTTCCACTGCTCAAGCTCCAGTAGCACTGTGCCCCCTCCTGCTGCTTCATGTTACGAAGGCTAGCTCATGTCCTTTTTTATTGCAAATTTCATAATTAAAACTTGCAGAAGAGAGTGGCAACCGCTTCCTCTCCCACCCCCAAGTACATACATTTAAGGTATTTCATTTGTCACTTCTCATCTACACTTACCTCTGGGTCCTTAGAGTCTCCTCTTCAAGGTCAAGTCTGCTAGCTGTGTTGAGAGCCTAGCACGAGGCCCTTCTGATGGCTAAATGAGACCTCTGCCTTCCGAAGAACAGATGCCCTGATTGGAGTGATGGCTCATCTGGTCTGAACAATTTGTCTCTCTGAAAAATTATTGGCTCAAATCAAACTATATAAAAATGCATTCCTATAATCCCAATGCAGAAGACTTAGTGACCCAGGTAGAGTTATCTTAACCTCAAAGATTCTGGATAAAAATGGAAGACAGCATGTTGATTATCCCTGAATTACCATATTAAAACCCTTTTAAAAATTGAACAAAATATGTAAAAGTCCCAAAGAAATGACAGGTTTAGAAGACCTCAGAGGTCACCTGAATTTTCTCGTGTTTCTGTAATTCCATTTTGTAAAAAGGTAGGACATCAATTAATCAATCTGTGGTAATAGGAGTTATCTAGGCCTTGCCACTCTGAGTGACCTATGGACCAGCAAGTCAGCATCACACAGGAGCTTGTCAGAAATGCAGAATCTCCATCCCCACCCCGCCAGACCTGCTGGATCAGAATCTGCACATTTAACAGGGTTCCCAGGTGACCCCTTTGCACACTGAAATTGAAGAAGCACTGATCTAAAAGAGTTCTCAAACTATCTGTGCTGAAAGACTAGTTCTTCGTTTTTTCCCCTCTAATCTTCTGTGGACTGATACACTTGAAAATATAATAAGAATAAATTATTAGAATAATGAAATAAAAATGGCAGAGACATATAGAATACAAACCCAAGCTTTTATTATTAGATTCAAAAGACAAGAAATTACTCGGTCAAATTGCCATGGAAGTCTCTAAATAATGCACTCTAGCTCTTTCTCTGGATTGCCCATCATTGGCCAGTAACGGTTCATGGATGGCAATAGACAGTGGACCACAATTTGCACAGCACTGTTCTAGCTCATTGCCATTTTGCAGATGAGAAAACAAAGGCCCAGACAAACAACATACTCAAGGTGACACAGTTGGTTAATGAAAGACCCAGTACTGAATTTTACATCTGTAAAACTGTTCCTGATATACTTTATTACTCCTAATGAAAATTTTAAATATTTATTGAGAACTTGATTAAGGCCAGTATAATGTTTTACAAGGATTACCTTGTAGTCACTTCACATCCTTGTCATTGAGATTCTGTCAATGCCCTCATTTTATGGTTGAGGAAACTGAAGTTTAGAGAGGTTAATACCTAGTCCAAGTCTCCTTGGTTAAGTAAGTGATGAAGCTGAGGTTTGAATTCAAGTTTAATCACAAAGTAAACATGCTTGTATTAGTCAGCCTTCTCCAGAGAAACAGAACAAATAGTGTGTGTGTGTGTGTGTGTGTGTGTAAAGATATTTATTATAAGAAATTGACTCACTCAATTATGCAGGTAGGCAAGTCCCAAGCTCTGCAGGGAGAGTCAAAAACTGAAGACCCAAGAGAACCATGTTTAGTTCCAGTTTGAGTCTGAAGGCCTGAGAACCAAGAGAGCCAATGGTGTAGTTCTATCCAAAGGCTGGCAGGCTCAAGACCCAGAAAGAGTCAATGCTTCACTTTGAGTCCAAAGGCAGGAAAAAAGCTGATGTCCTGTTCAAAGGCAGGCATGCAAGAAGAATTCTCTCTTACTCATGGGAGAGTCAGCTTTTTTGGTCTATGCAGGGCTTCAACTGATTGGGTGAGACCCACCCATGTTATCAAGGGTAATCACCTTTACTTAAAGTCAATTGATTATAGATATTAACCACATCTACAAAAATACGTCCACAGCAACACCTAGATTAGTGTATTTATTTTATGCCGTAGCACTTAACACCTTCTAACATATTATATAATTTACTTATTTGTTATGTTACTTAATATATGCCCCTCTTCTTCAAATTTATAAAGGTAAGGGATCTTTCCTTTTCTGTTTTGTTCACTGATGTAGCCCAAATACCTAGAAGAGTGTCTAGCACTCGATAAATATGAATTGAATGAATGATTCCAGATTTTGCCACTTAATAGAAAGGAACAACAAATGGTGAATTATTTCACTTCACTGAACAATTAAAAGCAAGTGAACAAACAAGAATCTATCTCTTGAGATTGTCATAGGACTAAATGAAATAATGTTTGTAAAGTGTCTGGAATTCAGAGAGCATTCAGTAAATGGTATTGTTAATTGTCATCTCCCGTTGTTCATTCAATAAATACTTACAAAGTCCCTACCGTGTGTTGGGTAGTGGGCACTGAAGATAACACAGAGTGTAACAAAGTCCCTGCCCTCTTGGAACTTACTTTCTTGTGTGACTATAGGACCATGAACAAATGTCCTGCCCTAGATAGCTAGTTTCTACAGTTTTGTTACAAACCCATGGCTCTACTTCAAGGTCAGGCTCATGGACAAGGTCTTGCCTCAAGGACTTGATGGGCATCTACTTCAAAGCTCAGCTCTTCTTCACTGTCAAGTCCTTTGCCACACAGACTTTGCCTCTCTGGGCAGTTGGGATACAGTTGGGCCTCGTGATAGGATGACAGATCTTCTACCCTGGAGGGTCAGGGTAATTAGCATCACATCTGAAGCCTCCTCTTCTTCATTCAGGGTAAGTGTGGGCTTATTTCACATGTGACTTTAAGAAAAAAAAAAGGAGGAGAAATCACTAGGGTTGGATCAGGGAGAACTTTCCAGGCCAGTCTAGTCTGAATGATGCTGATTCTATTACAACTATGGGTGATGATAACTACCGTTACCTACAGAGTGAACAGGCTTTTGATGATTTCTGTAACCCCCCCAACCCAGGGGCAGATGCAGAAGTCTGGGTGTGGGGATGTGGGTGAACCCTGAGGAACTGCTGAGAATGGCCAGGCATCCCCACAGCAGTCGTTCTCAACCTCGGCTGCACTTTAGAATCAACTGGAGAGCTTTTAAAATTCCTGATGTTCAGGCTGCAAGTAAATCAGAATCTCTGGGGATGAGATTCAGGCATCAGTCCTTTTTAAAACTTCCTGGGGGCTTCCTTGGTGGCGCAGTGGTTGAGAGTCTGCCTGCCGATGCAGGGGACATGGGTTCGTGCCCCGGTCCGGGAGGATCCCACGTGCCGCGGAGCAGCTAGAGACGTTTGTATTGACTCTAGAGAGAGTGTGGGATGGCTCCAAAAAGTATAAAGAAATGCATTTACCTAAAATCCTTCTTCAACCATACCTACTGCCCTGAGGTCTTAAGCTGGTGTAGTGCTAATGTAGTGCATAATGATGATATATGACAGATCATATTATATGTGAGTCAAATTATATGTGAATTCAAACCTTGGTTCCACCCATTTGTGTAGTCTTTAGCAAATCACTTATCCTTTGCATGCCTCAGTTTCTCCATCTGTAAAATGGGGATGTTAGCAACACCTACTTCATATTCTTGTTGTAAAGATTAAATGTGTTAATACAGTTAAATCACTTAGAACAGTGCTTAGAAAATAGTAAATGCTCTTTAATTGTTAGATTTTGTACTTACCAGAGTAGAATGATGTAGGCTTTGTAATCAAGGCAGACATGGTTTCAAATCCTAGCTTGGCCATATAATTATGTGACACTGAGCAAGGAATTTAGCCCCTCTAAGCCTCGATTTTGTCATCTGCATGTGACAACAATAATGCCTACTCCACAGACTTGTTGAAAAGGTCAAAATAATATGTGTAATATATGTACACGGCACACAGTAGGTGTTAGGTTTGAATGTTTGTGTCTCCCCAAGTTCATATTTTGAAATCCTCACCCCCAATGTGGTAGTATTAGGAGGTGGGCCTTTGGTCACGAGGGTGGGGCCTCCATGAATGGGGTTAGTGCTCTTTTAAAAGAGACCCCAGGGAGCTCCCTTGCCCCTTCCACTCTGTAAGGACACAATGAGAAGTCTACAGCCCTGAAGAGGGCCTTTACCCCACCAGGCTGGCACTCTGATCTCAGACACCCAGCCTCCAGAACTGTGAGAAGTAACTACCTTTTGTTGATGAGCCCCCCAGCCTGTGGTATGTTGTTACAGCAGCCTAGTGGCACCAGGCAGCAGGGATCAGTGAGCGGTGGGTGCTGGGGAGGGGTCAGGCCCTGCTAGACTTCAGTCACCCTGTGTGACTAGAAGCAGGGTCACCACCTCTCAGGGTCTCCGTTTCTGCATCACAAAAGGTGACAGCAGTGCAGCTGAGAGGAGACATGACTACATGTGAACGTGTTTCATAAACTGCAAAGCGAAAAAATGCAAATACAAGGTTTTAATGTTGTAAAGGTATTTCTCCCCACACCACCCCCCAGGAAAAAAGGAAAAGGAGACTGTCATGCTGGGGGACTGCCAGACACTTTCCCCAAGACCGGCTTTCAGTAAAGTGGGAAGCTGAAGCAGGTAACACCTCACTTGCCACTCAAGCTTGGTTACACTGTGACAGAAATGTCATCACTCATTGAAAACAAAAAACTCCCTCTTGTCGGTGGGACAGTGTCTGTACGACAAAGCTTCTCTCCCACATCACTCTCCTCCCGTGTACAGATTTTGATGGCATCTCTTAGCCAAGGCCCCTCCAAACACATCCCAGGAAGTCCATTAAGGAGGGGGGAGTCTGTGTGCTTAATGGGTTTTGCAAAGCAAATTGGATAATGTGCTCTAGAGGGAACCCCCAGAGGGGGCAAGGTGGCAGGCCACTTGTCTCAGCTAATAAAACCTCCCCCAGCAGCCGTCCCCGCGCCCAGCTCCTACGTGCCATTTGGCACCCATATCTTGAGATCTGCCACTTCTGTTTGTGATCCAGACAGCTACAGCTCACTTCCATGTGGCAACATAAGTGTATTGACATTTATCATTGGATTCCACTTTCCAGAACAGAGAGAGACAGGCCTGGCAGGCACAGAGGGCATACATCGCAGCGGTATCACACCCAGAAGCTGACACTGGGGATTACTTTTCTATTCTGTCACCCTTTGGCACAGACTCTTCTGCTCGGTGCTAATGACAGTCACTGGCTTGTGCTTCAAATAAGGAGAAGAGAGGGTGACTCTGAAATCTCCACACTCCATGCAAGCTCCTCTCTCTCGGACAAGATGATGCAACTTTTGTAGATGCAATTCACATTTCAAAAAACCCCACAAACATGTATATATGTGAGTCCGTGTGTGTGTATACGTGTGTATGTATCTACATTTATGTCCATATATATGTGTGCATCTATATTTCTACATATCTATATATCTATATCTATCTCCATATGTTTCTGTTAAAAATACTGTGGCATTATTTGAGCATGTATCTGTGCATGTGTCAGCATGTCTGTGTGGATAAACAGCATATAAAAATACAGGTTATTTTCCCATAAACTGTACCCTAGTGCTGCATTAAGCAACAGACTCAGTTTTCCATTATTAGTACTCAGCTTTTTGTTTCCCAGTCCCCACTGAAGGACTAAAAATCTGCCTGAAAGCCAAAATGTTTTGCTTCTCTGTTTAAATTCATTGTAGTCCCGTTTGCAAGAGTCTCAAATGAGCTTTTAGCAAAAGAGAAAACATGACTCAACTTTTGGAGCCACTGTAAATACTTTGTAAGCCAGAAACTTCCCCCAAATCACCTCATTTGTTCAGGTGTTACCCCATTGTTTCTAGTCTTTTTTTTTTTTTTTCCCACCGCACACCATTATTTTAAAAGTGAGCTTATGGTCAAAACAATGCATCTTCTATAACTGGGATTGTCCAAGAATGAACCTCTCACCCATATGATCAGGAGTTCTTGTTTGCTGTGATCTCACAGTCAAATAATAAGCCTTGGAAACAGCCAATAAATCATGCTGCCTTGGTGGCCGTATGATGACGACAGCCATGACATCTGGAATCTTCTAGAGAGGAGACCAAGGAGGAAATGTCGGTGGGTGAACAAGAGTTTACTACAGAGAAAGAAAAGAAAAGGACCTTACCGGGGGGAAGAATGGACGTGGGTTTCTGTAATGCCTAGTGTGTCACGAACCATGGAGTCGATCGACAAATATTATCCGAGTTGAATTGAAAGATCTCTATCAGCCTGAACAAAGGCAAAGATAGAACTCAATTTTCTATTAAGGTTGTACATTTGCAAAGAAAGGATAATGAGGCAGAAGAAGTGTTTCCAAATATGCTTGACTTTGGACTGACCTTCTGTCCGCAGATATTGAGGATGAGCTGGCAATAATCTTCCCTGAAACATGAAGACAAATGATGTAGCAACTAAGGGCTGGAAGGAAGTAAGACGCGGTGCCTTGAGCCCAGAATATTAGTAACTCCCAAGAACAAGTCCGATGGTCCCCAGTCCAGTACTTTTTAACTTGAAACCGTTTTGGCCTCCCTATGCTGTTATATGTCCACGCCTTCTGGTGGCTTAAAAATGGCGGCCAAAACCTTCTTGCCAGAGGGACATCAGTCCACTTAAGTAAGAGAAAAAGCCAAGTGGAAGCAGCCTCATTCTCACCATGGAAACGCAAATCAAGGGTCAGAAGATATCTCCACAAGTCATCCAAGGCAAAGAATTTTTAATGCTAATAGTAAGAGAGATGGTGTGGGGAAATGGACATTATCATATCCCACTGGGAGGAGACTAAACGGGTGAAATATTTCTGGAGGACAGCTTGGCAATGTGTATCAAAAGCCTTCGAATTTTGCATATCTTTTGACCCATCTAGGGTATAATTGACCCAATTATAGAATTTTATTCATAGGAAATAAACAATCATGGCTTTGCGCAAAGATATAGCTAAAATGGTATTCGTCCTGCTGTTGCTTCTAACAGTGAAACATGGAAACAATTTAAATTTTCTGTAACAGGGATTGGATGAATAATTAGTACATAGATGAACTGAAATCCTAAGCAGTCATTAAGTTGATGCATAAGGATATTAATTAGCAGTGAACTGCCCATGCTATGTAATTCAATTTTTTTTTAAGTTATAAAAGTACACATCCGGTATGATCCCATGTTTGTACAATGCATGTATAGAAGTACATGCACCTGAATACTGAGGGTGGTTATCTCTAGATGGAGGGATAATGTATGACTCTCATTTTCTTTTTTATATTTGTTTTTAATTTCGAAATTTTGTATACGCATGTATTATTTTAATTATGTTTAAAATGAGTAAACTGTAAGTCACCTGTTCCTGAAAACTTTGTAGCTGATTGCCCTATTTTTTGGGGTGGAGGTAGGCAATTGTGAAGAGGAGAATAAGTAGAGATCAAAGCCACCTTTTAAAATTATTATTATTGCACCTTATATTATTATATACAACATATTATTGTACATAATAACCACAGTGTCCTTTCTGCCTTTTGTTTCATCTGCTGCTCTTTCTCAGCCTCTTTTGCTGGTTCCCCCTCGTCCCCCCGGCTCCGACCAAGATCTTGTAATGCTGGCCTATCCCATGGCTCAGTTCTTAGGCCTCTTCTCTTTTCTATCCACACTCACTTTCCTGGTGGTCTCATCCAATCTCATGGCTTTGAATATCATCTCTGTGTTAATACCTCCCCAATTTATATCTCCATCCCTGGTGTCCCACCCCGCCCTGAGCTCCAGGCTCATAGATCTCCCTCCCCGTTCAGCATCTGTACTTGGATGTCTAACTTAACCCGTCAAAAAGCAAGTTCCTACCCTTAGCTGCCAAATCTGCTTCTCCTCAGCCATCATATCAAATAATGGCAACTCCATCCTTCCAATGGCTCAGGACAAAAACCTTGGTGTCATCCTCAATCCCTCACTTTCTCTTCTATTGTGTATCTCAACCATCAAGAAATCCTGTTCACTCTACCTTCAAAATGTCTTCACATTCGGACCACTTCTTATCCTCCGTGCTGCCATTACCCTGGTACAAGCCACCATTATCTCTTGCCTGGATCCTTGCTAACTGGTTTACCTTGCCTACTTTCAGTCTGCTCTTAATTTAGCAGCCAGAGTGATCTTGCTAGACACACATCGAATTAGGTCATGCCTTTCTCAAAATCCTCCCACAGTTCCTCATTCCTCTCTCAGAGTGGAGCCAAATCCATTACGACGGCTTATAAGGTCCTGCATGATCAGCCCGCCTTCTCTAACCTCATTTCTTTCCTTTCTCCCACTCTGTGGCAGTTTTAAAACATGGTCCTCAAATTCTTTGACACTCCTTTTATTTAGAGACCAGGGATCTCTATCTCCTGCTGTTAATTTGGCTTCTGTGACTGCTGGGCGCAAGGTTATGTGTGGCAGCTTCTACTCTCTGCCATTTGGGATACTTACTTGAGTCTAGGAGCCCGTGGAATGTGCCACGTGGAGAGAAACTGAGGCCCCCGTCCAGTAGCCCCTGGCGAGCTCTCAGCTGACAGCCAGCACCTACCTGCCAGCTGTAGGAGTGAGCCTTCTTCACAGTCCTTCATTGATTCTCCCCAGCTGATGCCACAGGGAACAGAGACAGGCTGTTCCCACTAAGCCGTGCTCATATTGAAGATGTATAAACAACAAGATGATTGTTTTTGTGCCATTATGTTTCAAGGTGGTTTGTTGTAGAGCCTTAGAGACTCTCTCACTGCAGCAACCTCACTCACCCCATATTCGCCTCTCTCCGTCCTCTTTGTTGTTCCTTGAACACCCAGACATGCTTGTCTCAGGGCCTTTGCACTTACTGTTCCCGTCTACATTGCCATATATACATGGCTCCCTCACTCACCTCCTTTAGATCTGTAATCACTTGTAATCAATCTTTTCAGTAAAACCTTCCCTCGCAAACTGACAAACTACACATGCTCCCCCCAGAGCTTCTCCTCTTTCTACTTTATTTTTCCTCCTTGGTGGTCATCACTGTCTAATAGACTGTATGATTTATTCATTTAGTTTGTTTATTACACGCCATGGTTTTAAATACCAACTCTATGCTGATTACTCTCTTACACTAGAAGGTAAACTCCGTGAGGATGGGTATCTATGTCTGTTTCACTCCCTGCTGATTCCAATGTGCCTAGAACAGTGTGTCCCACGTGGTCACTCGTCAATTAATATTCGTGGTTCTACCCCAGCCATGTGCGGGTGACCTGTTTCCTCTCAGCTTTTCCCTTCCTTCTCAACTTGTCTCTTCTCTGGGTCCTTTGCCTTCCCTCTCCATGCTCTCCACCTCCCGCTAGACCAAAGCAGCAGCTTTGCTTAAGTCTCAGACCATTGGAGCCCCTATGCAGGTTATTCTCCACGCTAGAAGGAGTTTCTCCTTCCTGGGTGGTAGGTACCTCCTTTATATCAGATCCTGTGTTCATTCCACAGTAGGGATTAATTGAAAACTTTATGCTTAGCCTCCAAGCTTAGTTTTTGCTAGCAAAAATTAATAAAATCTTCAGCTCTGACAATAAATTAGCAAGAGCAGGGTGAGTGATGTGCTCTAACAGTCTATTGCTCTCTAAAAACTACCCCCAAACTTAGAGGCTTAAACCAGCAATCATTTATTTTGTTCATGAGTGTGCAACTTGAGCCAGGCTAGGTGGGTATAGTTTGCCTCTGCTCTACATGGCATCTGCTGGGGCGAATCGATTAGGAGCTGGGAGATCTACTCTCCAGTGTGTACTTTTAGAATTGACAGAATCCATCTCTGTCTCAACAAAATTTGGCTTTCCAAATTTTTTTATACTTTTCTCTCAAAAAAATTCCAATTTGAAGCTGAGGGGTGAACTCATCCACTTTTCTCAGACTGCATTGGCATATCTCTGTGAGGGAGAGAATGACATTGGCCAGTGGGTAGGGAACCTCAGGGCAACATGCTTTATGATGATTGAAATATACATCAACTTAATTCTCCAATAATTTATATCTATTGCATTTGATTCATTCATTAGTTCACCTAATATTTTGATTATGAGAACAGGAATTTTGTCGATTGTTGTATGTCCATTTCTTAGAGAGCCTGACATATAAGAGCTTTAACAAATCTTTAGTAAATTAATTAAGAATGATAATAATAGTTAACATCTAGTGTAATAGTTAAATCTATTATGTTTTTTTTTTTTTTGCTAGGCACTCTTCATAGCACTTTACCTGAATTACTTGTTTTAAAAACCCTAGAAGATAATATTATTTTTATTACTATTCCTGTTTTACAGATGAGTAAACTGAGGCACAGGGAGGTTAAGAACCTGCTGTAAAATGGAAGAGATGGGATTCACACTCAGGCAGTTCTATATTGATGCTCTTTTCCTAATCCTTACCTATACACAGGGTGCTGTGGGGACCATATAGGAGAAGAATAGTGACCCAGCTTTGAGGAGTTGAGGAAGGCTTCCCAAGGAGGTGCTTTCTAAGCAGATTCCTAAAGGACAAATTGGAATAGAGTCAGACAAACAGACTGCGGAAGGGTTTTCTTGGCAGGATTTGCAAGATCACCTAGAGTTCCAGGCATTATGCTAAGAGCAAGGAAAACAAGGAGAAAAAAAAAAAAAGCTCCTTCACTGATATTCAGAAATTTCAAACAAATTGTTGAAAAAAAGTGTGTTAAGGGCTAATATAGATGTACACAGATGCTGTGGGGAGATTGAAGAAGCAGGAATTGAACCAAGGGTAATAGTTCAGTGAGGGCTTCCCAGAGGAGGTGGCGTCAGAGCTAAATCTTGAAGGATGAGTAAGAGTTTGCTAGACAAACAAGGAGTTGCGGGGGTATTTCCAGCAGAAGGAAAGACACATGCAGTGAAACGTGAAAGAGCTTCTGGGGCTAAGCAAATATCAAGTAGGGTAGGAAGATCACATTTTTCTGTCTTTAATATTTTCAGAAAATGAGGCTGCAGTGTTAACACAGCGTTGCTTCACACCCTTGGTGAGTAGAAAGTTCTGTTTGATGTCAAACCTTCGTTCATCTTCCTGAAACACAGACACGCACGCCCACATATATCCTTGTTCTCCAACCAGGGGTCATATAGGCTCATTGTCCTTGTCATTCGTAGGCTAAGCCTTCATACAGGTGGAGATTGCTAATCTAGGTCTCTTGTCTTCCCAGACCGGTGGGATTCTGTTCCCCTCATTTGCCACTTCACTCAATAAGCAAGGAGTGTATATTGAAAGCCAGCCTGTGCCATTGCAGGGACTAGAGGAGAAATGCAAAGTGTTTTTCTTGCCACCCTGAGGCTCCTCACTATCAGCCCGTAAGGTCTGCTTTTCAAACTTCAAATCACGGTGCAACCTGCCACTCAACACTCTCTGATGCCCCTCCGTAACGTAGGAGTTTAAGGGTCTGTGCATTGGAGTCGTACTGACAAGTTATGTGAACTTGGCCAAGTTACTAACCTTTTTGTGCCTTACTGTCCTCATCTATGAAATGTGATCATATTATTAACCTCATGGGGATTTTATTCTTGAGGATTAAAAGACTTAATGTATGTGTAGAAATTAAGACAACTTTGGAAAGAAGTCACAGAAAGCATCACATCATGTGGCTTACGGAGAAAGGGGGAATTTGTTGATTTACATGATTGAAAAGTCCAGGGGGTATGCCAATTACAGGAGTAGCTTGATCCAGGGGCTCAAATGTTGTCACCAGAACTTAATCTTTCTCCATCTCTAGCTCTACTCTTATTTTTTTTGGCTTTGTTCAAGGCTCCATGTGATGTCAAGATGGCAGCCAAGAAGCATAGACCCCATTCTCCTACGATCCAGTCTAACATTCAAATCAAAGTCCTGAGCGTGACACTCATTGATCTGAACACATTAAAATGCTCAATCTTGGGCTTCCCTGGTGGTGCAGTGGTTGAGAGTCCGCCTGCCGATGCAGGGGGCGCGGGTTCGTGCCCCGGTCCGGGAAGATCCCACATGCTGCGGAGCGGCTGGACCCATGAGCCATGGCCGCTGAGCCTGCGCGTCCGGAGCCTGTGCTCCACAACGGGAGAGGCCACAACAGTGAGAGGCCCCGCGTGCCACAAAAAAAAAAAAAAAAAAAAAAAAAAAAAAAAAAGCTCAATCTTGAACTGACTCTTAGGCCAGGGAATGAGAATGCTAATTGGCTTATGCCTGGGTCTTGACCACCCCCTGGAGTTAAGGAGGGATCTAACCCACCTAAATATCAAGGTCTCAGTTGGAAAAGGGGAAGTTGCCCAGAATAAAATTTCTGTTTTACCGGAAAAATGGAGAACAAAAATTTGGTGGCATAGAATCTGTCCGCTACTGTATGTAAAACACCTGGCACAGAGGCTAAGAGCAACATGCTTCATGAATGATCACCAGCACCCTCTTCACCACCACCATCAACACAGGGACCAATTTCAGACATGGCTCTTTCACACAAACATAACACTGTTCTTAAATGAGAGCCTTCCCAGTGCTGAGTGGAGAGAAATATAAGTAGCAGACATTTGTTTTTCGTGGCTGCCAAGAACCTCTGGAACATTCTTCCTACATTTTGATAGTTCCTATACTATGACCCCAGCCTACCTCAAATAGAATCCCTCAAAGCTTTATTTTTCCCACTCAACCCATCCTCCAACCCTCCAACCCCACCATTCAGTTTCTTCCAATCCTATGCACCCGTGAGAGAATTTGACTTGGAGGTGAGCTGTGGAAACAAGAGGAGCACGGAACACCCATTTTGCTGTTGCAGATGGTGGGAGCCAACCAGTTGGTTCTAGAGTCAGTGGGAGGCGTCACCCTTATCAGGCCAGTTCTTCAGTGTGGCTTTAGGCATTATTCTGAGAGCATTAGTCCAGAAATATTCCTTTAGCTGTTCCAAAGATGCTGTGAGTGCTGAATATCCCCATACCAAATCTCTTCTTTCTTTTTTGTTTTTTTTTATAAATTTATTTATTTTATTTTTGGCTGTGCTGTGTCTTCGTTGCTGTGCACAGGCTTTCTCTAGTTGTGGCAAGCGGCAGCTACTCTTCGTTGTGGTGCACGGTCTTCTCACTGCAGTGGTTTCTTTTGTTGCGGAGCACAGGCTTCAGTAGTTGTGGCTCGCGGGTTCTAGAGCACAGGCTCAGTAGTTGTGGCTTAGTTGCTCCGCGGCATGTGGGATCTTCCCGGACGAGGGCTCGAACCTGTGTCCCCTGCATTGGCAGGCAGATTCTTAACCACTGCACCACCAGGGAAGCCCCCAAATCCCTTCTTATATAAAGAAAGTAGAGTGATAGTGTTTCTGCAACTAAGGACACTAACCAATATGCTGCCCAAGAACTCCCACAGCATGTGTACGGCACAGGCTTCATGATAGTTCCCTAAGCCTGGGTCTCATCTTCTCATCAGACTGTTCTCCACGATCCCAGCAGGGTGGCTTGTAAAAGAGTAAACATTCAGAAAAATGCCAGTTTCATGACTGAATAAGTGAACTTCTAACTGACCTAAAAGGTCATTTGGGAGAGTACAGACACACTTCATTTTATTGAATTTCACACATATTGCATTTTTTACAAATTGAAAGTTTCTGGCAACTCTTCATTGAACAAATCTATTGGTGCAATTTTTCCAGCAGCATTTTTATTTATTTTATTCTATTTTTCATTAGTTATATATTTTATACATATTACTATATACATGTCAATTCCAATCTCCCAATTCATCACACCACCCACCCCTCCACTTTCCCTGCTTAGTGTCCATACATTTGTTCTCTACATCTGTGTCTCAATTTCTGCCCCGCAAACAGGTTCATCTGTATCATTTTTCTAGGTTTCACATATATGCGTAAATATACTATATTTTTTTTCTCTTTCTGACTTACTTTACTCTGTATGACAGTCTCTAGGTCCATCCACATCTCTACAAATGGCCCAATTTCATTCCTTTTTATGGCTGAGTAATATTCCATTGCATATATGTACCACATTTTCTCTATCCATTTGTCTGTTGATGGGCATTTAGGTTGCTTCCATGACCTGGCTATTGTAAATAGTGCTGCAAAAATACTGCGATACATGTGTCTTTTTGAATTATGGTTTTCTTTGGTTATATGCCCAGTAGTGGAATTGCTGGGTCATATGGTAATTCTATTTTTAATTTTCTAAGGAACCTCCATTATTGTTCTCCATAGTGGCTGTAGCAATTTACATTCCCACCAACAGTGCAAGAGAGTTCCCTTTTCTCCACACCCTCTCCAGCATTTGTTTGTAGATTTTCTGACGATGCCCATTCTAACTGGTGTGAGGTGATATCTCATTGTAGTTTTGATTTGCATTTCTCTAATAATTAGTGATGTTGATGAGCTTTTCATATGCTTCTTGGCCATCTGTATGTCTTCTTTGGAGGAATGTCTATTTAGGTCTTCTGCCCAGTTTTGGATTGGGTTGTTTGTTTTTTTAATATTAAGCTGCATGAGCTGTTTATATATTTTGGAGATTAATCCTTTGTCCATTGATTCGTTTGCAAATATTTTCTCCCATTTTGAGGGTTGTCTTTTCATCTTGTTTATGGCTTCCTTTGCTGTGCAAAAGCTTTGAAGTTTCATTAGGTCCCATTTGTTTATTTTTGTTTTTATTTCCATTACTCTAGGAGGTGGATCAAAAAAGATCTTGCTGTGATTTATGTCAAAGAGTGTTCTTCCTATGTTTTCCTCTAAGACTTTTATAGTGTCTGCTCTTACATTTAGGTCTGTAAGCCATTTTGAGTTTATTTTTGTGTATGGTGTTAGGGAGTGTTCTAATTTCATTCTTTTACATGTAGCTGTCCAGTTTTCCCAGCACCACTTATTGAAGAGGTATTCTTTTCTCCATTGTATATTCTTGCCTCCTTTGTCATAGATTAGTTGACCATAGGTGTGTGGGTTTATCTCTGGGCTTTCTAGCCTGTTCCATTGATCTATATCTCTGTTTTTGTGCCAGTACCATATTGTCTTGATTACTGTAGCTTTGTAGTATAGTCTGAAGTCAGGGACTCTGATTCCTCCAGCTCCATTTTTTCCCTCAAGACTGCTTTGGCTATTCGGGGTCTTTTGTGTCTCCATAAAAATTTTAAGAATTTTTTCTTCTAGTTCTGTAAAAAATGCCATTGGTAATTTGATAGGGATTGCACTGAATCTGTAGATTGCTTTGGGTGTATAGTCATTTTCACAATATTGATTCTTCCAATCCAAGGACATGGTATATCTCTCCATCTGTTTGTATCATCTTTAATTTCTTTCATCAGTGTCTTATAGTTTTCTGCATACAGGTTTTTTGTCTCCCTAGGTAGGTTTATTCCTAGGTATTTTATTCTTTTTGTTGCAGTGGTAAATGGGACTGTTTCCTTAATTTCTCTTTCATATTTTTCATCATTACTGTATAGGAATGCAAGAGATTTCTGTGCATTAATTTTGTATCCTGCAACTTTACCAAATTCATTGATTGGCTCTAGTAGTTTTCTGGTGGTATCTTTAGGATTCTCTATGTATAGTATCATGTCATCTGCAAACAGTGACAGTTTTACTTCTTCTTTTCCAATGTGTATTCCTTTTATTTCTTTTTCTTCTCTGATTGCCGTGGCCAGGACTTCCAAAACTATGTTGAATAATAGAGGTGAGAGTGGACATCCTTGTCTTGTTCCTGATCTTAGAGGAAGTGCTTTCAGTTTTTCACCACTGAGAATGATGTTTGCTGTGGGTTTGTCATATATGGCCTTTATTATGTTGAGGTACATTCCCTGTATGCCCACTTTCTGGAGAGTTTTTATCATAAATTGGCATTGAATTTTGTCAAAAGCTTTTTCTGCATCTATTGAGAGGAACATATGGTTTTTATTCTTCAAATTGTTAATATGGTGTATCACATTGATTTGCTTATATTGAAGAATCCTTGCATCCCTGGGATAAATCCCACTTGACCATGGTGTATGATTCTTTTAATATGTTGTTGGATTCTGTTTGCTATTATTTTGTTGAGGATTTTTGCATCTATATTCATAAGTGATATTGGTCTGTAATTTTCTTTTTTTGTAGTATCTTTGTCTGGTTTTGGTATCAGGGTGATGGTGGCCTCATAGAATGACTTCGGGAGTGTTCCTTCCTCTGCAATTTTTTGGAAGAGTTTGAGAAGGATGGGTGTTAGCTCTTCTCTAAATGTTTGATAGAATTCACCTGTGAAGCCATCTGGTCCTGGACTTTTGTTTGTTGGAAGATTTTTAATCACAGTTTCAACTTCATTACTTGTGATTGGTCTGTTCATATTTTCTGTTTCTCCCTGGTTCAGTCTTGGAAGGTTATACCTTTCTAAGAATGTGTCCATTTCTTCCAGGTTGTCCATTTTACTGGCAGAGAGTTGCTTGTAATAGTCTCTTAGGATGCTTCGTATTTCTACGGTGTCTGTTGTAACTTCTCTGTTTTCATTTCTAATTTTATTGATTTGAATCCTCTCCCTCTTTTTCTTGATGAGTCTGGCTAATGGTTTATCACTTGTGTTTATCTTCTCAAAGAACTGGCTTTTAGTTTTCTTGATCTTTTCTATGGTTTTCTTTGTTTCTATTTCATTTATTTCTGCTCTGATCTTTATGATTTCTTTCCTTATGCTAACTTTTGGTTTTGTTTGTTCTTCTTTCTCTAGCTCCCTTAGGTGTAAGGTTAGATGGTTTATTTGAGATTTTTCTTATTTCTTGAGGTAGGCTTGTATTGCTATAAACTTCTCTCTTAGAACTGCTTTTGTCGCATCCCATAGGTTTTGGATCATCGTGCTTTCATTGTCATTTGTCTCTAGGTATTTTTTGATTTCCTCTTTGATTTATTCAGTGATCTCTTAGTTATTTAGTAACATATTGTTTAGCCTCCATGTGTTTCTGTTTTTTACGTTTTTTCCCCTGTAATTCATTTCTAAACTCATAGCGTTGTGGTCAGAAAAGATACTTGATATGATTTCAATTTCCTTAAATTTACTAAGGCTTGATTTGTGACCCAAGATGTGATCTATCCTGGAGAATGTTCCATGTGCACTTAAGAAGAAAGTGTAATCTGCTGTTTTCAGATAGAATGTCCTATAAATATCAATTAAATCTATCTGGTCTATTGTGTCATTTAAAGCTTGTGTTTCCTTATTAATTTTCTGTTTGGATGATCTGTCCATTGGTGTAAGTGAGGTGTTAAAGTCCCCCACTATTATTGTGTTACTGTCGATTTCCTCTTTTAGAGCTGTTAGCAGTTGCCTTATGCATTGAGGTGCTCCTATGTTGGGTGCATATATATTTATAATTGTTATATCTTCTTCCTAGATTGATCCCTTGATCATTACGTAGTGTCCTTCCTTGTCTCTATAACGTTCTGTATTTTAAAGTCTATTTTATCTGATGAGTATTGCTACTCCAGCTTTCTTCTGATTTCCATTTGCATGGAATATCTTTTTCCATCTCCTCACTTTCAGTCTGTATGTGTCCCTAGGTCTGAAGTGGGTCTCTTGTAGACAGCATATATATATATATGGGTCTTGTTTTTGTATCCATTCAGCGAGCCTGTATCTTTTGGTTGGAGCATTTAATCCATTCACATTTAAGGTAGTTATCGACATGTATGTTCCTATTACCATTTTCTGAATTGTTTTGGGTTTGTTTTTGTAGGTCCTTTTCTTCTCTTGTGTTTCCCACTTAGAGAAGTTCCTTTAGCATTTGTTGTAGAACTGGTTTGATGGTGCTGAATGCTCTTAGCTTTTGTTTGTCTGTAAACCTTTTCATTTCTCCATCGAATCTGAATGAGATCCTTGCCTCTTTGCTGGATAGAGTAATCTTGGTTATAGGTTCTTCCCTTTCATCACTTTAAATATGTCATGCCACTCCCTTCTAACTTGTAGAGTTTCTGCTGAGAAATCAGCTGTTAACCTTATGGGAGTTCCCTTGTATGTTATTTGTCGTTTTTCCCTTGCTGCTTTCAATAATTTTTCTTTGTCTTTAATTTTTTCCAATTTGATTACTATGTGTCTCAGCATGTTTCTCCTTGAGTTTACCCTGTATAGGAGTCTCTGCGCTTCCTTGACTTGGGTGGCTACTTCCTTTCCCATGTTAGGGAAGTTTTCGACTATAATCTCTTCAAATACTTTCTCGGGTCCTTTCTCTCTTCTCCTTCTGGGACCCAAATAATGCGAATGTTGTTATGTTTAATGTTGTCCCAGAGGTTTCTTAGGCTGTCTTCATTTCTTTTCATTCTTTTTTCTTTATTCTGTGCTGCAGCAGTGAATTCCACCATTCTTTCTTCCAGGTCACTTATCCGTTCTTCTGTCTCAGTTATTCTGCTATTGATTCTTTCTAGTGTATTTTTCATTTCAGTTATTGTATTGTTCATCTCTGTTTGTTTGTTCTTTAATTGTTCTAGGTCTTTGTTAAACATTTCTTGCATCTTCTCGATCTTTGCTTCCATTCTTTTTCCAAGGTACTTCACTATCTTCACTATCATTATTCTGAATTCTTTTTCTGGAAGGTTGCCTATCTCCACTTCATTTAGTTGTTTTTCTGGGGTTTTATCTGGTTCATTCATCTGGTACATAGCCCTCTGCCTTTTCATCTTGTCTATCTTTCTGTGAATGTGGTTTTTGTTCCACAGGCTGCAGGACTGTAGTTCTTCTTGCTTCTGCTGTCTGCCATCTGGTGGATGAGGCTATCTAAGAGGTTTGTGCAAGTTTCCTGATGGGAGGGACTGGTAGTGGATAGAGCTGGCTGTTGCTCTGGTGGGCAGAGCTCAGTAAAACTTTAATCCACTTGTCTGCTGATAGGTGGGGCTGGCTTCCCTCCCTGTTGTTTGTTTGGCCTGAGGCGACCCAACACTGGAGCCTACCCAGGCTCTTTGGTGGGGCTAATGGCAGACTTCAGGAGGCCTCAGGCCAAGGAGTACTTCCCAGAACTGCTGCCAGTGTCCTTGTCCTCACGGTGAGACACAGCCACCCCCCACCTCTGCAGGAGACCCTCCAACACTCGCAGGTAGGTCTGGTTCAGTCTCCTTTGGGGTCACTGCTCTTTCCCCTGGGTCTCGATGCGCACACTACTTTGTGTGTGCCCTCCAAGAGTGGAGTCCCTGTTTCCCCCAGTCTTGTCGAAGTCCTGCAATCAAATCCCACTAGCCTTCAAAGTCTGATTCTCTAGGAATTCCCCCTCCCATTGCCAGACCCCCAGGTTGGGAAGCCTGACGTGGGGCTCAGAACCTTCACTCCAGTGGCTGGACTTCTGTGGTATAAGTGTTCCCGAGTTTGTGAGTCACCCACACAGCAGTTATGGGATTTGATTTTATTGTGATTCTGCCTCTCCTACCATCTCATTGTAGCTTCTCCTTTGTCTTTGGATGTGGGGTATCTTTTTTGGTGAGTTCCAGTGTCTTCCTGTCGATGATTGTTCAGCAGTTAATTGTAATTCTTGTGCTCTCGCAAGAGAGATTGAGAGCACGTCCCTCTACTCTGCCATCTTGAACCAAAAACCTCAACATTTCTAAAATTAAGGTATGTACATTGTTTTTTTAGACACAATGCTATTGCACACTTAATAGACTACAGTATAGTGTAACTATAACTTTTAAATGCACTGGGAAACAATAAATTCCTATGACTCACTTTTCTGCAAAATTTGCTTTATTTGGGTGGTTTGGAACCAAACCTGCAATAACTCCAAGGTATGCCTGTATTAGAATCTTAAAGTTTGAAGTGATTGAAATGATTGAGCTCATTCTAGACACTGGACAGATGAGACTGAAGACTCAGAAGGTTAATTTGACTTGAAATGTTGCCCTTATATTTTTGTTGATATTGTTTCCATCAAAACTATCACAAAAAATGTGCGTTTAACAGCATCGTACCGTATTTATTAGGATAATATTAATTATTTTTAAGGTTGTAGAATTTTCTTTTGTTCACTATTATTTGAAGCAATTGACATAGACTTTGGACATCTATTTTTCTTTTCATGGAAAATTTGATTATCATGATATTCATCATAATGAGCTTTAACCAGAGACAACATGAAAAGTGAATCTGCCCACTACTGGCTTGTATCAAGGTCCAGCATTAAAAGCGTGGACTCTGTGGCCAGATCGTCTGCATTTGATCATGGCTCTGGTACTTTCTAGCTAGGTAACTACGTGCAAGTTATTTATTCTCTTTCTGCCTCAATTTCCCATGCGATAATGGGACATATTGATAGTATTTACTTCACAAAATTGCTCATAAAGAATGAAAAGAGTTAATATTTGTAAAGTATTTAGAATGGTGAGTTTTAGTGTATTGTAAGTCCTACCATGGTTTTAATTTTTTTAAAAATAAGGTTGCAGTTAACTAAACTCTCAAATCTCTTTCATGTATGTGCCTGCCGACTTGGTCTCCCCCAGTCTAAACTTGTGCAATTGATTTCTTTTTTCCAGCCTAAATGCATGACTTTGCATTTAACCCTGTTGAATTTCTTCCATTGGCACTGGCTCAGTGGCACTTTATTTCCCTCACTTTCTGCACCCACCCATCCACCCATCCCCGAGTGTAAGTGCTGATAATGAGAGAGGTGGAAAAGAGAAGGGAATGCAGTCTCCTGCACACTAAGCGCGCAGCCTGCAGTCCTCAAGTTCTGCCTGCAGCTTAACTTTGGCGCCCAACCAAATTCAAGTGGCTCTAATTACTTTTAAATTAGGCATTTAGTTAAAATTTGATGAGCACATAAACTTAATAGCTGATCTCCAGCCAACATTACTATCAAACTGCCATCCAAATAAGTCCAGGAGGTTGTTATCCAAAGTACCCCAGTAAAATGAAATGAGCGGGACAATGGTTGTGACAATTGCAAAACTGCCGTTTCCACAGGTGGAATTAAGTGTCTGTCCTGTAAATGAATAGAGACACAATTCAGGGAAGCAAGCCATCCAAATGTATCACTTGTTTGGCTGTTCTGACGTCGAAGAAGATAAGAATAAGAATCAACTGGGGAAACGAAAGATGCAGAACTGCAAAAATAAACTTGTCATCCCTGACATCTGTGTTTATAAACGCATTATGTTAAACAGCAGAGATTTCCCTACGGCTGGCCAATACCAAGATGGCGTCTTGGGTGTTTACCTTTTCCCATAGCCCCAGTCGTAAGGGCTTTTCTTACTATCTCTTTGCTTCCAGCTTTTGTTTCAGTATCCCTGTAAAGAGTTGGCAGAGAACTAGCTGGGCAACTTCAGAAACATGGTTTATAACCAACCTGCTCCACTCTTCCGCTACAAAAAGTGAGCCTGTGCTAATTGTTCTTTAGCGAAGAAGTAGTTGGTCCACACCCACCCCTCCTCACCCAGGTGGAGATTTTCTTTATCAATAACCCCAGAGCAGGTTTGAATCAAAGAGGTGACACACACAAGAGCCAGATGTTTGGAGGGTGAGAAGGGGAGGTAGGTTCACACAATTGTTCTGCCTTCTTGCTTTCCGCTGAGGTTCTTTCCTGTGGGCTGTAGGACACATCAACAAGCTCTGAGCATGTGCGTGGACAGCCCCAGCCCAGCACCGCAGTGGGAAGCTGCTCACAGGCTGCCTTCCTTTTCCGGTGCAGCTGGTGTTTACAGAAGGACATGATTTGAAAGTTGATTTATTTACTCTGTCGTTTTTTTTTTTTTAAATGAACGGACATAGATGTCTGTTTGTTGAAACAATTAATAAACTCTAGTGATATGATTAAAATTTAACAGAAAAACATCCTTGGCTGTCAGGTGGAAATTTAAGGACTGACTTTTGGAAAGTTCATAATGTAATTCGGAGTGAGATCAGAAGATATATATATATATATATATATATATATATATATATATATATATATATATATGTATTCTTTGGCTCTGTTTTTTAAGAAAACAGCTGATCACTTTCGCTTGTGGAAATCACCGGGCTCTGGTTCCTGCCCCTTCATTTTGTCCTGGTTGTCTGTGGAGACTCAGAGGATGTTGATACGGCACCTCAACTATGGAGGCGAAGAGAACGTGCCAGAAGGTCCTCTTCCTCTTGTGCCAGCTCCTCCTCCCAAGTCTCTTCAAAAGTCAAGGCATCTGGGACTTCTCTGGCGGTCCAGTGGTTAAGACTTTGCCTTCCAATGCAGGGGGTGCGGGTTTGATCCCTGGTTGGGGAGCTAAGATCCGACATGCCTTGCGGCCAAAAAACCAAAACATAAAAACAGAAGCAATATTGCAACAAATTCAATAAAGACTAAAAAAAAAAAAAGTCAAGGCATCTGAGTCCTAAGACATTGCAGTCTGATTGCAGTGAAACAAGGGGCTAGGCCAGAGGAGGTGCACTTTCTTCCTTTAAAAAATTTATTCTTTATTTTGAGTGGTAATAGGAACACACACACCAATAGATAAAGTTTTAAGGAATATGCAGTGAGAAATAATTCTCTCTTGCACCCCTGCCCCCCAGCAGCCACCAGTTCCCTTACCAAAGATCATCTTTATTGCCAGTTCCTAGAGTATTCTGCTGGAGACATCTTATGTAGTTACGAACATTCATATATGTATATGCGTCTTAAATACACAAATAATAATGTACAATGCACATTGTTCTACACTTTGCTTTTTTCACTTAACAATACATCAAAGGTTTTGTTTTGTTTGATTGTTTTCCGAAAGTGCTATCAGGGAGAAAAGTCATTCTTCATTTCAATGATCTGATTCTGGTTCTGGTTCATTGTACTGATAACAAAGATGCCAAGTTAACCTCTACCTCAGCCTCAGGTCAACTTGGTCTGGAGAAATAGGAATCATATCTAAAACCCTAAATCTTTAAACAACAGGAAGTCTGGGGTGGGTAGAAGAGAGAGGGAAGGACGGATTCTGTTTAAAAGAATGCTCTGTGGGACTGACAGTTAAGCAGAGGGACACTTTGAACGCAGTCTTGCAAAACGAAAATCCATTGGTTCCTTTCCCTGCTTTCGTAAGTAGGACTCAAACTTACTGGCCATAATTGTTTCATTTTTGCTAGTTAAGGATCTCTAGGAGCAAGATATTGTCAGTATTCTGGATGCAATACAGTTGACCCTTGAACCATGTGGGGTTAGGGACACCAACACCCCGTGCAGTCAAAATTCCACGTGCAGACTTTGACTCCCCGAAAGTAACTAGTAATAGCCTAGTGTTCACAGGAGGCCTTACTGATAATATAAACAGTTGATTCATGCATATTTTGTGTGTTATATGTATTATATACTGTATTCTTACAATACAGTAAGTTACAGAAAAGAAAATGTTATTAAGGAAATTATAAGGAAGAGAAAATACAATTATAGCACTGTTTTATTGATACTGTATGTTTATGTCAAGAGGAATTGTCTGTCAGTATCTACATCATTATTGTCTTATATGATACAAACCACTGTAGATGTTTTATATGTATATATATAACACTAGACATCAAAAACGAAGATAAGGTGAAAAAGAGATTCAGATTTATTTATAGGTATGATGATTCATGCATTGATAACAAAGAAGCAGCTATAGGATTGCTTTATGGTCGCCTAGTGTAATTGATACAATAGCATCACGGTAGCCTAGCCTATACACTAACGAATTAATCTTTTCAAAATTTTTATGGCATATAGGATTACAGTCACATTCATAATACAGTGTTGGAAACATTGCTACATTTTTTGAAAAACCACGTACCTATGATGATAGGCTGATACGCAGTTTCTCCAATTACAAGAGAGGTATACCGTACAGTAATGGAATTCTTTGAAAGCAAAGCTATAAAACAGTAAGAAAACTAACATCTTAATTTTATACTAAATGTTACTCACCTTACACCTGTGTACGGTTAGACTAGTATCTACATATATTTTATGCATTCATGTCGTACTTAACTTTTTCTTAATATTTTCTATATTTTCAGGGCACACGGCTTGTCTGCGAGTCTTTTCAGATTGTCACAAATCTCCAGAATTTTTCTAACATATTAATTGAAGTAAATCCATGTATAAGTGGATCTGCAGAGTCCAAACCAGTGTTGTTCCAGGGTCAGCTGTACAAGGGAGGTGGAGGTGGAAAGAGACAAGGCTTTGGGATGGAGAAGATCTGGACATTAATACTGTGGCTATAATACCAGGTGCCAACCCAGGGCCAATACCATGGCAAATGCATAACACAAAGAACTCTTTGCTTGGGGCAGACATGCAGAGCTGTCTGGTTCATTGCCACCCATGCTAGAATCAATTTCCTTAGAGCTCTGATTCACAGCTTCCTTTCTGCTTTCCAAGTTATGAACTGGAAAGTTGGAGCTTTGAGAACATCGTGACACTTATTTCCCAGAACTCCCGAAGCTTTTCATGTCTGAACCCAGACCCAGGTGATGTGGCAGCTTCCAGGCAGCTCTAAGCCCCGGAAGCTGGGATCACAGAGAAACGTGTAGACTTACACAACCTAATTTCTTTCATCCTGACTGACAGGATAAGGACAGAAGGAAGAGCAGAGAAATCTAAAGGAGCTTTACAGGCGCTGACATTCTAAGCTTGTGAAAGATAAGCAGGTAGCGGAGAGTGGGGGGTGTGAGGCAGCACACCCAGTGCGGGGGCATAGCTTGAGAGAGACACCAGGGCTGGGGTGGGGGGTGGGAGACACATGTCTACACAGCACAGCCGATGTGAGGGGAAAAGATGTGGAATTCAGTCCTGAATTGCTTATTTGGAAAATTAATTAGTAAGTGGTTAGCGGACCACTGAATGGAATATTAATTTCTCCCATGGTTATTTGGAACCTAGGCATGGAGGGGAGAGAGAGACACAGAGAGGCAGGGAGGAGACAGAAAGAAAAGATAGGAACGGAGTGGGGGAGAAGACAGGACCCAAGTGCTTTGCCTCCACCTGCCCCCAAACCCGAGTGGAGCCCAGGGCCTGGCACATTCATAACGAAGGTTCAAGAGTGAGAGAGAAGAGGTGAGGAGGCCTCTATGATGCTACTGAAAGCACCACCCAGAGACTGGACTGGAACATCTAAAGTTCCCAGCGACTTGTTCGCCGTCTTATTTGGAGAACTACCACAGACTCCTTCTAACATCAGTCAGCCATCCTTACCCTATCTCCTTCATCATCTGTCTAGACCTTGTTCTTTCTTGCACTTGCCCTCCTGCAGGCAGAAGAAAGGAAAGCACCTCTGGCTCCCTCGCTCAAAGATGCTCTCTCTTTGGTTTTCCGGTTTCCTCGTTTGTGAGTCTGTTAGACACTTCCTCTGCGGTTTACCTGCAGTCTGACCTGTGAATCTTTGAGATCATCTCTCTCATGGTCTCTCACTGCAGTGACAGCGTGAGGTTCCCCACCTCCCACCCCCTTAGCAAGGCCTGGGGAGCAACTGTTCATCTGGAGCTCTCGGCTGCAGGGCTGCCCTCTCCTGCGCTGTGGGGTGGAGCCTCCTGAAGAAGGAAGAGCATAGAGGATGCTTCCTGGGCGAATGCTCCTTGGACACTGGCCAGAATCAAAGCTCTGCTTCTTCCCACCCTTTAAAATGTGGTCAGTACACTACCAAACGTAAACTAGATAGCTAGTGGGAAGCAGCTGCACAGCACAGGGAGATCAGCTCGGTGCTCTGTGACCACCTAGAGGGGTGGGATAGGGAGGGTGGGAGGGAGAGGCAACAGGGAGGAGATATGGGGATATATGTATATGTATAGCTGATTCACTTTGTTATAAAGCAGAAACTAACACACCATTGTAAAGCAATTAGACTCCAATAAAGATGTTTAAAAAATTAATTAATTAAAAAACGAAACAAGTGGTTGGGCTCAGGAGGTATCGCCCCGTTGTCCAGGCTGCCGCTCAGGAGCGGCTCCCTCCGCTGGGCAATCCAGTCTCCTCCCTGGACCTTTCCAGATCCATTCAGAACCCAGCTGCCAGTGCGGGGATTCAGCATTCTGGGGATGGCATGTTTATTTCGAAACAATCATGAGGCTTGATTTGATGTAGTGAAAGAAATTAGTGCTTGCTGAATACGGCCCAGTTATTACTGCATTAATTCATACAGATCAGCAGCTGACATTGGCTGGAAGGTGGGCATGGGGGCATTTCAGTAAGTTTGGCTGAAGAGAGCTGCCTCTCCAGGGCTGCCAAACCCCATCCCCCGCCGCAAGGCGCAGATGATTACGCGTTTGGAATGACTTTCACATCAAGGGTGCATGATGTTATTTTAATGTCAGCTGGAAATGGACAAATTAAAGCATGGTTGGGAGATGTCCCAAAAGTCAGTCATCAAACTGACACCCTTGGAGACCTGCTTTCTCCCAAGCCCATCCTTCAATGACTCCTCAAAGATGGAAGAAATTGTAACATGCTACCAAGGAGATGTAGCAAGACACCTTCTTGTGGTTCATCAAACTTGGTATGTGAATCTGTACCACGTGTAAGGAGTTAAGCATGGTCTCAGCCGTAAGTAACAATAGCTTAAACAAATAAAGGATTATTTGCTTGCTGTTATGGGTTGAATTGTGTCCCCCTCCCCAAAATAATATGTTGAAGCCTTAACTCCTAATACCTCAGAATGTGGCTATATTTGGAGACAGGGCCTTTATACATGTGATTAAATTAAAAGGAATCCCTCAGGATGGGCTCTTGTGTCAAGTCAGCTCTCTCCAGGGACACAGAACATATATATATATATATATATATACATATACACACACACATATATATATGAGAGAGAGAGAGAGATTTATTATAAGAAATTGCCTTGCATGATTATGGAAGCTGGCAGGTCCCAAGATGTGCAAGGTTGAGTCAGCAAGTTGGAGGCCCTGGAGAGAAGATGCTTTAGTTCCACTATGATCTGAGGGCCTGGGAACCAGCAGAGCTGACGGTGTAGCTCTATCCAAAGGCTGACAGGCTTGAGGCTCAGGAAGAGCTCATGTCTCGGTTGGAGTCTAAAGGCAGGAAAAAAACGGAGCCCTGGTTCAAAGAAGGTAGCCAGGCAAGAAGACTTTTCTGTTACTCGGGAGAAGGTCAGCCTTTCTGGGTTCTACGTTCCTTCTTTGCTGATCTATCACCAGTTCCCAAACAGACTCAACTTCATGCGGTACTCACTACCTCAAAGCCCTCCCACCATTCATTCATTCATTCATTCGTGCACAAAAGACTATTCTAAATGCTTGTCATGCATTATCTTATTTAATCACTGGAGTAGAATGGGGAAAAGAAACAGGAGGTCTCTGCTTTTATATAATCTATTATAGATTAGAGGAGAGAAAATATGCACATTATTACAGTGAAATGTAGTCAGGTTTCTGAGAGGGAAGCTGCTGGGAGGTAGAGGCACCAACAGCAGAGAATTCCGGCCTACTATCTGCTCACCCAAACCCTTCCCATTCTGCAAGGCCTGAGTCAGCCAGCACTCAGCCACACCCATCAGAATAACTGTGCCTTTGTGTTTTGCTGTACTTAATAATATTAAAGAGCACTTACCTGGTGCTAGGCTTTGAGCTAAATGCTAAGCACATTGTATCACTGAACCTTTACAACGATCCCATTAAGTGAATTATCCCCCAATTATAGACAAAGAAGCCGAAACTCAGAGACTCCTGTGAGCAGACCTTTGCAACAATACCTCCCTCTTCCTGGAGTCCTCGTCCTCTAGATTGTCACCAGACTGCCTCCTTACTTGGGTCTCAGTTCAAATGTCACCTCCTCCAAGAAGCCTCCCTTGACCAGTCATTCTTAAAGAGCTAGCGCTCTGAGTCACTCTTGCACATCACTCTATTTTCTCACAGCCCCCATCACTCTCCGAGATTATATTTTTTATTTATGTGTCTCATGCTTAGTGCCTGTCTTCCTCCATTAGAATAAGTTCCATGAGGGTGAGAAAAGTCACCTCCTCTAAGTTGGGCCACTCTAAATCCTTGGCACTTAGAGGGATGCCTGGTACATAGTAGGCCTTCATTAGTGTTCTTTGGATGAAATCATGAATATACCCAGAGTCATATAACTAGCAAGTGACAGAGTTGAGATTTAAACCTAGATGTGTCCTTCTCCAAAGTCCAGGATTTCATGCCTTTTCTAGACTTCACACTATCCATCTTGCTTTTTTTTTTTTTTATCTTGCTTTAAATTTTGTTATTTACTTTTCTGTCTCTGCTTCATGGTTCTGAGGGCAATGCGACCACATCCTCTCATAGTCCCTATAAGGACACTGCTTTGCTGTCCAGACACTCAGCCCATGTTTGCTGAGACAACTAAGTTTCCATGACAACGCCAGAGAAGGAAGAAGGGCTCTGAGGCCCTGTGTGATTTTCCTCCCATCTCCACCGAGGTTAGCGTCACAGACT
Source organism: Grampus griseus (assembly GCF_964374135.1). NCBI lineage: Eukaryota > Metazoa > Chordata > Mammalia > Artiodactyla > Delphinidae > Grampus > Grampus griseus. The sequence goes on along the minus strand of NC_138997.1, from coordinate 70,156,462 downwards.
GAGAAGAGGTCCTCCTCACTCCGACTCAGGCTGGAAGTGTCATCTGCAACCTTGGGAGGCGTCACAGCCCCGGTGCTAAGCTGATGGCTCCCCGTGAGTGTGGCCACAGCTTCCCCCTGAGTGACACGCAAGCAGGGGCGGAGGCTTCAGCCCAGCCCCCATTTGAGGAGTAAGCACAGGTCAAGTCCTCGAGTTTCTTAGAAGATGCTGGTCTTTCTGGCAGGGAAACTTGCTTGGCCCCTGTTCCCGCGGGCAGGATTCTTCTTGACCAATGAGAGAGGCTGGGCATTTCAGAGGGCAGTTGGTCATCCTCTCACTCGGGGAGTGGACACAGTGCAGCAAAAAGCCTTCCCACCTGAGCCTGCTTCGGCTTTTCCCATTTTCCCCTGAGCTGAAAAAAAACGATGGAACCTTAGGAAACTCCTCGTTCCATTCCCTATATCTGTGCCTGTGTAGAGAGAGCTATGCATGAAGCCTTCCTTTGGCCCTTGCAAATCGTTCATTCTGTCGTCATCAGAAAACCCAGCGGAGCAAAGAAGGCAAACTTGGCTCCTCTCTGTGGCCACGCTGAAGCCAAGGGCCCTCTTGGAGGCACACAGAGAGGGTGCTTTCACCTCCTCCTGCGTGGGACCAGCCGCAGCTGCAAAAGCTGCCTCTCCTTCCCTGTGCTCGCCGCTCTGCACGGGGATTTGGAAATAGCACTCCACTTTCCTGGACCGATGGAGAAGGCAGCTGCCTAAAGGGTAGGGCTTGACAGCAGCTAGACAGGACTTCCTCCCTCAAAATAGCTCCCTACTGCCTGAATTTCCTCCAGTAACGTAATCCCCTTGAATCTCACAGAATCGGCCTTTAGGAGAATGCGACTAGAGTGCAAACTCCTTTAGGAAGGCCAATAGTCCACTAGAGAGGAGTGGGCAAACTTCTTCTGAAAAGGACCAGATGGTAGACATTTTAGGCTTTGTGGACCACACCGTCTCCATTGCAAGTATCAGCCTCTCCAGAGGTTGTCCCAAAGCAGCCCCAGACAGTGTGTAAGTGAATGGGCGTGGCTGTGTTCCAGGAAACTCTATTTACCACGCCTGCGGCAGGCTGGACTGGGCCCGTGGGCCATGATCTCTCAGCACAGCACGAAGCTGTAAGTCAGTGACCTTTCCTTGCCATCTCTCTACCCCCAGTGCCTCTCGCATGACGTGCACAGTGACGAGATGCTGAAATATTGTTTGTTGACATACTTATGAGCTAATGAGAGTTCAAGAGAGGCTGTTTGAGAGCCAACATTTCCAGAAGGAGCCTCAATAGGGTAGGGAATATTTAGAGGCTGAGAATTCAGGAGGGCAGGGCTCTAAATTCAAGTTTGTCAACTTAGCAATGTTAACTAAACAGATCCATTGGTTATAGTCATAAATCTCCAAATGCCATACCTGGTTGAGAACATCATGTTCCCCATCTGGGGACCAGTAAAAAGTAAAGACTGGGAGCAATGGAGACAAATAAGAAACCCTGGGCATGGTCACCCTTTCCAGCTTTGGCACTTTTGTTATATCCCTGCCCTCAGGGGTCATCTCGTCACTCCAGAGAGTGAGCCAGAGTCCCACTGTTCTGGCTCAGGTGAACCACTAATGCCCTTTGGTAACAGGTTAGCTGTTATACAAAGCTAGGGCCACAAGGCAGCGTGCCACTGCCCTTCTTTTCTCCCTCACTGCAGTCACATCACTGTGGCGATCGCAGCATCAAAGATCTGCTTGTTGATCTCTCTCAAGATGGTAGAAGTGATGCTGGTGCAGCTGAGCAATGATTTTAGGAGATGATAATTACCATCACCTTCACGTGGCTGCTTTCTGGACCACCATCTTGGTTTGGTAGAGGGGAGAGCACAAAGGCTTGAGTTGTGTGCAGTCATTGTGATTCCAGACCTTTGGGGACTTGGTGTCAGTCAGGATAGGTAAGGTTCTGTTACAATAACAAACAACCTCAAAATTCTAGTTTCTTCACACAACCCAAGTTTATCTCTTCCTCAGGTTACAGGTCCAACACGGTTGTCAGGCAGGCTCTCATTTGTCATTTAAGGACTCAGGTACCCCTGGTTTCACCATGACGCGTATTTTTTTGGTCATCTCATCAGGGGAAAGGGGCATGACATATCATGCTCCAACTTCTAAAGGCTCTGCTCAGAAGTGTCATATCTGCTCACATTTGATTGACCAAAGAAGTCACATGCACACGGAACTCCTAAGAGGGTGGGTAAGCGCAATCCTACCGTGTGCCTGGAAGGACGGCACAACTGTGAGCTGGCCTGATGACTACTATAGGACCTGAATAAAGGGTTGGGGGCGTCAGCTTGCATGAAGAATCAAATAGCCTCATGGGAGAGCTATATAGCTAGAAGTTGAATGCTGATACTGAGGAAAAAAATTCTGAAGGTCCTAGAAATTGGAGTTAATCTGAATATTCCACATGTGTAGCAGGTGAGAACAAGACTCATTAAGGAAAGGCAATTGCTGAGAGCCAAGTTGAAGTGGGCTGTGGGCTGAAGCAGGTATTAAGGAGAACTCAGGGCTCCACAGTGGGAGAATCGTCACTGCCTTCTTCCAGGAAGAAGCAGCTGTCTAAAAAGTCTGAGATAAATGCAACGTGGTTATCAATAGATTCAGTATAAAACTAAGGGTTAAGCACAGAGGTAGCTCTGAGAGCGGGTAAGACTATTGACGTGGGAAAGAGTTCACACGTTCTGATTCAGAAGACAACAAACAGAGTGTGAGGAAGATGCTGGTATGTCTGTCCCATCCTGGTCTACAAGTAATGCCCTCCAGGCACCAGGGTAGCACCAGTGCCCAAGACAAAACCAACTAGGCGTTATAGCACGGCTAGTACAGTTGCACAGGCTGGGCACTGTACATCTTGAGTTGTTGCCAATCACACTGTGATTTATGTGAATGGAACACCCAGGAGTTGTCAATGAGCAACATTAAGAATCCTGGGTCGGGCTTCCCTGGTGGTGCAGTGGTTAAGAATCCACCTGCCAATGCAGAGGACACGGGTTTGATCCCTGGTCTGGGAAGGTCCCACATGCCACGGAGCAGCTAAGCCCGTGCGCCACATCTGCTGAGCCTGTGCTCTAGAGCCCAAGAGCCACAACTACTGAAGCCCGCGCCCCTAGAGCCCGTGCTCCGCAACGAGAGAAGCCACCGCAACGAGAAGCCTGCGCACCACAACTGAGTAGTCCCCGCTCGCCGCTACTAGAGAAAGCTTGTGCGCAGCAAAGAAGACCTAATGCAGCCAAAAATAAATTTAATTAATTAATTAATTAACCCAACAAAGAAACAAACAAAGAATCCTGGGTAGTAGCCCTTTCTCCACTCCCTATTCAAGGCAAGATTTGGACTCTTGCTTTTCCCTTCCCACAGCTCCTGACCCCATCAGTGTGGTTTCCTGTTTCTGGCCTTGCCCCCAACCCTTTGAATCTGACGCAGAGCCAGGTTTTCTGGTTTCACCAGTCGGGGCTTACCAGTGCCTCCCTTACATGTTCCCCAGGAGCGAGGTCATGAAGGGTGAATTGAAGGCCATGCAAGGTATGCCAGCCTAGAGGAAAGAGTTAGAGGAAGACTACTGTTTGCAGGCACATGGACACTCCCACAGAACACCCCAAACCAGGGGGGACTAGGATGAGACTGGGGTCCCATGAGCGGAGGAAGCAGGGAATTAGGTTTTTGTTCCACTTACTGTCATCCTGCTGGTCCAGTGAGGCTGGCCTGACATGGAAGAACACTCATAACAGACGTATGCTCAGTGCCTACCCAATTCTCAGTATAAAGTAGGTCCTCATTCAAAGTTTGTTGAAAAAATAGCACAAATATATATATTTAAAGAACAGTTCATCTTCCCTCTTTCCATAGTCATAAGAATGATGAGAATTTGACCACCAGATAAGCTATTGAAATGTGAAAAAGTCAACCAACAAGTGGAGGAAGAGGAGGTGGGTCTTTGTTCTATGGGAAACCAAGGGACCGGCTAGACTTGGACTGATGCTTGGAGACTGTGTCTTCTAGACAAACCCTCCCTTGTGAATTGGTCCTTATAATTTCAGTCCTAAGATGTTCAGTGGTGGAGTGAGTTTCAGCTCTTTAAATGCTTGTAAAAATACTAGGCAGGGTTAGTGCTAGATCTGGTGTTGGCACAAATATTTTGTTTGTTTCTTTGTTTGTAACAGAATGCTGAGGATTATTGTATTAACTAGCTTGCACGTAGCTCTCTCTCTTTTTTTTAACATCTTTATTACAGTATAATTGCTTTACAGTGGTGGGTCAGTTTCTGCTTTATAACAAAGTGAATCAGTTATACATATACATATGTCCCCATATCTCTTCCCTCTTGTATCTCCCTCCCTCCCACCCTCCCTATCCCAGCCCTCTAGGTGGTCACAAAGCACCGAGCTGATCTCTCTGTGCTATGCGGCTGCTTCCCACTAGCTATCTATTTCATGTTTGGTAGTGTCTATATGTCCATGCCTCTCTCTCACTTTGTCCCAGCTTACCATTCCCCCTCCCCTTATCCTCAAGTCCATTCTCTAGTAGGTCTGCATCTTTATTCCCGTCTTGCCCCTAGGTTCTTCTGACCATTTTCTTTTATTTTTTAGATTCCACATATATGTGTTAGCATACGGTATTTTTTTTTCTCTTCTGACTTACTTCACTATGTATGACAGACTCTAGGTCCATCCACCTCACTACAAATAACTCAGTTTCGTTCCTTTTTATGGCTGAGTAATATTCCATTGTATATATGTGCCACATCTTCTTTACCCATTCATCTGGCGATGCACACCTAGGTTGCTTCCATGTCCTGGTTATTGTAAATAGAGCTGCAATGAACATTTTGGTACATGTCTCTTTTTGAATTATGGTTTTCTCAGGGTATATGCCCAGTAGTGGGATTGCTGGGTTGTATGGTAGTTCTATTTTTAGTTTTTAAGGAACGTCCATACTGTTCTCCATAGTGGCTGTATCAATTTATATTCCCACCAACAGTGCAAGAGGGTTCCTTATTCTCCACACCCTCTCCAGCATTTATTGTTTGTAGAATTTTTGATGATGGCCATTCTGACTGGTGTGAGATGATATCTCACTGTAGTTTTGATTTGCATTTCTCTAATGATTAATGATGTTGAACATCCTTTCATGTGTTTGTTGGCAATCTGTATATCTTCTTTGGAGAAATGTTTATTTAGGTCTTCTGCCCATTTTTGGATTGGGTTGTTTGTTTTTTTGATATTGAGCTGCATGAGTTGGTTGTATGTTTTGGAGATTAATCCTTTGTCAATTGCTTCATTTGCAAATATTTCCTCCCATTCTGAGGGTTGTCTTTTGGTCTTGTTTATGGTTTCCTTTGCTGTGCAAAAGCTTTGAAGTTTCATTAGGTCCCATTTGTTTATTCTTGGTTTTATTTCCATTTCTCTAGGAGGTGGGTCAAAAAGGATCTTGCTGTGATTTGTGTCATAGAGTGTTCTGCCTATGTTTGCTTCTAAGAGTTTGATGGTGTCTGGCCTTACATTTAGGTCTTTAATCGATTTTGAGTTTATTTTTGTGTATGGTGTTAAGGAGAGTTCTAATTTCATTCTTTTACATGCAGCTGTCCAGTTTTCCCAGCACCGCTTATCGAAGAGGCTGTCTTTTCTCCACTGTATATTCTTGCCCCCTTTATCAAAGATAAGGTGACCATATGTGCATGGGTTTATCTCTGAGCTTTCTATCCTGTTCCATTGATCCATATTTCTGTTTTTGTGCCAGTACCATACTGTCTCGATTACTGTAGCTTTGTAGTATAGTCTGAAGTCAGGGAGCCTGATTCCTCCAGCTCTGTTTTTCTTTCTCAAGATTGCTTTAGCTATTCGGGGTCTTTTGTGTTTCCATATAAATTGTGAAATTCTTTGTTCTAGTTCTGTGAAAAATGCCTGGCACAAAATTTTGAAGGTATTATCACCTTGAAAACTAACATCAACTATAAACAGTGTTGCCATAACAATATTAAGCAAATAGAAAATTGCTTAAGTCCTTTTGAGGGAAAGCAATGCATTTACATACCTCTCCTTAGAGAAAGCATAAATATAAGTGATAATTGAGTGTGCATGGGTGTGGAATAACCATTTTTCATGAAATCATCATGCTCAGGAAAATAAATACTGAGGCTGAAACCAAGTCAACTTCAGGCAAACATTTGCCGCCAAATGCATGTGTGACCTCGTCTCTGTTGTCCTTCCCCATTTTCTTCCTGACAGAGACACATGTTGAAATGTAGGCAGGGTGAAAACTCGACTCATCATCAATAAGGCTCTTGGCCCATGAATATCTGTCCTCAAATAAACAGAAAACCCTACCTAGAAACAAAAAAGAAAATATGGAAGAGGGGAAAGGGCAGGATAGAGCACAGATCTGACTTGATTTTTAGGACATTATCATCCAATGGCTTATTCTCCGCCAAGACGTGTACTGGCCATCACAAAACCTATGCTTCACGAAGACTTCCATCAACAAATTTGCATAATGCCTTACTTATATGCATAGCATTCCACATAGCATTGCTTCTGACCAAGGAACTCAGTTCTCAGGGAAAAAAGTTGTGACATGGGGTTCATACCATGGAATTCACTGGTCTCACCATGTATCCCATCACTCAGGAGTAGCTGGCCTTATAGAAAGTGAAGTGGCCTGTGGAAGACTCAGTTACAGCTCAGTTTGGGAGAATAACCTGCAGGTCAGAGTTCTAGTTAATAAGATGCCACATATGCTTTGAATCAGTTACCAACGTGTTTCTCCCAAAGCCAGAACATATAGGTCCAGGATCAAGGGTGGAAGTGGGAGTGGCTTTTCTCACTATGACACCTAATACCCACTCACAGCATGTTTTGCTTTCTGTCCCTGCAACTTTGGGCTCTTCTGGTTCGGAGGTCCAATGTCATAATGGAGAAACGCTTCCACCAGGTGACACAAAACTGCTGCACTGGTTTGGAAGTTGACACTCTGTCAATCGGCCATTGGGGGCTCCCCCTCCTGCTGAACTAGCAAGGGCAGAAGGGGGTCTCTGTGTTGGTGGATCCTGACTATATACTAAGAGACATCAGTTTTCTACAACACAAGACCTTTATCTAGAACCCAAGGGATTCTCCAAGGTACTACGTAGTACATCCATGTTCAGTCGTAAAAGCTAATGAAAAAGATATCATCTATAGCCAGAGCAAGAAGTTACCATTTTTGTATGGAAATTTAAACCTGTTGGGAAAGTGTGTACAGTAGCTGAGTAGGCAAGGGAGTGATCTGTGCTCCAAAGCTACCTTTCTATATTCTGCTCAGTGATGTGAGGGCTGTATGGCTCTTTTGACAGCTGGCACCTGGTTATGTTCTGCCAATAGGGGACACTAGCGGGATACCAGAAAGCTGGAATTGGGGTAGGGTGAAGACCTGCTGCTCCTACAAACATTGACTCACAGGGACCCTTCACCCTAGCATTAACGGGGTCCGTCCAGTTTCAGCGCTGCCTAAAAGCAGCCTCATTGCACCCTCTTACAGGTACAATCATAACCAAGTCCCTTCCCTGGAGCACCTAGGTTTTGCTAATCCCACCTCCTTCTCTTTGTTTTCTCAGCCCCAAGAGTAGTTGTTACTTTCACCGATAATGACAATGGTTGCTTCGATGGTCCCTTTTTGTTCCTTCAGCCCTCTCACATCTGTGTGATCAATTCTCCATCTTAAATTTCTTCTGTTGAAATTTCAAATGCGTTTTTTGTTTTCCTGCCTGGACCCTGACTGATATCCAGCCTTAGAAGGAAACTCAAGATTATGTGACATTTCAGTTATTATCAATTTTTTCAGAAAGATTCATTAGGACACTCAGTTACAACAAAGAGGCGGGGGGCATTTTTAAGTAAGGTTAATATGGAATTACTATTGTTCAAAGGCCGCTATCCAAATAGGAATGGGAGAAATTCCTGTGAATGCCTGCTGGAAAATAAATTCATTTTATTAAAAGGTCTTCCTCTTTGTATTCGGAGGTTAAATAAATGATATAGTTTATTATTCCACCAAACAATTTCACTTATTTTTGGTAAATTGCACTAAATGTGGTTTAATTACTGTGTCCAGAATAGCATTTCACATCTGTGGCCCCAAAAGCTATTATTGCTATGGACAGTGGGACAAAGAAATAGAGCCCTCTTGTGGCCAATCTAAATACTACACCCCCCAGCAGTTCAACATTGATTGTACTAACATCTTGATCTTGGAAATTAACATTTCTGATCTTTGAATAGAAAGATGTCATAAAGATCCTGCCCTGGGTCGCCAAGAAACAGAAAAGAAGCCTACTATCCAGAGAAATAATGCCCGTGCTTCTTGGCACTACACAAACATAACATAAAAACACTTATAAACTTGTAAACAAGGTCATTATTAAATGCCCAATTTTTTAAGTAGTAAGTAGAGGGAGTGAGAATAGGTCTGAGATCAAAAGAGATACTTAGATCCCTCACATGGCAGGGGTCTTAACACAAACCACAATAATTTCCTTCTGAATTGGTTCTCCACACAAGAAAGGCCCCCGGGCGTCACAGGGAGGAAAACTCAATAAATGCGGCAAGAGTTTGATGTGCAGGTGGAATGTGATGAAATATGCACATTATTATCTTTTGTGGCAAAGACAAGAGAACCCAGTGAAGAGGAGTGTCAGAGACCTCTCCGGACAAACTGGAGAGAGAGGTGGCATGGAAGCGTGGAGCATTTATGCTTGGCAGTTGGATGGCACTGGGTTCAAATGCCATCTTAGCACATCCTAGCTGTGTGACTTAGGGCAAGTTGTCCAACCTCTCTAATTCTCAGCTTCCCATCTGTACAATGGATATAACAACATCTGCTTCAAGATAATGTATGATGTCATAGTTCAGGGCACATGCTTCAGAGCCAAGCTCCCTGGCTTCAAATCCTGACCCCGCCACTTACTATGTGACCTTAGGCAAGTTATTTAACCTCTCTGTGCCTAAGCCATAAAATGGGTTAAAATAGTTCTGACCTTTCAGGGTTGTTCTGAAGATTAAACGATTCTATATATATATATATATATATATATATATATACACACAAAACACTTAGAGCAGACGTCTCAGATGAATTTGCCATCATTACTACTGTTTAAAGTGTTTTGGGACTTCTCTGGTCGTCCAGTGGTTGGAACTTTGCCCTCCAATGCAGGGAGTGAGGGTTTGAACCCTGGTCAGGGAGCTAAGATCCCACATGCCTCGCGGCCAAAAAACCAAAACGTGAAACAGAAGCAATACTGTAACAAATTTAATAAAGACTTTAAAAAAAATAGTCCACATTAAAAAAAAAAATCTTAAAAAATAAAAAGTGTCTTAAGATACCTTCCACGTAGTAAACACACAATAAATATTAGCTTTATTATTGGCTGTAAATCATCACAGGCAATTTACTTGTTATCTATTCCCTACCTGCTTCTTTTCCTATTAAGTAGAATCATGTGAAATTACCATTTTTAAGGTGAAAAATACCTGAATGCAGTAATTTCTTGGTTTGTTGGAATACAGACCAGTGCTTGTCACCATGTCACTTTGAGGGTTCTTGGCAAGAGTCTAAGATGGAGGAATAAAATAGAGCTTTCTGTCCACATTTATACCACTGAGCCCAGGAGCCCTTTCCCCACCTGCGATGATAAGTCCCTTGAGCAGAATAAGTGAGCTTAGTCTCCCCAGCTCCTGTTCTAGTCCCTGGGAAGGAGGAAGAGGAAGCGATGACTGGGGTATCTGTAACCAATTAGAGCCCAGCCAGGGAAACAGAATCCATCCCAGGTAGTTTTAATAGGGGGAACCTTTATAGAGAGAACTAGTTACAAAGGTGTTGGAAAAGTTTAAAAGCCACATAGGAGATGTGGAAGCAACCCTGAGATTAGCAACAACAGGGAGTAGCTACCATCTTGACTACTGGCGGGACAAAAGGCAGAGGGGGCATTGCCAGAGGCAGGGCAGGGCCCCGGCAGGAGAAGAAACGATGCAGGGCTGCCCAGCCACTCCCAGAACTGCCCCCACCCAAAGCAGAGAGGAAGGAGGGGACCTCTCTTCCTTTTGCTCCCTGGTCTCCGGCCAGTACCCCCACCCCCCACCCCGCCCCGGGCTTAACCTAATCATTCTCCATTGGCAAAGGGGCATGGAGTTTGCAGGGCCTGGCCACTTGGGTACAGAGAAGAGCAGGAAGAAACAGAGACAGATTTGAGAACAGAGAGGCAAATGCCAGCCTGGAGAAGCAGTAGCTGGGAGGAGAAAGAAGGGAAAAGAATGGGCGGTGGCGGGGCCATGACGTAAAATCCGGCGGCTGCCGTTTTGTCTCTGGCGCTTCAGCATCTTTTTTAATCTAATCAGGGTAGAATCCTGACACTTTGCTACTCTAGCCAGGTAATTCCAAATAAAAACGGTGGGAACCACAGTAATCTGTCTTTGGTGACTTCATAAGATGGAGAGGGGCACAGGCAACCCAGGCAAGAAACTTCGGGTTGACTTATGACCTCCAGGCAGAGAGGTTAAAAAACCTGCACTGCACGTTCTTCGCCTGCACCCTTTTCTCCTGGTGCCAAGTTCAGGGCCACAGAACTGGACTTCAGAAAGAGACTCCTCATCTTAGAAGTTACCTCCTCCAAAACTATGGAAATAATGGAATGCCATGTGGTAGCCTGGATTGAACGCTGGAACGGAAAGGGGCATTCGTGGAGAAAGTGGGTAAAGTATTCAGGGAATAGGACTGTTCATTTCTTATTTATTTATGGCTGTGTTGGGTCCTTGTTGCTGTGCGCAGGCTTTCTTTAGTTGCAGCGAGCGGGGGCTGCTCTTCGTTGTGGTCCGCGGGCTTCTCATTGTGGTGGCTTCTCTTGTTGCAGAGCACGGGCTCTAGGTGCGCAGGCTTCAGTAGTTCTGGCACGCGGGCTCAGTAGTTGTGGCGCACGGGCTTAGTTGCTCCACGGCATGTGGGATCTTCCCGGACCAGGGCTCGAACCCGTGTCCCCTGCCTTGGCAGGTGGATTCTTAACCACTGCACCACCAGGGAAGTCAAGGATTGTTAATTTCTTAGTTTAACCAATGTTAATGTCTTAATTTTGACAAATGTACTATGGATACGTTAGATGTTAACATTAGAGGGAGCTGGGTGAAGGGTATATGGGAATGTTCTGTACTATTTTCTTCTGTAGATCTAAATTTATTTTTTTTGAAAAACACTGTTATGACCTCCTCCAGAATAGCTTCTTCCCTTAGCTTCAGCAGGCAACTCCTGCTAACACAGTGAGGCACCACCAAGGGGAAGCTGACCCCCTCCCCCAACCCCCATAACCAGCAAACACATCCGGGAGAGTGTCGGAAATCCCATATCTGGGAAAGACTTCTGTAGGACTTTTCATTACTGGTAAAAAGCATGAATTCATAACAGTAGCCTACGCACAAAGAGCATGATTAACTCATGTTGTAACCACAACCATGCTGTTGTTCTCATGGACGGGATTTTTGTTATACCCCCTTCGGCTAAGGCAACGAACTGGGTGATGTTCAAACTTAATGGACAAACTTCATGCTCTAAACAAGTTCCGAAGTCAAGACCAACCATAGTACGGGGTTATTTATAAATGACTGCCCTCATATAGACACTCACTCATCTTTTAAAGTTGCCTTAGATAACTTCTAGAAAAAGCAGAGTATAGCTACACACACACACACACACACACACACACACACACACACACACACACACAGCTAGTTTAGGAAGGGGTTTGACTCAACAGCACGGAAGTGCGAATTGACTTTTTTCCATTGTCTTCTATCAAAGTGCCCATTTTCCCACTGGGCGGTGGCTCCCTTTAAGCCATCTCAATCCAATTCTACAACTTTTAATTCACTTTTGGTAATTACAACAGTTTCATTCTGGTTACCAAGACTTCGTTCTGTGCCTTTGAAATTTTCAATATTGTATTTAATTCAAAGTTGCCTCCCCTACCCCCGACTCCCAGCCTAGGCTGGTGTGACTAGTCTTGAAGGAGCCTTTCTCCTCGGCCCTCTTTTGAATAGTTACTCCTCTGGCATTGATCTGAGAAGAAAGAGGCAGGGGGTGGGGAAAGTCTCTCTTGAAGACTGGTTATGATAAAGTATACTTACCCCCTTTCTGTAAACTCCTGGCCGCTAATGTAGCTTCTAAACTGTAGACCCCTCTGTGGTTACAGATGGAAACGGTAACAGTCCTTAATAAAGAGACACGACTCCGTCGACTTCTGCTCCACGAATGCTGGCCCTACGTCTGCATTCCCCGACAGAATGTGCTTCCATGGTCGTCACTCTAGCAGTTCCTGGCAAGCCTGTGGCCCCCAGTCTTACATACCATCTGCAGCCCTAATTCACAGGCTCAGTACATCTTCCGGGCCCCTCAGGGATGTGCACCTGTGTGGTCTTTGGCCCTTCATCTCTGCCTGGCTATGCCCTGCTCAGACGAGGGAGGTCAGGAAGTGTGGTATCTGCTCCCCAGGACAGGGAATGTCACCCCTTCTGACAGAACTCATAATTCGGTAAGTAATTTGGGGGTTTGCCTTCTCTGAACTTTGGGGACAGGACCCATTCATGCTTGCCCTCCCATCCTCCAGGGGAAGGCAGAGGTGAGGAAATGACCTCTCTTTCTTGTATTCCCCAAAAGAAGTTTGGCCTCGACCTCCAGCTTACATCTCTCTACAGTATGGGACCTAACTCCAGTCACCCCTGGAACTGCAGAGTCTTACACCAAGAATGATCTCTTATTTGAACTCGGCCCTGGAAAACAGAGGTTTCTCCCACCAGGAGACCTGTGTGTGGGCTCCAGAGCAGAACAAGATCTCAGTTGGAACCTCCCACCAGACTCCTGGGCACACATGTGTAAATACATTCTTACATGAAACAGCTGCCCTGTCCATAAGACTGACCTCTACGGCTCCAAGGACATATTCTTTGAGATACACTGTGTATGCTATAGATCTGTCCCACTTTGACATTGCTTTGAACTTCATGAATTCTTTTTTGCTCTTTTAACACAGTACTAGCAGGGGATTTGAAAGGCAAAAATTAGCACTGACTGTTTCAAAGCTCCATCCATATAAGATCCAGAGGATGGGGGAGGTGCCTCCCCATGGACCACTCTTTGAGGGAGAGCTGTCCATATCAAAGAACAAAGTACTTGCCCAGACTCATCTCAAACGACAGCTTCACCCTGGCTGTCTGTAGTGTCCCAGGAGGACTTCCTTCATGTCTTTATTCAAGGGCCACTTGTATTGCTGATTTCACAATTCACATCTCCCTGCTTCTCGCTTATGTGCTTAGACAGTGTTGAAAGGTCATTGCTGCCCACACTTCTTTCCCTATGCACTGCTCTTTCGAGGGATATAACCAGAATAGAGCAACGGGGGCCAAGAGGTGGAAAGGTTCTCTCTAGCTCCATCTAGACAAAATAAGTGTTTACACACTGAATATAATTTGTTTTTAGAAGCACTTGCTGATGCCCAAGTGTAAAATAAGTACTGAGAGATAAAGATGAAGGAGGCGTGGTCCCTGAGTTTCCGGAGCTCAACAGCTGGCAGGGGAGACAGCTAACTGAGCATGCGGATAACGTGTGTCCAGGGTCCTTGGGGAAGGATTCATCTGTTGTTCTTGGTGCCAAGGTAAGTCTACAGAGGGAGAGTGTCATCGGAGCTGGGGTCCTGAAGGGTAGGAAGTTGAGGGTGGAGGTGGAGGGAGGCTTCAGCTAAACAAGAAACGGAGAGGCAAGAGCTCGTGGCGTGTTCAGTGCTGGTGCTGTCGGGAAGAGTCAGAGCCCAGAGTGCAGATCTTCGGGGGTGACTGTCCTGGTAACCACAGGTCAGTAGATCCTGAAAGATAACCCTGCTGTCTTATGTCCAGTCCACAGGAGTGTGATTCCTACACTGCAGGATTTGGGAACAGAGTTGCCCACAGCAAGTCTTCGGTGCTCTACATGCGCTAAACGCTTACTCGTTTACCAGGTGGTCCGCTAAGCATGCTACATGCAGCAAACCTCACTGAATCCTTACAACTACCCCAGGAGTGGGTAGGATGTGTCTACGCCCCATTTGACAGAGGAGAAGACAGGTTTAGCAATGTCAGTAAGTCTATCAAAATCATATAGCAAATAAGTAACAGAGCCAGGTTTTGAGCTCAGGTGAATATGACTCCAAATCTCTTCTTAACTGCCTCTCCTTCCTAAGAGGAGTTGTGAGGCGCAGAGTTCCACTGATGAATCCGTGTGTGCGATTTACCTCAATTTTATAGCCCAAATCGTATTTTGGAGACTCCAGGACTCCAACTAATCAGCATCAGGTAATTTTACCCAATATCACACAAGGGATTAATTACCTTAAAGCTTCGGTAAGGAGCATCTCTCCTAAGAAGATTAAAGTTTTTAATTTGGGAATATGACAGGAACTTATCCCGCACCAGCAGGGGGTCTCCAGGAAGGAGCCATGGACATCCCTTAAGGGAGAGCTCCTCCTTGGCCAGGCTCCCCCATTTCTATTCCTCTTGTAGTTTGGTACTCTGGTCCCTCCTGCAAACGCCCCTTTAAAGCAGGTCAGGGCTGATGAAGACTGTGGTATAAGAGATAAACAGTTCGTGTCCACCTTGTAGAGTTACTAGACAGAGCAGGGAATCTGACTTTGAGAGGCAGATGTATCCTGTCTTCAGAGCTTTATTCACCTTTGAATTCAAGATTTTGCCCTCAAATCAGGATTTTGATTATCTTGCCAAGATGATCTTACCTAGAGCTCTTAGTTTTGTTCAATCCACCTATTTCAAGATAGAATGATTTACTGAGCATAGAAGAAAGCTGAGAGTTACAAGGAAACAAAAATCAGCCTCGCTCCTGAATCTTATTTAGAAAACCTTATTCATTCATTCATTCATTCCATACAATAGATTCATAGGGAGCACCTCCATGTGCTGGGTTCAGGGGGGTATAATACAGACCTTGAGACCTGATGCTTGCCCTTGAGGAACGTGCACCCTTTTGGATGAGAAACAGGTGAGTAACCAATCATAGCCCACAGTGACAAGAGCTACAATATGTACACACAGTCTTAAAAAGTAAAAAGATGGGGCAACTGCCCAGCAGAGAATGGGGTTGAGGAAAGATCAGAGAAGGCTTCTTGGAAATGGTGAAATCTGGGTCCTGAAGAATCAACCTTCAGGAGCATTTAATTCATGCTTTAAAGTCAATCCTCCTTAAAACCAAATCATGTGATCATGCAGTCACCTGGACAATAATAACATATGCAACATTGGTAGCCAACAGTCCAGATTATGGGCAAATCCACTTTCAAAGCAAAGATCAAAAGGAACAATCAATACAGCGGAACACACAACAAAATATACTCTGATGTTAGTTGATGAAAGCTTTAAATTAGTGCTCTTCTAGTACAGCAGTAATTTCAAAGTTAGACACTAGGTGGTGTTCTCAGCACAGTTTGCTATCTTTGACATTGCCTGGAAAGAGCCAGCTAGGGAAGGTTCACTCTTTCCAGGAAAAAGAAAACAAAACAAAACTCTGAATACAGCTATCACGAACGTGGTTGTATAGGAAGGAATAATACCTTTCATGGTATCTTTTCCCTACAATGAACAATAAATGTATCTTAGGTTTATAGCAAATGCTTTCTTGTAGACAGTCACATCTACAATAATGTGAACCACTGGAAGAACAGACTCTCCGGACCTTTTCAGACAAGTTGTTTTGTAAAGAAAGCAATGAGTCTGGATAATGGAACCAGGAGTTCATATTCAAGAGTCCCCAGGCAAACTTGACCTATCACTCAACTTCATAGGCTCCAAGGAGAAGCTTGCAACTTGGGAGAAGTTGTTAGAGAAACGTCAGCACCCAAATCACCAGGTCTGGGCCTTGATACAGAATGCATGCCTCCCCCTCTGTTAATAGAAAAATGCTATCTTAGAGAATTAGAGGTACTATGCAAAGCAGGTTAAGCTTCTTGACTTAAAGGAATTATGAGAATACCAGATGTTAGCAATAAGTCTCAAAGATGACAACGATAAGAGGAAACCTAACCTCTTAAAGCCATCCTCGTAAAATATCAAGAATTTGAGGCTTCCCTAGTGGTGCAGTGGTTGAGAGTCTGCCTGCCAATGCAGGGGACACGGGTTCGTGCCCCGGTCTGGGAGGATCCCACATGCCGCAGAGCGGCTGGGCCCGTGAGCCATGGCCGCTGAGCCTGCGCGTCCGGAGCCTGTGCTCCGCAACGGGAGAGGCCACAACAGTGAGAGGCCCGTGTACCGAAAAAAAAAAAAAAAAAAATCAAGAATCTGTTAACACAAGGGAAAAAAGAAAAATGAAGGAAATAATTACAACTGAAAGTATTTTAGGCAAACAGGTAAATTATAGGAGAGAGGAGTATAGATCTCATTTATTATATGTAAAAGGAATGTTGAAAACAAGAAATCAGCAAGATGCTAGGCTGAGAATGAAAAAGGAGAAAATGACTTATTCTTGATAATATATTACGCAAGCAGCTCATTTATACTTGGTTTCCGAACACTTGGCTACGAACCAGTCCTGATCCATGCCAAGGCTTCACTAATCTGTGAGGAAAACAGACAGCTCCGTCCATCTCTGACACCCATGATGCATCTGCGGGAGCGGATGAGGTGCTGAAGCAGCTGGGGGGAGGCGTCACGTTAAGGATGGTGGCGTATTAGTCTTGTAGTTGGCATGGGATAATTTGTAACATATTACAGACAATCGAGCACTCTATTTCTTAAAAGCCAGCTTGGAGTGAGCAGTGTTTCTTTCCTGTAATAGTAGAGTCAGTGAATGCTACTATGGAGTTACTTAGGAAACACTATCCATCCCCACTGTGGTAGTTGCCAGGCTCTCTCCAATTCTGCGCAGATCTGACCCTCGTTCCCTGTGTACAGTGCGCCACAAAAGGAACCCCTCTAAAGACAGAGCCCCAGAGGTTCTCACACTGAATATCCATATCTATGCCGAAAATGTAGACTGGGAAGGTCTAGGCGTGGACAAGATATTTCTCACCACGTCGTGGAAGGAAGAAAAGTCTGTTTAAGGGATCCATGGTTACTCTCCTTTCTGATGTGTGCAGGCATCCCTGAAGGACATTTTGAGACTCTTGGGATCATTGACTTATATTTGGAACTCATGCCAGTTACTATCTGGGTCTCCAATCTTCAACTGTCATATCAGCAGGAGGGTTTTAGACGTAGAAGACTGATAGAGCCTGACAGCACTTGTGCTGGTTTCCATGGTGACATGCTGAGTACTTACTGGTCCTTAAAGACCAACCCCATGAATAATTTAAATTATTTATTAAGGGCTGCCTAGCCTAGAATATGGAGATCTGAGTTAAGAAACAATTTAAAGCCTCTGCTTCTGGAACATAAGTGATAGATAGAGATACCTAAAAGGAGGCTTAAAAGTAATACTTAGGAGTGGTTTTCTTGATAGAAAAATCAAAACATACAGAGATTGGCTCTAAACATTTATATATCAGAGAATTGTTTCAATGCATTACCTGGAGCTCTACAAGATTTTCAGGCCCTTTAGGGAAGTGTTTCAGTACATGTACAACCTTATTCATTCTTTTACTGCAACTTAATTCCCTTAAATATGCACCTGTGGGCCTTCCTTTACATTTTTAATTCACTTGGAATTATTGTATCTACAGTATACCTTTCAGCCCGAATCTATCTGGCCAGTTTGGGGCCCCTTTGAAACCACGTGGGCTGCCAGCAGCCGTGGATGGTGAAGGGTGAGTGCCCTCACCACTGCATGGCATACGTAAACTTGGTCCAGAGGTGTCTTTCCTGTATCCCTCAACATCCTGGCTGAATCCCATGGATCAACGTTGCGCACATCTCTATTCCCAACTGTGCAGAAGCCACTCTGCTTCCGGCACCTGCCTAGGTAAACAGGATTCCCAAACGGCTCATCTACCTCTGGCCACCCGGTCTCTACCCTCTTCTCCTGTCTGGACTCTTTCATGGATAGATCTGCCCCAAATGCCCTTCTTTCAATTATTTCTTCCATAAGCCACTTCCTCAAGGCCAGCCTTGTATGGTAAGGCCTTGGACCACCCTCTTTGAGGATCACCCTTTAAGACAGCCTCACCAGACACCAACTGACTCAGCAGGAGGGCCTGGATCAGAGTCACCCCCCATTTTCATTCCTTCCTGCCTCCCTCTCTTCCTTCTTTTGTAAATTCCACATTAGATCTCAAATCCAAATCCTCAGCTCATGATGCCTCATCACAATGGATCCACGCAAGGCTTCTTTCCATACCTTTCTGGTATGTACGAAATTATGTACTTCTTGTGAAAAAAAAATATTGATGTCTCTATGCAGGGTATTTTCAATGTACCCAAATCGTATTCACCATATACCTCATTCTGTTTCTCACTTTTTCACTCAGCATTCTGGTTCAAAGGTCTCTCCATGTTGCTAAGCATATATCAAGCCTGGGTAACCACTGTTTCATAATACTCCCTAGAGAATATCCACTACAAATGTTTCTCCATTCTCCCAGTGAGGGACCCCAGATGGCCTCCACCTCCCTGAAAAACAATGAACATCTTCATATATGTCCCCTCGTGGACCTTTGTCAGACTTTCTCTGGCACAGGCACCCAGATATCCAGCCCACAACAAACCTCTGGATTCCTCAGTAGAATGGCTGGGTCACAGGATATAGTTAGTCTTAACTTGACCAAATAGGGCAGATGGCTGTCCAACCTGGCTGTACCAGTCCACACAGCCACCAGCAGGAATTAAGGATCTGGACATCCCCTCCCTCTCCACAACACTCAGCTTGAGCTCTCGCTTTGTAATTTGTGTTAATCTGATGTGAATAAAGTAATAGATTTTTGTTTTAATTTGCATTTATTGCAAAGCTCCGTGAGTCT
Organism: Grampus griseus; assembly: GCF_964374135.1. NCBI lineage: Eukaryota > Metazoa > Chordata > Mammalia > Artiodactyla > Delphinidae > Grampus > Grampus griseus. The sequence goes on along the minus strand of NC_138997.1, from coordinate 70,137,472 downwards.
GAACATCTCATCACAGACTGGATATCATATCATGTTTTCTCTTCTTATAAATCCAGTGTTTTTTTCCTTTGACTGAATGTCTGTTGGAATTCACAAGCTTACTACCTATTCTCTGCCTGTTACCTTTGTCCATGATTATTTTCATTGAACAGAAAAACTTATTTATGATGTAATCAAATCCATACAATTTAGACTCACGGTTTGTAACTTTGGGGTTTTTGTTGAAGAAGTTTGTTCCCATCTCTGAGTCACAAGGATATTCTCCCTCGTATCTTCTATTAACTTTATGTCTTTGCCCTTTGTATGTTTAGGTCTTAATCTAGCTACAGTCCATCCGTGAACGTGGTGTTAGACAGGAATAGAGTTCTTTCTCTGAGCCCCAATTGTGTTTCATTGGTCTATTTGTTCTTTTATCAGACTTGTACTGTTTTCATTACTATGACTTTGTGGTAAAGCGAACCCCCATTCCCCCATCCTTTGCTCTTCTTTTTCAAAGTTGGCTTGGTTACTCATGGATCCTTAAACTTCCTTATCAAATTTACATAAAATTGTTGGGTTTCTAAAAAGAAAAGCTAGCTGGAAATTCATTGGGATCTCATTGAATTTATGGCCTTCTTTGCTAAGAACTGACATTTTATTATATTAAGTTATCCCATTCAAGAGTACAGAATAACTCTTCATTTACTTATATCGTATTTATGTCTCTTAATAGAGTTTCATATTTTCTCCACTGAGATTCTAAGTATTCGTTTCTTTTTTTTTTGCGGTACCCGGGCCTCTCACTGTTGTGGCCTCTCCCGTTGCGGAGCACAGGCTCCGGACGCGCAGGCTCAGCGGCCATGGCTCATGGGTCCAGCCGCTCCGCGGCATGTGGGATCTTCCCGGACCGGGGCACGAACCCGCCTCCCCTGCATCAGCAGGCGGACTCTCAACCACGGCGCCACCAGGGAAGCCCTAAGTATTCGTTTCTTAATCAAATTGGTTCAATAACAGTTGCTTAGTAACACTTCTAAATTTCTGGTAAGTCTAGCTCCCCCTTGTCGTCTTATTTCTTTTCTCTTCAGAATATTCCAAGCTAGTCTTTAAAAGAAAAAGCTTCCGTATTTATATCTGACCTCCATACAGAATTTATTTTTACAGCTTGATGAATATTCCATAAGATGAATATTACATACTTGTATACCAGAGAGATCACTAAATGCTCTTTGATAAATTAATCCCTAGGTACTTTATCACTTTTGCTTCTGTTGTGAAGGGTATCCTATTTTTAAAAAATATATTTAGTAAATAGTTGTTACTGGTGTAGAGAAATGCTAGTGATTTTTTAGTTGTATCTGTCAACCTTGCTGAAGTCTTATCTGTTCTAATAGTTGGTTGATTATTCTAATGGTTTTCTATATAGATGATCTTATCCATGGCAAATGACAATTATTTCTTTCCCCTTCAAATCCTTTTGCCTCTTATTCAATTTCTTTCCTTACAGTGCATTTCTCAGAACCCCCAATATTAAGTTAAACAGTATCAGTGATAGTGAGCATCCTGTCTGGTACCCAGTCTCAGAAGGAATTCCTCGAGAATTTCTCTACCAAACATAATGTTTTCTGTGGATACTTAGGATTTGACCTTTATAAAATAAGGGTATTTCCTTCCAGATCTGATTTTCTATGAGTTTTTATTTTTAATCATACATAGTTATTAAATTCTATCAGTGCTTTTTCTGGTTCTATTACAGTAATTGTATAGTTTTTCTCTTTTAGTCTATTGATGTGGTAAGTTATATTGATTGATTTTCTGATGTTGAATCATCTTTGCTTTCCTGGAGGTAAAACTTTCTTAATAGTGTCTTATTTTTGTAATATAGATGATGATGATAATGAATAGTTAGACTGGCCTCACTATATATATATTTAAAATAAATTTATTTATGTATTTTTGGCTGCGTTGGGTCTTCATTGCTGTGCGTGGGCTTTCTCTAGTTGCTACGAGCAGGGGCTGCTCTTTGTTGTGGTACGCAGGCTTCTCATCGCGGTGGCTTCTCTTGTTGCGGAGCACAGGCTCTAGGTGCGCGGGCTTCAGTAGTTGTGGCTCGAGGGCTCTAGAGCGCAGGCTCAGTAGTTGTGGTACCCGGGCTTAACTGCTCCACAGCATGTGGGATCTTCCTAGACCATTGGCAGGCAGATTCTTAACCACTGCGCCACCGGGGAAGTCCCTCGCTATATTTTTAAAGACAATTTTTTTTAGAGAAGCTTTGGGTTCACAGCAAAATTGAGCAGAAAGTACAGAGTTTCCACATGCTCTCACCTCCACACATGCATAGCCTCAACCACTATCAACATCCCCCAACGGGGTGGCACACTTGCTACAATTGATGAACATATATTGACATATCTTAATCACCCAAAGTTCATAGTTTACATTCTGGTTCAATCTTGGCATACATTCTATGGGTTTGGACAAGTGTATGACATGTATCCATCATGATAGTATCATACAGAGTATTTTCAGTGTTCTAAAAATCCTCTGTGTTCTGCCTATTTATCTCCCCCCACCCCACTGCAACCTCTGGCAACCACTGATCCTTTTACTGTCTCATAGTTTAGCCTTTTTCAGAATGTCATAGAGTCGGGATCATACAGTATGCAGCCTTTTCAGATTGGCATCTTTTAGTTAGCAATATACATTTAACGTTCCTCCATGTCTTTTCATGGCTTGATAGGTTATTTCTTTTTAGTGCTAAATAATATTCCATTGTCTGCATGTATCAAAATTTATTTATTCATTTACTTTTTGAAGGACGTTTTGGTTGCTTCCAAGTTTTGGCCATTACAAATGAAACAAAATGACAACCTCACACCTAACCCTTTCCCTGATCCCTTAGCTCCCACCACACTGGCCGTGCTGCTCTTTTCAACAGTTTCCACATTAAGACTTTCGCACCAGCAAAAACTCAATAAGGATGTATGAAATGCTTAGTACGTGTCAGGCATTGTATCTGGGGATACAGTGAAAACAACAAAGTTTCTATTTTCATGGAGCTCACATTCTAGAAGATCCTTCCTGCTGTGTAAAAAAATAAATAAAATAAAATTCAAAAAACAACAAAAAAAGATCCTTCCGTGTAGAATGCTCTTCCCCCAGATTCTCACATGGCTCACCCACTCACGTCATTCAGGTATTTGTTCAAATGTCCTTGAAAAGGTCTTCCCTGAACATCCCATCTACAGTAGGCTGCCCCCACCACCCTATCAATCTCTATCCTCTGCCCCTAACGTTATTTCCCATCAGTACCTAAAATTTTATTAGTCACTTGTTTCTTTTTTTTTGTTTTTTGTTTTTTTTTTAAAGAAGATGTTGGGGGTAGGAGTTTATTAATTAATTTATTTATTTTTGCTGTGTTGGGTTTTCGTTTCTGTGCGAGGGCTTTCTCTAGTTGTGGCAAGCGGGGGCCATTCTTCATTGCGGTGCGAAGGCCTCTCACTATCGCGGCCTCTTTTGTTGCGAAGCACAGGCTCTAGACGTGCAGGCTCAGTAGTTGTGGCTCACGGGCCTAGTTGCTCCGTGGCATGTGGGATCCTCTCAGACCAGGACTCGAACCCGTGTCCCCTGCATTAACAGGCAGATTCTCAACCACTGCGCCACCAGGGAAACCCTTAGTCACTTGTTTCTTATTTCCCTTAGAATGGAAGCTTCAAGAAGGCCAGGATTTTGGTTGCCTCAGTCACTGCTATATCCCCAGCTCCTGGAGCACTGCCTGAACCATCAATCAATTATTATTTGTTTAATAAATAAATAATGATCAGTTCACTGAGGATATTTAACATAGACAAGCCTTTCCCTTTGGGAACATTTAACTATGTTTTTCAAGTGTATTTAATAACAGTGAATTCCTCAAAGATATCTAAAGAGAGTATCCCTGTCACAATCATGCATCCCCTTAATTTATGGGGATCCTCTCTCTGCAATAAAAATTGGGTTACACGAGGAGACTCCACATATAATTCTGAGCTCTCTTAGCATCACTAAAACCCAGATTGGAAGCACATGCGTGAAAGAGTTAATGAGTCCTTCTCTTTCTGAGATCTTCCACAGCAGATTCATCCACCAGTCTCCCTACTGAAGAGCTGCGCCTTTGAAACTGCAAAGCAAGCACTTGAAAGGGAGCCCTGTCTCTCCTGAATACCCTCAGTGCTGAAGTCTGTGCCGTAAGGGCCCGTCAGGGGTGTTTCCACCTCTGGGCAAAGTTCAGCTGGCTGGAGTTTTTTCAGGTTCTCGCCTATATGCTTCCGAAAGCTCTCTGTAGATAAGCATGTGAGGGAGAATGAGCTATAATTATAAAATAATGAAAACAATTTTCTGTAGAACTTATGGATATTGTTCTCATGAAGACTGTCTGGCCAGTGAAATGTTTTTCCTTCATTCTGCCAACTTTCTCAGAAATTTAATTAAAACTGGCTTTGACGGTGTGTATCCAAGGGAAACCAATTCCTGGTTTTAACTAAGGAAGAAATGAATACTTAGAGCAGGTTGCTATGATGGACCAGGAGAGCACAAGTAGGGTTTTGAACTGGCTTGCATGCCAAATAGAACCGATGGCTTAAAGAATTTGTGGAGAAAGATGTTTCTTTGGAGAAGAGGATATCATGGAAACATTTTATTCAATAGGACTTTTCAAGAGTCACATGTCAAGTGCTCCTTGGAAAGTAATTCCTTGGAAACTTATAGTCATTCTGCTTTAAGCATACAGTTATCTCAATTTCAATTATAATACTGCTCAGAATGAATTTTATATGTTTCAATCCAGTATTACCTGATTCCCTATGCTGTCCTTTGTCTATTGTCCTAGACTACAGTTTTGTTTTGGGAGTAAGAATGCAGCTGGTGTTCAAATTCAACTTGAACAGGTTAAAATTTTCAGTTAGCTGCATGAAGTTTGGCAAGACACTGGATCTTCCAGTGGCTCAGTTTATTTCGCCATAAAATGGAGATAGGAACACCTCCCTGTCGGATTGCTATGAAGAATGAATGTGATCCTATGTGGGAATATTTGCCAACTACAATTTGGTATGAGCCAGGCCAGGACCAAGGTAAGGCCAGTGAGGAGAAAAATTTAGGGGGACTCCCCCAAAAGTCAGCAATCAAAACAAATACTATTTAAATACCATATTTTTTAAAAGTCAAACAATGCAAAAAAAAAACCCCATGATGAACAAACTATCAAAAACACTAACCCTGGGTATGAAAATGTGAGAGTTGTTCATCTGTTTGGTAGAGGCATAAATAAATAACAGTTTATTTGACCAAGAGTCTTTGCCACATCACACATGTTTAAGACTGTCCTTTCTTTTTTTTTTTAAGACTGTCCTTTCTTTTCAGCAACTGGTTGCAGAGCTGGGCTGCCATCTGCTTTTGCTTCTTCACTGTCTGGTCAACTGGAAGCTATTCTCAACTTGCTGTCTGCTTGAACTCTTGCTTTCTCTTCCTTGCAGGTACATGGTTGCCTGACCATACTTTCATTCTTCAAGTTCCTCTCTTGTCCTGCAAGCGGTGCTCTGGTTCTTTGAAAAAGTCTTCTTTTAGCTCAAGATTTGGTGTTCTTTAACCTTGGTTTCCTGAGTTAGACTCCTGCGTCAAACGCTGGCTTTTTTCCAAGGCTCTCAAGGTGATATAATGATGTCAAAAGAAACACTTCTTTACAGTACACCCTCAGGTGAGTTTTCACATGGACTTGCATTCACTGGTCCAGCCAGGTGCCAAGCCCAGGCATACAACCCTCTTCAGATTTCTTGGAAACACAAGGGCAACCAACATTTAAATATGGATGACATGAAGCAACTTTGGAAGTTAAGCACGTGTCCCTGACAGAACTTTCTCAAATTCTCTCCTGTGCAAGCGGGGAGTATTCATTGATCTATCATTATCATCATCATCATCAGATCCCTATTTCTACCCCAAAACTATTCTTTATTGCTTACTTACTACGTGCTAGCTGCTGTGCATACATTTCTCATCCAATTCTTACAGCATCCTTTTGGGGTAGGAATTATTAGCCAATTCATGGATGAGAAAACACCGTTTTAGGCTATTACAGCTAGCAATAATAGGTTTATTCACTTATTCAACAAATATTTACAAAGTTCTTAACAATGACTGAGGCTCTGTGTTACTATCTTTGGAGGCTAAGAGAGACTGCAGCTGAGTTAAGCAGGAAGGGATTCATAGAAGGATATTGAGTAGCTCACGGAATCCTGGAGAGATCTGGCTATGCCAACAGGGAGAAACCCTAAAGTCATTTCACAGACCCAATCTGGTGAGGAAATTGTTGCCACTGACCCCACCATCATGGGCGCTGGAAGATGCCATCAAACACTGCCACCACTGCTGGGCTGCAGCCTCCACCAGAGAGCATCTTTGATATCCTTGCTCCTTTGTATCATTAGCTCTCCGTTTGGGGCATCTGTTTGGAAGAACGTAAGTCCCATGTCCAAACCCTGACAACAAAGAAGCCTGGGAACATGAGTGCCTGGGGACTTCTGTAGTAGGATGTGGGTTGGGTCTTTAACAAAGACTCAATTCCCAAAATACGGAAAGGAACTTCAGATTCTGGTACAGCCAAAATTATGGCAAGTGACCACTACATGGAACATGGAGTCCTTGCCCTGCAGGCACTTACAAACTAACAGGAGAGAAGATCCACACAAATGACCACGGTATATAAGATATGCCACTATGGGCATCCCTGGTGGCGCAGTGGTTGAGAGTCCGCCTGCCGATGCAGGGGACGCGGGTTCGTGCCCCAGTCCGGGAAGATCCCACATGCCGCGGAGCGGCTGGGCCCGTGAGCCATGGCTGCTGAGCCTGCGCGTCCGGAGCCCGTGCTCCGCAACGGGAGAAGCCACAGCAGCGAGAGGTCCGCGTACCGCAAAAAAAAAAAAAAAAAAAAAAGATATGCCACTAAAATGATGTGGACAAGAAGTGCTTCTTGAAGGGAGAGGTAGGAGTTCAATTCTGGCTGGAGATGACAGATTCAAAGACGGGATCACACTTCTGCTGGGTCTTTTTTGTTTGAAATATAGTTGATTTACAATGTTGTGTCAGTTTCAGGTATACAGCGAATATGTGGTAAATTCTGGTCGAGGTGTATGGCCATGCTGAAGGGAAAACAACTCACGAGTTTAATTATGAACGAAGCATCAACTGAGTTTATTTCTCCTTTTAGCACTTGTCCTGGTTATAGTTCCTTATTTGTGTCTATGAAGATTTGAGGAATTAAGTGGGGTCCAGGACATGCTGGCTCAGAAGAAGATGGGAACAATAAGCAAATGCTTCGGGCAGATCCCTAGAGCTCACTGCCTAGATTCACAAACTAAGCAGAGAATATTTTTTCTTTTTTAGATTCTTTTCCATTATAGGTTATTACAAGATATTGAGTATAGTTCCCTGTGTTATACAGTACGTCCTTGTTGGTTATCTACTCCGTGTGTGTGTGTGTGTGTGTGTGTGTGTGTGTGTGTGTATAGTAGTGTGTTTTTTTAAATCCCAAACTTCTTTTTTTTTTTTTTTGCGGTACGCGGGCCTCTCACTGTTGTGGCCTCTCCCGTTGCGGAGCACAGGCTCCGGACGCGCAGGCTCAGCAGCCATGGTTCACGGGCCCAGCCTCTCCGCGGCATGTGGGATCTTCCCGGACCCGGGGCACGAACCCGTGTTCCCTGCATCTGCAGGCGGACTCTCAACCACTGCGCCACCAGGGAAGCCCCCAAACTTCTAATTTATCCCTCTTCCCCTTTGGTAACCATAAGTTTGCGCTCTTTGTCTGTGAGTCTATTTCTGTTTTGTAAATAAGTTCATTTGTATCTGCTGGGTCTTAAATAGGGGTAGAATTTGGAGAGATAACAATGGTGAGTGGGTAGAATAGGAAGGACCATTCAAAGAATGAGGCACCCAGGTCCAAAAGAGGTCCAAGGTGTGTTGGCAATGAGGAGTCCTCATACTGTGCTGAGTAGGGGAACAGAACAGGAGGTTTATTGCAGAGATCTAGACATGAGGTGATAAATCCTGGTCAAGGTACATGGCCATGGTGGGAAAGAAAAAATAAACTCAGGAGTAATTATGAAAGAAGCATCAACTGAGCTTATTTCTCCTTTTAGCACTTGTCCTGGTTGTAATTTCTTAGTTGTGTCTATGATAATTTGGGGTAACACCTGTCTCTTCTATCAGACGGGAGCCTCCATGAGGCAGGAACCATGTCCTCTCTTCCTCCGCATCATATTCCCAGGGCCTTGCACAGTGCCGGCCACATGAAAGGAGCTCAGGAGATACTTGTTGAGGGGAAGATAGGTTGATAAACAGACTGATACATAATTAGAGAACAGGAAATGGAGATAACAAAGATAATTCTGAGGGTTTGGTCATACGGAAGTCTCACAGACATGTTGAATTCGGGGTTCAGAGGGAACACCTTTTTTTTTTTTTTTTGCGGTACGCGGGCCCCTCACTGTTGTGGCCTCTCCCGTTGCGGAGCACAGGCTCCGGACGCGCAGGCTCAGGGGCCATGGCTCACGGGCCCAGCCGCTCCGCGGCATGTGGGATCCTCCCGGACCGGGACACGAACCCATGTCCCCTGCATCGGCAGGCGGACTCTCAACCACTGCACCACCAGGGAAGCCCAAGAAGGAACACCTTTGAGGGAGTTTTTCAGCCGGTGTTCGGAGATGAGAGAAAAGTGATTTGTAGCCTAACAGAATTAAGCAGGTAAGCCTGTTCTGCATATATGTGCGATGGTTAACACAACTCAAGCATGCATTGCAATGATGGCTTTCCACATGCAGTGTAGATTGGCTTTGGGGAAAAAAAATCATGTTTGAGTACTATTATTTCATACTCTCCGTGCCACCGTTCCTATGTTCCCTGGACTGATAGAGTCAGCACAGCACTGTGTGGTCTGAGTGGAAAGGCATGTTTCCCCTGACGAGCTCCGTCCAGCTGCCCACCCTCCCATGCTTGGAGTGTGAGACGGAGTAAGAGTGGGCATCCGATCCAGGTTGGGAGAAGAAAAAGAATGTATGTCAAAGATGCAGCCCTCAAGCCCCACCAGGATATAGGTGAGAGTGTTCCTCTGTCTTATGCCATAATTCACATCAAGAGCTGATGAATTTTTCACAGTGAGGCTCTAGTGTGTCCGTCTCATTTTTTCAGCCTTGCTCTTCTGGGGTCAAGGGACCCAAGCAGGGTTTGGTGGCTAACAGGAGTACAGGATTTAAGGAATTACACAAGTGCTGGAGGGTTTCCATCGAGCTCCCTTGGTAACAGCAGCAAAGTGATAGGAAACATTTTATAAATTAAGCTGCTTTAGCCAGAAAAGAGAGCAGAACTGTTGCTTCCTTACAATTAACTGTTTCTCTCCCAATAATAAGAAAAGTGAATGCTGTATATCTGCTCTGTCTTCCCGAGTTCAATTAGAGATGACAACTGAATCAGGGTTGCAGGGAGCCCAGAAAAAAACAAATTATCCAGGGGGGCTTCCCTGGTGGTGCAGTGGTTGAGAGTCCGCCTGCCGATGCAGGGGACGTGGGTTCGTGCCCTGGTCCGGGAAGATCCCACATGCCGCGGAGCGGCTGGGCCCGTGAGCCATGGCCGCGGAGCCTGGGCGTCCGGAGCCTGTGCTCTGCAACGGGAGAGGCCACAATGGTGAGAGGCCCGTGTACCGCAAAATAAATAAATAAATAAATAAATAAAGACAGGAGGAATTTTAAAAAAAAAACAAAAAAAACCAAATTATCCAGGTTAGCAAATAGGGGACATGTTTGAAGAAGGGAAAACCAGATAGTGGACCTTTGTGGCTTTGAGCTTCCCAGCAGCTTTGATTTGGGTAACAGAACCCACACCTCCCCTTGGACAGTCACCCCACTCTGGTCCCAGTCTGGGCTACCAGGGTGGGCATGTGGCCTACAGAGAGTACTGTACCCTTGTCTGGAGAGGTCACTTTAGGGATTGACACATTTCTCACCAAGTCAGTCAGAGAAATCCTTGGGTCTATAGCTATTGTCATTCCCAAGCAGTTTCAGATACGTATGCACCCAGCCTCATAACACAATGATATCAAAAGGGTATTGGACATTTCTTTGGAAAATGAATTTACCCAACAGCTCTTTGTTCACACTTTGTAACACTCCTAAACACAAGTATTATGGACTGAATATTTGTGTCCCCCTAATTCATATGTTGAAAACTTAACCCCTGATGGGATGATATTAGGAGTGAGGGCACTTTGGGAAGTGAGTGGGTCATGAGGGTGGAGCTCTTGTGAACGGTATAAGTGCCCTTATAGAAGTGAGAGGAGAGTTTGCTGTCCCTCTGCTCTCTACTGTGTGAGGATACAAGAGGATGGCCATCTGCAGATCAGAAAGAAGGCTCTCACCAGACACTGGTGCCTTGATCTTAACTTCTCAGCCTCCAGAACTGTGAGAAATAAATGTCTGTTGTTTAAGCCACCCAGTCTATGGTATTCTGTTACAGATAAGACAACAAGCTACATTGTATGATAATTATTTGTGTATTTATGTGTCCCCCCCTCACTGGGCTATGGACCCAGAGGACCAAGACCATATCTTTTTAAAAATCTTATATTCCTGGAGCACATAGCACAGTGCTTCACACATGAAATCTTTAGATGCAGTTATTGAAATGAATCAGCTTTACCTCTGCCCAGGCATGGGTGATAGACACCCTAAAATGGATGGACATGATGGAAAACTGCTGTTCAGTGAGATTATGCAATCTACCCAAGATTTCACTTCATGGATATATCTTGAAATAGATAACTTTATGAAAATGTTCCTTCATTTGCTGAAGCCTTCCATGAGACACATCCTTCAGAACTAAAAGCAAAAAGCTTTGTTTCCGGAGGAAAGGGTCATTTTGTTCCCTAGTGGATAATAACATCTGTGTAAATGACCCTATTTCTTTCTTTGCTTTGGCCATCAGGAAGCTATGAGGCAAATTTACTGCTCAATTACTGTAACTTGGTAAGATTTTTTGGATTCCCTCATCTTCACTCTACACTTGTTCTAATTTACATATCTCTGACCCTGTTATTCAGTTTTAAGCCTATATTTTATTATATGTATTTCTTATATTATTTGTTGAACAAATTATGGGGTATTAATAGCGAATTCTGGCTCAAATAATACAATTTTTTTCAAAGCATAGGGATGCCTGAGACAACAGTGGTGAGTGTCTAGAACAAGGGGATAGTTGCTTTACTCTTACAAAGTGGAATGCTTTGTTTTCCTAAAACGTAACTCCGGTTCTGGAGATGGTACTGGTGGTGAGAGTTCCTTGTTGGGCTTCTGCCCTGATCGGCAATGAATTATTTAACCTTGACAGGTTCTCTTTTCTAATACGGGGTTAGCACTGCTCACTGCACAACTCCATTTGGATTCATGGGTTAACGTTTGAAATCACTTTGACTACGAAAAATTCGGTGTTGTTTCTGTCTTAGTTGCAATGTTAATCCTGGTCTCTGTGAAAGATGAGTGCGCTTGACGTCTTTCTGTTCCACGAAAACGTTTCCCTTCAGAGTCTGCCAAAGTCACCAGAAAAATAGGTAGAGCCGGCCAGCAGCAAAAAGGAACCCACGCTGGACTTCTGAATATGACTCAGAGACACCAAACAAGGATCGTAGAAAGGAGCGGGGGAGAGGCAAGAATCTAGGACTTGGCGGCACAGGACCATCAAGATTTCCAGGAGAAATTAAGGAAACATCTGCAAGGTCAGAGCAGGAAGTCCAGGGCCGCTTCTCAGAGAGGGAAGTGCCTTCCTTGGGACTGTTTCAGTGGAGCTGAAATGCCACATAACCAGGGCCAGGGAGGCTGGTGGAAGACCGGGGAGTAAACTCCAAGAATGAACAACAGTCCATCAGCTCAAATCCAAGTCTTTCAGCCACACAGAAGGGAGGACCGTCCTGTGGATTTGGGACCCAGGGAACCTTGTTAGCCAGGCCCAGATGTAGCTCAACGTTAACTTCATTACAATAAGGAATCTGTGTTCCGAAAAATCTCCACTGCTTTTGCCTGTGTTCCCGCCCAGGCTTTGCGAGTCATGGCCCTGCAAAGGGCTAATGAAAGGGTAATGCAAACAGGGTTGATTGTGGAGTTATAATCAAACAGTTGGGAAACTTTGCAATTTCGGTGCTTGGAAAATACAAAGTCTATAAAACCTCAGCTAAATAACATATAATTGGCCAGAAAAATACATCCAGGAGGGGCTTAGACTGTTTTGGGTATGAAAGGAATGTTTCCCTCTCGCACCATGGGGGTGTGGTGAGGTAGGACGGGGGTGGGCACTAGACCATTGGGGACTCACTTCAAGTCCTGCCAGTTTGGCAAGAAACCTCCTGCTTCCCTGGGTTGGCTCACCCAGCACACAAGCAGCCTCTCGCTGCCTGCGGCACACCCTTTCACACCATCCCCCAGAAGACAGCTCACTTTCGGCCCGACCCTTTAGCATCGCCAACCTCTGTGACCCTCACACTTTACATCAGTCCAGCATTGTTCAGCCTGACAGATGACCCGGCCTCCTGATTTTCTTTAAATAATAGGAGAACGTTTGCTCTCTGGAAATACCAGGCTGCCTCCAAACTTAAAAAAGAAAAATGGGAGAGGAAAGCGTTCAAACAAAACTCTTGGAATGGGGCTCCTGTGGTAACATACCAAATAAAGGAAAACAGGAAAGCAATTGCAATATTAAAAATAGATGACTTCCTGCATGTAAATTCTTCGCTGACCTTGTTGATTGGAGTGTGGTCAGTGTTTGCTGCCTGCCACCTCCTGACTTCGTGAGTTCGTACCAACAGGCAATTCTCAGGGCTCAGTAATCCCACGGCCCCATTTTAAAAGCACTTGTTTATACATCTGCCTCTGGGCATCAAACCTTTTCACCTTGATGCTCAGTGCCTACCAGAGACCAATTCCTTATACCTCATTTCATTCCTATGTGTCTAAGGAGAATTGACTGAATGTGGAGGGTACCTCAGAGGACCCTGGAGCGGAGACGTTACCTGTGCATAACACCATGCACCTTGATGATGTCAGCGTCCACTGCCAACGAAGCATGAAAGTAATATGGAGAAAACAATGCATCATCCTGCTGGAAAAGCATTCAGTGAATACTCAGTGAACACTCACCACATGCAAGCACTGCTTTATGTATTTGGGACACTCCCATGCCTTTGGTGAGCTTGTATTCTAGTTGGATAAAACAGACAATGAACAATGAGTGCAGTACATAAGTAAATTACATAGTGTATTCTAAGACAGATGTATAGAAAAAAGGAAAAGGAAAATGAAAGTAGGGTGAGGAGGATATGCAGCAGGTGGGTGGTATTAAATAGGATAGAAAGGACCTTAGTAAGAAGGTAATAGATAAGCAAAGACTTGACGACGTGAGGCAGGTATCTCGAGAAAGTGTCCAGGCTGATGTGTAGCCCAAGCAAAGGTCCTGAGGCAGGACCATTATGCCTAGTGAACAATAAGACTCAGCTTCTCTCTTTTCCACTGCCAGGGAGGCCCCAGACAAGACAGTTTCTCTCCGGGGGCTGCAGAGGAAATGGCTTTGAAGCAGCAGGAGCAATGATGAAAATGGTTTCAACAGGTGCAGCTCTGGAATTGGGGTGTACATGTGTGAAAAGGCAAAGCCAAAGGTTATAAAAAGGAGCACGTTCCAAGATTCCACTCCCTGACTGGAGAATCGGGGCTGGAATCTCAAGGACACACCTAAAACAAGTCAGCGGGAGACAAGGCGGGTCACTGTGTTTTGATTCCCCGAACAGTTAGGAGTGTGGCCCGGTGCCTTGTGAGGCACTAGTGGAATTTGGCCTTGGATCACAGAATTTTAGGACTGTCCCTTCCCGGTGTGCGTGTCCCCTTGTCCCCTTCTTTGGATCGCTTTGGTCACTGGGATTCTCAACAGTTTTTCTGTTCAGGGTCATTTTTGAAATTAGATCTTGCCAAGGGATGATCTGTACCTCTCAGGACTCCCTCTCCTCTCTTATTGTAATGGGAGGGCCTGGGGGGATTTCACACCCACAGTTAAAGATGCATGGGAGTGGCCAGGGCCTGGGAACTCAGGTATTTATCAAAACACATTTGATTTTCTCCCATAGCCATTAGAGTTCTAGGATGAGAGAGAGATGGAGCTAGAAGCTTGTGTATTTAAAACTCTTCCAGTTTCCCATGGTTCTTAGAAGAAAGTCAATACCCCTTAACAGCCTTCATGCCTCTATAGTCTATCTTTCCGTCCTCCTCCTGGCTTACCCAACACCTGGGCACTTCTCTGAGGAACCCTGCTTCCTATTGCCTCCAAGTATACCTGCTGTCCTGGGATTCTCTTCCAGCCCCCTCTTCACCTGGCTAAAGCCTACTCATCCTTCAAGTCCCAGCTAATCAGTCCTTTCCACAGGGAAAGATTTCCTAACCCCCTGACTGGGTTGCGCCACTGTCCTTCCAGAACTTAGCATGGCACTGGTCCATAGTAAGTGCTCAATAAATATTTATGCTTCATAAATTTAGTTAATGAATGAATGAGCAAATGAACAGAAAGAGAAGCTAAAATCAATGTGTATTTTTTTAAAACTGAGGACCAGGTGGACAAAAGTCCCTGCAACAAAGGAGGGAGAGGAGAATAAAAGAAAATAAATTCTTTAAGGTCTGAAGTGCTTTTGCTTAAGGCAATTTTCAGGCCAGGTCAACAAGGTCAATTGCCAGAAAAAGCAATGGGGATTCGTTCTAGGACATTCATCTTCTGGCTTAGTGTTGAAAGTAACATTGTTAGCCTCCTTCACTGAAACTGAAAATGAGCTGAATCCCCCCCAGGCAGAGGGGCAGCAGAAGGGCACAAGCAGGAAAGCTAAGCACATCCAGTCTGGAGGGGTAAAGAAACTAAATCACAAGGACATAATTTTAACTTCTTGCTCTGTCTTGATCCAGTGTGGATGACCTTGGGCAAGTCACTTAACTTTTTGAATTACACTCTCATTGTCCAAAAAAACCTCCAAAACACAAAAAACAAAAAAACTTGGGGACATTGGAGAAAAAAAGGATTTTAGCCAAGTTTATGTATGACCAAAGGTCCCACACAATAGTGGTATTATTAATGATCACTGATGCTATCCCCAGCTGTTCCCCAGTATGATTTTATTAGTCCCACTGCTGTTTCCTGATTCGTTTCCATTCAGGAAGCTTTAAAATAATGGTTAGCAGAGGGGCACATTGCAAAAATAAAAATTCTCCCCCTTTTAACTTTTCCATCCACTTTAATCCCACTGCCCATCCTTCCTCTCTCCCCAGCTTCAGCTGGAGACCTGCCATTCCTGTGATCAATCACGCTCTGGGGAGGATCTTACTTGGGGGGAGGGGAGAGGATGGGGGCAGGGGGGTTCTGGCCCAGCAGGACTATGGATTGTGATGTCCTTTTGTGGTGCCCTCGAAAACAGAAGTGAGGAAACAGGCCGTCATTTATCATGTGGCTTTGTAATAGTTGCTGATAATGCAAAACAGCCAGGCCATTTTCGAGGTCCCTCCAGTGAAGTCCCGAGTCAGCGGTCGGGGAGGCCAAGTCAGAAAGGGAGGTTCCCCGTGTAGCTTGCCCTTCTGCCAGGGATCTCCCTTTAGTCACAACTTCCTGCTTACTGGTTGAGCCTGCCAGTAGACCCCTGGAGGGCACACAGCCTCCCGTCTATGTACACTGCCAGCTTGGGGCCTCTTGGGGAAGCTGAAAATTTCCCCATTCTAGCCACTCACATCTCAGTCCTCCCCAAGCCAGGTACCCTATTGGATGCAGGTGCTATAGAGTGGAGCTTTTGGTGTGATGGTGGCTGCTGGCCCTTGGACCGATCACTGTGGCAGAGGAGAGCCAGCATTCTGGTTGGCTAAGCCCAGGTCACCTGCCCAGTCTTGGTTGGGGGTGAGGCCACCTCAGCTATACCCAGACCACAGTGAAACATGTTTCCAGAGTGAACGAAAGGGAAGTGTGATGGGCACCAGAGCAACCACTGGAATTACACCTCCTATTTCTCGGAATTCCCTCTACCCTGCTAACCCAGCACACCAGCTAGCACCATGCCTTTGCCCAAAGGAGGCTTCCATCAATGTAAGTTTTCTGGAAAAAAAAAAAAACTCGAATCCACAAATGAACACAGGAGAAAAGCTGTGCAAAGGCAGAACACCATGGAAGCACTTTTAAAAAGGGACCTTTTCTCCATCAGGTACCCACCTAAGAAGATGCCAAGAGAATGACATTGCTAAAATAAAATAGGTGGTGTCCAGCCTCTCAAACCACTCAGCCGTACTCTCTGCTGTTGACCTTTGCTGCTCTTCTCAATGTCACAAAGGCTGCCTGTTGCTAAGTCAGGGGCTCCTTTCTCCGGCCTCACTTCTCCTTGAAACCCTTTCTTGCCTTGGCTTCTAGGACATCACACCCACTTTGTTTTCCTCACACCTTACCGGCCTTCCTTCTTGGATTCTCTGGCTGGTTCTCCCCACCCTCCCTATCTGAATGTTCAGTGCCCAGGGATCAGTCCTTGGACCTCTTCTATCTAAGCTGATTATCTAGGTGATCTCAGTCAGTTAACGGCTTTCCCATCCATGTGATATGATCCAATGTGTATGTGTCTAGCCTAAACCCCTTTCCTGAGCCCCAGATCTTATAACTATCTGGCCAACTGATATTTCTACTTGAATGTTTAATAGAGCTTGCCAACCTATCTCATCTACAACTGAACTCCTGATGGCTCTCCTTCCACTACTACCAAAAAGAAAACCGTTCCTCCCATCATCTAGTCACTCAGGTAAATCCATCGTGCTGTGCCTGGCTCCTCTCTTTCTCTTCCTCCACACTTTGTACATCAGAAAATTCTATACACTCTACCTTAAAATATATTCAAAATTGAATACCCTCTCTCTTGCTGCCACCCTATTCCTAACAGGTTTTCCTGCTTCTGCCTTTGTCTCCTATCTACGCTCATCCTCAGGTCTTATTCTCAACATGCAAGACACACTGATCCTACTAACACATCACTCAGATTGTGTCAGTCCTCTGCTCCAGAACTACAGTGGTCTCAGAGTAAGAGCTAAATCCTTGTTATGACCTATGTGGGCCCACGTGATCTACCTCACACTTACCTCACTCACTTTACCTCCAGTTAATCACGCCACTACTCCCTCCACTTCCTTCCTCATATATTCCAGACATGCTTCCACCTCAGGGCCTTTGCACTTGTTCTTCCCTCTTCCTGGAAAGCTCTTCCTCTAAATATCCACACGGTTCCCTCATCAACTCCTTTGAGTATTTACTTCTTAGACAGGTTTTTCTGTCCAAAATTCAATACCCTCACTGTTCTCGTCCCCCTCCCCTTCTTATTTTTCTCCTTTCATCACTATCTAACAATCATATACATTATATATACATATTATATATATATATTTTTTGTTGTTATTGTTTACTATAGTCAATAGAATGGACTTTCTCTTGAGATCTCCTGAAGGAGGATTCTTACTAAGAATTCTTACTAAGATTCTTATAAGTCTGTTTCATTGTCCAGAAACTTAGTACACAAATGTAAAGATTTATATAATTCATTCTTTTTTAAAAAATTGAGCTATAATTGGCATATAACATAAATTAGTTCCAGGTATACAGCATAATGATTTGATATTTGTATACAGAGCAAAATGCTCAACACTATTATAAGTCTAGTTAACATCCATCATCTTACAGAGTTAAAAAATAATCGTTTTCTTGTGATGAGGACTTTTAAGATCTACTCTCTTAGCAACTTCCAGATATGCAATATATTCAAAATATTCATATATTCTCTTTACTTATTTTATCTTGTGCATTATGTCTTCTCCCTCTAGATTGTTAGCTCCATGAGGACAGGGCTATTTTTGTTTATTTTAATCATTAATATCCTCTTAAAACCTACAATAGTGTTTTTTTAAAATTTTTATTGGACTATAGTCGACTTACAATATTGTGTTAGTTTCTGCTGTACAGCAAAGTGAATCAGTTATACATATACATATATCCACTCTTTTTAGATTCTTTTCCCATATAGGTCATTACTGAGAAGAGTTCCCTGTGCTATACAGTAGGTCCTTATTAGTTATCTATTTTATATATAGTAGTGTGTATACGTCAATCCCAATCTCCCAATTTATCCCCCCCACCCCCACCCACGCCACTTTGCCCCCGGTAACCGTAAGTTCGTTTTCTACATCTGTGACTCTATTTCTGTTTTGTAAATAAGTTCATTCTACAATAGTGATTTTACATGAAAAAGGAAAGTAAACAAAGTAGCCTAATTGTACAACTGAGACCTGAGACCCTTGAAACCCATGTTCTGTATTTGGGCTTAACTTCTAACTAAATTCAGTCATTGGGCAGGATGGGTTTCCAAGTCTTGAGGTCCAGTTTTGGTCCGGAGGAAGCCAGGAAGATTTTCTACTCATGCTGTTTGCGAGCCCAAAAGTTTTCAATAGCTTCCCATTGCCTTCAGGGATCAAGTTCATCCCGCCATCATCTGTACCTTTCCAAGTTATCTCCTGCCAAACTGGTCTACCCACTATTTCCCCAAATTGCCTTGAAGTTATATTCCTTCTCATTCCCTTCTGTCATCTGCAACATCTTTCTTCATCTCCCCTACCCACCTATGCACACCCACCTCATCCTTCATGACCTCTTTCCTTCCCCACCCGCTGAAATCCAGCTTGTCCTTCAACTCACATCATACCTCCTTTATTTATTTATTTATTTATTTTTTTGGCCACACGGCACAGCTGGTGCGATCTCAGTTCCCCGACCAGGAATTGAACCTGGGCCATGGCAGTGAAAGCACCAAATCCTAACCACCAGACCACCAGGGAACTCCCACATCATGCCTCCTTTAGAAGGTCTTCCCTGAATACTACAGGTGGAATGAAATGCTCCCTATCTAGTAAGTTTATAGTATTTTTTCCCAACATTATTTCAGCTCGTTGCACAGTCCCATAGGGGAGTAGTAAAGTGAGGGTCCACAGCACAGAGTTTAGAGCCTAAGTGCATTGATTCAAATCCAGCTTCTGCTGCTCACTTGTTGTATGACCTGGGGCAAGTAATGTAACCTCTCTGTGTCTCAGTTTCTCTCTCTGTAAAATGAAGACCACAGGAGTACCTATCTTATAGAGTTTTATGAGAATTAAGTGCATTAATATGTAAAATACTTGGAACGGTGTCTGCTCTGTGTTTGCTGTTACCGTAGCGGTGGTGGTAGTGGTTCTTAACAATCCATCTTCAGTCCATTTGATGTTGGGGGGTTGAAACATGACAGCTGGATTTCTTTCCAGGTGTTTAAAACACATACCTTAATTTTATTACATAATGAGTGTATCCTTTTTTCTTTCTCAGTTTGAAGGTACAGGTGAGTTAAATCCATTATAGGGAATTCTTGGTACTATAAACAATTTCACTGATTTTTTTTCTGCATACCCAATGTACAACCATAATGCCAGTGTGACACTGAGTTGAATTCAACTCCTATTTATTGAATTAATCCACTATGAGGAACAGAAGGATGAAGACAGAGTCCCTCCCTGGACCACTATCTATAGAACCACTGTCTCTTCGGGAAGATCAATGGATACACAATTAACTTCCCAATAGCTACTCTATGCTCCTTACTACGTGGTGCTTTTATTTCTATCTTAAGATTTCAGCTTTCCTCAGCCGCTCACTCACACTTTTTTAAAAATCATTTTGAATCCAGTATGCATTCGTTCATTTGAACCAGTTTCTTGTTTTAATGTGGGAACACAGAAGTTGTAATCTATTAGTGTCTACTTAATGAAATTGTTTTTGAAACCCTGCCCGTTAACCTTTAACCTGGAGGCCCGTGCATAGTTTCCTTATTCATTAAATGATTAACTCACTGACCAGAGGCATTCATGAGTTCTTGGCTCAGCCTGTACCTTTCTGGCCTAGTCCAGAGACTGGGGAGGTTCCAGAATGATCTCCCCAGCCTTCTCCTGAGACACGTCTCTGGCTGCCCTATTTGTCTTCCCTTTCCTAGCCATCCCCACGTGCTACTCTTCCACTGTGATCCACTCCCTTTTCCAGGAGGCACATCTGCATCTGGTCCTCATTGTGGTGATTATCCGACTTTGCAGTTACTTTTATAGATGTTTAATCAGGTGTGCAGGTGAAAAGATGAAAAGTGAAGGGCAGATGTTTCTAAATATTTCTTCAGAAAACAAATTCAGCAATATTCAATCTAGTCTCTTGTCTTCCCCAGAGACACTGGCATCAACATCTTCTTGTTCAATAGCAGAGCCTGAGACACTGATTCCTTGAAGGTGAAGCCTGGAGCTACAGCTTAACACCCGTGAAATTGTTTTTCATGCCTATTAGTGTCCTCACCCCCCACTCTGGATAAACAGGCTCAGAAGTGGTTTATATGCCAGGTTGTTTTCCTTCTGAAAGATGATCCTTAAAGTAACTTCAGAAAACAGAAGGGCAACTCTAGAGATTAAAAAAAAAAAGGAAGCCATGAGTATGTTTAAAAGCCTAAGATGCTGTTCACAGAAGTTGTAAGTTACTAACTTTAAAGTAATTTAGAACAAGAGGACTTCTAAGAAAAGATGCCTTATGAGGGTAGCATCTTGGGTCATTTTCCTGAAGGTAGTTGAGAGGAAACAAAGTACTCCACAGCCTGACTTGGGCCCTTCAGGTTATAAATCACTGAGCATTTTACTCTTGAAAGGGACAAAGAGTTAGCAAACAATGGTATGGAGGAGAAAGGTTGTGGTAATGGCTCATTTTCCTGAAAAATCAACAAGACTGGCCAAGAGAGAATGGTCCTTCCACATTGCTTTGGAAATCCTCGAATACGGAAGCTTCACCTTGAAGATATCTTTGTAATCCAAGGTCAGGGACTGTGGGCCAGCTTTCCCAAATGTACACAGTGCCCTTGGTCCCAGGCTAACAATGACAAAGGGAAGGAGCTACACAGAGAAGCTGGACGGAAGATTATAAGACATGCTAAAACTCATCTCAGGAAGTTTGGAAGACTACTTTTCCCATTGAGGCCATAACCAAGCTATAATCACAAATATTTTGATGGACAGAGCCCTGCCTTTTATCAGGTACAGATAACCCTGCTTTTCAAGAGTTCACTTTACTCCACCTAGCTCTTAACGAAAGACCCACATTAGTACCTGTTTTATCTAACCAAAAGAAATCCGAAGAGGTTTCGCTATTACAAAACAAGACAAAAAGTGAAAATAGAGTTCAGCGTTGGTTTTGTAGCAGCCGTTATAGAGGCGGGGTGCACCTGAGCAGAGAGAGTGACACCACCCAGCTCCTTCCCCAGGAACTACACTCAGCATCTAAGCATCAAGCCCCCATAGCTTTGAACTGTGTCTGTGAGCATCTGTGCTTCATCTCCATTTATTTTGTGCGTCTGTTAGCACGACATATCCCAAGGTAATTGCTTCTTCACTTTTTGCCATTTCAGCTTAGGAAAGGATTCATAGGAACCTCTGCTTTCAGATAGTAGGGGGAAATTTGAAAATTCCAATAAAATGGCTATACCACTTACAAAGGATTAGAGGAATCCACATGGTTCCCCAGGCCAAGGACTACCGATGGGCTATGAAGTTCAGTCAATGACCACAGTGGGTAAATAAAATAGGAATTTGAGATCACAAACCTCGAGGAGATGGATGAGACAGATGAGGCCTTCATGGGCAGGCAGAGAAGCAGAAGCAGCAGCGGTCCCCATTCATGGGGCTCAGACAAACAAAATTGTGTCAGACAAGATTGAACTACAATGACTGCAGTTTCCAAGGGTCACAGAAAAAGGTGGTACGCGGTACCACCTTTTTGCGGTACGCAGGCCTCTCACTGTTGTGGCCTCTCCCGTTGCGGAGCACAGGCTCCGGACGCGCAGGCTCAGCGGCCATGGCTCACAGGCCCAGCCGCTCCGCGGCATGTGGCATCTTCCCGGACCGGGGCACGAACCCGTGTCCCCTGCATCGGCAGGCGGACTCCCAACCACTGCGCCACCAGGGAAGCCCGGGAGAATGGTTTTTGTTGAAGAATGGCTTTCTGGAACTTCATCATAGTGAAAGAGGACCCTATCTAGTTAGTCAGAGACACACCTTTGCAAGCTTAAAACCAACAGTCAGTAAAATGAGGGTCAGAAATGAGGGTCAGGTTCTTGGACCTCAATGAAAGGTACTGGTACAAAGGTGCTCTTTACTGAAAGAAAAGTCTTTGGCTGAGATGCTGACATTAAAGCATAAAAGTACTACTCAGCAATTAAAAGAAAGATAGGGAAAACTAGCTGTGTCAAATGTCTTAATGTTACCTTATTTAATCTCAACAATATTTGAGGTTATAAGAAAGGAAAGAGAGGCTCAGTGAAGCGAAGCAGTTTTACCAATGTTACCTAGCCAGTAAGTTTCTACCCCAAGTTTAAATCTAGAATTGAAAGTTTTTAGAGTCCCTGCTGTTTCCACAACACGCTGCCTCCATATGAGGCAATGGGCTCTGTGTGGATGAAAGAGGAAAAAGACCAAGATGACGTTTTTAAGAGGAAAGTCCGAGGCCTTTCTGTTACTGAATAATAAAGTAACCCCTGAAGGATGAATGGGTAAACCATTCTGCATGTCGGGGCTAATAACATCATGTTAATATGTCAGCTTTTGTTGGCTCCAAAGTCCCCATCAGCTGAACATCGGGATACTACTTTCTCTCCACTCCAGATTCTCTCCCCTTTAGAATCTCCGGGAATCCCCAGGGTGTCGTGGGCACAGCAGACTAAAGCTATCCTTCAGTAACACTGCTGCCCTTCCTCAGGTCTCTGCTGCCTATTCACAACCCTCAGGACTCTACTTGAGGTACTGACATCTCTCAGCCACCTCCCTAAAGGTGACGGTTACCTGAGCTGCTTCTCTCCTCTCTACTCCAGTTACCTTCTCTGAGTTCTGAGCCTATATATCCAAATGCCTTTCAGACACCTCAGCAGAATGTTCCCAAGATATCCCAAACACAACACATGCAAAAAAGAAATTATCTTCTTCTCCAAAAATCTTCTTTTACTCTTGTGGGCTGAATTTTGATGAATAAATGACACCAGCACTCACAGTGACTCAAGTCAGAAACCTGGCATCACTGCACCTCTGTCTTTTTCAACCAGACACCAAGTCCATCAGTTCTACCTTCCTAACAACAGTCCATATTTCCTCTCTATTCCCTGAAGGGTGAGAGGGTAAACCAAATGCTCTTGGGCTACATCCTCTTTACTTCCTTCCATGTTTCCTACCAGGATCGCCTTTCCTAAATGCAGATTGTATCAAGTTACCACAGTCCCTACGGTGCAAAGTCCTAAGTTTGGCACTTAAGTCCCTTCATGATTTGGCCCCTACTCATCCTTCCACCAAAATTGGCTAATACACACGTCCTCAACCTATGACTCCAAAACAGCATGGAAATACAATATATACCAGGGCTCAGGATGTAGACCATGAATAGTCAAGTTCCATTTTCC
Source organism: Grampus griseus (assembly GCF_964374135.1). Classification (NCBI taxonomy): domain Eukaryota; kingdom Metazoa; phylum Chordata; class Mammalia; order Artiodactyla; family Delphinidae; genus Grampus; species Grampus griseus. The sequence goes on along the minus strand of NC_138997.1, from coordinate 70,113,894 downwards.
AAGAATAAGGAAGTTAGATTATGCATACTTGATATGTCAAAGAAGAAACAAAGGATGGCTTGCTATTTGAAATAAGGAACACTGTGGGAGATGGAGACTACTGAACTTCAGCCACTCTCTTAATCATATCTGTTCTGCTGTGTTCCAGCCTCCAACTAATGAGTCATCAAAGAAAACGGCTTTGAAATGAAAATAACTTTATTGAGAATATATAGACGGAATATAGTCTGTGTAAGAAGAATGAATGAATGTAAGAAGCATGACTGGAGGTCAAAAACTGATGGTTTGAGAAAGAACCAATGGAGACTCAGGAAAAGATGAAAATAATTAACACTGAAAGATAAAAACAGCCTACTGCAGAATCTGGGAGAAATTTCTACTAACTGTAAGGCGAATGGAAGTGTACTGAGAAAACAAAATGGTAGTCTGCTTGTGCTTTCCCTCATGAAACAGAGCGGCCCTAGCAACCTGAGAGATGGTAGCAAGATACATAGATTCCCTTCTCTTGCTCAGAGACACAGAGTCTGTCTAAACAGAACTTCATACATGGGTGGCTGTCTTTTGAGATGGAGAGAGAACTCTTTCTTACTTCACTCCACACCCAAGTTTCTAGCCCTACTTGTAGACTATTAACTTCCTTAAGACAACATGATGTGTGTGTGTGTGTGTGTGTGTGTGTGTGTGTGTGTGTAGTAAATGCATCCATATGAGGCTGGTTCATCATAAGCAGAGTAATAAATAGAGTGATAAAGATGTAAGTGGAAACTAAAATGGTCCATGCTAAGAATTATGGTTCTTTTAAGAAGAGGACAAAAGGGAAACATTTTTACAGCACTTAATATACTAGGCATTAATCCAAGTGCTTTCTATGTTTTAATCAGTGTTTAGAACAACCCTGTATTAGTCAGCATAGTATAAACTATGCTGTGGTAAAAATGAAATAAATAACTCCAAAATCTTCGTAGTTAGCATAACACAAGTTTATTTCTTACTCCTGCAAAGCTGGATTTGAGTAGGCAGAGACTCTCCTCCACCTGGTAACTCAAGGATTCAGGCTCCCTCTGTCTCGTGATACCACCCAAGGGCACTCTGGTAGAGAGAAAGAGAGAGAGGATGCAAAAGGCAAACCAGCTCCTACCTGCCCCAGCCTGGCAATGACACATGACATTTCTACTTCCAGCCCATTGGCTGGAACTAGTCACATGGCCCCAATCACAGCAAAGATGCCTGGGAAACGTCAAGGAGCTCATGGATATCTTAGTGAGCACTAACTGTCTCTCTCACAACCCTTGTGAGGAAGGTAATAGCATAATCCCGATGATTTTCACAGACGCTGAGAAACTGGCACAAAGAAAAAATAATTTACCCAAATCCACATTGTTAGTAAGTGACAGACCTGAGATTTTAACCAGACTATCTGATTCCAGAATCTGTGCTTTTAAAAATTATATTATGCAGCTGATCCTTGAACAACATGGGTTTGAACTGCACGGAGCCACTTATATGCAGATTTTTTTCTGTCAATATGCTACAGTACTACACGATCTGTGGTTACGGAGGGCCGACTGTAAAGTTATACGTGGATTTTCAACTGCACGGGGGGGGGCACCCCAACACCTGCATTGTTCAAGGGGCAACTGTATTGCCTCTCAAAAGTAATAGAAATACCAATGATATTATTAATGATTTGTATCAGAGAAACGAACTGTGGATGGAGATAGAAAATCCTCTCTCGGAACCCCAGAGCCAGGTTACATGAATACCAGCTGGATCCTGAGGATTGGGAATTAAATGTGCAATCACTTTTCTGTAGACCTGAGAAAGACTCCGCCAGAAGGCTAGTGATCAGCAAGGACAATTGCGGGAAATCCCTGCATCCCGCTTAGTGACCAACACCCGGTCTAGATACATCTCTCTGACTGAGGATAAGTAGCATGAAAAAAATCAATTCAAGACATACAGGAAAGCATTGAAAATCTAAGATAAAGGGACTAGGAGATTGACAATACAGGAGTCTCTTCTCTAGAGCAGGGTGGCAAACCTTTTTGTAAAGATCCAGATGGTAAATCTTTTAGGAGTTACAGATTATACTGTTTCTGTCACAATTACCCAACTCTACAGAAGGACACAAAAGCAGCCACAGGCAATACATAAATGAAAGGGTATGGCTGTGTCCTGATAAAATTCTATTTACCAAAACAGACAACGGACCAGATTTGGCCCATGGACTTAGTTTGCCCACCTAACACTTGCTCTCAAAATAAGGAAATTAACAAATATAAGGGATCATTACACATTTGAAAAATATTCAGTTTAGTAGGAATCCAAAAATTAAAAATCTAAACGGTGATGGATATCATCATATCCAGCATGCATGTTAAGTGAAATAAGTCAGACAGAGGAAGACAGGTATAGCTTGATATCGCTTACACGTGGAATTTAAAAAGTCAAACAGATTAGAATGGAGACTACCAGTGGTGGTGGGGGAAATGGGGACATACTGGTCAAAGGAGACAAACTTCCAGTTACAGGATGAATACGTTCTGGGGATGTAATCACAGCATGACTACAGTTAACAGCACTATATGGTATACTTGAAAGTGCCTAAGAAAGTAGAGCTTAAATATTTTCACCACGAAAAAGGTCATTATGTGAGATGATAGATGTGTTAACTAATCTTATTGTGGTAATCATTTCAATATATATGTGCATCAAATCATCACATTGTACACCTTAAACTTATACAACGTTATATATCAATTACACCCCAATTAAGCTGGAAAAATATATACATGCATATATATGAGCCAATCTTATAAATATGTATTTAAAACTGCAGAAGATAAAGACAGGGTGCAAACCATAAAATGTTAATAGTGAGTTAAGATGTAAGAATATAGGAGGATGCATCTTTGTTTTTTGTATTATTTGGGTTTTTCTACATAAACATTTCATATTCAGAAAAAAATTTTATAAAATACAAGAGGAAACTCATGGGCTTTTGAGTCAGACCTGCCTTGAATTCTCTGCTACACACTAGCTGGTGATCTTGGACAAATTACTTTACACCTTTGCCTCCCAATGTTCTCATTTGAAAAAAAAATGGACATCATCATATTTCCTTCACATGATTTCTTCAAGGATTAAATGAGTGTGTGTGTGTGTATGTATACACACACATATAGTATACATATTAAATGAGTGTATATATATATCCCTACCTCTGACCTCCAGGAGAGTTAGCTGTGGTTTCTAGAACCCTACGCTGAAACCTGCATGGCACTCACTGCTCTACAGTGGCATTGTTTGTGTGCCTGTCTGTCTCATCCACTAGACTGTAGTACACAAACTGAGGACAGAGATGGTCATGGTCATGGTTTCCTAGGCTCCCAGCAAAGCATCCGGCACACTGTTGTAGCTGGGCTCTTCTTACAGTCACTTTGGTATGTCTTCTTCACTACCACACCGAACACAGCTCCCCTTGGTGCCATAAGACCCAGTTCTTAGCACACAGGACAAAGGGATCTCATGAATCCTGAGTGAGAAGCAACAAGGAGCTACAGGCAGCACGGACCTGTACGTAATGGGAACGATGGACCGGAGCTGTGGCAACAGAGAGGACCGGGGATGTATAACAATTGCATAATTTCAATCTACCTCACTTTCTGCCTGTCCTCCCCTCTGTTTCACATTTCTTGCAATATTGTAAAATGTTTGCCAAAGACTGGGCAGAGATGAGTGTACAAAATCTGTCTACCAATCTCCAATGTGACTGGTCGTTCTTGCTCTTCATACAATCTTGAATGTAAATCTGTAGCCTCCCTCTTCTTGGCAGTAAGTCGGCAACCCCTTCTTGGTAGAACTGTGAGCACGATGCCCTTATTAGTAAGGAAATCAGAACAGCTACTACGTGCTGAGTGCTTACTCTAAGTCATGTCCTATGCTACATGTCTTACATACATTATTTCTCGTAGTCCTCACACCAAATCTTTGAGATGAACATTATTGTCCCAATTTTGCAGATGAAGAAACTAATGGAGTAACTTGCCCAAGGTCCCCCTTTTAAAAAGTGTTATAGTCAGGATTTGAAACACGTCCTTCTGTCCTGTCCAAACTGTACTGCCAAGAATTATGGATATAGGGGACTCACTATAGATCACTCAACAAAAGCTTAGTTAGGAAAGACCCCAATAACGAATTAAATGTCCAAGTATGATGGTAAGTGACTCATCTAAAAGACCAAGGGTCAGTTTGAACTACTGATAAGTATGCAGCCTTTAAGAGACTTTGGTTATAGGGGTAGCAATCACAGACCTCAAAAGCATGTTGGAAGATGACCCCAATTAACACCACTGTGAATACTCAGTTTAGCTGTAATATCAAGTAACCACTACAACATCCTCAAAGCTCCAGGTTCAGTTTTCCAGAGTCACTGATAACAGTTTTGTTTTCAGAACAAACAGGTAGAGGGGGATAAAGATTCCCAGTGGATAGTTAGTCTCTAGCGGTGTCTATGACCCACATTTTAAGCCCTAGAAATAAACACAGAACACAGAAAGGTCTGTCCATCATGTTGGTTCAGACAAAGGTAAACCCAAGTAGGTGTAACCAACAAAGTGAAGAGAGTTGCTGAGTAGAGGAAAATTCCTCACCATTAAAAAAAGGCAGCAAGACAAATCTACTTTTCTAGGGGGTAATGGGATTAACTCTGACGTCTGTGCTTGGATTCGAATCTTTGGTGGAAGAAAAGCTTCTAGCTTAATTTTGCAAGACCCAGCATGGAACCTTTGTTGGCCAGTAGGGAGATGGGGTCTGAGAAAATTGGATGAGAGCTCCTGATATAACGACCTGTGTAATCGAGAGGAAAGTGCAGTTATAAGCAATTGTACCAGACAAGTCTTTCCCCGTGTGATGTTTCAATTTTAGAAAAGACCACAAGATGGATAACTAACCAAGCCATCACTGATCTGTCCCAACCAGCAAGTAAGCTGATCCTGTACTGCAACAGCTTTTGCTCTTGGTAACTGGAGAGAATAAACCCTTCTTCAAGACAATCATTTTGAGTTCTAATGTCCCTCTTTTTAGAAAAAAGAACAGTCAGCTCCTGAAAGAAGAAAGACTGCTCCTTCACTTGTTACTGATGTGCCTACCTCTACTTCACTACTCATTTTAGTCAGCAACCAACTTCCCTTTTTCCACCCCCAAACTATACATGAGCTGGTTTCAGGGGTGATGCCCTTCCCAATGTTCTCATAACTCCTAGCATTTAACTTACTGCACTATAATATAATTGCTTCTGTGTCTTCCCATATGAGAATGTAAGCTCTTTGTCTTATTCATTTTTGTAGGTCAGTGTCTAGCACAGTGTCATACACATGGTAAGTTATCAAGAAAGGTTTCTTGAATGGATTCACAAATGGTTGGATGAGTAAGGAAATGGTTAACCCGGAGGTCCTCTGAAGGCCTGCTTTAGGAGGATGTGCTTGGCTGATCTTTCAGAACATCTTGGCTCCTTCTGTAGCCTTCAGATGAATTACTTAACATCACTGAGGTTCAGTGTTCTTGCTTATAAAATGAAAGCAACGTTACTCGTTTCATTAGGTTGTTGTGAAGCTCAAAGTAAGTACATCATGCTGGGTACCTATCCAGGAACCAGACACTGTCCCTTCTCACTTTATGTTCAGTTTGTCTTCTACTGGAAGAAGTTAACCAGTGTTTCACTGGGGCAGCAGCCATGCTATAATGGGGGTAAAATGATAACTTGGCCCTAATCGCTCAAGTGTTTGAGTCTGAGGGGTTCAGAGGACTTTTATCTGGCGGTGGGTGAGGGGGAGTGATGAGGACTATATCTGTTCCTCAATTCAGCTTATCTTACAATAGAGCTTGTAAATTAGAGTATTTAAGAATAGTGCCCAAACTTCCACTTCTCACAATATTACAGAATAAATACCATGAGGAACTTCCTTGGCTTGCAACACCTAAAAATGTGTAGATAAAAGATGTTAAAATGCTTACCTGAGCTGTCAGGAAAATGATGGAAATCATCAGAGGCTAAAAATACAAGAAAGCACAAATCTTCAGAGGTAACCACCCTGAAGCAATGGGGCCCTGTGGTCATTAACTTATCACTGGTGGTGTAGACTCTTTATTTTAATGGGCCTCAAGCAGGGTTGGGGATACAATGCCTAGGACTTAAACCAGATTAAGACATAAAAAGATCCCTAAATAGTTCAGGACACAAGATCCCTAAATAGTTCAGGACACAGAAGCTGACATTTTTAATGCAAAGGTAAACCGAAAGAGGAAAATCTATCCCGCAAAGGAAAATAGTAAAGAAACTTTCTTATCTCAACATTGACTCTGGGTAGAGTCTATCTTGAAAGTTGCTATTTACAAGTGATCCTCATGAGGGTTTAGAGCCAAAATCTGGAATTCACACTACCTAAGTGGTCCCTAAATACTCAACTTTGGAATTTAATTTAAAGTGATTCAAGATTCATAATGACTTCCTGGATAAATATTCCTTAAATCAAGGCTTCAAATAGTTCCCTCAGGTAATTATAAACTCACTGAAATATAAAAATTATAAAACACAAGAGGAAACAAGTCATTTGAGGGAGAATAAGCAGAAATAACAAATAGTAAGATTATAGCCACAAAAATGGATGATATTGGAATTATCAATTAAGAAATATAAAATAAGTAGTTTTGATACTCAATAAAAGAAAGAGATTATTTGAAGTATAACAAGGTACTAGATACTTTGAAATATGGTCAGGTGGATTTAAAAAAAAAACCAAATAGAACTTTCGGGTGAAAAAAAAAAACCACATAATAAATGAAACTAGAAACTAAGTGTATAGGTACAGCATTAGATACAATGGAAGAGAATATTAATGAACTGGAAGACAAAACTGAAGCATTACTCAATATTCAGCAGAGGGAAAAAGATATTGAAAAAATAAAACAGAAGTTAAAAGACATTGAGAAGAGATGGTAGCAGTGGAGGTCCAAGCCATGCTGTTGCCCATGGTATGGCAGTGGCTCTGGGGTTTCACTGAGAAGCTCTGCGGTTTCACTGAAAGGCTCCTGATCAGAGGGGCCACTGGGTTGTCATTATAATTTGGAGACAACAGATTGAGAAATGCACAAGCCACTATACAAGTTGCTCTGAATGTTCTTGAAACATGAGTAACATGTTTGGAAAATGAACTCAGAGTGGCCTCTGAAAACTCTGGATTGTCAATATGTACAGTGAGTCTCTGGATTGATGTTGGAATTTGACATGAAATTAAGAATAATGGAACAGCTCATTCTCTGGAACATATGAACTTCACCAAAAAGAGATTCAAATTAGATCTGGAACTTGAAAATGAAAACATGGGTGCTCATTTCAACACCTATACCTCCAGAAAGCAGATCATGTATTATGCCAAAGAATTCTCTAAAGATTTGCCAAGAGCTGTACGCGTTCCTGCTGATATAACACAAAACAGTACATTGGCAGAAGCAGAGACTGAGCACAAGTATAGAATAATCCTTAGAGAGATACACGAAATCAAAGCTAATTTACAAGAAGTTGTCTTTTTATTATCTTAATGTCATAGTTTATCAAATACTGCACTTGGATTGACAATGTGGGGACCAGCTGAAAATATCAAATCTATAAGTCATAAAGACTTAGTGGACTATATAACCACACATTATAAGAGGTCAAGAATAGTCCTTGCTATGGCTGGAGGAATCTCCTATAGTGAACAGCTTAAGTTAACAAAGTTTCCTTTTGATGACTTTTTTTTTTTTCCACACACAAAGGAAAAAGAACAACTCTGGCTCCCTGCAAATTCACAGAAAGTGAGATTTGTTTGAGGAATGACAAGATGCCTTTGACACACCTTGCAAGAGCTGTTGCAGCTGTTGGTTGGGAACATCCTGATACAATCTCTCTCATAGTTGCAAACACACTGACTGGCAACTAGGATTGCCATTTCAGAGGAGGAATGAATTTAACTAGTAAGCCAGCCTGTCTCATCTGATGTGGCAACCTCTGCCATAGCTTCCAGTCTTTAACACTTGCTACAGAGATACAGGATTGTGGGGACTCTATATGAGTTGTAAACCAGACATTGCTGCAGGCATGCTACATGTTGTTCAAAAAGAATACATGTGACTCTGTATAAGTGTCACTGAAAGTAAAGCAGCACAAAAATTCTTCTAGAAACAAAACATGTTTTTGCAACTCTGAGGTTCAACTCCATGGTGAAGATATTGGTAGGCAAAAGTTATGTTATAATAGAAGAATTCCCATCCCTAACTTGGAAGCAGGAATTGATGCTCTAGATGCTGAGACAGTTCAAAAAGTGTGCGCCAAATATGTTTATGATAAGGGTCTAGCTATCGCTGCTGTTGGTTCCACTGAGCAAGATTTTAACTGGACTTGCAGTAACATATGCTGTTTTTGTGATTAAAATGCTCTTAGTCAAAATATTTAGAAATACTTATTAATAAAACTAATAGTGATCTGCAAGTTTTAAGCTATAAATTCTTTTTAAGAAATGAACAGGGCTTCCCTGGTGGCACAGTGGTTGAGAATCTGCCTGCCAGTGCAGGGGACATGGGTTCGAGCCTTGGTCTGGGAGGATCCCACATGCTGCAGAGCAACTAAGCCCATGCGCCACAACTACTGAGCCTGCGCTCTAGAGCCCACGAGCCACAACTACTGAAGTCCATGTGCCACAACTACTGAAGCCCACACGCCTAGAGTCTGTGCTCCACAACAAGAGGAGCCACCACAATGAGAAGACTGTGCCCGGCAACAAAGAGTAGCCCCTGCTCACTGCAACTAGAGAAAGCCCACGTGCAGCAGTGAAGACCCAATGCAGCCAAAAATTAAATAAATGAATAAATAAATTAATTAAAAAATCTTAACTTTATAAAAAAAAGAAATGAACAAGTATTTGGAATTAAATATATTTGGAAATGAAGACATAGGGACTATAGTTAAGATATCTAACATATACCTAATCAGAGTACAAGAAAGAGATAATAGAAAAACTGCAGAATAAGGCAATATTCAAAGAGGTGTTGACTAAGAATTTTCATGAATTTACAGAAACAGAAATCTTCAGATTTAGGAAACCCAGTGAATCCCTAGCAGAATAAATAAAAAGAAATACAAGGCTAGATAGATATATTGCAATGATACAGCAGAATACCAAAAGAAGGAGAGGAAGAAAGAAGGGGGGAGGGAGAGAAGGAAGGAGAAAAGGAAGGAAAGAGAATAAAAGAAAAAGAAAGACAATCTTAAAGACAACCAGAGAAAAACACAGATTACTGACAAAGGAACAAATTAGGTTGACATCTGATTTCCCAGTAGGCACTATGAAAATCAGAATATAATGGATTTTTTTTTTTTTTACTTTTTAAAAACTTTTAATTTTATATTGGAGTATAGCCAATTAACAATGTTGTGATAGTTTCAGGTGCACAGCAAAGTGACTCAGCCATACATATACATGTATCCATTCTCCGCCAGATTCCCTTCCCATCCAGGCTGCCACATAACATTGAACAGAGTTCCCTGTGCTATTCAGTAGGTCCTCGTTGGTTATCCATTTTAAATATAGCAGTGTGTACATGTTGATCCCATACTCCCTAACTATCTCTTCCCCTCATCCTTCCCCCACCACCCATAAGTTCGTTCTCTAAGTCTGTGAGTCTGTTTCTGTTTTGTAAATAAGTTCATTTATATCATTTCTTTTTAGATTCCACATGTAAGGGATATCATGTGATATTTCTCTTTCTCTGTATGACTTACTTCACTCAGTATGACAATCTCTAGGTCCATCCATGTTGCTGCAAATGGCATTATTTCATTCTTTTTAATGGCTGAGTAATATTCCATTGTATATATGTACCACATCTTCCTTATCCATTCCTCTGTCAATGGACATTTAGGTTGCTTCCATGTCTTGGCTGTTGTAAACAGTGCTGCAATGAACATTGGGGTATATGTATCCTTTTGGACCATGTTTTTCTCCAGATATATGCCCAGGAGTGGGATTGCATCATATGGTAGTTCTATTTTTAGTTTTTTAAGGAACCTCCATACTGAAAGATCAGAAAGAGAAATTCAAGAAACAATCCCATTTACCATTACATCAAAAAGAATAAAATACCTAGGAATAAACCTACCTAATGAGACAAAAGACCTGTACTCCGAAAACTATAAGACACTGATGAAAGAAATCAAAGAAGCCGCAAACAGGTGGAAAGATATATCATGTTTGTGGATTGAAAAAATCAGTATTGTCAAAATGACTATACTACACAAGGCAGTCTACAGATTCAATGCAATCCCTATTAAATTACCAATGGCATTTTCACAGAACTGGAACAAAAAATCTTAAAATTTGTATGGAGACACAAAAGACCCCAAATAGCCAAAGCAATCTTGAGAAAGAAAAATGGAGCTGGAGGAATCAGGCTCCCTGACTTCAGACTATAAGACAAAACTATAGTCATCAAAAAAATTATGGTACTGGCACAAAAATAGAAATATAGATCAGTGGAACAGTATAGAAGGCCCAGATATAAACCCATGCACCTATGGTCAATCTATGACAAAGGAGGCAAGACTACACAATGGTGGAAAGACAGTCTCTTCAATAAATGATGTTGGGAAAACTGGCCAGCTACATGTAAAAAAATGTAATGGAATTTTTTTTTAAAGCAGAGAGGAAATAATCACCAACCTAGAGTGATATTATCATATGACACAGCAATTCCACTCCTGGGAATATATCTGAAAAAAACAAAAACAATAATTCAAAAAGATACATGCACCCCAATGTTCATAGCAGCATTATTGACACTTGCCAAGATATGGAAGCAACTTAAGTGTCCATCGACAGATGAATGGATGAAGTTCACACACACATACACACTACAGAATACTACTCAGCTATAAAAAAGAAAAAATTTGCCATTTGCAGCAACATGGAGGGCACACATTGTACCAATAGCAGTTTCCTAGTTTTGACATTGTTCCATAGTTATGTAAGGTATAATCACTGGGGGAAACTGAATGAAGAGTATGTGGCACCTCTCTACTATTTTTGAAACTTCCTGGGACTTTATAATTTTTTCAAACTAAAAAACCTATTAAGCCCTTATTTTGCCAAGTTTTTGGCAGCAAGGATGGACAAAACAGGGCTTTAGAAAATCCTGCCACCTGGATAACTTTATAATCCTTTTGGGAGAATAGGTAAGACTCAAATATATTAAAGGTAGAAATAACAACCAAAAAAAGGGTTGTAGATATATGAGTAGTGTTACGGTTACAAAGTCCTTACAGTGCCAAGACCCGAGTATTGAGTCTTTCAAATAACAATTCAAAATGCCAACTGTTGGAAAAACAGCCTTGGTTCAATGTCAAATTCATGCAGTCAAGGTAGAAAGTAGGGTATCCCCAATATTAGACCAAACGGCCTTGCCCCAGAACAGCCCTCAGTTTTCTGCAGGGAAAATCATCTATAATAGATCTTGCCACATACAACATTCATGTGCTAAGTGGCATATCTTTTCCATAGCTGATCACCACTTGCCCACCAGGCCACTTGCCAACCTGAGTAATAGGGTGTAACCCTGGGCACCAGTCCTGGTCACTAGGCCAGCTGCCCACGTTCTGGGAGGACCTCCACAGACACACAAATTATGCAGACCCTCCCCGACAGAGAGCAATCCATCACTTCTTGAGTACCGTTCCCCTCTTATTTTGGTGAGACTGATGTTACCAAGATCTCATGTTTTCCTTGACACTGAGCCATTAGAGATTTCTGTTCTTTGTTCACCCCTTTCTTTTCGTAACAAATTAAAAGAAATTTATTATGAAATATTCTGCGCCTACCATGGAATATGTGTAATATATGTAAAGTCACTGGCCAACAGAAGATTCCCAACATTAAAAATATGATTATAACTGGCTGTGTCTTCCTCCCCTTTTCCCACCCTCCTGCCTTCCCCTCAAACATAACCCCTTTCCTGAATTTTGTGTTATCATCTCTTGCTTTTTAAAAATAGTAGACTACAATGTAGGCATCCCCAAACAATGGTGCTCAGCTGTGTTTGCATTTAGCATATGTGTTTTTGCTCATATGGACTGTGCTTCTTTCTCTTAACAGTCTTATACATGTCTCCTAGAGCACATACGCAAGAGTTTCCACACTTCCACTTGAAGTGGAATTGCTGGGTCATAGAAATGTGATCTTTACTTGTTTTAGATAGTGCCAAGTTGTTTTCCAAAGGAATTGTACTATCTTACAACCCAACAGCAGCATATAAGATTCGGCTTTTCCACATCCTCACCAACACAGTATTATCAGACTTCATTATTTTTTCATCTAGTAGATGTAAAATGATATCTCATTATGATGTGTTTTTTTTTGGTTGTTTTTTGTTTTTTGCTGTACGCAGGCCTCTCACTGTTGTGGCCTCTCCCGTTGCGGAGCATAGGCTCCGGACGCGCAGGCTCAGCGGCCATGGCTCACGGGACCAGCCACTCCGCGGCATGTGGGATCTTCCCGGACCGGGGCACGAACCCGTGTCCCCTGCATCAGCAGGCGGACTCTCAACCACTGCGCCACCAGGGAAGCCCCATTATGATGATTTTAATGTGCATTTCCCTGATTGTTAAGAAAGTTAAGAATCTTTTGGGAATTTCCTGGAGGTCCAGTGGTTAGGACTCCATGCTTTCAAAGCTGAGGCTTTAGTCACTGGTCGGGGGAACTAAGATCCCACAAGCCATGCGACACGTAAAAAAAAAAAAGAATCTTTTAATATCTTGAATAGTCATCTATATTTCTTTTTGTGAATTACCTTATCATGTTTTTTGGATATTTTTTCACTGGGTTGCAGCCATTCTTTGATTATTCTTCATCCTAGTCCTTTGTCAGATGTGGTATCAAGATTTTCTCTGAGTTTGTGGCTTATCTTCATGATATTTTTGGCAAGCAGAAGTTATTAATTTTAATGAAGTGAAATTTATTCATTTTTCCCTTTTCGGTTTGTGCATTTGGTGACTTTCAAGTCCATAGAGAAGGAGGAATTCATTGCGAAAGGGAAAACTTTAAATCTTTTAGAATAAAGTACAGGAGAACATCTTTATGACCTTTGGGTAGAGAAGGATTTCTTAAGACCCCAAAAGTGCTAATCATAAACTATTGCTATGTTAACAAACATTTTTAATGATTGTGAGGATAAGACAGGAGGATAAGCTGAGCTCCAGCCACTGTTGTTTAATTATTTTCCCTGGAGAAAAATACTGCTCTGAGCCGCGCTGAAGGGGTGGTTTCAGAACAATAGGCTGTGGGGACAGCCAGGGCCACTGCCTCTGTCCAAATTCCCATCCTTCTCCCCCATGCACTGGCCACCACCTTCCCAGAAGGGAGGCACAGGGACCCACAGCAGTTTCTTCACCTTTAATTCTTCTTTGTTACTAGAGCTGATGGGGGTCTGTTTCCGCTAATCTTAACTGTGGCAAAATGCTCCAGGATGTCTATTCTTCTGGTTACATATGGAATTTCCTGGACTTCAGTTGATTGCTTGGGATGGGGGCTGATTAGATGCAGCTATTTCCAGGCATCCTTGCTTTTTCTTTCCTGAAAAACCATTGTGTTAGCAACATATTTTTAGGTGGGGCTACATTATTCACATACATTTTCTTTTCTTTTTCACCACACAATTTCAAAGCAAGTTTTCTTCCAAAAATAAAAAAAAAGAAGTAGCATCAAGGGCTACTTTCAACAGTCCTCTTCTTTATAATACTATTTGTGTAGTCCTTGTAATCTTGTATTTCTATCATTTTTATCATTTTAAGGCCCATTTTTTTCCCTGTGCAAACTCATGAGGCTTCCCTCCCCTCTCCCCTCCTTTCCCATACATCTATTTATGGATCATTATCCCCTTCTCCATCAACACCTTCTCAGCTTAGCTGAATGCTCCAGAGAGACTTGGCTGGTGTGAGGCTCTCTCATGATGAATGGGTTTCTTTTCACTCTTCCTAATGGGCTGGCTTCCACTAAGGGCAGCTAATTTCTTTGTAGCTACTTGGAATAGGTAGATTAAGTTACCAGTATTGCCGCTTATCTCATTCTGAAATCAACGATCCAGTTCACAGGATCACCACCTACAAATCTGGGGAAACTGTTACACAGAAGCCCTAGTAATTGATTAGTGGGTACTTCCTGAAATGAATCATTTACAAGACAATGCTTTGGTTCCCAGCATATTTGTGAGGCAATTAAGACCTAGTGAGTTGCTTATTTGTTGACTGTTGGATAATGGTCACTTTTTCCTGGTGTAATGTCTGAATCTTACCCCCATTTTCTCAGTATTCTGGCCACCATCTCTTTCTCATTTCTTTGTCCCGTGCTTCTATCTGAAACCATCTCAGGTAGATGCTTGTGAAACAGATGATCTTGAGTTTCCATCTGTCTTGGTTTGGATGGCACTGCCATGTCATGGATGTTTCGATCCCTGAAGCAAATTGTAGCCAGGATCTGCCTTCTGCCTTGCCTTCCCAGGTTCGACCAATCGTGTCAGAGGAAAAGCGAAGGGGATGCATGCGTAGAGGACAGAGCACCCTGCCTCTCCTCTTGAGACCTGGATGGCCATGGGGCATGCCATGCCACAGAGAATGGCTGCTCTCCAGCCTGAGGGGCTGCTTGGGGCTGGAATCCTTGGTTTTCTATGCATTAGGTATTTATGACTTTGTATATTCCAGGCACAAAATTGCAGACTGTGCCTTAAAATCTGGGTGGACGGAAGTCAGATAATAATTGCTGTTCTGCACCAGGCACTTTCTGTGAACAAGATGATTCATGCTAAGAGTCTGACTTTCAGCATCATATTTAATCTTAGAAATATTGTGTGTCCTAGATGTGATTACCCACATAAGAAACCCAAGGCTAGGAGAGGTTGGGTATATTTTCTAGGTCATTCAACAAATAAGTGAAGAAATTCGATTCAAACATAGATTTATCTAACTCAGTAAGGTGCTTTTAACCACTACACTGTCCTGCCTCCCTCTTAAAAGAAATAAATGATAGGCTAGAATTACACGGTACTAACTAAAAGGAGGTTACAGAAACGTAGGTTCAGGGTAGGCTGGAGTAGTCAAGGGCTATAAAGCAGAAGGGAGGGGTCCGCAGAGAGCATCTAATCCCATGTTTCTCAAACTCTTTTTTTAAAGTTGTGGTAAAAAAAAAAATGTAACATCAAAAAATACATGGAATGCTTCATGTGTTTGCACAGGCGCCATGTTAATCTTCTCTGTATCTTTCCAATTTTAGTATATGTACTGCCAGTGAGTACTCTTAAAGTTTTTAACTTACAACCTATAACATGACATTTATTTTACATTATGACGCAGTAAGTGCATGTATTTATAACTGAAACAAAATTGTACTTCACAATACTTGCCCTATTCTATGCAGTGCACTCCACTTTTCTATTATGCCTTACATCATTCTTTAAAGATAATTCTCGTCATGGCCTCTTAAATAGACTTCATGGACTACAAATGCTGATCTAAAAACCTCAACCGATGGGGACGTTGAGGCCCGGAGATGCGTTGAGTACCTAGCGCGATGTCTTGCAAATATTAATCCCAAGTGTCTTTGCTTTATCTCCTTATGTGACCCAGCACACGCATGTAGCACCTCAGTGGCGGAGCTGGGATAGAATCCAGATTTCCTGATTCCCAGTCCAGGCTTTTTCAGTCAAGGAAAGTTTGTCAAAGGGGAGGGACTCTCCCATGGCAGGGTTTCTTCCCAGGCACTGGTAGAAATAGGAGGAAACAGAGCAGCTGTGGGACACGGACACAGCCGCCACAATGGGCCTAGTCGAATGGCACAGGGCGTTAGAACAAGGCCGTCTAATTCCAAAGACCATGCTCCTTCTGTGGTTGTCTCTCTTGTTTGCTCAGTAAAATTACCTGGGAGTAATTATCTTCAATAATACTTACGCCCAGGTGACACTTGGATCCAATAATTAAATCCAATGATTTAGGGATGAGGGTTGCCTAAAAAGCCTCCCCAGGTGATTTTACTAGAGAGATACTGCCTCAATGCAGCGTAGAAGGTATCCCTTAAAACCCTTCCGGCTTATCCTTCAGGCCTCAGCCAAACTACCACATGTACACTAGACAGCTAGTGGGAAGCAGCCGCATAGCACAGGGAGATCAGCTCGGTGCTTTGTGACCACCTAGAGGGGTGGGATAGGGAGGGTGGGAGGGAGACGCAAGAGGAAGGGGATATGGGGATATATGTATATGTATAGCTGATTTACTTTGTGTTACAGCAGAAACTAACACACCATCGTAAAGCAATTATACTCCAATAAAGATGTTAAAAAAAAAAATGACCCCCTCCTAGGCCCATGGAGTCCCGACTCAAAGTCACAATCAAAAAGTAACTGCCTTTTGTACGGATACCAAGGGGGAAAGGGGTGGGTTGGGAGGAACTGGGAGACTGGGATTGACACATATACATTATTGATACTACGTATAAAATAGACAACTGATGGGAACATACTGTAATAGCACAGGGAACTCTACCTAATGCACTGTGGTAACCTAAACGGGAGGGAAGTCCAAAAGGGACGGGATATCTGTATGTGTATGGCTGATTCCTTTTGTTGTGCAGTGGAGGCTAACACAACATTGTAAAGCAACCATATTCCAATAAGAATTTGAAAAAAAAGTAACTGCCTTTCTTTTCTTGTATTCATCTAGCACTCACAGATCCTCTCATCCTGTGTTTGTCTCCCCTGTTACATGATGCTCTGGACTGAATCCAGAGCTTATGCCTTACTTATCTTTGTATCCAAGTGTGTCACAAATATTTACAGAATGCCCTTTGCTCAGATGGCTCTTCTTCCCCAAACCACCCAGACCTCTGAGATCTACTCTGATTCAGCTGTAACTCCTAATGAGGGTGATGAAAATTCTCCCCCCCGGATCAGTCCTACCTAGGACAAAAAGGGCACTCGCTCTAGGAGCTGCAGAATCCTGACTGGTGAAAACAGACGCTAAAGGCAGTGAGACTGCAGCATCCCTTCTCATGTGGCTGGGCTTTCTCTCCCACGCATTCCCCTCCAGCCATCTCCTCCAGATTTTCAGATTTCTGACAAGGCAGTGTGGTCCAGTGTTCAGAACCCTGGACAGGAAGTGGGAAAGACGGACTTCCTGTCCTGGTCATGACCGTCAGTGTGTCCTGCAATAGGCCCTCACTTTTCCGTTTTGTTAGCTGGGAATGACCACGTTCCAAACTCAATTGTCACCCTCTGCTCCCTTTCCCCTTGGGGATTATATAAGAACTCTTATATATGAAAACAAGCTTTGTTCAGGTCCTTGAGCTTTTCTGAGGGCAGCCTTGTATAAATATAAGATACCTTTTGTTATTGTTTGCAGCCCAGGGGATTTGCGGAAAGAAGTTGAGAGCCAGTGATGCTCGTTTTTATAGGCAGAAAATAGCTGCTGGAAAAACAACCTGGTGTGTAGAGCACAATGTTCTTATCGAGCAGACAGAATTATCTTTCCCAGGCCGTCATGAACACAAAACACCTGGTGCACACGTTTCCTGCCCCTTCACATATTTTGAAAGAAAGAGACCTTTACTCTGACCTGTCAAGCAGTGATCTTCATGAACTTCTGTCCACAGACCACGACAGTTATCTTGGCTTGCCGCTGTACAGTTAAATGGTAAACACAGCTGATCGTCACTCACAGGGCATCTTCTCCACATATCACTCAGATCTTATCAGATCCACACATGTGTTTCTTCTTCCTTAAAATACAGCCCCTGGATGGGCTAAGAGTCAGGGCCTTCCTGACACATCCACCCAACACTGAATTGGGTGCTGTTGAGAAGATAGGAAACTTGAAGACTTGATCCTGACCTGGCCATGGATTAAAATCTTTGAAGGGAAAAAAAAAAAAAAAATCCACTAAAAACATTTAGAGAACCATACAAATCTATTCATAGTAAGACTCACTCCCTACTTTAAAGACTCAGGTGTTTAAAGAAGGTAGAAATCAGTGTGGAAAATCTCCCTGGAAGATGAGGATGCAATATACATGGAAGGTGCTTAATAATGTCAGTTAAGTGAACAAAAGAAACTGGAATTGGGCCTTGAATGACAAAAAGCGTTTGAAATGGTGGACGAAGGGGCAAATAACCATACTGGGAAAGCCAGAGTTTAAGGATTGACTTTGGAGTGAAGCTGATGGACCTGGGTATGCCACTCACAAACTGTGATTCTGAGCATGTCACATAAGCTCTCTAGACTTTACTTTCCTCTTCCATTATAAGTCAGTACTAACAATATCTCTGTCATAGGTTTGGGGAAGAATTAAATGAGATTAATGTAGGCAAAGTTCTTAGCCCAATGCCGGGCATATGGTAACTGTTAAACGTTTATTTATTGTTATTGTTGTTATTAGTACTAGGGAAAATATAAACAAAGACAGGAATTGCTCAGTCTGAAAATCTGAAAATATCTTCCCCTTAATAAAATAATCAGAATACTTGGCATTAAGTGATACTGATGTAAATTTGAGCAGCCAGCGCCTGCCTATTGCAGTGTTGGAAAGAAAATGTATATTTATGGCTCCCTCAAGCTCTGACCTTCTGCCTCTTCCCTTTCTTTCAGCACCCTTCCCCATCCCCACTACCCCCATATCCCCACGGCACCACAGAGAGCCCACAATCCCTCCTCTTTGCCCTCTTCTCCCCGCCAATACCCACCTTCTCTCCTAGCCTGGTGAGAGACTGGTGAGTCATAAGGATGGACATGCAACTGTAGCCTTTCAGGCAATGATGACAGGCTATGGGTTCTGGGGACGGAGATTCCCTTGAATATTTCTTGATGCTATCAAGTCAAATATAGACAGCTAACCACCTCTAACACAAGAAGTGCTCAGCAGGAGAATTTTGAGTTCCTTTACAGATCAAATTTTCAAGAGAGAAAAACTTAGGAATTCTTCATTCTCTTCCTTGAAGAGACATGGATTGGACCACAGCACCATAGCTAAGCCATGATGTCACAGGTCATTAGGGCTGTCCGTAGCTGCACTCAAGAGCCTGATGCAGGCATCTGCTTGTTGAGCTGTGAGCTCCCACTTCTCTCCCTGCCCAGTGTTGACCATCATATTCCTACTGAAATGGTCTTGGCCTCACTCCCAGGTTCATAAGGCTCTCTTGGCTTCAAATTACCTACAGTATAAAAGCCAAACTTCTCATCCTGGCAGATAATCCATCCCCTTCACCTCCATCCACTGTCTTCTTCTCTGTCTTCTCCTCATCTCCTGCCGTGATAAACTTCTCCCAAGTGCGCCCCTCAACACCACACGCTTTCAGGTCATTGTCCTTTGATCCGAACCCTTTCCCTAATCTTCACCTAGTCAACTCCTGCTCATTCTACCAGAACCAACTCCAATATCATTTCCAAAGTCAAAACCATCATCTCTTCACCAGCCTTTGGATTCTATAGTTCTTTGTTCTGGGTTGCTTGGACTCCAAAAGTTTAGCATATAGTAGATGCTTAAGAAATATTTCTTGAAAGAATAAATGAGTTCTGACTTCAATAACAGCGTTTATTATGACGTATGATAATTGCCCTACTTACTTGTTGGTTTACAGGCCATTTATAGGCCGTGAATTTCTCAAAAGAATAAGGTGAAGGGAAATTGCGTCTTTTATATCTGTATTCTAGGACCCTAGTACAGTGACTCATAAGGTAGGCTTTAAGTCGAAGTGTGACGAATTTAAAAATTTCTAATATATTTTTTGCAAAAATAATTTTTTCTCATTAGGCATTCTTTCTTTTATGATTTGGCTACCCTCCTCTCTTAATGTTGAGGTGAGGAAAGGGATAGGGAGATGTTTCCAGAATATAGCTGAGAATATGAAAAGCAGGAAAGCAGGGGAAGCCTGCATTAGGTTAGAGTCTCTGGAATCAGAGGCTGAGTCTCATGCAAGTGCTGTCAGGGACATCTTGTAAAAGAGCGAGGGAAGCAAGACAGGGGCATGGGCGAAACAAAGCGAGATGTGGATTCGGCTACAGTCCAGCCTCAGCCCAATCCCGTGGGAAGTTCCGGGACAAGGGACAAGGATGGCCTCAGAGAATTACCCCACCTGGAGGCAAAGAGGTTGGGATTTTATACCCCTGAATTAGTAGTTGGCTGCAACCATGCCAGAGGTAGGGGGATACCTCCCAGGCATTTCTGCATGGAACAGCTCCTGTGGACCGAGAGTGAGTCTTCAGGGAAGGGTCCAGCTGCAAGCATTGGTCATCAACACTCACAGCAGCTGAGTGACAAGAGAACTAGTCTAGGAGAGGGATCTGAGCAGCACAACAAAAGCTCCTACCCTACCCCTAAAAATAAAGATGATAGAAAGTGCTTACTCCTAGGAGGATTATGCAAACCTTTATTTAAAACCTATCTCCTCCTACTTCATCAACAAGTCTATCTGGACCAGTTGCTCACTCCTTAACAGATTAGAAACAGCAAGATAGAAGAGGGTGCAGAGACTGTTAAAGGTAAGCGCAGGGCTTCCCTGGTGGCGCAGTGGTTGAGAGTCTGCCTGCTAATGCAGGGGACACGGGTTCGAGCCCTGGTCTGGGAGGATCCCACATGCCACGGAGCAACTGGGCCCGTGAGCCACGGCTGCTGAGCCTGCGCGTCTGGAGCCTGTGCTCCGCAACGGGAGAGGCTGCGATAGTAAGAGGCCCGCCCGCGCACCGCGACGAGGAGTGGCCCCCACTTGCCACAACTAGAGAAAGCCCTCGCGCAGAAACGAACACCCAACACAGCAAAAATAAATAAATTAATATATAAACTCCTACCCCCAACATCTTCAAACAAAAAAAACACAAAACCACAGCTTAAAAAAAAAACAAAAAAAGCCCACAGCCTACTTCCAAAGGCACACCCACATTAAAAGAAAAAAAAAAAAGGTAAGTGCACCAATAGAAGCCAAAAAGAAACAAGAACGCCAAAAAGCACAGCAGTGTGGAACCTTGTAGTGTAGTGCCCTGGAGCGTCGTAAATTAAAGTCTAAAAAAACTGAGATTGACAATGATGCCCTAAGTCAACGATGCCCTAAGTTAACGATGCCTTAAACAAGTTGTGTTTTGCATTCTATGTTTAAAAACACGGGGTGATGTGCCAAGTCATTTTAAAAGATTTCATTCGAAATTTGGAAGCTTAAGGGATGTGAATAATTACACGGACATTTTATTTTTGCAGATTATCTTCTTCCCTGCCAGCCCCTGAATAAGTGAGGTGTTACTGAACTACATCTTGGAAAACATCTGACCTCCAGGAGCCGTTGAAACTCCTTGGATAGTAGCACAACTTCAGACTTGTTTAAACGTTCTGACAGTTCTGATGCCACCTGGCACATGTGATTACATAATCAGAGCTGATAGAAACCTCTGATCACCACATATACACACAGTCTGATTATAGAGCAAGCTCTAGCCGGGCATCAGACACGTGGGACTCAAGTTCCTCCACTGTCATTAACATCTGTATGACCCTAAACAAGTCATTTGTCTTCTCTGATCTCAGTGTCTTTGCTGTAAAGGAGAAATAATCATAGTTATCATATTACTATTAATATTACATTACACCGATATATGATACGTAGTATGTTATTTTATTATATTAACAATATTATTATGTCTCATCAGCCTGCTATGAGGAGCCAATGAGATAATGTTTGTGAAATTGCTTTGCAAGGGGTGAAAAGTAATTAAAATGGAGTATTTGGAAAAGTAAATACTCTTTCATTCCTTTCTTCTTTCTGATGCAATTTTTGACAGTTTTGTAAACCCATAAAACCGGCAGAATACACACGGACACCATCTCCCATCGATTTATTCTGTCCCAGCTCTCCACCACTTGGCCTCCTAGGCCACCCTCCCGGTGGCCAGCCTGTACTCCCATTTCTAGCTCCAGTTTCAGAATGACTGCCTTTGGAGAATGGGGTTTCTCAGGAAGAGTATTGCACAATCAGAAAACGTTGATCTGCCAAGGCTGTAACATTTTTTTCCTGGAGCCTTTTCAGGAATGTGTCACAGGAGGTGGGGGAGATGGGCCATGGAACAGAGAGTACTAGGCACCAGCCACCAGGTAATAAAATGTCCAAGCATTCCTTTTCAAAATCTAATGAAGACATCAATCTTCATTAAGTCAAAGGGTCTGGGGTCCACAGCGGTGAGATTCACTGAGCCGCTTCAAAAAGCAGGAGGAACAATGACCAAAATGCAGGCCATAGAGCAAGAGACAGTGAATTCTAGAACTCAATGATGTCTGTTTTCAACAAGGGTTGAATGTGCCAATAGCTATTATCACTAAACATGAGCCCTGAGCTCAGTGTGATGCCAGAGCCAGCTTGCACCAAATCAAGAGAGCCAGTTCTTCATGGCTCTTCCCAACCCCATGCTCGGGGATGTCAGGTTGGGAGCGTGTAATCAACCCAGGTGGCAGTATTTACACCACGGAAACCAGCAGGTGCCACCAATAGGGTCCCCCACTCCCCACCCAGAGAGCCAGCTTACCGGCACACCAGTGCTTAAGCTTGTATCCAAATGTCAACAAAACGTCTGGAATCCTGAAATAGCTTTCAGAAGAGCAATGTTGTTCCTGAATTTCCGTGTGAACCACTGGAGGGAAAAAGTTTGTGTATATAAATATAACAAATCCTTTGCTTTCAGATCCCAAATCACCTTCCTCATTAGCCTCTCTTTTCCTTCAGGCTGAATGTGGAGAGTGGCTACCACTGAACTGAGAGAAACCTGAGTCACCGTTACATCCTTGGCATTGTCCACTTGATTGTTTTTTTCCATGAGTGTTTCCCAGGCTCTAACCTCCATCGGTACAGAGGACCGATGGGACAGCAATTATTCTGCAGGGAGTACACCCTCAGAGCTTGAGGGATCCTGTAGAAAAGCAGGGGCAAGATGCTGCTCTCTGCTTGGAGGGAGTTTGCAAAACAGATTGGATTCAACTGAAAGAGGCCAACCTTAGGAGGAGAACATCATTTTCTTCTTTCCATACCAAACCATAGGATTAATGAAGAATCAAGGGGAATAAAAATGCAAACATGCACAATATTCACTTCCACAGACTTTTCTTTCACTAATGTCTTTGTGGCTGTAGCTGGTGATTTGCACCACTCCTTCCCATAACTTACCTAGAGGCTGAAAGGAAAAGGAGTGGGGAAGAAATTAGCATTTACAGAGCACCAACTCGCTATCAGGTCCTAGAGTGTCTTATCTAGTTAACACAGCAACCATGCAAGGAAGGTACTATTACTTCCATTTTTTCAGAGAAGGAAAGGTAAGAATTATCTAAGGTTACCCAGCTAATGGGTTTGGGAGCAGGAATTTAAATACTGGTCTCTGACTTTAGATTTTGAGCTCTTTCCACACTTTCTACTACTGTATTGACCCATGGAAAAACAAAGCCCAACTGTGGAACCAGTTCTGGAGACACAGGTGCAGGCTGAGTCTGGTCCCTTGGGGCTGGCCTTCCACAAGGATACACATTAGATTGTCTAATGAGGGAAAGCTAACAGACATTCAGGTGCAGGACTTGCCATTTCTCAGGGGCAGTTTTGAGACAAACACCAATTCTTTGTTGTCATGCTCATTGAAGATGTAAAATAGGAGAAGAGCATGGGAATCAGAGACAAATGCTGGACAAGGTTTTTAAGAATTTTTTTTTCAAGCTCCTCTGTTCTATAGCCGAAGTAGCCAACTACTCCCAACTTAGCCTCAAATTACCACCTATGTTCTTTAAAGAAAAAAAGAAAAGAATGTCTTTTCCAGTAATTTTACACTGGGAGAAATACATGATGGTCTTACCTATAGACTTGGCATTGGCAATTGTGCATCATTTTGTGTCATATCGCAGGCTAAGGAATGTGACACACTCCCTTTGGTTTCCTGGGATACACCCCAACAAAGGACTTTGTTTTTTCAGGTTTCAGTGATAAATATGTTACTGATACTCATACTTTAAATTCATAGCGTATACCAAGTCACAACTCAGTGAGGTTAACAGACAGTTTTCTTTTTAGATTTTGGATGAAGTGGCAAAGAGATACTCCATTGATTTCTGCACCCTACACCTTTACACACTTGAAAACAATAATTTATGCTTCCTCTAAATCTTTTTTTCGCCTGGGCAATGACCTCATTTAATAGGCTTTTTATATTTTGGATTATGCAAATAATAGATATTCAAAAGTTAAATAATGAAAAAATTCTAATGTAAAATGATATAAAATAGGATGTTATTTTAATTGTTAGTGCACATCTTAACAAGAAATGATACCTTAGGAATTTAATGTTACCCCAATTTTTTAAATATACTAAATTTTATATACAGTTTTGTGTAAAGTATTTAAAAATTTTTATTGTGATAACCTAAAGTCTGGCAAGAGAGAGGGAGAGAGAGAGAGAATTATGTATGTGTTAAGTTATGAATATGCTCAGTTGAAAGTGCCTTTATGACCTCCAGATGGAAAGGTATGCAGTGGATATATGGGTCTGGAACTCAGGAGGAAAGTTTGGACTGTAAGTATAGTTTTGGAATTTATCAGTATATAGACGGTAACTGGAGTCGTAAGAATGGATAGGATCATCCAGTAAAAGTACACAGACTGAGAAGAGGATAGGGTCTAGAGCTAAACCCAGAAAATCCCCTACATTTAAAATGCAGGGCTGTTCAGATGCCTAAAACCACCCAAATACTTCCACCACCTCGGGGCCCATTCCAGTGGGATTCTGTCTTCTTCTACCTGCTGGGTAAGTTCTGACCCAGAAAAGAGGCTTCACTGATATTTCAGATCATGTTGGATTCTTTTCTACACCAATGCGAAAGCTGCATCATGGGAGAATTAACATTTTAAAAAAATGGCACAGGAGAACTCACACTTGAAGTTAGGACGTAGGAGCAGTCAAGTGATGCAAATCCAAAGATGACTCAGTTATTAGAATTACCAGACCAGGACTTTAAATCAACTATTGTGATATGTTAAAGAAGTTACTTAAAAATATGGATATAATAGGTAAAAATATGAAGCATTTCAGGAGAACAATTTAAACACTAAAAAATAGAAAATATAAAACTGAAAAATATAATATCTAAAACACTTGGGGCTTATAAGTAGCATTTAGACACTACAGAGGACAGTGAATGGGGAGATAGAGCAATAGCAGTTGCTCAAATTGAAGGAAAGAAAGAAAAAAGATAGAAAAATGAATAGATTATCCATACCATGAATAATATCAAGTTTCTAATGTACATGAATTTGAGTATGAGGGGGAGAGAGATAAGCAGGCAGAAAAACATACTTAAAGAAATAATAACTGAAACTCTCTAAATTTGATGAAAACACCAACCCATGGATCCAAGATATGCAACAATCCCCATGCAAGATAAATACAAAGAAAACCCCTTCTAAATACATGATGGCCAAATTGGTGAAACATAAAGAGAAAGAGAACATCTTAAAAGCCACCAGAAAATAAGACATACATATAGGAACAATGATATGAATGATAGCTGATTTCTCATCAGAAACTATATAATACAGAAAACATCACAGAAGACAAGACAGAAAACATCTCAGAAGACAATGCAACACCATCTTTAAAGGAAATAAACTGTCACCATAGAATTTTATATCCAACTAAAAACATTCTTCAAAAACGAAGGTAAAATAAGGATATTTTCAGATGAAAGAAGGCTGAGAGAATTTGCTGCAAGCAAATTTATACTACAATAAGTACTAAAGAAAAATTTTCAAACTAAAGAGAAATGATACCAGATAGAAACCTGGATATACAGAAAGTAAAAAATAATGAAGAAAATAGGTAATGGGCTCTCAGTTTCCAGTCCAGCATGTAAGGAGCTTTAAGAAGTCACCACTCTGTGCTAAAAACTGTAAAAAGCTGAAGAAACTGGAAAATCAACAATTCTTCTTAGACTTCTCTGTCAGAGAAGTGAGGTCAAAGGTCAAACTGTTGCCCCTCGAATTGGAGAAACAAGTGAATACAGAGAGTCACAACTTATTGGAGCAGAAACTCACAAGTAGGAATTTCTGTGGGAACCACTACCTGGGCAGAAAAACCTGAACTGTAATTGACAAATTGCTGGAGGCTGAGTGTGGACAACTCTGAGAGTTCTCAATGAACAAGTACAATTTGAAACTAAAAACACATTTTCTTGCCTTGTAAAAAGGCATCTATTTGGCTTTTAGTACAAAATAACTCAGAGAAGCAGAGAAAGCCAGTTATTGAAAAAAATTCCCTAACAAATTTTAGTCACAGTCCCTGTCTTTAGCTTGGATTAGAAAACAGGAAACTACAAACCACCTAATATCTGCCCTTTTGAAGAAATCTTATTTAAGGAAAAAAAAAAAAGAGGAAAAATAAAACAGTCCCTGAAATACAGCAGTTGGTTTTTTCAGGGCCCTGGAAGCTTGCCTTAATCATTCTGGTGAAATGGAAGACATGTGGTCATTGGAATATGGCCGTCTCCTTGTTTTATGCTAGTAATGATTTTCATCTGAAGGGAAGATGATGGCCTGGGCACCATTTGATGCCCCTGATGCAATCTGAGACATCAAGGTCAAGTTGCCCCAAGTCTTCCATTCCATATCTTCACTGAACCTCCCCCATATACAGTCTCTTGTCACTGGATGATGAGTGAATAATGGACTCATCAGGGTAGAAAGACACTTCATTGATGGAGCCAGCATGGCTGGGCAGCTTATACAAAATCCTCGTGCTTCTGATATCCCACATAAACACAAACCTGTTGGCCGAGCCAGCTGCTTTCTTGCTTCCATCAGATGATCAAGACCATCTCAGAAGATTCTTTTGAAAGTGGTGCACATTTTTTTTGAAATATCTTATTATTTACATTATCACCCTCCAAAATCAAATACTTTCAGATATAACAAAATATGTACAAGATCTATATGAGGAAAACTACAAAATTCTGATGAACAAAATCAAAGAAGAACTAAATAAATGGAGAGATATTCCATGTTCATGGATAGGAAAACACTATATTGTCAAGATGTCAGTTCTTCTCAGCTTGATCATAGATTCAATGCGATCCCAATCAAAATCCCAGCGAGTTATTTAATAGATATTGACAGACAAACTGATTCTAAAGTTTACATGGAGAGGCAGAAGACTCAGAATAGCCAACACAATATTAAAGGAGAAGAACAAAGTTGGAGGACGGATACTACCCAACTTTAAGACTTACTGTAAAGCAACAGTAATCAAGATAGTGCAGTATTCACAAAAGAATAGAAAATGGATCAATGGAACAGAATTGAGAGCCTAGAAATAGCTTTCCAAAGATATAGTCAACTGTTCTTTGACAAAGGAGAAAAAACAATCCATTGGAGCAAAGACAGTTTCTTTGACAACTGGTGTGGGAACAACGGGATATCCACATGCAAAAAGAAAAGGCTAGACACAGACCTTCACGAAAATTAACCCAAAATGATCACAGACCTAAATGTAAAATGCAAAACTATAAAACTCTTAGATGACAACATAGGAGAAAATCTAGATAACCTTGGGTATGGCAATGACTTTTTACATATAACACCAAAGGCATGATCCATGAAAGAAATTGATAAGCTGGACTTCATTAAAATTATAAACTTCTTCTCTATAAAACACAGTGTCAAAAGCATGAGAAGATAGTCCACAGACTGAGAGAAAATATTTACAAACGATACTTCTGATAAAAGACTGTTATCCAAAATATACAAAGAACTCTTAAAACTCAACGATAAGAAAAAACCCAACATGATTAAAAAATGGGTCAAAGACCTTAACAGATACCTCATTAAAGAAGATATACAAATGGAAAATAAGCATATGAAAAGATTCTCCACATTGTATGTTATCAGGAAGATGCAAATTAAAACATCAGTAAGATGTCTTCACACCTATTAGAATGACCAAAATCTGAAACACTGACAGCACCAAATACTGACAAGGGTATGGAGTAACTGGAATGCATACATTTCCGGTAGGAATTCAAAAACAGTACAGTCATCTTGGAAGACAGTTTGCCAGTTTCTCACAAAACTAAACATATCCTTACCACACAATCCAGCAATCATACTCCTTGGTATTTCCCCAAAGGAGTTGAAAGCTTACGTCCCACAAGAATCTACATACAGATGTTTATAGTAACTTTACTCATCATTGACAAAACTTGGAAGCAACCAAAGCGTCCTTCAGTGGGTGAATGGACAGATAAACTATGGTACATCCAGACAATGGAATATTATTCAGTACTAAAAAGAAATGAGCTATCAAACTATGAAAAGACATGGAAGAACCTTAAGTGTATATTACTAAGTGAAAGAAGCCAATCTGAAAAGGCTACATACTGTGTGATTCCAACTATACAACATTCTGGAAACGGCAAAACTGGTGACAGACCAGTGACTGCCAGGGGGAGGGGACACAAGGGATGAACAGGCAAAGCTCACAGGAGTTTTAGAGCAGTTAAAATACTCTCTATGATATTATAATGATGGGTATATGTCATTATACATTTGTTCAAGCCCATAGAATGTACAACACCAAGAATTAACCCTAAGGTAAACTCTAGACTTTGGGTGATTATGATGTGCCAATGTAGATTCATCCTTTGGTAACAGATGTAAAATTTGGTTGAGTGATGTTGGTAATGGGGAGGCTGTGCATGTATGGGGCAGAGGGTATATGGGAAACCTCTGTACCTTCCTCTCAATTGTGATGTGAACCTAAAACTGCTCTAAAAAAATAAAATCTTAAAAAATCTTCAGAGAGACTCAGTCATAGGGGTGGTCCCACACTTCTGTGAGTTTTACTTCCAAGAGTTTTACCAGACCTTCATAGTAAACAGTGGAGAAACCTCTCCCAGTGCTTCCAGCAGGGAAGTGGAAAAGGAACCATTTTGAAATAGGCTAGAGTATTCTGTTCTTCTTAACAAGGACTGTGCTCAAGAGAAACTATTTGATCAAAACCCAACTTCCTGGGGTTCTATCAGAGCCTAACATACACAGGGAAAGGGAAATATCTAACTCTAGCCTCTCCAGCCATACTGTCCTACCTAAGGGATGAGTGGGGAATAAAACTCAGAAGCATGATGAAATTCACTGTCCAGGGCACAGGCTCACCAAAAGACTGCAACCTAATCACAGGATTGTGGAACACTTTCCCTCTTCCCACACCTTACCACCACATTACTAAAGGCATATTTACTGCAGTTCCTTTACACACTACATCATGCCCACCTTTCAACAAAAAATTATAAGGCATACTAAAGGGCAAAAAACTACAGCTTGAAGAGATGGAACAAGCATCAGATCCACAGTCAGATATGACAGGAATGCTGGAATTATCAGACGAGGAATTAAAAAAACTATGATTGGGCTTCCCTGGTGGCGCAGTGGTTGAAAGTCCGCCTGCCAATGCAGGGGACACGGGTTCGTGCCCCAGTCCGGGAAGATCCCACATGCCGCGGAGTGGCTAGGCCCGTGAGCCATGGCCGCTGAGCCTGAGCGTCCGGAGCCTGTGCTCCGCAACGGGAGGGGCCGCAACAGTGAGAGGCCCGCGTACCGCAAAAAAAAATAAATAAATAAATAAAAACTATGATTAATATACTAAGGCTTTAATGGGAAAAGTAGACAACATGCAAGAACAGATGTATGATATAAGCAGAGAGGTAAGAATTCTTAAAACTAATCAAAACAAAATTTTAAAGACAAAAATTTTATAAAAGAAATGAAGAGTGCCTTTTGATGGCATTAGTGGACTGAATATAGCTAAGGAAAGAATCTCTGAGTTTGAGGATATGACAATAGAAACTTCCAAAAGTGGAAAGCAAAGAGAAAAAAAAAAAAGACTTAAAAAAACAAAACAGAGTATCCAAGAACAGGCATAACTACAAAAGGTATAACATACATAATGGGAATCATGGAAGGAGAAGAGAGAAAGGAAAAGAAGAAATATTTAAAGCAATAAGGACTCAGAATGTTCCCAAGTTAATGTTAGACATAAAACCATAGATCTAGGAATCTCAGAGAACACCAAGCAGGATAAATTAAAAATAAACACGAAAACAAAAACCACACCTGAGCATATCATATTCAAACTTCATAAACCAAACATAAGCAAAAATTCTTGAAAAAAACATTCATGTATAGCGGAGCAAAGATTAGAATTACATCCAACTTCTCTTCAGAAACCATGTAAGCAAGAAGAAAGTAGAGTGAAATATTTAAAATGTTAATAGAAAAAAACCTACCAACCCAGAATTCTGTACCTTGTGAAACTATCCTTCAAAAGTAAAGGAGAAATAAACACTTTCTCAGAAAAACAAAAATTGAGGGAATTTGTTGCCAGTAGACTCGCCTTGCAAGAAATGTTTAGAACTTCTTTGGAGAGAAGGAAAATGATATTGGTTAGAAACTCAGATTTACAAAAGGAAAGAGCATCAGATAATTAACAAGTGAAAGTAAAATAAAAACATTTATTTTTCTTACTATTAGTTTATCTAACAGAGAGTTTGTTCAAAATAATAATAGCAATAATATGTTCAGTTACGAATGCTTATATACATAAGCATATACACATATATAAGCATACACATATACATATGCTTATATATAAGTGAAATGAATGACACCAATGATATAAGGGACAGGAATATTCTGTTATTATACATACGAAAAAGCCAGAAGAATACTAAAAAATCAGGAATTAGGAATATTAGGAATATTAGGAATTAGGAATATTCTGTTATTAGGAATAGGGAATATTCTGTTATTATACATACCCAAAAGCCAGAAGAATACTAAAAAATACCCAATTTATCCAAAAGAAAACATGTAAGCAAGAACAAACAATCAGATGCAACAATTTGAAAATAAACATAAGATGGTAAGCTTAAACCCACTTGCGTTAGCGTTAAAACATGGCTGCAAATTCTTTGACATCCACTCCATTAAAAGTTGGAGTCCATCTCTCCTCCCTTGAATCTGGGTAGGCTTGTGAATGCTTTGACCAATGTGACTTTTGAGTCTAGGTCACAAAAGTTCACACAACTTTGGCCTTGTTCACTGGAACACTCGCTTTTGAAACCCTGAACCAATATGTAAAAATTTCAACTACCTTGAGGCTGACCTGTGGCTTAGTCATAAAATGGAATGCTACTCAGTGACATAAAGGAATGAACCACTAATACACAAAACAATATGATCAAAACTTAAAAATATTATGCTGAGAGGAAAAAGCCTTACAAAAAGAGTATGTGCTATACTACTCCATTTATACAAAATTCTAGAATAGGGAAAACTAATCTATGGTAGAAAAAATCGAACTGTGGTTGACTTTGGTGGGGGTGGGAGTTGGCAGAGATTGATCAGGAAAGGCATGAAACAACTTCCTGAGCCTGATGGTACTGTCCTATATCCTGAAAGAGGTTTGGGTTATACAAGTTTATGAATTGTCAAAATCAGTGTATATCCTTAAGATAAATTAAGATTTATTTTGTTTGTATATTATATATCAAAGAAAAAACTGCAAACAAATACTGAACACTACTTAATGCTATGCAAATCGAAATGTTTATAGGGAAGCATACTGATGTCTGCAATTTACTTTGCAATGCAATAAAGAAAAGATGCATTAATGGATGGGTAGAGGGATGCATAGGTGAATAGATACACAATAAAGCAAATATAGTTAAACGTTAGTGGTAGACTCTAGGTGGAGGGTGTACAGGTGTTCACTATAAATTCTCTCAACTATGCTGTAGCTTGACATTTTTCATATTAAAATGCTGGACATGTTTCCAAAAAAAGGGGAGAAAAAACTATTTTAGAAAAGGGGAAGGGGACAGGAGGGCAGGGAATGAGTAGTTAGGGAGTTGCTCCTTCTTCTTTGCTGTGATTCTTGCTTTATAGATAGAAGAAATTGCTTCTATAAAAACTGATTAAACCAAGATCCCAGTAGAATGTAATTTTACAGGATATCTATATTAAGTGGTTTTCAAATCCTTCCAGAATCGGTCGGAAATGCCCAGGTTCCTGAAGTTGTAGGAGAGTTCCTTGCCTGAATTTGCCATGGCCTGTTCATGGTTGGTGGCCTGTTTGGGACTGAGCTGGGGAACCCCAAATGCAGCAAGCATTGCTTCCAAAGATGCTCAGACTGAGAAATCTGTTGAGAGGACAAGGTCTCCAAATGGACATCTCAAAGGATCTCATTATTCTAAAACAGCTCAAAGAATGTTTCCTACATGGTGCTAAAAGGGATATAAGGGGGAAAAAATCCCCTGTACTATCAACTCCAGGAAGGCAGAGATCTACGTATCTTGCTCAAAATTTTTTCTCCAGCATTTTAGTACAATGTATAGCACAAAGTAAAGCCCGGTTAAATATTTGTTGAACAAATTAATGAATTGAACGTTGTTCCCTCCTACTGGAAATCTTGGAGTAAATTTCAAAATTCATGATCCACACATTTCAACTGTCCTCTCTACTCAGCATCAGTGGAAACAACTTCCAGCAAAGTCTTGCTAAAGAACAGAATTTTATATCTTTGCCAAAACGGTTAATAGGTTTTTCCAGTAAGAGGACAACCAAGATGAAAATTACTACTGCTACTATTATTTATTAAGCAAGTGCTATAAAGCTAGGGGCTATGTTAAGCACCTTACCTTGTTGCCAATCCCTGCAATAAGCCTGAAAGGTAAAAATGGGATGAGAAAAACAGTGCTTAGCTAAGATAAATAATTTACCAAACGATATGCTGCCTGACTCCAAAGCTTACTTACAACACTTATCACAGTATAAGGTGCACGTGCTCTGTGCAGAATAACACATAAATAAATGTAGAAGACCATTATCTAGTTAGGTTGCTTTTCCCCATGTGCATATATGAAGAATCTACTCTTAGCAAACGCCCACTGCACACCATGGTGTGTGTGTGTGTGTGTGTGTGTGTGTGTGTGTGCGCGCGCGCGTGTGTGTGTGTGTGTGTGTAGTAACTGCCTAAACAATTAAAAGAAGGAAGGAAGCACATCCTCCCTGGCCTTTGGCCTCTCCCTTCCTCACCCTCTAGTAAATACAAGTCTGTCCAAATCAGAAAGCTCTTCCTACCTCTAGTAGAAATAGTTACCCCAGCATTATTATTCTCTACCCAACAGTTTTTAAAAAAATATCTGTTCTCATGAAAGGATGCTCCTGGGGGTTTGTTGTTTCTCTATGCCCTCAGTGGACACTCCAGAGCCCTGTTCCTCTCTCCAGTGAAGGTCCATTTGAACCCTGGACATGTACAAACGATCCTGCTTTGATCACAACCATTCCTAAATAATAGCACAAGAATAGCACCCATACAGGGACATAGAAACCATAGATCTGGGGAAGAAGCACATCCGGCAGAGAATCAGGAAGTACCAAAGATTTGTCTTCAGTGCAATCCACCATTCCCTGCCAGGGTCCCTCTACTCCATGTTGAAAACCTTCCTACCCAGCTGGAACCTTGTCTAGAAATGAATATCTACTAATAACATGGGACTGAGTTAGGACATGGGATTTCTAGGCCACAGTCACAATGTCACAACTAGACTCATGTTACACAGGTTCAGTATTAGAAGTCAGAGTTCTATTCCTGAAAACACATCATATCATTAGATATGAAAATTGATCAAAAATAAAAATTAAATTAAATTCCTCTTATATTTTCTTTTCAATAAGAGGTATATCATAATTCAGAATACTGCATAAGATTTATATCTACAGTTAAAATAATAATTATGTCAATATCCATCTTGATACCCAAATCCCAAAACAGATCCACTTCTGAAAACAATGACCTAATTCAAGAAATTGAATATAGCCAGTATTCCAGGGGCCCCCTCAGGACACTCCCGAATCACATTCTTTATGAAAAATCTTTTTTCACATATTGGAATAGATGGACTGCAGACCTCATCTTCTTTCTGGATAAATCTCCAAATATAAAGCTTGGGTATTCTTCATTGCTGCATGCTGTCTGGAACATTTTCGTTGCACTTACAGAAGTGTGACTTACAGAAATGTCTTTAAAAAGAAAATGCTGGGTATGCTAACTTCATTCTCTTTTCTCTTTTTTCCTTTTTTTCCCCTCCTTCATCTCCTTCTTCTTTCCTCCTTAAAGATCACTGGAGACCATCTTTGAGGCTGCCTACCACAACTCATTTGACCCTTCCATGATTTGTGAGAACTATTTAGACCACAAGTCACAGATAAGGAAATGAAAGCACAGAAATGTTAATTACCTTAATGCAATACAGAGAGCTAAGAGATGAGAGATGTGAAAGAAAAATCAAGGAAATCTGGAAGATAGGACAAAAATCTCCAATCTCCAATCCATCTAATAAAAATTCTGGAGAGAATAGAGAGTAGAAGAGAGGCAATATTCAGAGAGATTATAGATGAGAATTTTCTGGAGATAGAGAAATAAATGAGACTTCAGGTTGAAGGAGCACACAGGGTCCTGAGCAATATAAATAAACATAAATCTACACCTAGGCTCGTTGTAGTAAAACTACAAACATTAAATTCAAAAAGAAAAATCTTAAAGCTGCAAAGGAGAAAAACCAATTATATCCAAAGACATGGCAATTAGACAGACAGCAAACGTCTCATCAGCAAAAATAAGTACCAGAAGATAATGAAATAATACATTCACAGTTATGAAAAAACTGTGAAGAAAGAATTGTATAACTGGCTAACTGATCACTGAAGATGGAAGGTGAGATAAAGCCATCTTTAGACTAACAAAGGTCAAGGAAGTTTTTAATGCATCAATCCTCATAGAAAAGGATGTACACAAGAAGAAATTGAAAACAGAAGAAGTGAATGCATAAAGTAATGGTGAACACAATGTTGGTAATATGTTATTAAATCTAAATAAGGATAAAAAATTTTTAAAACGAAAACTAATTTTAGAGAATTTAAATTCCAGTTAACATGAAGGTGAAGACTGGGACAGTTTAAAATTAATGCATTCTAAATTCCCATATTATTTGATAAGAAACTAGAAATAGTGATTAATGTTTTGCTTTGTTCAGAACAGGTGGATTTTCTTATAGAGCATTGGTTTTTTTTTGTTTTGTTTTGTTTTGTTTTTGTGGTACGCGGGCCTACTCACTGTTGTGGCCTCTCCAGTTGTGGAGCACAGGCTCCGGACGCGCAGGCTCAGCAGCCATGGCTCACGGGCCCAGCCGCTACGCGGCATGTGGGATCTTCCCAGACCGGGGCACGAACCCGCGTCCCCTGCATCGGCAGGCGGACTCTCAACCACTGCGCCACCAGGGAAGCCCTAGAGCATTGTTTCTAAGTATACCTTTTACATAAAACAACTTTCATGTCTTCTAATTTAAAAAATAATACTATCATGTAGGCATTACACAATGAAGCTCAGGCAGGATATATAGCTTTTCAATGCTTCAAAATCTGATGAGATTTTACATTTGTAAAATCAATATACTTTGAATATTTCATACTTGTGCGAAAAGATTTAACTTATATTTTGAAAACTCTATTTCCCCAAAAAAGAAATTAAATGATTATGGGTTGAGAGTTCATTATGAAAAAAGTTTAACATTTTGAAAGGCATAAGTGAAACTTTTACAAGCTATAATCTGGAATGGGAGTCTGAACACCTCAGCTTTCTGTGTGATCCTAGGGAAACCACTTTAACTCTCCGGACACTAGTTTCCACATTGAAAAGTAAGAATTAGATGATCTCCAAGAACCCTTCCAGTAATGTGTTTCTAAAGCATTTACTCTTATAAGTTTACTGTTATCAAGGCTGCTGCCAGTAACATTTTTGTGCAGATAGCCTTCTCTTACTTTTGTTTAGTTCAGATTAATTCCTCAGTATAAATTTCCCAGGAACAGGATTAGTAGATATAAATATTTTTAAGGCTTTTGATACAATGGACCAGATACATTCTCAAAATTGCTTTCCTAAGGCATTGTACCACTCATATCAGTTGATAAACTGGCAGTAGTTATTAAAGGCTTTAAAAATGATCTTAATCTTAAGTCTGCCACTCCACCTCTAGAAACAGATCTCTAAAAGAAAGAGAAAAGTGACACAATTATGTTTATCAAATTAATATTTTTACATTTATAAATATTACATATAATATTTTTACATTTATAATGTAAAAAACATGAGAAAAACAATAATCAAACAACAGGGGACTGGTTATTACACATTTAATAATGGAATACTACGTGACCATCAAAAATCAAGATTTAGAAGAGTATTTACTACCATGGGGAAATGTTCACAGTATATTTTCAGTGAAAAAGCAGACTTACAAAATACCATGCATATTATTATCCCATTATATCCTTACATATCTATCTATGTATATATATGTAAAATATACACACATATATACATAAAATATGTATGTTTTGTATTATTAATATTTGGTTTCTAATCATATATATTCTAAATATACACATATATTCTAAATATATATAACATATATATTTAAAATACGTATGTTAAAACCAAGTAATAATAATGTTATTAGGTAGAAAGTAATGTGACTTTAATTTCCTGAATTTTAAAAATGTTGTACAAAGAACATATATTAGTTTTGTGACTTGAAAAAAAAAGCAGTAAAAAGAAAAATAAAACCAAACAAGTCACTCCAGTTCACCTCATCACTCACAGTGAATGGCTCCCTCATCCAGACTTCATTTTCCTTCATAACAAACCCAGTTTATTCAGGCACAAGGTCCTGTGCTTCATGGCAAAGCCATGGGCTTCGGCCATCCCACCCTTGGTTCCAAGGGCTTCCTGATTGATCTAAGGATAATCCCATCCTCCTTGCCAGTGACTGATTCAGAAATGGCCCGCTCTGACCAATGAGCCATCAGGTGAAGTCCAGGGTATAAGTGGGGATCATTTGCTTGTCTCTGAGAGACAGCCCCACGATGACATCGTTTCTCCTTTTCTTTCTCACACTGTCACGTCTGGACCAACCACAACCATCTTGCTTTCTGTGTGACATTGAAACTGCCACTGAAGATCAAATACCAGAGAGATGGAAATAACCTGGGTCTCTGGTGGCATCGCAGAGCTGCTAAAGCCAGCTCCACCTCCAGACTTGTTGTTATGTGAGGTAATACATTTTCTTATTGTTTAAAACAGTTTTTCTTGACTTTCACTGTATATCAGAATCTCTAGGGAGTTTAGAAACTACTGATCCCCAGGTTATTCCAAGGTCAAGTCAAGGTCTTCAGGGGCAAACCCATCTGAGTCAGGGTTTTCTGTTCGTTACACCTGAAAGCACTTTGACAGATAAAGACACCTTTGCAGACATCTCCATTGTTGTTTCTCTTAAACTTTCAAGGCAGGGATTTGCTTTGGGGTTTTCTCACATTGATTCCTCCTGGGCTGAGGTCTTTGCCTCTAAAGTGCACCATTACTGACGTCTGTTTCTTGGGGACCTAACAAAACCCATCCAAAGCCTGTTCCATGTGATTTTGCGTATTTGTAACACGTTAACGATCAAGGATGTGGACGAACCTACTCAGTCATTCCGAAAAGTGTTTATGTTTTCATTAACTATTTTGTGACAAGTTACCTTTAACAAAAGTTACACTATATTTTAGTAAATGTTGAGTTTAACTATCAAGTGAATACAATATTTGAATATCTTATGTTTTTGGTTGGCACACTGTGGAAGGTATAGGGTGCTAGAAGCTTCATACATTCCATTCTTATAAACTGCCAATAAGCTTCAAAAATATTTTTCATGCAAGTACATTTATAAAATCACTCTTAGCAAGGAAGCTGTTATAAATAGTACCTGCTTAAAAGAGTTCAACAAGCTCTTGGAAATGAAATCTTCCAGAGCATCAATTCTCAACACAGACCATCAAAAGCACCATATTGGAACAGTTGGTGGGTACAGTAGAGGGGGAAGAGAGAGGGGAACACAGGTATCTCGTGAGATACATAGTGAAAAAAAAAAGTCACAGCCACAAACAAGAATGACAACTTTCAAACTGACCCACCACTCTACCTAACCAGGCCCTAGGAAAGCAAACTGGTGTGAGGAGGGACAAGCTTACACCTTTCAGGGACTAACACTTCCTAGGGATGGCTGTACAATTAACATGAGCTGCGGGCTGTCAATAAAACGTAATAAGCTGGGTCCACACGAGGGCAGGATCCCTGCGGGGACCCAGTCAGGCCCACCACACTAACGGTGGTTTTCGTGCCATTAAACAGCAAGTATGTTAATAATTGTGGTGGTTTATCTCAACACTCCCTGCTGCTTTCAGTGCTTAACTCAAATACAATGTTCATCAGCTTTTGTTAGTAGCAAGAGGGAGAGCTTTATCCGAAAATGTAAAGATCACTTTGTGATTATTATTTCACCTTGGGGCAAGCCTACCCTAAGTGCCCCCGCACGGCTCCTGGTGGGACATTATCTCCTGAAGGTCCTGGAAATGAGTACCACAGTATTTAGATTTTCGTCCATGCCTGCCCCACTCCACCACTGCCCCCATACTTTAAAAAAAATTTAATACTGGGCTGACTTAAGTCACACCAAATGGCAATTGATAAGACACGGAGTAAGCTGTGTTCTCGTCTCGGCATAGCCTGGCTGACCCGATCACCCTCTACTCCACTCCCACCTGGTTCTTGCTGGCCACAGAGCCATTTTCTGTCTTGCCATCCTAAGTCTACTGCACAGACTCTGTTATCTGGTGCGCTCAATGCTCAAGGCAGTCACGCTGTCCCCCTGTATGCACTCAGCACTTTACATACAGTGCAGGGTCCAAGGACGCCCATGGAAGAAGAATCCCAGCAGGTTGTGGAGGTCGGTAGTGGGCTGAGACTAACTTTCAATAAAGTGCCTGGTAGGAGACCCTCTTGTCCCTTAAGAGAAATCAACAAAGCTTCCACTTAGAGTGAGTCGGTCTCTAGGAATCTCCCCTCACAAGTCAGTGGGTGGAAGGTGCAGCCAGCATCTTAAAGAGAGCAGTGACATCATTAAGCAGTCACATCACAATCTGCCGTGGCAGAGAATGCTCATTGGATTCTCAGATCAGACATTGTCAGTGTTCACATATTTCTGATTGGAAGCTGCATAGAGGAGACCAGAAGAGAAAGAGAATGTCACCTTGAAAACATGTAGTCTGCCACCCACCCAGCCTTGAGCATCTTATCCTGCCCGGGCACACAAACTCCAGAGAGCCTGACAGTTGGAGTGCTAGCTGGCCAATTCAAAGGAAAAGAGACTTTCCTAGATTCTGCTTAGAAATCCAGAATCTTAACTTGATTTCCTCAGCATCCCACCCCAACTGTTGGTTATTCTCCTGAAAAACCCTGTCTCCATAAAATTGGAAGACACTCAAAGACGTAATTACAAGCGTTTTCACCGATTGCTTTGTTCTTACACCATCTCAAAAAGTTCCCAAACAACATGAAGTTAACTATGACAGAAAAGCCCCATATGAGTTTCTGAAGGTCAGGCTAAATCAGGCTGATAAAGAGAGGGGATAGAGAAGATAGTATTGTTACGGGCGCCACCAACATATTTTTCTAATACATCTTATTTTGGGTTGGTCTTGATACCAGTTGGAGTCTGAGGAATGGCACATTTCTCCACAAGCCTAGTGGAGAGAGGTTTCTAACAGGTCCTAAAATATTGACTTTGAGTTTCAGTGCTTGAATCAGCTTCTGGGATTAAAATCTGGATCCACTATTTCTTACTAACTGTACCATTTTGCACAAATAGGTTACCCTGCCTAAACTTCAGTTTCCTCATCTGTAAATTGGTGATAACATTAGCACCTAGCTCAGAGGGTTGTTATGAGAACTATATTTATAACTGCTTAGTACCCTGCCTAGCACAGACTTAAGTTCTTAATTTATCGATGATTACTGTTGTTGTTATTATTACTTCTATGAAATCAATGGAAGTTAGGAGGAGGTGCCGTTGGTACACAAGGTAAGGGCCGTTTAGTAGCTATTTGCCCAGAAATGAGACTTACAGTCTCCTTCCTTCTGACAGATGCAGTTTTAATGGCCTTGCCAGGCATCCAGCTGACCATTCTGGAGGGGCACTCAACCTTCACCAAGCTCACCTGGCAACCTAGCGCTGTAGTGCCAAACCCTGAGTTAGCGGGAAACGCCGAGCCAGCTGGCTGCCACGCTGAGCCTTGACAGGACTTCAAAGCCTCCCTCAGAGGTGACTCTATAGCCCTCCCAATATTAGGGAAACAAATGGTCCTTCGTGGCCGCGGCTCCCTGGGGTCCTTCCTCCTCAGGAGGCTCGTGGTTGCCGAAGCTGCAGAAAGTTCAGCCTCCTGACCCATCATCGGTCACCATTCTAATGATCTGGCAGGAAAAGATACCTGCCCTCGGTCCCCCTGGGGCGGACTCACAGTAATTTATGAGCCAGCAGAGCACCCCTTCCTCGTGACTTAATATGCTTAACAGCTAATTGCATCTGTGTAGGGATTACACTTTACATTGTGCAGCGTTATGGAAACAAACCCCGGGCTTCCTCGGATTCCCTTAAACAGCTCCTTATCTCGGAGAGGGAGATCCTTATCAGGGCCATATGTTAGAGGGCCTGGACTGTTTCCAAATGACCCCAGGAGGGTCTGGGGCCTAATCAGTCTGCAGGCCCAAAGAGGGGCCTTGAACAGAGTCCCAACCTGAACCAGCTGGGAGGCCAAAGCCAAGGGAGGAGCTTCCTCCCTGCCTTCTGTCCTCCATAAACCTGTCAAAGGCCAAGCTGGGGCCCAGATGACCCACATCAGCTCCTCTGCCCCGGTGACCAGGGCTTCCTGTGCTGACCTTCATGCCACGTGGAGCTCGAGCGAGCAAAGCCCAGGGGATTACTGAGCACCTTATCCAAAGTCAAAGCGAAGCTTTTGCCCTTCCAGGGGTGCTGTAGAAGGAATCTTTTGGTAGTAACACTTGGCTTTCTAACTCACAAGCTAGCTAAGCCCCTCCAACCCCCGAGGGAACCAGTCAACGCTACCGCCTTCCTTTCGCCAGGACGGCAAGGTAGGCCCCAGCCGGAGAAACAACTTGCTTCATACACAATTATTGCAAAGCTTGGGAGATTCCTGCCTTGGCAGACACAGAAAACACTCCTTCCCCTGGGTTACAACAATTTAGTTAAAGACCGAGTCTTAAGGAACTCCTGGGGGAGGCGGGGCCGCCAAGTGTAAAGAGCAGGAAATGTCTCCCAGCGTGAGGAGCCGGGAGCCAGAAGCCAGAGGGGCCCTGCTGGAGTTTTCCAGCCTGTGACTCACGGGGCCACTTCCCTGCTGAACCCGGCCTGCACTCCGGCTCCTTGGCCACTGTGTCTCAGAGCCTCTTCCTGTCTCCAGTCCACCCAGGCCCCTGAACAAAGCAGAAGTCTGGAGTCCACGGCAAACTCTAAAGTGTTGTGTATATATTCGGGCGTCATCTGTGGAAGCAGCTATTTTGAAAACAAAAAAGTAACTTCCCTGCCCTCAGAAGAACTTGGTGAGCTCTTAGAAGTGTCTACGTT
Source organism: Grampus griseus (assembly GCF_964374135.1). NCBI lineage: Eukaryota > Metazoa > Chordata > Mammalia > Artiodactyla > Delphinidae > Grampus > Grampus griseus. The sequence continues at coordinate 70,072,199 of NC_138997.1, read as the reverse complement.
AACAATTTGAGACTGAAATCTTGATTACCACCTCTTGCAAAAAGAAAGGAAGACAGAGTACATTCTTTTTCATTGATTCATAATAATAGGTAAGGAACTTATTGAGCACTTATGTGCCAGGCACTCTCCTAAGCCCTTTACATCCATTATTTTATTTAACCCTTATGACAACCCCTGTACGGTTGTTATCTCCATTTCATGAATGAGGAAACTGAGGCTCAGAGAGGTCAGTAACTTGTACGTGATCACACAGCTAGTATATGGTAGAGTCAGGATCCAAACCCGTCTGTCTTACTCAAGCACCCAGCTTCTTGGTCTCTAATATTCTGGGCTGAAACAGGACTTGGAGGCTATCTGAGCCAACTGGTACCCTGATCCTCAACTCTTATAACTCCTCTCCAACAACCTTACAGAACAATCTCTACTTACTCCAGGGAAGGGAGACTCTGCGAGGCACAAAGGAAAGAACATGTGATTGGGCATCAGATGACCCAGGGTCTGCCATTCTCATGGTTTGTATCCATTGGTCTAACTGCCCTTTGGCAACACAAAAGAAAGAGCACTTTCCATGGAAGCTTCCTCATATATTAAAAGACAGCCCTTGCATAACCCCTTAAACCTTCTCCAGTCTAACTAGTTCCAGTTTGCCAACCATTCTGTATGTAAGACCATCCCAGTCACCCTCCTGTGGGTGTGCTACAGCTTGTCAAATTATCTCTTAAGTGTGGTTCCAGGAATGGAGAGTCAGAATCAAGTTGGTCTAATCAGCAAGGAGACTGGGTGGACAAATCCCTCCCTTGATCTCCCCATATTTACACAACTTAAAATTTCTTTCACCTCTTTGGAAACTCCAACGTACCCTGAACATGTAGTCAACAAAAGCCCTTAAGGTTTTTTTTTTTTTTGCTCTGGCTGGTACCTAGGAAACCAAGCTAAAATGCCAAAAATCAATTTGCTGAGAGCCAATTGGCTAAAAGTCTATTTACCCAATGACCGATTTTATCATTGCATTCCACAGATATTGAGTACCTACTACTGTCCAGACACTGTTCTAGACACTAGAGATAAAGTAGTGAACAAAATAGACAGAAATTCTTGTCTTGATGAAGCTAACATTCTTAGTATAATGGAATTGCTCCAGCCACTTTTGAGTTCTTATTGCTTTGAATGTCATTTCAATAATGCCTCAAATGGCATATGAGACTTCATCTTGCACTTCCAGCAGCAGTTAGTAAGAAAAAGTCAGCATTTCATATCATTTTGATTAGTCTGGATCCCTTGACAGAATTTATATATCAATGGCAAATATATAATACAATTTTATGCTGAAATTGATGAGTTTGAATGACTCATTGAAAATGATTAAATGTATTAATGGGAAATGTAAGCCTATGTCCATCAACTTTTGAAGAATTGAACTTCCCATAAAATTCTGTTTTGAAGACAGAGTGAAAACCAGTCCATTACAACTTCACAGAAATCTTCACTACAAATGGCTGTAAACTTTATAGATAATTCTTGAAAGTTGGTGTTTATTGACAAGTTTAATTTGATGAGCTCATCATTGGGCAAACCGGTCATCTGACAAACTGATTTTTAGCACATTGGTCATTGTCTAGCTGATTTTTGGCAAACTGATACTTGTTAACCAATTTAAAGTTATTGCTAAGCCATGGTGCCCCATCCCAAAATTTGTGCAGAAAAACTGAATTAAGTTATTTGAGTCACTGACCAGTGAGCTTTTACTGAATCCTGACTCTATCACACTGCAATCTTCCCAGGCGCTTGTCATCCAGCAATTTGTTCTTCATGCTGAGTCCTTATGCCAGTCTTCAAACCTAGGGAACCAGGGACAGCAGAAAGTACCATTGGAGACCTCCAACCGGTTTGTCAATGGTAAGTTAATCAACAATCTTTGAGAACTATCATTCAACAAGCTATAAACCTAACTTCCCTATCCCCAGCAGCATAAGAAAATAGCTACCTTTATTGAATACTTTCCACTTATCAGGTAGTATGGTGGCTATTTTACATACGTATCTCATTTAATTCTTATCCAGCTAAGGAAAAGAAGACTCAAAGAGGTTAAGTAACTTGCTCAAGACCATACAGCTAGTAAGTAACACACTTTCTTCCCTCTGGAAATCAGATGTTTATTGTAACACTAAACTTTTACATTTAGTCAAAGTGGATTTAGCTTGTAGATAAAGCTGCCTGAAAGATGGAAATATTTAAGCCAACATATATTAACTAAGACAATTAAAGGTACCAGGTCACCTTCATATGTATCTTTTTTTTGGTTGGTTGATTTATCAGATGAGTCAGCTCACTGCCTTCCATCAGGAGAGAGGATCCCATTCTGGTTCCCATCCCAAATAGGAACATGTCCCCAAGGTATAAGTAGACTGGATTCAATCCCGGCATAACCTTGCTTACCGGGGCTTCAAATTTTAACTGCCAGTCTTCACTTGGAACCTGGTGATAACAGCACCTAACACGAGGGCCCGTTACAAGGATTTAATGAGGTAAAATGTGAGGAGTTCATAGCTCAGTGCCTGGCATATGGCAGCCGATCAACAATCAAGGTTATTTCTCTGTCCTTCAGGCTACTCAGGTCTGAGTGACTGCAGAGCTACTTGAAATGTCTATCACCATGAAACAGAGAAACATAATGAAAGTTGAATCCATGATATATATCTATCTAAAAATTCTATTACCATGACTAAACTTGTTCTAATATATATGTCATCCAAAATTAATACTTATTGGTACTTCTTTTTAAAGTGAACATTACTAAGTAATTCTGTAAGATTGGACTCAGGAATAGTTTCTGGCATGACATCCCCTTGTCTTGTTCATCAGTCAGAGAAGGAATAAGCTCTCCTGCAGTGCAAAAGACTACAAGAATGAAAGCTGGGCAGAACACTGAAATTTACTGATGAATGAGGTTGATAAAGGAAGAATGAGGATCTTTTTTTTCTCTTCATGACAGGTCCTCAAGGCAATTTGCCAACCATATTAGACAGGAGCAGGGGGAAAAGGCACAGCAATAGATCATGATCTATTCGTGGTGATTGAACTAAAAGAAAATTCTGTTTCTATTGACTTCAAGTATATGCTGCTTAAAAGATTCTCAAGGTGGTTTATACAGGAGTACACTTTGATTTGTAAAACAGATGTATTCATGAAGTGTTGCATGCTACTCGACAATATTTTGAAATACCCAAGGGGAAGTCATTATACACTTAGAACAATCCCTACTGAAGAATTCCTAGTAAAACTAATGGCAATGGTGGAATTTATTCTTTCCGTACTTTGGATTTTCATCCACTGGAAAAGTTTAAAATGTAGAACAGTAGCATAAAGGTCAAACAATGTTACTTATGACAAAACAAATATTCCTTCTATGTTGCCATAAATGCCTGCCAACATGGAATTCTTCTGGGTGCATTAACAGAATCTCCTCTTGCTTTACAAGTGAAATGCAAATTCTTCAAGGTGAGGTGAACCAGACCAAGAAAAGCCTTTCCTCAGCCTTCTGTCAGAAGGCTTCTTATCTGGTTTTTCCCATGAGCATCCTGACTCTGAAGTCAGGGTAAGCGTGGAATCTATACCTAGAAGGGTTCTTGAACTCAGATCTTTATTCAAAAATGACTGAATGAAGAATGACCAATAATTAGAACTACGCTCAATTTGTTAAAGGGGTACCATAAGGATATGTAGAGAGTTCTGGAATAAGATGGGAGTTCCTCCTCTCTAGGGTTCTGCTGATAACCTGTAACCCAAGCAGCCAAGAAAACGGTTTTGACCACTGTCTGCTAAGGTGCCTGGCACATAGTAAATGCCTAACAAACATTTGTAGAAACCATCAGTGAGGATCCCTTTATGTCTCCTACATAAAAGGAGGAGATTGCCACCCAATCTACAGTGTGATGCCTACATCTTGCTTTAGGGTCCCGATTAATTCAATGAGTTAATATTAATAAACTCTTTTCAAAAGAGTGTCTGGCACAATGTAGCATTTTTAAAGTACAGTTAAATATAAACAAACAAATAAATATGACTTGCTTAAAGTTTAGTGTTAAGGGCTGAACCTTTGGTACCTGATTCCTCTGGAGGGCCTCGCTTTTCCCCACTATGTGCTGCAGGATTCCTGTCTGCCAGTTTTCTTGTTACCTTGGGGGATGAATGTGGAATGTTGTTGCTCACTATGTCACCAGCCTGAATTCTCTACTTTGCGTCTGGGTTTTCATTTCCATTTCTGTTCTCTCTGTGGCAATGAACGGAATGTTTTCAATCCCCTTTATCAGGATAAGACTTTCAGCTTAAAGAGATTCCATGCAAAGCACCAGGCTCCCATGAAACCTCTCCCCATAACAATGGTTCAGAGGGCTCTTGATGAGTCATTTCTTACCCCATATCCTGTGAAGTACACACGGGATCAGAGTCAGCCACTGAGAGTATCCTTCACACCGAAGAACTCAACCCACTTTGCTGGACTTATTCCACACTCTCTGCCCCCCACAAACGTCACTCCCTGAAGAAGGGAGAGGACAGAGAGCAAAGAATGGAATACAACTGGAGCGAAGGACCGCTTTCTTATTCCCTGCCCTTTTTCTATTCCAGTGTATCTAAAAGTCGAGAGCTTCTAGCAATTAAAGTATAGTATGGGGGTATGCTGTCACCAGTTACTGGTAAGTACACTGATCATAGGTTCTAAAGTACTCGGAATAAACAAAAGGTGAGACTAATGTAAAAAAATCAAACCATATGTTTTCATTCTTTTATTTTTAAACCAAAAGCTATGAGTGAAACTATTGAATGTAATGTTGTTCTACAGGTATCAAGTCACATAAAGGTCATATGCTGTGTTGTAAAGAAAATAAAATCTAAGATACAGTTTGATGTCTTCTCATTAACATTCACTCGTCACGTATCTGTCATAGTTTACTGCAATCCTTGTCTTATCAATAGTCTTCCTTAGAATACTTTTTTCCTAACTCAGAGCTCTTATCTCTGAGTCAGACCTCAGCTGAGCCTGGTATGTTCTACCACTTTAGCTCCAGAACTTCAGGCCAACTTACATTTCTCTCTGAGTTGCTCCTCCCAGATTCTTGTAATTCTCTCCATTCTGATCAAAACTAGAGCAAATGGCTTTATTTTACCTTTTTAACCTCTATTACCTAGGAGCATTCTGTAACTTTCCCCCTCCAAAATCAGATTTAATATTGGTTTCACAAAGACTGCCCAGATTTCCACTTATGTCTAAACCCTTACGTGGGAGAGACTCATGCAGAAATGCAATTTTATAAAAACAGATTGGAACCCCCTTTGATCTGTGCTCACTCCTTACCTGAAAGCATGGACATGACATGCCTACTATCCCTAAGGGACAAGGGCACACAAATGTGGGAAGATTTATATCAAGAGCTACTCACTGAAAGGCTTAAGCTTTCTGGCTTTGCCTACATTTTACCATGTGGGTGATGAATATCTGAGTGAGAGGTAGAAAGAAAGACATACTAGGGGAGACAGGAAAATGGGTTAACTACAAAGTTGTGGATTTGAGATTTTTACTTTTCTTCTTTCATTGAGACAGACATTGATAGGAATAGTTAGTCCAGGGGTAATGAACTTAAACTTCCCACCACTCTCCTCTCTCCTGTGATGTGGTTGAGGAGAAAGGCTGCTGAGGGGAGGGTTCACAGGAGAGGAAGTTTAGTGGAAAGAGAGAAACAGAAGGAGAAGGGACAAAGGGGTTTGAGAAGAGGGAGAAGAACAAAGCAAGCCAAGGGAGAGAATGAGAGAGGTCAGGAGCCAGGGGGAGACAGTTGGCCTCACCTAAAACACCAAATACCTTCAGTGAAAGCCTTGAAAATAAGACCGTGCAAGAAGCACTTTAAAAAGCTACAACGTTCTCTTCAATACAGGGGCAAATGAGGAGAGAAAAGGAGCTAAGAACAAGGGGTGTGGAAAACAGAAGAGAGAAGAAGGAGAGGGCCAAACCTCACCTCCTAATTATTCTGCCTGAGGTGCTGAAAGCATTTCTTTATGAAGTGTGAAGTTTCAAATGAATCCAATTTCCTGGCATTGGAAACAGTGCCAGGGGCCGCTTACGAGAAACAAAATCTCTTTTTCCTAAAATGAAGAAAATTCCATTTGTCTATGAGGTCTTCTCCATCTTGAATAACCTAGACTCTTCTGCCATTCATTTACTGGACAACACTGTAACAATGGGAAAGACAAGACCAGGCGTGACCTACAGTTTAACATCTGTCAGAAGACCCTACTCCACTAACTCCAGCCAATGGCCCAATCTGTAAGTGCAGTGCCCAGGAACCACACACACCCGGAGCCACCCTCTTTTCCATCATAAAGTTGTGCAGAATATCTCAGTGAGATGATAGGGTTTGAAAAATGGTACAGTGTGTATTTCCCCAAGCACAGGGGAAAAGAGGTATATTTAATAAACAATGCTGCCATGATGGACAGCCGCTTGAAGAAAACAAAGCCAGGTCCTTACCTCACTCCATATACAAAAATAAATCCCAAATGGATTTAAATGTAATAAAAGAAGGAAGGCAATTTAGGATTTTGCATTATTTTAGAATTGGGAAGACCTTCATCAATATGATTAAAAAACCTAGAAGACGTTAAAAAAATAATAGGCATATCTTTTGATTATATAAACGTTTCAAAATCTTGTATAAAAAAAAATCCCATGAAGAAAGAGTAGGACCACACTTTGGTGCCAATGATCTTTGGATAATTCCACTCACTGAATTCAGGCAAAAGTAACCATTTAAAATGGCAATGTTGGATCTGAGGTTCTGACACTGCAAGGATAGAGTAAAGCATTATTGAAAACTATAGATACGTTCCATGCTTCCCTGCACTGCCAGGTCTGGCCACCTGTCTCAGGATCTCTCGCCCCATGATTTTCACGGTTGGCTGTTCTAACAGGCACAGGGGTTACTAGCGAGCCACAAATACTGTTGGACTATTTATCAGGTATCTCTCAGTCCACGTTTTAAGAATCTCAGAAGTGCTTGGAATTTAAAAAGAGTGCATGTGTGTGTGAATTATTTGTGTAACGAAGGAGGGGGAGAAGCATTTAAGCCAGAAATATTTACCCTCAAAACAGCTGTGATAGTATTATACCATTGTATTTTTTTTTTTACTAAGAATACATTTATTGGTTTAAAAAGTATATAAACATTTAATGAAGATATCCTTCATAAGAAGAATAAGGGAACAAGTGAAAATAAAAAACAGCCATATGGAAATGATGTCTGATTCCCCCTCCTCCATTCTAGAAGTGAGAGAAATGATAGGTACAGTGATGCAACCTTGCAAAGGGATTACTTCAAGTTTTTCACTTTTTTTTTTTAATAAAATGGCATCAATTGCTAAAAGCTTTATGACCTTTGTTATGCTACATAATACTGATACAAAATGTGATAGTACAAAGTTCATTATATATAATATAAGGTTTTAATATATTACATTTGTTTCTACATAAACAGACTATAAATATATGTGCCATAGCATGTTTTATAGTCATGGTTCCCAGCATCTCACACTATGGTACCAAACGAAAAATACATTTTCTTTTTTAAAAAGGAAAGAACAAGGGCAGAAACCAGTAGAAAGAGCTTTACATGTTAAAAGTCTAAGTAATACAATAGTTGTTATAACTTTGGCTACAAAGTAATTTTGAAATCTGGCTAATAATTACTCAGAGAGTGAACAAACCAGGTCAGCTTTTACTAGGGTGTAGAGGCCAAATTACTAGAATACTGACTGGCTGGGAGGTCAGGAAAATACTGAAGGGAGGGGGAAGGCATGGAGAGGGGAGAAGGAACAAGAGAGTAATATTCTTCCTGAAGCTTTGACACCACAGCTTGATGTTGAATCTACTGCATTCAGGCTCAGACGTATCACATCAGGACAGACATGTCGGTATTCATCCAGAAGAAACCAGAAGCTGGTTTACATAGTCAGAAATCTTCGACGCAACAGAGAGGCTGAGTGTCCTTTCTTTGTGGTGTCCTGAATAAAGGATCAGCCTGGGAGACAAGGAGCCAGAGCTGCATCATTTCCTTCCTGGGGCTTGGCCAGGAGACACGTAAGAGTCCGGAAGGAACTCTCATTAGGAGTCGGAAACAGCACAAGGAACTCTCATTTAGCCCAAATGGGAAGAGCACGCAACCTTCTAAAACCAGTCACGTCGTATGAAGCCTTTACGTTTCCTAACAGACCCTATGTCCACCTCCACCGGAGCCAACGCAATGCATGTGCAGGCTCCAGTGCATCCTCAAAGCAAGCCAGCATCTTCCTTTCCATCAATCCATTCCCCACACATAAGACTTGGCTCAGGACCCATCTCCTAAACAAAGCTTCTTAGATGGACTCAGTCCTAAAGGTCTTTCCCATCTTCAACACCTAAAGCACTTCCATTGCCTGGTTTATCTTCTAGTTTTACAGGTGTCAGCTCCCCCGGTACTGCTACTTCTTGGAGGATGAAGCCATTTCTTGAACTTCTTTTGCTGTAACCCCTGGGGTGACCCACATTAGGGGGCATCAGACATACTTTTTAAATGAATTTTAAAAAGAATAAGGTCAACACCGGGAGAAGACACAAACACATTCTTGGGTCACAAGCATCTTCTCAGGAAATGCCTAGAGGACTGCCTCCCTGCAGTCCAAGGTCCTTGCTTTTGAAATGAAAATCAAATGTGGCTACTTTCTGGTGGTGGAAAGAACAACACTTGAAAATCTGAGCAGCACCTCTCATGTGATTTCTAGGACTGGGCGACGTGGGTGCCCCCTTTTAAACAGGAGGGGAGCTCAGTGTGATCCCAGTATCAGGCTGGAGAATCTGAGCTGCACTGCCAGCTTGTGGTCCAATCTCTACCAGCTTTAAAAGTTCCGCCTCCTCGCTGGAGTACACAGTGGTGTCTGTGTCATCGGAGTGATACCCCGACTGGTAGCCGCTCGTCTGGTTTGAGCCTTCAGATGCCACAGACTCCTTGCTTTTGCTGGGCATCATTCCACTGCAGAAGAGATGGCAACCAAATGAGTCGGCAGAGAGAAGGGGGTTCTTTTGCATCTTATCCTAACCCCGTTCCCAACCCCGTGTGGGCTGGCATCTTCCTGGAGACACCAGTCCCTCTCCCTCCCCCTTGTTCATCAACATAGCAGCCTCACTCAGACAATGTCTATTTTCAGGTACTCGCGTGAATCTGGAGTTTCAGATAAGTCGTCTTATTCAGGTCCAAGTCTTTCAAGCCTGAGATGAGATAAAAGGCAGTTCTCCTGAGTTATGTGAAGGCTCCAACCAGTGGAACCTTTTTATGGCCTTGCAGATTGACAAGTTTGTATACAAGGATAGGAGCCAAAGGGACTCTTTCAGGATGTGGAGCGAAACTGGGATGCTCTGAAAGTCCACTAGTGCTTGCACCACACTGTCAAGTAAGGGATTACAAGGCCCGTGGGTGGTGTTAATAAAGTTCTTGTGCAACTTTCAACTTTAGTAAGTCGAAGCGTGTGTGTGTAATCAAGCCAGACATGTCAAAAAGTGCTTTTTACTCATCAAAACCACATTCTTTGGAAGGACGGTGGAATCGTGACAGACGGTAATCATGTCCAAGCTTAGAAAAAAAGCTTAAAAAGGCTTTCTGTAGCTTGGTGTAGGCTGTGTGGAGCTTAAGCCATTCTGAAGTGTGGGTTTTTTTGCCCCCTTAGTAGGTGTTTTACCAAGCTATTCATGTTAAAAACTGCAAAAAAAGGATTTGATTAACTCCGTGTTCATATATGGTTTAAAAGTTATTTCAAATGACTAGATATCCATTTTTTCTTTCAATCCAACCTCAGTAAAATGAGCTTAGTGTCTCAGACAATGGCATGGTACCTATTCATTGCTGAACAAATATATTTGAATCAGTGAATGAAACATATGATCGGCTCTCACAGTCTCTCATCCTGGGCCTATGGCAGACAATGAAATGGCACAATGGCACATTTTAATGGGTTTGTTTGTTTTACATGACCATCACTCGGTACCAAGAGTGGTCCCATTTCATCCAACAGTTCGATTATAAGTAGATCAAAGTCTTCTCTATTCTCACCTAGAGTGAACCTGCTAGCAAATAAATAACTACTCTGAATCCCAATATTCTTATAAATACAGAATCTTATTTATTTGTTAAGTTAAAAGCAGGTGTATCTACTCAAAACAGCTACGAATTCCTACAGAATCACATGGAAGAAATATTCAAAACCAAATTCAGCGTTTTTCCCACAATTAAGTACTTAATAATTCAGCCAAAAATATTTAAGTATCTTAAGCAAATAGATAATGGCTTCTTTATACATTATATTTCATAAAGACAGGTGTACCCGTTGCTGTTCAAGTTTGAAAATTCTTCAGAGTAGAGTGCACAAAGATTTTAACTATCTCCACAGTTTTAAGGATCACATCCAATGACCTCTTTTTTACTTAGCCAGTACCACACAAACCACTGACCATAGTAAATATGCTCAAAAATCCCCTAGTATTCATAAACTCTCATGAAAACTGACCAAATCCTCTTAGTTCAGATTCTTTTTTAGACTTGCCAGGTAATTAGTTTGATTTGTTTCCATTCTTTATTAGTTAGGTTGATGCAAATTTGCCCAACCCACGAAGACACAAAAAGGGAAAACTCTGCACCTACACTCTAAGTCCTAGGTTCCTTCCAAAAGTTCCTGTTGAAATTTGTCCTTCTATTTCGGCTGAGCCTTACCTAAAAGATGGGGCTAATTTGCTTCTGTCTTCCAAGGTTTTCAGCTCTTCGGATGCAAGAACCATACCACTGTCCGTCTGGTTGTCCTTTTTAAGAGACAATGAGATGGCACAGTTGATGGTGTACACTGAACAATTACTTAATTAAACTGATTTCCTAACCCATCTATCGGACAACATTCCCACGTTCTGCAGAGGCAGGTAAAGGTATCATAGCCAGAAACCGTGCAGGCTATAAAAGGAAGTAACTGCTTCCAAGAAATAGATGCAGGCCTGGAAGAAGAGAGAAATTTAGGAAGAAGAAGCCGAGGAGACCCGTTTCTATCCCTCTTTCACAATGATGCTATGTTCGCTTGAGGGGAATTGGGCATGAAGCTGGATTGTCTTGAACCTTAGACCGGGGGCTTTGCTTATGGAGAAACCAAGGGGGCCCAATAAGTTCCATTGCTGTAATGACCCCATCACACATACCCTCAAGGACAGCCTTATAATGAGGCTTCAAGTCTCTAATGCTTAGGTTAATATTTATCTAGCTAATGTTTCACCTTTGGTATTATTTCTAAGACTATTTTTAAAAGATGTGCTTACATCTGGGATTACTTTTACTTCTGGTTCTTCCAACGGGATATCTTCAAATGTTTTTACACTGACAGGCCGGCTCTTTCGCTTACTGTTCTGCAGATACTGACTGCAAAAGAACAAATATTTATGTTTTAGTGGTGGTATATTTGGCTGCAGATTCCACAAGTGATACCTAAGTTCATTATCTTTCAACCGCAAGTTTAATAGCGACCTTCAAACATCCTTTGGAAAAAGAAAAACAAAACAAAAATCTTTCTCTGCTAGCACACACTGAAGGCTTAATTTCCTGTGAAAGCCCATTTAAAAGTATAATATAACTGAGGGGGCATAGATGAGCCCCTTTTCCTTTGAATCGTACTTCTGAGGTCCAGGGCTGGACTGAAGACAACAACAGCAGACTCAGTGGTCAGCTGCCTTCTGCTTGGCCTCCTGATTGCCTGTGATTCCTCCACTGAGCTCTCGGCATATTACTGAGTGTTTCACATCTTTCTGGCCATCTCCTAAGCAAGTTTTCTAGACAAGGCCCACAGAACAACCAGTCAATGAAAGATGGGCAGAGGAAACACCTGCAGATCTCACTGAATCTCACCCGGCTCCAGTAAAGGATGCTGAACCCAGCAAGGTCTGGAGACAATCTTCTTCTACATGTAATAGAGGTGTAATGGGTACAGGGGCAGGTGGGCTGAGTCTCCTATTGTTAGCCCACAGAGTTGGGGGTGTGGTTCGAGAGTCACAAGGTATTCTATCTATTTCAAAATCTACCACGAACTACACAGACTTGGGAAAGTCACAAATATATTTCTGTGCCCCTATTGCTCCATCTTTAAAATGTACTGGCAAGAGCTTTCCTTTCCTCACTCACAAAGATACCTGGAGGATGAATGAGGTGATCACTGGTGGTTGATAAGGGGGTCTTAGAAAGAATGATGCACCATCAACCAAAGCTTGTTTTCCTCCTTTGAATTCCAAAGGGTACACGTTTCTTTCAGGAGTCCAAAGGATAGGACTTGTCACATCACTACAACACATCACCTGTTCCCTAAGGGTGTTCCTTCCCTACTATGTGACTTTGGGTGAGTCTGATTTTCTGTTAAAACCAGACCAAGTGGAGAGAAGGAAAGTCCTTTTCATGGGAAGGGACAGCAAATTCACTCTTCACTCTTATCCCAGCATACTTCCCACTTTAGACGGCCTTCTGGATATATTACATATTCTGTGTGTTTTCTGTGATCAAGTGAAGAGAGGACTCATTTGGACAAAGAAGGATAATGGAAACTAAATCTCCGTCCCCTGCCCCAGGAGGCTGGTTCCTCCTCTTACAAAGAAGAGAGAATGGGGTTCACCAATGACGTCCTTACTCAGGAAACTCCACAGGAGAGAGGACATGACATAAAGGAGAGAGAAAAGCCTACTTCTCCTAAGTCCAGTCCCTAAAAGTGGTGGTTACCAAAAATTACTGGTACCATAGTCATTCATTCATGCATTCACTCATTCCGGAATCCTTTACTGAGACTCTCCCACGTGCCAGGCTCTGTGCTAAATGCTCCTCAACCACTGTCTCACGGCTTCTCCACAAATGGTACCTCTCTAGGTGGGTATCATTATCCCAACTTCAGATGAGGAACTAAGACACGGAAAGGTTAAGGAACTTGTCCAGAATCACATAACTGGAATATCTGGATTATTATCTTGAGGGCAATGAGCAGTCACTGAAGGATTCTAAGCATGAGATTGACAAAGTCAGATACGCCCTTTAGAAAGATGACTCTGGGTTGAGGAGGGTAAGACCAGAGGCCATGAGGCCAATCGGGAGGCTGTTCCAATTATCTAGGAGAAAGAAGAGCAGCCTGACTAAAGAAAGGTGATGCCCACATGGTCTGTGGACAGATTCCAGAGGTATTTGGGCTGTAATGCAGCTGCCTTAGAAAGGCCAGCTCCTTGCTTGCTGAGCCCAATAATGATAAACATGGCTCAGCCCTTCACAGTTGACAAGGCATTTTCATGGACATCACTGCATCTGCTCTTCACAAAACTACAAAATAGGTTTTCATTATTTCCTATTTGGAAATGAGGAAGCTTAGGGAGGAAACAGCTAGAACTGGGGCTCAAACTTAGGTTTCTAGAGCCCATGCAGGGTTGTTTCTGTTTGTTTTTACCTTATTCCACATTGACGCCCTTGGAAAAGCACTAGGAAGGAGAAGGAAGAAGACAGTAGTGAAGTAAAGATTGTCCAAGGCTTTACTGGGCACCCAGTATGCACACAGCCCTGCTCTCTCCCATGTGTGCACTGACCATGCGGTGGGGCAGGGGTGGGGGGTGGGGGAGGGGGGATAGGGAGGGTGGGAGGGATGGAGATGCAAGAGGGAGGGGATATGGGGATATATGTACATGTACAGCTGATTCACTTTGTTATACGGCAGAAACGAACACACCACTGTAAAGCAATTATACTCCAATAAAGATGTTAAAAAAAAAAAGATAGACAAAAGGTGCAGAAAGGACAGTTTCATTTCAAGCAGTCTAACATCAGAGCCAAATTCAGGAAAATCTAGCCAGCAGGCTGTCCCAGGTATCAATCTACAAGGAGCATTTAAATCATTGCTAGCAATTAACGAAAATGAAAAAAAAAAAAGCTATGTGCCAGAACCTTTCCCTGGGAGAGAATTGAAAAGAAATCTTTGATAAGCTGCTTGGAGTGGGAGACGAAACTCCCAGGGGAATTGGTGGAGCAACCGCAGATGGTCCCCAAACTGTCCTCCAAGAACGATGAGTCCAATTAAGATGTGTTTTCTTGCAGGAAGCATGCAGACTTGGGGCCAGAGCTGATCCACAGGGGAAATTAGAGACAAACCTAAGTCTAGACACTAGTGGTCCTTCCTCCTCACCCCTCCCCCACATATCTCTCAGCCTCTTCTCTAAATAAATGCTGAACAAATATTTTAAAAATAGTTTAAAGGGGCAAAAAATCAGGAGGTTGGCTCCCACGGGGATGTCTCTGTCCAGCTCTATTCATAATGCAATGAAATAGAAAATTATGAAGAAGCAAGTGAGAAAGACTCCTTGGCTCTTCTCCTTGACTGGCAACATGGAAGATAAGGGCACAAGTTCCTTGAGAGGCACCCCAGCCTCACTTCCTCTTCCCCAGGGAAGCAGAACACAAGAGAGCATCCAACTGAAATGTGCTGTGTGCAGATGCCTCGATTCTGCCTCTCCTTTAACCCAGACGATTAAAATGTGAGCGTGGTGCCTTAGTTTTAGTAAAGGCAAAAAGGTGGGGCGGGGGGGGTCGAGTGGAGATGCAGACAAAAGATTCCAATTTCCATTTTAGTTTTCAAATTACAGCTGGATAAAAGGGAAACTGGACTGGAAAGACCAATTCAAAAATCACAGACAGAAAACAGGAGCCAGGCCCGTGTTGGGAGTGTGGTGTCACATTTGTCCACGCCTCTGGGGATACATGTTGGCAGCCCTGTTTCAGATCCAGCATCGCATTTGGCACTTCCATTACACATATGTGACTTCATTGACTCTCGGCACCACACGCAAAGCGCCTGAGTAAGCCAAGAGGCTGCCGGCTTGGGTCCTCGCCCCACCTGGTCACGGAAGAACCCAAGGAACACAGCTCACCATCAGATGGCTTTCTGATAACACAGAAGGCAACAGTGTTTCGGGAATAATTACCACACCAGAAGGCCAGCTGAACTTGAACAAGGACTTTTTAAACGTTGGGGTGCAACTACAGGTTTTCATTTCATTCCTCTTTCTCTTTGAGGCCCCCTCCTTGGTATGGGAGAAAACAGCCCTGAGTCAGATATCAGAGGAACTGGATTCATCCCATGTGATTTTAAGCAGCTCACTTAATTGCTATCGTTTATTGAGTGTTCTCTAGGTGCCAGGCACTTAGAAACTCATGATACCATGTAATTCTCAAAGTCATCATTTTTGTACAACACCAGTGTCCTTGCCTGGGTCACGGTGAAAATTTGCCCCAGGTCACAGCTGCGAAGGGCAGACTTGGGAATCCAACCCAGTTCCACGTGACTCTAAACTCTGGATCTTTAACCACAATATTGTATTCTCCCCAGGTAACTGCTCTGACACTCACGTTCAACATCTACATCAAAAGATAATAGTATCTACCTTGCCTAACTTTGGCAAAATCTGGTAAGAAAAAGTTCTTTGAAAAATGCTGAAAGTTCTTGACACAAATGGAATGGACAGCTTACGAGTTGGCTTCTTCCCACTCTGAGCTTTCTTCTCTCCCACGGCAGCGTTCCTGCTGCCCTCCCTGTGCGAGTCCAAGGGGCAAACTGTCCTGCGTGACTCCCCACCTGCCATCTGGCAACCCGGCCAAAGGCTAGCACTCCGTGGTCCCCCCTGCGGCCACAGCACACTCAAGGGGGGCAGCCTGGGCTCATGCCGCCAGGGGTCTGGTTACAGGAGGAAAACACCCAAGACAAAGCAAAGTGAAGTAGTCACAGGCTTAGTAAAAGGCAATTTTAATGTCATATTGTACAAACCATACCAACTCTTTCCTTAAGCACAGGTGCTGGGAGGGAACAAAAAGAAAGCTGCCTTTAGGACTCCTCTACAAATCAGGAAAATACGGCCGTGCATGTGTTTTAAATAAGCCCAGAAGTCCCATTATGCAAATAAAATGCTGAAAATCAGACTTGGGATGGGCTTCTGACGTTGTGCTGCCCAGTCAAACTCAGGACACATCCCCATGGCACGCTGTATCCCAGCCAGAGAGGCAAAGGTCTGTTTTCATAAATGCATAGAACTCTTCCTTCCTGAACCTTCCCTAAGCCGTATAACTCACGTTCATAAAAGAGTACATGGGGATAATTTAAATACAGATGTCTTTGTAAAAGTGGTCTCTTTTTCTGGAGATTAACAAACTGTGGCATTCCAGCTATTTGCAGCTGCAGGGCTTAGAATTCTGAAATGAAGAGCTTAGGCAGCAATGTGGACCACAGATGGAAAGAGACTCACCTACCCAGGCGCTCTTCAAGGAGGACCTCTCAGGGCAAAGGGTGAATGTGCAAGTGAAATGCAGCAACTTTATATGATGTCCTTCCTCCATCCCCTTCCCTAAGATGACCTTGAAGCTCCCTCCCCCAGGGGATGTTGACCTTAGACCGTACCTGATTCCTGCTGTGTTGTCATAATGGAATTTGGGGTCACACACTTCCTCTTCCTCCATACAGGAAACAGGTGAGGTAGGCAGAGAGAGTCCCGAATCCTCTTCCATGCTCAAAGTCTCTGATATGGGAAGAACAATGTAGTCTTTGCCATCCTGAAACAATAAACACAGAGTGCTATTGTTATGGCTTCAGTCCTTCAAGAGCCTTTCTATGAAAAACAAAGGCCACTGGGGCTTCTTGTTTATGGGGAATGTGGTTTTCATATCTGAATGTAAAACTTTAAGACAACTTTAAAAATGGCTTGTCAAAAACAAAAGGGCACTCAAAAGCGATGTGTCGATGAAAGTATATTAAAGGATCTAACAAAAAACAAGATGAGTAAGGGGACCACAGAGCACTATGGCTACAATGAAGACAAAACGGGTTGTGGTTACAGATGGAACAACAGAACAGGCAGAGCTCCACAGAGCTGAGAAATCGTTTCTTCACATAGTCCTATCTACACGAGCTGGGTCCTTTAAAGGGCATGTCATCCAATTTTAGTGTCTATGCTTCAAGGCAATGGAAAAACTGATGACAGTCTAAAGAAAAGCAGTAAATGTTCAGGAAAATGGGTCTACTGAGAAAAGGTTGCAGAACTTAACATTATTTCATCAAGAGAAAGAAATAAAGGGCAATTTGATACAGCAATAAAGGGCAATTTGATACCTCTAAATGTTTGGAAGGTTTATCGGATAAAAATAGATTTGACCCATTGTCCCCCACCTGTTCAAAAGAAAAGCAGGAGGAAGTTGACTTCCATTCACTGTAGTAAGAGGTGTTGACTGGAGATTAAGTAACTTTCTAACAGTAAAGGCTACAAGTCTAAAATCCTCCAATGGAAGTTATGAGGGCCTGGGATTTTACAGAGGGAAAAAAACCCCATCAATTTTGCAGGGTTCGGATGTGTTTTTGCTTGAAGAATGTATTTAAAATTCCTTGAAATTCTGTCCACTGTTGATATTCACTTGATCAACTAGGTTTTGGGTTGTTTTTGTTTTTTAGTTTTGTTTGTTGTTTGTTTGCTTTTTTACTTTTGTTTTTTGTTGTTTGTTTGCTTTTTTACTGCCTCTGAAGACACCACAATATACATCAGTAAAAATAAAAGTGATCAGCTCCCAGGTTATGAATTAGGATCTCATCTGTCAAAAAGGTAATTATGACTTTTAGAAAAGCATTACTGCTCAGATCTGGAAGAATATGGCTCCTTGGATTCAGTGGCTGAGAGGACAGTATGGTGGCCATGAGAAGGTCTAGGCAGCAGACGAGCCCTGGACACCTAAGTACTCTCTGTAGAAGCTTCTTGGATGGAGGTCACAAACCTGCTGAGCATTCGCTTGTAACAGATTTCCCAAATGTTCCACCAGCTCTGAAAACGTGGGTCTCTGATTGGGCTCCCCATGCCAGCAGTCAAGCATGGTCTGGTACCTAGAGAAGCAAAACACTGATGTCATTAACCGCCTCTTTCCTCCTGATCTGATGCTGACAATAAGCACTTGAATGAGTAAATATTTATAAAGAGTCCACCATGAGCCAAGATGCTAAAGAGGGATACGAAACTACGTAAAACACAGAACCCTACGCTTGGAGCATCAAGTGTGTATCGAAAAGGAAACATCATAAATCAACATCTAGTACAAACTGACTGGTTGGCATAGATAAAGTGCTGTCATTTCAAGAAGGATGACTCTGTGCTTAAGATTATCAAGGAGGACCTCAAGGGAGAAGTAAGACACAAACTGGCCCATGAAGGAGGTACCTATAATGGAAAGTCTTCTAGGCAGGGAGAATTTTTGTGAGCAAAGGAGGATAGAGAAATACTTGTAAAGTCTTACATTTCGGGTGTGGTATAATCAGGAGCTCTCATTCTAGTTCCTTCTTTCAATCTCCTACAAAATTCCTCATCAATCTTTACTCCAGGATATGGAGAAGCACCTAGAATAAAACAGGAATGGGGCATTATTATTTCTTTTTAACATCTTTATTGGAGTATAATTGCTTTACAATGTTGTGTTAGTTTCTGCTGTATCACAAAGTGAATCAGCTATACATATACATATGTTTCCTTATCTCCTCCCTCTTGCACCTCCCGCCCACCCTCCCTATCCCATCCCTCTAGGTGGTCACAAAGCACCAAGCTGATCTCCCTGTGCTGTGCGGCTGCTTCCCACTAGCTATCTATTTTACATTTGGTAGTGTATATATGTGCATGCCACTCTCTCACTTCGTCCCAGCTCACCCTTCCCCCTCCCCGTGTCATCAAGTCCACTCTACGTCAGCCTCTTTATTCCCGTCCTGAGGAATGGTGCCTTATTGATTTGATTTTCTCTTGCAGAAAGCCCTGAGCCTGATTCTTCAACACCTTCTTCACATATATATCTTTTGTTCCTTTCTTTCTTTCTTTGCTTTTTTAGGTTTTACAACCCAAAGCTTCCAAGTAAGTTTCATCCGATAAAGGTGGAATACAGGAGAGGGAAAGGCGCACTGGGGTCACTGACTTCTATTATTTTATTTGGAGTATGGATGGAGAGACAAAGAGAAGGGACTTACCTAAGGAAAATATTTCCCAGAGCAGGACACCAAAAGACCACACGTCACTCTGAATTGTGTACACTCTGTCAAAAATTGTTTCCGGGGCCATCCATTTCAAAGGGAGGCGAGCCTACAGGGGTAGAAGACAAGGAATGAGAACCCTACTTATCAAATATCTGAAGGAAAAGCTTCCATTGTCCCTGGACACAGGTCCTGAGGCTTGCTGAGAGGAGTTTGAATTCTGCAACTTAACAGATCACTGGGTGCATCTCTGAAACTTACATCTCCTTTTCTGACATAATCTGGGTCTTTATAAATATCCCGGGCCAAGCCAAAGTCACAGATTTTAACCACATTCTTCTCCGACAAGAGGATGTTTCTCGCTGCCAGGTCCCTGTGGATACACTGCAAAAAGAATCGTGTGCATTAGGACTCAACATAACTGATCTCTTCCACATCTGTTGTGACCTCATGCTTTAAAAAAAAAAGAAAAAAAAAAAAAACCCACATCAGAAAACCAACTGATTAACAAGCACTGGGTTAAACATCTTTTATCAACTCTTCTGGAAAAAAGTCTGTAAGTTTCATTGAGGCACACATCTGCTTATTCCATAAACAGCCCCAGACTCTGGAATTAAATAGTTATGTTATAGCATGCTGATGGAGTCATAAATAGACTTCTCTTGGACACAATTAAGAATGTGTTTCTGGTCACATCCACACATCCCTTTTGCCTGGCACCATATACGGTTAAAACGTGTTATCCTAAGGAGGCCCTAGAATGGGGTTTATTTTGAATGAATGCACGGAAATCAGAAACAAGGGGCTCTCCTTGGTTTGGTGCCCTTTGTTGGTTTCTCTATTCCATACGTAACCGAAACTGGACAAGCTCTGAGAAACAATTCCCAGTGGGGCTCACCCTGTTTTCAAAGCACTGGCTTATCGTGGAGGTCTGTGAAAGCACTCTCAGCCTCTCACTAGTCAAGGGGATTCTCTGGTACACGATAAAGGAAAAGCGAATTCTCCTTGGCTTTCCTTCTATTCTTTTCTGTTCCTCAGTTTCTCTCTTCTCTGCATCCCCCTACCTTCATGTAACTTCCTACCCTAAGCAGCTTTAACTCCACCTGATAGATTTATAAGAGAACAAGAGTCTCAGGGAACATTGAGAAATGAATGAAAGGCTTAGATGAGAATTCTTATGTCAGTGGAGGAGTGATGTGTGAGCCAGGCATTACGGACCCCTTACACCTCACATCTGTAGAGCACTTTCCTCTGAACGAGGCACAAGGATGTATTGTACGACACAGGAAATATAGCCAATATTTTGTAATAATTGCAAATGGAGTGTAACGTTTAAAAATTCTATTAAAAAAATTTTTTTTTAAAAGCACATTGTCTGGCGTGATTGATCAAGACAGGAGACTCCAAAACACACAGTCCTTCCTACTTTGCCCCGAACCGAAGAGCTTCCTTTATTAAGCAACCAGGTGGTATTCAAGAAATTCAGCTGGTAGATGCAAGGGAAGTAAAAGGATCCCCCTCCACCCCTCATTCCCTTCCCCATCAAAGGAACCCTGACTAAATGGCAGGCTCTGGCCTTTAAAAAAATAATAAAATAAAATCAGAATCTTCAAGAAGGGCAAAGGGCCTTTCTCTTTGGAAAAATCCGCTAAGATCCCACTTCTCTCCCTTCCCCTTGGAAGAGAGAAGACAAGAGCTCTCGGGCAGAAACCTCGGAGATCCTGAGGCTCTGAAAGCGGTGACAAGCTTTAAACTCCAGAAAAAGGCATGCGTGAGGGATTTCACTCTAATTGAGGAAAAAAACACAAAGTAAAAACTTTAAGTCTTTCTCCCACAGGTAGGCTGCAGCAACTGCATTCTGTCAACGGATCATTTTTCCTGATACTTAATCTGAATTTTTCTTGTTTAATGTAAAACCATCCCTTTTACCCTTTCCGAGGGGTGCCTCCACGGTGCTTACAACCTTTGGAATGTTTGTAACTTGTCACGTATCCACCTCAGCCTTTGTTTGGCCTACTTTTCTAATTTTAGCTCTTTCAATCGCTCTCATCTGAAGCCCGTCCTTCCTGGTTTCTAATTATGCTACTACCAAATACTTTTTGATGGATGGTGATGCATATCAAAGAAATGAAAAGCAGACTTGTGCCAAGATATCTGCAAGGCTCAGCCCCTCACCTCTTCTAGGCCATTACTCAAATGCACATTCCCCTAAAGCCTTCCGTGTCCCCTTGGTTTAAAATCAATGTACACAAACACAGAGGCATATGTCCACAGGAACATAACACTCCTGTATACTCTATAACTCTTCCCTGCTGATTTTTCTCCACGGTACTTACTCCCATCTAGCCTATCAGGCATTTTACTTGTTTATATTGTTTGTTCCACCCACTAGAACATAATCTCCATGAAGGTGGAGAGTTTTGCCTATTTGCTCACACAGCGTCCTTAGCGCTCAGAAGACTGCCTGCATTTAGTAGGTATTTATCACATGAATTAATTTCATGAACTCCTAACACCACTTTAATGAGCAGAAATGGGGCCTCCCCAGTAGAGCTCTCTTAACAGTGCTCCAGCAGTGGTGAATGAATTACAGTCCCAAACAAACACCAATGGCTGGCACTGGACACCTCATCTGCAAATCTGTGATGTGAAGAGATACTCTGTCTCACCTTCCGTGATGCCAAAAACTCCATGCCCTTAGCCACTTGGAAGCTGTAACAGATGAGATGCTCCAAGGTCAGGAAGTTCTTGTACACATCTTCAGAAACTGTCAGAAGATGCAGGAGGACAGAGATTGGTATTTCGGCCAGAAACTGTTTGTAAGTTTGATAGAACAATCTTCATTTTAAAAATTGGGAGTTAAATTTCAGGAAATAGAAGCAGACAGAAAACGCTTCTATCTTCCGTAAGTATGCTGAATCCTGGTATATTATTAGCCTTCATTATACCCCTTAGCAAAAATGTTGGTTTTTCCACTTTAGCCAAATTGGACGAGCAAATCCAGGAGGAAAAATGGAGGAAAAACTGGCATAGGTTAACAGGGGGGTAAAAGCAGGCTTTTACAAATTTGCTCTTAAAGGGTTGTGTTTTTTTCATATACCCAGAGGGATAAACAATAGTTTTCATATCAAGAACTCTAAAAATAAAACAACAATATCCAGGGTCATTGAATCTTTTCTCTCCAGGCTTTGTCCCGGGACAAAGGCCAAAGTTCAAACCATAATCTACAATGGCTAACTAAAAATACCAGTAATATATTTACCTCTCTCACTTTTAAACTGAGAAAGGGCTGTAAACACATTAAATCTGGCCTGTGAGAATGCTTTTTTCCTTCAAGGATACGAATGAGAGAAGACAGGAACATCGAGAGGAAGATGAATTTACGTAAATTTGTGGTATTTACTTCTGGGCAACTAGTACAAAGAAACACTAAGACATTAATGAGCATTTCAACATGGTCTCTTAACTTTGGTCAGATAAGATAAGACATGGCTTCTTTCCTGAAGACAAATACCAGAGCAAATGAAAACTCAGTTGTAATAATAACCTTGTAAGTATTAAAAAGACTACGAAACTTTTTCTCAATGACTTTCTATGTTCAGGGCTGGAGGGCTCCCCGTGAATAATTAGTGAAACTCTTTCATTTTCCAGATGAAGAAATGGAGGCAAAATTCTGGGCCAATGCCCCCTCTACTCGGACTGACTCCCTCGAGCCCTTGGGTTTCCAGCTCTCTGGCCACCATTTTGTGAGAGAGAGGACAGGGCAGAAGTGGCTCCACTGTGTGCATCCAGTTATGTGAGGTCCAGACAACCTCCCCACGCTTTTCTAGACCAAGTTCTAGCCTCACACTGCCTGCTTGGCTTCTATGGGAAAGAAGTCAGTTTTAAGTTCTCTCTGTGGCCTCATGTCAAAGGGAACAGAAGCAGGTTTCTCCCACTATTTCATGATTGAATTCTTCTAACTCATGCCTCAAGAAGACCCAAATGTCAGGAAGCCCCATCTCTACCTCCACAGAGCTGTCTCTGCTCCTTCTGAGGGAAGCAGATATACAGTGTATCCTGAAGCTGGAAGAGGTCCTGAAAGTTAGGCTGGGAACACAGCTCCACTCATAAAGAGCACTAAAATATCACTGGAAGCATAAGTGGATAAAGAAAAGTGTATTGACCAAGACTCTTCTGACGAAATACGGAAGACTTGATAAGCCACTTGGGGTAGAAACAACAGATGCCTACACTGCCTTGGAGAAGGTTGGGTATGATTAACTGAAGGACTTCTGTTGTGCTGGTGAAGCAGACAAGGTGGGACTGAACCGCTGTGGACAACTGGGAGGCTGGATCAAACACCAGAGAGCCTCCTTTGCCCATCCGGAAGATGGCGCCGAGCCTCTCCTGCTGACAAATGTTGAACCAAGACTTGAAGAGCGTTGGTTTGACTGTTTGCCAACTGCTTAGCCCTCCTGGGGGGACCGAGATTTCTCAGGCTAGCCATGCTCTGCCTCACCACGTAGCCTGCTGCTTATTGAGACCTTCCGCCCCTCACTTTTGGGGAGACTGAATGAAAGCCTCCTAGAAATTTAGGTCTCTTTCAAATATTAGGTAATACTGGATTTTTCCAGGACAAAATTTATTGTAACACCCTGTCACCTCGTCTGTTCCTACAAGAGCATGCATTCGGTGCAGAGGAAGCAATGGCAGGTACCTTCCTCTTCCTCCACATCACTGAGGGATTTCTCCTCAACAAATCCGGAGCTGGCTGAGCTCTGGCTACTGGTGATGCTGTCCAAGCGGCGCTTAGGATCCACGGTGATTTCCCCAACGTATTCTTTCCCTTGCCGGAATCGTGCCCCTTTAGTCTATAACGAAACAGTTGAACAAACTCCTTGAACACCAGAAAATCTCTCCAATGTAGTTAAACTACAGAAACAATTGTAACTATTAAAAGAAGATGAGAGACATCAATTTCAGGATCATGGAATCTCTGGGCTGAAATTTGGGGCAAGTGTTCTACATAATAGATTTTCTTCCATAAAGCCTGTCTCTTTTCTAGCTTAGAGATAAGGGCCTTGTTACAAGTTTCACTCAGACACACTTCCAACATTAGGGCACTTTTGACACTGGGATTGACACTCCATAGGGCCACCTATGGCCAGGGCAGAGACAGAATAATCCAGAGCTGTCCTTCCACCTGTCATTCCCTACCCTTAATCACACCCACCTTCCCCTCCTTGGCATCATCTATAATGGGTCAGTAGATCAGAGTCACAAAAATAAAACATGAGAAGTATGTGTCCTCCAGAAGGTAAAAGAGGAAGTTACAGCAGCCAAGAGGTAACATGAAAAGATTCCTCACAATTTCTTTGCAGAATTTTACCAAAAAACTTAACCTGTACCACTTTGAGTTTTTCTCCATTTTACAGTGTAACCACAGTTGAGTTAGGAAATGACATACCTTGTAGGGGACAAACTCATTTCTCTTGCTCCTTAAGTAAGTTGACAGGTTTCCAAACTTGCAGAATTCCACAATCACCATGAGTGGCCCTGCAGACAGCACAGCATACCAAGAAGAGAAAATGTATTTGTATTTTCACTCGTTTCTCACCAAGTGTTTAAGATATCAATGAGCTAGAAAATATCACAGAAGAGGCTACACTCTTTCACTGGAAACAGGATCATAGAAATCAGCTGGCTGCAATTCCCTTATATTGTAACTTTTCTTTTTCCAAAAGGCAATTCCACAGAAGATGAACCAAAATTTCAGAAGAAAATCTACCCACTTGCTTTTCAACACAATCACCTGAGATGACTCCATTTTAGGGGGCACCACTCTTAAAGTCCTTTGTTTTCAAATTTGGAGGGAAGTTTACTCTTCTCCTCTGAACACCTATTACATAAGTAGCAAACTGTATTATAATGATGTAGTATTTTTTAATTCACGTTCTAGAATAATTTACAGTGCCCATTAAACCTCCATGAAATATATTTATATATAGGAATCTGCCCAAGTTTCCTAAGTTAAGGAAACCAAGGCCATGGGAGTTGGGTGGTTTCCCTCAAATACCAGCAGAAAAGTATACGCCAAAATCCCACAGCCAGAGCCATCTATAGACACTCACCCCCTGGCTTGGTACAGGCACCAAGAAGATTGACCACATTGAGATGGTGGCCAATATGAATGAGGATCTTGAGTTCAGACATGAGGGCTCGGTGTTCGCTGTGTGTTGCTCCTTCTACAAATATAAACAAAGAGGGAAATCATACATGAGGCATTACCTTAGGAGGATTAACGCCGCACTATGTGCATCTGTGCAACTTTCCCTCCAGGGGTAATACAACTGTAACCCAATTGACAGGCTAGCTGCATTAAAAGACAAACATAAATTATATTTTATAATTCTAAATCGAATTCTTTAAGTGCACCCAGAATGTTTGATATTTGAAGGAAGCCACTGTGAGGTCTTTTGCAAAGTGGAGAATACATCTGCAAATGAAATCATGCCCAGATTTTCTCCTTTTACAAAACTGGATTTTCACATATCAGGTTTACTATGCTTCTTAGGGCCTGATTATTTCAGTGCTTCCTCGTAAGGAAGCAACACCATGTATTGCTCATGCGTTAGGGGCTATGCTGGAGTTCCCACCAATCTGTGCCGAGCAGGAAACTTAACAAGGGCCAGCTGGCAAAGCCAGTTGGCACATGAGGCCGATGAGGCTAAGACTGTGAGTTTGATTCTGTACAGACTGGTACACTTCCCTCTAATTCACAGACGTGGTCCACACCTCAGGCCCTGATGAGCCACCTCAAAATTACATACTCCTTGGCCACAAGGGAGAAAAGGCAAAAGGAGAGAGATGCCTTCAAAATGCACAAGACCTATTGGCGAAGGGTCAGTAGCACTGTCTCCATCCATGAAAGCACGTGAGAATTCTAGCAAAGAGCTTTATACGCATCACCCCCCCAAAATTAAAACGGCAAGACCAGAATTCCATTACGGTTAGGCTTGACAATTGTTTATGAAACTTTTAATTTTAAAAATGTCCCCCTTAATCCTTTTTTTCCCAGCACAACCATTCTTATTTTGCATATTGCCTTTTATATGTGAGAATCTTTTACGTATTCCAATTCTAGGGAACATGCTGGTTTTTGCATGCTGCTATTTTTACTTATTACATCAAATTTCTTTTTCCGTTTCTTGATGGTCTGTAATTATCTTACTAATGCACTATAGTACACTAAGAAAACAGTTTTGATGTAACCAAGGTATTTTTTTCCTATAGCCGGACTACTAAATATAGTTGTACAAGCTGTGATCTGTGCAAGGGCTCCCAGGCAAGGTGGGGCGGTAAGGGAGCTCAGACCCATCCCAACTTTGCCTGCCAGGCTGTGGACCCTGACATGAGTCTATAAAAGAGGAAATTTTTATCTAGTTTGTACAAAGGCATCGTATAGTCTGGCTGCATGTTTGGCTCGTGGGCCCACCTAGCCACAGAGCCACTGATACAAGCCTTTCATCATGTTTAAAGATGGGATGAAACAGATAGAGGGATACATCACCACAGAATTTTGCTTTTACCTTTCAACATTTTGACAGCCACTGTCTTGCAGGTTGCTGTCTTGTCAATTCCAAAGGCATCTGCTTCAATCACTTGCCCAAAGGCACCACGGCCAAGAGGCTTACCTAGAGTCAACAACAAAACAGATTTGGACTATTTCACCACCAAAGCGATAGGCAAAGATTCTGACTTGATAGGGTGACCATACATCCCAGTTTATCATGGACAGTACAGTTGACCCCCTTGTCCTGGCTTAATAATTTAATACCCCCCTCTTCACCCTCTAAATGTCCTGCTTTGGGTGATTATACAGGGACCCTACTTCTAAGTGACTAAAATGGACGATTACTCAAATTTAGGAGATGGGATGCATTTTCTGAACCAGGATCCAACATTTAAATAGACTAGATTTGTCACCAGCCTAAAAGAGGAAGAGATGGCCTGGTAAACCCAATATCAAGTTAACATCACTTGAAAACACACCTAGTTTCAGCCGGTCTCTGGGGAATTCCCATTTGCTGGCATCATAAGGCAGGCGTTCACAGTGCTCATCCAGGGGGAGTTCGTCTGGATCCATGACGATGGATAAGTAGCCCGTCTTCAGTTCCCCTCCACTGGCCTGGAAAGCATTGCTCCTTCCGGTCACACACACCCTGTTGTCTGGCTGTTGTTCTCTGTGCTTGTTATTGTTGTTTATACAAGCCCCATTCTTGGTGTCTCATTTTCTAAATGGCTCATAGTGTGTGAGAGTAGTCCTATTATAATTCTGCTCCCAGTGTCCCCTCGACCCTCAAATGAGCTCAGAATTTAATTCTTAAATCTTAATTACACTAGACAGTCCAAGCCCATTTCTTCTCTTGTTGCTTCTATCAATTAAAGCCCAGTGGTCTAGCCAAAAGCAAGTGGGTAAGAAGGTTATTGTATAGAAATAAAATTGTGCCTGTTGAGCCAATAACAATGGGAAGAATCAACTCAAAGAACCCCAGTCAGCTTTCATTAATCATGAAAACCAACGTGCAAGGGACGGAAGGGAAATGATTTCGTTACCCGCTTAACGGTCCGTAGAACGATGACAAGAAGTAGCCAGAAGAACATGGCAATCACTGCAGTGCCGACTAGAATAATGACTTCCAAGTTTGTCTTTTCCTGGGCACCTGGAAAGACACAAATGAATGAGCATCAACAACTGGAAACTCATACCTTTTGATATAAAATAACAAAGTTCCACACTAAAGCAAAATCTCAATCTTACCAACTCAGGAAAATCCTAGACAATAACAGTCACAAACCTCTGACTTGAATGGAGTTTATAATATTCTTAATGGATAATTTCAAGTCTGCAAAACATTGCTCATGAAAACTTCCAACAGTAAAATTCTAAAGTAATTAAGAGAGAAATATTAATGTCCTAAAAGACAAACAGGAAGCATTTGGAAGAAGAGCAGACTTTGATGGAAAAAAAAGCCAGATCATGTTCTATAGAGAAGAAAAGTATTCTATTTGGGGAAAATAAATGTTTGGTTTTATGCTGTTGGTCTATATTTTGATCTGTATGGAGTTTGAGGAAGGACTGTTTAAGAAAACAAGTAGGGAAATAAATGCAGTCCTTTGGCCAGAGAGCTATTGGTGACTAGGCACCTACAAGATGCTCATCACTTTAGATATGTCATGTCACTCAGTCTTCTCGATAACCCTCAGTTTTCAGATGGAGAAGCAAGCTCAGAGAGGTTAAGCTACTTCATCAAGGGCACACAGCAAGTTGATGGAATGGTCAAGAGTTAAACAAGGTCTGTCCAACACTGGCTAACATTTCACTACCCCATCCTTGTGTGGCAGGAGCCTCAGTGAGGAAAGTGAAAGAGCTGAGGTGAGTGCCTCAGGCGTGGCCTGGCAGTATGAGTTTAAACATACTCAGGAAAGGAAAGAGAAGAGAAAAAGCTGGAGGTCAGCAAGGAAAGCTGCAGATGTTCAGAACTCCAGAGGACAGCTCTGAGTGGGGAAAATTAAGCCCAGAGGAAGCTTTCAACCAAGAGTGATTAGCACAGTGGTGACAAGGAAGCAATTATCACTTAGGCTCTCCCATTGGATGAGTGCAGTGTGAATCAAACTGGACCACAAGCTGTGAGAGTGGCTCAGGCAGCCTCAAGAAGACAGAAAGACAAGTAATTAATTAGTTAGCAAAATAAGAGTTATAGTTGAGAGACAAGCACCAAGTATGCTTGGAAGTAGATTTTGTTTCTCTGGTGGCCTTACTGAGAGAATTCTCTATTTATACATGGAGATTTAAAAGTCTGTTTGTTCATAGTAAAAAGTTCAAAGATTCAACTGTCTATATAAGTTGGTGCATTAATATTCCCATATGAACATTTGGGAAAGTAGCAGGAGCATTAAATATTTACCTCTTCCTTTCTTAGTATTCTCTTCTGGTGAGAAGTAAATACAATCTCTGTGCCAAGGTTACCTAGTTAGGCCTCTTGGTAACCAGCTGCAGACAGCTAACAGAGCTGAGGCAAAGCATGGGAGAGAACTGGAAGTCTCCCTTAGGATTTTGCCTAAAACATGTAGCGCTTTGAAAGTGACAAAACCACCGTGTCACTTGAAATCTTTATTTGCAAGTGCAGTTTACAAAATGGTAATAAGCCTATAGATTTGAAAAGAAGTCAAGGTATTGAGACGTAATACTTGGCAACATAGATTTGACAGACTAAAGGAACTAAAATCTAGTCTTTGAGAGACAAATTAGGATGAGTGCACAGAAATCCATCAGTTCCTCCATCTATCACCACCCCTCTCTTTTCCCCTTGCATACCATTCCTTCACCCACATAATACAGTTTCATTGTCCCCTGATGGGTTATTTTTAAAAAGACATAGGAATACACTTTTGAAGATAAAATATTCTGTCACAAATTCACCTTTCCCATCTGAGAAAATGCCAGATTCACATCATTCCTGCATACACATTTAGATAAGAACCCAAATTTTCTATAACAGAGAAGCAATGGTCTATTGTTCACAAATGAATGTTAATTATCTTTAGTCCAATAAAAACTATGAACCTTTGTGACTATCTAGATAGCACCGACTTTCATGACTAGGCAGCAATTCTACCTAATAAATACAGAGGCATAATTTTCATAACAAGGTCATTAAGCCATTCATATGAAGAAAGAATCAGGGAGAGGAGGATATTCCACCCGCCTGGCTAAGAATTTTTCCACAGTGAGAACTGCGGGGATAGAAATGTGATGAGAGCAGAATTAAAATAACATTAATTATGTTTTCTGGTTAAAATAACATATACTTATAGTAGAAAACATACAAAGTACAAAGAATATTAAAACCACCCATAACCCTCCTGCCCAAAGTATATGAGTATATATAAGATACAAGCTAATTTTTTTTTTTTTGCGGTATGCGGGCCTCTCACTGCTGTGGCCTCTTCCGTTGCGGAGCACAGGCTCCGGACGGGCAGGCTCAGCGGCCATGGCTCACGGGCCCAGGCGCTCCGCGGCATGTGGGATCTTCCCGGACCGGGGCACGAACCCGTGTCCCCTGCATCGGCAGGCGGACTCTCAACCACTGCGCCACCAGGGAAGCCCAGATACAAGCTAATTTTTTTTTTTTTTTTTTTTGTGGTACGCGGGCCTCTCTAATTTTTAAAAACCACCTGATGGTCTATGAATTCCCACTGACCTTCCACTATGAAAAACGCCTCCACTTTTGCACACCCGAGAACACTGCATGCCTGGCAGGTGTACAGGCCTTCATCCTCCTTCCTCACCCTGCGGATAGTTAGGTTCCGGTTCCCATCTTTTAGCACGATGCCTGAGAAAGGGGGAAATGGATGGTTTTTATTTATGATGTGGTCTGGCAGAGTTTTTCAGGACAAAAATCGTTTTAATGTAAATGTTTCCCTTTATCTTGGGCTATTATCTAACTCTAAAAAGAGCCATACAGGGTCAATTGCTGTCTCAGCTCCCCTGGCTTCCAGGAGAATTCAGCAGGCTCTGAATACTCGGGTTCCGAGTCTATGAGATGAGCCAGACCATGGGCAGTAATACTGCTTTCTGTTCTACCTAAAACAAATCAAGAAACCATATGGATTTTATACTGTAGGACACCTCTATGTGGACTCTAAAAAATAAAACAAACTAGTGAATATAACAAAAAAGAAACAGACTCACGGATACAGAGAACAAACTAGTGGTGACCAGTGGGGAGAGGGGACAGGGGAGAGGGAAGCAAGATAGGGGTAGGGGATTAAGAGGTACAAACTACTAACTATAAAATAAACAAGCTACAAGGATATATTGTACAGCACAGGGGATACAGTCAATATTTTATAACTATAAATGGAGAATAATCTTTAAAAATTGAGACTCACTATGCTGTCCACCTGCAACTTAAATAATATTGTACATCGATATACCTTAATAAAAATAAATAAATAAATAATTTTTTTAAGAAAGAAATCATATGGATTTTAGTTAATATCTCTAGGAAGATTTTGCAGCCAAAAAGAGACCGACATGCTCTATTCACCTGAATCTTCCACAAGCGTCTCATTATCTTTAAACCACGTAATCTGTGGAGGGGGATTCCCAGACGCTGTGCAGGAAACTTCGATGGTTTCACCAATACTTGTTGTCTGGTTCTCCAGGTTTCCTGTGATTGTAGGTGCCATGCGCTCTATGCACACGCACACAAAAAAAATCATAGGACATTTAGTTATAAGTTTTGAAGTGGTTTTCATATCAGTAAACTATTAAACCATTTAGTAAACTGTTAATTTACTAAGCCAAAAATACACAGAGGTTGATAACTGGAGCATTGTTCATGGCGTAAAGTTAAATGAAACAAGTCAGTCAGTTCAGACAGATTACTGCATCTCTTTGAACATTCATATTAGTGATTCAAGCTGGTAATCACATCGCAAAATAAAAGTTGTCACCCTTGACTTCCCTCCAGATAAATAAATAAATTCTAGCCAGTGACACACAAGAATTCTGCCATGTTTCTCTTGGAAAGTACATAACTTCAGTGTAATTCAACAAAGAATGCCTTATATTTATTTGACACTTTTTACAAAACTCATTTGTCCTATTTCTGTTTTTCACTATCAACCCTATGGTGGGCAGTATTAGCCTTATTTTGCAGATGAAAGGGGTTAAACAACTTACCCCAGTCCTTATAACTAAGTAAACAGCTGAACTCAGAATTTCCACTAAAACACAGACAAAACAATGATAACCTAAGGAAAGTCAAAGATTTTTAAAAAATGAAGCCCATAGGTACTCATTTAAATGTACAGGACAACTTTAGATTTAACCTTTCCTACAAATCATCAAAGTGCTGTGGAAATATCTTGTCCAAACCAACTGAACATCGAAAAGAATCCTGCTGAGAGAATCCACTTCAACATTTAGCAAAATTAGATTACCTCAATGGTGAACTACGCTGGGGCTTAAGCAAATGGACTCTAGTCTATTTCCAAGAATAATTTTTGGAAAACAACTTGGGAGTCCTTAGAGAGCAAACCAGCTCATTGTGAGCATGTATTTCCTGGGCATGGCAAAGCCAGGAACCTCCTTCACATCTCTTTCTGAATTTTTTCACTAGCTTGAAACCAGACCGGTCACCAAGATGAACAGAAAAACCATGATCATATAAGGGGTGTGATTTGAAGGGCCTTGGGATGACTTCACTCAAAAACATCTCTTCTTCTGACACCAGAGTCTCAACACTAGCAAAATCTGTCCTAGTGCCTGTTTGAAAATACCTCTTAAAATATGTCAAGGCCTTTGAAAATATTATTCCTCTAAAACTTTGGTATAAATTAGTTTATCTGGGCAGTTCCCCCTTCCTGACAGTTAAAAAAAAAAAAACAGAACACATGCACCCTAGAAACTAGGAAGGGACACCAGGGAGAGGAGAAAATGGAAGGAGATAGCACAGAGAAACTCCCCAAATTTGACTGATTTCCCCAGAGACAGAGCCGTGTCTGCACGGATTTTGTGCAAGGCGCGGGGTTAGAGGAGGTATAGAGAGTGACTTGGTGTGGGACTTACAAAGCTTTCTTGCACTAAAATGCTCATTTCATTGACCGTGAGCTGTACCACAGAGGTACAGGCACTGAGTGTAGCATCCCTCCCAGAGGCTCTCACAGGTCTTAAACAACCCCATCACCACACTCTTCAGGCAGCAGATGTCTTATCAAGCACGCAGTATGTGCCACTATGTTCTATGCCTGGAGCTCAGCAAGGAGTAAAACAGAAACAACCCCTGTCCTCATGGACACAGAGACCTCACTGTACCCCACAGCCCAGCAGTTGTCTGTGTTCTCACTCTGCCCACCACTATGAACTTCCGGCACCCTCCTAGCTCATGGTAGGCATTCACAAATATGTGTCTATTTAAATAACTGAATGCTCAAGAATGAGGCAGAAACTTCCCTGGTTTAGGGGAATCCCTTGCAGATAGTAGTGAGTGACCCCACCATCAGGGTTGGAAAGAATGGGGCTATTTTCTCTTTTTAATACATCACTTCACCACGATTAGCTTCCTTCTGACTTGAGGACTTTCCGCAAGATAAGTGCTCACCGGTCTACTTCATAAGCTGCTAGAGGACAATCTTCACACAGCCCCTGAAAGCATTACATTTATGGCATCCCAACTGCTTCTGGATGGTCCAGAGTTACCTCCCTACCTAGGACTGTAAGCTGCCTGGCCACGCAATGTCTTTTCTTGGTCTTCCTGTCCTGAGCAAAGCAGATGTAGTCTCCTTGGTCCTGCAAGGATGCATTCTGCAACTCCATGATCAAAATGTCATTTGTGCTATTAGAGATCATTGTGGCGTTCATTCTCCAAAGAGCATCCAAGTTCTTGCAAACAGGTGTGGGCAGCTCTCCCACGTGGATGGGCAGAGCCTGTGGGCCAAGTTTGTACCACGTGAGGTTCTCAAACATAGTTCGGTCCGCGGAGCACCACAGAGACACGCTCTCCTGCTCGGTGGGCTGGGTGCCGGGTTGCAAAGTGATTTCAAAACCCTCTGAAATGTAAAACCCATGCTTAGAAGACAGTGATTTAACTTGGGCAGCACACTATTGCTTCCTTGTTGCCCTCAGTCTGTGGTAAAGCACCAAGAGAGGTGAAGCTCTGGCATTCCCAGACGATGGAATACAAGGAGACGACCAAACTGGACAATTCCAGATTCAAAATGTATTATTTTGCCAAAATACATTATTTGGAAATGTAAATGAATTCCTCAGATATATATGAAATCTCCACTTTGAGCTCTAAGCACGGTTTTTAAGATTTAACCCCCCCCCAATTCAAAGCAGATAATTATAACTTGGGATTTAAAAAATTAATTCCTCATTAATATATAACACTCACTGACAGGAAAGCTATGTTTATTACAGTGAATTAGCTCAGACTGAAATATTTTATTCCATCCAGTCAGCTAAAGCTAGCCATAGAATTAAGATGAACAAAGTTGGTAGTATTGGGAAGGCACTGCTCCAATGTCATTACAATTGCCTCCCAAAAACCCAACCTTGTCAGCTGTCCAACAGCAAGTGCATAAACGTTGACTGAACCTCGCTAAGCCAAGCACTGTGCTGCACTGTGATGACAAAGACAAAAATATCACGCGGGACTTGAGCTTCAAAAGCATGTGTGAACCCATGCTCCCTCTCCTGTGAAGTCAGATGTACTGACTTCACGTGAGCCCAGGAGCTACCTGGGGAACTCTCCTTTATGAACAAAAGCATCAATTAGCCATCCAACTCCCCTTCCTAAAGCCACGCCACTCATGGGAATGGCCAGGACAACAGAGTATCAGACAGCCCAGCCCCTGGAGAGCACTTACTGGTCACGTGGAAGGAGATAACCCTCTCTCCTCGCCCAGCTTTGTTCACCGCTTCACATTTGTACAAAGCGGATACATTGGCTGCTTGGATAACAAGGGTACTTACAGTCTGTGAAAAAAACAAATTCCAGGCCATAAACAATGGAGGCTGTGTTTACGCACGTGCATTCAGACTAAAAGTCAGCATCCCCACCACTGCTGCGACCTGCCTACGCCATTCAGACTCCAGCACTGACCACGCACGCTCAAATCTGTGCAATTATAATTATGCTGGTGCAGCTCACACATCATACAAAACGAGCTTTGGAAACCATGGAATAAAGAATGTGTTTTAATACAACATTACATACCTTTTCTCATTTTCATGTTTATAAAATCAGAATTACCATACATCCCATGTACAGAGTTAATGACATATGTGTTTTATTTTTCTCTGATACAGTAACAGTAAGTCAATGGTGTTTCTAAAAGTTAATGGTGTTTTCAAACTGACTTAACATGCTAGTATTTTATCATCCAATTTATTTGATGATCAATCGCCCATATTCCTCACACATTGATATTATTTTACCCTACTTTCACTCCATCCTTCCATAAAAGAGAGACAGATTTTCAAATTAAAGAACTTCAAACTCACTTTGTTTTTTCCTTCAATTAGGGCAAACTGATTTTTGTTGACTTCGATATTGTTTCCCCCCTGGAAGTCCTCCACGTTTCTCCATTCTTTACAGGTATGTGGGTTTGTCGTTAAGGCAGCTTGGCTATAAGAAAGAGGTAACAGATGATATCATGACTTAATTTTTCTTTAATTCATATCAACAGCAAGGAAAGGAGTCAGACTTTGGTTATTACGTTCTTAGAACTAACTTCCAATGCACCCTACCACGTTACAAGACTTGGCGCCAATTAAAAATAGGCCTCAGCAATGAAGGAAAAGGTTCTAGGTAGATTCATTCAGGATACAGGAGGGAAGCAGCTATTCTGGGAACAAACCTCCATTCATAAATTGGATCGACAAGACAATTCAAGTTAATTTAGTTCAAAGGAAGGCAAGGAAACTAAGAAGCCATTGGGCTTCTTAATCTCCCTGGGACTGTGGCCTTTGTGTAGGAAATGGTCAGCATCTGAGGAAGAAACTAATAGAGGCCATCTCAAAAACAACAACAGGAAGTGAACTGCTTAGGGTGGTGGTGGGTGACTTGTTGTTTTTTTCCTAAGGATGTCTGGACTTGTGTTAGGACCTGATAAGCCGGGCCTGAGGCTCCGAGGTCCTTGCATCCATCAGCACTTCCCTTGAGATGTACCTTCTCACAGATAAGGAGACTGTGGTATTCACCGGTTGATTGGCATAAGGAGAAAAACCAAAGACTGGCAATTAACAAAGTGAGCAAAGAAACTGCATTCAGAGAGATGGACATCAGGGCCAACCCGAAGAGAGAGCTAGCTAATCTCAAAGCGGGATACCCCAAGGAACGACATCTCCTAAAGACGTAAGCACAGAGAAAGACGGAAGGAGATTAAGAGTACCACTTGAGGGATAACCTTCTTAGAGATAGTCTTCTTGGCTTAGAATGGTGTCATATCGTAGCTTGGCTATGTCCATCGACAGAGGAATAGATAAAGAAGATGTGGTACATATATACAGCGGAATACTACACTGCCATATAAGGAATGAAATAATGCCATTTGCAGCAACATGGATGGACCTAGAGGTTATCATACTAAGTAAGCCAGACAAAAACAAATACTGTATGATATCACTTACGTGTGGGATCTAAAAATAAAACAAATGAATAAATATTTTTTTAAATGCAAAAGAGCAGGAAAAAAAGGATGTGACCCTACTCACATGGGCTGGTAGGTACACTCTGTTTCCAGCTGCCAGTACCACTGGATGTGACTCGGGGGAGGAACGGCATAGACCGTGCACGTCAGCGTTTGGGAGGTGCCGTACTGGTAAGAGTCCACGGGAGAGATCAGAGATTTCTCACCAATCTGGGGTGGGACTGGAGATGGGAAAGACACCTTTTGAATTGTCAATCAGCTTTGAGGAATGGAAAGTAAAAGTTTTCAGCCATTAAAACCTGTGTTTTTCCAAGCATAGAATTTTTGCCCCCATTTGCTTTTTCAAAGAACATCTAGATTTGGAGACAGGACACCTGACTTCTAGTGATACTCATGATAGCAATAATAATAAACTAGTAAGTTGAGTGACTTTGTGCCAGTCTCGCCACCCTGTGCCTCACCTTTTTCTCATCTACATTACAGAGATTGTTCTCCTAATCCTCCCAATTTCACAAGGTCAGACAAGGCTCCAGGAAGAAAAGAGTTGTGAATAATACAGTGAGTACATGTATTATGTACTGAGTATTGTTCTAAGCGCTTTACATCAATTAATTCATTTAATCCTCACAGTCACTGCTATTGTCCTCCACTTAACACATGGGAAAAATTTAAAAGTGAAATGACTTGCCCAAGGTCACCCACCATGCCTGCTTCTCCATTTCTCCCTCCTTCTTCCCCTTCCTTCCTTTCTCCCCTCCTCTCTCCCATCCTTTCTTGTTTTCTTCCCTTCCTCCCTCCATTCCTTCCGTGTCTTTTCCTCCTTCTCTCCCTTTTTTCTCTCTTTCTTTTTTAGGCTCCAGTCATTAATGTGAAACTATCTTCTCATCACTACCAGCCTAAAGCCTCAGATTATACTTTCAAACCTTGACTTCTTTCTTTATCTTTGTTTTATAGAGCAGGGTAAATGCTAGGGTGAATCAAACATTTAGTGACTTCCTGGATGAATGAGATAGAGTTATTCACTGTCCATTTTTACATCTTTATTTCTTGTTCCTTTCCTTCTCCCCACCCTACTTTTCAGCTTCCCAGCTTCTCTATACTCCCCAAACTCCTACACCCAAGTGGCTCCTAAGTCACATTTCTGGAACCTGTTATCTTTAAAATACTCCCCGAAGCTGATGTCCCCGCAAAGAAACGAAGCCAAGCTCAGAAGACATACAGAGCTTGGCAGGATATACAGGGAAGCACCTTAATGCCACATGAGAAGATCCTGAAGTTTTAATCTGCCATGACAGTAGAAAGCACAAAGAATTACAAAAGAGAGGCATTTCCCAACCTGTGTTTGGAGCAAGATATTAATGGATGTATGCGGGAGGGGTGCTCTGGTCAAATAAGTTTGTTAAACCTTGGCTACTCTATGTCTCCCACCCACCACTGGAGAATGGCAATATACTATGTCCATCAACTTAGCATCTCCCACATTTACTTGACCATGATGTCCTTTTCCTCCCCACCCAGAGTACTTATTGTAAATAAGTATCTTTCAGTTTGGAAAAATAAAATTCAAACCATTCTTAAATCAAAAACTTAATATCTCCCCCTTTATAGGCTCAGAGTCAGATCCCAGACTCCTGTTGAAAAAAAAATTAAAACACTTCCAACCAGCCAACAGTGTCCACCTGCAAAAGCCTTCTGCATTGGAATCTGCCTGTGCATCACTGATACATCAACCCCCAAATCAAACTAGTAGCTTCCCACAAAATTCAAGAAGAGTCTTAAACATTTGCATGCCAGGAGCACAATTCAAAGGTACTGCAACTGGAGCCTGATGACTGTCCCTGTGGGCACTCTTATGTCACAGCATTTAGCCATCGGCTGAACCATCTACTTTAGGCTCGAGTTCGACCACCAACTGCTTCATTCGCATGGCCTCTTAAGCAAACATGTCCAGAGCATACCGCCCCACACCTCACTTCAGCCGCACTGTCCTGGATCATTTTTATACACCAGAGCTACTCATGATGTGAGTGAGGCAGAGACACCAAAGGAACGGTGGCCTGGCTGTTCAGGAGGACATAATCATACTCTAGAGAAGGAAAACTGAATGGACTCACCATTCACAACCAGAGATACCACGTGGCTCTGTTTCTCCTTTGAAATGGGATTGGTAAGGATGACAGTGTAATTTCCTGTATCTTTTTCACTCACTTCCATAATAGTCAGTACGTGCCCCACTTTAATTGTGTGATTGGACTCAATGGGTCTTCCATTTTTATACCTGTGGGGAAAAACAAATCCCAGAAATGAGTCCAATCTAAGGATTTGCTTTCACGTGGAACAAGGCTTTGCATTTACTTCCAGTCGTTACCATTTTATTTCTGGAGGAGGGTAACCAAGGCACTTCACAGGGACTCTGACACGGTCTCCCACGGTGGCTTCCACCAAAGATTCCATGCCACTACCAAAAGCAACAAAAGGTTTTTCTGGAAGAAAATAAAAATAATTTTTCTCATAAATGGCAACTTCTTATAAACGGCCATTTGGTTTAGTTTTTCATTTCAAGTGAAGAGTCAAAGACCTTGGGGGTCTGAGTCACTGCTGTTCAGAGAGTCCCCATCTCATCCTTCTACAGGTCCCACTCCAGGTTCTCCCTCACCTGTGGTCTCTGCGTTAGCTTTTCTCTCTCCCACAGTCTGCTCCACAAGTCTACCGAGCACTCAAATCTCACTCAACTCAAGCATTTGCTTCTCTGTGAAGTTTTCCCTACGTCTCCTCTGCTCCCATGACACCCTATACATACCTCCCATGTGCCCCAGGACTCAGTCCTCGGACCTCTTGCCTTTACCAACACCTTCCTCTTGTCAATTACACATTCCTCCTAAATCTATATCTCCTGTCCCTGACTTCCCTGCGTTCTAGGTTAATATATTAAAGTCTCCACTTGGATATTTAGTGGGCATCTCCAAATGAAGCCACCCAACCCTGTGTCCTATTCCTCTTCCTATCTTCCCTATCTCGGTTGAGAAAACTACCGTTCACTCAGTTGCTCACGCTAAAAACGCAAAGGTCATCTTCCATTCTTTTTCTCTTATATCCCACAGCCAGGGAATCGATAGGCAAACCCTACTGGCTCTATCTTCAAAAATACATCCAGAATCAGGTCACTTCTGACCACCTCCACTTACCACCCTTGTCTAAGCCACCCACCATCTCTCACCTGGATGACTGCAATTAGCCTTCTAACTAGTCTCTCTACTTCTGCCCTTACTTCCCTAAAGTATTTCACATTAAAATAACCCACATAGTGATCCTATAAAAACATAAGCCAGAGCATGTCTCTCTCTGCTCAAAACCCTTCTATGCATTCCCATATTATAAAATCCAAACCCTTATGAAGGCCTATAAGTTGGATGCCATACAAATTATCATCTAAACTGAGACATTTATGTGAATGAAAGAGAATAAATGGGAAGTTAAGTTATTTTCTCAAAGCCCCACAGAAAGTAACTAAATACAGGTTTCCCCAATTGCAAGGCCCATGCTTACTCAGGGAAGCCTCTCAGCCTTGCGATCAAATGAAAATTTAAAAATGATCTTAGATAATAACCCTCTGCTTATTATAGTGATAATAGTAATAGCAACAACAAATAATATGTAGTGAGCCCTTACTACATCAGCTCATCTCATCTTTAAAGTTGGGATTTGAACCCAAGCTACAC
Organism: Grampus griseus; assembly: GCF_964374135.1. Classification (NCBI taxonomy): domain Eukaryota; kingdom Metazoa; phylum Chordata; class Mammalia; order Artiodactyla; family Delphinidae; genus Grampus; species Grampus griseus. The sequence goes on along the minus strand of NC_138997.1, from coordinate 70,032,165 downwards.
TCTTGACCTCAAGGTCAAGTGGCCTTCCTAGCAAGAGCTCAAAAACATCTTCTGAACGAGCAAAATAGGAATCACTAGCTGACCTACATTTATTTAAATCATCTCACTTTTCAAGGCAGAGCATAATTCCAAAGGAAATCTTAGCTTACCATGGACCCTGATGAATGTGCTGTTCCTCTTGGTCATGAGCCCACTGGAAGCGGCACAGGTGTACCACCCTTGGTCACTCCGGGTTACACCATCTATAGTCAAGGTGCTCAAAAACTTCTTCATCTCACTCCCAGACTGGGTTTTTAGGTCCCGGTTTACAAGTTTCTTATGCTGATGCTGAAAAAGAGTTTAGTGAACTTCCAAAGTCCAGAATAACATTCCCTGGTAGCTTCTAGATACCCATAAAAGTCTTGGCCTTTGGTGAACACTATTTAATGCTAATAATAGACACTTCTGAACTTTTATCATCATGCTGATGACAAATACATTTGGTTTCAGGAGAAATAAATAGAATCAACTGAATCAGGCATTTTCAAACCTCACATAATGGGAATGAGATCAATGTAAACTGCAGAAACCCAAGGAAATATGACCACTGTTTAAGGAGAAGTGTGTCTCATGCCACCTCTTGAAAAGAAATTCCCTTAAAAGGAAAATAGATCAAGGACTTTGGAGAACAGAGAAATAATGCAACCTAGAAAGACATAATCCCCTAAAGAAAACTAATCTTCACAGCCTGGACAGAGTTCTTGGTTTTGCATCTTTTTTTCCCATGAGTGCTGTATGTCCTACAGTTCTCTTAAAATGTGTGTGTGTGTATGTTAGTGTAAGTTAAGGCCCTTACATTTTATCTGGCCAAAGAGGTCCCTATCTCTCTGAAGCAAACTTCGTTGGAGCTTATTATCAAAGTATTTGGAGGTCTGGCTTTGAATTGTTAGTGTTACCTTCAAAGAAGGGTATTCCCAGTTGAAGTCAATCCCCACATTTAGTTCAGTTCTTGCTGTACAATTTAAGACAAGCTTCTCTCCAACAGACAGCTCAACTCCGTGAGGGGGGCTCAGAACCACATCATAAATCTTGTACCCTGGAGCAAGTACATTGGAAAAACAGAAAGTGAGAGGGAAACCAAAATCTATAACTTGGCACACATTTTTTCAGACATGATGCAACTTCAAAATGTGTCACATCATTTTTCCCTGAGGGTCTCCCCAAACCTTGGTGAACTCCCAGGAAAATGGTCTACAGAGATCCACAAAGCAGCCCTAAATGGATCTCAAAGATGTTGTAGCCCATTGGACAGAAAAGCAGTAAAATCTGAGAGGTCAATAGTCAATGCGGCCGGTTTTAGAAAGCTACCAAACTTTCCATAAAATAGGTATAATTAAAAGACTTGATGCCAAGCAATGCTCTGAACATTGAATTTTCCAAACAATACACTCCCATAACAGAACTCTTATTCATTCTTGGTCTTGGTAAGGAAGGAGAAAAACCTCAGTTGCACATAGGTTTACTGGGTAGAGAAGAGCGGATGTAGTGAATTGCTTAACAACAAATCTTGAAATAATATATTTCTCAATATCTCTTGTCCTCCAGAATCTTAATATAAGAAGCTAATCTTTATTGTCTGACATTAATGATACAAAAAGGAATTGTCCTCTTACCTACAACCACAACTATGTACATAATAGACTGGTAACTTTCATCATTAATTTTTGCTTCACAGAAGACCATGCCAGCATAGCTGATCATGTAGCTGGGAATAGTGAAGCCTTTCTTGCTGTCCCAGGAAATTCTGTTGCCATCAGGAACAAACCTCTTTTCTGGATACCTCTGGGTAGAAAAAGAAATATCAAATATTTAATCAAGTGCTATCCAAAAGTAAAAACCATGAACACTAAAGAATTCATCTTATTTTAAGAATACAAATTGGTTTTATTTCTTGTCATTTTGACCCTTCCTAAAGTTTCCTTTAAAACTCATTGTTGACTTAATGTTATATAATGCATGTAATATATACATTTATAATATATATGATGTTATAAACAGGCTACCCATCTTAATACTAGCTTAATATTATGAAAGGGTAAGAGATGAAGAAAGAAGATGTAACTTACTGCACAAAGTGACACATTGAGGTTTGAAATGGTCCCCAGACACGGAATCACCACAGTTTTGTTTTTGTTCTCAGTGATGTATATAACTCCATGTTGGTCGCTGACAGAAGCAATAAACGGAGATCTGTAATCTAGAAGAAAATGTAGTTCCATGAGTTAATGGCATTTACTAGAAAAGTGGGTCATCTTTCAGGTTCATAAACTCTAACCAGAGAAGTAAACTATTGGGAAAGACATTTCACACTAGGCAAAGGAATCCAGAGGTAGGTCTGCTGGTAAATATCTGGCTCCAAGGTTATGCTACAGGAGGGGGGGTGTGTATGTGTGAAAAATCTGGAAGAAAACTCCCGGAATGAGACTGGCTCCTTTTGCACTGAGGATCAACAAGTAGAGTGTACTTTATAGGTTCCACATTTAAGCAGATTGATCATTACAGTTTTTTCAAAGTGAGGGAGCACACGTCTTCATTTTCATATACATTTTCATATGCACTATACATCTTTCATGTACATAAGTTTTAAAGTAAATTTAAAGTTAAACCTGTATAGTTTACCTACTGAGTTTTTTGATGTTAAAAACTTCATGTTCTCTCTCTTAAGGCAAATAGTGTAACTGTCATGAAAATAGGTTAATGGCTCCCAAAGATTCTTTAAAGTAAAGAAATGACTAACGATTTTTAATTCAATAATTCAAGACAAAGTTTCACGTGAGTATTTTAAGATTGTGAAGACTAGATATAAGATTCTTTATATAATAATGCTGAATAGTTAAATTGTTTATGTTTCCTGTTTAATTGCATTTAGTTTAAGATTCAGCAATCATTAATATCTTCAATGACAAAAGCCTGAAAAGCCACCATGGCAAAGACTGAGAAAAAAACAAAAGAGATTTTAAGGCCGTTCAAACACTGTTCGTATGATGTTAACACGCTGCTGGGAAACGACTCCTTCTCCCGGAGATAGAGTTGATGGGTGTGAAGCCATGCCTGAAATCTCAGAGAGATAATGGTTCATGCCACTCTCCCCAACACACCTGACCAAGCATTTTCAGAGCTCTTCAGGATGGTTGGTTCAAGGAAAGAAAGAGTTAATTAAACCAAAGGGGAGAAAAGCAGCTAATTCCCTGCAACAGCAGAAGTTTGATTTCCCTCCCAGCTGGACAGCACAGAAAGGCAGCCAATCCAGCCACCACATGCCATAGTCATTATCTTACGAGACCAAGACCCACTTCCCGGCTCCATCCATTGCTGGAGGGAATGGGGTCAGAAGACTAAGGAAGTAAGGTGGGGACCAGAGGGGATATTAAAGGACCATCCATAGGGAATACTTCAATGTTTTCTTTTCCACTGTTAAACTTCATGACCAAAATCTCGGACAACTCACCTCCTAGAACGCCAGGCTTAGACAGGAAGCAGAATTTGATGGTATACTCAGAGACAGGCAGTGTACAAATAAACAGTGCTGGGGATTGCTACTTCTTCATATTACCTACCTTTCATCTGCATGCTATGAAATATTACATAGCTTGCTTACAGAGCAAGTCTTTGGAAGCTAAATTAACCCCTTGACGTAAGACTAAAGCTATTCAGTAAATCAATTCTATTTCAGTATCCCAAAAAGAGGAAATAAACAAAAGAAACCCAAACAACCACCCATCCTCTCAAAATAAAATATTTACTGTAACTCATGAAATGAATTTTCACATGTCTCCAGGTTTCCTGACTTGGGGAGAAGGAAATAACGAGATATTATGGGAGAGGTTCATCTTGTAGTATTTCCAGACAGCCTGAAAGCAGGAAATCCTTGCAATCTTCTGAGAAAGCCTGATCTCCCAAGACTGCCAGATCAAAAGGAGCCAGAAATTCTCGAAGATCTGGGCCTTGTCTCTTTCAACTTCTGCAGAGGGGAGGAGAGCACAAAATTCTACCTTGGACTGTGCTTACCCTGGGCAAAAGTAATTCTCAAATATTGTGCAATCCAGGAGTGACATACATTATTCTGATGTGGTCCCCATTCTTCCCTTGCACTGACCGTACTGCACTATTGAAACGCAAATGGAGATGTGCAAGTGTGTCTCCCAAAGCTGATGAAATTCCTGTTCTGTAAAAGATGCTTCTGGAAAAAAGTCTAAGCCATCTTCACCTGCTTCAAATTCTCTAGGATGTACAGAGGTATGTAAATGTATAAATAAAATGTCTAAAAAGCTCATCTTTACTGAAAAGAAAAATATTTAGTATATCTACGCAAAATACTATACTATAGACTTATACCCACCCAAGTTATATGATTCATATCTCATTAGTTAAGTCAGGTTTTCTTAAGTTAGCATAAGATTTTTGAAACACGAAGGAACGAATAATTCAGATTATAAATGCTAAATACATGTGACATGGAGTTTACCCTACATGGATGTTAAGTTGGCCTCCACAGTGTAAATCCCAAATTGCAAACTATAGAAAGATGGAGCGTGTCATCCAAGATCTCAGACCACACAAGCAAAGGAAACACTGTCCTCCAAAGGCCTTTTGAGGCAGTGACTTTATTTGCACAAGTGTATGGAAATTGTTTTTTATAAAGTGTAAGTGGGAAAAGAAAAGTTCCTATGAACAAAAAATGCTCCAGAGCCCTTGGCTGACTCCCTGTGCATTCTTGGGGAAATCTCCGAATCTGCTGTAGATAACCTATCTCTCCACAGAAATCTCTCCATAATTCTCCCCTGAATCTTCCTTTTCGAGGATTTCAGGGGTTTTTTCCTCAAATATCAGAAGACTTCTTATAAATCTCCATTGCCAACTGTGAACACAGATTTCCCTTAGAAACAAAGATCAGAACCAAACTAATTGGGCAATAGAGATGTAGCAAGGCCCAAACTGCAGAACAAATCACTGAGTCTTGTACTCAGAGGAGGCCTTGGGAGAGAAGAATTTTGTAGATTCCTGTTGGCAGAGAGCCTTTAGAGCGAGCCTTTGTTGTCCGGATTCTTCTTTGCACCGATTGTGTTTTGTAACTGGTAAATTAACTTGGGAAGTGAATTCCATTTAACCACTTACCTTGAACATACACATAGACGACGGAGGCCATGTCAGTGTCCCGGTAGAAGCACTTGTAGGCTCCAGTATCATTTCCGATCACTTTTGGAATGGTGAGCATCTTACATAAGGCACTGTCACTGCAATCCGTCACCTCCACTCTTTTCTCAGAGCCGCTCTGATTGTTGGGCCAAAGCCAGTCCAAGTCCCTCTGACCCCTGAAAAATTCATTCCAAGCAAGTATTTAAGTGAAATGCCTATGAGGCTGTTTCTAAGAAAATAGAAGGTTTAGTTCTCAAACTTATACAATCTCCTCAACAGACAGATTCATAGCCTTCTACCAACAATGACAGATTATATGGACAAATGACAAAAAGCCAGAGTCTCAGCTTCAGAAATCACTTATAAGGATTCCCGAGTTTTCTATTACTTATTTTATTCAACCAACAAATATTTATTAAGCATGTGCTATGTGTCAAATGTTGTTGAAGACTGGGAATACAGCAGTGAACAAATCAGATAAAAATCATTGCCTTCATGGAACTTGAGTCTAGTTGGAGGAGACAGGCAGTAAAAAAGTACGTAAACTTCAATAAAGCTGAAACTTTTAAAAAGTAAGTAAAATATGTTGTATAAAAGGTGGTGATAAATACTATGAAGAAAGTCTAGAAGAGGCAAAGAAACAAGTGAAGAGTTCTAGAGGGAGGGGGCTTGGTGAAGTGGGCCGTATAGATATCAGGAGGAACAGAGTTTCAGGCAGAGGGAACAGCCAATGTCAAGGCCCTGGGGTGGGTGCCTATCTGGAGTATTCGGGGAGTGGCAAGGAAGCCAGCGTAGCTAGAGAAGAGTGGGCAGTCGGGAGAGTAAGAGGTGAGGTTAGGAAGGAAGGGGATGCAACTGTCTAAGGGCCTCGTAGGACCTTGGAAGGATGGCATTAAAGCACAGATTACTTTCATTGCAGCATTTCTCTACAAAGCCCCAAGGAAGACAGTCAACATCAAGAAGAATGTAACATCACTGACCCTTCTTTAAAGAACTTGAAATTTCCACGAAGTTGCAGTTACATTAATGAAGTTACTTTTAACACACTCCATTGTTTTTCTGGGGACATAAGAGGTGTATATATAGAATCTTGGGGAATTTTAAATAACCTTTGTTGTTAAGGGTGGGTAAGAGGAAAATCTGCTGAGAAATGCATCTTGAAGTAGCAAAGCTAGGCAAACAGCACCTGTTACTATGTTTTTTCCCAAGGGTTGGGTATTGGTCCCCTACCCTTGATAAGGCAACTAGGGTATCCTTTACACTCGGCAAGCTAAAACAGATCTGTGTCACTGTGCTGAACACTTGGCATTCATCAAGCAAAAACAATGGCAACAAGCTCCCCAAGGTTCTTTGTGGACCATCAGCACTGTTCTCAGGGGGCAAGATCACCTCTACCCACCTCCTCTGCCAAAACCACACCGGTCCCAAGAAGCCTCTGGCTCTGTCATACATAATCACTACATTAAACCCTAAAGTCTTCTACTTTTCTCCCTGAGGTAAGGGCTGGAAAGCAAAATTTAGACGCCTCCTCATCTTGTCAAAGAGGCCTATTTCCCCAGCTAGCAAAAATCAAGAGCATGACTTCTTGCTAGCTGGTGAAAGAGACATGCCAGAACCTCAGGCCAGAGCTTGACATGCACTCAGCAATATTAATGACTGAATATAAAATTGCAACTACAGTCAGAATTTTTCCATAAAATAAAGTTCCTGAAAAGTGCTAAACAGATGTCTAAGAGCCATTCTGAGTATAACAAATACGTCCCCAAACTTCTTTAACTCTAAAGATTTCATTTATTCATTCAATATTTATTGAATGTGTATTACATAATATACGCTAGGTGCTATACTGGTTATTAGGGGGTGTGTGTGTGTGTGTGTGTGTGTATGTGTGTGTTGGCAGAGGGTAGTAGGAAAAAAATGCCAGCAAAATTGTACAGAATTTTCCAGAGAAGACCTTCCTCATGTTTTCATTATTACATTAGCTCTTAGAAACCTCACTACTTACACACAATTATGAAGACTCTATTATAATTCTGATGTATGGAAATTATTTTTTCTTTAATAAACAATGATATTTGACACAGGAAATCTGAATCTAAAATGTATCCTTACCTGCAAGTAATTTGAAGCGTTGTGTTAGCCATAATTGTAAGTATGTCTTTTTTTATGCTGAGCCTGGGTGGATCAAGAGAAACGCTAGACAAACCTAGAAACAAATTAAATAAATGAATATAATTGCCACTCAGACCCAATAGGAAACACCTTCCATAAACAATGCACACCCTATACTTTAAAACACCTCTTCAGCAATTCATTGTGTAAAACTTGTGAATTTACTTTTCACCATTCCCAGTAAAAGTTCACAAGCTGTGTCATAACAGGAAGAATGGGCAGATGGTCATAAACCAACACAACAGTTCTGCAATTCATTGAGCGAGGGTGGAGTTCCTGTTTTCCTGCATTGCCAACTTCAAGGTCTTACAAAAGGATATGGGACATTGAAACCAAATGAACCTTCATCTGATGATCTCACTCCCCTGGGAAAGGACCCACTGACATTTCTTATAAAACATAGGATGCACACATTTGACTAAATTGCTGATTAATGAATACTACTTAGAGAGATTTCTATATAGTTCATCCATGTACTTTGAGGGGGGTGGGAACGTCCATGACATTGTCTCATTTTCCTTTATCAATTTTCTAGTGCACTTCCTCTGGTAACAGAACTGCCAAGGTTGAAAGACTGTACATTAAAACTAGATGAGAGGAACTGAGGAAAGAAACATGTTCCCATGTCATATAACATGCATATACTTTCCTTCAGAAAACAGAACTTAAAAAGGGTAATGCAGGACTTCCCTGGTAGTTCAGTGGTTAAGAATCTGCCTGCTAGTGCAGGGGACATGAGTTTGATCCCTGCTCTGGGAAGATCCCACATGCCGCGGAGCAACTAAGCCCGTGCACAACAACTAATTAGCCCCCGCTCTAGAGCCCGCGAGCCACCACTACTGAGCCCACATGCTTCAGTTACTGAAGCCCGTGCACCTAGAGCCCATGCTCTGCAACAGGAGAAGCCATGGCAGTGAGAAGCCTGTGCACCACAACGAAGAGTAGTCCCTGCTCGCCGCAACTAGAGAAAGCTTGCACACAGCTACGAAGACCCAGCGCAGCCGTAAATAAATAATAAAGTTAAAGAAAAAATAAGTTAAAAAAAGGGTAATGCTAATGAATTACAACTGGGGAATCTCAACTTACTGATCAAAGCGCTGAGCTTGTCCTGACACCAACCTTGGAACACAGGAAAAGTGTCTACCTAAATATACCACGGGACAGATTCCTTGCCATGGGTCACTCTACAGCAAGAAGACTGAGTTCTCTGCCAACTAAATGCAAAGAACTACCAGGTGTTGATAAAGCATCAGAGAAAGAAAAACTGTCCACCATGTCAGGGTCTTAACTCATATCTAGATCTTCAAAATACAACCTTAGAAAGTGATTGATGCTGGGTAAGCATCCCAGCTTCTTACGATCCTTAACTCACATCCACTAAGAACAAATGACTCTCTAGGCCTAAACTGGGATTGACATTGTTGGGCAAATAAAAGAGTATTAGCAAATATGAAAGAGTATGAATAAACAGAGTATGAGCAAATATCCAGTGTAAATATGCACAGCATTGAATCTGTGGACCCCAACGTGAACAGCTGCAGGCAGAATGAACAGCTGATGACTCGTGTTCTCATACGCTCACTCAGACGTGTAAAATAGGTTGCTGTAGATTTGTTAATATTAAAAAAATTTTTTTTAACTGGAAATTACTTTATATCAATAAATCTCAGGAACTCATTGGCGTTGGAACGGCCATGGGTTTGGGGCAGTGGTTCTTAGACTTTAGCACGTGTCAGAATGTGCCTAGGCCTACAAATCTGCATTTGTAGGTGACGCGGTCATACATGGTCTACGGGCCACTGTTGGATGGCTATTGGTCTGGGTGGTCATGCTCAGTTAATCAGCAGAGCACTTTTCAATATGAAGGAAATAACTGCTCCCAAAGTAGGCAAACAATAAAGCAAAGTGTTTAAAAGCAAAAGAAAAGTTTTCCAATAATGGAGCCCCATTTTGTGTCACAGAAGGAAAATGAAAATAATTCATTTGGATGAGCACAGATATCAAACTTGACTGGGAAACACTAGGTTGAGAAACATGTCAAAAACAGTAACTTAATACAATTCCTATGATGACCCAAATGAGAAAGAACCCATTATTTGGGCACATTCATGTGAGAAAAAAATGGTAGTAAAGACTAAGCTCTAATTAAGCCAAGCTCACCCCACCACAAAAATAAAAGATTCTTGAACCTCTCCTGTAAATCACTGCCACAGATTATCTCACACTCTAGACACACTTTCCAATGTTAAAAAAAAAAGGTTCTCCATTCATAGGGAGCCAAAACAACACCATACTATTCTAGAGACATGTCTCCAACAAAAAACTATTCAACAAGGCTATCAATAATGATAACTTCAAATTCATATATGTAGACCAACACTCAATTTCTTTTTGCTCCAATAAGCTTCATTCATTTTCACTGACAAGTTTGAGTTCTGCTCTTCAGAAAGTTCTAAAGAAATAACTCTAAGAAGTACATACGCTGCTACTCAATAAAAAGCTCTTCTATGTTCAAATTCCATAGCCAAAATTAATTCATTTGTGCACTATTACCCTTCCAGCTCAAAGACAGGAAGGAAAAACAACAGTGCCTCTGTCTCTAGAATTTGATGGCATCAATTATAGCCCAATCCAATTAAGCAAGTCACACACTCCAAAAGGGCAACCTCATCATTATATTCAGGGCAGCCCGATTACGGTTACTACTGCTGTGCTATGAAACACCCCAGGCTTAAAAGCAACTCACTTCTTTGTGGGATACAGAACAAACCACAAGTTCCAGAGCTTCATTCTCTCACCATAAAGGGGAAGAGAGAGGTCTTGTCAGGGACAAATGAGTGTTCCTGGTGGAGCTGGCCTGGATGAACCAAGTCGTCATTCAGAAAATTCAGTAACTATAGACAGATGATCTTGTTACCATATATGTGTGTGGGTGTCTTTAAAAAAAAAAAAAAGACATGTGATTCTTTAATTTATAAGGAATTTTCACCTGAATCATTTTACCTTTTCTTCCTTTTCCACCCTCTCCCCTTCTTTCTCACCCTCCAAAGAGTGGAAATCTGTAAATCAACAAACTGGCTACAGGAAAGAGATTAGAGAGAGATGAGAAAGAGAGAGATAAACAGAGAAGGAAATAGGGCTGGGGGAGAGAGAGAATTTATTGCACCAAGGGCATGCGTGTTCCTAATCTTGAAGGAGAGTGAAATTTTAGACGACAAGGAGAGTGGCGAGTGGCGCCCAACCTAGGTACCAAAACCTTCAGAGCAAGTTTTCAGAACGTGAACTTCTGACCTGTGCTTACCCGAAAGACCAAAGCGCTTTGAAAGATGTTAAACTGTTTTACATGAGAAGGTGACTATTACTTGGAGACACTTCGGGAAGCTGTCACAGCCCCAGGTCCAAGCCCAATTCCCCTTTCTCTCTGCGAGGAGAGCGGCGTCCTGCACCAGGAAGAAGAAAAAGTTTCCCTCTCCCCTAGACCCCACCTTATACACTGGGTGTGTACGTGAGTTCGAACCAAAAGGGAACAGTAGACCGGGTTCCCGGTTCGACTCCTACAGAGGCAGAGCTACGCGCACGCTGCCGTCTGCCGAGCCGGCTCGCGGCCCCCTAAGGGTTTCCTTCCCCGCGTCCTGGCTAGGATGGTGCGCGCAGCCGGACAACGTTTCACCGCGTGTTCCCGCCTGCGGGGGCACCTCCTGCCTGCCAGCCACAGGCGCTTTCCCACTCCCGCCTCCTAAGAGCACGGGTGTATCGGCTCTGCAGGACACGCTCCAGCCCAGGCCCTGTCGGAGGCCAGAGTCGCGGAAATGGAACTGGGCTCAGGAGACCACCAACTCGCTGCGTAATCTTAGGCCAGTCACTGAGCTTCAGTTTCCTCTTTGATAAATGAAAAAACACAGTGTGAAGTCACTTTCACCTCTCCAGCTCTATGACTCCCAGTTAGGTCCGGCCTCCAGGTCCTCTCCGCATCCCTATCTCTCCGCCCGTACCCGACCTTCTCCGCTTTCCTTCTAGGGAGTGGGCTCCTTACCCACAGAGGCAGCCCGGGTCTCCACGCAGAGCCACAGAGCAAAGGCCAGCAGCGCCTTGCTCTCCATCCCGCACCTCGCGCCGGGCGCAGTGCCCAGAACTCGACCGGCGGTTCTCTCTCCCTGGTCCTGCTCCGCGAACAAGGCGCGGAGGTGGAATGCGCGCCGCCGCGCAGGGCTCCGACGCTCTCAGGGCGAGGGTGCCCCGGCTTCGGCCGCGGCTGCAGGGGCGTCTGCGGGTGCCAGCAGGAGAGGGTATCCCGACTGCCAGACAGCTTAGGGCTTCTGTAGCGGGCAAGTGATACCCCCTGCGGGCAGACGAAACGCAACCGTATACCTCCGGCTCTCCCGGGGTCCCGGGATTCAGTGCTGGGTGGGGAGCCAGAGCCGAAACTCTAGAGCGCGGGGGCGGGGCTATGCGGGGCGGGGCTTCCCTTCGCAGCCGGCCCCGCCCCTCAGCCGGGTTCTGTGAGTGGACCCGGTGCTTCCCACGCCCACTACATCTCCCCATCTCCCCACTTGCACCGGACTGCGTCTGGCCCGGAGTGGCCCGAGGGTGAACGTTCCGGGCGCAACCACTCCATTTCTGAAAGAAAACGTAGCCCATAACGGGTTCTGAGCCACTCCAAGTTTCAGTCGGCGGCTGCCCTCCCGCCCCGAGATGTTGGGGAGCAACACTGGGAGTGCTGCGAGGGACACTGCGCCCTCAGGAGGAGCGCCAAAGTTTGGGACGGTCTTAGCTCTGCGCGCCTCTGAAGTGGCTGGGGCACAGGCTGAGGATCAGCGGCAGGCTGAAGAAACGAGGCAGAAGCGGATACTGAGCAGAGGCGAATGCAGGATCGCAAACTGTGACTACAGCCAGTATGAGTGTTTTGCTTGGCCAGCACAGTTGTAGTTTAAAAATCTGAAACTGAATGCCTTTAGTCCGAATACTCACTTGCCCAGTTCTCCAAAGTTCCCACTATTTCCTCTTACACCTGACGGCTTCAATTGTTTTTAAGTTACCTGCCTCGCCCCCCAAAGCATTTAAATTTGAGACCCTCCCCCTCTTACCTGGCTTTCACCAAAAACCTACCTCAGGCCTCCGGGGAGCTGGAAGTACCCAGGGCTCTCGAATATCCGCGGCGCTTGTGGGTTTCCTTGAGAAAAGGTTTTGTCCACCGGGTTACCCGACCAGGAGTCCGTCGCTTGACGCTTCCCGGGCATTTTCAGAGCACAGCTTCCAGCCAAGCTCCCCTTAAGCCGCGGGGAAGGAGGCCCGCAGCGGCGGGCTTCCCTGGAGACGCAATGAAGCAAAGCCCAGACCCTGTCTCACTTTGACAATAAGACAATGAGTTACTGGCCAGACCCTGGGCACCCAGAACACTCTGTACCAAACCTCCCAACTCTCTCAGCAGGTGTAGATTCCATGTGGCTCTGTAGACTCTCTGTTTCCTTTCTAACTACATTTGTTCTTCTTTTTTCTCCATCTGTCCCCACACCTGGGAAGTGACAGATGTCCCCTAACTTCATTAAATGGGATCTTCCAGATCCCTCCGTCTCTTACTTCGCAGGTGCTTTTAAATGACAACTTAAAGGACCATCCTTCAGGGAGATGAAGAGGTAGAAATATTTTATTTCTACATCTAGTCCAAACTCCTCCTCCTGAAATAGACATTAATGTAAAGTGTTTCTTCTCTTTTTTTTTTTTTTTTTTTTTTTTTGCGGTATGCGGGCCTCTCACTGTTGTGGCCTCTCCCGTTGCGGAGCACAGGCTCCGGACGCGCAGGCTCAGCGGCCATGGCTCACGGGCCCAGCCGCTCCGCGGCATGTGGGATCTTCCCGGACCGGGGCACGAACCCGTGTCCCCTGCATCGGCAGGCGGACTCTCAACCACTGCGCCACCAGGGAAGCCCTAAAAAATCTTTTTAATATGAAAAGGTTTAGAATGAAAAGTCCTTCCTTCGGCAGAGGCAGGCATTTTTACCTTTCCTTTTCTCCCAAGCAAATTCTATGCACATATAGGTATAAGTATATCATGCTCCTCCTTCCACAAAGGGTACCCTTGGTATAAATACTGCTTGAGTGTTGGCTTTTTTCACTTTAAAATATAACTTGGAGGTCATTCTACATCAAGCTTTAGGGCTCCATCTTGTTCCTTTTCACAGTGGCATGGTGTTGCACTGTATAGATGCACTAATATTTAATCTAGGAGGTATTCGTCAGGGCCAGGGGTATACTTAAAAGAAACTCCTCTCTTCCTGCAAGTAAACTTAGCAAGGAAAACAGGATGGGCTCTGGCAAAGCTGGATAAGGGGGAGGGAGATGGAACCTGGTTTGGAGCAGGCAGTTTTTCTCCATCTCCATCTCCAAACAATTCTTCTCTCTCAGCTTTATTTACAATTCATGACACTTCCTCTTCCACGTCTCACTTAAGAAGATAGTGTCTCCTCTGAATGCAAACCAGAACCTGCAGGCCCATGGTAATAGCCCCCTTTAGAAGTCTTGGAGGAAATGATGCGTCTTTGATGGCCACAAGACCAGAATTTGGCAGGGTCTCAATGAAATCAGTCTACCACATTCCCTCCCACACTGCACTAAGAAGTACCTTGTGTTCATGAAAAATGACAAAGTCTGGTGGGGTTTTTTTTTGTTTTCTTTCTTTCTTTCTTTCTTTTTTTTTTTTAAGTCTGTTCCATGTGCAACACCCTCCCATTATCTGGCACTGCTGCAAAGGAGTGATTTGTGAGTTAATCAGACAGTACAGGTAAGATCACCATCTATCAAAGTAGGCAAGTGTGTTCAGTGCCCCGTAAATGGTATTCAGACACCTTTGGGGGTGAAGCAGCCAGGAGTGGTGCTAAGTACACAGGGGCCACACTGGCTGGGCTTGCCTCCCAGGTCTACCGCTTTACTCTCCACGTGATCTTGACCAACTTACTGGTTGCATATCTATGAAACACAAAAGATGATAATAGAACCTTCTCCCTAGGGTTTTTGCAGGAATGGAATGAGTTACTGCACATAAAGCCTGACCTAATACCTAGTAAGCACAAGCACCTAGCACACAGTAAGCACCCAATGCACATTGGGAAACACTGTGCAATGATTAATTATACTATCTCCTTCACGTTGCTAAGATCTGAATGGTAAATAAGGCTCATTTCTTCAACAACATTTTTTGGTCCTACTATGTGCTAGATATTACAGGAGAGACTAGGGTTACAGTGGTGAACGTGAGCAGAAATGAGCAGTCCTCACAATAGCTCCACCCGGGGCAAATTTAACTTAATCACAGAGTGCTCTGTATCTCCAGCTGTTTCATCGGGCTTTGTGCACAAAGAATATAAATTGTTCATACCATCAAAGCATACTGCATAAATTACACTCCACAGTGCCAACTTTTGTTCCATTGCCACCAGTATTTTGGACTTCATACCTTAAAAAAGTAAATACGAAGGCTAGCAAAAGGTTAATAACTGAGGAAGTTGGATGATGAGTACATAAAGGTTCATTTTACTATTCTCTCTACAGTTACACATTTAAAATTTTCCATGATTAAAAAAACCTGTTTTAAGTAACTATAATCAAAGTGCTGGCCGGTTTTGTATAATACCATTGACTTTTCCATAGTTGGTCTTGACATTACCTCTGGGAAATGGTTGAAGCAGAGAGGCAAGTGGATGGGAACTTGCACTTTTTACTTCATGTATTTCTATGGCATTTTGTCAAAATGAGAAAGTGTAACTTTTACAAATAAAATATATGGATCAAGATTCAACTCTCCCTTCTAGTGGCTGTTATAGTTTTCAAATATTGCCATTTGTTGATTACGTATTTGCATGTCACTTTCTCCTGTTTACTTCCCTTAATTTGTTTCCAATATTTGTTTATGCTCTAACTTACCAGAGCCCTGACTACCTTGCCAGATGTTGGCTGGATTTCATAGCCCATTGTACTCATGACTATCATGCACTGGGAGATCCTGAGCACCCTTTATCTCTCATTATCCACCTTCCTTACACACCTATGTGTATTTTTCTCTCTGTGTGACTTATTTTTAACTTAAACTTAAAACATATTGGTACGTTCAAGGAAAAGGTTTTGTTACCACAAAGCCAGGCTCGCCTTGGATGTTTCTATCAGTGTTTGGCTTCATTCATCAGGTCTTACATTCTAATAAATATAAAACAAACTCCCCATTCTTTTGGTGAGACAAATGAAACAGAACTTCGTTACTTGCCACCTGCACAGGAAAAATCTCAGTTACTATAAATATGCATGCCTATGTGCCCTCCCCAAACTCACCCATATAGTTGCTTGCTATATCTCACAAGGATAAATATAACAATTTTGTAAATTTATTTATTTTTGGCTGTGTTGGGTCTTCGTTTCTGTGCGAGGGCTTTCTCTAGCTGTGGCAAGCGGGGGCCACTCTGCATCGCGGTGCGCGGGCCTCTCACCGTCGCAGCCTCTCTTGTTGCGGAGCACAGGCTCCAGACGCGCAGGCTCAGTAGTTGTGGCTCACGGGCCCAGTTGCTCCGTGGCATGTGGGATCTTCCCAGACCAGGGCTCGAACCCGTGTCCCCTGCATTGGCAGGCAGATTCTCAACCACTGCGCCACCAGGGAAGTCCAAAATATAACAATTTTAAAAAGTGGAAAGCATGCAGGGAATTTAAGTAACCAACTGAAAATCCACATAACACCAGAGAAGGATGTTAGAAAATAATAAAAGTAGCCAACACTCACTGAGCACATTCTGTGAGCAGGCACTGTTCTGAATGCTTCGCTGCATCCTTTGCTTCATCCTTGCAACATCCCATGATGGCAGCGAGCACTGTTAGCAATTCTCAGTGAAGAAGAAGAGTGAAGACAAGGAATTGCTTATCCTTAAGTAAATGATCCTTTGCCTTCCTAAAAGTCTTGCCAAAAAGAAAAAAAAAAAGTTGTTTTATCTCTTTGCAAACAATCAATGCATAGTTTTCTCACCATTAGTTAATGACTGGTTAAAAATCAAGACACTCTTTGTTTTTTTTTATAATAATAATCATAAGAAGTCGATTTTTGGAGCACTTATTATATGCCAGGTATTTTCTTTCGCTTAACTTATTGTAATGTTTACAATAACTCAGTGAAGATACTATAATTATTTTCATATGGGGGTGGGGGATGAGATTTGAAGGTTTAAGTAACTTTTCCAAAGTCCCACAACTAAAAGTAGTGGAATCAGGACTTAAAAGCAGAGAGGTGGTAAACATCCAAGACAGATTCCTCCAAGCATATAGTTTCTTTCTTTCTTTTTATTTTTTTAAGGGAATAGTTTAATATTTTTATTTAACATACTTCCCTTTTTTTTTTTAACATCTTTATTGGAGTATAATTCAAGCACATAGTTTCTTGATGAGGACTGGTCTCCTTCAAGGGGTGAGGCTGAGTCAATAGATGCCATTGGCTTCCTCAGCCTCTCCATGATGATGGCTTCCATTTTCCTAGGTGGATGGAAGTCCAAGGGTGACTTAGGAGACTCATTCTGCGACGGCCAATCAAGGCAGAATTAAAGGCAGGTAACTAGATCTCCCTCTCCCCCGCCCCAGGAACCCCAAACCAACTGGATCTTCACCTCTGTACCCCTTCAAAGAGAAGCAGTTGCTCCTATGTACATAATCACTTGGGCATTTGGGGTATTTGTTTTCTGCCATGGATTTTTTTTTGTCCTTTAGTGTCTTAGAAAACTTTTATTTGACCTTCAATACCCAGCTCAAATGTCCTTCCCAAGTAAAGTTTTAGCTTTTTATTCAACTGCCTTCTTCAATTGAGATCCTCCCAGAAAAAACAGGCAGAGGTTAAATCTTACTTCAGCAGGTGGTTGTGTAGAAGGATGGTGGTTAAGGTGTAATAAGAATGGTGAAATGCATGATGTTGATGCTTATTTAGTAAAATGTACCCTGTACATTACATACTTATCATGATATGTGTAGTTAAATACAGCTATCATCAAAAATACTGTGGGGTTCAAATGATATGTACTAGCTGTGTAAAATGTACCTTACAAATCATTCTTAACTTCACATTTAAATAATAGTCATACACTTAATAAATATATCCAGAGCTATACTGAATTTATACTTTATCCTAGACCAATTAATTTGGACTATTTTGTTATTCACAGAGCCAGGAAATTACTTTCCTTTTCCTATATACACACAGCACTTTTATGATATGATATATGATAATATGACTACGTTTATGTGAATGTTTCTCCTTCAAAAGCAGGAGTTTAGGTCAAATCTATTTTGTATTTTCAATGCCTAGCACAGCCTCTGTGCATCCTCTCTTCTCAATACTTTGATAAAGTTCAAATTATTTTTATTATTTCCATTTCTGCTGTTCTTTGTTTCTTCTTCACTTTTTTCCCCCTCAGAATCACATGCCTCTTGAGTATCCATCACAATTACCTTTACAGGAAGCAACTTACTGGAATAAATAGAACTATACAACATCAACATAGACACAGAGTGAAAAAGTTCTTAATTTATTAATCAGTGGAGATTGGAGGGTTTTTTTTTATTTTGAGTAACAAAGAAAAAGAAAAAGAGCATTTATAAGGTTTGCATGTGCTATACAAAAAATGTGTGTCCCGAATTTTATGTCTGTGCCCTTTGCAGGTTGTAACCATTTTCCAGTGAATTAATGTCATCTCCCCTCTTAAAAGTTTCTCAAGTTTTCAAGGAACTGAACAGTGCAAAAACAAATTCTTTTGTTTCCTAGAGAATTATTATAAGTCACTCATCCCTCACAGAAGAATATATCCACTTCCAGTTTAGGTGTATTAGTATTCAGTGCTTTTCACATTTCTCCAGAATAAAGATAGCATTTTCCACTAGTGTTGCTTCACCAGCAATGACAGCTAATCAATGGAAGCAGAAAAGTTTTATGGTCTTTGTACAGAAATTTAGTTTCCAGAGTTTCCAAAACATTGGTGAGGAGTCCCTTGAGGCACAAATAAAAATTCTCTTTCCGTGTGTTTCTGAACATTCATTTCTCATACGTTACTGCTTTGGTGAACATAATAAAACCAAGCAGAACAACTCAGCAAGGAACACCTCACACAGAGAGACAGTTTTAAATAAAGTAAAAAATACAACTTCAGATCTAACTGATAATCATCCCAAAATTAGTCAGGCTGGTTATAGGCAGATGAAAGGCCATAAGGGAGTCATTTCATGCATCTGACCACATAATATAAATAGAAGTTCCAGATGTAGAGAAAATGAGTCTTGTAACAAAGCAACACATAGAAAATATTAGACACTAAAATGGTCTTTGGATTGTATACAAAAACACTTAGATTTCCTTATCCTAAGAAATAAGGACCTTGACCTTGCTTCTTCCTAAAGCTACTTGGTTGTTGGTTACTTTTGCCATTCCTCATTGTAAAAGTTCTGGAAAGTGGGCTTCCCCGGTGGTGCAGTGGTTGAGAGTCTGCCTGCCGATGCAGGGGACACGGGTTCGTGCCCTGGTCCGGGAGGATCCCACATGCCGCGGAGCGCCTGGGCCCGTGAGCCATGGCCGCTGAGCCTTGCGCGTCCGGAGCCTGTGCTCCGCAACGGGAGAGGCCACAACAGTGAGAGACCCGCGTACGGAAAAAAGAAAAAAAAAGTTCCGGAAAGAGAGAGGTGACTCCGCATCTTCTCTTCTCAAATACAATAGCTTCTTCTCAGTTTTGACTCTGCCCAGCATCTCCAGCACATCCATTCCATTGTCCACCCCATCTTAAAGCTCTGTCTTTGCTTGATTCTCATTACACTGTACACGCCTACCTCTCCAGCCAATGCCTTTCACTGGCTTAAGCTCCTTTGCTCAACCTTAAACATAGGGAATCTCCAAATCATTCTTGGTCATCATCCTTTTTCCTCTTCCATGACTCTCTCAGGGACCTCATTCCCCCTTGTGCCTTCGACTGTCTTCTTTATGGGGATAACATGCAAAGTTGTGCTTTCCAGCTCTGGTTTCTACCCTAGCTCCACACTCTAACCTCCAGCCCTTCCTGGATATCGGCCTGTGTACATCCCACCAGGCTCTGAAATTCAAAGTGTACAAAACTGAGCACTGTTTCTCTTACTCCTGTACTGCCTCCTGCAGCACCCTCAAGTGCAGTCCTTCCAAGTGCTTATACTCCATACCTTGCAGCTGTGTTACTCCCCTGATGTTTTTCTCCCACCCAAACCAATCTTGTCTACATTCTTTATATCTCTCACATCTATCCCCTATTTTCATTCACCAGACTGCCCTGATTCATGACCATTTTGCCTTTGTCCTGGAATTTTCCAATCCATCCATCACTCTGCTGCCAAAGTTATCTCCCTAAAACACAAGGTGCATCTGTCCTTTATCTTTGACAGTTGGCATTTGCACACAGCATAAAGCCCCAAATCCTAAGCCTGGTGTTCAAAGCTTCATTCCTCGCCTGCTTCCTGTTTTTCCAGCTTATCTTCTAGTATACCATAGACATACTCTATATTCCAGCCATATAGAGTCCACTGGCCACTTCCAAAAAATGCTTTTTACTCTCTCGTCTCCAGGCTTTGCCCAATATATGTTCTCTTTGCTTAGAATGTACTTTATTCCAAGATCTGTCTATAGGAGACTGGCCTCCCTTCAAAACCAGGCCCCAAGAAGTCTCTTGAATCCCTACTGCTGCACCCCTGGCCAACTGAATTACTTGTTCCCTACCTGCAATAGTTAGGATTCCTTGGATTGTAAGCAACAGAAAAAACCAACTCAATCTGGCTTAAATGTATAGGATCATGCTGCTGTAAGTTCTGGGCTGATTTCAGATAGTTTTATCTAGAATCTCAGTGTGTCATCCTGCTATTTTTCTGTATAAGTTTCTCAATTCTGCCCTCAGGCTCACTGTAAAAAAAAAAAAAAAAAAAAAGGCTGTATATATCTTCACACCACACTCTCCACAGAAAATTCTTTGCCAGAAGGTCTTGAGAAAAAATGAGGAAGACTCTGTCCTCAGCAAACATTCTCTTGCGTCTCATTTGCTCATCCTTATACCAGTTACTAGGGCAGTATCTTAGTCCATTTAGGCTGCTATAACAAGACACCACAGACTGGGTGGCATACAAACAACAGAAACTTATTTCTCACAATTCTGGAGGCTGGAAGTCTGAGATCAGGGTGCCAGCATGGTTGAGTGAGGGCCCTTTTTGAAGTTGTAGACTTCTTATTGTATCCTCACATGGCAAAAAAGGCTGGGGAGCTCTGTGGGGTCTCTTTTATAACAGCACTAATCTCATTCATGAGGGCTCCACCCTCATGACCTAATCACCTATCAAAGGCTCCATCTACTAATACCATCACCTTCCGGGTTACGATTTCAACATATGAATTTTGGGGGACACAAACATTCAGACCATAGTAGACAAGAAGGATGCCAGTAGGGTTAGGTTAATCAGAGTCCACGCCTGCAATTAGAAGTGGGGTCAATAACATCAAAACCACATCACTGAAATGGGGAAGGGACTGTTTCTCAAAGAAAAATCTGAAGGTTTTTATAGAAAGTAGGAGGATATGAATGGTAAGGAGACAACCAACTAATGACTACTATATTCCCCATACTCCAAGAATACATTATTCTATATCTGTTGTAGCTATATGATATCCTGCTTTATATCAGATTTATTTGGTCTGTGTATCTGTCTTCTTCATTATATCGTGAGATTGAGGACCAGTTTAGTGTAGCTTTCATAGCTGTTTTCTCTAACCTTCCAATTAATTGAAGACAAGCCTTTTTGGTCTTCTGGAAATATTCCCCTTTCTTCCAATGTTATCTTCATAACGTATCATAAAAATAACTAACATTTAATAAATCAGGCCCTGTTGTAAGCACTTTACATGTGTTGACTCCCTTAATCCTCAACACTGTCTTACAAAGTAGGTACTATTATTATCTTCACTTCCTAGATGTGGAAACTAAGGCTCAGAGAGGTTAAGTAACTTGCCCACTGCCATGTAGCTTGCATGTGGTAGAGCCAGGATTTGAGCCAAAGCAGGATGAATCCAAAGCTACACTCTAAAGCAGATTCGTGCTAGTTCATCTCTCAAAAAATACACCTCTTGGTAAAACAGTCACTAAAAAGCTACTGCTTGTCTTTCATCCCTCCCATCCCAAGCATCACTCAATATTGCCAATTCTCCTCTCCTAACACATTTGTTCTTTCTAATTTATTCTTATATTAAACTGACCATCAAGTTCTGACCATCTCTTGGCTCAACTTCTAGAAGAATACATTTGAAAATCAATCAATCTCATGTGTTGACCCCAAACTATCCTCCTAGTCTCTACACTCTTCTTCCTGACCTGATCTCCAATATCAAATAGTTACTGTCTTTCACCTCATAATCATGTACCATGAGGAACTGATGTTGGGTCATATTTGGAGTTGCTCCTGACAATAATTCTTATGAGACTGCAAGTCAACTAACTCCTTGATGCTGTCCCTCCCAGGAAACGGAACTCACAGAACTATAGGGGCCCTTAAGAGATTATTCAACTCAGTCTCCTGTCTTTAGTCAACAAGTCATTAGCCACTAAAGACAGGTCTTGATTATTTGCCTCTTGAAGAAATACTGAAAAGATTCTTCACAACCACACTCAGCAGCACAGAATCTCTTCTAGCATGTGACTGTGGCAGAGTCTTCCCAAGATGTCAACACCATGAGGTCTCACCTCACACTCTGTACCCAGAAACCTGCTATAGTACCAGAGGCCTGCTCCTTGAGTACAGATGGCAGATTTCTGAGCAATCCCTATTCATTCAGCAAATTATTAATTTACTTTTTAGTAGCAAGTGAATTATGACATATCTATGCAAACACCAGAATTTTAGACTCTCTAAAAGTAGTTGAACTAGATATACGGTTCATGTTTTTATTAGAGGCTTTATTGGACATTTATTATTTTAGTCTTATTTATAAATTTATTAAATTATTTTATCTACTTTTTTATTTATTAGATAATTTATTTATTAACAACAAAACAGAGATTCTCAATCCTGACTACACATTAGACTCTCCTGGGTCTGGGGAGCTTTGAAAAAATACTGGTACCTGGAACCATCGTACATCAATTAAATCAGAATCTCTGGGAGGAAAACCTGACCAACAGATTTTTGTTTTTGCATTCGAATGTGATTCTAATGTGCAGCCAGAGCAGAGAAACATCACATTAAACTCTTGTTCATGAGAACAGAAAAGATCCTTCTGAAACTTTGAAATGAAAACATTATAGCTTCAGGACTATTTCATGCATTGGGTACTATAGTCACAGTGAGATTTCTAAAAAGTATAAAAATATGTGAGAAATTTTAAAAGTATAACTCATAAGAACAAAATTATTCTTAGCAAACTCAACGTTATTAAAAATACTTTTAAATATTTTTCAACCAAAAAAATACGTGAGATGGCAGTACATTTTAATGTGTTTGCCATGATTCAGGGTGAGTCTTCCAAAAGTAAGAGCACCTACAACATAAAAACATCTTAAAGCCTCCTCCATAGAGTATTTCAAATTTTAATTCAATATTTACAGCTTGAAATGTTCCTAGCTACTGCTGAAGTAAATGTCAAGCAAGTAAAAGAGTCTGAAGTCAACAGTCTGGTAACAACAATTCATTTTGATACAAAGAATTACAGCTTCAAAAAGAAGATAAGCTTTTTATGTGTATTGAGGCAACTCTCCCATTCTTTCTGAGTTATGCCTTTCAATAAATGCTATTCTGAATTAAAGAACTGCCTGGGGGAGGTTGGGAAGGAGGAAGACACCCAAATTAAGTTTCAAGAAAGATGAATTATCTAAATCAGTTTCTCTGATCTAGAAACACTGCTGAATGCAATGCAGTATGTGACATTATCTTTCACCCTTCCTTAGCTCCTAAAATCAAAAGCCAAATTCCAATGAATTGGAGTGACATGTAGCACTAGCTCTTATATTCAGTTACAAGAATTCTTCAGGGTCTAAAAATGAGGACCCCAGACTACAAACATCCCTAAAATTCTTTACGAGCTCGTGTTTCAAAAAGTTGGAAAATGTCTTTATGTGTATTCTTGTGTACAGAAAACAGACTGAAGATATACACATCAGAATTTAACAGTGGTTATTTGAGAAAAATACGGAGGACTTAAATGATCTTCAAGAATCACAGAATACTTTTTACACACATATGCAGAAAAGAAAATTGTTATATATACACTACCAAATGTAAAACAGCTAGCTAGTGGGAAGCAGCTGCATCACACAGGGAGACCAGTTCAGTGCTTTGTGACCACCTAGAGGGGTGGGATAGGGAGGGTGGGAGGGAGATGCAAGAGGGAGGGGATATGGGCATATACATATAGCTGATTCACTCTGTTGTACAGCAGAAACTAACACAACATTGTAAAGCAATTATACTCCAATAAAGATTTTTTAAAATTAATTAATTAAATTAAATTAAAAAAAAAAGAAAAAATTGTTGAAGGGCACACATGAAACTTAAAAATAATTACTCCTGAGGACCAGGATGGAAATGGTAGATAGAAGAGGTTTCATTTATTACTCTACGCTCTTTTATATTTTTTAGTATTTTCATTGATAATTGATCATTTAAAATCATAATTTAAATAATAATAAACAAGATATATTTTGGATTTTTAGAAAGCTATTAAAGGCAATCCTCATCCTCTCTAATTTGAAGGTATTTTTATTAACATCTCATTTGCCCAGGTGGGTAAGAGAATATGAACAGAAGTGTTTGCCCTTCTCTCTCCTGCTTAGAGGGCATGGAGTAGTTCTCCTGGAATACTCCCTGTTTCCTCATGGGTTTCATGGTGGTGCCAAAGCAGGAGCTTGACCCCAGAGAAGCCATAACTTATCAATAATAATTCATTTAAAAAGCTCAAATGAATTATATACCTGCTGTGCAAAATGTTTCCTTATACATTATCTCGTTTTCTCTTCAAAATAATCCTATGAGACTTGGAAATTTCAAGTATCTTTGACAGCCCACATAGTGAGTAAATGGAAGTGTCAGGATTTAAATCTACATCTTTCTGGCTTCACAAACCAGTGTTCTACAATGGAAAGAAATTCAAATCGTGAAACAATCAGGAAATTTGAACAGTAAGTGGATATCCATCTAAGTTGGTAACATTTCTGCTGATATAACCCTCTCTTCTTGAGATTCACTCTATTAGTCAAAGTCCACATCCGCAAATCTCTTTGAGGCAAGTGTTTCTCTACCTTGGGCTTCTGCTGAAACTGCTGGGGGACGATGGCTCCCCAGGTATCTTAGAAACTCAATTGTTTGACCAAATAATCCTAAGACAAGACCTTTAATCTTTCTGCTAAACTTTCTGCCTCCAGGATCAAATATTTTCCTTCTAGCCCTCACTGGCAGGCTTCTCAAATGCCATCATGATTTTGCTAACAACCTCATCAATATTCTTTTTTTTACATATAATTTCTTCCACACATACATACTGTAATAGTTTAAATTCTTTGTATGGAGAAGTTTCAAGATACAGGGTTTGGTCCATATTACTTTTTTTTTTAAATTTTACATTGATCAATTGCAATTTTTCATTGATGCCTGTTCCACTCTTCAGCATACGTCCTTTCTTCATAATAAGCTCCTAAATAACTATTCCCGTGACTGAAAAGGGGGAAAATCCTTCAAAATATATCCCCCATAACTGTGAAGGGGGAAGAATCTTCAAAATATAATAGGTGATTTTTCACATATATATAAAATAATACCTTACGTGTAAAGGCTGCCATTGTTTTTTTAATCGATTTCCTATGGAGTAACATACTGTATTTAGTTTCAAATGGCTTGTTCTAAAGATATTTTCCTCTTCCAGTTTCCCATATTTGTTTGAAGGGGAAGTACAATGATGTAGTGGACGAGTGGGAGCTCTGGCGCCAGATGAACCGAGATTAGAATCTCAGCTCTGCTACGTGGGCAATTTTAACTGTGCTCAGCCCCAATTTTCTTTTTTAAATTTTATTCTACTTAAAAAAAATTTACTGTGGTAAGAACACTGAACATGAGCTTTATCCTCTTCATAGATGTTTTAAGTGTAGAATATAGTATTATTATCTACAGGCACAATGTACAGCAGACCTCTAGAACTTATTCATCTTGCATAACTGAAACTTAATTCTACCAAACATTTAAAGAAGAATTAACACCAATCCTTCTAAACTTTTCCAAAAAAAAAAAAAATTGTAGAGGAGAGAACATTTCCAAACTTATTTTATGAAGTTAGCATTACTCTGATACTAAAGCCAGACAAAGACACCACAAGAAAAGAAAACTGCAGGCCAATATCCCTGATGAACATTGATGCAAAACTCCTCAACAAAATACTAGGAAACTGAATTCAACAGCACATTAAAAGGATCATACACCATAACCAAGTGGGACTGATCCCTGGGATGCGTGGATGGCTCAACATATGAAAATCAATTAATGTGATACACCACATTAACAGAATGAAGGATGAAAATCACATGATCATCTCTTCAATATCCCTTAGGTTTTCACTAACAAGCTTCTCAAAGTTCTTACAGCCTCTTCCAACTGCTGCACTTGAAAGCCACTCCCACATTTTTAAATGTTTATTGTGGTGACACCTCACTTCCAGGTACCAAAACCTGTGCTAGTTTTCTATTGCCACATAACAAATTACTCCAAAGTCTAGTGGCTTCAAACCATAGGCGTTTATTATTGCGGAGTCTTTGTGGTTCAGGAGTGTGGGGGCAGTTTAGCTGGGTCTTTCTAGTTCCAGGTCTCTC
Organism: Grampus griseus; assembly: GCF_964374135.1. Taxonomy (NCBI): domain Eukaryota; kingdom Metazoa; phylum Chordata; class Mammalia; order Artiodactyla; family Delphinidae; genus Grampus; species Grampus griseus. The sequence goes on along the minus strand of NC_138997.1, from coordinate 70,005,962 downwards.
ATAAGGTTACAGACAAGATGTCAGCCTGGGATGCAGTCATGTGAAGGCTTGATTAGGGCTGAAAAATCCATCTCTAGTGTGACTCACTTGCATGACTATGGCAGAAGAATTCAGATCCTCATTGAACGTTGGGAGTCTCCACAGGGCTAGGGCTACTTGTGCCCTCAGATATGGAAGTTGGTTTTCCCAGAGCAAGTGATCCAAGATAGCAAGGTGGAAGCCACAGTGTCTTTTATGACCTAGAACTGGAAGTCATATATGACCATGTCCACAATATCCTATTATACAGTTCAGCCCTATTCACAGTCTGAGGACGTTAATACCCAGGGTTTAAATACAGGAGACAGAGGTCATTGGGGATCATCAAGGATTTGACTGTAATTTCTCTTATTAGTGTTATATAGTTTTCAGCATTCAAATCTTCACCATATTTTGATAGATTTACCCCAAAGTATTTCGTGTTCATTGATGCCACTGTAAGTTCTAATTTCCAATTGTTTTTTTGCCACTATATAAAAATACAATTATTTTTTGTATTATCCTAGTAACCTGTGCCCTTGTTAGACTCACATATAAGTTCTAGTAGCTTTTTGGTAGATTCTTTAGGATTTTCTTTGTAGACAATCATGTTTCTGTGAATAAAGACAATTTTATTTCTTCCTTTCTAATCTGTATGCTTTTCATTTGTTGGCTTCTTATATAGGCTACAATCTCCAATATAATGTCAAATAGAAGTGATAAGAGTAGACATCCTTGCCTCAAATCCATGCTTGAGAAGAAAGCAGGCAGTCCCTCATCATTAAGTATGACATTATAAGTTTTGCATAGATTCCTTTTATCAGGCTGAAGAAATTCCTTTCTAGTCCTAACTTATTAGATGTTATTATGAATGTTGAATTTTGTCAAATGCTTTTTCTGAATCTGTTGAGACGATCCTATGGTTGTTCTGGCAAATTGCATTTATTGATTTTTGAATGTTGAACCAAACTTGCATCCCTGGGAGAAACCACACTTGGACATGATATGTTATCTTTTCTATATATAGTTAGATTTGGTTTGATAATAAAATTTTTTTAGATCCATGTTTAGGAGGGATATTGGTCTACAGTTTACTTTCCTTGTAATAACATTTTCTGTTTTTTTTTTTGAACCATGGTAAATGATTTAGTTGGGAAGGGTTCCCTTCTCTTCTATTTTTCTGGGCCATATATATTTACAGGTGAAATGATACCATCATCTTGGATTTGTTTAAAAATAATTTGGAATGAAGGGAGGGATGGATGTGAACACAGATAAAATGAGATAGGCCAGGAGTTGATAATTATTGAAGTTTAGCAATCAGTATATTTTCAATATAAAATTGAAAATTTTCAATAATAAAATATTTTCAATAATTTTCAATAATAAAATACTTTCTCTTAGAAATGTGTCCTTTCCACAGCTCTATCCTACTTTCTAGTGAATATGGTAGAGAAAAGGGTGCCCTAAAATTTCAGCAAAGAGTAAAGCAGAAGCCCAGATGCTAAGAGTTCCCAAATCGTTTTAAAGACTGTCCTGACCATTAGCATCCAAATGTGTACTAAGAGGAGAGTAGGATAAATCAATTATAGCTTCAGTTTAGATGTAGGATTTATGACAGTCTTAATTTCTTGGTTATTTCTCCAACTTAGCTTTGAAAAATTCTATCCTGCAATGCAATGGTTGTCAAACCTTAATGTGCACGAAAATCATCTGGAGGGCTTCTTAAAACAGATTGTTTAAGGCAGTGAAACTATTCTATGTGATACTGTAATGGTGGATTCATGTCATATATTTGTCAAAACCCATAGAACGTACACTCCTAAGAATGAACCTAATGTGAACTAGGGACTTTGGGTGATCATGATGTGTCAATGCAGTTTCATCAGCTATAACACATGTACCACTCTGGCAGGGGATGATGTTGAATATAATTAATCCCCCAACTGTAACTATCAATATCTCCCACCAGAGGCTGTAATGGGTGGACAGGGGGTATGTGGGAACTCTCTGTACTATCTGCCCAGTTTTGAGGTGAACCTAACACTGCTCTAAGAAAATAAAGTCTAATTAAAAATCAACAACAAAGACACAGGTTGTTAGACTCCATCCTCAGAGTTTCTCATGCAGTAGATGTGGGGTAGAGCCGAAAAATCTGCCTGTCTAACAAGTGCCCGGGTGATAATGATGATGTTGATCCAACAACCATGAGAGAACTTCTGCTTTAATATAAAGCCTCAGATTTCAGAAATTCCAGCTTTCTCACAATTTACATCCTGGATCCAATCCAAATAGAATATTATTTAGTTCACAAGCTACACTGACTCTCAATTCTGTTTGTTTCATTTTGCCAAACTTTGTTTGAATACCAACCATGTACCAGGTCTTCTGCTAGCCTCTGGAGATACAAGGACAAGGATACATATTCATGCATTGTCCCTAACATTGAAGATTTTATAGTCTGATGTCCTTATCTTTAATCCTGCTTATTAATTTTATAGAATATTTTGTTTGATTTTTATCTAAGCTGTTTCACTTGTAGTAGATTATTTTTACATTTGTGTGGTAAATTAAATTAACAGTTGAGTTCAGCTGGTAGTATAAAATATTACAGGTTTTTTTTCTACATCTTGGTCTTAGAGCCCAAGTGCTCCTAAGCTTCTCCCAGAAGAGACCTTAGAAATCATCTTATTCATTCGCCCACCCCCATTTTACAGTTGAGGAAACAGAAGCCCAGAAAGATGTGACAACCTTCCCAGGGTCACCAAGGTAGTAAGTGACAGAGCTAGAACTAAATCCAAGTCATTGGACTCTGAATATGGTAATCTTCCCATGACATCTGGCCTCATGACTTAAATTCCAACAACAAGGAAAATTATGGATTCCCATATCTAGGAAATAATTCACAAATTTCAGTGGAATTTCATGATTACATTAAATTATTGATGATCTTTGTGAACTAAAGGAGACAATGTGGAGAGAAAAAGAAGAAAGACTGGAGTCGTGGTGGTCATTGTCATGATGGCATTAGTAGTGCAGTAAAGTGTAGCAGTAATAGATGACTTCTTATGTGCTGTGTACTGTGACTTTCTTAGAACATTCACTCTTCTCAATAACCCCATGAGATATGTACAATTATTACGCCCATTTTACAGATGAGGAAATTGAAGCACAAAGAAGTATAGTAGTTTGCCCAAAGAGACATGGCATTTGCACTAAATTCTGTCTAATGGTCTTGAATATAATTAATCCCCCAACTGTAACTAAATTCTGCTAGGAGGAAAATTTAAGTAAGATTTAACCACTGTATAAAGTTTCACAGTTCTTCAAAGCCCCCAATCCCTTTTGGATAGCTTAACAACCTTCCAAGACTGAACCAGGAATAGAAAATATAAACAGACCAATCACAAGCACTGAAATTGAGACTGTGATTAAAAATCTTCCAACAAACAAAAGCCCAGGACCAGTTGGCTTCACAGGCGAATTCTATCAAACATTTAGAGAAGAGCTAACACCTATCCTTCTCAAACTCTTCCAAAATATAGCACAGGGAGGAACACTCTCAAACTCATTCTATGAGGCCACCATCACCCTGATACCAAAACCAGACAAAGAGGTCACAAAGAAAGAAAACTACAGGCCAATATCACTGGTGAACATAGATGCAAAAATCCTCAACAAAATACTAGCAAACAGAATCCAACAGCACATTAAAAGGATCATACACCATGATCAAGTGGGGTGTATCCCAGGAATGCAAGGATTCTTCAACATAAGCAAATAAATCAATGTGATAAACCATGTTAACAAATTGAAGGAGAAAAACCATATGACCAGCTCAATAGATGCAGAAAAAGATTTTGACAAAATTAAACACCCATTTAAAAAAAACCCTCCAGAAAGTAGGCATAGAGGGAACTTACCTCAACATAATAAAGGCCATATATGACAAACCCACAGCCAACATCATTCTCAATGGTGAAAAACTGAAACAATTTTCTCTAAGATCAGGAACAAGATAAGGTTGTCCACTCTCACCACTATTATTCAACATAGTTTTGGAAGTTTTAGCCACAGCAATCAGAGAAGAAAAAGAAAGAAAAGGAATCCAAATCAGAAAAGAAGAAGTACAGCTGTCACTGTTTGCATATGACATGATACTATACAAAGAAAATCCTAAAGATGCTACCAGAAGACTGCTAGAGCTACTCAATGAATTTGGTAAAGTAGCAGGATACAGAATTAATGCACAGAAGTCTCTTGCACTCCTATACACTAACGATGAAAAATCTGAAATAGAAATTAAGGAAACACTCCCATTTACCACTGCAACAAAAAGAAGATAATACCTAGGAATAAACCTACCGAAGAAGACAAAAGACCTGTATGCTGAAAACTGTAGGACATTGATGAAAGAAATTAAAGATGATACAAAGAGATGGAGAGATATACCATGTTCTTGGATTGCAAGAATCAACCTTGTGAAAATGACTATACTACCCAAAGCAATCTACAGATTCAGTGCAATCCCTATCAAACTACCAATGACACTTTTCACAGAACTAGAACAAAAAATTTCACAATTCGTATAGAAACACAAAAGACCCCAAATAGCCAAAGCAATCTTGAGAAACAAAAACAGAGCTGGAGGAATCAGGCTGCCTGACTTCAGACAAAGATACAGTAATCAAGACAGTATGGTACTGGCACAAAAACAGCAGTACAGATCAATGGAACAGGATAGAAAGCCCAGAGATAAACCCACACACATATGGTCACGTTATTTTTGATAAAGGAGGCAAGAATATACAATGGAGAAAAGACAGCCTCTTCAATAAGTGGTGCTGGGAAAACTGGACAGCTACATGTAAAAGAATGAAATTAGAACACTCCCTAACACCATACACAAAAATAAACTCAAAATCGATTAAAGACCTAAATGTAAGGCCAGACACTATAAAACTCTTAGAGGAAAACATAGGCAGAACATTCTATGACATAAATCACAGCAAGATCCTTTTTGACCCACCTCCTAGAGAAATGGAAATAAGAACAAAAATAAACAAATGGGACCTAATGAAATTTAAAAGGTTTTCACAGCAAAGGAAAACATAAACAAGATGAAAAGACAACCCTCAGAATGGGAGAAAATAGTTGCAAATGAAGCAACTGACAAAGGATTAATCTCCAAATTTTACAAGCAGCTCATGCAGCTCAATATCAAAAAAAACAAATAACCCAATCCAAAAATGGGCAGAAGACCTAAATAGACATTTCTCCAAAGAAGATATACAGATTGCCAACAAACCCATGAAAGGATGCTCAACATCACTAATCATTAGAGAAATGCAAATCAAAACTACAATGAGGTATCACCTCACACTAGTCAGAATGGCCATCATCAAAAAATCTACAAACAATACATGCTGGAGCGGGTGTGGAGAAAAGGGAACCCTCTTGCACTGTTGGTGGGAATGTAAATTGATACAGCCACTATGGAGAACAGTATGGAGGTTCCTTAAAAAACTAAAAATAGAACTACCATACGACCCAGCAATCCCACTACTGGGCATATACCCTGAGAAAATCATAATTCAAAAAGAGTAACGTACCACAATGTTCATTGCAGCTCTATTTACAATAGCCAGGACAGGGAAGCAACCTAAGTGCCCATCAATGGATGAATGGATAAAGAATATGTGGCTCATATATACAATGGAATATTAATCAGCCATGAAAAGAAACAAAATTGAGTTATTTGTAGTGAGGTGGATGGACCTAGAGTCTGTCATACAGAGTGAAGTAAGTCAGAAAGAGAAAAACAAATACCCTATGCTAACATATATATATGGTATCTAAAATAATAAAAATAAAAAAGGTTCTGAAGAACGTAGGGGCAGGACAGGAATAAAGACGCAGACATGGAGAATGGACTTGAGGACACGGGGAGTGTGATGGGTAAGCTGGGACAAAGTGAGAGAGAGGCATGGACATATATACACTACCAAATGTAGAACAGATAGCTAGTGGGAAGCAGCCACATAGCACAGGGAGATCAGCTCAATGCTTTGTGACCACCCCCCCCCCCAAAAAATCTCAGTGAGATGGTTGAAAAAAAGAAAATTTAAAATTCTTTCTTCTATGCCTGTTAGATAGAAATTTAACAACTCTGTCCGTATGAATGGGTCAAATATTAAATAAAAATGTTCTTTCAGCAACTGGAGTTCATAAATGGGTGAATAAGCTTCATTGGAGTGTCAGGTACACACACAGACATAGACACGTACACACACAACACCCTCATTCAATTTCATGTATAAGCAAACATTACCTTATGCCCTTGGGAGTTATTTTTAGCAATCTTTAGCCAAACTGGTTTTGCTTGGCAAACTATAACCCCTACAGGTGGCACCTATTCTCTGTGAAGTGTTTCCTTTTCCCAGAACTGAGACTTTGGCACCACGTACCTCCTTACCCTTTTCGACATCTGTTTCTACTTATGTGCCAGCTGAGGCCCCCTGACCTGTGAAAGGAAACAAAACAAAGGTTCATGGTCATTGTCTACCAAAATGCCATGTTTTGGTCCACCCAGACCTTGGAAACACAGATTAGGAAACGGGATGCCAAGCATTGGGCCACCTTACTAAGGAGCTGTGGAAAAAAATATTTCCCTTATTCATCAGATTGTGTTAGATAAAAAAATAAGTCAGGAGTCTAGAGCCTAGAGAAGTCAATTTACAAGTGACTAAGTATTCACTACCATTTCCAAAGCATTGCATATTGCTTCAGAGGTGCTACAAGGGATATAGAGAGGACCAAGCTTGCCTTGAAGGGGTTTATAAGATTACAAGCAAGTCAAAAAACATACCTTAGAAAGTCAATCTGTAAGGCTAAATACACAGCATGTCAAATTTATAAGACAAACAATTAGTATCATAGGCATTTCTTAGAAGGAACAAAAACTGAGAGTTGGAAAGGATAGGAAAACCTCAGTGGTGGTAAGACTCGAAGAAGAAAAAAATTACTTATTTTGTGACCAATGAAATCACTTTCTTTTAAATACTTTACCAGGATAAAAATTACCAAGTCACATCTCTCCTAAGAGCTGAACTAAGTGACACCCAAGAAAATCCTTGTCCATATTTCATAAATATATTTCCTTTTGCTTCTCTTCTTTTCCTACAGTCAGCTTCCAATTATCTGTAGCATTTGAGGATAGAGACTAAAGAGGACAAATCTAGGGACATGTCATACCCTTTATTTTTGCCTTCAGGCTCTGTTTCCAGTTTTCAAAACTTTGCTTTTGAAAACTTAGGTAACAAGAACCAAAGTGTAATGATTTGAAGACATACATGCACAAGTCTGCAAAGTTGCCTATAACAAGGATATTCATTGCAATGTTAGATGATTAAAAGGTTTTGAAAACAACCTTAATATTCATCAATAAGGATACTGCAAATGGAAAAGATCAAACTGCCAAGCAGTAATGTCTCGTATGATCCCATTTAGTTAAAACAAAAAAGGACATCTGTACCTCATGAATGCCCCTCATACACCAATCATTTCCAGGAGGCAATGTGAGAAATTGTTAACAATGTGATATTTGTGAGAGCAGTAACTGACTTTTACTTTTTTAATTTTTTCAGTGCTGGTGGAGTTTTTAAAAGTATATCACATTTATACTTAAAAAATAATTTAATCTACATGTACATATTGACATTTTTGTTTTTCAAATATTCTTCTTTGTCAATGAATGACCTAGAGATATCCACTCAAAGTGACGCAGAATGTTAACAGAAGGTTCATAAAAATGAAACATTAGGGCTTCCCTGGTGGCACAGTGGTTGAGAGTCCGCCTGCTCATGCAGGGGACACAGGTTCGTGCCCCGGTCCAGGAAGACCCCACATGCCACGGAGGGGCTAGGCCTCTGAGCCATGGCCACTGAGCCTGCGCGTCCGGAGCCTGTGCTCCGCAACGGGAGAGGCCACAACACTGAGAGGCCCGCGTACCACAAAAAAAAAAAAAGAAACATTAGGCATGAAGAATGGTCACTACACACAGATTTTTTTTTATTTCAGGATATAGGTCATTCCCTTACAGAAAATCAAAATTTCCTCAAGCAATAGATGGATGAATATTTTGACTTTTAGGCACTAATAAATAGTTTAAAACCTCAGAAGCTTGAGTTCCATAGCTGAAAAACATGTGCTCATAGAACTAACCATAAAATGTGAGAGACTAATGGTTTAAGAAGTGGGAAACATGTTGCTATGATGCTCTCTTAGCTGATGACATTCTGTGACAGCTGCCAGCCTTGAGCAAGATTGAGGAGTTCCAGATGTCCAAGTGGCCTTTCTCCTTTGCCTGCTGGAGATCCGAACAGGGCAGCTGGATGGCCATGAACTCTGTGTGGGGGATGAGGAGGTAAGTGGGAGAGGCTCAGCCCGTTCTGCTGATGCACCGGTTCAGGGAAAGTTAGATGACACAGCCCTTTGCCTTCCTCTTGGCTTGAATAAAATCAGGAAAAGTGGTTTAGACTCAGTACTTTCTCTGCTCTCCTCAGGGTCCACATGTTTCCTGACCCTTGACCTTTTTTTCTGTTCAGGGGCAGTCACCTGCACATGGGTTTAGCTGACGATGACATCCTGCCCATCTCTATGTCCTGGACCCATCATTGTGCTTCACCAGGCTGCCCATGTCTTCTGCGGGTGATTTGCTTCATGTCCAGCCATCATATGACCACACCATCACTTAACTACACCATCACCTAACCATACCACCAAGCTGGGGGTTTTTTTGTTTAAGAGGAACAAAACTTTTTGGAGGATGTCTCTGTAAAACCAACTAGCTAATTAATTTACATAGTTAAACATAACACCCAGGAAATTAGTCGGACCTCCTTAATTTTTAAGAGCATATAATGGCCAAACCTTTGAAGCTGGTGATAAAACATCACTCAACACTGGCTGTTCAATCCTTTCTTTCCTTCTAAATAATGATATACAAATTTGGGGTCTCCAAACACAGGAATGGGTCTGCACTGTACCCATCTGTCTGGTTACATCCTACAGGAAGTAAGATGTGTGTCATAAATCCCAAATCAAAATATAGTGGAAAGAACACTGAACTCAGAGTCAGAAAACCTGATTTCAATACCAATTCTGCCACTCACATACTCTGGAAGAAATAAGGGAGAGGATCTTCTTTAGCAAAATAAAGGAGAGGATCACTAACGTTATGGAATGTTTTGTTCTGTAGATCAGTGGCCAGCTAGGGGGATGGATTATACCAGGTTGCTTTTTCTACTCCATCCAGAGATCTACAATCAGGCCATCACACAATGTCCTGGAATGAGACAATTCTCCCTCATTCTGGTAAGGAATCAGAATCAGTTACATTACCTGTCAATTACGCTATTCTCTGAAAATCTCAGTGTGTTTTCATAAATTATATTGTACCTCAATGATGTAAGTAGAAAACTGGGTTAATTTTCTCTATGGTGGCTTGAGAACCTTAGTGTGACAGACAGATAGATGGAAGATGGTAGGTAGGTAGGTAGGTAGATAGATAGAAAGATAGATAAATAGCTGATAGATAAACAAACATAGGTGATGGGAGGGTAGGTAATGGATAGATGGGTAGACAGAATTGAGGTTCTGAGCATGGTCTCTAGAGTCAGGCTACCTTGGTTCAAATTACAGCACCACACCTTTCTGACTGCATCACCTTAAGCAAATTACTTCACCTATTTGTGACTCAGTTAACTTAATGGCAAAATTCAGATAGTAACGATAGTACTTACTTCATCAGGTGGTTGTCAGGATTAAGATTATTCATGGAAAGTTTTTAGCATATGCTAGACATATAATGTGCTCCATAAATGTTAACAATTGATATTGTTTAGGAAATAGTGTATATGTTACTCTTTCACCACCATTCCAACCACCCTCCCTCTAACACACACCCAGAGGTAACCACTGCTAGCAGTCTGGTTTGTGTTTTTCTACTATATACATAGATATGTGTACACAAACACACATCTTTTGTGTTATCACTTCCAAAAGTGGACTGTACAAAATACATTGTTTTGAGACTTGATTTTTTTGTTGTTTAGCTATATGTCTTGTAGAGCTTTCCCCATACCAGATATAGACACTATCAATACACCAAAATATGTAAATTCATGTCCCTATGGATGGGCATTTAAGTGGTCTCAAATTTCCAGTGGATGTCCTTTAGTATATCTTTTTTCTCATGTATGACTAAATCTGTAAGACAGATTACTCTCTTGCTGAGTAATAAGGTATGTGCACTGAAATGTTTTATATACACTGCTGTTTCATTCCCTAAAAGGACATTATCAATTTATATTCCCATGAACAATTTATGAGCATGTCTGTTTTTCCACACCTTTTCCAACACTGAATATTGTTAATTTTAAAATCTGCCAAAAATAAAATAAAATCTGCCAATCTGGACAGGAATAAAGGCACAGACGTAGAGAATGGACTTGAGGACACGGAGAGGGGGAAGGGTAAACTGGGACAGAGTGAGAGAGTGGCATGGACATACATACACTACCAAATGTAAAATAGATAGTTAGTGGGAAGCAGCTGCATAGCACAGGGAGATCAGCTCAGTGCTTTGTGACCACCTAGAGGGGTGGGATAGGGAGGATGGGAGGGAGACGCAAGAGGGAGGGGATATGGGGATATATGTATACGTATAGCTGATTCACTTTGTTATAAAGCAGAAACTAACACACCATTGTAAAGCAATTATACTCCAATAAAGATGTTAAAAAAAAACCCTGTCAATCTGATGGGCAAAATATGGTATTTTATTTTAATTTACAACTCCATGATTAATTTTGAGATTAAGCAGACTTTGTTAAACCTTTATTGTGTTTTACCTTTTCTCTCAATCATTTATCTGAAAACGTTCCCAGTAAGTGTGAACAAGGCACTGTAAACATCCAGCTGGTCACGTGATCACTATCCTGGGTACCCATTTTCTCATGTTAGCACCAAGGAAGGTTAACAAAGAGGAGAGAAGTTTTCTATTAGATAATTGCATCTTTATTCTTTGCTATTTTTTGTATTTTGTTCCTTCTATCATTTGACTTCAAAATCTAAAAACTGAAATTGGTACTATTCTAAAAATACTATCTTATGAATAGTTTGCTCAATTACGTGGGAAAAATCAAATAAAACCTAAATGTTCCTATCATAGCAAATTTCCTTTAAAATCTCAACGTCAACACTCATTGTTAATGGGAACACAGGGGAAAAGGGTATTCTCAAACAGTGCTGGTAGAAATCCTATGTGCTGCAGTCTTTAAAGGAAGCAGTCTGTTAAACCATCTATTAAAATTTAAAGTATGTGTACCCTTTTGCCCCAGAATTCACTCCTTGGAATCTAACTATAGATATGATAGCACTTCACTGAAAGGTCGTATGTACTAGGTCAGTGCTCAATTTTCAATGTGAATATGAATCTCCTGGGGATCTTGTTAAAATGCAAAATCTAATTCAGTAGGGAAGGCTGGAACCTGAGTGTCTGTATGTCTATAAAGCTCCCTGGCACGCTGCCAGTTCATGGACCACACCTGAGGAGCAAGGATGTTTACTGTAGCACTGTTTATTCAAAAATTAAATTAAAACCAGAAACAATGAGTGAACATTCATTGATAGGCTCAATAAGTTATAAAACACCCATATCACTGAGTATTCTGCAGACATTTAAAATAAAAATAAAAGTACACTGGTTGATTTGGAGGAAATTCCACAAGCAATGTGCAAAAAAATAGTGTAAGATGATCCCATTTTTATAAAATAGTGATCAAAATTCCCTTTGCGTATGTGTGTATATGTAGGATTATATTATCATGGAGAAAACATGAGAGAATTTTTTTTAGGTTATTAGTATTAATTACCTCGTGAAGGGGATGAAGGTAATGTGAGAAGGAGGCATAAGATAGCATAGAAAAGGGAAAAGAAAATCCAAAAATTTATACTAAATCATATGTTTAAAATAATATTAATGGAAACTAATGTATATGTATGAGTACATGTGTAAAGAAATTTTAAACATTTAAGATAAAGTTAAAGAAATAAAAAATAACAACATTAAACAAAAAAATCAAAATCTAGGTTCTTATCTCCCACTAATTAGCTTTTTGAGTTTGGTCTCCCACTAACAGTTAGCGATGACTTAAATATCTCTAGTAATTTCTATGATCCCATCTAGTTCTAAATTCTATGTTTTGGAAAACATTCTGACAGTTCCTCAAAAGGCCAAGCCTAGAGTTACCAGCAATTCCACTTATAGGTATATACTCAGGAGAAATGAAAATGTATGTCCACCCAAAAACTTGTATAAGAATCTTAACAGCAGCATTATTAATAATAGCCAAAAAGTGGAAACATCCCAAATGCCCATGGACTGCTGAACGGATAAAGAAAAAGTGGTTTATCCATGCAATGGACTATCATTCGGCAATGAAAAGGAATGAGGTACTGATACATGCTACCACATGGATGAAAGTTGAAAACATTATGCTAAATGAAAGAAGCCAGTCACAAAGGACCACATATTATATGATTCCATTTATATGAAATGTCCAGAATAGGCAAATCTATAGAGACAGAAAGTAGATTAATGGTTGCCAGGGGCTGGGGTGGAAGGTGGGAGCAGGGAGTGGGGTGGTGGGAAGATTAAGTTGGGGTGGGGAGGGGAGGGTGATGGCTGAAGGGTATGGATTTCCTTGGGGAGAAATAAAACTCTAAAATTGATTGTGGTGATGGTTGCATATATATCTACAAAGATACTAAAACCCATTGAATTGTACACTTTAGGTGGCTGAATTGTATGGTAAATGAATCATACCTCAATAAAGCTGTTTAAAAAATTCTATGACTAAAAATAAATTTTCTAATGTGAAAGAGCAAGTAACTCCCTCCATTTCTTGAGATTGTTCCTAATATTGGACTTTTGAATTTTTCTCCTAGAAAAGTAAAAAAAATCTTAACTTCTACTTTACCAGGAATTTTTATTCATTTTTAATAGTTTCTGGTGCTCATGTCAATCTAATAAAAGGATATAATGGTTCCACTCTACATTAATGCTCACTAACCTTAAATCGACCTTTGCATTCCTACTTTTTTCTTTCTCATTCTCCAGGAAACCTTCTCTAAGCTGTCTTTACTTCCTTCGAACCCTTTACTCCAACATTATGGGAAAAAGAAAAGCCATCAGTTGGAATGCCTCATCTCCCATTATCTACCATGTCGACCTACCTACATCTGTTCCTGTCCTATTTTTGTTTCTTCTGACCCCAAAATATCCCTTCTTCTGTGTTTTGGAATCCATCCTTTGCCACTTTCTTAGGACCCCAACACACAATAACCTTTTCTTACTCCACAGAGGTTTCACTGTCCATTCTGCTGCACTGACATTCAGGCTGGTCCCTGGAGCCACTGAAGTTTATGATGCTTGCCTTAAATTAATCGTGTGGTGTATATCTCTCATACTTTCTACACTTATAGAATATACACTTATTTACCATATTTAAAGCTCTTAATATTGTTTTTTATAAAATAAAAGGGATCATAGAGTTAAGATGTTCTTTTTAGTAGCTATATGGTATTCCATTATATGAATGAGCTATAACTTATTCAAGTATTCCTTGATAGGCATTTGGATTGTCTAGAGCCCCCTGGTAAATAATTTTGCAATATACAACTTTGTAAGTAAATCCATATGTCTGGTGCTTTTGTTTCTTCGGGTTCAATTCATAGTCGTATACTGCTAGGTCATAGCTTATGTCAATTTAAGTTTCAATGGGTACAGACATGTTTTAACAATTCCTAGAAAGTTTCAGCAATTCATCTCCCAACAATATATAAGGGTATCCTTCCCCCCTAGCTCTGGCCTATATTGAATGCTATCAATATATTTTAAACTCTCATATCAAATATTTTAAACTCTGATCAATTTAATGGGCCAAAACAAAAGGTCAGTTCATTGTTCCTTGCATTTCTTGAGTACTAGAGAAGTTAAAAACATAGACCTCTGGCAAGATAATATCTCAAAATGTTAGTTTACACGGTTTCCGTGTTCTCTCCCTGGTACCTTTGAACTCTGATGGTTATTTTTCTATCACCCCAGCCCCAAGACCACTCTAAGCTGCAACAGAGACTCAAAGAAGCCTCAGGCCCAAGTGTAGAACAGGAAGACTTTAATGCTTTTGCTCTCCCAAAGGCTAGATAGGACTCCGGCTTGAAGATGGAAATTGGAGGCAGAAGACCCATCCTAACTAGGGGCAGAGAAAGGGATGGGAAGGATTCCAGATCACAACGTAGGAAGGAGAAATATCTTCTGCTCAGAGGACCAGGAAGCAGAGCAGCAGGAAATCACTGCCAGGTAGCTTTTCAGCGTTCACTTTCAACGACTCACTCCCCAGATACTGACAGCCCTCCACCCAAGAGTCCTGGACTCTCTGAACATAGGATAAGGAATTTTAACATCTTGAAAGGTGATAGGGGTGGAAGGTGGGGTGATGGAGAAAAGAAATCGGGGTGGGGGAGGAAGAACTTAAAGGAAAACCTTAGTTCCCTGACCAAAGCAAAACCAAACAGAACTGGGAGTTTCCCTAAAAGCCTATTAGCACCGTACACGTTGCCACTGTTATCTGTTTATTTATTGTCCATTTGCATTTTATCGTCTCTGAATTGCCAGTCCATATCCTTTTCAACTGGACTTTTCTAAAAATGTCATTTTATAAAACTTCTTTGTAGAGTACAAACACTTTTTCTGTGAAATGTAGTGCAAATATATTTCCTTTTTGGTAACCACTGAACTTTTGATTTTGCTCATGGTATCCTGTCAACAGAAATTTGGGGTTTTGTTTTTAATGCTGTCAGAACAATATTTTTCTTTATTTTTTCTGGAATTTCTATCTTGCTTAAGAAAGTCTCTCCAATTTCAAGATTATATAACTGTTTTTCTGCATTTTCTTTTTATAGTGTATGTTATAAAGATGTTATTTTATACAGTTAGATTTTTAATCCAGCTGGAATTTCAGTGTTTATACTATAGCATAACCCAGGTAATGATCTAATTTTATTGCCTGGGTTCAAATCCTGACTCTACACTCTTCTTAGCTGTGTGACTTTGAACCAGTTACTAAACCTCCCTATGTTTCATTTCTTTCATCTTCAAATGGGGATAAAAACAGTTTTGATGTCAAAAGGCTGTATTGAGGATTGAGTTAATACATGAAAAGACCTTAGAATAGTATCTGGCACACAGTAAATGCTCACTAAGTGCTAGCTGTTAACTGACCCAGTGGAAAAATCCTGCCACCATTTTTTTTTAACATCTTTATTGGAGTATAATTGCTTTACAATGGTGCGTTAGTTTCTGCTTTATAACAAACTGAATCAGTTATACATATACATATGTTCCCATATCTCTTCCCTCTTGCATCTCCCTCCCTGCCACCCTCCCTATCCCACCCCTCTAAGTGGTCACAAAGCACCGAGCTGATCTCCCTGTGCTATGCGGCTGCTTCCCACTAGCTATCGATTTCACATTTGGTAGTGTATATATGTCCATGCCACTCTCTCATTTCGTCCCAGCTCACCCCTCCCCCTCCCCGTGGCTGCCATCATTTAAGCAATTTTTTAGTCAAAAAATGCCGCTTTTAGCAATATAAAGTCAGCATATATATTTAGATCTGTTCCAGATTCTCTTGTGTTCCACTGATCTATATATGAATACCATATTGTTGGGTTTTTTTTTAAACATCTTTATTGGAGTATAATTGCTTTACAATGATGTGTTAGTTTCTGCTTTATAACAAAGTGAATCAGTTATACATATACATATGTCCCCATATCTCCTCCTGCTTGCGGCTCCCTCCCTCCCACCCTTCCTATCCCACCCATCCAGGTGGTCACAAAGCACCAGGCTGATCTCCCTGTGCTATGCGGCTGCTTCCCACTAGCTATCTATTTTACGTTTGGTAGTGTATATATGCCCATGCCACTCTCTCACTTTGTCACAGCTTACCCTTCCCCCTCCCCATATCCTCAAGTCCATTCTCTGGTAGGTCTGTGTTTTTATTCCCGTCTTACCCCTAGGTTCTTTGTGACATTTTTTTTCTTATATTCCATATATATGTGTTAGCATATGGTATTTGTCTTTCTCTATCTGACTTACTTCACTCTGTATGACAGACTCCAGGTCTATCCACCTCACTACAAATAACTCAATTTCGTTTCTTTTTATGGCTGAGTGATATCCCATTGTATATATGTGCCACATCTTCTTAATCCATTCATCCGATGATGGACACTTAGGCTGCTTCCATGTCCTGGCTATTGTAAATAGAGCTGCAATGAACATTGTGGTACGTGACTCTTTTTTTTTTTTTTTTTTTTTTTGCGGCACGCGGGCCTCTCACTGTTGTGGCCTCTCCCGTTGCGGAGCACAGGTTCCGGACGCACAGGCTCAGCGGCCATGGCTCACGGGCCCAGGCACTCCGCGGCATGTAGAATCTTCCCGGACCGGGGCACGAACCCGTGTCCCCTACATCGGCAGGTGGACTCTCAACCACTGCGCCACCAGGGAAGCCCCGTGACTCTTTTTGAATTATGGTTTCCTCAGGGTATATGCCCAGTAGTGGGATTGCTGGGTCATATGGCAGCTTTTTTTAGTTTTTTAAGGAACCTCCATAGTGGCTGTATCAATTTACATTCGCACCAACAGTGTAGGAGGGTTCCCTTTTCTCCACACCCTCTCCAGCATTTATTGTTTGTAGATTTTTTGATGATGGCTATTCTGACTGGTGTGAGGTGTACCTCACTGTAGTTTTGATTTGCATTTCTCTAATGATTAGTGATGTTGAGCATTCTTTCATGTGTTTGTTGGTAATCTGGATATCTTCTTTGGAGAAATGTCTAATTAGGTCTTCTGCCCATTTTTGGATTGGGTTGTTTGTTTTTCTGATATTGAGCTGCATGAGCTGCTTGTAAATTCTGGAGATTAATCCTTTGTCAGTTAACTCATTTGAAAATATTTTCTCCCATTCTGAGGGTTGTCTTTTCGTCTTGTTTATGTTTTCCTTTGCTGTGCAAAACCTTTTAAGTTTCATTAGGTCCCACTTGTTTATTTTTGTTTTTATTTCCATTTTCTAGGAGGTGGGTCAAAAAGGATCTTGCTGTGATTTATGTCACAGAGTGTTCTGCCTATGTTTTCCTCTCAAGAGTTTGATAGTGTCTGGCCTTACATTTATGTCTTTAATCCATTTTGAGTTTATTTTTGTGTACGGTGTTAGGGAGTGTTCTAATTTCATTCTTTCACTTGTAGTCCAGTTTTCCCAGCACCACTTACTGAAGAGGCTGTCTTTTCTCCATTGTATATTCTTGCCTCCTTTATCAAAAATAACGTGACCATATGTGCGTGGGTTTATCTCTCAGCTTTCTATCCTGTTCCATTGATCTATATTTCTGTTTTCGTGCCAGTACCATACTGTCTTGATTACTGTAGCTTTGTCTGAAGTCACGGAGCCTGATTCCTCCAGCTCTGTTTTTGTTTCTCAAGATTGCTTTGGCTATTTGGGGTCTTTTGTGTTTCCATACGAATTGTGAAATTTTTTGTTCTAGTTCTGTGAAAAGTGTCATTGGTAGTTTGATAGGGATTGCATTGAATCTGTAGATTGCTTTGGGTAGTAGAGTCATTTTCACAATGTTGATTCTTGCAATCCAAGAACATGGTATATCTCTCCGTCTCTTTGGATCATCTTTAATTTCTTTCATCAGTGTCTTACAGTTTTCAGCATACAGGTCTTTTGTCTCCTTCGGTAGGTTTATTCCTAGGTATTATATTATTTTTGTTGCAGTGGTAAATGGGAGTGTTTCCTTAATTTCTATTTCAGATTTTTCATCATTAGTGTATAGGAATGCAAGAGATTTCTGTGCATTAATTCTGTATTCTGCTACTTTACCAAATTCATTGATTCGCTCTAGTAGTTTTCTGGTGGCATTTTTAGGATTCTCTATGTATAGTATCATGTCATCTGCAAACAGTGACAGCTTCACTTCTTCTTTTCCGATATGGATTCTTTTTCTTTCTTTTTCTTCTCTGATTGCTGTGGCTAAAGCTTCCAAAACTTTGTTGAATAATAGTGGTGAGAGTGGGCAACCTTGTCTTGTTCCTGATCTTAGTGAAAATGGTTTCACTTTTTCACCATTGAGGACGATGTTGGCTGTGGGTTCATCATATATGACCTTTATTATGTTGAAGTAAGTTCCCTCTATGCCTACTTTCTGGAGGGTTTTTATCATAAATGAGTGTTGAATTTTGTTGAAAGCTTTTTCTGCATCTAATGAGATGATCATATGGTTTCTCTCCTTCAATTTGTTAATATGGTGTATCACACTGATTGATTTGCATATATTGAAGAATCCTTGCATTCCTGGGATACACCCCACTTGATCATGGTGTATGATCTTTTTAATGTGCTGTTGGATTCTGTTTGCTAGTATTTTGTTGAGGATTTTTGCATCTATTTTCATCAGTGATATTGGCCTGTAGTTTTCTTTCTTTGTGACATCTTTGTCTGGTTTTGGTATCAGGGTGATGGTGGCCTCATAGAATGAGTTTGGGAGTGTTCCTCCCTCTACTGTATTTTGGAAGAGTTTGATAAGGATAGGTGTTAACTCTTCTCTAAATGTTTGAAAGAATTTGCCTGTGAAGCCATCTCCTCCTGGGCTTTGTTTGTTGGAAGATTTTTAATCACAGTCTGAATTTCAGTGCTTGTGATTGGCCTGTTTATATTTTCTATTTCTTATTGTTTTATTATCGCTTTACAACAAATTTTAAAATCTGGTGGGGCAAGTCCCTCTCCCTAATCTTCTTTTTCAAAACTTTCTTGGTGATTTTCCATAGTATTTATGTAAATAAACTTTAAAGTAATATTGTCCTAAAATATTCATCTATACAAACTTAAAAATTTTTTTAAATAATTTTGGAAGGAAGAATAGAACTAAGATACCAGCTTCACCCTGTCTGGAAGGGAACTAGTACCAAACTAGTACAGAACTACTACCAAAAGTGGAGATCAAGTCTATCGTGATTTACTCGAAGGCACTCACAACTTTTGACATAGGATGCAAATTCCAGAAGTTGCTGGGGGGTAGGGGGGCGATCCCATTCATTCATTCATTCAAACAAATTCCACTATTTCGCTATGCATGCTCCATTATGGAAATCCAAAAGCTTACACCTGCAAGAGGACACACAGGCAAAACAAGTCACTTAGAGGCAACTGTCACACCAAATTGTCCTTAATCTGGAGAAATGCTAGCTTCTCCCAACACCCTACCCATTCGGAACAACACAAGGATTCTTATGTGTTTACTTTAAACTGTGTTTGGCATGTATGCTTTCTAGGATAAAATAGTTTATCTGGATTTGCAAAATCATTTCCTGTCGTTCCAAGATCAAGCACCATCTTGACTGTAAACATGTATTCTTCTGTCCGCCCGAGCAACTTAGAGGGCACCAATTCAGGTTTCCCTTCCGATCGTGACCAGGAAGAGGCCCAATAAATATTTCAAACATAAAAGGATTGTTATAACAAAGCGGTCTTAAAATCCTCCTGGGTTATCCGAACAGCTTTCCGTTTCATTCTGTTTTCACCTCTACCCCCCCTGAAACTGGAAGAGGTTTTTTTCCTCAGGATGAAACAGAAGTTTATTCACAGAAGGGCTGAGATTAGAAAAGAAAATGAACAACAAAAGCAACAAAAAAAAAAGTGGGACTCTCATAAGTAAAGGTATAGATATGAAGGGGGAGAGAAAGTTACGTGAAGAAGCCGATCTGACCACAGGCCAGCCTTGGTAATCCCTGTTCAGGATGTACCTCTTGATAGCAAGCAATTCCTGCCTCAATGACAACTCCATGTATTTGTGTTATAAACACAAACCCATCAAAGCATGTATTACACACATCTTACTGTCACATGGCAAATGGTGCCTGGCTTCCAAGATAAGCTTTATGGAGAGTGAAGAGGAAGGGACAAGAGAAATAGGTGAGAGGCCTAGGGAAAAACACTTCCCTTAATCCTTTGATGTCACCAAAGTGATCAGTGATGAAAGAAGCATCATTCTTACGCCCCCCTCCATCCCTAGACAGAAACTAGAGGCTAGATATCATCCAAGATGGCTCTCCCTTAAGGAGATGACTTTCTATGGACCTCAAACCAAAACCCAAAGCAAAGGACAGTGGATGCGTTGGCTGGTCATAGCTGTAAAACATTTTTCCAACTTTATTTATTCAAAGTTGCTCACAATGAGTGCCATTCTGAACTATTCTAAGAGACTTTATTCTCTTAATCTTCTGTAGATTAAAGAAGGGAAATGCTAATCCCCTTGAAATTGTTACAGAAGCCTGACAGCCCAAGGTAATTTATGAGATAAGGTTTAAATTTACAAAAAGTCTAAGTCGACAGTGGAGTATTTAGCTAAATTAGGGATAACAATATCTGGCCCAATAGAAACAAATCACAGTACAACAAAAGCATCTGGACAATTAATCAAGTCAAAGATATATATTACGTAATTATTTTAGGCATAGTTCTGTGAAAAACACTAAGGGAGGGGCTTAGGAAAGAGCCACACAATCTCTCTGCTCTAAGGACTGTCTTTCCTGTTAGAATAATACTTAGGCAATAAATTAAAGTAATATGAGGCAATATATGATTACACTTTTAAAACTATGCAGGAACCATACAGGCAAATAGACTTCCATCAGGGAGAAAATAGTTCTTTGGATTTAACTGCAATGAAATTATAATGTAGAACTCAAGCTACAGGGTCAGTTCTTTAAATTATAAATTATTCTAGTTAAAGTATACTTCTTTACCTTAAAATACACCTTTGGGCTTTTTCCTCCTCCAAACTATTATGTAGTTGTTTGCAGAAGGATTTTCCTCTCTTTAGAGTTCTCAAGTTTATGTACATATTTAATATATTTAGCTTTATTCAACTATTTGAAAATAACCTAACCTGAAATAGCATAAATAATAAAATTGTATTCTCCCCCTTGAATAAAGTCAGTCTCAGCTTGAACTATGAAGCCCACCATTAAACCACTGAATAGTGTTTGATTACAATTCTAAATAAGAATAAATTAGGTATAGGAAATAACTTGGAAACAAAGCCAATTATTCATCATCATAACAGGTATTTTCCATAGTAAAAAATGGAAGGTCAACAGGCAATCATGCAGAAAATGAACTGAACAGTTGAAGATGACATGTCAGTAATAGATACCCAACCCTCCCAAAAGCCACTGACAAAATCCTAAAGGAGGCTCACGTGATTCAGACCAGTTGTCCACACTGATCAAATTCTATAGACAGCTCTTTACAACAGGAGTCATTCAATAAATATTTATCAAATTGAACTGAATATTCAACTCTCCACTTTAAGCAGTTATACCCTAAATCATGAGATGAATCAGAAAGCATGGGGAGGAGTGAATTTGAAATTCATTTAATGAGAACTAAGGTTTATACAATACTTGATGATTCTGAACTTTCACTCAGAAATTGCCTCAGTTGCCCCTAAACAGAACCCTGTGATGTAGCTAAGAGGTTAATGTCAGCCTCACATTAACAAAGAAGAAACTAAGCCTCAGGGAAGTTAAATGCTCACCTGAGGTCGCCCCACAAGTAAAGCAGCTTGCTGACACCAACACCCAAGCTGGCTGAGCTGCAAAAGCAGCCCAAGTGCCTGTGTAACTCAGTTCATCAGAAGTGCATACACATGAGATGTTTTTACTTTTTCAAATAACTGCCACCAGCTACTCTGTGGACAACCTCCTTTGCCCTTTTCCAGCTGGTAAGTGCCTCCCGTAATCACATCTCAGGCCGATTCCCTAACTTCCCACCTCTTTTTGGTTAATCAACGTCTCATTTCAGTTAGCTCCCTTCCTTCCCAGAGCAGGCAGCCGACGGTGACTCTGGGCTTGGAGTTGGCGCGGAGTGGGAGGGCATTCCGTGCACCGCGAGGTGGTGGCGGTCCCCTTTCGTGGGCCAGCAGGGCTGCGGGTTCCTGGGACCTCGTGGAGGCCTCGACAGGACCTGCCGAGGGGGGTTCTGCCTGGGGGCCCCGGGCGGATGTCCCGGAGCCCGGTCTGATCTCGGTGGAGGGTGCCACTGTGGGCCAGGAAACGCGCCTCTCCCACTTGGCTTCTGCGACGCCCAGCAAGCCGGCAGCCTGCGCTCCTCGGCCTCCATCCAGCTCTGGACCCCGCGGCCCTCGTCCGGGATGGAGCCTCCTCCGCACCCCTAGCCTCCCGGTCACCCCCTCCCTCCCCTTCTCCCTGGGCTCTTGCACGCGCTTCCAGGCGGGGCTTAAGATGCCAGTCTCCCCTACTTTCAGACTCTCACGAAATTCAGATCGAAATCTTTTGGAGACGCACTCTCCCCGCAGGCTTTGGGAAGAAGAAACAGCGAAGGAGCACGCCCAACCCCTCCACTGGTCCTCTTTCCCATTTCCCACCGTGCAAGACCCCGGACACCTCCTGGCTGAGTCCCTATACCCGCCCTGGAAGCAACTTTGTCTGCATTACTTCTGAACTCACTAGTACTGATCTTTATCCCCTGTACCCCAGCGCTACCAGGTAACTTCTGAAGGTAGAAAAAGATCTCAGGAAATGTCCCCATACCGACAATATGCTAGTGTGTGTGGACATGGATGTTGGCTTGAAGTAGAGGTGTTTACCTTTCCCCATTTATTGCTTTGATTCTAGGCTTCACCACGTGCATTGCACAAAACAGGCTCTCAACCAATTGTTATTTTTTTCCTAATGTACGTGACTCTCATCTAGATGAGTTTTGTAAAACCTGCTTTTAAAGAACTTGACATAATTGCATTCATTTTTTTATACTCTACATTTTTATACCTTTCACTGTGGATTTGAAGTGGCCTTTATAATAGTGAATAAACTTTTGTAACTCTTTACGTTAAAAATAATTGCATCAGGTGTTATTAAAGTTAGTATAATGTAAACGACAAGTTCCAGGATATGTATACAGTGTTACTCAAATGACAAAGTTACAAGAGCTATTAAAACTTCACTGCAATCACAGTATTGTAAACTTTCACTCCCATAGCCCTTCCTGTGTGTCAGGCTGTTCTAAATGTTTTAGGAATGCGAACTCAGTTGTTAAGTGTTAAATCACATAATTATTTAGACTCTTTGGGGATAGACAACCTTAGATCTCCATTTTACAGATGAGAAAACAGAGGCTAAGGTCTCATGGCTAGAAAGAGAGCAAGATTTGACTCCAGGGTTTGTACCTCTTAACCACTACACAGTATTGTCTCTCTGACTTTATACTTCTGGAGAATAAAAGAACAACTTCTTACTTGGATTTCTGTCAGCTCTAGTCATAGACCTGCTAGCATTTATGAAAGCTTTACACTTTTACAAAACCACTGCATAAGAGCTTTAAGAGCATCATGTCACTTAACCTCAAATTCTGCTACCCCCAAGCCCACCCACAGCCAGATGCAACCCCATTTTACAAATGTGAAAACTGCATCTCCAAGATGTTACATTCCTTGGCTAAGGTCAAAACATTAGTAAATGTCAAAGCCAGGCCACAAACCCAGGTTGGCCTGACACCAGAGTCTGTGCTCTAAACCACAACACTTTGGGTCCTATTCAAAGTGAACTAAATTAGGTTTAAACCCAACCCAACATCCAGCCACCTGGAACAATCACCTATGTTATTATCAAGTCAGAGGTTGCAAATGGATGACTTCTGGGTTCCAGGCCCTCTGGTGAAGCAAGTAAGATCCAACAGCACAGAGTGCATGTTGCACGTGCACATGACCCTCAGATGGAGCCGAACGGTGACAGCTCCCTTGAATCATGCAAGCAAGTGCTCAGGCCCCACCCAGTCCACTTCACCCAACTCTGCCAGCTTCCTGGCACCTGCAGGCACTTGAGTTCCCAATCCCTAATCTAGAGATGCTCAGGCCAGTGCTGGGTCTCATATGACCATTGCAAACTGGTGCAGAATATGAAATAAATTCTTACAAATTGAGCATAGTTTTCTACCATATAAATGAGACATTTGGAGTGAGGAAGTTCCACTTTTTATGCCCCCTTGTCATTAGGCCAACTCTATTTCACAATCCCACATCAAGGGTCTAAGAGATGGCTCTTGGCAACAGATGGGTGGCACTAACTCTGTTCTCTCGGGAAAATGATTCTCCTAACATAGGGCTAAAGTCAAGCTCCATTTGCATGTGTGGTCTCAGCAGTCTTGTGTCTCTCTCTGTAGACTG
Organism: Grampus griseus; assembly: GCF_964374135.1. Lineage (NCBI taxonomy): Eukaryota > Metazoa > Chordata > Mammalia > Artiodactyla > Delphinidae > Grampus > Grampus griseus. The sequence continues at coordinate 69,981,572 of NC_138997.1, read as the reverse complement.
TCATCATACAGCTACATAAGCCTTCCAAGCCTTCTCTTTTCCTCAGGACCTGGAGGGTAAGGATCGTCTGTATTGTCAGCATGATTCATGTGTTAACATGGGGAGGTGCTCATCTGAAAAGAGAAACTTGGCTTCCAGGAGCTCCAGATAAGACACAGGATGTGTTGAGCAAAGGCAAAAGAGGGAGAAGGGACACCTAGTCTCTGCAAACAGAGATCCGCTGAACATGATAAGGCTGGACAGACAGGGGATTTCTACACAAACACTGGCTATCTGAACACCATGTGGCTGTCAGAAACATATTTGGGAGCAAGGAAAAGAATAATATGATTCCTCACCCTGACACATTTTGGAAACTAGCCAACAGTCTCATCACTGAGATATCTTTCTTTTTTCGACACCAGGAAGATTAACAGAAGAGGCTGACATTTTATTTCTCCAGGCTATAAATTTGTATACAGATAGATTCTTCCTTTCTGGGTATAGAATACTTAGAATTCAAGTTATTACTGACTTAACAACAACAACAAAAGACTTATTTGTTTAGATAACAAACATCCAAGTGGTTCTGGCTGTAAGTGCAGCTGGATCCAGATACTCATATGGTGTCATCAGGAATTAGTATCCATCCCTGGCTCTGCTTTCCTTTATGTTGGATTTCTTCTCTGGCAGGCTCCTCTCCTGTGGTAGCAGGATGACTTCCAGAAGCTCTGGGCGTATGTGCTGCCAGTTTAGCAATCCCACGGATTTGAGCAAGAGGCTCAGGCTTGCCTCTGTCTGATCTGGCACTGGTCAAGGGCCAGCCCCAGAATTAGTTACTGTGACCGGAGGGATGTGGTGTTATTGGTTGAAACTGAGTTCCCACCAGAGCCAGGAGGTAGTGCCCTCTCCGTCCAAACCATAAGATCAGGGTCAGGGAGATGTGATTTTCCCGCAGAAAGAGATGGACCCTGTGGAGACGAAGGGCACTGGGCAGGCAGACCACAGATGGCCTCGATAGTATTCTTCACTCAGAGCTTGGGGAGGCTTCATTAATTCATTTTCCCCCTGGTCCTTTTTTCAGTATTGCGTTCCTTAGCTTCTCAGTTGAACCCACAAATAAACCAGAAAAGTAAAAATTATTATTTTCATTAGATTGCTCCACCAAATACAATAAAACAGGAGCCAGTATATCAACAAAGGAACTCTTTTCATGAGATTTCCTGGCTAGTCTTACAGACCCAGTAGTTATCTCCAGGTAATAATAAGCATCAAAACGTTATGCACCCAAACTCCCACGTATTAATTCTGAGGCTCCACATTACTGGTATGGAGCCAACTCTTAATTATTAAATGCATGGAATATGAGAAACCATGGATAAAACCCAAAGGCTTGCTTTAGCCAACAGATTCAGCCTCTTTCCCAGATAAACCTTCCCCCCAGCTGCAGGGAGCAACTGTGCTAATTTGACTTTCACATCTGGTGGAACTACTCCCACACATACCTAGATAGGTCATACACTCCTCTACACACTTCACAGAGTCTGATTAATTCCTATCAACTTACCCCAAATGCAAAAGGGGAGCATTTTATCATTTTGGCAAAAAGACTCAATTAACCGAGACTCAAAAAGCCAATGGTGAAAATCAAGTCCAAAAGGTGACATTTTAAACTGAATTCCTTCCTGCCCTACCCCCACCTCCAAGTTGGCCAACGTTCTCAACCCTCTTTCCTCCCATCCTCATAACAAAAAAATCACTTCTTTCTCCTCTGTCCTTAATTATTCTCTAAGTTTCTGTAACCACCGAAGCATAAACAGATCACCGGGGAGAGGCTGTAGACAAGAAATGGCAAAGGTAGAAGATAGAACCTTGAAGTCAGGAGGAAGAAGAGAAGCCAGCTGGTCAGAGATGCTGGATGGGCCGTGGAGGGGATTTTCTGAATGGAGGGCAACTCAGAAGGGGCTGCCTATGGCATCCCACTTAGTGGTCAATTTCATGAAATTCTCACCCCATTCACTCCAACTGCCAGATAACCTCGTTGTAATCTTCAGAAGCCTTCTCCATACTCTGTTTCGGAAATCTCTTGCATATTGAACCCAGTTTGATTGCTAACGAACTGTCCACTCCTTTTTTTAAAAATTTATTTATTTTTGGCTGTGTTGGGTCTTCACTGCTGCGTGCAGGCTTCCTCTAGTTGCGGTGAGCGGGGGCTACTCTTTGTTGCGGTGCGCAGGTTTCTCATTGTCGTGGCTTCTCTTGTTGAGGAGCACGGGCTCTAGGCGCACAGGCTTCAGTAGTTGTGGCACGTGGGCTCAGTAGTTGTGGCGTGCAGGCTCTAGAGCTCAGGCTCAGCAGTTGTGGCTCACGGGGCTTAGTTGCTCCGCGGCATGTGGGATCTTCCCGGGCCAGGGCTCGAACCCGTGTCCCCTGCCTTGGCAGGTGGACTCTTAAGCACTGCGCCACCAGGGAAGCCCCCAAACTGTCCACCCTTGATGTTGATTTGTGCTGCTGCCTCAGCTCCCTGCTAACATTGACTCAGGCCTCCTGTGTGCCAGGCACAATGTCAAATGCTGGGCGTGAATTATTTGATTCAGTCCTCACAATACTTCCACAGAATGAGATACTCTCGTTAACCCCACTTTCCAGATGAGGAAATTTGGCTTAACTTGCCCAAGGTTAACCTATTAATAAGTGGCAGAGCAGTGACATGACACGAAAATGCTGAGAAGAAAGAAGGGACCTAGAAAATCCACATATTGCCTAGTCTGTTGTTCCACGATCAGACTATGTTTATATTTTTAAGTAAAGCTATGATCCTCTTTTTAGAACGTCCACTAAGCAAACACTTGATATAAAAATTGTATAGACTGTATTCTTTGATGTAAGGCATGTTAAAACGTGAGGAATAATTAAAACTACAGGGCGGATTGGATGAAGGTGGTACAAACTTCCAGTTATAAGTAAATACTAGGGATGTACAATGTGGTTAACATAATATATATATATTATAATGTACAACATGGTTAATATAATTAATACTGCTATATATTATATACTGCTCTTAGCAGAAAATCCTAAGAGTTCTCATCATGAGGAAAAAATTGTCTTTCTTATTCTTTTATTTTGTATCTATGTGAGATAATGGATATTCACTAAACTTGGCAATTATTTCATGATGTATGTAAGTCAAATCATTATGCTGTACATCTTAAACTTATACAGTGCCGTATGTCAATTATATCTCAATAAAACTGGAAGAAAAAATAACTTTAATTCAAATTCTATATAATCTATTCTTTGACCCAGCAATCCCACTTGTAGGAGATAACACTTCAGACAGAAAAGCAAAAGGACATAAACATGTATGTACAGAGGTATTTATTAAGCATTGAAATAACAAAGAAGAAAAAAATTGGAAAGGCTGACTAAGCTATGGTCCATCCATGGCACAGTGGCTGCAAATGTGAGCGGAAGAGTGAGATGTGTGGGTGATAGAGCCTAACTGACTGAGCTGGGGTCCTGGCTGCACTAATGTTTATGATCCTGGGCAAATCACGCAGCCTCTCAAGGCCTCAGGCTCCTCCCTCTGTTAAATGGGAATGAGAAAAGTGGTTACCTCAGAGGTTGTTGTGAGCATTAAAGTTAGTTAATACTTGGAAATGCTTAGAAGAATAAATAGCACGTAACAAACTTTGTTAAATGTCAACTATTTTGTAACCATTTTTAAAAAAGAAAAATTCTAAGTGCTAATGTAGAGAATCAAGTAAAAAAGAGCAAACTGCATCCCATTCTGTTTAAGAAAGCAGGGGTGTGTGTGTGTGTGTGTGTGTGTGTGTGTGTGTGTGTGTGTGTGTAATTACACAGTTAAGAAAAGAAATGAGAGGAATATACACCTTGTTTCTTCACAATGTTACCTCAGGGACATGAAATGAGAGAGCTGAAGAAGATACTCTTCTTATATAATTTGTTGAAGTGGTAAGATTATGAATGATTTTTTTTTCTTCATCATCTTTAAATATTTTTCAAAGAAATAAAACGTTACTGTTACTTCAATCTCATGCTCCATTGGAAAGGGACCTTCTCCTTTCCTAGGAACCCCTACAAAACAGATGCTAAGGTTCCTCGTTCTCTAAAGGGTCTGAGGAGCTAGAAAGAAGGGCTCCAGAGCGGTTTGTCAACATGTCACAAAGCCTAGGAAAAATCATGCATTCGCTGGTAAGCAGGCAGCTTAGCATACCTTAAGCATCGTGTGTCTCTTCTCCTGCCCCAGATTACATTAATTCAGCGTGATCACACGGATTACATCAGGCTGATGAGGCATTCAGAGGGGTAGTTTTATTTTTTACAAATCATGATTAATTATAAAAAGAAAAACAACTTGGCTTAATAAACGTTGCTAGTCATACAAGGTCTTTCGAAACAGAATTCAGTGGATTAAAAGATGGAAGACCAACAGGCAACAGACCTGCGCTGTCTGCTACCGTTTTTAAGACATTTCAAAAACCTCTAGGACGTTTCCTTTACCGAAGCAAATGAAAGCATTCTCTCTTGGCTGTTCCTGACTGATACTAAGAACTCCTTCGAGGCTTCAAATCAGGCAGCAGTTTTTGCCAGTTAACTATGTGATGGTCTCCAGGTCCAGTATAACCTTGCCCTAATCTCTCACTTATTTCCACCAGATAGGGAGTAGTCAATAATACACTTCAGCTGAACTGTCCCTCTCTCCGAAGTTACCTATGGCCCCTCTCTCCGCTGTGGCCATGGCCTCAGCCTCTGCCGGTGAAGCCCAGCATGTCTGAATGTTTAGTCATCACTTCAGAGCCACTCTTCCAGGAAAAGCCTATTGTTCCTGCACTTCCTGATCACTTACTTCCTGTCATTTTTTTTCCAAATGGGAAAGAATAAAGACCCTTCTAAAATCACAGAAGGTTCTGCTCAACTTCTCAACTGCAGTTTATTGGATTATAATTATTTACTTGATTTGGAGGCATCTAAATATGCCAGTACGAGCCTACCCTAATCAAGAGTGTCCCTGAGCCATGGGCAACTTCCACATGAGTCCCCAGTACAAGCGTAGTCACCTTTTCACTCACAAGTCCATGTGACTTGCAAATTATTTTGCTCCAAGACGTCAAAGACAGCTTGTAAGAATCTCCACCTTATCAATACTGCCCCATGACCCATTTGATGAAGAAGATAATCAGGTACAGAAAGGGTCAACCTCTCCCCTGGCTGGAGAGGAGGTGGCAGGCACATGAAAACCTGGAAATGCCTCCCCTCCCCTCTGCTCCTGCCCTTCCCGACTCACACAAAGATAATAACTGGGTCAGAAAACTGAGCCTACTGCCTAGACAGACTGAGTCATTGGGAGGGGGAAAACAAAGAGGTGAGGGCTCAGGAAACCAAGAACGTGGGTTTGAATCCTGGCATGCATACACACACACACACACACACACACACGCACACATGCACACATGCACACATACATGTACATACACACATGTATACACATACACACACTTGTTTAAGGGCTTGCTGTGTGCCAGGCACTGTGCTATTTATATACACCACCTCAATTAATTTTGACACCCCTCCATAGGGTAGGTACTTTTATTCTCCCAATTTTACATATAAATACACTTGTCCAAGTTCACACAGCTAGTAAGGTAGTTCACTCACGCTAGTCTGACAGCAAAGTTGCACCATTAACCCCTCTATTTGCTGTGTGATTTCTGTGAGTCACCTAACCATGCTGAACCTCAGTGCCCTCATCTGTAAAATGGGAATCATAAAGCCTATAAAATCTGCTTCCATATTGTGTTGAGAATTAAATGAATTTATGCATATAAAGTATTCACCACACACAGAGGTTCATTTCTCCTCATCTCAGCTTCAGTTTGCTTCTAGCTAAAATGCTTGTATCACCAGGTTATTGTAAGAATTGAATGAGGAAACATATGAAAATGCTTTGGAAATGATAATTTGCTACATAAAATTAGTAATCATTATTCTTAGATATATTTTAAACTAAGATACTTGACCAGGTAGTCTAAACTAACCATAGAGTTTGCCAATTATCAGATTGGCAAAGATCCAAATGTTTGATACTACACGTGTTAGGGAGGTAAGGGGCATGAGCAAACTTATGGGTGTATAAGTTGTCACATCCTCTCAGGAGACAAACTGGACAACATTTGTCAAAATTAAAAATGTAAATAAATATTATTTGATCTAGCTTATCCAACTGCATCAGTGTGATAATATAAAAGGCTATTTATTATAGCATCATCTGTAAAAAGTGGGCAGAAGAAAACTCGAAACAATCTAAGTGTCCTCCACTTTTGGGCTGAAACATAATGCAACCTGCAAATGTGAGCCACATATGTTAATTTAAAAATTTCTAGTTGTTACAAAGAAAGTAAAAAGAAACGGGTAAAATGCGCTTAAGAATATCCAAAATATTGTCACTTCAACATGCAATCAATACAAAAATTATTTATGAGATATTTTACATGCCCTCCTTCATATGTCTTTAAAATATGGTGTGTGTTTTACACTTACAGCGCATCTCAGTTTGGACTAGCTACCTTTTGTGTGTTCAGTGCAGCTATATACGCATCGGCACATACGGCAGGGTGTCCTTACTGGACATCGCAGGTCCTCAAAAAACTGATAACAACACAAGAAACTGATAACAACAACAGTTACCTCTGGAAAGAAAACCTCTCTGGGGATGGGGGTAAAAGGGAGAATTAATTTTCACTCTATACCTTTTCACGTTCTCTTAATTTCATGCCTTGTGCATGTATTGCCTTTTCAGAATAAAAAGAGTAAAATAATTTTTACAGCAACTCTTTACAGTAACTTCTTAATCACCTTGGCATACAAATAGAGACAGATGATTCATACAACGTGAAGACAATTATCAGCGATGAATGACTCTCCTATTCCCTTTACTCCCGTCACCGTTTAGTAATTTAAAGGATCTGTCAGAGAGGTGACAGTAGAGCCACGGCTTGCCACCAGGAGAATGGTGTCAGGCTGGGGAAACATTTCTGAAGTGTGGAAATCAGTCAAATTAGAAAGGGGGGGTTGTAACTAAGTTATAGCCGAGTTAAGTGGAATTCACAATGATCCTACCTGGTGAGGATTCTCTCAAACATACCCACCGTGAGCTCAGAGAAGCCTCACGGCAGGTCACAGAACAGGAAATCACGGGATGCACATGAAGGCAAAGACAGGAAGAGGGAACAGGAAGGACAGGTGAAGAAAGATGAGGTTTCCATAAACAGGAAACAACCATATGGCCTCTTTACCTCTTAAATTTTATGTGGAGACAAGCGGAGAACCCCACTCCCAACCAGGAGACAGGACCTGCCTTCTCCCATCTGGATTAATCCTGGTAAATATTCAACTAGACTCAAGTGAAGTAAATAATCTTCCTCTGATTCCTTCACAGTGGGATAAGGTGGGGTTCCTGAGGGAGAAAAAGAGCAAGGTGGATTGGTTGGTTGAAGGGAAGGGGACAATGAATGTGCCATGGAGATTTTATGGAAGTCAGGGGCACATAGGATCCAGGAGAGCAGTACCAAGGAAACAGTTATGGCTGTGCACAAAGATTTGGCCACCAGGACATTTATCAAAGCATCGCTCATGAGCCGGAAACACTGAAGACAGCCTCAGTGTTTTCATTTGGGGATTATTTGTGATATAAATCCGGGGAAAAGCAAATTATAAAACAACAGGACACTATAATTCCATTCTTAAAAATAATTATACATACACACATATATACACCTACACGCACATGTGACCAGACTGGACGGTCACATTTATTTATTAAAATAAAAAGAGAAAAGGTGGAACTCTAGATATTAATTTTTCCTTTTAGCTCACCTGTATTTTCCAGATTTTTCAATTAGCAATAATATAGAGTGGAGTCAAAAATGTATCTCACAACCATTGGATACACAGAGAAGAGGTAATTTCCTTATTTGATCTGTAACTAACCCATTCTTCTTTACAATAACCACTTATTAGAGGGGAAACATTACCTTTTCATCCTTTCTACTTTAAAACATAGTTCAATTCAGTACATTAAATAGCCCCTCTAATATATTCATTATCCAGTATGGTAGTCACTAGCCACTTGTGGCTATCTAATTTTAAATGTTAATTAGTTCATATTTAAAATTCAGTTCTCCACACAGCTGTATCATTCGATTTCCCTTTGAATTCTTTAAAATAATTCTCAAAAAACTACAAAACAAAGTTTATTTTCACTGCCCTTTACTCAGAAATATTTTAGCTCTCTTCCTAGATATCCTTAGAGATAAAATAATTAAAAGTTGATTTTTATCTTGAATGTGTTGATTTTAAAAATGTAAAAGTACACATACAAAAGAATAAGACTCAAAGATTATATACAAATAACTTTATGTTAGGGTGTAAGGATTATGAGTGGTACTGTTTCCTATTTTAATAAATTCTCCTTTTATATTGTTAAATTGTTTTTTTACAATAAAAATAATGGCTAACAATGAAAAATAATTCATTTCCTCAGAGTCACTAGCCATGTCTTAAGTGTTTGATAGCCACACGTGGCTCATAGCTACCATATTGGACATTTAGAATGTGCGCATCATTGCAGAATGTTCCATTAGACAGTATCGCTCCAGATAAGGCTCAGTCTCAAATTTCTGAGCCATTCAGCTCCTCCCTGGCTGGATGGGGACTGGGTGAGGTCTGGAGGGGGTCTGCATGTGTGGAGAAAGGGATGTGACTTCCCCTGCCCCAGGAGCCAGGTGGCCTGGTGCTGGTCTTCAGTGAGTTCAGGCTACGTCAACTTTGGGGTCCCTCGGCAGCCTTCGGGTTCCCATACAAACATCCCTCCCTCAAATTCCTGGCTTTGGGGCCTTACAAAGGCCAAGTCTCTATTCCTTCCACTGACGTGGTCCTCCAGTCCATAAGCAGGCCTGAGACGGGTCAAGAGGAGGCCTGCCAACCTCCCACAGCCGACCACCTTCTGAGACCTACTCTGCAGCCTAGGCCCACCGGATTCTCTAGATTGCCCGCCACTCCAGCCTTAGCACCTCAAGAAACTGGGAACCCTATTCCACCAGAAGCCTCCCTCAGATATCAGGTCCAAAGGCCGCCCGGTTTTTCCAGAGTCTGATGCACTGAGGGCCTCTCTCAGGAGACTACAATTGTCCCAGGCTTTGCCCACAAAGCAGGGCAGGGCCCAGCCCTCAGACTCCCTGAAACTACTCTGGCTGCATTTAACACAAATCCTCCCTCAGAAGTTTCAACCCAGAGCAGAGCGGACAGGTTCCTGCTTCTCCCCTCTCTCCCTTTTCTCTCTTGCCCACTTCTCTTCTTCCCATCGCTCCTTGGGGTAGAAAGGAGTGGGATATTCATTTATTACCCAGTGTTATATGGCAGAGTTACTAACCAGGCTTTCTCATCCCTAGTCAAAAAAGCAAGGCCTTTTCCTTTGTGTATTTTAGGGGGAAATGAAGGAATTTAGAAAAGCCCTCCTCAGAACAACGGCTCTCTGTAGGCAGAATGCAATTTTATTTGCAATGTCAGGTGGGATTGTTACTTGCACCTTTGTCTTTGCACTTTATACGTAAGATTTCTAATCTCCGCACCCTCCCCTCATGTTTTCCCACCCCACCCGCCCAGGCAGATAAATGCCCTGCCTGTCCCACCAGGGTCAAGGTCATTTCTTCAGAAAGATGAATACTAAAAAGCACACGAAGAAGTTCCAAATCATCATACCAGCTACGATGAGGAGCAAAAATGTTCATTAAAATGTTTTATTATGATTGTTGGCTTTGACTAATCAGAAACTGTCTTTAGAGAGGAGGTAATTACCAAGGTCACATTTTTGGATGTAATATGGGAGAGGTCAAAGATGCTTAAAAAAGAAGGATATTAAAGACTTGACACCCCAAATCTTCACCACATTACTAGCTCTGTGACACTGAGTAAGTTGTTTTACCTCCCTTGGCCTCAGTTTCCTCATCCATAAAATGGAAATAATAATCATGCTATCATGCATTATTGTGAGAATTAAATGAGATTGCGTATGTAAAGCACGATGTCTACAACACAGTAGCCATTCAGGAAATATCCCATGATAATCCTACAACTAAAAAGAATAAAGAAAACAACATCAGCAGAGGAAATCTTATAACAAAGAGTAACAGAAATAGCCTAATTCCTGCTTTTTGGCCCAGGATTATGGTCTAAAATGGTGATAAGTGTAACCATTAAAGTAAACTTCAGATATCTCCAGAGAAGGGGAACTCACTACTTCCAAAGGCAACTAATGTTCTTCTTTTGAGTACTGATGGTTCTAATTCTCTTCCTTACATTATGTGTTACTTTCTCTCATTACAACTTTTCCCTCATTTATTCTTAAAAAAAAATCCATGGTAATTCAAATAACACAGGAGTTTGTAATATAAAGTATTATGAAAGTTTGTAAAGAAAAACGTTAAAGTTCTCCCACTACACTCCGCCAAATTCTACTCTCCAAAGTATCTCCTCTTGACAGTGGTTTTTGCATTCAGCGTACTCAGACGTTTTCTATGTGTACACAAATTTATATATGTGTGCATTTTTATATAAATGGGATCAGAGTCTATACATACTTCTGCCACCAGCTTTTTTTTTTTTTTTATACTATTTGCTGCGCTGGGTCTTTGTTGCTGCATGGGGGCTTTCTCTAGTTGCAGCGAGTAGAGGCTACTCTTCGTTGTGGTGTGCAGGCTTCTCATTGCGGTGGCTTCTCATTGCAGAGCATGGGCTCTAGGTGCGTGGGTTTCAGTTGTGGCTCACGGGCTCTAGAGCACAGGCTCAGTAGTTGTAGCACACGGGCTTAGTTGCTCTGTGGCACGTGGGATCTTCCCGGACCAGGGCTCAAACCCATGTCCCCCACATAGGCAGGCGGATTCTTAACCACTGCCCCACCAGGGAAGTCCTAGTGACATATTTTTTAAGGAAAAAAAAAAAGTATCAGGGAAATAGGACCAAAATTCTAACCAGCACCTACTATGTGCCAGTCACCATACCAGGATTTTGTTTGCCAATTTTATTGAGATATAATTGACATACAGCACTATATAAGTTTAAGGTGTACAGCATAATTAGTTAACTTACATACATCATGAAATGATTATCACAATAAGTTTAGTGAACATCCATCATCTCATGTAGATACGTCATTAAAAAAATAGAAAACAAATTTTTTTCCTTGTGATGAGAACTCTTAGGATTTACTTTCTTAATAACTTTCACATATAATGTACAGCAATGTGAATTACCTTTATCATGTTGTCCATTACATCCTTAAATAAATGGAACCTAATTAAACTTAACAAGCTTTTGTGCAGCAAACGAAACCATAAAAAAGACAAAAAGACAACCCTCAGAATGGGAGAAGATATTTGCAAACGAAGCAACTGACAAAGGATTAGTCTCCAAAATATAGAAGCAGCACATGCAGCTCAATATCAGAAAAACAAACAACCCAATCCAAAAATGGGCGGAAGACCTAAATAGACATTTCTCCAAAGAAGACATATAGATGGCCAATAAACACATGAAAAGATGCTCAACATCCCTAATTATTAGAGAAATGGAAATCAAAACCACAGTGAGGTATCACCTCACACCAGTCAGAATGGCCATCATCAAAAAATCTACAAACAATAAATGCTGGAGAGGGTGTGGAGAAAAGGGAACCCTCTTGCACTGGTGGTGGGAATGTAAATTGATACAGCCACTTTGGAGAAGAGTATGGAGGTTCCTTAAAAAACTAAAAGTAGAACAACCATATGACCCAGCAATCCCACTACTGGGCATATACCCTGAGAAAAACATAGTTCAAAGAGATACATGTACCCCATGTATTTACAGTAGCTAGGACATGGAAGCAACCTAAATGTCCATTGACAGATGAATGGATAAAGAAGATGTGGTACATATATACAATGGACTATTACTTAGCCATAAAAAGGAAAGAAATTAGGTCATTTGTAGTGATGTGGATGAACCTAGAGTCTGTTATAGCAAGTGAAGCAAGTCGGAAAGAGAAAAATGAATATCGTATATTAACGCATATATAAGGAATCTAGAAAAATGGTACTGATGAACCTATTTGTCGGGCAGGAAAAGAGATGCAGACGTAGAGAATGGATTTGTGGACACAGGAGGGGAAGGGGAGGGTGGGACAAATTGAGAGAGTAGCACTGACATGTATATACTACCATGTATAAAATACATAGCTAGTAGAGAGCTGCTGTATAGAACAGGAAGCCCAGCTTGGTGCTCTGTGATGACCTAGAGGGGTGGGATGGCGGGGTGGGAGGGAGACTCAAGAGTTAGGGGATATATGTATACATATAGCTGATTCACTTCACTGTACAGCAGAGACTAACACAACATTGTAAAGCAATTATACTCCAATAAAAAAATAGAAAATATTTTTTCCTTGTGATGAGAACTCTTAGGATTTACTTTCTTAGTAACTTCCACGTATAATGTACAGCAGTGTTAATTAGCTTTATCATGTTGTCCATTATATCCTTAGTAATTATTCATCTTATAACTGGAAGTTTGTACTTTTTGACTACCTTCATCTAATTCCCCTCCCCACACCCCTGCCTCCTCTGGTCTCTTTTTCTCCGAGTTTGTTTGTGTGCTTATTTTTGAAGTGTAATTGACCTACAACTCTATGTTAATTCCTGGTACACAACATAGTGATACAATATTTCTATACATTTCAAAATTATTACCATGCTATATCTCGTTGTCTTTTTTTTTTTTTTTTTGTGGTACGCGGGCCTCTCACTGTTGTGGCCTCTCCTGTTGCGGAGCACAGGCTCCGGACGTGCAGGCTCAGCGGCCATGGCTCATGGGCCCAGCCGCTCCGCGGCATGTGGGATCTTCCCAGACTGGGGCACGAACCTGTGTCCCCTGCATCGGCAGGCGGACTCTCAACCACTGCGCCACCAGGGAAGCCCTCGTTGTCATTTTTCATCATACAAAGATATTACATAATCATTGACTATACTCCCCACACTGTGTATTTCATACCTGTGACTCATTTATTTTGTAATTAAAACTTTATGCCTCTTAATCTCCCTCACCTATTTCTCTCTTCCTCCCATCCTCCTCCCCTCTGGCAACCACCTGTTTGTTCTCTGTAACTCTATCTCTGTTTCTGTTTAGTTATTTTTTTAAATAAATTTATTTACTTTATTCATTTATTTTTGGCTGCGCTGGGTCTCTGTTGCTGTGTGCAGGCTTTCTCTAGTTGCGGCGAGCAGGGGCTACTCTTCGTTGCGGTGCGCGGGCTTCTCACTGCGGTGGCTTCTCTTGTTGCAGAGCACGAACTCTAGGCTCACGGGCTCAGTAGTTGTGGTGCACGGGCTTAGTTGCTCCAAGGCATGTAGGATCCTCCTGGACCAGGCTCAAACCTGCGTCCCCTGCACTGGCAGGTGGATGGTTAACCACTGCACCACCAGGAAAGCCCTGTTTAGTTATGTTTGTTCAGTTGTTTTGTCTTTTTGATTCCACATTTAAGTGAAATCATATAGTATTTATCATTCTCTGTCTGACATTTCACTTGGTATAATATTCTCTAGGCCCACCCATGTTGTTATAAATGGCAAGATTTCATTCCTTTTATGGCTGAGTAATATTCCATTGCATATATATGTGTATATATATATATATATATATATACCACATCTTCATTATCAATCTATCAACTGATGGGCACTTAGGTTGCTTCCATACTTTGGTTAATGTAAATAATGCTGCCATGAACATAGGGCTCCATATATCTTTTCAAGTTAGCATTTTTGTTTTCTTCAGGTAAATACCCAGAAGTGGAATTGCTGGATTGTATGTCAGTTCTATTTTAATTTTTTTGAGGAATCCCCACACTGTATTCCATAGGGGCTGCACAAATTTACATTCCCACCAACAGTGCACAAGGGTTCCCTTTTCTCCACACACACATATTTTTATTCAATTAATATTAATTGAGCATTTACTATAGGTCAGCCACTGTGTTATGTGCTTAGGAGACCATCTCTGTCCTCAAACAGTTCACCAATCGACTGACCAACAAATTGGTGGGCTCAATATTCTCATCCTATTTCAGGATCTATGGGGATACATAGGAGGAAGATACAGAGGCAGAAATGGAGCCTCAGAAAAGTGTATTTTCCCAAAGGCACAAAATGAGTAAGTAGGAGAGTAGGATTCTGATTCCTTGCCTTACACCCAGGAATCACCCAGCAACTGCTCTTCCCTAGCGTAGAGTTTGGCACTAGGAAGGCTTTCTCCTTACTGTTGCCTTGGAGGTGATTTAAACTACAAGGGCATGTTCCATGCATGGATCTCAGGCTGAGTCACATCACAGCAAACTGGCCGACTGACTACTCAGGTTTCCTTTCCTTGGTGTTTTCTTATCTGTCTCCCACCAATGGCTTAGCCTCTATGGGTGAGTGGGGTCAGGAAGTGGCACACAGTCTCTGTTTTTATTCTCTGTGTGGAAATTTTCTAATTATAGGTCACACGGAGAGTTTCCATTCTCCCCCATGGCACTTCACTCTGTTTATGTAACTTAATAAGCTAAGACCCAGAGCTTTCTTTTAAAAAAGACTTAAACCATGAAGCTTTTAATGAGGAATCAAACTCATTCCCTTATCTTTCTGATTAGTGAATAGCCATCGTCTGTTATCTGCTTAGTCTGTAGCTGAAATTACGGTCTCTCCTCTGGTCGGGATTTTATAGTCTGATTGCGCCTTAAGCTTCCTGTGTAAGCCATCAGGGGAAGTAGGAACATTAACTACAGCCACCAGCACCACCAAGAAATAGATTCACATACAGTCCTCTAAAACACCAGCCTTCATAGAATAAATAGATGATAGAGCACAGCACCAAGAAACGAGTTATAGCTCAGGATGGATAGACATAGCATGGCATCTGATGCAACTGAAGGTGCCCATTTAAGAGCATAAAGGGGAGTGAGATTTCAAACAATCGTTATGCTTTGGAGAACACATGCTAAAGGCCAGCAACCAAACAGCTTTATTTTAATTATGTGGCCATTTCTTCCCTAATTTAACTGCCTAAAAAGAAATTCTAAAAGTATGCCATCTCAGTCTAGGATCTACTGGAAACGTATTCAGTAATAGTAACTTTTAGGCAAAACTTTTAGCAACAAATCAGTCCCACAGAACAAAATGAAAAAGAAGATCTCACAAAAACACATTTTTAAGCCAAATTTTTTAAAGTCAAAAAACAACGATGGAGGAAAGATTCTGCTCTCTCCCTGCCAGCAGTGTGTAAACAGAAATCTTTTTTGCAGAACCTCTCAAGAATGGAAGCTGAAAAGGAAATATAAAAGAAGTGGGATTTTGGTAGAAGACTCTGACCTTGAAGAGCTACACTAATATTAACTATTATAAAATTAACTTTTTAATTATCCTCTAGGGGCTGCAGAACACACTTAAATGAAGGGAAATGAATTTATGAAAAACGCTGCCAAGTAGGATCAAAGAAGGGGCTTGCTTTTCAGGAAGCAAACAGCACTGAAGCAGGCATGCAGGTCCCAGAAAGACAAGAATTAACCGACCCCAGGAAAGTCACCGAGCTTGGCTGAAGTGGCAACAGTAGCAGTCTTACCACTAAAACTTTTCTTACCTTCCTCCTTGACAAGGTGAGGAGTGGATGAGGTATCATGTGGTATGTTCCTGACACAGAGCCTGGCACAAAAATCGATGTCATCACCATCATCGTTATTGCTATTATTTGGGAATTCCCAAATAATGTTCATTTAGAAGATAATTGAAACCAGATAAACAGACATTTTCCAGCCTTTGGTTTCTTTGCCAATTTTGTTTTAATCCACGTTCCATTTTGATAAATGGAAAAAATATTACCCAGTGTCTCAACCAGAGTTTATTTAGTATGTTCCCCTGTATGGGAATATCCCTAAGAATCCCTGAAGAGTCTATCTTCCAGGCAGGAAAATTTTGTTGAGCTTTACTTTTTTGTTGATTATGTAATGAAAAGAATACACATTTTCTATTGTTCCGTATAATACAGAATATTTCATGTATAGAGTCATACACTGCTTTATATATTACTTAATATATTTTCATACTGAACATGTTTTTCCCAAGCATACACAGCTATTTCTCCTCTCCTCAATGCCCCTCACCAAGCCCTTCATAAAAATCACTGCTTTAGGGCTTCCCTGGTGGCGCAGTGGTTGAGAGTCTGCCTGCCGATGCAGGGGACACGGGTTCGTGCCCTGGTCTGGGAAGATCCCACATGCCGCGGAGCGGCTGGGCCCGTGAGCCACGGCCGCTGAGCCTGTGCGTCGTCCGGAGCCTGTGCTCCGCAACGGGAGAGGCCACAGCAGTGAGAGGCCCGCATACCGCAAAAAAAAAAAAAAAAATCACTGCTTTAGAACTTAGCCTAGGAGAATTATTCCATCTGTAATACATATTGCAGAGCGGTTTTCTGAAAGAAGTGGGACTTCAGGAGCTTGCTAAATTCCTGTGAACTGAAGGCAGAAAATATTCAGAAACATAAGGCTAATGTGCAGAAAAGGTGGAGGAGAGGAGGAGGATTATTATATTGATTATATAGACAGGTTAAAGATAAATAGGATGCTCTTTAGCCCTTCAACAAAATGAAATTGGTCACCCAAGCCACCAAAGCCTTAATAATGGGCGAATAATATTCAAGCGAGTATTAATAATAGGTGAATCCAAGTATATTTTAATGTCATTGCCAGGTCCACCACCAGCCCATACAGTGCATTTAGGCAAATTAGGAAAGCACAGCCATTCCTCAAAGCACTACTTTCATCTTCTGAAAAATCATTGTAAGGTATTGATTTTTTTAAGAACAAGAAACTTAACTCCCATCTACTTTCAAAGTGTCACGTAAGTTTGCACAACTCTACGATGTCTGTGATGTGAATGATGCTCCATGAAAGGTCCTTTGTTCAGTCTACAACTTAAGCTCATGACACACAGCTCCCCTGGAATTCACTTGTTTAAGTCATCACCCATCACCCCAACCATGAGGAGCTGTGTCTGTTTTATGTATGTTCAGTTCATCTAGCTCAGTTTTTCATCTAGCTCAGCTCCTGGTACATAGTAGGTTCTCAATATATATATATCCATTGAATGACTGATTGAATGAATGAATGAAAGTTCCTCCTTTAATACAAGAGTCTACTACAGAAGTGAAAACTAAGGAGAATGTACATTGGTGCAGCTGCTGTGGAAAGCAGTATGGAGGTTTCTCAAAGAACTAAAAATAGAACTACCATATGACCCAGCAATTCGATTCCTGGGTATATATCCCCCCAAAATGAAAACACTAATTCGAAAAGATACATGCACCCCAATGTTCATAGCAGCACTATTTACAATAGCCATGCTGTGGAAGCAACCTAAGTGTCCATCAACAGATGAATGGATAAAGAAGATGTGGTATATATATACAATGGAATATTACTCAGTCATAAAAAAGAAGGAAAATTTTCCAATTGCAATAGTGTGGATGGATTTGGAGGGTATTATGCTAAGTGAAATAAGTCAGACAGAGAAAAATAAATACTGTATGATATCACTTAAATCTAAAAAATAAAACAAACTAGTGAATACAACAAAAAAGAAACAGACTCACAGATACAAAGAACAAACTAGTGGTGACCAGTGGGGAGAGGGAAGGGGGAGGGGCAAGATAGGGATGTGGATAAAGAAGTACAAACTATTATGTATAAAATAAATAAGGATATATTCTATAACACAGAATACAGCCAATATTTTATAACTATAAATTGAGTATAACCTTTAAAAATTATGAATCACTATATTATACACCTGTAACTTATAAAATATTGTTCATCAACTATACCTCAATTTAAAAAAATCAAAAAAAGTGAAAACTAAGCATGGCTAATGTTCACTGACCACCTTCTCTGTATCAGGCCCTATGCTAAGCACAGACATGCATTCGTAGGAAAACCCTGTGAAGTAGGTACTATTTCTCTCCACACCCGCAAAGGCTTAAAGAGGTTAAGTAACTTACTGATGTCATTCCACTTATAAGTCACAAACCACATGACCACCATAATCACATTCCTCACCACTCCACTGGCAAGTTGGTCTGGGGTCTGCATTGCCCCAAGCGGCTGCTACACCTGTTGGAAACATAGAGTTCCCTTGTGTGGCCAGTCCAAGGAAGAGGAGGCACCAGAGAATCCAAGGTCTGACTTCCTTTACTGTCTATAGAGGCAAAACTATCCTCTATATGCAACTCAGGCCAGTAAAGAGGTCACACAATATTCCTGGTCCTGGCCTGCATGCCCAAGACCCACCTTTGAAATCAGTTAGCAGCAATTCCTTCAGCTACAGAATAACAGGCCCTTTTGTCATCTGTGGGTGCAACACCCAGGCCCATAGCACATTCTGAAATTTCCTGGCCACTAGATGGCACCGAAACTCAAATGTCACAAAACTATTTAGAATCCTTCTCCCGCCATATTTTAATTGAGATAACAAAAACAACATAGTAGCAGCATTATTAAGCACTTACTATGCCTCTACAAGCATTATCTCATCTAATTCTCAGAGCAACTCCATGGAGTCGATCCCTTACTAATTCCACATTACAAATGAAGAAACTGAGCTTTAGAGAGGCAACTATCTTGAACAAGGTCCCATGGCTAGAAAGAGGCAGAGCAGGGACTTTAATGTAAGCCACTGGACTTTCCACGGTTCTTACCACTGTTCTGCTTCCTTCCATGCTATCATTGTCCGGACGCTCAGCTGCTGAGCACAGGTTCAATATGACCACAAGTTATTTTGAAACTCCTCTTGGGAAATCCTCTCTCAAGAGGGAGGAAGAAAAACCCCATTCAACCCACATAAGCACGTCAGGCACATGCTAAGATTCAAACGGACTGGAGCTGTTTACTCAAGGGCACAACCTCAAAAGGGCATTATCCTGGTGGTGGGAAAAAAGGGATCCGGCCTGTGGTGCAATGAAGCAAAGTTGGTTGGATGCCGCTACAGGGTCTCACGTGTTAGAGGAGCCCTGGCAGAGGGCCTGAAGGTGAGCCCTGGCTCTCCCTTACCATCACGGGATCTAGAACAGGTCCTTAGCCACTCCAGCTTTCGTACTAAAAGGGGTAAATAATGCATGCGCTGTCTCCTTTGCCGGGTAAAAATAAAAATGCGTAAAAGTCTTCACGCTTGATGTAGTTTAGTGGTAAGTACAGTATCATTCTAAGCCTTCTTGACTCCTTTTCAGCTAAGCAACCTCTTTTTTGACCTTCCTGAAGCCAGTCTTCTCTTTTCACAACCCAAGTCTGTTTCCAGAAAAGTATTCTTAAAGAACAGGTCTTACCAGATCTGCTCCTGCCACCCCCAGCCACTGATTCTCTCCCCAACTTCAAACACAGTGACCCAGGCCTTCCACCACCCACTTCCAATCGGCCTCTCCTTCCTCATCTCTCCCACCTTAGGCCCCTCCTTTACTTTATGCGTCAGACAGACTAGATTCTCTGCTATGCTCAAACATGCTCCTGATTTCCCGACCTCTGTGTCTCAGCTGTTCCCTCCACCTGTCTGTGGTTGGCCTTCGATTAGAGTTCGTGATCTTCCTTTAAGGAATGACTCCCCTGGCACTGCATTGGCCAAGAGGTGGACACATGATCCAAGTCATACCTATCAGGCCCTCTTACCTTGAAATTTGTACCTTGAGAGGAGTGACCCAACCCTATAGTGTTGGAGTTGACCCATCCTACAGACCACGCTCTGAAAAAAAATCGGCCACCAGTCTCCATACATCAATCCACAGTGCCTATTCCCTTAGAGGTTCAGCTTTTATTTTAATTCAGGAGCTACTCCCACAATCCCCAATAGATTCCCCTCTTTTCCTTCCCCCCTTCCCTTTTCAATTAGCCATAGTCCATCTCTGCTGCTTGCAGCCACCAAACAATCCTTCAAGATTCTGTTCAAATGGCAACTCCTTCATGAAGCCTCATCTCAAGCACATTAGAGCAGTCACTTGTATACATTTTTATTTCCCCTCTAGATGATTTACTCAGATTCAAGGACTGGGGCCTGTTCATCTTTGTATCCCCAACAGCCCCCATGTATAGTGCCCAGCACTTTGTCCTTTCTTGATAAACAGTATTTGTAGACTTGGCTGGCAAGCCATTGAAGGAGCAGAATTTAAAGCAACAGATAAGATTTGGTGGAATTTTAATTCTGTATTCCGTAGTGTTCAAACATGTTGTTAGGTAATTGAATTTGTTTTAATATAGGAATCATCTACCCGAATTCTACAACCATTACCACATTTTCCAGAATGCCCAGGGGCTACAGTGAATTTGAAAGTGCTGCTCAGAGATTTCTGACTCTTTGTCCTGTTTCTCTCCCTGCTGAAATGTCAGGCCTCTGGCAGCTGCCACCGTCAAATCCCAAACAAGCATGTGAATAACAATGGGAAGTGTGACAATTCCCTAGGTTTTTTGTTGTTTTTTTTTTAAACCTTCACAGGAAGAGCTTGACTATGAAGAAATCTATGTTTAGACTGTTGTCTTTTGTATCTAGTTTAGTAAACTGCATTTCAAGGCCCCTAGGATGCAAGTTATACTCATTATATGCAAAAACAATTTCCCCTTCAACATGATTTTCACATCAGAATGATAAAGGGAAATCAAAAAGTAAGAACCATTGCAGTACGAAATGGACCCACAGTTAATATGAATACAATTAAACTGCTGAAGTATGTGTATGTGTGTGTGTGTGTGTGTGTGTGTGTGTGTGTATATACTATTTTTATATAGAAATACTACAAAGCCAAGCATGATTTTTGCTATCTCTACCATGAAATGGTGTTTCTTCTCTCTTTCCAGATTTGAGACCATTTTGAAGCAAAGGAAGAGGGAGGGAGAAAAGAAGTTGACAACAAGGTTTCTGAGCCAACTGCTCCTTCCCCTCCCCACCAAGAAGTCAGCTATGTGGGAGAAGTCCTGATGGCAGCAGCCATCTAGCAGAAGTGTAGGAAAAGTTTTAGATCTACTGTAAATATTAGATCACCCCTTCCCTAAGTTATGTCTTATCTACTTTCAATAATTACGCTGAACACCCATCACAGCAAGAATGAAAAATCATCACAAAAAAACTATTTCCCAATATACCCATATTTCAAAGGTTGTCCCATAACACAGAAAAGAATAACGTTGAACCTGACCTAAGGTCAGTAGAATCCAAGGACATTATCCACACAAAAGCAAAATGTAGTCTGGGAAGATGGAGTAGAGATACTTTTCTCTACTCCTCCCATTAACTATATCTAAGAACCCAGACATTATATATAAAACAAATATTAAAAGACTCTGAAAGGTGAAGAGAAGAAGGCAGATTGAGAGGAAGGAAGGAAATAATAAAGATAAGAGTAGAAGTCAATGAAATTAAAAATGGAAAAAACAGTAGAGAAAAACAACAAAACAGAGAGCTAATGCTTTGAAAAGATCAGTAAAATTGACAAACCTCTAGAAAACTAACAAAGAAAAAAGAAGACAAAAAATGCCAATATAAGTGTCAGAAATGATAAAGGGATATCACTACAAACTTTGCAGACATCGAAAGGAGAATAAGGGAAGACTACAAACAACCCTACACACATTTAACCACCTAGACAAAATAGACCAACTCCTTGAAAAACACAAACTACCACAATTCATACAACATGAAAGAGATAATTGGAATAGTATCCATATAACTATTAAGGAAACTGAGTTCACAATTTAAAAACTCCCAACAAAGAAATCTCCAGGCCCAGATGGTTTCACTGGTAGAGAATTCTATCAAACATTTAAAGAGTAATTAATACCAATTCTATAAAACCTCTTCCTAGGAAATAGAAAAGAAGGAAACTCCTCCCAATTCATTTTATAAATCTAGCATTACTCTGATACCAAAATGAGAAAAAGACAGTACAATAAAACTACAGACCACTATCCTTCATGAATAAAAGCAAACATCATTAACAAAATATTAGCAAATAGAATTCAACAATATGTATGAAGAATTATACATCATGTCCAAGTGGGGTTTATTCCAGGGATGAAAGCCAGTTCAACACTTGAAAATTCATCAATGTAATCTACCATATTAACAGGCTAAGGAAGAAAAATCACATGATCATACCAATCAATACAAAAAAGCATTTGACAAAATTCAATACATGTTAAACACTCTCAGAAAAATAACAGAGAGGAAATTCCTCAGCTTGATAAAAAGCATCTATCAAAACTTGCAACTAACATTATACTTAATGGAAAGACAATGCTTTTCTTCTAAGATCAGGAACAAGGTAGGATGTCCACTCTTAGCACTCTTATTCAACATAGTGCTGGAAGTTCTAGCCAGTGCAGTAAGGCATGAAAAGGAAATAAAGGACATACACACCATAAAGGAAGAAATAAAACTGTCCCAATTTTCATATGACATAATTGTCAACATAGAAAATCCCAAGAAGTCTACAAAAAATATCCCAGACCTAACAAGTGAGTTCAGCAAGGTCACAGAATACAAGATAAGCAAACTAAACTCAATCATACTTCTATATACTAGCAACAAACACACTAAAACGTTAAGAATATAGTTCCATTTACAATCACTCAAATAAAATGAAATGCTTAGGTATAAATATAACAAAAGATGTACAAAACTTCCATCATGAAAACTACACAACACTGATGAAAGAAATTAAAGATCTAAATAGACAGAAAGACATACCATGCTCATGGATTGGGAAACCACTACAGTCAAGATGTCAATTTTTTCCAAATTGATATACTGGTTTAATGAAATTCCTAGCAAAATTCCAGCAAGATTGTTTTTTAAATACAGATTATTTTAAAATCTATATGGAAAGGCAAAGGAACTAGAATAGTTAAAACAATTTTTAAAAAGAAGAATAAAGTGGGAGGTTTAGTCTACCCAATTTCAAGACATGATATAGCTATAGTAATAAAGACTGTGAGGTATTGTCACAGGGACAGACATATAGATCAATGTAGTAGAACAGAGAACCCAGAAATAGATCCACATGAATATGCCCAACTGGTTTTTAACAAAGGTGCAAAAAGTTCAATGGAAGAAAGATAGCCTTTTCAAGATGCTGGATAAATTGGACATCCCAAGGGAAGGGAAGGGAAGGGAAAGAGAAAAGAAAAAAAAATCTTAACCTAAGTCTCATACCTGATATCAAAAAACAACTCCAAGTGGATCATAGACTGAAATGTAAAACATAAAACTTAGGAGAAAAGGGAAGAATCTGATACACAAAAAGTTGACACAGAAAATTAACTACTACTTTGGCATAATGCACCAATATAGCTGCTGAAACTCAGCCATCATGCCTCATTCTAAGAAGCAGGAAGGAGGAAATGGGCAAGGACAAAGGGAGTGTGACAGTTTCTATTTCTCTTAAGGAATTTTCCTGGCAATCCTAATTGATATCTTCTGCTTACATCTCAGGTGGAAACTGTACTATTTTAATTGGGAAAACCAGCAGTCTGCCAAAGTAACTTGTTCTAGATAATCTAGGCCCCAGAGTGACTCTTTATATTTATCCTGCTTGGGGTCCATAGCACTTCTGTATCAGTGGCTTGACATCTTCCATCAGTTTCAGGGAACTCTGATCATTATTTAAATACTGAGTTTGCTCTATTCTCTCTTTCCTCTCCTGACAGTCCAGTCATACACGTGTTACCTCTTTACATTATGTCCTTGTCTCTCTTACATTCAATTTTGTATTTTCTTCTCTTGATTCCTCAGTCCAGATATTTTCTTCTGATCTATACTTTTTGGTTTTGTTTGTTTGTTTTGCTCTAATGTGCTTTTTTAACCCAACGTATTGAATTCTTAATTTCCATTATTGAAATTTTCAGTTGTAAAAGTACTGTTTAGCTTTATTTCATGCTTTCCGGTTCTCTATGGAAATTTTCCACCTTGTCATCTTATCTCTTGAACATATCATTTTAAATCCTTTGTCTGCTACCTCAAATATCAGGTTATTTTGTTGGTCTATATTTATTGTCTGGAGTTTTTTCCCCTTGATTTTTGATCATTTGGTTTTGTTTGCTAGTATGCCTGGTAAATTGCCAGACATTGGAGATAAAAACCTATGGAGATAATTTGAGGCTCTGTGTGATATTACAGTCCTCCAGAGATGATTTACTTTTGCTTCTGGCAGGTATTCAGAGTAAGAACAGATCACCTTAATCCAACTGATCTGGTGTGATAAAGGATTTTGTTTTTTGTGAAGGCTGTCTATTTCTACTTCATCTTTACTCCTAGGATGCAATCTTTTGGGGATTCCAAATGAAAGCCTGGAATATTTTGTTTCAAGAGTCCCACCTTCTTGGTAGGCCCTAGATTCCAATATTGTTTCTCCAGCTGTAACACTGGTAGAAACTCAGCCTCTTAGCCACCATTTTCTGTTCAGCTTTTTCATGTTTCATCTTCCACTTGTGAATTAACCAATGCCTTAAGAGAGAAACTGGCAACAAAAGTTGGGTTCATTTCTGTGTTTCTCTTCTTTCCAGCATCTTGGCCCCTCAACCTCTGTCTTGGTAACTCTCAGATGTCTTCAAATATTTATTTTTTTAAATTTTATCCATTATTTCTAACTGTTGTCAGTTGAAGAATTAATCAGTTTACCAGAAGCATCCTGATTGATGAATTTTGAATAATTGCCCTAGAATGAATCATAATCTCATAACCTACATTTGTCAAATTGACCCACTGACTGCCAAATCTCCACCTCACTTTGTGCTAAACAGCCTTTCCCTCATGCTGCAAGGTGTTTTAGAACATTGTGACATTTTTTGAGTTAACAGAGAACAAGAGGTATTACATATATGCTAAGTTGGTACGGTACATTAACTCATCTAAATTAATTTTCGAATAAGTCATTTTATCCTAAGTCTGAACTTTCATTCTACTTTGAGTCTGAGAACCCCGCTTTGTTCTAGAAACAGAGATGCATACACTTTAGCAATGTGTGAAATATAAAACATTCTGCTACTTCTAAAATAGCACTCAGATCACTTCATTTATCTAGTCCTTCTCACATGCAAGGCATTGTGCTTTTTGGGTTGTGAGAAAAGATTACAGACCAAAGAACTTTAGATCTGAAAGAAACTCAGAGATCGTCTAATCAGACTCATTCATTTTGCAGAAGACTTATTTGTCCCGAAACAAGATCTCTGGCTTTTTAACTCCTGTTCAATGCTCTTTTCATGATGAAGTACATTTGTTGGTTCGAAAAAACAAGATTCCTCTCTAACTCTCTCCCCTTATCCACTATGGACTCAAACTTTAAAAAAGTCTTTACTAAATAAAATATAATTCTGAAATGATGATTCACGTAATCCTAATATAAGAAAAGCATATTCTTTCTATCAGGC
Source organism: Grampus griseus (assembly GCF_964374135.1). Taxonomy (NCBI): domain Eukaryota; kingdom Metazoa; phylum Chordata; class Mammalia; order Artiodactyla; family Delphinidae; genus Grampus; species Grampus griseus. The sequence goes on along the minus strand of NC_138997.1, from coordinate 69,956,053 downwards.
TTTTAAAAGTTATGAACATAGCTCAAAAAAAAAAAAAAAGACCCATTACTGAGGAACTTAGCAGTATAAGAAATTGTCTCTTCCTCATGGATGGATCTAGAGACTGTCACACAGAGTGAAGTAAGTCAGAAAGAGAAAAACAAATATCGTATATTAATGCATACATGTGCAATCTGAAAAACTTGGTATAGACGATCTTATTTACAAAGTAGAAACAGAGACACAGATGTAGAGAACAAACATATGGACACCAAGGGGAAAAGGGGGGGTGGGATGAATTGGGAGATTGAGATTGACATATATACACTATTGACACTATGTATAAAGTACATAACTAATGAGAACCTACTGTATAGCACAGGGAACTCTACTCAGTGCTCTATGGTGACGTAAATGAGAAGGAAATCCAAAAAGGAGGGGATATATATATACGTATAGCTGATTCACTTTGCTGTACAGTATAAACTAACACAATATTGTAAAGCAACTATACTCCAATTAAAAAAAAAAAAGAAATTGTCCCTTCCTGCCAGAAGTTTACAATCTCTATGTAGAAAGACATATAAATGAAGAATCATACTCTAAGGCAGTATACATTTACTTTAGATATGTGATATGTGATACACACATAAATCACATTAGTTATGTAACACAATCGTGTATGTGATATATATGATTAAGGTGGTCATGTTATGTCTGTCTCCCTTGATAGATTAGGAGCCCCTTAAGGGTAGGAGTTCTGGCTTTTCACTGTCAGCCTCAGCTGGAGGTCTGCAACACAGCAAACTGTTAAATAAATGAGATCTTTTAAATCTATACAATTGGTCACAGGAGGATAGAAAATTCTGAACTGAAATCGTTGAGTGAAAACATCATGAAGATGCAGGTTGAGGTAGACTTCCGTTAACATTTGAGCCAAAGTGGATAGAATTTAGGTAGCCTGCTATCTGGGGTAGGATGCTGTATTTATTAGTTTCTAATTGCGGCTGAAACCAATGACCACAAACCCAGCAGATAAAAACAACACAAATTTATTACAGTTTTGAGGTCAGAAGTCTGACATGAGTCTTCCAGGGCTAAAGTCATTATTTTGGCAGAGTGCTGTTCTTTCTAGAGGCTCCAGGAAAGAACGTTTCCTTGCCTTTTCCATCTTCTAAAGTTCACCTGAGTTCCTTGGTTTGTGGTCCCTTCCTTCCTTCATCTTCAAAGTACATCCCTTGAACCTCTGCTTCTTTCATCACTTCTCCTTTTTCCGCCTTTGATCCTCTTGCTTCCCTCTTATAAGGACCATTGTGATGACACTGGGTACAGATGGATAATCCAGGATCATCTCCCCATCTTAAGATCCTTAACTAAACCACAGCTGCAAAGTCCCTTTTTTCATGTAAGTTAACATATTCACAGGTTCTGGGGATTGGGATGTGGACATATTCGGAGGCCCATTATTCTACCAACCACGGATGTTTCAGCAAAGGTCTAATGCAGTGGCCTTGAACCAGCGGCATCAGCATCACGTGGTAATTTGTTAGAAATGCAAATTCTCAGCCCTCAACCCAGACCTACTGAATCAGAAACTCTGGTGAGGCCCTGCAATCTGGCTAGAGCAAGCCCTCCAGGTGATTCTGATGCACACTAAACCACTTTGAGAGACACTGTCAGAGCGTCTGGGGAAAGGCAAAGCAGGTGCAGAGGTCTTGTGAGTAGACAGACTTCACAGGGACAGAGGATTCCTAGACCATAAGAACATGGATGGACTCAGCATGGAGAACCTGGAATCTCAGGCAAAGGGTCACATACAGGTAGATTTCTGTCTCCAAATATGAATTTGATGGCCTTCCTACACATTTCACAAAAAGAAATAATGTACCTAACTGAAAATCCTCATTCATTTCATGAGGCATAAAATTAATCTGTTCCAATTCATATATTTAACAGACTGATCTAGAAAAATAATTTTTTTTACTTTTAAAAAGGTAAATCAAGGGACTTCCCTGGCGGTCCAGTGGTTATGATTCCACGCTTCCACTGCAGGGGGTGCGGGTTCAATCCCTGGTCAGGGAACTAAGATCCCACAAGCCAAAAAAATGTTTTTTAACTAAAAATAAAATAAAATGTAAATCAAAAGTTTATTCTAAGAATTTCCAGATTAAAGACATAATTTCATACATACCCAAAATAAATAAAATACAGAAATATTCTACGGATTAGTTAATAATATTTTCATTCCAGAACGTCTTCCTCAAATTAGCTGTAATTCATCAGCAATTTTACCATTTTCATTTTTTCCTCTAACAAGCAGCACAGTGAGGAATTCTTAACAACAGTGTTATCTCTAGAAGGCTGGGCCCGCTGAAGAATCACAGGTGACTTCCCAGGAGGGCTGATTAAGAGCAGAGGACAACTGCCTTTCCAAAGGCAGAGAACCGGGGCCATTTCGAATTGTGCTCTCCCAGAGGCAAACAGGAAACAGGAAGCTCTCTGTCAGCCATTCTTACCCTGCCCCAGAGCAGGAAAAGCAGTGGCAGGAGCCATATCAGTTACTTTGACCCAGCCCAGGAAACAAGATGGCTTATTCATCTGCAGACCTGGGCTGCTAGGTAGAGCGCAGACAGCACCTGCAATCCACTGCAACTCTCCCTGACAGCCAGATAACATCCACTCAGTTTTAATACTGAGGAAATGAAAAGGAATGTATACTCAAAACACATTTATTAGGCTTTAAACAAAAGGGAAGATAGTTTTGTCAACTGGCAGTAAACAAGCAGAAGATAAGCTATACACCTTCCATCTGCAGAAGTCTTTTGCTGGGCCCCAAACTCCTCTGGGTGAAACCACCCTAAATCAACATAGCACTCAACTATAAGAACTCAAAATGAGCAGAAACAGTAAGATGAGTTACAATGCCTCCTAGCAAATGTAACAATAATGAGAGAAGCTATCCATGCTTCCACATATGTAGTGCTGTACCTAGCCTTCTGGACTTGGTATAGTAGTGTACCCACAGCTTAAAAAATTAGTGTTCGCATTTCTTCACAAGATCTAACAATACTCCAGAATAAACCTCAGTTTAGAAATAGAAGAGAGTTAAGTGTTGAATGTGTCAAAATATACCGATATATAAGTATCATCATGATTAAACATTTTCAAACGAAAAGGATCTACATAAGATCTACATCACACAGGCATAGTATATAAGTGATCCGTGCTTTGAGATCTATTTGTAGAAGAAAAAAGGAGCAAAGTTCAAGTCATATAGCAGGTGCTGTTAATTAACTCAAATGCTGGTTCTGACTGGGGCCAAGTCAAACCAACTGGTCATATGATTTAAGATATTTCCAAATGTGTTTTTTCTCCAACCTTCTCCATTAGCAATGGCATCAGCAACCCAGGCACCCAAAGGAGAACACATTGAGCCATTCTGTCTTTACCCTCTCCTTTACTATCTTCCCCACGCTCTTCATGCACACACAGTTTTAGTCACTTGAGACCCTATCTCATACTAACTCTGAAATGCCCTCACCTCTACCTCCCTCCATTCCCAGTGCCCTACTTTTGGCCCCAATCACCTTTCTCTCTGGACTATGAACGCTGCCTCTTGACTCACATCCAACTCCTTAAAACCTTGACCAGAAGGGGCAAACCCTCTCAACATAACAGGCCAAATGTCCCTCATGTGTGCATCTCATTCTCCCAGGAAAAATCAGTGGTTCCCTCATCAATGTTTCCATACCACTCTCTTTTGGTTTTAACATAATCATTGTATAAAATTACTTTATTGAGATTTAACTTACATACAGCAAAGGGCACAAATCTTAAGCGTACTGCTTGATTAATTTTTACATATGTGTACAACCTGTAGCCACCACCCAGATCAAGATATCAAACATTCTAGCAGCTCCTCAAAGTTCTCTTGTACCCCCTCCCAGTCAATACTTTGCCACCCGAAGGTAACCACTATTCTAACATCTGTCACACTAGATTAAGTTGCCTGTCTATAAGTTGTATATAAATGGAATCACACAGTATGCACCCTTCTATGTGGTATTCTATTTTATGAACGTACCACATTTTATTTATCCATTCTGTGAATGGATATTTGGGGTGCTTCAATTTGGGGGCTGTTATAATTAAAGCTGTCATGAAAATTATTGTACATATCTTTTTTGTGGACTCATGCACCACTTCTGTTGGGTATATACTCAGAAGTAGAACTGCTAGGTCACAGCAATACATATATATATATATATGTGTATATATATATATATATAGATATATATATATATATATATATGTTTTACTTGAGCATGCGCTGGTAAACAGTCTTCCGAAGTGTTTGTACTTAAAACTTTCTATATCTCTGAATTATTCCAATAGTTACACTATCTTATGGTTAGTTCTTTATGTGTCTATTCTCCAGCTACACTTGGGCTCCTTGAACACAGGCTCCAACATGCTCAATATATAGCTTATAGTTATAATTAAATATTTATATTACATACAATAAAAAAATTAAATGCATTCATACAGCATGATGGGGGAGGAGGGCTTACGAATCTTATGTTTACCTCCCTTCTGGACCCAGCGCAGGAGTGACACATGCCTATCCTAGCGCTGTCAACACCTCAGTCACCCAAAGCAAGGTGGAATATTCAAATCAGTTCCCAACATCCCCCAGTCCCCACAGAGTTGCCCAAAAGCCCACTTGCGTCTATCTGCCTGGTATTACTGGGTTTTAAACATGCTGATATGTATTTTGTCCATGATTAAACTTCTGGAAAATTTAACAGACTAGAAAACCTCCAATGTTCAGCTCTCTTTTTCCCCTGTAACTTTGTGCAGATTCATTCTGAAATATGCTAAGGAAACCGTACTCATTAACTATCCATCCTGCTTTTAAAGTGGAATTAATTGGTGCTGAAGTCCTCCACCTCAACCCAGAGATAGAAAAGGCCTCCCAGAGTAACACCCCCAAAAGGTGCACATCCCTTGATCTGTTTGCGCAGATGGCGGGTATTAGTTACACAAACACATGGAAAGAAGATAGGATTACGGTAGGAAGTCCTCCAGCTCTCCCTGAAAGTGAATTTCTTGTCCTTCCTGTTTTTGCTTCTGAGTCTCAAATTTTTCACTGCTCTTATATCTCTGCGAGTGTCATGGCAGGAACCACTTTATACTCCTTCTCACAGGGACTATTTTCTGCATTTTGATGTCGCTTTTAACAAAACATTGGTTCCAGACAGTTCCAGCAACCACATCCAAAAGAAGCCCTCTGCAAACCTGAAACTGTAACCCTCCCCAAGTTAGAAGTAAAACAAAACTCTTAAAGATAAAGCTTCATAAAACTATGCAAAATGGAAGATATATATTGCTATTATTTTCCTTCACCTCAAGAAGTAAAATTAAAATGTTCTTTTGGGGCTTCCCTGGTGGCACCGTGGTTGAGAGTCCATCTGCCAATGCAGAGGACATGGGTTCGTGCCCCGGTCCGGGAGGATCCCACATGCCGCAGAGCGGCTAGGCCCGGAGCCGTGGCCGCTGAGCCTGCGCATCCGGAGCCCGTGCTGCGCAACGGGAGAGGCCACAACAGTGAGAGGCCCACGTACCGCAAAAAAGAAAAAAAAATGTTCTTTTGACTTTAAATAAGGATTTTCTCTTTTTTAAGCATTATTTAAATGCTTTTTATTTATTTATTTAGGCTGTGCCAGGTCTTAGTTGCAGCATGAGGGATCTTTAGTTGCAGCATGTGGACTTCTTAGTTACGGCATGCATGTAGGATCTAGTTCCCTCACCAGGGATGGAACCCAGGCCCCCTGCATCGGGAGCGAAGAGCCTACCCAATGGATGACCAGGGAAGTTCCAGGATTTTTTTTTTAATTGAGAGAAACTCGGTGTGTCTGAGTTAGTCGCTTATTGCTATCCTATTCAATAGGAGAGGTTTCATGGGAAATGATCTGGCAGCAGGCAGACATTCTGTGCAACAGAGGCACCTCATTTGTCTATCTTAAGAGATGCTTCTAAAATGAGTCCAACAACTAAGTATTTCGGAACACCCTAAGGCTTTTCACCGGCCTTCACCTCTCGCTGCCCCCTTTCAAAATCACAGTAAAATGACAGCTACTAGAATTCACTGAAACCTGGCAAACACTGTTATTTACCCTGGGCCAAGGGTCAAGTTACCATGGGCAGAGCAGGATGCACAGTGTAATAATCTGGCTACTTCCTTAGGAAAACCTCAGGCAGTTTAAATAAAGTTATTTGTCCTGTGACATTTTTGTAGGTTTTACAAATGTCCCACCCACTCCTCCTTGACAAGTCGTTATGCCACTTACCCCTCAGGACTCCCAATAGAGATGGCACATAATCTCCAACTTCTTTTATAACGCCTTTTTATTTAAATATCAAAAAACAGTGGCAAGGGAAATACAGATATTGAGGTGCTTTAATTATCATTTAAAAAAAGATATGTAATTCACAGTTGTCCGAATGTTTCCTACAAATTTCAACCCAAGGAACCTTCCCCTCTTTAACCTTTTACCTTAGATATCACTTCCTTCATCTCTTACTTTTGCACCTATCTCTATCTTTTCCTCACCCTCCTTCCCAACATACACACACACACATGCACACGCGCACACGCACACGTGCACGCACACACACGCGTACACACACGCGTGCATGCACACACACACGCTTTCCTGCTTTGGAATGCTTGTCCCCACATTGCCAGGACACCACATGTAACTGATGTTGATCTGAACAACCTCAGGATATATAACTGTTCAACCCAACATGTTGGTCTCTTGTGAGTACCACCTTGTACCACACAAGTACCTCCTTTACATATCCCTTCTAGGTCCAAGGTACAAGGAGACAGCAGAGTTCACACTGTCATCCAATGACTCAGCCATGGAATAATTACAATTCTACCAGGCACCATATTTTTAAAAATAAACTTGACACAGAAATGTTAAAAACAATAGCAGCATTAAGTCTAGTAATGATGATTATAATAAATTACACATAATCCTACACCACTAATACTAATTTTACTTTGCATATTTAACTTTACAAAATTGAATATACTGCATGTGCACGTTAATTTTACATTCGTCTTTTTCCACTTAACATTATGCTAAACATTTTCATACGTTTCCACAGTCTTCACATTTCATTTTTATAATGGCTGTATAGTATTCTTACCTAAAATTCACCTAATTCTGTCACCAGTAACGTTAGCCGGATACCTTATCTATTCTAAGACTATACCACTAAGTTGCTTAACTTGATATACAATAAAAATAAATATATCAAAATATTAATAAACAGTCGCTCTAGGAGATGGGACACTGGGTAATTTTTCTTCTTTCTGCTTTTGTACTTCCTAAATTTTCTATAATGAACATGTATCTTTTTATTTTAAGACTTTATTTAATAATAATAACTACCACTTACCAAGTGTTTACTATATAGCAGGCACTCTTCTAAATCCTTTATACAATATTCCACCTTCTAACATTTAATACTTATAACTACCCTAAAAAATAAATACGATTACTATCCTCATTTTATAGATGAGGAAATTGAGGCACAGAGCAATTAAGGAAGTTACACAAAGTTACAGAGCCAATAAGTAGAGTAACGAGGATTTTAACTCAGGCAGTGCAACTCAGAGTCTACGCTCTTGCCATATATGCTATACTTAAAAAAAAAAAAAAAATAGAGTGTGCTTTCTAAATATATTTAAGGTGTAACCATTTTAAAATAGTCCACTGGCTGGCTTCATGTTGCAATGAGACTTCATTATGCTTTTGGTATTTTGAGATTGCTACGCGCCCAGTGTAGCAACCATCTGTTATCACCACCACCACCACGATCATCATCATCACTATCAATCGTAATACTACCATCACTTAAAACCCTTTATTGGGCTTTCCCGGTGGCGCAGTGGTTAAGAATCCCCCTGCCAATGCAGGGGACACGGGTTCAAGTCCTGGTCCAGAAAGATCCCACATGCCACAGAGCAACTAAGCCCGTGCGCCACAACTACTGAGCCTGTGCTCTAGAGCCCACAAGCCACAACTACTTAACCCACATGCCACAGCTACTGAAGCCTGTGTGCCTAGAGCCTGTGCTCTGCAACGAGAAGCCACCGCAATGAGAAGCCTGTGCACCTCAATAAAGAGTAGCCCGCGCACAGCAACAAAGACCCAACACAGCCAAAAATAAATAAATTAATTAAACAGAAAAAAAAACTCTTTATTAAGGTTTTAGCATGTGCAGAACACTGTACCAGGCACTTGGGGAAATACAAAGTATGTAAAATACATGTTCTTTACTCTTGAGAATACCAGAGCTAGTCTGAGAACAGCTTCAAAATGAAAAGGCAGTAAGTAAGTATCCATGAAATATGAACTGAAAAGTTACATAAATATCTGGAAATTATAGGCAAAAAATAAAAATTTCTTCTACCTACAATACAAAAATAATTGAAGATAATGCAAAATGAAGGGCTTTTATTTACTTAGGATAATAGCTTCAGATCTCTTTTCCACCTTACACATATAAAGTTTTACAAAGAAAAAAAATGAAGATCAAAGTAAGCTGCCTAAAAATATACAAATCAATTTTCACTGCAAAGTAAAGGAGGTGTTACAGTGGAGGATTCCTGGACTGAATGTCAATATTATGACATAGTGTGAGTGTGTTTCGTGTTTGGTAATTGCAATTATTGTTGCTTTTGTTGTAGTCATCCATTTACAAAGCTTGGTGTCAGTTTATTTATCTCTTGTAAAAATAAAATACAGTGTGTGTGTGTGTGTGTGTGTGTGTGTGTGTGTGTGTGTGGAAAAAAAATGCAAAAAAAAAAAAAAAAGTAAGCTGCCTATACTGCACCGTTCTTTATGATATTTTCAGCCTGGATCACAATATTCCCTAGTTCTATGTCAAATTAAAAATAACTATTTTCATATGTAATATGTAATTGTGTACAACAAGCTTAATGAAATAAGATTCTGACCCTTCATCTTCCAAAATATTCTAAATACCATTAGCAAAAGGAAGTTTCTAGTTCTAATCAGTAGGTTGCAAGTCTAAAATTAAGTAATGGCTCTGCCAGTTTGTTCAAATGAATGTGCTTGGCTCATATAACCTACCTTGCATTTTTGAAACCCACCTGATTTATTTGATATAATACGCTAAAAGTATACATATATTTTGAAGAATAAAAAGCTTCTACTTTGTACTAATTAATATTTTTAAAGACTTTATATATGTACATTTACCTTCAAAATAAATACTAAAGCCAAACTAATTAAAATGAGGCTTAAGCTGCATGGCATAGGGAGATCAGCTAAGTGTTTTGCGACCACCTAGAGGGGTGGGATAAGGAGGGTGGGAGGGAGATGCAAGAGGAAGGGGATATGGGGATACACATATGCATGTGGCTGATTCACTTTGTTATACAGCAGAAACTAACACAACACCATAAAGCAATTATATTCCAATAGAGATGTTAAAAAATTAATTAATTAAAATGAGGCTTAGAAGATGGCCTTAGGAAACTATTTTAGCAGATAATAAAAATAATTTATCTGTAGTATATAAATTGTATACAAAATGTTTTTCTGAAACACTTGAAGGTGCTTAATTGTGATTTGTACTCTCAAGCACTTTAAATATCTTCATGGCGTCTTGTTTAGACTATTAAATTATTTGGCAATCCTTTTTTTCATAGATACAAAAGTAAACTTCCATGAATTTGGAACCCATGGTGTCCAATTAATGAGAATGTCTTCAGATTAGAGTAAAATCCCAATCGTATTAGACTTCTCCGTCATTTCTCAACTCTGACTTTGTAGATATCCTTGACGCTGGTTCTAGTGAAACCTCCTTAAGTGGAGCAGATTTATTTTACTTTTATATCAGCTGAGTATTCCTTTTGATTTTTCCTGACAGTTTGTTTTTTGCTGTGACTTTAATCTTCACCAATCCATACAGCCAGCTTCTCATTTATTCCATTGATAAATCCCAACAAAATAATGTCTTTCAGGTTTTATACATATTAAAATTTAGTGGTGCCCTTAATTCAACAAGTTTCCTTTCTGTGAAAAACTGGAAGTTTTTTGAGAAATATCCAACCTCACATACTCATTTTTTAAATAATTTTTAAACTTTAAAGGCTGGGGAATATGATTTCTCATATGGGAATAAAGCTTAAAAATAAAAACAAAAAAGTCCTGGGTTCACAATTACCCCTTAGATAAAGTCTTAGTATTTTACTTAGTATTCAAAGTCCATAACTTGGCCCCTGATCTGCCTTCCTAGTCTTACCTTCCACTCCATCTCAAAACTATTCTCTTCGATACTTAAGTTCAAGCTATTATTCCAGGGTCCTCAACTGTAAAATGGGTTAATAATCTTTATTTCTGCTAGTTGTAGAATTTAATGCAAATTAAGCACAAACGTACCTAGTATGGAGACTAGGACATGGTAATTGTTCAAAAAATGGGAGGAGGCATGGAAGTCACACAGAGTTGGGCCTAAATCTCAGAGAACTGCTCATGGTAACACTACTCTTTCTGAGCCTCAGTTTCCTCATCTGTAAGATATAATTATACTATTAGATAGGGTTCAACATAAAGCACTTAGCACAGAAGCTGGCACAGGCTGAACGTAGACACACATTATGAGTGAATAAATGAATGCTACTATCCCCCAAGGAAAGCAACAGAAACAGACATAGACTTCCAGAGATTCCCTTTAAATCCCCTGAGATCAGTTCCCCTCTCCAAATCAGACAACATGGGCCCTTGGAAGGCAGAGGCAAAGCAACTTCATTGGAATTGCCTTCCAAAATTTATTCTAGAAATTGGCTTTGCTCAGAATAGCTGATCTGAAATCTGGCTGCCTGTGAGTACTGAGTTTTGGCACAGTTAAAAACAAACAGTGAGATACCTTGGTCAAAGCTGGCCTAGACAATTACATGAAACAATAATCAGACAGATTAATCCATTTATAAAGTTTACAAGGGCAATTCTTATCTCTATCAGACCTTCTATCCTTGGTTACCTCTCCATGGAGAAGGAGAAATGACAAAGCTAAATAAAGTAAAAGGTACCCCCTTGTTTTTTGAAATAAATAAGAAACATTAAATTTGCCGGTTTTTAAGTTTAGAATCAAAAGCTTAAGAGTTTATGTAATAAACACAATGTACTCTTAAAATGGAAACTTCATTTCTCTATCAGAGTCCCAAGAGACAGACATTTGGTATCAAGAAGCAGGGGAAAAGGTAAGCAGCTAGTCAAATGAGGGTGAAGAGAGGAAAAGACAGCATCTGAGGGGAGGAGAAAGAGGAACTGAAGGAAGAAAAAGGGAAAAAGAAATGACCATGGAAGGAATAATAAATTCATCTAACAAAGAGGTGAAGTTCCGATGGTGAGGAATCAGATCCAACAGGGAAAGGAAAGAAAATGAAGTACCTGGAGCCCAGAACTCAGTACTTTCACATTTGTAATTATGACTCTTATATTTCAGATGAGGAAAATAAACAGTGACTAAATCAACTTTACAGAGTGATTAGAACAAAAATTCAGCCAATTCTCTCACAACGTAAGAAAAAAGAAGGCAAAGAAAACAACCCACTACATTATGTCATTTGACCCTCACTCACGGTCTTTATCTCATCAGCAGTATGTCAATGAGAAGGGTTTGTTTGAATCAAATACAGTTGTGGGAGAACACACCTCAGCTCTCCCATGTGTTGGCAAACACAAGATCATTCCTTGTTCATCTTTGTCCTCTTGAACAGTGGCTTATACATAATAGCTACATCATGAAAGTTAGTTGAATTTAACCGAATAGATTATATATTACTAAAGAGTGTCCATATTCAATTTTTTATAACAACAAAGGCTTAAGCCTTTAGATATGGCAAACTCTCATCTTCCAATCAAGGACCCCAGAAAATATCCGAACTCCTCTCCTGCCTCTGGCTTCCTGCCATGAGTTGTTGATGCCGTCAGGATGAATAAAGTTAACAGAATTCTTCTTATAAAAAATAGATGCAGGGCTTCCCTGGTGGCGCAGTGGTTGAGAGTCTGCCTGCTGATGCAGGGGACACGGGTTCGTGCCCCGGTCCGGGAAGATCCCACATGCCGCGGACTGGCTGGGCCCGTGAGCCATGGCCGTTGAGCCTGCGCGTCTGGAGCCTGTGCTCCACAACGGGAGAGGCCACAACAGTGAGAAGCCCACGTATCGCAAAAAAAAAAAAAAAAAAGATGCAGGAAAACCACGCTCCTGGTGCATTTTATTATCTAAACCTTAATTGCGTGTAGTGTTTTATATCCTTGGTTATTTGCCTATGATTCTATGTCTGGTTCTTCAAAATGAATTGTAGCTTTTTAAGTCTTTTTCCTTCCATGTATCCCCCAGGCAGACCGGCAAACTCTAGGGGTTCAATAAATGCTTCTGGATAGTAACAGTCTAACACAGAATTTAGAAAGGTCCTTCCTCTTTCTGTCTGCTTTTTTAAAAATTATATTATGACCCTCATTCTGCAAGTGTTTCTGGCAATCAACCTTTTTTAAACTAAAGGGAAGCATTGAGTAGATTAGGTTAATAAAATAGTCTCGAGTCCCTTTTGTTGTCCTTGTTTAGGCTCTTCTTATCTCTTGTTTGGATAAGCTCCTTACCTGGTTTCTCTGCCCTCGACTTCTTCCCTTGACTCATCCTTTACATTGCTGCCAGGACAGTGTTTGTAAAACACAACTTAGTTCAGGTCGCTGTCCTCCTCAGAAAACTTTAACGGCTCTCTCTTACCTGCAGAATAAAAGTTCAGGTATCCTTGGTATAGTATTCAACACCTTCCAAAGTTCAACACCAGCCTTCTTTTCCTACCTCAATACCTTAACTCTATCCATCTGCCCCATATTCCAAGCTCAACTGACCGTTAGCTGAATATGCTGCATTTTCAAGCCTCAGTACCACGCTCCTTTCATTTCTTCAACCTAGACTGCCCTTCTCTATTTTTCATCTACCAAAGTCCAACTCATCCTCTAAGACCCAAGGTAAGTTTCACCTCTCTATAAGACCACCACAGAGACCCCCAAGTAGAATGAATTATTCCTTTTCTGGGTTCCCACTGTATTATATGCCACTAATAAATACTTATTTTCTATGTATTTCTATAATGGTTGGTTGTATAATGGTTGTCTTTGCTCCTACTCTAGAAGTTCCTTGAAAGCTGGCATCAGGAATTTATTATTTTCATGTGTTTCCTTCACAGTGGTGAGCCCAAGGTCTTGCACAGAGACTGATAAATGAAAATGAATGCATGAGTGAATGACATAACGTAGTCAGGGAACCATCAGCAGTTCCTTAAGCAATGGAGTGAGACACTGGAAGTTTCGGATGGAACACTCGCCTCAGCCCTTTCAGAGACGAGAGAGCAGCAAATCGGTGAGCTTAACTGACAATACACATTTCGCTCAAAATGACGGAAAAGCGTCCCCCGGTGAAGATGATGGCTCATCTTTAGGGCTGGTCTCCTTAAATATTAAATGAAAGAAGGCTGTTTTCCCCTCCTTTTGCCTCCACCTTGTGCTGTGGTTGCCCTTGGCCCAATATGCTCAGTGCCCAGCAAATGGGAGGTGCTTAGTAAACACTTGCCCCAGCTTCTGCGGGCCTGAAGCCCAGCTGGCCGTGATGCTCAGACCAAGAGGTTCTGTGTTTTCCTCTGCAGGTCAGGATCCCAGTGCCAGGCACTGACACAGCTGCCGCATACCAGAAGAAATGCTGGACAGAAATGAAGGAGTCAGGAAAGTGGTGGAGAGTGTGGAGAAGACCAGGACAGGGGGCAGCAGATAGCAAAGGCTAACGGAGATTCCTTGCTGAGGGCTGATGGGCTGTGGAACTTTCCATTTGGAGGCTGACTCCTATGCCTGGCTCCTGAGCACAGTCCCTGTGGCCTCTGGTGACTCTTGGCAAGCCAAGGACTTGGATCTCAGCTTAAGCGAAGCCTTCCCTTGCTAGACCCAAATGTATTCAACACCACGTGGGAAATTAAGTTTGTTTTCAACCACTCACCATACCTTGTTGTTGTGAGCCTTGGTGAGCAAAAAGGGGGTTGAGTGGAAGGTTGGAGAAATGGGATGTCTTTAACTCTCTTACTGTGTCAATAGAGTGTGGCGTTTTTAAGAGTATTTATTTTAGCAATCTTAAAATTGATGTGACTTGGGGGCTTCCCTGGTGGCGCAGTGGTTGGGAGTCCACCTGCCGATGCAGGGGACACGGGTTCATGCCCCGGTCCGGGAAGATCCCACATGCCGCGGAGCGGCTGGGCCCGTGAGCCATGGCCGCTGGGCCTGTGCGTCCGGAGCCTGTGCTCCGCAACGGGAGAGGCCACAACAGTGAGAGGCCCGCGTACCGCAAAAAAAAAAAAAAAAAAAAAATTGATGTGACTTAAGAGAGGATTTCCAACAGGACAGTGCCAAGCGAAATCATGATCATATTAAGATCAAGATGGTCAGGGGATTCACAACAATATGGCAGCACGGATAAGAAGCTTAGGCCCTCTGCCCAGTTAAACCAATCTGAGTGTAAAAGGGAAAGAGTAACTCCTGTTCTAGATTGTAGAATTTTGACTGTAAGTAATTAAATCTACAAGAAACAAACACCCTATTAAACAGCCCCATGACTCCCTGATTATGGGGGAGTGGCTGCTCCTGCTTCCTCCAAACAGACCTGGAAAATAGATCCTCATGAGGCAGCAGAAAGGAAGACGCTTAACAGAACTCATGATCAAAGTATCTAGCTGCCTGTTTGGGGAAGCTCTCCAGGCTGTGTTTACCAACTCCCTGCCTCCCTTCCTCCTAAACACAGAAGAAAAGCAAAGTGGAATCCTGAAGTGCATTTCAGAAAACTCTGTGAAAATTTCAGGATTAAAATCAGGGACAGTCAGAGCTATAGAAACAATCAAGGGACTAGGTCAAGATGGATGCTGACACAGAGGCCCAGGAAATGTGGGAGACAAGATCCACCCTGTAAGGGGAAAAAAAAAATAGGCTTCTTAAATATTTTGACTGATATTTCCCCAAAACCTTTGGGAGCTATAGTTATATATTTAGATGAGTGTTTTCCCTCTCATTAAGGAAGACAAGTCATCTACAAAAATAACCACAGGAGGCAACAGGGGGAGGTAAGTTCTCTAAGATTTATATGTAATTTGTGTTTGATGCACAGAGGGAGAGACTTTCCTAGCTGGGGGAGTGAAGATGACTTCGTGGCAGGGGTAAGGGGGCACATGGACTGTATCTTCAATGATTTTGACAAGCAGAGGTGAGGAAGGGCATTCAAGGAGAAGAGAATGTGAATAAAGGCATAGAGACAGTTCAGATTGGTTGACGGGTAAGGTTTGTGATTTATGAGAGTAATGCAGAATGAGAATGGAAAGGTGAGCTGGGACCAAATCATGAAAGGCCTTTAGCACAATAAGCCTTGAGCACAAGAAGCTTGGGCTGTACTCAGGAAGCAATACGGAGTCATTGAAGGTTCATGGGCAGTAGAGCCATGAAAGCTATGAGTTTTTGATTGGTTGATTATTTGCTTATTTTCCAGGTGAGAAGGCAGGGATAGACTGGACCAGGGAGGAGAAGGAGGCAGAAAGACCATTTGGGAGACTATTGCAATAATCTGGTGAAAGGGGATGACGGTTTGAACTAGAGAAATAGAAACATCTGATGATGCAACTGACACTGATGGTCTGGAATAAGCAAAGAGACCTTTAAAGTGATTAAATCAAGCAGAACTGTCAGTATGAGCATCTCAGTGGGACCCAAAATGTTTTTGCAGTTCACGGAACTAAAAGACAAAGTCCACAGTGATTGGTTTTCTGAAAGGCTAACATGGCTATTCATGGGACAGCCAAATATCCACTCTCTATTGGGAAAACAGGCATTCTGGAAGCCACAGGCCTACAGGAGCATCTTCGAACATAAAACATAATAAATGTATTAAGAAACAGATGGTTAAATAAAGAACTGTCCTAGAATTCATAAAAGGAGAAGTACCAGTGACCTATAATAGTTTTTAAAAATATAAACCTCATTGCCACCAACTCTGATTCCTCACTGCCTTCCAGAAGAGACCCAGGAATAGTGGTTTCCCAGCTCTGACCACAGGGGGTGGGTGGAGGAATAAGTAAAAGAAGAAGGGAGGAAAGGAGAATGTCCAGGGGAAAAGAGGGCTAAAGCTGACTCAGGTAGGCTAAAAGAGCACAATGAGAATAGTAAAAAAAAAAAAAAAAAGAAAAAAAAGTTTGCATCATAATCTGGACTCTGAGAATGTTTGCAGTCAGCTACTAGTAAGACTGTATTTTTTCCTGGCAATGGACTGTGCACGCATGCCTCCTCAGACGTTACAGACTGTAACACAAGGTTACATGTAGAATGTGAAATAAACTGCTAAATGTTCAGAAAACAAAATCTCCTATTTTACACACAGCAAAAAATATTCTATCTCTAGGAAATGACGCTAAGGAAATAGTAATTGTGATTTGTAAATATTTTTGTTTATATTAGTGAAAATTGGAAGTAACGCAAAAGTCCATAATTGGGGATTTCTTAAATAACTTTTAGTTCATCCATACAATGAAATACTATGTAGCCATTTAAAAGTATGCTGCAAAACATTATGTAGTGGCTTGGAAATTAGTCTGTTATACATTAATTGGAAAATTTGTGAGCAAAGCAATATATGAAATACAATATCATTTTGAAAAATATATGATATATGATTGAAAAACTATACGATATACCATGGCTAAAGTTAACCATGCATATCTCTGAGGGGTAAAGTAATGAGTGATAGTTATTTCTTTCTATCCTTTTAAATAAAGTTTCTATAACAAACATTTACTACATAATAAGAAAAAGGGATATTTAAAAATAGAACTGGTTAATAGGCCTCATCACTATAATTATCGTAACAAATATTTGTTGAGCACCTCCTATGGGCCAGGCACTGACCTAGGTGACCGGAAATCAGGCAATATCCCTGCTCTTGTGGGACTTACCACTTAGAACATTTCATTTTTTTTTTTTTTTTGCTGTACGCGGGCCTCTCACTGTTGTGGCCTCTCCCGTTGCGGAGCACAGGCTCTGGACGCGCAGGCTCAGCGGCCATGGCTCACGGGCCTAGCCGCTCCGCGGCATGTGGGATCTTCCCAGACCGGGGTACGAACCCGTGTACCCTGCATCGGCAGGCGGATTCTCAACCACTGCGCCACCAGGGAAGCCCGAAGATTTCATTTTTATTGCTTAGTCAGTTAAAGTGGGGAAGGTTAAGTGCCTTTACATCAAGACTCCATTCGTTGCAAAAAAACAACATCCAGTTCAAATTGGCTTTAGCAAAAAGGAAAATTCAGGAGTTCACAAAACTGAAGTCCATGGGTAACTGACTTCACACATTGCTAAATCATTTGGAATCTTCAGAACTTGATATCTCACGAAATTTCAGACTACTTTTCTTTGTGATCACTTCATTATCAGTAAGGCTTTCCTGATAGTGTTACGATGGCTGCCTACCACTCCAGACTTGTATCCAGTGTCCCCAGCAACCACAACAGAAATACAGATACTAGCTTTCCAACAGTTTAAAAAAAAAAAAAAAAAAGGATTGAGTCCAGTTGGTTCTAACAATATCATGTGGCAGCCCTTGAACCACTCACCATGGCCCAAGGAGCATAATGCCCTGATCGGCCAATCCTAGGTTCACATAACCTCCGCTGGAAATGGACTGAGAGTAGAAGAGACATTGTCCCGAAAGAAAACCACAGGGCTGTTACCAGAACAAAATATGGATGCTGAGATGGTAAAACAACTGAGATGTCCACTATGGCCTTGCGGTAGAAGCCCAGAGGCAAGATGAACAGATCGGAGTCCTGGCTTCAAAGGATGAAACTTCATCTGAAACACCAAGCTGCATTTTGACACTGTATCTGATGCAAGCAGATGATGTGAATGTCACCAGGAAAATTTACTTTTAGACGGACATCAACCTAATTGTAGATATATTTTGAAAACATATGTATATTTTGCTGTAAGAATTCTGATCTCATACATATTACAGATAAACAGAGAATCAAGCATGTTAGCAATCTGCTCGTTTGACAGATGATGTGAGGGGGACCCAAAGTCTTGTTGCTACCTAACAGCAAGGCCTAACTCATCTCTTTACTCCCAGTGTTTCTGCTGCACCTTGAGGACTCTACCCCACATAACTCCAGCCAACGATAACGCCTCAGACTTTTAAGATTTCACTGTGAATGAAGCACACTTAAAACTTTAATAGATCAGCTCGTAAACACCTCATTTTTGTTCTGGCTGAAGATTAAACAGTGCCTAGCCATAGGGATAACTAGCTAAGTGGCAACACATGTCCCCCGTTTATTCCCAAAGCTCACTTTAAGTAAGTTCTTCCTTTATTAATTATTTTTCATAAGTATTTTAACATTTCAAATCTCGCACTTAATACTAAGAAACCAGGCTTGCCAAATACACTCACAGTAGAAGATCTGTCACTCTATACCTAGTTCTGCCCTCTGCTAAACTCGTCTCTCCATAACTGGGAACAAGACTAATATTCAAATCTAGGACCTGGTTACATGGAAGGCACTGGGTTTTGGGGGAAAGATCAAGATCCAGCAACTAGGATTGGGCACAAGATCAGAACTGGTCCGATAGAAAGTCTGATTTGATGCTGAGCGAGTGAATCTAAGTCACTGCCCTTAATAGCTTCCTTTCCACCTGTGCACTTGGGCAAAGATCCTATAAGCAGCTGTACCTACGATTCCACAGTTCAGGAACTTCCTCCAGCTTCCACCTCCCATTCTTTACTTTGAACCCTATTGTTTTGGTCTGGTTTCCCTTGTTCCTTCCTGTTTCCTTGAACCTGGATTTTCCCTCTTTGCCTATTCTCTTTGGGTTGATAACTGAGTTGCCCGGCTTGCCTTGCTCCATCTTGGACCTCCAATGATATGCTCTGCAGCCCTTGGCAAGCCCTTCCTACCCTTCCCTGAATGTGGCCATGGTGATTCCAGCTGGGCTGGAGCAGCCTGTGTCCAGTGACCTGGCCTCTTGCTTGCCTGGGAAGAGAGACTGGACACTGAGCTCTCTTGGATGGCGTTCCTGGTGTCCCTTTAGTCTAAGATGAGGACTGAATACATCTTCATCAGGGGAACTCACTGACAAATACTAATTGAGCACCTCCTATGTGCCAGGCACTACCCTATGTGCTGAGAATACAGCAGAGAATCAAATAAGGTCTCTGATCTCAGGGAGTTTAGAATCTGGATAGAGGGTGGGAAAGACAAATGTATGAACAATTAAGACAAAATAATAATTACAAGTCGGGTTAGGATTATGCTCTAATGAAAATAAAACAGGGTGGCATAGACAGATTCTGGGGTGATTAGGGAAGACCTCTTGAGGGGAAATATGAGTGACAATAAGGAGGAAGGCTTGGGAAGATTTGGAAGAAGAGAGTTTTGTAGAAGAGGGAGCAACAGATATAAAGGCTTTGAGGCAGAAATGAGCTTGGCATCTTCCAGGGATGGAAAAAAGACCAGCGAGGTTGGAGTCACAATTGACAAATAAATAATTTGCTTTAAACATGAAAGTGGGCTCAAAAAGTCAGCTTAAAAACATGCCAATTTTTCCTCCCAATTCAACCAGATTTGCAACATAAATATGATGCATAATTGTACACGTTTGTATGAGCACAAATCTTATTGGCAGTTCTGGTAAATAAACGTAGGATCAGTTGAGTCTCCTTGACGCCTATCACAACTGTGAACACTGCCTCTGATAACATTGTTTTGTCACTTTTCACTCCCACCAGCAAAGAAGACAGATAAATGGCTTCCTGAGACAAATGGTCCCACTTTCCAAGGCCTGGGGCTCTGAAGGAAGGAGACGTGAGCCTTGGAACATTTCTCAGGGTGCCTCCTTGAAGAGTTCATGGCCACAACCTCTCTGAGTCTGCTTCAGAAG
The DNA here is from genome assembly GCF_964374135.1 of Grampus griseus. Taxonomy (NCBI): domain Eukaryota; kingdom Metazoa; phylum Chordata; class Mammalia; order Artiodactyla; family Delphinidae; genus Grampus; species Grampus griseus. The sequence continues at coordinate 69,936,008 of NC_138997.1, read as the reverse complement.
GAGCTGCGGCGTTAATTCCTCTGAAAAATTATATTTTGTTTGCAGTCCATTAAAATTTCAAAAGACTTATGAAATGAATTCCAGACTATGCGCCATTGCAATCTGCAACAGAAAATACCTGATTATAGCAATAATAGGAATTTAAAGTGAAAAATACCTTATGTTTTGCCTGTATCGCACCACAGTGCCCTAGAAAAGACAAAAATGTACCCTTTCTGGGAGTGGATTCTTATGCAGGTAATATTCTTTCCAGGTATAACAGCTGTGGAGGGTTGAATCGTAGTCCCCACAAAATTCATGTCCAATCAAAACCTCAGAATGTGATCTTATTTAGACATAGGGTCTTTGCAGAGGAAATTATTTAAGATGAAGTCACACTGGATCAGGGCGGGGCCTAAATTCAATGACTGGTGTCTTTATAAAAGAAAAGAGAGGGAGATTCACACACACATACACACATGGAGGCAGGTCATGTGAAACCAGAGGCAGAGATTGTAGTGATGCAGTTATAAACCGAGGAACACCAAGGATTGCTGGGTAAGCACCAGAAACTAGCAGAGGCAAGGAAGGATTCATTCCTACAGACTTCAGAAGGAGCAAGGCCCCCTAACACCTTGCTTTCAGACTTCTAGCCTCCAGAACTGTGAGAGAACAAATGTCTGTAGTTTTAAGCCACCCAGTTTGTGGTAATTTGTTACGGCAGCCCTAGGAAACTAATATGCCAGTCGTAGGCACCTTTGCCCCAGCACTGGAAGAGAGGGAAACTACAAGGTATTGGGAAATCAACTGAATCTACATTAGCAAAGTAGAAAATTGAGTACTTATTTGATGAATTTGACCACCAACAATTTTGGAAGAGTGACTTAAATTGGACAGGGGTTAAAAGTTGGGGCTTTGGAATCAGAAAGTCTGGATTGGGCCTTAACTGTATCCTTCACCTTGTTCAAGTTACTAAACTCTAAGCCCCAGCTTTTCATACGTAAAATGGGAACTTACCCCATAAGGTGGCTGTGAGATTTAGAGGGGACACCTCTGTGTAGAGTTTGGCAAGTGCCCATCCCATAGTAAGTCCCCACTAAAGCGTAGCTGCTATATCATTATTATATTGTTATCACTCTTCCATCTTCAGAAACACTTCCTATCCTTGAAGGAAGGAATGAGTGGTTATAGTCAGATGTGCTTTTAGAGTCCAGTCCTCTTCTGTCCTTTGTTCAGCTACTACTCAGCAGGACCCATCTACAAACTAAAAGCACTCAATGTTCACCAGTTCTGAATGAGAGACAGCCTCGCTATGTTCACGGTGAGCCCAGACTCCCCCAAAACATATTTTTAAACAATTTCTTGCCTGTCTTAAGATATAAATATTTTTCAAAAACATGGGTTCTCAGGACCACAATATTTTCAACAACAATATTTATTGAAAGCTCATCATTTGCCAGGCATTTCCCAAAGGTCACCTCACGTAGACCTCACCACAGCCCTGCAAACCAGGTGATAATCATCTGGTTTTACATATGAGGAGGCTGAGACCCAGAGAAACTTCTGAGGATTCCAGACTGACTCGACATTAAAGCAAGAAATAGAAGGAATGTTGGAGAAGAAGCGGGGCGGTGGGCAGGGATGCTGTCGCAAACACTCATCTTTCCAAAAGGCAGAAGGAAGTACAGACGGGAGAGCCAGAGCTAGGCACCGCCTGGGCTCTGGTCTGGGCTCCGGTCTGGGCTCCACCCTCACCCGGTGGAGTGAAGCACTGTTTCTCTCTGGGCCTCAGTTTCCCTACCTGTGAAACAGGGAAAGTGAACTAGATGATCTCTAATAACACGTTCTGCTGTTAACCAAGATCAAGATTTAAAAAAAAAAATCAAAATCATAAAATCAAAATCTTCTGATATGCAGCCTCATGAATCTTAGGCAATTTTTTTAAGCGACATAACATGGAAAAAAGATGAAAGATGCTGAGGTTGAAGTTTTCCAAACGAATTCATAATATTTACAATACGGTATTGTAATTTTAGTTTTCATAACACTGATCCTACTCCTTTATTTCTGTAGTTAGCTCATATCAAAACAAAAGCTGGTGCATTTTTCACTAAAATCCTATTTTTTTTCTTTTTTGGTAGGAAATTCTGAGTAATAGAAAAAAATAAAAATAATAATTCTTCACATTTAAATAGTATCTTTGATCTGAGGCCTTCCTGTATGGTATTTTTATAAGCCATATGTGTTATTATTTTTTTTGGTAGGTCACATTAAAGTCCTAGGATGTCTAGACCACTGATATTATGGGAGCTCTTCAAAGTAACACAATGACATTTAATAATAAACTCAGCTTTTTCTTCAGTTGTACCTTACATCCAGGAAGTGCTGAACCTTTTAGTTTTAAACAATGTTTCATCACCCTATGTATTTTAGTTTTTCAGCCAGAAAAACTGAATCCAGGCAAATTCTAAAGAAGAATCCATATATTTGTGATGTTTATTAGTAGCAGTAGCAAGTAATTATGAGGTGTCTACTCTGTTCTGGTCATTGCTCCAAGTGTATTACAAGTGTTAACCCATTTAAGCCCCTCAACCCTATAAGGTAGGTTATGATGCCCCCATTTTACAGATGAGGAAACTAAGGCAGAAAGAAGAGAGTAACCTGGTTCAAGAGCTGACCACTGGTCACTCACAGAGCTGGGACTTGACTCCAGCAGTCTGGCTCCAGACCCCACAGTCATCACCTCCACCCTCATGCGGGGAAACTGAGGCTCATTAAAGGTTAGTAACTAGAACATTTTCCCAAAATTCCCATATACTCACTCCCCCATGGTAACATTCCATCAGCATGCCCACTCAAGAAAGAAATAAAAAGCTCTCTCCATCAGTATTGTTGACATTACTCTTTTGTACCTGATAGTAAATGCTTCAGCTGTCAGATACTGGATCCTCACATATATTAAAACATACAGCAAGAAAGAGCAAAGTGTATGCTAGTCTTAATTTCTGAGCAGATTGAGTTTCACATCAAATATTTCATCTTCTTCCAATATATAATCCAATTACTTCCAAATCTCCATTATTATTTTCATTGTATATTCATGCATTGCAAGAAATTTGAAAAAAAAACAAAAACACCTGAAAAACTTTCAGGAATGGGTCAAATCCATTTCGGAACCACTTACTGCTATTTTTTATTGGATTACTCGAGGTCACATTGGTGAAAACTGCTATCATCTGTGAAACATTTTAAATCCCTTGACTCAGAAGCACACTGGTCAAACTTGATTTTTAGTGAGTTCTTTTACCAGACATTACCTTACCCCTACGATGTCAACTCTAGCTCAGGGAAACAGACTTATTTTCTCCCTCAGAGGAAGACAGAATGACCTTTGAAGCTGATGTAACCGCAATTAAGGAGCAGTGATAATGACTGCTCTAGAATCATTCTTTATGAAACTTGTAAGGACACAGAGTTTAGCAGCAAAGCAGGCTTCTGGGTTATTTAATTATTTTAAATTTATTTGATCACTTATTTCTTTATTTCATGCCTTGCTCCACCAAGGATTCAAAGTTCATCCTTTTTTTTTTTTTTAAGGTATGCTGCTTAAGAATTTTTATCTTCCAAGTGACAGATTTATTCATAGCTATAGGCAATGCTTCCCTTATTTTTCTGACATTCTTCCACTCTTATGGCAGGTAAGATCTTAGATCCCCAAAAATATGAATGTTCCTCCCAACAGAATCCCTCTCCAACTCCGCCCCCCCCACCACCAATTTCCTAGGTATCTCTTTAAAGGAGTCCAGAAATTAAATTTAGAACTATTAGGCCAAGCACAATAAAACAACAAAAAAAGGTTATTTAGTGTGTGGAAATTGGCTTTATCTCTCATGCACTTGCTTCTTTTATTAAGGAATCCATGAGGCCTACCTTCTCCCCATCTGCCAAAATGGGCTGACATCAGTTTGAGGCATTCAGAGTTATCAAGGGGTGTGAGGGGAGGAGGGGCGCCAGGAGGAGGGGGCGGACCGGCGGGCTTGCAGAGCCCGGCCATGTCATAAGCATTCTTTCCAAAGGAAACCAAGTTAAAAGGCTGATAAACCCCAATCTCTCTTCACAGCTTGCCTTCGGAGCCCCTTAATGCAACTCCCTCATTTGTTCATCAGCACTTTATGAGAAAATAAACAAAAACACGGCCTGTTTCCTCATTGTCAGCACATCAGAACACTTCCTGCTCAGAGAGGCCACCAACCCGCCCAAAGAGTCAGGGGACCACTCTCTATTTTGCCTCCACTTTTTAACAGCTCGTTTTCTAAGCTGAATTCCAAGGGCCTAATCAAATCTGAAGCCCCCTCTGGGTGGATTAGATGTCCTAGATTCCAATGCTCTGCAGGACAGGAGGCTCCCCTGGAAGGATCAGTGGGTGAGCTACACTGAAACCACGAGGTTGCTTCCTGTTTCTCCATTCTTATTTTACCTTAAAAAAAAATTAAAAAGTGGGCTAAGGAAAAGGAGAAACGCTTAAAATAAATAACTTTTCACCGAATCACCAGTTCTGTAAGGTACTGTAAATTCTATAGCTGTTGTAACATTCGCCAATCAATTCAATCCTTCCAGATTTTTCACTAAATCTGATGAAAAAAAGCAAGCAGGAAAGAAAGGGAAAGGAAGGAGAGGAGAGGAGATGGGAGGGGAGGGGAGGGAAGGGAAGGGAAGAGAAGGGATAGTCACTGAAAATATAAGAGCTGTTGGGTTATGACTCTTATGTTTAAATTCCCAACGGGCTAAACGGTGCCCTGAGATAGTCCTAGCACTGATATCTCCTTCTTGAAGAGATGTGAACATTTGAAAAGGAGAAGCACAGAGAGTTTAGCCGGAGGGTGCAGCCAAGATTCTGGATGGATGCTGGAATGCTCCAGTGGCTCCGAGGTGTGGTGGGTTCCCACCATGCCAACTTTTAGGGGTCTGGCATTTAAAATGCACGAGTACTGTGGAGCTGCAGTTCAGGCCACAGGCTCTGGAGCCTGACTTCTTGGGTTCACACTGTAACCCCAGCACATGCTATCTCTGAGAACTTAGATGAGTTCCTTAAACTCTCTAAGCCTCCCTGTCTGCCTCACAGGGTGATTATGACGATTAAGTGAGGTGGTGGATGGAAAGAGCAGGGGCCTGGGCCACTGGGCTAAAGAAATGTTTACTGTTAAATATCAGATGACATGCATGACTTCCAACATTTCTTACACTGTGCAGATTATGGGCATAATCCTAAGGGGCTGTTTTTCTTTAAGAAAAAAAGAAAGAAAGAAAATACAGACACAGTGGAAACTAACTTTAATATATTTGCTAAGGAGTAGAATTCAGGGTAAGTTGCATCTATCTTAGAACCCACGCAATGGGGGCTTTATTATCACAAAACAAAGGCTTCATTTAGAAACAAAGCAAACTCTTGGCATGAGCCTGGGGCCCTAGCATACTTTGGAACCAAAATCCTAGAGAAATAAGTGAAGATTGCCACTGACTGTGTAATCATGTGCTCTTGGACAAGACACTTAACCTCTTGGTGTTCTCATCTAAAAAAAATGAGCTGGACGAAAAGGTATCAAAACTCCTGACAGGTCTCATTTCACCCTAATGTTCCATAATTCTACTTAATGCCATGAACTGTCTGAAGTAGAATAAAACCAGATGATGAGAGTAATAGCCCCCAAGCTCTCACATCCTAGGATAAACAATTTAGCACTATATCGTTTAGACTCCCATGAATATGCTATTGCTGAAAGTCTTTTAGTCTTGTCTCCCCATCTAGGTTAAAAACTCTTTGAAGACAGAGATCATGCATCATTCTTCTCATTCTTCATTGTCCTCTGCCCAACATTAAACACACCGTAGCCATCAGGAATGTGCGTAAGTAGAGCCTAATTCCAAAAGCCACCCATGATATGACTTCATAGGCATAATTCCGTAATCCATCCATGTTATAACTTCATGGTCATGCTGGATACCTGTTGCTCAATCACAGCAACTTAACCCAAAACAGGCATCAGTGAGAACAGCCAGGCATGTGACTTAGTAAATCATATTTCTAGCCTTTCATTTGTTCACAAATATGTATTTAATAACGGTGATTACCAGGCACTGGTACCAGGGATGCTCTACACCCCCATCACAACCCTGAAGGTTCTCACGTAGACAATGTGGAAATCACATATGTGCACCAGTGGAGCATAACTAGAAACCGAACTGGGTCAACAACCCTTTTTTCTCAATCTATGCCCCCCCCTTCCAGATGAAGGGGCTTCCCAGTTCATCCCTGGAGTTTTATTAGTATTTACTATGTCAACAGGTACAGTATTCCTAAGTTTAAAGAAAAACAAGCATGCATTTACAGGGCTTTGTACAGGTCTAAAACCTAGTGTTTATCAACAATATTTTGATCTTTCTTAAAGCGGAAACATAATACTGCAGACTGGCGACACTTATTCCTAGAAGCCTTCTGAACTTAGCATTTCCTGCTGCTGTGTTTCTGGTCTTAAGTACATCAGCAAAATACTCTGTGGTCTGTAGATTATCTGTAAACCAACTGACAGGTATCCAGTGCAGACCATGCAAGGACATTACTTCGTCCCTATCGCTGCCCTCAGATGATGTTGTGAAAAGTAAAAGTTCATCAGATGCGACCGGGTTCACGATGGACCCGCACTGTGAATTCCTAAGGCTGAAAGGCCGATTGCAATTTATCACTCCTCCTGCTTATCAGCCATAGAGTGACTTTCCTCCATTTAAATAGCAGCCGGCTTCCCTCCTATGGCTCCATCCCTGTTGCCAAGGTTCTCTAAATGCTAATGAGGAGATAGAGAACACTCTGTGATCTTGTAAAGTGCTCACCCAGCAATTTGGCAAAAACAGAGTGTAAACATCATGCCTGGATACCTGCATTTGTTGGTCAAGGATCAATGCAGAAATGACCACCACGGAGGCTGTGTCTGCCACCACAAAAAGAAACAGAATATTCAAATGTTTTTCTAGAAGTTTCAGATGTGTTGAACATAATACTAGGAAAACCGATACACTTATATCGATGATTATTTGTGGCAATAAACAAGGACAGGAGATTGAAATTATAATTCTCACAAACTTAAGCATATTATATAAAGACATAACTTGGTTCTATGGAAAATATTTGAGATAGGAATATGTGAACGGATCCAAACGATGTGAATAATAGCATCTGGATGCTTAGTTAGCAAATAAGAGAATCAGCAATACTATGTTTGACAGCTGCTGTGGTTTCCTGGATAGGAAAATCAACTTGGAATTGAGAGGTCTCTGTTTGATCCAATAAATGTTCATTGAGAGCATTCCCAGCTTCATCACAAATAACAATGAGTGAACATTATAAAGTCATACCTAATCCCTAAAGTCTTCAGTGAAACGATCCAGGCTGAATAGGTTTCTTAAGGCTCTGAGTCATCAGCAGTATTTATAAGAAGTATGCAAGATAATCAACCAACAGATTATTCACTTGAAAGCTAGAAAAGAATCCTGTGTGATGACTTCTTTGAAAACTCACCTGCAAATTTCAGATATACCTCAAGTGTCGCAGAATCTCAGAGCTGGACGCATCCTCAAGAGGTCACAAAATGAAGTAACACTTGACACATAGCCATATATAAGTAAATCCACCTAGACAGAACAATTAGGAAATCATAAGGGACCTGAAACTGCGCAGAAATCAAGATGAGATGATTCCCAGAAGGAAGCAACAAAGATAAAATGCTGAGCCAGGATTACAAAATCAAAGTTAACCTCAAAACCATCAGAGAAATATGTCCTCTTGGGAATGCTTGTAATTTCAATTCAGCATAACTTCTTTTGAGTTTTTATTCATTAATGTCAAGCCTGGTTTTAAACTTAATGGCTAAGGGTCAAGTTCAGACACAAAAAGCATAGGCGTGCAAGTAGATACAACCTGACGTGTTTATCTTTTCAGCGCACACTTTCTGCTGCAGGCGTGTGCCAGATGTAGCAGCAGCTGTAGGAAGTTGTTTATCTACCCTCTTGACCTTTGTGAAGTGTTAGGAGATGGTAAAAATCATGTTTTTAAATTATAGGCGTCTCCTTTTAAACTAGCATCTTAGCATCAGTCAAAACACATCAATAAAGGCATAAGAAGGTCAAGAAGATACGATTGCATCCCAATGACATCTGTAAAAACATACTTCTGCAATGATTTACAATGCAACAAGGGCTCTCTGCTTATTTCCAAATTCACTTCATTTATTCAACATTCAGTAAATATTTATTGCACTCCTACTGTCTGCCAGGCACAATTAAAAACTGCAAATCAAATGAATTCTAATACCTGTAATATTTGTGTCTTGCCTGAATTTCTACAAATGTCATTTGTGCTTTGCAAATTTATCCTTTAAATTTTTCAAAATCTATTAATATTCCAAGGATGAAAGATGCCTCAAAATCTTTAGGTGTACTTATTAAGAAAACATTATTGGGGGGGCGGTTCACAGCCAAATGTAAAGATTTCAGAGGCAAATGCCACATCCTTCTTACAGAGAAGAGCGCTTTGGCCAAGCTTCAGGGCCACACAGCTTCTGTACTGATGGGTCACCATTCAGGTCTGGAGGGATTACACTAAATGCAAGTGGGACTGATCTATCAACCTAATCACTCATGAGAAATAATAACAATGTCATTAGCTAAGTTTCCAAAACAACCTAGTTCCTGCTTGAAAGTCAATCCCTCAGAAGCATGCTAAGACTTACTTTTGTTATGACATTTGGATGAAGTCACAAAAGTTCCTTTGGTCTTTCTCTGTCAACGTCAACGTCCTCTGGGGAAACCAGTGTGGTGATATCAAAAAACAAAAGGAAACAAATCAGAGTCTCCAAAGAGAAAGACGCAAACAATAATTATTTTTAAGAAACCGAGTTAGTTTTTCATTTTGGCCAAGGAATAATTAGAAAATATACTTACTGCTTTCCCCAAAAGGTCAGCTTACAACCAAAATCAAAATGTATTCTCATACTTCTTTGAATCGTGGCTATTGATTTGCCAGAATTCTCCTAACCCAATAAAATATTTGTAAACATGGACATTCACATTAAACTATATTTAGACATATTTAGTATGTGTATATAATTTAATTATATAGGTACAGATAAATTCTTTGGGACTCTAAGTTTGAGAACTGACACAAAGTTTTATTTGCCTTTGAGATGTGTACACATACGTGTGTCTATGCATGGCTGCGTGTGTGTGTTGGCAAGGATTGACAGATGTGGCCCTTGCCTTCAAGGAGCTCTTAATCTAGTAGTTGCATGTTAAATCTGGTTCACTTGACATGATTTTCTCTGACAATCTTTGTTTATATAGTAAAAGGCCATTCATTCACTGAGCAGTGATAGGGTATAAGATTTTGAATTTTCATCTTTCACAACGGGCTGTCTTGTTTTCCATTCAGTTAGCCTTAAATCGAAATCAGCCTTAAAACTCTCTGAGTCTCAACGTTTTGCTATCACTTCAACTTGCCTTAGAGAGATGACATAAGTCTTTCAAAACAACAATTTTTAAGCATTCTGAGGCAATGACAACCTGTTGGACTGAATTTCCAGTTGCACAAATTGTAGCTGTTCCATCTGAGGGAATGACTGTGGTAGAACTAAAAAAAACATGAAATAAATTCTGAAAATATTTTCAGATGTCAAAGAATGAGACTATCATTCAATCACTCAATAAATATGGCCTAGATATCTACTTGGTGCTAGTTGTTGCACCAGAAAATTGCTTCCAAATGTCCTCTTCACTCACTTCAGAGCCACAGTAAATCATGATGACCAAGTCTTGGCCATGGTCATAGAAAAACAGCCCAAATTGCTGTCCTGTGAAATTTTTCTTAGGATTCCTATGAGTGTGTTGATGGGGACAATGTTGAGTGTTACTGAAGGCAAAAAATATGTGTATGACTGGAGTGATATATAGACTATTCATAGGGTGTGATTTATATAAATATGGTGTGATTTTAGAAAAAAGTTAATGGTCCCTATGACACCAAAAGCACAGACAACAAAAGAAGAAAATAAATAAACAGGACTATATCAAAAGTCCAAACATCTGTGCCAAAAGACACAATCAACAGAGTGAAAAGTCAAACCATGGAACAGAAGAAAATACCTGCAAATCATAGATCTGGTAAGAGGTTATTATCTAGAATAAACAAATAAATCCTACAACTCAACAACAAAAAACAAACAACCCAATTAAAAAATGGTTAAAGAATTTGAATAGACATTTCTCCAAAGGAGATGTACAAATGGCCGATAAGCATACGAAAAGATGCTCAGCCTCACTAACCATTAGAGAAATAGAAATCAAAACCACAATGAGATACCACTTTATACCCATTAGGATGGTTATCAAATAAAGAGAAAATAACAAGTGTTGAAAAGGATGTGGAGAAATTGGAATCTTTGTGCACCAGTGATGGGAATGTAAAGTGGTTCATCCCTTACAGAAAATAATATGGTAGTTTTTCTAAAAAATGAAAAATAGAACTACCATATGATCCAGCAATTCTACTTCTGGGTATATATTCAAAAGAATTGAGAGCAGGGTCTCAAATATTCATACACCCACAACTACAGCAGCATTATGCACAATAGCCAAAAGGTAGAAGCAACCCAAATGTCCATCAATGGATGAATGGATAAATAAAATGTGGTATATACATACAATAGAATAGTATTTAGCCTTAAAAAGGAAGAAAATTCTGACAGATGCTATAACATGGATGAACCTTGAGGACATTATGCCAAGTGAAATACACTAGTCACAAAAAACAAATACCATATGATTCTACTTATGTGAGGTATCTAGAGTCATAGAGACAGAAAGCAGAATGGTGGTCTTCAGGAGCTGCGGAGTAGAGAGAAATGGCAAGTTGTTTAATGGGTATAGAGTTTCAGATCAGCAAGAATAAAGGAGTTCTGGAGATCTGTTTCACAATAATGTGAATATACTGAACACTTCTGAACTGTATACTTAAAATGTTAAGATGGTAAATTTCATGCTACATGTATTTTATCACAATTAAAAATAATGGTAATAAGTGAATGATCCCAATGCAATTTTACAAAGTTGATTTCTTTAAACAAATACTGTTCTCAATGTTTTTAAAATCTGCTATGTATCAATTGGAGTCAACAGAGGGCCAGCAACCCAAAGGGAATGTGGAGTCCTAAATCTAAGACAAAGTCAGCAAGCATCTCTCCTCACAATTGATAATAGTAAAAATACCACACGACAAAAGGGATCTGGGAACAACTGATAATTGAATTATTCAGGGTTCACCAGAGAAACAAAACCAATAGGATACATAGAGGGAGATTTATTTTAAGGAGATGGCTCACAACTGGCTCATAATTGTGAGGCCGTCAGGTCCAGAATCTATAGGGCAGGCTGCAGGCAGGAAATTCTGGCAAGAGTTGATGTTGTAGTCTTGAGTCCAAAGGCCAGAAACTCGGGCAGGGTTTCTATGTTACAGTCTTGAGGCAGAATTCCTTCCTCTTTAGGGGACCTCCATCTTTGGCTTTAAGACCTTTGACTGATTAGATGAGGCCCACCTCATCACAGAGGATAATCTGCTTATTCAACATCTACTGATATAAAATGTTAATCTCACTTAATAAGAATAATCATTTAAATGTTAATCAGTTAAAACTTAATGTTAATCTCATCTAAAGAATACCTTCACAGCAACATCTACACTGGTACTGGACCAAACAACTGGTACTGTAACCTAGCTAAGCTCACAAATAAAATTAACCAACACAGTTATGACACATATTTTCTTTTAAATGAACCTATCTGTATTTGTATAAGTGAATTTCTAATTCCAAGTAGTGGACTTGGGAAATTATACACTATTTCATTGATGCTTTCTTTGTTCTCTTTTGCTAAGTCTCTGTCTGTACAAGGCAGAGCCCAACCCAAGCAAAAAAAGAAAATTAATCTTTTTGCTTATAGTAATTTTTTAAAATAGCCCAAATGTTATTATTCAGTTTATTTAATTATTTAGTTAAAATAACTTTGTTCCAAAGAAGTTGGGACCATTTTTAAAAATCAAATTCACTTTCAAAGTTGAAAATTTACCACCTTTGAGAATTTTTAAAAGCATGTGTCACTAGAAACTACAGCACAGGTGGCATTTAAAAAACTGATTCAAATATCAGCATCACTGGATTTAGTGTAACGCTCCCAAAGGTAAAATCTTCCAAAAGCTGCCCTCACTCTTCCAGATGTATAAGCTCTGGTCATTTATACTTAAACCTTTGAGCTAAATTGTAACTATGAAGTTGCAGTACTGGGAATTTTGATGTGAAAGAATATCATAATAACAAATATAAAAGATCTCAATCACCCTGTTCATGATAGGGAAAACTATCTATAGGAATGTGATTAAACAAATGATAGTACTAACTTAAACTGGATAGAATACTGTGTAGCTGTCTATAATGGGATAGGCAGGGACAGGAAATGTACAGTCTCTATTCAGGCAGTGAAACTTCTAAGATTTGTAGGCAACTTTTGCATGCATGTTCACTTTTCTAGGGCAAGAGACCCTAACTCTGAATCAATGTGTTATAACCCCCCAAAAAAGTTAGGAAACAGTGTAGCAGAAGAATATTTAATGCAATGGTAAAATGTTCAAGTTATACTGCTAAGTGAAAAGGCAAAATATTAAAGAGCTCATACAGTGAGCTCATACAGTACTTAAAACATTTTGATGTATGCTTTGTAAGTAATAATGGAAAAATATACACCAAAATGTTAGTAGGAATAATCTCTGAGTAGTGGGATTACGTATAATTTTTGTTGTTATTGTCTTATTTTGTTTTGCTGTTGGCTTGTCTGTATTTTCTCAATTTTCTACAATGATATGTATTGCTTTTATAAAGAAGAAAAAGTAAAAATTTAAGTTGGAAATGGAAAGTTGGAGAATGATTTGTCAGTATGTCATCAACACAGTTCAGACTACATGAGTTCTAATTCTAGTCAACTGATCCTTGTTGATATTAATAGTAGCTGTAATAATAATAAAGTAGCAATTATAATGATAATAATAACAAACCATTTTATAACGACCTGTGCAAATGATCCCCCTGTTACTTGATTGGGCCTGGTATGTGTCTAAATATAAATCAATTAGCTGGAATTTGGGTTTATAAATTAGTTTAGTGTGAATGTAGTTGACACAAATCAATCTCCCTTGGTCAGTTCATCCATGTGTGGGAAGAAAATCAAATTTCTGAACTTGCAAAATTAAAATACCCATATAGTTGTACCTGTGATTCTCTTATGATCCCTCAAGTTTGAAAAAGGTATAAGATACTTACAGAAAATAATGGCAGTCTCTCTCAAAAGAATCAGATTCATGAATAGATTAACTCCATTTTTAAACTGTGTATCTCTTTCTAACTTTTTCTTAAAATGTTGGTATTATCACCTATCTGCTAGCAAATATTAGCAGCTAACAAAACAAATGATAAAATAGCAAATAAATATTAATAAACAATACCTAGTTCAATAGCTCATTGTTATTTTTTCACAGACAATAATGTTTTAGGTTCTGCATCAGTTTGGGACCTCCAGGAAATGGGACTTCCAGGAAACAGAAACATAACAGATTTACTGGGGGAAATGTTTATGAAGGACAAAGGGGAGTGGGGGCAGGAGTAGCCCAAGAGCAACTCAGACCGTGTTTCTAGAGAGGAAGGGAAGGAGGACATGGTACAAGAGCCTCAGACTGCAGTGACCTCTGTGAAGGTCTCAGCCAGACTTGTGGGCGCCTCAGAGAGACGACTGCCCTTTGAGAAGTTTCACATTGAACAAAAATGACCCAGCTCTAGTACCTCCATTATGCCCAGTCATTAGCTGGGGAGAACGTGGCCTCAGGGTGAAGGCCAGAGCAGACCCCAAAGGTGCAAGAGCTGACAGCTCACTATTTTCCTGCAGCAGGCTCTCTCTTGAAGGGACAGCTGAGTGGCATATTTAGGTCGTTGCCACAGGTTGATTTGTTTTATAATCATACATGTAGATTTATTTTTTGCTACTAAAATTGTTCTTTGTTCTTGTGTTGGAATTAAATATACCATTCTGCCCCCATGTCCCAAATAAGAGCATGATATTCCTAATTGAAGTCTACAACAACTATGATTTCCAGGTGTGTTACCACTTTAACAATTTTGAGACTCTATTCTGATTCCAAGTCAGAAGATTTGGACTCAAATCCTAGCTTCATCACTTTCTACCTATAATGTCTTCAGCAAGACACCTGACCTTGCTGAACCTAAGTTTCCTGATCTCTAAAGTGGGAATATCCATGCCTTACTCCAGAGAATTGTTTTAAAGACTAAATATAATAACATATATGAACCCCCCTGGCATATAGAAAGTGCTCAATAAATGTTTGTTTTTAGAATGGAAAACAACCCTAACAGGTACTATTGCATGTAGCTTGTCAACATTCCCTTACTTTACCTGGACAAGTTACCTAACTCTTACAAGCCTCAGTTTCCTCATCTATAAAATAGAATAATAGTTCTCCCTATGGCACTGAGTTACTGAAATGATTAGATTAAATAATGTAAAGAGAGGATTTATCACATTACCTGACACACAAGAAGTCCTCAGCAAATGGGATTAGTAAATAATTAGGATTACTTACTATCAGTAAGTAATTCATTTTAATTTTGAAGTTCAGAAAAATTCGATTTATTATATTATAGATTACCTGACAATCTTAGTCTCATAGGAACTAATAATATCTCAATTGTTATTCTCAGACTTGACCTTTCCTTTGAAGTAAGTGCACACAAATACCCCTACTGTCGGCCCTTGGTATCTGTGGGTTTCACTGATTGACTGAATCCACAGATCAGAGGGCTGACTGTATTAATTGTATGACACCATTTTATATGTAAGGGACCTGAACATCTGAGGATTCTGGTATCCACAGGGACCCCTGGAACCAATCCCCCACAGATACTGAGGGACACTGTACTTGCCAAAGATGACCCAGTGCTGTACGGTAATAACTAGACAGAGATAACAAGCAGCCTTACTTTCTTGATCATCTGTTTTCAAATTCACTCCTCGGACAGAAACACATGCTTAGTTTTTTCCACATAGATTTTGACATCTGTTCGTCATGGATTATTATTATTACCATTAAAAATAATAACAACAATGATATATTTTTTTACCTGAAAGCCTCAATTTCTTTTAGGTATTTTTCTCTAGTTTGGGAGCTTCAGCTAGACATTTAAAACATAAATTGGCACTTGAGTTTTAATCAGAAACTGGCTGAGGTAGAATCCAGGGCCTAAGCATTTTAAAGCCTAGTTATTCAGAAGCCAGGTAGGGGCTAAATCCACTTCAGTTTTAGTCAGAAAGTGGCAGAGGTACAATGCAGGGCCCAAGCATTTAAAGCCTAGTTATTCAGAAGCCAGTTAGGGCCTAAATCCATTCAGTTTTAGGCAGAAACTTGCTGAGGTAGACTCCAGGTACTAAGCATTTTCATGCCTAGTTATTCAGAAGCCAGGTAGGGGCTAAATCCACTTCAGTTTTAGTCAGAAACTGGGTGAGGTAGAATCCAGGGCCTAAGCATTTTAAAGCCTAGTTATTCAGGAGAGGGGAGCTTCCGGCAAGATGGCGGAAGAGTAAGACGCGGAGATCACCTTCCTCCCCACAGATACACCAGAAATACATCTACACGTGGAACAACTCCTACAGAACACCTACTGAACGGTGGCAGAAGACCTCAGACCTCCCAAAAGGCAAGAAACCCCCCACGTACCTGGGTAGGGCAAAAGAATAAAGAATAAACAGAGACAAAAGGATAGGGACGGTACCTGCACCAATGGGAGGGAGCCGTGAAGGAGGAAAGGTTCCCACACACTAGAAAGTCCCTTCGCGGGCGGAGACTGTGGGTGGCGGAGGGGGGAGCTTCGAAGCCGCGGAGGAGTGCACAGCAACGCACCGGAGGGTAAAGCGCGGAGATTCCCGCACAGAGGATCAGGGCCGACCGGCAGTCACCAGCCCGAGAGGCTTGTCTGCTCACCCGCCGGGGCGGGCGGGGCTGCGAGCTGAGGCTCAGGCTTCGGTCGGAGCGCAGGAAGAGGACTGGGGTTGGCGGCGTGAACATAGCCTGAAGGGGTTAGTGCGCCACCGGTGGCCGGGAGGGAGTGCGGCGAAAAGTCTGGACCTGCCGAAGAGGCAAGAGACTTTTTCTTCCCTCTCTTTCTTTCCTGGTGCGCGAGAAGAGGGGATTAAGAGCGCTGCTTAAAGGAGCTCCAGAGACGGGCGCGAGCCGCGGCTAAAAGCGGGCATGAGACGGGCATGAGACGCTAAGGCTGCTGCTGCCGCCACCAAGAAGCCTATGTGCGAGCACAGGGCACTATCCACACCCCCCTTCCGGGGAGCCTGTGCAGCCCGCCACTGCCAGGGTCCCGGGATCCAGGGACAACTACCCCGGGAGAACGCACGGCGCGCCTCAGGCTGGTGCAACATCGCGCCGGCCTCTGCCGCCGGCTTGCCCCGCACTCCGTGCCCCACCCCCACCCCCCGGCCTGAGTGAGCCAGAGCCTCCGAATCAGTGGCTCCTTTAACCCCGTGCTGTCTGAGCGAAGAACAGACGCCCTCCGGCGACCTACACGCAGAGGCGGGGCCAAATCCAAAGCTGAGCCCCGGGAGCTGTGAGAACAAAGAAGAGAAAGGGAAATCTCTCCCAGCAGCCTCAGAAGCAGCGGATTAAAGCTCCACAATCAACTTGATGTTCCCTGCATCTGTGGAATACATGAAGAGACAACGAGTCATCCCAAATTGAGGAAGTGGACTCTGAGAGCAAGATTTATGATTTTTTCCCCTTTTCCTCTTTTTGTGAGTGTGTATATGTTTGCTTCTGTGTGAGATTTTGTCTGTATAGCTTTGCTTCCACCACTTAGCCTAGGGTTCTAGCCATCCGTTTTTTTTGTTTTTAATTTTTTTCTTTTTTCTTAATAATTATTTTTTTATTTTAATAACTTTATTATATTTTATCTTACTTTATTTTACTTTATCTTCTTTCTTTCTTTTTTTCTTCCTTCCCTTCTTCCTTCCTTCCTCTCTCCCTCCCTCCTTTCTTTCTTTCTACTTCTACTAATTCTTTCTTGCTACTTTTTCTCCCTTTTATTCTGAGCCATGTGGATGAAAAGCTCTTGGTGCTGCAGTCAGGAGTCAGTACTGTGCCTCTGAGGTGGGAGAGCCAACTTCAGGACACTGGTCCACAAGAGACCTCCCAGCTCCACATAATATTAAACAGCGAAAAGTTCCCAGAGATCTCCATCTCAACACCAGCACCCACCTTCACTCAAAGACCAGCAAGCTACAGTGCTGGACACCCTATGCCAAACAACTAGCAAGACAGGAACACAACCCCACCCATTAGCAGAGAGGCTGCCTAAAATCATAATAAGTCCACAGACACCCCAAAACACACCACCAGATGTGGACCTGCCCACCAGAAAGACAAGATCCAGACTCATCCACCAGAACACAGGCACTAGTCTCCTCCACCAGGAAGCCTACACAACCCACTGAACCAACCTTAGCCACTGGGGACAGACACCAAAAACAACGGGAATTACGAACCTGCAGCCTGCAAAAAGGAGACTCCAAACACAGTAAGATAAGCAAAATGAGAAGATAAAAAAACACACAGCAGATGAAGGAGCAAGATAAAAACCCACCACACCTAACAAATGAAGAGGAAATAGGCAGTCTACCTGAAAAAGAATTCAGAATAATGATAGTAAAGATGATCCAAAATCTTGGAAATAGAATGGACAAAATGCAAGAAACATTTAACAAGGACCTAGAAGAACTAAAGATGAAACAATGAACAACACAATAAATGAAATTAAAAATACTCTAGATGGGATCAATAGCAGAATAACTGAGGCAGAAGAACGGATAAGTGACCTGGAAGATAAACTAGTGGAAATAACTACTGCAGATCAGAATAAGGAAAAAAGATGAAAAGAACTGAGGACAGTCTCAGAGACTTCTGGGACAACATTAAACTCACCAACATTTGAATTATAGGGGTTCCAGAAGAAGAAGAGAAAAAGAAAGGGACTGAGAAAATATTTGAAGAGATTATAGTTGAAAACTTCCCTAACATGGGAAAGGAAATAGTTAATCAAGTCCAGGAAGCACAGAGAGTCCCATACAGGATAAATCCAAGGAGAAATATGCCAAGACACATATTAATCAAACTGTCAAAAATTAAATACAAAGAAAACATATTAAAAGCAGCAAGGGAAAAACAACAAATAACACACAAGGGAATACCCATAAGGTTAACAGCTGATCTTTCAGCAGAAACTCCGCTGCCAGAAGGGACTGGCAGGACATATTTAAAGTGATGAAGGAGAAAAAGCTACAACCAAGATTACTCTACCCAGCAAGGATCTCATTCAGATTTTATGAAGAAATTAAAACCTTTACAGACAAGCAAAAGCTGAGAGAGTTCAGCACCACCAAACCAGCTTTACAACAACTGCTAAAGGAACTTCTCTAGGCAAGAAACACAAGAGAAAGAAAAGACCTACAATAATGAACCCCAAACAATTAAGAAAATGGGAATAGGAACATACATATCGATAATTACCTTAAAAGTAAATGGACTAAATGCTCCCTCCAAAAGACACAGATAGGCTGAATGGATACAAAAACAAGACCCATATATTTGCTGTCTACAAGAGACCCACTTCAGACCTAGAGACACATACAGAGTGAAAGTAAGGGGATGGCAAAAGATATTTCATGCAAATGGAAACCAAAAGAAAGCTGGAGTAGCAATTCTCACATCAGACAAAATAGACTTTAAAATAAAGACTATTAGAAGAGACAAAGAAGGACACTACATAATAGGCAAGGGATCGATCCAAGAAGAAGATATAACAATTGTAAATATTTATGCACCCAAAATAGGAGCACCTCAATACATAAGGCAAATACTAACAGCTGTAAAAGGGGAAATTGACAGTAACACATTCATAGTAGGGGACTTTAACACCCCACTTTCACCAATGGACAGATCATCCAAAATGAAAATAAATAAGGAAACACAAGCTTTAAATGATACATTAAACAAGATGGACTTAATTGATATTTATAGGACATTCCATCCAAAAACAACAGAATACACATTTTTCTCAAGTGTTCATGGAACATTCTCCAGGATAGATCATATCTTTGGTCACAAGCCTTGGTAAATTTAAGAAAATTGAAATTGTTTCAAGTATGTTTTCTGACCACAACGCTATTAGACTAGGTATCAATTACAGGAAAAGATCTGTAAAAAAATACAAACACATGGAGGCTAAACAATACACTACTTAATAACGAACTGATCACTGACGAAATCAAAGAGGAAATAAAAAAATACGTAGAAACAAATGACAATGGAGACCCGACGACCCAAAACCTATGGGATGCAGCAAAAGCAGTTCTAAGAGGGAAGTTTATAGCAATACAATCCTACCTTAAGAAACAGGAAACATCTCGAATAAACAACCTAACCTTGCACCTAAAGCAAATAGAGATAGAAAAACACAAAAACCCCAAAGCTAGCAGAAGGAAAGAAATCATAAAGATCAGATCAGAAATAAATGAAAAAGAAATGAGGGAAGTGATAGCAAAGATCAATAAAACTAAAAGCTGGTTCTTTGAGAAGATAAACAAAATTGATAAACCATTAGCCAGACTCATCAAGAAAAAAAGGGAGAAGACTCTAATCAATAGAATTAGAAATGAAAACGGAGAAGTAACAACTGACAGTGCAGAAATACAAAAGATCATGAGAGATTACTACAAGCAACTCTATGCCAATAAAATGGACAACCTGGAAGAAATGGACAAATTCTTAGAAATGCACAACCTGCCAAGACTGAATCAGGAAGAAATAGAAAATATGAACAGACCAATCACAAGCACTGAAATTGAAACTGTGATTAAAAATCTTCCAACAAACAAAAGCCCAGGACCAGATGGCTTCACAGGAGGCTTCTCAAATTCTTCCAAAATATAGCAGAGGGAGGAACACTCCCAAACTCATTCTATGAGGCCACCATCACCCTGATACCAAACCAGACAAGGATGTCACAAAGAAAGAAAACTACAGGCCAATATCACTGATGAACATAGATGCAAAAATCCTCAACAAAATACTAGCAAACAGAATCCAACAGCACATTAAAAGGATCATACACCATGATCAACTGGGGTTTATTCCAGGAATGCAAGAATTCTTCAATATATGCAAAACAATCAATGTGATAAACCATATTAACAAATTGAAGGAGAAAAACCATATGATCATCTCAATAGATGCAGAGAAAGCTTTTGACAAAATTCAACACCCATTTATGATTAAAAAAACCCTGAAGAAAGTAAGCATAGTGGGAACTTTCCTCAACATAATAAAGGCCATATATGACAAACCCACAGCCAACGTCGTCCCCAGTGGTGAAAAACTGAAAGCATTTCCACTAAGATCAGGAACAAGACAAGGTTGCTCACTGTCACCACTCTTATTCAACATAGTTTTGGAAGTTTTAGCCACAGCCATCAGAGAAGAAAAGGAAATAAAAGGAATCCAAATCGGAAAAGAAGAAGTAAAGCTGTCACTGTTTGCAGATGACATGATACTATACATAGAGACTCCTAAAGATGCTACCAGAAAACTACTAGAGCTAATCAATGAATTTGGTAAAGTAGCAGGATACAAAATTAATGCACGGAAATCTCTGGCATTCCTATACACTAATGATGAAAAATCTGAAATAGAAATTAAGGAAACACTCCCATTTACCACTGCAACAAAAATAATATAATACCTAGGAATAAACCTACCGAAGGAGACAAAGGACCCGTATGCTGAAAACTATAAGACACTGATGAAAGAAATTAAAGATGATACAAATAGAGATATACCATGTTCTTGGATTGGAAGAATCAACATTGTGAAAATGACTCTACTACCCAAAGCAATCTACAGATTCAATGCAATCCCTATCAAACTACCACTGGTATTTTTCACAGAACTAGAACAAAAAATTTCACAATTTGTATGGAAACACAAAAGACCCCGAATAGCCAAAGCAATCTTGAGAACGAAAAACGGAGCTGGAGGAATCAGGCTCCCTGACTTCAGACTATACTACAAAGCTACAGTAATCAAGACAGTATGGTACTGGCACAAAAACAGAAAGATAGATCAATGGAACAGGATAGAAAGCCCAGAGATAAACCCACGCACATATGGTCACAGCTTTGATAAAGGAGGCAGGAATGTACAGTGGAGAAAGGACAGCCTCTTCAATAAGTGGTGCTGGGACAACTGGACAGGTACATGTAAAAGTATGAGATTAGATCCCTCCCTAACACCATACACAAAAATAAGCTCAAAATGGATTAAAGACCTAAATGTAAGGCCAGAAACTATCAAACTCTTAGAGGAAAACATAGGCAGAGCACTCTATGACATAAATCACAGCAAGTTCCTTTCTGCCCCACCTCCCAGAAAATGGAAATAAAAACAAAAATAAACAAATGGACCTAATAAAACTTCAAAGCTTTTGCATAGCAAAGGAAACCATAAATAAGACCAAAAGACAACCCTCAGAATGGGAGAAAATATTTGCAAATGAATCAACTGACAAAGGATTAATCTCCAAAATTTATAAGCAGCTCATGCAGCTCAATAACAAAAAAACAAACAACCCTATCCAAAAATGGGCAGAAGACCTAAATAGACATTCCTCCAAAGAAGATATACAGACTGCCAACAAACACATGAAAGAATGCTCAACTTCATTCATCATTAGAGAAATGCAAATCAAAACTACAATGAGATATCATCTGACACCCGTCAGAATGGCCATCATCAAAAAATCTAGAAACAATAAATGCTGGAGAGGGTGTGGAGAAAAGGGAACACTCTTGCACTGTTGGTGGGAATGTAAATTGATACAGCCACTGTGGAGAACAGTATGGAGGTTCCTTAAAAACTACAAATGGAACTACCGTATGACCCAGCAATCCCACTACTGGTAATATACCCTGAGAAAACCATAATTCAAAAAGAGTCATGTACCAAAATGTTCATTGCAGCTCTATTTACAATAGCCCGGAGATGGAAACAACCTAAGTGTCCATCATCAGATGAATGGATAAAGAAGATGTGGCACATATATACAATGGAATATTACGTAGCCATAAAAAGAAACGAAGTTGAGCTATTTGTAATGAGGTGGATAGACCTAGAGTCTCTCATACAGAGTGAAGTAAGTCAGAAAGAGAAAGACAAATACCGTATGCTAACACATATGTATGGAATTTAAGGGAAAAAAATGTCATGAAGAACCTAGGGGTAAGACAAGAATAAAGACACAGACCTGCTAGAGAATGGACTTGAGGATATGGAGAGGGGGAAGGGTAAGCTGTGACAAAGCAAGAGAGAGGCATGGACATATATACACTACCAAACGTAAGGTAGTTAGTGGGAAGCAGCCGCATAGCACAGGGAGATCAGCTCGGTGCTTTGTGACCACCTGGAGGGGTGGGATAGGGAGGGTGGGACGGAGGGAGACTTAAGAGGGAAGAGATATGGGAACATATGTATATGTATAACTGATTCACTTTGTTATAAAGCAGAAACTAACACACCATTGTAAAGCAATTATACCCCAATAAAGATGTAAAAAAAAAAACAAACATAAATTGGATCTATTTTTCCTTCTGTTCATCTATCAATTTTCCCCTGCCAGTTTATCACTTGAAGCTTCAGAGAGTTAGGGACAGGGGAATATTGGGGGGTAGGGGGCAGAATGGTTTAAAATAAAGAAAGACTATAGAAACATATATTCTATAATCACTTGAAAGTAGGATGAGGATAGAACAGGAAATAGCAATGGAAGCTTCCAAAGCCAAAACTACAAACTTTCACCTTGACCACTGAGTACTGGAAAATGAAAGATGATTACAGATAAGTCATGTCTTTTTCCATGTATTTCACAGATTGACAGTTCCAGACTTCACATGGCTAGTAGACCAGATGAGGCTAATCTCTAGACTCCAGTGGGGAAGCCTTTCTTTCAAAATTGGAAAAAACAAAAACAAAGGAAATCTCATTATGTTCAGTCTTTAAGCTCTTGGGCAAAACTGTCAATAAAACATGCTTGTTCCTGATAAGGAAATCAATTTGATTAAAAGTGCACTAAGACCATAAGTTTTTCCCTCCTAGAGCCAGTAAGCCATCACCCCTTAGTGAGTAATGATTTTCCATACTAATCAACAGAGCTTAAATACAGCAACTAACTCAAACATAAGCCTTTTATTAAATTAGTTATTGATTCAAAAATCTATTACTCAAAATCTAGATTTTCAAATTTTTATTCCAAATGTATAATTTTCCACCATCACAGACACCAAGAATTCAGAAATATGGATCACCGTTGACAAACATGCAACAGAATTATACCATTACAAAGCATAGATAATTTTTCATGAAGTAAGAGTCAGGACTCATCTTTCATTCCACACCACAGTATATGAAATTCAATTACCTGGCCCGCTGTCTCAGATAGATAATAAGAATGTGGGCTTTGTCTCCAGACATAAAAAGGAAAAAGAAGCAGCTAGAACTACAGAGGTTGATGCAAGTTTAAAAACACAGGCAAAACTCGTGATCGAAGTCGACTTGATGAGAAGAAGAAGCCACAGTTGGTTTGAGTGACTGGCAGATGTGTATCATTCTTTCATTCTATTATCAGACATTTATGGTGTGCCAACTGTATGCCAAGCTCATGTGGAGCCGAACAGTGTTAACCACAGTGCGGAGTTTCAGGCAAACCAAAAAAACTATCATTCAAGTAACCAGTGTGCTGCTGGTAACTAGTTTGATTCATGGTAACTGGTCCCTGGGAATTTTCTGCTGTAAAGTGTCAAAAAATAAGTCACTGCCCCCCCACCCCCGCTCCCCCATATCTCAGATGATAAAATTTTCTTCAAGATTTCTGTGGTTTAGATTTCTTTCAGGTACAAATTGAAGACCTAAACCAGACGTTTTTCTATCAAAGACAAAGAAACAAAGCTAAATGAAATATAGCAATCTTTCTCCTTATCTATCGCACCCCTACATGTAGATTCCTAGTGTGCATAAAATTCCCAACATAAGTCACTTGGCCCTCTCTTCTAAGTCATGTCCTGACTGTAAAAAAAAAAAAGCAAATCTATGGGGAGGAAGGAGGTAGGTTAGGTACAGAGCACACCGCTCAGAGAGCTAAGGTTTCAATGCGATTTTGTTGTTGAAGCTTGGCATCTACAGTACGGGCATGGGAGGAGGTAGGATTCCTGGTGGTCATGGTGCACCCCCAGGTCCCAGCATGAACATAATTACAGGAGCTGTAAAGTCACAGGAAAATGTTTGCTATTCTGGAAAGCCTCGCTCATCTTGGCATTTCAACAAACCCTAGTATATGTTTGCTTCCCTTTTATGGAAACAGCATAATGCTCTTAGCCACAAGTCATTAAGAGACCACAGAGGACAATTTTAGTGTCAGTTTTCATTTTCATCCCAATGACCCTCATTCTTGTCATCTTTATACATCAATTACCCACTCAATTCCCTCTGCCCGTCAGATCAGGAAAAGCAATTCCCTGGAGGAAACTGAAGGAAAAGCAAAACTGATAGGGCATTTGAAGAAGAGATGAGATCAAAATGGGTGAAGGGAAGGTTCATATTCCCTCAACCCAAGAAATAATCAGGTCAACTCAGAAAATCCACCCTTCAGTTAAAATCTGTGGCAAAAATAGTACAAGGCAGCTTTGCCACAAAGTTTGCATGTCTGGCTTCCAGGGGATCTGGTAGGTTAGGACTGGTAGAAAAAAGACTAAGACAAAAATAAAGAAAAATGTAATTAATGGCTGTGTTTAGAAGACACTTTCCATAAAACCACTAATTTCAATAATTATTTAGTCCGTGCTTAGTAAATGCCAGGTACCACATTAAGTCCTTTACACAGATCATCACATTTAATTCTCACAGAAATCCTATGAGGACTGTACTATTATTGTCTCCATTTTACAGATGAGCACACTGATATAAAAAGAAGGGAAGGAACTTGCACGAGGTCAAGATGCTAATAAGGTCCAGATTCTAACTCCCAAGCTCCAATGGTCAACTCGAGCCTAGGAGTCTGGCCTCTCCCCAGAGGAATTGTTCCAGTTATCTTCTGCTATGTAATAAACCACCTTAAACATAACGGCTTAAAACTCTATAATTTATTCTTCTTTCTCATGGTTCTGTGGGTTAAGTGAGCTCAGTGAGGCAGTCTTTGCTTAAGGTCTCTCATATAGTTACAGTCATATGTGATGGCTGGGCCAGAAGTTATCTGACTGCATTAGCCATTTAAATGATGGGGCTGGGCTGCATATCCAAGATGGTGCACTCACATGGCTGCCAGGTGATGCTGGCTGTCAGCCGGGAGGCCAGGGAGGGCTACTGGCAGAGCACCAATACATGACCATACACGTAACTTAGGTCTTTCATGGCAGGTGGGTTCCAACAGGGAGAGTTCAGAAAAGGGAGCATCCTAAGAACAAGGATTCCACAAAAACCAAGCAGAGGTTGCAAAGTTTCTTATGATCTAGCCTCAGAAGTTCTGAAGCATCATTTCCACCAAATTCTATTGGTCAACAGTGAGTACGAGGCAGGGCCAGATTCAAGGGGAGAATACCATGAAGGATATGAATTCTAAGAGCTGTTGGGTTGATCTTTGGAGACTAACTGCTATTGTCATATCTGTGAAGCACAAATCTTTATGTTGCCCTCCTGGGTAGAAGCAAAAGAAGGGAGTCTGGCCCCCATGAGGCTCTGAGAATGGGGAAGTTCTTACAAAGATGTTAAGCCAACTATATTACTAAGAAGCAGACATGAAAACAATAACAAGAAAAGCAAACACCAGTTATAGACACAAATTTTAAATCACACAAATAATGAACTCCTCAGTATCCTCCCCAAAGCACTGCCATAAGGATAGTGTTCTGAAGGCCTCATATGTTTTGTGGAATACATGTGATTTCTTCTTTTTTAACTTATCTTCCCTTTCTTCTTTTTTAACTTATCTTCCTTCCCTTTAACTTATCTTCCCTACTGACTTAGAGGCATTATGGTGTGAAATTCAAATACAGACTCTTACCAGTACTCTGAGTCCTTAGGTAAGACTTAACCCCTCTGACATTCTGTTTCCTCATCTAAATAACAGGAATAATAATATCTGCATCTATAGCTGAGTATACATATATCTCTCTATGTCACTGATACACACAGTCATTGTATAATTCAGATCCTTTTCTCTAAAGCTCACAATTACCAAATAGAAAAAAAATCTGAATTACATTTATATCTCATTTTATAAATTAAAAAAACAAAGAGGAATTAAATTACTTATTAAGAACTTCAGGAGATCAGCAGCCCCAAAACTCTAACCCCTAGGGATCTTCCCTGGTCCACTTTGCTCAGTAATGGGGCCTCTGCCCGGCAAGGTATCTAGGAACATATGGTCCTAATAGTTCTATACCTAGACAGGAAGATCATATGAGGCAGGTATAGAAGGAGAGAAAAGTCATAGCACAAAGATTATTTTCATTAATAATGAAAATAAGTACCTGTCTCAGAGTAGACATATAATAACACCTGTTGGATGGATGGGTGGGTGGATGGATGGACAGACAGTTGGAAGGGTTTTAGTTGTAAATGTTTGTCCTCCTGTGGTATCAGAAGATGGAATCTCACTTCCACCTCAGGAAGTTCCCAGCCATTCCATACTCCTTAAGCACAGAGAGCAGCAGACCATCTCTTTCTTCTCCGCAGATGGTCTTTCTACCTCGATTTGTTCTCTCGACACGTATTTTCTTCTTTCGTTCTCCACCTGCCATAGAATATTTAAAAGGAGAGACCAACAGCCAACGGAGATAAATGTGGGCTCTTAGGCTATGGAGGGGGAGCTTTCCTTTCCTCTTTGTTTAATTCTGAGAATGTGGTCCTATCCTCCAGTTTCTACATCTGGCATCAGGCCTAGTGTCAAAACTCTGGAAGTTTTCCCCTCGCAGGCTGTTCTTATATCAGAAGAGGCTGAGTAGCGCTTTTCCTGTTGCCCTGGAATAGGGACAGGGTTCATGGCCGAGGACAAAAAAGGACCTAAATACACCACCCATTAAAGTGAGCTGACAAAGGGCTTTCTGAAAATCACCAGAACTACTAATTTCCTACTACCATTACCAACATCACCCCAACCTCCCCACCTCCTACATGCACAGAACCTTTTCCAAGGTAATCTAAAAGAAAGAGAGGGGATACAGAGTTGAAATTGAGGTCTACCAACCTCATGGGTTCTTGGGGAGAAATATTTTTAGAACTGGAGCGGTGTGCTTCCCCATTCCTCATAAAGCCAAGAGATGGGCAGGTTGCAAGATAATCACGTTTAGAGGCTGCGGGTATATGAAAAACGGGAAGCTGGCACCTCACCCTTACAATCTTCAGTCCCATCCTGGGATTGCCATCCAAGTAGAGCGTTGTAAGGTGTCTCCTGGGAGAGCTTGATGTACTTGACATGCTTCCCCTAGAGTCTGGAGACATCCGTGAATGTAGAGCTTGGTGTCTCATGCTCTTCCGGAGATTTATGAAGGCAAAATCCTTGCTGGGAAGAAGATGGAGGCAACCTATGAGAGGTTTCTCAAGAGTGCTCTAGCGGTTCCCACGGCTACTGCACAGGACATAGCGTTACAGGAGCACGGAGTTAGACGGAGGAGCAGAATTGGGGGGCTGCTCAAGGGGCTTTCAGGTGAAGGGAAGTGAACCCATTTACCCTAGGGCTACCCCTTCCCCTGAGAAAGTGCTGGAAGCATGAATCACTGTTGGGAGCAAAGGAAGACACAGCTACCCTCTCTAAGTTCGTCCTCAACGACAGAAAGGTCCAAAAGAAGATGAACAACAGCCTTAGATTTTCAATCACAGCCTCTTTTACAGAGACTGACACACAGCAGCAGAAAGATCCAAATGAAGCCAGACCCAACCAGAAGACAAGCAGGATTCCTTCCCACCCCTGACTCAGGCCCAGGAATCTAAGATCTTGGTCCTCCGTCCCTTCTCCTTGGCCCCAACCCAAGAAGGTTCCAGTGGTTCTCAACCAGGGCAGAATGGCTCCTGTAGGAGGTGTTTGGGAAAGTGTTGTACGTCATAAAGACTGAAAGGTGCTATGGGAATCTGTGTGGAGGTCAAGGGGGAAAGTGTTAAGTATTCTGAAATGTACAGAACAGTTCTATGCTAAGAATTGTCCAACCCCCAAATGACAAGATGACTCCCTATAGAAAAACATACTGGTTGACCCAGGAAAGGGTCAGACGACTGTAGACTGTAGACTGTTTCTCCTCCATTGCCCCCCTACTCCTGCCTATCAGCCCCCTCTCTATTCCAAAGTGCTGGATTTGTGGGAAAGTGAAAAGACAGTTTATACACTCCTGCCCCAGATCTCCCAAGCCTCAGCTCAAACCCGTGGTTGGGACGAGGGAGGAGATTAGAGTTAAACTGAGTCCGAGATTCTGAGATTGACACTTTAAACCACAATGGACTGAAATTTTTATTCCCGAAAGAGAGCAGAGAGTTATGGAATCTGCCAAAGATGCTAAAGGGTGGGAAATGGGAATTCAGCTGAACACTTCAGAAATCAGTCACTGGAAGAAACACAAACACTTCATGTTTATACCCCACTTCGTTACAACTCCTCAGTTGCCTCCTCCATAAAGGGGGGTAGGGTCCTGGTTTTCAAACACGCAAAGGAAGGAAGGTCACGGAGAATGTTTCTGTCTGCCTCACTGACCACTGCAGATAAGCCATTGCTGCTCACCCCGCTTGGAAGCATTACATCCTGTTTCCGCCACGAGCTCTGGGTGGAGCCCAGGGGTTGCCATCTAGGGCTGTGGCAGTTGGATGGAAAGCACATCGGAAGCCTGGTAGGGGTGCCGGCCCACGGCACAGATGCTGCACTGCTGCTAAGGTAACAATGGGTAAGGAATAATCATGAGATGGGTTTTCCTCTCCCCCTGCCATGGCAGGTGCTTGATGTCAGAGCCCACTGCCAAATGACCCAAGAGGGAAATGCCCAGGTCAGGAGAGGCTGGGCTGGAATGAGGAGGCCTGGGGAGCATGTGCCTCTCGTACACATCAGACATTGCTCTGTCAGGGCTGTCTCAGCTCACACACAATGTACGGCTCAAATCCCATCTTTCCTTAGGATTCTTCCTAACTCCCTTCCTCTCACTCCCTTTCATCCACATTTAGAGAAACAAATAATTGGAAAGTGCCCCTATTAATACCACATCAAAAATACCTCACCTAATAAAAAATACCAGTTGGTATAGACATTTTCAGGACAATTTAGCAATATCTATTAAATTTTAGTTGTGCTTACCCTCTGACCCAATGCTTCTTCTAGGTATTTATCCTGTGGGCGTGTCATTCATAGCTGTATTCCCTGTGCTTCGAGCCCTAGAACTGTACCAGGTATATATATGTTGAGCAGTGGATGCTCCATAAAAATTGTTAAATATTAAACAAGTGAACATACAATTAAAAAATAAATTGGCAAGCAGAACAACACGTAAGTTATGATTTCACCTAGGCTTATAAAAAGCACAAATTATATTTTCCTTGCTGTGTAAGAAAAAAGGTTGTAAACTTTTTCAGTTCACAGCACATCATCAGAGGTACAGAAGTTGGCATGCTCTCTGAGCACCACTGTCTCTTACCTTATTCTATTGTGCCTCTTTTTCCCCATCACATCCTCACTCCCATTCCCTGCCCACTCTAATGTGTATAGTTAATCTTTGCATCTGTATGTATCCCTGAAAGATAATGTTTTTTACACACGTATTCTTATTTTTCATATTGCAAATGATACTGCATAAATCTTATTCACTTTCTTCCCTTTTTCACTATGTTTTAAAGCTCAATCCATGTTAAACCATAGGTACATCTAGTTCATTGAATTGTGACTGCATTATAGTATATATTCCATACTAGATGTCCACCTTGGTTTACTTACTCATTCTCACTGCAATAGACAAAGTCCCTTCCAACTGCCTATCACCACAAACGACTGCAAAAAAACATAATTCTCCTATGCCATCTCTATAGACCTGTGCAAGAGTCTCTCTGGGGCATATGACTAGAGAGGGAATCGTGTAGTAGAGAATATGTATTCTTCTCAGTTTCACGACGGAGCCACAGACTGGTTTCCAGAATGGCTGTGACAGCTCACCTTCCCGTCAGAAGCACATAAAAGTTTATCTTTCCCTGTGTGAAATTGTCTGACCGACACTTGGAATTACCAAGCCTTGCAATTTTTTGTTCATTTTATCACTGTAAAGTGGTATCTCATTGCTCAATTTGCAGTTCTCATTTCAAGATTCATGTTCCTTTGTATGTGATCTGCTTTCTTTCTGGAAGATCTTAGAATTTTTAATCCTTGTCTCAGAGGAGCTTTACTTTCACTTTTTTTTTCCTTTGGCCACGCCCTGCATGCTTGCGGGATCTTAGTTTCCTGACCAGGGATCGAACCCACGCCCTCGGCAGTGAAAGCACGGAGTCCTAACCTCTGGACCACCAGGGAATTCTCTTATTTTCTTTTTTTAATTTTCACTTTAATATATCTGATTGATGGGTGTCCTATTCTCAATGATCTTGAAGAGTGATAAGTGGCCGAGATTATCCACATATTTATTAACGGTGAACAGATAGATCTGAGAAGGCATTCATCTTCCATGCAAACTGCTTGCCTTATGCTGAAATTCCTTCTACAAGATCTTAGTCCAGCACTAACTGGGTCTTTGTTTGGTATGTCCAGTTGCCCACTTTGAGAGAATTCCTACCGTAATGATGGACATGTCAGCTTTTTTTCCCATCTTCCTTAGGTTGAGTTCAAATACTTGTCCCAGAGCAGTGGCTGGTACACAGTAGGTCTCAGTAAATAAGTGTTTTCTTCCCTTCGTATTTTTCGATCCACTGTCTTGGGTTACAAATCCTTTACATATCTGAAAACAGCCACCATGTATCTCTTAGTGTTCTCTTCCTCCAGCTTAATATCTGCTGCCCACAATACACCTTGCACATCAGATTTTTTTTAAACCACCAGCTTCCTATTGGTTCTTTTAGCAAGCACACTGATTTGAAAGTCTCCTAGTATCACTTGAAATGTGGTGACCTGGACCTCCAGGTAAATTCTAAACAGAACAAAGCACAGTAGGTCTATGACCTCCTACAATTTCCCTGTAATTCTATTTTGCCAGGTAAGAACACTTTCCCTTCTTAGTAGTAGCAGCAGCCGCCTGATGACTTGCTGAACTTGAGGTCAGCTCAATCCCCCAGGCCTTTTTCACATGAACGGTTGCTTATACCCATGGAATTTATTTTGGGGACCACTTAGATGGTTCAGAGTGCAAACTGGAATCAAAATCTGTGGCAAGGGCTTCCCTGGTGGCGCAGTGGTTGAGAGTCCGCCTGCCGACACAGGTGACACAGGTTCGTGCCCCGGTCCGGGAAGATCCCACATGCCGCGGAGCGGCTGGGCCCCTGAGCCATGGCCACTGAGCCTGCGCGTCCGGAGCCTGTGCTCTGCAACGGGAGAGGCCACAACAGTGAGAGGCCCGTGTACTGCAAAAAAAAAAAAAAAATCTGTGGCAAGTGTTCTCCTCCAATTTAATTAATTTAACATTTGATTTTTCTCCCTTCTTTCCTCCTTTCAGCTGCTCTATGGTTGATCAAATTATAGAACTAAATAGACCAGGGTTCAAATCCTGCCTCTGCTTCTTCCTAATCCTGTAGCCTTCGAAAAACGCTTTATTCTCTCTGAATTTTTGTTGCTTCGATTGCCTTGGAAATAATAACCTTTACTTCACAGTAGTGTGAAGTGCTATAAAAGTTAAATGAGATCTAATATTAGAAAACATCAGACACATAGAAGCCCCTCAGCATGCTAGTTCCCTTCTTCACACTCCTTGCCTTTCCTGCCTGGATCTCAAAAGGGAAGAGAAAGCACTCATTTCCTCCCAGATATGTCTAGACTCCTGATTCCCACAACAAAACATACCCATCTGCTTTCATACTCCCTCAACTCTGTGCTCTCTGGTACAAAACGTATTAACTGACCCCAGATGATGCAGGAAGAAGTCCCAGTGGATCGAGGTGTTCCTCTTCCAGGTGACATTTGCAGCCTCACAGAAGTTTCCTAGATTCTCAATGCCTTAATGCTTTTAGGATCAAAGTCAGAGTGTTAGGGTACAAAGTCAGGCAGATGGGATTCTTCCCACCCTCGGTGGTTTGATGTTGACACAGTGTGGCCGTGATATGGCTCAGTATGAGACGGCAGAGATGGGGGCAGCAGACTGAAGAGTCACACTGGGCCAGTGGCCACCACAGATGTGAGGAGCTCTGTGGGGCTCTCACATCAGCTACTACTGCACAGGCCTCTGGCCACAGGTTTGCAATCACACATGAGGTTGCCCTGCACAGTATCAGAAACTCTTGAGGGGGAGATGGAGGTCTGCAGCAAAGTGTTTCTGCGGTCCTTGACACTCCCTTCAGCCCACCAGATTCTGTACAGTTCCGTGCAACGCCAGATTCCAACTCAAGCTCCTACCAAAGCATCCCCAGCTTTTCTGCTCAGGGATTTTCTCCAAAACCAAGGAAGATGACTGAGCCTGCATGTAGCCATTGCCCAGAAGAGAAAGAGAAATAACACCTCCCAGAGCAACCCTCGACAGTTGAGGTCCCGGGGTCAGTGGATAAATGCCCCAGCTTCCTGCCCATTAAAAAATTATTTTAGGTGCTTTCTACAAATTTCTTCAGAGCCCCAGTTGCCCACAGCAGCAATCAGCTCAATAGAATACCTGTACTGGATTTTCTTCCTTTCCTATCTCATCCTCCCTACTTCCTCATTGTGCTTCCTGGGATTATCTCTCCCAAACTACCTGTACCGTGGTTTGTGTCTCACTCTGCCATTGGAGCTACTCAACCGAAGTCTTACATCAGCTAGAGCAGGGGTCCCCAAACCCCTGGCCGCAGACCGGTAGCAGTCCACGGTCTGTTAGGAACCGAACTGCCCATTAGGAGGTGAGCGGCGGGCAAGCGGGCAAAGCTTCATCTTCCGTTCCCCATCTCTCCCCATCGCTCGCATTACCTCCTGAACCATCCCTCTCCGCACCGCCCCCCCGCCCCCGTCAGTGGAAAAATTGTCTTCCACGAAACCGGTCCCTGGGGCCAAAAAGGTTGGGGACCGCTGAGCTATAGAAATGGTGACTTTTTTGTTCCTGATAATATGACGCCACTTTGTCTTCAGACTGCTGTGGCCTGAAAGATATAGAAACTTCTTAAATGGTATACTTAGTTATTCTGTAACCTCCCTTCTACTGCCAACAGAATTAACTGTTCTTCCTTCTGCGATCTTCATCATCTTGTATGTGCTTTTATTACTCACTTTCAACACTGCAACACAGTTACTTGTTAAACATCTGTCTCCTTCTAGATCTAGAAACACTAGATCTATATCTGAAAAACTATATCTGATTCCAATTTGCATCTCTAGTGCCTAAGCCAGCACCTGGTATATAGTATGTGTTCAACAAGTATTGGTGAATTAATAAACTCCAAAAGATAGTGAGAGGGCTTCCAGTTCAAGACAATAGGCTAAGAAAAGTTATTTCCTCTCCTTTCTGGACTCCATTAAAATGAAAAGAAAAAAGTATTAAAATGATATAAACTCGCAATAACCCAAGAACACTGCAAAGATCACGAGCACTCAAGAGAGTTCAGCAGAAGTCTAGAAGATGGAAAATACACGGAAGTCTGGTGATTGAAGAAGGAGAGAAAAAAAGCCACGGTTTGGGATTTATGCTACAGCTGGGGTGGGAGCAATCTACCCAGCAGAGCTCCAAGGAGACTCTGGATTTAAAGAAGGCAGGTACCAGGATGATGGAAGTGAGACGTGCCACTAAAAACAGCGTATGACTGAAGATCTATATAGAGGACAATTCACACATCCCCATTCTTTTCCTGCCCCTTCACAAAGAACTGCCCATAGCTAAACCCAGGCAAAAATCAGAACGTTCTTCTTCAAGGAAATCGGACAAACTGTCCTGGGAGAATTAAGTTGACTAGTGCAAGCGTTAGTGCTTCAAAATAAAGGCCTCCCAGAGCTGGCATTTACTCTCCACCCCTGTACTGGCTAGCTCTCTAGGGACTTGCTTGAGCAAAGCATGACAGTCAAAAAGACATACTGATATAAAAGGAGGCTTTCTGTCCCCAAATTTGAGAAAAGCTTGTACCATGACAGAAAAATATTACGACAGACAGAGGGAAAAAAGAGAGGGGGAGGGAGAGAAAGAAAGAGAAGGAGGGAGGGAGGGAAGGAGGTAGGGGAAGAGGAGGAGAGAAAACTCAGAGCTAATAGAAGAGAGCTTTTTTTTGTTTTTGTTTTTGTTTTTGTTTTTGCGGTACACGGGCCTCTCACTGTCGTGGCCTCTCCCGCTGTGGAGCACAGGCTCCGGACCCACAGGCTCAGCGGCCATGGCTCACAGGCCCAGCCACTCCGCACGGCCTGTGGGATCTTCCCGGACCAGGGCATGAACCCGCGTCCCCTGCATCGGCAGGCGGACTCTCAACCACTGCGCCACCAGGGAAGCCCCAAAGAGACCTTTTTTTAAACGTTGACACCTTTTCAGATTTTAGAAGAGACTGTATCTTTATAAAAAAAGAACAAGATGCTATTTTTCAAAGTATAACTAAAGAATTAGTAGAAGCCAGCGTTTAAAATATAATTGCCAATACAGAAAGTTCAATAGAAGAGTTGGTAGGTAAAGTTGAAGAAAATTCTCAGAAGGTAGAGAAATACAGACATGTACAATACACATAAAGTATGAATATATATGGAAGAAAATATGAGATGGAGACCAAACCAGAATGTCCATTACCTAACTAATACAAGTTCCAGAAAAAGAGAACAAAGACTACAAAAAGGATATAATTATTAAAGAAAACCTTCTGTAAGTCAAAAAATACACGTCTTCAGACTGAAAGGAGTACCACATTCTCAGAAGGATGACTAAAAATAGACTGATTAACTAGACACATCCACATAAAATTTTCAAACACTAAAAATAAATATATATTAATATAAGATAAATAGATTTTTATATTTATATAAAGATATTTATATATAAATATATAAAGATAAATATATTTTTATATACATAAATTTCAGAGAG
This sequence comes from Grampus griseus, assembly GCF_964374135.1. Taxonomy (NCBI): domain Eukaryota; kingdom Metazoa; phylum Chordata; class Mammalia; order Artiodactyla; family Delphinidae; genus Grampus; species Grampus griseus. Next base: position 69,900,593 of record NC_138997.1, on the reverse strand, counting down.
AAAAGGCAGGTCACCTACAAAGAAATGAGAATAAACATAGTATCAGATTTCTCATCAGCAATACTAGATGCCAGAAAACACTAGGGGTAAAGCCTTCCAATTTCTGAGGAAAGATGATTTTCAACCGAGAATTTTACACCCCACCAAATAATCAATAGAAAAGAAAAATAAAAGCCATATTCAGTCATGCAATGATACATCAAAGAAAGGAGCACCTTTACTTAAGAAGATACTTGAGAATATACTCCCATAAAAGAAGGGAATAAAAAAGAAATGAAGGGGCTTCCCTGGTGGCGCAGTGGTTGAGAGTCCGCCTGCCGATGCAGGGGACACGGGTTCGTGCCCCGGTACGGGAGGATCCCACATGCCGCGGAGCGGCTGGGCCTGTGAGCCATGGCCGCTGAGCCTGAGCGTCCGGAGCCTGTGCTCCGCAGCGGGAGAGGCCACAACAGTGAGAGGCCCGTGTACTGCAAAAAAAAAAAAAAAAAAAAGAAATGAAGGCTTTGTTTTTGAAGTTGAATATAGATATACAACTATATTGAGAGGAGACGAGGCAGGCATGAGGTAGGTGGTGTAAATGAGTTAAATTATCAACAATAGAAAATACTAAATTGGAATTAAGAACTATTTCTAGGAGTACATTTTCTAGGTTTATGAACACACTGCCCAAAAGAATCCAAAGCATAAACTGTTGAAAGCGATTGCTTCTGGAGAGTGAGAATGGAGTACAGAGAAGTAGACAAGAGAAGTACAAGTAGACTTTTTATTATAAGCTCCCAGTTCTGTATCAATTATTTAGCAAGTGCATTGAACACTTTGATGAAGATATTTTTACTTTTTAATACTTTCAAGATTTAACAGTACCTCAACTATGAACACCATTCATCAATATGCTGATAAATGGTTGAAGTACAAGTTAATGAGTCATTCCAATAATTATATTGCCTCAGTTTCTACGTCTCTAAAATGAGGATAATAATGATAATAATGCCTACTTCATGGAGATGCTGCAATAATGCTTGAACTGCACGTAGCATGATGCCCGGCACATTATCAGCTCTTCATTGAATGGTAGTTACTAGAAGACACGTGATACAGTTGTTGATACTAATCCCATCTCTGCCACTAACTACAAGCTGTGCAGGCTTCTATAAGTCTTATTTTCCTTATCTGTAACTTGAGAATAATGGTAGCTCTGCCTCGAGTCAAAGCATGTAAAATGCTTATCACAGTACCTGTACTAAACAGATACTCAATAAATGGTGGACTATTATTATTAAATAAATCTTTATTGTGATTATTTCATTTTGATAGTTTTCCTCATTAGGTGCGTCTTAAATGACAGGGCATCTCCAGATTCCCTCAGATCCACCAGAAAGTGCCTCCTCTCTTAATTCCCTTACACTCAACATACTCTACTCTGCTTCTTGGACTAATCACCAAACTTAATATTCTGCTTATCAGTCTTTCCCATCCCAAATTTTACAACGAACCAGGAAGAAAACCAAGTAAATTATCTTCTGTGTATTCCCATGGGCCCCCAGTGTGAGGAGGAAGAGGAGGAAAGAGGAGAAAAAGAATCTACGCCCCAACTTCCGTTATCAAGGATGGGAATGGGGATAAGTAAAAAGTGATTAAAAACATGCATTACTGTTTAGTGGGAAACCTTGCTCTAGTACATGTGATACAGGTATTTCATAAATAATGCCATAGAATATATTATTTAAAAAGCCCACGGGAGGGCTTCCCTGGTGGTGCAGTGGTTGAGTGTCCGCCTGCCGATGCAGGGGACACGGGTTCGTGCCCCGGTCCGCGAAGATCCCACATGCCGCAGAGCGGCTGGGCCCGTGAGCCATGGCCGCTGAGCCTGCGCGTCCGGAGCCTGTGCTCCGCAACGGGAGAGACCACAACAGTGAGAGGCCCACGTACCGCAAAAAAAAAAAAAAAAAAAAAAAAAAAAAAAAGCCCACGAGAGCATGCAACAACAATTAGTTGGACATTTTCCCTTAGCTCCTGAGCAGGATTTTTTCTGAGTGCTCAGAATGAGAAAGATTCATCCTCTGTCAGAGAGGCATACATGTGATAACTAACCAGAAACAGGAGGAAGAGGGCACCGACACTTCATGTGTGCTCCATGCTGGACACTTACAATTACCTCATTTAATGCTCACAAATAACCCCCTGATGGGCGTATGTTGGACCAATGAGGTAAGCAAGGCTTAGAGATATCAAATAACTCATCCAAGTTCACACAGATAGTAAGGGGTAGAACAGAGACTTGAACCCATGACTCCAGAGTCCATCCTCTTTTCACCAGGCCTCCCAGGATGTCAACCAGACCTCCGCCACCTCTCAGGGTGCCCTGGTGAGGGAATCTGGAGACAAGGGTTTAATTCCTGGCTTGACCAACCAAGTAATTTAGGCCAATTTATCCTTTTAAGCGTTTTTCTGACTCCACTCAAAATATAATTGTACTCTGCATAGCATCATAAGAACTCAGAAAGAATGAATTCATGTTTATAAAGTACTATATAAAGCCTAAATATACTCTTATTTTTAAAATATTCTTATATACAGATAAAAATTATACTCTCAAAAAGACATTCTAGCACCCCAAACTAAGATTAGATTTCAGTGTCTCCATTTCTTGACTAACCAGACACCAAATAATGTCATTCCAAACAGCATAGATAATGGTTTCTTGGAGCCTAGAAAATAAATGTCAATACTTGTGGTAGTTTCTGAGAATTTAAAAGTGCTAACCCCAAAATAAATATATATGAGGGGGAGAGGTAATACAACCCAGGCCAATAAATATTCATCAAAAATGCTCACATAGAAAACATGTAGGAATCTAAGTGTGTTGATTCAAAAGAAAGAAAATAACTCGATGCTAAGATTGAGCTGTGATAGGACTTTAACTTAGGGCCGTCCTGACTGCCTGTGATGACACTGCTCATCTTTGCTCAAAAAGTCAGGGCCAGGCAGGAAACTCACACGTTCGTAGGGAGATGGAAATGCACTCCCCATGTCTGACTGAAACAGCCTTCTTTTTACGATCGTGATAAATTGGAGGTGGGTGGCACTAATATAGGTGCGACAACCACAGTCATGTCATTCTATATTTCCAGAAATATTAAATATACCTGGAAACTATAGCTAATCCATAATCTTCCTTATCAAAATGAGGCAGAGTCAAACCGCCACTAGAGGTCTGGTTCTAAAGGTCCTAAGTGTTGGTAATCCAAGCCTAGAATGTTCCAAATTCACCAAGCGCTGAGTCACACTTCCTCCTGTGTCAGCAAGGCTACCTGCAGTGTATGCTAAGCATCTGCCACAGTCCTTATTTTCTGAGCCTTCGTGTGATGGTTAGTTTTGGGTGTCAACTTGGTGAGGTCATGGTAGCAAGATATTTGATCAAACAGCATGCTAGGGCTTCCCTGGTGGCGCAGTGGTTGAGAGTCCGTCTGCCGATGCAGGGGACACAGGTTCGTGCCCCGGTCTGGGAAGATCCCACATGCCACGGAGCGGCTGGGCCCGTGAGCCATGGCCACTGAGCCTGCGCGTCCGGAGGCTGTGCTCCGCAACGGGAGAGGCCACGGCAGTGAGAGGCCCACGTACCGCAAAAAAAAAAAAAAAAAAAAAAACAGCATGCTAGATGTCTCTGTGAAGACATTTTTAAAGCAGAGATTAACAGTTAAACCAGGAGACTTTGAGGAAAGCAGGCTGGCCTCCACAATGTGGGTGGGCCTCATCCAATCAGTTGAAGGCCTCAATAGAAAAAGGCTGCTCTCCCCAGAAGAACAGGGAATTTACCGGCAGACTCAAATATACCAGTCCCAGACTTGAGTTTGGACTCAAACTGCAACTCTTGCCTGAGTCTCCAGCCTGCCGGGCTACCATGCAGATTTTGGACTTGCCATACTCATGTGAGCCAATTCTTTAAAATGAATCTTGATAAGATGATAGACGGATGGATGGATGGATAGATAGATAGATAGATAGATAGATAGACAGACACACATCCTATTGGTTCTGTTTCTCTGAAGAGCCCTGACTAATACATTGGTTAGAATCACAGAACAGACAGTGACACTAAAAGGGCCTGAAAAGCATTTGCAGAGTGGCTTGTCTTCCAACACCTGCAAGATTTGGCCACACGTACCTGACAGATATCTCAAACGTAATAGGTCCCAAACCAAGAGGCAAGGTTCAAATTCTGGCTGTGCCATTTCTTAGCTGTGTTACTTGAGGAGATTACCTGACATTCCTGTTGTCTCAGTGTCTTCTTCTGCCAAAGAATAATAGTACTTACTGTGTAAGGCCATCATAGGGATAAAATAAGTTATACATGAAGCATTTAGAAGCACACCTGGCATAGTATGAGGACTCATTAGATGTTGTCACAATCCCCTTTCAAACACCACTGGGCAATGCTCACTATTGCCCAAAAAGTCAGGGCCAGGCAGAAAACTCACTTACTCCTAGTAGAATGGGAACGCACTCCGCAGATCTGAAAGAGCCTTCCTGTTACTTTCCCTTGTACTCCTGCCCTAGTAGGAGCACCCCAACCGTAGAAACACAACACCTAACTCATCTTATCTTCACCTTCTCCCTTTCTCTCACCAAAGTCTGCTCAGCCTCAGAACTTACTGAGTCTATGTCCCCAAGATCTTTTCTGTCTGGGCTGTATTTATTCATTCTACAATCATTTACCGACCACTATTTCTGAGCCTGACACTGGTTGTGAATACAAAGATAAGTAAACAAAGGCTGAGTACTGTACAGTGGAGGGGACTTTGCATCCCCATTGCCCCTGCCTTCGGTCATTCTCAACCCTCCTCTCCCTTGGATTATCAATAGAGCTTCTTCCTAAGCAGGTTTCCAGTCTCTCTCCCGACAAGCCATCCTTCACTGTGACACTTCCCCAAACTCAAGTCAGTTGCTTCTCTTGGCCTCGAGAATAAAGTCCATGACTGTCCCCAAACAATCTCTCTTTCATCATCTCCCAAGATTATTCTCCACAGTGGGCTCTGACCACTGCCCCAGAACACTGTGCTCCTAGGTGCCCTGTGACCTGCTCCTGCAGCTGGCCCCTCACTCTGATCACCTGCCCAATGCCTTCCTTGACTTTCCCAGTCAGAAGTCCCTGCCTTTAACATTCCAGCTGTCATTTATGTAGCTGAGGCCTGGCTTGAACCCAGGCCATCTTCACTCCAGGATAAAGACAGGGCCTGGGCAAGTCTGGAGGGCCCCTGGGATAGATCTGCCAAGGTTCTAGTACATGAGGGTCTGGGGAGCCTCCTGGGAAATGAACTCATCCTCATGGGAGAGAGGCCAAGTCACACAAATACGTTCCAAGGACAGTCAGCCAGTGTCCGAGGAGGGGCTCAATTTGAGTACAGCAGGGTGTCTGCCACTCAGCTTGCCCTTGGCCAAGATCACAGGGACACATGCCTGAGTCATGCAGTAATCCATTTGCACTTAACAAACATTTAGTGAGTTCCTACTCTGAGTCAGGCGCTGGACTGGGCACTGGGAATACACAAGTGAGCAAGACAGACCCATTCTCGACCTTAGAGAACTTAAAGCCTAGTGGGAGTTCTAAATAAAGGAGAGCTTCAATGTCAGAAGTGGGTGGTTTTGGTTTTTTGTTGTTTTTTTTTTTTTTACAGTTTTTTATCATTTTAATTTTTATTTGTAATTTGAATTCCTGTAGGACTGGGAGAATAGAAGGCACCTCTGATTTGTGGTCTATCCGTGAGAGTGTAACAGAATTAGGGATAAAGGATGATTTTCCCTCTTGATGTGAAAGTTGGGGAAGGCTGAGGCAAGAAATGACTCAATGGTGTGAGACTGGAGCTGGACCAGCCAGAGAAGAAACAGGAAATGGCATTATCGTCCACAGCATCCAAGCATCTGGGGTGACCGGCAGCCCACCTCCACAGCAGGAGCAGAGGAAGCAGCATTGGGAAGGGGTGTGTCTGGAAGCTCTGTGATTCTGTGCGGGTCAGGACCCTATTTCCCCCTCAAGAGCATGTCTTAGGGAAATCAGCATTTTTTTCACTTCTCATCCACCAATTTGTCATTTCTATAAGGGCAGGTACTGTATCTTATTGTTTGAAGAATCAAATCAGTAACTATCCAAAAGTAGGTATGGAACAAAGTTTTGTTGAATTAAAATGAATGTGAAGGATGTTCGTAGCAGCACAATTTACAGTAGCCAGATATGGAAGCAACCCAAGTGCCCATCAACAGATGATTAGATTAAGATGTATTGTATACAGAGAATGGAATATTACTCAGCCATGAAAAAGAATGAAATAATGCCATCTGCAGTAACATGAATGGACCTAGGGATCATTAGGCTTAGCAAAATAAGTCAGACAGAGAAAGACATATACTGCAAATACTCTACAATATCACTTATATGTAGAATCTAAAAAATAATACAAATGGATCTATATGCAAAATGGAAACGGACTCACAGATACAGAAAAAAAAACCTAGTGGTTACCAAAGGGGAGAGGGAAGCGGGGAGGGCCAAATTAGGGGTATGGGATTAACAGATACAAGCTACTATATATAAAATAGATAAGCAACAAGGATATACTGTATAGCACAGGGAACTATGCCCAGTATCTTAAAATAACCTATAATGGAATATAATCTGTAAAAACACTGAATCACTATGCTGTACACCTGCAACTAACACAATATTGTAAATCAACGGTACTTCAATTTTAAAAAAAGAAAATAAAATGAATACAAAGAACTTTCATTTAAATAAAATAGCCAAGACTATACAAACACGTAGAGGAAGAAATGTAGAGAATAATTAGAATTACGTGGGGTTTTCCACCCATTATATCATAAAGCAAATTTTGCACTCATTCTTCATTTCACTTTGGAGGCTCAAGTCAGAATTAAAATAGAGTCAATTTGTTGCTGGTCATTTTACATTAGCTCTTTGTTGTTACTATAAGAATAATACATTCTCATGAGGAAAAAATTAAAAGTCTGGTGAAGGATGGAGAGGGGACAGTAAAAGTGGATACCACACAAATCCAGGGTAGAATATTCAGTGGTGGGATTGAATAGAATTATATCCTTTGGAAACCCCAGAACATTTCTCCTCCTACTTTTCTATACTTCAGGTACAGTAATCCACCCCCATCACCTGGGACAGAGACGGAAATAGGAACAAAGTGATAAGGTGACTTTCTCACAGTCTCACACATCAGTTGGCTTCAAAAATCCAGACTAGTGTAAGAGTCAGCTTGATTTCCAGACAAAAGGATTTGAACATCCTCGGTTCAGCACCAAAAGCCTTGGCCCTTCTGAAGCCACTCATCACAAACTCCAGACATAACCTGCTGGAATTTGTCAGTGAGAATGAAGGTTGCAACAAGAGCTAAGCTAGTCAATGGGGATGCCAAGTTCATTTTTGTTCATTGTTTCCTGAGGAAGTAACAAAACAAAAACAAATTATTAAGATGGAACATGGTCATTTTTAATCATTCTCTGCTTATACAATGATAGAGAAAAAGGGTGCTATAGTGAAAATAGGATAAGGAGACAGAAATACTAGACCTGCTTCACTGCTTAGTAGCTGGGTGACCTACAGCAAATGGTTTAACTTTCTAAGCTGCTGTCTTCTCTTTGGCAAAAAAAGAAGCACTAAGTCCTACCCTGCCTAGCTCATGAAGCTGCTTATGTAAAGACAGATGACTTTCTGTTTTTGAAAACTCTAAAGAGTTGTGGAAATGGAAGGTATGAAGCCTACATCACTCTGCAATATTATACCAAAGGGTCTTAGACCTTTTTTCCCTGTATTTTCCCTTAGAGGCTCCCCAACATGCTCCACCCTCAACTTAACCCCCACTGCTTCCTACTATCACAGCATCCTCCCTCTGGCAGGATACTCTTATGCTGGAAAAAGTGCCCAATACCCAAGGATCACTCAACACAAGAGCTGACTATCAGCAAGAAAGAAAGGCAGACCAAAGAAACGAAGACCACATGAAAGGAAAACATTTTGCTTTCAAGACTCTGCCTATAAAGTCCACAGGAAGGTGAGTATAACATTAAAAACTCTGGCTGCTAGAGTTAGGATGGTGGAGGGTGCAGGATATTTGCTAGTGTGACACAGAGTCCAGAGGGGAAGTTGTCCCAAGAAAAATCCAGGCAGGTGTAATGCACTGGCCCTAGAGCCAGACTACAAGGGTCATTTAACACCATGTGACCTTTAGCAAATCTGTGTCCTTCCATGCCTTAAAAGGAAGATTATAATAAAGGCACCTACTCCTTACGGCTTCTGTGAGGATTCAGTGAATGAACATGGATGGGATACTTAGCACTGCAGCTGAGCAAGTTAAGTGACATGTGTTGATGGTGCTGATGGTGGTGGTGGTGGCAATGGCGTCGGTGGTGGTTTTTACCACACCGGCCCTGCTCCCATGTAAAGCTAAGAGACAGAGCGGAGCAGAGAAAGGAGTGCCCCAGGCAGAGGAAACCAGCTTCTGCTTTCTGCAGAGGGCACACTGAAGGAAACCAGATGTCTTAGTCCATTCAGGCTGCTATAATAAAGATACCATAAACTGGGTGCTTAAACAACAAATATTTGTTTCTCACAGTTCCAGAGGCTGAAAGTCCAAGATTAAGGTGCCATCAGATTCAGTGTCTGGTGAGAACTTGCTCCCTCGTTCATAGATGGCTATCTTCTCATGTGGTGCAAGGAGCCCGTATGTGTTCTCATACGGTACAAGGGTGAGAGAGCTCTCGAGTCTCTTTTATAGGGCACTGATCTCATTCATGAGGACTCTGCCCTCATCATCTAATCACCTACCAAAGGCCCCTCCTAACACCATCGCCTTAGGAGTTAGGGTTTCAGCATATGAATTGGGGGGAGGGGAGGACAGAAACATTGAGTATAGCACCAGGCTTCCTCAAGATTACGGCAGGCAGAGGTCTGTTTTTTTTTTTTTTTTTTTGGCTGCACTGGGTCTTCGTTGCTGCGTGCTGACTTTCTCTAGTTGCAGCGAGTGGGGGCTACTCTTCATTGTGGTGCGTGGGCTTCTCATTGCCGTGACTTCTCTTGTTGCGGAGCATGGGCTCTAGGCACACAGGCTTCAGTAGTTGCAGGACGCGGGCTCAGTAGTTGTGGCACACAGGCCCCAGAGCGTGCGGGCTTCAGTAGTTGTGGCACATGGGCTCAGTAGTTGCAGCACACGGGCTCTAGAGTGTGTGGGCTTCAGCAGTTGTGGCTCCTGGGCTCTACAGCACGGGCTCAGTAGCTGTGGCACACGGGCTTAGTTGCTCCGCGGCATGTGGGATCTTCCCGGACCAGGGATCAAACCCGTGTCCCCTGCATTGGCAGGCAGATTCTTAACCACTGCGCCACCAGGGAAGTCCCAGGCAGAGGTCTTACAATAACAAATTAGAAACAACAAGAAGCCAGGTTATAGAAATAGGGTCTTTTTAGACTGTGAACTTTGCACAACTTCATTCGGACAGACTGAGAAGTCCTGGTGATTTCCACTGAAACCCCTATAAAGGGAAGAGCCCATTCCGGTGCACACGAGCACAGGGTACAGAGGAGTCGGGCTCAGAGAAGAGCCTCTGGGACAAGGAAAAGCCAAAGCCAAGAAAGAAAATAAACCAAGGCACATGGGACCGGGGAGAATGATTAGCCTGACTTCTCTCCACTGAAGGGGTTCCTGCATTCACAGTGAGGAGAGACAAGTTAATACCAAGTTAATACTCTTCACATACTTAATATTGTTCTTTTGTTTTATTAGGACATTTGCTTAAGCTAACTGTTTAGTAAAGTGTTTAAAGCTTATCCCATAGTTTGGGTTCTTTCATGAATTGCTTTCATTCGTTCATTCAGCTGGTATTTATGGATTGCTACAAAATTCCATACCCTGTGCTCAGGAATGGGAGTACCGAGCCTGCAGCTTAGCAGGGGAGATAGAATGGTAAACAACATTTACAATGCAGACTCAAGTTCTACATGGGTACTAAGTACCCGGCTAGGGAAGCACTGGAATGCTTAGAAGGGTACATCATGAAGGGTCCTGAGTCTGATTAAGGAGCTTACACTTTGTTCTGGTTAAGGGAGCCACTGAAAGATATATTAATTAAATGTTCCACCAATGTAACATTCTCACATTGGGTGAACCCCAAATACCTCATCTAGATTCTGGCACTCAGAATGAACTAAATTAAAACCTCCCCCTTGAAAAATCACTACCACCCAAAGATTATGCCTTTTGGGGATAAGTTACATTATCCTCACCCAACAACAGCACAGAGCCAGGCAACGGCTACCTTGAGATCCCTGAAACAGGTAAAACTTCACTCAGGTAGACTGAAACCCAGAAAAATGATCTTTTTTAAAAAGACAAGAATCATATTCAGGCAAGCAAAGCCTTCATTTACTGTAAGATTCCCAAGATTATCCAAATCATAAGATCAGAGATGCCCAAGGCCAGGGCTTTGAATTTAAAAAAAAAAAAAAAAAAATTGACTACTAAAATTTTGAAGGCAAAAGGAAGGAATTTGAGTCATTTTAGTAGTAAAAATAGAGTATGCTGGATGGAGGCCAGCCACCCATTGTAACAATCAAGAAATTACTCTTTCAGTGTTTGAGGGATCATGTCAAAATTCATGCTAGAAATGTTTGTTTTATCTTCTAAAATCCTATGAAGGAGTCTTTCTCAACTACAGAGTTTCTACAAAGAAGGGGCTTAAGGCCAATAACCTGCTTGGAAGAGATTTGTCCTGAAGATACATCTGTGTAGCTAGGACACTGTTTTTATTCAGATTGTATGTTTATTTGTAATGGCTTGGAGATTAAATAAGGGCAGCTAGAATACTCCTAAACTACCCTCTTGTGATGTCACCACCCCTCAATAAATGTGGTATGTCCCACTGACGGTAATTAACCTGTAAGGCTAGTAAATATGACTGATGGGGAAATTAAGGCTGTTCCTCGAAGACCATGTGACCATACTGAAGTCATTTTGTCCATTGATACCTTCTTCCCATTCTATGGGGATAATCTCTGCATCTAGGAATGAAATGGAAGAACAAATGCCATTAGCTGTGGGTGAGACATTCAGTGTGAAGTAAATGTGGACAGCACTGGGAGAATTCACTTCATCTCATTCCACCCCCTAAGGTCTGTCTGGTGCTGAAAATTCCCACATTTTTTTAAACTTTTTTGAGTGAAGGTATTAAAAGCTACTATGAAAATGCACATTTTATCTGGGAGGGGTGGCACATTGAGTCATTAGTAATAACAATTACTCAAATGACTTCATCAAGTTAAACTCCCGTCCAATTACTGGGCAGTTTCCAGGGTAACAGTAAAGATGCCTTTTGATCCTGGGGAGAAGGCCAGAGGATGTCTGTCTGAAAGACAGACTCTGGGTGTGGGCCCAGCAAGACATGAAAAAGAACCTTACTGCTTCCCCATTTTGCTGGGACTGGCCCAGTCTCATTGTTTGAGTGGTTTGGGCTGAGATCATGAGAATAATTCTGGCTAGAGCTAATTGCTTTATTGTAAACTTCAGGCCGTGTGAAGAGACTGGATTAAGAAGTGCCTGGGTTACACATTCACCAACTATGAGAATTTATATGTTTTACTTAAAGTCTTAGAGCCTCAGTTTTGCATAAAAAGTGGGAATAATAATACAGGCCTCACAAGTTCAGAGAGCTCCTGTGAAAATCAAGTCAATTAATGAATGTGAGAGTACTGTGCAAATAAAAGAGGGTTAGTCAAAAGGCCATGTTTGATCCGGCAATCACTTTCCTTGGTATTTAACTCAAGTGAGTGGAAAACTTATGTCCACCCAAAAACCTGTGCACAAATTGGCAATCATGAAATTGCCAATATTTGGAAGCAACAAAGATGTCCTTCAATAGGTGAATGGATAAACAAAATTTGGTACATCCATACAGTAGGATATTGTTCAGCAATAAAAAGGAATGAGCTATCAAGCCATGTAAAGGCAGGGAGGAACCTTAAATGATATTGCTAAGTGCAAGAAGTCCATCTAAAAAGGGTACATACTATACGATTCCAACTATCGGACATTCTGGAAAAGGTAAAACTCGGGAGACAGTAAAAAGACCAGTGGTTGCCAGGGGTTTAGAGGGAGGAAAGGATGAATATGTGTAGCACAGAGGATTTTCAGGGCAGTGAAACTATTTTGTATGACACTGTAATGCTGGATACATGTCATTATGCATTTGTCAGAACCCACAGAATGTACAACACAAAGAATGAACCTTAATGTAAACTACGAACTTCAGTTACTAATAATGTATCAAAGGACCATGTTACTCCTGATGAAAACCCTTGAGTGGTACCCCACTGCCCACCTAAGAAATCCCATGCACAAGAGCAACCAAAGCCCTCCATCATCTGGTCCCTTGCTCTACCCATCCAGGATTACTAGTTCCCTAAATAAACTCTCATGTTCATCTGATGTTTTTGCCTGCCTGCCCAACATCCACTTTTTCTTCTTCTGCTAACATCATCCATTTTCCTTCAGGAAACAGCACTCAACCCATCCTCAGTTTATGTGGTTTGCTAGGAGCTGCTCCACCACACTCATATTCTGCGTTAGACATATGTCCAATCAGAGGTCATCTAGACATTTTAACTGGAGCCATTAGGGAACACAAGCTATCTTTTCATGGGGCATCTCAGAAACTAGATTGAAACCCGAATTTTTGTTGCCATCTCTGCCAGGATCTGGGAAGATCCTGCCTAAATGAAGCCAACAGAAAGAATGAATCCTGGAGAAAGCAAGAACCTCAGGCATAATGGCATCCAATGAGTGCCTGGATCCAGCTGCTTCTGAAGCCGGCCTTGCATTTCCCACCCCTTTAGACTTTTTCAATTGTGCAAGCCAACAAATACGCTCTTTATGTTTAAACCCATTTGAATTGGTCTTCTATTATCTTACAACCGTGAGTCACACAAGGAGGATGCTTTTCTGTGTTTCATTCTGTCTCTTCTCCTCATCACACCCTTGTGGTCCGATAAACACCTTTTCACTCTTCAAGGTTAAGTTCCAGGGAATTCCCTGGCAGTCCAGTGGTTAGGACTTGGTGCTTTCACAGCCGTGGCCCAGGTTCAATCCCTGGTCAGGGAACTTAGATCCCACAAGCCGCGTGGTGTGGCCAAAAAAAAAAAGAAAAAAAAAGATTCAGTTCCAGCACCACCTCTCTGTGAATCTTTCTAGACCAGTCCTGAGGTCCACTCTAGTTAGAAAAAGCTCCTCAATCCCTGGAGCTTCCACAGTACCCTGTGCTGACTTCCAGCAGAGTATGCTATCTCTTATTTACACTAATCACGCTTCATTGTCTATGTGACTGTAAGCCCCTCAGTCCTTCAAAGGGAGGTGTCATAGTTGGGCATCCCCAGCGCTTTCCGAATGCTTATTGAACGGAAAAGACATTATCAAAACAGGAGTTTGTGGGAAGAAGGGCAACAAAAAGGAGTGAAAAAGAACAAGCAGGAGAAATTGTGTCCAATCATCTAGTTTAGAAGAGAAACTGAATCTAAATAAGATGGAGGAGGGGTGACATACAGGCAAATGTGATTTACACCCCTAATACTTTCATTGCTCTAGTAGCAGTACTTACACTCTTTTTGCCCCATTATCACCCACACCTGGGATCTTTTCAAGTTTACTTTTTGTATTAAAAGGAGACAGCTTTTTAATGTGGCAGAGATAGCTAGTTCTCCTTCAATATCAGTTCTCCTCTTCTTCTATAGAAATAGAACCCCTGATATTTTGCTGGATACAAGGATGCCCAGAATTAGAACTACATACCCCAGACTCCCTAGCAGCTATGTGTGGCCCTATGATTATTTTCTGGCCAATGGAATATGAGCTGAAGTGGGGCATGCAACTTCCTAAAGAGTAAACAGTTGCTTTCTTCCCCATTTTTCCACTCCCACAAGCTGGATGCATGAGCCGTTCTGGACTCTGAGGATGAGAATAAGATGAAAAGAGGATGGGTCCCTAAAGCCACCATATCAGTCCTGGACCATGATACCAGATACCAGAACCATTATGTGAGAGAGAAAACAAACTTCTAACTTATTTAAGCCTATGATTAGAGGGTCTCTATTTCAACTGGCAAGCTCATATCGTTATACAACTTCTTGGTCTCTCCTGTGTTTTTTTTCCTTTTGCTTTGTTTGTTTTTTAATAAATTTATTTATATATTTATTTTTGGCCGCGTTGGGTCTTCATTGCTGCACGCAGGCTTTCTCTAGTTGTGGCGAGCGGGGGCTACTCTTCGTTGCCTTGTGCGGGCTTCTCATTTCTCATTGCGGTGGCTTCTCTTGTCGCGGATCACGGGTTCCAGGCGCGAGGGCTTCAGTAGTTGTGGCTCCTGGGCTCTAGAGAGCAGGCTCAGTAGTTGTGGCGCACAGGCTTAGTTGTTCCACGGCATGTGGGCCCTTCCCAGACCAGGGACCGAACCCATGTCCCCTACATTGTCAGGCGGATTATTAACCACTGTGCCACCAGAGAAGTCCCCCTCCTTTTGCTTTGAATTGAAACTATTAGAATTCAAAGTTCCCAGTGGCCAGAAGGAGCCGTCACAAGCGAAATCCATGATGGTTCTCCATCTCCCAGTCTTTCAACTGTCTTCCAGCAATCACATATATCCTCTGAAAAAAGCCCCAGTGCTCTGCATGATCAGACTGGTTTCAAAAGTGCATTTGCCTAAAATACACTGATAGGACCATCAGACTTGGATACGAGGAAACCTACAAATACCAACAAGTTGTTCATGACAATATACTTTTATAGTAGTTAAAAATCAAAAACACCCCCAATATCCAAGAACGGGGAAATTGTCAAGTAAATGTGAGTACACGCAGTTCCTGTCTTACGATGTTTCAACTTTACAACGGTGCAAAAATAGGCAGTCAGTAGAAACTGCTCTTCGAATTTTGATATTTTCCCAGGCAAGTGATTATGCTGTACCATCCTCTCTACAAATCACTATGCTGGGCAGGGCAGAGCTCCCATCAACACACGATCACGAGGGTGAACAACTGATTCACTTACAACCACTCTGTACCATTACGACCATTCTGTTTTTCACTTTCAGTACAGTATTCAGTAAATTACATGAGATATTCAACACTTTATTATAGAATAGGCTTTGTGTGAGATGATTTTGCCCAACTGTAGGCTAACGTTAAGTGACCTGAGCACATTTAAGGCAGACTAGGTTCAGTGATGATGTCTGGTCGGTTAGGCGTATTAAATGTGTTTTCAACTTACAATATTTTTAATTTAAGATGGGTTTATGGGGACATATCCCCATTGTAAGTCAAAGAATGTCTGTATATTTCCTGTGTTTAATACAATGTAGCCATTAAAACTAACATTAACAAAGAGTGTGTAATGGTACAATGAAAAGAGATAAAAGGCAGGATATGAAACTGTAAACACAGTATGATCTCAAATATGTAAAAAAGACTGAAAAGAAAATAATAGTCACAACAGAACACTATCATGTGTTAAGCACTTACTGCCTTCCAGGCACTCTGCTAAGCACTTTACATGCATTTTCTCATGTAATCCCCAAGGACCTATGAGGTAAGTACAATTATTATTTCAACTTTATTAATGAGAAGACAGACTTGATGAGATTAAGCAACTTTCCCCAAATTTCACAGAACACAAACTCCAGTGTATCTGACACCAAAGGCCATGCTCCTTATCTCTCTTGCCAGCAAACTTCTTCACGAGGTTTTAAAATAATTTTTAAAGCATCTTTCTGCTTTTCTTTCGTTTCTGAATTCTCTAAAAGTAGCATTATCTTTCTAACTGCAAACATACATACGAAATACTTAATTTTTTCAAAAAAGGAACAAGCACCCAAACACAAACAAAACGTTTTGCTTCTTCCTAAAATGCAGTGTTTGAGTGGCACTGCAGAGCCTCAGAGAAGAGCCAGGATAAGTGAGCTGAAAACTGAGTGGGGTCAGAATTCTCAAGTTTCTTCATTCACCTTTCACCAAAGTCCCATTACCATAAACAAGGAGAGTCAATAGTACACCACCTCTGAGGGGTCATGACTCCTCTGAGAATCTGCTGAAAGCTGTGGAGCCTCTTCCCAGGACAATGAGAGAAGCACGTGCATGCATCTGCACACACCAGGGCTTCCCTGGTGGTGCAGTGGTTAAGAATCTGCCTGTCAATGCAGGGGACATGGGTTCGAGCCCTGGTCCGGGAAGGTCCCACATGCCACGGAGCAACTAAGCCCGTGTGCCACAATTACTGAGCTTGCGCTCTAGAGCCCAGGAGCCACAACTACTGAGCCCACGTGCCACAACTACTGAAGCCCGTGCGCCTAGAGCCTGTGCTCCACAACAAAAGAAGCCACCGCAATGAGAAGTCCTCACACTGCAACGAAGAGTAGCCCCCGCTCGCCGCAGCTAGAGAAAGCCGTGTGCAGCAACAAAGACCCAATGGAGCCAAATAAATAAATAAAATATGGAAACATTGAAAAAAGTCCTAGCATTTCAAAACAGCCACTGGTTACATTTAAAAAAAAATTGTGTGCACACATTCTGCACACAATTTTAGAAGATCGACAGATGCAACATGCCTATGGGTGTGTCCCAGGTAAAGGGTCCCTGACGTAAGGTAACATAAGAAGTCCACTTTGTTGAAACTCTGCTCCAACCCTTGCATCGCTGTCCACACAATAAACTGTGGATGGCGATGTTGATTACCAAGATGCCTTACCATCAGCAGAGATGTGCTCTGAGGTCTTTTGTTGGTGGGAAGAGGAATTTCAGCAGATATATCTACATTCTTGACTGATTCCCTGATACGGCCTGGGTGTGATGCAGAGGAAAACTAACAGGCCTACACGGATATGAATTCATGAGGAAAGTCATGAGAACACCACAAGGGTACCTCCCAGGAGTATATCCCTTTACAGTTAGAAAGTCTTTTCATACCCTAGATCTCCACTGACGCCCAACAGTCCTATGAAGATAAGGTCATTAACCCTGTTTTATATAGAATGGTGGTCTCTACTCTCAACTTCATCTAGAAGAGCTGACTATACTTTGGCCAAACCCCAAGCTTGATACAAACACAATCTCTTCACCATTCCAAACAGAAATCCAGTTGATTTAACCAAACATATCATATTTCTAGAACTATCAGATTCATGAAGCCCCTCAAGGGTCATCTTACACAGTACACAGCTCTGCAAAATCTCAATTAGACCTCTCCTAAGTCTCACCTCGTGCTCCACTCACCAGATCTTCCCCCTGGAAACTTTCCTTTCCCTCCTGTATTACATAGAATAGCTTCCTTCTTCTACATGAATAACAGGCTTATTAAAGCAACTTATCAACAGAGCTAAAGTAGTAGATATTTGTGGAGTTTTAAAATTTGTGTTGTTTTGTTTCCTCATCTTGCCACCCAGCATCCACTTCCCTTTCTTGTGGGACTAGCCTTTATTTTAATTTGGGGAGCCATTTCTCCCCAATTCCCAGTGCCTGTGGTCCCAGAAGAGCTGACACCATAATCATATGACTCAGGCCAAACCAATTAGAGCCTCACATTCCCCTGGTCACAGTGACGGGTTTGGGAACAGATGAGTGACTCCTCAGATACAAGGATGCCTCATGAGACTTTCACCGACACTTCTGGGAGAAAGGATTTGATTTCAACAGATATGAAGCAGAGAGGATATAAAATCTAGAGCTGCTGCCATCATCTTGCAATAAATGGAGCCTGAGACTGAAGCCACACACCAAAGATAGCTGAACGATGGTACGAAACCAAGTCTTGATGACATAATTTGGGCCTGATGTCAGCAATGTCTGAAGCCAACTCCGATGGGCTGAATGGTGGCCACGAAGATATATCTACCTTCTATTCCCTGGAACCTGTAAATGATACCTTATATGGCAAAAAATTAATATTACTTTATAAGGCAAAAAAAAAACTGTCATTAAGAATCTTGCAAGGAGTTTATCCTGGATTATCCAGGCCCTAAATGTAAGCCCATGCATTCCTATAAGAGAGAGAGAGAGTAAATGCAGACAGAAGAAGAGAAAGCAGACACAAAGAGGCGAAGCTGGTATGAAGATGAAGGTAGAGATTGGAGTGACACAGCCATAATCACTCCAATTGTGGTTCTAGTTGTGGTTCCAAGGAACACCAAGGAATGCCAGGTAGCCATCAGAGGCTAGAAGAGGCAAGGTCTCCCAGTGTGTCTGGAAGGAGTGCAGCCCTGCCAACACCTTAATTTGGGCTTCTGCCCTCCAGAACTATGAGACAATAAACTTCTGTTATTTTAAACCATCAAGGTTGCAGCAATTAGGAAACTAATTCATGAGTCCTATCACTGGACTTTTCATTTACTGAATCAAAAAAACCCTCCCTTTTTTCCTTAGGCCATTTTACGTTGAGCTTTTTTTGTCACTTGCAGGAGAAAGACTTAAATGACACAGCTGGTCATTAAAATGAATTCCCATAAAAGCCATGAACATGATAATTTTTCTCTATCTCGTTACATACATACGAGGAAACTTTTCAAAGAGATGAAATATGACAAGCATCACAAGCACAAAATTTAAGATATCATAATGTGACTCAAACCTAGTTCTTCTGACTCCATAAGTCATGTTTTGTAAGATGTATTTAGCTCATACTTAGCAAGTATAGTAATGACTACACATATGGCTCCACCCTCAAACAATAAGGCAGACAACAGTATCATCACCAGTGTTATTCCCTTACACTCTTTGCTCCCCAACTCATATCGAAATAGCCAAAAATTGAAGTACAGGAGACCATTTGAAGAGCTCTAGTTCTTCCATTCTGTTAGAATCTCTAAGATTCTAGGCTTAAATAAAGCCAAATCCACAGAGCATTTCTTAGTTGGACCATATCACCTTAGGCCCTTTCACGATTTACCTTCACTGTATTGCGTTTTAAGGTCATGTCCTTAACTTTTTTTTTTTTTCACGTCCTTAACTTTTATGAAGAAATATCTATTACTGCTTTTACCACAAAAACATTGTTAGGATCATTATGTACTACCCATTTGAGTATTCCCTACATAAATCTCATTTGAAGAATTTATTATATAAGTACTAGAAAAACCTTTTTTATTTCCCCTTAAAGGACTGGTATGCTCCAGTCCATTATATTCTGATAATGAGGTTTATGTCACTGATGGTGTTTCCCTTTTTGCTTTGGCTGCCAGAAAGCTCACACAGCTCAAGTCCTATTCCAGCATCTATATTAATCCTTATAGTAAGTATGCATATTCACATGCTTTTTCCTGGATATGGTCTTTTCCCTACATTCCTTTCCCCATCTTCTACTTAGAGTGGAATCCTAAAGAGAGTATGTAATGGCTAATCTTTTGTGTCAACTTAATTGGGCCATGGGGTGCCCAGATATATGGTTAAACATTAAATTTGGGGGTATGTCTAGGAATGTGTTTCTGGATGAGATTAACATTTGAACTGGTAGACTGAATAAATATTGCCCTCTCCAATGTGACTGGGCCTCATCCAATTCATTCAAGGCCTGAATAGAATAAAAGGCTGAGTGAGAAAGAATTCTCTCTCTCTGCCTCACTGGCTTCAAGCTGGGATATCTGCTTGGATCTCCTGGGTCTAGACTGCCCAGCCTCCTTAATCACATACCTACTAAATGTGATTTGATACAATATATGAAATGATATATGTATACGAAATCAAGAGATTTCTTATAAGAAATTGGTATATATATATATCTCCTATTGGTTCTGCAGTGGAAGCGAGGAGTCTTAACCACTAGACCACCAGGAAAGTCCCCCAATTTCCTATTGGTTCTGCTTCTCTGGAGAATGCTGACTTATACAGGGTATAATGGATAAATCATATAGGGTAAAAGTGACCTGAAAAAATACCTTATATTGCCCTAACCTGCAGTATATAATAAAGTACATATGCAAAGTTTTACAATATGGTTACTATTTTATTCATATCCTTGAATTCGTGTGTGTGTGTATATATACTTTTATATGCCGTATATTTGTGTGTGTGTGTGCATGTATTACCACATAGTTTAGTGTTTTTTTTTAATTTTTGAATTTTATTGTATTTATTTATTTATTTATTTATATATTTTTGTGGTACGTGGGCCTCTCACTGTTGTGGCCTCTCCCGTTGCAGAGCACAGTCTCCGGACGTGCAGGCTCAGCGGCCATGGCTCACGGGCCTAGCCGCTCCGCGGCATGTGGGATCTTCCCGGACTGGGGCACGAACCCGTGTCCCCTGCATCGGCAGGCGGGCTCTCAACCACTGTGCCATCAGGGAAGCCCTATTGTATTTATTTTTTTATACAGCAGGTTCTTATTAGTCATCAATTTTATACACATCAGGGTATACATGTCAATCCCAATCTCCCAATTCATCCCACCACCCCACGGCTTTCCTCCTTTGGTGTCCATACATTTGTTTTCTACATCTGTGTCTCTATTTCTGCCCTGCAAACCAGTTCATCTGTACCATTTTTCTAGGTTCCACACATATGCGTTAATATACAATATTTGTTTTTCTCTTTCTGACTTACTTCACTCTGTATGACAGTCTCTAGATCCATCCACATCTCAACAAATGACCCAGTTTCGTTCCTTTTTATGGCTGAGTAATATTCCATTTTGTATATGTACCACCTCTTCTTTATCCATTCATCTGTTAATGGGCATTTAGGCTGCTTCCATGACCTGGCTATGGTAAATAGTGCTGCAGTGAACACTGGGGTGCATACCACATAGTTTTGATGTCTGCTGCTAGCCACATCTCTTTAAAGATGATTCCTTCCAGAAGATAAGAATTAATATTTACATAGCACTTTACATTTGACAAAGCTTCCATACCCTCAAACTTTATTTTAATCCTCACATTTTCCATTCTCAAGCAAGGAAAATGAGGCTCAGAAAGTTCAAGGAATTCTCCCAGCCCCCTCGACTAAAAAACATCAGCTCTGGAGTCTGACCCAAAATCTTCTGAAGCCAAAAGATCCTTGGACTGGTTGGAGGAAGTACTGATCCAAGAGAACAGGATGTGATCCTTACCTTTTAAGGGAGCCCCTTGATACCACCTCAAGTATAACAACCCTCAATTCGAGTGTTACGTGTACTTGCATAACTGCCCATAACAGAAAATAATAAGATCTTTGAACCTCTGGTCACCTTCTGGTTCCACAAAGGAGCTCAGCAATGAAGCCAAGGGGCCTTCATTGCTCATCCCTCCAGGGCCACACTAGCCTAAATGGAACTTTCCTGAGAATTAGGAAGGCTCTCAGGGAATTGAGGTGCCCTGTGTCCTGGTCTACTTAGCTGGTGAATAAAAGCAGGGTGACCTCAGGCCCCACGTGCCCCAGCCAGAAGTCTTTGCTAGTGCTAGGCAGCCTTGACATTGAACTTCACCACCCTGAGCCCCTTTCATGCTCTTCCTCCTTCCTTTCATATTCTTTCCCCTTTCTCCTCTCATTGTTTCCCTTCCTACTCCCCCATCTACTTTAGGGTGGCCCTTCCAAGGCCACAGCTAGGCGTGACCTCCAGTTGGCTCTCTGACCCTTATCCTACCATGCTCACCCTGGAATTCAGAGCTTTCTTCTGAGGGTGGTAATCCCAGCACAAGCATCTTAGTCTCAAACATTGAGTCCTCCCTTGAGAATGCTGCCAAAATTACAAGCAAAATAAGAATCTTCACCGGCACTCCTAGAAGCTAGCCCCTGGCCTGTACAACCCACCTCCATTCTTGATGCACTGACTGGGAACCACTGCTTTCAGCCAACTGGTCCAAAGATATAATGGCACTTTTAAGTGCCAACAAATATTGGGAAATAAGTCTTAATTGTTAAAATAATTGCTGCCAGGAATCACAGCGCCAGTTCATAAAGCTGGAGCTTTCAGAGCACTTTCTATATAATAGCATGAAACCATCTGTTCTGAAGCAAACCATTTCAATCATCGCTGTGTGTTCAGAGTCAATTAAATAAACCAAGGATCAAGGAGAGGAAATAAGTAGCAGCCAACAAATAATTTTCACAATAGAACTGAAATGAATCAGAGCATTTAATTCAACATTCCTCCTATCCAACTGTGAAAAATTATGCAGCCTCGTGCATTTACCTTAGCCATAATATGAAGAATAAGCTTCTGTGTTTATGGAAGAAGAACTCTCTCCAAGAATTCGGTGTGCATAATTAACAGCCAGTTGACTCTCCCTTTGGCTGCACTGGGGAGTTGGGGGGCAAGAAGGAGTCTTTGTCTCCCCAGCTGGCACAGTCTGGGAGCTCAGCAGAAGAGCTGGGACACTGGGCAGGCTCAGGCTCCTGTGAAACTTGGAGACACTGCTCTCCTACACCCCATCTGGCCACACGCTAGACTTCTTCCCAGGGCCTCCGGCTTCCGCTTAGGTCATGCTCTCCAACACCAGTTGTGGAAAGGGTTTGCGTTCTTGCCAGTTGGGGTTCTCGGCCCTTGTGCAAATTAGGTGTTGTCCCTGAGCAAACTGTGAGATAGTAATGAAGTTACCTTATCACTCAGGGTAGTTTAAGAGGCCTGTCTACCCTGAGGACACACACAGACCCTCAGGGTCTGAAGTCCCACTCAACCAAGAGCGCCTCATAGATTGATGAGCTTTCAGCAGACATGTGAGAGGAGTAATCACCTCATGCCAGCTTTAAACGGTAAGTATAAAGATATATTCCAGGGGGCTTCCCTGGTGGCGCAGTGGTTAAGAATCCGTCTGCCAATGCAGGGGACACGGGTTCAAGCCCTGGTCCAGGAAGATCCCACATGCCACGGAGCAACTAAGCCCGTGCACCACAACTATTGAGCCTGCACTCTAGGGTCTGCGAGCCACAACTACGGAGCCCACGTGCCACAACTACTGAAGCCCGTACACCCTAGAGCCCGTGCTCCACAGCAAAGGGAAGCCACCACTGTGCGAAGCCCGCGCACCACAACAAAGAGTAGCCCCCGCTCGCCGCAACTAGAGAGAGCCTGCATGGAGCAATGAAGACCCAACACAGCCAAAAATAAGTGAATAAAATAAATTTTTAAAAAAAGATATATTCCAAATGAGCGACACAGGAATACACTCATAAACAAAATAACAGAGGAAATAAAGAGAAAACGACCTCTCTGAGTGGTGAAAAAAATGAGTATAGGAGACACTTGTAAAATCTGGATAGAAGACTGATATGCTTCTATCTGAAAACTTATTTTCTTCAAAACATGTATTTTCACCTTAACCATCATTGTCTTTGAGTAAAAGATAGTTTTCTACTTCTTTATACTTCTTTAAAACTTTTTCAGGTGTTAAATAACGCACATGCAGTATTTTCATAATCAGAAAATATATGCGTACTGTTAAAATGCCACAGTGCAGGTCCCCATGTTTAAAAACAATTGACATATTAGGCATAAAATATAACACCTACAATAGGTAAACAAACAACACGGAGAAACTGAGCATGTGATCATCTTAAAGCATCTCTGAAGAACTTCTAAACACAGCCTAATAGTCCAGAGCTGGACTGGGATGCTATGAGAATTTCCAATATAGAATCCAGAGCCCTGGGGGAGAGGAGGTTGTGTGTGGAACTCTGGACCTCACCACTGCTCCAGGCACTTTCTCTAGCCCATACCTAGGGGTGCTGGGATGGAACAGATCTGGGGAAGGGACTCCCCACTGCTTAATGAGGATGTAAGAATTCCCTAGGGAGGACATTTCTGCCATACGAAGAAAATTAGGTCAAAAATGCAAATTAAAACAATAATAAAATGTCATTTTCACCCATCCCATTAGATTGGCAAAATGTTTAATGTTTGAAAATATCAGGTGTTGGTGAAGGTTTAGGAAATGGGTTTTCTTGGACAGTGCTAGCAGGAGCATAAGTTAATTATAGCCATTTCAGAGAGCAATTTGGATGACACTATTAATTCCTTAACTGCACACACATAAACACACACACAACTCAACCATGTCAAGTGCAGAGTTGATTATTGTAAGAATGATGCAAACAACAGTTTCCAGTCAGTCTGTTATATCACAAAAGCACAAAAATAAAGATCATGAAAATTGTATCATACGAAACTGACAATCTGCTGAAATGAGAGGATGCCAAGTGATCATCGTTAAGAGGTTTTTAGCTGACTGCCTTTTGAGAACAGGAGTTAGATGAAGGATGGAAGCCAATCAACCAATTTCATTATATTCAGATTCACAACATTATAGTATCTACCCTAGAGCAACACTCACATAGGAGTACAAGATTGCTCATTGGAACACTGTTTGCAATAGAATGGAAACCACCTAAAAGTCCATCAGTAGGGGATTATTTAAATTACCAAGGCTTCATACTATGAAGCAGTAAAGAAACAAGGCAATGCCTGAAACTAACACAATATTGAAGTATAAATTAATTATACTTCAATAAAAGAAAGAGGTAAATACATATGCCAGACATAGGTTATCTCCAAGATATGTTATTGAATAAAAAATTTTAAAACAAGCCACAAGATGATAAGTACAACTGATGCCACACATGTAAAAATAAAATACATAAATATTCATGGCTAAATATGCATAAGTTAATTTTTAATTTAATTTGAGAAAAATATAATTTAAAATTATATATATAAGATTTAAAATATAAAATTAATTTTTATAATTAAAAATTAAGAAAAATAACTCAATTTAAATATAATTTTTATATACAATTAATTTTTATCAGTTTTAGAAAAATATATATTAAAATGATAGTATTAGTTACATCTGGGATAGGAAATAGGACAAAAGGCATCAAAAGAGAGTTTAACTTGATCCGTAATGTTCAACTTTTTAAATTTACAATAAAAATGTATTCATGTATTTCTTGTGTAATTAATAGGAACAAATTTTAAAATGTGGTTATGTTTTATTTGGTCTGTATTTTTTTTATATCTTTATTGGAGTATAATTGCTTTACAATGTTGTGTTAGTTTCTGCTGTACAACAAAGTGAATCAGATATATATATATATATATATATATATATATATATATATATATATATCCCCATATCCCCTCCCTCTTGAGCCTCCCTATCCCACCCTCCCTATCCCACACCTCTAGGTCGTCACAAATCACCAAGCTGATCTCCCTGTGCTATGCAGCTGCTTCCCACTAGACATCCAGTTTACATTTGGTAGTGTATATATGTCAATGATACTCTCTCACTCCACCCAGCTTCCCCTCCCCACCCTGTGTTCTCAAGTCCATTCTCTACGTCTGCATCTTTATTCCTGCCCTGCCACTAGGTTCATCAGTACCGTTTTTTTAGATTCCATATATGTGCATTAGCATACAGTATTTGTTTTTCTCTTTCTGACTTACTTCACTCTGTATGACAGACTCTAGGTCCATCCACCTCATTACAAATAACTCAATTTCGTTCCTTTTAATGGCTGAGTAATATTCCATTGTATATATGTGCCACATCTTCTTTATCCATTCATCTATCAGTGGACACTTAGGTTGCTTACATGTCCTGGCTATTGTAAATAGAGCTGCAATGAACATTGTGGTACATGACTCTTTGAATTATGGTTTTCTCAGGGTATATGCCCCGTAGTGGGACTGCTGGGTCGTATGGTAGTTCTATTTTTAGTTTTTTAAGGAATCTCCATACTGTTCTCCATAGTGGCTGTATCAATTTACATTCCCACCAACAGTGCAGGAGGGATCCCTAGGAACAAAAAGCAAGAAGCTCTTACAGAGACAGGCATACACCCATGTACACACTGTACACACCACAGAAACTCCATGTATTCAAGAGTTTACTTCTTTGGCGCTTTCCCTGAAGACTCTGGAAAAAGCCACATTTAGCAGAGTTTCTACTCCTGCTCAGCTGTATTTTCATTCCTTTTTAAATTTCCTGTGTTTATTTAGTAAAGAAAGCTTCATACCTCAAGAAGGAGAAGACATGGGGAAGAGGAAGAGAGGGAGGAGAGAGGAAGATGATGAGGAGGAGAGGGAAGGTAAGATGGGAAAACTAGGGAAAACCACACTTGCCCCTGTGCCCTGTGGGGAGGAAAGAGCTCCTGCCTTAGAATCCTGGCCCTCCCACTTAACAGCTGTGTCAACTTGAGCAAGTGTCTTCTTTACTGGATCCTCCATTTTCTCTTCCGCAAAGCAGAGCGTTAGTAAGAAAGCCTAGGTAAGTTGTCTGGCTTGGGGTCTGGTACATAGTAGGCAATACAGAAACATGCTTCTGATCAGGGCTCTAGGGCAAGAGAGCCTGAGGGCAAGGTGTTGGCTGGTTCTTCCACGTTGGAATATGATTAATTCCATCTGATGGAGGCTGACCAAGTCCTCCCACCTGTTATCTGACAAAGATAAGGGAAGGAGATTTCATCAGTGAACCTGAACCTCAGATCTGCAGAAACCCACAGACATGAGATTCATCAGTTCTGTGTTTGTTGTTATCACTAGACTACATTTGCAGCACTTGATAATTTGCACAGCACTTTCCTCTCCATTACCTAATGTGATTCTCAAAACAACTTGGTTAGGTTATTGGGACAGATATTATTTGCATTTCCAGAGGAGGAAATTGAGGCTCCGAGACCTGAGGGACTTGCCAGACTCAGGAGTGGAGCTGGGATTCACCCTCACTTTCTTGTGCTTACAAAGCCTGTACTATTGATACTGCCGCTGCACCTCTGCACCTTACCCTCGGCCGTTCAATAATGCAAGGCTGGGGGGGGGGTAGAGGCTAAGGGAAACCTTTTCTGGATTGTCTCCCACCACCAGTTCATCACACGTCACTATCTACTTCAGAGCTGCTCCACAGAAAGGACAGCAGATCCCAGCTTCTTTGTGGGAAAATTCTCTCAGTTCAACCTTGTATACAATTCTAATCACCATGCTTGAATCTCCCTTATCCATTTTAAGATATCATTCACGTCTGGCCATTGTCTGCCTTTCTCCTTGATAAAGTTTTCCTTCTTTCTCCAACTCTCCACTCCTTTCCCAAACACATGACACGGGGAAACTTTTATACTCCATATTTGTTTGGGCACCTTCTGAGTCCTTGGAGGATATTCTGAGATCATCCGTTCTATCCGTGAATCGTTTTTTCCAAGATCCCCTTCTAGTGTCAGAAGCAGATTGTCTCTGAATCTTCAGGGGATTGAAACAGATTTTTCTTCTCCCTATGTGTGAAGTGAACTGTGACCATTTAGCTTAGGTGACTTTGTTCCTGACCAGCAACAAAAGAGGGTATTTAAGGAGGAAAATCATTTGAGCCTGTTTTCAAGAATCCAGTGTAATGTTTCAAGATTTGTATGTTCTTAGATGCAGTCATACACACGAAGGAGGAGAAGGAAGAAGAAAGAGAAGAAAGAAAAGAAAAAGAACAAAAAGAAAATAATTCCTTTTATAACAGGAAATGCTGACATTTTTAAAACAATGTATTTTTTCCACCTGTGAACTTTAAGCACTGCATCCAAATCAGAACCTATAAAAGTCCGCACAAAGTAATGTTTCTGTAGTATCTCTTTGCTTCAATAATATGCTAAAGTAGTTATAAATCCTTTGTCTGAAAGATGGGAAGGAAAGACCAATTTTTCATCCAGGCAACTTGGATAAGATAGGGAGCCAAATACCATAATGTCTTCATAAGCCCTTCAACAAGATGACTTAAGAGAGTGATTTTCATTGCCAAGGCAAAGTAAAGAACTAAAGCAGTTTGCTGCATAAATTAGATGAACTTGGCCCAATTTCATAAAAAGTTGAGAATTTGGGGAACTGGGGGGAGTAGCCTCACTTTTCTGCTCCATTTGTTAGCAGATATCAAGTTCCTCTAAAAAGTAAAGTAAGCAGGTATGGATGTAGCTTGCCAATATTTCTATCTCATCATTCTATAAAATTAACATTGTTGAGTGTTAACTAGACTATATGCTATACATGCTATATGCTATATATGCTAGAGACTTTGCATATACCATCTCACTTAATTCTCATGACACATTCTCAGAAAAAAAAAAATACATCAACCCAGATTTGCAGTTGGGGAAACTGATGTTCCAAGAGAGCTTCACTAAGCTGCCCAAGACAACAGAGCCAGAGGGTGGCAAAGAAAGGATCTGAACTCATTTCTGATCTCTCTCTCTCTCTCTCACACACACACACACACATGAGCGCGCGCACACATGCCATTTTGTATTATATGCATCAAAAAGAAAGCACAGGACTTCCCTGGTGGCGCAGTGGTTGAGAGTCCTCCTGCCGATGCAGGGGACACGGGTTCGTGCCCCGGTCCGGGAAGATCCCACATGCCGCAGAGAGGCTGGGCCCGTGAGCCATGGCCGCTGAGCCTGCGCGTCCGGAGCCTGTGCTCCGCAACAGGAGAGGCCACAACAGTGAGAGGCCCGCGTACTGCAAAAAAAAAGAAAAGAAAGCACATAACTGTTGGGAACTCTATGTATGAAACAACATAATGAGTATATTTTTACAATGGTTAAGTGGGAGGAGTTTATATTTGTGACACGAGTTGTCATGAAATCATGTAATGAATTCAACCTATATATCCGTGAAAGAGACTCCCCATTTCATTCTGTCTTATAGAAAACAGAGTTTAGGTGACTTCGTATAGAGAGTCACAAGTCAAATGAGAACTAAGACCAAAGATACCTGAGCTTTTGGCTCTCTGACCTTGTTTTAAACATGTATGGCTTATCATTATAAAACACAAGCTCATTATAAAAGACAATCTCACAGATATTATAGATTTCGATATTGTAGACTGCACTTTTTATTGACTGATCAGCAAACTCAGCTTAAGACAGAGGAAGAGAGCCTCCCCAATAAGTATGGTAGGCAAGGGAATGAATTTGAGGGTCCGACAGACCGGATATGAGTTCACACTCTGTCTCTTCTTAATGGTCATGTGCTCAGGACAGATTATTTAATCTCTAGAGCATCCATTTCCTCACTTGAAATGTGGGGGTGATAAAAATATCTACCTCATTGGTTTACTGTGAGGATGGGACACATTTACACTACTTGTTCCTGATATACCTGACATTTTAGTTATCATTAGAGCCACAAGCAGACAAAAGAAATAATACCAAGCTTTTAAAAAACTTGGGCATTGGACATACCTTCTTAAAACTAAGTCTGAGTGTTAAAATTATTCTTCTAGAAAATGTAATCTCTAAGTATTTAGTATGGAGTATAGGCAAATTTGCCTGGAGTATAGGCAAAATTATACAGTTGAAATAGAGATGTTTATATTCATCATTTCCCTTCCAGAAAATTAAACACCTAAATCACCGTACAGAGTACCAGTCATCCTGTATTAGGTAAAACTGAAGGAAGAGAAATATTTTCCTCCTCTTCATAAAACAACCATGTCACAAAGTGATTATTTAAATCTTTTGTATACTAGTCAGCAATTTTCCTGTTTCTCCGTTTGCTCTGTTCAATAGCTGGTCACCACCCTGTGTCTAAAAATATTATATAATCAGGGATCAACCTTATATAGCACCTCCCCCCAAGAATGGATCACATTCCTAAAAATGACTTTAAGCATTCCTTCTATAATTTACTTCGGCATAATTAATGATAATTTATTGCACTTTATTGGACAAAGTTATTGGACAAAGTTACAGAGAATATAATATACTAACCATTAGTACAGCCTGTAAATATATATTATAGGATGAATGAACGAAGAGAAGGGACTAGATGAGTAAATAAGTAAATATATTAAGTGACCGTTTGTAGAGCTCTCAACCAAGTGGAAAAAAATAATTTTTTCCCCAGGGATGAAACAAAGAACGTTAGCGCCACCTGGAGGCAAGAGTCAATTTGAAATGTAAGGAACATAACTTTATCAGCACTTAAACTGGCAGCAGAGATGGTCTAGCCTTGCATGGTCCTAAACGGTAGCACATGTGTGGCTATTGAGCAGCTGAACTGTGGCTAGTCCAAATTGAGATGTGCCATAAGTGTAAAATACATACCTGATATCAAAGACAATATGGAAAAAATAATGCAAAATATCTCGTTCATAATTTTTATATTGATGACATGTTAAAATATTTTTTATTATATGAGATTAAATCAAATGTTATTAAAACTAATTTCACCTATTTATTTTTACCTTTCTAATGTGGCTTCTAGACGTTTAAAATTACATACATAGCTCACTTTATCTTTGTATTGGACGATGCTGCTCTCACTCTTCCCCCTCAGTATGTGGGCCATGGGGCCAGCAGCAGGGGTGTTCATTACCTGAGAAATTGTTAGAAATGCAGAATCTCAGGCCCCATTCCAATGTACTGAATAGAAATCTGCATTTTAGCAAAATCCCCAGGTGACAATCATATTAACTTTGAGACTTGCTGCTGTAATCCAACTGGGCAAACTGAGACCCAGGGTGGCTTGTTCATGGTTACCTAGCTGGTTACCTAAAGCCTGATTCTCCAGCGGTATTAAAACTGCCAAATACTGCACCCCACACTGCATCATCCTGAAGACCCTTCCATCTTGTAAAAATAAAACAGACTGCTGCTTCACTAGCAAAAGACAAAACATATTATTGCAAATATATAAAAAACAGATGGTGATCTCAGGAATATTCTAGGGTATTCTTCAGTCCTTGAGCAAGTCAGTCACTGTAGGTCACTACATAAGATTGTAGAAAACCTGTGCTTTCTTAACTATTCCTACAAATAACATCCATGACCATGAAAAAGGGTCAGAGTTTAAAATCAATAATGTGCATTCCAGTCACTGAGTCAGTTTTGTAACCCACCTCCTTGCAGGAGGGTCTTATTCATTCTTTGAATGTCCAGCTCCTCACAATATGTTTAGCTCATAGCTTTGAATAAATGTGTTGAATGAACACATTCATTTCTGTTGCTTAGGTTCTATACCTCAGGAAATGTTCCTTTCTTTACATTGTCTAACAACAATGTAAAGAAATTTAGGAAAACACTTAAGTAGGAACCGTAGCTAAAATCAGTCGTGCTTTTATGCCAAAATCCCTTTGTAATTAAGCACATTGTTAAGAAAAAATTCAAATAGATACTAACTTTGGTCATGAAAATGTAATTCATCGTATAGAAAGAGGAGGCTCCAGGTAAAACAAGATAATATTGGTAAGGAATTCCAAGGAGCAGAAGTTGTTAAAATATTTTCACTCATTTTTGTAAAGATTTTTGTAAGACAGATTAATCAAACCTAATCAATTTCCAGTGTACCGTGTGTATGACCAAAATGTTTTCTCTCATAAGAAATTACTTTTTTTTATGCCAACTGGAAACTGTAGATTTAACTTAGGAAATGAACTTCGGTGCTATACAAATTGACTATACTAACTAGAATAGGAAGCACATTAATGAAATGATTTTTTTAATGATGTAAGTCATATAGGAAGGAAAGTTTAACTCCCACTCTCTTCCTTTCAATTGTCCCATTTCCTCATGTTTTATCCATTACTCATGTCAGGTTTTGTTATTAACCTAAATAAAATAATAGGACATCAATCTTGCCTGTTATATATAATAATGAACAGATGACTGTTGCATATAATTATTGGAATGGTAATAACAATAAAAATAATAGGCAATTTGCAGCAACATGGATGGACCTAGAGATTATCATACTAAATGAAGTCAGACAGAGAAAGACAAATACCATATGATATCACTTATATGTGGAATCTAAAGAAATGATACAAATGAACTTATTTACAAAACATAAACAGACTCACAGACATAGAAAACAAACTTATGGTTACCAGAGGGGAAAGTGGGGGAGGGATAAATTAGGAGCTTGGGAATAACAGATACACACTTCTTTATATAAAATAAACAACAAGGTCCTACTGTATATAGAACAGTATATACACACAGAGAGCTATATTCAATATCTTGTAATAACCTACAATGGAAAAGAATCTGAAAAATAATATATATATAATAATAGGCAAAAATAGTATATAAACCATTCGATTACATATCATTAATATCCAAAAAATGTATATATCATTTATTTGGCACTGAGATGTGTACTGCCTTACAACATTTCTTTTATTGAAGTCTTGAACAGATATAGAATGATTCATTCATTCAACAATATACACAGGGAATAAAATAATCACTGCCCTCCTGGAGCATTTGTTCTCAAACACACAAGTAATGAAATACATGGTACATCATACTGTAATGAGTGATGCGGGGAACATTAAGGGTGGTCTCTCTTAATTTTGGGTGGGAACCTGTAAGAAGCGAGGGAGGAGGTCATGCAGATATCTGGGGGAGAGCTGCCTGATCAAATGGAACAAAGTACAAAGGCCATAAGGCAGGAGCACGCTTAGTGGATTGAGGAGCAACGTGGAGGCCAAGGTGAGGGGAGAGGAGTGGACATGAGCAGGAGTAGGAGGAGATGAAGTCAGAGAGGGAGCAAGGGCCAGATCAGGTAGGACACTGTACACCATTGTAAGCACTCTGGACATTCCTCTAAGTATGAGGAAAAACAACTAGAGGGTTTATCATGACATGACATGATCTGACTTAAACCTTTAGAAGGACTCACTCTAGCTGCTGTGTTGGAAATAGATCTTAGGGGTCAAGGCAGAAGTGGGAATTAGAAGACTATAATAATAATCCAGGCAAGAAATGATGATGACGTGTTCCAGGATGATAGTGAAATGGTATAGAATTCTAGACATATTTTGAAGGTAAAACTAGCAGGATTTTCAGGTGGATTAGACGTGGTGCATGAAAAGACAAGATAAGACCTCAAGTTTTCTGACCAATGGAGATACCAGTTCCTGGGAAAACTGAGAAGTGAGCAAATTTGGTTGGGGAGAGGCAGAGGGAGGGAAATCAGAGAATGATTTTAGAGATGAATTTAAGGTGACTTTTAAATATTCATTTTTAAAAATTTGACAGACTAGAACAGAATTCAAGGGAAAGGCTGAGGCTGGAGTCCTTGGCATTAGTTCAGTCCCGAGATATGGGATCAACAAAGAAGAGAGTGGAACTGAAGCCAACAAGAATTTCAGAACTGAGCTTTGGAATATCCAATACTGAAAAGGGCTGACTGCTGCTTAACTGTTAAGATGTTTAGTGTTGTCATTCCCCCAAACAAAATGCTAGCTCCCTGAGGCTGCAGCCCAGTCTTTACATTTTTCATTATGCACTTTGCCTGTGATGAGTGATCAATAAATACCTGGTGAATGAATGAATAAATGAATGTACCATGCAATGTTTAGAGGGGTTGCCAAGACAAAGGAAGAAAAAGTACAGGAGGACCATATCTGGCATATTTCTCCAGTCCCCATCACTCACTCCTCCCCATGGGGGAAAGAATGACTTACCTACTTGATGAATCTGGGAAAGGAAATTGAGACTGGGAGGCTCAGCAGTTTCTGGGCTCTTACTTTTCCAGGGAGCGTTCTCAAGTTGTAAGATTACCATTTGGGGGCTAGGAGAGGGAGAAGAGAATGATAAATTATCCCCTCTTCAAATCTCAGTGTAGTGCTGTACGGTCTTTTGTGATTGGTTTCTTTCACTTAGCATACATACTTTTTTCAAGGCCCATCCATACTGCAGCATGTATCAGTCTTTCATTCCTTCTTATGGCCAAACATTACCCCATTGTAAGGATGTACTGAATTTTGTTTATCCATTCATCAGCTGATAGACATGTGGATAGTTTCCACCTTTGGCAATTATGAATAATGCTGCTATGAACACTCGTGTACAAGTTTTTGTGTAGATACATATTTTCAATTCTTTTGGGCATATTCCTAGGAGTAAAATTGCTACATCAAAGAGTACCTCTATGTTTAACTTTTTGAGGAGCTTCCAGAGTGTTTTTCAAGCTAGATGCTCACTTGTACATTCCCACCAGTAGTGTATGAGGGTTCTGCTCTCTCCCCAACACTTGTTACTTGATCACAGTGGTCCCACTGGGTATGAAGTGGTATCTCATTGAGGTTTGGATTTGCATTTCCCTGATGGATCACAATGTTGAGCATCTCTTGATGTGCTTATTGGCCATTTGTATATTCTTCTTTATTCTTTCCTCACCACACAGACTGGTTTGGACTCTATTTCTATTGTACTGGTTAACCTTACTTTTTTTTTTCTTTTTGAGCCTTTAAGTCAAATATAACAGCTCTTCTCCTTCTCCCAAACACAAAGACCTTAAAAAAACTTACCACTTCATCCCATTTTCACTGTTATATAGTATCTTACTCCAACTTTATTACTTATACCTTACAAATTTGTCATTATTATTATTTTATGAAGTCGGTGCTTACTTGGTAATCTAACTAAACACTCAAATTTGCTAATTACATTGTTTACCATTGTTTACTGCATCTCACTCTTTCCTTCTGGGTTCAATTTCCTTCTTCCTAAAGGACATGCTCAAGTACTTTTTTCAAAAAGACCCTATGAGTATTAAATTATATTTCTTCAGTTTTTTTATATGCTTATTTTTGGATAATAGTTTATTTTGTATAGTTTCTAATTGACAGCTACTTTCCTTTACTATTTTAAAATATGATTCCATTGATTTCTAGATTCTATAATTGCTGTTGTTGTGTAGTTATTACTCCTCTAGATAAATGTCTTCCTTCTGTCTACGGAAATAATCAATAAACCAATCTATAACAGGAGTAGAAAAGAATTTTATTTGAGCCAAACTGAGAACTATAGCCCAGGAGACACAGATTCAAGAAGCACGTGAATTATGTTCCACTGGACTACCAAACGGAGGAGGCTTATACAGGCAAAACCCACAAAATTATGTAATGCGTTGGTCAAGAATTATAACTGTAGCTGGCAAAAAATAAGGGTGCTTGTTAAGTAAGGATTGATTGGGTACAAAATGGTTGCATAGTTACAAGTGGAGACCTTGAGACCATAAGGGTGCAGCTGGCAGCTGCTAGCAGATATTGTTTTGAGAATAGTTGGGGGTGTCCTTGAGTCTGATACAGTTCAGAAAATTCAGGTTCTTGGTGACACAGAACATGTCTGAAACCACATCCACAATGGCCACCCAGCTCCATCCTGAATGCCTGAACCACAGTTACTCCATTTTGATTTTTTTAATGCATTCTTTTCTTTAATGGTTAAAGCAGATGAGCAATGCATACCTGACAAGCCACAAAACAGCCTGTTGAGGTTACCATAAAGTTTAAGTTAAATCACGTATAGACCAGAGTGACTTCCCCATACCTCAATATGTGAACATTTCTTCCATTGCTTCTCTAAGTGCATTTAAGATTTTGTGTGTGTGTGGTTTGCCTCTGATATTCATTTCTACTTGTGTCTAAATGTCTATTTTTATTTATTCTGCTCAAGTTTCATTATGTTTCTTAAATATAAAGAAGCAAAATTTTAATCAAATTGGAGATTATTTCAAACACTACCTTTTCAAACTTTATCTGTTGTGCATTTCCTCTTTTCTTTCCTTCTGGCATCCTTGGTTATATGCTGGCTCTCTTTCTTCTGCCTTGTTCTTTTCTTTCATTTCCCATCTCTATCAATTTTTGCTGCTTTCTGAGTATCTACCCTAGATTTACCTTCCAGGTTTCTTGTCAGCTATCTCTAACTAGCTGTTTAATCACTCTTCTTTCCTTTTCTAGAAGTTCTATTTGGTTCTATAAAACTTCCCTGGTCTTTCCCTAACAGTGCATTCTTTTCTAGGATTTTAAGGCCTTCTATTGTGTCTTTGACCACTGCAAACATATTTATTTTATATCTTTCAGACTGGAGTTCAATTATCTCAATTTCTTATTGTTCTGTATTCCTGACTTTTGCCACTCATCGTAGATTGCTTCCAAATGAGTTCTGTTTCCTTTTAGGACATCTTTAGTGCGAGTTCTTTTTCTCTGACAATTTGTTCCAAGTGTTTTGGCATTTGCTGTGCCAGGCAGAAGTATCAAAAGCTTAGACCAATTTTTATATTACTTTCTCACCTAAGAAAGACAGCTAAAGGTAAGATAGAACACCTAGAAAGCAGACAGGTTGATATTTTTCCTCCCATCCAAAGCCCAAACTATTACATACAAGCTTTTTTTCATCTATTTCTGCCAGTGGGTAGATTTTTTTTTCTAATTCATCTTTATACATTTTCACCATAGAAAGCTACAGAGAAACTTTATAAGCTACTTATTGTTGGTTAGGTTGTAAACGATAGCAGCGGGCTACAACTCCTGCCACAACAAATAGAAAAAATGGAAACAAAACAAATATCTCATTTTAAGACACTGAAAGGATGTAGAAACAAAGTCTAGATGAGTTTAATTCCAGAGAAGGAAAAGTCCTTCCAGGCAGTCGTTTCTCTCCTGTTATGACCAAATAAAGGGCAAGGTTTCTCTGAGGGAAAACACTGACTTCAATATCTATGGCCCTTTTATAGGCACACCCAGGTCACCCCCTCTGCCAAGGACGAGCCAGGCATCCTAAGGAGTTGCTCTCTCATCCACAGGATGGGTGCTAACACCACTTCATAGAGCCATGGTGCTGATTAAAACAGAATGCTCTTTAAAAAAAGTCTGATAGATAATTAAAAATTGTAAAGTGCGGAGCACATAAAATGTGAAGTACAATCAAAAGAAAAATAGACAATAGAAGCAGACACACAGATGATTCAGGTAAATAGAAAGACACAATAACCCTTAATGGGTACATACCTAATAACATAGCTGCAAAATACAGAAAGAAAATTGACTAAAAATAAAGAAATAAAGGGAAATACAGGCAAATCCATAATTGCCCCTATATATTAACACATCTCCTTCAGGAAATGATAGAGCAAGTAGACAAGGACATATAAAATATTCAAATACTGTCAACCAATTTGATCTAATTGATATTCATAAAATACTACGCTCAACTACTATAGATCACACTTTCTTCTCAAGTACACTTAAACATTTACAAAATACCATGTACTGGAACATAAAGTAAGCCTCGACACATTCCAAAAATTGAAACCACACAACAATGTTCACTAGCCACAGCAGAATTAAACCAGAAATAAATAACAGAGAGTTAACTAAAGAATTGAGGGAAGAAGTCATAATGGAAATTGGAAAATATTTTCAACTAAACAATAATAAATAATAATGTATCAAAATTTGTGGGCTGGGCTTCCCTGGTGGCGCAGAGGTTGAGAGTCCGCCTGCCGATGCAGAGGACACGGGTTCGTGCCCCGGTCCGGGAAGATACCACATGCCGCAGAGCGGCTGGGCCCGTGAGCCATGGCCACTGAGCCTGCGCATCCGGAGCCTGTGCTCCGCAACGGGAGAGGCCACAACAGTGAGAGGCCCGCGTACCGCAAAAAAAAAAAAAAAAAAAAAATTTGTGGGCTGCAGCTAAAGCAGTGTGTAGAGGGAAACTGACAGTTTAAATGCTCATTAGGAAAAAAAGATTTTAAATTAAGATCTAAGTTTCCATTTCAAAAAGCCGAAAAAAATTAGCAGTTACATCCAAGAAATTAGAAAGAATCGAATAAAGATAACAAAAAATCAATGAAATAGGCCTGCCGAAGATGGCAGAAGAGTAAGGCACGGAGATCACCTTCCTCCCCACAGATACATCAGAAATACATCTACATGTGGAACAACTCCTACAGAACACCCACTGAACGCTGGCAGAAGACCTCAGACCTCCCAAAAGGCAAGAAACTCCCCACGTACCTGGGTAGGGCAAAAGAAAAAAGAATAAACAGAGAAAAAAGAATAGGGACGGGACCTGCACCAGTGGGAAGGAGCTGTCAAGGAGGAAAGGTTTCCACACACTAGGAAGCCCCTTCACGGGCCGAGACTGCGGGTGGCACAGGGGGGAAGCTTCGGAGCCGCAGAGGAGAGCACAGCAACGGGGGTACGGAGGGCAAAGCAGAGAGATTCCCGCACAGAGGATCCGTGCCGACCAGCACTCAACAGCCTGAGAGGCTTGTCTGCTCACCCGCCAGGATGGGCAGGGGCTGGGAGCTGAGGCTCGGGCTTCGGTCGGATCGCAGGGAGAGGACTGGCGGCGTGACACAGCCTGAAGGGGTTAGTGTGCCACGCCTAGCCAGGAGGGAGTACGGAGAAAAGTCTGGAGCTGCTGAAGAGGCAAGAGACTGTTTCTTCCCTCTTTGTTTCCTGGTGCTGGAGGAGAGGGGATTAAGAGCGCTGCTTAAAGGAGCTCTAGAGACGGGAGTGAGCCGCGGCTAACAGCACGGACCCCAGAGACGGGCATGAGACACTAAGGCTGCTGCTACCACCACCAAGAAGCCTGTGTGCGAGTACAGGTTACTATCCACACCTCCCCTCCGGGGAGCGTGTGCAGCCCGCCACTGCCAGGGTCCCGGGATCCAGGGACAACTTCCCTGGAAGAACGCACAGTGTGCCACAGGCTAGTGCAACGTCCCGCCGGCCTCTGCCGCCGCAGGCCCGCCCTGCACTCCAAGTCCCTCCCTCCCTCCGGCCTGAGTGAGCCAGAGCCCCTGAATCAGCAGCTCCTTTAACCCCGTCCTGTCTGAGCGAACAGACGCCCTCCAGCGACCTACACGCAGAGGCGGGGCCAAATCCAAAGCTGAGCCCCAGGAGCTGTGCGAGCAAAGAAAAGAAAGGGAAATCTCTCCCAGTAGCCTCAGGAGTAGCGGATTAAATCTCCACAATCAACTTGATGTACCCTGCATCCGTGGAATACCTGAATAGTCAACAAATCATCCCAAATTGAGGAGGTGGACTTTGAAAGCAAGATTTATTATTTTTTCCACTTTTCCTCTTTTTTTGAGTGTGTATGTGTATGATTCTGTGTGAGATTTTGTCTATATACCTTTGCTTTCACCATTTGTCCTAGGGTTCTGTCTGTCCGTTCTTTTTTTCTACTTTAAAAAAATTTTTTTCTTAATAATTATTTTTTATTTTACTAAGTTTATTTTATTTTATCCTCTTTCTTTCCTTCTTTCTACTTTTTCTCCCTTTTATTCTGAGCCATGTGGATGAAAGGCTCTTGGTGCTGCAGTCAGGAGTCAGTGCTGTGCCTCTGACGTGGGAAAGCCAACATCAGGACACTGGTCCACAAGACACCTCCCAGCTCCACATAATATCAAATGGCAAAAATCTCCCAGAGATCTCCATCTCAACACCAACACCCAGCTTCACTCAATGACCAGCAAGCTACAGTGCTGGACATCCTATGCCAAACAACTAGCAAGACAGGAACACAACCCCACCCATTAGCAGAGAGGCTGCCTAAAATCATAATAAGTCCACAGACACCCCAAAACACACCACCAGACGTGGACCTGCCCACCAGAAAGACAAGATCCAGCCTCATCCACCAGAACACAGGCACTAGTCCCCTCCACCAGGAAGCCAACACAACCCACTGAACCAACTTTAGCCACTGGAGACAGACACCAAAAACAATGGGAACTACGAACCTGCAGCCTGCAAAAAGCAGACCCCAAACACAGTAAGATAAGCAAAATGAGAAGACAGAAAAACACACAGCAGATGAAGGAGCAAGATAAAAACCCACCAGATCTAACAAATGAAGAGGAAATAGGCAGTCTACCTGAAAAAGAATTCAGAATAATGATAGTAAAGATGATCCAAAATCTTGGAAATAGAATAGACAAAATGCAAGAAACATTTAACAAGGATCTAGAAGAACTAAAGATGAAACAAGCAACGATGAACAACACAATAAATGAAATTAAAAATACTCTAGATGGGATCAGTAGCAGAGTCACTGAGGCAGAAGAACGGATAAGTGACCTGGAAGATAAACTAGTGGAAATAACTACTGCCGAGCAAAATAAAGAAAAAAGATGAAAAGAACTGAGGACAGTCTCAGAGACCTCTGGGACAATATTAAACGCACCAACATTCGAATTATAGGGGTTCCAGAAGAAGAGAAAAAGAAAGGGATGGAGAAAATATTTGAAGAGATTATAGTTGAAAACTTCCCTAATATGGGAAAGGAAATAGTTAATCAAGTCCAGGAAGCACAGAGAGTCCCATACAGGATAAATCCAAGGAGAAATATGCCAAGACACATATTAATCAAACTGTCAAAAATTAAATACAAAGAAAACATATTAAGCGCAGCAAGGGAAAAACAACAAATAACACACAAGGGAATACCCATAAGGTTAACGGCTGATCTTTCAGCAGAAACTCTGCAAGCCAGAAGGGACTGGCAGGACATATTTAAAATGATGAAGGAGAAAAACCTACAACCAAGGTTACTGGAATGAGATCCAGCAAGGATCTCATTCAGATTTGATGGAGAAATTAAAACCTTTACAGACAAGCAAAAGCTGAGAGAGTTCAGCACCACCAAACCAGCTTTACAACAAATGCTAAAGGAACTTCTCTAGGCAGAAACACAAGAGAAGGAAAAGATCTACAATAACGAACCCAAAACAATTAAGAAAATGGGAATAGGAACATATATATCGATAATTACCTTAAATGTAAATGGATTAAATGCTCCCACCAAAAGACACAGACTGGCTGAATGGATACAAAAACAAGACCCATATATATGCTGTCTACAAGAGACCCACTTCAGACCTAGAGACACATACAGACTGAAAGTAAGGGGATGGAAAAAGATATTCCATGCAAATGGAAACCAAAAGAAAGCTGTAGTAGCAATTCCCATATCAGACAAAATAGACTTTAAAATACAGACTATTACAAGAGACAAAGAAGGACACTACATAATGATCAAGAGATTGATCCCAGAAGAAGATATAACAATTGTAAATATTTATGCACCCAACATAGGAGCACCTCAATACATAAGGCAAATACTAACAGCCATAAAAGGGGAAATTGACAGTAACACATTCATAGTAGGAGACTTTAACACCCCACTTTCACCAATGGACAGATCATCCAAAGTGAAAATAAATAAGGAAACACAAGCTTTAAATGATACATTAAACAAGATGGACTTAATTGATATTTATAGGACATTCCATCCAAAAACAACAGAATACACATTTTTCTCAAGTGTTCATGGAACATTCTCCAGGATAGATCATATCTTGGGTCACAAATCAAGCCTTGGTAAATTTAAGAAAACTGAAATTTTATCAAGTATCTTTTCCAACCACAACACTATGAGACTAGATATCAATTACAGGAAAAGATCTGTAAAAAATACAAACACATGGAGGCTAAACAATACATACTTAATAACGAAGTGATCACTGAAGAAATCAAAGAGGAATCAAAAAATACCTAGAAACAAATGACAATGGAGACACAATGACCCAAAACCTATGGGATGCAGCAAAAGCAGTTCTAAGAGGGAAGTTTATAGCAATACAATCCTACCTTAAGAAATAGGAAACATCTCAAATAAACAACCTAATCTTGAACCTAAAGCAATTAGAGAAAGAAGAACAAAAGAACCCCAAAGTTAGCAGAAGGAAAGAAATCATAAAGATCAGATCAGAAATAAATGAAAAAGAAATGAAGGAAACAATAGCATAGATCAATAAAAGTAAAAGCTGCTTCTTTGAGAAGATAAACAAAATTGATAAACCATTAGCCAGACTCATCAAGAAAAAAAGGGAGAAGACTCAAATCAATAGAATTAGAAATGAAAAAGGAGAAGTAACAACTGACACTGCAGAAATACAAAAGATCATGAGAGATTACTACAAGCAACTCTATGCCAATAAAATGGACAACCTGGAAGAAATGGACAAATTCTTAGAAATGCACAACCTGCCAAGACTGAATCAGGAAGAAATAGAAAATATGAACAGATCAATCACAAGCACTGAAATTGAAACTGTGATTAAAAATCTTCCAACAGACAAAAGCCCAGGACCAGATGGCTTCACAGGAGAATTCTATCAAACATTTAGAGAAGAGCTAACACCTATCCTTCGCAAACTCTTCCAAAATATAGGAGAGGGAGGAATACTCCTAAACTCATTCTACAAGGCCACCATCACCCTGATACCAAAACCAGACAAGGATGTCACAAAGAAAGAAAACTACAGGCCAATATCACTGATGAACATAGATGCAAAAATCCTCAATAAAATACTAGCAAACAGAATCCAACAGCACATTAAAAGGATCATACATCATGATCAAGTGAGGTTTATCCCAGGAATGCAAGGATTCTTCAATATACGCAAATCAATCAATGTGATACACCATATTAACAAATTGAAGGAGAAAAACCATATGATCATCTCAATAGATGCAGAGAAAGCTTTCGACAAAATTCAACACCCATTTATGATAAAATCCCTGCAGAAAGTACGTATAGAGGGAAATTTCCTGAACATAATAAAGGCCATATATGACAAACCCACAGCCGACATTGTTCTCAGTGGTGAAAAACTGAAACTATTTCCACTAAGATCAGGTACAAGACAAGGTTGCCCACTCTCACCACTCTTATTCAACATAGTTTTGGAAGTTTTAGCCACAGCAATCGGAGAAAAAAAGGAAATAAAAGGAATCCAAATCGGAAAAGAAGAAGTAAAGCTGTCACTGTTTGTAGATGACATGATACTATACATAGAGACTCCTAAAGATGCTACCAGAAATCTACTAGAGCTAATCAATGAATTTGGTAAAGTAGCAGGATACAAAATTAATGCACAGAAATCTCTGGCATTCCTATACACTAATGATGAAAAATCTGAAAGTGAAATTAAGAAAACTCTCCCATTTACCATTGCAACAAAAAGAATAAAATATCTAGGAGTAAATCTACCTCAGGAGACAAACGACCTGTATGCAGAAAATTATAAGACACTAATGAAAGAAATTAAAGATGATACAAATAGATGGAGAGATATACCATGTTCTTGGATTGGAAGAATCAACATTGTGAAAATGACTCTACTACCCAAAGTGATCTACAGATTCAATGCAATCCTTATCAAACTACCACTGGCATTTTTCACAGAACTAGAACAAAAAATTTCACAATTTGTATGGAAACACAAAAGACCCTGAATAGCCAGAGCAATCTTGAGAACGAAAAATGGAGCTGAAGGATTCAGGCTCCCTGACTTCAGACTATACTACAAAGCTACAGTAATCAAGACAGTATGGTACTTGCACAAAAACAGAAATATAGATCAATGGAACAGGACAGAAAGCCCAGAGATAAACCCATACACATATGGTCACCTTACCTTTGATAAAGGAGGCAGGAATGTACAGTGGAGAAAGCACATCCTCTTCAATAAGTGGTGCTGGGAAAACTGGACAGGTACATGTACATGAGATTAGAACCCTCCCTAACACCATACACAAAAATAAGCTCAAAATGGATTAAAGACGTAAATGTAATGCCAGACACTATCAAACTTTTAGAGGAAAACATAGGCAGAACACTCTATGACATAAATCACAGCAAGATCCTTTTTGACCCACCTCCTAGAGAAATGGAAATAAAAACAAAAATAAACATATGGGACCTAATGAAACTTCAAAGCTTTTGCACAGCAAAGGAAACCATAAATAAGACCAAAAGACAACCCTCAGAATGGGAGAAAATATTTGCAAATGAAGCAACTGACAAAGGATTAATCTCCAAAATTTACAAGCAGCTCATGCAGCTCAATAAGAAAAAAAACAAACAACCCAATCCACCAATGGGCAGAAGACCTAAATAGACGTTTCTCCAAAGAAGATATACAGATTGCCAACAAACACATGACAGAATGCTCAACATCATTAATCATTAGAGAAATGCAAATCAAAACTACAATGAGATATCATCTCACACCAGTCAGAATGGCCATCACCAAAAAATCTAGAAACAATAAATGCTGGAGAGGGTGTGGAGAAAAGGGAACACTCTTGTACTGCTGGTGGGAATGTGAATTGGTACAACCACTATGGAGAACAATATGGAGGGTCCTTTAAAAACTACAAATAGAACTACCATATGACCCAGCAACCCCACTACTGGGCATATACCCTGAGAAAACCATAATTCAAAAAGAGTCATGTACCAAAATGTTCATTGCAGCTCTATTTACAATAGCCAGGAGATGGAAGCCACCTAAGTGTCCATCATCGGATGAATGGATAAAGATGTGGCACATATATACAATGGAATATTACTCAGCCATAAAAAGAAACGAAATTGAGTTATTCGTAGTGAGGTGGATGGAC
The DNA here is from genome assembly GCF_964374135.1 of Grampus griseus. NCBI lineage: Eukaryota > Metazoa > Chordata > Mammalia > Artiodactyla > Delphinidae > Grampus > Grampus griseus. The sequence goes on along the minus strand of NC_138997.1, from coordinate 69,856,333 downwards.
CTAGAATCTGTCATACAGAGTGAAGTAAGTCAGAAAAAGAAAGACAAATACTGTATGCTAACACATATATATGGAATCTAAGAAAAAAAAAAGTCATGAAGAACCTAGGGGTAAGACGGGAATAAAGACACAGACCTACTAGAGAATGGACTTGAAGATTTGGGGAGGGGGAAGGGTAAGCTGTGACAAAGTGATAGAGTGGCATGGACATATATACACTACCAAACGTAAAATAGATAGCTAGTGGGAAGCAGCTGCATAGCACAGGGAGATCAGCTCGGTGCTTTGTGACCTTCTAGAGGGGTGGGATAGGGAGGGTGGTAGGGAGGGAGATGCAAGAGGGAAGAGATATGGGAACATATGTATATGTATAACTGATTCAGTTTGTTATAAAGCAGAAACTAACACACCATTGTAAAGTAATTATACTCCAATAAAGATGTAAAAAAAACAACCAATGAAATAGAAGACAAACATAAAATAGGGAAAATCAACAAACCCAACAGTTCATTCTTTGAAAACATTACTAAAATTGATAAAACTCTAACAAGACTGGTAAAGAAAGAAAATACAAATTATCAGTATTAGAAAAGAAAAAGAGGACATCACTATAGATCCCTATTGAAGTTAAAAAGGATACAAGATTATTATAAATAATTATAATTAGTAAATATAATTATTCTGAATAACTATACAACTTAGAAGATATGGACAAATTTATTTCCTAAACTGATACAAAAATAAACATAACTCTCAATCCCAAGGAAAACTCCAGGCCCAGATGGTGTCACTGGTAAATTCTGTTAACATTTAATGAAAAAATAAACCATTCCTATACAAATTCTTTTAGAGAAAATAGGAAGAGGGAACAATTCCCAACTTGTTTTATGAACTAACAGGACACTGGTACTAAAACTTGACAAGGACATTACAAGAAAAGAAATTTGTGGACTAGTATCCCTCATGAGAAAAGACGTCAAAGAAATCCTTTTCAAAATATTAACAAATCAAACCCAATTAAATATAAAGGTATGCCAAATTGTAACCAAGCAAGATTTATCCCAAGTATGTGAAGTTGCTATATTTTTCATAAATCAGTGACATTAATTACATTAAGAGAATACAGTTGACCTTCGAACATGGGTTTGAACTGCAAGTGTCCACTTATACTCAGATATTTTTCAACAGCAAACACTACAGTACTACACAATCTGCGATTGGTTGAATCCTGTGATATGGAGGAACAGCAGATACAGAGGAACACTGGATACAGATGGGTTGACTATAAATTATACGTGGATTTTCAACCTCACAGAGGGTTGGCATCCCTAGTCCCCCGTGTTGTTCAAGGGTCAACTTTAAATGGAAAAAACATATGATTATCTCAATCAGTGCTTAAAAATTATATAATATTCAGCACCTTTCATGACTTAAAAAATTATAATAAAACTTGAAATAAAAGGAACTTTTTCAATCTAACAAAAGGTGTTTATGTAAAACCTACTATTAACATCACGTTTAATGATGAAAGACTGAATCCTTTGCCCTTAAAATCAGGAATGAGGCAAGAATGTCTGGCAACAAGACAAAGATGTTTCCTCTCACCACTTCTATTCAACATACTGGAGGCTTCACCCAGTGCATAAGCAATAAAAATAAATAAGAGTATCCAGATGAGAAAGAAAGAAGTAAAACTCTCCTCATTCACAGATAACAGAAACAGAAAATTCTAAGGTAGCTACAAACTCTTGGAATAACTAAGTTTTGCAAGATCAAAAGTTTTTATTTTACCTTCGCTTAATCCTTTTTAGATGCTCTTCACTTCTTTATGTAGATCCAGGTTTTTGACTTACATTGTTTTCCTTCTTTTTAAAGAATTTCTTTAACATTTCTTGCCAGGTAGGTCTACTGGTGGCAAATTCTCTCCATTTTTGTTTGTCCCAGAAAGTCTTTATTTCCCCTTACTCTTGAACAATAAGTCTATGAATCATTTGAATGAAATTTTGTGTATGGTATTAGGTAAAGGTCAAGAGTATATTTTTTCCTATGTGGATGGCCAATTGCTCCAGCACCAGTTACTGAAAAGACCTTTTTCTTCACTGTATTGCAAGCAGCCTTCATCATAAATCAAGTAACCGATATATGTTGGTCTATTTATGGAATAATTTTTATTACATAACTCTATGTATCCTTACACCAATACTACACTATCTTAATTACTATAGCTTTATATTAAGTCTTGAAATATGATCACTTAAATCCTCTACCTTTTTTCTTCTTTGATTTTATCTTGGACTATTTTAGATCCTTTGTTTTCCATATACATTTTAGATTCATCTTGTCAGTTTCCACAAAATTCTTGCTGGGATTTCAATTGTAGTTATGTTGAATAATTGGATCAATAAAGGAGGAATTAACATCTTAACAACACTGAATCTTCAAAAACAGGAACATGATCTATCTCTCCACTTATCATGTCATATTTATTTATCTCAAGCTCACATGGAACATTCACTAAAATAAACTGCATTCTGGGCCATAAAACACTCCTTAACAAATTTTTAAAAATAAGAATTATATAATATCTGCTCTCAGATCACAATGGAATTAAGCTAGCAGTCAATAACAGAAAGAAAACTGGAAAATTTCAAAATACATGGATATTAAACAACACACTTCTAAATAATACATGGGTCAAACATGAAATCTCAAGGGAAGTTTAAAAATATTTTGAACGAAATGAAAATGAAAACACAACTTATCAAAATTTGTGGGAAGCAGCAAAAGCAGTATTTAGAAGGAAATTTATAGCATTGAATGCATATATTAGAAAAAAAGAAAGATCTAAAATCAATAATCAGGACTTCCCTGGTGATGCAGTGGTTAAGAATCTGCCTGCCAATGCAGGGGACATGGGTTCGAGCCCTGGTCTGGGAAGATCCCACATGCCGTGGAGCAACTAAACCCATGCGCCACAACTACTGAGCTTGCACTCTAGAGCCAGCGAGCCACAGCTACTGAAGCCTGAGCACTTACAGCCCATGTTCTGCAACAAGAGAAGCCACCACAATGAGAAGCCCACACACCGCAACGAAGAGTAGCCCCTGCTCTCGGCAACTAGAGAAAGCCCCCATGCAGCAATGAAGACCCAATGCAGCCAAAAATAAATAAATAAATTTATTAAAAAATTAAATCAATAATCTAAGTTCCAATCTTAGAAAACTAGAAAAAGAAGAGCAAATTAAGCCCAAAGTAAGCAGAAGAAAAGAAATAATAAGAATTAAAGCAGAAATCAATGAAATTGAAAACAGGAAATCAATAGAGAAAATTAACAAAATCGAAAGCTGGTTCTTTGAAAAAATTAATAAAACTGATAAGCCTCTATCCAGGCTAACTAAAAAAAGAAGAAAGAGAACACAAATTACTAATATCAGAAATTAAAGAGGGGACATCACTACAGATCCCATGGACATTAAAAGGATAATAAAGGAGTATATGGGAGTTGTCTATACTTTGCTCATTACTCTATAAATCTAAAACTGCTCTAAAGTCAAGTCTATTAATTAAGAAAACAAAAAACCCTGAGGCATGTCCCATCAGCAGGGTTGAGCACGGAAGGGTGGGGAGAAGATTATTCTTAATGGATGGGGAAGAGGGCATATGGTAACAAAAAGTGCTTGTGCTTGAAAAATATATTGAATGAATAAATATGATCTGCAAATAATGTTACATTCTGAGGTACTGAAGCCTAGGACTTCAACATACAAATTTTTTCTGGGACACAATTCAACCCATAACATGGGATGGAATAGAAGGCATAAGGCAAAACTGGACCTTAGGGCAGGAAAGGCATTGACCTAGAACAGGTGAGAGCAAACAGGCTGAGGGAATGGGAAGCCATGGGCCCCAGGCTCAGTTATAGGGAAATAAAGCCAGAGACCTTCAAGACTCTGGCAGAATGCTGATAAGAGCTAGAGGAGCAAGCCCAGCAGCTGTGCCAAGATTCAGGCAGTCAGATTATAGTCACCTGCTCAGGCCTGATTGGTAGAAAGGAGGTAAAGACAGGTGTGGCCATCAATATAACCACAGGTGCATAAAGTGCAACCCAAAGACGTTTTTTGTGAAGTAGGTATTCAGATAACCTTCTGAGAGCAAAGGGTGATACGGCAAAGTGCCAGGTGATTTGGATGGAGAAGGTTGTGAAGACTCAGTACAGGATGATGGGCTTGGAATTTGACAAAAGCAAATGAAAGGACTGTCAGGTGGCTCAGGCTGTCCCGTGAGTTCAGGTCACAATCCTATAATGAGCCCAATCCTATAATGAGCTCAGTAGCTCTGATAGAAAGTGGGTGATTGGGTCCACACAGGGTTGGGGATTTGCAGGGCCACTGCAAGAGACGAACAGGAATGAGAACTGGTGTGTGTGTGTGTGTGTGTGTGTGTGTGTGTGTGTGTAATAGGAAGTAGAAAAAAAGCACCAATAGGGGCTTCCCTGCTGGTGCAGTGGTTAAGAATCCGCCTGCCAATGCAGGGGACACAGGGTTCGAGCCCTGGTCCGGGAGGATCCCACATGCCGCGGAGAAGCCAAGCCCGTGAGCCATGGCCGCTGAGCCTACGCTCTAGAGCTCACGTGCCACGACTGCTGAGGCCCGCGTGCCTGGAGCCCGGGCTCCGCAACGGGAGAGGCCACCATGGTGAGAGGCCCGCGCACCACGGCGAGGAGCAGTCCCCGCTCTGCGCAACTGGAGAGGGCCGCGTGCAGCAGTGAAGACCCAACGCGGCCAAAAATAAACAAATAAAATAAATTTATTAAAAAAAAGAAAAAAAAGCACCAATAGAGCATGAATTCAGGCTGGGAAGGAAAAGCAGCAAACCACACATGTCTCAGAAGCATTCACTCCTCACACCCCACGGGCACAGTTTTCCTTTAGGCCACAACAAAACTTTTACAAAGGCTTCTACCTGCTCTCCTGCCTTTCATCTCACCCACCCTTGCCCCCAGCCTAATCCCATCCATTCTCCACCCTGCTGCCAGAATGAACTGAAAGGTCTAATCATGTAACTCCTTTGTTTAAAATTCAGTCGCTGTCTGCTGACTAAATACTGCAGACATAGTGTGCTGTACACCTAGGTCTTCTGTTCAGCAGGGGAAGCCAAATCATGTAGCCAGAGAAGCGGTGGCACCAAATCAGAGACACTTGCAGCTGATGTCAACGCTGCATCTGCTTGCAAATGCTGAACAAAGGTAACTTTTTTCACTGAGATTTGATGCACCACCACCACCAAAACAGGACCTTGTTGATGCCATTTCCTTAGTCTAAAAGGTTCTCGTTCCCTTTTGGCTCTTCGTTTATTAGGAACTCTCACCATCCTTCAAGATCTAGCTTCCTTCAGGAAGACTTCACTGACCACGCCAGTTAGAAATGACCCCTCCACCCATTTAGTCCTTCTTCTCTTCTTCATTGTGGTTAGTTTTTCAAATGTATGTGAAATTAGCATTTTTGAACATCTGTGTGACAGGTGGTGCGTGGGGTGTTTTCATCTGGAAGAATCTTATTGGATCTCCTTAAGGAAGATTGTATCGTGCCCAATGTACAGATGAGGATAATGCAGAGGTGTTGACGCCTGTTGAGGACCTATTCTGTGTACAAAGCTTTCCATACATAATTTCACTCAACCTGCACAACACCCTGTGCTTCTATTTTAGAGGTGACTGTAAGTTACATAGCTGATTGTAAGTAATGGAGCAGTCAGTCTAATGCAAGTGTGTCTGCTCCAAAGCAGACAGGTTTTCACTCTGATATGCTGTTCAAGGAGCCTATGATCATGGCCCTGTGGACCCCACCCCATAGTTTACTGTATAAAACCTTATGCATGGTGGAGGCTCAGTAAGTTTGTTCATTCATTCAGTCATTCCACAGATAATTACTGAGCATACACTATGTACCAGGAGGTACAAATGTGCTTCCTAAATTAAGAAATGAATGCGCATGGCATGGCATGGCATGGCAAAGGCTATGGAGAAATATAAAGGGAGTGTGGGAAGTGGGAGGAGGTTCTGTTTCTGGACTCTCCATTATGCTCCACTGTCTCTTCGTCTATCCCTGCTTCCACACCATACTGACATAATTACTACATCTCTGTATTGGTCTTGTTATCTCATGAAGCAAGTCCTCTTTTTTATTTTTGAGAGTACCTTAGCTATCTTTAGCCCTTCCTACTTTCATATAAATTTTAGAATCGGCTTCTTAAGTTCCATAAAAAGCTGGGGTCTGATTGGTACTACATTTATTCCATAATCAGCTTGGGGAGAATTTTCATTTTAACTATATTGAGTCTTTTGATCTGTGAGTTTAGTATATCTCTCCCTTTAAATATGTCTTCTTTAATACCAGTTAACATTTTATTTTCTTTGAAGATTTACATACCTTTTATTAGATTTATTCCTAGACACATAAGTTTATGCCACTGAAAATGTTATCTTTAAAGCATTTATTTTCTGTTTGTTGCTCAGAAATAGAAATGACCAATATTTAGAAACTGATTTTTGTATCCAACCTTACCAAACTCTATTAGTTCTAATATGTTATCTGCAGACTCTCTTGGAGTTTCATATTACCTTCAAATAATAACAGCTCGTTTCTTACTTTGTAGTCTGTAGACCTGTTATTTCTTTCTCCTATTTATTGAGCTAGCTAGGGCCTTCAGGAAAGCACTGACTCCAAAGGTGATTGAATTTTCGTTTCATATTTTGAAGGTAGAGCCAACAGGATTTGCTGACAGATTGTATTTAGCAAGAGAGTAATCAAGGCTGAGTTCAAGGGGTTTGGCCTGAACAACTGGAAAAACGGCATTGTCATTTACTGCAGGCCAAGCCAGAGGTTTGCTGATTATACAGTGCAGGTAATTAAATGAAGAAAGACAAAAACTGATTGATACTTCTTGGCGATGATCTGTCTAACAGGCTTTAGCCTGGTTTTCCACTTTTGAAATAACTCACTCCAGTAAGCATTTCAACATTTACAAATGCTTACAGTAGGGTTTGACTTGTGGCTTCCTGTTCAGCCACTGCCCTCTACAGGGGGCTTGTCTGAATATGAGCTGTGAACTCTAACTAAAATTCAAGCCAGAAAACATGGGATAATTTTTCCCTCCAGCTTCAGTCTTTCCTGTTTCCACTACACACACACACACACACACACACACACCCCACATATTGTTTTGTGACACACACACACACACACACACACACACACACACACACACACACACACACACACACACACACACACACACACACACACCCCACATATTGTTTTGTGATCCTTCCCCAGATCAGGTAACTACAAGAGAACCTCCCACTCAGGAAACTTGATCCCTGCAATGAACTTCCAGGTAGCTTGTCTGGAAAGATGTTCTAGAAAGTCCAGCAGCATTTCTATGGGGTTAACCTAAGAACAGTGAAGAGACAATGAAGAGGTGACCCCTGCAGATGAAACCCTAGGTCATACAGAGAGACCTCATTGTCCCAGCTGGAAGGCCAATTTGACTAACCTTTATCACGTGTTTCTCAAGTCACTGGTAAAGGCTGAAGTGTCCTTGAACAAAGAACCAAAACTCTTAAGAAGCTGGCACATTTAACATTCCAAAGGACTGTTCAAGCCACAATAACCTTCCTACCCAGTTCCCTGTGGCTCATTCAACACAAATGTAGGGTATCACACTGGGGTAAGGGCGGCCACTCCCCTCTCCTACCCCTCACCTGCCACCCAACCTCAAGAACCTAAGCTCCAGAAGGGCAGGGACATTGTCCTGTAAGCCTCTCTGTCCTTGGTGTGCAAAACGATGCCTGTCATATAAGAGGCATACAATATTTTAAGCACTGACATTTTCAAGGCTTTAAAAAAATTACCTAAAAGAGTTAAATTTACATTTGTCCTAACTGAAAATCAATGTTGTTTAAAATTGATGAGTCAATAAAAATAGCAGTCACTACACGGAGTAAATATCAGAAACGGCAGATGGTGTTAAAAACTTTGCCTCTAAGAAGTGGAACTCTAGTAGGGAGAGGACTGCAGTTTTTAAAATAGAATTTTTACCACTTTCATTTTTGTACGTGCAATTGTCTTGACTTTCTACTTTACGTGTTTAAATTATACACATTCCTAACATCCTAATACAACTATTCATTTTCTTGTATGTCCCGCCTTCTTCATCCATATATTCACACATTCATATTAATATAGTTGTTCGCAATCATAGCTATATATTTTAGTCTTTTTTTTCGCTTAACCTACAGTTCCAGTTATCATAAGCAGTTTTCCGTGTTTCGACCGTCTTCATAATTATGTTAATGGATTCATGATACTCCAATGTTATTGTACCATAATTTAGCTAGATACCTTAACGTGGAACATTCTGGATTGTTTCCACTTTTCCAATGAAAACAGTGCTGCAGTGAAGACTTGCAGACGTAGTCTTGTTCGTTCCGCTGCTTTAAATCATACTGTTGAGTCGTATTTCTGGGGTTCCATATAGGAACCCCGACTCAGACTAGTGATAGAGCGACCAACAAGCTCCAGCAAGACCCAGACCAAGAATTCCGCGCGGCGGGGCGGTGCCTCCTCCCGGGAGGCGTGTCCTGGGCGGGGCCGAGCGCGACCCAGCCCTGCGCTGCGTCACCCACGTCCCGCCCGGCTGAGGCCGGCGCGCCGCGCTCGAGTGGCTGTTTCTCCGCCAACGGGTGGCGAGGGCCCGAGGAGCGCGGACGCCGGGTGCGCCGGCCATGTCTCCCTGGGCGGGGGCCGAACTCTCGGCGCTGAATCCGCTGCGTGCCGTGTGGCTCACGCTGGCCGCGGCCTTCCTGCTGACCCTACTGCTGCAGCTCGTGCCGTCCGGCCTGCTTCCGGGCTGCGCGCTCTTCCAGGACCTGATCCGCTATGGAAAAACCAAGGAAGGGGGGCCGTCGCGACCGGCCGCCTGTCGGGCTTTTGATGTCCCCAAGAGGTAACCGCGCCCGGGCGCGAGTCCTGGCTGCCTAGGCGCGGAGAGCCGGGGGCGCCCCGCTCGAGCAGCCGGCAGGGGGCAGCAGAGGTGGGCGCGGGGCTGGCGGGGCCGGCGCGGACCGGCCCGGGAGGCCCAGGCGGGTTCCTCGACGCGGCGCAACGCCGGCCCGCCCTCCGGCTCTGCCCGCGTCCGCTGCGTGGCGCTGGGGGCTGAATGCCGCGAGTGTCCGTCGACACCGAGGGTGCTGAGCTGCGCGCACCTTCCGGGGTGCAGGAACGTGAACTTCTGGCCGCACGTAGCCTTTCCTTCGGGGTAAATGGCAGCGCTTCCCAATTTAGGCCCGGTCACCAGGCGGTAAATTAAAGTTTCCGAAAATTCTCCTGTTTCCCCTCTCCTGCACTCTAGGGGCTCATAAGCTAACTTGAGGTCGCCGGAACTCACTAAAAATGAAGGCAGGCCCTCCTTTCGCGCCTCTGTGTCCCGTATTTGTTTCCCAACTCTAAACAGTTAGAATGAAGGGTGAGACGCGGGTCACCAACTGGCGCCCACCTCCTTCGATCGCACTGACGCTCCTTACCCGCTCTTGGCAGGTGCCCCTGGAGAAATGTTCCCCAAGATGGCACATTTTAGGCAAGCCTGGTCCCTAAGCCCCATTTGACTTTCAGCAGATTTCATAACTAAGTTCAACGAGAGATTAAATCGTTAGGACTTCAATAGAATTCTTTCAGAAATTGTAAGGCTTGTTATAGTTTCGGTTTTTGTTTGCTTTTCTTTAAATTCAGAACATTACCGGGAAGAGTCAGCCAAACACTGCTAGACGGTAGGAATATAGCAGTGGCTTTTCTTGGAGATACAGCCTAAGTTGGCGTTTAGGAAGGAATCTGGAGAAATGTGATAGGGTTTCTGATGTATTAAAACATCTTGGTTCTCACTTAAACCTCGCATAGGCGGTGCCCCAGGTCTGCAGACAAGAAAGAGTCTAAATAAACTTGGCTTCCCACTTTTGACTGTTGCAGAAATATTCATCAGGTATTAACACTGAGAAGCGAGCACTAGGTCATTCTGAGGAAATGTAACGGGAATGAGGCTCTAGGAAGTAGACGATTCACACACAGTGATTAAACCTCCTATTTCTTAGAAGCTCTTTGTAAGCTAAAGTTTCCGGTCATCCTATTTTTCATCAGGTTTTGAGTGTAGTACTTTTCTATTTCATAGCAGGAACATTCCTAGATTGTCATTTTTTTAGTGTTACAAGGTGAAGAAAAAAATTCTTTTGAGAGTGTGAGTTCTAACAATTTATTTTCTGAATTTTAGAAAAGGTACTACTGTTTCTGGAGTAGAGGGCATATTTCAAATCATTCCCAGCACTTACCTCTTTGGCTCCCATACCCTACCTGTTACTGCTCCGGTCTGTCCTTATATTTGACGGCCAAGAAACAAATTTTGTACCTTTCCCTTACTCTTTACTACAAAATTGGTACTCTTTGGGCTCCTTGTAACTTCTGCTATGTTATGAAATAATTTATGTGTTTTTCTTCTTCCAGAATTCTAGAATGGACCCTTCCATGGTGTTTTGTTTGGTCTTTTTTCTAAATTTAAACTAAAATTCCTTTTCATACTAGAGAAGGTGCAGCAAACCCAGGCCAGTCATGAAAGGCAAAAATGTCTAGATGCTATATTTAAATATTTTTCCTTGTTCAGAATTCAGTAGTACTCTTAAAGGTGAAAATAAGCCTGTAATTTTTACACTTAGAAATAGGCAGCTGTATATCACGTTTCTGCACCCAAGAGCTTAGGTGAATTTGTTTGGGATTATTTTTTCCTAAAGAGGAAAGAATTAAACCTTAATTGAATTCATGGAATGTTGATTCCATTACCCCTGCCTGGTAGTTTTTTTTTTTTTTTAATTAAGGTGATAGTTGCTTTTCTTGTTTTCTTTTGGTTCCTGCAGTTTTGTTTTTTGTGTTTTTTTAATTTTTAAAAATAATTTATTTATTTTATTTATTTATTTTTGGCTGCATTGGATCTTCGTTGCTGCGGGCAGGCTTTCTCTAGTTGTGGCTACTCTTCGTTGAGGTGCGCAGGCTTCTCACTGCGATGGCTTCTCTTGTTGCGGAGCACGGTCTCTAGGCCTGCGGGCTTCAGTAGTTGTCGCTTGCGGGCTCTAGAGCACAGGCTCAGTAGTTGTGGCACATGGGCTTAGTTGCTCCACGGCATGTGGAATCTTCCCGAACCAGGGCTCGAACCCATGTCCCCTGCATTGGCAGGTGGATTCTTAACCACTGTGCCACCAGGGAAGCCCTTCCTGGAGTTTTGATTTCCCAGAAAGTCTGAATAAATACATGACCTCGAACGTGAGTCACAGTGCTCTTGACTTGCATAGTGTATATGGAAGTACTTCTGTTTCTAATATTTCAAAATGTTATAGAAACATTGCAATTGAATTGAGCTGTAGAGACAAAGAGAACCATCCAGACTTTCCCTCCTAGGGTTCAGGAGTCCTAACCTGCAGTCCAGGGGATCTGTGGATAGAATTTGGGGCAAATTGGATTGGAAAAAATTACATCTTTATTTCACTAACCTCTAGCTGAAATTTGGCACTTTAATGGTGAATGTAATCAACAAACCACAGTAGAATTAGCAATTCCTGCAATTTTGTGACAAGTTTTTTAATGTTATATTAAAAATATTGAGGAGACCTCAAAACATTATTTTCACTATAAGAATACTGTATTATCCTCCACTATATCTTGTTATTTAATACATTAATTAAGAAGCACATATATTACAAATGTTTCTTAGTGGTTGTGTTACCTATATTTCAGCATAATTGGTTTCGTTTATCCCTATGTCTTTTAGGCATGTAGCCTTCACCAGACTGCCAAAGGAGTGCATGATGGAAGAAAAATGTCAGGAATCCCTGCTCTAGACTGTAAACTCCATATGTTTACATTTGTCTTGTTTGTTACCATATCTCGGGCTCAATGCCTGATGATAATAAGGTCCTCGATCAATGTTTTGAATGAATCAAAAAAAAGAAAAGGTTTTAGCTTTAATTGGTTTGTTGATTAACTTGACTGCTTTCTCAGAGTAACTTTGGATGTGGTACCTTCTCTTTCATTCATTTATTTAACCATTGTTTATAGAGTACTTACTATTGCCAGGAGCTATTCTAGGTTCCTTGGAGCCTTTGTTTTTGTAAAATGGTAAATATGTAAACAAATCTTGTAAAACAAGCAAAATAATTTCAGATGGTAATAAGTGCTTCAGAGGAAATCCAGCCTGGTTACTTGATCATGAGCAAGATGGGGTTGCCGATGACAGCACTAGAAAGGATGATCAGAAAGGGGCAGGGCAGAAGATGAGTTTATTTTGGGAGGCCAGGACAGACAGCAGGCCTTACAGACCATAGTGGAGATTAGATTTTATTCTGAGTGTGTGGAAAGCAGCTTTAGGATGGGGAAGGGGGCATGGCATTATGTGATTTATGTTTGAGAGGATGACTAGCCATTGTGTGGAGAAGACTGGGTAAGAGGCCGTTAAGGGTGCTCCAGGCAAGAGGTGGTGGTATGGACTGGAGTGTTAGCATAATAGCACCTGTTCCTCATACAGGTGGTTATGACGTTAAAGCACGTGGCACAGGGCCAGGCACCTCGTCAGAACTCAGGAACCATTAGTTTCCTTCCTTAATTAAACCTATGACTCCCCTAACTGGTCCTGGGATCAGTTCTTGCAATCAGCAAGTAGTGTTAGATCAGATATCTCCTGTCCCAGAACCATCTAGTGGCTTCCAGCTCACTCCCAGGAAGAGCCCAAGACCCTGTACAGTCTTGTCCCCACCACCTCACTGAGATCCTATCGTTTGCCCCTCGTGTGGCTCCAATCCAGTTTTCTGGGTCTCTCTGCTTGTTTTCTGTCCCCTCAGGGCCTTCGCCCTGTAGAGGCCTTTCCTCTACCTGGAAAGCTCTTCCCCCAAATAGCCAGATGGTTTATGCCCTCACTTCCTATAATTCTGCTCAGGTATAACCTTCTCAACGAGGCCTGCCCTACCCACCCTGTTTAAAAGTATAATACTACCATCCCCAGGACTTCTTCGTCTCTTCCCAGCTTTAGTTTTCTTGTTAGCAATTATCACCTACTGACATGGTGTAAATTTTACTTCTGTGTGTAACTGTGAGTATAAGCTCCATGAGGGCAGGAACTGTTGTCTTTTGTGTTCATTGCTGTATCCCCAGAGCCTAGAGCAGTCCCTGGCTTATACTAAGCACCAAAATGTTTGTTAAGTCAGAGGAGTGCTTGCTCGGTGCCCAGCCCTGAGCTACCATAAGGGTCCCCATATCCCTGCTCCCAGGGGTTCACTTCAGTTAAGCAAAGTGCCAAGGGGGGAAAAGAGGGAGAGCGTCTAGAAGAGAAGGAAGGAGAGTTTTCAGATCTGCTTTTGAGGCTAGAGCTGGGTCTTTTCAAAAAACAGATGTAACCACGAATTAAGAGTAGGACACGTTTCCTGTAGCAGGAAATAAGGCAAGCAAAACAAGAGATAGAATGTGCAAAATGTAGGAATAAGGAAAACAATCTGCCTGTGAATCAAAACCCCATGGCACAAGTAGGGCACAGCAAAATGTGGCTTAGCATCTTATATCAAACATTCTTGAGTAATTTGGTTGACTTATGGTTTGGTATAAATTGGTACATGTAACATAGGGCTGGAAAAGCAGGTTCCGGCAAGTCTAGATCACATGAATAGGAGCACAGCCATGTGATTTTAACTTCAGAGTCATCAGGGCTGAGTGTGGAGCCAACACTGCCACTTACTGCATGACCTTGGATAAGTAACTTAACCTTCTGAGCCTTAGTTTTCTCAGCTGCCACATGTAAATATAATGCAAACTTGACAGGATTGTTGGGAAGATGAAATGAAATACTCTTTAACTGGTCTCCCCACAGCTGGACGATTCTCTTTCCTTACCAGGGGGATTTTTTTTAACTTAAAAAAGACCAAAATGAATGAACAATGCTCTCTCTCTTTTTTTTCTTTTGATTGTGATATAATATACATGACATACCATTTTCCACTTTAACCCTTTTTGCGTGTACAGCTCATTGGCTTTAAGTACATTCACATTGTTGTGCAGCCATCACCACTGTCATCATCTCCAGAACTTTTCCATCAGCCAGAAGGATTTTTAAAACATAAAGTATTACTTCAGGTTGCTGTGTTCAGATGCCTTCCCATCCCACTTAAAAGCCAGTGTCCTGGGCTTCCCTGGTGGCACAGTGGTTGAGAGTCCGCCTGCTGATGCAGGGGACACGGTCCGGGAAGATCCCACATGCCTCAGAGCAGCTGGGCCCGTGGACCATAGCCGCTGAGGCTGCGCGTCCGGAGCCTGTGCTCCGCAACGGGAGAGGCCACAACAGTGAGAGGCCTGCGTACTGGAAAAAAAAAAAAAAAAAAAAAAAAGCCAGTGTCCTTACAGGGCCCTGTAGGGTCTGCCCTTGCTTTTCATGCCCTAGCACCCTCCACACATGTGTCCTTTGTTGTGCCTCAGGGCCTTCGTGGTGGTTGTTTCCTCTCCCTAGAACATTATTTGCTCAGAAATTCACAAAGGTTATTCATTCTAGCCAAGTGTCACTTCCAGAGAGGCCATCCTTGACCACTCACCCAGAATGGCCTCCCCTCTGCACCGTCTCTGTTCCCTCACCCAGCACTGGGCTAGATGTCTACAGGTTCATTTGCTGACTGTCTGCCGAAAGATAAACTTCATCACGGCAGCCACCTGCTCAGTTTGCTCCCTGCTGCGTCTCCAGCTCCAAGAACATCACCTAGCATGTTCTAAGTGCTCAGTAAATTGTTTTGAAAACATGAAGTAGGTAAAGCGGCTGAAAGTTGCTCCTCAGAAGCTGGCCCCTCCCCTTTCCATGGGAGCCTGCAGAGCACCTTGCAGCTGCCATTCTGCTCTGCTGGCTCAGACCAGACCTGGGCTCAGTTCTAGGAAGTGTGTCTTACGGAAGACCCTGGGAGGCAACCAAAGGCCAGGGGCCCAGGGGTGGGGACGAGGGGGTGGACTTGACACTCATGCATGAACTTTGCAGGAAACTAAGCTCTTGAGCCTAGAGAAGATCTGAATCCAGAATAACAGGACATCTCAGAGAGGACAGATCTGGTGATAGAATTTGTAACAGTAGTGGGGAGAATAAGTGGGTTGCTATGGAATGGTCAGCTTAGATCAGTGTTTGTCAGACGGGTTGTGGGCATAGTCTGGGGGACTGTGAGGTCTGGTACATACAAGCATACTCTGAATCAACTGGAAGAGGAGTCCCTGAATCTATGTGTAATCCTATTGACTCCAGGCTGTCTTACTGCATCACAGATAAATGAGACAAGAAGGAGGGCTTAATATAGATGTGATGCATTGAAGACCAGGGAAGGCCAGGTGACCTCCAGGCACCCTGCAGTGTCAGAAAGATTTTGCATTGATTTGATTAGAGAAAAATAGTAGAGGTATAGGTAAAGAGACCTCAAAAAAGCATGTTAGGCCCTGGTGCCATATTAGGTGATTCCTTTGCAGCAAACCAGCATAATCTTTCATGTTAAATTGACATTGCTAATTACTAATTTCAACTTTTATTGGTTTTGTGGTTTTATTTATTTCATTCGTTACTGTCATGATTGCAAAATATGTATTGTATTTGTATGAGAGCGGTACCCATCAGGAGTTGATAGCTAGTTTTATGAGTTAATATTTGTCATGTTATTATAAAAGTAATTTAGATCAACACAATTTAAGAAAACACTGAATCAGAAGACCTTTAAGGTTTCTTGCAACCCTGAGAACCTGTGATTGTGCAAATCTTGTGTAACAGTTGTACGGCTATTGCAGCAATATCACTCGAGATTTAGAAATCTTCCACAGATTTGGCTAGTGTTAGCACAATCTAGGCTGTCTCTGCCAGGCCCTGGGGCCCCTATTTTTGAGTTTGAGCCCAATCCTGTTACCTGAAGATAAGAGAGAGCTAATTAACCCTACATCTAAGTTTAACAAGGTCATTCATGTTCTTGTTGACTTTAGGAAGCCTCTTTTTCTTATTAGTTAACCAGTCCCATCATTTGAAAGGAAATTTCAAAAATCTGAACATCTGTAGGATTCAGGTTCTATTAAAAAAGCAAAGCTATACTTGCGGAATGGAGGAAAGAGGATAGGGAAACTAAAAATAGTCTTCCTGTATAAAGGCTTAAAGTGGATCCACTCTGATTATTACCTAACTTGTTTTCCCTCCGCAGGTATTTTTCTCACTTCTATATCATCTCAGTGCTGTGGAATGGCTTCCTGCTTTGGAGCCTTACTCAGTCTCTGTTTGTGGGAGCACCTTTTCCAAACTGGCTTCATCATTTACTCAGAATTCTTGGGGCTGCGCAATTCCGAGGTAACAACTCCTCTGGCTAATACCAACCGTTGTATCCTGTTCCTGTCTCTCCTGCCTGCAGGGAGGTGTTCTCGGTATTTCATAGCCACTCTCAGCTTCTTGGCAGGGCTGGGAAGTGAAGGGTGGGGCAGAAAGGGTTCCGCGTGGATCACAGCCAGATGGCCAAGGGGAAGGCCCCAAGTCCTTCACTGAGATCATGGCAGAGCTGAGAGTCAGCTCTTCATCCCTGATCTCCCAGCAAGTGCTGTGCTGAACAGGACTGGCTGTTCTCCCTCTGATATTTTTAGTACTTTAGGATCCCTCAGGTTTGCCTTGAAACATTTATCATATATATAGTTCCAACCACAATCATGCCTCTGGACTCCAGAAATTTGATAGAAAATTACTTTTTGATCACAGGTTAAAAATGTTTGTTATGCTGTGAGGCTTTGGTTGTATAAAAAAAATTGACTGTAAATAGTTGTTGATCAGATAATTACAAAATAGCATTTAAATTTGCCTCACTGTGCCTTGAATAAAGGATACACAGAGCAATTTAAAAGGTAAGGAATTGAAGGTGAAAACCATAAAGTGGCCTCAATTAATATCAGGCATCAGGAGAGGGGCAGAATTAGAAACAAATTGTTCTGGTGCTATCTCTGTCCTTTGTTCCAGCAGCCAAACCGCTGGCTTCCTAGGAACAGTCCTTTTCTGTATAACCAGAGGAACTTGTTGCAAAAGATGACGGAAAGAAAAAGCTATGCAGATCCTACTTGGGAGGGGAAGATACCTCGGTGAATCCCACTTCACCCATTAAAACTTTACCTCTTCATTTGCTTACTGGGGGGCTGGCTGGGTTCTGATATTTGAAGGGTGGTTGTGAGGAGTTGTATTTGGTTGTTTGTTTTATCCTATTCCTGAAGAGTTAGAACTAGGTTTCACTATATTTAAATGAGAAAAGCAGGCAAAGCCAATCTGTGTGATAGAAGTCTCCATAGAGCGTACCCGTGGGAGGGTGCGGGGACGGGCAGTGCCTGGAGGGGAGCACGAGGTGCTGGTTGTGTTCTGTTTCTTGATGTAGGGGCTGGTCGTATGGGTGGGATGGGCTGGTGTACTTTGCAAAAATTCATTAGGCTGTGTCCTTATTGTATTTTTATGATGTGTGTGATAACATTTTTAAAAAACATCTAGATTTTATGTCATTTTAAAAACCAGAATTTCTTCTGACTTCTCTTGAGGCAGAGGGCTGAGAGGCAGATAGGAAGATAGATCTCAAGTCTCACAGTCCCCCAAAAGTATAATTTCTTTTTTTTTTTTAATACAGAAAGAAATGCATAACTCTTCCTGTCTCTGTTCCCATCCCCCTTTCTGCTTCTGTATATGCCTGTGTCTCTTCTCCCCACTGACCTCAGGGATCCCACCAGGAGTCCTTGCTCAGAGGTCATCCAGGAACTCTTCCTGACTATCTTCAGATGGGGATTAGTGCCAGGGACCAGAGACCATGGAGTTTGGGTTCTGAGAGCATGGATCCCTTCACAGCCATGTAACCCAGAAGGCTTTCACATCACAGCGTAGAGTCAGGAGACCCGAGTCTGTCTCAGCTCTGTCACCAGCTTACTGTGTAACCTTGAGCCAAATGCCTTGACTTCACTTGGCTCACTCCCTCATTGCCAAACAAAGGAGGTGTTAGGCTGGATGATATCTAGGGCCCCTTCCAAGCTCTGATCTTGTTTAATACCCTGTTTAACAGTAGGGGAAATCATAACTTTGGATTAGTCCTGGAGAGAGAGATGCTGAGTGTGTTCCATTCTGAATTGTAGGGGGTGAGCTCGTGCTGTCTGCGTTCTTAGTGCTAGTGTTTCTGTGGCTACACAGCCTACGAAGACTCTTCGAGTGCTTCTATGTCAGTGTCTTCTCCAATGCCATGATTCACGTCGTGCAGTACTGTTTTGGACTTGTCTACTATGTCCTTGTTGGCCTAACTGTGTTGAGCCAAGTGCCAATGGACGGCAGGAATGGTGAGTGGTTGCTGGGGTCTGTCAGCTGAGTCACTGGGTATATGAGGGACTCCGGGTGAAGCATTCCACCAAGCATTATGGAAGTTAGAAAGTAGGAGTTCACTTCGCATTTGAGGAGTTTGGGCTCTAATTGTAGCTTTAAAAAGTCAGCATGCCCAAGGGTGCCTAGCAGATGCACATCACAACCATAACTGCTAAAACCTGAGAGACACCAATGTAAGCAGCAATGCCTTCAGTAAAGAGAATAAAGTGCAAAGTCTTCAGGAGGCCTGGTTTAGGGATGAAGAAGTGGGATGTGGGGTTTCCATCAGTGGGATTGAAGTCAGTGAACTTCTGTGGAGTTAGTCTGGAAAGGAAGAGGCAGTGTGGTCAAGAGTAGAACAGAAAGCAGGGGAACACACTGGAACAGGAGAAAGGGTCAGCAAGCCAAGCTGCCTCACCAAAGCCTCATCATCCAGGGGTGGAGGGGTGAGGGATGAGGGTGGGGAAGGGAAAGTTGTTGTGCAGGGTGAAATCATGGAATACCAGAGGAGGAAAGGGTGGCCTGAGCTCATGGTGAATAGTTGGGATTTGAAGAGGAGGTAGGGAGCCATTTTGTTGCCATCTCGTTCTTGTGATTGTTCCCGTTGTAACAAAGCTTATTTCAAGTGAGGCAGCCTGAGCGGAGAGGACAAAAGAGCACTGTGGTAAATCAAAATTGTGCCTTAACACTTCTGAGCTCTCACTAGCCAGGAAGAGGGAAGCAAAATCATGACCTTGTTTATGAGGAGGAAATGAAATGTGATTTGGGGGATGGGGGAGAGGGAGGATTGGATATCTGACATATCTGACCATGGTTTTTGTAAACACAGTGCATGCTTATCATAAAGAATTCAAGTCATTTTGGGTGATGGAAATGAGTTTTCTAGTGCTGAGCTTAACTTCATCTCGCATCCTTGGTATCCGTCAACCCACACGCTCTAGGGTAGGTCCTTCACAGCTGTTTTCTCTAAGCCCAAGTCTCCCTGTTTCCTAAAGCTGCCCTATCCCTCCTTGTAAATTGAGCCCATGGTCTGGATATTTCCAGTACTCAGTGAATGAGCTCTCTCCTCAGGTTTGATTTCAGTGTCAAGTGCCCCTTGATTGGCCTCTCTCTCTGTTGCTGTAGGACAGCCCGTGGCCTCCATGGCGCAAGGAACGATTTTAAAGTATGACTTATTGACGCTCTTTCTCAATTCCTGAGTTGTTTATTGGCTCCAGCCACTCAGTTAGCATCTCTCCATCTAATTTCTCTGAACGTAAGTCAGTTTTTCCTCCCTGAGCTTTTGGCTGTGGCATCCTTGTGCCTCCCATGTCATGGTTTGAGCCGTCATTCCTGGAGAACAGTCCGAGGTTTTTACCCAAAGGAGCTTTCCAAAGCACTTTGGTAACCCACTAGTTTGCAGTCTGTTAGCATTACATATCTCTCCTGGAGTTTCCTCTGCTGGCTGGACCCCAACTTCCACCTTCCTTCCTGTATGAGAAGTCAAGGAAAGGCTGCTGAGACACCCACAAAATAGCTTGTAGACACTCCTTTCTGAAGTTTTCTGAAACTTGTGTTTCACTTACCTGTCCTTCAAGAGATCATCTGGGACAGTATGGGGAGGACTGGTTTCAGGAATTCATTGGAAGAGAACACTGGGGCATTTGCCAGCTGCAGAGTCTGATAGAAATGACAGGGGCTTGGGCGTCAGATGGGCCTGAGTCTGAATTCTGGCTTATTAACATCTCAGAGCCTCAGAACCTTCATCTGGAATTAGGGACATATACTGATTTCAGAGGGTTCTTGTGAAAGTGGAAAGAAAGTGTATCTGTAAACTACCCATATCTTCACATCTCCTTGCCTTCAGAGTCTAGAGGGTCCACCCCCAGTCACTCTCCATTACATTGTTCTGTTGTTTTTTCTTCAGAGTACCATCTGTACCTTAAATTATCTTGGTCATTGATTTTTTTACTTGTTTCATCTCTTGCTACTAGAGTGTGAGTTCATGAGGACTGGGACCTCACCTGACTTACCCACTGCTTTATCCCTTGTGAGAGATGCCACACTCAGTAGACACTCAATAAGGAACGAATGAATAAATGAATAACTAAATACTACACAGATTAGACTCTCAGTAAATAGCCTTCCTCCTGCCTCCCCTTTCCTGTATCAAAACTTCCTCTTAAAATTTTTTTTTCTCTCATAGGTAATTTCTCTGCCTTTAGAGTAGGTGACTTGGCTGTAACATGAACTCTCAGACACTTGCTTCAACTTTTAATCCTGTGGTGACTTGCTCTTATAGCCCTCTGATTTAAAACTATTTTTCATATTCTGCTTATTTTTAACTTATAAAAATATAACTATTTAGTTAAATGGCTAAACTTAGTCAACATTAAGAGACTATGGTAGATTGTTTAGAGAAAGCAAGTTTTTAAAAGAAATTAACACAATTAGATTTTGGTGGACTGTCATTAGTCATTAGCTGTCATCAGCTGAGTCCTGCCTCCAGGTACCCATATGGAATAGCTTGACCCTTGGTTCTCCTACCTGAATCAACTTTGTAGGGGCTCCCTCTTGGCTGCAGAGCCTCCGGCTCTTCCCCGTTGTCAATGGACAGCTTTGTTTTTTCAGTCAAATCCCTGACTAGCCTCACTGCTTCCTGCTGAACATAGGGAAGTCCTTAATTTGTTTTTCTAATGCCAGTCCTTAGAAAACCTGCATTCTTCACGTCTTCTTGGTAGCTGGAGAAGAAAGAAGATGAAACTTTTGAGTGTTTCTACTCCTGAAACGAAATCTCTCTGACTAGATTCTCTCTAATCAGAAAGGGATACTGTTTTGGTCTTTATCTTGCAGTTTCCATTTCTCCTCTTTTTGAGAAGTTCCACTGTTAGCCTTTACTTCCAGTGATTTTCTTCACTGGCCAGAGCCAGTCAAGTCAGCGTTAAAGGTTTCCTTAGAAATGGCTTGGGATGAGATCCTTTAGGAAGTGTTTTTCTGACGGACTGTAAGAAAGAGGACATAAAACCAGGCTTAGAAATAAAAATGCTAAGTAGTCTCACCACACAAGAGTGCATCACAAGAGTGGGAGACAGAGCTGACCCCTGTGCTTGAAGCACTTGAAGAAGGAGCAAGAGAATGTGTTGATATGGAATTCTCTGCCAGGGGCCCCTGAAGCTGCCCCTGGCTGAGGAGCACACCTCCCTCATCCACAGGGATGCTGTTCTCCCCTCTGTACTTGGGAAATTATAACAGGATGATTTTCCAGTCGTGAAGAACAGAATAAGTAGGTAATGGTGTTCTACTGATTATATGATTTTTTTAATGCTCTGAGCCTCTGAAATTTTGCAGAGTTGGCTAATAAGATAATTCTTATTTCTGTAGTCTACGTGATAGGGAAAAATCTCTTGATGCAAGCTCGGTGGTTCCATATCCTCGGAATGATGATGTTCATCTGGTCATCTGTCCATCAGTATAAGTGTCATGTCATTCTCGGAAATCTCAGGAAAAATAAAGCAGGTGAGATATCTTTTAGAACCACTGCATGTGGATTTTAGCCCTCAGAAGTTAGGTGTACATATTACTTCTCTCTTTTCTTTCCTGCCCTAATTAGTTGACTAATCTATCAAATGCTCTTTTTTTTTTTTTCTTGCGGTACGCGGGCCTCTCCCATTGCGGAGCACAGGCTCCGCGCAGGCTCAGCGGCCATGGCTCACGGGCCCGGCCGCTCCGCGGCATGTGGGATCTTCCCGGACCGGGGCATGAACCCGCGTCCCCTGCATCGGCAGGCGGACTCTCAACCATTGCACTACCAGGGAAGCCCTCCAATGCTCATTTTTGACAAGACTCTCTGGGTCTTGATCTTCCCATCTGTAAAATGAGAGCATTTTACTGAAAGACCTCCCTGACACCATCTAGCCCTGACATTCTGCAACTCTATTCTGTGTCCACATTTTGGGGCCTACACTGCATATATGTGTCTAACCAGCATGTGAGCCCTAGTATTACTGTGCCAAGTTAGTATCATTCCAGCTAAAGCAAAAAAACCTTGACTCTTTAGTTAACTTGTGTTGACTTATCACAGTTACAGTTTTTATTAGACTTTTTGAAATATTAAAAATGGAATAGTACTATTCAGCGTTTATCAAGTGCTTATTTTGTGCTGGCCCTGTTCTGAGTGCTTTATATGTAACTCCACAGAACTCGCTTTAGGCGGGTACAGTCTTATCCTCATTTTATAGATGAGGAAAGAGAGGCACAGAGAGGTTAAGCAACTTATCTAAAGTTACACAGCTTGTAAGTGGCAGAGCTAGGATTTGAACTCATGCAGTCTGACTCTGGTGTCTGAGTTCTTAATAGCTTGGAGGATTGTTGGAGAAATGTATTTACAGTTGTTAGTACAACCTCAGCATGTGACTTTTTAATATGTAGTAGAATGACAATGGAGGTGTGACAGGATGGTGGTTTGTACAGGTCTGTGACACCTTTTTCTAAATGAGTTTTATAAATTATTTGGAGGGTGAAGTGGTAAAACTTCGTTTTGGCAACTTCAAATGTTCAGGGTATCTTCTTTTTCCATTTCAGGAGTGGTCATTCACTGTAACCACCGAATCCCTTTTGGAGACTGGTTTGAATACGTTTCTTCCCCTAACTACCTGGCAGAGCTGATGATCTACATTTCCATGGCTGTCACCTTTGGTTTCCACAACTTAACTTGGTGGCTCGTGGTAACATATGTCTTCTTCAGCCAGGCCCTGTCAGCTTTCCTCAGCCACAAATTCTACAAAAGCAAATTCGTCTCCTACCCGAAGCACAGGAAAGCTTTCCTACCATTTCTGTTTTAAGATAATCTCAGTTATAAGGAAGGCACACCAGGTGACAGTTCCAATTCCCAAGGACAACAAAGTCTAGAGACCAAAGTACAATTTCTGTAGAACTGTTTAAAACTCTCTGGTCCATTTCTGTTACCAGAAGTCTTCAGTGCATGAGCAAAGCAATACCACTCAAGAAAATGAGTCTTGGGACTTCCTTGGCAGTCCAATGGTTAAGGCTCCGCACTTCCACTGCAGAGGGCATGGGTTCGATCCCTGGTTGGGGAACTAAGATCTCACTTGCTGCTCAGCGTGGCAAAATAAATAAAATTTTTTTAAACAATGGAAGAAATTGAGTCTTCAGAGAAGAAATACTTCTGGCAGACCTGGGAGTGCTATGTCTGCTTTCTAAGACGCTTTATAAAAGCAACCAAATGCTAAAAAGTAGATGAGACTTTTCCAAGCTGCTTCAAAAACAGACTAATCAAGAATATACAAACAGCTTCAAACAAACACACACACAGTGGAGGAGATAAGGTCATCTGTGGCTTTGTTTTTGCTACAGACAAATTAACTAGACTACACAATAAGCAATATAGCAGATGCTCAGTAACTGCTTGTTGCATATCAGTCAAAGCTGAATAGCCTTTGAAAATAACAACAATGTATAATTTCACACCAATGGATTCTGGGAAAAGTGAGTTGATTGAAGTTAGCTTATACTTATTACCACAAAGATTTCCAGCTATGTAACCATCAATAGTCATTTCCCCCTCAAATCATAGCCTAACAAAGTTTGAAACCTCTTTTATTTAATATTTTTTTGACATCCCTTTCTAGGGAGTACCTTAAAAGTGTAAGCATCTGAAATAAAATATTTTTATATTTATGAATAAAAAGCCCTCATGAGTGGAACTGACTTGCTCCCGGTATTGGATAGTGCTGTAGCCTCATTCATATGTAGTTATTCAAATTGGATTAATGTCTGCCTGAGTGTATTTTAACTAATAGAATGAATCTGAAGATATTTAAAAATGAAATTTGCACTTAAGATAGCTTATGTTAAAGAAAATATCCATGATTAAATCAAGTGGATATAACTGCATGGTGTGAAAGTAGAAAATAATACTATAGCCTGAGCAACGCAGTAAAAAACTGCACATTCGTGCAGCATAAGATTTACTGGCTTACTGGCTGAGGTATTAACTTTATTTCTTTTATACAGATATCTTCTTATAGTCTACTAGGTACTAAAGTTTTGCACTAAGATGTGCCATGCTATGGGGGAAAGCACCTCATTATTAACCAGACATGCATGGAAGGCACAGTCTAAGAATATCCTCCCAACCTGCATCTCTGGAGTAGTAAACCGAGGCTGGTAAACAGATTCTTTTTAACCCAACTTTCAATATATGTACATCAGCACATTTTCTAAAGTGCTTAGATTTCTGAAGTAACATTTTCTCCCCAATAATCAAATACCATTTCCATCAGCTATTCCATCTAATAAATGACATAGTCATTTCATTTATCATTTAGATTTGCCATCCTCAGGACCGGGACTCAGGAACAAAACCTTCTACACCAGAAATGTAAAGCATATTGCATTTTGGCCTTAATTGCCACACAAATGGCATAAATAATTTTAGAATATTATTTGGGCAGAAAAATGTATTTTGCTTTAGCATACGGTTTTATACTAGGTTAGACTAGGAATTTGTCTGCTGTTCTGGAATTTCATTGTACTTTTAAGTAAAATAATGAGCATTCCCTGTGAAGAAGCCTGTCGGGCCCTGAGAGAGGGTTCCCAGTCAGCTCTGTGCTCCCCATGTTCTTGCCATCCTTCTCATGCTTCTCCTGTCTTCTACTCTCCCTCCCCCTTCCTTGCCCAAACATTGCATTTCTAGGTGAAGACAGAAAAGGAAGTAGTGATGTCCTCAAAGAGGCTCCGAACAAAGTTGTGTGGTCTTTGGCGAAAGCTCAGCCGTGGAGAATAATTGAGAATTGTGCTTGCAAGATCACAGTCAACGTTGCTATTTGTGCTGGTAAAAATAGTCCATGTGCCTAAAGGGAGAACACCAGAGAGAGTCTGCAGATTCTTCACATGGATAATCCAGAAATAGCTTGGGGCTGGAGATTCTTGATTTTCCTATTGGCTTAGTTGAATAGCTTTACTCTTTTATTCTCTGTTACTATTAAGTTCGGGAAAATGTTACTGAACTACCTCATGACAGCATTCCCTGGATTAGCTACTGAATAGAAAAGTGTACTGAAAATAACCTTTGTTTTTAAGTCTCCAAGTTGTAGCTCATCCTCTATACTAACATTTGCTTTCAGTAGCATGGATTATTTTGTCTCCACAAAGCTTTGTTCTGTATTGTGTTTTTAATTCAATGAGTGGTTATTGCTAGAATTCCTATCCCAAAAAAAAGCCTTTGCCGGTACTTTTATATGAAGCTTAATGGGTAGTTTAAGGAGACTGTAAACATTTGCATAACTGAAGTTACCTGAAAATTCAAAGACCATTGATAAGTAACATATCTCAAAATGAACTGTTGTATTAAAGGTCTTAAAATAGTAAATGAGCAAGTAGAAATTTTTTACACCTATCTAAGCAATTTCTGCCCACTCGCTTACATTGCTTATCAGAAAAAAAAAATATTCAGCGGATTTTTATCAGTGTCTTACATTAGTCTAAGATTTTTCTGATAAATGGACAAGAAACAGTGGAGGTGGCAGTGATCCCTAAGTAATTCACGTGATGCATACTTCATCCTTTTTCTCAAATACCAATGATCTAGAAAGCCATGTATTGGTTTGGGGGAAACAGAGAGCTACTCTATGCACATAATATCAGGTCTCTTCCTTCAAAAAGACTGAACACTTGAAATGCTTAGAGGACAAAAGAACACAAGAGATTTCTCTACAGAAAGACATATCTGCCTCCTGAGCCTAGCCCTCTGGGTAAAAGCCTCATAGCACATGTGCATTTTTTGTCAGGGCTCCTTGGTCTACATAGCGTCTTTCTGTGAATTAGGTAAGTCGTTACTCTAGAACATCCCCACAAGAGCAAGGCATGAACCTTTGTGGACACAAAAGGCAGCTGGTGATAGGACTGCAGCTCAGTGAGCGGAGCTTGAGCTGGATCTCAGCCCACTCACCCTTTAGCTTGCGGTCCTTTGTGCAGTGCGCAGACTGCACAACCTTCCAGAGAGACCCTGCTCATCGTGCTGCCTGTCTGTCTGCAGATTCTGTTCACTCTTGAAGAAAACAAAACTTGATTTCATGGAATCATCTCATTGAGAAAGACCATAAGAATTAAACTAGGAGAAGGGGAAGTAAGCACTCTATGCAAAACATCTCTGCTTCCACACACTAAAAGAGGAGTCTCGTGGTTAACAGGTAAGTGACCCTCAAACAGTAGAATGTCTGTCCAGATGCTAGGATGCTGGCCCCAAGTAGAGAGAATATTTTGCTTCTCTGATTACCAGCTCCTGTCTTCCCAGCTTATTGTTCTAGTACAGCAACTCCAAGTCTTTCCACCCCATTGGGACCTCCAGTCTGTCAATAGAACGTAGTCCTTCACCTTTTCTAAGTCATATCTCCTTACCCTGCTTAAGTGAATCACTCTAATCATTCTTTGTATATATCCCCAATTCTCTTGCCGCCCCACATTGCTGCTTCCTGGTGGTTTAACCAAGGCACACCCCTGGTTAAATTCAACCCTCCCTCCTTGGTGGGTGCACCTATGCAACTGAACTATGGCTGGAGAAATACAGTCCACCAACATCCCCCTTCGAATTCATGGCCGTTAACCTCAAGTGGTGTTCACTGCTGCAGTCGTACTAAACTTCCCCAGTCCATTCACTCTCCCATTCTGCTGACTGTGTCACATCCCTGTCCTCAGGAAAATGAAGCCGCTGGAAGACAGCTTCCACCGTTACCACCACTGCCTCCACCCACCTAAGCATTTGCCCATTTATGTTGTCTGCCCTCGTTACTGTTGAAGGATACTTTCTTTTTAAAAGAGGATGTATAATCATGATTCTCACACAAATATAAAATGAGCACATGCCAAAGATTTTATTGAACTCATAATGAAGGAACTAGTAAGATGTTAGAACCAGTACCAAGAGTCTGCTGCTTACAAAGTTGCAAAATAGCTCAAAGATGAGGTGCAGATATCCTGAGGAGTGTGCTGGACAGGGCACCAGTAATATTTTTTGCTAATTTCCAAGTCATTTGCAGTTTCTTCCTGAGACTAAACAATCTCTCTGGGTTTCTACTCAAAGCTAGGCCCTCTACTTGGGTACTAGAGTCTACCTAAGGACATTGGTTAGCCATTCTTCCTCCTACTAAATCAGCCAAGTTTTGCCATTTCTCAATTTTCCCATCAGCAGAAAAATACCTTTTTAACACCTAACCCCATTGCCCTCACCACCTGATTTTTCTGGTGGCTTTGCAGCAAAACTAGAAAGAGTTATTTTGTTCTTACTAGCTCCAGTTCTTTTTCTCTCACTGCCAAACCCATTCCAGTCACTCTCCAGACCTCACGACTCAACTGACACTGCTCTTGAAAGTCCAGCGGTCACTTCTCAGTATTCATACCAGCACAGCAGCGGTGGTCTGCCACTTCACCTTGATACACTTCCTTTAATTGACTCCAAGACTCCACACACTCCGAGTTTTCCCCCTACCTCCCTGACTATTCCTTCCCAGGTTTCTCTACAATTCCTTCTCTCTATCCTGACTTCTGAATGTAGGAATATGCCAATTCCCAGTTTTTGGTCCCTTGGTCCCTCAATCTTTAGACGGTGATCTCATACAATCTCATGACTTTAAATACTATTTGTATACTGACAACTTCTAAATATATCCAGCCTAAACATCATTCCCCAACTCTAGACTCGTACGTCCAATTTCCTGCTTAATGTCTCTACTTGGTGTGTAATAGATATCTCGATAGATGTGATTAAATGTGAATTTCTGATTTTCCTCATCCCCACACCTGATCCTCCTACAGTCTTCCCATTTCTTTATTACTCAAACTGAAAATGATGAGGTCTTCCTTGACTCTTCTCTTTCTCTCATGCCCCGCAGACCAATCTGTGGTTCTACATCCAGAAGTCATCCCTGTTACATTGACTGTATGAGCTACCATCTTGATTTTAGCCACCATCATTTCTTGCCTAATTTACTGCCCCAGACTCATAATTGGTGTCCTAGCTTTCTCCCTTATTCTCTACAGCTGCTCCTCAGCACAAGCCAGAGTGATCTTTCAGAAACGTAGATCATGCCACTACTCTCTCAAAACCCTGCAACAGCTCCCAGTTTCTCTTAGATCAAGGCCAAAGTTAACTCCAGTAACCTGCTAGCTTCCCATACGATCTGACCCGCAGTCATCTCCCTTATCTCATCTCCTATTCTTACCCTCATTCCCTCTTCCTACACACTGGCCCCCTTGCTGTTCCATATCCGCCGTGCTCCTATTTTAGGGCCTTTGCACTGGCTGTTTCTTCTGCCTAGAGTGCTCCTCCTCCAGAGGGCCACGTGGCTGACCCCCATGCCCCCTTTAAGTCGGATCATCTGCTGCTGTGTAATGACGTACTCCAAATCTTAGCAGCATAAAACAGCAAACGTCTCTCATAGTTTCTGTGGGTCAGGACTTCAGGTACAACTTAGCTGGGTGCCTCTGCCTCAAGAATTCACTGCAGTCAAGGTGTCACCAGGGCTGAGGTTCCATCAGTAAGTTTTATTGTTGTTGTTGTTTTATATAAGAGGGACATAGGCTCTTACTAACCCAGATGAATGTTATTTGTACTCCCTGGATCGCATCCTCTGGAATGTGTGGTAATTTAGAATTGGAAGCGCCTGATAGTATCAGGGTGTGTCAGTATGAATAAGTAACATCTGAGTGTGCCATTTTGGCAGGCATACTAATAAATTTTACTCATTCATAGAGTGTAGACTTATCAAGATCGACAGGAATTTTGGGCTGTGGATAGACCTTAACACTGGTTAGTAGAGGTTGGCCAAGGGCCTGGCTGTCTGTAGACTGAGCACTTATTGCAACTGCCCTGCAGAATCCAGGCCTATCTTCCATTTTCATGACTCAACAAGGTCTGTTTTTATTACCCTAAATTCAAACTTATACAGTAAGTGAAACAAGGGAGCCCCCAAGGCAAGTACGTGTGCTACTTGATGGAGCAGCACCCTGACTTGCCTACTACAGAAGACAGTTTTTAATAAAAAGTTACAGGCAGAATTATAGACTTTGCTCCTTGCCTTCATCTCCCACTTGCTGATTAGATTTCCCTAGTCAGCAGTCTTTCATCGTTAGGTCTAAGACAATATTTACTAAATCACCTTTGGAAACTCTGGGTAAAGAATAATGCCATCTTAATCTTGGGTCTGGAAAAGAATTAAGTCCCGTCAGGAAACAAAGGAGAAAAAAAATGGAAATCAATTATGAGATTCTCTTTAAGTCCAGGGAAAGGCAGAAGGATTCCCGCCAAACTTAGGAAGTTTACATACAGGCACATTTAGAGAATCGCTACAGGAAACACAATGCTTACTAACAATATTCCTCCTCCTGGATCAGACAATCAGATCAGAGTTTTTTACACCGACTTTGATCAGGTTAGTGACTTACATAAAAAGATCATCTATCTGTGGCCAGGTCTTTAGATGTTACCCCTCTGAAAACAGAAGAATAGCAATTTATCTATTCAACCAAATTTATTTAACATCTGCTATATCCAAAGCATGGAGGTAGGCTCTGTGGTGCGTACCGGGTTATATAAGACACGATTCTTGTTCTCAATAAGTACACATTTCAGTATGAGGATGACACAGATTTATCAACAACCTATTTCCTTAAGTTAAAGACATGGAGGGAATCCGTCAGTTTCATCATTTCCCTATCACCTCATGTTCTTCCAGTTCAAATCCTGACACTTGACAGACTATGCAACCATATGCAGCTTCGTGAGCGTATGAGCCGTGCAGTCTCACAGGGCCCTTCTCTCAGAAGGACCCCATGCTTGGTTTAATCCTCTGCTGTTCCTGTCTTGAAATTCTTAATAATTTTATTTTTGAACTTGTGTTTGGTAAGTGAAGTCTGATAGGACAATGGAACATGCACGTGAACAGTGGAAACATGACCAGAGGTTATGCTTGCACGTGCGCAGAGGGCTCGGGCAGTGCAGGCAACCCAGCACGCACACACACGCCTCCGAGGAGCTTGCCGCAGCCGGGCAGGTTCCTGAGCCTGCACGGCAGTGGGGATGGTGGCGGCAACAGCAGAAGCGGAGGCAACAGCTGTGGCAGCCCTGGCTCGACAGGTGGGAAGGGGCTCTGCACGGGGGCAGCACCAGGACCTGCAGTGGGAAGCCAGCTTGCAAGTCCCTGTCATCCGCACAAATGAACTCATCAGCCTGACCCTGGGACAGGAACTGCTGGCACTCAAGCAGCAGACTTTATCAGTAAATTAGTACAAAATACATGAACAGGGCTTCCCTGGTGGCGCAGTGGTTGAGAGTCCGCCTGCCGATGCAGGGGACACGGGTTCGTGCCCCAGTCCAGGAAGATCCCACATGCCGCGGAGTGGCTGGGCCCGTGAGCCATGGCCGCTGAGCCTGCACGTCTGGAGCCTGTGCTCCGCAACGGGAGAGGCCACAACAGTGAGAGGCCCGCGTACCACAAAAAACAAAAAAACAAAAAATACATGAACATTGCAATAAAGCCTATCAGGGAATTATTAGAATTCTTAAAGGATTTAGAATCTCTAGTTTTGAAAACTGCTGCAACATGGTGAAGCAAATAACCACACATGTAGAAATAGAAATTAAATATAAAGATCATCATATTCTACAGAAAAGAACACTAGAAAGATGTGGTACATATACAATGGAATATTACTCAGCCATTAAAAAGAATGAAATTTTGCCATTTCAACAACATGGATGGACTTGGAGGGTATTATACTTAGTGGAATAAGTCAGAGAGAGACAAATACTGTGTGTTATCACTTATATGTGGAATCTAAAACAATAAATGAATATAACAAAACAGAAACAGACTTGCAGATACAGAGAACAAACTAGTGGTTACTGCTGGGGAGAGAGGTAGGAGGAAAGGCAATATAGGGGTAGGGGATTATACTAGGTATAACATAAGATACAAGGATGTAATATACAGCACAGGGAATATAGCCAGTATTTTACAATAACTTTATACAGATTATAACTATAAAGACATCGAATGACTATGTTGTACACCCAAAACTAATGTTATTGAAATCAACTATATGTCAGTTTTTAAAAAACACTATTTTCATTTGAAGGTCTGAATGAACCAATTGTTAAAGAGGAAGGCAATTAAATCTTTTTCCTTGTAATTGAAGCTACGACAACAGAAAGCATAAACAAGCCTTTTGATTTATACTCAAACCATAAAGTCACCTTCAGTTGCTTGTACGACCTCCACAAGTTTCAGGAAACATTTCCCCATGTCTGAGGAAACATTAAAATGCCATTATATAAATTTATACTTAAAATTAAATTCAGACTTACATAAAATGTATTCATGTGAAAAATCTGTTTAGAAAAATAATTCCACAAGAATCAACACTAGAATAGACTAGAACTACTAAAATTTATATCAAAATGTTATTAGAAATTTATCTGTGTTGTCACAGCCTATAAAATTTTCTTAACAGTTGCATCAGCAGAAAGATCCTTTTCAGAATGCAAATGGTCATAACTTGTGATCTTGCATTTGCCGAGAGTGACTGATACTTCTTTCAGTCATATCTCGTGGGAAAAAAAAACTATGTGAAATGAATTTCTTACCTGTTGAAAATGAAAATAAAATGACAAGTATAAATCTTAATTTGCAGACAGGTGAGCCAGAAAAATTTTCATGATCAAGATATCACATTAATATACTGTTGTTGTTTATGGCATTATATAGAATATTGACCCCCCCAAATATATTTTTGCAATTTTTAAGTTCACCGAGTTACCCGTTTATCACCATTACCCCTATTACACTAGTACCTTTAACTGCACTTTTTTCCCTGCTTTTGAACAGGGGTCCCACATTTTCATTCTGCACTGGGCCCAGCAAATTATGTAGCCAGCCCTGGTCAGGTCAGAGAATCACAAATTTTCATCGTAAGCCATTATTGAAAACAGTTTGTGCTATGAATGCTTAAGAAGTATAGAAAAGAGCAAGATATGTAAGAAAATGCATGTTCTTTTTTCTTCTTTTTTTTTTTTTGTGGTACGCGGGCCTCTCGCTGTTGTGGCCTCTCCCGTTGCAGAGCACAGGCTCCGGACGCGCAGGCTCAGCGGCCATGGCTCACGGGCCCAGCCGCTCCGCAGCATGTGGGATCTTTCTAGACCGGGGCACGAACCCGTGTCCCCTGCATCGGCAGGCGGACTCTCAACCACTGCGCCACCAGGGAAGCCCAAGAAAATGCATGTTCTTAATGTGTTCCATACAAAAATCTATCAGCTGGTAGGCATTTTACCTACGTTAAGAGTAAAATAATGTAATACTGTGGGCCAGAGTGCAGAATTTGGCATAAGGAAAAATCTGTATTTGATCCAAAACGGACGTCACAAAAGAACAGTTGGGGACAATGCCTCCAATGGGTTGGCATCCTGATTAAAATTATATAGTGTTTGCCATCCAAAGCATGAGATTAACAGGGATAAACATCCATTCAAATGAGGGTCAAACTCATACTTTATAAGCAGTAAGTCGGTCAGATCGTCCTGTCAGCATTCTGTGACTTTCAAGTACGAAGAGCTGTTTTTCCCAAAACCAGAGAAATGGCACCACAGTATGGGCCCTCCCCTTCTAGGATTCTTCAGAACGGACGACTTCTAGTGAACTTTACCGTAGATACAAAATCACCGTAGAGATGGCTTACATTTGAAAATGAAACATCAGGGAAAAGCATTTAAACCAGATAAACCAAATTTGCTTCCCGTAAGGCTAACAAAAAAGATCCACTTCATTAAAATTATTTTTGTGTGATGATTGTTACATAAAACAACTTTAAAAGAAGATGCACATTTACCCAAAACAAATTTAGTTCTGTCTTTCTGACTTAATGAAGTTATGGATTTCTAAGTGATATAATTTGTGTATCAATGCTTTTAATGGGTCACATTTCTAGTACCGGGGCTTCCCTGGTGGCGCAGTGGTTAAGAGTCCGCCTGCCGATGCAGGCGACACGGGTTCGTGCCCCAGTCTGGGAAGATCCCACATGCCGCGGAGCGGCTGGGCCCGTGAGCCATGGCTGCTGAGCCTAAACGTCCGGGGCCTGTGCTCCGTGGCGGGAGGGGCCACGGCAGTAAGAGGCCCGCGTACCACAAAAAAAAAAAAAAAAAAAAAAAGACCCACATTTCTAGTACCTGTAATGTTAAAATAGACTGAGAAAAGCTGCAAGCATGTACAGAATTACAGAGAAAGGCATCATAAACAATGTTTACAAAATTAGGAAAAACAAGCGCAATACATATAAAAATGAGAAAATAAATACTCATATAAAGCCCTCTTACAAATTAGTGACAAAATAACTGCAGCAGGCCTCAGTTTTCTAGGCCGACTGTATTATCAAAGTTAGATTTGAAAGACAAAAGCAAGTTTAAAAGAACTGTTTGAGGAGAGTGTGGAAAAGAGTGGCATTCCTCTGTCTGGGTGGTCCTCAGGGAATACAGTGACTGGTGGTTTGGCTTTATTAGCCAAAATGCCCTGCCTGCCCCCTCAGCCCGCCCTACTCTCCCTAAACCACTAGCACCAGAAAGCTTGGAATTTACAGTGAAAATAATTTAATGAGCTAGAACAAGGTCAAAGAGAAAAGGATGTTGTTTATCAGATACCATCAACACAGCGGCAAAAACAAAAATAACAGAAACACACATACACAAAAACCTGAGATTAGCTATTTATCTAGGTATAGTCTCCCGGAAAGGGTGGGACTGCAGGCCTCTTGTTATCATACATGTGTGATTCCAGCTGTGTGGAGGGTATATGAGGTTGTTATATTCTAGGGCTATAAAGAACAGAGCTCCTTGCTCTAGTGTAGGGGAAGGATTGCAAACGGGCAGGCTGAAGCCCAAATCAGTCTCATGGGTGTTATTTTGCCAGCACAGTTTTGAACATTTTTTAATGAGCGCCTGTGATGGTTAGTTTTACGTGTCAATTTAGCTAGGCTATGGTGCTCAATGGCTTGTTCAAACACTAATCTAGATGTTGCTTGTGATGATGTTTCGTAGGTGTGATTAACATATGTAATTAGTTTACCTTAAGTAAAGGAAATTGCCCTCAGTAATGAGCATGGCCTTCATCTGATAAATCGAAGTCCTTGAAAGCAAAATCTGAGGTTTCTTGGAGAAGGAATTATGCTCGAGGACTGCAATATAAAAATGTTGCCTGAGCTTCCAGCCTGCTGGCCTGCCCTAAGCATTTCAGACTTGCCAGCCCCCACAATCACCTGAGCCAATTCCTTAAAATAAGCGTCTTTCTCTGTACACACACACACACACACACACACACACACACACACACACACACACACACACGTAACGGCAAGGGAAGTTGGGAAAAGTGACATTGCAGTTAACAGTGGCCATGCAGCTAGGTTCTAGCCAATAAGATGTAAGCCAATAAGATGTGCTTTGTGCCAGCTTCCTTAAAAGACACGTATCCTGTGGCCCTTCTTTTTCCAGCCAGTCCTCTATCCTGCTGTCTGGACCAGGCCGTTAGAGCTCTAGCAGCTATACTGGGTCATAAAGGTAAAGGCCACACCCTAGGAATGATAGAGCAGAAGGCTGGAAGGAACCTGGATCCCTGATCCCTTAGGACCTACTACATTAGTTCTGAACTGCCTCTCACAAAGGAAAACCTTCTTATCTAATTCATACTAGATGGTGTTTTGGATTTTCTGTTCCATTTAGTGGAAGGTAATCCTAGTTTAAAAATGAGAAAATATCACATAAAAATTCTAATCCATGGCTTCTCCCTTGACCATTTGGAATATCTGATAAACCTGGGGTCATGCTCCTCATTTTAGCAACAGCCTAGGGCAGGATAATGGATGCTCACCTGCTTTAGACAGAGCTGGAGACCCCATCAGTTTCTTTTCCTCTGTTTAAGTTCCTGAAGACACTTGAGCTTGCTGTTCCCTGACATAGATGATGGGGTTTTACTTCTGTGTGATAGGCCCTTGCACAAACTTATTCTGTCCTCTTAGGCTGTTTCTCCAGCTACTTTTTTTGGAGAATAGGAAGGATGGGAAATCATGGATGCCAACCTTATAGCTTAGTCTTTCCTCTCTGCATCATTTGCAGCAGGAGCATTCCCAAGTTGGTGTGGTCCACAAAGGAAGATGTGTCTGATGCAGGTGGAAACGGGCCTTCCTCTGCCATT
Source organism: Grampus griseus (assembly GCF_964374135.1). Taxonomy (NCBI): domain Eukaryota; kingdom Metazoa; phylum Chordata; class Mammalia; order Artiodactyla; family Delphinidae; genus Grampus; species Grampus griseus. Next base: position 69,820,655 of record NC_138997.1, on the reverse strand, counting down.
TGAGATACTGCCTCATAGTCCTATAGGCCTGCCCACGGGAGGAGCGGGACAGGTCTCAGTGTGTGCAGACTTCTCATGGTGGGGAAGCTCTACTCAAGGCTTGGGAGGAGGGATACAGAGGGTCTTCCACTCCATGGCTGCAACAGTCTTCTCATTTTAAAGACCTTCATTTAGTCTAATGAATTTGTATTCCTGTAGTCCACATAATTTTGACCCAGTTTCTCACTAATATACTCAAGTTTTATTTTAGTGAAAGTGTATCACCCACCCCCACCCAGTTTCCAGCCATCTTTGCCCTTTATAGCATCACCAAACTTCGTGCATTGACTTGATATGGCCTAAGAGGATTCCCCCTAATTTGGGGGAGGGGTTGGAGGTTGGAGGCCCGGTTGCTGTCAGACCTAAATGGACCTGGGAGGAGAGATGTTCTGACTGGAAGGGTTCTTGGTGAAGTAAAGACTGATTTTTTTTTTTTTTTTTTCCCCGTACGCGGGCCTCTCACTGTTGTGGTTTCTCCTGCTGCGGAGCACAGGCTCAGCGACCATGGCTCACGGGCCCAGCCACTCTGCGGCATGTGGGATATTCCCGGACCAGGGCACGAACCCGTGTGCCCTGCATCGGCAGGCGGACTCTCAACCACTGCGCCACCAGGGAAACCCTAAAGACTGATTCTTATCTTTGGCTATGAATGAACTCAACGACACTAGGATGCAAGGAGAAAGTAAGATGAACTCTGTCTCTCAGAATCAGGCTAAGGACAAAGGCATAAAAGACCCTTCAAAACTGCTCAGGCCTTTTGGGTGTGGAATGAGGCTAACCTTCAAAGGGGAAGCTATGACAAGATTAGGAATCTGTGTTTTCAAGCCAAACTATGTCTACATCTAGATTTGGCTTTGCCTTTTCTTTTCATTCTCAGAATTTCGTTAAACCAATGATTCATTTATATCTGAGTGTCTTCAATGGCCAGGCACTGTTTTAGACCTTGGAAATACAGTGAGCAAAACAGGTAGGATTTCTGCCCTGATGGAGCTTACCTTTTAGTTGAGGGATACAGATAATAAATATAACAAGTAAAAAATTAGATAATCAAGGTAATTTCAGATAGTGATAAGTGCTATGAAAAAACTAAAAAAAAAAGAAAAAGAAAACCCAACTTAAGGAAAAAAAAGGTGAGACGGAGAGCGACAAGGGGGAAGGGAGCAATCTACTTTAGATGGATGGGCAGGAAGTTCTCTTTTGAGGAGGTGATATTTACCGTGAATGACCCAAAGAAGATCGGAAAAAAGAGTACTCTAAGAAGAGAAACAGCAACTACAAAGGTCCTGAGGTAGAAGAAAGCTTGGTTGGGCATCATGAGGTAGAGAAAGCCAAGAGATGAAGTCACACAGCAGGCAGGGGCTAGATTCCCATCGAACTTTAATTCAGACTTGGACTTTATTCTAAGGGCATTAATTGGACTTAATTATAAGGGCATTTAGAAGCCATTAAGATAATATTAAGCAGGGGGATGAAATGACTTATACTAATTTTGAAAGCTCTCCCTGGATGCTGGTTAGATTATAGATTGGCAAGAGTGCAAGCAGGGAGGCCAAGTGGGCGTCGTTTTAACAATCCAAGTAAGAAATGACACCTAGTTTGGACAAGGTGGTAATAGTGGAGATAGAGGGGAACAGATTCAGGATCTGCTTTAGAGGTATAGAGACAACAGAAATTGGCAAGTGGATTGGATATGGAGTAGGAGAAAATGAGAGGAATCTAAAGGGGTTTGCTGCTTCCATCTACTGAGATGGAAGCCTGAAGAAGGAACAGCTTTTTGGAAGAAAATCAAGAGAACTCTTTGTCCCATGCTTTATTTGAAATGCCTGTGAAACAGCTAGATAGAGATGGTGAACATGTTGTTGGATAAATAAGGATTCGTGGAGACATATTTAGCATCCTTTTTGGAATTTTCAGCCTGCTTGTGGAAACCTAGGAAAGTCCAAGAATGACCCTAAAAGGGCAGTTCCCCTTTACTCTGGACCAGTGGAGGTGCCCTACAAGGTCCAGACCCCATCATCTAAAGGGTTTTAGCATACCTACGGGTAACGATAGGCTTCATTTCACATAGTAGAAGTGCTTTAAAGAGTTGTGCAGGTCCAGCAACTTGTAAATTGCTCTCTGTCATTCACTTACATTTCAGTTTGCCAAGCACCTTCTTAATTTTGAATGATCTTCAGTTGACTGTTAGCAGGAAGTTTCTGGTTTCTGCTTCCCCCTCTCCTTTCTCATCACTTCGTGCCCTGGCTTTTCTAACCAGCCTTTCCTCTGTAGACTGTTTCAAGTTAAAACACTTATAGTCACCCTTTGATGATACTGGAGTGCAGGGAGAGGTGTCTAAGAGAGCTCAGGAAATAGCTCATCACCTCTTCCTTACTTCTGAAAAGCTGAGGAAGAAAACAAAGAGTGAGACAGGCCCCCAGGAGTGACTTTAGGTCTGGGAGCCAGGTGTGCTGAGCTACTACTGAATTTCAGAATTAAGAGCTGTCCCCATCCAGTTCCAAGCAGCTCTGGACTGGGAGCAAGCAGACTGCAGGGAGAGCAGCAGAAACTTGTTTTTCCCTGTGGGCTGCACCTTCCAAGAGGACAAAGGTGGCAGAACTGGGCCCAGTATGCTCAGTTACTCTGCCCAAATTTACTTTCCATCATCAGAGGTGAAATGGTTAGGCCTCAGAAGCCAGGAAACAATCCTCCTCATGGAAACTTGGAGTGGAGAGAGGACATTCTCCCCTAATGATAATGGAAATGTTCACCATTAATTGGCTGCTTTTATATGTTTGGCTTTTTAGTAAGTAGGACACAGTTAAGTTCAACAAGCAGATATCAAGCACAATTCTGCCACTTATGAACTGTGCGATTTTGGGAAAGTTACTTGAGCTGTCTCAAATTTCTCATTTGTAAAAACGAGTTTAAGAGTACCTGCCTTGGGGACTTCCCTGGTGGCGCAGTGGTTGAGGGTCCGCCTGCCGATGCGGGGGGCACGGGTTCGTGTCCCGGTCCGGGAGGATCCCACATGCCGTGGAGCGGCTGGGCCCGTGAGCCATGGCCGCTGAGCCTGCGCGTCCAGAGCCTGTGCTCCGCAACGGGAGAGGTCGCGGCGGTGAGAGACTCGCGTACCGCAAAAAAAAAAAAAAGTAGAAGAGTACCTGCCTTGAAATAGAGACACAGATGTAGAGAACAAACGTATGGACACCAAGGGGGGAAAGCAGGGTGGGTGGTGGTGGTGGGATGAATTGGGAGATTGGGAATGACATATATACACTAATATGTATAAAATAGATAACTAATAAGAACCTGCTGTGTAAAAAATAAATTTAAAAAAAAATGAGTACCTGCCTTGTGAGATCATTCATGTAACACATTCAGTGCACTGCATGGATCAGAATAAGCACTCAGTAAAGATTTCCTGCTACTATTACTACTGTAATGATGGCTATCACTATTAGTAAGTTAGGAAATCAGCTAGGTGCCAGGGATATAAAAGATATAAAAGACATAATCTTACCATCTGAAGCTCAGTAAGGAAAAAAAACATTAAAATAGTGTAGGGCTTCTCTGGTGGTGCAGTGGTTAAGAATCCGCCTGTCAATTCAAGGGACACGGGTTCGAGCCCTGGTCCAGGAAGATCTCACATGCCATGGAACAACTAAGCCCGTGCACCAAAACTACTGAGCCTGTACTCTAGAGCCCGCAAGCCACAACTCTGGAGCCTGAGTGCCACAACTACTGAAGCCTGTGTGCCTAGAGCCCGTGCTCCACAACAAAGAGAAGCCACCACAATGAGAAGCCCGTGCACTGCAATGAAGAGTAGCCCCCGCTCACCACAACTAGAGAAAGCCCATGCGCAGCAACGAAGACCCAATGCAGGCAAAATAAATAAATAAATAAAATTTATATTAAAAAAAATACAGTGTAATGCACATGTAGTAGGGTTTCTTACCAGAAGGGTGCCTACCAGTGATAGCATTTTAGTGAGACCCTATCTATGCAGGCCAGGACAAAAATAAATAAATAAATAAAAAGTAATCTTGGAATTGCTGAGCCTCCTACATCCTTATTGGTTGGGGTCAAGTAAGTACCTCTGTTTGCAAGAAAGGTATCAGGAAACTGCCTGTGTTTTTATTTTTTTTGTTTTGTTTTGTTTTGTTTTCCAAAGGAGTTAGTTACCAGTGAGAAATAGAACAATGATAACTCTAAATCCTCAAGGTGGTGAAAGCTAGAACCAGCCCTGATGTAGCACTCCTGGGCATGGAAAGAGCTGATCACTTCGGAATCTGACACCTGGAGCCTAAACTGGCTGAGAAGCCTGAGGGCCCTTGGATCAGGGTGCACTGGAACAGCCTGGAAGAGCCCCACTCTGGCCAAGATTCTGACACTGTCACTGACCCCACTGTGCAGGTTCCCCCTGAGGGCAAGGCTTTATATCTGTTTACATCTGCTAAGAGCTTTGCTGCCTTGCCCTTGAGCCACCCCTCACTCAGTGGCTGGTGCATAGACATCCTCCAGCTTAACCTGTAAGTCCTCATTGCCACATCTGCCAAGGTGGCTGGGAGTCCAGCCATGAGTACTTCCTGTTAGAGAGCTCTGGAGTGTAGGGGCCCATTCCAGAAAATAAGCCAAGCACCTTCCAGGAATCCAAGACACATGGCCAGTGTTGCTGCATTCACCCTTCTGTCTCACTCACTAGACTGAGCCACCAAACTTCCTTTCAGTTACCTCTTAAGCTCAGCAAATGCTGTAGGCGTAAAGGAGAGGGTGTTGGAGGGAGGATAGTTCACACCTCTGGGTTCTCTACTAGTTTGTAAGACTCAAACGTTTGCATCCTAGGGATGAACTGGGAGGCACAATAGTTGTATGCCAAGCTGTACGGCATCCTAGTTACTAACACAGTGATAGAAGCATGCATAATCTACAGTAGCATGAAGCAAGGACTGATGAATTCTGTAAGAGGAGGTGTTGGGGGAAGACTTCTGAGTGGTCAGGCCTGAACAGGTTTTGGAAGTATGAGTAGGAGTTTACAATGACAGAAAGGAGGAAATTAGTTACAGACAGGAACGGCATGGACAAAAGCTTTAGTAACCCATGACATAACATGGTATCTTCAGTGAATTCAAAGTAGGTTTGTCCACTCTTCCACAGATTGTTTTGTTGGATTAATTTCTTGTTCCAGTATTTACTGATAACCTTCCTTAGTTCTTCACAAAGTACAGGCTTAATATATATAAATATATATAAAGTATTTATAATACTGCCTTGGCCTCAAGGTTAGCACAACCTTAGTCTCACTTCTGATAACTAAATAGCTCAACTTTTAAAAAATAAGATGTAAAAATATTCTCAACCAATCATCCTTTCCTATTTCCTATGCTTGCCCACCCCAATCCCCATCCTTCAAAAATCCTCAACACTCAATTTCAAAAGCCAAACATATTAAGAGGCCAGTCTAGGATAGGTGCGGCACAAAACACGTAAAACGAAAAGGCGTTACAGGAAAAGGGTAATGTTAGATGTTTTTGGTCTGGGGGCGATTATAGGCAAACAAACAACATCTAAAACAAGGCTTGAAATTTTTCTTGTTATTTCCTAAGTCTCATCTCAGAGGTTTGTTTTAAATAATCGCATCCTGACGCTCGAAGCACATTGTCCTCAGTAGATCGCCGGGTCGGAGGCGGCACCGAGAATCGGTGAAGGAGTGCGGAACCCGGCTAAGCTGTGGCAGCTCCCGCAATTGCCACGTAGCCAGGGCGTTCGAACTAATTTGACATCTAGGAAAGGCTAAGAGACAGGCTGGACTGGATATTAGGGCAAAAGACTCAGGAGGGAACAAGAAGTAAAGAGCCGTGCGGTTCTGGGACGGTGGACAGACAGATGGGAAACGGGTCCCAGGTGGAGCGCGAGAAGGATGCGAGGCGAGGAAGGTCACGCAGCGACCTGTACCTCGGGAGCGCCGGGTCCAATAGGAAGAGGGCGCGAGTCGCACCTAAACCTGCCCGAGGACGTCACGACGCCGAGGCGGACGCCGGGCCAATGGGAGGCCATCATAGTCAGGGGCGGAGCCCGGAGGAATTGGGCCGGGCTGCGCTGGGACAGTTCGCAGAGTCGTGTGGCCACCGTGGGCGAGAAGAGTGCGAGTTCCCGGCCACGGTCGCCGGCCTGACCTAAGCCTCACGTCCGCCCTGGCCACTTTCCGCATGCTGCAGGCTCCTCCCTGAAAGGTGGCGGCTAGGCGTGGGGGACGCGCCCGGGGACGGCTCGGGGTCGAGGCTTCCAGTCGCCCGCACTTCCTCTTGAGGCGCCCGTGCGCGGCTGTCTCGGCGGGCGGGATGGCGGCGGCGGCCCGGGGTAGCGGCCGCGCATCTGCGCCCCGGCTGCTTCTGCTCCTGCTGTTTCCGCTGCTGTGGGCCCCGGCCGGGGTCCGGGCCGTACCCGACGAAGACCTCAGCCACCAGAACAAGGAACCTCCGGCTCCTGCCCAGCAGCTGCAGCAGCAGCCCGCGGCCGTGCAGGGCCCCGAGCCGGCCCGGGCCGAGGTGAGCAGGACGGGCCGGGTACCAGGCTCGCCGCCGCCGGAGCGCCGCCCTTGACGCAGGCTGCCAGCGGGGGGAGGGGAGCCCGGCCCCGGCTCCCTGGGGTGGAAGACCGAGGAGTGCGCTTTTCCCGGGTCGGGCCTGGCCTCGCCCGGCTCCTTATGGGGGGAGGGGAGGGGAGAGCAGAGCTGGGAGTCCAACTGTAAACCTTTAGCTCGGGAGGATAAAGATGCCGCTGAGGAATGGGCGTCTTGTTGATCAGATGTATTCTAGAGAGATGGAAATACTCATCCCAAGTAGAAAGTTTTTAACGGAGGGCAGCTGGGAGGCTTTTCGTATTCTCTGAGAATAATAACATGGGCCATTTCATTGTTGAAACAGACTATCCCAAATTGTTTACCAAATTCAGCTTTGCACGACTTGTGATTTTTGCCAAGTGTATATGGATAACGAAGCGTGACTCTCACTTTTTTAAAAACGTGCTCTGGCTTGCAGGAAGTAGCCTTAGGAATGCAGAGGAACAGTCAGTCTTTGACAGTAAGGAGTGCTGCAGCGGTGTGGGATGCCAAGACTAAATTTATAAGTGTACCAGAATCCTGCATTTTGGCCTTCACTAAGTAGATATTAATTAACATCTTAATTTATGTTAATAGAATCAGTCACTAGTGTTCAAAATCTCAGCAGCGTTTTTAAATTTAGTCCCAGTATGGGTCCTGGGCTTTCTCCTCGTTTCCAATTTGAATTCCTGAATCCAGGCCCTCTGTAGTGTCTTCAAGTAGGGGACCATTTGGCACTCAACCCTCCCGTTTCCACCCCAGGCTACCTTCAGCATGTTCCCAGGTAACTAATCTTCCTAAACATTGAATTCCATTTTCCTTCTCAGAAATCTTTAGTGAGTTTCCCGGCATAATGATTTCAGTCCAGCCTCTTCAGCAAGATGTTCAGGTATTTTGGTGATCCGGCTCCAGTCAACCTCTCTAGACTTTTTAGTCCTCACTCCCTTGCGCAATCATATGCTGTACTCAAATCCAAGACATGCCATGTGCTTTGTTGCTAGTCTCTCCAACAAAAGGCCTCTAAATAAAAGGGCTTTAGTGAGCTTGAAGCCTACTGATCAGAGCCTTTCCCACCCTTCAAGAACCAGCAGATATCTCCTCTCCATGAAGACTTCCCTAAAATTTCCGGGCAAAAAGTTATTTCTCTCTCCTGCCTGTAACTTGTGTGCTCAGCTGACCCGGCTCACCATTTCCACTTCTGAAATTGAACTGAAATGGTGATTCATGAAATTCATTCTTAGTGTTCATCATTTAGCTTTCTGCCACTTAACTCACTATCAGAAGTTTATTTTAAAGTGGTAAATATTTTGGGTTGTGTAACTTTCCAGGCCTTGCATTAAAGTTTTAGTCATATAGTGGTTTTTGAGATACAAATAATGGTAGGTATGCTTATCGATACCTTTTTAGACAGCTAGGAGAAATATAGTCGTGTAAAAAAAAAAGGCAGCAGTATCCAGTGACCATATTTAAGTGTCTTAAGGATGCTTGTCTTTAAAACTGGGGGTGTGAAGGGAAGGGACAGGCACAAGATAGTATGATTTTTGTCTTTACTATTTTGATATATTTTCTGTGGTTCTTCTTAGATAGGAATTTACTCTCTTTGTTCTGTATTGTAGTGGAATCTAATTATTTTGTTTTAATTATATTTTCACATAACTTTTTGTTATGGCTCAGTGTCTTTTTCCCTCTATGGTATTATAGTATATTGGAAGAGATTTTCCTTTCACATATTTTCTAAGCTATGTAACGTAAGTATCATTTGCTTTTTTTTTGGTCCACTTGGCAGAAGTAAAATATGGCCAGAGTTCAGTTTAATAGCCACGTAAGCAAGGATTCAGCATCACTGCATATCCGAAAGTTTCAACTGTTTTGCTTTGCAACTGCATGGAGCAGATCTTTAAAAGGGTAGGATGTTTAAATATATGCTTTCATGCCACTGTGTGAGTGTGGACTTATGAAAATGGAGAGGAAAAAATGTATTGGTAAGCTTTCAAATATAAGATGTATTATAAAAATGTAGTTGTATCTTTTTTTTTTTTTTTTGCGGTACGTGGGCCTCTCACTGTTGTGGCCTCTCCCGTTGCGGAGCACAGTCTCCGGACGCGCAGGCTCAGCGACCATGGCTCACGGGCCCAGCTGCTCCGCGGCATGTGGGATCCTCCCGGACCGGGGCACGAACCTGCATCCCCTGCATCGGCAGGCGGACTTTTAACCACTGCGCCACCAGGGAACCCCTGTAGTTGTATCTTACAGGGTGCTTTAAAGCAAGATTACTGAGATCCTTTCGTTTATGCAGTTTACTTCTAGTGACATACTCAGTTTTTTTTCTTATCCTTCCTTGGGCAGAGTATGTAGTACAAGAAGCATTAAGTCCCTTTAGTTGGGGGAAATCAGCTAGATTTAACAGAGGTAATTTATAATTTGCTGCGTATTCTGGAAGGGCCAGTGAAGGACTGCTCTGGTTGTGAAGCACTGTTGATAAAGCCACAGAAGCCTGTCACTCAACCCCGTACACATTCTCCTTACTGTATTTCTGCTTTACTGTTTCTTGGCATTTCTTTTGTCTATTATCTTCTAACACCAAGGCCTTCCACACAATATTTTAAACTTTCTTCCATTTTCATTAAGTTGCAGTCCTGCTCCATCCAGTCCAAACTCCCAATTCTAGCCTCCTTACAGCTAAGACTGATGCCAAGGGTGTGAAGACCCTTGTCTTACTCATGATTGCTGTGTCAGAATGAAACGATCATGATGTTACTGCATTTATTTGTTGGTGTTCTGCTGTCAAAGCAATTCATTAAAAAAAAAATCAGTGAAATTAAATACACTTAATACATTTCAAATGTCAAAATTTATAAATACATTATGAAACAGTAACATTCATAAAAACAAAGCTGTTTAAAGATTCATTAAAATAAAAATGTATTTAGAAAAATGTAATTGTTAAATATATTATTCTAATATGAATTAACAGTAACATTCATAAAAATATTATTTAAAAAACAACAAGCTAGGGCTTCCCTGGTGGCTCAGTGGTTAAGAATCCGCCTGTCAATGCAGGGGGACACGGGTTCGAGCCCTGGTCTGGGAAGATCCCACATGCCGCGGAGCAGCTAAGCCCGGGCGCCACAACTACTGAGCCTGCGCTCTAGAGCCCGTGAGCCACAACTGCTGAAGCCACGCGCCTAGAGCCCGTGAGCCACATCTACTGAGCCCGTGTGCCACAACTACTGAAGCCTTTGTGCCTAGAGTCCGTGCTCCACAATGAGAAGCCTGCACACTGCAGGAAGGGTAGCCCCTGCTCACCGCAACTAGAGGAAGCCGGCGCACAGCAATGAAGACCCAACCCAGCCAAAAATAAATAAATAAAATAAATGTATGGGAAAAAAAGTCAAACATCCACAAATAAAAGGTGATAGTGAAAATTTATAATAAAATATAATTTTATTTCCTTTTGTGTGTGTGTGTGTGTGTGTGTACGCGGGCCTCTCACTGTTGTGGCCTCTCCCGTTGTGGAGCACAGGCTCCAGTCGCGCAGGCTCAGTGGCCATGGCACACGGGCCCAGCCGCTCCGCGGCATGTGGGATCTTCGCGGACCGGGGCACAAACCTGTGTTCCCTGCATCGGCAGGTGGACTCTCAACCACTGCGCCACCAGGGAAGCCCTATTTGTTTATATTAATGCAGTCTTTTAAAACCAAGATTATCCATGGTGTCATTGTTTAAGTTACACGTATATTTTTGTGCACATTTTTCCAATTTCTGAAAGGTTTTTCTGACTTCATATAATAAAGTAATGGCAAGGAGACAGTTCTGAGACAGTTCTAAGCGTTTTCCTGTGACTTCTTTATCTTCAAATAATCTTACCTCTTGGGTGGTAACTTTTGTTGAGGGACTTTGTTTTTGCAGGGACATCAGTCTTTTTCTTGGTAGCAGGCTCTAGCTTTTGTTCCAAAGAAAGCATCTTCATCTTCTCTAGTTCATCACGTGTAGATGATTCTGATGCAGGTATCTGTATCAATTTCATTACAGTCACGTATGTGTTCATTTGAGCCCTGGAACTAGAATAGGAATTATTTTTTCATTGTTAATTGTTATTTTCATCTCCTGAAGAAAATGAAAGAATAAAAGGATACTCTCTAAATGAGGGAGCTTTTTAACAATTTTTCAATTTGGAACTAATTTTAACTTAAAGAGTTTTATTCAGTAAGTTTTTTGGTTTTGTTTTCTAATTATAAGTTGTTGACCCTGCTATCAGGATGTAAATAATTTGGGTTTCAGATCAAATTAAATGATCTGAGTTTCAGACCCAGATTAAAATACTGAAAGGGTGGTATTTGTACTAAGGAAAACACTGTGTTTCATTACTTTAACACTGTGTAACTGACTAGTGGAATGCCAAAATTGGAAATATAGTCACTGCTGCATGTGACTGTCCTTTACTAATCTATATATTTGCTTCTATGCCAGTACTTTCTGCCTTTCTTCTGAATTGGACAAAACGATCACCCTTTCCATATTTCTTTCTGTCCATGTGCCCATTCTCCTCTGACCTCCAGTACTTTCCCTACAGTATCTTTATTCTCTCCTTTTCTTTGGTTCCTTTCTATCTGCTTACACATGCCCACAGGTTTCTCCTGTTTGGAGGGAAAAAAAAAGGCCAATGACTTAACTCTACTTGGCTGCATTAGTTTCTGTTCTTCAGTTTTGTAAATGAAATTTTTAACTAGGGAATTAGCTGCTTTTTCACATTGCTTTAGTCTTCTGTTATCTGGCATCAGCCCATGTCTTTACATTGAAATTTCATTTTTGAAGGATACCTGTAACCTACTTAATTGCTAAATCCAGGGCTCTTTTTCAGTTCCTGTTTGACGCTATTATCTATCCACTTTTTTAAGACTCCTGATGTATCTTGGTTTGTATGAACTTGAGGAAATGGTGTAACTCTATTGGTTCTCAGCTTCTCCTTTTGTGTTAAGTTGGGATAACAGCTTTAAGGTTTTGAGTATCAAAACAATGTACATGGAAATCCCTGGCCTTTAGTTAGCAGCTCAGTGAAATGGTGATTGCCCCTAACTTGAACCATCTGTGGTGTTCTCCTGCCTGTGCCTCTAAATATCAAAGACAATTTTGTTTTCTCTTTTTTTTCCCCCCTCCACACCTTCCTTAAATATAGACATTGTCTAAGGTTCATTTTTTCAATGTAATCTCTGCCTTTGCAAGACTAGCTGATAAATTCAGGTTGCCAGCAACCAAATACATACCTTGAGGCTGTGCTGGCCTAAACTCAGGTTTTCATTTCTGATGACTTCTTGGAAAGCTTTATTTGAAATGCTTTTTATCCTCAAATTGAACATGTGTGAAACCAAACCCCTTATTTTTATTCCTCTTTTCCGTATACCTTATGGGAATATGAATAGCATCTTTGATTCTTTGCCTTTAAAAAATTCTGTTAATTTTTCTTTTTCATCATGTGCAGAATGTTTTCCTTTATTTTGTCTTCAACATTGGTCTTGTGCAGCAGACCTCCTACTTCTAATTAATTGGTCCAGTGGCCTGTATTCTCTATATTCTCTACTTTCTGTACCGATCTGTTAGTCACAGTGCCTTAATTACATTTGTGTCTTCTACTCAGAAACTTGAAAGGGCTTCTTGCTTGCCTCTAAGCTGGTCCATAAACATACAGGCTTTTCGGTCGGAGCCCAGTTTATCTTTCTTATCTTACCCCAACCATTCATCTGGTGGTTTACTCCCTGTTATCAGAATAAAGCCTGTATTTTCTCAAATTGTCAGTCCAGGGCAGAAGGAGAATGCATGTACCTGATGCATTTTGAAGTTAGCCACTCCACGAGTGACTAGTATGAATCCTGCAGCGACTTTCTGGGAGCCTAATGTAATGAACCTCAGAATCGATTCCTCCGCATTGGTCAAAGGTTGCCCCACAGGGGTTAACTCCTGTATACTTCTGGGTAGTGTAGTGAGTAAGTATGTGCACCGCGCTTACTTTCTGGTTGGATCTGCCTAAAGCTAGTTACAGCCTGCAAGGAATTGGTCCTCCCTAGCTGGAGTAAGAGATTGGGTCAAGAGATTTTTGAAGTGGTGCACAATAGGTGTCTTTAATCATGTGCATGGTGAAAAATCCAAAAGGTACAGAAAAATGTAGAATGAGAAGTGTGTCACCTCCTCTTGTATTCTAGCTCAGGGGTCAGCAAACTGTAGTTTACCACTGACTGGGGTCAGCAAACTGTAGTTTACCACTGACTGCCTATTTTTGTAAATAAAGTTTTGTTGGAATAGAGCCAGGCCATTCGTTTAAGTGTTACCTATGGCTGATCTCAGGGTGTAGCCTCAGAGTTGGGTATACCAAAGAAACTTTACGGTCCATGAGGTTAAATATTTGGCCCTTTAAGTAAAAGTTTGCCAACACCTGTTCTAGTCATCCTGGTTCCTTCCCTGGCCACTGTTACTGTGTCCTGAGATTTCCGGTTCATTAGCAACTGTGTATATACTTTATATACCTCCCTAACTCACCACCCCATAACATACATACAGTAACTATGTACATAAGATGTACTTTTTTCAACTTAAAAATGTCTTAGTGATTTTTTTATTAGTGTATATAAAACGTTCTTATTTTTAGCTCCGTAATATTCCAGTATATGGAGCTACTATTTATTTAACCAGTTCCTTATGGATGGACATTTAGTTATTTATGTCTCTTAATTATTACATATGATAACATTACATTTATACGCATTTCTAGGACAAAACGGTTAACTCCCTGAGTGTTCCTACCTCAAACTTTGTTCCAGTCATGTACTTGCTATGACTCATTGCCCACAGTATGCCTGCAGTTTGAGGGAAGTGGGATCCTTAAGGGGCTGGAGTTGTTGAGGTACGGCTTGCTCAAGAGGCTCTACATAAGTTGGGGCTTGAGGAATGTGGATGAATAGGGGCATAATGATAGGAAGGTAGGAAGGGAAGCAGGACTGCATGACTGAAGGCTTGTGTTACCCCAAAACTTGAAGTGTTCTTGAGCCACACTGCCCAGCACTACAGCCATGAGCCATGTGGCAGTTTTTAAGCACTTGAAAAGATGTGGCAGGTCCAAACTGAGATGTGCAAGAGATGTGTGCAGTGAGTAGATACACACCGGTGTTTAAAGATTTGGTAAGAACAAAAAAAGAGGGTTAAATACTGATATCTCATTAGTCATTTGAAAAATATTCCTAGAGTAGTATTTTGGATATATTGGGTTAAATTAAATAATATTAAAAGTAATTTTATCTGTTTTTACTTTTTAATATCTGGCTACTAGAAATTTTATTTTATTTTACTGTTTCGGGCTGCACTGCGCAGCTTGCAGGATCCCAGTTCCCCAACCAGGATCGAACCCGTGCCCCTTGGAGTGGAAGCATGGAGTCCTAACTCCACTGGACTGCTAGGGAATTCCCTAGAAATTTTGTTTTATTTTTAATTTTTTTTAAAATTAATTAATTTATTTTGGGCTGTGTTGGGTCTTCGTTGCTGCGCGCAGGCTTTCTCTAGTTGCGGTGAGCGGGGGCTACTCTTCGTTGTGAGGGCTTCTCATTGTGGTGGCTTCTCTTGTTCCAGAGCACGGGCTCTAGGCACGTGGGCTTCAATAGTTGTGGCTCGCGGGCTCAGTAGTTGTGGCTCGCGGGCTCTAGAGCACAGGCTCAGTAGTTGTGGTGCCAGGGCTTAGCTGTTCTGCAGCATGTGGGATCTTCCCGGACCAGGGATCGAACCCACGTCCCCTGCATTGGCATGCGGATTCTTAACCACTGTGCCACCAGGGAAGCCCCCCTTAGAAATTTTAAAAATTCATTATGTGGCTTGCATTATTTTCTGTTGGACAGTGCTGCTCTGGCTCATCCTTCATTAGGGAGGTTCACCAAGGTTCACTTTGGGAATTGGTATGTGATTAGATGGGACATGTTGGACAGTTACCAGAATTAAGTATTTGCATTTTATGTTCTAGGCATAAGAAGGTCATGATGAAATTAGTTTTAGGAAGATTCAACTGGTCACGTTGTGGTGTGCTATAATAACTGACTGTAACTGAGTGCTTACTGTATATTAGGCACCATCCTAGGGGCTTTATGTGTAGTAATTCATTTAATCCTCACAACAACCTTGTAAGGTATAGGTACCCCTCATCTTAGAGATGTAACTTGAGTCACAGGGAGGTAAACTTACTGGCGCAGGGTCATACAGTAACCAGTAATACCTTGGCTATGAACCCTGGAAGTCTGATTCCAGAGCCCACCTATTAAACCAGTACATTCTGTCACTCTGAAGGTGAATTAGAAAAAGGAGATGATCCTTGTACACAGTAATCACTTGGGCAATTGATTGACAACAAATGAATGAATGGTAATTGATCATTTTCTGCCCCTATTTATTAACACTTCAAGTTTTTTAAATCTTCTATCTTCATAATACCCTGGTACTTTTGTTTTAAATTCTTATCACACCATGGTTGGTGGCTGTTTAACACTGATTTTGGCTATCCAGGACGAGCTCAATATATAACAAAAACTGTAAGTTAATTTTTCTTGTGCTTTGTATATAGAAAGGTTTTAAGAATATGTAGTTTTGTTTTGCTTTGTGCTTGCAAGGCAAGTTTTATTCTCATCATTTCACAGAGGAACAGAGAGGCTAAGTAATGTGGCCACGGTTTTATAGCTGCGAATTATAAAACAATGAGAATTTGTGGTTTTGATCATTATTGTTTGTTTTTAAAAGTAAACATTTTCTGTTTGAGCTTGCAGCTAATTGGTTGTAAATAAATGTTTTAGGAATATTTATTCCTAAAAAATTTTCTTGGATTTCAGGTCCTAAATATTTTGCAATGAAACTTTTTCATTCAAAAGGTATTTCCAAGAGGAAAATGTTGCATTAGTGAAAGCTAAATGAAAATGCTTATATTTTTTATGATGCTTAATGCTCATAGGGTATTGGAAGAGACAAGAAGATCAGCATAGTTGGAATTAAAATGATAATGGAGAGAAAGCTAAAATCCCTTAAAATGGTACTTGCTTAATCAAGAGCTAGCTTCTGAGGCTGCCCTTTTGATTTAGCCCTCACACCAAGTATTTTCTAAATTGTTAAATTTCCCCAATTTTTAGCTCAGAGGTCTAGTCTGAGTAATGCTTAAAGTTTTCTGATCTTTACCGTGGAATTTGGGAGTCAAGTTTATGTCATGTGTTAAGGAATGACATGCACACTTAAAACTTTAGGATTTTATTCTTATCTCTGACTGGAGCCTTTGTGAATAAAAGTACTTTTTATACTCTGTCCAAAATCACATACATTCTTGGGTTTCTTTTTCTTTTTTACCCCTCAGGTTTCTAGAGACTCATAGGCTTTAAAAATTAATTAAAGATAGGCAATTAAGATTGGAAGAGGCCTTTAGAAGTGATTCCTTTAGTCCAGGGTCTTTCCCCCTAGGAACTAGTGATATTTTGGATTAGATAATGTTTTGTTGTGAGGAGCTGTCCTACGCATTATGTCCTGTCCGTAGCAGCAGTTCTCGCCTCCACCCACTAGATGCCATTAGTTTCCCTTCAGCTGTGACAAAAAAATGTCTCCGGACTTTGCCAGAAGTCCCCTGGGAGACAAAATCGCCCTGGTTGAGAACCTCTGATGAGCACACTTTCTGTAGGTGGTGCTTCTCTTCTCTGGAACTCTCACGTTGAGGGGGGAATTTGCTACACTCTCTAGAAGTCCATTTCAGCCTCTGGGGGCTCCTGTGGAGTAGAAATCTTTTGTGTGTGTTAAGCTACAACCTGCCATGACACCTATAACTTTTTAGTTCTATCTCTTGGGACCATATAGACTTTCATCAGACTTTCTCAATTATTGGAACATAGGCACCCAGTCCTTCCTGGTCCCTTATGTGATTGTTTTAGAGACTGAGTTGGCAAACTTTCTTTTGTCTTGGGCCAGATTATAAATACTTTAGGTTTGGGCCACGTGTTTGCAGGCTACTTAAGGTCTCTGTTGCATAATTTTCTTTTCCTACTTCCCTCCATCCCTTTCCCTCCCTCCCTCCCTCTTTCTCTTTTTCTTTTTTTTTGCAAACCCTTAAAAAACGTAAAAATCATTCTCAGCTGGATTTACTCTTAGCTGTTGCTTGCCAGTCCCTGGCTTTAGAGTCTCTTTTGTCTGCAGTAATCTTCAGAGGGCAGTGCCTTCTTAAAATGTGGTGCCTCAGAGCCAGTACAGAACTTTGGGTGAGGGCTATGCAGCACAGAAGGTGGGCTTGTCACTAACTCTTTAAAGTGCTTAAAGTGCCTGCTGCCTTTTTGGAGCTTTGTCACATTTTCAACTCGGAATGACCTTAACACCAGCTGAGACTCTGGCTTATCTTTTTTATTAGGCCACATTTCAGCCTAGGATATTTTTAGTGTAGGACCAACCATATATCCAGCTATATTAGATCTCATCTTAGCTAGAGGCAACTCTTCTTCTAGCCTGTTGAGAGCTTTCCGGATCCTACTTTGTTCTCGTAAGTGTTCATGAAATTTCTCTCAGCTTCCTGTTAAATGTTTGATAAGCATACCTTGGGTCTTACACACAAGTTATGAATAAAAATTTGAATGAGACATAGCTAAGAACTAAATCTCAACTCACACTTAGAAAACAAGGTAATTTTGATGTGTGGATATAGCTGGTCTCTACTTTTTTTTTTTTAAATTGTTTTGTAGACTTGTACTTGGATTTCCATTGTAGCAGGCATCCATCAGAGGCTTCTGTCATTGCTAATGGCTTTCAAAGTGATTAGACAGTAAATAAGTCTAATGACCATGACAGAAAAACAATCTTAATTCACATACAAAATAAAATAATTTAAAATAATGACTTTTTTCAAAAAAGTAGCTGATAAATATGTATTTTTTTTTTAATTTCAGAAAGGATTTACACCAGCTGCTCCAGTTCATACCAATAAAGAAGATCCAGCTACCCAAACTAATCTGGGATTTATCCATGCATTTGTGGCTGCCATATCAGTTATCATTGTATCTGAACTGGGTGATAAGACATTTTTTATAGCAGCCATCATGGCAATGCGCTATAATCGTTTGACAGTGTTGGCTGGTGCTATGCTTGCCTTGGGCCTAATGACGTGCTTATCAGGTGAGTGCTTTTTCCTCCTAATGAGTTTATTGAATTAAAGAGAAAGCATGGTGGTATTAAGTCACTGAATCATTCAACTAGTTATATTGGAATTTGGTTCATGTTTCAGAACTTAGTAAGCAGAAAATGTTTACAGTACATAAATTCCTAAAAACGATATTGCACTTCTGAAATTAAATTTTTTTTTTTTTTCCCACGGTACATGGGCCTCTCACTGCTGTGGCCTCTCCCGTCGCGGAGCACAGGCTCTGGACGCGCAGGCTCAGCGGCCATGGCTCATGGGCCCAGCTGCTCTGCAGCATGGGCGATCATCCTGGACCAGGGCACGAACCTGTGTCCCCTGCATCGGCAGGCGGACTCTCAACCACTGTGCCACCAGGGAAGCCCTGAAATTAAATTTTTAGCTATTCACAGTCAAGATACATGCTCCTCATTTATTCACTAGTTTTTTGATCCTTGCTTTTGCTATGGCTATCCTTGCTTTTTTTTCTTTTTCCTTTTTAAGTCCAGAGAAATTTATATCTGATATCTTAGAAACAGGAAGCAAGCAGCCACAGAGAATTGTGTATTTTCTGTTGAAGGGCATTTGGTAATCAGTAGTGAGGGGTAATGTTCACAGTATTGTGTTCTGTTAAGCTATTCTTAACCTCTTACCCCAACAGTAGGGAATGAAACATTCTTAGATTCCCGGTTTATATTACTATTTGAGTTACTATTATATAGGCTTCAATTTTTCAAAGAATTAAGACCAGGAGAAAGTAAACTTAACACTACATAATTAAACATAGTTTAGTCTCTGATTCAAAAGCTACCTTGAGCCATGTAGTTGGATGGAAAATAGCGAGTTTTCCCCTTAGAGCCAGACTTGGATTGGAGTCTCATTCTGCTGTGTATTAACTTAATGGTAAGTTACTTAACCACTTTGAGTTTCAGTTCCCCATCTGTAAACTGGAGATAGTATCTAGCTGCCTCACAGGGTTGCAGTTTGTATTAAAATGAGATCTTATATTTCAGGTGCTCAGTCATTCACTCCTCTCTTTCAGCATGCCTTAGATTTCTCCTGAAACACAGTTCTTAAAGTACAGGACAGGTTCTATTTCTGGATGCTTGTTAAAGTTTGTCTTTTTAAACCTACTATAATGAGTATTTTATTGAATAAAAAAATTGACTACTTTTCACATTTGGATATTAGCATTATTCATATTTCACACACAGAAATTTTCTCTTCAAAAGCAAATTTTGATTCTAGGAAATAGTGGAGCAGGTTGTAAATGGTGAAGTCACTTGTTTGGAATGAGTTTGAATAATATCAGAGAATTTTAGTTTTGAAACTTCCAGCTTTGAGGATAAAGTAGAAGGCTGTCCTCTCTCCACCCATTCCCTCCTCAGAACCTGGCTCCATGCGTTCCCCCCCCTCTTCTATGGGTTTAGCTCCCTTCCCTCAGCGGTGAGTGGGGCTGGTCTCTTTCGTCCTGACCCTTGGCCCACCTCCCTCTGGCTGCTGGTACTGACAGCTCCTCTCACCTGGACTATTTGAAGGAATGGGCTGTATCAGTGGTCTTCAAACCTCTTCCTTGTATATCTCTAAAATAATTTTGAAAAACTATACCCTCTCTCACTTTTCATCGTTAAGTTCAAGGAGTTTCAAAGATCTAATTTTTGGTATATTGTGTAGAATTGTTATAGTTGGTATTCTTTTTTTTTTATGTTTGTCTTATAAGTGTTTTAACATTTGTTACACAATATTTAAATTTATATTGCATTTGCAAACTGATTAAAAAAGAAATTTCAGACATCATACATTTTAAACACAGTCTTTCGAGATAGGTTAAACACTGCTTCCCCGGTCAAATCTGTTGACCCCATTTTTTTCCCCATCAGCCTGGTCACACTGTACCCATTCCGCCTAGATGGTTGAGTTCAGTTCCGGGGGAATTTCAGCAGTCTGTAAGCGTGGAGCCAGTGCTTTCCTTTGCAAAATTTCCATTTGCCAGTGTTATTTCTTTCTTGTTAGCATTCCAGATTCGCTCCTAAACTGGCTTGCCTTTGGGTCCTGAGCCCTTTTTCTATGTTCTATTTAGGAGCGTGGAGCTGCTGGGGGGTGGGGGGCAGGAAAGGCACGAGACCTGACGTCTTGAGCCTGGGGCTGCATCTAGCCTCTACTGCTTGCTCATCATGCAGACAGGAGCAGGTCACACGGCTGCCATTTGCTGAGTACCATCTGTGTGCATGATGCTTCAGGCCCGCTTCGGGACAACCCTTTGTCCTGCTACAGATGGACAAACGGAAACCAGAGATGTACTATGCACTCATGGCTCACAGGCAGTGGAGCTGGGATTCAAAGGCTGTGTCTGTCTCTGAATCCAGGGGTTTCTAATGGTTTTCTTCAGGGTAAGAGGTTCTGCAGGGGGAGGTGGATGAGGGCTGGAGGCTGCACAGTCAGGGTGGCTATGGGCCCCCAATCCTTCCTCTGAGAACAATTTACTGTCATCTGTTTGCTAATTAAAATTTTATTGGGAAAAGTTTTGAAGCTTAAAAGTCACTGGGAAATAACTATATTTTTACTCCATTATGACTTTCTAAGTTATTTAAGCTCCTGGAGAATCTTTGTCTGCTGTAAACTCAGGATACTGATAGTAACAATCCTTACAGAATTGTAAGAAAGATTAAATGAAGTAAAACAAGCAAGTTGTATAGGATGGTTAGTTCTGTAACGGTTAGTTCTCTTCCCCCTTATCATAAAGAGGCTTTGCGTCTAGGTATGGTTCACCTGTGCCCAGGGCACAACTGAACCATTCATTTGGATGTTTTCACATGATTTACAAAAATGGCCAATTAATTCAACAAGTACTTGTTTAGAACCACCTGTGTGCCTAGAAAAGTGTTGGGTCTGTGGCCAGTCATGCGTGGTGGAAGGGGCATGGGCAGCCAGTAGTGCGGAGGCTGTGAGAGGCGTCTCCTCCTGCCCCGTCCCACCCTGAAGAGAGCTTCGATGTCTGAACAGCCTCCATCAGGCATTCTTGTCTTTGGCTGTTTTCAAAATTTCTCACTAAAATTCAAAGCCGTCAAGAGAGGTAACTTCTCAGTTTTTGTGAGTTTGTTCCTTAGGAGGAGTGACTATAGAGAAACCCAGGGCAGATTTGGAAGAAGGCCTGAGAGGAAGGAGAGCGATCAGCGGGGAGGTAGGAGCAGCTGTAAGTCAACATTGATTTCCTTCCCGACTCAGCCAGGGTGGGCCTGCACCAGCTGTCCCAGGGCTCGGGCCTACTTGGCCTGTTCTTGTAAAATACACCTAATGGAATCTAAATACCATTAGCAATTTGATACTTACCATCACTGCCACCATCATTCCTTTAAAAAAACATGAGTAAACTCTGCTTTAACATCTGGAAATTTACATTGTTCTTTTTCCTCCGTTAATTCTTACTTTCATTTACTTTCCTCATACAATTTTACTCTAACGATAAGTTTTTTGCTTGAAAATCTTTTATGGATCACACTGTCATTTATCTGCAGCAAAAATACGCATTTAAATTGAACTTTAGAAGATGGTGAAAATTTCCTTTGTTAAGTCTCTAAATGTTAACATTTATCGATTGAGTTATAGTTACTAGCATACAGTTTGATTACTAGCATACAGTTGATCAAAGCAAAATATATCACAAATTTAAGTAAACATTTTTTAAAAGTTGGAAATGCATCTCTTAATGAGATGATAGAACTGTTCTTTTAAAATTAGTTTATATGTCCATGGATGATAATTATTGCTAGAATGAAGCTAGGTTTAGAGTCAATTCTGGTCTTTCTAAAAAAAAAATAGATATAAGAGCTGAGAAATTTTATTCACGTAAGTAGACAGGAAGGAATTTTGTTATAGCCATGTCACTCAGTTCATTGAACTCCTGGGTTATATATACGCTTAAAATCACATACTGGTCTATCATCAGGAGATTTTAAATGATTTACCAACTGACAACTTAATAAGGTCTTCTGTCAATTTTGTTAGAAGCAGAGAGTTGGAAACCATCGAGTATACCAAAAAGTGTTTTTCTGAAATTCATCAAATGACTGTTCTTATACATGTTTAGTCTTTTACTTAGAAGTATTGGGTTGGCCAAAAAGTTCATTTGGATTTTTCTGTAACATCTTGGGGAAAAGCCCAAACAAACTTTCTGGCCAACCCAATTCCCTGTTTAATTGGATATATTTAGAAATGGTTGAGAACATTGAAATATTTTTAATTTCAGCGTACTTTCACCAATAAATGATTTCATCTTAAAAATTGTATCAGATCACATGTTTAAAATCTATTTTCCTGGAGCCTTGGAGCCACAGATTTAGCTCATTCAATTTACGGAAGATGTCTGCCACACTGCCTAATTGCCATGGCAGTTGCTCCACAGTGAACCATCTAAGTCAGGCTTATTTTCTGTCAGAAGACATTTACTTGGTTTTTGAATTTAATAAACATGATATATGTCCCCATGGCAACTAGCTGTTTAGAATTCTAATTCTAAAATGGTTGGCTGGCCAGATTGGGCCTGGAACCCAGCTCAGTGTGAGCTGCCTGGGGAAATAAGCCACTGGGATTTAGTATCTTTTCTGATGCTCTCTTTGCCTTAGGGAAAAGCATCTCCCTGGTTGGAGGATGAAGGAAGCACAATTTCTAAGTAAAAAGTATTCCTACTGAGGTCCAAATACCCTGTTTCTCGTCCATGACCATTATTTCCGGTGCCTAAAATGCCATTATTTCTAATGCCGTGGCCTTATAGGAAACTTGTATAAGACAGGGAAGACCCAAAGCCCCGTCTCTGGTTTATGATGCCTCGACTGGGGATACCAGTATTTCAGACCCTCTCTTTGGTGCCCTAGGATATCTTTCCATACTGTGGGAAACGCACCGTAGGTGCTGGGCGAAAGGCATCTTTGTAGAGTGAGCAGAGGGCAGCTGTGAAGAAGGGACGTGAGAAAGGAGAACCCGCACAACTCTTCAGCTACAAGCATGTTTTCAGGCAGATGAGTTTTAGGGAAAAGTACCCATGGAAGTTGAACTTCTGCAAATAGATTCTTTCACAAACTGTTCATCTGTGTCCCCCGGAAAGTCTGTGTTTTAAAGGCTTCAGTAATCAGCTTTCGTTATTACAGAGTTCAATTTTCATTTTAATGAGCCCCTCAGGCCACATTCATGGGCATTCTCATCCTTTTATTCTCTTGGCTTCTAAGATGCCCCCTGCTTTGAGTTATAGTCTTATCCCTCTGAGAAAAAAAAAAAAACTGTACCATAAATATTGATATTCCCCACAGTTTTATCCTTGGGCCATTTTTTCCCCTCACACTAATGTTCTTGTGCCAAGTGTTTTCAGTTTAATTACTTGTAAATCAGTGATTTCTGACTTGATGCAAATCACTTGCTTAAAGAGAAATAACCTCTCCTTGTTCACAGAACCAAAGTACTCGAGTGTCTGAGGAAAGACTTCCAAGAAATGAGGAAATTGAGGGACAGCAACCAGGGGAAGAAGAACAAGGTTATAGTGCCAGATCGTTTTTTTCTCTCTATGGAGATGTCAAGGCAGAAAACATGGGATTGTGTCAGTAAATAGTTCTTTTAGATTATCTGAAGGTAAAAGGAAAGCCAAATTTAGGAGATTTTAAAAGGTTTGCTACGTTGCTTTTTAAAATTTTAAAAACCTTTTATGGAAAATATTTTAAATTTACAAAGTTGCAAAAATAAAATAGTATAAGAACACCTATATACCTTTTATCCAGATTCACCTGTTGTTAACATTTTACCACATTTGCTTTAGCATTTGTGTCCTATCCCTTTATATCTGAATAAAATTATGTGTATACGCATATAATTTATATATCTCTAGTATATATGTACATATACACACAGTTTATGTATCTATAGAGAAATAAAGTACATAGACACGTATCTTTATAGACGTTGATACATTACTCTATCATCCATATTTTAATTTTGTCAGTTGATCTAAAATATTCTCTCTAGCACTTTTTTCCTTCCTGTAGAGAATCTAGTCTAGGTCAGGTGGTACATTAAGTTCTTTTCAGTCTTTTAATCTGAAATATTTCTGTAGTTTTTTCTTATGTATTCTATAATATTTTTCTAAGATACATCCCCCTCCCCTTTAACGGGCTGTTCCTCATTTTGTGTTTGTGTGATGTTTCCTCATGACTAGATTGAGGTTATGCATTCTTGACTAGAACACTGTATAGGTGATGCATGTCCCTCTTAAAAGAGTATCACATCTGGTAGCACATGATGCCCATTTGTCCCTCACTGACGATGTTAATTTTGATCACCCTGTAAGGATTTCTCTTTGTATACTGTTTTTCTTCTTCCCTTGCAATTAATATGTAATCTTTAGGGAGACACTTTAAGACAATACAAATACCCTGTTCCCCATAGTTTAGCGTCAGTTGATGACTCTTACATGATCTGAACTTCACCTCGACGCTTGCAAAATGATGGCTAATTCCAGTACCCCATCCACGTTTACCAGTGGGCCCTGGCATGCTACTCTAAGATAAAGAGCTCACCCCACCTCCCATTGGTTTGTATGTTTATTATCAATATAAATTCATGAACTCCTTTTTTTCAGTGGTTTATAATTAATTACTTAACTATATTGTTCCTTAAATTGTCCCAGATGTGACGGCTAGGAGCCCCTCCAGCCTGACTCCTGTGTCCTTGTGACATGCTATTATGTGTTTTTGTTCTTCCTTACTTTCTAGTATAACAGGATAGTGCAGGCTCGTCTTGTACCTGCTCTGCCCAGTCCTAGAATTAGCCATTTCTCTGAGGAGCCTTTTAGTGGGGAATGTATTAGAAATCAAGATCTGGGTGCAAAGTTGGCTCATTGTCATTGAGATGTCTTGGCTTCTTGGCCTTCTCAGTGGACGGAACTAGAAAATATATGTCTGTATTATGTGTGTGTGTGCGGGTACATATACACACGTACCTATGTAACTTGGATACAGATATGCACATAAGCATAGGTTTACATTTCTAAACATGATTTTAAAGTCTTTTTCATTTTGTAATATAATGAAGCAAGGAATGCTTTATCTATGCAGTTATATTTTTGATGTTCAGGCAGTTTTGTAAGTGTTGTGCCCACTTTATAAAAAGAGCTGGTGAAGCAAAGAGTAATTGCATTTGTTATATATATGCAAATACCCTCTGGCCCTTCCATAGTTTTTAATTACTAACTTCATATTACCAATGTGAATGTGTTTCACAGGTAGGATTTAGGTTCTTGATATATCGATAGTTCCAAGTATAGTTTTTTTGTATAATTTATACAATTGTCCCTCTGTACTTGATGATAGGAAAGCATAGTACTGAATAAGTTTGTTATGTTACATATATGTGAGTTTGTATGGATATATATGTATGTGTATATGTATAGATATGGAATTATTAGTTTTCTTTCATAAGATATACTTATTTTTAAATAGTTGCAGAGTTTGAATAATGCCACATGAGTATCTTGTCGTGATTCTTCACTATAGAAGTTTGTAATTTAAAGATTTGTGATGAAGAAATATCACATAGGGCAGTGGCATAGCTTCCAGGTTATTAGATCATGGGATCCATAGAGGGCATCAAAGTTAACCTCCCAACTAAAGTTCTGTGCCCTGCATGACCTGTGGCGAGCCAGCCCCTGGCGGGTGTCTGAAGAGGAGATGATCATCTCATGAGAGATACGTGTGCAAGCCCTGCCACCTCAACCTGCACCACTGATTGCTTGCTAAGCTGTGATGAGTCATTGGCTAGAGCTAAGGGTTCGATATTGGTGGAGGAAAAGAAGTGGAGTTTAGGGTTATTACGTAATAGCTGAGCTTCTAATGTGAACCATTTTCCCTTTAAAACAGTGGTAAATGATGACTTCTGAAGTTAACTGTTTCTTTGGTTGGTGTATAATGTGCGAATTAACCAATACACTGTTGCACTTCCTTGCAGTTCTGTTTGGCTATGCCACCACAGTCATCCCCAGGGTGTATACATACTATGTTTCAACTGCGTTATTTGCCATTTTTGGCATTAGAATGCTTCGGGAAGGCTTAAAGATGAGTCCAGATGAAGGTCAAGAGGAGCTAGAAGAAGTTCAAGCAGAATTAAAGAAAAAAGATGAAGAAGTAAGTCAGAGCACTGTTAAACATCTGGACCAAAAAGGCACTCAACTATTAAGAGTAAACACTATCCAGAGGTTTTCCAATAGTCATCCATATCTGTGATGTGTGTGGGCTACACAGAAATAGCTTATTTTGTTTAGTTTCCGTTCTTACATCTGGCTGTGATAGGACTGGGTTAGTGTGATTGTGGTAGAGAAAGGACTCAGGGATGAATACTGAACACCTGTAATCAAGTTCCTTAATTAGACTGACTATAAGCTCCTGAAAAACAGAAACTGCAGTTTATAATTTTACCTGTTTCCTTCCACAGCATCTAGGATAATGAGTGATCAGTTAATATTGTTTATTTCATTGGGAAGAAATGGAAAAATTGAGAATATAGCATTTGTTGCTATGTGAGACCAGTGGTTCAAAAGAGAAGTTTGGGGTCACATAACTTTGGTTTCTCAGAGCATATTCCCATGGAATTTAAACACTGTTTAAAAGAAAGATTAAGTAATTTTGTGCTCTATTGACTTGGTTCCTAGAATTAATGTCTTTTTTTTTTGAAATTTAGTTTCAACGAACCAAACTCTTAAATGGACCAGGAGATGTTGAAACGGGTACAAGCACAACAATACCTCAGAAAAAGTGGCTGCATTTTATTTCACCCATCTTTGTTCAAGCTCTTACATTAACATTCTTAGCAGAATGGGGTGATCGCTCTCAACTAACTACAATTGTTTTGGCAGCTAGAGAGGTGAGTGGTACTTGGAGACTGCTTCTGTATTAAAACTAAGCATAACTAATGTTACTTTGCTCCAGAGGTCATGGGACAGAGTCAGGGTGGGTCAAGGGATGACTTCATATGCTAGACTGTTTTAGATCTAATTACGCCACCGCTCTTTAAAACTGACCTTCTCCCAGTTTCTACAGCCGGTCAGATTACTCTCTTTTGACTCCTCTTCCCTTCAATTTTGCCAAAATGATGGTGTGGCAGTTGTTTTGGCTTAGTTTTTTCTTTTCTCAGAAACTTCCTTTGTATACTTTATGTTGAGAACATAAATGGTATATTATTATTGAAGGCCAATTTGGCAATAAATACCTAATGCCTTGAAAGTAGATATCTTTGGCTTCTTCTGTTCCTTGTGCTAAAAAACTAATTTGAGTGTTGCAGAGGTTACTTAGAAAAGTTGTTAAGTCTTAGCCCCAGGTTACTCAGTCCTAGGATGTTAAGCCAGAAGAGACTTCAGATTATCTCGTTCTAGCCTTTGTTCTACAGATAAGATCCTGAGGCCCAGAGAGGCTGGGTGACTTGTCCGGGGACAGAAGCTAGTTGGTAGCAGGGACGAGGACTAGAGCCGAGGCTGTCTGCCTTCTAGGCTTTTCTGCTGTATCTTCTTCATAGTTGTCAGATGCCACTCTGTAAAAGATAACTGTTTGTTGAGAAAGTGTTTAACCCTCATTTCTTTTGAGGGGAGTAAAGTTTTACATGAGGTGTCTGTTATTGTTCACACTGATTGAGGTCTCCTGAAGAGACGGTTGTGGGATGGAAGGCTGCTGCTGCTTTTCAGCTCTTCTTGATCTTAACTAATGCTGTTTCTTATATTTTTATATCTATGAGATTACATTGTTTTTAATCAGTTGGTAAGATGTTTAGATAGCAAGCTTGATTTGAATTTATTTTTAACTCCTAGGAAATATCTACCATAAAAAGAACAAGTTCCTCAACATAGGCTGCAGTTCAAAGTATAAAACAAGAGTTGAAAGCCAGGGCTAAGATAGTTGAGGATGGGCTGTTTTGTCAGAGAAGCCTCAAAAATGCGGAAAAAAAGGAACTCGATTTTTCATTTGAGTCCCGTATTTAAACATAAGCTTTCTTTTAAAATGTCATTTTAATGGCTTTGACCTATATTTTTCTTGGTCTCCAGCCTTTTTTATTGGCACTCAGATTGTCAGAATTGGGACTTGAAAGCAAGTGATCATTTTGTGGCGGTTGGTTCTGCCATGTGAGCTGTCGTGACGGCAGAATCATTGCATTTTTCTTAATACTGTCGTCTAAGCGGCACGAGCGACTTGGGACAGGCTCGAGACTCCCTGAGCCCCCAGGGTCTGCTCCCTGCCAGCAGTGCGGCACCTGTGGCCTGGGGTTGAGTCTCTGGCCATGCGAGCACATCACTGCAGCGTCTACATCCAGGGTGGCTCTGAGCTGAAACAAAGTGATGCACATAGGGTCCCCACTGTGGGGAGCACTCAGTGTCAGCCACCTTCCACACTGCAGCACCACGGGCACATGCAATGGGCTCTTCATGAGCACAGATGCAGTTGTCTTTGTTACTTTAATCTTCCTAATTTTTTTTGGTAACTTTTTTGTATAACCCATGCAGTAGTCTAGTCCAGTCCATTTTAGTCTGAACTTCATTTCTGCTCCCAGTAGAATTCAGTGTTCTCAGTTTGGATGTCACAGAATCCTAGTATCCTTTGAGATGTTAATGGGTACTAAGCAAAAAAAAAAAAAAAAATTGAGGAAAAAGTTTCCAGGGTCAAATAGATTTGGCAAATAATATATCCTGGTTTTTTTGTTTTGAAGATGGAGTATACAAAATGCCAAAGACTCTGAAAAATGCTGTATTAAAGGAACCATTTAATTTTATTTAAATCCAGTGATTTTTCAAGTGTCACTTTCAAATAGAATGAAACCATCTTCTGGGATATTAGTTTTAGAGGTTATAACAGAATTTAGGAAATGTGGTCCCACTCTTCCATTCCTCACAGACAGTTTCCAGCTCTCTCCATTTCCCCAGTCCACACACACACTGCCCACCCCAGCAAACAGGCCTCCTGCCACTTCACAGAAGAAAGCAGAGGTCATTGTTTCTTCACTGCCACCCATCACAGTGGGTCCTTTCCCACCTGTATTCTGGATTCCAGCCCCCAGTGCTCCCACTTACAGCTTAAATCTTGGCCTTTCTTCCAGCCCAATTTTGCGAGCATAGGCACAAGTTTTTCTCATCTAAAAAAGTTTTACCCCTTCCTCAATTCTGCTTCTCTTCCAAATATAAGCCTTTTCCTCCCCCACTTCCCTCAGTTTCAGAGGGCTTGGCTGTGATGGGAACAGGAGTTGGCTCTACTCCCTTACTTACTAAACCCACTGGGCTCTAGTTTCTGACTCACCGGTTGATTTGGTGCTTTAAGTTCACTGCAGCCACCAGTGGGGCTTGCGTGGTCATCTTGGGAGGCTAATTGCTTGGCCACCTGTTCAGTCTCCCTTGGGCTCCTCCTCCCCTGTCAGCTCTTCAGTGTTGCTTTCCTCATGATCGTATCGTCAGCGCTTTCCTACATTCTCTCCTGGGGTTATGATGTTCAGTCCCATCACTTCTTCTCCATTGAACTCAACTGATTCTTGAACTTCTCTACTTTTAACTCCTTTGTTGGCAGCCACAAACCCTTTCTCCCTTGCTTCCTCTACCTTTTAAATCACATTGGTATTGCCATAATTCATCTAGAGAATTATGGGTGAGGAACTCAAGTGTCAGGCCTGATTTTTTTCATTTCCTATCATTCACTTACCACTAAGGTATATCAGTAGTGCCTCAGTTTCTCTCGAATCTGTCTGCTTTTCTCTGCCTAGTCTCCCATGCCAATCCAGGCCAGCACTGTCTCTTCCCAGGGCTATTGCTGTAGCCTCTCGATTGATCACTTTGCCTTCAGTCTTCTTCCCCTCCAGTGCACTCTCTAGACTCGACTTTTAAAGCATAACCTGTCTGTCACTCCCCAGATAAAAACCAGTGTCTTAAAAAGTCTAAACTCTAAGCTTGTACAGGTCCTTCATGACCCAGCCCCCTCCTTGATGGGACTCCTCCTCTCGTGACTCACTGGTTCTCTCTGGAAACACTCAAGTGCTCCGCAGCTGCCTCTTGCTGCTGGCCTGCTGCCAGGTCAGGTGCTTCCGCTTGTGCTTCAGGGCTGTCTTTTCTGGAAAACTTTCACTGGTCTTCCCAATCTGAGTGCCTCCAGTTTGCTTTGGTGGCAGGTGTTTACTGAATGAATACTGTGTCCTGACACTGAGGTAAAGCACTGGGACACAGTGGAGACTGAGAGGCAGGGTCTCTGTTCTTAGGAAGTACAGTGAGGCTACACTCTTATGTAGTTTCTAGACAGTATCAAATACTGCCTGAGGGAAGAGGTGTCTAGGGTACGTCTCCTTGGCACTTGTCACTTAAGAGCTAAATAGTGCCTGTGAAGTAAGTTCAACAACTGCTGAAAGGTTGAATTAGGTTACTTTGATCTACATTGATTTGAGTTTATTCTTCTTTTATCTCTAGTCCTAGGTATAAATGGAACATATTCTTTCAAGCAGCCATGACACTTTTCATAAATTAAACAGCTAATTCATAGAATTGTTTTATGCTTTTTTTGTTGTTGTTACTGACCTCTGTTTTCACTGCTTGATAGTTATCTTTCTCAGGTAGCAGTTTCAACCTTGGTTTTAAATTAATGGTATGTTTCCAGGACCCCTATGGCGTAGCAGTGGGTGGAACAGTGGGACACTGCCTCTGCACTGGACTGGCAGTAATTGGAGGAAGAATGATAGCACAAAAAATCTCTGTCAGAACTGGTAAGTCTTTTTTTCTTTTTTTAATTAGAAAGAAAATTCCATTTATTTTAACTTTTAGAATCACTGAGGTTAGAAAAGAGAACGTGTTTCTTCTGAAGCAGACTTGGTCTTTGCTACGATAATCTCTTAGAGGTCCAACGTACTGGCTCTGCTGTGGCAAACATGGACTGTTTTTCACTTGGAGGTGTTAGTAAAATACAGAACCATCTCAAAGCATTACTGGATTCATAGTAGCTTTCTGTCAACATATTTAAGTCAGTGAAACAACCCTGTGGAAATACGAGAACTTTTTAGCTTTGAAAATGTGTCTTCGGGATTGGCAATCATAGATGGAGACCATATTTACTGATTCAGCTGAAAATTTCCTACGTAGCTGATAGATCTTAAAGATGGAATAAAAATAGTCTCTTTGGTGGTCAGAAGTTGTTGAAAATTCTCTTATATAATTGGCTTTTAAGATGAGTTATAGTTCTATTGTTGCTTGTCAGCACTGTTTCAATTTAATAATTCTGTTAGTAAAAGAGTGCTGGAAAATAAACTGATTCTTAACTGTTCACAGTCGGGCATGTTAAGTATTTTGCTGTGGAAATGAGGTTGAAGTGTTTCTAATTTGTTCAAGTATTCCTAATTTGTTTTTAATGTTAGTTTACTAGATTAGAAGAATAATAGGCAACATCAGGGCTTATTTAGAGGAATTTTGCCTTAAATTTTTTTCTGTTCTCTTACAGTGACAATCATAGGAGGCATCGTATTTTTGGCATTTGCGTTTTCTGCACTATTTATAAGTCCTGATTCTGGTTTTTAACATGATACTGTTCATTTATATTTAGTCTAAGATAGGTGAACTATGTACATAGTGTATATTATAACTAAAAGTGATGGAAAATACTGTATTTTGTAGCATTGATTTGTGAGTTTGACCCATTTAATGAAGTATTATGTCCAAGAGAAATAATCACTGATTCTATTTGCGAAATGGATTTTTTTTTTAAAAAAAAAAACAACTGATATCTAAGTGTGGATTTTTTCTTTTCTCCAGCTTAGTTATGTGAATATGGTCTCCTTTTCTTGGCCGGGGCGAGGTGAGGGTAGTATATAGAGAGCCATTGTTCGGCAGGGGGCCTGCCACTTGATTCTCTTTCAGCACTGACCCCTTTGCAAGGACTATGAGTTTTGTCCTGAATAACTGAGGTGTTTTACGACGTTTGTTTACCTTAAAATTTTTCCTGGGGGAAAGAATGAATTAATTTCTATCATCTAGCTATCTTTTAAAACATTTTCCTGAGCCAGTAAGCAGTGGTTTATCAGAATAATCAGAAGTCTTTTCAAAATTAGGTTTTTGGGGCTTCCCTGGTGGCACAGTGATTGAGAGTCCGCCTGCCGATGCAGGGGACACGGGTTCGTGCCCCGGTCCGGGAGGATCCCACATGCCGCGGAGCGGCTGGGCCCGTGAGCCATGGCCGCTGAGCCTGCGCTCCGCAACGGGAGAGGCCACAACAGTGAGAGGCCTGTGTATCGCAAAAAAAAAAAAAAAATTAGGGTTTTTGTTTGTATGTTTTTTTTAAGAGCAAGGGAAATGTATTACTGTTAATAACATGACAAGAATTGTCTGCCAGGTCCATTCTTTTTTTCAATTGGGTAGGAAACCCAATATAATAACAGTCAGTCAATATTTGACCATGTGGAATTACCAAATTAAAAGAGAATACCGTGAGTGTATTCATATTTTTTCTATATTGAATAAACAATGTAACAAAGATACAACATAAATAAAAAAGTGTTATGACCAGTGCTTGTTTTTCCTTGTGTGTTATGCAAGTTCATAACTCTAATTTATCAAATCATTAACATTTGTAGACCAGTTTCTAAAGCTGATATAAAAAACAGTAGCAAAGCATTGTTCTAAAGCACTGTCTTAACCTTCACACAGTTCTGTGAGGGAGTAGCTACTAATAAAAAGTTAAAAAAAAGGGTTAACTCATCCAGGGTTACATGGTAGAGCAGGGAGTCAAGCCAGTTTACTTCTAGAGACCATAATCACCGATTATGGTGAAGGGCACCTCATGTTATCATAGCAACTTCAGTAATCACTGTCATTTAAGTAAGTCTCTTCTAACTTGAGTACTAGCTGTTCCGTCCAAGCAGCATAACTGTTTTCTCCCAGCCTCATAGGCTCTGTTACCATATGCAATAACACTGCCATCAGAAGCCTCTAGAGACCTGAAGGGACAGTTGTTCTATAGAAACTCCCACATGTTCCTTGTGTGAAGTAATAGCAGACCCAGAGCAAGTCAGGTTTACTGAGCTACTACAAAGTTCACAATGTACAGTCATTTGTAACTTGAACAGATTGTGAAATAATCTCGTTAATCACCCAGCATTCTCAATACAGCAGTCATTCTGCAGTAGTAACCATTACTGTGAGGAGATCTAAAAGTGTCAGTTAAAAAGCAGCAGTTCACATATTTCTGAAAAAGTCATTTTTAGAAACTTTTAAGGAGTTCTCTACCATGAAAAGTGTGTGTTACAGCGTAAAGAAACCACAATGTCCATGAGTTAAGATAAAGCACTTCAAAGAAATCTCAGGTTAAATCCTGAAACTACACCAGAATTCTCTGGAGTTAAATACCCCTAATACTGCCTTAGATTATTACAAACAGAATAAGTGAGGAATTGCATTATTTCTTTTCCAAGAATAGAAAGGATACTTCCTTGTTAGAAAGTAGCTGGTACCATCATAGCCCACACCTGGAAGTGCAGGCCGCCTGGTCCCAGCACCAGCTTAACGGCGAATAACAGCGAAGCTTTCTGAGGCACCACAATCTTGTAACAGGACACAACTACTCAGAGAATTTGGCAGCTCAGACCTTAGCTACAAGGTAAAAATTGCTAATGCAGTTACACTCCATTGCTGAATAAAAGAGAGGAAAAAATGTCATTGGTAGTGCTTTTAAAATATTTAATATTCTTTAAAATCCAAAATAATGTGATTCTTACAAGTTATGTGCCACATAAAGCAGGTGTTATTTCTTTGAGAAATGCAGGTGATACTGGAAAACAGCACTGAGGTATTTTTTATTTTTAAAACTGAATAAGGAAACAAAGTCTGAATCTAATTAATTTTACATTTATAAAAAAAAACTCAATGCTACTGCTTGGCTCTTTTGCTATAATTTTAGGTTCTGAATACAAGAGTATGGGAAAGAGCATTATAATAGTACATATAGTTTTTAAAAACTGTGCACATCATAACCTGGAAAAATGATTATACAGCAAGAGGCCTGAGTGGAGGTAGGCTAATAACACTTTACCTGTTCTCAAAGGACAGCTCTGAGAAACAAGTGTGACCAATTGTAACACCAAATTAAAATGGCAATATTTAAATAAGTAACAAAATGATCCGCATTTTATATAATATTGAATTTCCAAACATAGCTCATGAAAATCAGCAGAGGATCTATTATAGCACCGTTGAAACCATTCATTATCCCATTGTGCTTCTGTGTAATTTAGGATTTGGGCTGAAGTTATTACTTGGAAAATGTCAGTCTTGTTTTTGTAAATCAATCTGGATTTCAATGAAATGTTTGCTTTAGGAAAAAAAAGGTATTCTTAGCCATTTATAGCTCCACCCTTTCAGAAGGAAGAATGACAGGCTATATCTAATTTTAATTTAAAACCAAGAACCAAGCAGTAAGGACACATCAATGTCAAGAGTAGTACACTAAGAACCACACAGAACATTAGAAGGAATTTGGTGTGTGTTTTTACAATTACCAACTGATGTTAAATTAACAATTAAAAATTTACAGAGATAAAACTTTTTTTTTTTTTTTTTGCACTGACTGGTTTCAATACAGCACTGAATTTAACTCGTCTTTGGGCTTCAGTCTTTACATAGAATGAATGTGCAAGTGCCATACTGAGCACCCTCCCCGACTTACACCATATGATAAAACAGACTTCAGAGTAATTCTAGGATGATCTAAATTACAGCTGCTCTGGCTGACATCTATAAAGGAAAAGGATTCCTCTTCTTTTTGCTTGATGGTGATTGTCCGGTTACATAATACATCAATCTGAAGATAGATAACAGAGCTTTCCTAACATTTGAACTCTTTAGTATTGGTACAACCATTGCCAGCAGTGAATCTGTACCAGTATAGGCCAACTCAAAATACACATCATAAAACATCTGAATGTAGTTTTTAAAGCAATGTCACCGTTTGTTTCCTCAGAAACTAAAAAGCATACATTTAAAGACATCGTGTCTCCAATTTAACCCTTAGAGTCAAGAAACATTTTTTATATCATTAAATCCAACTGGTGGTTGACCTCCTTTAATTACCATTCTCTAAGGGATCCCAAAAGCTAGAGCGTGCTCTGGACCTGGGCTGTGGGACTCAAGAACTACTCTGGGAGCCCTAAGGTGGGGAATTATTCTGTTCCAATACAGACCAGCAAGAAGTATCCTCAAATTTCTAGGCCTCAAATGTTGAAACACTGCTTTATTGGACAATGCTGTGTATGGAGGTTTGGTGTGGCTTTGTTTTTAAAGGACCAAGCAACACTACACTATATAAACACAGCAAATGTTTTCTGTAGAAGAGTTTGCAGTATTCCACCTATATTTAAGGACTTTAGATGGATTTTAATATGGATATGATAGTGACGGCCATTAGAAGATGCTGACCGTTTTAATAACATTTTCCCAAACAGGCAGCGCGTGTTTTGGGTTCTGTCATACTGGCGTTTGGCTGTGTTGGGGAAGTTATCATATTAAAAGTGCCCATAAAATAGAAAAGGCAGCAAGTGAAACTAGAAAAAACTTGGAGCTATATGAAGCAGATTTGAAAGGAGTTACCTTTACTGTTTCCTATCTAAGTTGAGAACAGCAGGGAAGCACAGGGGCATCTGGACTGGGGCTCCACTGCTGTCCTGAAGTGGAACAGGTTCCAATCGCCATGAAGAGGCGTCGCGAGGGCTAAGGACTGCACCCCAGATGGGAAGAGCCAGTCCTCCACATAGAAGATTACAAGGCAAAACAAAACAAACCACAATTAAATACGCTGTGAAATCACTCTGATGAGAAAACAGAACACAAAGATATTTAAAAATATAAATAAATACATTTAGCCATTTTTATTCAAGAAACCCAGAGAACTGCTTTCAAAGCAATTGCTTCTTTAAAAACCACTTTCTAAATTCTCCCATAAATACTATTTTGATTGTCACTTAATGCAGCACCTCAGTATTTGCTGGTGGTGGTGATGGACTTTCACTTAATACCTCTTCATAAACTATTTCACTAAAGAACGTTTCCCTAGGAAAACTCAGGCAGCTTACAAAATATTGTTAAATACTCAAAAACAGAACCTGCAAAGTATTATTTTATTTAACAAAAACAAGGAATGTAGTGTTAAATTATGACATGGGGAAAAAGTATGCAAAACAGTCACATGGAAAGAAAGTTTTAATTTTTAATATCCACGTTTGCTTAGTTTCTTGTGAGCTGTTCAATACTGTTTCAAACATCCTGAATTAATAACTGTACCAACAAAATTCATCCCCAGTGTTTCCACAGGAGACATTAAAATATGACCAAATTATTATTTTTTTTCCTTTTCTTCAACCAAAGTAGTCTTTCTCAGTCCTTTCTGTGCAAAAATATTACAAGAGCAATTCAAATGGAAACACTGAAATGACATGCCAACATTTCAGAGCACATTTAAAACACCCAGAATAATTCTTGAAATTACTGTATTCTAAAATATGACTACCAATCACTTTTAGGTTAGTTCTATACATCTATTCACACTGATGCAATTCTCCTAGACCTCTGAAAATAAACAGGCTCATTGGTCTCTTTTGGTGTCCACACATTAGGCAAGATAGGTTTACAATAGTGTCTAAATGGAGCTAGGCATCCACAGTCTCTTGACTCCACCACATTCAAAACAAAAGTCAAAGTTCATTTGGCTACCATGAAATCACTCCCATAAACCTACTATGGTTCACTGGATCTAAACATTTCTCAGAAATGTGTCATTTAAAAATTTCACCTAAGTGATGATTCGGGGATCCTTTAGAAATGGTAGTATCTAAGATAATAAACTTTATCAAAATGAGTAATTGCAATAAAGTGCTTGTTACCTTTCAAAATGATGCTTTTAGACTGTGGTGTGTTGTCTGCGAAGTGTGTGCTATTCCTATATAAAGGATCCCCAGGCATGAGAGTTGGGTCTTCTCACCTGTCTCAGAAAGCAGCAGCACTATCTCTTGGTAGGCTGACAATAGGCACGTTACCCATGCGGATGAGGCTAAGCTAGAGCTATGGCAAAAGGGGAAGTAAATTAGAAAAGGGGGGAGGCATGTGAAGGGTTCCTATTATATTCATAGTTATATACAAATATATTAAATATGCTATAAAAATAGTCAACTCTTTTCCTTTGCAATTACTTCAGAAGCTCCTTTTGGAAGAACGCTCACCCACCCCAAACAAAAGACTCTTTTCCTCCAATCACTATAAAATGGCAAGTGCCTTTGTGCTGTTTCTTTTCCTCTGTTTAAAAATTCCAATCAGCTTATTCCTGGCTAGACTCACTCAGCAATAATAATATCCAGTGTTTATACCTTCCAACACTGACTCCCGAGGGACTAAGAACAGGGTCACAGACATTGGAAAGGTTATAGACTTGAATGAGTTTTACACAAATGTTCGTCAACAAACTTTCAATTACCAGAGAAATATAGGAAAAGAAAAAAAGTAGAAATGAGCAATACCAGAGCAAAATGCTATTTGCAGTCCACTTTAAAAAAAAAAAAAAGGCTACCTCAATGTCGTGGAGACATCTTAAAACAGGTTGAGTAACTTCCAGTTTAAAATAATTTTCACCTGTCTGTGTAGAGCCGGCAAATAGAGTACTATTTTAAGGGGCCCTTTTCTAAGGCTTCTTGAACAAGGGCTCATCTCCCTTCAACAAGCAGTGCCCTTAACTAACTGCAAGCAGACCGCTTTAAGGCAATGACCAACAACCCAAGCACTTCTGAAGAATTACAACACTTTCACGAATCTACACTGAGAATTCTACAACAAACTGTTCAAAGTCACTGGCATCCTTTTATTACTAGTACATTCCTAAACCAGATTTACGTGACAAAGCAGAGCACAGGACTCAAATTACCCCCTCAACCTGGGACGGAGTTGGGAGACTGAACTGTAGTATTTACTCACACGCTGCCCCCATCTTCCCCCGTATTTGCTTTTCTCCCAATATTTTCACTCAAAAACTGAAGTGCTTTTGAGTGTCTTGGTTCTGGTCTGACGCCAGTCGTGGCAGCAACTTCATGAACCCTTACAGTCCTCACTGGTAGCTGTGAGAACAACAGTGACTCACCCAGTGCCACAGCAGTCCAAAGAAGGTAACACCTAATGACTGCCACCCAGAAGCAAGTGTTTTTTAAGAAAAACCGAGGATCTATGAGAGTAAAGCAGAGGGAAGATAAGATTTTTAAGTAGTTGAAAGGTGTTCCTATTTGGTATTTTTTCATGACTTAGATTTGGATTTTAATGAACAACTTTGGCTACAGAAATGAATGAAGAACAGGCCACTGCTGAATCTTCATCAGAATGCTCAAGTCTCAATGCACGGAGGAGGGGACAGGGACTGCTCTGCAGCCCAAGTTCCAGGGAAGCAGGAGGAAACCAAGTTAAAGGAGGAGCTGAGAGGCAGTTACTAGCTCTTCTGATCCAACACTTCATTCTGACAGCAAAAGAAAAGCTGCTCCTTTAAGTGTAGCAACCAATTCTAAGCAGGAAAAAAATGAGCTGTGAGGAACAGCAGGAATTGTAAAGCAAAATCTTGTCTAATTTTCTTTCCCAAATATTTGTGAGGATGAAAAAATGCTTGAAGGGACTGGTGGAGGAGAATGTGCACAAACAGTCTACAGATTTACCTCGTGGCTTGTCTTATACTTTGCTTGTGTTAACCTAAGTACACAGTACTCACGGTTCACCATCTTTCTTTTTACATATGGGACTTAGAAAATAAACCTTAATATGATAGTTCATCATATCTTTTGTTTGCTAAATCTGTATCACTACATATTGCCAATAAATAAATGAGGCACAACTCAGATATATATGGAATGGCATGATAAGGTTAAGAAAGGCAATCTGAAAGGGGAAAAAAATACTGTTGCCATACTCTACAACATCAATGTTGTCCACGTGTACATATGCTCAAGTACACAGATATTCCGACATTTATTCTTGACATTCATGAGAAAGTCATGATCATTTAGCTAGAAGAGGAGCTCCTTGATATGTTAATTACTGATTGGCATCTAGTAACACTTCTTTTGTAGAAGGGTAGGTACCAAGTCTCTTTGGTTGTTTTCAACATTAATTTTCTAGTTTATGTGTGGCCAGGCATGGTTTTCTACAGAAAGACAAAGTATACCCCTTAAGGATGATAGCAAAGCTGAGAACAGAAAAGTCTTAAGAACTGACTGAGAGTTCCCCTGACTCCTTTATCTAGCAATTCCGTACTAGATTATTTTCATTGCTGAAATCTTTTCTATTTAACAACCTCAATTCTGTTACACATTTTCTTTTAAGGTCAATTTTGATTTATTATAGCTTGCTGTCTTCCCTTTCCTCAGTAATAATTTTTGATATTCTAATAAGATTTTTTCCCATTAATTTTCCTTTGTTCTGTAGTTATAAATTTAATTACTAGTACCATAAAATCTATAAAATGCTTTTTTTTTAATGTACGTAATTCTGGTTGGAACTTACTACCTTTAGAATGTATTAACAAATGAAATCTTAGTTCATGTTTATGAAGCATGTGAGCTACAATATTCTACTGCTGTAGTGAAGGCAAAGCCAATTCCTACCCCTTCTTTTTTCTTCACAGGATTTTAAGATCACATTGAGCAAATATTTACTGGTAATTACCAAATGACTACATAGCTTTAAGGAAAATGATGATTTAGCAAAACAACTTTGTGATCACATTAGTAACTCTGATGTATCATTAGGATGTCATCTTTTATTTTGAAATTATTTGTACCTCTAAACCAAGACTCTCAAAGCAGTCTTCATTAGAAACTTAATGGCACTGACACCCACATGCTATTAAAAATGTACCAAGATTTCAAAACTGCTACTGAAACCAGACGATGAGCTCAAGATGGTGAGT
This sequence comes from Grampus griseus, assembly GCF_964374135.1. Classification (NCBI taxonomy): domain Eukaryota; kingdom Metazoa; phylum Chordata; class Mammalia; order Artiodactyla; family Delphinidae; genus Grampus; species Grampus griseus. The sequence goes on along the minus strand of NC_138997.1, from coordinate 69,780,914 downwards.
TATCACCTGAATCAAAATCAAGGCACAATGGGTTGTTTTTTTTTGTTTTTTTTTTTCCTCAAATAACCCTGAATCATTTCTGACTAAAAGAAGCATTGAAATTGTGGGGATAATAAAAAGGTTCCAACAAATCCTAAAAGTTAAAATTCCCACCAGTGAGAACGTTAAAAAGTGCCTAAAATATTTTGTGTGCAAATTCACTCCTATAACTGAAACATTCTTGAAATTACTTTCAGGCTTGTTAAAAACCATTTACACAACTATTTCCAACTATGAACTAGATCAAAATATGTGATCAAAACTCCCAACCATCTTAAAATAAAGCAGTGCAAATCCTATTTTCAAACATAATTGAAAAATAATGAAATGAGGGATATTTCTGAGTAACTTGAAAATCCTGTTTCAAATAATTTAACCTGAAAAAAAAAATCCATTCCCAGCAGCACATCATACCTCACTGAACAAACTGTGACATCACAGCCAAAGTATGAACATAAAAAGACTTGTGCCCCGGAAACTGAAGAGAACACTACTGTATGGTAAACAAAAGAGAGAAGAGGATGTATTAGTTTGCACATGGTGTCAGAATCTAAGGAAACTACTCATACCTAAATGAGATAATGCTTTCATGCAGCATACAAAATGTTTTGCTTTCTCTCCTTTTATCCAGACATATACATAATATTATTTTTACAGCGTCTGTACATAGAGAATTTAAACTCATACAACATTCTGAAATTAATTACTATTCCATCATTATCCGAAAAGGGAGAGGGGTTGGGGAAGGGGGCCTACTGAGTCTACTGGACTGTCTTCATGGCATCATTGTAAGCAAACCCCTGACATGGCAGTGGTGTATCCTCTGTAACACTTGAAAACAGGCACAGAACCACTCAAAGTTACTAACATTGTTAGTGCCTTTCTTATTCACTGGAGGTCATGTTTCATAGCTGAGTTTCTTAACATTTGGCAATATACTCTTTTTCCATCAAAAAATATCTGGGCAAGTAAAACACTGTCAGGATTGGCTATGGCCCTATGATCATCTCCTGCTGGCTGGTATTTAATGCACATCCGCAGCACGAGGCAGCATTTTCTCTGCTAACTAATTCCAGGAACTAGAACACTCAATACTGCATCTCATGAAACCACTGGAACTTTTCATGCTATCCTCAGATCATCCGAGCAACTCTTTTATGGGCCACCCCCTTCCTCCCTTGAGGGCAGAAAGGAAGCGTGTGTGCTACTGTGGTTGAACCTTGGAAGGATCAGTCAAACTGTCAGTCCTGCGCCGATTCAGTTGCTGCTGTTGCTGAGACTGGTGTTGCTGGTGATGTGACTGAGGGAAAGTGCTCTGCTGTAGTGGAAATGCAGCAGAGAGGATAAGCTGAGTTGAAGGGTTCCCGTGGAGCAATCTAGAAGTCTAAAAAAACAAATGGATTATGCAACACTGCTTTACCCGCACTATACTGTCTACATTAAGATTTACTCAACTTTTCCACTCTCCGCAGGAACAAAATCTGTACATAAGTTTTGCTTTCTCATTTAAAAATAATATTTTGGAAAACGCTAATGAGGATTTCCCTCTTCCTGAAAGTATAACAGAATTTCATTTTTTAAAAGGAAACTGAGCTAGAGGTTTTATGGTACAGAAAGCAATCTATGCCCTGAGGCAAACCACGCATATTCTTTCACTTTATATGTCCTAAAGACCACATTTTAAACAGATGATACAATTTAAGCATCGCTAAGAGCATATGAAACATGAACATTCTGAGGTCAAACAGACAACACCTTCTGCACAGGCTTTTTGATTGGTGAGAGCAGCAGTTCAGTGGCCAAGAGCATGGGCCCTGAGGTGCACTGCCTGGGTTCAAACTCTGGCTGCCCCATTTTACCCGATGTGTAACTTGGTCAAGCTATTTACATCTCTGGGCCTCAGTTTCTTCATTTACAAAATAAGGAGAATCACAGTACCTCCCACAATGGGTTTCTGTGAAGATTAAATATTAACATTATTATTATTTAAAAGTACCACAAAAATGAGGGCAGGCAAAGTCAGAGACTTATGTCCTACAGGTAGCAGGATGATGTAACAAAGAAAAAGCAAAACAAAAAGCGAGCGGGCAATCTTAAGTCTGAAGCCCTGGCTGTGAGTTTTGCTCTGCTATTTATTAGCTGTGTGGCCTTGGGCAAATGTCAAGTCCATGAACTTCAGTTTCTTTTGCCTAATTGCTCCTTCTAGAGATATAAAGGAAACTAGCCAAAAGAAAGTGAAAGTCTTTCCTCACTACTGACAATACATCTTGACGCAGGGTGCATAATTTTAAACTGGAACTGTGATGGGTGATTTCTGCAAATGTATGTGAAGGACACCTGCACACGCACACAAAAGGACAGATCTTTGAAACTTTACGGCCATTAAGCTTTGCTAAGGACCTGGAGACATTTTCTTTTTCCCTCTGTTATTAGGAACAGCTTTTGTAAGAAAAGAACTCAGGATATTTATGAGCCTTACAGGGTTACAACAGAGGTACACTTTGGAACTAGGTGTTATATAACCAGAAAAGACAAATTGTGTATTTCTATCTGCATATGAGTGTATTTCTAAAGGGTATTGCCTATCTTATTTCTTTAGTAGTTCCATGTCTTTGGAATGTTTTTTTAAAAGTGGAAGAGAATGTTAATTCTTTTAAGAGCCCTCGTTCCCTGAGAGAAAACTGAGCTCTTAAGGCAAGTCTTCTCCCTTTCTAAGCTTTTGCTTAATTTTCATTGAATACATTTCCCCTAGAGAATAGTTTATAACTTATTATAAATTCTTGTCATTAATTTGTAACAATAGCTAACCCAGTCATTAATGGCTGCACTGTAGGCTTAAGGTCTAAGGGGCTGTATGATTCTCAGAGATATTTAGGCAACTAACCTCTTTTAGTTTAGCACATCACCAAGTTCAGAATTATATTTGTACCAGAACACCAATGGCGATAAATTAACACTGTATTTATGTCTGAGTATACAGTATAACACTGAATCTTCTAATCATACCATATGCTGTATAACTTTAAAACTGATGATATGTACCTGGCATACATGGAATGGTATCCAGCACAAATCTAGGCTTAGCCTACATTCAAAATCGCTGGCCTTTTAGACCAGTAAGGAAAAAGCTGGATTTCCAGATGTCATAGTCTGCTACTGTGTACCCCCAATGAGGGTACTGAGGTCCAGAAATTTGTCCTGCTGATTTCTTTGCTGAGGATCCCGATCTAGGTGACCTTGTTCTGCACCCTTTAGATAAGTAGATTCTGTCTGATAGACCCACATGAGATCTGTGTCTGCATTTTGGTTAATCTGAGTGTCTATTAATACATTTATCAAGACAGTGGTCATAAAATCAAGCTAGTTATGTGCCTTCTACCATACTCAGTGATTTGCATGCTTCTTTTACCCATGAGATATTAACTACTAGCACCTCCATATTACAGATGAGGAAACTGAATTTTAGCAAGTTGAGTAACCTCCAAAGTTCACACAGTATGTGGTACAGCAGTGACTCAATCTCAGCGCAGGCTATGCCTCCACAGTATATCTCCTCTGATGTTAATATATTACCAAAAAGTCACTATAAAATTTAATCCAATAAAATAATTTAAGATAATGCCTAAACTAATTTTTTTAAAAAGTCCCTTTCAACACCTCTGCCCTGTAGAGAGTACAGCTTGATGGGCCACTAGGAAAACAAGAGAACAGAGAAAGGTGCCTTTGCTTGAATTCCAGAAACTCTAGCCAGAGAGAGCTCTATGTAAAGTACCTTGATATGGGCAAGAAGCAGCCACTTACTCTATCCAGCAGTTCAGACAGTGGGGTATCTCCACGGCAAGGTTAAAGGTTTTCCAAAGACAGAACAAGAGAAGAAAAAATAGCCAACTGGGATAAGCTTTCTGTCTTTATATAAATTTAAGTCGTACAATGAGCCTTTATGGACTTCTCAGATCATTTTTAAAATGTTCCTTTAATCCCTAATTTCACTCCATAAAAGTAAACAGGTCTGGGACAGCTTCCGCATGGGGAGAATTACCTGTAAAAACTGCTGCGGCGGTTGAGCCAGCTGCGCCTGCGGCGGCTGCTGCACTGCAGGGAGTTGCTGTTCCTGGGAACTCTGCTGCTGCTGCTGCTGCTGCTGCTGTGGGACCGGCAGTGTCTGTGACTGCGGTGGTTGTGGAGCAAAGGTAGGGTAGGCAGTCACCACCTGACCCATGAGCATAGCGCTGGGCACCACGACCGCCCCGCAGGCTACAGGAGCAGTTACTAACTTGGTCACAAGCTGCTGACCTTGAGAAAATCTGTTAGGAGGAAAGAACGGGAAAGGGAGTCAGAAGTACAAGGTATACATTATGAAAGGTGGTGGGCTGAACATTTCTCTAAGATAATACCCATGATATTGCCAATGAACTGATAGGGTATAACTCTAAGATAATCCCCTTTTAATACTGCCATACTAAAAGCTGTACGTTCCAATTTTGTTTCATGTTTTTAAAGATTCCCTTTGGGATATCAGTGAAACAAAAGTGTGTAGAGCAAAATGAAGTGAACCCAAACAAAAATACAAAACTTTTTTCCGATATCCACATGCAAAAGAATGAAATTTGACCTTTACGTCATATATAAAAATTAACTCAAAATTGATTAAAGACCTAAACATAAATGTTGAAACCATGAAACTCTTGGAACAAAACATAGGGGGAAAGTTTCATGACACTGGATCGGGCAATAATTTCTTGGATATGACACTAAAAGCACAGACAACAAAAGAAAAAATAGATAAACTATACAACAAAATTAAAAATGTTTATGTTTCAAAGGACACTATCAACACAGTGAAAGGGCACTCCACAGAGTGGGAGAAAATATTTGCAAATCATACATCTAATAAGGGGTTAATAACTAGAAAATATAAAGCAATCCTACAACATAGCAACAAACACACACTCTGATTAAAAAATGGCCAAGAGTCTTGAATAGATATTTCTTCGAAGATGATATACAAATGGTCAATAAGCACTGAAAAGAGGTTCAACATCACTAATCATTAGGGAAATGCACATCAAAACCACTAGGAGATACCACTTCATATCCATTAGGATGGCTACTATCAAACAAAGTGTTGACAAGGGTGTGGAGAAATTGGAACCTTTGTGCACTGTTGGTGGGAATGTAAAGTGGTTCATCCACTATGGAAAACAGTATGGTGTTTTTTCAAATATATTAAAAATGTAACTACCATATGATCCAGCAATTCCAATTCTGAACTGAAAACAGGGACTCAAATAAATACTTGTACACCCATGTTCATAGCAGCTATTCAAAACAGTCAAAAGATGGATACAACCCAAGTGTCCATCAGTAGATGAATGGATCAAGAAAATGTGATATATACATTACAATGGAATATTATTTAGCCTTAAAAAGGAAGGAAACGCTGACACATATTATAACATGGATGAACCTGGAGGACATCATGCCAAGTGAAATGAGCCAGTTAGAAAAGACATATATTATGTGATTCCATTTATATGCGGTATCTAGAGTAGTCAAAGTCACAGGCTTATGTGATTAGAAAGTAGAATGGTGGTTCCCAGGAGCTAGGGGGACGAGAAGTGAGGAGTTACCGTCTGATGGATACAGATTTTCAGTTTGGGAAGAAGAAAATATTCTGGCGACTGAAGGTAGTGATTGTCACAATGGCGCGAATGCACTCATGTCAATGAACTGTACGTGTGAAAATGGTTAACACAGTAAGTATTATGTTATGTATATTCTACCACAATAAGAAAAAATTTAACCTGTTAAAAATATCAACTTTTTTCTTTTTATAAAATTACTAGGTACTTGGGAGGTAGGTATATGTGACACATGATTTTGCTAATGAAAATAAACTAATCAAAATAAAGCAGTCATAAGGGAATTTTTAAAAAACTCTCTAGGTTTACAGATGTTTACATTGCAAGCTGTATCTTATAAACATAATTCAAAACTAAATGACATCCTAACAGTACATAAAAATACACTCAATTTATAAATTTATCAAGGAGCAGAGTACCCACCGTGTTACAATTCACTAATATTCCCTCCCACCCACCTTCCTTCTTCCACAGTCTTTAATAAAAGGACAACAACAAAAAACGATGCCTCTTCAGGGAACAATATTATTTCTATCTGCCTTTTCTGTGAGATGAAGTTAGTTTCCAACACTGGTCATCACGGTGAGGAAATTGAGACATGACTCTACCGTCGATTTAGCATGACACAGCTGCAATTACAAACTGTTCAAAGCACATAACTACGATTAAACTTAGCACATATACATACTTTATATGCTCCATAAGACAAAATAAATCTATTCTGAATCCATTCCAAATCTTAAAAGTAAAATACTGTATATTATATACTTCAGGACCAAACGCATTATTTAATGCAAAAACATATATAGTAAAAAATTTACCTATAAAGCAAGCACAAAGAAACAAATAACATTACAAAGTGGCTTAATCATAGAAATGCTAAGCACTAATTTCTCTGTAATCTAAAAAGTAATTCGTATCTGAATTGTCCAACTGCCCACTGGTAAACTATGAGGCTACCTCATCCCTCTCTGGCACTAAAAGAGTCTGCAATCTACTTTGGCTTAACTTCTGTGGCTTTGTATACACTCCTACCCTTGCCTAGAACACCCTCCTGGACTCCCTGCCACATGCTTATCCAAAGCCAAGCTCTTTAAGACTCAGGTCAAGTATCTCCTCCCTGAAGCTTTCCCTGACCACACTCCTCTCTTCATCTGCTTGCCTCAACCCATAACACTGCTCACTTCCTCCTTTCTAAAGACCTAGTAAGGATTTATCACATCAAACAATACTGATTATTTACCTTTCTATGGCTTTGACTAGTCTGATCTTTGTCCTGGGATAAAGAATGCGCCATACTCATCTAAGTAGGCACTCAAATGTCTGCTGAAGTATGTTTTTCCCCCTTCAAAAAACAGTTGTCTACAAACAATTGCTAAATTGTGTCCTCCCAAATGCATGTCAACATTCTACGTTAATGGATTTTCCCTCGGGCTTTAAATCTAGTCCTCTGTATTTCTGTGGAGCATATTCATAATACTTCCTTTCAGAAGTCAAAGCTGAAAGCTGGACTTTTTAACTTGAAGAAACTGAATTCCAAAGAGAAGAAATGAGTTTCTCTCTGCTCTTACTGCTTCTGCAATCCTGAAGCTTCTTTACTCTCTGGAAATTATTAATAGGACTTTAATAAAATCTATTACACAGTCTAATACAACAGCAAGGTTTTATTATAAAAGCAGCAGCCTACTTATATTGTACTAAAATTAGTAAAAAATAAAATGTATTTAAAATATCATTAAGACTAGAAATCCTATAGTTGTTGAAAGACTCCTTCCTAATATTCGAAAAGGGTATTTCTTCATAATATTTGTTTCTAAGTCAGCTATCTGGATGACTAAAATAAGTCACAGATGGCGGTTTTTCTAGAAGCGCCCACAGAACTTTAGCATAGTATATGTTAAAGCACGTGAGCTTTGAAATCAGACACCCAGGCTTGAATTCAGATACCCTTCTTCACTCCCTAACAGCTATAGACCCTTGACCAAATTATTAAAAACTCACTTTATTCTTACCTGGGAAATAAAAGACCCTTTTTAAAAAATAAAAATTAAATGAGATAATATATTTTGAGCATGTAGTACAGTACTTAACACAAATCAAGAAAGGTGAGCTACTCTTACTCCATAACACATATAAACTATGGTAGCAAACACCCTAACCACTGTTACTACACTGACAACACACCAGCATCTGTACTGAAATGATAAAAGTTTTATAGTGATATAGACAAACCCTATTATAAAACTTGTGTAACAGTGTGCTGTAGAATTTGGATTCTACAATATTTATTAGCACATTTCTGAACAAAACAAAACTTGTTGTTACTCTTTTATTATAAAGTCCATAAACAATGGATACATTCTGTGTTTTTATTTCAAATTCAAGAGTTAGCAACAAATTAAAATCACGTTTTTAAAGATCAAAGTGTTGTTGTTGTTGTTTTTTGTGGTACGCGGGCCTCTCCCATTGTGGAGCACAGGCTCCGGATGCACAGGCTCAGCGGCCATGGCTCACGGGCCCAGCCGCTTCGCAGCATGTGGGATCTTCCCGGACCGGGGCACGAACCCGTGTTCCCTGCATTGGCAGGCGGACTCTCAACCACTGCGCCACCAGGGAAGCCGCAAAGTATTGCTTTTTAATCAAACAATTTACATCTTTGAAATGACTAACGAAATATGACCACTACCTTATCTGTCTGTCCTGAGTGAATGTAGTTACTGCAGCACTCTGGGAACTGTTCTGTGGCATACTAGATGGAATCTGGACCATGCTTCCGGCCGTCGGCTGAGAAATCACCATAGTGTTGTACAGTGGGGCTGTAAGAGTGCTCTGTGTCTGACTGGGAGGAGATGTTTGCTGACTGTGCCCGCTCAGTACATTCTGTTGATTCTGCTAGGAAAGAGAAGATTTTACAGATAGATTATCTGAAAAAAATTTATTCAGGAAGTATGATTCTATTACTCATCATTCTAACAATAGCTGACATGACAGAAAAAGAAGTGGCAGAACATATTACTCTGGGAGAAATCAAGGAATAACTTGTAGTCATTGAGAATGAATTAGCCTTCAGTATCTTGCTGGAAGGTAAGCTATGACTTTTGAAAAGGAGCATGATCTTAACAGGGATGATATGAAATATACATGAAGAATTTCTTCAAACACCCAAAGTAGGTGACTGACATTACACATTTTTATATATTTCATTTGAAGTCTTGAGATTTATAATCACAGATGCACACCAATTACCAAAATTTCCTAGAATGTTGATTAAGCCATCACTGCCCTAACAATACAGTCTTCACCTATAGTAACATATGTCCTAGTCAGACACTTGCAAGTCAGTCTTTTTTTTGTTAACACACAGAACTAGTCCATATGTTCATTTTAAGCAAACTGCAAAATTTTTAAATGTCAAAATACTGAAAGCATTCAATGTTCAACAATTAAGAACAATTTTGCTCAAAATATTTTAATTATCACTCTCAATACTATAGTTTCTATTACTAGTAAAGTTTTAAATATGGTAATGTTCAAGATGAAGCTTTATTCTTGTTTTAGCAACACCATACATTTCAATCACTGAACACTCCACAGCCCACTGTACTCGATAACGTTACCTGACTTGATGTACTTTGTAAAGTCTGCTGTTGTATCATGTGCTGAGTTGTGCCAATGTGTCCAGTATTCATTCCACTTTGAATTTGGTTAGTCTGAACAACCTGGCTTTGCATATTTATAGGTGCAAGCTGCTGGATATTAGATGAATTTCCAGAAGAAAGTTGAACAGAACCAAAATTCAATCCAGGGGTTGACTGTTGTAAAAACATCTTTAAAAATAAAGATTACATTGAAATGATCTAAGTTAAAAAGAATGAGAGCATTAAAAAAAAAACAGCTAAAAATTAAGTTTAAAACGCAAGTAACAAGAAGACTAAGTCATTCTGAATGAACACTGAGCAAAAAATAATTGCTGAATAAAACATGATACTCATTTTCATTCTTCCAGTCACCCTAACCCTATCATGTTTCTAATTGTCAGAAAAAGCGTTATAAATTTCAAAACCTCCACTTGTTTGACATTTTTACATGTTGGGGATTATTATATCAGCTAGCGTTACCCTAACTCAGAGCTACTCAAAGGTCTGTGGACTGGCAGCTCTGCATCACTTACCATTTATAATTCACGGCATTAGACAGAAGTAGCCTTCACTTAAAGTTTCCTTTGACCAAAGTCCTAGTCTCCTTGGATAGACATAACTTTAGAGTGGCCTTGTTGGTTGACCAAATGAGACTAATTTGAATCCCACCTACTAGTATGTTTTTTAAAAAATGACTGATGATTGAGTCATAAATTCTGTACCTACATGTAAAGTATTTTGATGTTATGGGTTTAAAGCTTACTAAACATTAGCCTGCTAAAAGATGACTCTAATCTGGAGAAACAAAGACGCTGATGGAAACACTCTTAGGAATGAATCATCTTTAGAGACTGTTAATACAATCCTATTGAGTAAATAACCAATGAGTATTTATTGAACTAAACTGAGGAAATGTATCTTTTGCATCTCACTTTTAATTAAGAAAAGTCAATTTCCTAAGAAGCCAAAATGCAAATAGCATGCTTTGCTTGAATTCAAATGTAATAACTTACCTGAAGCCCTTGACCATGGACCATTTGAAGCTGCTCTTGAATTTTTCTTAGTTCTTCTTGTTGCCGATGAATGTTTGCCTCTATCATCCGAGTCCGTTGCTCCAACTGGTCTTTCAGATGCTGCATGGCTCCTAACTGAGCTGAGAACTGAAACTTAAGTATTGTGGACAGAAAAAGTGTAACATAGTTTACAATCACTTCTCATAACTGTAAAATGTGAAACACAAGCAGTACATCATGAGCTAAGAATGTTACGCCAGTTATGAATGTATCGCCTCTCAACTCCTAATTCACCTGTCTTTGCTCGGCTTTGTGATACTGGAGCTGGACCCTACAAATGTATCTCCGTAGTCAGCAGGCACAAGCAGTCCTGTCGGTGACGATGCTGGAGGGATACTGCAAAGTGAGGTTCCTATCTTTCTGGTTCTGGTGCTTTTCCTTCTTGTTTTTATGCCAATGGGTAGCATCCTAGTGAGTGTCATCAGCGCTCCAGCAGGTGGCTTTCCTGCAAGTCTCCCTGGCATCCTAGTGGGCAGCTCCCCAGCAAATGTTACTGGTACCCCAGCAAGTGGCTTCTTGCTCTCCAGCCCTAGTCTGTGGCACCTCCGTGAATGTGTGGACCATCCAGTGGCTACAACCACACCTGCCTAATGGGATCTGAGTTTCAGCCTGGCCTGGAAGAGCAGGAGTTCAGGAGCGTCGAGGGGGTCTTCCAAGTTGCTCCCCCTTGGCTACTCTCCCTTTCACTTACATTTAGTGGCTGCTCTCTACACCTGTTTTCCCTGTATTCTTTTGAATTCTCTTAACTGCTTTCAGTGGTTAATCCCTGTTACCAGTAATTTGTTATACTACCCCTGTTCAAATTTCTGGTCTAGCTTCTGACTAGATCTTGACTGATTACAAGATGAATTAATAACACTGGCTTTAGAAGACCTAGGTTCCTATTGCGGCACTACCACTGAACTTCATTTCTACTCTTTAACAACTGAAAAAGTAGCCTGCACCTAGAGTTGTTCACATCAAACTGTCATCCCTAGACTGTCCTCTTTGTGCATTAGAAAGTTATAAAAATCTGACATTAGAAAGTTGTAAAAGTCTGACAGATAACCAACCATGAAATTGTTCTCAGACAAGTACAAAACCTAGGCTTTTAAAGACTAAGCGATTATAAATGAATGCATGCATACATGAATGGAAGCATAGATATTCTACCTACAGAGTAAATAAGGTTTTCAATCTTACTTATTTCTCTGTTTCACCTGAGTTACAGGCAGCTTCTATTTACTACTGCTTGAAACTTAGTCACATTTGTTGATTCACCACTTAAGCTCGTTTACTTAATTCCAGGAATATTCTGCACAGGATACAGTGTAAGAGCAGAAAGAATTTCACTGTATTGGAAATCTGTCTTAATCTTAAAATAGTCTCCTACAATTCATGTAAAAGTGAGAAATGCCCCCCAAAAGCTTTTTTACTCTATCTTCAAAAGTTTGTATTGAGAACACTGAATATTACTTTTCAAAGTATACAACTCTGACTTCTGAAGTTGACAATACCAGATCAAATCATACATTAGATTACACTAGGTGTGAGAAAACATTACAAGTTTAATACCCTCATGCCTTAATTTTTCATTATTTGAAATTTTATATTTATGTCATACAAATATATTTTATCCTAACTAAAGTTATTTATACCTTTAGGTAAACATTACATTGTCACCACTTAAAGGATTTCTATTAAATACAAATACGAAAATAAAAATAAACACAGAAAGCAGAATAATGGGAAATAAAATCACAGAACTAAGAGGCAGAGTGCTTGGCTTTATCACTGAATGAAATACGAGATTCGAATACTTATTAACATTTTTGACATAGTCGATACTATTTATTTCATGAAAATATTCCTTTACAATGTTAAGAAATGCTTATTCAGTATCTTGAGATTAATGAACTAATAATATTGAAAATATGTCAAATATTTACATAAAAATTCTGTTACCCTTCAGAATAAAAAGCTTTTGAGGACTCAGTGCTGATAAAAACTACTGCAACTCCAGATACTATTTAATAATACAGTGCTGTTATAAATACCTTACACAATTATATGTTGCTAAAAGTCAAGATTATGACATTTAGGTAATTTATAGCACTGCCAATATATTTGTACAAGTGTCATAATATATAATAGCTATAGTTATATATATATATATATATATAATTTAAATAACCACATATGATAAGGGTATTTTTAGAAAAACATTGTTTTTACCTATTGCTAACTATCATTATTTGAAATTAAGATACTGTTAAGATATCTTTAACACCAAACAGAACAGAAACTTTTGGATTATTTTTAGCACAACTTAGTAGTATTTTTAACGTGTCTGAGGCACTGAATGAGTGCAGTCATAAATTACAAGTTGCGAAGTTATAATCAAAAGTGTCACTTTTGCAATACCTCTCCTTTGTCTTGCTAGTTTTTGTATTTAAGCCTCCTCTGGGACTCAGTCCAAGTAACAATTCTTCCAGGAAGTTCTGTTTCACTTCCTCAGGCTGCATTAAGGGTCCATCTAATGTGCTCACATATCAAGACTTCAGACCCTGAGCATAGACTATAGTACATTGTATTGTAGTTAACTGTCCTTCCCTCTAGATGTAATAAAGTCTCTTAGTACAGATATATTTACTGCCAGCACCTGCAATATCTGATAATACAAGGAACTCAATAAATGTCCTGTATATAAACAAATGGATGAATATATGAATAAAATTACTCAATTCTTCCACTATCCATAAGAAGAACAAAATGAACAGCTACATTTCATCTTTAATATCTTTCTGTCTATACTGTTTCTCAATAGGGGTTAAACAGGATAGTTTTTTGTTATGCAAAACTGTCACACACCCTAAAAGACAATTAGCACCCCTGGTCCTTGCTGACTAAAGGGCCAGTGGTACCCCAATATCATTGACAATCAAAAAATCCCCAGATATTCTAAATGCCCACAGCTGAGATTTACTGCCCTGTAAGTATGTACTTTTAAAAATCTCTAGTAGCTTAAAAACAGTTTATAATTTTAAAATACTTAACTGAAACAAACAGAAATACCTGGGACATGCCTTGTGGAACTGGTAAATTTGCAGCTTGAGACATCACTGGCTGTGTTAATGACTGACCAACAGACTGGGAATTTATGGACTAGAAGCAAAATAGACAATAACACTGGGGTGACAATCATTCCCATAAATGAGTACTTCCACCAGAAATATCACCATGGCATCTTTATAACTGAATTACAATTAGCCTCATACTTTTTTAGCTGAGTATAGGCATGTCTTCCCCCTCTAAACTGGAAATGCCTATTCCCTATTTATCTTTTTGTCTTTCAAGGCACCTGCCACATTACCTTGCATGGGCTCCCAATAAAAGCTGGCTGGACTTTACTGAAAGTGATTGGTATTTGAAATTAGATATAAAACGGCTCTAAATTATCAGTCTTCCATAATTGAAAAAAAAAAATCTAACAGTTTACCTGAAAAATAATCAAAAGGACTGGTATGTTTGACAACTACTCCACAGAAAAATAACGATCTTGAGTAAGTGTTATGTATAAACAACTATTTTGAATTTCATAGAAAGGGATAATAAATAAATGAATTTCTGAAGATTTAGATGATGTTTTTTTCCCCTTTAATAAATCTTTATTCAGAAGAATACTACCTGTAGAGTTTACCTGACTACTAAATGATGACCTCCTTTGTGCCATCTTTTCATGAGCTGGTAAATGCTGTCTGGGAGGAGTGCTAGTATCCGTTGGGATCTTTGTAGGTGTAGCTAAGGTTGGTCAACAAAAACAGAATAGCATTAGTACTTTATAAAATATAATTTTCAAAGATCAATCTCAAAATGCATTTCAGTGAATAAAAGTGGTTTTTGAGTTATTTTTCTAAATTATTCAATAAAAGTGAAGTCTATGACAACAAGATGATTCCTTTTAATCACTTCTTTTTTAAGGACAAAGAAAATATCTGAAATAGGAAAACTTCAAATATAAAAATGGTTACTACTCCTATAACTCAATAGTAAAAAAAACCAATAACTCAATTAAAAAATGGCCTAAGGACTTGCACAGATATTTATCCAAAAAAGACATAGAGATGGACAGCCGATATATGAAATAATATTCAACGTCACTAACCAGGGAAATGCAAATCAAAACCACAATGAGATATCACCTCTACCTGTCAGGATGGCTATTATCAAAAATATCACACTGTAAATCAACTATACTTCAATTAAAAAAAAAACAGCTTATAAACTGTTCAAAAAACAAAATCTGAAGACAAGTGTTGGTAAGAACGTGGAGAAACTGGAACCCTTGCACACCGTTGGTGGGGATGGGAAATGTTGCAGACACCGTAGAAACAGTATGGATGCTTCTCAAAAAAATTAAAATTAGAACTACCATATATGATCTAAAAATCCCACTTCTGGGTATTTATGCAAAAGAATTGAGATCAGCATCTCAAAGAGATACTAGCATTCCAACGTTCACTGCAGCACTATTCATAATAGCCAAGGTATGGAAACAATCTAAATGTCTATTGACAGATGAATGGATTAACAAAATGTGGTGTATACATACAGTGAAATACTACTATTCAACCTGGAAAAGGAAAGACATTCTGCAACTTGTGACTTGGATGAAGCTTGAGGCCATTATGCTAAGTGAAATAAGCCAGTGACAGAAAAAGACAAGTACTGCATGACTCCATTATATGAGGTATCTGAAATAGGCAAATTCATTGAATCAAAGAGCACAATGGTGACTGCCAATGGCCAGGAGGCAGGGAATGGGGAATTATTAATTAATGGGCATAAAGTTTCAGATAAGCACAATGAATAAGCTCTAGATCTGCAGTACAACGTCATACCTACAGTCAACAATAATGTACTGTACACTTAAAAATTTAAGAGGGTAGATCTCATTTTAGGTGTTCTTACCACAGTAAAATAATTTGTTTTTTAAAAGGAAGAAATAGCTATAATAGGGAAAAATTTTTTTTCTATGATCTCAGAAATTTCTATTATTTAACCTCTTTTGATGTTCTACCCACCATGTTGAGTAGTTCAGACAACCCCCTTTTTCATTATATATAGTTTTAATACTCTGAGAAACAAAGGTGCTAGACTCTTTTTAAAAAATTAAGAAGGACATTAATTTAATGACAATTATGTAAGTCTTCATAAAGACAAGATACACACAAAGCACTTTCAAAAAGCAAACTCAAAGAACACTACTTACTGGCTCTACCAATAAAAAAGGAATTACTGTAATAGTTTTGCTTTCTTTTTGAGGGATGATTAAAAAATAA
Organism: Grampus griseus; assembly: GCF_964374135.1. Classification (NCBI taxonomy): domain Eukaryota; kingdom Metazoa; phylum Chordata; class Mammalia; order Artiodactyla; family Delphinidae; genus Grampus; species Grampus griseus. Next base: position 69,765,201 of record NC_138997.1, on the reverse strand, counting down.
CAAGACCAATATTACTACCTACATATTTTATAGGCTACTTTATACACTTAACTCTTTGCTAGATGTGAGCAATGTGCCTCTTGCTCACTGAAAAGGCTAGTGTATTTCAGAAATGTAAACACTTATCATTTGAAAGTGGCAGTCGATGAAAAATGCTGATACCGGCAACATAAACAATTTAGAAGGACTCTCTTTAAAGGAAGTCTGCTTTCAAGCTAGGGTACTCACAGGAAGGGTCTGAGACTGCAGTATGAGATGATTTTCTTGAACTCCGGGAGGAAGCAGAAGGAGTTGGGCTGTGATCAAACCTTTCCAATGCTTCCTTGAGACTGACTGTATTTATACGATTATCAGACCCAGAATCTTGGCTCTAAGGAGACAAGAGTAAAATAAATGTTTTCTTGTGGTTCAGTTCAGAGTTCCCAAATTAGCAATACTTCTTGCTAATTCCTCCTCCCCAAAATCAGTTTTTACCCCATAACAAGGGAAGTGTACCTGTGTAATATTAGGTAAAGAAATGAAAAAAAAATTTTAATAGCCAGAAAGTTTTGGTTTCATTCTCTATTTAAAGAAACAACAGATGCAAAGGAATGAAGCTGGACTCTTACCTTATACCATATATAAAAGTTAACTCAAAGCGGATCAAAGATCTAAACGTTGAGAACTAAAACTATAAAACTTTTAGGAAAAAAAAAGGGAAAAGCTTCATAACATTCGATTGGGCAATGATTTCTTGAATATGACACTAAAAGCACAGGCAACAGAAGTGTATCAAAGGACACTATAAACAAAGTGGAAAAGCACCATGGAATGGGAGAAAACATTTGTAAGTCATTTATTTGATAAGGAATTAATACCCAGAATATATATAGAGCTCCTACCACTCAACAGCAAAAAAAAAAAAAACAAAAACAAACAAACAAAAAAACCAAAAAACAAAACCCAAAAATACCTGCCACAAAAAATCCAGTTAAAAAATGGGCAAGTCTTGCAGAGACATTTCTCCAAAGAAGATATATAAGCAGCAAACACATGAAAAGATGCTTAATATCACTAATCATTAGGGAAATGCAAATCAAAACCAAGAAATACCACTTCAATCAAGATGGCTATTATAAAAAAAAACAGAAAATAACCAGTGTTGGTGAGGATATGAAGAAACTGGAACCCTTGTGCAGTGCTGACAGGAATGTATAAAATAAAACAGTGCAGCTACTATGGAAAACCGTAATAACAGCTCCTGAAAAAATTAAATATAGAATTACCATATGATCCAGAAATTTCATTTCTGGGTATATCCTCAAAAGAATTGAAAGCAGGTACTCAAACACATATTTGTACAGCCATGTTCATAGCAGCATTAGTCACAATAGCCAAAAGATGGATGCAACTCAAGTGTCCATTGATGGATGAATGAATAAACATAATGTGGTATATACATACAATGGAATATTACTCAGCCTTTAAAAGGAAATGCTGACACATGCTACAATATGGATGAACCTTGAGGACATTATGCCAAGTGAAATAAGCCAGTCACATATAGACAAATACTATATGATTCCACTTACATGAGGTACCTATAGGAATCAAATTCACAGAGTCAGAAGTAGATTGGTGGCTGCCAGGGGCTGGAGGGAGGAGGGAATGGGGAGTTACTGTTTAATGGGTATGGAGTTTCACTTTGGAAAGATGAAAAAGTTTTGGTGATGGATGGTGGCGATGCTTGCACAACAGTGTGAATGTACTTAATACCACTCAACTATATACTTAAAATAGGTTAAGATGGTAAATTTTGTTACATATATTTCACATCAGAAAAAAGAAAAAGTGAAAAAAAAAACCCAACAGAATTAAGATGACACTTAAGTTTACAGACAAGGCACTAAAAGCATCTTTGGAACTCTGCATTTGACTGCTCAAAATCTTCTTCACACCAACTCTGACCTTTCTCCAGAATTCAATATCCATATTGGTGATTCATCTAATATCCTGTCCTGGCCTCTCAGCTTTCTAGGAACTCCTCGTCTCCAAGAAACTTTTCCCTCTACTCTACCGTGTTCAATCTCTACTCCTTGTCATTACCAGATACTCTAGCACCTCTAAGAGCACAAATTAAAATCTAACTTTAAACCATCCCTGTCCTACCTAGCCTTCCAGCTCACTTGTTCCTTTGGAGACAATTATAGTCAACCTAAAATGACCGCCAACCTAAAAAAGATACTCAACACTAAGCAGAAACATTGTTTTCTAGTGGGCTCATCTTCCTACTCTTCACAATTACTCCATATCTTTCCCATTGTTCCTAAGCTTCTTTCTCCCTCTCTCAACTGATAGCTTTGTCTTATATCGATGAGAATACTTGCCACCACCAAATATGTAACTCTACCTATTAACATACCAGGTATATGAACATAACCATCTTCTCCTTCCTCCTCATTATAATGGAGGGAAGTAGGTCCTTGTTGAATATCTATTTTATACATAGTAGTCTGCATATGTTAACCTCAGCATCCTAATTTACCCCTCCCATCCACCTTTCCCCTTTGGTAATCACAAGTCCGTTCTCTGAGAGTCTGCTTCTGTTTTGTAAATAAGCTCATTTGTATCATTTTTTAGATTCCACATATGAGAGATATCATATTTGTCTTTCTCTGTCTGACTTACTTCATTCAGTATGATAATCTCTAGGTCCATCCATGTTGCTGTAAATGGCATTATTTAGTTATTTTTTATGGCTAATATTCCATTATGTATACATACCACATCTTCTTTATCCATTCTTCTGTTGACGGACATTTAGGTTGGTTCCATGTCCTGGCTATTGTAAATAGCACTGCAATGAACATTGTGGTGCATGTGTCTTTTTGAATTATGGTTTTCTCTGGGATATGCCCAGTAGTGGGATTGCTGGACCATATGGTAATTCTATTTTTAGTTTTTTAAGGAACCTCCATACTGTTCTCCATAGTGGCTGTACCAGCTTACATTCCCACCAAAAGTGTAGGAGGGTTCCCTTTTCTCCATACTCACTCCAGCATTTATCGTTTGTAGACTTTTTGATGATGGCCATTCTGACCCATGTGAGGTGATACCTCACTGTAGTTTTGATTTGCATTTCTCTAATAAGTAGCGATGTTGAGCATCTTTTCATGTGCCTATTGGCCATCCGCATGTCTTCTTTGGAGAAATGTCTATTTAGATCTTCTGCCCATTTTTTTGGTTGAGCTGTTTGTTTTTTGGTATTGAGCTGCATGAGCTACTTGTATATTTTGGAGATTAATCCTTTGTTGGTTGCATCATTTGCAAATATTTTCTCCCATTCTGTGGGTTGCCTTTTCATTTTGTTTATGGTTTTGTTTGCTGTGCAAAAGCTTTTATGTTTAATTAGGTCCCATTTGTTTATTTTTATTTTCATTACTCTAGAAGGTGGATCCAAAGATATTGCTGTGATTGACGTCAAAGAGTGTTCTGCCTATGTTTTCCTCTAAGAGTCTTATGGTATCCAGTCTTACATTTAGGTTTTTAATCCATTTTGAGTTTATTTTTGTGTATGTTGTTAGAGAATGTTCTAATTTCATTCTTTTACATGTGGCTGTCCAGTTTTCCCAGCACCACTTATTAAAGAAACTGTCTTTTCTCCATTGTATATTCTTGCCTTCTTTGTCATAGATTAATTGACCATAGGTGTGTGGGTTTATTTCTGGGCTTTCTATCCTGTTCCACTGATCTGTAAGTCTGTTTTTGTGCCAGTACCTTACTGTTTTGATGACTGTAGCTTTATAGTATAGTCTGAAGCCAGGGAGACTGATTCTTCCAGCTCCATTTTTCATCTCAAGATTGCTTTGGGGGCTTCTCCGGTGGCTCAGTGGTTAAGAATCTGCCTGCCAATGCAGGACACATGGGTTCGAGCCCTGGTCCAGGAAGAGCCCACATGCCATGGAGCTACTAAGCCCGTGTGCCACAACTACTGAGCCTCTGCTCTAGAGCCTCCGAGCCGCAACTACTGAGCCCGCATGCCACAACTACTGAAGCCTGAGCACCTAGAGACCGTGCTCCGCAACAAAAGAAGCCACCACAATGAGAAGCCTGCACACAGCAACGAAGAGTAGCCCCGGCTCACCGCAACTAGAGAAAGCCCACACACAGCAATGAAGACCTGACGCAGCCATAAATAAATAAATTAATTAATTAATTAAAAAAAAGATTGCTTTGGCTATTTGGGGTTTTTTGTGTTTCCATACAAATTTTAAGATATTTTGTTCTAGATCTGCAAAAAATCCCATTGGTAATTTGATAGGGATTGCACTGCAATCTGTAGATTGCCTTGGGTAGTACAGTCATTTTGACAATATCAATTCTTCCAATCCAAGAACATGGTATATCTTCCCATCCATTGGTGTCATCTTCAATTTCTTTCTTCAGCATCTTATAGTTTTCAGAGCACAGGTCTTTTGCCTCCTTAGGTAGGTCTATTTCTAGGTATTTTATTCTTTTTGATGCGATGGTAAATGGAATTGTTTCCTTAATTTATCTTTCTGGTCTTTCGTTGTTAGTGTATAGAAATGCAACAGATTTCTGTGTATTAATTTTGTATCCTGCAACTTTACCGAATTCATTGATGAGCTCTAGTAGTTTTCTGGGAGCATCTTTAGGATTTGCTATGTATAGAATCATGTCATTTGCAAACAGTGACAGTTTTACTTCTTCTTTTACGATTTGGATTCCTTTTATTTCTTTTTCTTCTCTGACTGCCATGGCTAGGACTTCCAAAACTATGTTGAATAAAAGTGGTGAGAGTGGACATCCTTGTCTTGTTCCTGATCTTAGAGGAAATGCTTTCAGCTTTCCTCCTGCTGAGTATGATGTTAGATGTTGCCCTCACTGATTCTTAATTCCTAGGTTAGCAACATTCACATATTTGACACCATGACTTCTCTATTCCTTGATGAAGACCTTGACATCCACTTGTCCTCAGTCACTTATTCTTATAGTTAAACCCTAGACCTTGTCATAATCAATAAAAATAAGCATTCCATAACCTCAGTTTCAAACATCCTACTCTTTAACCACCCAACTCCAATATCCCAACTCCAATAATCCTTCAGTGGAACCTAAAATACATCAATTCTACCACATTTTCATAATCACTCTTGTTTTCTCTTCCCTCTTTAACCAGCTTAAAATCATGGTTAATCATCACAAACACACCCTTGAATGTATCATCAACTCCCTTGCCCATATCTCCCTTCACCATACTCCCTTAGGAAAATACCAGTGCTGGTGAAACCCAATTATTAACCTATTCCACATCTGTTCCTGCACAGCTGAACATGGCTGAAGAAACACACATGCTAACCGTTGTTCTCTCTTTAAATAAATGACCAAGACCCTCAATCAGCCCTTTATCCTGCCTGCCAAACAGACTAAAATTCCCTTGTCCATTCACTTTCTCACTCTCCTAGAAAACTATTCAACACTTTTCCCTCTTTTCAAACCCCAAACTCCAGTTCCTATTTCACTGTAGAGAAATGCCACAGCTCCACTACTATATCAACCTTCCTACCAGCATACATACTCACATATTCTACCCTTCTTCATGTTACTGTAATTCAGGGATCAGCACACTTTTCTGTAAGGGTCAGAGAATCAATATTTTAGGCTTTGTGGGCCACATAGTCTCTATCACAACAATTCAACTCTTGTAGTACAAAAGCAGCCATATGCAACGTACGATTGAGTGTGGCTGTGAAATCTGATGATATAATCTTTGTGTGTCACAAAACATTATTTTTTTTTCAATCACTTAAAAACATGTAAAAAACGTATCTATAGCTTGTGGGTGTTACAAACCAAGGCAGAGGGCCAGATCAAGCCGAACGGCCATAGTTTCCCAACCCCTTCTGTAGCTGAAATCATCTGCTCCTCTATCTAGCTAAGCCTAATCCATTCACTTGTCCACTAGATCCCATCTTCTTTCACCTACTCAAGAACACTGCTAGCATTTCTACCGCTCTCTCTCCTATCACCAATTTTTCTCTCTCCTTCAGACCATTCTTGTCCGTATACAAATATGCTATTATTTCTCCCACCTTAAAAAGCAAAAGCTTCTTCCTAGCCCAGTGCTTCCTATTATTGCCAGATCTCTCTCCTCTTTGTAGTAAAACCCTTCCCTACTTACCATCTCTAATTCCCCTTGTCTCAGAAAATTCTCTTCTAAACCCACTCTAATCAAGCTTTCCCTCATATTACTATTCCCCCTGGTCTGTTCTTACTGATCAATGAATACATGTTATTGAACTGAATGCTCAATTCTCAGTACTCATCTAATTTAACTTATTTCAGCAGAACCTGACAAAGCTGACTGTTCACTCCTCACTGACACGCTCGCTTTCTTTTCTTGGCTTTTAGGACAACGTAGCTTCCTGGTATTATTCCTACTTCAGTGGATATTTCTCCTTGGTCTCCTGTGATTGGTTCTTCCTTGACCCCTTCACGTCTTAACGTTGAATGCCCCAGTGCTTAGTGCCTGGTCATCTTCTCTCTACACTCATTCCCTTGGTGATCATGTTTAGATTCCTGACTAAAACCATCCACACATGGACATTTCTGAAAAATATATCTCAAGTGGACCTCTTCCCCAAACTCAGGAGGATCATGGTGGTAACATTAATGTGGGGAGAAAGTAGACATCGTTGGAGTATATTTTGTAAGTAGGGCTAGCTGAATTTCCTAGGATTGGACATGGGCATGAGGGGAAAAAAAGAAGTAAAGAGAACAATCTCTGTATGTATTACTTTGGTTTCTATGATAGTCCTTATTTCAAGGAACTCTAGATTTAAGCACTTTCCTCAGAAAATTTCTTTCACTAAAAACATGCTGGATTTTCCTCCCCTAAGCAGACAGAGCCTCTTTGGAAAAATTCTTTCATATGGGACCCATGAGAGCAGCAGCCATATTCTCAGCAGATAGAGCGATGTCCAGTACTTCCTGGCACAGGGAAGGCACTCTTCTTTTTTTTTGTTTGTTTTTGTTTTTGCGGTACGTGGGCCTCTCACTGTTGTGGCCTCTCCCGTTGCGGAGCACAGGCTCCGGACGCGCAGGCTCAGCTTCCATGGCTCACGGGCCCAGCCGCCCCGCGGCATGCGGGATCTTCCCGGACTGGGGCATGAACCCGTGTCCCCTGCAACAGCAGGCGGACTCTCAACCACTGCGCCACCAGGGAAGCCCGGCACTCTTCTTTTTTAACTGAAGTATGGCTGATGCACAATATTGTTAGTTTCAGGTGTACAACATAGCGATTCAACATTTAAATATGAATATCATGGTAAGTCTGGTACCCATCTGTCCCCATACAAAGCTATTACAGTTTTATTAACCATATTCCTACGTGACTTACTTATTTTACAACTGGAAGTCTGTACCTCTTAATCCCATTCACCTATTTTGCCCCAGCCCACACCCCCCGCCCCGCCCCACTCTGGAAACCACCAGTTTGTTCTCTGTATCTATGGGTCTGTTTTGTTTGTTCATTTGTTTTGTTTTTTAAATTCTATGTATAAGTGAGATCAGTCGTCTTTCTCTGACTTATTTCACTTAGCATAATGCCCTCAAGATCCATCCATATTGCTGCAAATAGCAAGATTTCGTTTTTTGACAGCTGCAAAGTATTCCACTGTATATATGTACCACATTTTTACTTAGGTTGCTTCTGTATCTTGGTTATTGTAATTAATCCTGCCATGAACATGGGTGCATAAATCTTTTCGACTGTTTTTGTTTTCTCCAGGTAAATACTCAGAAGTGAAACTGATAGGTCGTCCTATTTTTAATTTTTTGAAGAACCTCCATACTGTTTTCCACAGTGGCTACACCAACTTACAATCTCACCAACAGTGCATGAGGGCTCTCTTTTCTGCACATCCTCGCCAACACTTGTTGTTTGTTGTCTTTTTGATAACAGCCATTTTGACAGGTAGGAGGTGATACCTTATTGTGGTTTTGATTTGCATTTCCCTGATGATTAGAAAGGTGTTGAGCATCTTTTCACGTGTCTGGTGGGAAAATGTCTATTCAGGTTGTCTGCCCATTTTTTAATCGGACTTCTTTTTTGTTACTGAGTCCTATGAGTTCTCTATATATTTCGGATATTAACCCCTTATTGGATATATCATCTGCAAATATCTTCTCCCATTCGGTAGATTTCCTTTTCATTTCGTTAATGGTTTTCTTCACTGTGCATGGAAGGTACTTAATAAAGTTTGCTGAATGACTGAATGACATCCTCCCATTCTGTCCCCTGGCATGCTGCCTATTTTAACTCATTTTTTAATATACATTCTTGACCTTTTCATTCCACTTATTTTTCTACAGATCAAAAATACTTGTTGTAGGCAACTTCTGATATGGCTCATAATGATTCCTACCTTCAGGTATTCATAACCTTGTATAATCCCTCCCCTTTACTGTAGGCTGGATCTAGTGGCTTACTTCTAATGAACAGAACAGACAAAAGTGATGGGATATCACTTCTGTGATTAGGTTACAAAAGACTGACTTCAATCTTGCTGGATTTTTCTCTCCCTAGATCTTCTTGCATACTTGTTCTGATAGAAAGGGCCACCTGGAAAGGAGCTGAGGATTGCCTCTGGCCATCAGCCAGCAAGGCACCAAGGCCCTCAGTCTAACTGCCCATTAGGAACCCAATCCTTCCAACAACCGCTAAGTGAGCTTGGAAACAGATTCTGCCAGGGTTGAACCTTGAGATGACTGTGGCCCCCAGTGACGCCATGATTACAGACTTGTGAGAGACCCTGGGCTGAAACGTTGTGCCTCATGGCCAATTCTGAAGCAGAGGGCCCAACTAAACTGTGTCTGGATTCCTGACTCACAGAAACTATCAGATAATATACGTGTGTTATTTTACATCATTAAGTTCTGTTACACAGCAATAGGTAGCTAATATACTACACTCCTACCTGATACAATGAAAAGAGAAACCAGAGTTCAAAATCTGACTGTAACTTGCCAGGCATGAGTCTTTAAGCTCAGTTTTAATATTTTCAAAGTGGGGATATCACCTACTCAGATAAGGATGTCTGAGAAATAAATGACATTTCGTAATTTATATAAAAACCTAGCCAGAGCCTAGCACACTGTAACAAATGTTAGTTTAAATCTGAGATCATACATGTCTCTCATACAGTTATCACTAAATAGCAGCCCTTCAAATCTTTTTTAGAAGCACACAACGTTGTAAGATATTAAATTTAATATAAAAATAAATAGTAAAGCATAGTTATAACCCTGTCACGAGTAAGGAAATGAAATATTTGTTGAGTCTTGTCTTTCACTGGGAAGAAATAAAAATAATTAAAAAAAACTGTAGGATAACATACTTTGTCAGCAGCTGTCTCTGGAAGAGACTCTTCAATGCCAAGTTCTCGTCGTCTTTCAGCCCTAACTTCTGCATAACTATAAATGGTAAAAAATAGAATTTCAGTGTTTGATCATTCATTTAAAATACTGCAGAGGTGCAACCATTCAGTGTTTGTTATGTGTCTTACTTGTTCATCACAAATTCCAGACTATTTTCTATGCACCACAGAAACCTAAAACATATACATACAGTGTATACCTTAGTTCAAATTCCATTTTTCTACATATCTCAGAAGTTTTATGTGCTACTGTAAAGGATCCATAACCACACAGAACTTAAATTAAGAGGAATTAAATAAGGGAAGAGTATGCTTTATCTACCCCAGTTCTCCTTTTACATGACTGACTGTGGTATATAAAAGACAGTTACAACATCTGCTCTAAACCATAAAATCTATGTCAAGAATTATATATTTCTACATATCTGTACTGCATTTCTTTCTATATAATGCCTATAAGTAAATGTAATAATAAATTGAAATATATATCAAAAATGGTGAAAAAATCACTTTGTACTTCATTAATAAGTTATACATAAAATTACATTCCAGAATCATTATGGATGTTTCTATATTCAGAAATTCTGTAAAAGGAATTATTACCTTACTACGGTGTGAGTACAAACAATGAACTCTGGTCTTGAATTCCACTGATGATAAGTGATATAATAATGAGTTTGAAGCCAAATCCACTGTTGTCCTTTGGTCAGGAACCTATAGTAACATGATTTGCCTTTCCCGTATTGCATTACTAAGAAGAAAAGAAATATGTTTTGATTCATATTATTAGATTTTTAGCCAAAGGTATCACCCACATTTATATCTATATATATAATTCTTCTTCTGGCTTTTCAATAACATATAGTACATCAATTATAAGAAAATGCTATTCTGTAGAGATAGCAATTAGCATACCTTCCACAGTGCCCAATTTACAGCCAGTTATTGCTGATCTTATACTTTTCACATACAATAAATTTCCAAATACTCAAGAATAAATTATTCACGTACTGACTTTCTCCTGCTAAGACATACTGAGGGCAACAGCAATAAGTAATCACACCTGGACTCCACCCACCCTCCCGGCCCCCACAAGTACAGCATCTTTGAGGCATTTAATTCTAAACCTTAACTAACCAAAATCAGAAAAATTTAATTATTTAAAGTAACTGACAATACAGTATTTCCCAAAACATTCTCTGTAGATTGTAAGTTTGGAAGCCTTTTAATGACATTAAGCAACAAATGGGTTTTGTGGTTAAATTAACTTGGGAAAATTTGTTAAACAGGTCTTCTCAAAGCCTTGAGTACACTAATACATGTCAAGATTCTGGTGGTGCGGAGATGGGGACTGATTATAAGCTGTTACCTAGTTTTCCTTGACCATAAAATTCATTTTTAATAGACTGGCATGCAACAAACCTTAGGAAATGCTGGACAGGAATCGCTTGCTCTCTCTATTAATGAGGAAACCAAGTTCTACATACTTCAAACTGCTTGTCCAAAATTACCCAGCTAGCTAATAGAGGTGTCAGATGTTTTTAATACATCATGGAGCTTAGTGCCCATTATCACGTGAAGTGAGGAATGTTTTTGTGAAGTGACTTTACTCTGAAAATCTTCCATATAGCTGAAGATATTATATAACATGCTTTATTTTCATAGAGAGAGGTTTATGAGACCGGCCTAAGACATTATGAAAGTATCTTAAATATCTAATTTAGAGGACACTCAAGAGGGAAGGATTTGGGGAGGAGGATCAGAGAAGCAAATAAAACCTATTAAAAACAAACTTCTGAAACAAGGAATGAATAGCACCTGGTAAAGGGGTAGGGCTAGACTCTAATCCTGTCTGCCACCAATGAGTTATGGGCTTGTAAGTAAATTAGTTAGCCTTTCTGTGTCTCAGTTTACTCGTGGAGATAATAGTAGTATCTACTTTCTACAACTGTGATGATGAAAAATAGAGAATAATGTATGTAAATTGTTTAGAACAGGGCAAAAAAATGCGATGATAATGTTCCTTCTGCTAATATAACAATGGCAGGTAACATTAATGAAGCACTCACTGTGAGTTTTCTAAAAGAGATTCTTTAAATGTGTCCCTACCTCCTGGGCCTGGATATCAAAATTTATGAAATAGTGTTCTAATATTTTGACATACTATTACAATTTTCAAACAAATCTACTTCTCTTACTCTAGATGTAGAGCTTATATACTTCAAAACAAGGTTTATTAGATGCCATATTATAAAACTGTACTTACTACTATAGATTGAAATATGTAGAATGGGAAGAAGTTTAATTTAGACTTGATCTAGGATTCCTACTGGAATTAGTTATATATACAAAGAAAAAATTTCCAATATATCTCAAAAATACAAAAATGGTTCTAAGTTGGTATTTCACCACCTTCTATTAATATGATAGTTATTTACAGATTAAAAAGTTATTATCACCAGAAATATTAAAATCTACTTACAGTAGATACAGTAAATCTACTTACAGTGCTCATGACATTTTGCCAAATTTTCTAGGTCATCCACATGATAGTAATCATAGCCTGATGTTCCCAGAACTTCAAATGGCAAATATCCTATTATGGGTGGTGCCCTAAATTACATATAAAACAACCAATATTATGAATTTTTCCATAATAAAAAATACTCAACTAGAAATCAATTTTGGGAGGAACCTTTATTTTTTAAATAATGGATAATGAGTTTGAGCGCCCTGATGAGAAAAAGTTTGTCCTTGAAATCCATTAATTTCAAGAATTATAATATGATTATTATCTTTTTATAAAATTGAAAAATGGGAGTTACCTGTGATCTAGAAATAGAAACTTCCATTCTAAACTATGTCTAGATGTAAACTCTTCATTAGGTTCTTCAACAGTGCACATTTCCTACAAATAAATTAATAATTAAAATTTAGAAATACTTTTCAGTGTCCTTAGCACAGTCCCAAACATTGTTAGCTGTAAAAGTCATTCTTAGCTAACTTTTCCCTAAACATTTTTTTAATACATTTTTATTTTCTAGTACCAAGGAATATGGCAATAAATAGATGCAGGCTTCTGGGGGAGTATTTCTCACTCGACACGTTTCTCTATTCACTCACATGCCTAAAAACCCTAATTCTGAATTCAGATCTCTCTCCTGAATTAGAGTTCTGTATTTCTGTCTGAATGTTCCTGCACATCACAAACTCAACATGTCCTAAAATAAACGAACTGCTTTACTCCTCATACCCAGTTACACAATGTTCCATCTCATTAACAGAGGCATACCTGTGTTATGCCATTAAGTCTAGAAATCTGATAGTCACAATACACTCATTTTCACCTTTCATCATCTAAATGGCCACTACTAAATCCTTTCAATTTCACCTTCTGAGTTTTTAAGAAATCTGTTCGATCCCATCCAGCTTCAGGGTCTTACTTTAGACTCCAGACCCTCGCCATCACTGGCTCACAATATTGCCAAAGTGTCTCCCCAAGCAAGTCTCCCTGTCCTTCAACTCCTCTTCTATTCTGGCCACAATTACCTTATAAATACTCCAATATGATTGTATAACTTCCCTGCTTAAAAACCTTAATGGTTGCTCATGCCATCAGGATAAAATCTACACTCTTCAGCAAGGAGAAACAAACAACAAAGAAAGAAGCACATTTCATTGCCGGCATCTGCTTCCTTTTCTAACATCATCTCTCACCATCCCTATCCGCTCCTCCACACACAGTAACCCTAGACTCTAGTCATACTCAGCAATGTATTCCAACCTGCCTCTGTGTCCTTGAATAACCTTCTGTAGCACAGCGTAGTGATTAAGAGTTTGGGCTTTGAGAGAAAAAGAATTAGAATCAATCTCAGTTCTACTGCTTAATAGCTGTGACTTTGGGCAAGTAACTTAACTTCCCTAAGGCCACAGTTTCCTTATATATAAAATGGTGATCATACCAGCATTTTTAAGAATTAAATAACTCATGTAAAGTATACAGCATGTGGTAAGCACTCAATAAACATCTTAGCCACTGCTATTAAGATCAAAACAAGCAGAGCGAGACTGGTTCAAGATCCTCTAACTGCTAATTCGGTACTTTGTCCTATAATATGGTGTTTCCCTAAATTTAAAATCTTAGCCTGGCTTATTTCCAGCCACTTTCCAGTGATTGAAGTCTTTGATTTTCCCACTTCCCTACTAATCATCTGCTTCCTGGGCCCAGGATATAAAAATAAATTATTTAACTGAATTTCAAAACTGAAGAGGTACATGAAAGGCAATAAAAAGCAACTTGTGCATTTCAAAAATAAAATTTCAAAACCAATCTTTTAAATTTACCTAGATTTTTGGCTTTTCCCCTTTATTGTAGTTGTGAACCATACAAAAAAAGCATCTTAAAATTTTGCACAAAAGCAGGACAACGGTGATACATAACCACTGGTTAACTACAAAGGGTGTACATTTAAAAATTAGTTATGTAATTTAATGAGTGCTTTGATAACTCATTATTTGCTTCAAAAATATCATGATCATGTATATTTAATGTCTCATGGCCATTACCACTTCAATGTTTACAGGAAGTATCTGGAAACAACAAAAAATTACACAGATAATTCTCATAATATAAAGTGAAACCCCTTTGTGAAATAAAATTAGAAACATACCTTGATGAACTGAGGCGTAGCTAATCTGACAGTAGCTACAAAACAAACTCTATCTTCATAAGAAGGCTTGTGTGTGCGTTGTATTGTTCCTTCAAAACCATTGTGTGCTGAAGTGGATACTAAAACAATAAGGAAATAAGTATCAACAGTTACTCCAGGAAAATCTAGTTTTTACTGATATTCAAACATCTGTCCTTAAGAGCTTAAAAGAATACCAAGTGAAATTACATTGCAAAAGAAGCATTTTAACTTACCACTGTTTAAAGATTTGAAATTTCCTATAAATTTCACATATTCGTAAGTAGACGGCTCCTTTGGGTCTATTGTTCCTCGAAGCATATGACAACAAAATTCTAACTGATTTTTTGCTGAAATAAGAGAAAAAATATGACATATTTGTGATTTATCATAATGAATGATATTTCACACAAAGTAAGATTATAACAGTTGTATAAGTCTACAATCATTATTTCCTTCAACAGAGGTCCTCAATGACATTTTGTTTAGTCCATAAAAGCAGTTTCTTTAGATGATCTCACCTTGTCCTTAATAAAGAAAACAGATCTTCTGATACAAGCCACTCCATGTTCCTCCATTTTTATTTGTCCTTCCTTCTCATTCTTCACTCTAATTTCAAAGAAAGGTTTTGCTTCCTATTCCAAAGTTAATACTTCTATGTCTACCTTGAACAGTCTTTCCTCTCTTCCTTCTCCAGGACCAGGGCCACACCACGGTATTCATTCCTTTAACATCCACACATGTTCTTTTGTGGTTCCTTACTTTCTACTTTTAAATTTGTTCAGGTCTTTCCATCGCAAACATACAAAGAGTTTTCCATGCTACTCTTTTTAGTAACACAGATCTCCTTTCTTTTCATTATGTGCTCTAGTTTCCATATGTTTACCTCCCTTAACTTTATGCATTGTGGCTTTTGCCCTCACACCTCTATAGAAATTCCTCTTCTAAAAATCACCCACGTCTGTATTAAGCTCAATGGTCTTTCCTCACTGTTTCTACCTCTTCTTAAAATTCACATGTTTTCATTCCCATAGTATGAAACTTACCTTCCTACCTTACTATTTCTATCTCTTCAGCTAATCAGTCTTCAAATTATGGGCATCACAAAAGTTCTTTTAACCACTGTGGCACCAGGGAAGCCCAAAAAGTTCTTTTGATTGTAATCTATTATCCTTTACAAACTTACCAGCATTGACAAACTTATTTACTCCTAAATCTCTCTCCCCAACTCTAACATTTTATATAAGACCAAGTCTCATATCACTATTTGATTTCAGAACATCTCTACCTGATTGTCCCATCAGTAACTGAAACTCAAAATATTTGAAAGTGAATTTATCCCCCTTTCTTCCTAAGCCAGCTGTCCTTCCCCTTCGTCCTATGTATGTATGCTTAACTCCTTAGTTAGAAATCATATCAATTTGGTCTCTTCTCGTCCTATCACCAGTTCCCAAACTAATCTGTCATAGGATGTGCTGTTCATTTCACCAAGGAAGCTCTCATGAGTCATTTTTTCCAGATGAGCATCCAGTACCACCAACTTAGTACAGATGTAAATTACCCTGTACCTAGGTAACTGCAAAAATGGACTCTCCATGCCTCCACACTCTTCCCACTCAGATTCACCCTTGCCTATTACTCTAAGACTAACATCACTTTCATTATTATTATTTCAGCACTCAAGGACTAATAACACCTCTCTTCACTCACAGCATCAAACACATACTCTTCTGTTATTATCATGAATGGGTTTATCATCAAACTCAACAGGTTCAAACTCTAACTACTCTCTTCCTAAAATCTTCCCCACGGATGATCCCTAGCTGTTTGGACACCTGTGCCTAACACCAAGTCCTACTGAGTTTATCCACTCAACAACTGAATGCGTGCTTTCCTCTCCATCCTTACTTCTACTGCTATCCTTTTAATCTCCATTCTAGTTATTTTTCAAAATTTTCCACCTGAGAGATTTCCTTTTCAGACCACAAAATCACCCAAATCCCCTTGCACTGGCTTCTCACTACGTTAAAAAATAAAAACCAAACTGTTTAGGATGAAACATTAGGCCCTATTTCCTTCTCTAGACACAAATCACATCACCTGTACTACCTCACCTTCATTATGGCCCAAATGGCATATTACAGAATCCTGAGTTTTCCAAGCAATTTACCCTCTGTTTTACATCTCGTTTACTCCTTTGACATGAAACATCCTTTTTTCATGTACAAAAAAAGAAATAACTTTTTTTGTATATCAGTTCTTTAAGCAGGAGGTCTGAAAGTCATTTAATTAAGGCTTTTCTCTATTAAAAAGTATCCTTGGGGGGGCTTCCCTGGTGGCGCAGTGGTTGAGAGTCCGCCTGCCGATGCAGGGGACACGGGTTCGTGCCCCGGTCCGGGAAGATCCCACATGCCGTGGAGCGGCTGGGCCCGTGAGCCATGGCCACTGAGTCTGCGCGTCCAGAGCCTGTGCTCCACAACGGGAGAGGCCACAACAGTGAGAGGCCCCCGTACTGCAAAAAAAAAAAAAAAAAAAAGTATTCTTGGGGACTTCCCTGGTGGTACAGTGGTTAAGAATCCACCTGCCAACACAGGGGACACGGGTTTAAGCCCTGGTCTGGGAAGATCCCACATGCCTCGGAGCAACTAAGCCCATGCGCCACAACTACTGAGCCTCTGCTCTAGTGCCCACGAGCCACAACTACTGAGCCCACGTGCCATAACTACTGAGCCCGCGTGCCTAGAGCCTGTGTTCCGCAACAAGAGAAGCCACCACAATGAGAAGCCTACACACTGCAACGAAGGGTAGCCCCCCGCTCACCACAACTAGAGGAAGCCCGTGAGCAGCAACAAAGACCCAACGCAGCCAAAAATAAATAAATAAATATATATATATATTTTTAAAGTATTCTTGCCTGATCTTGGAAACGGAAGCCAAAGGTCTGTATTTCTGCCAAAGGCTTTCGTTCAGTTCTCCAGACAATGCTGCCCTTGTGAAGGTCTCTAAAGCAGACTCCTCTTTTGTCCACCTCTTGCCATGGCCCAGGGTTCCATCTTTCTAATTTTTCTCTCCTTACTCTATATATTTACCTCAAGCAACATCATTCAATCCATGACTTCAAATACCGTTTACAGGCCTATAACTGGCCTCTACGTCATTATATCCAACCCAAATCTTTCTCCTAGGTGAAAGACTAGTCTCTTGGTCAATGTCATAGGAACTTGATTTTTAAACAATTATAAATAGGCTTCAAATCGATTCTCCTGGTCTCCAGTTTTTCTTCTTCTCAACTCCTTCTGACAGGCTATCTTATCAAAGATGTATGTTCACACATACTTACACGTGTGTGTGTGTGTGTGTGTGTGTGTGTGTGTGTCTGTGTCTGTATGTGTATCTCAATTCTTGAACGGTTAGTGTTCTACAGAATTTGAAGATTTAAAATATAAAGAACCTTTAAAATGATTCACATCAGTATTACTGGAAAAGTCAAAACTTAAAAATCATGGAAAAAGTAGCAAAAGAAGACATCTAATCACTAATGGCCAAATGTAGTGCTGTAATGATTTCAGATTTTACACAGGATGATTTATGCAAGAAAATGAGGTATTCTGGTCAAATTAACTTGTCCAGTGAATCTAGGAGAAAAGTCAGATTATACCATGGTATTTCACACTTATTAAAGGCAGGGACTACTTTTCCCTATTCTTGGCACTTTTATGGTATAGCACACAAATGTCTGGCACACTAGACATATCCAATAAATTACTGTTTAATTCTGTTTAATTAATAAAGCAAACAATTTCCTTTATTAAATCATTTTTTTAAATATAGAAGTCTTGCCCGATAGTTTCAGTGTTCAATTGGTTAGTGATGGTGAAAATGAGCTGTTTCATTTTCTCTCATTAAACACAGTAAGATTTTATATAAAAATTAGAAAGAATATACTGCAAGTTCCATTTTTGTGTAAAATACAGTTTTATGGCATACTATAACAAAAAGATAAGATTTCAATGTATTCTGGAAGAGTTCAGACTTCTAATATGGTCATAATTCCATCATATGTTAGTATTTAAAAAGGATCTAACAGGGTATTTGTAATGATGCCATGTGTTAATTTGGTTAAACATACCTGGGTTTGTCACAAAATTACAAAAGTAAAGGATAACACAACCAAATCTGCTTAACTTTTTGCTTAAGAACTACTACTTACATTTTAAATATTCAGGGGTTAATGAATCACTTTCCAGCAGATGCGTAGAGAGTATTTTATAAACTTCTGAATGTTCCCCCTCTGGGATAAAATTAAATATACTTTGATCCACAAGATCTGACTGAAAAAGAAATTTTTAAAAGTTAAATAATTATAGTGATTCAAGAGACATTTATTTTTAAAGTACATAATCACTCTTAATACATCAGATGAGCACATGGTTAATGTTTAATTATCTGTGAAAACTGACAAATGTCATGTTACAGAGCACAACTCAAAAAACAAGACTGAGAAGGTGAAAGAGGTTAACATGACCTCATTGCCTCTGAGACTAGTGTCATCAGATTCATGATCAATATGACCTTTGAAAGTCTGATAAGTTATTTGCAAAGGTGAGTTTCAAATTTGAACATGTGAAATATAACAGGACTAAGAAAGTTGATTAGAAGAATCTCAGGCTACCAGATGTAGCCTTACCATACATCCCAAACTCTGGTAAGTTATGGTGGTGTACACTACAATGAAGGACCACAGGAGTGGCCACAGGCTACATGAAGAGGAGACTTGACTTTAAGTGTCATTTCAGTTGTCCAATGTGTCCTTTCTTTTTTATTTCATCTTTTCCAGCCATCTATCCTGTATCAAATTGTCAAAAAGCCATGCTTTAAGATAACCACCCTCTTCCCCCCAAAAAGGCAAGTTATGTGCTGAGCATTATAATCCTTGCTAAAATATGGCTTTAATCAACAAGCAACAGGTGGCCTACAATGTGCCATGGCTGTGGAATCAAAAGTGAATGGGACAGTGCCCGTCCGTACGAACCATCGACAACAAAACTTTAGTGACTTCACATTTCCTGCCAAATCCCATGCAGTCTACCTGGCTTCTCTACATTTCCAAACTGCCCTGTGGAATCCTGGGGTTACTGAAGTGGTATCTCCAAGACTATGGAGGTAGGCATGGAGGGCAAGGGAAGTGAAAAGGAGTTGTGAAAGCGGGCTAAGGGTTCCACTAAGAAATTTCACTTTTATTTTGTATTTCAAACACTGTAAAGATTGTTAAAAACAAAACAAACTTCAAACAGTAACAAAAAACAGCCACTGGGGATGGTAAGAGGTGGGAAAAGGGGTGTTTACCACTCTTGTACAAGCCATACATTTACACTCTGCCTTCTGTATCTTCTCTAGCCTTCAAGGTCCACCTCATGAAGTGGAGTACCTTTCCCCTCTCTCACCACATGTTTGTAGCCTTCCATCTTGCAAAGACCAGTTCAAATTATTTCCTTCAATAATATGTCCCTTAACTGCATAATCCACAGTAAAAATAATAAAGTTCCTTTAGTAATTACTACTCATATCCTTCATTTCCCATCAAAAATATTTAATTATATTTTAATCTCTATGTCCTACCGCTCTGTGGGTGAATTAAAGGGCCCTATCTCTTACACCTTTATCTCCTATCCTTCAAATCAAGATACAATAACACTGAGCTTTGCACATATCGGTTATTAGTGCAGTAAATTATTTTGAATTAAGGAGTTACTTGATAAGCCTTAAGGGGTAACCACACCAAAAATATATCTGCATTTTAACAAGGAATTTTTCTGAATGTCTGAAAAGTCTCTAGAACAGAAGGAATAAACAAAAAATTAAGGCATGAACAACAAAAAAGGCTAGAAAATTGCCTTTTATTCATAAAATAAAGTATTAAAATATAGGCATTGACATTAATATAAAAAATAGTCTTGACAGAAAAATAAGATACCTATTTGTAGAACCAAAACTCATTTTGGAGATGATTAGTTTCCTACAATTATTTACTTTTACTGACATTTCTTCCACTATTTCAGTAAATTATGATCTAACCTTTGTCACCCTTGCTTTTTTATCTATAAATCTACAGGCTGTCTCATATGCATAGAGAAAATACATGATTATCTAGTATACAGAGTGGTGTGATCACAAGCACTACTTCTCCACCATTCTGCTTCCCCAGACACTCGATAAACTGAAGTATCAGACTTAGTTGGCAACTAACTGATGTGTGATTTTCCATTAACCATTACACTTCCAATCTCTAAATGAAGTTGACCATACTTGATGTTGCCATACCATCCACTCAGTTCCCAAGCACAATTCAAAGGAAAGAGAAGGAAGTGACAGCTATCTGGATCCTTCTGTGTGCCTCAATTATTTTCATGAAGAAGAAATGTAAATCCTGCTGATTGCCATATGATATAAATCAATAGGCTGTTTTCTTTACATTAGGTCAATGCAACCGTTCGGTGGAAATTATTAACTCTCATCAATTATCTTTTCCTCAGCGAGAAAACTGACAAATACCTGCTATAGAGAGTAGCTGCTCAAAAGGGACTGAAAGCTCCTCCAAAAAATGTCAGGTATATGTTGGATATAACATATTTTTAAACAACTATGCTCCTTATGTACAGGCGTAAGGAACAGAGATTCTGGCGCTATCAAGTAAGCTTTATTTGCTTATTTCAAATATTTGTTTTCTTATTAAAAGTATTTACTCACCAATAATCATATAACTATTGAAAAAAATTCCAAATTGTTACTTCTGCATACTGCATCTACACCAAAGATGGTACTGACTTTCTTAGCACATTCTTGTGTTTATAATTCAAAATTACCAAGTTAAGAAGAGTAGAAAATGAAATGCTCATACAGTATCTTAATAGTGGCACTTTTAGTCCTGGACTCTGTTAGGCTGTAACATGGTGAATCTTCCTTCCTATATTACATGGTAACAAATTTAATATACTCTCTTCTCAGGAACACATTTAAGCAAGTATGAGGAAAACAATCTTAAACTGTAAAATTTTACAAATTTTAAGCTCCTGGTAAAGAGACCCAACTTTATGTCTTGGCACTTCCACTAAATTGTACAATTAAGTCCAATTTCTCTGGGTTTCATGTATGGTTCTAACAAACATAAAGGGGCTGGGCTAAGGACGTCTAAAATCCCTTCTGGCATGGAGGTGGTATGACCCCATAATTTTGTTGTAGAAAGCCACACCAGGAAAAAAAAAATTCATAAATTTCCTTTCCTGATTATTAGCCACAAATAGGTTAAAATGTACCTAAATTAATTTCATAAGTATAACATGACAAAGTTAAAAAATTTTTTGCAGGACCTATAGAATCAGTCTTGCAATTTTACAGTCAAATTTAAATTTAAAAATGTTGTTACACTGACCATTGATTAAGATGGCAAATTTTAATTTCTCAACAGAACTGAATTATAAACACTAAAGTCTATATTTAGAGATTTGCTAATGTTTCTCCCCCTCTGGGCAAGAGCCAAAATTCTGTTTTAGACAAAAAGGTATGCATGTTCAAATACAAAGAAAGGCACACCATTGTTTTAAACCTTTTGTTTAGCATCTGTTACAGTTTAATTATTAATGGCAAGCCAAAACAGAAAATCACATACTTTTTTCCTTACTGTGTTTGATCCTAAACAAGTATTACTTCATTTCCTCAAAACACACTTGTGTTTTTGTTTTCAAACCTTCAAATAACATACAACATTGTCAGTGATGTGAAGGAAAGTATCCACCGTAACTGGAGAGCGGTAAAAAAAAAAAAACACAAAAACTGTTTTAATAAAGGCTACTATTAACTCCGCATGGAATGAAATGGGTCTGCTGGATCAGCAGAGACCTCCTCTGCCCAAACGTTCACCTGCTACATGCTTTGGCTGACAAGACAATCAAAAAGATCCAGAAGATGTTACTCACAGAGGAAACTGGGTAGGGGACATATGGGAACTCTCTGTACTATCTTCTCGATTTTTCTATAAATCTACAAATAGTTCCAAAATTAAAAGTTTAAAAAAAAAATCCAGGAGGGCATGGTGACAAGGTTTCTCACTGAGGGGAGAATGTTAATGATCAAACACTTGGATCCCAACTAGATCTGTGGTAGACATGTTGTTATTTCAAAATGCAATTAAATATTCCCTCACTAAAGATCCAACACCAGTGTGCCATTAGGAAGGAGTTTTTAAAACATCTACATCAAATAATCTACTCACTTTCTTATACTCAATCAATAATTCGTAAGTGCCTCTCTGAGAAATTAGCCAGCACACGTGGATACAGAGATGAAGTCCCTGCACTTAGGAAGCTTACATCTACCATTATTATCAAAATAAACAGAAAATTACAATTCACTGTAAGTGTCACGGTGGCAGTACGTATAAGGTAACGTGAGAACACAGAGAAAAGGAATCTAATTCTCAATGAAGTCCAGGGAAAGTGCCCAAGAAGCAGGCTTTTAAAAAGTCTGACCACATTGCAAATTATACCCTGACTATGACTAAATTAAAGATTATATAGTTTCTATAAATACATAACCGAAAGAAAATCCAATAAAAATGTCTGTGGTTTAAAAGCATATAATTATACCTTTATTCAAGTTACTTAACTTTATTTTTTTAAATTATAGTTGATTTATAGTATTATTAGTTTCAGTTGCACAATATAGTGATTCAATTTTTTTTATAGATTACACTCCAAAGTTACTACAAAAGATTTTACAAGGTTATTACAAAAGTTATTTATACTTTAAAGTTATTACAAAATAATGGCTATATTTCCCTGTGCTGTACAATATATTCTTGTTGCTTATCTATTTTATACGTAGTAGGGGTAATCCCATACCCTTATCTCGTCCCTCCTCGCATCTTTCTCACCACGGGTAACCACCAGTTTGTTTTCTTTATCTGTGAGCCTGCTTCTGTTTTGTTATATACATTCTTTCGTTTTATTTATTAGAACCCACTATTCAATCTTATCTTAGTCATATCTTAATCCTATCGAGGATTTCTTTCCCTGGCTTTTTTCACTACGTAAATATATTTTTTAAAATTAATTAATTAATTAATTTATGGCTGTGTTGGGTCTTCGTTTCTGTGCGAGGGCTTTCTCTAGTTGTGGCAAGCGGGGGCCACTCTTCATCGCGGTGTGCGGGCCTCTCACTATCGCGGCCTCTCTTGTTGCGGAGCACAGGCTCCAGACGCACAGGCTCAGTAATTGTGGCTCACGGGCCCAGTTGCTCCGCGGCATGTGGGATCTTTCCAGACAAGGGCTCGAACCCGTGTCCCCTGCATCGGCAGGCAGATTCTCAACCACTGCGCCACCAGGGAAGCCCCATAAATATTTTTTTAAAAAGAGTCCTCCAGAAAATTCTGTCCTTTTCTCTGCCCATAGTAGTTTACTTACATGTTGCTATAATCTCACTGTTTATTCCCGAACAATTTTTAGACGTTGGGCTAATCACCTATTGTTTGAGCTTACTTGTAAAGAAAGCCCCTAGAGAAGCAGTAAAGCCAAGTCATTTTCTGTGTGACCCAAAGAAATTAGCAAATTACTTACTGCCTGGCTTTCAGAAACAAAGTACCCTTTTAGAATCTGGCCTTTTTAAGTATAGAGTCCATTCTCTTTACAAAGTACAAAGTAGCAGAGTAATCAGAGGGAAGGAGATACTGCTTTTCAACATCTCTTGAAAGAGATCCTTATAGAACAGTTGACTCTGCACTGTTATACATTTTCAAGAGATGGGCATTTTAAGAGTAATTTATAAGTAACTTCAAAATATTTACACCACAAGCCCCACTGTAAGCAGATAAGTTAGGGGTCCCCTGGAGAAAGAGAACCAGGAATAGCTTTCTTGACATAAGAGAAGCCATTTTGTAATCTAAGCCTGGCCACAATGCTTGCCCTGATCTCAGTATTTAATGATCTGAAGGGAACAAAGGAATGCAGGGAGAGAGAAAAGGCAGGCAAACAATAGTGCAGGGATAAAGCAGAGTCCTAGTTCCTTCTCAAAGGATATACATAATAATACATCTGAGCTCTGTAGGAACCAAGGCCCCCCACCCCAAGTGGAGGATATAATGATGATGCTGACCTTTTCTGACTTCAGCCAAGTAAAGCTGGGACTCTGTCAACGTTTGCCTCACTTCTATGCTGAATTCTCCTCTGCTAAAGCCCCTTCCTGAATATGCATGTGCCCTTAGCTTAAAACTTCCCCAATTTTGCTGCCTGGGGAGACACTACTTTGTGAAGGATCCCCCCACCACCACCACCACGTGTTCTCCTTACTTGCTGCGAGTTATGATAAATCCTTCCTTCTCCCAGTCTTTGGCTTGGTTGGGTCTATTGGCTTGGCACCCACCAAGAGGCGAACCCAGTTTCTGGGTAACACCATCTTAGATAAGAACATTACATATTCAATAAAAACTTCAAATTCATAAGAACTGTCAATTGTAGCAGAGCACCTAGCATAGTACCTGGCAGAGCAGATGTTCAATAAATATATGTTAAGTAAAACAGCAAATACATAATTCAGGTATTCACCATTCTAATCAAAATTATAATTCTTTTCGAATTATCTACTCTTTTGATATTAATAACAAATTGAATATGGCCATTAAAATATTATCAACTCAAGCCACAGAGCACAAAAGTTCTTATCTATTATTTTCAGTATGTTCTTATAAGTCATTCTTTTGAGAAAATTATTTAGCTGCAACAAATATCTCAGTAGAAATTTAGTTATTCTCAAGATAATTTCAGTGATTAAGCAACATCTTCACCACGCTGATTAAAAAGTTAATACTGAAAACTCAGCATGATAATAAAGAGGGCAAGAAGAATAGAGGTTAGGTGAAGTGGTAGTTGGATATTTAGTCACTATAGATTAATGACTGACCTGAGAAAACACAGACATACTAAAACAAGAGACTATTTAGAGGTCGCATCCCCGCTCCAACCGCTGTTCAGCACTGCTCTGAGGGGTCCACTGCTTAGTGCTTTAGAATGTTTAGAACAGGCATTAAATAAGAAGATCACAGGATTTTTATACTTACTGGTAAATGTTCAAGTAATGAAGTTACACTCTCAGACACATATATTATGCTTCCATCTGTCATGATTGCTAAAAAAAAACCATCAAGAGCCTGAAATTAAACATAATGGTCAGTTAAATGAAAAGAAAAAAGTATTTCACAGGACAGAAATAAAAATCTAAGATAAATGACAAAGGACTTAACTGCGGAAATTTCCAGAGCACTGTCAAAATGCTAGCTTTTCCCCTTACAATACCTTAGTATCTATCTTTGTGCATTTTAAAATGCTTCTGGAAAAAAAAAATCACTCTATGGCCATTATTGGATGATTGGTTTCTAAAAGGTAGAAACAATGTTCTACCTTTACCATGTTATTATACAACAATGGCCTTATTTGAAGATGTTAATATCTCCGAAGCACATAGGCCACCAATAATATGTCTTCGGCACACAAAAGAACACATTACCACCTTCGGATATATTAACAGACAGATATTATGTACAGACTGAAGCACAGGGAGATACATGGGGAATAAAGTGAAAGGGAGTAAGCTGAAAAAGTAGGCTGAGGTCAGATCATGATAGGCCTTGAATACCAGGGCAAGACATATGGACTTTTTTCAAGAGTGGTCTGGAAGCAGTGTGTAAAATGGATTTAGAGGAAAAAGTGAATTAAGAGGAAAATCTCAGTGGCCTTCAGAATAGTTGGGGAAGTTAAGGAGAATCCAAATGAAATTAGCAGCAGTAAGAATAGAGAAGGAGGGACTTAGGCAAGCATTAAGAAATGTGATGTTAGGGTTCAGGAGAGAAGTCAGCATAGGGGAACAATACTTAATAATAAAGCAATCCTGGGACTTCCCTGGTGGTGCAGTGGTTAAGAATCCGCCTGCCGATGCAGGGAACATGGGTTCGAGCCCTGGTCCGGGAAGATCCCACATGCTGCGGAGCAACTAAGCCCATGTGCTACAACTGCTGAGCCTGCGCTCTAGAGCCCGCAAGCCACAACTACTGAGCCCACATGCCACAACTACTGAAGCCTGTGTGCCTAGAGCTCATGCTCTGCAACAAGAGAAGCCACCGCAATGAGAAGCACGCGTACCTCAATGAAGAGTAGTCCCCACTAGCCACAACTAGAGAAAGCCCGTGCACAGCAACAAAGACCCAACCCGACTCAGCCAAAAATTTTTAAAAATAATTTTATAAAATAGTAATAATAATAATAAAGCAATCCTGTATTCACATATCACAAAGTTTTTCATTTGAGAATCCTAGGCACCAAAGTTGCAGCTGAAGAAATGAGATCTGCAAAAGAGAGGAGAATGCCAAAGACAAATCCTTGGGGAATAATCTATTTATGGGAATGAGAAGGAGCAAAAGCACCAGAGAAAATGACAAAGACAGAATAATACACTGTTGTCAATGAAGTCAATGGAAGAAAGAATGACAAAGTGAATGAGGAGGAAGAGGGATGGTTCAGGATAACATAGAATCAAATAAGACAAGGAATGAGAAAATGAGGACTGAATTTTGGTGACTTTTAAGAGTAATTTCCATAGGAAGGTGAGTCACACTACAATGAGTTTAGAGATGGGTGGATGATCAGAAGTCTATTATAAACCACTCTTTCTTCCCTTCTAAAGTTCATGAAAGGACACATTTTGAGGGGACAAAGTATCAAGGGGAGTTATTTTTTAAAAAAGTAACTGAAATATATTTGCAGGCTGAAGGGAAAGAAGATGCAATAGAAAAGATGTTGAAGATATACAGCAGAAAAGATACACCATGAGAGGAGTTCCTCTTCTCCTATCAAAATAGTTATCACAGGGCTTCCCTGCTGGCACAGTGGTTGGGAGTCCGCCTGCCGATGCAGGGGACACGGGTTCGTGCCCTGGTCCGCGGGGATCCCACATGCCATGGAGTGGCTGGGCCTGTGAGCCATGGCCACTGGGCCTGTGCGTCCGGAGCCTGTGCTCCGCAGTGGGAGAGGCCACAGCAGTGAGAGACCCACCTACTGCAAAATAAATAAATAAATAAATAAATAAATAGTTATCACACTAAATTTGAATTTCTTGTTTTAGGGTTCTCTCAAAAGATACAATCTCTAGTGAGAATTATGTATAACTCCTCCAATACTGTATCTGCAGCACCTAGCATATGTGTGGCCCGTGGCAACTAAAAAATAACCTGTATGTAATTTACAGATCTGAGAGTTAGAGTAACCTCCCTCCAAGTAACTGCTGAGGTACGTGTTGGAAGTAGGGAAAAAGGCATCCCCCACCTCCTCTTCTATTGAGGGAGACGTTTGGATATCAGAAAGTACTTATTTTGAGTAGATGCCTGTTTTCTAGAATGGCTCAAACTCATTCTTGGCTAATGTAAGGGGAGGGGGTGAAAATCTTATACTTTAAGCAAATTCATGAAATTTTTACAAAAACTCCTTGGTACAATAATGCTGGTATTACTTCCTAAGGAAAAGGGTCAAAATGATGTTAAGAAGGACATGCTTTTCTCATGTGAAGCTAGATTGTGTCATCTTTGAAAGCAAATTACTATTTTCTATGATGATCTCTATTTGCTAGGAATTAGGATGCAACTCTCTTCTGTGAAGAGAATCAACTAAAATCAGAACTCTTAATGACTTGATCCCACTCCCAGAACCAGAGCCTGCCCCTTCCTCCTTCAAAGCAGGCAAAGATTCAGCAGAGAAAAGCCTCCACCAGCATCTCACCAAGTCTTAATTAACACAAGAAGGGATCCAGGGCTCAAACTTCTTTTGAGTGGAGCAATCTAATTTCCCAAGAAGGTAAGCAGGTACACCAAAAACTGAAGGGGCCTTAGGGAGGAAGACTCAAGAGATGTGGAAGGAAGATCAAGACACAGAAGGACATCCTCATACCAAGACTGAAGACCTTGAAGGTTATCCCTTGCCCACGTTGTATGATACGAGGGAAAGGGCTCATTAGTTAAAACTCATCTTCCTATTTGACATCTACTTTACCCACAACAAAAGGCCTGTGTAAACCTTCGCTGTTTCCTTAGTGGGTGTTTAATATGGGAAGACTGGATGGAAGTTCTAGGGAAGGGGACAGAACCACCTTGTGATGAGGCAGGCAGGGCACTGGCCCTTCCCTTGTAGATTACTGGAGAGAGCTGTCGGCTGCCAAGGAGAAAGAACTCCTTACAAGGAGATGACTTCACACAGAGATGACCCTGCATAGAGGTCTGGTCAGGGTAAACTGCCCTGATTTCCTTGGCTACTCTCAACACCCCCAGCAAGGGTAGCAAGGAATATTCCTTAAGCAACAGAGACAAGAGGAAGAGGGACGGGTGGCAACGGAAGAATGGAGAAAGACAGCCAACACATAAGGTATAAGTGAATTTTAAGATCTTAGTCTGAGTTCTTGAATTAATTAGCAATCTGACCAGACAGGCTGCAGCCTCTCCAGGCCTCATCCGTAAAATGAAGAGGTTGAGCTGAATGACCCCAACTCCTCTACTAGCAGCTCTAACATTCTACGATATAGCCTACATCCGAAATTCTGCTGAAATGGGTATCCAGACTGCCTAACTGTAATCTTATCAACATGACCAGCAAACAGTAACACAACTAGGTTAGTTGGACTCAGGTTACAGTACACACATTTATACATATCCTTCAATCTTGGCAATATGAACTTAAAATGCATATTCACTTAGTAGTTGTAAATATTCACTAAAAATCAAAAATATGCTTGACATATTGAAAATAAATAAATGTAGTATCTTTCAGGAATGTAATTTTAAAAGCAGTGAGGATAATCATGAGACAACTAATTTATATTCTCAAAATTAACATGTTTAAATTTTCTCTGTTGCATATTATATATAATGTTACAATCTCTGGACTCTATTTTTAACACTTATCTACATATGCACTACATGTGTCTTGGCAATTAATTTAAAAAATCTGTTCACTGTAAAGACAAATTTGAGGACAATGCTTTCCGTTTAGCTTATTAGTGAATAGGTAATTTACCTTGCTAAGATTCTTAAGTGTGGACATTACATCAATTTATGAATTTATAAAAAATTTTTCATACCAATAAAGCAGGGTACATAAATAGCTTATGATTAACACAGAAGATCTTATTAAATGATTACACTGAGAAATAATCAAAGAAAAAATTAAAGAGGAATTAAATGAGTTGATTTCTTCTTGTGGTTACAGACATTAGCTTGTGTGTACCCTTTCATAAATGTATTACTTCTATCTAAAGAGATAATTTCAGACAATGGCAAACTACCTTGAAGAGGAGAAAAAATTTAACAAAATTGGAACTATTATTTGGTTTGTAACTTAAGTGTCCACTAACTTAAAGAGTTGACTGCTGGTTACTAAGCTAAAAGTCCTGTGCCACGGCTAGCCTTCACTGAAAACAAGTCTCATGAGTGGCAGTGGGCACAAGGGCTGGGGCCACCGGGACCAGAGGCTAGTCTTCCTGCAGTGAGTCCTAGCTAAGCTAATTACTGTTTTATTTTGAGCAAATTTCATAATCCCTCTGTTCCTCAATTTCCTCATCTGAAAGTTAGAAAGGGATACTAATAGTTTATCTTCAGAAGAGTATTGTGAGGATTCACTGAGGTAATATGTGAAAAGTGCTCAGTTATTTTTCAGATTTTAAGCACAACTTTAAATATATATACAATGCATTTATACTCCAACAAATTTTCATACAGTAACATTTCTGCTGAATAGGTAAAGACTTAATTAATCCAGCAATTAACTGTTCCACCTAAAGTATAAATAGAAAAATAGTTCATTAATTTGCAAAATAATGTTGCTTTAGGCTTTGGTCAATATACAAAGACACTTGAGACATGGCTATTACATATACATACACCACATTACATACACCACACAGAAAAATGCTTAAGTTCTAAAATAACAGACCCAAACAAACAGAATGAGAAATGTAAATTATTTAACCACCTCTATATATTCCTACCTCAACTGCTTTCCTCTACTTCTTCCATGTCTACCTTCTGCATATGTATTTTTCTTGTCCTTAACTGTTACCACCAAAGTATACCACCTTTGTTTATTTTAAGTTTTCATGGAAATCTGATACTGAACTCCGTACTTTGTGTGCATAGATGATACCTTATTAATGTAAATAGGAAATGATCAAAAAGTAAAAAAGTAAAATAGATAGGTATGAGTGACTCAAAATTTTTGTGGATTTTATAATTGATTGTATAAGTTATTAAGTTTTGCAATTCTAAGCAAATATGACCTGAATTGTTTTCAAAAATAATTTTGTCGCAAAAGAACATCTACTTATTTCGTTTTAGAAGTTTCTATTTGAATTGAGAAAAGTTGCCTTTCAATGTATATTTCATTATTTTAATATTTTCAAACTACTTCATTTATTACCATTTTATGTTGTATTTAGGTGGATTTTAATTTGTTAAAAAAAATCTTACTGTCTAGTAGAATACATTTCAAAATAATATTTAGTATGTGATGAATAATATATTTTATTTTTCATTTGAATGTTACTGTGGTCCAGGTAGAGAACTTGGTAGTTATAGGTTTCTGACTTTTATTAAGCCTCTCAAAAATTCAGATGTTATTGAAACCACAAAGATTTGGCATTATTTTAGTACATAGTACTATTTCCTTATAATACTTACATCAGTTAATTTTAACTGAAGAGATAGTTGACTGACTTACACTGAATTAAGATTTTTCAATATTAAATTAATATTGTTAAAACTATACTAAAATTGGTAACCCCCATGATTTCTCTTTTAAGGAAAATAAAACTTTTCAAAAATTAAATCTGGACATACCTCCAGCATTAATTGTGTAAACTCTTCATTACTAAGGAATGTAGGTTTCCAGTCCTGTCGAATTTCACTAGCATCTGACTGTGCAGTGATTTCTGTAAACAGATTGACACATTAGCCGTATAGTCCAACCACAGGGAGAGGGTGGTGGTACAAAAGTCCTACAAGTTGCCTTCCCTTCTCCCACTCTAAACCATAGTCAATAACATTCATTGGTCTAGGTAGGTTATCAGGAGGTCCAAGTTTGGGGATGAGGAAATATTTGAGCTAATGTAGCAAGTTATCTCCTTGGATTTGCTCTCCTGAAAATACCAGTCTCTTTGGATTTTCTTTGGGGAGCTCTGAGAACCTGTATTGCTGACAGGCCTGAGATTGCTTCCTGCTTTACACAATGACCAAACAAGAATCAGAACAAGCAGATTAGACCAAGCATTAGGAATATGTTCTTTTTCTCCTTCCTTTCTTTGCCATTCAAACGGTAGCACCTAGAGCAGACATAAGGACGTGAACCTGGAGGAAAGGAGCCAAGGAGATCAGTCAGTCTGCTTTTAAAAAAGAATGACTTTATTTCACTCCAAAAAAAAAAAAAAAATTAAAAAAAAGAATGACTTTAGGCCTGCCTATTGCCAGGCAGAAAGATTCTTTCCAGTCTAAGGTATTCTATTCTTAATTAATCAAGGAGACTAAAATAAAATTTTAGGCAAAAACTTTATAGTAATAAACCCAGAGTAATCCTGCTTAGTGACCTCTGGTATGTTTTCTTAGTGGTAGGAAGCTGGTCAAAAATTTGCAGATCCCTGGCTTAAGGCACACATTTTAACACAATAATTATAGTTTATCTTGCAACATACTTCTAATGGATTTAGTTATGAGAAAACTATTCATAAATGATGAAATGTGAACTATTTAGGTAATATTTTTTCATTTTTAAATGCAGACATATTAAAACAAACAAGTAAAATTAAAATCTATGTCACAGAGCTTACTCTACAAAATATACTCTACCTTGCAGTGAAAAAAATGGACTAAGTTGTTTTAATTTTTCTATTACCAGATATATAAATATAGCATATTAAACTGGCACCCAAAATTTGGCATATTGGAAATGCCTGTACTAGATATGAAGAGTAACTGAGAAATATAGCTACTAATTCTGTGGAACATAGTCATGCTTTTCAAATTCACATTATATACACTCAGAAAAAAGGACTTAAATCCATAAGCAAATTCCATCAAGTTTAGTTAAACCCAGGTTTATTTTTAGAGTAAGAAGTATATAAGAATCACCTTTCAATTTAAGGTAAATTTTTTTGGTGTGAGAATCATATACCCAATTTTGAAAAAAATATCTAAATGCCAAAATGAATCCTCTATTGTCAGGGATAAATAATTATGCATGCATATTATTTCATTTCATTCAACAATCATTTACTGAACTCCTACAATGTCTGAGGAAGGAGTGTGCTATCTAACAAGGGGCCCTGAAGTTAGTGAGAATACTATTTGTAGAGATAAAATGTAATGATAATGGTGGCAATAAAAATGAAGACCAGCAATTTTGAGAATAATCAACAAAACTGGCAACTGTGATACTGTACTACAGAAGATGAAAAAAATGCAAAACTCTTCTCAGGCTTGAGTCCCAGGGGATTGAAAGGATAGTGGTGTGAAAATGGAAAAAGGAAAGATGAGAGAAAGAGACGACTTGACAAATGAAAATGAATTCAACTTCAGATGCGTTGAGTCTGAGGACACGTAAAACAAAGACCCAGAAGTTACCTGGAAAAAAAAAAACTGAAAAGTTTGCATCTAGAAATATAGATTTAGTAGTTTAAGAGAGAGGCAAAACCAAGGGAAGGAGCATAGAGAAAGCAAGGGCACAAAAGACAAGACCTTGAGAAATGTCATGTTCAGAGGGCAGAAAAAGAAAGAGGAAAGAAGTTAGCTCAGTTGGGAGGGGGAGGTGAATGAAGAAGTACAGTGTATCTCAGGCCAAGGGAAAAGGAAGCCAGTGGAGGATGGATGAAAATTTCCAGTGCTTCAGAGATGCAGAAGAGGATGAAATATAAGAAAAAGCTACCGATTTATTGGTAGCAGAGGGGGTAGGGGGTCATGGCATTAATTAAATTAACAAAAAATAATTTTAAACAGTGGTGGAGCATAAACCAGGCTAGTAATGTATCACAGAGTGAGCTAGCAATAAATAGAGGCACTAGTTACAAATTCTCTTTCTGAGAAGTTCTGCAGTTTCATTTCCATCTGAAAAAGAAATGTCCTTTTACAAGTTTTTCACCTATTTTCTATTAAGTAGCATTTATTAAGTACCAAAATACTTAACATTCTTTAAAATTTTCTTTTCATGACTTATTTACTCAAAGTGATTTTCTTTGATTAACAAATAATCACTTTAAAACACAGTGTTTTGATTTCCTAGATATACACTGAAGCAATCTTTTAAAATGACATATAAAGTTCTCATGATCTGACTCTTGCTTCTCTTTCAAATAGACCCATAACTTTCCAACTCAAACTATGCTCCGGTTAAACTGAACTCTCCCTGCTTCTCTGGTTTTACACATGCTATTTCCTCCATGTGAAATGCTGTTTTTCTTAAGCTAACAGGAAGTCTCAGTTGAAAAATTAACTGTTTAAGACTTCCCTGACACATTCTTTCCTCTGTGTTCTCACACAAAGTTTACAGTTTACGAGCACTACTCACATTATAATTACTTGCATTGCAATTAGCTGTTTATATGTTTGTCTCCCTTGGCCTGAGTTACTTGAGGGCCAGGACTGTTACCCTGCACCACAAGAATCTAGGATATACTAGTAGGCACTAAATACATGTTTGTTGAATGAAAGAAAGAACATACCAGGAAATCTTTAAAAAAGCAATTATTTCCTTTTCTTAAAAATGGTTAGGAAGCATACAGTCTCAAGCCATCACTGCCAAGATTTCATCACATTATGCTTTAAGAGACAGTCTGTTATTATTCAAAAAAAAAAAAATCCATTTTACAAAGTTAAAAATGTACCTTTATGTTTTCGTAAAAAATCAATGCTCTTCTGTAGAACAGTAGATTTGTCCATCTTTCTAGCATTCCCAGGAAGCATGGATCCCAGTTCTTTAATGAGAACATTAAACTGATCTCTACGTTTCTTTTCAGATTTGTTTCTAGATACTCTGATGAAATAAAAAATTAAATAACCAGTTTTCAAACAGTCCATTTAATTACACAAATAGTTTAATACAGTGCTCAATACAGACACAACCACAGAGCATGTACTTCTGTCAATACAGATGGTAATAAATATTTATATCCTAGGTTACCAACAATATACAGTTAATCAGGGCAATAATTTTTCTTCTTAGTTTAACCACTAAAGAAGCTTTTACATTTTATGCATTCGGCATACATGTTTTTATGAAAATGTCAGTAAGACAAACTACATTCAAATCTCAGGTTTTATTTAATCTAATATTTACCAAGAATCTGTATTTTCCTTATAAGGTTATTATGAATATTACTGAGATACAGTTTCTGAAAGCACATATAATGTGTAAGTCCAAATCATTAAAAATTATTGAATAGGAGAAAGTTATCCATCTCCTGTAAGTTTTAAATTATAAACAGAAATCTAAAAATGAAAATTTCCCTACCCTCAGGCTTACCCACACATTCTTCCTCTTTATTCCTCCATCCCAGCCTCCAACACAGAGCTGTAACCACTCTTTTGCATAGCTGTCTCTCCACTGGGTTGTAGGCTTCTTGATAACAGAGCCCCAGTTTTTTCATCTAAGCACTTAAGCATAACACCTAACAAACAGTAAGCACTCAAAATATATGTGCTAAAGGAATAATTCCCACTGTTCTATGTGAAGCAGTAACTAGAAGCAAATTCTTAGTTGTACTGAGAACTCTTGAGATAAATAAACACAATTATTTACAGAGCAATTAATCATTCCATAATACTTCTAATTACCTGCTTTGTGAAGTCAGATTTTAGAATTCAACTTTAGAAAGTACACTACTTTCCCAAAAGATCCCCAAAGGTCAGAGGATAATTCTATTAATTTAATTTAATTTTTTTCAGTAAAGGAGCATTTATTCTGTATTAGTACTGGGAAAAAATACAACTGTTCAAACCTCTCAAGAAACGTAACAGAAATTAACTGACTCCCTCACCAAACATTGAGTGCTTTGTTATAATGACAGAGACTGTGCTAATAAGGACTAGGGATACTACAGAAAGATAAGCCCTTTCAAGAAATTCACCTAATACCTATGGAACCTCCTTAAGTGTGCCGAATTGAGTCATGAAGGCTAAGTGAGAAAGGGATGGTGGCAGGGTGTGAGCAGGGCATTCCAGACACAGGAAACTTGCACAAAGATGAAAACCTAACAGGAATTCCCTGGCAGTCCAGTGGTTAGGACTCCACACTTCCACTGTAGGGGGCACAGGTCTGATCCCTGGTCACGGAACTAATGTCCCTGCATGCTGTGCGGTGCGGCCAAAAAAATAAAATAAGGGCCACACATCTATCACAAGTAGTTCAGCATGGCTCATGTAGCTAGTGTACAAGCTTTCTGTGCCCAGCTATGCTGGAGTTGGGGGAGGAGGGTGGGTGGCAATTAGGAATAATAAGTACTGGAAGAAAAAATCATGAAGTTTTTATGCTACACAAAAGGATTTAGTTTAATAGTGAAAGCCATGGGAAGGCACTAAAAGGTTTTAAGCAAAGAAATGACTGACATGAACAGAACTCCTTATTAAGACCATTCTAGCACTAGAGTAATGAAAAGATCAGTGCTTGGCAAAACAAATTCATATAACAAATACTACTGGAAATTTACTGTATGCAAAACAAGACTGGAGGCCAGATGACCATGTGTAATATAACTTGAGATACTAGTTTCGGTAGACCAATGGTTTGGGGAGAATTTAAATATGGTGAAATTGCCTGTTTGACATTTTAAAGGACACATACTAGAGGAAGTTAGACATACAGATCAGTTATATTCCTCTAGAAAGGAGTAAGTAGGAAATAAGTAACTGAGAATTATTATATATGAAATATCTGAAGACATGGGTAAAATTTAGAGCCATTATTTGTTGTATATAAGTTACTACTGGAAATTGTATATAACTGTATAAATGTTGTATATAAGGCACTACTAGAAACATACATGAAATTTCATTTAATTCCTACAAAGTAGACTTTATTATTTTTCATGTTACAAGTGTGACAACTCAGGCATAAAAGAGAATATGCCCAGGATCATACAGTTACCAAGAAGTAATAATTTAAAACAGGCATCTTAACTCCAGCATAAGAAATATACACAAATCAAGTATCACTGCCAATTCTACCAGTGGATCACACCCATTAAAGCAACTTTATTTCATGTTACGTTCAGGTTGGACGTATTCAGCCCTTGTGATGACCTCAGTAATAACAGGGCACAGATGTCAGCGTTCAACATGGTCCATTTAATTCTGACAGCATTATTATGAGGCCTTCTCTTTCTCCAAGGTTTCCCACAGCCATAGCATTTTTGGTCCCCTAAAAACACGATCAAACCTTCAAAGTCTCTGTGAACAGAATACCCTTAGCTCACCTTATCCATCTCTAAACTTGGCCTTTAAATCTGTCCAAGTTAATTCCTCAAAGTTCTGCCTCTGAAGACCTAAATAGACATTTCTCCAAAGAAGATATACAGACTGCCAACAAACACATGAAAGAATGCTCAACATCATTAATCATTAAAGAAATGCAAATCAAAACTACATCTCACACCAGTCAGAATGGCCATTATCAAAAAATCTAGAAACAATAAATGCTGGAGAGGGTGTGGAGAAAAGGGAACACTCTTGCACTGCTGGTGGGAATGTGAATTGGTTCAGCCACTTTGGAGAACAGTATGGAGGTTCCTTAAAAAACTACAAATAGAACTACCATATGACCCAGCAATCCCACTACTGGGCATATACCCTGAGAAAACCATAATTCAAAAAGAGTCATGTACCACAATGTTCATTGCAGCTCTATTTACAATAGCCCAGAGATGGAAACAACCTAAGTGCCCATCATCGGATGAATGGATAAAGAAGATGTGGCACATATATACAATGGAATATTACTCACCCATAAAAAGAAACGAAATTGAGCTATTTGTAATAAGGTGGATAGACCTAGGGTCTGTCATACAGAGTGAAGTAAGTCAGAAAGAGAAAGACAAATACCGTATGCTAACACATATATATGGAATTTAAGGAAAAAAAATGTCATGAAGAACCTATGGGTAAGACAGGAATAAAGACACAGACCTACTGGAGAACGGACCTGAGGATATGGGGAGGGGGAAGGGTGAGCTGTGACAGGGCGACAGAGAGGCATGGACATATATACACTAACAAACGTAAGGTAGATAGCTAGTGGGAAGCAGCCGCATGGCACAGGGATATCGGCTCGGTGCTTTGTGACCGCCTGGAGGGGTGGGATAGGGAGGGTGGGAGGGAGGGAGACGCAAGAGGGAAGAGATATGGGAACATATGTATATGTATAACTGATTCACTTTGTTATAAAGCAGAAACTAACACACCACTGTAAAGCAATTATACCCTAATAAAGATGTTAAAAAAAAAAAAAAGTTCTGCCTCTTCATTCAGGCAAGACTGATTATTCCCACCTTATCAGTGACTTTCTCTCTACCCTGAAATATTTTATAAGAACCTTCCCCCACTAGATTGAAGTTAAGGGAAAGGAGTTATATCCAATATATTTTTAGCTTCAAATTCAGGTCTTTTAATTTCCTTGAATAAAGTTGTATATAGCGTTCCTCAAAATCTTCTTCCCAGATATATTTTAATCATTCATTTAAGAATTTAGCAGTTTATCTGGTTATGTGAATATTCTTCTTATCCCAGTACCTTTTATTTTGCTAAATACAGACATTTAGGAACTACTACTTATTACATGTTTATCTTTTGTATCTGTATGTAATGCTACTACACTCTCTACCCTCATGTCTGAGCACCCAAGTAGTTCAGTGTGGCTGGAAAAAAACCATAAAGTATTTACTGCTCACCCTCAATGACTACACACTTGGCTGCAATGCTCTCTGGACCCTCCCTCCTGATACTGTAATCACCATCAAGGCCCGTATCTAAGGTCAAGCCCCCACCATCACCACCATGGCTCTAGATCCCATCCTGTCACCTACTTGATGATACCTCTCCATCAATTCTTCCCCCCCACGCCTACTCTCCACCACCCACTTTCCCTTCTGTTGGAGAATGGAGGCATGTCAAAAGACACAGAAGCCCACCCAGAAAGACCTCCCAAAGGCCAAAGCTGGAACAAACTGAGCAACAGAATAACATAGCACTGAAGTATAACCTAAAGTACAAAATAAATCATGAGTCCATACAAAATATACATGAGTCCACAAGATATAAATAAATGGGAAAGAGATTTCTTTTTTTTACAGAAGAATTTCAAATATGTGTAGATATCCCTTCCTATGAGAGGTGAAGCTTAATTCCCCCATCCCTACTCTAAATAAATTATTTCCAAAGAATAGAGTGGGTTAACAGAAAAGAGTAACTACAATGGTAAATCTAGGCAAACCCTGCCTTAGTCGAGTGACGAAGGCTAACATCCCCAGTGATGTCATGTAAATATTATGTGCCATAATATGATGTGGTGAGAAGGGCACTTTTAGAGGATAATTTAATTTATAAACTACACACTGATACTCTAACCTCTTCCACCTTGCTAACATATCTAAGTTCTTAAGGCAGATAGATTTTGGAAATCACTGATTTACTATTACATTTATTTATTATTCATTTATTTACTATTTTATATCTGAAGTTGAACTACCTTTTTGCTTTGTCCTTGTCATCTTCTTCCACCAATCCATCAAAAATACTACCATCGTCTCTAAAAGAAAAAGAAAGTGGATAGAGAAAATAAGACAGCAGACTCACTAAGCAACAGCAATACTAAAACAACGTATGAATGAAATCAGTTACATCCTAGGATTTTTGTAGAGTTATGGATTGCATAAGTTCAAACTAAGTAACTACTAACCTGTTTTCTAACACATATAGACAAAGTTCAACTATGTTTTACATTTTAAAAAGTTTATTACAATAAACAAGAATTTAACTTTATCAGAGGTTAAATATCTTATTCCAAACTTTTAGTAACAAGTGAAAATCTATAGAAAGTCAGTATATTTGCCATTATACAAAATGATTCATTTGAAATTATTTTTAATTATAGTAGCACATTTAAAAAACATTTTCTGAGACATTTACTTTATAAAACACAAATCACTCAGAAACATCACAATATCTAGCATATTAACTTATACTGA
Source organism: Grampus griseus (assembly GCF_964374135.1). NCBI lineage: Eukaryota > Metazoa > Chordata > Mammalia > Artiodactyla > Delphinidae > Grampus > Grampus griseus. The sequence continues at coordinate 69,725,774 of NC_138997.1, read as the reverse complement.
TATATTTTCACTCAGTACTGATTCATTTGACAAATATTCGTTAGCACTCATGTACCAGGCTCTGTTCTGGACATGGTTACAGAGCAGTTAATTAGACATACAGATCCCCACTCTCATATAGCTTATTTTCTAGTAGAAACAAATCAACATGAAAATGTATGAATTTTATTATTTTTTTTAAGGGGTGATGTTTTAATTACTAGGTGGTTACTTTAGTCTGAGTGGTTAGGGAAGGACTTGCTGAAGTGGGGACATTTGAGCCTGAGATCTAAGCGACAAGAAGGGGTTGGTTATGGGAAGACCAAGGGGAAGAGCATTCTAACAAATGAAACCAAGAGCACTGGTGGCTAACTCCTTAATCTAAGGGGCAACAGTAAATAGTTGCAAGTGATATGAGCTTTTACATGAACTCACTATTCACTTCTTTAACCACATCTTTCTGTGGCCTATAAAGTGCCTACGAGCCCCACAACTGAGACCATCTACAAATCTCGTATCATAGAGGTTCATGAGTAGACTTTTGGGGTTCCACGTATACAATGAAATTTATAAAAAACTCTGTATGTAAACGTACATTATTGAGAAGAGAGTCCATAACTTTCACGATATTCAGAGAGATAATGAACTCATATTAAAAACCACTGCTTTATGTCTGAACACCCAGATGTTGTCCCTACAGGTCATACTGTCTAGAATAGGAAGTGACCATCATTCAGAAGCATAATGCCAAAATCATATTTAATCTTTAGGAGTAGTGAAGAAACATCCTTTCTGAGGAAAAGACTACACATAGATTTCACCTGAAACTACGGCACAGCCCACATCCATGGCAGTGGCAGGCAGGCCTCCCTGAGGAAACTCCTTGCCCCTTAAGTCTTAAGCTCTGATAGAGTACATACCTTCACTATTTACCTCACAGAAAAGGGAGGAAAGCTGTCCCTAGATGTCAAAGTCACTTCTGTGCACAACTCTAGCTACAAAACTCTTAAAGAATCCCCTATGGAAGAATCACACATTACACTATAATAAAAGCACAGGAACTATAGGAACTTTAGTGTCAGACCAATACAGGTCATAACTCCACCTTATTACTTACTATGTGACTTTAAACAAGTTATTTAACCTCTCTGGCCTATAGACTCCTCATCTGTAAATTCTCATGGAATTATTGTGAAGTTAAATGAAGTAAGACATAAAAAGTGCTCTGTACATTAGCTGTCAAAGAGCAGGTATTTTTTAAAAACTGGTACTGTATTTCATCAAATTTAAGACACCATTGACTATAAGACTTACTATTTTATGTGCCACTATGAAAGAAAACAATGCCACCAATTAAACTATGATAAGCCAATTGTAAGATGAATCCCAATGTCAGACATGTTAAAATGTAAAAAAATAAAGTCTTTAAATCAAAGAAACAAGGAGGCCCATCCTTTTCCCAATAGTAATATTTAAAGATTATAATTTCAACTAATGAAATCCTAATTAGAGTCAACTCTCATGAGTCACAAATGCTAAGGTGCTTAAAGGGCTGAAGTTAGAACCAACAGATAAGGAGACAGATGATCCCACAAAGCGCCAAGCAAACATCTGCAATTGTCATAATTTATTTCAGAGCAGTTCTGACCAGATCGCTCAGAATTACAGTTCAAGATCCATTCAGAACACAAGCCACATGCTGTTGACTTTGGCTCTAGATAATATACCTTACTTACTATTACATGAAATTTGCTCGGTACAGAAGGTAAATGGAACAGTAATTATGGTTAAGCATAATACTCCTTTTATCAGTTTGATATAGACCATTACTCTAACAGTGAATTTTTTAAATAGCTTTATATAATTCAAAATAAACAAGTCTCTAAAAACATACCTGTCAACAAGTGAGCTCATTTTACTACAGCTTACGGTAAACAACATAACATATTACGTTTTCGTCTTGTAGTAGACATTTGTACTTCTCCTTGGGTGGAAAGAAAAATAAATGGTCATTAGTTTTCTAAAAAACTTATGTCTACAAACACAGTAATTTGAGAAATACTATGTTTTCATAGAGACTTCAAAATGTTTTTGTTTCTACTGAAGGCTATAACATTATTTTCAAGCAAATATACTTAGCTGAGGCACATTTGAGGCTTTTTTTCCTTTTAAAAAAAGGACTACAGGGGAACAAAAATTGAAGACCATAATTCATTTTCTTTCTATAACAAAATAGTGGAAATTAAAAAGCCACTCTTAATATTCAGTATATATATTAGACTACGTAGGCTACATATGTAAGCCTATGTAAGTAGGTTATAATAACACCAGCTAATGGGCAATAAACATTTGTTGAAAGCCTACTTTCTGTTAAACAGTATAGTTAGCTTTGGAAATAGAAGGATGAGAGACACCATCACTATAGGCAAAAATCTGCAATTAAAGAGGGAGATGGATAACTAAATAATTATAATAAAAGGGATGATGAAGGTATATTGGTGGGGGGGGCAGTCAGAGGAAATATTCTTGATGACAGTGAGTTTGTTAGGCAGTCTAGATTCTTGTTACTGAAAATGTGCTCCAGAGACCATCATCTGAGAGCTTGTTAAAATACAGAATCTTGATCCCAACTCTAGTCCCACTGAAGCAAAATCTACATTTTAACAAGGTCTTCATGTGATTTGTATGACCATTTAAGTTTGAGAAATAACAGACTAAAGGACAGGAAGAGGTAATAGCTGAAGGGATTCTAAGCCACAAGAAAAGTGATTTGCAAAGGCACAGGCATTTATGAGAGAGCGTCATATTTGAGAGAGTTTTCTCTTTAGAGAAAAATGTAGGCATATTACAACTGAAAGTTTTAATTACTAGAGCATAAAGTGAGAGACAACAGGAGTGGTAAAGGGGTGAAGGCAAGTCAAGCAGAGAAGAGCCTTATTATGAAGTTTCATACTCACACTGAAGGGATTAAAATTTACTGCTTTAAAACTCAGTCATAAGCCTAAAATTTATCTCTCTATATTCTATACAGTTTTGCTAAAGTATAAAGCAGGTTTTACCCATATAAGATACTTACATCTGATAGTCATGAGTTAAATATTGAATAACCACCTTAACTCTAATAAATATCCTAACAGTTTTGAGGCACAAGAATTATTTTTTAATTAAAGTTTAGAAAATAGTGTAAATTATTGTGTAACTCTAACTAAATGAGAGAATATTAAAGGACATGAGACTCTATAATACTCTATCATTGTTTTTAAATGTACATTCATGAAAGGAAGAGAGAATAACTCTGGATAAATGATGCTGGGTTGCCCATGTGGTTATGGCTGCAGAAGCAGAACTGTGAAGGGCTGAGAGTTCTTAAAAGATAATGAGTGAGGGGAGTCAGGAAAAATAAAAAGAACTAACTCCAGGATAAAATAGTGATTTTAAGTGTCTGGGTCAACATCAGCAGATGGAACAGAAAATTATAGAATTTTAGAGTTAGAAGAGACTTTAAAGATCACCTAAGTACAGCCCTCTGGTCTAACAGACATACTTAGTTAGCATCATGGTAATAACAGAGGTTGGTTCTATCACTAGAACAGAAAGAACAGTGCAAAGGTAACACAGCCAATTTGAGTGGATTAAAAAAAGAACAGTTTCAGTTTAAAGTTAAAAGACCAGATCTGAGCCTTATATGGCAGCAAGTATATGCTTGTTTAATTATCAGAAGGTAGAAATAGGGCAAACTAGAGGGAAAAAAGGACCCCAAGAATAAGAACTTATACTACACAGGAGAGGCCATGCTAACTATAAGGGAAGTGAATCCAAAACGCTTTAGAAGATAGACTGATGCTTTATTAAGCTACTTTACTATTGTTGGTTAACAATATTTTTCCAAACACTATCTGTTGCCCAGCTAACTGAACAACATAAAACTACATCTCTGATAGTTCAGTCCAAGATCTTTCCTCTACTTTTCCAGCCAACTGATAGGCATGCTATATTTAAGGGAAAGATAAAGGAAGAAGTGAAATAGGCCCAATTAAGTACTCTAAAGCAACTGTTAGGAGATTCCTCTTGACTTCTTTACATGGTGTTGAATTAACTTTAACAAGACAAAGTGGTAATGTGGGAGCAGCCAAAGGTCTTGTGTGGGGTCTATCCTAGGACTCACACTTTCAGCACAAAAAAGACTAGGCAGAGTCACACTTGCTCATGGCATGGATTCTAAGGAGTCATTTTTAGAAGGCATGCGATGTCCCTACTCACAGCAAGGAGATGGTCTAATACAGATTAAATATTATTAAAAGTCATTTTTCTTAAATATTGATATTAATAGACCACTATGGTATGAAATAATCTGTCTTTAAAAGGATCAGTTACAAATTAAATGATAAAGGATCAAGTTACTGCTAGGAATCAAATGCTCCTTTACTTAAGCAACTTGAGCTCAAAGTCATTCAATGATATGAATTCCCAGCTGAGTAAGCACCACATTACTATTTTATCACAGTGGAGGGCAGGATGGCGTTTTTTTTTTATAAACATCATTTTAAAAACAAGTTTTAAAACATTTATCACATGCGCAGGTATTAACTAACAAACCTTCTAAGCAATTCAAACTTTGCAGAATATGGAAGCAGGTATGTTTTAAATGCAGCATGCAACATTACACATAATTAACAGAAAATCTCAGTGCTTGGCACTCCATCTTTGGAAAAGAACTCTTACATACAACATAACACATTCTGCATTAAAAATAAATTATGCAGTATCAGTATCTTGTCCTCTGAGTCCCACCTGCTGTCACTTCTCAAAGCTTTCCATTTCTACATCACTAATTTCTCCCTCTATAACTGGAATATTCTGATCAACATCTTAGTATTTTACCTTAAAAAACAAACAAAACAGACAAAAACTTCCTCGACCCAGCAACCCCCTTCAGGAATGGCCCTCCTTTTCTGCTCCCTTTCACAGAAAAACCACTTGTCAGAGTTGTGTACAGTTGGTGTTTCAACATCTTTAATTCATTCCGCTCTCTCATTTTAAAACTTAAGTGTTTATTTTCACAAATGTATACTTGTTCAGAGTTTAAAGTATCCAGTTTTACAAGACTTTTTAAAAAATCAGAAGTCTTCTGATCCACATTTCCTACTTTCAACCACTTTCATCTCTTTAACTGTTTCCCTTGGTAGTTAACTCCCTATCTCTAATAACTTTTACTTTATTACTTCTTGATTCTATTTTAGGTAGGATGCCTATACACTCCCAATTTATTTGAGCTGTCCCCAATGTAATTATTAAAAGTGCTTGCTTTTGCTCTCTAAAGTGTCTTTTTTTTTAAGCCATCATCTACCGAATTCCACTATAAAAAATAATAATTTAGCTTTGACTCCCCCATCCTTACCTCATATACACGCACGCTTGCCCAAATTTCCAATACCGTGATTTTGGCTAGGTGGTTATATCCAGAGTTAACATTATTATGACTCTGTAAATACAATTCACAGTTAAGCCATATGGTATACTACAATTTGTTTTTTGGAATAGTTTTCCCTAGAGTTAATCATTGTTTTGTTTTGTTATTTACCTGGTTTTCTGAATACTTATCTACAATTCAGCCCTAAACTCTTGTCTAAATCTACTCTTAATATCTTCAAATACATTACAGATTCTACCAATTTAATCTTTTGCAGCTATTTCTCCTGGCACCTTCTGACCTACTCCTACTGGGAATGGATAACTATAATTGGTGACCAGCTGTAATCTTGGGATCACTCTTCACTATCATCTTGGTGATTTCCTGCGTCTCTACGTAAGTTGCATTCCCTGTTTCTTCCTACGGCTTCATTTTTTTTAGTTTACTTCTTTATTTTTGTTGAGTACCTCCTACATTAACTGCCCAAGAAAGGAAACATGGCAGATAAATTTTTTTGAGACATCACAAATCTAAAACTAACATTGGTCTATCCTTAATTAACAGTCTAGCTAGATTCTGAATACTGAGTTGGAAATCATTTTTCCCTCAGAATTATGAAGGAAAATCATTTTTCCCTTCTATCTTCAGTGGAGACGCCCTTCTCCACTGTCTTCTAGTTTCCAGTGTGGGATCAAGAAGTCCAAAGCCGGGCTTCCCTGGTGGCGCAGTGGTTGAGAGTCCACCTGCCAATGCGGGGGACACGGGTTCGTGCCCCGGTCCGGGAGGATCCCACATGCTGCGGAGCGGCTGGGCTCGTGAGCCATGGCCGCTGAGCCTGTGCGTCCGGAGCCTGTGCTCCGCAACGGGAGAGGCTGCAATAGTGAGAGGCCCGCGTACCACAAAAAAAAAAAGAAGAAGAAAGAAGTCCAAAGCCATTCTGATTACTGATCCCTTATATGTGACCTATTATTTTTCTTATTCTGGAAGCTCTTCCTTTATCTCTCTTTTAAATATAGCATGTCTATCAACTGGCTGGAAAAGTAGAGAAAAGATCTTGGACTAAATTATCAGAGATGTAGTTTTATGTTTAACAAAATTTAACAGGTATATGCCCTATTTTGGACTAATTTTCATATCTGCATTGGTCACTCTGTGGGCTCTTTCGACCTGTAAATGTGTGTCCTCTAATTTCTGGAGAGTTTTGCTGAATCATTCACTATTCTGTATTTCTCCCCTCTAGTCCCTCTATTCTCTTTCTAGAGCTCCTATTTTTTTTAACATTGGAGATCCTGGACAGTTTCCCCAATTTTCTTATCTTTTCTCTCCCATTTTCTCTTTGCTTTACTTTCAACATCAGTATCATTTTTTAGCCGTTCCATTGAGTTTTCCATTTCTTATTTCATTTCTTATTTTTTTCTCTCTCATGTTCATGGATTTAGCATCTCTTCTTATTTCTCAAACTATTAAATGACAGTTTTGTGTTTATTTCCATTTTTACCTGCCTGTCTGGTCTCCATTTCCCCTAACTTGGTATTTTCTATTTTGGTTTGGTCTTTGACTCTCACAAAAGAGGCTTTCCTAAAATGTCCAGTGATCTTTGGCTACAGCTCATATTTAAGGATGGGATCTGTGAACTTTATTTTAAGGATATCAGGTTGGGACATTTCACTGAGGAAATTCTTTTTTTTTTTTTTTCTTATAAATTTATTTATTTGTTTTTGGCTGTGTTGAGTCTTCGTTGCTGTGCGCGGGTTTTCTCTAGTTGAGGTAAGCGGGGGCTACTCTTCGTTGCAGTGTGGCTTCTCTTGTTGTGGAGCACGGGCTCTAGGCGCACAGGCTTCAGTAGTTGTGGCTCTCGGGGTCTAGATCGCAGGCTCAGTAGTTGTGGCACACGGGCTTAGCTGCTCCGCGGCATGTGGGATCTTCCCGGAGCAGGGCTCGAACCCGTGTCCCCTGCCTTGGCAGGAGGATTCTTAACCACTGTGCCACCGGGGAAGTCCTCATTGAGGAAATTCTTAATGTCAGTATCTTCAAATCTTTTCTCTTAGGTTGGTTGTAATTCCCATTTTCCTGGGCAAGTGTCATTTCAAAGTACATTCCAAGATACAACCCTTTCATTACCTTTTGTATTTTGGGGATCTTTTGAACTGATTCTTCAGAAAACTGTAAGTTCAATGTATTCTTCTGTATGGCTGACCATCAGTCTCAGAATTCTGTTTAAACCAGAAAAAAATGTGTTAGATTTACTCAACTTATATGGACATTTATCATGAAGAAGGTTTCAAAATAATTTTGAAACATAACAAAATTTATAACTTTGTCACAAAAATATATTGGGTTTGCCAAAATGTTTGTTTGGGTTTTCCTGTAATATCTTATGGAAAAACCCAAATGAACTTTTTGGCCAAACTAATATATAACAAATGCTAAACTCTATAAATTGTCTCTAAAAGAAAATAACTTAAAAATAAAAAAAACTACAACAATTACTTTTAATTCTACTATAGAAGTTAAAAGACAAAAGTATAAAAATAAGTATAGCTATGAAAATATGTTAATGAATACACACATATGTGTTAATGAATACTCATATATAATGAATATAAAAAGATGCAATTTGTGACGGAGATAAAGTGTGGTGGGGGAGAGAAGTAAAAGAGTAGAGTTTTTGAAGTTAAATTGTTATCAGCTTAAAATAGATGTTAAATCTATAAGATGTTTTATGTAGACCCATGGTAAGCACAAAGAAAACATCTATACAGGATACACAAAAGGAAATGAGAAAAGAATCAAAGCATGTCACTAAAAGAAAACAATGAAACACAAGGAAGACAAGACAGGAAAAAAGTGACAAAAAGCTACAAGACAGACCAAAACAATGAACAAAATAACAATAAGTCCTTCCCCGTCAGTAATTACTTTAAATGCAAATGAATTAAAGTTGCCAGTCAAAAGACAAAGTAGGTAAACGGATAAAAAAACAAGATCCAACTACATGCTATCTACAAAACTCACTTTAGATTTAAGGACACACAGAGACTAAAAGACTGGAAAAAGATATTCCATGCAAATGGTAACCAAGAAAGCACAAATGGCCATACTTACATCAGACAAAATAGACTTTAAGTAAAAAACTGTCACAAGAGACAAAAAGAACATTATACAATAAAACGGTCAAATTTATCAGGAAGATATAACAATTATAGATATATATACACCCAACATCAAAGCACCCAAATATTTGTAGCAAAGATTGACAGAACTGAACTGAGGAACAGACAACAACACAGTAATAGTAGGAAATTTCAATACCCCAGTTTCAATAATGGACAGAACCCTAGACAGAGAAGGTCAATAAGAAAACGGATGGCTTGAACAACACTAAAGACCAATGGACTTAACAGAACATTCCACCCAACAGGAGCAGAATACACATTTTCCTTAAATGCACAGGGGACATTCACCAGGATGGATCACATCAGGGAGCAAAACAAGTCTTAACAAATTTAAGAAGATTGAAATGCTTTATCAAATATCTTTTCTGACCACAATGGAATAAAACTAGAAATCAGTAGTATAAGGTAAACTGGAAAATTCAAAACATGTAGAAATTAAACACATTCTTGAACAATCAATGGGTCAAAGAAGAAATCAAAATGGAAATTAGAAAGTATTTTGAGACAAAAGCACAAAACATCAAAACTTATGGGATGCAGCAAAAGCATCATTAAGAGGGAAGTTTAGAGTGGTAAATACTACATTAGAAAAGAAGAAAGATGTCAAATATAAAGAACCTAACTTTATACCTCAAGGAACCAGAAAAAGCCCAAAGTTAGCAGAAGGAAGGAAATAATAAAGATTAAAGCAGAAACAAAATAGAGCATAAATAAAACAACAGAAAAAAAGTGTTTTTAGCAAAGAACAACAAAAAGAGGAAACATTACAACTGATACCAAGTAATACAAAGGATCATAATAAACTATCATGAACAATTAAATGCCAATAAACTGGATAATCTAGAGGAAACAGATAAATTCCTAGAAATATAGAACCTATCGAGACTGAATCATGAAGAAATAGAAAATCTTAGCATACCTATAACTAATAAGAAAATTGAATCAGTAATCAAAAACCTCCCAACAAAGAAAAGCCAGGACCAAACATTCACTGAAGAATTATACCAAACATGTAAAGAAGAATTAATTAGCACCAATCTTGCTCAAACCCCTCCCAAAAATTGAAGGGAAAGGAACACCTCCAAGCTTATTTTATGAAGCCAACATTACCTTGACACCAAAGCCAGACAGACTCCACAAGGAAAAACTACAATATCCCTGATAAATATATATGCAAAAATTCTCAACAAAATATTAACAAACCAAATTTAATAGCATATTAAAAGGATCATACACCATGACCAAGTGGGATTTATCCTTGGGGTACAAGGACGGTTCTACATACAAAAATCAGTTAATGTGACACACCACATTAAGGAACAAAGTATTAAAATCACACGATCGTATCAATTAATGCAGAAAAAGCATCTGACATAATTCAATACCTTTTCATGGTAAAAACACTAAATAAACAAGAGATAGATAGCAACTTTCTCAAGATAATAAAAGCCATATATGAAAAGCTCCACAGCTAACATCATGCTCAACAGTGAAAAATTGAAAGCTTTTCCTCTAAGATTAGAGGAACAAGGCAGGGATGGCCACTCTTGCTACTTGTATTCAACACAGTACTATCTAGAACAATTAAGCAAGAAGTGAAAGAAATCAAAATTGGAAAGTTTGAAGTAAAATTATCTCTCTTCGCAGATGACATGATCTTATATGTAGAAAGCCCTAAAGAGTCTAGCAAAAAAAAACTGTTAGAGCTAATCAACATCAAATAGCAGGACACAGGGGGCTTCCCTGGTGGCGCAGTGGTTGAGAGTCCGCCTGCCGATGCAGGGGACACGGGTTCGTGCCCCGGTCTGGGAAGATCCCACATGCCGCGGAGCGCCTGGGCCCGTGAGCCATGGCCGCTGAGCCTGCGCGTCCAGAGCCTGTGCTCCGCAACGGGAGAGGCCACAACAGTGAGAGGCCTGCGTACCGCAAAAAAAAAAAAAAAAAAAAAAAAAAAAATAGCAGGACACAAAATAAATATACAAAAATCAGTTGCATTTCTGTATACACTAACAACAAACAATCTGAAAAGGAAATTAAGAAAACAATGTCATCTATAAGAGCATCAAAAGGATAAAACACTCAGGAATAAATTTAATCAAAAAGTAAAATTTCTGGTGTGGAAAGAACTTCAGGAACTTGTCAGTTTCGGATAGAAATGTTTTCACTAACAAGGAAAATCAGGAATTGCTGTATTCTTACTATTTCTCATTGTAGAACTGAGATATCACTATAACATTCTCATTCTTAACATTCTTCTAAATCATGAGCTCCTTCGAAGCAGGAGTGAAGCTTCACTTATTCGTCTATTATTAGGACCTGTCAGAATATTTGACAACTACTAAAAACTCAATAATCATTGTGAATAACTGAATTAACCAAGACCAACCCAACCTTGCCACACCAAAGTTAATGCAAAACTTTACCCTCATACTTTGCTTGACCCATCCAATGTCCATTCTAGAATTTTTTTAAAACACCAAGAATCTGCTGTATATATAATATGACAGCAAGAAGGAGGGATATTTTTGATAGCAAAAAAAAAGAGGGGGTATTTTTGAGGGATTTTTTTTGATGGCAACAAGAAAAAAATCCCTGGAGATTACGGAATCAAATAAAAGTAAGAGGTCTGAGTCAAAAACACCGGAGCAATAGAACTTAATTCCTAAAATGTGCATGAAGCAAAATTCAGAAGCATATCCTACTGCCCTACTTGGTTTTAAGTACTTTGGGATCGAGTTACTCGTCAGAATTAAAGCACCTAACAAATCCAGCATGCTGGAGGAGGAAGTATAGAAGTTAAGACCATGAGTTTACAGCCAGAAAAGCATGGATGAAAATCTTTGGACAATTTACTTAGTTATCCTAAGCCTCAGATTTCTTACCTAAGGCAACTGTTGTGAAGACTAAAGGATAATAATACATAGGGACACCAATTATTAACCAAATAAACACAAATGGAAACTCCCCCTTTAAAGCCAAAATAAAAGGCTTAAATATTTGCAGCACTTCAAAAGGTTAACATTTTTACCATATAAGGGTCTCTAAAAGTTATCTGAAAAAAGGTTAAAACCCAGCTAAAAACAAACAAACAAACAACAAAGAGTATAACTAAACGAGAAGCCACGAAGAAAACAAATGGCTAATAAATGTAAAAATTATTCCTGGCTAGAAATCAAAGAAACTTAAGTAAAAACATATTATAGTTAAATATTAGTGATTCCTTCATATATTTATCATATATTTATCATTCAGCAAATATTTACTGAGTACCAATACAAGTAAGTGTCCGATACGACGCTGACTGTAGTTTGGAAACGGTGAAATAGACACAGCCACTACATTTGAGGCACTTCCCAGAGAACCCACAAAGTGCTCTCTGAACACACTGGGAGTGACAAAGAAGTTAAAGAAGCCTCCTGGAGAACTGATACGTAAGCTGAGATCTCAAGAATAAAATAACATTTCACCAGGCAAAGAGATAGAGAAATTTGATCTATGCCAAAAGAACAGTATATGCAAAGGTCTGGAGACATGAGAAGGAACTGTGATTTTAGAATACTACAAGTAGTTTCGTATGATTAGGGCAAAAACCTAAGGACAGGGGGTAACAGAGGTTGTTGTAAGAGATGATAATGGTGAGGTGAGCAGATCGTGAAAGGTCACATGAAGGTAACTCCCAACACCTCCGCCCCCTCAACAAAGACATTGAAAGGTTTTAAGCAGGAAAGTGACATTAATAGACATTTGTTCTTTTGAACCATCATACTGGCTACAACACAGAGAATGGAATGGAAGTAGGCTCGACTAGAATTAGAGAGACTAGTAGAAGCAGAGCACTATAATAGTTCAGGTAAAATAATACAGAAGCAGAAATTATAAAAAGAAATATAGGAATTTTAATAGATCCTGAGATGACTAGACAGAATCTGGTGACTGATTAACAGAAGCTGGGGGCAGGAAGCAGTCAAGAGTATCACTCAAATTTTGGCTTGGACACATCTGTGGGTTGACAGGTAACACAGGAGGAGTAAGTTGGAGGGTAGTGTGAGGGAAAGATGTTGAAAGCAGTGGCTAACATTTATTGAACATTTACTACGTATTGGGCATTCTTTAAAGTCTTCTCTCATTTAAGACTCAACAATCATATGAGGTAGGCTCTATTATTATCTCCATTTTACAGATGAGGAAACTGAAACACAAAGAGAACAGGTAAGCTGGCCAAGATCAGCAGTAAAGCTAAGATAGGAACCCTGACAGTTTAGCCTGAGCTATGCTCTTAATCACTATGTAACAAATACCTCACAAACACTTTTAATGATGGATTCAGTTTCAGACATGTTATGTTTAAGATATCTATGGGACATACAAGAGGAAAAATGTCCAGCAGGCAGTTGGAAATGTGGGTTTGGCATTCAGGAAAGAACTGGGTAAAGATGTAAAGTGGGAGCCATCGACGTAAATAGGTAAATTAAAGATAATGATTAGATGGGCTTCTCTAGGAAAAACATATAAAATTAGGGAAAAAATGGCTAAGACTGAAACCTGATGAAAAATTAATATTTTACAGACAGGCAGAAGAGTAGCTAGTAAAATGGGGAGGCGGCAGAGCAACAATGTAAAGAAATGGCTCTAGAAACATTTCCTGGGTGTGAATTATGGATCAGCCCCTTTATTAGCTGTGAGTCTGAGACTAGTCACTAAATCTCTGTGCATCAGTTTTTTCATTTCTAAAATGGAGATAATAGTAGTACCTACCACATACAGTTCTTTTGAGGATTAACTATGTTACACGTTTGGACAGTATATAGAAAACAGCAAATGCTCAATAAATTTTAAGTATGATTAGTGTTAATAATAGTATCAACTAGATGGAAAAGGACCAAAGATATAGAAGAAAGCCAGGAAGGATTATTTGTCAGTAAAATTAAAGGAAAAGAGTGCTTTAAGAAGTTGACAATGCCAACATTGCACTGTGGAGAAGAAAGTGACTCTAAAGTGTCTATTACATTTAATAACAGTTTGATAAGTTTGGTGATGGAGATATGAAATAGACACTGAACAATGCTTTAAGAGAGTAAATTAGGACTCCCTTTCTTAAAAAAAGTTTGATGAGAAGTGTCAATAATTCAAGCACTTACGTCCTTTGACCTAGTAATTTCATTTTGAAAAAAAAGGAAATAATCAGAGATGTAACCAAAGTTTTATATTCATTGCACTATTATTTAAAATAGTAAAGCTTGGAAGATTTAAACATCCAACAGCAGTTAACAGTGGCATTAAAATGTATCAAACATAAATCCAAATATGTTTAAGTACCAACTGTTGTTATTCCTGAGTAATTTGCTTATGGATTTTTTCCATTTTTAGTTTTTCTTTAGCACTTTCTAAAATTTTTCCAAGAACATGTATTATTTTATAATCAGAAAAACTTAACTTCTGCCTTTTGAATGTTTTCTTTTAATTGTCCAATACTAGAGTCCTGGCTACCATAAGAACATAAGATACATGTTATCCATTCCAGAGAACAAAACATGAGTTACAAAGTAACACATTACTATTAAAAAACATGAGTAACAGAGACTATTTTCCTATGCACTGTTCATGTAACTTAAAGAAAAAAACTTTAAATTTCATCTAATTATTGATAATTTTTAAATTATTCATTAAAAAGGTTTAACTCAAAGAACCTGGGCTTAAAAAATGGAAACCACAATAAACCCTTTTCTAACCTAATAACCTATTGACCCACTGACCTACTTTGGAATTTAGGTTAGTTCAATCTGATATCACAGATCTTTCTGGGACGGATGGATCTATTAACATTAATTAAAAGTAGTGCTGAAATTTAATTGACTGGCATAATACAAAACCCAACAATCCTTAACTATATTTATCACCATTTATGAAAAATTCAAACTTGCTTCTGCAGATTACTGTTTGTATTATAGCTAAAAAGGTAAGTATTTCTAAGAGAACAATTTTAACTTGTAAAAAAAGACTGAAATACTTCTAAAATTAATTATTTAATGTATGAGTAAAGATGAAATGTAACAGTTCTCAATTTATTCAATACTGAATGGGAACATTAGTCCACCTCTATATAAAATATTAGCAAGATGAAAAACATTCTTGACTCTACAGCAGTTTCTAAGACCAACTTAAATTTAAAATTGACAGTAAGAACAAGAAACACACCTCACACCAAAGTCTCATGAACCAGACCTCTTAGAACCAAAGAAGATGCTTGCTCAATACAAACATCAAATGCTACCAAAATTCTAGACTGTCAGATGTCTAGACGTGAGGTATTTTTGAAGCCTCATTAAGTAAACAAAAACTGAAAAATTAATACAGCTCTCTTAGTGGCACACAAGACTACTGCAATTATTCAAATTCAAATAATGTCTGAGCTCCCTCTTCATGTGATGGACTGATCTGGTCCACAGAATACATGAGCACCTTAACCCTTTTTTGAGATGAGACTGAGGCCTGAGACTGTCCCCAGCCTCAAATGAGCCCCATAAAAGATCTAAAGCTGCAGGAAGAGCCCAAGCTTGAGTCTCAATGTGAACTACACACTGAACCATGTACTGTAACCCTGAACCTATACCACCCTGCACCAGGCCTCACACTAGTATCCACAGGAAGACGGGACCCTGTGGTAGGCAGAATAAAGGCCCCACTAAATGGGCCACGCCCTAATCCCTGAAACCTGTGAATATGTTTCAAAAAAGGACTATGCAGGTGCGATCAAGGTTAAAGATTTTGAGATGAGTAGTTTATGCTCGATTATCTGGGTGGTCCAATGAAATCACATGAGTCTTTAAAAGCAGAAGACCTTTCCTGGCTGTGGTCAGAGAGCTGTGAGACAGAAAAGTCAGAAGGATGCAGTGTTGCTGGTTTTGATGGTGAAAGAAGAGCCACAAGCCAAGGAATAGGGGCAGCTTCTAGAAGCTTGAAAACACAAGGAAACATTCTCCTCTGAAGCTTCCAGAAAGGAATGCAGCCCTACTGACGCCTTGCTTTTAGCCCAATGAGACCCTTGTGGAACTTCTAAGCTGCAGAAGAGTAAGATAATAAATTTGTACTGTTTTAAGCCATTAAGTTTGTGGTAGTTTCTAAGTTTCTTGTTCTATGACAACAGAAATTTAATACAGGTCTAAAATCTCTGGCTGCTCTTGATAAATCTGCCTTTCCCAAACCCTCTCTCCCTCCATATTTACAATAATCTACCTAGGAAACCACCAGGACTAATCCTGTTATGCCCTACTTTCCTTTTATTTCAGTCACCAAGAGAGGTCCAAGACTCTCAGGTCACCCCCCATCACCTAGACTCTTGTCCCTATATACTCTGTATATCCCCACATTGACCCCTTTCCCCTTTCTTTCCCAATTTCCAAAATCCTTTCATTGTGTCCTCTGGAACTCACAGTATACCATTAGCAAAATATCCTACTTCCTCAATATTGCTGTTGTACACTCGCTTCACGTTTCCTGCACCAACAGATCTCTTGCTCTCCTCCAGGAGTTCTGCTCTATCTCCAGGCCTTTCAAGTGATAGCTGTTCTTCTCTCCCATGTCTCATATGTCAAGGCCCTGGTGTGAGGGCCTCATTGTCATTTCTGAATTATTCTTTCTCTCCCTCCCTAAATCCCCCAGCTTTGAATCTCATGCCCCCAGACTATATCAGTTATTTCCATTTGCTTGTTGTAAGCATTCATAACTCCCCAGAATAAGCCCTCTTTCTCTGAGGGCTGTCTCTCTCCAATACCTCTTTTGTAGTTGTTTTTGATTTTGATATCTACATAAATGATCCTCCCAACATCTTGGCCAGTCAATTCCCTGACCTCCTCTCCTCCAACAATCCTGCACTTACCTCCCACTCATTCCCCTGGAGTTACTCTAGAATTCACCATTAGCAATAATCACACGCCCCCCCTCCATATTTTCAATTTCAAGCACTTTATCCCTCTGAATCTCACACAAGGTCTAGGATAGCATGTGATCTGCTTGATTCAAACCCATCAAAAAAAAACAAAAAACCACAAGCATTTTTTTCTAACTGGCCATATAGCTCTAATTTATTTATTTATGTCTATGTCTTTTTTTTTTTTTAACCTGTCCTAGCCTCCTAATCGTTGCTAAGTACTTACAGTTTCTCATCCCATAAAAGGTACAAGGAGCAAGGCAAGTTTATCTGAGATGGTCAGGGGACATCAGAGATAGTAACAGTCTCTGTTGGTCAGGTTGAGATAGTAACAGTCTCTGTTGGTCAGGTTGTTCATTATTCCTTATCAGAAACAATTCTTTTTCATGTTTGTCTAAACTCTAGGCTTCCTTTTTACCATTGATTCCTTTGTATATTTAACATATAGATAAGCCATTCCATGAGCCATTCTGTGGCAAAATGCAACCTGCTTACAACTCTAATACGGCTAAAGTCAAGCTGATAATAAAAACATCTTATAATTCCAACTTATTTACAGCATTTACTAATAGAGGCACAAATAATACAAATATTAAAGAACAGGTGGAAGGAAACCATGGCTTCTGAAGATCACTTGCTCTGCCACATTATAAGACACCAATTTTCCTTTCTAGCTTCATTCTCTCTCTCCAGCCTCATCTCCCACTCCACCTTCACTGTATACATACTCCTTATTCTCTGGCCACACTAAACATGTCACCATTCCTGTGAAGGAGAAACTAAAGATCCCTGGGTACACAAAGGTCTGCCCATCAGTGTCCAGCATATTATCAACACAAATGATTTCTTAGTATACTAAACTAAAATTGACATTGTCAATTTTAAAAAAATTGTCATTGTCATGACAAAATGACAATGACAAAATGACAAAAATCACATTGTCATTCACATTAGGATTCAATTAATCAACATGTAAAACGCATGTTAGTGGAAAACTAAACAGAGGTACCATGTATTAGTTTCCTGTGGCTGCTGTAACAAATTACTACAACCTTAATGGAAGAAAACAACACAAATTTATTATCTCCCAGTTCTGTAGGTCAGAGTCCAACACAGGTCTTACTGGGCTAAACTCAAGGTGCCAGCAGGGCTGCATTTCTTTCTGGAAACTTGAACAGAAAAATGTGTTTCCCTGCCTTTACAATCTTCTAGAGGCTGCCTGCATCCCTTGGCTCATGGATCTCCTCAATCTTCAAATCCATCAGCAGACCAAGTCCTCCTCAGGCTGCCATCTCTTTTGCTTCCCTCTTCCCTTATTAAGACCCTTCTGATTACACTGGGCCCACCCAGATAATCCAAGACAATCTTCCCATTATAAGGTCATTTAACCTAACATAGTCACAGTTTCCAGCAATGTAGGATATGGACATCTTTGAAAGGCCATTATTCCGCCTACCACATCCCATGACCCAAGAAATCTCTTTGGTGAACACAAAGTATCTTTTGGGGATAAACGTTAAATAATTTGATCTATCAACACATAAAAGACTATATCACCATTCAGAAGTTCATAACTATCTGAACTATCTTTTCCTTTCATGTTTCTTCAAGGGAATTGAAAAATAATGTAGATGAGAATTCCAGTTGCATGAGTTCAACTGCAACTGAAGGTCAAACTTGATTGCTATAAGCAACAGGCTCTATGGATACTTTTCCGAATGGCAAAAGTTTTAACGTCCAAATGAATATGTGAGCGTACTTTCCTTTTTGGACAATTATTTAATGGGCTACACCATATACAAAAATGGCATAATTTATAAGTATCAAACAAATGTCGAAACAAGATTGATCAATCCCAGCCTTTGTGGAATGCTTTATTTTTTTATTTTTCTTTTTCAGGATTGAGAAGACAGAAGCTCCCCTTCTGGTTTTTAGAGAAGAGCTTGTTTTCTGCTCTGGTATTATTACTTTCTTGTTATTTCTTGTTTTTTTTTAAATTTAATTTATTTTTTTTTATACAGCAGGTTCTTATTGGTTATCCATTTTATACATATTAGAGTATATATATCAATCCCAATCTCCCAATTCATCACACCACCACTCCACCCCCCCGCAATGCTTTCGCCCCCCTGGTGTCCATACATTTGTTCTCTACATCTGTGTTTCAATTTCTGCCCTGCAAACTGGTTCATCTGTACCATTTTTCTAGGATCCACATATATGCGTTAATATACGATATTTGTTTTTCTCTTTCTAACTTATTCTACTCTGTCTGACAGTTTTCAGATTCATCCACATCTCTAAAATGACCCAATTTCGTTCCTTTTTATGGCTGAGTAATATCCCATTGTACATATGTACCACATCTTCTTTATCCATTCGTCTGTCGATGGACACTTAGGTTGCTTCCATGACCTGGCTATTGTAAATACTGCTGCAAAGAACACTGGGGTGCATGTGTCTTTTTGAATTATGGTTTTCTCTGGGTACATGCCCAGTAGTGGGATTGCTGGGTCATATGGTAATTCTATTTTTAGTTTTTCTAAGGAACCTCCATAGTGGCTGTAACAATTTACATTCCCATCAACAGTGCAAGAGGGTTCCCTTTTCTCCACACCCTCTCCAGCATTTGTTGTTTGTAGATTTTCTGATGATGCCCATTCTAACTGGTGTGCGGTGATACCTCATTGTACATTTGATTTGCAATTCTCTAATAATTAGTGATGTTGAGCAGCTTTTCATGTGTTTGTTGGCCATCTGTATGTCTTCTTTGGAGAAATGTCTACTTAGGTCTTCTGCCCATTTTTGGATTGGGTTGTTTGTTTCTTTAATATTGAGTTGCATGAGCTGTTTATATATTTTGGAGATTAATTCGTTGTCTGTTCATTCATTTGCAAATATCTTCTCCCATTCTGAGGGTTGTCTTTTCGTCTTGTTTGTAGTTTCCTTTACTTTGCAAAAGCTTTTAACTTTCATTAGGTCCCATTTGTTTATTTTTGTTTTTATTTCCATTACTCTAGGAGGTGGATCAAAAAAGATCTTGCTGTGATTTATGTCAAAGAGTGTTCTTCCTATGTTTTCCATTAGGAGTTTTATAGTGTCTGGTTTTACATTTAGGTCTCTAATCCATTTTGAGTTTATTTTTGTATATGGTGTTAGGGAGTGTTCTAATTTCATTCTTTTACATGTAGCTGTCCAGTTTTCCCAGCACCACTTATTGAAGAAACTGTCTTTTCTCAATTGTATATTCTTGCTTCCTCTGTGATAGATTAGTTGACCATAGGTGAGTGGGTTTATCTCTGGGCTTTCTATCCTGTTCCACTGATCTATGTTTCTGTTTTTGTGCCAGTAAGATATTGTCTTGATTACTGTAGCTTTGTAGTATAGTCTGAAGTCAGGGAGCCTGATTCCTCCAGCTCCATTTTTTTCCCTGAAGACTGCTTTGGCTTATCGGGGTCTTTTGTGTCTCCATACAAATTTTAAGATTTTTTGTTCTAGTCCTGTAAAAAATGTCATTGGTAATTTGATAGGGATTGCACTGAATCTGTAGATTGCTTTGGGTAGTAGAGTCATTTTCACAATGTTGATTCTTCCAATCCAAAAACATGATATATCTCTCCATCTGTTTGTATCATCTTTAATTTCTTTCATCAGTGTCTTACAGTTTTCTGCATACAGGTCTTTGGCTCCCTAGGTAGGTTTACTCCTAGGTATTTTATTCTTTTTGTTGCAATGGTAAATGGAAGTGTTTCCTTAATTTCTCTTTCAGATTTTTCATCATTAGTGTATAGGAATGCAAGAGATTTCTGTGCATTAATTTTGTATCCTGCTACTTTACCAAATTTATTGATTAGCTCTAGTAGTTTTCTGGTGGCATCTTTAGGATTCTCTATGTATAGTATCATGTCATCTGCAAACAGTGACAGTGTTACTTCTTTTCCAATTTGTATTCCTTTTATTTCTTTTTCTTCTCTGATTGGCGTGGCTAGGACTTCCAAAACTATGTTGAATAAGAGTGGTGAGAGTGGACATCCTGGTCTTGTTCCGGATCTTAGAGGAAATGCTTTCAGTTTTTCACCATTGAGAATGACATTTGCTGTGGGTTAGTCGTATATGGCCTTCATTATGTTGAGGTAGGTTCCCTCTATGCCCACTTTCTAGAGAGCTTTTATCATAAATGGGTTTTTGAGTTTTGTCAAAAGCTTTTCCTGCATCTATTGAGACGATCATATGGTTTTTATTCTTCAATTTGTTAATATGGTGTATCACATTGATTGATTTGCATATATTGAAGAATCCTTGCATCCCTGGGATAAATCCCACTTGATCATGGTGTATGATCCTTTTAATGTGTTGTTGGATTCTGTCTGCTAGTATTTTTTTTTTTGTAAATTTTTTTTTGGTTTTTTAAAAGATGTTTTAAGATTTTTTGGGATTTTTTTAATAATAAATGTGTGTTCCGAGGCCGAAGCACACACTTGTCTGCTAGTATTTTTTGAGAATTTTTGCAACTGTATTCATCAGTGATATTGGTCTGTAATTTTCTTTTTTTTTTTTCGTATCTTTGTCTGGTTTTGGTATCAGGGTGATGGTGGCCGCATTGAATGAGTTCGGGAGTGTTCCTTCCTCTGCAATTTTTTGGAAGAGTTTGAGAAGGATGGGTGTTAGCTCTTCTCTAAATGTTTGATAGAATTCACCTGTGAAGCCGTCGGGTCCTGGACTTTTGTTTGCTGGAAGATTTTTAATCACAGTTTCAATTTCATTACTTGTGATTGGTCTGTTCATATTTTCTATTTCTTCCTGGTTCAGTCTTGGAAGGTTATACCTTTCTAAAATTTGTCCATTTCTTCCAGGTTGTCCATTTTATTGGCATAGAATTGCTTGCAATAGTCTCTTAGGATGCTTTGTATTTCTGTGGTGTCTGTTGTAACTTCCTTTTTCATGTCTAATTTTATTAATTTCAGTCTTCTCCCTCTTTTTCTTGATGAGTCTGGCTAATGGTTTATCACTTGTGTTTATCTTCTCAAAGAACCAGCTTTTAGTTTTATTGATCTTTGCTATTGCTCTCTTTGTTTCTATTTCATTTATTTCTGCTCTGATCTTTATGATTTCTTTCCTTATGCTAACTTTGGGGGTTTTTTTTCCTTCTTTCTCTAATTCCTTTAGGTATAAAGTCAGATTGTTTATTTGAGATTTTTCTTGTTTCTTGAGGTAGGTTTGTATTGCTATAAACTTTCCTCTTAGAACTGCTTTTGCTGCATCCCATAGGTTTTGGATCGTCGTGTTTTCATTGTCATTTGTCTCTAGGTATTTTTTGATTTCCTCTGATTTCTTCAGTGATCTCTGGGTTATTTAGTAACGTACTGTTTAGCCTCCATGTGTCTGTGTTTTTTACGTTTTCTTTCCTGTAATTGATTTCTAATCTCATAGTGTTGTGGTTAGAAAAGATGCTTGATACAATTTCAATTTTCTTAAATTTACTGAGGCTTGATTTGTGACCCAAGATGTGATCTATCCTGGAGAATGTTCTGTGTGCATTTGAGAAGAAAGTGTAATATGCTGTTTTTGGATGGCATGTCCTATAAATATCAATTAAGTCTATCTGGTCTATTGTGTCATTTAAAGCTTGTGTTTCCTTATTAATTTTGTTTGGATGATCTGTCCATTGGTGTAAGTGAGGTTTTAAAGTCCCCCACTATTATTGTGTTACTGTCGATTTCCTCTTTTATAGCTGTTAGCAGTTGCCTTATGTATCGAGGTGCTCCTATGTTGGGTGCATATATATTTATCATTGTTATATCTTCTTCTTGGATTGATCCCTTGATCATTATGTAGTGTCCTTCCTTGTCTCTTGTAACATTCTGTACTTTAAAGTCCATTTTATCTTATATGAGTATTGCTACTCCAGCTTTCTTTTGATTTCCATTTGCATGGAATATCTTTCTCCATCCCCTCACTTTCAGTCTGTATGTGTCCCTAGTTCTGTAGTGGGTCTCTTGCAGACAGCATATATATGGGTCTTGTTTTTGTATCCATTCAGCAAGCCTGTGTCTTTTGGTTGGAGCATTTAATCCATTCACGTTTAAGGTAATTATCGATATGTATGTTCCTATGACTATTTTAATTGTTTTGGGTTTGTTTTTGTAGGTCCTTTTCTTCTCTTGTGTTTCCTACTTAGAGAAGTTCCTTATTATTTGTTGTAGAGCTGGTTTGGTGGTGCTGAATTCTCTTAACTTTTGCTTGTCTGTAAAGCTTTTGATTTCTCCATCAAATCTGAATGAGATCCTTGCTGGGTAATCTTGGTTGTAAGTTCTTCCCTTTCATCACTTTAAATATGTCATGCCACTCCCTTCTGGCTTGTAGAGTTTCTGCTGAAAGATCAGCTGTTAATCTATGGGAGTTCCCTTGTATGTTATTTGTTGTTTTTCCCTTGCTGCTTTCAATAATTTTTCTTTGTCTTTAATTTTTGCCAATTTGATTAGTATGTGTCTCAGCGTGTTTCTCCTTGGGTTTATCCTGTATGGGACTCTCTGCACTTCCTGGACTAGGGTGGCTATTTCCTTTCCCATGTTAGGGAAGTTTCGACTATAATCTCTTCAAATATTTTCTCGGGTCCTTTCTCTCTCTCTTCTCCTTCTGGGACCCCTATAATGTGAATGTTGTTGCTTTTAATGTTGTCCCAGAGGTCTCTCAGGCTGTCTTCATTTCTTTTCATTCTTCTTTTCTTTATTCTGTTCCACAGCAGTGAATTCCACCATTCTGTCTTCCAGGTCACTTATCCGTTCTTCTGCCTCAGTTATTCTGCTACTGATTCCTTCTAGTGTAGTTTTCATTTCAGTTACTGTATTGTTCATCTCAGTTTGTTTGTTCTTTCATTCTTCTAGGTCTTCGTTAAACATTTCTTGCATCTTCTCAATCTTTGCCTCCATTCTTTTTCCGAGGTCCTGGATCATCTTCACTATCATTATTCTGAGTTCTTTTTCTGGAAGGTTGCCTACCTCCACTTCATTTGGTTTGTTTTTCTGGGGTTTTATCTTGTTCCTTCATCTGGTACATAGCCCTCTGCCTTTTCATCTTGTCTATCTTTCTGTGAATGTGCTTTTTGTTCCACAGGCTGCAGGATTGTAGTTCTTCTTGCTCCTGCTGTCTGTCCTCTGGTGGATGAGGCTATCTAAGAGGCCTGAGCAAGTTTCCTGATCTGGAATGTTTTGTTTTTAAAAGGCAAGTGTATGTAAATTTCTGAGATGGATCTCCAGAAAAAGCGAGTGAATTATATCAACCCAAAAGAAGTACAGAATTTTATTAGTGCTAAAAATCTACAGGAACCTGTTAAGAAATTTGATTAAGTAGTATTATGAAATAGGTTTAGGGTCAGCTCATGAAATATTTAATAACTTACAATTAATATGTATAAATATAATGACAATGTTTTGACATACACCTCATTGATGAGGCCACCAGATCCATATAAAATACAACCAAAAAATGTCAATTTTCAAGGCCACAAATATTCCTCTTCTTGCAGTGTAATCACTTTATAAAAAAGACAGTTGTTTTGACCTATTAAAACTTGAGTAAACTGCCAGGTTGCTTTTGTGCAGACAAGTAGGTGAAGCAAGTTCACAACCATCTGAAAACTAGTTCAAATACATTTAGATGCATTCTGAACCACAGATTATTCAGAGAACTACCACCAAGAACTATTTTTTCTTCACTAAAATTATTATAACTACATTTATATTTAAGATAAAATTCACTCTGTTTAAATTGTAAGATTTTGCAATAGATGATTTATATATATACTGTCCATTCCCACTTTTCTATACCTATGTACTTTCAAAGTTTTCAAATGAACAAAAATACATGAGCATATTAAGTTCCTTAGTTGACTATTATTATTTTTTAACACACTGACTCACTGCTTGATCCTTACCTGAAATGACAAGGTCTGAGAAAATCACAAGCCAAGATCCTATCTAAATCTGTGGAGTATCAAGGGAGATGGAACTCCCTTGATACAGACACATTTTATTTGCAGCATGCAAGTAAGAGTAATTAAGAATAAAAAAGGATATGTATATGGCATGCTCATTCACAGCCAGAAGGCCTATGACCAGGCTTCACACGGTACAACCTGGACTTAACAAGTATTACATAACAGAGACATACCCTTGATACAGAAGATACGATTTGAGATTTCTATTGATATATCTTCAAGTCTGCTATTGAACTCATGCAGTAAATTTGTATTGCATATATCGTACTTTTCAGTTCTGATGTTATCACTTGATTCTTTTATGTGGTTTTTATTTCAGAGGAGAACTATCTTTCTATTCACTTCAAAACTGTTCACTTTTGTCTCATGGGCCATGGATATAATATAACAGCGGCTTTAAAGTCTTTTTCTGATAATTCCACCATCTGAATATCTCAGGGTTGGCATCTATTTATTGTCTTTTCTCTTAAAAAAGTCAGATTTTCCTGTTTCTTTGTATGTCAAGTAATTTTGGATTATATCCTAGGCATTCTGAGTATTAGGTTATGAAACTAGATTTTATAAACATCTTCTGGAGAATTTGGTATTTTTTTTGCTTAAGTTTATACTACAAGTTATATATTGCATTCTAGCATGGCAGTACCACTGTCAGCTCAGTTTTCAAAGTCTTTGCTATGTTTTTTGGCTTTATCCTCTGCATGCACTGCTCAGAGGCAAGTCTGGGATTTGAACAGTGGTTTATATTGTAGGTCAGTTCTCTGTCTTTGCTGTGTTCCTTTGGGTCTGTACATGCATGCGTAGCTCATAAATAAGGTGGGACCTCTGTGGGTCTCCTCTCACATCAGCTCTCTTCTCTGTGAGATTTCCCCAGCATGCTCCAGTTTCCAGGGGCCTTTTTCCCAAATCCTCTGACCAGAGAAATCGTTTTCTCTCAGAGTTTTAAAGTGCTTGTGCTACCTGGCAATGTAACTTTATAGGTAGAGATGGTCTCAGGGCAGGCTTGGGAGGGAAAAAAGGGGTACTCCTTTTCCTTGTCGTGTGTCTAGAAATAGGGGTTTCTCTAAATTGCTGCATCCACTGTGCAGTTCCCTAATTCAGCCCACCATTTGGTCAAAGCTGGGTCATGAGAAGAAAGAAAAGGTATATTCACCATTATACAGGCTAGTCTTCAAGTTATAACTTCCTTTCTCGATTTGCCTTTTTTTTTTTTTGCGGTACGTGGGCCTCTCACTCTTGCGGCCTCTCCCATTGCGGAGCACAGGCTCCGGACGCGCAGGCTCAGCGGCCATGGCTCACGGGCTCAGCCGCTCCGCGGCATGTGGGATCTTCCAGGACCGGGGCACGAACCCGTGTCCCCTGCATTGGCAGGCGGACTCTCAACCACTGCGCCACCAGGGAAGCCCTTGATTTGCCTATTATTAACTTTCAAAGTCTTTAGATAGTTGCTTTTAGTATTCTATTGAGAGTATTTAGTTCTAATCAGTCAGAGAGAGGCATACTCCATTTTGGCCTATGCATTGTATTATATCCATTTCTCAACAGACTTTCACCTAAAGTCTTTAGTAGTCATTGACTGATCATTATCTAGATCATAATTCTATTAGAAATTGCACTGTGGTGAATTTCTAATCCTATCATTCTCCCAGCATTTGTTATTGTCTATGATTTTTCTATAACAGTAAACTTTCCCTCTTAACTATTTGGTTATCCTGGAATGAAATCTGTACAGAAAATGAAGAATAAATGGTTGATTCTTTCATTTACCAGTGATTTTCAGAGTAATAAAATGAGGGTTTTTTTTAAGTAGTATTATAAACTTCTGAATTCTTATATGTGTATCAATCTTCAGTTGTTATACATATTTTTTAACCTATTTTTATGGAAAATTTCAAACATACACAAAAGTAAAAAAGAATAATTATTAACCCATATATTCATCACCCATTTTCAACAATTATCAAATCATGGTCAATCCTGTTTCATCTATTCTTCCCCTTCCCCATTCCTTCCCATCCTCCTTTGCATTATTTGAAGCAAATCCCCAAAACTATATCATGTCATCTGTAAATACTCTAGTACGAATGTGCAAATTATAAGGACTTAAAAAAAAAACCACAATATCATTACCTTTAAAAGTTAATAAAAGATGTCTAAGGCCTCTACACACAAAATATTTCTGAGAGAAATTTTAAAAGACCTAAATATATGGAGATATACTGTGGTTAACATATTGAAAGTCTCAATATGGAAAGATATTTAATATATCCAAATTGATCTACAGATTCAATATTAAACTAGACAATAATAATATGAAATAATAAATAACATTTAACTTGCTTAATGTTAAGCAGGGATTTGTTATTTATTTACTCATTTAGGAAACTGACAGGCTGAGTGTAAAATCTTTATTGAAATTCATAAGGACCAAGAAGAACCAAAGCAATTTTGAAGGACAAAAGTTGGAGAACTTAAAGCTATAATAACTAAAAGTGTATGGCACTGGTACAACAACAGACCAATGGAACAGAAACAGAGTCCAAAAACAGACCCACAAATAAAGTCACCTGAATTACAACAAAGGCACTACTACTGCATTACAGTAGGAAAGGACAGTCTTTTCAATAAATAATGCTGGACCAAATGGATTTCCAAATGGAAAATAAAATAAACCATGAATCCTACCACACATCATGCAGAAACCTAAATGGGAAAGTTAAAACACTCAAGTTTATAGAGGAAAACATAGCACAGTATCTTCTTGGCTTTGAAATAGACAAAGAATCCTTAAAACACAAAAAACTAACCATAAAAGAACACTCTGATAAAATAGACTTTATTAAAATTAAGAAATTATCTTAATTAAAACACACTACTGAAAGAGTGAAGAAGAAGAGATAACTTCAATACTTAATCCAACAAAAACTTATCCTAGAAATAAAGAACTTCTGCAAATCCGTAAGACAGACAACACAACAGAAAAATGGACAAATAACATGAACAGGCATTTCTCAAAAAAGGATATCCAAAGGGTCAGTAAGCATGTAAACATGTGCTAACCTTTTAAGTTATCAGGGAATAACAAATTAAAACTACAATAAAATTTCACTACATACACTGCAGAAGAGTTATTAATTTGAAACACTAATAATTTCAAGTGTTATTGAGGATGAAGAGCAACAAGAATTCATGTACACTGTTGGTGCAAGTGTAAACTGATTCAACCATTAGGAGCATCTACAAAAGCTAAACAGCCAAATACCCTGACCCAGCATTTTCACCACTGGATATTTATCCAACAGAAATGCATACATATGTGCCAAAAGAAATGTTCAAGAATGTTCACAGCAGAATTGTTCATAACAGCCAAAAACTGAGAGTAAACCAAATGCTCATCAACAGTACAAATGGATGAATAATTTTGGTATATACATATAATGAAGTATTACAAAGCAATGAAAAAGGATGAGCTACTGCTATATGAATCAATATGAATGACTCACATCAACAAGATGTTGACCATAAAAAGCCAAAAGAAGTTCAAAAATAGACAATATTAATGAATAGTGAATCAAGCAAGAATAATAGTTACCTTTGGGAGTGCGTGATGACTGTCAGGGGGCATGAAGGAGGCTCCTGGATTGATGAAAATGTTCTATATCTTGATCTTGGTATTGGTTAAACGAGTGTTGACTTCATAAAATTTCATCAAAATGACACTCAGTATTTATGCACTGTATAATATGCATGTTTTAATTCAATATAAAACATTTTAAAAGTTAGCAATACTATATCAGTCTCTTGATATTTTATTTTTAACTTTTTGGTTATTTTACTTGGTGAAATTGAAGTCTAGTAGAACTAGGTTTCTACATCAATCTGCCTCTTACTTGGGTACTAAAGTCATTATTTACTTTTTCCTGGATAACTACTGACAGTTTTGATATGTGGATCCTTCCCACATTATGACGGCAAAAGTTTACCTTGAAGTTAGACCTATCTCATGTTCACAAACTAGATAATTCTAAGATGATATTTTTTTCTTAATGTAAATATAATCAATTTTCTATATTAAGTTCCAGGTCACCAGTTCCCACAGTTTGTATTTGGAAAAAAAGAAGAAAATTCAAAGCTTCTGAGGCTTAGCATCTAAGCTCAGTTTTAGCTAAACTTGAAAAAAGCAAATCAGGGCTTCCCTGGTGGCACAGTGGTTGAGAGTCTGCCTGCTGATGCAGGGGACACGGGTTCGTGCCCCGGTCCGGGAAGATCCTACATGCTGTAGAGTGGCTGGGCTCGTGAGCCATGGCCGCTGAGCCTGCGTATCCGGAGCCTGTGCTCCGCAATGGAAGAGACCACAACAGTGAGAGGCCCGGGTACCGCAAAAAAAAAAAAAAAAAAAAAAAAAAGCAAATTAAGGCATGGTGTAAGCATAAGGTTGTTGTGAAATATAATGAATTATTAAATGTAAAGCGCTTAGAAAATAATGTGTACCACAAAGTAAATGCTCAAAAAAAGTCTGCAATTCTTTATACCAGTTTGAAAAACCTTACAATAGATCCTTACTCTTGAATTTCCTTCAAAATATTTAAGACAATAAAAACAGATCTCTTTTAAAAACAAAGTATATTTATGGAGCTAAGAGAAAACTTAATAGATTTTTAATGAAACAAGCCAAAGTGAACATTAAAGAAAAGTATAGGATAGATGAAAATTTAATTAACTATACCTAAGGTTTTTTTTAAGTTCTAAGTTGTACTAATAGATATTTAGCTATTATATTAGGATTAGAACTTCTACATATAATTTATCCAGTTTGCCAACTGTTAACGCGTGCATCATTTTCTTTATATACTGATAAACATATTTTCTGAACCATTTGAGAGTAAGTTGTATATATCATGTCCTTTTACCCCCAATTGCTTAAATGTGTACAGCCTGGGAACAAAGACATTCTCTTAAATAACCATAGGATAGTTACTAACTTCAGGAAATTTAACAATTATACAATATTAACATCTATTTTTTTAAGAGAGCAAATAAAGTCCTTTAGGGCTCCTCTAGTACAGGATCCAGTTCTCAGTCAGGTATTGGATTAGCTATTTTATCTCCCTAGACTCCTTTAATCTGGAAGTTTTCCTTCAGCTAAATACCTTTTAAACTGTCTTATGTTTACAAGGTACTCTGCAAGATAAGATTTTAAAACTTGGGTTCTTAAGCAAACTATATAGGGAAGTTTCATTAAAAAAAAGAGATTCAATGGAATAGTTAGGAAAAGTTTCAGAAGACTAAGATGAGAATACAAAAATCTTCCTATCCAAGAGTGGCTTTAGTATATATACATTTTAAAGCTTTGTAATGAGGAGGTTTCTAGGTTTCTTTGATATTGGTAATTCGTGGATTAGCGGTTTCAAAATCCTGTCCCTCAAGATGTCAAAAAATTACAATATATAATCAACTTAGGGCTTCCCTGGTGGCGCAGTGGTTGAGAGTCCGCCTGCCGATGCAGGGGACACGGGTTCAAGCCCCGGTCTGGGAAGATCCCACATGCCGCCGAGCGGCTGGGCCCGTGAGCCATGGCCGCTGAGCCTGCGCATCCGGCGCCTGTGCTCCGCAACAGGAGAGGCCACAGCAGTGAGAGGCCCGCGTACAGCAAAAAAAAAAAGTCATGGTACCTACCCTTAAGAAACTTATAATTTAGCAAACCTAAGATTCCTGCTTTCAGATACGAAAAGTATTATGTTTTCCTATTTTGAAAAGGAAGCAACTATGATGCAGCGTGAAAAATGTGTCCAAAGATAAAACTATGAAATGTTCTAGAGGAACAAAAAAGGTAGATCCTGAAATCGTGATCTTTAATCTCCTAACAGAGGACTCAACTTGCCTCTGTCAGACTACAGAAGAGCTCCTTAAGAGAATCCTCCTATCTATCCATTGACTCCAAAAGGGACATGTATCGTCATCCCCAATGTACGTACTAGCTTTGTTCCATTGAGTCAGTCACCGACTAGTTTCCAAGTAATGTACTAGTACTTTCACTTAAAAAATAACAGGTAATCTCCATACACAGAAAAAAACAGAAACTGTACAAAAGGTGTATACTATTAGATACTTTTAGAATGGACGTGATAATAAATGTGGAAACAGAAGATGTGGCTGGTCGCAGTGGCTCTTTAATAAGTAATTTAACTTCGTCGGCGATAGGCTGTAATAGGCCATATGGTCCAACGAAGTTTGGTCCTTTTTGAAGTTGTATATAACCTAATACTTTTCGTTCATTAATGTGAGGAATGCCACAGCTAGAAGAATTGGGACAATAAGTGTTAGAATGTTAATTATAAATATTTTGTTAGGGAGAGGAGTTGAACAGCTAATAAATGTTTAAGTTTTACATAATTACTGGGCTCTGCCACCCTAACAAACCCTGTTCTCAGGCAGGGGGTTTTAATGAATTAAGATTGTATCATTAATTAGTTTTAAGGCACTTTTGTAAAGTAGACCTTATTTCTCTTGTCTTTTCGTACTGGGATAAATATGTAATAGATAGAAACAGACCTGGGTTACTCTGGTGTGAACTCATATCACATAGGACTTTAATTATTGAACAAACTTAACTTTAATAGGGGTTACACCATTGGGATGTCCTGATCCAACATCGAGGTCCTAAACCCTACTGTCGACATGAACTCCAGAATAGGATTGTGCTATTATCCCTAGCATAACTTGCTCCATTGATCAATTTTTTTGGATCAATAAGTGAAGATATTTTGACCAGTTGGTCTAAGTTTTAATCATTCAGAGGCTTTTTTGTTCTCCGAGGTCATCCCAACCAAAACTGCTAACCCATATAAAAGTTTTGTTATCCCTTGATGGTTTAGTTCCTTTTGGGGGGGGGGGGCGGGCAGTTATTAAAGCTCCATAGGGTCTTCTTATCTTATTTTGTCAATTTCACTGATTAAAAGTAAAAGACAGTAAAACCCTCATGTGGCCATTCATACAAGTCCTTATTCAGAGAACAAATGATTATACTACCTTTGCATGGTCAGGATACCATGGCCATGTGACAGATGTCACTGGGCAAGCAGTGCCTGTAATACTAGTTACGCTAGAGGTGACGTTTTTTTGTAAACAGGCAAGATTTGTATTTGCTGATTTCCTTTTACTCTTTTTAATCTTTCCTTAGGTGCATACCTGTGTCAGGTTAACAGTAATTTTAATAAATAATCTAACATTGACTTAGGTTTATTTGTTGTTAACTACCAGTGATATCTATTACTTATATAAGCTTATGCAAGGACAAATATTTCTTGTTACTCGTATTAACATTACTGCTTCTATTAATTGATTAGTCCAGTATTAAACTAGGAGTTGATTTACTTATTGGTGGTATTAAGGTAAATGTGTTGTTGAACTTGAACGCTTCCTTAACTGATGGCTGCTTTTAAGCCAACTATGGTGTTATTTTTACTCTCTAGATAAGGTTGTATCCTGTTTCTAAAAAGCTGCAACTTTTTAGATTAGTATTTAAAAATACGTTAAAATTTATGATTTTTTGAATAGTTTTTAAAGTTGAACTAAGATCCTTTTCCTGGACAACCAGCTATCAACAGGCTCGTTATACCTCTACTTATAAATCTTCTCACAAGTTTGCCACATAGATGAGTTTGTTCTAATAAACTGTACGTAAGTAGCTCGTCTGGCTTTGGGGTATTTAACTTAAGTTCTCTTTGTTAAAAATTTCAGTTAAATCATTATACAAAAGGTACAAGGGGGAAGCTTTACTTTTTATTACTTGTAATGCTTCTTGCCTCATGCCCTTACGATACTTTCTCTATAGTGCCAAAAAGCTTTTAATTTCTCTCTCCTATACTTTAAATATTGGGTGAATGATTTATTCAATCTGCTTATAATAGTTGAATTTGTGGGAGGCTTGGGCTAGATTTAGTTCAAAGTATCCATACACTTTGAAATCTCCTGAGTGTAAACTAGGTGCTTTTGTTTAAGCTATACTTTGATTTATCCAAGCACACTTTCCAGTATGCTTCCCTTGTTACGACTTTATCTCCTCTCATATGTTTGGTACTTGCTAAGAAGTTATAAGAGTTATTAATACTTGAGAAGGGTGATGGGCAGAGTGTGCATGCTTCACGGCCTGACTCAACTAAGCACTCTATTCTTAATTTACTACTAAATTCTCCTTTGGTTTTTAGCTTCATCAAAATTTTTGTATAATAAGAAATATGTTCTTGAAATAGAAAATGTAGCCCATTTTTTCCCATCCCGTAAGTTACACCTTGACCTAATGTTTTTATGTATAATAATTATGCTTACTGTTATTCCTCTTCAGGGTTTGCTGAAGATGGCGGTATACAGACTGAATTAGCAAATGTTGGTGAGGTTTATCGATTATAGAGAGAACACACTCCTCTAGAGGGGAATGAAGCACCATCAAGTCCCTTGAGTTTTAAGCTATTGCTAGTAGTACTCCAGCGAATAATTTTGTTATGATAATTATTTGCATGTAGGGCTAAGCATAGTGGGCTATCTAGTCCCATTTGGGGTCTTAGCTGTCATGTGATCAGTAACTGTTAAAGTCACTTTTGCAGTTCATTTTTAAATAGCTATAGCTTTCTAAGGCTTAGCTAGAACTTAACTTTATTTTTTATTATTCTTTAACACATTTTACACCGATTTTCTATTAATTTGGGTTAATTGTATGACCACAGTGGCTGGCACGAAATTTACCAACCCTAAATAACATAACTTAGTTGAACTTTCATTTATGGCTTAATTTTTATCACTGCTGTTTCCTGTGAGGGCATCGCTAAGCAAAGCATTATGAGCTACTATTTTAGTGTGCTTGATACCTGCTCCTTTTAATCCTTCATGATTTAGAGGATAGTCTGCTTAAGTTATTATGGTAACACTAAAACCTGGTAGAAAACAGAGTACTATACTAATTTTCTTTCTACAAATGTCCATTCATTTTAGAAGAAAAGTAATAGGAGAATCAACTTATCTTCTATTTTAAAACAGTAACACAGGTCAGTCTAATGAGAATATGGATTATGCTTTCCAGGACACGAAAAAAGTGTCAGTCAGTCACTGAGAGCTGGTATCAACTCTTACCTCCCTCTAATTTTCCCCCACTCATCTCTTACTTTGCACTCAATCTACAGACACTTCTCTACCCAGGTGGAGAAGGGGTCGGCTAACTTATTCTGTAAAGGGTCACAAAGTAAATATTTTTGGCTTTCTGGGCCCTAACATCTCTGATGCAACTACCTAACTCTGCCACTATAGCTTGAAAACAGCCATACACAATATGTAAAAAATAAGAGTGGCTGTATTCCAATAAAGCTTTATTCACAGACACTAAAACCTGAATTTCATATAATTTTCACATATCATAAAATAGTATTCTGCTTCCAGGATTTTTTTTCCCCCCAACCATTTAAAAATGTAAACACTATTCTTAGTTCACGGGTCATACAAAAACAGGCAGCAAGCTGGATTTGGTGGTGTGCAGACCCCTGATGGAGAGACTTGCTTGTAAGGCAGACATGCAGTAGGCGACTGGCCCTTCTGTACCTCAGTCAACTGCTTCTTTATCTCTAAACCTAAAACCTGACAGGAAATAATTCTTATTCTACTTTTCAGTCATTTGCAAATCACCTTTCTCTCAAAAAAAGACAAGTTATAATTCTTACTTTCAGGTAGTAACTTTGAAAAATTTCAAGAATTGCTGAAAGAAAATACATCTGGATATCAATTACCTTACCAATAAATAATGTTTCATTCCTCTGAAGAATAAAAAAATCTAAAGATAAATAAAAACTATCAAAGAAGGTAGCCGATCATGTCCTAAATATTTTTATAATACTCTGTCCTATGTGCCTTGCCAGGAGACTGTAAACCTCACTGTACCCAATAATTATGACAGAAAAGGAAGGAAGGAAGCAAGGAAGGAAAGAAGGGAGGGAAGGAGGGAGGGAAGAAGGAAAGGAAAGGGGAGGGGAGGGGAAGGGAGGGGAGGGGAGGAAAAGGAAAAGGAAAAGGAAAGGGAAAACAGAAAAAAGAAAAGAAAAAAAGAGAAGGCATACTTCTGAGCTCAAAATGAAGACTGAACATATCTAGTGAAACTCACCAAGTTGTAAAGATTCATCTAAGAGGAATGCAGAATCTTCCAAAGGCATCTTACACTGTGACAAAATCAGCTTCTAAGTTTCAGCAGCTTTACAGGAAAAACAAAAAACAAAAAACAAAATCTGTAAAACAAGGGCAGCTGTGGAAATAATGTTAATCAAATTCTAAGTAACAATACCGCCAGTATTTTTTCCCATCCACATATACAGCATTAATTGGGGCTTCCTATGTGCCAGGAATAGGGGATGCAGCAATGAACATGTCAGATTCCATCAATTCCTCCGGGAGCTCAGTCTGTAGGCCAACTCCAAATGGGATGAAAGGCTTTAAGAATCATGATGATGTGAAGGGAAAGCATGGCAGAGATACAAACCAGGCTAGTGGGAACTAGTTAGGAAAGGTTTCCTAAAAAAGAGGCAATTAATGCAAGCATGAGTAGGGTCTGACCAAATAAAGCAAGAGGGGAGGGGAGAGAAAGAACAAGTTTCATTAGAAGGGAATGGCATGTTCAAAGGGCCAGATGTAGGAGAGGATATGGCGTTTGTGTGCAAGTAAAAGAAATCTAGTATGGCTGCTCAGAGTAAGAAAAGGGATGAGAAGGTCATTCTCTGAGATGAGATGGGCAAGGGAGGAAAGTAAGAAGTGAAGCAATTTGCCCTGCATCACTCAGTCACACAGGGCTAACAGGCAGAGACCATTTTAAACTCTCACCACTTGACTGCAATATATTAGCCATTCTGAAGCTCTTCCCAGTCCCCTAGCCTCAAGGGTCTTAGAGGTTGACCCCTGGGAAGGAAGGTGAATCAAAGTCCTGTGGAGGATGATCCTTTCAGGGGGCTTTTGCAAAGGCCTGAGGGAAAACTGCCAGCCTCCCTATGAATGGATGAATTGATCAACTGACCATCAGGGGCCCTCCTGCAAAATGATGGGGAAGAAGTCAGTTTCAGCACCATTCTCAGTTACAAATTAATAGTTGCCAAGCATTTTACTATGCGTGAAGTCCAGTTCTAAGTGCTTTACACGTAGTAACTAATTCAATCCTCACAACATCCCTATGAGGTAGGTGCTTTTATAAGCCTTTATTTCCAGTATGGTTTTATGAAATAGCCCAATAATGGTCATTAATTTTTATTAGCAATTAAAATTATCAGAAATGTTAACGATACTTACCACAATATTAAAAGCATTTTAATTACCATTAAATCAGAAAAGTACTATTTTAAAGATTAATTAACAAAAACAAAAGACTTCACAACATTAATTTGGTTATTTCTCTGTTAGAGAAAGAGTTGGAAATTTTGTTTCATGCTCATTCATTCACTTACTATGATAGGTTCTACATATCCAATGATTAGGGGAAAAACACACCAAATTCCTGCCGTCATGGAGTTTCAGTCATTGAAATACAATTGGCAATTATGTTTTTGTAACATATCCTAAGTTTTTGAATGAATGAAAAATCAACAACCATACAGACAAAATCTGATGCATAGAGGAAAATTAAAACCTGAGGGGAGTGGATTGTGAATAAAAAATATACATACATGTTAAAGAAGGAGGAAGAGAAAGAATAAAAAACTGCTCCACTAAAAAAGGGAACCCTCATGCACTGTTGGTGGGAATGTAAATTGGTGCAGCCATTATGGAAAACAGTATAGAGGTTCCTCCAAAAACTGAAAATAGAACTACAATATGATCCAGCAATTCCACTTCTGGGTATTTATCCAAAGAAAACAAAAACACTAAGTTGAAAAGATGTATGTATCCCTATGTTCACTGCAGCATTATTTACAATACCCAAGATACGGAAGCAACCTAAGTGTCCTTCAATAGATAAACAGATAACAAAGATGTGGTGTATACACAACACACACACACACACACACACACACACACACACACACATCGTACTCTACCATAAAAAAGAATTAAATCCTGCCATTTACAACAACGTGGATGGACCTTGAGGATATCATGCTAAGTGAAATAAGTCAGACAAAAAGAAAAAAAATGATTATGAAGAACCTAGGGGCAGGACAAGAATAAAGACGCAGATGTAGAGAATGGACTTGAGGACACAGGGAGTGGGAAGGGTAAGCTGGGACGAAGTGAGAGAGTAGCACGGACATATATACACTACCAAATGTAAAATAGATAGCTAGTGGGAAGCAGCTGCATGGCACAGGGAGATCAGCTCGGTGCTTTGTGACCACCTACAGGGGTGGGATGGGGAGGGTGGGAGGGAGACGTAGGAGGGAGGAGATGTGTGGATATATGTACACGTATAGCTGATTCACTTTGTTATGGGGCAGAAACTAACGCACCATTGTGGAGCAATTATACTCCAATTAAGATGTTAAAAAAATAATAATAATACCAATACTGAATTATTTCACTCATATGTGGAATCCAAAAAACAAGAAAAATAAACAAATGAAACAAAACAGAAACAGACTCAGAGAGCACAAACTGCTGGGAGAAGAGGATGATGGATGAAACAGGTGAAGGGGATTAAGTGGTATAAAACTTCCAGCTATAAACTAAGTCAAGGGGAAGTAATGGGAATACAGTCAGTAATACAGTAACAACTTTGTATAGTGACAGAAGGTAAGTGGACTTGTTCTGATTATTTCATAACATATAAAAATATCTCATCACCATGTTGTATACCTGAAACTAATGTTGTATGTCAAGTATAACTTAATTTAAAAAAAAAATCTGTTCCACTGAGGAACACACTCATGAAGAATGAAAAAAGAGAAAAGAGAGCACAGCAAAGTACCGGTAATCAGCCCACAATGATGAAGGTCCTTAAGGGACTCAAAACAGTTATAACGATAAAAAGCAGATGAATATTACACAGTAGAGGATTCAAGACTATAACCTAGTGAAGAAAGATTACACCTTAATCCAGCAGTCTTCACACTAGGGACCAGATGGTTTTAGGGAATCAATTTCCAAATCCTTCATGTCTATAATTACCAACCAGCTACTAGAACTAATATCAAGGTCAGAGCATCATACTGCTTTCTCCTTTCCTACAGTGTATTTTGTATCTTCCTTCTTCCAGTTCACAAGAGAAAGATGTATCTCTTACACATCTAAAATTCACTACAATGCATTTCCATGTAGAAACATCCAGAACACCAAAGGAATAATTTTAAATATTGATATCAAGGGAGTATCCTCTAATGGAAGTACCATATATCCAAGGAGGTCTTGTTTTTCCCTGTCCCATACACCTCTGTTAAGAACAATACATGACATTAAAAAGCAGATATTCTGGCCTGGCCCCAATGCACTGTTAAAACTTCAGGATGTGAGAATAAAAACAACCTTCTGATTAAGAAGCTCATCTGAGAGAATCCAACGAAAACAGTGATGATAAATATTGAAGACAGCTAGAACTTAGTTCATCCGGGTTACAAGCTTGTGGCCAGACTCCTTACATAATTTATATAGAATTATTTAGAACTCAAGATCTGGGAAGCATCTTAAATTAGAATTCAACATCTGTACTTTCACCATTCTCAGAGAAATGAGAAAGAAATTAGTACATTCTATCAATCACCTGTGTCTTGTGTCTGTGACGTGAAGATATTTTACATGATTTCAAAGAGTTGAAAAGATCCCTTACTTCAGTTAACATCATATCTTCAAGTAAACGTAACACATACCAAAGTTAAGTTAGTGTTTTATATTTTCTTGAACACTTATGGAGAAACATTTTTATTAACTTTTATGAAAAGAATACTGCACATAGTAAATCCATATTTTTTAAAAAACTGGGACAAGTCTTTACACTGTCACATTCCATGCATTTCTCTGCTTGTTTTTCATTCCTATATGGACATATTACATATAGATTAGTTTAGCAGGAATATACTGTAAATCCTACTATAAATGATATACTTAACAAAAGCATAAGTGTTTTGTAAACTTCACACTTATTAGTGACCCAACATCTTTTCTTTTTACTATTAATTTCCACTGAAACCAGTCTCATTCTAACATATACATAATATTCATCTATGGATACATAAATTCCATGAAAAGAAAAGTCCCCTCTGAAAAGATACATTTACAACTAGTAATTGTTTAATAATAAAATCAATAATACATTTATGGTATACTTGTAGTAATTATAATTCCAAAAAAAGTTTTTCTGTTAACACTTAGACCATTATGGTCATAATAAACATTCTGAATTTCAATATCTATTCATATTTTTGATGCCCAGAAGCATTCTTCAAGTATTGAAAGAAAGGAACTGCCAACCCAGAATTCTATATCCAGACAAAATATCCTTCAGGAAAGAGAGGGAGATTAAAATATCCACAAATGACAGAAAACTAAGAGAGTGTGTCATCAGTAGACCTGCCCTAAAAAAAAGGAATGACTATAGGAAGTTCTTCTAACAGAAAGGAAATGATAAAAGAAGGAATATTGGAAAATCAGGAGGGAAAAACTGGAAAGAGGAAGAATATGGGTAAATACAATACCTTTTCCTTCTCCTAAGTCTTCTATATTATTTTTGATGATTTAAGCAGAAATTATTAACACTGTGTGATACGGTTCTCAATATATAGAGAGAAAATTAGAAATGGAGGGGGTGGGTAAAGGGAGTTAACCAGTAGACTATAATAAGTTACCTATACATAAAGTACCTAGAACAACCACAAAAAAGCTATCCAAAGAGATACAATCAAAACATTATAAATAAATCAGGATGGAATCCTAAAGTGTTCAACTAACCCCCAGTCTTCTTTTTCGCTCTCCCACTACTACTGAAAAAGGAGCTGAGTTAATGCACAAGATACTCTATCCCCAGGCAAGACAGGAGTGGAACAAGTTTGAGGACATTGATGAGTCACATACTCTAAAGGCAGAATTTTCAAAG
This sequence comes from Grampus griseus, assembly GCF_964374135.1. Classification (NCBI taxonomy): domain Eukaryota; kingdom Metazoa; phylum Chordata; class Mammalia; order Artiodactyla; family Delphinidae; genus Grampus; species Grampus griseus. The sequence continues at coordinate 69,686,246 of NC_138997.1, read as the reverse complement.
CATTTATAATATCAGTTTTGGCATTACTCTCATGCACTGCTGGTGGGAGAAGAAATAGGTGCTGACTTATGGAGGACAATATATCAATATATTAACAAAATTATAAACGTTCCTACGCTTTGGTCCAGCAATACAGGGGGTATAACAAGCATTTTTTTAAATGAAACGAAATAGAAAAAAAAGTCAAAGTACAGGACACCTAGTAATGGTTAGGTTATTTCCTGAAACTGTTGTTTCAGGTATGTGTTTATTGAGTATGTGGATACTGGGTCACAACATAAAACATATTTCTTACTATAGGCTGTGGTCAAAGAAGTTTGGAAGCCACTATTTCACCTCAAAAAGGTAGCCTGAAGCATAGGGACAAACTGACACTTTGGAAAGGGAGGGTTCAATGTCTGGATGTGAATAAGTGAAAGGGAAGAAAGACATATAAGGAGACAAAGCAAACCCAAGGTAGTACGTTACCGAGCTACTAACGAGCTAGGCAGAGCCATGAGAAACATGGCCTCTTTGGGGTGAATGCAGAGGAGATGAGGAAGGGAGAGAATTTATCTGACTGGGGCCAAAGAAGAGACAGAAGCAATCCATCAAAGTTTGTCCCCCAGAGTGTGAATTCCTAAAAGGAATTTCTTGCTTTCCTCAATGACACCATTTTCTTTTTTTTTTAACTTTTTATTTTATATTGGAGTATAGTTGATTAACAATGTTGTATTAGTTTCAGGTATACAACAAAGTGACTCAGTTATACATATATATGCATCTATTCTTTTTCAAATTTTTTTCCCAATTAGGTTGTTACAGAATATTGAGCAGAGTTCCTTGTGCTACACAGTAGGTCCTTGTTGGTTATCCATTTTAAATATAGCAGTGTGTACAAGTCAATTCCAAATTCCCCAACTATCCCTCCCCCGCCACTTCCCCCCTGGTAACCATAAGTTCATTCTCTAAGTCTGTGAGTCTGTTCCTATTTTGCAAATAAGTTCATCTGTATAATTTTTTTTAGATTCCACATATAAACAATATCACACAATATTTCTCTTTCTCTGACTTACTTCACTCAGTACAACCATCTCTAGGTCCATCCATGTTGCTGCCAATGTCATTATTTCATTCTTTTTAATGGCTGAGTAATATTCCATTATATATATGTACCACTTCTTCTTTATCCATTTGTCTGTTGATGGACACTTAGGTTGCTTCCATGTCTTGGCTATTGTAAACAGCGTTGCAATGAACACTGGGGTACATGTACCCTTTCGGACCATGTTTTCCTCCAGGTATTATGCCAAGGAGTGGGATTGCATGATCATATGGTAGCTCTATTTTTAGTTTCTTAAGGAACCGCCATACTGTCCTCCATAGCGGCTGCACCAATTTACATTCCCACCAACAGTGTAGGAGGGCTCCCTTCTCTCCACACAGTCTCCAGCATTTTCTGTTTGTGAATTTTTTGATGATAGCCATTTTGACTGGTATGAGATGATATCTCATTGTAGTTCGGATGTGCATTTCTCTAATAATTAACAATGCTGAACATCTTTTCATGTGCCTCCTGGCCATCTGTATGTCTTCTATGGAGAAATGTCTATTTAGGTCTTCTGCCCATTTTTTGATTGCATTTTTTTTTTTGATATTGAGCTGCAAAACCTGTTTGTAAACTTTGGAAACTAATCCCTTGTCAGTCATACCATTTGCAAATATTTTCTCCCATTCTGTGGGTTATCTTTTCGTTTTGTTTATGGTTTTCTTCATGGTGCAAAAGCTTTTGAGTTTAATTAGGTCCCATTTGTTTGTTTTTATTTCCATTACTCTGGGAGATGGACCGAAAAAGATATTGCTGTGATTTATGTCAGAGAGTGTTCTGCCTATGTTTTCCTCTAAGAGCTTTATAGTGTCCAGTCTCACATTTAGGTCTTTAATCCATTTTGAGTTTATTTTTGTGTATGGTATTAGAGAATGTTCTAATTTCATTTTTTTTACATGCAGCTGTCCAGTTTTCCCAGCACCATTTATTGAAGAGACTGTCTTGCCTCTATTGTATAGTCTTGCCTTCTCTGTCAGAGATTAAGTGACCAGAGGTGCATGGGTTTATTTCTGGGCTTTCCATCCTGTTCCATTGATCTATATTTCTATTTTTGTGCCAGTACCATACTGTTTTGATGACTATGGCTTTGCAGTATAAACTGTAAAAAATACAAACACATGGAGGCTAAACAATATGCTACTAAACAACCAATGGATTACTGAAGAAATCAAAAAGGAAATCAAAAAATAGCTAGAGACAAATGAAAATGAAAGCACAATGATCCAAAACCTATGCGATGCAGCAAAAGCAGTTCTAAGAGGGAAGTTTATAGCAATACAATCTTACCCCAGGAAACAAGAAAAATCTAAAATAAACAACCTAACTTTACATCTAGAGCAAATAAAGAAAGAACAAGCAAAGCCTAAAGTTAGTAGAAGGAAAGAAATCATACAGAACGGAGCAGAAATAAATGAAACAGAGACAAAGAAAACAATAGCAAAGTTCAATGAAACTAAAAGCTGATTCTTTGAAAAAATAAACAAAATTGATAAACCTTTGGCTAGACTCATTAAGGAAAAAAAGGGAGAGGACTGAAATCAATAAAATTAGAAATGAAAAAGGAGAAGTTACACCTAACACCACAGAAATAAGAAGAATCATAAGAGACTACTACAAGCAACTGTATGCCAATAAAACAAACAACCTGGAAGAAATGACAAATTCTTAGAAGGTACAATCTCCCAAGACTGAACCAGGAAGAAATAGAAAAAATGGACAGACCAATCACAAGTACTGAAACTGTGAGTAAAAACTCCCAACAAACAAAAGTCCAGGACCAGATGGCTTCACGGGTGAATTCTATCAAACATTTACAGAAGAGCTAACACCTATCCTTCTGAAACTGTTCCAAAAAAATTGCAGAGGAAGGAAAATTCTCAAACTTACTCTATGAGGCCACCATCACCCTGATACCAAAACCAGACAAAGACACCACAGAAAAAGGAAATTACAGGCCAATATCACTGATGGACATAGACGCAAGAATCCTCAACAAAGTACTAGCAATCTGAATCCAGCAATACATTAGAAGGATCATACACCATGATCAAGTGGGATTTATACCAGGCAAGCAAGGATTTTTCAATATCCACAAATCAATCAATGTGATACACCACATAAACAAATGGAAGAATAAAAACCATATGATCTCACTAGATGCAGGAAAAACTTTTGACAAAATTCAACACCCATTTATGACAAAAACTCTCCAGAAAGTCGGCATAGGGGGAACATACCTCAACATAATAAAGGCCATATACAACAATGTATACAGCTAACCTCATACCCAATGGCGAAAAGTTAAAAGCATTCCCTCTAAGATCAGAAACAAGACAAGGATGTCCTCTCTTGCCACTTTTATTCAACATAGTTTTGGAAGTCCTAGCTATGGCAATCAAAGAAGAAATAGAAGGAATCCAAACTGGAAAAGAAGAAGTTAAACTGTCACTGTTTGCAGATGACATGATACTGTACATAGAAAATCCTGAAGATGCTACAAAAAAGACTACTAGAGTTCATCAATGAATTTGGTAAAGCTGCAGGTTACAAAATTAATACATAAAAATCTGTTGTATTTCTATACACTAACAACGAAAGATCAGAAAGAGAAATGCAAGAAACAATCCCATTTACCATCACACCAAAAAGAATAAAATACCTACAAATAAACCTACCTAAGGAGACAAAAGACCTGTACTCTGAAAAGTATAAGACGCTGATGAAAGAAATCAAAGGACTCAAACAGATGGAAAGATATACCATGTTCTTGGATTGGAAGAATCAACATTGTCAAAATGATTATACTACCCAAGGCAATCTACAGATTCAATGCAATCCCTATCAAATCAGCAATTTTTCACAGAACTAGAACAAAAAAATTTTTAAATTTTTATGGAGACACAAAAGACCCCAAATAGCCAAAGCAATCTTGAGAAAGAAAAACGAAGCTGGAGGAATCTGGCTCCCTGACTTCAGACTCAATGACACCATTTTCTTTGCTTACTTTTTTAAGGTAAATTTTAAATAATGCATGTGGCTTCATTTGTGGTTCACATTATATTTCTATTGGATAATGCAAGTGTAGAGCCTGGAGTGCTACAATTTCTCTTTGCACTCAGCAGCTGATTTGTCAAAGAGATGTGAAACATCTTCTGCTGTGATTTTTCTTCTCTTTGCCATTATGGGCAGAAATGAAAGTTTCTGAATTCTCAACTGTGTTCAATGAAAACTAAAAGCAGCCTACAAAAATAGTGTCTCCAGGCTTCTTTAATAACTTCTTGAAAGATGATGCAATAACTTGGGCAATACAAAAATCAGACTGAAAAAAATGATGCAATAGCGACAAACTTTTCCATATTCTATCACCCTTCTACACGATTCCATTATTCTTCTACTTTCATGTTATCTTTTAAGGAAAGATAGCAATAACTGGTGAGTCATGATAAAACAAATCTTAAAATGTTGAAACATACAATGTTTACAGGTAAGAGAATATAATTAATGAAAGATAGAGATTTATTCAATTTTTTAAGTACATTTTGTTTTGTTCTTTAGGAGACCCCAAAGAATAATAATCATGAAATACTAGTTCTTATAAATAGTTGGAATGCTTAAAAAATCAAAAAGGCTATAATTAAATCCAATGGATATTGATGGTACACTAAGGGTTAATCAAAAATTGGTAAGTAGGGCTTCCCGGGTGACGGCGCAGTGGTTGGGAGTCCGCCTGCCGATGCAGGGGATGCGGGTTCGTGCCCCGGTCCAGGAGGATCCCACATGCCGCGGAGCGGCTGGGCCCGTGAGCCATGGCCGCTGGGCCTGCGCGTCCGGAGCCTGTGCTCCGCGACAGGAGAGGCCACGGCAGTGAGAGGCCTGCGTACCACAAAAAAAAAAAAAAAAAAAAAAAAATTGGTAAGTAAAAGGTAATTGATAAAGCATTTTTCTTGTCTGTCCTATCAAACTATATTTCAAGGTAACCAAAGAGACCTAATTGGTGAGGGGTAGTCCTTCAAAGAATTTTAGCTAATAAGAACAAAAAGAAATTACATAAATAGATGGGCAACAATCATCAATGGATTTTAAAGCCATGAGGAGAAAAAGTCATAGTGACTTGCACAACAGATCATGCTGTCACCAAATGAGTGCAACTGATCAATCTTACCATCTCCAAAAGTAAGACAGACATTATGTACCTCCCAATGTAATGAAATATGTAGTATATAGTACTATTTATAAAATGTTCTTGTGTACAAGAGTCACGCTGGAATCTATCAAACCTTTATATCGTATATTCTTAACAGCAGCAATGTCACACCCAGGGGTGAAAAATATCTTCCATAGTAGTATATTAAAATGGTTTCTTGCTCTCCAAAGCACAGTGCTATATCTATTCTTGGGTTTCAGAGAGCAGACAATAAAGGAAAAAAAAATGTCTAAAAAGGGTCTTTAAAGAAGAAGAAAATAAAAAAAAGGTTGAGAAACACTGCTTTAGATCAAACTTTCAGTTTAAATTAATACAGAAAAGGAATAAGTAAAATGACATCAGGAAGAAGCAATCAGATAAATCTAGAATGTGAAATATTATACAGAACAACTGACCTAGTTTCTTCAACATGGAGGGAAAAGGGGGTAGGGGGTTGTCAACTGTCCTAAATTTTTAAAAGCCTCAGAGCCTTTAGTTTCAGAAATATTTACATTTACATTTAGAAATATTTACAATGAATTATATGTGGAATATGCTTCAAATAGCTCTAGGAGAGGGTACATGGGTGAGGGTATGGACGAAACAAGACAGGTTCTGAGTTGATAGTTATTAAAGCTGGGTGATCGGTAGATTATTCTAATCTGTATACTGTTGTATATGTTTTCCATTACAACAAAGTATGTGTTATTTGAGGAAGATTTTTCATTGTTAAGAAATTGGAGCATTACTGTGTAATACATACTTGTGGCAAACATTTTCTATCAAAGGTGATCTACAAACTGATAACACTCTTCTTCCAAATAAATTGTTCTCTTAAAAAAAAAAAACTCAAGGGCTTCTCTGGTGGCGCAGTGGTTGGGAGTCCGCCTGCCGATGCAGGGGACGCGGGTTCATGCCCCGGTCTGGGAGGATCCCACATGCCGCGGAGCGGCTGGGTCTGTGTGCCATGGCTGCTGGGCCTGCGCGTCCGGAGCCTGTGCTCCGCAACGGGAGAGGCCACGACAGTGAGAGGCCTGCGTACCGCAAAAGAAAAAAAAAAAAAGGACTCAAGAAACATTACAACCAATTGTTAGTACCTCATTTGAATCCTGATTCAGACAATATCAAAAAGTATTTTTGAAACAATTGAGAAAAATCTGAATAAGGACTAGGCATTATATGATATTAAGAAATTATGGTTAATTTGGTTAGATGTAGTAATGATACTGAGTTTATGTAAGAAAATATCCTTATTTTTTAAAGAAACATAGAATTACTTAGGGGTGAAGTGACAATTTCTTTCATTCTTTTGTTTCTTCCTTTCTTTCTTTCTTTCTTTCAAGAAAACCTGAAGAATGAAAGAGATAATGATGACAAACACTCAGTTTTGCCTCTCTTCCCTTTGGAAAGCCTACTGGTAAGACAGCACAGAAGAACAAAAAGTAAGATCTATAAAACAATGAAAACATTGGAGAAGGAAGTTATGAAGAGATGAAATGATACAGTAGATTTCTGGAGAGCAGAAAGCAGATCCAAGTGTATTAACAGGTTAAGCACATGCAAAATTCACACATAAAGGGACTACAGTGGAGTTCTGAGTCAACTGTCCTGAGACTCTAGGCTCTAGAGTTAGCAGATACAGAGGCTGAATACAAGTGACCTAGGAAAAAGCTTTACCTGTCTCCTTTCTCTGCACCCCTTCCCTGGCTAAGCAAGGCCAGCATCACACCTAGGCCCAAAACTGCACCACTTTTTTCTAAAGAAATCTAGCAGAAATTTAGCAAACTGCTCAGAAAGAAACTAGATGGATGTTAGTGTCCACAGAGCTCGTGTCAATATGACAACCGGAAAGCTCCTGAAAATAGCAATAGGTTCCCTGCTCTTAGGCTCTAAACCTAAACTTGCCAGCAGACAAGACACTCCATCTATGTACAAAGAATCACCAACCAGTCTTTTCAAACAGAGATGGCAATTGGAAAAAAATCCACCTATACAACGAGAAAAAAAACCCACCATAGCTACCTAAAATAATCAAGATAATCCGGTAGCAATATACATGAACCAACAATAATAATTTCTAGTCATATGAGGAACAACCGCAGCTAGAAGAAGACCAAGATAAATAAGTAGATCAACTAACCCCAGAAGACTCATACATTATTCAGGGTACAGAAGAAAAGAATAAAAAACAAAATATCTTTAAGATACTCCTAAAGACACTGCATTCAATACAACAAAAACAGAATGCTACATATTAAACAAACAATGACACGGATTTTACTACACCAAGAACTGTTACAAACGCTTTACAAATATGAACTCCTTTGCCCACAAAGTAGTTACAATCCTCATTTTGTAGTTCAGAAACTGAGCACAGAGAGGTTAAATAACTTACCCAAGGTCACATGGTTATTAAGTGATGGAGCTGGGAACTTAACTCACACAGTCTGGCAGTCTAGGTCCACTGTATATGCTTTTAACTACTATACCATGTTGTCTCTTGAAATGATATGAACAAAAAATAAGCAAAGCTACTGGAATACTTACAATCTGGTTACAGACATTCACAGAAAAGTAGGAACATATAGTTGAAGAAATCTGTCAGAATACAGAATAAAAAGGCAATGATAGACAACATGAGAAGAGATAAAAGACATAAGGATCAAACCAGAAAGCCAAAATTCTGCTGGTGAGCATTCCAAAGTGGGAGAACATAGAAAACCAAGAAATATTACCAAAAAAATAATGGAGAACATTTCCCATACCTGGAGGGAGACACCTGCATTTCAACTGAAAGGGCCTACCTACCCCAGAGAGTTCAGATAGAATAATAAGAACAACTCATACCTAGACACGTTAACTATAAAATTCCAGAACTACAAAGACAAAGATAAGATACTAAAGCTTCCAAAGACAAGGGGAAAGGGTCATTAAAAAGTAACAAGACTCAAGAGTAGCACCAGACTTCCTACCATCTTGATCTAAAACACAACAGAGCAAAAACCCATAAGTTCTAAAGGAATTTAATCTGAATCTAAATTTCTACACCCAGACAAACTATCAAGCAATTATGAATGAGGCGAAAAAGCCATGTTCAGGCATGCAAGAATGTTTACATCTTAAGTACCCTGTAAACTGAAGTTAATTTAGAATATACTCCAGCAAAAAGGAGAATGCCATAAAAGACAAAGATGTGATATCTAAGAGACAGTAAGTCTAACCCAGAAATGCAGTGAAGGAGTATCTCAGAATGACAGAAATACAGCAGGCTTCCAACCCATGAAGACTGAAGGAGAAAGTAGGACAACTCTAAAAGGCATGTCTCCAGGAAAACCAGGGATTCCATCCAACAAATAACAGATATTGTGATTCAAGCAGGAAACATTTTGACCAAGAAAAAAAAGGCAATTACAGACTGTAGGGGGGAAAGATGAACAATATTAAGCAAACTAATCAGAATATAAAGTCAGAATATAAGGCAAACTAGTGGCATGACTGTGAAAAAAAAACTTATGAACTGTAAGTAAAGATAACCAACCTTACCTTGATATCACATATTTTATTTTTTGAGTTCCATTATCATAACTTTGTACCCATGGAAAATGAATAGCTCAATGATTAACTGTAATTTATTTTGTTCAGCTTTTAGAATCAACCTACCGAAAAGACTGAATGTCTTAAATCTCATTACATAACAGAACGTAAATGTTATGTGATCAACCTGGTCAAACGCAAAAGAAAAGGTAAAATGGAAGTGAAGGAGTAGAAAAGACAAGATGGAGAAATGGATAAAGGCCCTACTATCCTTATCTTACACAGTAGGGATTTAAAATATAATGTCTAAGAAACATTTTATTTACAGTTGCAAAGATACTAATAAAAGAACTAATTACAATGTTTCAAACTTTGGGATGAAGAGATATGAGAGATTAAGGACAGCACAAGTGAATTAAATCCTCATCTTAGAAGAATCGAGAATAATTTAAAGTCAATTAATCAAGAAATAAAAGCAGATCCCAACAAAGAAAAGTCTGGGACCAGATGGCTTCATGGGAAAAGTCTCCAAAACATTTAAAGAAGAATTAACACCAATCCTCCTCAAATTCTTCCAAATAATTAAATAGGAGGGAACATTTCCAACTCATTTCATGATGCCAGCATTACCCTGATAGCAAAACCAGAAAAAGACGCAACAAGAAAACTACAGACTAATATTCCTGATGAATAATGATGCAAAAATCCTCAACAAAATACTAACAAGCCAAATTCAATAGCACATTAAATGTATTATATACCATGATCAGGTGGAATGCAAGGATGATTCAAAACATTAAAATTAATCAGTGTCACATACCACATTAAAAGAATGAAGGGAAAGGAAATACCTCAATTGATGAAGAAAAAGCATCTGACAAAATTAAACACTCTTTCATAATAAAAACACTAAACTAGAAACAGAAATAAACCACCTCAACATAATAAAAGCCATATATAAAAATATCACAGCTAACATCATACTCAACAATGAAAACTGAAAGCTTTTCCTCCAAGATCATGGACAAATCAAGGATGCCTACTCATATCACTTATATTCAACATTGTGCTCAAAGTCTTAGCTAAAGCAATTAGGCAAGAAAAAGTCATCCAAATATGGAAGGAAGCAGCAAAAAATTACCTCTGTTCACAGATCACATATGTAGAAAATATCTATTCAGTAATAATATGTTTTTATCTTTCATTCTAGTAATGTGGTGTACACATTTATTGATTTGTGTATACTGAACCATCCCTGCATCCTGGGGATAAATCTAACTTGATCATGGTGTCTGATTCTTTTAATGTGCTGCTGAATTCAGTTTACTAGTAGAGTTTGTTGATAATTTTTGCACCTATATTCCTCAAGGATTTTAGCCTGTAGTTTTCTTTTCTTGTAGTATGCTAATCTGGCTTTGGTATCGAGTGTTCCTTCTTCTTCAATTTTTTGGAAGGGTTTAAGAAGGATTGGTGTTAAGTATTCTTTAAATGTTTGGTGGAACGTTTCACCAGTGAAACCATCTGGTCCTGGCTCTTCTTTGCTGCAAGGCTTTTGGTTACTGTTCCAATCTCCTTATCCATTATTGGTCTGTTCAAATTTTCTACTTCTTCATGATTCAGTCTTGGTAGGTTGTAGGTTTCTAGGAATTTATCCATTTCTTCTAGATTAACCAATTTGTTGGCATGATTGTTCATAGTAGTCTCCTATTTTCCTTTGTATTTCTGTCATGTCAGTTGTAATGTCTCCTCTTTCAGTTCTGATTTTTTTTTCAATTTTTTTTTATACAGCAGGTTTTTATTAGTTACCTGTTTTATACATATTGGTGTATAAATGTCAGTCCCAATCTCCCAATTCATCCCACCACCACCAACCCCCATCACTTTCCCCCCTTGGTGCCCATACGTTTGTTCTCTACATCTGTTTCTGATTTTGAGTCTTTTTTCTTTAGTCCAGCTAAAGATCTGTCCATGTTATCTTCTCAAAAAAAAAAAAAAAAAAAAGACAAAAAACAGCCACTAGTTTCATTTATCTTTTATATTGTTTTCCTGGTCTCTTTATTTCTGTGCTAATCTTTGTTGTTTCCTTCCTTCTGCTAACTGCTTTAAATGTTTTGGAGCATTTCCCTTTGAAGCCATCTGGTCCCAGGCTTTTCCCTTCTAGTTCCTTGAGGTGTAGTTCAGTTGTTTATTTGTGATCTTTCCCCCCATCCCTGAATCTAGACATTTATTGCTATGAAATTCCGTTAAACTGCTTTTGCCGCATACCATCTGTTTTGGTATGTTGTATTTCCATTTTTGTTTCTTTCAAGGTATTTTTTAATTTCCCTTTTGATTTCTTCTTTAACTGATTGGCTGTTTAGGAGTGTGTTATTTAATTTCCACACAATTGTTAATTTTTCAATTTTCCTCTTATTGATTTCAAGTTTAACACCATTGTATGGAAAAGACAGGTGGTACAATAACAATCTTCCTATGTTTGCTAAGGCTTGTTTTGTGACCTAACATATGATCTATCCTGCAGAGTTTCCATGTACACTTGAGAATACGTATTCTGCTGCTGTTGGGTGGAATGTTCTGTATATGTGTTAGGTCTATTTGGCCTAAGGTATATTTCACATCCAGTGTTTTCCTTCATTCTTTTAGATGACCTATCCATTGCTGAAAGTGGAGGTACTGAGGTCCCCTACTATTACTTAATTGTTGTCAATTTCTCCCTTAAGATCTGTTCGTATTTGCTTAATATTTTTAGGTGCTCCAATGTTGGGTGCATATATATCTGCAATTGTTATATCCTCTTGAAGAATCAATCCCTTTTTCATTGTATAATGACAGTCTTTGCCCCTTGTTATCGTTTTTGATTTAAAGTCTATTTTGTCTGATATAAGGTTAGCTACCCCTGCTCTCTTTGGTTTCCAACTGCATGGAATATCTTTTTCCATTCCTTCCCTTTGAGCCTACATGTATCCTTAAGGTGAAATGAGTTTCTTATAGGCAGCATATAGTTGATCTTGTTTTTTAATCCAGGCAGCTACTCCATGAGTTTTGACTGGAAAATTTTATCCATTTACATTTAAAGTAATTATTGATAGGTAAGAACTTTCTCATGACATTTTATTAAATGTTTTCTGCCTGCTTTGTAGTTCCCCTGTTCCTTTCTCCATCTTGTGATGTCTTTGTGAACTGATGATTTTCCATAGTGGTATGCTTTGACTCCCTTCTCTTTATCTTTTGTCTATCTACTGCAGGTTTTGTTTTATGATCATGAGGCTTATATAAAACGTCTTCTAGCTATAACAGTCTACTTTAAGCTATCAACTTAGATCATATACAAGAACTCTAATCTTTTACTTTATGCTTTTGATGTCACAGTTTACCTCTTTTAACATTGTGCATCCATTAACAAATTACTGTAGCTATAGTTACTTTTAATATTTATTTATTTGGCTGTGTTGGGTCTTAGTTGCAGCATGTGGGATCTTCATCACAGCATGCAGGATCTTTAGTAGCAACATGTGGGATCTTTAGTTGTGGCAATGTGGGATCTTTAGTTGCAGTATGTGAACTCTTAGTTGCAGCATGTGGGGTCTAGTTCCCTGACCAGGGATTGAACCTGGGTCCCCTATATTGGGAGCATGGAGTCTTAGCCACTGGACCACCAGGGAAGTCCCATAGCTATAGTTACTTTTAACACAGTTGTCCTTTAAACCTTTATATTAGAGTTAAGTGATTAACTTAACCACCATGTTACTCTCAATACTGTCATATTATCTAATACTCTAAATTTGATTATATACTTACCTTTACCAGTATGTTTTATATTTCCATATGTTTTCATGTTACTAATTAGCATCCTTTGCTTTCAGCCTGAAGAACTCCTTGCACCATTTCTCATAAGGCAGATCTAGTAGTGATGAATACCCCCAGCTTTTGTTTGGGAAAGTATCTCTCCTTCATGTATATAAAACAATTTTGCTGGGTAAAGTATTCTTGATTGGCAGTTTTCTTCTTTGGGCACTTTGGATATATCATTCCCCGTACTCCTGGTCTGCAAAGTTTCTGCTGATAGCCTTATTCTGTTGATAGCCTTATGGGGGGTTCCCTTATATGGGAAGAATTTTTTTTATCTTGCTGCTTTTAAAATGTGCTGGATTTTACAGAGTTGTATTATAACATGTCTTGGAGAAGATCATTTTGGGGTGACCTATTAGCTTCAACCCTCATGAACTTGGATATCCAAATCTCTCCCCAGATCTGGGAACTTCTCAGCCATTATTTCTTTAAATTAGCTTTATGCTTCTTTCTCCCTCTCTTCTCCTCTGGGATTCCAATAACTAGTAGATTGTTTCTTTTAATGGCATTCCATTATTTACACAGGCTTTCTTCACACTTTCTCATTCTCTTTTCTTTTCGTTTCTCTGATTGGATGGTTTCAAATGACCTGTCTCCTCATCCATTATTTCTTTCTTCTGCTTGGTCAAATCTGCAGTTGAAGATTTCTAAGAAATCTTCAGTTCAGTAATTGTATTCTTCAACTCTAGGATTTCTGTGTTTTTTTAATAATGGTTTCCAATTTCTTTGTTAAACTTCTCATTTTGTTCACTCATTGTTTTCCTACTTTCATTTACTTGTATGTATTCCTTTAATAGTTCAGTGAATTTCTTCAAGAGGATTATTCTCAATTCTTTGCCAAATAGTTCACAGATCTCTTCCTTCGGGGGCAGTCATTGGAATGGAATTTTGTTAGTTTCCTTTGATGGTGTCATGTTTCCCTGATGATTCATGATCCTTGTGGCTTACACTAGAGTCTGCACATTTGAGAAAATGAGCACCTCTTCTAGTCTTTACAACATGCTTCAGCAGGAAGTCCTTCACCAGTCAGCCCATCCAGAGATTCTGGGTGACACATAAGGTGGTTTCCACAGGGAAGTTTACTGCTGGAGCCATGGGGTGGGCAGTTGTGATGCCTGGGTCAACAGGTGGGCAGGCCAGATGCTTGCATATTCAGGGATCATCCTGGTGCCTGGGTACAAGAGGGAGGACCTGATTCAGGGCCCACAGAAGCCAGTCTGGAGTCTAGTTCCACATGGGCCAGACTTGAGCTGGGGTGTGTCAGGGACCTGTGGTCATGGTAGTTGTCCAGGTGCTGAGCCCAGGGGCCACAGAGGCAGTTGGTGCTGGGATGTGCCATGACCTGGGTTCATGGGAAACTGCCAGTAGCCTGGTGCTATGGAAGATGCCCAGGGTCATGGAAGGCAGCTGGTGCTGAGGTGAATCAGGAGCCTGCTGAGGGCCTGGTGCCACAGCAGTTGACCAGCACCAAAGTAACCCTGTAGCCTGGGTTCACAGGAGCTGGCTAGTGCTACAATGGATCACGGGACTGGGTTTGTTGGAATTCTCATGACCTGGAGCTGAGGAGTCACAGGAGCTGCCTGGGGCCACTGGAGCTGACAGACACTAGGTAGAGATGGGACCTGGGTTTGCAGGAGCAAAGTTGACATTTTGGCAAGGGATGAGTGTTAGGAATCCCTATGCTGCCAATTTGGTCTGATGATGAAATCTCACATACTACTGCTAATCTTTAATAATTAAAGATTTTAGAAACTTAAAAATAAAGTTCTGAACATATGGTTTAAATCTTACTACTTAAATAAAATGTGTTTGACCAACTAAAGTTGTCAGAGCATTAATTTTCTTAACTGGATGATTAGCAGACTATTATGAGTGAGAACTCTCAACTGACACAAACCAGAGAATTTACATTTGGGCAGCTAAGTTATAATGTGGAATATTACTCCCACTTACAGTTTAGTATTCCCGTGGTGTGAAAGTTAATCTCAAACTCCTTAAGGAGCTTAGAGTCTAACTGGATTATATACAACTAAATATTCTTTTAGATAGGAAGATAAATTGCAAGACTATCGTTATATACAATAATGTTAAAGTATTTGCTAAATATGAATAAATATACATAAAAATATGGATACATCAGTTGTTTCTGCATTTACCTATGCTCAAAAACTACTGAGTATATACTATGGCCAGGTATTTTAGGTACCAGGGCTGTATGACTGAACAAAACAAAGTCCCTACAATTAGAAACTATGACTTATGTTGGTAATATAATATTTTCATTTTTATTCTTATAATATCTACGGAAAGCACTCACTAGTAACACCTTTAGAGAATTTTAAAATGTCAGGGCCTTCAAAAAATAAAGGTAGTGAGAGGCAGAGTGAGCCTAGCCTAAGGAAGAAGAGATACTCTCCTCTAAACATATACAGGCATATGGCTTCATGAGAGTTGAAAGAATAGAATAAACACTTGTTTCAGGTTGGGTATGGTTCCTGTGGTGCCATTAAGACTCTTGCTGTATACTGTAAACCATATGATTATAATAATTATTTTAGGGCTGGTAATCACAATGTAGTACAACCTAGGGTAAGTGATACACACATTTATAGAATGTTTCGTTACTATTGGATCTTTTAAAACATGCATTAATGTTTTAGAACAAAGACAAACAAGAAAATGTCAAAGATTTATTGAAAAGCAAAGTTTTAGATTGTGTCTAGAAGTCAGTAGATAAGTTCCCAATCTCCTACACCTTCAGCAAGTACTTTGTAATTGATTTAAGTATAATCATAAAGATCTTTAATTATTAAAATGATGTAAATTACATTCCAAGGAAGAAAAAAATCTTAATATTATTTCTAAAATACTGTATTTTTAAATGTTGAAAAAGTATTTGGAGACCAAGACTTTATCGCTATAAAGATAAATTACTAACACCATATTCCGTAAATCTTCCACTACACTGGGGATTTGCTGTCGGTCTTTTTGATGATTTGCTGTGTAATGCTGTTCCTCTAAGCTAAGTGTTTAGATTTAATCCCTATACGTTTAATTTTCTTATGTGTAAAGTTACTTGAATTATCAAACTACAATATACTGACAGTTTCAGAGTGTCAAGCTGTAAAAACTGGCTTGGCCAGTCAATTTGGGAAACCGGAAAACAAATATTATACACATTCAACAAATGACACTGTGAACTAGTCTGCCTATATACGTTTTCAAGTAATATTAAATCACGGGGCAAAACTTCTTTCTCTTTTGCCCTAAACCTTATCTATAGTCCCTCTCTCACAGTGAATATGCAAAAAGATGTAATAATATTCTGAAAATAGATAATAACTACAGCAACAGGTTGTGAATAAATAAAGCAATATAAAGTGGCATCTTAAATAATAACCAATACCTTCACTATATAAGCAGTAAAATTTTCATATAGTTATTTGCCAAATGTCCTTGTTAAAGATGTCACTCTTTACTTATATTTAAAATATTCCCTAGAAATTAAAGAGAAATTACCTTTGAAATATATCATAAGTCCTCAGGGGCTGTGAGTATAAGCTTTGATTTTTATTTCCTGACCCAGGTAAGTGCCCTTTTGTTGTCTGAAAGATGTTTATTTAGATTAAAATCTTAAAGTACTCCAAATATTTTATATGAATCTTTTACTCACTACTGAAATCAAATTAACTATTTCATCAATTAAAGATAAGTAGTATATGACCAAAGTCACAGAAAGCTGCCTGCTATCTTCATTTGTAAATGGAAGAGAAGACTGGCAACTGGTGCCTGAAAATTTTTTTTAATACTTTCAGTATAAATTAATTTTAATCAAATATCAAAAAAAAACTAGAGCATTTTTTACTTTATGCAAAGGAATAAAGTTACACTTAACAGTTACTGGATAAGAAGCTATTGTGCAAAGACAGTTTATAAGTTTTTATTTTGTTTGTATATCCTGTTAGTCTCGTAAAACTTGCATATTATTGATGTAATACATGCACATGGTTTTAAAAAAACAAATAGTAAAAAACTGCAGTCCTGTTCGCTAGAAGCATTCACTTTTATCTATGTGTCTGTAGTTTTTATATTTATTTCTCTAATTATATATAACATGTCTGTATTTCTTGACTAACTTCAAATTATGTCTACTGACTCCTTGCTATGAAACAGGAAGATTTAGTTCACATATACTGTCTTCAATCTGCTTTCTTCTCTCCTCATTCTAATGTCAATCAATCCTATTTGAGCACTTGATATGTAGTTAGTAAGACTGAGAAACTGCATTTTAAATTTTACTCAACTTTAATGAATTTAAATTGCTAGATGTAGCTAGTGCCTATCATATTAGATGGGCAGTTCTAAATTATTCCTACCTTTAGGAATGTACAAAAGTTTTATGATCTAGTACTATAATCAATTTTTGTATATGTTCTATAAATGCTTGGAAAGAAGGTATACAGTCTCTATTTTCAAGGTAGGATTCAGTTTATCTATCAAATTTTGCTTATTAATTGGGATATTTAATTGTTCTATAGCCTTAATTTTTTTGTTCACTTGATACACTTTGGTCTAAGAGAGATCCATTAAAGTCCACCAGTAAAGTTTTTCTGAATAACTTTCCAGAATCACTTTTACTTTTGAATATTAATGCTCTACTATTTTTCTACTATTTTCTACTACTATTTTGAATATTTTGCTCTACTAATCTACTATAACTTTCCAGGATCACTTTTACTTTTGAATATTAATGCTCTACTATTTTTGAAGAAATACTATTTGGTATTTCTTCATTGTAAATTATAAACTTTACAATCAAAATACCCATTAATGTCTCATTTAATTCCATCTTTTCTCCATGTTTACATTTTACAAATAGTTTTGTTATTTTAATAAGGTTTTTATTAAAATAATACTTTTATAATATCATATGTATTGAAGTCCATCTTCCATTTCTTCATGTTACCTATTAGTTCTCTACTATAAGCTATGTTAAGATGTTACACTTTCTCATCACCAGATTTCAACCAAAAACATGATATTTCTTATGGTCTACCTTTCTGCTGTTAGATACTTCTATCACTACACTTGTTGATTTTAAATGCTATGGACTTCTAGTTACTACACAGGAGGCAACTAGCATACTTAGCACACTTATTCAAGCTCCCACCTTCTTTCCCCTTTTCCTTCTGAATTGTTGGTTGTTTCATTATTAGGGTATAGAGCAGACTAAGGTCTGCTTAAATATCAATTTCTCAGTGAAGACCTTTCTGTCCACACAATTAAAAATTATAAATCCCTCTGTCCCCGCCCTAACACTCCAGCCCCCTCCCCTGATTTGTTTTCCTCCATAGTATTAATCACCATCTAACATACATTTAAGTTAAGAGTTTCTCATCTGGTTTCCCCCAGTTGGAATGTAAGCTCCCCAAGGGCAGGCCTTTTTGCATTCTTTGTTCACTGCTGTAACACCAGCAACTAGAACAGTGCCTGGCACACAGCAGATGTTCACTAGGTACTTGCTGAACAAATAGGATAAAGTCCACTACTAAAAGTATATTCAAAAACTGTTAAAAAGCTTTACTGAGAGAAATTAAAGGCCTAAATGAATACAGAAGTATATTATGTTTATGGTATTGGAGGACTTCCATTACCAGATTTAAAGCTACAGTAATCAAGACTTAGAGGTACTGATGTAAAGATAAGTATAAAGTTCACTATATAAAATAGAGTTCAAAAAAAGACCCACACACATATGATTAATTGATTTTTGACAAAAGTGACAAGGTAATTCAGTGGAGAAAAAGAACAGTCTCTCAACAAATGGTGCTACAACAACTGTATATCTATGTGGAAAAAAAATTTTTTAAGAATCTCAACCCTTTTTCATATCATATATAAAAATCAACTGAAATGAATCATATACTTCAAAGTAGACAAACATTTCTTAGGACACAAAAATATGAAGAATAAAAGAATTAATCAACTGGATTTCATCAAAATTTAAAACTTTGCTCTTCAGATACCATTAAGAAAATATAAAGGGCAGCCATAGATTGGGAGATCAAATTTTCACAATCCTAATATCTGATAAAAGCCTCATATCAGAATATATTTACAAAAACAAACCTCTTACATCTCAGTAAATGAGTAAACAACCCAATTTTTTAAATGGGTAAAAGATCTGAGCAGACACTTCACAAGAGAAAATATACGAATGACCAATAAGCACACATAAACATGCTCAATATCATGTCATTAGGGAAATGCAAATTAAAACCACAATGACTTAACATTACATACCCACTAGAATGGCAGAAATTCAAAAACGCTGACAATGCCAAGTGTTAGCAAGAATGCAGACCAACTGAAAATCTCATTGCTGAAGGGAATGTAAAACGGTAAAACCACTTTAGAAAACAGTTCATCAGTGTCTTATGAAGTTAAACATATAATTACCATACAGCCCAGCAATTCTAGTCCTACATATCTGCCCAAGTGAAATGAAAACACATGTCCACAAATGTTTAGCAGTTTTGTTTATAATAGCCAAAAACTGGAAGCAATCCAAAAGTCCAACAACTAATAATTATAAACAAACTATGCCATATCTCATACAATGGAAAAGTATTCAGAAATAAAAAGAGAAAACCACTAACACAGATGAGTATCAAAAGCATTATGCTAAGTGCAAGCTAGACCCCGAAGACCATATACTGTAGTATCCCATTTATATCATATTGTATAAAAGGTGAAATTGTATTATCAGAAAACAGATTGGTGGTTGCCAGGGAGAGAGAACTTTTCACGTTGACAGGAATTTTCTGTATCTTGATTGTGGTAGTGGTTACAAAAATGTATATGTCCGTCAAAATTCAACATGTATACTTACAATGGATGAGTTTTAACATATATAAATTATACCTCAATAAATCTGATTTTTAGAATGTATACTAGGTCAAAAACTAAAACCCACCTACCTAAAACCCAAAAGAATACTTAATACAAAATTGCTCAGGAAAATAGAGTATTATGTGAAGCTTCTAAAAACCAGTAAGGAGTTGTCCACATCCAAGTAGGATGAAACAGTTTGCAGTGGGTCAATATTCTTGAGAACTAGAAAAGCTAAATAAATTACAAAAAAACATATTTTTAAAGGCAGCGTATAGCTGTCTTTAAAACATGGGGGACAAGAAGGTCTACCACTCCAGAGAAGGGGGAATCTTTTAAATTTGTTTAGATGATCTGCAGTTGCTTTCCCTGGGGTTATTTCCAGATTATGGGCTGAGTGTGAAGGCTGAAAACTTGAGATTTGGCCTGTACAAAACGTTGCTGCTGAGGAACCAAGAAACCAGGAGTGCTTTTGGTGTTCACACAGGGCTGGAGTAACAAAAATGGGAAACTGCAGGGACCTCAAGCTCAAGGCCAATATCTCTCACAGGACATTTGCTTAATTTTAAAACAGTACAGGGTAAGAGGCTAAATAATAATTGAAAAACTTTGAAAAGCAAAGTGAAATTTTCCACTTTGGCTCTGCTAAGGGGTAAAGACCCTTTGAAACGAAATGAAAGGCTTTGAAATGAAAGTCCTGGAAAACCACACCCTACAAATAAAGGAAAGAAGAAGAAGAATACCACCAAACTACTCAAATAGCAACCTAGCCTCTGTATAAATTAAGGTGACTGGCTCCCTAGTCTATCTGCCTAGAAGAAAAGGTAAACACCCTCTGGCAGAACATACTTGATGCTTGCTTTATTTTGTTTTTTAATTCACAATGTCTGGCATTCAATCAAAAATTACAAGACATAAACAAAAACTATCAACCAACTTGACCTAATTGATATCTACAGAACACTCCACCCAACAACAACAGAATCCACATTCTTTTCAAGTGCACATGGAGCATTTACTAAGACAGATCATATTCTGGGCCATAAAACAAATCAATAAATTTAAAAGGATCCAAGTCATAAAAGTATATTCTCTCATCACAAGAGAATTAACTTAAAAATAATAGATCTCTGGAAAACCCTCAAATTCTTGGAAACTAAATAATATACTTCTAAATAATGTCGAGGCCAAAGAAGACATCAAAAAGTAAATTAAAAAGTACTCTGAGCTGGATGAAAATGAAAAACATATATATATTAAAATTTGTAAGCAATATTTAGAGGGACATTTGTAGCACACATATAGCAGGAGAAAAGGTCACAGATTAATGACCTCAGCTTCTACCTTAAGAAACTAGAAAAAGAAAACAAACCTAAAGTAAGTTAAAGAAAGGAATTAATAAAGATCAGAGCAGAAATAAGGCAACAAAAAGCAGGAGAACTAGAGGAAATCAGTTAAACCAAAAGCTGATCCTTTGAGAATCTTAATAAAGTTAATAAATCTCAAGCCAGACTGATCAGGGAAAAAAGAGAGAAGACACAATTTCCCAATATCAGGAATGACACCAAATCTCTGCAGATTATACAGATATTAGACTCAAGATATATTCTATAGCTATTTAAAGGATAATAAGAGAATATTATAAACAACTTTACTAATTCAACAACTTAGATGAGATGGACAAGTTCTTTGAAAAACCTAGCAACATATGAAGTGACAGAACCACACAAACACATGAAAAACAACAGAAAAACAATATACGTAGACCAATGGTTGATGCAGTTACTGAAATTAATAACAAGCATTTAATCAGTATGTTCAAGAGACTTGAAGTCTATTAAAAATGTATAAAATAGGATCAAATGGATGTTTTAGAACTCAAAGTTTCAATGTAAAATTAAGAACACAATAGATTGGCTTGGAGAAAAAGTAAGATAGTTGTTGGTATACTATAAGATAGGTCATTATAAGATACCCAAACTGAAATATATAGAGAAAAAAATTTTTAAGAGACATGTGAAACATGATGACAGGGTGTAATAAATGTTTAAATTAAAATCCATAAAGGAGGAGGGGGCAGAAGCAATAACTGAAGATGTAATGACAGAGAATTTTCCAAACTAAAGGCACCAAGCTACAGATTCAAAAAAGCTCTATGAACATAAAGCAAATACAAAGAAAAACACACCTCAACACATCATAGTCAAACTGCTAAAAAACTATGACAGCAAAGAAGGCATTTTGAGAAGTCTTTTGAAAAAAATAAAAGAATTATTAGCAAGACTATAAGCTGACACATTACCTTCAGTAAGACTTTAACAGAAAGCCATAAGACAATGAAATAACTACTGACATAGAATTCTATACCCAGTGAAAATATAACTCAAAAAAAGGTGAAATTAAGATGTTTTCAGATAAACAAAAATGGAAAAATTCACTGTCAGTAGGTAGGCTGGTATTAAAATACATACTACTAAAGGAAGCTATTCAGACAGAAGGAAAATGATCCCAGACAGAAACAGAAATGAGGGACGGAAGAACCCTGGAAAGGGTAAACATGAACAAAAATTGACTGTCCAAAACTATACTATCTTGTGGAGTTTAAAATATGTATAAATAAAACACAGAACAATAACAATGCAAAAAGGTTGGAGTATGAGTTAATGTGTAAGAAGGTGTCATTATTGGGGAATGGTAAAAGTAATAATTTGTATTATCTGTATTATATGTAATTTGTATTGTAAATATGCTTGTTTTAACCTCTAGAATAACCACTAAAGGTATAATGAAAGAATATATAACTAACAAATTAACAGGAGGAAAAACAGGAAAAAAAATTAGATTAACACCAAAAAAAGCAAAATAGGAGGGATAAAAAGGAATGCAAAACAGATGACTCAAAGAAAAGTCAAAGTTGATGGTGGTTACAAACTTGGCTATTATCAGCAAAAATGTAAATGAATTTCAGTTGACCCCTGAACAACACAGGTTTGAATTCCACAGGTCCACCTGTACACAGATTTTTTTCCAATAGTAAATATTGGGTTCCCCAAAAAGTTCGCTCTGTTAATGATTACGTTGTTCAATAAATTTCTTGGTGAAAATGAAATACATCTTCTATTTTTACTTAAAATCAAGCGAACCTTTTGGCCAACCCAATACTTCAGTAATAAACGATCCGTGGTTGGTTGAATTAAAGGATGTGGAACCCTGAATACTGAGGAACTGCATATATGGATGAACCATGGAGGGACCCACTATAAGTTATACGTGGATTTTCGACCTTTTCAACCACAAAGAAGGTTACTGTCCCTAACTGCCACAATGCTCAAGGGTCAACTGAAAACAAAGTAAAGGACTAAGACTAGATAAAAATAATGAAAACATTACTTTACAAGTAAAGATATACAGAAAGCATGATGAGAGGAAAAAAGCAGTTTATAAAACTGCATATATTCCACTTGCTATAAAATTGTAACATGTACATGTACATACATACACATGCACACCCACACCCATCCCAACTCCCTTAGAAAATGCTGAAAAAAATATTAACAGAGCTTTATCCCTGAGATTTTGGGTGATTTTTTTCATCATAGATTTTCTTTGTAGTTTTTGGTACTTTAACTCTTTCCCAAGGAACAAGACTCATTTTTATAAAAACCACAAAACTATTTTCAAAAGAAAAAAGTCTTTCTAAAAAGAAGCTAAACAATGTAAATCTGTTTCATACAATAAACTACTGGTGAAACAGAGACCTTTATAAGTACAGATATTATATCATCATCATTTCTGATGGAGACAAAAATTACCATGTAAGAGTTGGAAATAGCATTTTCCATTAACTGATGTTTCTCTCATTTCTCTTCTTGCTTCTAATAAAATTTTGTGAAATTTCTATAGAACTACATAAGTTAAAGTTGTAAAATAAAATTTAGGTTCTAACATATTTCATTTGAATTTGTGGGTTTTTTCCTAAATAACTTCTAATATTGTTTCAACTAAAATTTAAGTTTCGACATAGAAAAAAAGTCACCGCTTTTCCATAACTTGATTTGGCAAAAGTATCTCAAAGAAATATGCAATACCACGCACCCTGGCAACATCTTCTAATAACTTTTTCATTGTTCTGAGTCACATAAAAAGGTCAAGTACTCCCAAACTCTATATGTAGATACAAAACTCTAAGCAACTTATTGAAATTGGAACTCTCCTCCAAAAAATGATAAGAGCCACGTTTGGTACACACTATGAAAGTAACAAAACGACAGAAATAGTAATAGCTAACATTTACTGAACAATTAACTCTGTGATAAATACTCATTACTCTAATTACTTTGCACATGTTGTTTAATTCTCACATAATATTATGAACTAGTATTATCTTCATTTTACAGATGAGAAATTGAGGTAACATTTGTCCAATCACTAGCAATAAAACCAGGATGTAAATGCCAAGCAGGCTAGCTATAGAGCTGTGCACTCTTCATCCCTATACCATGCTATAAATGTAACTAATTAAGACCTTTAAAGTAGTCTGCTGTCTTCGTTACTAAATTTCAGGTAATAAATAACAATAAGCTTTATTTAGAATAAAACCAGGTATTTTAGTAATCTGATCATGTCACTGAGAATAAATAAATGGAAAAAATAAACACCCCCAAATTTCCTATTTTCATGACAAAAAAGAAAAAGGAAAAAAGCAGTCGCTATCAAAAGTAATAGTCATACCCTAACACCATACACAAAAATAAACTCAAAATGGATTAAAGACCTAAATGGAAGACTGGATACCATAAGACTCTTAGAGGAAAACATAGGCAGAACATTTTTTTTTTTAACATCTTAATTGGAGTATAATTGCTTTACAATGGTGTGTTAGTTTCTGCTGTATCACAAAGTGAATCAGCTATATGTATACATATATCCCCATATCCCCTCCCTCTTGCATCTCCCTCCCACCCTCCTTATCCCACCCCTCTAGGTGGTCACAAAGCACCAAGCTGATCTCCCTGTGCTATGCGGCTGCTTCCCACTAGCTATCTATTTAAAATTTGGTAGTGTATATATGTCCATGCCACTCTCTCACTTTGTCTCAGCTTACCCTTCTCCCTCCCCGTGTCCTCAAGTCCGTTCTCTACATCTGCGTCTTTTTCTTGTCCTGCCCCTAGGTTCTTCAGAACCTTTTTTTTTTTTTTTTTTAGATTCCATATATATGTGTTAGCATACGGTATTTGCTTTTCTCTTTATGACTTGATTCACTTTGTATAACAGACTCTAGGTCCATCCACCTCACTACAAATAACTCAATTTCATTTCTTTTTATGGCTGAGTAATACTGCATTGTATATATGTGCCACATCTTCTTTATCCATTCATCTGTCGATGGACCCTTAGGTTGCTTCCATGTCCTGGCTATTGTAAACAGTGCTGCAATGAACATTGTGGTACATGACGCTTTTTGAATTATGGTTTTCTCAGGGTATGTGCCCAGTAGTGGGATTGCTGGGTCATATGGTAGTTCTATTTTAGTTTTTTAAGGAACCTCCATACTGTTGTCCACAGTGGCTATACCAATTTACATTCCCACCAACAGTTCAAGAGGGTTCCCTTTTCTCCACACCCTCTCCAGCATTATTGTTTGTAGATTTTTTTTTTCTTTTTTTGTGGTACACGGGCCTCTCACTGTTGTGGCCTCTCCGGTTGCAGAGCACAGGCTCCAGATGCGCAAGCTCAGCAGCCATGGCTCACGGGCCCAGCTGCTCCGCGGCATGTGGGATCTTCCCGGACCGGGACACGAATCCGTGTCCCCTGCACTGGCAGGCGGATTCTCAACCACTGCACCACCAGGGAAGCCCTAGATTTTTTGATGATGGCCATTCTGACTGGTGTGAGGTGATACCACATTGTAGTTTTGATTTGCATTTCTCTAATCATTAGTGATGTTGAACATCCTTTCATGTGTTTGTTGGCAATCTGTATATCTTCTTTGGAGAAATGTCTATTTAGGTCTTCTGCTCATTTTTGGATTGGGTTTTTTTTGACATTGAGCTGCATGAGCTGCTTGCATAGTTTGGAGATTAATCCTTTGTCAGTTGCTTTGTTTGCAAATATTTTCTCCCATTCTGAGGGTTGTCTTTTCGTCTCGTTTATGATTTCCTTTGCTATGCAAAAGCTTTTAAGTTTCATTAGGTCCCATTTGTTTATTTTTGTTTTTATTTCCCTTTCTCTAGGAGGTTTATTTTTGTTTTTATTTCCCTTTCTCTAGGAAGTGAAAAGATCCTTTTCAAAAAAGGATCTTGCTGTGATTTATGTCACAGAGATAGGCAGAACACTCTCTGACATAAATTGCATCAAGATCTTTTTCAATCCATCTCCTAGAGTAATGAAAGAAAAAAAAATAAACAAATGGGACCTAATTAAACTTAAAAGCTTTTGCACAGCAAAGGAAACCATAAACAAAATGAAAAGACAACCCTCCTGCAGCAACATTAATCTCCAAAATATACAAACAGCTCATGCAGCTCAAAAAAACAAACAACCCAATCAAAAAATGGGCAGAAGACCTAAATAGACGTTTTTCCAAAGAAGACACACAGATGGCCAAGAGGCTCATGAAAGGATGCTCAACATCACTAATTATTAGAGAAGTGCAAATCAAAACTACAATGAGGTATCACCTCACACCAGTCAGAATGGCCATCATCAAAAAATCTACAAACAGGGCTTCCCTGGTGGCGCAGTGGTTGGGAGTCCGCCTGCCGGTGCAGGGGACGCAGGTTCGTGCCCCGGTCCGGGAAGATCCCACATGCCACCCAGCGGCTGGGCCCGTGAGCCATGGCCGCTGAGCCTGCATGTCCGGAGCCTGTGCTCCACAACAGGAGAGGCCACAACAGTGAGAGGCCCGCGTACCGCAAAGGGAAAAAAATAAAAAATAAAATAAAAATAAATCTACAAACAGTAAATGCTGGAGAGGGTGTGGAGAAAAGGGAACCCTCCTACACTGTTGGTGAGCATGTAAATTGGTCCAGCCACTATAGAGAACAGTATGCAGGTTCCTTAAAAAAACTAAAAATAAAGCTACCATATGATACTGCAATCCCACTCCTGGGCATATATCCAGAGAAAATCATAATTTTAAAAGATACATGCACCCCAATGTTCACTGCAGCACTATTTACAATAGCCAGGACATGTAAGCAACCTAAATGTCCATCAACAGATGAGTGGATAAAGAAGATGTGGTATATATACATAATGGAATATCAGCCATAAAAAAGAACGAAATGATGCCATTTACAGCAACATGGATGGACCTAGAGATTGTCATACTGAGTGAAGTAAGTCAAAGAAAGACAAATATTATATGATATCCCTTATATGTGGAATCTAAAAAATGGTACAAATGAACTGATCTACAAAACAGAAGTAAGAGTTATAGATGTTGGGCTTCCCTGGTGGCACAGTGGTTGAGAGTCTGCCTGCCAATGCAGGGGACATGGGTTCATGCCCCGGTCCGGAAGGATCCCACATGCCGTGGAGCGGCTGGGCCTGTGAGCCATGGCCGCTGAGCCTGCGCGTCCGGAGCCTGTGCTCCGCAACGGGAGAGGCCACACGGTTAGAGGCCCACATACCGCAAAAAAAAAAAACCAAAACCAAAAAAAAGAGTTACAGATGTAGAAAACAAACTTTTGGTTACCAGAGGGGGGGGGTAGGAAGAGGGATAAACTGGGAGAGTGAGATTGACATATACACACTATTATATATAAAATAGATGACTAATAAGGACCTACTGTAACTCTACTCAATACTCTGCAATGACTTATAAGGGAAAAGAATCTAAAAAAGAGTGTATATATGTGTGTGTATAACTGACTCCCTTTGCTGCACAGCAGAAACTAGCACATTATAAATCAACTATACTCAAATAAAAATTTTTAAAAATAGTCATAGGAACCTGATAAAATATGTAACTTCCAAAAACAGGCAACAGAAGACACCTTAAAACTACTGCATTAAACTTTAAGATCATATCTATTTTCCCCTGAAAATAGTTTAATCTAACAGTTTTTCTCCCCGATTTAAACTACAGGATATAGATACCTACGGGTTGAATAAAATTTCACAGAAATCCTATACACAGGTAACGTCAATTCTTTGGGTGAAAGTATTCTTTCTTGGTATTCAGACTTTCCTTTTAAGGAAGTTTTTTTGAGCAATCAAACAAACTCTCTGTTCTGTTGTAAAAAATGTTACAGCTTAAATTTTAATTGAGTGTGTAAAGACTGCTTCATAGATTCCTACCTTACTTGAAGGCTTATTCAAGAGCACTGCTATCCAAATCATGTTTGCTCATGAAATGCCAAGTTACTTTAATACAATTCAAAGTTAAACCTACCTTAGAAAGAAAATATACCATTATAAAAATCTTGGAGTCATTATTATGAATCAATATTAGATAATTTATCATATGTTTCTGGCATATTTTTTCAACAAAAAGCACAAAATTTCTGTTTAATCTCGACATTAATACAAATTCAGTAAAATTCTACTTGAATTCTAATTCTTCTGAAGACTATCCTATTGAAATTTTTTTAAGTATCAACTCTACCAGATGACTAATGCTGTCAGTTCTAAAAGTGACCATTTTTTAAATAATTTTTTAAAGTATTTATTTATTATTTATTTATTATTTCACAGCTCCATGGAGCACGCGGGATCTTAGTTCCCCAATGAGGGATCAAACCCACGCCCCCTGCAGTGGAAGCACAGAGTCTTACCCTCTGGACTGCTAGGGGAGTCCCATTGTTTATAATTTTAAAAACTGAAAACTTGCATCCAACAGAAATAGATCAGTAAGTAAATTATTACACAAACATAAATGAGGATATCACATAACTATTAAAAATAATAATGTTGTAGAAAAATACTGATATAAAAATGTTCAAGATTCACTGTTAAGTGAATAGAATAGTTTGCACAATAGTGGACGCATTATGAGACCATTTTGTAAACATCACGTCTATAAGTGTACATGTGATGTCTATAAGTATATGTACACTTATAGACGTGATGTGGCTAAACAAAACACAGGGAGAAGATATTTCAGAAGGTTAACAATGGCGTCTAGTGGTTGTGAGAATTCCAGTGGTATTTTCAAAAATTTAATTCCTGCTCTGCATGTTTCCCAAGTTTTCTACATTAGGGATACACTATTTTTATAACTGGGGGAAAGATTAAGAAAGAAATAAGCTATTTATGTTACAGCCATATTTTAATGCAAATGATAAATTCTTAGCAAGTTGTTGGTTTAACCCTCATTGTGGCAACACCCATTTGTGTTTTATTTTTTAAACACAAAATTTTGAGCATGAATCAATCTGTATTTTCATTTTCTACTATCTTGGATGGGAATTAAAAATGTACATATCTGATTAAATGTGCCCTCTTTGAAAGAGATGGGAATTTTTGTCTTATTCTTGGATCTTATTAATATAAAAATGAGAAAATATTTCTGAAAAATAAAAGGTAAATCACATTCTAAACAGTATCCTATGAAAGTCAAAAATAATACATAAAAATTTATTTTTTACAAGTGATTTTTCTGTAGACTTCTAAGACTTAAAATAATAAGTAGACTTACATCTTTATGAAATACACACCTAAAATAACTAATAACTCAAAGTTGACACTATACTTATGAGGAGTTTAGGTAATTTAACATTTGCATAATCAAATACATGGAGAAAAACAGCAATCTCTTACCCACCTAATTCACAGGAGTTATACCTAACAGAGCTATAAAAATAAGTAACAAATGGTTGTAAAGCAACCTATAAATATAAATGCCATTATAAAAATCACAGTCAATTAGCAAGAATTAAATTGCTCTGACACTTAAAATGTATTCTGTAATTCATACACTCCATCTAGAATTTTAGACTCAGAAAAGGAGAAAATACAATGTCCACTGGTACAGTGCTTACAAGAAACTACACTTTAAAATTATTTTTTTACTTTATGCATCTGAGAAGAACTGGTAAGAGACACAAACAATAAAAGGTAGTTTTGCTGTGGAACTCTGAGTTTTCACCATATTGTTGTTTGCTTTCAGAGTTTAAAATACGTACAGCAAATAAATATTTTATTTGACATAGCACCAGAAGTAAAAATGTGGGGGAGGGGGGACATTAAATATGTGCTTTGAGGGAAAAAACAACTTACTTTTTTTTTTTTTTTTTTTTTTGCGGTACGCGGGCCTCTCACTGTTGTGGCCTCTCCCGTCGAGGAGCACAGGCTCCGGACTCGCAGGCTCAGCGGCCATGGCTCACAGGCCCAGGCGCTCCGCGGCATGTGGGATCTTCCCAGACCGGGGCACGAACCCGCGTCCCCTGCATCGGCAGGCGGACTCTCAACCACTGCGCCACCAGGGAAGCCCCAACAATTTACTTTTAATATTAACACTGCCTGACATATTAGATGGTAGACAATAGTTAACTGGCAGAATTAAATCTCCTATTCTAAAATCCTGAAATCTAAGAGAGGCTGTATTATAATGATCAAATAAAACATCAAATGGTTCTTTCCAGTGGGAGAGAGTAAAAAGCAAGCAAACAAAAATAAACTATCAATTAGTGTTCATAAGTGCCTGCTATGAGGATGCAATTTAACTCCTTACTTCCTTACCCCTTAAGAGCTAGGATTTGAGCTTTATGTTCTATCCTTTCTTAACTATTTAAAACGTTGAGATATCTACTCTCCCTCCAAACTCCATGCCCACAAAAATAAAAAGCTAGAAATAGTCTTACCCTTACAAACCTCATGTATCTATGGAATCTATCATTTCCCATCTTGTGTTATAATCATTACATACATGCTCTTTTAACCATACTAGATTTCAAACCCTCTGAGGGCAGGGTCAATTATACTTTATCTTTCTATGTATGTCACATAGCTTAGTAAAGTGTCTTGACTAATACTCAACTTTCTATCACCTAAAAAGAATTAAGTCTTGGTAACTATTCGCAGCTTGGTTTAAAAAAACAAAGACAATACAAAAAAAACCACCACCTCTGGAACTATTAGAAGGGCAATGTTCTCTCTGAGTGGAAGTATGCATGCAACTTGTCTGCTGTCAGTAAAGCACAAACCGGACCAAAATGCCTCTTCTCCCCTTTCCGCTTCAAAGGCTGGATTCCATCCAAGGCTGGATTCCATCCAAGTCAATCAATGTCTCTTAGTTAAGGACAAAGCCTGCCTAGGTTCACTTCAGAGGACCAGGAGAGGCTGATGTAATCTAAGGGGCTTTCTAGTGGTCTGCAAGTACAGGAGAATAAAATCAAAGTTTAACCTGTGAGCTACTGACCAGGTCAAAACCCAAAGAAAACGTTAGAATGTGGACCCTAAAGAGTCCTATAAAAGCCATGGAATCCATGTCTTACAGGTGAATTCAATCTACATCACATAAAGCTCACACCAGTTAAGACCTCACTACAAACTCTGTAAATGTACCCCAAACCAACCAGCCCCTCACAAGTGAAAAGATGAGAATGTCCTACGGTGTATACTACACGTTAAACTTTCTCACATACTCCAGGTCATTTCCCTGTCCTGTGGGTTAGTAACAGCCCACAGTAGAGGCAAACTGGCAAAGTAGACGATCAATCAATATAATTCTATTTTCAAGATTGAAAAGTCTATGTTTGTAAATGCACAGAAAAAAAAACTGGAAAGTTATATAACAGTGTTAGCAGCAGTTATCTCTAGGGAGAGATGTGACAAAGTGGAAGTGTGCAAAGGGCGTTTTCTCTTATTATATATACATTGTATTGTTTTAATTCTTCATGAACATTGATTTACTTCTATAATGTTAAAAACAAAATTTTAAGTAAAATTTTGAAATATGATTCTGTTTTTTCAAAAAGACTGAATAGACCCACATGGAATTCAAACGAAAAATAAATGCCATTTGCAGAAGTTTGGCTACTAGAGACCTACAGATCAAAAAGAAATAACACAATTATCCTATCCTACAAAATAAAAAGGAATGCTGGTAACATAACAAAAATGCCCATAGCAACTGTCACTCAACATTCACTACTTTTGATTATACAACATTAGCCACCAGAGGAATTTTGAGTACCCACCCACCAAAATTACATACTGCTTATAACAATCCATAAGTTGTAAGAAGTTTTTAGTGTTTTGCACCAACAGATCATTGACTTATCGGTTTAATTTTCCATAAGTAGTACTATATACATGTATACAAATATAAATTTACATGTCACTGAGGTTCATGTCTGATTGCCTTGAGAAAACCATTTCCCAATCTGAAAAGCAAACTACCTGGACAATCAATTCTTTTATCATTTTAATGGAGTATTCATATTCTCCAACTATTTGTCATGACAACTTTGGAGTTAAAATAAGTAAAAGTAAAATTTTATACAACTACGATTCCTGGGGAAGAAAGGAAGGGAGGACAAACTATGCTCTGAAAACAGCATAATCCAGCCATAATGCCAAATGTAAACAACGTCATATATTTTAGCAAAGCAAAATAAGACTAAACATCTTTAAGAGTTAAACTGGTGACCTCAGCCTCTTTCAATTTTAGTTCATTTTCCTAAAAAAAATTAAAAGAAATCATATTGAAAATAGCCAAAATTACCATAAATTAGGAAGGAAAGACAAGCAACAGAAAAAAACACACAGCAAATTATTTTGGAGAGGAGAACTTTGTTTAACCTTAAACCTATAATATAGTCACAAACATTTTAAAATATAAGGACATACAGCGTGCATGTCACTTCCCACTATCCCCTCATCATGCTACTTCTCCCTCTGCCCCATCACTGTCAGTTTTCCACTATCCCTCCAGATTTCTTTGTACGTAGAAAAACAAACACAAATCTGTATTCTTATTCCACGGGTGCCCCCTTAACACACAAAATAGCACATTATTCACACTGTCCTACATCTTGCTTTTTTTCGCTTTATAACATATTTTGGAGATCTTTCCATGTCATTACACAGAAAGCTTCCTCATTCTTCACAGCTGAGCATGACTAGTTCTACCACAACTTCCATCTATCTTCTTCAGGCTAACCTTTAATGACATTCTGTTCAGTCAACTACTTAACACCTGAGTTAGTTTCTTCCCCCCCCCCCCCACCAAGATTATAAAACAGAGAAAGCACCTCATTACCTAAATTTTATCCTTTTTAGAACGTTTATTTTTCAACCGGGTAGAGGGAAAACGCCGCATGATTTTCTCCTCTTATCACTTAAAATGAAGCTACAAATTAGAATGCAGACTTAAGTGAAATTACCTTTTTTTGATTCGGGGGATCAGCATAATAGCCAAATCAACAATTACTGTAAAAGTTTCTTTACTTCTTGGGCTTTTCCTTCACTGTAAAAGAAGACATTGGTTTTTTTCTTTTTTTTTTTCTTCTTTTTTTTAAGGTTAGAAAGGCTTAAGGTCGTAGAGCGTGGCATTCTGATAGCAAGAAACCGCCACCTGATTCGATCTTTCATTTGCCAGGTCTGAGGACGAGGCTTTTACCTTTCAGGATTCTGATATTACTAACAGGACGACTTCTACACCGGCGAAAACGCACTCAGGAATATAAGCTCTGCGGCGCTACGCGTTGGAAACTACACTCCTGGGGCCAGAGCTCCAGGACTAGCTATAAAGACTCCGGCTTCGCCGGCGGAAAGGCAGCTAGAAGAGCCAGCTGCCGCGGTGACACGGAGCAGGCGGGAGCGGGTGGACGGAAGGAAGGAGTAGCGGCGCCGCGCGGGGCACCCTCGAACCCGCGCAGTCGCTCGAGTCGGACGCGCGGAGCCGCGCGCTCCCCGGGGACCGAGGCCCGGAACCGCGACCACTAACGGAACCAGCCCAGGGGCGGCGGTGGCCGCCACACGGACTGCGGACCGCGGCGCGAGGGCCGAGGGCCGGGAGGGCGGGGGTTCCCCGGAGGAGCTGGCCGTCCTGGCGCCCCATTGGGCTCCGCTCCAAACGTGCCCGAGTTGTGACAGGAATAAAGTGGGTCACAAGGCCTAACGGGTCCCCAGCGAAAGCCCTCTCCGCACCCGGTCTCCGGCTTTCCCGGCCGCTCTGCCGCTCGAATCGGCCCCAGCCCAAGAGCGCGCTCCAGCCACCCGGCCCCGCCGTGCACCCCAATCCCGCCCCTGCCCCGCAGGTAACCCCAGCTTTTCCGGAGGGCCCCTCAACCGGGGCGGGCCTCCGCCCCGACTCCCGAGAAAAGACACACTAGGGCGACGGGCAAAACTTGGGCTTCAGCACCCGCCCGCCCCTCCCCTGGCCGCCGCCCCCCGGCCCCGTACACACCGCCCCCCGCTCCCTCCCCTTCCCCGCGCCCTCACCGTGTGGCTTGCGGCGGCTCCGGCTTCTTCCCTCCCCCACCCTGGAGCCTAGCTGCGGTGACTCGGAACAGCTAACCCGGCTGCGCCCGGAAGACGCCGTGGCTCCCAGCTCAGGCAGTACCTGGGGCTGAGCGGCGCCCCCCACCCACCCCCAAACAATTCCCCGCGACTGCCTCCCGCTCCTCCTCCCCCTCCCTTTCCTTCCCCTCCTCCACCAGCACCGGTAGCACGCATGCGCCGCCCAGGCAAGCCTACCGGCGGGCGTCACGCCCCAGGCCCACCCGGTGGGGCGCCACTCACCGGGAGCGCGCACGCGTCGGCAGCCAGATTTCCTTCGCCCTCTGGGTCTCGGGTGTTTCCTTTTTTAAGCCGGTCGCCGCAAGCTGAGGCTGTGATTGCACTCCTTCTCGGCGCATGCGTCATCAGTGACCCCCGCGGGCTCCGACGGCTGGTGCTCTGCGTTCGCCCCTCCCCTCACTCTCCCTTTCCCCGGCCCGTCTCGGTGCGCATGCGACTTGCCTCGTTAGTCAGCCCTGAGCTGCGGAGGGGTTCCCGGGTGCCGGAGGAGACTCCCGCTCCCTTGGGCCGCGCGTTTGCGCGATCCGCGGCAGCCGCCGGCCGTGCAGGAAAACCGAGATCTCCCTGGCGCTCCTTCCCTGCACCGGTTACTGGAAAGCAGGGGAGGCGGGGCCTGGTCGGCTGAGGGTGCGGCCGGACCCGGGAGTGTTAACTTTGGGTCAGGGCGGCTTTGGTGTTCACCCTGGATTCGAGGAGCGAGGAGGAGAGAAAGGAGAGTTTCTTGTATGAGGGATCCAGAGGCTGAAAAGCAGACCCTCTCTCAGACCCTCTCTCTCTTGAAAAGCAACTCATTTTGCGAATGCCAGGAAAAAATTTTCGGGTGTTGGCGGGTGAAAGACTTTTTTCCCCTTCCAATGGTATCACTTGCGTTTTGCCTCCTTGGACTGGAAGAGGGGATTTGTGAAGGTGACTGGATCTCCAGACTCTTCCCTTCCCCTCTCCTGCAGGTGCACTGCTTTAGTCGCTTCTTATTGGAGGGTGGGCCTGGGGAGACCGGACGTGAATCCTTGGCTGGAGGAGGGAAGCCAAAGAAGGTATGGATGTGCTCCTTTGGAGTTTTTTACCTGATCCTAAAGGCCAGGTGACAGTATAAAGGAAGATGGGAGATGAAGCAGTGGGGATAAACCAGGACCCTAATTTGCACTGCTTCCCATGTTAGAAAAACGTGTGAATATCTCCCCCTTATCTTAGGGGGAAATTACTTCCCTCGATGGTTAAGACACACTTGGTCCACAAGGGAAAGCACATTTCAGTAGTTGAAAATTATTGGAAGAGATCTTTTACTTTCCTAATTCCTAATAGTTTTCGTATTTTAATGAATGTCCTTGGGGTTTGAAATAGAAGTCATTTTCTTGTTTCAAAAAATAAACAACTGTTGTGACTATAAAATCCTCCCTTCAAAGTAACATTCATCTCAGTAAACATTTCAAATTCTTGCAGTGTACTCAAGAGAAAAGGAACATCAGAATCGAGGAACTTATTCAGATCCCTGATCATTCACCTGAGGATTTTTCTGTCAACAGTGGGAAAGCATGATGGAGTCATCATATGACAGGATTTTAGTAGACATTTTTTTTCCTGCTTAGCAGTCTTTCCCTATTCTGATCATTTCCTTTGGAGAACTATCCTTTCTTCACTCTCAGACCATATGGCTGAGGCAGGACTCCAGAGGAAAACATATTTGAGTTAATCTTCTGCCTTAGGTTAGACTTACTAAGAAGGGTGATCTCTCTTTTCCAATGGATTTAAGTCTGGAAAAATGGAAGCCTGAAGCCATCTTCCCACTCACAGATTCTGAGAAAAAAGGCAACATGGAAGAAAGCAGATTCAGAAATGGAGATTTGGCCTGGAGACATGTGTGATGCCCTGAATCCATTGTGGACTAGATAATTCTGGAAATTTCAGCTAAATTACTCAATAAATTCTTTCATGTATCTATTGCTTAAACCAATGAGAAGTTTTCTGTCACTTGCGATCATGAGTCCTAACATACTGGTAGCAAGAGATGAGGCAAGATTAATAATACTGATAAGGAAGGTTTCAACTAGACAAGAGGGTTTGAATGCTTTTCCTAGGATGTGGATGTTTATTCTAGAGAAAGTGATATCATATTCTGCATCATCTAGAACCACATATCTTCAAAAATACCTTTGCGGGCTTCCCTGGTGGCGCAGTGGTTGAGAGTCTGCCTGCCGATGCTAGGGGACATGGGTTCGTGCCCGGGTCCAGGAGGATCCCACATGCCGCAGAGTGGCTGGGCCCGTGAGCCATGGCCACTGGGCCTGCACATTCCCGAGCCTGTGCTCCACAGTGGAAGAGGCCACAATAGTGAGAGGCCCATGTACCGCAAAAAAAAAAAAAAAAAATACCTTTGCCCTTTTTAATGGTTCCATTGTCCTCTTATTCACTAGGAATGTATCATGTTCATCTTTGACTCCTTCCTCTCTTTATGTATTTAATCATTTACCAAGAACTGTTGATAATCCCGTTTTTCTGCTCAGTCCTCTGCCACCACTCAGACATTTCCCGTGGCTCAGTTCACAACTTATCTTTCTGCCCATATTCTCTCCAAGACGAAAACTGTATCAGATATTTTTAATCACATTTCCAACTGCCAGACTCCACTTTTCCCTAAAAGAAAAATCCTGCCTCATAGTTTCATAGACCCTAAATTGTCCCCCAGCCTAAATCCTCTCCTTAAACACAATTTATGTAATTCAAATATTGTTCATTTCTTCTTGTCCACCTTGCTATAATTTAAACTGAGCATTTCCAACTCCCTTCCCAACTGATCTCCACAGTTGATGTCTTGATGGAGGCAATATAGCTTAGTGGCTAAGAGTACAAAATTGGGAATTGAAGGCCAGGATTTATTCCAGCCCCACTACTTAATATCTGCATGACTCTGAGTAAGTTATTTCTCTGTACTTCACTTTCCTCATCTGTAAATAAAGGATAATAATCCTGTCTCATAGGATAATTGAGAGAAGATATAGAATATAGATAGAGAGTGTGTGTGTGTGTTTGTGTGTGTGTGTGTGTATTGTACTACCTGGTACATAAGAAATCCCATAGTGGCTATTATTAATGATGTTCCTTTTTGTGTAGGTCTTACATCTCTTGCTCAATTTCTTCCCCTAGTTCCCTGTGTCCTTATGTCCTTTCTGTTCTTTCATAATACCTCTCTCATCCATCCTCTCCTTGACATTCCTAGTTTTGCCACTATAGTTTAAGGTGGATTGGAACATGGGAAGTTTGATATGCATAATAGGGAATATACTGTTAGGGTTTTTTTTTTGTTTTTTTTTTAAGAATCCTTCATGGTTTAATCAATTACTCTTATTCTTTCTAGATCCTTTAAAATAGTGGGAAGTCAATAATATGAAGTGGTATTACAGACTGTAATCAAAAGTCTAGGCTTAAATCCTGACTAATACTTACTAAGAGACACTGAGCAAGTTAAGTAATTTCTCTGAGCATCAGGGTATTTATCTGTAAAGTGAGAAGAAAAGCATCTCAGAATTGTGATGATCAAGTGTAAATTACAAACTACTGCAGAAAGGTTAGGTGATAAGGATGGATGGTTTTAGATTTTTATGATTTGTTGTTGAAACCCTAGGAATGATTGAAACAACTCATAGATTTGCAACTCCAGCCTACACCTCTCCTTTGGGTTCCAAACACATATCCAATTGTCTATCTGATGTCTCCTCTTGACTATCTCAAATATCTTAGATGCTCCCTTCAATCTGTTCTCCACAGAGCAGCAAGAATATTCTTTTAAAAATATAAATAAAATCACATGTTCCTACTTAAAACCCTTATTGTTTCCCATTATATCCAAATTCCTAATTGTGGCCATAATAACCTCTTTGATCTAGCCCCTGCTGTCTCTCAAACCTCATGTCCTACCATTTTCTTCTTTTCCTGTAACACTTCCAGTTCCTTGCTAATCTCTCTGTATTCTCAGACTTTTGTACATGCTGTGCTCTTGCCTGGACCCCCCTCCTACCTTTTCTCCTGGCTGGTTCCTCCTCAATCTTCATGTCTCAAAGATCTAACTACCCTATTTAAGAGGTCTCCCTCCTACCTCTCACCTGCCCCACACACACAGTACCCACAGTTATTCTCTATTACTGCGCTTTTTTTGATATTTGTTTTCTTATCTATTAACTAGCTTCCCCTTGACACCACTACATGGTAAATTCCAGGAGGCAAGAACCATGTGTTTTTTTCACCACTATACATGCAGCATCCATTTCAATGCTTGAGTTAAATGAATGATTGAATGAATGAATGAATGAATGAGATGAAAGTTAAAACATGCTAGAAGATTTTTAGGATCATTCTTATGTTCCAAATTATGATTGTAGGCAGATTATAGTCTTGTCAGGAGGTAAACTTATTAATGTGTATTAAAGTACAAAGGAGAGGTAAACTGAAAACGGTTAGTGAAACACTAGTACTGTGTTAGTAATTGAGTATTTGAAGACCCACAAGAATATATAACACTATAATAGACACAGCTAACACCTGTATGAGAGGCTGCTGAATGAGGTCCAAAATAGGCAACAAAGAACATGAAGTACTCACCCTCTAAATAGCTGCTTACATTTGGACCCAGATACTTTCTCCTTCAGCCAAGACTACGCTGGACAAAACTGGACCTAACACTCCCACTTTCAGGCCTATAAGCAGAACACATGAGAAGAAGAGGATGAGAGAATCATTGGAGCCATGTCTTACGAGGTTCCTGGAGAGCACTGTGGCTTTTCATTTCTCATTTATTCCCCACCCCACTCTAAGTTACGTGAACGAGGCTCCAACAGGATCAGCTAGAGAAACTGCAGTGACTGTAAGAAGAGACTGGAATCTCATCTCTTGCAGATTGTTGATATGCTCTGCATCCAACTACATGAACAGGAGGATAGAGACTTGGAGAGAAACAGCTAGCCAGGAAGTGGGCTTAAATAATGTAACTCCTACAATTTGCCATGGCAAGGATATGTAAATTTCTACAGGGTCCATCAGTGCTGCTGAGAAAGTGCCCTCCGGGTTTGAAACACCTTGACACCTAAGGGGAAAAGAAATTCTAGCAGCAAGAGGCTGGTATACTTCTGGGAGTGGGAACTGAGAGAGATCAAAAGAGAAAGAGCTGCAGAAAGAACGGATCGCCCATATCAAGGAACCATGCAGTGGAGAGGCTGCCTCTGAGTTTCTAGAACTCAATGTGCCCATTAAAGAGTGAACATTTTGATGCAATATGGATTGTATTTACCCAGTTAAGAGAAACGTATCCCTTTCTTCCTTAATCTCCCTCCCAGTCCCCAAACCACAGAGAATGGACCTTGAAAAGAGAGGGAAGTAATTGGCTAAAAACAAACTCCACCTTCCATCTTCAGAGTTCCTGAGTCACAAGTTCAGCCAGAGAGCACTTGCCTGGGACCTGAGATTGGAGTTTTAAACCAGACAGACTTTTCATAACCAAAAGTGTGAGAGAAGAGTTAAAGAATATGTTCAAGATGTCTTTAGGGGACTTGCTAACTAGTGCAGCTTAATCAACTGAGGATCTCATTAACACAAAAATTCCAATTCAGCTAGTCTGGGATGGGGCCAGAGACTGCATTTCTAACAAGTTCCCTGGGGCTGCTGCTGATTCTAGGACCACACTTTGACCAATAAGAGACACTATAAAGTAGGGAAGGGAGTTTCAGTACAGCATGGTTGGCAGCAAGGAATAGAGAAAAATATTAGGTTGGCTATATGAAATATCCATTTTTGTAGGTCAAAATGTTTGAATATTGGCAATTTCAAAAAACCTTTTAAGTTTGTATCCAAGCAAATAAAAATTCATTCAATAAAATGGGAAACACAATATTAAATATTAAATAATTCCCCCACATTCTAACAATTATTTATACCCTACTTAAGTGAGAATGTATAAATGAAGTAGGGTATGAAATAGTACTGACCTGTATTGGTAAGCACGAGTACTTGCTAGAAGAATGTATTTGTGTGTGTGTGTGCGTTACTTGAAAAAGGCTGAGGCTGGAATCAAAACCAGCCACCTCTAACATGCTATAATTTTATGAATTTTACAAATGTTAAAGTTTTCATGAACTATGCTTTATGTAAAAACTACTGCCACCTGGTGGATTTAAGAGTTAAAAGAAATATGGATCTTTTTATTCAGACATCTTAAATACTTTTAGTACTTCCTCTGTTAATTTTTACTTAAAAAAGGAAATAGGCAAATATGGATTTACTAAAACAAGATTACATTTAGGGGAACCTTTTGCATTTAGTTTCAATTGGAAGGGAAATAATGTTTATACTTATATATATTAGATGGCACTAAAGTTACATTTTAACTTTATGATAATATGGCTTTTCCCTTAATTTCCACAACTGTTTTTATCCTCAGTAGGAATTTTTCCATCCATTTGTTAGAGAATTTCAGGAGTTGGATCTTATAGGTAATTATGTCTCTGATATGTGTGCATAAAGCTATAATAAAGACCACTATGTGCAACTCCCAACTTTCCTTCCCTTCATCCCAATATATATATTTTCAAAACCTTTCTTTGTTATCTCAGAAGGGGTCTTCCTGATTCTTTCCAAAGTTAGATCATTTGATTTTACCTTATCTGGTGAAATAAATTATCATTACCTTACTCAATCTGTATTTAACTTTCCTTCTACTTCATCATTCTCTGCAGCCTCTGTGATCCCAACTCACCCCCAAGAAGAGCAAAGAGCCTTTTCTGATTCCGTGTTAAACTGCCTCAATTCTCACCAATTTATTTTTGTAATCTAATCATTTAAAGTCTAGATCCTCTCACAGACATCGGTGAATATCCATAATCAGAATGATGGGTCATCAATACAAAAATAGTAGAAGAATGAAATCTGTTATTGAACTATTATTACATGCTGGATTTAACACCATTTTCTCTAAAAGTGGTGTTAATTATTAAGCCAAGATAAGACATCCTGCAGGTCTTCTTCAGTGTCCTCGTATTACATATTTTCTCATGATGAATTCTTCTGTGATTACTATTAAAACATACATAAGCCTCATAATATATTTTTCTCACTTCTCTTCATGATTTAGAAACTTACATTGTATGACTTACAATGTCATACAGTTCTAATAATTCTGTTGCCTAACTGTCAGTATACTTAGTAAATCAATATTTTCTAACTTAATAATAGAACAACTATTAAAAACTACAACAATGAGTGCAGAAGTTTCTTGTGTACTTTTCAGAACCTTTAAATTGCATTTTTTCTATTGATTGGTTTTTTTTTAATAGGTAAGAGATTTCGAACAAAAGTCATATGGTCATAAATTTAAGTATTTTCATTCAAAGCCCCTAAATAATAGACTTTAATATTGATTGAAGTAAATTAAATGAAATTTCAT
Organism: Grampus griseus; assembly: GCF_964374135.1. Lineage (NCBI taxonomy): Eukaryota > Metazoa > Chordata > Mammalia > Artiodactyla > Delphinidae > Grampus > Grampus griseus. Next base: position 69,644,804 of record NC_138997.1, on the reverse strand, counting down.
GGTTCTCTTTCATCATTTTTATCCACAGGCCTCTTTGGAAGTGAGCAGGCAACACAGAGGACTTGTAATATTTTTGTTTTTGTCCAATAAGGATCCGAAAAAAGATAAATCACAAACAAATATTAAGGGTTCAGTACAAATTCTAGTTTTGTTGGAGGCAATGAATATTCTAAAATACCTGAAAGTTTTTATAATGACATATAAGCTATAATTCTAATATAAAAAGAAATTTATTTATGAATTTTCTGATCTTTGATTATAAAGGCAGTGGCAAATAAAATATTCCATATATAAACACTTTAAAGCTATTTATTAAATATATTTCTATTTGGTATCATCATTATCACTGTTTGAGCTATTAGTATCATCATAAATAGAAGTGTTTCTAATTGAAGATACCATCACATCTACAATGACTCTTTTGGGGTTTTCTTCCAAATCAGTCTGTATTGCTCCAACTTCTGCTAGCTTCCATTCAAGTTCTGCAATAAATAATCCATCAATAAATCAGATAAAAATCTTGGAACATCTATATGAAACAGAAGTTGACTCTAAGAAAATTAATGTGGAAATGATGACATATTTAGAACTAGATTACAATGAAAGTACTACAATATCAAGATACACATTGGATACAGCAAAGTTATACTTAAAGGGAGAAATTATGGTTAAAATGTTTATTTTAAAATGACTGAAAATAGTGCTTTGAAAGTACAAATCAAGAAGTTAGGAAAAAAATAAAGTAAACCCAAAGAAAGCAGAATGAGGCATATAATGAAGAAAAGACTTTAGCAAAAGTAGAAAAACAAAATCAGTAGAAGGGACCAACAAAATCAAAAGTTGATTCTTTGAAGAGACTAATAGACACAATTTGGGCAAAAATGATCACAAGTAAAGGAAAGAAACCAAATAATATAAAGATTTTACATGGGGAATAACCAAGATAAAGATTTTAAAGCCATGAGACTACTATGAGAAAAAAAGTATGCCAATACATTTGAAAATTTTAGTGGGAAAATTTCAACAAAAATGTGAATTACGAAAACATATTCAACAGGGAAACTGAAAAGAATTGAACTGATAACCAAAATCCCCCAACCCTGCAAATTCCTTATTTGTTAAATTTATTCCTAAGCACTGTATAAATGAACAGACCATTTGTGAGGAAAATTACAAAATACACTTATGAGGAAAATTACAAAATATATTACATTATGAAAAGTAATACAATTGACCCTTGAACAACACAGGTTTGAACTGCAGGGGTTCACTTATACGTGGGTTTTTTTCAGTAAATGTATATTATAGTACTACATGATCCATGGTTGGTTGAATCCACAGATGCAGAACCGCAAATATGGAGGGCCAACTGTAAAGTTATGTGTGGATTTTCGACTGCATGGGGTCAGTGCTCCTAACCCCTGTGTTGTTCAAGGGCCAACTGTAAATATATTATATTTATGAGGAAAACTACCAAAAAATGAAAGAAGACCAAAATGAGTGACATGCTATATCTTATTCATGGATAGGAACATTCACTATTATTAGGATATCAAGTCTCCAACAATTAATCTATAAATATAATTCTAATAACTAACCAACAGTATTTCTCACAGAACTTGACTAATTCCAACATTTATATAAAATTTTGAAAAAGACTTGCCCTACTAGAGACAACTAGATTGTTACAAAGGTACAGTAATTAACACAGTGCTATATTGATTCAGGGATAGACAAACAGACCAGTGGAACATAGTAGAAATTTCAGAAACAGATTGAAGCATTTTTTTTAATCCTGAAAAATGACACTGGAAATATTAAAAGCCAGTGGGGGAAAAACACATCACATACATTAGGATGGTTACTATTTTAAAAAACAAAACAGAACATAACAGGTGTTGGTGTGGATGCAGAGAAGTTAGAACTCCTGTTTACTGTTGGTGGGAGTGCAATATGGTGAAGCCCCTATGGAAAACAGTGTGCTGTCGCTCAGAAAATTAAAGTAGAATTATCATATGATCTAGCATCTCTACTTCTGAGTATACATTCAAAAGAACTGAAAACAGGGACTAGAACAGGTTATTTGCACGTCCATGTTCATAGCAGCATTATTCACAACGGCCAAAGACAGAAGCAACAAATCTTTCCATCAACACATTAATGGGTAAACAAAATGTGCTATGAAAACATACAATGGAATATTATTCAGCCGTAAAGCCTTAAAAAGGAAGGAAATCCTGACCCATGCTACAACATGGATTAACCTTGAGGACATTATGCCAAGTGAAACAAGCCAGTCACAAAAGGACAAACACTGTATGATTCACTGAGAGGAGTCAAATTCAGAGGGAGAAAGCAGAATGGTGGTTGCCAGGGGCTGAAGGGAACAGAGAATAGGGAGTTATTGTTTAAGGATATAGAGTTGCAGTTATGCAAGATGCAAAGAGTTCTAGAGATGGATAATGGTGACGATAGCAGCACAACAGTGAAAATATATCAATACTTAATGTCACTTAAAGATATACTTAAAAATGATTAAATAAAATAACATTATTTATAAATTAAGTCCCAGGTATGTAATGTATACCACAATAACTACAGTTAATAATACTGTACTGTATATTTTTAAATGGTTAAAATGGTAAATTTCATGTTATGTGTATTTTACAATTAAAAATTTTTTTTCAAATGTAACAATTTTAAAAAGCATGGACCCGATAACACACGATTCATGATAGTGATTGCTTAGTGAGGCAGAGAGGGGAACAGGATTAGGAATGGAAATACAGGCAACCTCAACAATATCTGTACTGTTTTTTTCAATAATAAACAAATAGCTGAAGCAAACATGAACAAATGTTCACATTTGTTATTTTTGGTAATGATTACATGAATATTTACTATATTATTGTCTGTATTTCTATGCAGTTTTTAAATTTAGAGGATAAGGTACAAGCTGAAAAAACAAGGTAGTAAAACAAAGAGGGGCCTTAGAGACTGGGAGAAGGAAAATTCTGGAACAATCAAAATACTGGAGGCCTTAGTAAGGCCAAAAGCAGTTTTAGGGGAATGAGAGAGTGAAAGGAAAGCTGTTAAAAATAGCTATTCACAATGGCTTTAATACGATTGTCTGAGAGAAAGATTTTAATAATACAGGATTAAAGCAGTTCCAAGAAATGACTAACTGAAGAATATGGTCTTAGAACTAGGTTAGAAAGTAAACATTATTAAAAAAGGTAAAAATATAAAGTCCTGTGCTGTGTACTGTCAAAAAGAAAATAGTAGTAGGCATAGTCCTTGTACCTGTTAGGGAGACAAAACTCAAAGGGAATTGGTTAACCAACAAAATCTGACAGTATGTAGGTAAGTGGAAAATAAGTTGTATAGAGAATATATGCTATAGAAATTCAGTAGAGAAGATGAAAACAGATTAGAAATTGGTCCAGAAACACATAATGGAATAAATGGTAACCTAGGAGACCCATGAAGGAATAGGGTTTGGATGGAAGAAAAAAGTAGGGTAAGGTATTTGGGGTATAGGGAAAGAGTATGAAACAAAGTATAAAGCCATAAATGAGTTAAGTGCATCTGGGGTAGTGGTTGAAGACCAGCCTGGCTGGAGCAGCGACTAGGAAGCACTGAGAAGTATAATTGTATAGATGGGCTGAAAGTTTCAAGCATATGATTCTGAATTTTTAACTTATTTGAAACAAGGAACCATTAAGGATTTAAGAAAATGCATGTTATGATAGTATTACCGTAGGAAAATTAATCTGGAGGCATCTAAGAAGAAAAAGAAGTAAGAGAAAATAAGAAATAAGAGGAAAAACCTTATGTTTTATGAAAATAAACTTTCATGATATATGTTAATTTATAGAATTTTTACAAATGAATTTAAAAGTAACATCATTACCTTCTAGCTTGAGATTTATCCCTCCACATTCTATAATTCCAATGAATTTGCCTTCTATCTGACCATTTTTATAAACAAAAATTGTTGGTAAACAATTGTCATGGTAGTGTTGAATACAGCTATTCACAATGGCTTTAACAAATTTAGTTTCAGGAAACTTTCTTGCTAGGAGACTAAGATGCTGGTTAACCAACGAACACATTGGGATGCTAAACAGAGAAACAGTACACACAACGTTGTTAAAAAACAAGACTACTCATCTCAATCTAATAAAATAAGTGAAACATCTCCATGACAAAAATATATCCTTAGATATTCTTTTAATATAAGAGCATATCAATTGCTATCCTCTATTTTTACCTTTAGTAAGGATGAACTATAGAGTTCTCTGATTTTTAAAAAAATATATTTATTTATTTATTTGCCTGCACTGGGTCTTAGTTGTGGCACGCAGGATCTTCGTTGCAGCATGAGGGATCTTTTAGTTGCGGCATGCAGTTTCTTTAGTCGCGTCTTGTGGGATATTTAGTTGCGTCTTGTGGGATATTTAGTTGCGTCTTGTGGGAGCTTTAGTTGTACCTTGTGGAATTTCTAGTTGCATCCTGTGGACTCTTTAGTTGCATCTTGTGGGATCTAGTTCCCTGACCAGGGATTGAACCCGGGCCCCCTGCATTGGGAGCATGGAGCCTTAGCTACTGGACCACCAGGGAAGTCACAAGTTCTCTCATTTTTATTACAAACACCGTCATAGCCTGGGAATGAAGCTTGCTACCACGGGAATTTGCTGCCTAACTGAAGCTAACCACATCTGACTTAGCATCAATTTAATCGAGCCAGTTCCTAGTTTATAGCACATGGAGGGGGTTGGGGGGCAGTGGGGGGGGGAGGAGAAAGAAAGAAAAAAGAAAAGAAAAAAACAGGACATATCTAGGGACTCCTTAGCAGCTCTGAATTGAAACAAGGGGATCCCAACTCTTCATCAAGCGTTTATTTCCACATGAGATCATCACATCTGAAGTTATTTCAAGCTTCCTTGAATTCCTTTCCTCTAACAAACTTCATCCATCCTTCTCTTTGACATGCCACATCCTGTTCCCCATCATCCAGAACTATTCTTCGTCAGAAATTTAAAATTGATTGGAAATGTAACCAAAACCTACAATTCTTCCTGCTCTATCACTTAACTCTCATTACACTCACACGTTAATTAGTCCCTTTTCTCTCAGTCTATCACTCACTCACAGATTCATCAAATACTTTCAAAGCTAATCCTCTGCTTTATCCCACACTCTTTCCATTTCCTATGGGGCCTTTATTTGTTATTCTGCTTCCCTCTCTTCCTGTTTTCTTAACCTTTCCTTCTCCACTTTACATAAAATTACTAAATTTTTTAAAAAGTCCCTTTTAACTCTCCCTCTAATAAACTACTCTCTCTCCTTCTGGTCACAGCCTAGATGAAAAAGGTAAAAAAAAATCTCTATGTTCTGTTCACTTCCCTTGTTAAAGAGTTCTCCTTTTTTGACTTCTGTGATAACACTTTCTATTAATTTCCTTTTTACTCCTTTGACTTCCTTCTTCTGTCTATACCTCAAATGTAGATATTGCTTGTAATTATGTCCTAGACCCTTTTCTAATTCTAGACACATTCACTGGGCAGTCTCACCCATTCTGATATCAACAGCGGATGAACTTCATCTCCCCTCCTCCCTCAAACAAACAAACAAAAAAATCTGATCTTTATCAGCATTTTCTTTAAAAAAAAAAACCACTGAATTTGATACATGTATTTCTCCTTTGTATGCATTTTCTCATCATTCATATAGAGCATATTTGAAACAACAGTGTAAAGAAATATTTGTGTGAACTGATGTTAATTAGGGAAAAGTTCTTTAAACAGACAAAATTAGTACTTTTTTCTCTTGTACTACACTTTATATGTCCTTTCAAAATATATATATAATGTTTAATTGGCCTCTTGTACTATACCATAAAAGCATCTTATTCCCCTTTGTATTCTCAACTCCTAAAACCTGTCACACCTATAGTTGAAGTCGAAGCTCTTTTAACTGAGTGGCTCATGCCAGGGCATACTGCATGCCCCAGGCAGGTGGTAACCCCTCTGGACTTTTGTCTGTTTTTTCCCTCTACACCTATTTATGCCCATTGCACATTTTATTATAATTAACAAATAAATAAAAATAGGACAACAAAAATCATTGTAGTTCTTAAGAAAATCAAATGCATGCTTTGGAAAAACTTGATAAAGCTGAACCACTAAGAAAAAAATTGCAGTTTAGTTCATTGTAGGCCAGACAAACATAAATGATAGAGGAAGAATAAGGATTTCTGCACTCAAATTGCTTCACATGTACTTTTGAGTTCTTGCTCCATTTTTAAACAAACCCTGAAAACTGAAATCAATGGTAATGCGCTAGGTCTTATCAATATTTGGGGGAAGACTTGTATATTTTTTAATTTGGCTTTTCTTTATCAGTTTCTGGCTTTTATCCTCAATATATTTTGCTAAACTTGTTTCACAAATTAAAAAAAAAAAATCTCAACAAAGTGGGTATAGAGGGAATGTATCTCAACATAATAAAGGCCATATATGACCAGCCCACAGCTTATGTCATACTCAACAGTGAAAAGCTGAAAGCCTTTCCTCAAGATGAGGAACAAGACAAGATTGCCCACTCTTACTGCTTTTATTCAACATAATATTGTAAGTCCTAGCCAGAGCAATTAGGCAAGATACATAAATAAATAAATAAATAAATGGCATCCAAATAGGAAATGAAGAAGTAAAATTGTCACTATTTGCAGATGACATGATATTATATGTAGAAAACCCTAAAGACGCCATCAAAAAAAAAAAAACTGAATAAAGAATTCAGTAAAGTTGCAAGATAAAAAAAATCAATCCACAAAAACCAGCTGTGTTTCTATACACTAATCATGAACTATCAGAAGGAGAAATAAAGAAAACAATCCCATTTATAATTGCATCAGAAAGAATAAAATACCCAGGAATAAACTTACCCAAGGATGTGAAAGATCTGCATATTGAAAATTACAAGACATTAATGAAAGAAATTGAAAAAGAAACAAACATGAAAGATACTTTGTGCTCATGGATTGGAATTATTTTTGTTAAAATGTTCATAGCACCCAAAGCAATCTACAGATTCGATGCAATCCTTATCAAAATGCCAATGGAATTTTTCACAGAAAGAGAACAAATAATCCTAAAATTTGAATAGAATCACAAAAAATCCAAATAGCTAAAGCAATCTTGAGAAAGAACAAAGCTGGAGGCATCTTGCTTCCTGATTTCAAACTGTATTATAAAGGTATAGTAATTAAAATATTATGGCATTTGCATAAAAATAGACACAAAGATCAATGGAACAGCATAGGGAGCCCAGAAATAAACCCACACCTTATATGGTTAATTTATGACAAAGAAGGCAAGAATATACAATGGGGAAAGGACAGTCTCTTTAATAAATGGTGTTGGGAAAACTGGACAGCCACATGCAGAAAAATGAAACTTGATCCCTATCTTATACCATACACAAAAATTAACTCAAATTGGATTAAAGACTTGAATGTAAGACCTGAAACCACAGAACTCCTAGAAGAGAACATAAGCAATGACGTAGGTCTTGGTAATGATTTTTTGAATCTGACACCAAAAGCAAAAGCAATGAAAGCAAAAGTAAATGAGACTACATTATACTAAAAAGCTTCTGCACACCAAAAGAAACTATCAATAAAATGAAAGTCAACCTACTGAATGGGAGAAAATATTTGCAAATCATATGTCTGATAAGGAGCTAATATCAAAATATATAAAGAACTCATATAACTCAATATCAAAAAAACAATCTGATTTAAAAATGGGCAGAAGATCTGAATACACATTTTTCCAAAGAAGACATACAGACGGCCAACAGGTACATGAAAATATACTCAACATTATTAATCATCAGGGAAATGCAAGTCAAAACCACAGTGAGATATCACCTCACACCTGTTAAAATGGCTATTATCAGAAGGACAGGAAATAACATGTTGGCAAGGACATGGAGAAAAGAGAATTCTTGTGCACTGTTGGTGGGAATGTAAACTGGTACAGCCACTATGGAAAACAGTATAGAGGTTCCTCAAAAAATTAAAAATAGAACTACCATATGATCTAGCAATTCTACCTTTGGTTATTTATCTGGAGAAAAAAAACACTAACTCGAGAAGATACATGCACCCCCATATTCATTGCAGCATTATTTACAATAGCCAAGATATGGAAACAACCTAAATGTCCATCAATGGATGAATGGACAAAGAAATTGTGGTATATATACAATGGAATATTATTCAGCCATAAAAAAGAACAAAAATTTGCCTTTGGGGACAACACGAATGTACCTAAAGGGTATTATGACAAGTGAAATAAGTTAGACAGAGAAAAGCAAATGCCATATGATATCTCTTATATGTGGAAGCTAGAAAGAAAGAAAAAAAAAGCTCATAGATACAGGGCACAGACTGGTGGCTGCCAGAGGTGGGAGAAATGGATAAAGCGGGACCAAAGGTAAAAAAGTCAAAGCAGGGAATCACACAAAAATAATTTTAACTTAAATATTTTATTTTCATCTGACATATATAAACATACATTAATTTAGTAATCTTTGATATTGGCTCATGAGCTGCTCATCTATAGCTTTTCTCATCTAAACTATACCATAATACATTGTACCATAATACATCTATATTTTCTCAGTGCACTCAGGCCAAAAAATCTCCCTTTCCTCTACAATATCTAATAAGTAATCAAGTTATATTGATTCTACCTCCTTATCTTATACCTATCCTCTCCTCTCTTTCTCTACTGCTTTCCTCCTTTCCTGTCTCATCTGAGCAACTTCAGATTGTCCTAAGTGGTCTCTGCGTTTCCAGTCATGGTTCCCCAAACCCATCCTAGACCCTACTGAAAAAGTTGGCTCAGCAGGAAAATCTCATCATGCAACAAATGCCCTTCCCTTGATTGTAAAATCCTCCAATGGCTCCTCACTGCCTTCAGGATAAGTCTGGGCTCCTCAGGGTAGCTTTCAAGGTTCTCTGTGGTCTGGCTCCTGCCTATCTCTCCAGCATTATTGTCTGCCTGCCACCATATTACTCAAGGTCCTCTAAAGCAAGATGATCCCTCTTATTTCTGTACCTTTGTTCAAGCTGCATACCCCATCGGAAATACCCCATTCAGTCTGTCTACTTCCTCCAACTCTGTAAACTCGGGGAATCTTTTCCTAATTTTTGAGGCCAAGACCAAGAATTATTTCACAGAAAGTCCTGTACTTCCACCCTCCAAGAGTTGAACTTACTACTCCCTCTTCAGTGCCTTTACTCTACTCTGTATAGAATTCAATCATAGCACCTAAAAGACATTATTATTACATCTAATTGTCTCCCTCTACTGAAATTTCTTTAATGGGAGAGATAGATGCCTTATATGCCTTTGCACCTCCAGCATCTACAAAATCCTCAGAAATCAGCTTAACACTAAGAGATGTTATATATCAATTTATGTAACAAAAAGCTAAGAGAAAAACAAATTAAATGCATTATATGTTTAATTTACATTTCAGAATATATGTATACATATATATCCTGATAAGTATAACCTGCTACAAATCTAGATACTGCTTTATTTTAGTGGATAGCATACTAAAGGTAATATTAGAAAAACATGTACTGCCTAACTTAAATCAGTTTTCCACACAAAGCAATGACATAAATACTTTATAAGCTTCAGTTTCCCTCAAATAGGTGAAATGCACCCACAAATATCTAATTTAGAAGAATTTTATGATTACTATCACAATGAGAGCTGAGTCGGTGGTATGACCCACTTATGGGGTGGGTGGTGTTAATGGCAGAAGGCAGGTGGGCATTGGTGGTAGCAGTGAAAAGTACAGAATTAGGAGAGTATGGCACAATAGACTGCAGTGCAGGGAGAAAGTGGCTACCTGAAGGCAGTTCTGACAGCAAGCGGTAGGGAAAAGACTTGGTGTTGGGGTTCAAGGGCCAAAATTGAACCTCAGAAGATCTGTAAAAACTAAGGGAGACCTCTGACATCCAAAAACAAGTTAAGGGCCTAGTTATGATATTTGAGGTTCAAAATGTACAGTTGGGTACGGGAATAATGTAGAAGCCCCAAATTAGAACTTGGACACAGGCGTAAGATTGAATAAAATCGAAAACAAGGCTGACTTGAAGTTAAGCCACTAGGTTCACTGGCCCAGAGTGAACTAGATCCCTTTAAGGTAACCTAAGCAGGCTGAGCCTATAAACTTAATGGCAAAGAGACATTAAAATTACAGAGCTTAGGAATCTAGTTAAAAAACAAACTCTTACCCTCCTGTAAAATTTTTAGAAGGCAGCTAGAAACACAAATTTATCAGTTATACTTTACATTATTAAAAAGTTATTAAAAACTAGACTTTTCTAAAGAACATGTGTAACACAAATAATTGTTTTCTGTTTTATAACTTTGATTATAGATTAGTTTTCTTAATTTTGTACCAACACATTAATACATTTTCTTAATGTCAAGAAAACTAATTTTATTTTTTCTTGGCTGCGCTGGGTCTTAGTTGCGGCACGCGGGATCTTCGTTGTGGCATGTGGAATCTTTCAGTTGCAGCATGAAAACTTTTAGTTGCAGCATGTGGGATCTAGTTCCCTGACCAGGGATCGAACCCGGGCCCACTGCGTTGGGAGGGTGTGCTCTTAGCCACTGGACCACCAGGGAAGTCCCAAAACACATATTTTATGTAACTATCTTAGATTGCCCCCCCAGGAACTTTCTGAGAAGATCATAAATACTTAAACTATTATGAAAACAGATTCTTACTCTTTGAGTCCATCAAAGCATAACAGTTTGAAACAGACTAGATGAGACTAAAACACATTCAACCTCTTTTATGAATTTTTGAAAATTATTGGTCAAAACTAGTTATTTATCTAGATATAACCATTAAAGTAAATTTTATACTATGGTATGAGCATTCAAAACTAACATCTATTCTGCTAATCAGAATGGGTCTCAGAAAAGACATTCAGTGAATCACTTCAGTATATAACATTTATCACACACAGATCCCAGTATTATAAATGTCAGTGTTCCTCATACCTATTTGTGAAGAATGAAAATCGGCAGCATTTACACACTTGATTTTACCATATAAGTGGTATAGGTAAAATGGGAATTGATTCTTTTTAAGGCTTTAAACTATTCAAAAATTAATTATCAATCTTTTTAGTTACAATAAAAGTAATGTCTTCTTTTATGGGGCATGGTGTCCTATTAAAATTTGTTTGAGAAACTGGTGAGTTGGTAAACAGCAGGGTTCTAATTTGCCTAAGTTGCTCTGTTCAGAATTTCTCTGAGGATCTGAAGAGAGAAGAACTTTTTATACAGAGAATGAGATGAGGACATGAGGGCTACTGTCATGACCTCTGTTCTTATTTGGCTTGGAGCCCAGGCAGAGGGGCTGGGACCAAAAGCTAGAGGGGCTGTTTCCATGAGAGATGTGTGAAACTATGGGAGCTAGCAGCTCCTCTGGCCGGGAGTTAGGGAAAAGTCCACTCTTCCTGGTAACTGTTACAGCAGGCTGGTGAGGCCTGGGGACATATGGGTTATACTTAATACAACTAGGCACTCTAAAATTATCTGTTTTGGGGGAATAAGGGAATGCAAGGGAATTATTCAGTTAAAGGAGACTTAAGAGCTGAATTCCCTAGCAGTCCAGGGGTTAGGACTCAGTGTTTTCTCTGCCGTGGCCCCAATATCTGGTCATGGAGCTAAGATCCTGCAAGCCATGTGGCTCAGCCAAAAAAAAAAAAGAGAGAGACTTAAGAGACTTGATATATCTAAATGCACTGCATGATCCTTGATTGGACACTTGTTCAGAAATATATGTATTTATGAAAGATTTTGAAGTCAGTTGGAGAAATTTGAGTAAGGACTGCTTGGGTATTAGGTAAGAAAATGGTTATATAGAAAAATGCCCTTATATTTTGAAGATGCATGCTGAGGTACTTCAGAGTAAAGCATCGTGTAATTTATTTTGAAATGGTTCTACAAATACACACACATACACATATAAACAAAATGATACAAATATGGCAAAATGTTCATTGTTGAATCTACCTGGCTGGTATTTAGGGTGCTCATTTTATCATTCTTTTTACTTTTCTGTATGTTTGAAATTTTCTATAAGTTTTTTTAATTAACTGTCAAAGAGTACTTATTTTTCTAAGAAGTATAACAAGTTCTTTAAATTAGACATGAAAATATATTAAAATACCTAATTTAATCCCTGAAGCCAATGACTCTACACATATATTCTTCTTTATTTATTTTTGGCTGTGTTGGGTCCTTGTTGCTGCGCGTGGGCTTTCTCTAGTTGTGGCGAGCGGGGGCTACTCTTCGTTGTGGTGCCTGGGCTTCTCATTGCGGTGGCTTCTCTTGTTGTGGAGCATGGGCTCTAGGCACGTGGGCTTCAGTAGTTGTGGCACGCAGGCTCAGTAGTTGTGGCGCACGGGCTTAGTTGCTTCGCGGCATGTGGGATCTTCCCGGACCAGGGCTCGAACCCGTGTCCCCCACACTGGCAGGCGGATTCTTAACCACTGTGCCACCAGGGAAGCCCATATTTTTCTTTTTTTAATTGAAGTATGGTTGATTTACTTTATTTTTCTTGATTAATCTTTGTTATATGCTTTATACAACATTAAAACCAGAAATACGTATATTAAAAATTAGTATATTAGCCTTTTGCAAAAAGCTATGGTAATTACCTTGATCTGTATAGGTGAATTATAACCCACACATCCTTTTCTGCATTTGTGACTTCATTCACATACTGATTTCCAGAAATTTCTCTTAATTCCCCAAATTTTTGTTTTTTCTTAAGAGCTTTCCATTCCTGTAACCGCTTTTCTCTAGTTAAGAAAAAGAAATTAAATTACATAAGAATATTGTTATATTCTTAAGGCCATCCCCATATACAATAATAATTTAGAGCAATGAATGTAATGCTAGTACATACCAAACACTTTAAAGAGTAACTATTAACGGCTTTACAATGCCAGTTTCTCTTTTTATACGGGTATTTGCTTTATCATGGGTATTGTAAAGTATAAGAAATTAGCTACTGACTTAATTTTTGTTTAAGACTAAGTCAATCATAGCTATAGAGAGTTTATTTAGACATTGGGTCAACAAATTCTCATATACGGCTTAAATAAAGGGAGAGTATACATAATAACTAACATTTATTGAGGGCTTACTATGTTGCTAGGTGCTGTTTTAAGTGCGTTAACTAATTTAATCCTTGCAAAAACTTTACAAAGTTAGCACTATTACTATCCCCATTGACATGCTCTTAACTGTCATGCTAAGCTGACTTTCAGTTCAAAGCCTTTGTGAATATATGCAATTAATTGTTATAAATGTATTGCAGGTAGAGAGGTGGTAGAGAAAGAGTGATTGAGTATGGACTCCAAGGTCAGACTGAACTGGCTTTAAGTGCCAGCTCCCACTTACTAGTGGCGTGGACTTGGGCAAGTTATTTAATCTTTCCAAGCTTCAGTTTCCCCCAATGTGAACAAAACTAAAATCTGCTTGCATGGGATTGTTCGGGATTAAGTGTAAACATGTAAATTTCTTAGGGCAGTGTCTAGCACACCATGAGCCTTTCATAAATGTTACCTAGTTATTCATCTATAGAGAACCTTAAAACTTTGTTAAACAAATCTCAAAATTTACATACTTTGATTTAGCTGTTGAATACTTGAGTTTATGAAGCAAATCCAAATGGTTCTGACATATCTGCAAGTATGTTAAAAGTTACTGACTGTGTATCTCTAAGTACCTGGAAGTATTTACTCCCCTTCTTTCTCTGTGTATTAACTATATTTTCTTGTTTTCTGTATAGTAAGTCCTCTACATATGAACAAGTTCCATTCTGAGAACACATTCATTAAATCCAATTTGTTTGTAAGTCAACAAAGTTAGCCTAGGTATCCAACTAACACAATCGGTTATATAGTACTGTACAGTAATAAGTTTATAATACTTTTCACACAAATAATACATAAAAAACAAACACAAAAAAATAAAACATTTTTGATCTTACAGTACAGTACCTTGAAAAGTACAGTAGTGCAGTACAACAGCTGGCACACAGGGGCACTTTGGCATCTTTGAAAGTTCTCAACTTGAAGGTTTGTATGTAGGGGACTTACTAGATTCAGCTCTGGCATCTGGGGTCTTCCTGATCCTAGAGAGACTGCCCCTCTCTAAGCTAGCTAGTTCCCAAAGACAGCAAACACTCACCAGAAAGCACAGTCCTCAAATGCAAACCAACCAATCCAGAGCCCAGTCCCTCAACTACCTCTTTTACTGGGCTGAGCCACTATCCCCCTGCCCAAATCATCCCCTGGGCTTGGTACCAGACAATTAGAGATAGACACTACGGTCCAGAGCCTGCCAAATTTTTTCCAACTAGCCAATCCTAAGTCTGCTTACCCTGCCTAGCTCGTCTTTCCCACAGAAACTACATAAAGGCTCATATCCATCTTAGCCTCTCCCTCCTCCTGCCTCTTGACCAACTGGTGCTTCCCTGTGTGGCCCTGCATTGTGGGGCATGCCCCCTACTCTTGAGACCTGTGAATAATAATAATAATAATAATTATCTCCTGATCTGTTGGCTTCACCATACCTGAATATATACAAAATCCTGGGTCTATTTTAAAACACTGTGTCCTTATTTCACATATTAGAAACATGTCCAGTAAGACCACTCACTTTATATAACAAGTAATCCAAGCAAAATTAAGCCTAGAGGAGAATGTCAAGAACAGTAATCCAAGTCTAGGGCCCTCTCAGTTTTCAAACTGAAGGTCTTCAATTTTCCTTCTACTGGCCCAGATATTCAGAACTGACAGTCACTCCAGAGAGCTTTTGGGAGCCCTATTTTGTTTGCATTGAGTATTTGGCATCACTATCATTAATGTCCCTCAATTTGATCTCATTGGCTTAATATATTTCAGAATTTTCAAAAAGTTTTTGTTCCAATGATGGCACTATGCCCTACTTAATGGTGCAGCTATCAACTACTTTTCTTCTTCCTCCACTCTTCCACCTTCTCCTCCTCATTTTTCTTTACTGTCAACAGAATTGGGCAGGGAAAGACATAAAAACCTGGGTTGGCTTTGCCATCAGGAAGTGACAGAGTGTTCAATGGCCTGCATTTTTCACCTAACAGTCATACCAGCTGTGATTCAGTCTCATAAACAGAAAGCCCTTTAGCTATTTTAAGCAGCAAGAAGCTTAATCTGAGGAATTAAGTGCTTTACAAACTTAATGGAAAGATGAAGGAGGAGGCTCCAGACTGGGCTACCAGGAAGACTCCCCGAACAACTTTGCAAAACTGGTCTGCCAAGGGAACAGCTTTCTCCGCTGCAATCCAGAAACTGGGGAATCTGGAACTAACGTTCCAATTGTGCCCTAGTATCCCCTACTCTGGTGATCAGAAAACCCCTGTAACAGTTGTCTCTAGGAACCTATCTCCTTAGCAGAGACTGGGAGAAAATATTTGCAAAAGTCGTATCTGAACTGGACTGTTATTTGAAATATACAAAACTCTAAAAACTCCACAATAAGAAAACAACCTGATTTAAAAATGGGCGAAAGGTCTTAACAGACACCTCACCAAAGAAGATATACAGATGATAAATAAGCATATGAAAGGATGCTCCACATCTATGTCAACAGGAAAACAAAATTAAAACAATGAGAGGCCACTACACACCTATTAGAATGGCCAATATCTGGAACACTGATAACACCAAATGCTGGAGAGGACTGGAGAAACAGGAACTCTCGTTCGTTGCTGATGGGAATGCAAAATGGTACAGGCACTTTGGAAGACAGTGTGGCCGTTTTTTTTTTTTTTTTTTACAAAACTAAACATACTCTTATCATTTGATCCAGCTATCAAGCTCCTTGATATTTACCCAGAGGTGTTGAAAACATGTCCACACAAAAACCTGCACACAGATGTTTACAGCAATTTTACTCATAATTGCCAAAAGTTGAGGACTTCCCTGGTGGTGCAGTGGTTAAGAATCCACCTGCCAATGCAGGGGGAACACGGGTTTGATCCCTGTTCTGGGAAGATCCCACGTGCCACGGAGCAACTAAGCCTGTATGCCACAGCTGCTGAGCCTGCGCTCTAGAGCCCGCAAGCCACAACTACTGAGCCCGCAAGCCACAACTACTGAGCCTGCGTGCCATGACTACTGAAGCCCATGCGCCTAGAGCCCGTGCTCCACAACAAGAGAAGCCACCGCAATGAGAAGCCTGCGCACCACAACGAAGAGTAGCCCCCACTCACCGCAACTAGAGAAAGCCCGTGCACAGCAACGAAGACCCAATGCAGCCAAAAATAAACAAATAAATAATTGCCAGAAGTTGAAAGCAACTAAGATGTCCTTCAGTAGATGAATGGATAAATAAACTGTGGTACATCCAGATAATGAAATATTATTCAGTGCTAAAAAGAAATGAGCTATCAAGCCATGGAAAGACATGGAGAAAACTTAAATGCATATTACTAAGTGAAAGAAGCCAATCTAAGAAGGCTACATACTATATGATCCCAACTATATGACAGACTGGAAAAGGCAGAACAGTGGAGACAGTACAAAGATCAAGGGTTGGCAAGGGAGAGGAATGAATAGGCAGACCACAGAGGATTTTTAGGGCAGTGAAAATACTGTGAATGGTACCATAATGATGGATATATGTCATCATACATTTGTCCAAACCCAAGAATGAACTGTAATGTACATTATGGACTTCGGGTGATTCTGATGTATCAATGCAGGTTCATCAATTATAACAAATATATCACTCTGGTGGGGAATATTGACAATGGGGGACGTTATGTTATGTGTGGGGCAGGAGGTATATTAGAAATCTATACCTTCCATCAATTTTGCTGTGAACCTAAAACTGCTTTATAAAAAAGTCTTAAAGGTTTTCTTTTGTCATTGCTCTTTTGTTTTGGCTTTAAATGAGGGATTTGCTTTAAATCAGCACTATCAAGACTACTACAGAATTTTCTCTTCTTAACAATAAGTAAAACTTTAAAAGGCTACAGGTTCCTTTTTCCTTAGATCCAAAGTGAGAGCAGAGATACTGAAATACTACTAGAATTTGGTGACCAGAATTAGAGTTGTACTTCTGATGTGGAATATGCAAGGGAAAGAAATTCTGTGTGTAATATCTCTTTAATCTCTGTGGCAGAGACTGTTTGGGTGTTCATCAGTATAGCTTCCTCTTCCAGGACTCACAGAAAGACTATATTTGCCAGCATCCTTGGCAGTTAGATTAGGGCCAGTGGAACATGTGTGAAAATGATATGTACATTTCTAGGACTTATCTCTGAAATGTCCCATCCCATCTTTCATACTGTCTTCCTGGTCCACAAGCCTGGATGTTAAGGATTCTGAGATGATGAAGCCCCTAATGAAATGTTCATTGCAGCACTATTTACATTAGCCAGGACATGGAAACAATCTAAATGTCCATCGACAGATGAATGGATAAGGAAGATGTGGTACATATATACAATGGAATATTACTCAGCCATAAAAAGGAACGAAATTGGGTCACTTGTAGAGATGTGGATGGGCCTAGAGTCTGTCATATAGAGTGAAGTCAGAAAGAGAAAAACAAATATCGTATATTAACACATATATGTGAAATCTAGAAAAATGGTACAGATGAACTTATTGGCAGAGCAGGAATAGAGACGCAGACGTAGAGAATGGACTTGTGGACACAGTGGGGGAAGGGGATGGTGGGATGAATTGGGAGATTAGGTTTGACATAAATACACTACCATGTGTAAAACAGATAGCTAGTGGGAACCTGCGGTAGAGCCCAGAGAGCTCAGCTCTGTGCTCTGTGATGACCAAATGGGTGGGATGGGGTGGGGGGGGTGGGAGGGAGGTCCAAGGGGGAGGGGATATATGTATACATATAGCTGATTCTTTTCATTGTACAGCAGAAAGTAACACAACATTGTACAGCAATTATACTCCAATTAAAAAAAAAAAAAAGAGCCCAGGTCCCTAGTCATCACCTGGAGAAGAGCTGCTCAGAAGAAGCTTGTAAAACATGCATCATCTGTGAGTGAGGAACTTTCTTGTGTGAAACCACTAAGATTTTGCACTTGCTTGTTACAGCAGCTAGCATTATCTTAATAAATTCTGCTGACGTGACTGTATCAATAGATTTGTGATTATTGAACGATCCTTGCATTCCTTGAATAAACCCTAATTATTCACTATATATGATTATTTTAATACTGTTTTATTTGCTAATATTTCATTTAAGATTTTTGCATCTATGTTTCGAAAGTGAGATTAATCTAAAGCAGTATTTATCAAGTTGAGGCATGTGGACATCCCACATGAGAATTACCTGGGAATGGCAGGTTCCACAGATGGGCATATTCCTGAGACTCAACCCCAAGTTACTGAATATTACCTCTTGGTACTGGTCTCAGGAACGTGTATTTTTAACTTCATATTATGGATGGTTATTAACACTTACAGTAGTAAAGCGACCCAGATGTGTGCATCTTCCATCAATAATTTCTATGGCCAATTCTCTTTCATCTCAACCCCCACTAACTCCCCATTTCAAGGGCTATTTTCAAGCAAATATAAGACATCATGTCATTTCATCTGTAAATATTTCATTATATATCTCTAAAAGACGAGGATACTTTAAAATTTTTAATTCACATGGCATAATCATATCTAAAACAATGGTAATTCCTTAATATATTCAGATATTGTTCAAATAATCCTATTTTATCCACTTAAAATTTTTATTTAATTGTTACAAAATATCCATAACATAAAATTTACCATGTTAACCATTTTTAAGTGTACAGTTCAGTAGCATTAAGTTCTGGCCCCATTTTTAAAGTTTGTTTATTCAAATGGGAATCCAAATTAGATTTAAAGAGTGGTTATTACATCTCTTAAATCTCATTTAATACATAGATTCTTTTCCATCTATTTTTCCCCTAGAAATTTCTTTGTTGAAGGAAACTAGATTGCTTGTCCAAACTTTCCCCCAGTCTGAATTTTGCTTATTATATTATCATGAAATCAATTCACACAAGAAATCAAAATTTTTAGTAGTAAAGCTAGGTGATTATTTTGACTAACCAACTTAAGATCCATGAGTCTATTATTTCCCGTCTGTACTAGCCTTGTCTGATTGTGACAGTAAGATTATATTATCAATAAATGTAACAATGTCATATGCAATTTATTAGTAAGCTTTTCATCTTAATAAAAACATAGGGATTATCTGTGCCTTGAAAAGTAGAGAAAAATCAGCTATACAATAAATTTTAGGAAGCAGGTTATCTTCTTAATTACGCTTTTCTCTCTCTTATTGTATCAATTTTGGAAACTATTTTTTCATTTTAAAAATGATGTATATGATCATGTATCAGATACTCTCCTGTGTCTGGCTTCTTTAATTCCATATAATGTTTTCAAATTTCACCAAAGTTTGTGTGTATCAGTAGTTTGCTTACTTTCTTACAGAGTAGTATTCCCTTTCATGAACACACTACAGTTTGTTTATTCATTCACTTTGCATTCATTTAACATGTTGAAGGACTTTTGGGTTGTTTCCAGTTTCTGGCTATTATGAATATTCATGTACAAGTCTTTGTATTGACATATACCTTCAATTCTCTCAAGTAAATATCCAGGAATTTAACTGATAGGTTATATGTTAAATGCATATATAACTTTAGAAGAAATTGCCAAACTATTTCCCAAAGTTATCATATTATGAGAATTCCAGTTCCTCCAAAATCTTTAGTTTTAAATTGTAACATAATTCATATACAATAAAATTCAACGATTTATAGTGTATAACTCAGTGATTTTTAAAATAGTCGCAAAGCTGTGCATCCATTACCACTATCTAGTTCCAGAATAGTTTTACTGTACGAAAAGAAACCCCATATCCATTTGTAGTTATTCCCTATCCCCCCATCCCAGGCCCTGGAAATTAATAATCTGCTTTCTGTCTCTATAAATTTTCCTATTCTGAATATTTCATGTAAGTAGAATCATATAAAATGTGACCTTTTGTCACTGGCTTCTTTCCTTAGCATAACATTTACAAGGTTCAGTCCTGTTGTAGCATGTACCAGTTCATCATTTCTTTACATGGCTGAATAATTTTCCATCGTATGAATACACCATATTTTGTTTACCCACTCACCAGTTGATGGACAGTAAGTTTCTTTGTACTTTTTGGCTACTGTGAATGCTGCTGCTATGAACATTCATGTACACGTTTTGTGTTTTTGATTCTCTTAGGTGTACATATCTAGGAGTGGAATTGCTGGATCATGGTAATTCTATGTTTAATATTTGAAGAAATTCCAGACTGCACCATTTTACATTCCCACCAGCAATGTATGGTGGTTCAAAATTCTCCACCTGTTCACCAACACTTTTGTTATTTTTCTGTTTTCTTTATTATAACCACCCTGGTGGGAGTGAAATGGAAACTCACTGTGGTTTTGATTTGCATTTGCTTAATAACTAATGATATTAAGCATCTTTTCATGTGCTTATTTTCCATTTGTATACCTTCTTTGGAGAAATGTCTATTCAAGTCCTTTGCATGTTTTTTAATTATTTGTTTTTTTGTTGTTGAGTTTTATGAGTTCTTTATATATTCTTGTTAGTAATTCCTTATCATATATCTAAGTTGCAAATATTTTCTCCCATTCTGTGGGTTGTCTTTTCACTTTCTTGATAGTGTCCTTTGATGCACAAATATTTTAAATTTTGATGAAGTCAAATTTATCTATTTTTTCCTTTTTGTTGCCTTTTGTTATTTTTGGTGTCATCTGAGAAATCATTTCCAAATCCAATGCCATGGACATTTCCCCCTGTGTTTTGTTTGAACAGTTTTATAGTTTTAGTTCTTACATTTGGGTCTTTGATCCATTTTGAGTTAATCTTTATATATGATATGAGGTAGGAGTCCTACTTTATTCTTATGCATGTGGGTATCCAGTTTTCCTAGCACCCTTGGTTGAAAAGATTTTCCTTTCCCCATTGAATGTTCTTGACACCGTGTTGAAAAATCATTTGACTATTTATGAGAGAGTTTCCTTCTGGTCTCTCTATTCTATTCCTCTGGTCTGTATGTCTATCCTTATGTCACTATAACACTGTTTTGATTACTGTTGCTTTGTAGTAAGTTTTGAAATCAGGAAGTATTGGTCTTCCAACATTGTTCTTTCTCAAGATTGCTTAGTTTCCAGGATCTGGATGTGTTTCTTTTTATTCATTATGCATTTAATTTTAGACTACTTGGATTAATTTAAAATCCATGTACATTTAAAGTATGTAATGTAAGTGCCTGACATTAAGCTTTTGATTACTGAGGCACCTATTTCAAAAGACATCCATCTTGAAAACCATACTGCCAACTGTATGACACAGCTACTAGCAAAACAACCAGATAAGGAATTAGGCTGCTCCCACCCATGAAAGTCTTTCTTTCAGAGAGCCCTGGGTAACCTAGATAACTGACCACTTGAGTGACCTCTCTTCTCCCTTCCTGTGCTCTAATTCCAGCTCTTATGCTCTACATTAGCCAATAAAGAGACAACCCGTGAAACCTAGATACCCCATCAATGGACTCTAATAAAGGCACAGACCCAGGTCCCACTCCCACCCCTCCACCAGACCTGGCTGAGTGGCCCTCAGGCATGCTGTGTGTTCTTCAGGATTTCTGAGGAATAAATCTTGTTCCTCGAAGTTCTCTCAAAGTTTCTTGCTGAAGTGCATCCTACACTCATAACACAAACCACAGGAACCAGTCCAATCACAGCTATGAGTAATACAGGAGGTGAGTGCCTCAGGCATTCCTAGCCAATAGCATCACTACTGATAGGCTGGGACTGACACAACAAAGTAATTACTGAAAAGGAAGGACTTACTTCTGCCATTTAGCTATTTTCTGTATTTCTATATCTTACATGCTTTTTGTTCTTCAATTCTTCCATCATTGCTTCTTTTTGTATTTTTGTATTGTGGTATACCATTTTGATTTCCTTTCTCTTTCCTTTTCTGTATGGTTTTAGTTATTTCTTAGTGATTACCTTAAGGATTAAAATTAATATCTTACAATAACCTACTGTGAATAATGCCAACTTAGCTTCAATAGCATACAAACACTCTGCTCTTATACATCTTCATCCCTCCCTCTTTATCTCATTATTGTTACAGAGTACATTGTTATATACTGTGTCCATTAACATTGATTTATAATTATTGTTTTATAAACTTGCCTTTTAAATCATATAGAAAAAAGGGAGTTAAAAACCAAAAATACAGTAATATTGGCTTTTATATTTACCTATACACTTACCTTTACCTATGATATTTATTCTTCGTATGGTTTTGAGTTACGGTCTAGTGCCCTTTAATTTCAGGCTGACAGACTCCTTTAGCTAATTTTTAGGGGAATTCTAGTACAGTAAGTCCCCAACATACGAACCTTCAAGTTGCAAACTTTAAAAGATGCGAACGTGCATTTGCATGTCCAATCACGTCAGTTAGTTCATGTGTCTTGTGTACATTGTCACAGGCATGCATCCTCTACAAGTGGTTGTACTTTTGGTACTTTACTGTACAGTACTGTATACAGTACAGTAGTACAGCATCTTTATTTCAAGCCCAGGATGTCCAGAAACAAGCGAAAAAGCAGCAGTGATGTAGCTGGTACTGCTAAGAAGTGCCAGCTGTTGTACTATACTACTGTACTTTCCAAGGTTAAGATTAAAAATGTTTTCTTTATTTTTTGTGTTTGTTTTTTATGTTTTGTGTGAAAGGTTTATAAACCTATTACAGTACAGTACTATATAGCCAATTGTATTATTTGGGTACCTAGGCTACCTTTGTTGGACTTATGAACAAATTAGACTTACGAGTGTGCTCTCAGAATGGAACTCATTCATATGTAGGGGACTTGCTGTAGTAACAAACTCACTTAGATTTTATCTAGGAATGTCTTAATTTCTCCTTCATCCTTGTAGCATAGTTTTGCCAAATATGGAATTCTTGACTGACAAGTGCTTTTTTTTTTCTGTTGCAGCCTCTAAGATTTCTGAGGAGAAATTGGCTGATAGTCTTTTTAAGGGATGTGTCTTTGTGTGGGTCTCTGAGTTTATCCTTCTTGGAGTCCATTGAGCACCCTGGATTTGTAGATTTATGCCTTTTGTCAAATTTGGGGAGTTTTCAGCCATTATTTCTACAAATATGATTTGTGCCCCTTTCTTTCTCTTTTCCTCTGCTGTGACTCCCATACTATATATGCTAGTTCACCTAGTAGTGTACCACAAGGCCAGTTAGGCTCTGTTCTCTCTTCTTTATTCTCAGACTCAATACTTTGAATCGTCCTATCTTCAAATTTTCTCTATTTTCTGCTGGTTCATATCTGCTTTTGAAGCCCTTTAGTGTATATTTCAATTCAATTATTGTACTTTTTAGTTTCAGAATGTCCTTTTGGTTCCTTTTTATAATTCCAATCTCTTTATTGTTATTCTCATTTTGTTCATATTATGTTCTCCTGTCTTTGTCCATGTCTTCCTTTAGCTCTTTGAGCACCTTTAACTAAGTTGTCTTAAAGTCTTTGTCTAGTAAGTCTGACACTTTGGCTACCTCAGGTATATTTTGTATTGATTTATTTTGTTCCTTTGTCTGGGCCATACTTTCCTGTTTCTTTTTACACCTGATTTTTTTGTGTTATTGAAAACTGAATATTTTATTCAATTGGTAACTCTAGAAATCAGATTCTTCTTACAATCCATGTTTTTGTTTTTGTGTTTTTACATTGGGTGTGTCTGTGCCAGGATCAGCCTCAGGTGAAAGCATAAGGTCTTCTCAGGTCTTTTCTGAGCCTTCAACTTTCCCAAGGCTTTCTACATTCCCCCATATATATGGTTGTTTTTGAATGTTAAAAAAAAAGAAACCAGAAGTGGCTCCTTAAAATCTCCTGGAAGCCACGTGAGCCAATGAGGGTTAACACAATGAATGCCAGTCTCTGGGTCTGTACCTCTGCATTCAGAGCAGCAATCTGCAATCAGATCACAGAATCCTGATATTTGAGGACAAAGTCCTTATTGCCTAACCTGGATCCAGCAAGAAACACAGGATGCTGTTGAAACAGCTGCCTGCCATGGGGCTGGGGGGTGAGGGATGGATAGCTGTTACTACACCAAGAACTGAAATCAACCAATACTAACTGAAATTTACCAGCCAAGCTTTATGCTGTAAGCTACAAGTGTTCAGATAGACTCCAGAGTTCCAAAGCCATAATATCAGACCGTTTCTGCCAGTACAATTGCTACCTAGGTGGACAGATGGATTCTTGGAGCTTTCTACTTCACCTTTCCTGCTGTCTACTTGGCCAGTCATTTTTGGAAAATCCCTCAAATTTGGGTTTCTATTTAAACATTCACCCACTCATTTTAGCATCTATCAGCAGATCCTGCCCATGGAGGATTATTACTGTGGTGTTTTAATGATGATCTTTCTATTTTCCTCATTCTGTCTACACTTATTAATTGGAATTCTTCAGTGAGGAAGAACTGTTACTTCCTCTGAATTTTTTCATGTATTCATTTACTTATCTATGTCACTATAGGATAAGGACTCAAGGATAATTATTTTATTATTTTATAATTCAATATTATAGTAATTAATTTTGTTGTTCAAGTTGTTCCAACTCTGGCCAATCTGAGATCTTTTAGTGTGGCTCCTGTGCCTTGAAAAAAGTTTTCAGCACTGCCTTAACTTTCTGATACTACAAAATGCCCCAGACTCATACTGTTCTTTCTCAACTCACACTGTTGAATAAAGCAATACTTTAAGAATCACCGGTTCCGGAGGAGACCTTCAAGATGGCGGAGGAGTAAGACGTGGAGATCATCTTCCTCCTCAAAAATACATCAGAAATACATCTACACGTGGAACAACTTCTACAGAACACCTACTGAAAGCTGGCAGAAGATCTCAGACTTCCCAAAAGGCAAGAAGCTCCCCACATACCTGGCCACGTGGCTGACAGGGTCTTGGTGCTCTGGCAGAGTGTCAGGCCTGTGCCTCTGAGGTGAGACAGCCAAGTTCAGGACATTGGTCCACCAGAGACCTCCTGGCTCCACGGAATAACAAATGGCAAAAGCTCTCCCAGAGATCTCCATCTCAATGCTAAGACCCAGCTTCACTCAAAGACCAGCAAGCTACAGTGCTGGATACGTTATGCCAAACAACTAGCAAGACAGGAAGACAACCCCATACATTAGCAGAGAGGCTGCCTAAAATCATGCTAAGGTCACAGACACCCCAAACACAACACCGGACATGGTCCTGCCCATCAGAAAGACAAGATCCAGGCTCATCCACCAGAACACAGGCACCAGTCCCCTCCACCAGGAAGACTACCCAACCCACTGAACCAACCATAGCCACTGGGGGCAGACACCAAAAACAATGGGAACTATGAACCTGCAGCCTGCGAAAAGGAGACCCCAAACACAGTAAGTTAAGCAAGATGAGAAGACAGAGAAACACACAGCAGATGAAGGAGCAAGGTTAAAAACCCACTAGACCAAACAAATGAAGAGGAAATAGGCTGTCTACCTGAAAAAGAATTCAGAGTAATGACAGTAAAGATGATCCAAAATCTTGGAAACAGAATGGAGAAATTACATGAAATGTTTAACAAGGAACTAGAAGAACTAAAAAGCAAACAAACAATGATGAATAACACAATAAATGAAATTAAAAATTCTATAGAAGGAATCAATAGCAGAATAAGTGAGGCAGAAGAATGGATAAGTAACCAGGAAGATAAAATAGTGGAAAAAACTACCACAGAGCATAATAAAGAAAAAAGAATGAAAAGAATTGAGGACAGTCTCAGAGACCTCTGGGACAACATTAAATGCACCAACATTCGAATTATAGAGGTCGCAGAAGAAGAAGAGAAAAAGAAAGGGACTGAGAAAATATTTGAAGAGATTATAGTTAAAAACTTCCCTAATACGGGAAAGGAAATAATCAAGTCCAGGAAGCACAGAGAGTCCCATACAGGATAAATCCAAGGAGAAACACACCAAGACACATATTAATCAAACTGTCAAAAATTAAATACAAAGAAAAATATTAAAAGCAGCAAGGGAAAAACAACAAATAACACAAAAGGGAATCTCCATAAGGTTAACAGCTGATCTTTCAGCAGAAACTCTGTAAGCCAGAAGGGAATGGCAGGACATATTTAAAGTGATGAAAGAGAAAAAGCTACAACCAAGATTACTCTACCCAGAAAGGTTCTCATGCAGATTTGATGGAGAAATTAAAACCTTTACAGATAAGCAAAACCTAAGAGAATTCAGCATCACCAAACCAGCTTTACAACAAATTCTAAAGGAACTTCTATAGGCATGAAACACAAGAGAGGGAAAAGACCTACACTAACGAACCCAAAACAATTAAGAAAATGGGAATAGGAACATACATATCGATAATTACCTTAAACATGAATGGATTAAATGCTCCAACCAAAAGACACAGGCTCACTGAATGGAAACAGAAACAAGACCTGTATATATGCTGTCTACAAGAGACCCACTTCAGACCTAGGGACACATACAGACTAAAAGTGAGGGGATGGAAAAAGATATTCCACACAAATGGAAATCAAAAGAAAGCTGGAGTAGCAATTCTTGTATCCGACAAAATAGACGTTAACATAAAGACTATTACAAGAGACAAAGACGGACACTACACGATGGATCAAGATATCAATCCAAGAAAAAGATATAACATTTGTACATATTTATGCACCCAACATAGGAGCACCTCAACACATAAGGCAAATGCTAACAGCCATAAAAAGGGGAAATCAACAGTAACTCAATCATAGTAGGGGACTTTAACACCCCACTTTCACCAATGGACAGATCATCCAAAATGAAAATGAATAAGGAAACACAAGCTTTAAATGATACATTAAACAAGATGGACTTAATTGATATTTATAGGACATTCCATCCAAAAACAACAGAATACACTTTCTTTTCAAGTGCTCGTGGAATATTCTCCAGGACAGATCATATCTTGGGTCACAAATCAAGCCTTGGTAAATTTAAGAAAATTGAAATCATATCAAGTATCTTTTCTGACCACAACTCTATGAGACTAGGTATCAATTACAGGAAAAAAATCTGTCAAAAGTACAAATACATGGAGGCTAAACAATACACTACTTAATAACCAAGAGATCACTGAAGAAATCAAAAAATACCTACAAACAAATGACAATGAAAACATGATGAACCAAAACCTATGGGATGCAGCAAAAGCAGTTCTAAGAGGGAAGTTTATAGCAATACAATCCTACCTCAAGAAACAAGAAACAACTCAAATAAACAGCTTAACCTTACACCTAGAGCAATTAGAGAAAGAAAAACAAAAAACCCCCAAAGTTAGCAGAAGGAAAGAAATCATAAAGATCAGATCAGAAATAAATGAAAAAAAATGAAGGAAACAATAGCAAAGATCAATAAAACTAAAAGCTGGTTCTTTGAGAAGATAAACAAAATTGATAAACCATTAGCAAGGCTCATCAAGAAAAAAAGGGAGAAGACTCAAATCAATAGAATTAGAAATGAAAAAGGAGAAGTAACAACTGACACTGCAGAAATACAAAGGACCATGAGTGATTACTACAAGCAACAATATACAAATAAAATGGACAACCTGGAAGAAATGGACAAATTCTTAGAAAAGCACAAACTTCCAAGACTGAATCAGGAAGAAATAGAAAATATAAGCAGATCACAAGAACTGAACAATCACAGGAACTGAAATTGAGACTGTGATTAAAAATCTTCCAACAAACAAAAGCCCAGGACCAGATGGCTTCACAGGTGAATTCTATCAAACATTTAGAGAAGAGCTAACACCAAACCTTCTCAAACTCTTCCAAAATACAGCAGGGAGAGGAACACTCCCAAACTCATTCTACGAGGCCACCATCACCCTGATACCAAAACCAGACAAAGATGTCACGAAGAAAGAAAACTACAGGCCAATATCACTGATGAACATAGATGCAAAAATCCTCAACAAAATACTAGCAAACAGAATCCAACAGCACATTAAAAGGATCATACATCATGATAAAGTGGGGTTTACACAGGAATGCAAGGATTTTTCAATATATGCAAATCAATCAATGTGACAAACCATAATAACAAACTGAAGGAGAAAAACCATATGATCATCTCAAGAGATGCAGACAAAGTTTTTGACAAAATTCAATACCCATTTATGATAAAAACCCTCCAGAAAGTAGGCATAGAGGAAAAACTTACCTCAACATAATGAAGGCCATATATGACAAACCCACAGCCAACATCATCCTCAATGGTGAAAACTGAAACCTTTTCCACTAAGATCAGGAACAGGATACGGTTGTCCACTCTCACCACTATTATTCAACATAGTTTTGGAAGTTTTAGCCACAGCAATCAGAGAGGAAAAAGAAATAAAGGAATCCAAATCAGAGAAGAAGAAGTAAAGCTGCCACTGTTTGCAGATGACATGATACTATACAGAGAGAATCCTAAAGATGCTACCAGAAAACTACTACAGATAATCAATGAATTTGGTAAAGTAGTAGCATACAAAACGATTGCACAGAAATCTCCTGTATTCCTATATACTAATGATGAAAAATCTGAAAGAGAAGTTAGGAAACACTCCCATTTACCATTGCAACAAAAAGAATAAAATAGCTAGGCTAAGGAGACAAAAGACCTGTATGCAGAAAACTATAAGACACTGATGAAAGAAATTAAAGATGATACCAACAGATGGAGAGATATACCATGTTCTTGGATTGGAAGAATCAACACTGTGAAAATGACTATACTACCCAAAGCAATCTACAGATTCAATGCAATCCCTATCAAACTACCAATGGCATTTTTCACAGAACTAGAACAAAAAATTTTACAGTTTATATGGAAACACAAAAGACCCCAAATAGCCAAGAAATCTTGAGAAAGAAAGACGGAGCTGGAGGAATCAGGCTCCCTGACTTCAGACTATACTACAAACCTACAGTAATCGAGACATTATGGTACTGGCACAAAAACAAATATAGATCAATGGAACAGGATAGAAAGCCCAGAGACAAACGCATGCACATATGGTCACCTTATCTGTGATAAAGGAGGCAAGAATATACAATGGAGAAAAGACAGTCTCTTCAATAAGTGGTGCTGGGAAAACTGGAGAACTACATGTAAAAGAATGAAATTAGAACATTCCCTAACACCATACACAAAAATAAACTCAAAATGGATTAAAGACCTAAATGTAAGGCCAGACACTATCAAACTCTTAAAGGAAAACATAGACAGAACACTCTATGACATAAATCACAGCAAGATCCTTTTTGACCCACCTCCTAGAGAAATGGAAATAAAAACAAAAATAAACAAATGGCACCTAATAAAACTTCAAAGTTTTTGCACAGCAAAGGAAACCATAAACAAGACCAAAAGACAACCCTCAGAACGGGAGAAAATATTTGCAAATGAAGCAACTGTCAAAGGATTAATCTCCAAAATTTACAAGCAGCTCATGCAGCTGAATATCAAAAAAACAAACAATCTAATCCAAAAATGGTAGAAGACCTAAATAGACATTTCTCCAAAGAAGATATATAGATTGCCAACAAACACATGAAAGGATGCTTAACATCACTAATCATTAGAGAAATGCAAATAAAAACTACAGTGAGGTATCACCTCACACCAGTCAGAATGGCCATCATCAAAAAATCTACAAACAATAAATGCTGGAGAGGGTGTGGAGAAAAGGGAACCCTCTTGCACTGCTGGTGGGAATGTAAATGGATACAGCCACTATGGAGAACAGTATGGAGGTTCCTTAGAAAACTAAAAACAGAACTAAAGGAACTAAGGCTCCTTTTCTAAGAAACTAAGGTTCCTTAGAAAACTAAAAACTACCATACGACCCAGCAATCCCACTACTGGACATATACCGTGAGAAAACCATAATTCAGAAAGAGTCATGTATCACAATGTTCATTGCAGCACTATTTACAATAGCCAGGATATGGAAGCAACCTAAGTGTCCACTGACAGATGAATGGATAAAGAAGATATGGCACATATATACAATGGAATATTACTTGGCCATAAAAAGAAACGAAATTGAGTTATTTGTAGTTAAGGTGGATGGACCTAGAGTCTGTTATACAAAGTGAAGTAAGTCATAAACAGAAAAACAAATACCATATGCTAACACATATATATGAAATCTAAAAAATAAAAATGGTTCTGAAGAACCTAGGGGCAGGACAGGAATAAAGACGCAGACGTAGAGAATGAACTTGAGGACACAGGGAGGGGGAAGGGTAAGCTGGGACAAAGTGAGAGAGTGGCATGGACTTATATATACTACCAAATGTAAAACAGACAGCTAGTGGGAAGCAGCAGCATAGCACAGGGAGATCAGCTCGGTGCTTTGTGACCACCTAGAGGGGTGGGATAGGGAGGGTGGGAGGGAGATGCAAGAGGAAGGGGATATGGGGATATATGTATATGTATAGCTGATTCACTTTGTTATAAAGCAGAAAGGAACACATCATTGTAAAGCAATTATACTGCAATAAAGATCTTAAAAAAAAAAAGAATCACTGATTCCTTTTATTGGAAAATAGTATTGTGAATCAAGAGCTGAATTCTAGGTGTGTTCATTGCTACCAGAGTATTGCTGCTTCTAACACAATTCACTGATTTTTTTTCCTGTGAAAACAACCTTGTATTCCTGGGACCAATCCCACTTGATTGGAATGTATTCTTCTTCTTTTAAATTGCTGGACTTAATTTGCTAATATTTTGTCAAAATTTTTCGTACCTATATTTATAGGAGATATTTTTCTGTACCATTCTGTTTTTGCAATTTCTTTGTCAAGTATTTGTATCAGGATAAGTTGGGAAACCGAGGCACCTGTTCTAATTTCTGAAAGAATTTGTTTATGACTGGTAATTAATTATTCATTAAATGACAGAAACCCTTGACAAACATCAGGCTAGAAGGAAAACCATGGCCCTCTTTTTATTGGCCTTCTATTGATATTTTCCACTTTATTCACATGTAACTTGATGAAGTTCTACTGTATATTACTGAATAGTTTTTTATTTAAGCAAAGGCAAAAAAGGTCCAAAAAAATCCATCTTATATAAGGTGAGTTAATTTTAAAATGTTAAAAGTTAGTTTTGTTCTTTGTAAAATACAGTCTGTAGACAAAAAAGGACTTTTTCCTTAGTTTCATTCTTACAATACTTCATTCAAAAACTCATAAATTATCCAAATGAATCACTGTACCTATATATTTCGATAGCTCTCATATCTTCATCATCAAATTCATCTTCAGCTTCCTTCAACTGTGCAAGAGTCATCTTTTCGTATGGTTTAACTAAAACAAAATAAGTTGTAGATAACTGAGTTATTTAAAAGCCAATTTTACTTTAGAGTCACATGTCTAGAAAAAACAATATATTAGATAAATGGAGATCAAGAATATCTTTAATGTTGCAGTTTCTCCAGCATATAAACTATATTGTGGCTGACTGCTTCAGGTTTGTTTAAAGTGCTATTACTCCCTCAGAGTTCACAGAACTACCAGGCTGCATTTAAAAGCAGATGTGAAAATCAATTAGACCTCATAAATTTAGACTTCCTCAAGTACCTGGAAATTTTAACAAATAATACATTTTATATAGAATGATCGAAACAGAAAGTAATCACAAGGTAGAGAAATATGACAGAGGGAAAAAAAGCTCACTAGATTAGATACCAGGGCATTTCAGCTCTGATATTAACTAGCATGTAACTTTCAACACATGAATTAGAAACTTTAAGGGGTCAGCATCCTAATTTCAAAAGTATGGGTGGGATTTAAATTATTTCTAATGTCATCTCTCCCTCTAAATTCATGAAATACATGATCACTGTCATAACTGTATTATTCCCTTCACCCAGCCCACCAAATGCACAACTATACCCATTGCTTCTTTCTGTAAACGTAAAACCATTTCTTCAATTTCATCTTTTGGCTCTTCTTTTGGAGGAAGAATGCCAAAATCTCTTAAAATGTCATTCCATTCTGTATCTTCATTTGGATCCTATATAAAAAAAATAAAAAATCTATTAGCACAGTTGTGCATTTTAATATTTGTAAAATCGATTTCCAACCATGTAATTGTTCATGAACTCTACAGGTAAACTAGAAAATTAGTTTCAAAGAATAGAACAAAATGGCCTACTTTTTTCCCGTTTCCCATTTCCGTAATGCAACTACATACTTTGATAAAAAGAATACATCCTCTACCCTCAAAGTTACACTGAGATGTTTAATAAAAAATAAATCTGAAAAACATATATCAAATGTTAATGAAGAAACTTGTAAGTCACGTTAAATTCTCTGAAGACTATAACAGGCAAAACCAATTCACATCATGCAAAATACTGTTTTCTTTTTCTACATAAGCATTGCAGACCTCAAGGTGGACTTGCTTCTCTTCAGCTATATAGCCTCATGGAATCCTTACTCCCAAGTTAAATCTTAGAAGAGGTTAGGAATCGTTTCATAGTTCAATTTTTGTCTAACCATAATTTCTTTCTTTGAAACTTAATCTTGTTTTCCATGTTACTTAGGCTTTGATGTTTTATTTGCTGCTCTTCCTGAAATTGTCTGTCATATATCAACTATATTGTCTTTCTAGTCTGCTGTCCCTTTTCTCTGAGGTTTTCAGAGAAAAGGAGAACTTAATTATATACATGAGTAAATACTGCTGCAAACAAAGTAAAGGATAGCCTTGAATGAGCTCCACCTCCGGGTATTCACATCCTGCATAATCCCCTCTCCTTGATTATGGGTGGGAACCATGGTATGCTTCTAATCAGTAGAATATGGCAAAGGTAAAGGAATATAATTTCTTTGATTTCATTCCATAAGATCGTAATTTCCATCTTGCCAGCATTCTCTCACACTTGCTGGCTTTGATAAAGCAAGCTGCCATGCTGTGAGGTCCCCCATGGAGAGAACTATGTGACAAGGAAAATGTAGTCAACAATCAGCTAGACGCTGAGATCCTCAGTCAAATAGCTCCAAAAGAACTGAATTCTGCCAACTACCATGTAAATAAACTTAGAAGGGGATCCTTCAGATGTACTCTGTTGTACCTTCAGATTCAACCCCAGCTCTAGCTGACACTTTAATTGCAACCTTGTTGGAGACTCTGAAGCAGATGGCCCAGCTAAGCAATGCCTGGATCCTTGACCCATAAAAACTCTGAGATAATAAATATGTTATTTTAAGTCACCAAGTTTGTGGTGATTTGTTTTGCAACAATGGATAACTAATACAAGCATCATCTTATTTCTCCTCTTCACCCTATTCTTTGGGCAAAGTTTTGGTTTTTTATTCACACTGGTCTTTTACTGGTCTCTCTATCCACAAAATCTTCTGATCTCCATTCTTTCTATATGTCTTAAAACAATTAAGTCACCATCAGCAGGAGTTCTGCACTTGGTAATGGCAGACTAGATAATTTGGATCAAGCCTCTTACTGAGAACAGCTAGTAAAACTGGACAAAATAGATGAGAATTAATTTGAAGGCACTGAAGAATCAACAAAGCAGTGAAGAGAATTATGGTAAGAAAATCCTGGATGCGAAGTAGACCCAGAGAAAGAAGCTCTATGTTTGGGTCCATTCCCCTTCAATCAACTACCAATTCTGAAAGAGGCCAAGAGGCTGAGAAATTGAATAAAGGTGCACAGATTCGAGCATAGTGACCAAAGACAGAAATCAATAAGAAAATGATAACTAGGAGATCATCATATATTTGGAATTTAAAAAAAATTCTAAATGACCAAAGGGTCAAAGAAGAAATCACAATGGAAATTTAAAAGCATTAGGAATTGAATGATCATAAAGCCACGTATCAAAAATACGTGGGTTGCAACGAGAGCAGTTCATGAAAGGAATTTTACACCCTGAATTTAACATATTAGAAAATGGAAAAGGCTTACAAATTAATATATAAGCATCCAACCTAAAAAGCTGGGAAAGAACATCAAAATAAACCAAAGGTAGAAGGAAGGAAATAATAAAGATGAAAACAGAAATTAATGAAATAAGAATTGAATATATAATAGAGTGGGTTAACAAGGCCAAAAATTGGGTCTTAGAAGAAGACTAATAAAATAAACACTTGCCAAGACTGATAAAGAAAAAAAGTGAGAAGACATCACCAGTATTAAAAATGAAAAAGGGGAACTTCTGACAGATAATACAAATATTTAAAAAGAGAAGCCTCTCTATTGTGTTTTGCTCATATTTTTTTCTACTTTAAGGTGGAAGCTTAGATCAAACTATAAACCTTTTTTTTTCTTTTCAAGCACACATAGAATTTTATTTTTAGAGCCTTTTTTTTAATTAAAATTTTTTTAACATCTTTATTGGAGTTCTTTTCTAATTATAACCACTTAAAGCTACAAATATTCCTTTAACAAATTATTTAGCTGCATCCTACAAGTTTTGGTATGCTGTATTTTTATTATTATTCAGTTAAAAATATTTCTAATCTTATGATTTTTTGCTGACATTTTTATTTGGAAGGATACTGCTTAATTTTCAAATATTTTGGACTTTTCTAGGTATCTTATTAATAATTTCTAAGTTACTTCTGCATGGTCGGAAAACATACTTTAAGGTTTTGATTTTTTGAAATACATTTACTTGTTTTATGACCCAGCATATGGCATATCTTAGTGAATGTTCTACATAGTGTGAAAAGAATGTGTATTTTGCCACTGATGGGCTTTTTTCTCCACAAATCAATAGATTGTTGACAGATTTGTTCAGATCTTCTACTCTGCGATTTCTGTATCTAGTTGTTCTATCAATTACTAGGAGGAGGGGTGTTAAAATCTCTAGTTATGATTGTGGATTTGTCTACTTCTCCATCAGTTTTTGCTTTATGTGTTTGAAGCTTGATTATGCAAATCCTCAGCTATATTTATGATATTTTCCTGATGAATTTCTCCTATCATTATAAAATGTTCCTTTTTATTTCTAGTAGTAATCCTCATCTTGATGTCTATTTTGTTTGTTACTAATATAGTTTATATCCCTTATTCCTAAGTACTGTTTAAATAACATGTCTTTTTCAATCCTTTTACTTTAACCCATCTGTTTCTTTGTATTTAAAGTGTGTCTCTTTTAGCAATATGTAGCTATGTATTGCTTTTTAAACTATTCTGATAATCTCTACTTTTTAATTTAAGTGTTTACTCCATTTACACTTACTGTAATTGTCTTTTTAATTTTTATAGGAGTATAGTTGCTTTACAGTTTTGTGTTAGTTTCTGCTGTACAGCAAATTAATATAATTGTTAATATTAGATGTAGAGCTACTATTTTCCTGTTTTTAATTAGTATTGTTTGCTTTATTGTTCCTCTGTTCCTTTTTTGCCTTCTTCCGGTTAATTAAATATTTTCTAGAATTATGTTCTTTGCAACTGGCCTTTTAGGTATACATCTTTGCATTATTGCTTTAATAATTGTTCTAGAAATTATAATGGTATCTTTAACATATTACAGTTAATATTGTAGTATTTTACATAAAATATGGGAACCTCACTTATTTCCATTTACCACTAACCCATCCTTTGCCTTACTGCTGTTATATATATTAACATTTACAATATATTTGAACCCCTAAAATACAATGTTACAATTTCTACCCTCAACAATTATAATGTCTTTTAAGAAAACTGAGAATAAATATATTTAGTTTTTAGAATTTACCCACATATTTATCATTTAAGGTGCTCTTCACACTTACTTTTAGATCAAGTTTTCCACCTGATGTAATTTCCTTTCAGTCTGAAGAAACTTCTTTGCATTTCTTACCCTTCAGGTCTGTGGAACCTAATTCTCTTAGTTTTCATATTTCTGAAAATGTCTATTTTTTCCCAGTTTTTTTGACGGATAGTTTAGCTGGATATAGAATTTTGGTTTGAAAGTTTTCCCTCCAGGATTTAAAGCATTTTAAAAAGCCTTCTGGCCTCCAATGTTTCTGATGAAAAGTCAGCTGTCAATCATATTGCTGTTCTCCTGTATATACAAAACATACACACCTTTACATTATGTCTTTTCTCTGGATGTTTTCAAAATTTTATCTTTTGATTTCAGAAGTGTGTCTCTGTGCTTGGTGTGGTTTTATTTGTATTTACCCTCTTTGGAGTTCCCAGAACTTCTTAGATTGTTAAGTTTATGTCTTCCCTCAAACTCTGGACAATTTTATCCATCATCTTTTTAATTTTTTCCTGCCCCCCCACCCCATCCTTCCTCTCCTTCTAGGATTTTTTTTTTTTTTTTCTGGTATGCAGGCTTCTCACTGTTGTGGCCTCAGCAGCCATGGCTTATGGGCCTAGCTGCTCCGCGGCATGTGGGATCTTCCCAGACCAGGGAACGAACCCGTGTCCCCTACATCGGCAGGCAGACTCTCAACCACTGCGCCACCAGGGAAGCCTCCCTTCTAGGATTTTTGACAGGATGTTACATGTATGTTAACCATATATTACAGTTAGATGTATGTTAACCAATTTAACAATGTCCCTTCAGTTCACTGAATCTCTATTCACTTTTAATATTTTTCTCTCTGTTCTTAACAGACACTTTCTATTGATGAATCCAAGTTCCCTGACTCTTCTGCCATCAGCAATCTGCTGTAAAGCCCATTCAGTGAATTTTTTATTTCAGTTGTTGATCTTTTCAGTTCAAGAATTTCCATTTGGAGAGACGAGGGGAAGATGGCGGAAGAGTAAGACACGGAGATCACCTTCCTCCCCACAGATACACCAGAAATACATCTACACGTGGAACAACTCCTACAGAACACCCACTGAACGCTGGCAGAAGATCTCAGACCTCCCAAAAGGCAAGAAAGTCCCCACGTACCTGGGTAGGGCAAAAGAAAAAAGAATAAACAGAGACAAAAGGATAGGGACGGGACCTGCACCAGTGGGAGGGAGCTGTGAAGGAGGAAAGGTTTCCACACACTAGGAAGCCCTTTCACGGTTGGAGACTGCTGGTGGCGGAGGGGGAAAGCTTCAGCGCCGTGGAGGAGAGCACAGCCACAGGGGTGCGGAGGGAAAAGCGGAGAGATTCCCGCACAGAGGGTCAGGGCCGACAGGCACTCACCAGCCTGAGAGGCTTGTGTGCTCCCCCACCGGGGTAGGTGGAGCTGGGAGCTGAGGCTTGGGCTTTGGTCAGAGCGCAGGGAGAGGACTGGGGTTGAACACAGCCTGCAGGGGGTTAGTGCACCACAGCTAGCCAGGAGGGAGTCTGGGAAAAAGTCTGGACCTGCTGAAAAGGCAAGAGACTTTTTCTTCCCTCTGTTTCCTGGTGCACAAGGAGAGGGGATTAAGAGCACTGCGTAAAGGAGCTCCAGAGATGGGCGCGAGCCGTGGCTAAAAGTGCGGACCCCAGAGACGGGCATGAGACGCTAAGGCTGCTGCTGCTGCCGCCACCAAGAAGCCTGTGTGCGAGCACAGGTCACTATCCACAGCCCTCTTACAGGGAACCTGTGCACCCGGCCACTGCCAGGGTCCCGGGATCCAGAGACAAGTTCCCCGGGAAAACGCACAGCACACTGCAGGCTGGTGCAATGTCACGCTGGCCTCTGCCGCGGCAGGCTCGCCCAGCACTCCGTACCCCTCCCTCCCCCTGGCCTGAGTAAGCCAGAGCCCCCGAATCAACGGCTCCTTTAACCCCGTCCCGTCTCAGCGAAGAACAGACGCCCTCCAGCGACCTACACACAGAGGCGGGGCCAAATCCAAAGCTGAGCCCCTGGGAGCCATGAGAACAAAGAAGAGAAAGGGAAATCTCTCCCAGCAGCCTCAGAAGCAGCGGATTAAAGCTCCACAATCAACTTGATGTACCCTGTATCTGTGGAATACATGAATAGACAATGAATCATCCCAAATTGAGGAGGTGGACTCTGAGAGCAAGATTTATGATTTTTTCCCCTTTTCCTCTTTTTGTGAGTGTATATGTGTATGCTTCTGTCTGAGATTTTGTCTGTATAGCTTTGCTTCCACCATTTGTCCTAGGGTTCTATCCGTCCGTTTTTTTTTTTCTTCTGTTAAAAAAAAATTTTTTTCCTTAATAATTATTTTTTATTCCAATGACTTTATTTTATTTTATCTTACTTTATTTTATCTTCTTTCCTTCTTTCTTTCTTTCCTTCCCTCCTTCCTTCCTCCCTCCCTCCCTCCCTTCTTCCTTCCTTCCTCCCTCCCTTCTTCCTTCCTTCCTTCCTTTCTTTCTTTCTACTTTTTCTCCCTTTTATTCTGAGCCGTGTGCATGAAAGGCTCTTGGTGCTGCAGCCAGGAGTCAGTGCTCTGCCTCTAACGTGGGAGAGACAACTTCAGGACACTGGCCACAAGAGACCTCCCAGCTCCACGTAATATCAAACAGCGAAAATCTCCCAGAGATCTCCATCTCAACACCAACACCCAGCTTCACTCAACGCCCAGCAAGCTACGGTGCTGGACACCCTATGCCAAACAACTAGCAAGACAAGAACACAAGCACACCCATTAGCAGAGAGGCTGACTAAAATCATAATAAGGCCACAGACACCCCAAAACACACCATCAGACGTGGACCTGCCCACCAGAAAGACAAGATCCAGCCTCATCCACCAGAACACAGGCACCAGTCCCCTCCACCAGGAAGCCTACACAACCCACTGAACCAACCTTAGCCACTGGGGACAGAAACCAAAAACAATGGGAACTACAAACCTGCAGCCTGCAAAAAGGAGACCCCAAACACAGTAAGATAAGCAAAATGAGAAGACACAGAAACACACAGCAGATGAAGGAGCAAGATAAAAACCCACCAGACCTAACAAATGAAGAGGAAATAGGCAGTCTACCTGAAAAAGAATTCAGAATAATGATAGTAAAGATGATCCAAAATCTTGGAAATAGAATAGACAAAATGCAAGAAATATTTAACAAGGACGTAGAAGAACTAAAGAAGAAACAAGCAACAATGAACAACAAAATAAATGAAATTAAAAATACTCTAGATGGGATCAATAGCAGAATAACTGAGGAGGAAGAACGCGTAAGTGACCTGGAAGATAAAATAGTGGAAATAACTATTGCAGAGCAGAATAAAGAAAAAAGAATGAAAAGAACTGAGGACACTCTCAGAGACCTCTGGGACAACATTAATTGCACAAACATTTGAATTATAGGGGTTCCAGAAGAAGAAGAGCAAAAGAAAGGGACTGAGAAAATATTTGAAGAGATTATAGTTGAAAACTTCCCTAATATGGGAACGGAAATAGTTAATCAACTCCAGAAAGCACAGAGAGTCCCATACAGGATAAATCCAAGGAGAAACACGCCAAGACACATATTAATCAAACTGTCAAAAATTAAATACAAAGAAAACATATTAAAAGCAGCAAGGGAAAAACAACAAATAACACAAAAGGGAATCCCCATAAGGTTAACAGCTGATCTTTCAGCAGAAACTCCGCTGCCAGAAGGGACTGGCAGGACATATTTAAAGTGATGAAGGAGAAAAACCTGCAACCAAGATTACTCTACCCAGCAAGGATCTCATTCAGATTTGATGGAGAAATTGAAACCTTTACAGACAAGCAAAAGCTGAGAGAGTTCAGCACCACCAAACCAGCTTTACAACAAATGCTAAAGGAACTTCCCTAGGCAAGAAACACAAGAGAAGGAAAAGACCTACAATGACGAACCCAAAACAATTAAGAAAATGGGAATAGGAACATACATATCGATAATTACCTTAAATGTAAATGGACTAAATGCTCCCACCAAAAGACACAGATTGGCTGAATGGATACAAAAACAAGACCCATATATATGCTGTCTACAAGAGACCCACTTCAGACCTAGGGACACATACAGACTGAAAGTAAGGGGATGGAAAAAGATATTCCATGCAAATGGAAACCAAAAGAAAGCTGGAGTAGCAATTCTCATATCAGACAAAATAGACTTTAAAATAGAGACTATTACAAGAGACAAACAAGGACACTACATAATGATCAAGGGATCGATCCAAGAAGATATAACAATTGTAAATATTTATGCACCCAACATAGGAGCACCTCAATACATAAGGCAAATACTAACAGCCATAAAAGGGGAAATCGACAATAACACATTTATAGTAGGGGACTTTAACACCCCACTCTCACCAATGGACAGATCATCCAAAATGAAAATAAATAAGGAAACACAAGCTTTAAATGATACATTAAACAAGATGGACTTAATTGATATTTATAGGACACTCCATCCAAAAACAACAGAATACACATTTTTCTCAAGTGCTCATGGAACATTCTCCAGGATAGATCATATCTTGGGTTACAAATCAATCCTTGGTAAATTTAAGAAAATTGAAATTGTATCAACTATCTTTTCCGACCACAACACTATGAGACTAGATATCAATTACAGGAAAAGATCTGTAAAAAATACAAACACATGGAGGCTAAACAATACACTACTTAATAACGAAGTGATCACTGAAGAAATCTAAGAGGAAATCAAAAAATACCTAGAAACAAATAACAATGGAGACACAATGACCCAAAACCTATGGGATGCAGTAAAAGCAGTTCTAAGAGGGAAGTTTATAGCAATACAATCCTACCTTAAGAAACAGGAAACATCTCAAATAAACAACCTAACCTTGCACCTAAAGCAATTAGAGAAAGAAGAACAAAAAAACCCAAAGTTAGCAGAGGGAAAGAAATCATAAAGATCAGATCAGAAATAAATGAAAAAGAAATGAAGGAAACGATAGCAAAGATCAATAAAACTAAAAGCTGGTTCTTTGAGAAGATAAACAAAATTGATAAACCATTAGCCAGACTCATCAAGAAAAAAAGGGAGAAGACTCAAATCAATAGAATTAGAAATGAAAAAGGAGAAGTAACAACTGACACTGCAGAAATACAAAAGATCATGAGAGATTACTACAAGCAGCTCTATGCCAATAAAATGGACAACGTGGAAGAAATGGACAAATTCTTAGAAATGCACAACCTGCCAAGACTGAATCAGGAAGAAATAGAAAATATGAACAGACCAATCAAAAGCACTGAAATTGAAACTGTGATTAAAAATCTTCCAACAAACAAAAGCCCAGGGCCAGACGGCTTCACAGGCGAATTCTATCAAACATTTAGAGAAGAGCTAACACCTATCCTTCTCAAACTCTTCCAAAATTTAGCAGAGAGAAGAACACTCCCCAATTCATTCTACAAGGCCACCATCACCCTGATACCAAAACCAGACAAGGATGTCACAAAGAAAGGAAACTACAGGCCAATATCACTGATGAACACAGATGCAAAAATCCTCAACAAAATACTAGCAAAGAGAATCCAACAGCACATTAAAAGGATCATACACCATGATAAAGTGGGATTTATTCCAGGAATGCAAGGATTCTTCAATATACGCAAATCAATCAACGTGATACACCATATTAACAAATTGAAGGAGAAAAACCATATGATCATCTCAAGAGATGCTGAGAAATCTTTCGACAAAATTCAACACCCATTTATAATAAAAACCCTGCAGAAAGTAGGCACAGAGGGAACTTTCCTCAACATAATAAAGGCCATATATGACAAACCTACAGCCAACATCATCCTCAATGGTGAAAAACTGAAAGCATTTCCACTAAGATCAGGAACAAGACAAGGTTGCCCACTCTCACCACTCTTATTCAACATAGTTTTGGAAGTTTTAGCCACAGCAATCAGAGAAGAAAAGGAAATAAAAGGAATCCAAATAGGAAAAGAAGAAATAAAGCTGTCACTGTTTGCAGGTGACATGATACTATACGTAGAGAATCCTAAAGATGTTACCAAAAAACTACTAGAGCTAATCAATGAATTTGGTAAAGTAGTAGGTTACAAAATTAACGCGCAGTAATCTCTGTCATTCCTATACACTAATGATGAAAAATCTGAAAGTGAAATCAAGAAAACACTCCCATTTACCACTGCAAGAAAAAGAATAAAATATCTAGGAATAAACCTACCTAAGGAGACAAAAGACCTGTATGCAGAAAATTATAAGACACTGATGAAAGAAATTAAAGATGATACAAATAGATGGAGAGATATACCATGTTCTTGGATTGGAAGAATCAACATTGTGAAAATGACTCTACTACCCAAAGCAATCTACAGGTTCAATGCAATCCCTATCAAACTACCGCTGGCATTTTTCACAGAACTAGAACAAAAAATTTCACAATTTGTATGGAAACACAAAAGACCCCGAATAGCCAAAGCAATCTTGAGAACGAAAAACGGAGCTGGAGGAATCAGGCTCCCTGACTTCAGACTATACTACAAAGCTACAGTAATCAAGACAGTATGGTACTGGCACAAAACAGAAAGATAGGTCAATGGAACAGGATAGAAAGCCCAGAGATAAACCCACACACATATGGTCACTTTATCTTTTATAAAGGAGGCAGGAATGTACAGTGGAGAAAGAACAGCCTCTTCAATAAGTGGTGCTGGGAAAACTGGACAGCTACATGTAAAAGTATGAGATTAGATCAATCCCTGACACCATACACAAAAATGAGCCCAAAATGGATTTAAGACCTAAATGTAAGGCCAGAAACTATCAAACTCTTAGAGGAAAACATAGGCAGAACACTCTATGACATAAATCACCGCAAGATCCTTTTTGACCCACCTCCTAGAGAAATGGAAATAAAAACAAAAATAAACAAATGGGACCTAATGAAACTTCAAAGCTTTTGCACAGCAAAGGAATCCATAAACAAGACCAAAAGACAACCCTCAGAATGGGAGAAAATATTTGCAAATGAAGCAACTGACAAATCTCCAAACTGTATAAGCAGGTCATGCAGCTCAATATCACAAAAACAAACAACCCAATCCAAAAATGGGCAGAAGACCTAAATAGACATTTCTCCAAAGAAGATATACAGACTGCCAACAAACACATGAAAGAATGCTCAACATCATTAATCATTAGAGAAATGCAAATCAAAACTACAATGAGATATCATCTCACACCAGTCAGAATGGCCATCATCAAAAAATCTAGAAACAATAAATGCTGGAGAGGGCGTGGAGAAAAGGGAACACTCTTGCACTGCTGGTGGGAATGTGAATTGGTACAGCCACTATGGAAAACAGTATGGAGGTTCCTTAAAAAACCGCAAATAAAACTACCATATGACCCAGCAATCCCACTACTGGGAATATATCCTGAGAAAACCATAGTTCAAAAAGAGTCATGTACCAAAATGTTCATTGCAGCTCTATTTACAATAGCCCGGAGATGGAAACAACCTAAGTGCCCATCATCGGATGAATGGATAAAGAAGATGTGGCACATATATACAATGGAATATTACTCAGCCATAAAAAGAAACGAAATTGAGTTATTTGTAGTGAGGTGGATGGACCTAGAGTCTTTCATACAGAGTGAAGTAAGTCATAAAGAGAAAGACAAATAGCGTATGCTAGCACATATATATGGAATATAGGGGAAAAAGTGTCATGAAGAACCTAGGGGTAATACAGGAATAAAGACACAGACCTACTAGAGACATAGGGACTAGAGACATACATAGGGACATATATACACTACCAAACGTAAAATAGATAGCTAGTGGGAAGCAGCCACATAGCACAGGGAGATCAGCTCGGTGGTTTGTGACCACCTAGAGGGGTGGGATAGGGAGGGTGGGAGGGAGGGAGACGCAAGAGGGAAGCGATATGGGAACATATGTATATGTATAACTGATTCACTTTGTTATAAAGCAGAAACTAACACACCATTGTAAAGCAATTATACTCCAATAAAGATGTAAAAAGAAAAAAGAATTTCCATTTGTTTTATTACTGTTTCTATTTCTCTGTTATGATTCTCCAACTGTTAATTCATTTTCCTTTAAATCCTTGAATATAATAGCTGCTTTAAATTCTTCATTTGCTAATATCAGCATCTGGATAGTGTCAGGATTTGTTTCCATTGGTTGCTTTGCTTTTGAATATGAGTCACATTTTGAATATGGCTTTTCAATCTTTTTCTTTTTGCTTATATAATTTTTATTGCATACTATACATTCAGGACGATAAATCATAGAAATTTATGATTTTTTTTATGTTCCTCTAAAGTATGTTGATTTTCATACTTGAAGGCAGTTAACTTCGTTGGACTCAAACATCAAACTACCTCAGTTGAAATGGGCAACAGTCAAAACCTCAGATCAGTTCAGTTCTTTGACCTTCTAATGGCTGCTTTTTGCCAGGCACCTTGGGACCTCCTATATATATATGGAGTCTGGCTGACAAATAAGGATTTGTGTGGATTTTATAGGCAGAATTTAAGGATCATCCCTTCTGTGTTAATTTCCTTTCTGAGACTTCCTCACGATTCTCCCACCACTCTACCAGCCCAGGACTTTGC
This sequence comes from Grampus griseus, assembly GCF_964374135.1. NCBI lineage: Eukaryota > Metazoa > Chordata > Mammalia > Artiodactyla > Delphinidae > Grampus > Grampus griseus. Next base: position 69,600,044 of record NC_138997.1, on the reverse strand, counting down.
CCTCCAACATCTCTATTAAAATGGCAGTTTTCTGCCACCCCATGCCATATGATTGTAAAACGCTCTCAACTATATCTAATCTTCTTTTAAACTATTGTGATAATTTTAAAATATATTCACAAATTCTTTCATGCACCTTTTTGAGAGTTGAAGCTTAACCCACTTCCATTGAGTATAAGCTGAACCTGCTGTCTCACTTCTAATAAACTGAAAATATGATAGAAGTGACACTACGTGATTTCTAAGACCAAGCCACAAAAGGCACTGCTGCTGCTTTTTCCTCTCAGTCTCTCTCATCACTTGCTCTGGGGGGAAACCAGTTGCCGTGTTTTGAGGACACTCAATCAGCCTGTGTTAGTCTGCTTGGGATGCCATAACAGAATATCACAGACCAGGTGACTTAAATAGAAATTTATTTTCTCACAATTCTGGAGGCTGGAATTCTAAGATCAAGGTGCCAGCAGGGTTTCTACTGGTGAGAACTCTTCTCCTAGTTTGCAGGAGGCCACCTTCTTGTTGTGTGCTCACATAGCCTTTCCTCTGTGTGTGTGCAAAGAGAGAGAGCATGCTCTAGTGTCTCTTCCTCTTCTTATAAGGACACTGATCCTATCAGCAACATTTTGTAGTTTTCAGTGTACAAGTCTCTTGCCTTCCTGTTTATGTTTATTCCTGAGTATTTTATTTTTTGATGCAATTATACATGGAACTGTTTTCTTAATTTCCTTTCTTATTATTCATTGTAGTGTATAGAAATGTCTTCATCAAATTTTATGGTCACTTTTTACAGTCTCCTACTCTTTGAAGATAATTTCAATTTGGTCTTTCGTTTTTTTAAACATAATAAGCATAGTTATTTTATACCTGTTTCTGATCATTCAGATAACTGAAGTCTCTGCAAGTCTATTTTTGTTGGTTCATACTTATAGTGCCCTGTTCCCTTGTGCCCTGTTCCCTTGTACCCTGTTCCCTTGTGCCCTGTTCCCTTGGTTACTTTTGACTGATTTCTGCTTGATGTCCTTGAAAACTTATCTCCATGAATTCTAACATAAAGATGTCTTCCTGCACGAGGATTTGCTATTTCTTCAGGTATTTACGAGCACTACAGTATATAACTAATTTATATCAAATTCACAGTTTGAAGTTTGTTGGATCACCCAGACAATATGCCTTAGGTTGCAATCTATGTGAGAGCTCTCTTGAGCCACACCTTCTTGGGGATAGGTTGTACTGCTTTTCTTTTTCTCCCCTGCTCCACTAGGCATCAAGATGACCTTCCCTGAATTCCTCTAGACATGGGTTTATATCTGGTTCACACTCCCATTAGTTTCCCATGCTTTCATGGACCATACCCTTTGATTCCTCGTCACCCTGTGATTACACCCAGGAAGAACTGCAGAGTGCTAAGATGGCCTTGTGGTAAAACTGGCTTTAAAGCTCTGGAAATCCATTCACCTGCTTTTCCACTTTCCCTTTGATTTTGGTCTCATCGTTTACTATCACGTTATCTCTGATGCTTTTAAGGAGATAGGTTTTACATTCTAGCCAGCATTTTTACTTGTATTCAGCAGGAGGGTTGGTTCAAATAACTGAGCCCTCTCTTATCAGAAAATCCAGCAGTCACCTGTTTAAAAAACCCTCCCTGCACTTTGCACCGCCTACCACCCTATCTCTCTTTTCTCCTTCCTACTCAGACTTCATAAAATAATTGTCTATATATGCTGTAACCACTTCCATCTCCCATTCACTCTTCAACCTACTCCAAATTTGGCTTCTACCTCCAACACCCCTTTCAAAACTGTTCTAAGGTCACCTATGAGCTCCATATTGTTATTTTCAATGGATTTTCATTGTCTTTGATCTCTTAGGCAGAACTGGGGAGAGTGTGTCATTCTCTTCTTGTTAAAACACTCTTTCTTGATATTCATGATATCACATACTTATTGTTTTATTCATACCTCTCCGCGACTGCTCTTCCTTAACTGATCTGGGAGTTAGTTGCAATGGAAGTTAATAGTAAATGCTCTATACTCTGATCTTCCCTTCACTTTTAGAAATTATCTATGAAATTGTAATAAGAGAAGTAGAAATAGGCACCGTAATCTATTTGATAAAGGTATTATGGCATTTATCATGACACAGTTATATCTGACTCTCTCTTATTCCCCCACAGTAAGCTCTTTTAGAACAAGTCCACAACTACACATAAGCACTGAATAAACTGGTTATTGAATAAATCAATGAATAAATGAACAAAGATTAATATGCTGTCGTCTCTACTCTCAATTACATTTCAGCCTATTTCTTGAAGAGCAGACAAAAATCAGGACAAATTTGCAATGTTTTTACATAGGGAATAAAATGCACTTGCTAGGAATCTATTATTAACACAAAAGGAATATCCTTTAAAATTATATGTAATTTGTGTTCAAAATATCCTAATAAATTATACAGCATAAACGATTTCCAAAATTAAATATGTAAAACTAGAAAAATCACAGTGGTTTTAATCTGGGATAGCAGGTGGGAAGAAGCTTTTCTGAAGTTGGAAATGAGAATTTTACTCTGATTCGAAAAAGGAAATAAAAGCACAGCCTTCTGCTTAATAATGCAGCTTTAGATAGAGGAGCAACCTTCTTACGAATTAATGGAAGTTTAACAGAGTTTCTGTGATCAGGTAGGAGAAACTCCAGGGACAACTGGTCTTTCTCAAGACAGATGCGACTTATTAGGGTTTCCTCTCTGACCTTTTTAAAATGTAGTGGGGCAGGATACTTAAATTTAATTACACTTGGGCTAAAGCTGATGGTCTATTTCTTAAGTCAGAAATAGCGCAGCAGTAAGATTTCCAGGATATAAGTGTGAAACGCAATCCAAAGGCTTTCTCCAGCGACAAACGGAAGTCTTTCTTGAGTGTTGAAAAAACGGCGTTATCCTGGAGGGAATTTGAATTTCTCTCCAATCGTGACAGAGACGCAAGCTGAAAACAAATGTTAGAACCTAACCCCTGTAGGCCGCCCTCCCCATCGTGCTCAGCCTCAGGCCCAGCCAGGGACCCCGCCGGGGTGTCCAGGCTCGCCGTGGGCTGCGACTCCCACCTGCATGGTGTTCCGCCTCGCCCCTCACACGCCGGTGTCGTCTAACTCCTGGTGTGGACTCCTGACTCCGACGTCCCCTCGAAGCCACAGGGGAGCGCGCCGAGGTCCTAGCTGTTCCCACTGCCCACGGGGAGGGAGACGGAAGAACAAGGGCCTCTGACGCACGTGCGCCTGGCGCAGCTCTGTTGCCAGGCAACGCGGAGGCGTGGCCTAGGAGGTGGCTGTGGGTACTGACGCACCTGGTCTTGGGCATTTATCCCAAGCAGCGCCTCTTCCGTTCATGATACTGGTGCCGGCATTCCTCCCACCCTTCCCTCCACCACCTCCAAAATCACGCGTTGTTTCCGTGCCTCCGGCACCGTTCAATCCCTGAGTCCTGTCTTCATGGAGAAGTAACAAAATCCTGGGGAGAGAACTCTTCAGAGTAGAAAAGTTCTTAACGTGGAACCCATAGCCTATATTTGGATGGACTTCAGGGGGTGCCTAGCCCCAGCCCTCGATGCACACATAATTGTGTTGTATGTGTAAATTTTGGGGGGTATTTAAGGACCAGAGCTTTCATCAGATTCTCAAATGGCTCTCTGCCGCCACCTTAAAAACCCATTGCTTTAGGAGACAGAAGCTCAGACTTTAGGTAGGAAACCTAGGCAGTTTGGTTCCTTGGTGTTTAGATGAAGGGAAGGGTGTTTACTGGGAGCTGCCAGGAACATGAGGAAAACATATGATGTTATTACCAAATAAGGTTATACCCATGGTCACAAAGATGCGAAAAGATTTGGAAAAGAAGAAAAAGTGTTTTTAGTGACACAGTTTTAAACTTGGGCTCAGCATTGGACTACTCGGTCTGTAGTGCCCAGTTAATACAAATCGTACACTCCTAATAGCCTATATGTTTTGTTTTGTGTGTAAAATATTAATACTAAATATAAAATATTTTAAAACCACACTATTTTTGTAACCATGTTTTGTTAAGTTTTCTTCTTTTTCTCATTCCCCTCCTCCTCCTCTCCCCTCCCCCCTTCCTCCCTCATTCCCTTTCTACTCCTCTTCTTTCTTCTTCTTCTCCTTCTTCTTTTTAATAGCAGGGGAGCCCCAAAAAATGTAAGCGGCCCAAGTCTCTCTAGATTCCTGACAGGCCCTGGGAGCTGCTGCTTGAATTAGCAGTCAACTCCCTTTCTTATTTTGACAATCTAAAATCCAGGCTAGTTGAATTACTGTGCATAGCACTAGCTAACACTGCCTATGCATTTAGAGCTTTAGAGCCCTTTTGTTACAGAATTAAGTCCTATAGACCCTGATCAGCCCCTAGCTGGGCAATGGCTCTCTGCCTTGGGGGGGGGGGAGGGTTCTTTTTCCATTCACATTCGAGCAGCCAAACAATGAAGCCAAAGCTGAGATCAACACAGCACAAGCTTTATTCAGTGGCCAAAGAATGGAGAAGCAGGAACTAAGTCCACAGATCTACTTCTTGCCCACGTGTCCAGAGGGCTTTAATTTTAAAGAGTAAAGACAAAGGGAGGAGGAGTGAGGTTAATGATGGGGAGGCATATGCATTAGTCTCCTGGGGAAGAGGCAGAGTTTTTTCCAAGGGAATGGAGTGCCACCCTTTTTTATCCTTTTTTGGTCCTTAATATCCAGTCTTGGCCACCAGCAGGTGTGTCATTTAATATGCAAATGTAGTAAAATCAGCATATAAGAGATTCAGGGTCTGTTGGAGGTCAGATCTGTCACCATCTTGGTCCTAGCTGGATCCGTCTGGTTTTTGTTTGTTTGTTTGTAGCTTCCTTTTTTATTTCTGGATCCTTTAAAGATTTATGTTAACTCTTGCTAAAAGTGGGGGTTGGCAGGTTTTGAGCAAAGACCTGGAGCAGCTCTGGCAACATTCTCTGTCTCAAGTCTGCATCTCATCTAGGCAATTCATTTTTTAAAGAAGATACTTTTTGTTCTCTTCTGCTCCTTCTTTCTCATGTTCTTCACGTGGGTTGACAAGAAGTGAAATTCAGGGACTCTGTTAGAAAAAGGCATAATTTAAGCTATAATCAGGGGTCATCATTAGTAAGACAAAGGCTTGTTAGGTACGCTGAACAATGTAAGAACTAATCCTATCCACACAGAGAGCCAGCCTTCTCTAATCAGCCAGCAACCGGCTGGTAGAGTAGGCGGTTATCCAAGAGGCCAGGTCAGAAGGGAAAATCCAGGGGAATCTGAAGGGAAAACCCAGGGGAACCTGAAGGGAGAGAATCTCAACACCCATATGAGGTTAATTGTGACCACTAGACACTGATTTGATGTAAAAAGTTCACCCACTGTGTTCATGATTCTCTACCAGTAAGATTGCATTCTTTCTGGACAAGGCTGGTTGCCTTTCAGATGCTGCAAGGTGAAACAACTAGATAACTAAGAACCTACTGTATAGCATAGGGAACTCTACTCAATACTCTGTAATGACCTATATGGGGTAAGAATCTAAAAGAGAGTGGATATATGTATATGTATAACTGACTCACTTTGCTGTACAGCAGAAACTAACACAACATTGTAAATCAACTATATTCCAATAAAAAAAAAGATAAACTTAATACTACTACTTGGTAGAAAAAGCTGGCCTCCTGTTATGTTAGTAGCAATAAGACATCTATTTTACAGTGTATATATCAGAACTTGTTTATTGGAATATTGGATGGATCATGGCCAAATCCTCCAACTAGTATAGTTTTAGTTGGTATTCATGTTCTAAGATTGTTAGCTATTTGGCATTCTGGTATTTTGTAAGAGCTGGTGATTTTGTCACTGAAGAAATCCAAATAGAATAAACTAAATTCGCTCTAAAAACTCAGCTCTACTAACTGCCTTTAATAAAAAAATCAAAAGAGCATTGTATATGAGTACCATCAACAGCCTCAAGGATCTAAGGAACATAATTATTCACAGCTTTATTATACACTATCTATTATTACAACACTAAGAAAAAATATTTTAAGATGCTTTTTAAATTTTCAACAAATTAAACATTTCAATCTCAATCAACTTTTACTGAGAATGCTTACAACACAGGGATTCTCAAACATGTTAAACTTAGCAAGGATTGTTTTTCAGAAGAAAAAAATGTCAGTACATCTTGTATTCCATAGCGTTGTTTCTGCAGAAAATAGTTGGCATTCTGTTAAAAAAAAAATTGAATTTAGATTCAAGTATAAATGGGTATATGAATGTATGTATATAATGAGCATATATACAAGTCTATATACACTTCCTTTATATAGAGACATTTCTATAAATATTTTGTCATGTATGATAAAACTGGCATCTGAGGTATTTCTCAGCTATACTTCAATCTGCATATTTTTAATTATCATTTAATCTCTCTCTGATGAAATGCTTATTCTGTATGCCAGTATTTTCCAAAGTTTTACAAAAATTATTTAACTGTATAAAAGTAGTTTCCTAAAGCTCATTGATGCCAATAAGATTTATGAATATGTTGCATTTATTCCTCATGTATTTGTGACTAAATCATCCTATTTTATATCTAACCATAGTCTAAATAAATATAAGTCACCAGGACAGAGGAAGATCTCAGATAATCAGATGAGAAAAACAAAGAAAAATTATTATTGAAGCGTTTCTCTATTGACAAGATAAAATGAAATCCTAAGTGAATTAGTATATGTGGGCCCTAATCTTGGAAACAATCCAAATAAAGCTATTTTTCTCAGTTTCAGAGAGAACTTTTTGCTAACTTGATCAAATCATGGATTAAATTCCATTTCACATTTATGAGCACTCTAACACTTAGTTTAGTGTTAAAATTAGACATTTTTTCCATTTAGTATTAAACTAATTTTTGTTCACATTTTATAAAATGCCTCAACATTTGTAATATTATAAAATACAGTTCTTTTCCATTAACTTTGTTCTTAGTTCCTTGAAACAAGAAAAATTAGGAATATGATTGTTCATATTCTTTTTTTAAAATAAATTTATTTATTTATTTTTGGCTGCGTTGGGTCTCTGTTGCTGCACACGGGCTTTCTCTAGTGGTGGCGAGCAGGGGCTACTCTTTGTTGTGGTGCACGGGCTTTTCATTGCAGTGGCTTCTCTTATTGCAGAGCACGGGCTCTAGGCACACGGGCTTCAGTAGTTGTGGCACGCAGGCTTCAGTAGTTGTGGCTCACGGGCTGCAGAGCACAGGCTCAGTAATTGTGGCTCACGGGCTTAGCTGCTCTGCAGCATGTAGGATCTTATTGGACCAGGGCTCGAACCCGTGTCCCCTGCAATGGCAGGCGGATTCTTAACCACTGAGCCACCAGTGAAGCCCTGCTCATATTCTTGATGTGAACATAACAAGCCTTTGTTGAAACATGAGTTAATACCAAATATAGTTTAAAAATTCAAGTTCATAATTATGCCCCATGAGAACATAAAATTTTTTCTTCACTTTTCCAATATTTGTATCTTTTATTACTTTCTTGTCTGAGTTGGCTAATGCATAAGAACTATATGAAATAAAAGAGAACAGAGCATCCTTGTTTTGTTTCTGATGTTAATAGAAATACTCTAAAATGTTTTACTATCAAGCCTCCTACTGACTTTGTTTCAGACCATTATATAAATATTGTTGACAAAGACTCATCTCTTTCTACAGGATCTTCTTTGAAAACATTAGAAATTGACATGGAACTTCACTGAAAGCATCTACAGGCATACCTCAGAGATACTGCAGGTTCAGGTCCAGTGAATATCTCAATAAAGCAAGTCATACAAATTTTTTAGTCTCCTGGTGCATATAAAAATTATGTTTACACTATACAATAGCTTATTAAGTGCACAGTAGCTTTATGTCTAAAAAGACCAATGCGCATACCTCAATTTAAAAATACTTTATTGCTAAAAATTGCTAACCATCAACTGAGCCTTCAGAGATTCATAATCTCTTTGCTGGTGGAGGGTCTTGCCCAGATGTTAATGGCTGCTGAGGGATCAGGGTATTAGTCGCTGAAGGCTGGGGTGACTGTGACAATTTCTTAAAATAAGACAACAATGAAGTCTGCCACATTGATTGACTCTTCCTTTCAGGGACAATTTCTCTGATAGCATGCAATGCTGTTTGATGGCATTTTACTCATAGTAAAACTTCTTTCAAAATTGGAGTCAATCCTCTCAAACCCTGCTGCTGCTGCTGCTGCTTTTTTTTTTCTTTTTGGCTGCAGGATCTTAGTCCCCCACCAGGGATCGGACCTGCACTCCCTGCAGTGAAAGTGTGGAGTCTTAACCACTGGACCGTCAGGGAAGTCCCCCTGCTGCTGCTTTATCAACTAAGTTTATGTAATATTCTAAATCCCTGTCATTGAAATTGTTGTCATTTCAACAATTTTTACAGCATCTTCACTGGTGTAGATTCCGTCTCAAGAAACCACTTTCTTTGCTCAGCCATAAGAAGCAACTGCTCATCTGTTAAAGTTTTATCATGAGATTATAGCAATGCAGTCACATCTTCAGGCTCCGCTTCTAATTCGAGTTCTCTTGCTATTTCTACCACATCTGTAGTTACTTCCTCCACTGAAGTCTTGAACCCTCAAAGTCATCCATGAGGTTTAGAATCAGCTCTTCCAAACTCCTGTTATTTTAACCTCTTCCTATGAATCAAAAATATTCTTAATGGTATCTAGAATGATGAACCCTTTCCGAAAGGTTTTCAATTTATTATACTTCGCCTAGATCCACTGGAGGAATCACTATCTATGGTAGCTATCACCTTACACAATGCATTTCTTAAATAATAAGACTTGAAGGAATTATTCCTTGATCCATGGGATGTTGTGTTAGGAGTCTTGAAAACAATCTCGCTGTACATCTCCATCAGAGTGCCTGGATGACCAGATGCACTGTCAATGAGCAGTAATATTTTGAAAGGAATCTTTTTTTCTGAGCCGTAAGTCTCGATACTGGGCTTAAAATAGTCAATAAACTTTGTTGCATAAGATATGCTGTCATCTAGCTTTTGTTTTTGCATTTTTAGAGCACAGGCAGAGTAGATTCAACATAATTCTTAAGGGCCCTAGGGTTTTCTGAATGGTAAGTGAGCACTGGCTTCAACTTACAGTCACCAGCTGCGCTAGCTCCTAACAAGAGTCAGCTTGTCCTTCAAAGCTTTGAAACCAGGCAGTGACTCCTCTCTAGCTTTGGAAGTCCTAGATGGCATCTTCTTTCAATAGAAGGTGGTTTAGTCTACATTGAAAATCTGTTGTTCAGTGTAGCCACCTTCATTAATTACCTTAGCTAGATCTTCTGGATTCTGCTACAGCTTCTACATTAGCATTTACTGCTTCAACTTGAACTTTTACGCTACGAAGACAGCTTCTTTCCGTGAATCTCATGAAACAACCTCTACTAGCTTCAAACTTTTCTTCTGCAGCTTCCTCAGCTCTCTCAGCCTTCACAGAATTGAAGAGAGTTAGGACCTTGCTCTGGATTAGGCTTTGGCTCAAGGGAACATTGTGGCTGGTTTGATCTTTTATCCAGACCACTGAAATGTTCTCCATATCAGCAATAAGGCTACTTCAATTTCTTATTCACGTGTTCACTGGAGTAGCGCTTTTAATTTCCTTCAAGAACTTTTTCTTTGCATTCACAACTTGGCTGTTTGGCACAAGGGGCCTAGCTTTTGGCCTATCTCGGCTTTTGACATGCCTTCCTCACTAAGCGTAACCATTTCTAGCTTTCAATTTAAAATGAGAGACGTGTAACTCTTCCTTTTACTTGAGACCTTAGAGGCCATTGTAGGATTATTAATTGGCCTAATTTAAATATTTTTGTGTCTCAGGGAATAGGGAGGCCTGACGAGAGGGAGAGTGACCGTGGAATGGCTGGTCAGTGGAGCAGTCAGAACACACATATTTATCAATTAAGTGTGCCATCTTACATGGGCGTGGATCATGGCACCCCAAAACAATTTCAATCGTAATGTCAAAGATCACTGATCACAGATCACCATAACGAATATAATGATAATGAAAAAGTTTGAAATATTTTAAGAATTACCAAAATGAGGCATAAGACACGAAATGAGCAAATGCTTTTGGAAAAAACAACACTGATAGAACTGCTCAACACAGGGTTGTCACAAACCTTCAAACTGTAAAGAACATAATATCTGTGAGGCACAATAAAGCAAAGTGCAATAAAATGGAGGTATGCCTGTACTGAGTTGATTGTGTAATTTTTCTTTTAATGGTGAAAATATTTTCATAGACTCCCTGATATTGAACCATCTTAGTTGCTGGAATGAACTTCACTTCATGGGGTCATATAATTCTTTCAATGTATTGCTGAATACTATTTACTAATATTTCTTTTAAATGTTTGCATTGATATTTATAAACAGGATTGACCTACAGCTTCCTTTCTTATGCTAACTTTGTGAGGTTTTGGTATTAGTATTTGCTGACTTCATAAAAATATTTTGAAATTTTTCTTCCTTCTCTGAGCTAGAAAAATCCGAAATTCCTGGTCCTAGTACTCTTGAGGGGAGAGTTTCTAGATAACATTCTCGATTTTTTTTCCAAGGCCATCAGTATGCTTAGAATATTTTTTTCTTTTTTCTGAGGTCAATTTTGGTAGTGTCTACTGTATTGTATATTCTCCATTTTATCTAGGTTTTCAAACTGATAGGCACAGAGATTTGAAAAGAACTCTTATGATTCCCATTTCTTCTGTATCTGTTTTAATTTCCCTCTTTTCATTTGTATTTTTGTATATTTATGGTTTCTTCTTTTCATTGATTAGGCTAGGAAAATTAGGATAGTTTATTTCATTTTTTATAAAGAATAAGATTTTGATAAGAATAAGATTTTCGGTTTATTTACCAATTGTTGTATTTTACTATTTTATAATTAATTAATTTCATCTTTCATTTTATAATTTTCTTCCTCTGCTTTCCTGAGGTTCACCTTGTTGTTCTTTTTAACTTAATGACAAATTCCTAATTCACTCACTTTTTCTTGCTTGATAGTGTTTAAAGCCTTAAATTTTCCACTAAATATGGTTTTGTCAGAGTCCCATAAGTTTTAACGTGTAGTGTTTTCATTATCTTCATTTTCTAGATATTGTATAATTTTGGTGTTATCTTCTTTAGTTGGAAATAACGTGTTTTGATTTTCGTTTCTATGAGAAAATACTAAGAATTTTACATTCTTAAGCTAAATATGTATGTATTAAAGGGTTGAGATAAATTATATGAATGAAATATTTGCAAAAATATGTTCAGCATAGAATCTGCATTGAGGATTACATACAGTTAGTAGAATATAGTTTTATTTCTGTGGTGTAAATTTATCAATGTGCATTTGCATTTAATTTTAAAATTCATAGCCTAATAAGATATTAAGATTAACATATTTATTAAATGTGTAGGGCCATTCAATAGCTATTAAGTGTCTACTGTATCTCCAGCATTGAGGTGGAAACTCTAGGAGTCCCAAAGTAGAAGTCATGCTTTCATGTCTTTCCATATTTTCTTAGTTCTCTGGAAATGGTAAATCACAGCTCTTATAAAGAATCTTTGAATATAGGTCATTTGGAAGTCAGAAATGCATCCAGTCTGTAAGTTATGGCCCACTATTGTGGACACTGATTACCAAAATAAGAACATGATCCCTGACACATTCTACTTGCACAGTAAATGATGATTAGGTCAGTGTCTGCAAAACTGATGACAACTATTGTGACATAGTGTGAGGAATGCATGACATGGGCAAAGCAAATCTGGCCCTAAAATACTAGCATTTTACATCATATGAAGTCCTCACAGCCTCTATATTTGCAGTATTTATATAGAATATTAATGTACACATGCAATCAAATAATAGAAATAAACTGAGCATAGGTTAACTTGTGAAGATCTGAAAATGACAGAAATTTTCAAACTGGGTTGAATTGTGATGCACATACCATTTTAAATGTAACCTTCTGACCTTCTTCCATTGCGTGGCTGGAAAATAATAAGTGAGAAACAAATCAATATAACTAAGGAGAGAAGTTAATTTTCATAGAAAGCAGCCTAATGATCTCGTTGAGTGGTATTATTTCTTCCTTATCTATATCTGTTATTTTCCTCCTTCTTTCAGTCCATTCTCCTCCAATTTATTGTTAGAATTAGTTTCCAAAATGCAAATCTTACCATGTAGCTCTCCTTAGACTTTATAATAAAGTTGTAATTGCTTAGCTAAATATTTCATTGGCTAATATTTCTTTAGCTAAATATTTCATTAGAACTTAAGGAGTAATACATCTTTCAGACACTCATTTCCTACATGAAATGTTATGGAACTAAACTGTGAAATAGGTGAATGTCATTTGGGGTATTTACAAACATGAGTAGTGGATTAGAGAAGAGATCAGAGATGCCATGATATTAAGGCAATAAGGTGGCGACAGAAGTGAATCTCAGACTGTAACACTTGCTGTCAAATATCTTTAGATAAACTATAAAACTTAATTAAAACTTATGAGTTAATGTAAAGAAATGCACAGTGAAAGCATTTTTCAATGTTGATTGATTTTTTAAAAAATATAGTATGTGCATACCCTGAATAAAAAGAATCCTCTACTTTGGTCTATAATAGGACCATGGAATTCTTCCTGGAAGAGAAAATGAGGGCATTACAAATCAAACAACAGTAAAAATAAGTGCAAATGCTTCTTGAGAGTATAGTTATTTTCAGCTATCATAATTAAACAATGAGGGAATCAAGGACTTGAGTATATAATTCATATCAGTAAGTAATTTTTGTATCTCTACTGGAAGAATTTTCAGTGATACTAGCAATATCATCAGCGTGTTGTATTTTAAGGTAATTTCCTTATTAGTCTAATAGATACTATTTTCATGAAATTTGTCAGTTGTACATATATTCATCAATAAGTAGGCAGAGGACATTTCATAGATAATTAACTATATTTAAAATCTCCCCTCAGTAGTTTGTTAGAATGAAATGATTTCTTTACAATACATATTGTATGTGCTAACACATGAACAGGCAAAAATATAAAACAGAATTGTGTCATAGCTAAAATACATAATATATCTATAGAAATTTAAATTGAAATTGAGGGACAAATTTGGTAAACTATATTTATTCAATGAGACTTCAGAAGAGATTTTTCCCAATAAAATTATATTAACAGAAATGGTAATGAAAAAAAAACCAAATAGGAACAAACTGATTATTCATAATGCATGTATTTTGAAGTGTTTCTTTTCTCAAAATATTTCATTTCAAAGTTAATGGAAAAAAATATTTAACATTTTATGATTTCCATAAAGTTGTTTCTTATAGCTTTCTATTTTCAATAGCAAGTTATAAAAGTATCAGGACAGCAATTATATGAAATCTGTCATCAAGACCTTTTTCAAGTATTCCATAATATAAGTACAATCACATTTTTAGATTCTAAGAAATGGCCCTGACATCTATTAAAATTCTAAAATCCCTTCTTTACAACAAATGTATCTTAAATTCTCAACATTCTATATCTAATTCTCATCCTGATTATTAAATGCCCCCAAATTACTTTAAAGATTGAAATTTTTAATATTTAAAAATGTACACATAAGAACTTTATATGGTTATATAAGAACAGCTGTGTTTTTTATATTACACAGAAAAAAAGAAAAGTGGGACAGATGTAACTTAAAATGTGCCCAAATTTAAAAATTTCAAACTCAAACATACAGGTCTTTTTAGTCTTATTGGAGATAGAACAGTATATAAAAGAATTTGGGTGGTAGAGCTGAAAAACATGTGGGGATGGAAGTGAGGATGTCTAGCAAAGAACATGTAAGAAAAGGGTTTGAATGCACTAAAATCTGAAAACTCGTTTTATTTAAGAACCCAAAATATTTCACTATCAAAAATATGGTTTAAAATTAGGTGACTTAGGCCCAGCAAAATTAATACTTTACTGTAATTTTCTAAAATTCATGTTTTACATTTTTTTTCTCTTAGAGATTCCTAGAAAACCTGGCTTGCTGCAAATTACTTTTAAGAGCTATCATTTGTCCAACAAGATATTACTACTAAGTCAGAGTTCACACTTCTATATAGTTATCCGTAAATATAGATAGTCTCACTCAAGGTGGAACATTTAGATAAAGTACCAAACCGCCCACAATACTGAGTAGCTTTGATTTTGCAAATACTAACACTGAAGTGTTGTAGTAAACTAATAACTTGCTGGTGTATTTTAAGAAACTGGATCTTTAAATTGAAATCTTACACTATTCATAAGTCGGGAAGACACTTCAGAACGTAAAAGTTAATTCAAAAAAGCATATATTACTTCTAGAAAGTTTGATGAAAACTGATTTGATTTTTTTCATATTGGAAATTCTAAAATTTTAAGGGGCTACTACAGTTCCTCTTACATTTCTCATTAACGTTGGCAGCAGTATTGTCTTCCATGATGGAAGCTTAGTTCAACGATGTGAAGGATTTAGGGAGGAAATAGTGATCATAAAAATAAATTTTGATGAATTTATTTGCCTAAACTGTATGTGTTTTTAAAAGTATTTGCAAACTTTTGGTAGTAGAATAAAATTAATATGGTATTTAAATTAAGAAAAAGTTTAACAGTAAAATAATAGAAATATTCAAGATTAGACTACAAAGGAAACAGCATAGTGAAAAAAAAATATTTGCCTAGACTGGAAGTCAAGAGATTGTTATAATCTCTAATCCCACTTACTACTATGATCTTGGGAAACTCCTTTAACTATTCTGAGTTGTGTTCCTTTTTATAAACTGGGGATAACAATACTTGTTAAGTGCCAACAGAGTTGTCAAAAGAATAAAATGAGATCCTATAAGACTAAAAACTATAAGGCATTCCAACAATGTAAGGCATTACTTAAAAATAATGCCTAGAAACTTTCATCATTGAAAGAGTTAGGATTCTTTTCAAAGGACAATAAAAATGCCACAGTTTCTAGTTTAAAATGTGTTAACTCATTTATGTTCCTCTTAGTTATGTTCATCTTAAACACAGACACTGAGTTTGGGCCATATTTTTGTTAACTGTGGAAAAAACTAAATACCTACGTTTAATGTCTGATATATTTATAATACTTCATGAGCCTTACTCTTGTTAATGCTTTAATACCTGGATAGAAAGCTTGTCATTCCAGCCATCTGCCGACCTGTACACAGAGGGGCAGTAAATGGTCCTTGATCTTTTCTCCTATTCCTATCTAATGACTAGGCACACTGCCATGTCCTTTCTTAAACCAAAAATGAATAGGTTTCCTCACTGGGAGGGGCACGGCCCTTGGAAGGAAGTCTAATCCCGGTTTTCCTCACTGCCCACAACCTGGCTTAGAAGGGACATATAATGGGGAGGGGGACAGTTCTCTTCTTCCTGAGTGTGAAAACACTTCTGCGAACAGATGCTCTTCTGTAGGCTACCTGGGTGTTACATGAGGCTTACCCAGAAGAAGATCTTATAAACCACCACCACAGGGAATGAACAGAAAGGGCTGCCACACACAGAGTGGCGAAGCAAGCATGCAGTTTTTGTTACATACGTCCACTTTGAACCTCTTCATTCTTCTCTCGTGCAGTTGTGGAACGAGCTGCAGCAGCGGATGCAGGACAGATGACTGAGAGACATGAACACACACACGTGATGAGCACAGAGGTTTCTCAGCATTGGGCATAAAGACGGCTTCCTATTTGTTTTTGTTTTTACCCACCATCCTTGCTCCAGACAAAAAAGAACAAGAAAGATGTGACCTAAGACAGTCCTTTGTGAGCATTTCAAAGAGCTGTGGAGAATAACCAAGAGATGGAAAAAAAGTTCCAGTTTTATGCTGGGACCTTGGTCATTCTATTGACGATGCTCTTTCCTGAGGGCCTGAGTGCCATCTGCAGCAGCCAACAAGAACACCCACCTGCATCTTTGAGAAGCAAAAAAGCTGTCTGTCTGTTTCCAGACTTACTCAGAATGATTTGGGACACATGAAACCAACTCTGTGAGAATCAGTTTTCCATCATGAACATTTTTATCTGGAAGATTATACTGTACACACATCTAGTAACCTTCTTTATAAAATATATATTTCATTTAAATTGAACATGTGGAACAGGACAACAGGAGACACAAAAAAATGGCAATGTGTCATTGCTAGTGAAAAATGTGACTAAGATGCATTTTCTCAAGATGTAAAGATGCCGAGCAGAAGAAAATGAAAGCACATTTGAGACATGCGGCTACCTGATAACAGTTTCATTTGAAAGGCATGACTTCAATTGAACCTTCTCACAAATATTAAATTCATTCATCAAATGGACTACTATAAGCCCCATATAGTGGTTATTTGTTAATCAATTCAACTCCTATTTCATTTGAAGCCAGTATAACCTAACTTTCAACTCCTCACATGTAAGAATATTCAACAGGATAAACATTTAAAACTGAGTTTATGGTTACAGTTACTTTCCTACAGGTAAACACATGTTTAAAATATACTATGCTCCTCGTTTCATAAATTGGTCCATGGTAGTGAGTCACAAGCTTAGAAAGAATATTATAGTCAAGTAATTATTAAGTATTCTAGATTGAAACACCAAAGTAGATTGGTTAGCATTTTAAAAATCCATGCATACAAAAAGAAAAACTACCACTAAAACTACACAATTTAGAAGTAAAATGAATTCAAGTTATTGGTATCTGGCTAATCTTAGAGAGTAAATTCTCAAATTAAGTGTCTAGTTACAAATAAGGAGCTCTTAGGAATACAAGTGGTATTTCTAGTTATATTTAAATACATTTTTGACAATCATCTTTTAAAATAATTCTTAAAATGACTTTGCATAAGTCTCTTTTTCCCTTGCACTAATCACCATCTAAAACAATATGTTTTATTTAATCATTTGCTTTTCTTTCCTCTAAAATGTAAGTTGCATGACATTTACTGCTATATTTCTAGTACCTAGACTTGTGCTTGGCACATAGTAGATACCCAGTAAATAATTGTTGAATGAATAATTGAATGAATTTAATATACTTGTAGTTATTGAGATATAAAATAAATGTATAATAAATATTGAATTCCATTTGTTCACCCACATGTAAACTTTTAAAGAAAAAAACATGAATTTTGATCTACTCTATTAAGATAAACTGCAAAAACAGGTTTAAAAAAATACTAGTGATTACTAATAAGAAGTAATTCTACAACTTACCACAGCATTTGAATTGGCCAACTTTTGTGTCTTCGAATAATGAAATAAGAACTGTTAAAAAAATAGTGAGCTTTACTATAGATAATTAGTGGTTTCCTTGATTATTTTCTAATGTATATATTTATGGAAATCACATTACCCTTTTGGTATTATCTTTTTCATCTGTTTCCTATTGAAAAGAGAGATATAGAAATGTCATTATATTATATTAGAAAATCGTAATATGTATAATATAAATGTATAGTTTAAAATTTATAATTTATTATAAGATTATATTATATAATTTTTAAAATATATGACACATATGTTATACATAAAACATAAGACTGCAATTGGTTAAGCATATATTACCCTAAAAATAAATGGGCAATTAATCAAAAGCTTTATAAATAAAAGTATGTTTATAAATAAAAGTATGAACAAAGATCTTCACTACAGCATTATTCATAAGAGTGAATAACTAGAAACATCCTAAATGTTCAGTAGTGGTGGAATAGGAAATAGTGATATGATCACATGATAGAAAATTCAGGGAAAAAGACTAGAAGGAATCACATCAAAATATTTGTAGTTGTTATCATGAAAGAACAAGATTATCAGTTATTTTTGCTTTCTTCCATAAACTTTTTTATAGTCCTCTCTCCCTACAAAAATCTGTCTTTAAGGACAAGACATATCATTCCTTTTTTGTTGTTCTTTTTTTTCTCATTTGCTTTTAAAATAAATAGAAACTCATGGATAAACACCATTGCCATTTATTTTCTCTTAATTAGGAAAAAACTCAATTAAGTGTTTTGGAAAATGTCACTATTAAAAACATTGGGAAAAAATACAGTTGTAAACACTTATTTAGTTTAAGAAAACATTTATGCTTTAAAAATATCAAGTTTTCTTTGAATTACCGTATGTGAAAGTCATGGAAGTCAGACCAAACCTGTGATCATAGGTTAAACTGCTAATGAAAAATACATTCTAAATCTAAGGCTCTTATCCTTAATAAGGTAATTTTAAAATTACTTTACCTATAAGATACAGAACATAACTGAGGTATGGTACCTCATGCCACTTTTCAAGTTCCCATTGCCTCACTTTGGGACAAAAAGTTCTCACACAAGAATCAAATAATAATTTTAATAAAAACCGAGACATCACAGTAAGAATATAATTTTCAAACCGACATTGACAATATAGTTTGCTTTTTTTGCATTCTTAATGTCCTCTCTGACAAAGTACACTGTCCTAACCTCTGGGCTTAGAAAAATGCATCTGTTCTCCAATTGTAGTATGATTCAAGAAGAGAGAAAGAGCCAAAATGACCTCAAATTTCCCTCATCAGAACTAGAACACATCTTATACTTGAAGGGGACATACCATTTTCCAATTAGATGATTGCAAACTCCATTAATATAACCCTAAATTCTCAGGCATCAAAGAAACTGAAGTATTTGCTTCTTATCCAAAGTCAGTTTATGCTCTTCTAGTTCCTCTTGGCATGCTTCCTAAATTGGGTATATTTTCTTCCAGGAGGAAATCCAAGATACCACTGAGCAATTTTTTTTGCCTACAAATTAAACACTATTTGAACCTTACCTGGGGCTTTGGTAGAGTCCCCATAATTATGAAGCAAAGCTCCTCCAATGCATTGGATGCCTAATGGAAATGGGAAGATATATAGGCCATGCTTCTGCGTTATCATCATTTGCATAGAAGAGATAACCATAAAATGTTAGGATCACAAGGACATTCCAACCGTTAGGAGAACCACTGACCGAAACTGCCCGCCCTGGCCAGGCACCACAGTAACCACTTGCATGAGTTATCTTACAACAGGAGGTCCTGGTAAGAATGTGGAACTAACAAGCTAGTACCAACCGGAAGAATTCAGGAAAGGTCAAAAGGAGAGAAGAGACTCCAGTCCATATGTTACTGAGTCCAAGCTCGCTCCGCTTGCCGCACAACAGGCCAATAAATCGGAGACGAGGTGTTGAGGCAAGGAATACGACTTTATTTGGAAAGCTGGCAGACTAATGTCTCAAAATAAGCATCTTATCGTGGTTTGGATGCCAGTTTCTTTTATAGCACAGAGACGGGGAGGAGATTAGGAAGTAAAAAGGCCATACGTTTTGCAATAACCCCTGGAATGGCCAGCCTGACGGAGGGGATGTGTTAATTTCTTCTTTCTTGCAGCCATCCACAGGTGGACAGGGTCTGGATGTTTCCCTGAACAAAGGCACTTTGGTTTAACATTCAGGCAGAGGGGCAGGGTTCCCCGAGGCAGGCCATTATGTAGAGACAACATCCTTTTATTGAACAAAAGCAATGGGAAGCAAAGGTTAAAGTAAAACAAACAGATCCAACATGTAGTCAGATTTGGCTTTTCCCTGTTACACATATGTCCTACCAACCTCCCAGTATCCTTCTCGCTGGAATCCATCTCGGCTGAGTGATGCGCGCGCCACCAGGAAGGATCCTGAGTCGGAGTGATTGGCCAGAGATAACCCGGAAACTAGCCCCATTACCATAAAACCCGAGACTGCAAGCCATGTGGCAGAACAGTTCTCCTGGTTCCTTTACCCAGCTGCTCTCCGCCCGGGCTCCCCTTCCCAATAAAGTCTCTTGCTTTGTCAGCACATGTGTTTCCTCGGACAATTCATTTACGAGTGTTAGTCAAGAGCCCACTCTCGGGCCCTGGAAGGGGTCCCCCTTCCTGAAACACAACTACACCAAATAGAATCCTTGTGGCCCACTGACACTCTGTTGGAATCCCTCGATTTCTCTCATGACAAAAACTTGGCTCCTAAAAGTAAAACCTTCCTTCCAAAGAGGAAAAAAAAAAAGTTACATATTGTCTATATGCACTGATTAAGGCTTCCACTGTGGGTCCAGATACAAAATTCTCAGTATTGGGGGCTTCCTTGGTGGCGCAGTGGTTGAGAGTCCGCCTGCCGATGCAGGGGTCACGGGTTCGTGCCCTGGTCTGGGAAGATCCCACATGCCGCGGAGCGGCTGGGCCCGTGATCCATGGCCGCTGAGCCTGCGCGTCCGGAGCCTGTGCTCCGCAACGGGAGAGGCCACAAGAGTGAGAGGCCCACACACGCCCCCCCTCCAAAAAAAAAAAAATTCTCAGTATTTGCTAAAATTCTATGAAATTCTGTGACTGAGAGTAACTAAGGCAGTGCCAAAAAAAGGATTATTCTTCCCACCTTGCAGCAAAGTCTGAATCTACATGCCAAAGTGGTGAGCCTTGCTGAATAGTACTCATTACTGGCTAATTTGAAAATCCTTCAATTGCTCGCAAACAATGGGAGTTTGGAGGAGAAGAAGCCGTGTATGGTGCACCTGAGTTCCCACCCTCCCAGGCTGCTGACTGCATACCCCAGGGTCAGGTTTTTCAAAGCACCTGAGCACAGAAGCAGGGCAGGGCTCTTGTGGTTTGCAGTCAGCTGGGTGTGGTGAGGTGGAGCCCAACTGGACAAGCAGGGGCGAAACCCACCTTGCACAGAATTCAGCATGGTCACACCAGGAGTAATTGATTACTTAATAAATACATATGGGAAATAATGAGGAGCTGAAACCGTGTAGGAGTGGGGTAGGGCTGTGGAGTTGAGCGGCCTGCAACTCCAGAGCAGTGCAAATTCCATTTCTCCTCTTTATTAGCTGTGTGACCTTGGGCGGGTTACCTAACCTCTCTAAACTTCAGTTCCTGCAGCCGTAAATCGGGGGTGACAACATCAACGCAGAATTCTTGGAAGGATTACGCGTAGGTAAAGCTCTTAGCACAGTGCCACATACAGAGCAATTAGTTAACAATAGTAGCGCTGAAAAATGTGTGACCTGTAAAGCTTGATTTAACAACTGCAGTTACTGCTAATTCAGAAGACGTGTCATAAAGGATTGCTCAGGGCCAGCAAGATCCTCACCCTTTGAACAACAGCACATGTTTAACAGGATTGGCTATAGTTTAGGGATACAGTTGGAGTCATGAAACAGCGTCTCTGAGCATCCCACCTAGCATGTCAAAGGCCTGCTTTGTTCTCTTCTATTTG
Source organism: Grampus griseus (assembly GCF_964374135.1). Taxonomy (NCBI): domain Eukaryota; kingdom Metazoa; phylum Chordata; class Mammalia; order Artiodactyla; family Delphinidae; genus Grampus; species Grampus griseus. Next base: position 69,578,663 of record NC_138997.1, on the reverse strand, counting down.
TTTGCCTGCCCAATGCAAATTGTTGGGATATTTATTAATAGTATTAAATGGCTCATATTTAAGTAGTATTTCAATAAATTATCAAACATTTTCATATACATAACCCACACTTTGTCTTTAAAACACAGCTTGACATATACAGGATGGGAATTGTTATTCTCACATATAAAGCAAGTGAGATTCTAAGAGACTGTCACTTGCCCAATACTACACACGTCTAGGTCGTCTGATCTATAGGTATCCCTGTGTTGCACTGGTATTGACTGTTAAGCCTACGGTTGGGAGTTGGATGAGAGAAAAAGTAGAGCGTGAACACTGATACATCTTTTCTCACTTTTTCCCTTCAGGATTGGGTATGCAGCTCACCCCCAGAAAAATCTAGAAATAAATCCCTGAAAATTCTTCTTATGGCCCATCTAGAAATGCTGAAAAAATAATTTTTAAAAAAATCTAGTGATACCACGTGTCTCTTAACTCAAAGAAGAATAAATTTAGTTATATGAGTGTCTCCTTAGAAAACAGCTTCTAAGCCAGCTGTGGGTTGGCAACAAGACTGAAGTTTGACAGAAAAAGTTTCAAAACAAATTGCATTTTCTCCAGCAACTTTTTACATGAAGCCATTATTCACTGAGCTACAACTATTCTTTAAGGATTTTTCTCATATGAGATTTTTAATATTTTATTTTTTATTTGTGGAACTTTTAAAGAGCCTTTATTTTCTATTTGGTAAAAATGTTTTGAAGAACTATTCAGATAATCACATACATAATATAATAATAGTTAACAGGAAATTAACGATTTTTAAAAAATGATATCAGTTAGTGTAAAACGTTTCATAGTAAATTTACAAAGCTCTCCTCAAAAGGTACAGCCTCCAAATCCAATAAAAGCTTAGTTTACCTTGATGGGGTTTAGATGAGTGCTTTAAAATTCATCCTTTTAATTTTGAAGACATAAAAGTGATTCTGAGGGTGTTCCTGAATTTCCAATGGAATGCAAAAGCTTGTGTGCTGATTAATATCCACCACATGTTATATATCTGTCAATGCTCCTCAAGCAATTTGAAATATCATTCATAAGTGTTGTCTATTATGATTCTGGTGTTGCTTTATCTCTTAATGCCTCTAACTTGCTGCAAGTGATCCTCTGCAGGCTGAGGAACCGGTCGAGGCAGGAGAAAGGCTGCTTCTCCATACTGGCCAGGATGACATTCTGGAAGGACTACGTGAAGGACAGGCATCGCGCCCTGACCAGACCATGTAGGGGTTCGCCCCAGCCACACAGCTGACTGTGTTGAGAGGGTTGAGCCAAGAGCCTCTGCTGAGCCCCCTCCTCTGTTCAGGAGACTTAGTGATGCTGATTAAGAAAGTTAAGACACCAAGCCTAACACTGCTACACCTGCACTCAGAGACAGAGCTGCAGACAGAGGGAGCAGCATCCAGTAGAGACGTGTAAGAAGGACACACTTGTTTCCCACTGCTCGTGTTTCTGAGACTGCTGGGACCTGGGACCCTTTGCTGCAGTGCTGCAAGGCATGAACCTGGACAGACCTCTCCTTTACCAACAAAATAGAAAGAAACCATGTGGGACTAAAAGTAACTGAGTGTATGCACAGTTGGGACAAATTATGAACAAAAAGATACAAACAGACCAAAAAACCTTACTGCCACTTCTGAAGAGCTGGGGGCCAAAAACAGGGTGTGGGGAGCAAAAGCAGGGTACAGAGCATGCTCCCTGCACTCAACACCACCAGAGGAGTGGGCCAAACACTTACGCCAGTCCTCCAGCCTGACCGCTGGACACACCCCTACCCTCACCCCATATAAGGAACTAGCTCGCCCCCCTCGGAGAGTGAGCAAGGGCACCTGTTACTCATTCTAGCTCCCCCTGCTGCAGCAGAGGCCCCAGTAAAGCTTTGCCTGAATTTCTTGTCTGGTCTCTAGTCAATTTCTATTGATTAGGGAAGGCCAAGCACACTGGTCTGTATCATTTCCATGTACAGAAGCTAGACCACCACTCCTCTCTCCCCAGTCCTCTTAACTCTTTCCCGTGGGAAAAGGAGTGAGTTACCTGACAGATGATTCAGAGGAGGAAATCGGGCATGCTCTGTTGAGCCCTTTCCTCTTAGAGAGCCAACACCCTGGCCAGTTGTTCTTGCCTGACTGCTGCCCCGTGGCAGAAAACTGATTTTGGCAGGAGGCTTGAGTCACAGTCTAACCTCAGTTTAATTCTGGGGGTAGTTTTAGCAGACACACTTAGCAGCAGATCTAAGGCCACATTCACAAGTTGACTTTTCAGTTACAATGATATTTTGATCTCCTAAGTCTGACTCTGTAAGTTCATCTCTCCATGGGTTGCAAACTCTATTGAGGGCCAGGATATTAGTCCCCCAAGAGAGCAATGGATTCATTATTTTTAATCTAACACAGAATTTGATTTTGAAATTAGCATTTTAATTTCAAAAATATGGGTATATTATCTGCAAATCTATTTTTCTTAGAGATAAAAGCCCTAGCACTTTACACCATAAACTCAGAGCACTCATTATTACCTGCAGATGCTGTAATAATTTCTAATACGTTGACACTTTAGTAAGTCCATAAAATAATGATGGGTCCAAAGGGAGAGATGGAGTATTTCAGCATGACACAAATGCTTACATCACTGTGAAACACCTCCATTTGGAATTACCTGAGGCAGAGGATCCATGGACAGGAAAGACGAACAAGCATCATCTATCTGTAGAAAACAAAAATGCCAGTTACATCTTGGAAACAGAGAGAAGAGAGCGAAAAATGGAAAGCAGATTTTACGAAGTCAAGTTACCTAGGCAACATTAATTAAAGTTCCATGACTGTTCAGGACTCTGGATTTGGGAGGCAGGAGCCTTTTACACTATCTAAGGAAGTCCTGGAATTGGGATTTCCCCAAGGTTCACCCCCAGGCGCAGGGATATACATCCCCATTAACAGTCAGTAGGGATCATCAGAGCATAAAGATGCTTCAAACATTGAAGGGAAAAACTTATGGTATTATTCGGCCTGAGAAACCTGAGTAGTGACTAAAGAATGGCCTCAAAATTAAGGAGCACCCTGCTATGTGGTTCTTTAAATCTAATCATATTTACATATAATCTAATCACATCATCTAAATTAACATGATAATAGCATGTGTGCTAAATGACAAAGAGCGTAAGTAAAAAGTTTTACACAACATGGGCCATCTTCCCGTTCTCTACCAAGAAGCCAGCATGAGAAAATAGTTCTCTTTTACAGTGAAGGTTTACTGAACTATGCTTGCCAACTAGCTGTCCTTGGCTTTTTGGGGTTTTTTTTTGCCAACTCATTTAATTTTTATTTTATATTGGGATATAGTGGATTTACAACATTATGTTAGTTTCAGGTGTACAGCAAAGTGGTTCAGTTATATATATACATATATTCATTCTTTTTCAGGTTCTTTTACCATATAGGTGATTACAGAAGACTGAGTAGAGTTCCCTGTGCTGTATAATAGGTTCTTGTTGATTATCTATTTTATATACAGAAGTGTGTAAATGTTAATCCCACACTCCTAATTTATCTTGAGGGCTTCTTTCCGTGGAGTTATTTTTTTAAATTAATTTTATTTATTTATTTTTGGCTGTGTTGGGTCTTTGTTGCTGTGTGCTGGCTTTCTCTAGTTGCGGCGAATGGGGTCTACTCTTCCTTGCGGTGTGTGGGCTTCTCATTGCGGTGGCTTCTCTTGTGGAGCATGGGCTCTATGCATATGGGTTTCAGTAGTTGTGGCTTGTGGGCTCTAGAACGCAGGCTCCATAGTTATGGTGCACGGGCTTAGTTGCTCCGCGGCATGCGGGATCTTCCCAGACCAGGGATTGAACCCGTGGCCCCTACATCGGCAGGTGGATTCTTAACCACTGAGCCACCAGGGAAGTCCCTCTGTGGAGTTTTGATGAGATGTTTAGGAGGCCTTGCCAAAGACCTTGTTTTCACTGTTCTGCACACACATTTGTGAAGCACTTTCTGCTGAATGTTATTACAAAGCTCTGCTGGGGGTACACCAGATCTTGGTAATGGTCTCGTGAAGGTTGAAAAAAGGATCCATTTCTTCAATTTTTGTTGCACATTTAGGGAAAAAGCCTTCAGAGAGAAAACTTGGACCCTCTAATGCTTTGATGTCCTCATAAGTAAACCTCACGGTGGGAACTCCAAGATGGTTGATGAAGTAATCGGCATCATCTTGCATCTGTACAGAACTGATATTTGTTTCTGGGCACTCATCTCTTCTGGAACAGTTGAAATTATTTTTCTCAGCTACCAGGTGCTGAAGAGATGGTGAAGCTACAGGGTAGAGACTTGAGTTACCGCTTACAGGACTGTGGAGACTAACATAAGCCACAACATTTTTCTGCAGAACCTTCTTGAAATCCTCTCCCCATTCATATGAGCCAATACTTCCAAAAGCTGTTCCACCCCATGAACAGAAAACAATAGTGCGGTCTGGTCTCCACCCTTTCTTGACTCTTAACATCAAGGCCCGAATAAAAGCTGTGATGATGGCAGTGCTGCTGGCCCATTCTTGTCCATTATAACTGTATGCGGTATGATGATGGCTGCCAACTATGATATAACGGTCTGGAGACGTCGAGCCTTTTTTTGTTTGTTTGTTTTTGTTTTTGCGGTACGCGGCCCTCTCACTGTTGTGGCCTCTCCCGTTGCGGAGCACAGGCCTCCAGACGCGCAGGCTCAGCGGCCATAGCTCACGAGCCCAGCCGCTCCGCGGCATGTGGGATCTTCCCGGACTGGGGCACGAACCCGCGTCCCCTGCATCGGCAGGCGGACTCTCAACCACTGCGCCACCAGGGAAGCCCCGAGCCTTTTAAATATCCAACAACATTAGTAACTGTTTCAAATTTTGTGACTGTCTAAATCTGCATGCTGACAATTCTTTCGTCATTATTTGGAAGTTCCAGAGGGCTACAGGCACTGTGTGTGATTCTATCTTTCAGTGAAGAGATGAGTTTTGCAACGAGAGATGCTGAGATGGGGTGCACTAGTAGAGAGGTGAGGTTTGATCGGTTTTGTCTAAAGCTTCCATCTGCTAGTGTTGGAGGGTCTCCTGCAGAGGCGGGGGGCGGCTGTGGCTCACCGTGGGGACAAGGACACTGGCAGCAGAAGTTTTGGGAAGTACTCCTTGGCGTGAGCCTTCCCAGAGTCCACAATTAGCCCCACCAAAGAGCCAGGTAGGCTCCCGTGCTCTGTCCTCAGCTTTTATCCTTAAAAGAAACCTTGAAAGATCTTAAACTGTAGTATGAGATTTATACTAATCATTAAAAAACTGTGCTGAGAAGTTAAGCACTAAGCTAGGTGTCTAGAGTTATCTATGGCATTTATTTCTTTGGCGGCCTTTTAAAACGGGACTGGAAAAAATGGTACTGATTCTTGTCTGTCTGGGATGATTTAGGTTGAGTCCTATTTATGGCATAACATCTCAGTGGCCCCCTTCTAGTTTCAGAATTGTTTGTTGAATTTAATTTAATTGCCATTCTCACACTAAACTGAAGGGGGATAATCATACCCTTTAGTCGTAATTTCTCAAGCTCCTCTGGTTTCCAAGTTGAACATGAACTAATATATATAATTCTGTAATTTAGAGAATAACAAAGGTATACGGTATGATAGAAAAGCATACGTTTATGTCTCCTTTTTATGTTCACAGAACTTATCCTCTCTATATATCACAAATACTGGGAGAATTGTTTTATTCTATTTGTCCCTTGTGTCCATCCACCTGCTCCCTCTTCCATGCCATATAAACCCAGAATCATGGATACAAACACACACAGAGAGCAGTAAACTTCTTGAGGGCAGGGGCTACCTAATGTGCCCAAATAAGTGTTCAATAAATATTCTTTAATTAAATTGCATTGAGTTTGTGGGGAAAAAAATAAAGAGAAGTCAATTGAGAAGGGAAAGCGAAAAAGATACCCTTTTAAGCTTCAAATTGTGACTAATGCTTTACGTATCACCCCCAAATGTGATTTAATTTGCTCTAGTAGGGTAGGAGGAAGTGGTTCCTCTTGAAATTGTGGTGATGTTTAGGTATCTGAAGACTTTACATGCTCAAGGGGAAAGCTGTCCACCCCCAGCCCAGGCTGTTCATTTTTGTATGAGGTGGCCGTGTCCAAGGACAGCGGACCCTTGAACTTCAGGCCTCACTAATCAGTGCATCAATATGGCTTGGATAAAAACATCAGAATAAGAAAAAACACCAATTAATCAAATTAGGAGATAACTGCAAAGCTTTTCAGTCTTTGTTCTCCTTTCTTTAAAAGGCATGGCTGCACTGCCCACCCACTCTCCCTTTGGGTAAGCATTTGTTCACTTCACTCAGCTTATGGCCCTAATTGTTTTAAGTGCCACTAATGCTTTTGAGAACTCTGTGGAGTCCATCGACGAACCCGTTTGAAAATGGTTAGGTCTCTGTATACGGTTTGAAAAGTATGTGTTTCTAGCATCTGAATAGCCATGTAATATTTAAAACCTCCAGCAGAAAGCTTAACTATATGTTCTTAGCATCTTCTTTAAGTATCTTTTTCTATAAAAGAGCGTACAGTGCTTTTACAGCTCCATTTGAGTGTTTCCCCCAGCATTATCATCTAAAAGTTTTTTTCAAAGATTTTCCTCAGAAATATAATTTCAAGCCAAACTAAATGTTTCTGTACTCTACATTAATATCTGTTTTTAAATTATTCTTCATCTTGCTTATATTTTTCTAGCATGTATTATGATATACCAAGGCAGAGGCCCTTAAAATAGTCTTACAAATTTCTGTGCTATTTAAGACTCTTTAGTACTTGGCCCTTATCATCTGTCTTATCTTTGCCCTTATGTATTTTGTTAGGGGGTGGCTTAGGTATAAAGGGTATTCTCCTCAGTTCATAGCTTTCTGTCATCACTGGACTCACTTTCTTTATCCTTTTATATTTCCATTTCATACTCTTATACCATCCTCCCATAAGCAGCTCTTCTAATGTATTTGATGTGTATCCTCTGTTTATGTTCTTATAAAATCTGTACTGCTGTTTGCTGTGCACATATGGTATTTTCTTACTTTTTTTTTTTTTTTTTGCGGTACGCGGGCCTCTCACTGTTGTGGCCTCTCCTGTTGTGGAGCACAGGCTCCGGACACGCAGGCTCAGCGGCCATGGCTCACGGGCCCAGCCGCTCCGCGGCATGTGGGATCTTCCCAGACCGGGGCACAAACCCGTGTCCCCTGCATCAGCAGGCAGACTCTCAACCACTGCGCCACCAGGGAAGCCCTTACTTTTCTTAACTGAACACTATACTTTAAGACCTCTCCCTGCTCCTGGATACCTCTAGTGTGTTGCTCCTAACTGCCATAGAGTATTTATAATGTGCATGCACTACATGTTGCCTACCTACTCCCCAGTGATGCGAGGCCGGTTCCCTCCACTCCTCCCATTACCTCCTTGTATCTGTCCTCCACATATGGTTCTGTAGGAGAATATGTTTGGGCTACATACTCAGGAGAGGGCATGCTAGGCCATGGGGATATCTAGGCGGCTTTCCAGATGGCTACACCAGTTGACACTCTCATCAGCAATGCATGGGGATTCCTACACCCTACATCCTTGCTAACGTTTGCCATTCTCTAGATTTCAATTTTTTTTGCCAGTGTAACGGATAGAAAGTGACAATATTTTTGTCTTAATTTTTATGTCATTGTTACTAATGGATTTGAGCATCTCTTTAGATGCTTGTTGGTCTTTAGGTTTCCTCTTTGTAAATTGTTCTATAATTTGACTATTTTTACTTTGGATTCCTGTCTTTATCCAATTAGCTAGAATTTCTTAGATACTCTAGAAACTAATTCCTTATCCGTTTCAGGCACTGTCAATATCTTCTTTCAAAGGCTCCTACATTTTTTCAATGGAGTCCTTTGTTGAAAGAAATCTTTACTTTTTTTTTTTTTTTTGCTGTACGCAGGCCTCTCACCGCTGCGGCCTCTCCCGTTGCGGAGCACAGGATCCAGATGCGCAGGCCCAGCGGCCATGGCCCACAGGCCCAGTCGCTCCGCAGCATGTGGGTCCTCCCAGACCGGGGCACGAACCCGCGTCCCCTGCATCGGCAGGCGGACTCTCAACCACTGCGCCACCAGGGAAGCCCAGATATCTTTACTTTTAATGTAATTCAAGTCATGAAGTTTTGGGCCTTATAATTTATGGTGGAAGTTTTTTATGGAAAAACTTATGGAAATTTTTTATGGAAAAATTTATTAAAATTTGTGGAAAAAAGCCTTTCCCTGCTCCTAGCTCACAAAGATGTTTTTCTAATAGAAAAGATATTTCCTATTAACTCTATAATTTTACCCTGTATGTTTAGACCTTTAATCCACCTGGAGCCCACCTTTGTATGGGGTGTTAATTTTATGTTTCTCTATACAGTGAGCCAGTTTCTCAACCCTCATTTGCCGAACAATCTGTCCTTTTGCCTCTGAATTTTAGTGTTACTTCTACTATAAGTTAAGTTTATGTGCACACGCATTTGTCTCAGGTTGTCTTAGGTTGGGTTCCCCCAGAAACAGACCTTGAGATAAGGATGTGGATATGAGTAGATCATTTGGAAGATAACCCAAAAAGCACCGGTAGAAGAGTGGAGAAGTAAAACAGGGAAGGGAAGGAATCCAATCAAGGGTATGTTATCAAGCAGGTTACCACCATTGTAACTGGGATCAATCTGCCTGGGGTACTCTGAGACACAATGCAGAATACATCTCAGAGTTATCCCACCTGAGGGGAGAGGCAGCTAAGGTATTCATCCACCAACTCTCTTGGGTCACCAACTGATGGCTATTCCTGTGGTGGGGGCATTTGGTCCCAGGCACTTCTGGTCTGTCCTGAGCATAGGCCAAACAGGCAGAGGCACAGGTGCTCACAATTAGAAACAGTAAGTTTGGAGTGTGCTAGAATGGTGAATGACAAAGGGATGTGACAGGGCACTGACCGTGTCTGCTAAACTCTCCAAGCTCTAGTCTCAGTTCCACTGGTTCATTCATCTATTCTTACGCCCTCACCATACCTTTTTTATGAGTACAGTTTCTTAGTATATCTTGAAACCTGGTAGGGCAAGTTCTGGCTCTTAGCTCTTTATATTTAAAAGTTCCTTAGCCATTTGTAGACCTTTATTTTTCCACATCAATTTTACGTTAAATTTATAAACTTTCCAAAAAGAAGTTAAGTGGAATTCTGATTGGGTTGCATTGATTTTATGAGGTTTACATTGACTCATTTAGGTAGAATTGATATTTTTATTACATTAAATTAATTGTTCCCTCCAAAAGCAAAGAACGTCTCTCCATATATTCACATTATCTTCTAATTCCTTTATTAAAATTTAATTTTTTCTCCATAAGCTATTGTGTATTTTTGGTTAATTCCTAGATACTTATAGTTTTTGTTGCCATTGTGAATGATGTAATATTTTCATGTTACTTTTTCCTAGTGAAATTTATTGATTCTTGTATATTGGTATTATATCCAAAACTCTTCTGAATTCTCATCTTAGCTCTAATAGTTTAAGAGCGAGCAATTTATTAATGTAATTCATCATGATTATAGATTAAAGGAGAAATGGCATATTGCTTATCTCAATATTGGTGCAGATAAAATATTTGATTAAGTTCACATTTTATTTAGGATTAACGAAACTCTTAGGAAGACAGGAGAAGAATAGAAGTTCCTTAACTAGGTAAACGTTATATAACAAAATTCTAGAGCAAAGTTATACCCTATGGAGAAGCTTTAGTTACATTTATTTGTATAACATAGTACTGGAGGCCTTTGGACAATGATTAGAAGAAAGAAGAAATTGTTTCTTCAGTGCTTATTGTATTACTATAGCGCCTTTTTGGCATCAGATATTTTTCTAGGAATTTATTCATTTCATCTAAGTTTTCAAAATTATTACCATATAACTGTCCATAATACTTTGGCAGGGGTAATAGCTTATTGAAATATAATTCAGATTCTGTACAATTCGCCCATTTAGAGTGTACGATTCGCTAGTTTTTTTTTTAAGCTATTATCCCATTTATCTAGAAAGACCATAACAGCTTGATATAATAGCCTTCTAGAGAATATATATGTACACACAGAAATTAGGCTTGTGGGTCAGGATAAACGTCAGAATTTAACCCTGACGGTAGCAAGAATTAGCTTACCTCAGATGAAGGCTATAACTCAACTAGTTAGAGCAGAGAATGCCTTAAGGTAGTAGAACAGCTGCCGCTTCCCAGTGCCCTTCTTTTCTCTCCCTGAGATATGCCCTAAATCTGTGGGTTTATGGGACTAACGCAGGATGGGAGTCCCACCAGATTAGAGGGGCACTGAGTCTCCTCAATCTGTTTTTTTCTTTATCAGTTTAGAGGGTGATGTCATTGATAGGTAAAGCAGTAAATCTATACTCTAACTACCTTGTTACTGGACCTAAAGTTCATGTTTTGAATACAGACCTTCAAACTGAACCACAGAATATAGGAACTCTCTGGTTCAGAGCTACAAATAACAAGGGGTCTTTCCATAGGGCCTTTGCAGCCACGGACTTTTTAAATTACAAGTCATGACCCACCACTGTCCATCCCTTAGTTGATAACTTTTGTCTAGACCAGTATGATGACTCCAGACCAACATGACACAATTAACTCGTTTTTCGTGTTATTTACTGAGTTGTGCAAACTTTGCCAGTCAATTGTCCATAATACTTATTTAAAACATTTAAAAAATTTTTTTGTTTTTATTTTTTATTAATTTTTATTGGAGTATGGTTGCTTTACAACCATATGGTATGTAAACCACATGGTTGCTTGTGTTAGCCTCCACTGCACAACAAAATGAATCAGCCATACACATACAGATATCCCCTCTCTTTTGGACTTCCCTCCCATTTAGGTTACCACAGTGCATTAGGTAGAGTTCCCTGTGCTATTACAGTATGTTCCCATCAGATGTTTATTTTATACATAGTATCAATAATGTATATGTGTCAATCCCAGTCTCCCGATTCCTCCCACACCACCACTTTCCCCCTTGGTATGGACGGATAAAGAAGATGTGGTACATGTATACAATGGAATACTACTCAGCCATAAAAAGGAATGAAATTGGGTCATTTGTAGAGACACGGATGGATCTATAAAGTGTCATACAGAGTGAAGGAAGTCAGAACAAGAAAAGCAAATATCGTATAAAACATTTTTTAAATCTCTCTTTTTCTTGGTGATCTACCCTTTTTCAGTGTATGTCTTTTTTTATCTTTATCTTCTCCACTGCCTTTTTAAATCAGTACTGCCAGTGCTTATTAACATTTTGAAAGAACAAACATATGATTTTGTTAATATTGTTGAGTTTTTCTCTCCTCTCTCTTTTTAATATTTATTTCTGCCCGTATTTTTATTATTTACTTCATTCCTGTTTCTTTGAATTTTCTCTGTTGTTCTTTTCTCCCACATTTTTCAGTTGAATGCTACGCATATTTGTTTTTAAATTTTCTTTTTTCCTGATAAATATATATGAAGTTAAAATTTCTTTCTAGCTACTGTTTTAGTTGTAGCATACAAATTTTGACTCATAATATTTTTATGTCATTCTTTTTCAGTCTAGGGCTATTTACCGAAATTCCACTTATTTTCCTAACAGATGGGATATTTAAGTTATACTTTTGTTAATAGTTTCTAACTTTATTGCATTATGATTGCAAAACATTTAAAATGGATCCTAAGTGATGAAAACTTTCTTTGTCTTCTAAGACATGGTCTGTTTTTTTAAAATGCCCCAATTATTCTCAAAAAGAATGTTCATACTGTTTAGTACAGGTTTTTAAAAATATTTCTAATAGTTCAAATTCAAATTTATTAATTGTATTGTTGGGTCTTTGACATATCTACTTGTGTGCTATTTGCTTTAACTATCAGTTTTGAGAGAGGAATATTAAAATATCCAACTACAAATGTTCATTTATCTATTTTCCCCTGAATTTCTATCAGCTGTTAAATAAATTTTGAGATTGTTCTGTTAATATATATTAATGATGGCTGTACCTTTTTGCTCTGTTGTTCTTTTACCAGCATATAAGATCCTGCTTTGTCTGTTAAAATGGTTTGTGTATTTGAATTCTATTTTATCAGATATTAAGACTGCTACTCCAATTTTCTTGCAGTTTATATTTGCTTGGTATGTCATTTTCCATTCTTAGCCATTTTTTGTTTTCTGCTTTCAGTGTGACTCTTACAGAGATCATATTGCTAAATCTGTTTTTAAAATCCAGCCTGAGAATCTCTTTTAAGGGGTGTATTTTAGCACATTCATATTTATTATAATTACTCTATTATTAGGACATATTTCTGCCACCTTAATTTACCACTTACTGTATTTTTGGTTTCTTCTTCATCTTTCCTTCTTTCACTTGATAAAGAGAATAATTCTGAATTCAGAATGTCAGTAAAATCACAGTTGTCCCAAAGCTCAATTACATTATTTCACTTCACCATGATAATTTTAAAAAGGGTAAAGTTTCCACTAGTTTGCGTAAGGATAATTCTTTACCTCATTCCACAACTGTAATTCTTGTTCCAGCTGTAATCCTTGAGGCAATATTGGAGCACCTAAAAATAAAATTTTGGATGATAAAGTTTTGATTTACTTTTGGATGATATTTCTCATTTTTCACTGTGCATCACTACCCTCCTATTTCAACTAGATATTTCAACATCTGACTTAGTATAAAGAGACATAATTATTAAATAAACCTTAAAACATTACAAAGACGTTACTCTCAAGAGTGAATTTCTTATACGTCTACACAAAAACTTGTACATGAATGCACATAGCAGCATAATTCATAATAAGCTCAAAGCAGAAACAGTGCAGATGTCCATCACCTGGTAAATAGATAAACAAAATGTAGTACATCCACACAATAGAAAATTGTTGGCAATAAAAAGGAATGAACTACTGATATATGCTTCAACAGAGACGAATCTCAAACGTATCATGCTAAATCAAATAAGCCAGATGCAAAAGGTCAAATACTGTATGAATCCATTCATATGGCATGTCCAGAGAAGGCAAACCTATAGTGATAGAAAGACTAGTGGTTGCTTGGGGCTGATGGTAGGAATGCGGATTGACTGTAAATGGACATAACAGATATTTGGGGGGTGATGGAAAATTGTGATAGCTGCACAACTTTTTTTTTTTTTTTTGGTGGAGATGAAACAATACTTTATTTGTTAAGGAGGAGTAAAAGTACAAAAAGGCTTATACGACAGAACATAAAAAAGTGAGAAATCCATTGTACTTAATTCAGAACGCTTGAAGAATCATCTATGCCACTATGTATGAATAATGCAGGGGCAGAAATTTATTACAGACACATATATTTTGGTTTGGATTTAGTGCTGGACCTTGTTTGACTTAAATCTTGTAAAGAATGATATTCAACTAACTGAAATAACATTTTTCAAGTAAGACAATGCCTCCAGGGTATTACCAGTGTGATCCTGAAACAGAATTTGGATGATGAAGTATCAGATAAAATTTATGTAAATGGCATGATGTTGTAGCACTTTAACTATGATGAGTGAGGATCTTTTTTTTCTTCTGCTTTTTTTCTTCCCAGTTTTACGAAGATGTAATTGACATACAGCACTGAATAAGTTTAAGGTATACAGCATAATGATTTGACTTACAGATATTGTGAAATGATTATCACAATAAATTTAGTTAATATCCATCACCTCATATAGATACCAAAAAAAAAATGTTTTTTTCCTTGTGATAAGAACTCTCAGAATATACTGTCTTAACATTCAAATATACCACAGAGCAGTGTTCACTACAGTCATCATGTTGTATGTTACATCCCTAGTACTTACTCATCTTATAACTGGAAGTTTGTACCTTTTGATCACCTTCATCCAAACTTATCTTACCATAAATCACAAATTAATTTAAATTAAAAGACAAATGAAAACTTCCAAAATGTATGAAACATATTTAATAAAATGTGATGGTAAATATCCTTATAATATAGAACTCTTTCAAATCAATACAGAAAAGAAAACATTAATAAGCAAATGACTGCCCAACTCCTTAAGTCTACTTAAAAATCACTGAGTTGCAACATAATAAAGGCCATGTATGACAAACCCACAGCCAACATCATTCTCAATGGTGAAAAACTAAAACCATTTCCACTAGGAACAGGAATAAGACAAGGTTGCCCACTCTCACCACTGTTATTCAACATAGGTTTGGAAGTTTTAGCCACAGCAATCAGAGAAGAAAAAGAAATAAAAGGAATCCAAATCAGAAAAGAAGTAAAGCTGTCACTGTTTGCAGATGACATGGTACTATACATAGAGAATCCTAAAGATGCCACCAGAAAACTACTAGAGCTAATCAATGAATTTGGTAAAGTAGCAGGATACAAAATTAAGGCACAGAAATCTCTTGCATTCCTATACACTAATGATGAAAAATCTGAAAAAGAAATTAAGGAAACACTCCCATTTACCACTGCAACAAAAAGAATAAAATACCTAGGCTAAGGAGACAAAAGACCTGTATGCAGAAAACTATAAGACACTGATGAAAGAAATTAAAGATGATACCAACAGGTGGAGAGATATACCATGTTCTTGGATTGGAAGAATCAACATTGTGAAAATGACTCTACTACCCAAAGCAATCTACAGATTCAATGCAATCTCTATGAAACTACCACTGGCATTTTTCACAGAACTAGAACAAAAAATTTCACAATTTGTATGGAAACACAAAAGACCCCGAATAGCTAAAGCAATCTTGAGAAACAAAAACGGAGCTGGAGGAATCAGGCTCCCTGACTTCAGACTATACTACAAAGCTACAGTAATCAAGACAGTATGATACTGGCACAAAAATAGAAATATAGATTAATGGAATAGGCTGGAAAGCCCAGAGATAAACCCATGCACCTATGGTCACCTTATCTTTGATAAAGGAGGCAAGAATATACAATGGAGAAAAGACAGTCTCTTCAATAAGTGGTGCTGGGAAACCTGGACAGCTACATGTAAAAGAATGAAATTAGAACACTCTCTAACACTATACACAGAAATAAACTCAAAATGGATTAAAGACCTAAATGTAAGGCCAGACACTATCAAACTCTTAGAGGAAAACATAGGCAAAACACTCTTTGACATAAATCACAGCAAGATCTTTTTTGATCCACCTGCTAGAGTAATGGAAATAAAAACAAAAATAAACAAATGGCACCTAATGAAACTTAAAAGCTTTTGCACAGCAAAGGAAACCATAAACAAGACGAAAAGACAACCCTAAGCATGGGAGAAAATATTTGCAAAGGAATCAACGGGCAAAAGATTAATCTCCAAAATATATAAACAGCTCATGCAGCTCAATATTAAAAAAACAAACAACCCAATCCAAAAATGGGCAGAAGACCTAAATAGACATTTCTCCAAAGAAGACATACAGATGGCCAAGAAGCACATGAAAAGCTGCTCAACACCACTAATTATTAGAGAAATGCAAATCAAAACTACAATGAGGTATCACCTCACACCAGTTAGAATGGGCTTCATCAGAAAATCTACAAACAACAAATGCAGGAGAGGGTGTGGAGAAAAGGGAACCCTCTTGCACTGCTGGTGGGAATGTAAACTGATACAGCCACTACGGAGAACAGTATGGAGGTTCCTTAAAAAACTAAAAATAGAATTACCATACGACCCAGCAATCCCACTACTGGGCATATACCCTGAGAAAACTGTAATTCAAAAAGACACATGCACCCCAATGTTCATTGCAGCACTATTTACAATAGCCAGGTCATGGAAGCAACCTAAATGCCCATCGACAGATGAATGGATAAAGAGGAGGTGGTACATATATACAATGGAATATTACTCAGCCATAGAAAGGAACAAAATTGGGTCATTTGTTGAGATGTGGATGGATCTAGAGACTGTCATACAGAGTGAAGTAAGTCAGAAAGAGAAAAACAAATATCGTATATTAACACATATATATGGAACGTAGAAAATGGTACAGATGAACTGGCTTTCAAGGCAGAAATAAAGACACAGATGTAGAGAACAAACGTATGGACACCAAGAAGGGAAAGCAGCGGGGGGTGTGGTGGTGGTGGTGGGATAAATTGGGCGATTGGGATTGACATGTATACACTGATGTGTATAAAATTGATAACTAATAAGAACCTGCTGTATAAAAAAAGAGAAAACCTGTTTATTAGGTTTATAGACATGTGTGCAATTAAAAAAAAAAACACTACTGTTACCTTGAAAAAAAAAAGTGACCAACTCAATGAAACCTTGTGAATACAATGTTAAAAAGTATAACTATGGGGCTCCCTGGTGGCGCAGTGGTTGAGAGTCCGCCTGCCGATGCAGGGGACACGGGTTCGTGCCCCGGTCCGGGAAGATCCCACATGCCGCGGAGCGGCTGGGCCCGTGAGCCATGGCCGCTGAGCCTGCGTGTCCGGAGCTTGTGCTCCGCAACGGGAGAGGCTACAACAGTGAGAGGCCCGCGTACTGCAAAAAAAAGAAAAAGTATAACTGTGAATCATAAAATTTAAATTTAGTATGAAAAGATAAGAACGGAAAATTATATTGAAGCTATGTGGAACTATGTTTATAGACAACAGGAAGAGAAAATAAAAATGTAAATATTGCTTGATAGGATAATGAGATTAGAGGTGGTCTTTTAAATTTTTCATTGTTATGCTAATATAATATCTTTATAAAAACTAAAAATCGTCCAACAACACATTTTTTAAAAATTGTGGTAAAATACATAAAACAGAAAATTTATCATTTTAACCATTTTAAAGTGGACAGTTCAGTGATATTAAGTCAACAAATTTTTAAAACTTTCAGATGGCACCTGAATAAAAGATGTGTTGTCCATTGGTGATTTTAACGTATCTGGAATAGAACTAAAGTCACCACAAAACTTTTTCTGGGAAATTGGCAGATCATAAACATAAAAAATTTATTTTGCTTTATATTAAACCTTATTGTTTTACTGCTTCAAAATTCAAATTTACTCATAAGAAAGAGTCAGTTTCATATTAGATTTGGTTTCACAAATGCTGCTCCTGCTATTCATTCTTATCACCAGGAAAAAAAGACTATTTGTGACTAATGATAATATGCTCCAGAAAATAAAGAGCTAAGGTCTCTTAGAAACAATACAAACGTTATCAGTAGAAGTAAATTATAGCAAATTTATATATTCAGGAGAATGTGAAACTTATACCACTGATTGTTAAAGGGGTTTAAAAGCTTTTTATTACATTTGGTAACAAAATTATAGGCTTAGTTGTAAAATCCAGGGTTAACTAACATTGGGAAAATTATACATTACAGTAAACATTTAGAAAATGTTTTTCTAAAATGTTCAATCTAGGTCAATAAAATTGTCTGTAGAAGTAAAAATAATAATAAAATAAAATGTATCATGTCCTTTAACCTTCATACCAACCTTTTAAGTTAGCTATTCTACTTATTCCCATTTTAAGATGAGGAAATTGAAGGAAGGAAAGATTTAAGTAATTTGTCTCAGGTCACCAAAATATACATATGGCAGAAGCAGATTTCAAACCAGACTCCAAATCCTGACAGATTTTTTTTTCTAATTCTACCACTTTTCAGATGTCTTGCCTTGAGTGCACAAAAATTTGTGCTAGTATTTAATCTATGTTCTAATAATAGTAATAGTATTTCGCTACATTTTCTGTACCCAGCATTAGAAGTAACTTACAGGGGTCATGTAGTCCATAGTAGAGAGTTGATTTGTTTGAATCCCCTTTCATGGGACAGCTATTCAAGGTGGACAAATGAACTTACACACTTCTCAATTAAATATTTCCCACCCTAGCACAAATGTATATCCCAAAGTCACTGTTGTCTGGTGGATATTACTTTGAGCTGATTCTGTTTTCAGGAGGGGATAAAGCTTCTCAAATTTTCATGCAAAACACCTGGTGGTCTTACTTAAATGAGCTTCTGATTCAGTCATTCGGGGACAGGCCCAAGAGTCTGCATTTCTAGCAAGCTTCCCGGTGATACCTGATACGGATGCTGCTGGTCTATGAATAACTGTGAATAGCCAGGGGGAGTGAGCACCGTATTGTAGAAAGAAACAGAGGATGCCTCTTATTTGACAGAACTAGGGAGCTCAAATAAACATTTTAGGTGTAACCTTTTTAACAAGTCAGAATATTTCCAAAAGGGGTATATGAATGTTGTCATGAAAAAAATCTAAAATCCATAGGCCCATTCCTTACAGCTTGGATGCATTACTCATCTGTTTTTACTAAGAGTGCACAGCTTTGAAAAATAGGAAGGTAAAAGAAAGAGGAATGGAGGGAGAGAGCAGTATTTGATTGAAGAGAACCAGAGTCAAGTATGATGCAGGGAAATGCACAAGGAATTCCACGTGTTGGATTCAGTCTTCACCTGCCTGTACTTCTGATTTCTCCACTCAAGGTACCATGGTTAATCTCTGTTTGACAGGTCATTCCTGTTTAAAGAATACAGTTTCCTATTATTTCTTCTCCTGACCAACCCCCATCCTCCAGTAAAAGTGGAAGCTCCCCCTCCCTACTGCCTTACCAAGAGCATGGAGAGTTTGCCTCCTTCCATGTCCCCAAGCTTGCATGGGCCACACCAAAATTGCCATTATGTCTAACCTAGTCCCAAGCACTTATATAATCGAAAGGGGGTACTTTGGGGCTCTTACACGAAACACAGTCTCAGGGTAAAAAGGTTAGAGAAGCCAAAATTTCAAAATGTTTATCTATAATTTATAGAAAACCATTAACATTCTATGACTGAATCCAAACATAAGGGAAAAATTTTCCCCCTTTGTCTATTTGTTAACTGAAGTTGATGTGATTTTCCTCTCAAGATACCCCAGATGTGGGCTTTATACTAATCAAATAGCCATACTAGATACTTTCGCAAGTATTGCCAGGGACGGTGCCGCTGTCATCTACAGCCTAAAGACTGCACTGTTTTTGATCAATCAGTTTCAAGTTAAGTGAAATCTTTAGTCTTATACTGTGCAATCTAACTAATGCAAATAATATGGATAGACAGCTTGTGATCTGTAAATATATCATGTGTAAGAGAAAGAAAAACAGACTTGATTATTCTAAAAGTGGTATCAATTTTCTTTTCTCATTGCTAGTACTTAACTAGTGTAGTGTTTGGAAGTCAGAAATTGTCACTGCTGACTGAATTTTAAGAATTGTTCCATGAATAAGGGCCTGAGTAGGAAAAGACACTTCTCAATTTAGTCTTGGGCACTTGATCACTTATTGTCAGAGGCCACATCACGCAACAGTTTGTTGCAGATACACAAATGTGCCCCTCTTTCAGGAAATGTCCTTCTTTATTTTAATGTTCTCTGAATAGTAAACCATTTCCAGCCACCGAATCTGTGGCTGGTCCTTTATCTTCCCATTGCTATGTTATGCTCTGCTAACTCATTTTTGCCAAGGACGTTGTACTTATTGACATGATTTTTTTTCCTCTGGCATTGTGGCATTTGCTTTGTTGTTTTTCAATACATCCACTTGCGTGTTGCGTAACGATTAATCTTGGTAGATTATCTCCCAGTTTTGCTTATGTATGTCATGCTTCCCCTCCAGTGCTATCTTTAGGGTCTCAGGACTAGGGCAGATCAGACTAGGAAAAATTCACCCTCTTCCCTCCCCATCACATTTTTAGAGAGATAAAATTAAGTTTTTGGTATCAAGAGCAGATCTGAAGGGGAAAGAAGACAGAAAAGGGTAGTCTATGGGGTCTCTGTGTAGGGAAAGAGGTATCTCATCCCTTTGCTTGAGAAATCTTGGGGATATTTATGAGATGATTGGTCAACCACCAGATATGCTCTTTTGAAAATAAAACCCAAGACTTGCCTTTTTTAGAAATCAGCTGCTGCTTTCCATAGTTTCTGCTCAATCACCAGAAGACTGAAAATTCCCCTGCCTCCCCACCAAAAAGAAGTTACCTCCCACTGATGCAAAAATCACTGCAAGCATATAGTACGTAACATGCATGGAAAGTACATTTGCTTTACAGAGGAAAAAAGTTAAACTATGATTATCTGCTTCCTTAATAAGGTAAATAAAAATTACCAAACTAATTTTACCAATAAAAGATTAATATTACTTTGCATAAGTCATGCTGTAGCACTGCTGAATATGTGATGGAGAAGGTTTAGGTCTCCTAGCTTCTGACTGCTTAGATTTCATAGCCAAATTACCTTGCTTTTCAAGCACGGGTGTTCCCACCTCCCTACATCTCCAGTTCCTTAAGGAAAGGGGGAAAACAATGAAAGAACAGAAAAAAAAAAAAACATTAGGAAAAGAATAATAGTTTCAGTTCCCCCACCTCTACCTGAAGACTGGGCTACGTGCTAAGAAAGGTCCCTACAGTTATGGTTTCAAGTCCCTAACATTCTGAGCAATGATGAAACAGTCAGCCCTCCTTTATCCTACTGACGGGAAGGAGAGCAGAGGGAAACTAAGAGGACCTGCTGAGAAGCTAGAAAATTCATGATCTTAGTAGGTCAGTGGCTGTCACTGGAGGGGCCCTGGCTCAGAGCTGGGAGATGAGGGATGGTCCCCTCAAGGTACCTGGAAAGGTAACCTTAAGGGAACAGGGAAGTGATCTCTCCACTGGAACAAGTTGCATCTGCTCTACACTGTCTCCCAAGCTTCAGACACCCCTTCCTGACCTTGCTTTTGCTTTTCCCACACCTTTCCTCTAAGCAAAGCTCAGGAAGTCCCTACTGTTATCAAACCACATCTGCCTTCACTGGCTGTAGCTGTAGCACTGACTGAAAGCCCGGCTTGCACATTTGCTTCTCCAACTCCGCATTGTAAGAAGGTCTCTATTCCTTTTCCTGATCTGGCCCCTGAAAACCTATGAGGCACAGAGCCGACTCTTTCCCCGTCTATACGGCCAGAACGGGGCATGTTATTGCTCGGGATTATCTGAACAGACAGGAGCTCATTCACCAAGGAAGTTGAGCACTTTGCAAGTTGACCTCGCATCAACAGGGGAAGTATCAAACCTACTCTAGTTTTGCTTCACTGTCAATCCCTCCAGTGATTGCAGTCAAAGGAAAAGCATTTTCATTTTCACTGTTTTAACTCCCATTACCCGAGGGAGCCCTACAAGTTTCCACCGACCTCAGGCTGCCCGGCCTGGGGATTTAGGCCAGGCCCAGTTCCGCGCTCGAGCCCGGACACTGGCACCTGCGCCGCTGGCTGCCCTGGGGCGCCGACCCGCTCCTGTGATTAAGAGCGAGAACCTGGGGAGCCCTGCGGCACGAGGGGGTGGCAAATCTCAGAAGCCAAGATTAGAGGCAAGAAAGGGAGGGAAGAGAGCGCGGCGATCACAGCGGGGAGGAGCGGCGCGGGACCAGGCGGTGGCGCGGGTGCCCTGGGAGGCACGGGGTCGGCTTACCTCCGCAGGTGTCCGCGCAACAAGACAGCAGTAGTAGCAGGAGGAGCGGGGACGCAGCGGCCTCCTGACCGGGGGGCGGCCCGGGGCGGCGGCTCGCGGCTCGCAGCATCCCGGAACCCTGCACGGCACCGGCCCGCGCTCCAAGCGATGCTCTGGCTGAGCCTCTGCGTCCCTGGCGCGCTGTTCGCCCAGTTCGGCCGCCAGACTGACCCACCCGCGCTCTGCCAACTTTTAAATCTCGCGGACACGTGGGCTGAGGCGGCGAGGTCCCCGCGCGCGTCTCCTCCCCGCCCCCGGCCTCCCTCGCGTCACTCCCAACCCGCTGCCGGCTCCCGCGCCCCCTTCACAAGTTTCTGACTCAGAGTACCACTCATTTTCGTCGCCCCCGCCCTAGGGTCTCTGGGATAGAGGAGAATGGAATTAAAACGAGGCGAGTCTCTTCCCTTCTTTGGAAGCAATGAATGGGAGCTGGAGGGAAATGGCAAGCTAGGCGGCCCGAAGAGGCTGGGATGCCGGTTTTTACGCTGGACGGTGGCGATGCTCTGCCTGGGACACCCCTTATGCACCTTCCCCGGGAAGCCTTCTCTGCCCCTCCCTCCTGTCCTAGCGCTCCAGTCACCACCTCGGTGCAAGCACCTCTGTTCTGTTCCCTTGCTCATCCTCAGGTCCTGGCCCAACGCCCCGGGCATGTTAGAGCAACACAGGTTCATGGTGGTGGTGTTCCCCAAATTCCTACCTGGTCTGAGACCTTTTAGGGAAAAGCAGTTGTCTGTTAAAGACGGTTAAGAAGAAAGGGCTGCTGAGGCTTGACCACACCACATTTCTAACAGTTCTAGAAGGTCTCTGGCTGTCCTGTGGAATTCCAGTCCTAAGGTAACTCCCTTTCGTATGCATTTCTCCTGCTGTCACTCCCTAGCTGTTGCATTCTGATTTCCAGAGTGACCTGACTTCTGCTATCCCTCTCCATACTTTCCTTCTTAAGCAGAAACATCCACGAAGCAGCCTCCTCCAGGGCACCAGCTGATACAGTTTTAATTTCCTTCTCCAGAAAGATGGAAGACTGATCTTGTTTGACCTCCTTTTGAAAGGAACGCTGAGGAAAGGGTAGAAAAGGAAGTACATTAACATTTCTTAAGGGACATCTTTATGTCAGGCACTTTCCCGTGCTATTTCATTTAAAATGCACAGCACCTCTGGGATATGAAAGTATTATGATTCTCATTTGATGATGCTTAGAGATATTAAACAATCTAAGGGTATCAGCATGTGAGGGAGCCGCTGGCCATTCTACTCTCTGAAGGTGCTTCTCCTCTAAATCAGGGATTTTAATGTATCAGAACATGCACTGTGCAACCCACCATATGCAAGACATGTCCTTAAGAATACAACATTTAGCAATCTTCCTAAAGGAAATCACAATTTAATAAAGGACCCCAAACCCACACTCAAATAGCTGTATTACAAGGCCCATTGGGATGGTGCTCTGACAGAAATACAGAGAGGCAAGAGAATAACCCTGATAGATAAAGTGAAAAAAGAATGCCTACCACTTTAAAGTTCCTTGTACCCATGAAGCATGTGAACAAGGCCAGATTATAGAGTCTGGTCCAGGTTCAAAGATGGATGAGAACAGATTAGAGTCAAGACTGTGTGTACCTTGATTTATCCCCAAAGTAGTAAAAAAGTAGTGCAAAGACTGTAAATGAAGTAAGGATGTTGGCCGGGGGAAGAAGGCTCTGGTTTCCCATTGCCTTCTTTTGTCCCCTGGAGGCGCAGTGAAAGATCACTAGTCGCAGCCACTTGTGTGGGGTAAGCTGTCAGTGAGAGCAGAAAAACCTGAAAATAGTGGGCTTGATGCTTTTTATACCCCCAGCAGGTCAGGAAAAGAAATGACTTGTGTATTATGAGGTTTTTTCCTGAATGAATCAGGCTGCTCCGGATGTTCCTGTACGTGGCCCTTGGTACACGTAAGTAAGAGTTTTCTGAGTTATATACCTAGGAATAGAGTTATTAGGTCATAGGGATATCTAGTTAAACACTGGATTGTTTTCCAATATGTTGCACCAATTTACACTTCACTAGCAGCGCATGAAGTTTCCATTGCCGCACATCTTTGCAAAAACCTCTGCCACCCTGGTGGGTGTGGTATCTCACTGTGGATTTAATTTGCAGCTCCCACTACTAATGAGGATGAGTATCTTTTCACAGATGTATTGGCCATTATTGTTTTCTCTTCAGTGAAATGTCCATTTATCTCTGTTGCCCATTCTTCCCCTTTGGGCTGTTAGTTTTTTTCTTACCCATTATAGAAATGCTTTATGCATCTGGAGCTTTTGTTGGTTAACTGTGTGGCAACTGTTTCCTCCCTATATGTGGCTTTTCCTTTTACTCACTGTATATGAGTTGTTGTTTTGAAGAAATGCTTAAGAAATGCTTAAAATGACTTTCAGAGAAATGGTCGTGCTATTGTGTGACTTGGATGATAAGAGAAGATGGATGAGGGAATGAGGGAAAATAGATACTTTATTTACCTAGGAGCTAAGTGGGGCGGGGGTGGGGTGTGGAATTCCACAAATATCTAAATGGGAAGAAGCTGATTCCCAAGGTTCCCTTTTGTGCAAATATTCCAAAGAAGCAAGATCCCAGATCTCTACAGTGGAGGCTTAACAATTTAGTTAGGAACATTCCAATCTGTATTTAGTTCACATTCATCTAACATGAGCTTATACATCAGTATCTACCACCAGGTATAGTGCAGCATCTAATGCATTCCTACTTACTCTGTTCAAGACTGAAAGTTTGATTCTTGGTACCATGCTGATTCCTCTCACCTATTTATCTCTTGCAAATTGGCAACTGGACTGTGCTTTCTGTTTACAACCTGTAAGAATGAAGGCTAAATTAGATCATGGACCTACAGATTAGTGAGACCTGCTAGCTTGTGACAGGGGTATCTAGAAAAGTCATCATGGAGAGCATTAGGAAGGGGAGGATGGTTGAATGTCAGGAGAATGGGAGAGTCAGCAACAGATGGAAACTCAGGCAGGCAGTAGTTGGCAATAGCTAAGTCTAGTGAAGTCTAATAAAGAGACCCAGCTTTAGGAGCTGAGAGTAGAGGCAAGATCTGGAAGATTTAGGAGTTCTAGGCAAGATAGCCATGCATTCCTTCAAATATTAATTGAGCACCTTCTAGGCTCCATTCTAGAAGCTTGGGATATAGCAGAGACCAAGTCAGTTAAAGTCTCTGCCTTCATGGAGTTGACAGATTTTCAAGGAGAGGTAGATAATAAGCAAGGAAAGAAAACAGAACAATTTCAGATAGTAGTAAATGCTATAAAGAAAACAGGGTAATGAAATGATAGAAGGTGACTGGGAGTTGGGGGAAAGACACTTGACACAGGATTATCTAGGGTTGCCTCTCTGAGGGGATGATATGAGAGGCCTGAAAGATAAGAAGAAACCAGAAAGATCTGTGAAAAAAGAGCCTCAGGCAATGGGACCATCAAGTGCAAAGGCCCTGGGGCAGGAACTGAAAGAAATGCCAAGGCTGAAGTTTCCAGGAGCAGAAGGAAGCCAGTGTAACTGGCACAGAACTGGTACAGAGTGAGTAAGTGGAATATGCGGAGCTGATGCTGGGAAGTAGGCAGGGTGGGGTCCTGATCGTTGAAAGGTCTTAGAGACCATGGGAAGGAGTTCAATTTTTTCTCTAAGTAAAATGGGAAGTCTTTGAAGGATTTTAAGTAGAAGAGTGAGATGATTCGATTTACATTTGCAAAACATCACCCTGGCTTCAGTGAAGAACAGACTGTGGAGGACCCCAGTAGAAGCAGGGAGAACATGGTAGAAGTCCACACCAGAGCCATAAAACTGGAGGAAGTACTGATGCATGCTACAACATGGATGAACCTTGAAAACATTATGCTAAGTGAAAGAAGTCAGACACAAAAGGTTTCAAATGGCATGATCCCATTTATACGGAATATGCAGAAGAGGCAACTCCATACAGACAGGAAATAGATCAGTAGTTTCCAGGGGCTGGGAAGAAAGAAGAGTGACTGCTAATAAGAATAGAGGATTCTTTTTAGGGGCATTCCTTTTAGGGTGATAAAAAGTGTGCTGGAATTAGACAGTGATGATGTGAATATACTAAAAATCATTGAAGTGTACACTCTAAAAGGATAAATTTTATGGTATGTTAATCACATCTCAATTTAAAGAATAAAAGAAAGACGTTCAGGCCAGATACGATGATGATGACCTGTGGCAGAGGATGGTGGCAGCCTCTGCAATTTAGCTATTTGTCTATTTTTGTCTATTTTTGGCATTAAATATCCAAATTTTGTTATTTAACAAATAACAGTACAAAATAACAAATTTTGTTATTTAACAAATAACAGTCCTGGATGTTCTTGGTAACTATGAAATTCTCCTCTAGAACTTTGTGAAGGCATTCACCTAAGACATGTCTGTATCATGCTATAGTCATTAACTAATTTTTTCAGGGCAGAAAATATATACTTCATAAAACCCAGATGGAGAATGTTGGTCTTAATAGTCACTTTGATGTAACTGTTATTTATGAATAGCATCATTATATAAATAATGGCAAGTGGATTTTGTGATGACCTGTTCTAAACGGTTTATAGGACACTCACTCATTCAGGAAACATTTATTAAGCCAGTGTCACCTGTAAGATTTATAGACTAACAAGATGCTGAAAACTCTGCATCTTGTTTTATCTTTTCTAAGACCACCTGTACCTTGTCATGCATCTTCCCAATTTTCTGTTACTTGCTGCTTAAGTTCATGCAGGATGATCCACATAGAAATACCACCCTAATATCAAATTTGAAATTTAGAGAACAGTTTTTGCTTAAGGGTATCTAATACTGAAGAGTAAAGTTCTGTTGAGATTATGGAAGTTAAAAGCAAACTGCTCCAAAGACTCAATTTAGCCTTTGGTCTCTAAATAGAATTCAGGGGAGAAGCCAACTGTGGGGTTACAGAGCACAGGTTCAAGGCGAGAGGGTCATTTGTGGCAATTACAAGAAAATGACCAAATGATTGGGGGTCTATTTGCTTCTGAAGATGGGTATCTATTATTTAGTGACAAGGATACTTTTCAGCTCTTTCCACAAACAACTTTGGCATCTGGATGAAATTCCCAGTTTATAACTTGAGTTTGCCTTCTCTTTGAACAATAGTATTTCATACATTTTATAATAACTCCAATAATCCTAACTTTTCCTTTTCCCATCTATGCCTTCAAACTAGGTAGATATCGACCTCTCTGCTTCCAGGAAAATTTCTCGACTCAGAAAGACTTTTGGATGAACTACAGTGTACTGAGAAATCAACGCAGGAAAAACACTCTTCTAAGAGACAAGAAAAGAATAATGAATACAAGAAATGGAAGACCACAGACCAAATACATCTACATTTCTTAAGGCTTTCTGTTGTAGGATAATTAACTTTGCCCTGATAATGATGTAGCAGCTCACAAAATTTAAGAAATGCAACATCATCCTGTACAGGAGAGGGAAACTCTTCTTATTTTCTCTAATTATTTGATAAAATTTATTTTAAACAGTTTACAGGAATAAAAGTCCTTCCGCTTGAGGTTGTTTTTCAGGTTCATCCGATGCACATAGTGAGTGAGATGTGGACTAATGGTGAATAAAAGATTTGTATGTTCAAGAGACATTCTTGCTAATGTCTTTGCACAAGGATCTAGCTTTCATCTCTTCAATCTCTTGCATTCAGGAGGAGCTGTGGGTGGAGATACTGTTGGTGAATTCTCTAAGTACAGGCCAGAGAAGGTTGCCATGCAGCCTGAAAGCAGCATAGATTTATTGCAGAGAGACTTTAGAGATAAATTCCTTTTGAGAAAAGTAATAAGAGAATTTCTTAAAAAGCAAAAAGTCAATAACTTTTTGCAGTTACACTGGTGCCCACAGGGCTAGATTTTCACATGATAGATGTTCCGAGGGTAAAGCCATTATAGAAATGCAGCACTGTTATTACTAATTTGAAACATGACGTTAAAAAAAATTCCAATCCGTTGAAGGCAGAACCTTTCTCTGTTCCTTAAATTGCAATTAAAATATTTATACACACTAATGAAAGATTTATTAGATTTTCTTGACATGCTTATGAATCACATCTTGGCAAAGCTGGCAGCAAAACAGATACTTCCAGACACAGGAAGTTTTATAAAAATGGAACCTAAAATTAAATGACAGTTAAAAAATACAAGGATAAAGTAAAATTTATTATTTCTACACAATAAGTTGTACAACAATTTTTTATCACTAGACTGTTTTTTCAATCTATTTAAAAATGAGTCAAAACAATTATATTTTCTAAAGACATCTGTATTTATGAAAAAATATGTAATTTCTTTACATAAGTGTGTTAAAATAAAATTTTTTACTGCATTTGGTCAAAGGTAATTGAAAGAAAGGGAAAGAAAATTGATATTATTTGATCTTTTAAAAAATGCTAAAATAACATAATCAAAAGAGACCTGGAATGAGTTTCTGAATATAAAAATAAGCACCATTTCAGTTAGTATCATAAAGGAGTAATGACTACTCATTTTATCTCTAGTGTCTCAAATACTTTTAGCTCTGATTTTTTAAGTGGACCATAACAGATAACTTGAGTTTGCTCAATGTATAGGGATGTATGTCATGTTGTATATGGATGTATGTCATGTTGCTCTAAATTAAATACTAGAAATTTAAGACATTTCTGAGAAGAATAAAATTAGTCAATGTTGAGTAGTTCATTCTCTTTGTTCATCTATGAAGTGATCAAATCCCTTTTTCTCAAAAATTAATCACAGGTCCTTTTTTATGTTTTCACCCATTAGTACATATGTAAGCTACTTTCAATCTTGAGTTTCAACCCTGATTTCAGAGTTTTTAAACAGCTTAAAGGGAAAAAGCAGAAGTAGGCAAAATAATAGATTTACTTCTTAGAGAAAACTGAAAAATAAAATTAAGGCAATCATTGCCTTAATTCAGTGTGTTTCCAAGCAGATCAACCCTGATATTCTCATCATGACATCCATATGTTTAATGGTTTAACTACCACTTGATTTGTGGCAATTGTAGTTGATCAATAAAAATAATTTGAGCTTCTTTTTCTCATCCTTCTATCCTCCTGTACTTTTATTCTCTTTAAAAATATACCAAAGAATTGCCTTCAACTCCCTTCCT
This sequence comes from Grampus griseus, assembly GCF_964374135.1. Lineage (NCBI taxonomy): Eukaryota > Metazoa > Chordata > Mammalia > Artiodactyla > Delphinidae > Grampus > Grampus griseus. The sequence continues at coordinate 69,549,851 of NC_138997.1, read as the reverse complement.
ATCCTACCACGTTATACTCTATCATATAATAGAGACCTTCAGGAATGTTGAGTAAATTCTATATTGGGCAAAGCACTCAAGGCAAATGTATTACATAATTGATGATGTCTCCCTTCCCTGATCCCTGGATAGTAAATAGCACCCTCTTCCTCTCAGCACTTCCCATCTCCTTTACACACCTTTTTCTCCTTAACACTTATTACCACCTGACATCATAGTTTGTTTTTTTATTTGTCTCCCTTTGCTAGGAGAATACCAACTCAGGTTTTTAATCCTTTTATCCTTTTAAAAACACTTATGGTCACTTTCATATTGTTCTATAACTCAAGTTCTCGGTGTTAAGAGTACTTGGCATGCAATAAGCACAAAAATATATATACATGAATAAGGAAAATAAAAAACTGATCTATAAAACTTTCATTTATAATAGTGTACAACCTTTAAACATATATCTACTGTATAAATGGTGATACACCCTATAACTATATTGGAATGATAAAGCGATCTTTCATTGTCCTGGGTTCTGTTTCCTATTCTGACCTAGTGAGTGTGGGAGACTTGAGAAGATGGAATTTATAAAGAAAAGAGTCAATCAGCATATGGTAGAAAATAAACATAAATATAGAAATGCTGTTAGACACTGGGATTATGTAACCAGGAGAGCAAGAATTCTTGGAGGCAGTATGACCTCATGATTGAGAACTTGAGCAGAGGACCTAGACAATCTAGCTCTTGATTCAGAGCAGCACCACCTACTGGCAGCAAGACGTTGCAATACTAATTGACCTTTGAAAGATCCAGTTTTGATTATCTGTAAACTAAGAGTGCATAAATTTTTTTTGCCTGCATAACATCCCTTCCTTTTTCTGTAAGAATCTCACATGATTCAAGGATTGATCTCTGAATTTGCCTCAGAGCTATAGCAAAGGCTTTCTCTTTCTCTGTGAGTCTGACATACATGGACCATGTGGGTTACCACATGCAGAGAGGCTGTCTTGGAATGATACCGAGTAGCCATGAGAAATGGAGAGACAGAGAAAGAGAGAGAGGTGGAAATTGTTATATATGCTGACATCTGGCCAGGCCTGAAGCCAGGTCATCCTTTGATGTTCAGAGTTAAGTAAATCAAAAATTTCCATTTCTCTTTTAAGTTGGGATTCTTACATTTGCAACAGTGACCGGCACGAAATAAGTGCACAGTAAGTTTTACTATGCTGGTGATGACTAACAAGTAGATGAGAAAGAGAAATCATTAAATAGAAGAGAGGGTTTTGAAAACTTCTTCTAAAGTTTTACTCCATTTTTGTGTATTTCATAATGAAGACTGTCAATGCCGAGAATAGGAAGAACAGACACAAGAAGGAGAATTCATTTACTTCCATGAAACTTTCAAGATTTAGACCCACCAATTTTTCAGGAAGGCAGAAGGAGAAGATGGAACAAATGACTACAACGGTCTTTTACCATCCAGACCTCTTCCTAAACACACAGCCCAAGCTCTCATAAAGTTTATAAACTTTTTATTTTGAAATAATTATAGATTCACAAGAAGTTGCCAAACAATTTACAGAGAAGTCCTATGTGTTCTTTGCTTATTTTCTCCCAAAGGTAATTTCTTGTATAATTATAGAACAATATCAAAATCAGGAAAGTGACATTGGTACAATCCATAGAGCTTATTCAGATTTCACCAGTTTTACGTGTACTTGTGTGTGTGTGTGTGTGTGTGTGTGTAGTTCTATGTAATTTGTGGTTCTATGCAAATCTGTGCAATTTATGAATTGCACAGATTCCTATAAACACCATCACAATCAAGACACAGAGCAATTCCATCACCACAAAGCTCCCTTGTACTATACCCTCTTTTAGCCATACTCATCCCCTCTCCTCACCCCTAACTCCAGCAGCCACCTGCTTTTCCTTTGTTATTTTAAGAATGTTACATAAATGGAATCATATACTATGTTACCTTTGGAGAATGTCTTCTCCCCCACACTCAGCATAATTCCCTTGGGATCCATTTAAATTGTTATATATTACCAGGAGGTTGTTCCTTTTTATTATATTACATTTAACCATTCACCTACAGAAGGGCATCCAGTTTTGGGCTATTGTGAATAAAGCTGCTGTGAACATTTGCATACAGTTTTTGTGTTGACATAAGTTTTCACTTCCGTGAGATAAATGCCCTAGAGTGCGATTGCTGGGTCATATGGTAAGTGCTTATTTAATTTTATAAGAGATTGACCAACTATTTTCCAGAGTAGCAGTACCATATTACTTTCCCATCAGCAAAGAGTGATCCAGTTTCTCTGTATCCTTTCCAGCATTTGATGTTATTGTTATTTTTGATTTTATCTCAGCCATTCTGATGGGTGTATAGTGATATCTTGTTGTGGGCTTAATTTGCACTTTCCTAATAGCCATTGATGTTGTGCATCTTTTCACTTGCTTGTTTGTCATCTGTATGTTCTCTTCAGTGAAATGTGTGCTAATGTCTTCTGCCCATTTTCTAATTAGATTGAGTTTTGAGAGCTCTTTCTGTATTCTAGATACAAGGTCTTATGTTGAATATGTGATTCACAAACATTTTCTTCCAGTTTGCAGCTTGGCCCCCCTCCTCCTCATAAAGAGCAAAATTTTTAATTTTTTTGAAACTAGAATATTTTAATTTTTATTAAAAATTTTCATTGAGGTATAACTGATGTACAATATTATATGTTTCAGGTATACAACATAGTGATTCACAATTTTTAAAGGTTATACCCCATTTATAGTTATTATAAGATATTGGCTATATTACCTGTGTTGTACAATATATCCTTGTAGCTTACTTATTTTATACATAGTTGTTTGTAACTCTTAATCCCCTATCCCAACTTGTCCCTCCCCTCTTCTATATCTGTGAGTCTGTTTCTTTTTTGTTATATTCACTAGTTTGTTTTATCTTTTAGATTCCACATAGAAGTGATATCATACAGTGTAAAAATTTTAATTTTGGTTAGATGCAATTTATCACATGTCTCCTTTTATGAGTCATGCCTGTGGTGTCAAGTCTGAAAGCTTTTTGCCCAGTGCTAGGTTCTGAAGCTTTTCTCTTAAATATAAAAGTTATATATATATATATATATATATATATATATTTTTTTTTTTTTTTTTTTGCGGTACGCGGGCCTCTCACTGTTGTGGCCTCTCCCGTTGCGGAGCACAGGCTCCAGACGTGCAGGCTCAGCGGCCATGGCTCACGGGCCCAGCTGCTCCGCCGCATGTGGGATCTTCCCAGACCGGGGCACAAACCCGCTTCCCCTGCATCGGCAGGCGGACTCTCAGCCACTGCGCCACCAGGGAAGCCCCTGAAAGTTTTATATTTTTGTATTTTATTTTTAATTAAGTCTGTGATTATTTTTAAGTTAATTTTTACATAAAGTATAAAGTTTAACTCAAGTTCTTTGTTTTTTCTTTCTTTCTTTTTTGCCTATGGATGTCTAACTGCTCCAGTACTGTTTTTTGAAAAAGCTCTCATAAATTTTTTTTAACAGTTTTTTAAAAATTTATTTTATTTATTTGTTTTTGGCTGCATTGGGTCTTCGTTGCTGCATGCAGGTTTTCTCTAGTTGCTGTGAGAGGGGTCTACTCTTCGTTGCAGTGTGTGGGCTTCTCATTGCAGTGGCTTCTCTTGTTGCAGAGCCCCGGCTCTAGGCGCGCAGGCTCAGTAGTTGGGCTTAGTTGCTCCGCGGCATGTGGGATCTTCCCGGACCAGGGCTCGAACCCGTGTCTCCCGCATTGGCAGACGGATTCTTAACCACTGTGCCACTAGGGAAGCCCTATCATAAACTTTTAAGAATATTAAGTTGCCTTTGATTGTGTTTTCATCCTTTTGGTATTATTTTAAAAGCTGTTCAGAAAGTGGGATAACCACTTTTTATTCAAAGTCAATTTAGGATAATATTGTTTGCTTTGATTAGATTTTACTGTATCTGCAGCCTCTGAAAGCCATTTTTGCTAACAGATCAATTGCATCTCATTACATCTCAGGAAAGGGAACAGCAGCGGCGCCCCCCCGACCCCCCCGCAAAAAAAAAACAAAACAGAAATGCTGTGAACTTTTCCAGACCAGAGAAAAATGCTGCTTGTAAAAGTAATAATATCCATGTCCCAAGGGTCCCATCATTTAGCCTAGTTTCTTCCTCTTCAACAAAACCTGGCATTTTTATGGGAATTAATGCGATCACAAGAAAAATCAACACCTCAAGCATTACATGGAAACTGTTTTCAAAAAGCCCATGTAAGGAATAAGTCAGTAAACTGTTTCCAAAAAGCCCATGTAAGGAATAAGTCAGTTTACAGTAAGCGTAGATCAAAACATATGCTGGGACAAGACCTCATTTTCAAGAAAACATACTCCGGTTGGAACTTGAAAATGTCAAAGGAAAGAACTGCGTGATCCTTCTGTCAACTGGAAAATTACACTGGAAAGTGAGTATGGGTCTGGAGATGGATGGAATAATAGTCTCTTTCCCCCTGCATCCAACACAAAGACCTTTACAATCCTCGGGAAAATTTGTGCAGGTTTGTGAATACCCTAGAGAAAGAAATCAATCCGTCAGAAGACAGGCGAATTACACACTGCTGCTGCACACATGTATGTCCTTTGCCTAACTGTGGCTTAGATATGAACACGATAGAATAGCATCAGATAGTATGCTTGGGGCTTCAAAATCCAATATGGTTGATTTACTAAGATTTATAGCTGCAAATTTGACCATTTCCTCAGCAATATATGCCTGTGAAATGATGATGATGATATAGCACTTTATATATATTATTTCACTAAGAGGTGGTTGCAAAAAAAGATAAAAAGAAATACACCAAAATGGTGATTGTGATTGTTTTTATTTTCTCTCAATTTCACGCGTTTTACAATGTGGCCAATTTACCTTTTAAATTAGAAATACATGTTCATATTCAAAAGATCATCAAGCTATACACTGAACACTTTGCATTTTATCATATGTAAGTTATTTCTTTAAAAAGTACTGAAAAAATGGAGTGAAGGAAATGCATGTGCAAAACACGCACTACCTATAAATCACCTTTGTTATTTTTCTTGAGGAAAAAAAAGACTTGAGAGACATACCAGTTAAGGGCAATGTATGGAATTTGTTTAGATACTAATTCAAACAAATCAATTATATACAAATAAACAATTAGGGGATTCAGAACTGAATATTCTATAGTATTAAGGGAAGTATTGTTATGATTCTAATGAATGTATAATTTGCATACAATAAAATGCACAGGTATTAGGTGTTCGGTGTGACCACTTTTAATAATTGTATCTGCTTTAACAATTTGGGTAGCCACCGCCCAAAATAAGATAAAGATGTAGATGTAGAAAATTTCCATCACCCCAGAAAGTTTTCTCCTGTTCCCTTCCAGTCAATAACCCCCAACTCTTACCTCAGAGTAACCAATTTCTAGCTTCTAGCACAACAGGTTAATTTCACCTAGTCTTGTACTTCATATAAAAAGATCATACACTAACATACTCTTTTGTATCTGGCTTCTTTACATATCATTACATACCATTAAATTCCCCCACTCTAAGTATACAATTGAATGACTTTTAGTAAGTTTACCAAGATGTGCAACGATCATATAATCCAGTTTTAGAATATTTTATCACCCCAGTAAGATCCAGTAGGCTCGGGCTCCAGATGGCACAGTGGTTAAGAATCTGCCTGCCAATACAGGAGACACTGGTTCGAGCCCTGGTCCGAGAAGATCCCACATGCTGCGGAGCAACTAAGCCCGTGTGCTGCAACTACTGAGCCTGCACTCTAGAGCCCGTGAGCCACAACTACTGAGCCCACGAGCCACAACTCCTTAGCCCTTGTGCCACAACTACCAAAGCCCACGTGCCTAGAGCCTGTGCTCCTCAACAAGAGAAGCCACTGCAATGAGAAGCCTGTGCACTGCAATGAAGAGTAGCTCCCGCTCACCACAACTAGAGAAAAGCTCATGTGCAGCCAAAGACCCCAATGCAGCCCAAAACAAACAAACAAATAAATAAAAAGAATCAGAGCAGAAACCAAAATTTAAAAAAAAAAAAAAGATCCAGTGGGGTCATTTTCAAGTAGTCCCCATTTCTGTATCCAACCCAGGCAGCTACTAATCTATTTTCTGTCTCCATGCATTTGCCTTTTCTGGACAACTCATATAAACTGAATCATACAATCTGTGGTCTTTGTGTCTGGCTTCTTTCACTTGGCATAATATTTTTAGGTTCATCCATGTTGTAGCATTCCTTTTTATTGGCTGAATAATATTCCATTGTACAGATAGACCATATTTTATTTATCCATTCATCTCTTATTGAGCATTTGAGTTGTTTCAAATTTGGGGCTAGTGTGAAAATGCTGCTGTTAACACTCACATGTGAGTTTTTGTCCTCATATATGTTTTCATTTATCTTGTGTAGATAAGTAGATGCATTACCAGGTCATATGGTACATTTATGTTTAACTTGTAAAGAAGCAGTCAAACTATTTTCCAAAGTGGCTATGTCATTTTACTCTCCCACCAGCAAAGTATAAGAGTTTTAGTTTTTCCATATCCTTGTCAACATCTGTTCCTGTCTTTTTGATTGCATCCATTCTAATGAATATATATCAAATAATGTTTTTGAGATCTATCCATGCTGTTGCATATACTAGTAATTAATTTCTATTTATTGTTCAGTAGCATTCCATTGTATAAATATGCCACTTTAAAAACAATCCATTCTCCTGTTCATGGACACTTGGGTGGTTTCCAGTTTGGGGTATTATGAGTAAAACATTATCAACATTCTTGCACAGGTCTTTCTGTGCACTCAGATATTCCTTAACTTAGGATGGGGTTACTTCCCAATAAACCCATTGTATGAATATATCATAATTCGAAAGTGAATTTAATACATCCAACTTACCAAACATCATAGCTTAGCCTAGCCTACCTTAAACATGCTCAGAACACTTACATTAGCCTACAGTTGGACAAAATCACCTAACACAAAGCCTATTTTATAATAAATTGCTTAATACCTCATGTAATGTATTGAACACTGTTTTGAAAGTGAAAAACATAATGATTGTCTGGGTGCAGAATGCTTTTAGTGTATTGGTTGTTTACTCTTGTGATCACATGGCTGACTGGGAAATGTGGCTCACTGCTTGGCCCAGCAGCATGAGAGAGGATTGTACCACATATTGCTAGCCTGGAAAACATCAAAATTAAAAATTCCAAGTATGGTTTCCACTGAATGCATATCACCTTCACACCATTGCAAAGCTGAAAAGTCCTAAGCCAGGACCTTCTGTATATGTTTTTGTTTCTTTGGGGGTAAATTCCTAGGAGTGAAATTGTTAGGTGATAGTGTAGATGTATATTTAACTTTATAAGAAGCTGTAAAGTAATTGTGCTATTTTACACTCCCAGAACCAAGTTATGAGAGTTCCAGTTGCTCCACATGCTCACCAACTTTTGATATCAATCATTTTTCATTTTAGCTTTCCTAATATTATTACTTTTTAAGGTGATGATAGGATTGGAGTTAATTTTTTTGTGTGGCCTTATACTTTAGTGATAATGCTGAAATTTTTACAAATGAAATTAAATGTTATCTTGATTCATAATAATCCAGTGGGGGGAGGGGCAGGGAGTGAGGTTGAGTTAGATGGAACATGTTTTGATGGTTTTGTAGCTGGGGAATGAATGCCTAGGTGTTCATTGAACCTTTCTAATCATGTGGTTTGAAATAGTCCTAATAAAATGTTAAAAAAGTAAAAAAATTTTAAATATATGTATACATTTTAGAAAATGAACCAAGTATTTAAACTGTTGAACCAGCCACAATATTTCACTTGGGAACATCTAAAATTTGTTCCTTAGGTATTACTTAGCAAATAACTGCCTCAGAGTACTAAAAGTTAATAGAGTATAAGTGCCTTACACACAACTTCTCCTTAAAAACTACCTTTCTTGTATAAAAGAATATCATTTTTACATTTAGTAATATAACAGCTCTATTGTCCCATGATTTGATTATTTCAGAGAGAAACAAGTCTTTTTTTTTTTTTTTTTTGCGGTAAGCGGGCCTCTCACTGTTGTGGGCCCCCCCCTGCCCCGGTGTGGAGCACAAGCTCTGGACGCGCAGGCCCAGCGGCCACGGCCCACGGGCCCAGCCGCTCCATGGCATGTGGGATCCTCACGGACCGGGGCACGAACCCGTGTCCCCTGCATCGGCAGGCAGACTCTCAACCACTGTGTCACCAGGGAAGCCCAAGAAACAAGTCTTAATAACGAGGAAATGTTATCATTTAGAGCTTTTCTGACTAACATGGGTGATTCTCACACAGGCTAATTCTTGTGAAATCCTGATGGTATCAGTTGTACCATCTAAGAAAAATCTATTGGCAAGAAAATAGAAGCATTCATAATAACTTTTTTTCTCTGAGTACTTTGATTATCCTAGGAACATGGAAAACTATTTAAAGTCACTGTAATCAATGTAGTAAGTGCTCAATAAATATTTCTTGAATGATGTGCCACCCATGATTGATTGGTGGACAATAAGATAGGTATAGCAAAAACCTGCTGACCAAAGTTCAATTTCCTTAGGGCTTAAATTGAATGACCTGGTGTTGGGATCCTGCTTTTCAAGTAAAGTTTCTTCTAGAGCTTTGTGTATGTCAGCTTGGAGTCTGCCATTTGGGGGGATGGTTACCCTGTGTGCCATAGTTTACTGTGAATCTGGGATGTGAATATAAGCTCAGAGGGCTGTGAGGGATCATGGATTTAATTTTATTTTGTGTCTCTGTATATAGGGGAAATTACAATACAATACATACTTTTTTTGGTAACAGTTTAACACCAAATTTATAAAGATATTAACTTGAAATCATGGTTCCCTAGGTTTCCTGGCAAAGTGTGGAAATCTTTTAATTAAGTTTTTTAGTGATGGAGTGTTTTCAGTCTGTAAAGTGTGATATTCAAGGTTAAAAGGAGTGAAACAGGTTGTGAGGCTTTAGGTAGGTATAACTCTTCCTTCCAGTAAGACTTTCCAAAAAACAAATTGGCTGTAAATGTTGGACTATGTTTCCTAAAAATAAACAAAAATTTATCAATTATAAGAAATATTGTTTACATGTAATTTATATTGTATAGAAACTACTTTAAAAGATTTTCTCCTCAATATTTCAGAGAAAAAAGAAGAAATCTTGGAAATGCTTCCTAGAAAAATTGTAAAAAGTACTACCACTTGCCCTTGATTTCGACTACATAAATCTATAACCTCCTATTGGATACGTTTTCTTACCTGTTTTGAAATCTCTTTGTAAGATTATTCACATTTCTACTAAACAGAATTTTATAATCATAATCCTGACATTACACACCTGAAACTCCTGTATATTAGACTAAAAAATGTCAGGAACGCATATTGTGATATAAAAAGATAGGCATTAACCAGTAAAATAAACGTCAGAAATTTTTCTCTTTAAACGTTATCTGTCACTTTAAGGAAAATGTTTAGAAGTGTAATTGTAAACATTAGAAAACTGTCAGAATAAAAGAAAATTGAAATCTAGAAAAACAATGAAGTCACTGTAATCAAATTATTATTAAATCATTAGCATTATTTTCAATAACTTAAGGAGACTAAATAACTTGTCCAGATGACAGATGAATAAATGAGAAAGAAAATTATCTTTGGATATAGATTTCTAATGTATTATTTTTGTTCTTATTTGTTAGAAGTTAGTTATAATATTTATTGGTGATATCAAAACTGCCAAACATTAGCATTCTCATTTATAATGGTTCCTATCAGTAAGGACACACTCAAAAAGGACACCATCTAGACCCAGTCACACAAGATAACTGATCACTCTTATGTCAAAGGACAGCTCAGAGAACACAGCTCATTCTAAACATCATCCCTAAGCATTATTAACATTCTCTTGGGACAGAAGCAAAGAAGGCTCTCATTGCCTGTCAGTAGCTCTGACGGCCAGACTTTCAGTTCCAAGCACACACTGTGCTTATTTAAAACATAAAGATATCAAGTGGATAATGTCTCCTTTCTTCTCCAAGGTTTGACTGATGATTTCATTCTGTGACTTTCTACTCTGTGAGGATATGATTTCCTGAGAGTCATTTTAATTTTCCAAGAGAGAACTGAAGTGTTACTTTTTTTGTTATTAATAATGAAATCTTAAAATTCATTTGACTCATTTTTGAATCTTATACACCAAAAAATGACACACTCCAGGCATCCTGAATTATTTTACTTTATCCTGTACAACTCTAGATTCATGAACTGTACTTAACTAAGCTCAGCTGGACTGTGATTATGGTAAATGTAAATGGCTCTAGAGATGCCCTAAATCCTGTATCTCCTCAAGTGAAGGATCCTTAAACATCACAAAAGTACCTGAAAATTATATGCCTGTCAAGAATTATATCAAAAATAACATCAGCAGAATGTCTATTTCCAAATGCTTTTTTGTACAGAAATACAAGTAACAGAAAAGTGAAAATTTTAAGTTTATAAAAGTTTGTTTTATGAACAAACCTTCTGCCAACTTAGGTATTTACAGTGCCCTTGCTTTGGCAGACATTATTGAAAATATATTTACTATTTTTTCTCAATCTCTTGGAGAAATTTTCATTTCAAATGATTGAGTTATTTGATGTAAATGACTACTCTTTTCAACACTTTCCATGCACATTTTTTTCTTCTAGTAGTGACCTTCAAACAGCATTTTCTTTCATGACATAAAAAGTCCAAGCTAAGCCTCATATTTTTCTTTCGTATTTGGATGTTTCTCGTGGATGTGTCATGCCCAAGGCAAGACAGAGCTGCACATAAGGAACAAAGTGTGTCTCCCCATAAGTGACTAAGAGATGCTGCATTAGAGGCAGCCAAACATACCAACAACAGTCATTTTTGTTCCAACTGCCTTTTGAATAATCATTTCTTATGAGCTCCACCATCCAGACCTCCCCACTACTTGTAACTATCAACAGATTAGCTAGAGGATAAGCAATGGGGTTCAGTAACAATATACTAAATTTTGTGAGGGAATTTATATTAGCTAGAGATATTCATGAGTTTGTAGTTTCATAAGTTCTTAAGATATATCATGGGAGAAGGCCAAGGGTCCACAGAGTTACTATACGTATTTTATATATGAGAAAAGAACGTTCACGGACAGTAAGTGACTTTCTCAAGTCTGATTCATACCCACATCTGTCTAACAAGAAAGCCTATTTCCTTCCGCCATGAGTAGGACCTTCTAAGCAGTGACACTTGAGCAAACATTCTGGGTACAGGTGATATTTGCCCTTTTAAATCCAAGTTTGAGTTATGTAATGATAATAATAATAATACAGTCCACAAACCCATAACTGCAATTTTTAAGTCACAAAAGCCCAAACTAGGTTTTATAACTCATTTGGCAGAGGAATCTGACATGACCTGAATTAATTTGGTGGCAAAACTTGGCCTGAAATGGGAAGACTACTCATAGCCCTTATTTATACCATTTACTTTGAGTATTCAACATTTTGCAGCAGAGATATTTATCTGTTCATTACAGGATTCTTCCCCAGACCAAATGGGAGTTTTTTTGTAATTCATGGTAAACATATGATGTTATTTTTCAAAAGCCAAAAAACTCTGAATTCTGACACACATATGCTCCAAGGGTTTTAGGCAAGGAATTAGAGATCTGAATGACAACAGCAACAATAATAATAACACTGATAGTAAAAGTTGAATTTTACAGTTTTATATCAGCTTTTTTATAAAATAATTTCATATATATATATATTTATTTATTTATTTATTTTTGGCTGTGTTGGGTCTTCGTTTCTGTGTGAGGGATTTCTCTATTTGCAGCGAGCGGGGGCCACTCTTCATCGCGGTGCACGCGCCTCTCACTGTCGCAGCCTCTCTTGTTGCGGAGCACAGGCTCCAGATGCGCAGGCTCAGTAGTTGTGGCTCACGGGCCCAGTTGCTCCGCCACGGCATGTGGGATCTTCCCAGACCAGGGCTCGAACCCGTGTCCCCTGCATTGGCAGGCAGATTCTCAACCACTGAGCCACCAGGGAAGCCCTCACATATATTTTTATTGCATTTGTCATCATAATGTGAAAACTTCCTAACTTCTTTGAATAGGTTTGCCCTGATTATCTATTTAGAGGGAAGAAAAAACATGACTCAGCTCTTGACTCCATGAAGTCTCGGTCATATGTAACCTGACATCAAAAGACCTGGCTTTTGTAAAAAGTGCTGCAAAGAACATCAGGGTGCATGCATCCTTTCGAATTATGGTTTTCTCCGGATATATGCCTAGGAGTGGGATTGCGGGGTCATATGGTAGCTCTATTTTTAGTTTTTTAAGGAACCTCCATACTGTTCTCCATAGTGGCTATACAAATTTTTTTTTATTAATTTTTATTGGAGTATGGCTGCTTTACAATATCGTGTTAGCCTCCACTGCACAACAAAATGAATCAGTCATACACATAGAGATATCCCTCCCTTTTGGACTTCCCTCCCACTTAGGTTACTACAGTGCACTGGGTAAAGTTCCCTGTGCTATACAGTATGCTCTCACCAGTTGTCTATTTATACATGATATCAATAATTTATGTGTGTCAATCTCAGCCTCCCAATTCCTCTCACCCCACCCCTTTCCATCTTGGTATCCATATATTTATTCTCTATGTCTGTGTCTCTAATTCTCCTTTGCAAATAAGATCATCTATACCATTTTTCTAGATTCCATATATATGCATTATTATATGATATTTGCTTTTCTCTTTCTGACTTACTTCACTAAGTATGACACTCTCTAGGTCCATCCACGTCTCTATAAATGACCCAATTACATTCCTTTTTATGGCTGAGTGATACTCCATTGTATTGGCTTCCCTGGTGGTGCAGTGGTTAAGAATCCACCTGCCAATGCAGGGGACACAGGTTCAAGCCCTGGTCCAGGAAGATCCCACATGCTGTGGAGCAATTAAGCCCGTGCACCACAACTACTGAGCCTGTGCTCTAGAGCCCGTGAGCCACAGTAACTGAGCCCGTGTGCCAAAACTACTGAAGTCCGTGTGCCTAGAGCCCGTGCTCCACAACAAGAGAAGCCACTGCAATAAGAAGCCCACGCACTGCAACAAAGAGTAGACTCCGCTCGTCTCAACTAGAGAAAACCCACACAGAGCAACAAAGATCAATGCAGCCAAAAATAAATAAATAAATTTATAGAAAAAATATTCCATTGTATATATGTATCATATCTTCTTTATCCATTCATCTGTTGATGGACATTTAGGTTGTTTCCATGTCCTGGCTATTGTAAATAGTGTTGCTGTGAACACTGGGGTGCATGTGTTTTTTTGAATTATGGTTTTCTCTGGGTATATGCCCAGTAGTGGGATTGCTGGGTCATATGGTAATTCTATTTTTAGTTCTTTAAGGAACCTCCATAATGTTCTCCATAGTGGCTGTATCAATTTACATTCCCACCAACAGTATATGAGGGTTTCCTTTTCTCCACACCCTCTCCAGCATTTATTGTTTGTAAATTCTTTGATGATGGCCATTCTGGCCGGTGTGAGGTGATACCTCACTGTAGTTTTGATTTGCATTTCTCTAATAATTAGTTGAGCATCTTTTCATGTGCCTCTTGGCCATCTGTATGTCTTCTTTGGAGAAATGTCTATTTAGATCCCCCCTCATTTTTTGATTGGGTTATTTGTGTTTTTGATATTGAGCTGCATGAGCTGTTTGTATATTTTGGAGATTAATCCCTTGTTGGTTGCTTCATTTGCAAATATTTTCTCCCATTCTGTGGATTGTCTTTTTGTTTTGTTTATGGTGTCCTCTGCTGTGCAAAAACTTTTAAGTTTAATTAGATCCCATTTGTTTATTTTTGTTTTTATTTTCATTACTCCAGGAGGTGGATCAAAGAAGATCTTCCTGTGATTTATGTGAAAGAGTGTTCTGCTTATGTTTTCCTCTGAGAGTTTTATAGTGCACTATTTACAATAGCCAGGACATGGAAGTAATCTAAATGTCCATCGACAGAGGAATGGATAAAGAAGATGGGTACATACACACAATGGAATATTATTCAGCCATAAAAAGGAATGAAATAGTGTCATTTGCAGAGACATGGATGGACCTAGAGACTGTCATACAGAGTGAAGTAAGTCAGAAAGAGAAAAACAAACATCATATAATATCACTTGTATGTGGAATCTAGAAAAATGGTACAGATGAACTTATTGGCAGAGCAGAAATAAGAATCACAGATGCAGAGAACAAATTTACAGTTACCAAGGGGGGAAGGGAGGGTAGGACAAAATGGGAGATTGGGATTGACATATTTACACTATTGATACTATGTATAAAATAGGTTACTAATGAGAACCTACTGTTTAGCACAGGGAACTCTGCTCCATGATCTGTGGTGACCTAAATGGGAAGGAAATCTTAAAAAGAGTGAATATATGTATATGTATAACTGAGTCACTTTACTGTACAGCAGAAACTAACACAACATTGTAAAGCAACTATACTCCAAAAAAAGACCTGGCTTTTAACTTCTTAAAATAGAAATGAATTCAAATCAGAAACAGAGAATGCTGGGGTGTGTGTGTGTGTGTGTTTCTTTTTTCTAAGTTTTTCTTAAATAGAAGCCTCTCTGGTGATTTGATTTAAAGAGGAATGGCACTAAATTTTTATTTAGTTGTCTTAATACAATTTGACCACAGTAACAAATTAAGGGCTTTAGTGACCAGTGTTGTGAAATAGGGTTCTGGCAGATATTAAGAAAATGACAGGATATAATTCTCATATAAGCATAAAAAATGTTTCTTTGCCTCATAAATTATGGATGATCAGTTGTACATATTTAATCAAGATATTTCTTTACTCTCTAGAAAATTTTAAATTTAAATCAAGTTTTCAAAGATTAGTGGTTTTCTAGATCAGTAGTTTTCAAGCTTCTTTTTTCTGCCTCAAAACACAGAGGGAGGGCTTCCCTGGTGGCGCAGTGGTTGAGAGTCCGCCTGCCAATGCAGGGGACATGGGTTCGTGCCCCGGTCCGGGAGGATCCCACATGCCGCGGAGCGGCTGGGCCCGTGAGCCATGTCTGGAGCCTGTGCTCCGCAACGGGAGAGGCCACAACGGTGAGAGGCCCGCGTACAGCAAAAAAAAAAAAAAACCACAAAAACAAAACAAAACAAAAAAAACACAGAGGGATACAACATATTCCCTTCAGTAACAGCAATTCACAAAATATTTACACAGCCAGCAACAATTCCTATGCCTGGAGTCCAAGAGAACAAGACAGTGTATCAGTTTGGGTTTTAAGAAACATCCAATACATTTCATTTATTTCCTTTTACACGTTCTAGATGCTCACTTCTTATAGCTTGAACTTTGCTAGCCTAGGTTGCAGGCTTAGGGTGAGGGGAATCTAGAATGGATGATAGAGGAGGTAGATAACAAATATCAACTATAGCCTTGAGATCATTTGCAGCAGTAGGGAGTGTAGCTTGTTCCATTAACTGTCCTGACTTGAGTCTTTTGTAGGGATTGTGGCCAGCCACCATCTTGAGGGCTCTGGATTGCACTCAATGTAGGGTCGGGCCTCAAGCATATAAAAATACTCTTTTCAGTGAGTATATTCTAAGGGATCGGAGGTTATCTCCTAGGAGTTAGTCAGGGGTCAGTCCTATAGAGATAGGCTTTCTTTGGAATGCACAGGTTTAGGGAAACCCAGACCTGCTAAGTTAACCTTTTACTGCACACATGTATTGGTTTTAGCTTCCTAACTAGAGCACATGGTCCTCAAAGAAAAGGATCATATATTTACACAGTTTTACCTGAAGTGAATACATACTCGATTGTCTCCTTGCCAGAATCAGAGCAAATCAGCATTTCAAAATCCCTGAACTTAGTTTTCTCCCAAGAACATGTTTCAGTATTACATTTTGAAAAATACTCTGGAACTGCTCTATAAAGCTGGTTTGACACCCATGTTGATTGCATGCAGTTATTATTTACCTCCGTGAAAAGCTCAAGGATCCCCACTCTTGTTGACTTTCTACTCCAAATGTGGATCAGGGTCAAGGGCAAGGTTATTTTATTGGATCACAGTGCCAAGAAGGAATTTCATTGTTAATGCAGAGGAGTGAAAAGTCCAAGCTTTCCCAGAATCATGTCTTTCTGACGCTTCCTTTTTGGCTCTCTTCCATAAACCCCAAACCAATTAAATCAGAATATCTGGAATTTGGGACCAGGACCCCAGGTGATTGTAATGTGAAGCTAGGGCTGAGAACCAGCTATGTAGAGGGCCAAGATTCAGGTGAGGGGGCTTCCCTGGTGGCGCAGTGGCTGAGAGTGCGCCTGCCGATGCAGGGGACACAGGTTCGTGCCCCGGTCCGGGAAGATCCCACATGCTGCGGAGTGGCTAGGCCCGTAAGCCATGGCCGCTGAGCCTGCGCGTCCGGAGCCTGTGCTCCGCAACGGGATAGGCTACAACAGTGAGGGGCCCGCGTACCGCAAAAAAAAAAAAAAAAAAGATTCAGGTGAGGGCTCAGACAGGCAGGTGTGGAAGAATCCTTCTAACCTACTTAGACTGGTTCCAGCCTAGACCTCACTGAAATGTGGTCCATGGATCAGCAGCATTGACTCTACCTGGAAGCTTGTTAGAAATGCAGAATCTTAGGCCCTATCCAGCTAGATTAAGTCAGAATCTGAATTTTAACAAAATATTTAGGTGATTTATTGTATATTAAAATTTCAGAAGCGGTGACCTAGGCAAGAGGACTCCTCCTTATACCCCAGGGCTCCATACTGAAATTAGAGACCAAATCTCTAGCTGATAAGTGTTCCTTGGTCTGGCACATTTCTTCTTGTAGATGGTTGGTGAAGGATGGAATCAGGTTCCTATCATTTCCATCTCATTCAGTCTATCATCTTAACTCTATTTAAAGTTATTTGCAGGGGGTAAAGAGAAGAATGGGAAGATGCCAGAAGCTAGTCCATTAATTACATCAGCTTATGTAATTAGGAGATATGTTCACAGTGGGTTTCCACTATACTCAAGAGGCTTATTTTACAAAGTAAAGATAATAAGGTTTCAGGGAATTGGCTAAAAATCTTCTGTGACTTTTAATGAGTAAAATTTGGGAAAAGAGAAGTCAGTAATTAACATCCCATGGTCATTACACTTGGGCACTAAGCTACTAAATGGCAGTCTATGCCAGGTCTAGACCTGCCTTAAAGGACTTTCAGCCAAATCCTTCCACCCCAGGTGCTCTGAGCTGACCAGCCTTGTCTCTGGACCTTTCTGCCAGCAACAGCCTTAGAGGAAGACTTGAGATTTTAAGATAATGGCTTACAAAACTCAGACCCTGAAAATGATGGTAATGAATCATTTTTGAGCACTTACTATGTGCTAAGCATTGTTCTAAGAGCCTTAAAAGTATTAGTTCATTTAATCTTCACGACTGTTTGAGATACTATTATTATTCCTCTTATACAGGTGGGGAAACCGAGACACAGAGAAGTTATATAAATGGTAAAGCAGGATTCAAACCGAGGTGGCCTGATACCTCCAACACAAGGCAGTAGACCTTACTATACAGAGAATCAATATAGTAAAAGGGAAGGAGGCCATTGGACTCTCTCTTTTGCTCATCTGGGGAGTATTGCTAAGTTCTACAAACAATTAGATAGATGTAGACTCCAAAATCTTACTTCAGTAATATTTTATCTCTCCAATGCAACACCTTTCAAACTTTAATGGGCATATGAATGAGTCAGGAATCTTTTTTAAAATGCAGATTCTGACTCAGAATATCTAGAGTAGGGCCCAAGATTTTGCATTTCTAATAAGCTCCAACTTAACGTTAATGTTGCTGGTCCAGGGTCCACACTTTGAGTAGCGAGGCCACAGGATGCATAAATATATATTTTTTAATGCATAAAATCACAGTTTCACCTCTTGCTAAACAGATTATGTAGCAAGCATTTCATCCTACAAGTCTGTGAGGTTGCTCCAATCTAATGGTTAGTAGGACTTAGAAATGCTCCGCAGAGGGGCAAAGGGAGAGTCAAATGGTTTCTGATACTCCGTGGTGAGAATCTGAATTTTTGTACTCTTGTAATTTGGTATCACTGATATGTTTAGCATGAAGGTATCCTAAAGTATGTTTCTTACCTCACTGATGATAATAGTTGCTAATGTTATTTCCTTAGCTGATACTTAACCTACTTAATGTTTCAAATTTTACCTAAAATAATAAACACATGAACCAAATAGATAGTAAAAAATAGTAATTTAATTTCCAGATTGTAGACACAAGTGAATTCTCTTTTATTGCACTCTGTCATAGTGAAACAAACAATAAAAATATTTTATATATATTATTTTGAAAAGATGCTGAAGTTTGGATTTAAAAAGTGGGCTACAGAATGTAGATCAAAAATATTTATTGCCTACATGGCACAAGGGAGCACAAGTTGCAAAATGATAACTCACACCTATCCTTTTAAATTTTAAAGTGAGGCAAATGTCAAAGGTATTTGCATAATATGATGTATTATTCAAAAAAGAAAGTACACAGTTTTCAGATCAGCATATATAATTTGATGTCAATAGTACAGACAGGGCTTCCCTGGTGGTGCAGTGGTTGAGAGTCCGCCTGCCGATGCAGGGGACACGGGTTCGTGCCCCGGTCCGGGAAGATCCCACATGCCGGGGAGCGGCTGGGCCCGTGAGCCATGGCCGCTGAACCTGCACATCCGGAGCCTGTGCTCCGCAAAGGGAGAGGCCACGGCAGTGAGAGGCTCGCGTACCACAAAAAAAAAAAAAAAAAAAAAAAAAATAGTACAGACAGACTCACACACATAAACACGCATACACACACTCAAGCAAGAGCCAAGAGTATGTACTGAGATTATCAATACCAGAAAATGGCCCAGCAGGTCCTTGTGAACATGAAACTTCTTAAGACTCAAGTTCATCATGTTTTATTAAGAAAGTTGAATTCCACCTCTTCTGCTTGCCTTGGGGTGGAAGACTCAGTGAAAAGGACAAAAATCAGGAAGGATATATTGAAGCAAGCAGTATAGTCATGCAATGGTTTTCTGAAAAAGTTATAATTAGTTCAAATTATGAATATAAAAATTAAATCATAATATCAGTGCACTTCTCTCTTTTCAGACCTCATTTGTTTCCAGAAATTTGAAAGTTGATCTCTAATACAAAATGGTCATGGATGCCTAGAGCTCACATTCCTAATTCTGAATCTGCAATTTCATCAGATGTCTGGATAAGAAACTTAATAACTTTTTACTCCACAGTCCCCATTGTCCCTCAAGATGTCATAGCTTCAGTTGGGACATTCACTAGAACTTGAAGCTTCAGGAGTAAGGGCCTTCCAGAAGGAAACTCAGCAGCTCCTTCCCCAGACAATCAAAGCTGTGTGAATCTTCTCCTTGGGCTGAGCCACGTTTTCTTGTTTTTTTTTTTTTTTGCGGTACGCAGGCCTCTCACTGTTGTGGCCTCTCCCGTTGCGGAGCACAGGCTCCGGACGCGCAGGCTCAGCAGCCGTGGCTCACGGGCTTAGCCGCTCCGCGGCACGTGGGATCTTCCCGGACCGGAGCACGAACCTGTGTCCCCTGCATCGGCAGGCGGACTCTCAACCACTGCGCCACCAGGGAAGCCCCATGGGCCACTTCTTACTTGCTCACTGGAGTCTCCACAGACAGCCCCATAGACAGCAGCGCAGAACTTCCTTGGAGTCAGGTACATCAGACAGATGCTGCTCCAAATCCTGATCCTGAAACTCACGGCTGGTTTTATGCTTTTTTTTTTTTTTTTTTCCTTCTAGGTTCTAAGACCTAGAACACTGCTCAGGTGCCTTGACAGCTGAACAACTTATCCTAACTCCTTCAGCACCTCCACCAAAGGACAGCTCTCCACAGGCTCTGGTCTAGGTTGGACAGCTTCTTCAGTGGACAAAAATTCTTAGAGCTGTATAAGGGAAGTAAGGCTATGGAGTACTGCACCATATCAGCCTCCTACCTATCCTTCAACTAGGGCAAGTGCCTGCCAGAGATGTTGTGCGGTAATGTCTGAACTCAGATGTAGGGGAACTTAGGCAAAGCCATAGATTCCCTTTCATATGAGCTCCTCTGAGAGCAGAGGGGCGTTTAATAATAACAATAGCACTTACCCAGCACCTGTTACCTGCTATGTACCAGGCAGGCACTGTTACAAGAAGTTTACACAAACTATTTTGCAAGGAAGCTACATAAAATATTGTCACAAAAGTAATATTTTATTAATGTAAAGTAACATTATCTCCATTGTATAGATGAGGAATCTGAAGGGCAAGTGACTTAATAATTGAGTACATGTAAAGGACTTAAATCTGTGCCAGGCACATAGTAGACTCAATAAATGCTACTTATTTCTCACTAAAGAAAGTCATTAAACCACAAGGGAATAGAGAAAGGAAGAAGAAAGGAACAGAGAAGAACTACAAAACCATTCAGAAAACAATTAATAAAATGGTAATAAGTTCATATCTATCAATAATTACTTTAAATGTAAATAGACAAAATTCTCCAGTCAAAAATCGTAGAGTGGCTGAATGGATAAAAACAAACAAACAAACAAACAAAACATCTATATGCTGCCTACAAGAGACTCACTTCCAAAATAAAGACACACACACAAACTGAAAGTGAAGGGATGGAGAAAGATATTCCATGCAAATAGAAATAAAAAGAAAGCTGGTGTAAGTATACACTTATCAGACAAAACAGACTTTAAAACAAAGACTTTAATGAAAGACAATGGGCATTATATAATGATAAAGGGGTCAATCCAGCAAGAAGATATAAAACTTATAAATATACATGCACCCAACATGGGAGCACCAAAATATGTAAAGCAAATATTAACAGACTTAAAGGGAGAAATTGATAGTATTAATAGTAGGGGACTTTAACACCCCACTTACATCAATGGATAGATCATCCAGACAGAAAATCAATAAGGAAACATTGGCCTTAAACAACAGATTAGATCAAATGAACTTAATAGATATATGTAGAATATTCCATCCAAAAGTAGCAGAATATACATTCTTCTCAAATGCATATGCAACGTTCTCCAGGATAGATATTATCAGAAAGACAAGAAATAACAAGTGTTGGTAGTAAAGGGAACCTTCATGCACTGTTGGTCGGAAAGTAAATTGGTGCAACTACTATGGAAAACAGTGTGGAGTTTCCTCAAAAAATTAAAAATATAACTACCATATAATCCAGCAATTCCACTTCTTGGTATCTATTTGAAGAAAACAAAAACACTAATTTGAAAAGATATTTGCAACCCTATGTTTATTACAGCATTATTTACAATAGTCAAGATATGACCACAACCTAAGTATCCATTGATAGATGAATGAATAAAGAAAATATGATAGAGAAAGAGAGAGAGAAATACTACTCAGTCATAAAAAAGAATGAAATCTTGCCATTTACAGCAACATGAATGAACCTTGTGGGTATTATGCTAAGTGAATGGTCAGACAGAGAAAGAAAAATACAACATTATTTCACTTACATGTGGAATCTAAAAAACAAAACAAAACATAATCCAGACTCATAGATACAAAACACAGATTGGTGGTTGCTAGTGCAGAGGGGAGTTGAGAGGGAACAAATGGGTGAAGGGGATCAAGAAGTACAAACTTCAAGTTATAAATAAGTCATGGGGATGTAATGTACAACATGGGTAATACAGTCAATAATATTGTATTAACTTTGTATGGTGACAGATGGTAACTAGACTTATTGTGATGATCATTTTGCAATGCACACAAATGCTGAATCCTTATGTTGCACACCTGAAACTAATATAATATTGTATGCCAAATATACTTCAATAAAAATCTTTTAAATGTTAGTTATTTTAATCACACAATTAGTAAGCAGCAGGGTTGGGATTCAAATAAAGGCATCCCACGCGTTAACAATTCACCTTCTACTGTACCTTCTATGTAAACTGAGCTCTGAGAATAGCCTTAAGTATCCCATAGTTACTCCATATACACCTAGAAACAAGATATTCTAATACAAAAAATATGATCATGTTACTTGTCACTTGTAGGATAAGGCCAACTCTCCTTAGCATGGCATTTGAGGCTTCTCACCATCTCATCCCAGCCACTGTTGTTCCAGCACCCAACACCCCTTGTTCCAGCCCATTGTTCCACTCACCATGGCAGTATTCCTGGCTTGTTCAAATCTCTCTCTCTCCCTCTCTCTCTGTATGTGTGTTCACGATCCTCCTTTTGAAGTGTTCTCTCCCAACTTCCGTACCTAATACCACTCCATCGATAAAGCTTTCCCTAAACCCCTCTTTCACTCCTAATCTCATCCTGTGGAACTGCTGCCTCACATCTTCTCCTGCAGGAAGTTTCTCACACCTCCCTATAGCACTAACTACACAATACTAAAGTCTCATGGTTTATATATCAACCTCTCCCACAGGATTGGGCACTCCTTGAGAGGTGGACCGCAAACAGTGATTATTTGGAAAGCATTTGTAAAACAATTATTATTCAGTACCAGGCTCTATGTTCACTATAGTTCATCAGCTGTAACTTCTGGATATTGATTTCTTTGGCCCTTTGGCTAGGAAGTTTCCTCTTCTCCATTATATCACGCCTCAGTTTGGGCTCAGAAGCAAATCCTGAGATAAGGATTGCAGTGAAAGCAGTTTGGGAGGTGCAGGAAGCACCAGCAGGGGATGAGGAACTAGGACAGGGAAAGGAAGGAAGCAGTAAAGTAAAAAAACCCTAGAGGAAGGGTTGTTGGGTATTTGTACACCATGTCCCATCAGTCCTTGGTTGAGGGTGTTTGGGGTATTAACTCCCCTAGCCCTCCTTTTATAACTGAGAAAAGCACGTGGCTCTGGAAAAGCACTTAGTCAAAGAGGTGCAGATCCTGGCATCTGGAAGCGGGCTAGAGCGTGCCGCAGTGGCAGGGGAGGAATCTAGGTGTGGCGCTGACAGTGTCTGCTAGGAAGCCACTCTAAAACACCCTAGGACTGGGAGAAAAGCAAACCCTGTACACTGCTGATGGGAATGGAAATTGGTGCAGCCACTATGGAAAACAGTATGGAGGTGCAGAAAACTAAAAACAGAATTACCATATGACGCAGCAATTCCACTCCTGGGTATATATCTGAAACAAGAACACTAATTCGAAAAGATACATGCACCCCAATGTTCATAGCAGCATTATTTACAATTGCCAAGATATGGAAGCAACCTAAGTGTCCATCAACAGATGAATGGATAAAGAAGACGCGTTATGTGTAGAATACTATTCCGTCATAAAAAAGCATAAAATTTTGCCGTTTGCAGCAACATGGTTGGACTTGGAGGGCATGATGCTATTATGCTAAGTGAAATAAGTCAGACAGAGAAAGACAAATACTATATGATATCACTTATATGTGGAATCTAAAAACTACAACAAACTAGTGAATATAACAAAAAAGAAGTAGGGCTTCCCTGGTGGCACAGTGGTTGAGAGTCTGCCTGCCAATGCAGGGGACACGGGTTCGAGCCCTGGTCTGGGAAGATCCTACATGCCACGGAGCAACTGGGCCCGTGAGTCACAACTACTGAGCCTGCGCGTCTGGAGCCTGTGCTCCACAACAAGAGAGGCTGCAATAGTGAGAGGCCCGTGCACCACCATGAAGAGTGGCCCCCGCTTGCCACAACTAGAGAAAGCCCTCGCACAGAAAGGAAGACCCAACACAGCCATAAATAAATAAATAAATATTTTTAAAAAAGAAGTAGACTCAAACAAACTAGAAAACAAACTAGTGGTTACCAGTGGTGGAGGGAAGGAAGGGGTTGGGGAGTGGGAGGTACAAACTATTGGGTGTAAGATAGGTTACAAGGATATATTGTACAACATGGGGAATATAGCCAATATTTTGTAATAACTATAAATGGGGTATAATCTTTAAAAATTGTATTAAAAAATTAAAAAAAAGAAATTCCCCAAGGTTGTGGAGGAGAAATGTGAGTTAGAATTCTAGAAGGTTTCCAGTCATTCTCACTTGATAGTAGTTTCTTTCTTTCTTTTTTTTAAAAAAATTAATTAATTAATTAATTTATTTATTTTTGGCTGCACTGGGTCTTCGTTGCTGCACGTGGGTTTTGTTTTTAGTTGCGGCGAGCGGGGGCTACTCTTTCTTGTGGTGCACAGGCCTCTCATTAAGATGGCTTCTCTTGTTGTGGAGCTCGGGCTCTCGGCACGTGGGCTTCATTAGTTGTGGCACGTGGGCTCAGTAGTTGTGGCTCGTAGGCTCTAGAGCGCAGGCTCAGAAGTTGTGGCGCATGGGCTTAGTTGCTCCGCGGCATGTGGGATCTTCCCGGACCAAGGCTCGAACCCACGTCCTCTGCACTGGCAGGTGGATGCTTAATCCCTGCTCCACCAGGGAAGTCCCGATAGTAGTTTCTTAACTCCTAGAACACAACACAAATTCCCTATCTTTGGAACTGAAGAACATAGGTGGTTGGAAGCCTGAAAGTGATATGAGATTGAACCCATGGATAAAGTCTAATATAAATTGGTACCAGGATTATGTTTGCATTATAGATGAGGTTATAACTTCAAGGAATAGCTGAACATCCACTATACGTCAAGAAATTTTTAAAAATGTTTTAGTCAAAACAAGATGAGCACAAACTGCAAATGAAGAACATGGCCTTCAGTCATGGAGAAGTCAAATAAATATAAAGACATTTAAAGATCAAGTTAATAAAGAAGTCAGCAAATGGGACCTGGGAGAGTACACCTCGAAGGAAAAAAGGTATTTAAGAGCCTGAATAGCCATACAATGCAACTGTGCTTGTGGTCCAAAGATCTCTGGGTTTTCTTAAGGGAGTTTTACGGAGAACAAACAAATATAGGAGAAAAATATAAATGGCTAGAATCTCTGACAATAGCTTATGGGGAGTAGTGCTATGTTATTTCTTTAATTTCCCCAAGCAGTGTTTTTACAGCTATCTTAGTAAGCAAAATGCAATTTTAAAAAAGTAACTTCTTGCAAGGAGTTCTGTGAGTTACCCCCTTCAGATCAAGCCATGTCTGTGCGGGCAGTACAGTGTAGGTAGGGAAAGGGGGTAAAGAATGGACTTGACTGAAAAAAATCAACACATACGCCAAAGGTAGCCAAAATTTTTAAGAAATGGATTCTGACTCAAAACCAGAAAAAGTGAATTTATCTGGGTGATATTAATATCTCTTAATAAGGAATGTTTCAATATGAGAGGGTAGTCTACATGAAAATACAGAAATGGGGATCAGAACAGCTAAAGTTGGCAGAGTTCATCCATGTAACATTGCTCAGGGGAAAAAACACTGACCCTAAGGAAAATAAATATGCTTACTAAAGGGCAGTGCCCTGCTCTGAGTTAGAAACAACTCACTTAGCTTCCTGAGAGTTCCGTCTATACTATCAACCTCCTTTGCTCTGTCTTTGTGCTCATAGAGCAACCACCTGATTTATGTCCACACAGGTTTTAAGATATTGTGAAACCAGGAAGAGCTTCCTGGAGGGCAGATGAGTACGTGTCATGGTGAACGAACAGCCCCCATCATAAACTGATAGCTTAGTAAGTGTTGTTAAGTTTAAGTCTGACCACTTGCATCAGATGACTTTTTTGGTAGGCTGAGAAAGGGAAGTTCCTGGGTCACAAAGCTAAGAACCAGACTTGGGAGTCCGGTGACTTCACCAAGGTTAAGGTTAATCTATGACATCTTTCTAGACAACCAGTGAAGCAACCCTCACTCTGATGATCTCTGTACCTTCAAACTGGATAGTATTACCCACATTAGTAGTAAATGTGGAAAAACATCTCCAAAAGAGAACTTTCTCAATACACACGGGCAAAGAGGGCCAGTACAGCATGAAGAGGCCAGACTTTGCGGGGGAGGATAACCAGGACACTCTGTACACCTTCATCTGTAAAATGGAAATAATTATAATATCTGCTCCTGCCAGAGCACCAGAACTTAAACATACAAAAAACTACTGTCTTCCGAATTCATCCTAAGCACCTCTATGTTCTTTGCAAAAAAGCTACTCTTCAAAATGCTTTTTTGGAACTTTACCTTGGAATTTTCCCTCAGAGACATTCTACAGGCCACAAAACAAACTCTGTCTCATTTACCAGGGTCAGATCTCAGTTCCCAACAAAAAACAACTTTTCCCAGTCTAATCACCCACTTAAGCCATCATATAATGCTGAGAATGACACCCTGGTCAGTTTACAACTGTGAACTTCAGACTCCCCGGCCCCTGGCTCCTTTCCCACAGCCCAGAAGCACAACCAGTCTCTGCACTTTGTTTCACTAGCTCTAGCTCTATTTCTCTACCCTGCCACAAACCCTAGAAAGAGCAGTTTGCATTTCTCCTTCTTCATTCCTGCATAATTACTCACCACCGATGACCTGGCCTCCAGTTCCTCTACTTTACTAAATACCCTCATCAAAGATCACCAATGGCTTTCTACAAGCCAAACTCAAAAGCTCCTCTTGGGCTTCCCTGGTGGTGCAGTGGTTGAGAGTCCACCTATATTCCTTGTGCTGTACACTACATCCTTGAGCTTATCTTACACCCAACAGCTTGTACCTCTGACTCCCCCACCCTGTATTGCCTGTTCTGCTTCATTTACATTGACTCAACTCCTTCCATCATTTTTCAATATTTGATCTTGACATTTGTGCATCTTTTATGTTCCAGAAATACTGAAGTCCCTGTCTTGACAGAGCTCACTTCTTAGGTTGGAGTACAGAAAAGCAAACAAAAATAACTACCACAATAGATGTTATAATAAATGGCAACATTTTATATTATATATAATGTACAAGGACATGGAGGGAATGATTATTTCTGGCTTTGAGAAGGCAGCTCAGGTGAGCAAAGTCAAAGAGGAAGTCCAGGCAGAGGGAAAAGCAGGAGAGAAGCCTCATCGGTAGGAATGTACACAGGATGCCCAGGTAAAGGACAGTGAGAAATCTCACTGTTGGGGAGGGTGGATGGAAGCAAGCCTGGAGAGTCGGGCTTAGCGAGGTTGGAAAGGGGCTTTGTTTACTGTGCTAAGATGTACAGGCGTTATTCAGAGGGCGATGAGAAGCCATCAGGAGTTTCAAGTGGGTAGATGCCATGGTAAGATCTGTGTTTTGGATAGACCACTCTAAGGCAATGTGGGAGGCTGGATGGGAGAAGAGTGAGCCAGGAGATAAGGACTATTGTGCACATTCAGGACTGACTCAGGCAGTGGGCATGGAGAGGAGGAGATAGATGTGACAGTTCAACAGAACTTAGTTACCTTGCTATTCAGAGTGATTACGGCACACGGGAGTGTGTGCATATTTGCCCACCCATATACTCAAACTCAGTTTTTTTCATTATTTCTTAAGCACAGCACCTAAGAAACTGCAGATTATGAATTTTATTCTACTTGCCCATGTTTTGTGATTGCTCATTATTTTAGACTCGTTCAGAATTTGTGACAAAGGTACAATTTAACTTGGCCCTATCTACTAAAAAAGAAACAAAGGGAGGGAGGGAGGGAAGAAGGAAGGAAGGAAGGAGGGAAGATTTACTAAGCAAATTAATATTATAAATGAGATTACAAAATAATTTTTCTTCTGAAGACGCAGTTTTGAGCCTTTAAAAAGCATGGAAGTCCACAGAAATATGGCACTGCTGAGTCCTCGTCCACGTAAGAAGTCACATCATTATGTCCACCCTCTGCTCCTGACCCGAACGGAACGTCTGTGGTTGCCAAACAGTCGGGGGGGGGGGGGGGAAGTCTCAGTGATATTTGACAAACTGTGGAGTTGAAGGGGAAGAAAAGAAGGAGGAATGATAAACTGTGACGGGGTGAGGCACTGCCAACAAAGCGGCCTGCAAAACCTCAAACTCTTTCTCCCTCACTACCTGGATCTTTACATGTTGCTTTGATCATCTAGCCAGAAATTCTACCAATTAGCAGTTCCCTTGGGTTCACAAATATTCCGTTAAAAAATGCAAGTACTGGGCTTCCCTGGTGGCACAGTGGTTGAGAGTCTGCCTGCTAATGCAGGGGACACGGGTTCGAGCCCTGGTCTGGGAGGATCCCACATGCCGCGGAGCAACTAGGCACGTGAGCCACAACTCCTGAGCCTGCGCGTCTGGAGCCTGTGCTCCGCAACAAGAGAGGCCGCAACAGTGAGAGGCCCGTGCACCGCGATGAAGAGTGGCCCCAGCTCGCCGCAACTAGAGAAAGCCCTTGTGCAGAAACGAAGATCCAACACAGCCAAAAGTAAATAAATAAACAAATGTGGGGTTTAAAAAAAAAAAATTTCGAGTACTACAGAGACTGTTAAGGTGAGGTTAGTCATCCTCAGATTACTGTGAAGGGTGGGCATTTAGGCTCAGAGCCTTTAATGGGGCAGAAGTAGAACATAATAGGAAGGGGAGGAGACACCTTAGGAGATAGGAGAGGCCAGAGCTTTGTACTTCATAACGCAGATAAGAGAGAGGAAACACCTCTTCTCTCCTTCTTCACTTCAGCACCTCATTATTGTTCCCAGTGTAACCCTGAGCGGGACCCTACGGGGACCTCCCGGGACAGACCTCTCCCCCATGTCCTCTGTTGTAGCTCCTCTCTGAAGTAGCTACATAACAGTACCTGATACACATTTCCTGAGTTGTTTTCTAGAGGCTAAAACCCCACCCAGTGGAAGACAATGTTAACTACTTGCTGAGTATGAGCATGCAACCCCCAGACCTATCGGAGCCTGAGGAATGACAGCGTTAACCCCCATGACGCTACCCTGTTACCTCGCCATCAACCAATCAGAGAATTGTGCATGAGATGATCACATACCCTGTGACTCCCCTCCCTCACCATGCCTTTAAAAATGCTTTCCTGAAACCCATCAGGCAGTTCTGGCTTTTTGAGCATTAGCTGTCCTGGCCTCCTTGTCTGGCACCTTACAGTAAATGCTGCACTTTCTTTCACCATAACCCAATGTCAGTAGATTGGCTTTACTGTGCACGGGTGAGCGGACCCAGGTTTGGTTCCATAACACCAGGGCCCAAATTCAGATGCGTCCTATTAGTACCAATGCAGGGCACAGTATGATTTACATATGCTGTCATAGTTTGGAATTACGGGTTTCATCTTAAATTCCACTTCTTATACCATTTATTTGGGAAAAGGTGACAAAGTTCCAAAGACTTGACTTATGAATACACTCACAACCCACTATTTGGAAATTTTCACTAATTCCTATCCATTCACGAAAGGTCTCCAGAACCTTTTACCTAACTCCAATAACTGTATGCACTTGAAAGTATTTTTTGATAAATTAAGATGAACTTTTCTCCACTGGATTGATTTAGGTGACACATTACTATCACTATTGATAGCAATTACAATAATAAAGGATGTTAGCATCAAAGCACTTCTACATTGCTTTTGAGTAAAATAAATATTTAGTATATCCATTAGTAACTCCAGAGTTAAATTTTATGTTTGAAACAATTGAAAAATTAACTGCAATTGTATTATTTTAACCAGAATAAGCATTTAAACAGTTATTTAATTGGATATTTCCAGCTCTTTTAGGTAGGTAGTTCAGATATAATTATCCCTAAAAAATTATCCTAAGTTTTAGTTGTATTAATTTATTAAACTTTTGGGAACTGAAATTAGGGCAAAATTCTCCTGGTTTTAAGTTGTTCTCCATACCTGAAACTCTAGTTATAGTTTCTAAGAAAGTTGTGAACTTCCACAGAATCTGGGAGTGATTTATGACTTGAAAACAAAGGCTGATTATTTTAGCCCCAAATTCTAAGTGTAGGTCCTATGTTTGAATAAGGCAGTTGTTTATTGTTTTTTAGTGGCTACTGGTCACCTTGAAGAAAGTTATATTTGTCCCAAATATGTCCTCTTTTAGGGAAGGTTGGAAATGTGGGGAATGTCTCCAAAGGACAGAAACACTCTGGGATATATTCCTTTAACCACCTCTGCTATTCATGGTTCTTCATTGAGTAATGACCCAAAATCATAAATCCTGGACTCAGCTTTCATCCTGTAACTTTTAAATCACTTGCTAAGGAAAATCTTAAGATGCCAAAATTTCACTATAAATGTCATATTTTAAATGGAAGTCATCCTATAGTGAAAGTCATAGCTACACTGGCCATCCCTGTTTAAAACTGAGTTTGAAGTGCATTTCGAACTTCAGCCTAATATGAGTACTTTCCAGTTGCCTTTGCTACACTAAGCAAATGTATGTGGAAGGAACCACAGCCACAAAATCACCTGCCAATTTTAATTTTGCTCTTACGGACACTCTGTACAATGGAAAAGGAGAGGGATTCCCTACTAAGAAAGTGAAAGATAAGAGTACTAACATTTTTGAGTTTTTATTGTGTTAGAATGAGGGAAATGAAGCCAAGTAACAGATCCAAGGGTCACAGAGCTGGTAAACAATAGTAGAACTGAAGCTTGAACTGATCTTGGGGCTTCCTAAAGAACTGAAGACTTTTTAAGGAAGAAGGTACTTATACGGTACTTATGAGAACGAAGATAACAGTATCAGATTTTATCTTAAGAAAATGCCAAACTGAAAACTAACAAAACTGGGAATCCAAAGTATAAAACATATGAAATATGAAGATCACATGGGTTAAATCTTTCATGAATTATTAAAATTAGGCACATACATGTATGTGCACGCACATGGGCATACACCCCAATCCTTGGGGTTCTGTACTCTTATAAATTTATTGCTTTTAATTATATGGTGACATACACACAGGATTATCAATTGCTATTTTTAATTTGTTAGTGATTATTAAACTTAAGAGACAATCTTTAATGCAGCAATGTAGCATATAGCCAGTTCTAGATAAATAGTTCCAGATTAGTTAGAATCTGACCAATAATACGAACACAAAGAAATGGCAAAAATATGACCTGCTTGCTGACCTTAATTTCAGTTGGAATTACTATGGATTTAATATAAGATAAATAACATCACCATCACCATTATCACCAATATTTATCCAGTCTATCAAATATGCCAGGAACTGTATACTTTCTCATTTAATCATCATTATTACTCTGTGAAGAGGTATATTGCAACTCCTTATCACAGATGCAATAACCAAAGCTTGAGGACTGTAGCAGATGTTTGTGGAGGATCATGCAACATGCCCTAGTACACTTGGTTTCAGCGTGTCTTGCATATACATTTCCATGCATGAGGCCAGTTTCCCACATCAATTCTGGGCCTCAGCATCTCCCTGCTTTGCTGCCAGAAGTTTCTTTGAAGCCTTGGGAAGCTGCTCAGCTATGCAGAAATCTGGAAAGGGAGTGGGGAAATATTAATGACTCTCAGAGTCACTCTCAACCAATGTGGGCAAGAATCAGCAGGTAAATGCACCAGGATTTCCATCTTGTGATGAGACAGTTCTATACAAGTCCTCAGAATGTCCCCAGCACAACTGAGTCCAGTTCCCCCAACAGCAACCAAATCATTAATTTACCCTTTATTGGCTTTTCTTCCTTCCAAGTCCTATTTTCCCCACTTCTGCTTCCTGGGATCACCTCGGAAGTAAATTATCTTCACCCAAGTTCTTGTCTCAGGAGAACCCAAAATATGGTAAGTAGATTAGGTAACTTGCCCTAAGCCAAACAGCAATTGGCAGAGCCAGGACTGGAACCTGAACCATCTGTTTCCAACACCCGCGGTCTTAGAGACATTCCCCACTGTGAGTCAAC
This sequence comes from Grampus griseus, assembly GCF_964374135.1. Lineage (NCBI taxonomy): Eukaryota > Metazoa > Chordata > Mammalia > Artiodactyla > Delphinidae > Grampus > Grampus griseus. The sequence goes on along the minus strand of NC_138997.1, from coordinate 69,517,898 downwards.
ATTAACATATCTCTAAAGACATTCCCCACTGTGAGTTAACATGAACATATCTGTAAAACCAAGCCAAAAGAGAAAAAAGAAAAGGCAGATAACACATTTTCTCCCAGTGCTTTAAAAAGTCAAGTATGCTTCTGCCATTTATATGTTAAGCTGGCTGCTGAAAGAACAGCATGCACGTGCCCCCCCCACCCCGCCCCGTCTTGAGGACCCTGGGGTCTAATGAAGACAGGCACTGTGCCATGGACACCAGTGAACCACATGAAGATGCAACTTACTAGGATCGCTGAGTCTAGGGATGAATGTGTGATATTCACGCCTAAATCAGGGTCATAAAGAAGAACCCATTCAAGGTGGAAGATAAATACTATTGAAGTGGATATCAGGTTTAGTGGCAAATTTTAGACAATATTTGCAGGCTTGTGTTCTGGGTCTGACTCTACTGCTAAGTATACCATGTGATTTGGGACACATTATTGAACCCCTCTGTTTCCTCATTTGTAAAATGAAGACAATACTTCTTGCCCTGTCTGCTGCACAGGGCAGCTGGGAAGCTCAAGTGAGATACGGTACCTGAAAGTTCTTTGAATCACACAAAGCACTCGGCAAATATAAACTACTATTACTAACACTTTGAATCATCACCATCATCAATGTGTATGATTACTTCTGCATTTGTTACATGACAGGCACCATGGACAAACTTTTCAAAGATACGTCAAATGTGAAGCATATGATCTTGCTGTGACATTAGCTACAATAGAGTGGAATTGAATACAGAGCAGATCTGATTTTGAAATGACATTTTACTAATGGGGGCTCCCATAAAATTGTAATATGGCTTTGAGAATAAAGCTATGGCAACATCCCAGCATACTGCAACCTAGAATGGATCCCAGGGCCAACATTACTTCCTCGGAGTTAACTAATTGGTGAAGGACATGAGTAAATTCCTCCAGACCACTGGGTACCAATTAGTGCTAATTTTGGCTATAATGAAGAATGGGCTGAAACCAACCTGAAGACATTTAGTGGGATAAATGTAAAGTCATATTCCTAGGGACAAGGAATTTGGGAAAACCATCATTGGTTATCCTCTCATTGTTTGGAAGAGCCCAATAAATAGCACTGAGTGCTGAACCAGTAGAGAAACAAGATAATGACATAAGGCCATTCGGGCAAGACTATTACTTTATTACTGATAAAGTTGATAATGAAGAAACTGACTTAAATCTGTAGACAAGTAGGCTTCACAGAGCCCCACTGGACTATTGCTGGCTCCCTGGGACGAAAATCCTTTGCAAAACTTACAGCACAGGGAGAGCAGGCCAGAGCACGTGCTTTCTGTGGGCCAGCTTGCTCCCAAAGAGGAGAGAGAAAGTTACTGAGTTAAGGATGTCCATTTTCTCCATCAGATGAAGTCACTCCTCCTCCCATCAGATGACGCCACTTCTCCTTTGGGAAGATTGAGTGAGAGGAGTGGAGAGAGCCCAGGCCTGGTTCAGGAATGGGGTTCCCACCACACAGAAGGAAACATGAGGAGTGGGGAGAGAAGTTTGCCCCTCTGTAAAGCATGGGGGCCCAGAGAGAATATGTGAATTTTCCAGGATTGGTGGCAGTGTCAGGGCTGAAAGCCAGAGCTGTTTTATTTATCTGTGTTTTAAAAAACCAGAGCAAAAACAGAAAAAGAGAGACCTCCTGATTTATTAGCATTGCACCTGAAAAAGTTGGGCTTTGGGGTTGTTTCATAGACTACAAAATTAGCATGAAACTATTGGTCACGTGTGTGGCTTAAGTATAGGGTCCAGATCACAGAAAACAACTAATCTGTTCTCCGAAACCTTCTGGAGGATCGTATTCAACTCTATGAACCGCATTTTTGATGACTGATGATGCAGGAAGTACAGAAAGATATGATCAGGATACTAAGAAGCTGAAACAGAACTGGAATTTGGAAAGTCCTCACTGAGAATAGGGAGGGGGCTTGCTTCTGCAGAGCTCCAGAAAAAAGATAGAACCAAGAGCAGTGAGAGAAAGTCATATGGAGGCAGTTTTAAGTCAATGGAAGGAAGAACTTTCTAACATATGCACACACACACACACACACGTCTAGCAGTGCATAGGATGCAAATCTGATCATGTTGCCCCCTTGTAAAAACCACTGGATGGTTTCCTAGTCCTCTTAGGATAATGTCCAAAGTCCTTAGTAGAGTTTACGAGTTCTTTGTGGACGGGCCATTCAGCTGGTGTCCAGCCCCAGCTCGTATCCATTCCCTGTCACTCTGCTGGCTGCAGCCACACTGACCTTCTTTAGTCCCTGGAGCACAGCAGGCTCCTTACCACCTCTCATCTTGAATGTGCAGGTCCCTCTGCCTGTGTGGCCTTCCTTCTTTTCTATACCAAACCAACTCCAGTTCATCCTTCAGATCTCAGTCTTCCCATCTTCATGGAGTCCTTTCTACCTCCTGGAGGAGCTCATTCCGCCCTCTGTGCTCCCCTTCTTAGTACTTGTCAGAGTTGTGGCTTTACTTGTCTTCTTTGGCCCTTTAATAATGTGTCTCCCCTACTAACCCATGAATTCCACAAGGGCAGGGAATGTATCGTTACTCACAGTATCCCAGAGCCCAGCACGGTGCCTGCATAGATCTACTCAGCACAGACCTCCTGAACAAGGAGGGGAGGGGAGGGGCAGAGGAGGAGGAAGAAGGGTCTCCCCAGAACTAGAAAGATTCAAGCAGAGGATATGAAGGACCATCTTTCAAGCAAAGGGTTAAAAATATTCCTGTGCTGGTGGAACGATTGAACCAGCTCAAGCCAGTCAGCAAATATCTGCTAAGCACATACTGTGTTCCAGGAGCTAGGTTCTGAATCAATGCCTGCACTGATGTATAAGAGAATTTTCCATTCTAAGAGCTGGTGATTACCTGGAGCAAATCTGTTTAACACCTTAAGACAGAAAAAGAAAAAACGAAAATGTATGACATTCGGGACCAGGTTTCCATCCCAAACTGCAGTCATATCTAACTTCATTGAAGACATATTATGGACTTTGAATATTGGAATTACTCCTTTTTGATGAGCCATAGCTATAATTAACAAAGAATGGGAGAGGGAGAATTAAGTTAATATCTTGTGGGAAGCAACTGTGAGAACTAAAATAAGGAACCACCCCAGTGATTCCGACTAGCCTTTCTTAAGAGTACACTAAACAAAGCCCAGCTGAGTCTGTTTCCAGCGAGTCCTTCCAAAGAGTCCAAATGTGTAAGGACAGAGATGAAAAAATTCAAATTCCCTTTTACCAGGATGTCACCAGCAGTGAAAGCCTCCATTTAGAATTCCTTGTTTTTTTAAATGTAACTTTCACATTCTAAAACCATGTACCTCTGATGGAAGACTGAAGCCAGACTTTGGGCTCCTGCTGTCAGGAGAGGTGTGCAGAGGGGATCATGAACGAATAGAAGGAACAGAGGCTCATGGAGGAATAGCCCAGAGCTGATTCTGGCCTTAAAGAGAACAAAATGAACTCTTTACCCATTTAAATTTCTCTGTGCAACTTATTTTATTCTTTACTCTCTGGCTTAGTCTTCGGAGATGCATCCATTGTTATTAAATATATATCTGCTCTCATTTTTCCTGGAACATGCTGCCCAGAGATGGCCATGTGAGAAGCAGCTTGAAGACAAATTAGTGCCACACCCCATGGCCTCTGCCCTTGGGACATTCAGCAGTCACTGCTTTCTCTGTCCAGGTGTCTCAACACCTAGAGTATGTACTCTTGTTCCCGTCTTGTGCATCTACAAGAGTTTTGTGCCTGGGAAGAGTTTTGTTGTATTTTAAGATAAAAAATATGATATCAGACTTGTTGACAAAACTGAAAAAAGTAAGAACATGGAAAAAGACTGAAGATATAGTTGGCAAGGAGATAATTAATGGAGCAAGATTTTGGAAGAAGTGCAAGGGGTCTAACAAATGCTCATTCATCTGAAAAGTCATTTTAAGACTCAGTTCCAGAGGTCTGCTACAAAAGCTCAGAGTTCTCTAAATCAGAAACTATTCAGCTTTACAACTCCTCTACTGCTTATATTTGTTTCTTCTTATCAAAGTAATATAGTAAAATAATAATAATTCAAAAAATTTTGCCATTCATAATACAAATTTAAACTATATTGGCTTCATGGCACTGAAGCTGTTTGAGTTCCCATTAATTAAGGCCTGAATTGATTAGTAGATTTAAGAATCACATTTATAAATGTAGTTTTCTGAATGCCTACATAACAGAATAAGCAAGATATAAACAAACAATGTACTATTCAGCCATAGCCAATGGGTAATTTTCTGGACACAACAGTGTCAAGGTTCAATGCTTAAAAACCGTAGAAAAGTGGCTGTCAAATTAATGGTGAAAGTACAGGAAGCCGACCTCTGTGACCACTGGAATCTTAAGATTCATTGACTCATTTTAATATTTTTCAAACCAATTAAATGACCCAACTCTGGGAAAATGTAACATTTACTAGGCATTTGAGAATGGTTAATTTGGTATGTGTATCTTTGTGCTTTTTTTAAACTTTGTATTATGGAAAATTTTAAACATATGCAAACAAGAGGACAGTATAATGAAACTTCATGTACCCATCACCCGTTCCCCCTACAAATTATTTTGAAGCAAAGCTCACATGTCATTTTATTTCCGGGAATTCTAACTATTATTTTCTATACGTATATTTTTATACATCTTTATTGGAGTACAATTGCTTCACAATGCTGTGTTAGTTTCTGTTGTACATCAAAGTGAACCAGCCACATGCATACATATACCCCCATAACCTCTCCCTCTTGAGCCTCCTTCCCACCTTCCCTATCCCACCCCTCTAGGTGTCGAAAAGCACCAAGCTGATCTCCCTGTGCTATGCGGCTGCTTCCCACTAGCTATCTGTTTTACATGTGGTAGTGTATATATATCCATGCTTCTCTCACTTCAGCCCTGCATCCCCTTCTCCCCGCTGCATGTGCTCAAGTGCATTTTCTATGTCTGCGTATTTATTCCTGCCCTGCCACTAGGTTCATCACTATCATTTTTTTATATATTCCATATATATGCATTAGCATACAGTATTTGTTTTTCTCTTTCTGACTCACTTTGCTCTGTATGACAGACTTTAGGTCCATCCACCTCACTACAAATAACTCAATTTCGTTTCTTTTTATGGCTGAGTAATATTCCATTGTATATATGTGCCACATCTTCTTTATCCATTCATCTGTCGATGGACACTTAGGTTCCTTCCATGTCCTGGCTATTGTAGATAGTGCTGCAATTAACATTGTGGTACATGACTCCTTTTGAACTATGGTTTTCTCAGGGTATATGCCCAGTAGTGGGATTGCTGGGTCATATGGTAGCTCTATTTTTAGTTTTTTAAGGAACCTCCATACTGTTCTCCATAATGGTTGTATCAATTTACATTCCCACCAACAGTGCAGGAGGGCTCTGTTTTCACCACACCCTCTCCAGCATTTGTTGTTTGGAGATTTTCTGATAATGCCCATTCTAACTGGTGTGAGGTGATGCCTCATTGTAGTTTTGATTTGCATTTCTCTAATAATTAGTGATGTTGAGCAGCTTTTCATGTGCCTCTTGGCCATGTGTATGTCTTCCTTGGTGAAATGTTTATTTAGGTCTTCTGCCCATTTTTTAATTGGGTTGTTTGTTTTTTTAATACTGAGCTCCATGAGCTGTTTGTATATTTTGGAGATTAATCCTTTGTGCATTGTTTCATTTGCAAATATTTTCTCCCATTCTGAGGGTTGTCTTTTCATCTTGTTTATGGTTTCCTTTGCTGTGCAAAAGCTTTTAAGTTTCATTAGGTCCCATTTGTTTATTTTTGTTTTTATTTCCATTACTCTAGGAGGTGGGTCAAAAAAGATCTTGCTGTGATTTATGTCATAGAGTGTTTTTCCTATGTTTTCCTCTAAGAGTTTTATAGTGTGCGGTCTTACATTTAGGTCTTTAATCCATTTTGAGTTTAGTTTTGTGTATGGTGTTAGGGAGTGGGTTTTTTTTGTGTTTTTTTTTTAGTGGTACGTGGGCCTCTCACTGTTGTGGCCTCTCCCATTGCGGAGCACAGGCTCCGGACGTGCAGGCTCAGCGGCCATGGCTCACGGGCCCAGCCACTCCGTGGCATGTGGGATCTTCCCGGACCAGGGCACGAATCCATGTCCCCTGCATTGGCAGGCGGACTCTCAACCACTGCGCCACCAAGGAAGCCCAAGGAAGTGTTCTAATTTCATTCTTTTACATGTAGCTGTCCAGTTTTCCCAGCACCATTTATTGAAGAGGCTGTCTTCTCTCCATTGTATGTTCTTGCCTCCTTTGTCGTAAATTAGGTGACCATATGTGTGTGGGTTTAGCTCTGGGCTTTCTATCCTGTACCATTGATAATATATTTCTGTTTTTGTGCCAGTACCATACTGTCTTCATTACTGTAGCTTTGTAGTATAGTTTGAAGTTGGGGAGCCTGATTCCTCCAGCTCTGTTTTTCTTTCTCAAGATTTCTTTGGCTATTCAGGGTCTTTTGTGTTTCCATACGAATTGCAAAATTTTTTGTTCTAATTCTGTGAAGAATGCCATTGGTAGTTTGAAAGGGATTGCACTGAATCTGTAGACTGCTTTGGGTAGTATAGTCACTTTCACAATACTGATTCTTCCAATACAAGAACATGGTATATATCTCCATCTGTTTATGTCATCTTTGATTTCTTCCATCAGTGTTTTATAGGTTTCTGAGTACAAGTCTTTCACCTCCTTAGGTAGGTTTATTCCTAGGTATTTTATTCTTTTTGTTGTGATGGTAAATGGGATTGTTTCCTTAATTTCTCTTTCTCATTTTTCATTGTCACTGTATAGGAATGCAAGAGATGTCTGTGCATTAATTTTGTATCCTGCAACCTTACCAAATTCATTGATTTATTTCTAGTAGTTTCCTGGTGGCATCTTTAGGATTTTCTATGTATAGTGTCATGTCATCTGCACACAGTGACAATTTTACTTGTTTTCCAATTTGTGTTCCTTTTATGTCTTTTTCTTCTCTGATTGCCATGGCTAGGACTTCCAAAACTATGTTGAATAAGAGTGGTGAGGGTGGACATCCTTGTCTTGTTCCTGATCTTAGTGGAAATGCTTTCAGTTTTTCACCATTGCTTATGATGTCTGCTGTGGGTTTGTCATATATGGCCTTTATTATGTTGAGGTAGGTTCCCTCTATGCCCATTTTCTGGAGAGTTTTTACCATAAATGGGTGTTGAATTTTGTCAAAAGCTTTTTTTGCATCTATTGAGATGATCATATGGTTTTTATTCCTTAATTTGTTAATATGGTGTATCACATTGATTTGCATATATTGAAGGATCCTTGCATTTCTGGGATAAATCCCACTTGATCATAGTGTATGATCCTTTTAATATGTTGTTGGATTCTGTTTGCTAGTATTTTGTTCAGGATTTTTGCATCTATGTTCATCAGTGATATTGGCTATAATCTTCTTTTTTTTGGTGATATCTTTTTCTGGTTTTGGTATCAAAGCTACTCCAGCTTTCTTTGGATTTCCATTTGCATGGAATATCTTTTTCCATCCCCTCACTTTCAGTCTGTATGTGTTCCTAGGTCTGAAGTGGGTCTCTTGTAGACAGCATATATATGGGTCTTGTGTTTGTATCCATTCAGCCAGCCTGTGTGTTTTGGTTGGGGCATTTAATCCATTTACATTCAAGGTTATTATCGATACGTATGTTCCTATGACCGTTTTCTTAATTGTTTTGGGTTTGATTTGTGGGTATTTTTCTTCTCTTCTGTCTCCTGCCTAGAGGAGTTTCTTTAGCATTTGTTGTAAAGCTGGTTTGGTGGTGCTGAATTCTCTTAACTTATGCTTGTCTGAAAAGCTTTTGATTTCTCCGTTGAATTTGAATGAGATTCTTGCTGGGTAGAGTAATCTTGGTTGCAGGTTTTTCTCTTTCATCACTTTAAGTATATCCTGCCACTCCGTTCTGGCCTAAAGAGTTTCTGCTGAAAAATCAGCTGATAACCTTATGGGGATTCCTTTGTATGTTATATTTTGCTTTTCCCTTGCTGCTTTTAATATTTTTTCTTTGAATTTAATTTTTGTTAGTTTGATTAATATGTGTCTTGGTGTGTTTCTCCTAGGGTTTTTCCGGTCTGGGACTCTCTGTGCTTCCTGCACTTGGGCGACTATTTCCTTTCCCATGTTAGGGAAATTTTTCACTATAATCTCTTCAAATATTTTCTCAGACCCTTTCTTTTTGTCTTCTTCTTCTGGGACCCGTATAATTCGAATGTTAGTGTGTTTAGTGTTGTCCCAGAGGTCTCTGAGATTGTCTTCAATTCTTTCCATTCTGTTTTCTTTATTCTACTCCTCAGCAGATACTTCCACCGTTTTGTCTTCCAGCTCACTTATTCGTTCTTCTGCCTCCGTTATTCTGTTATTGATTCCTTCTAGTGTATTTTTCATATCAGTTATTGTGTTGTTCATCTCTGTTTGTTTGTTCTTTAGTTCTTCTAGATCTTTGTTAAACATTTCTTGTATTTTCTCAATCCGTGTCTCCATTCTATTTCTGAGATTCTGGATCTTCTTTACTATCATTAATCTGAATTCTCTTCCAGGTAGATTGCCTATTTCCTCTTCATTTATTTGACCTTATATGTTTTTATCTTACTCCTTCATCTGTGACATATTTTTTTGGCCGTTTAATTTTTTTTTTTTTTTTTTATGAGTGGGATTGTGTTCTTGTCTTACTGGTTGTTTGGCCTGAAGCTTCCAACACTGGAGTTTGTAGACTGTTGGGTAGAGCTGGGTCTTGGTGCTGAGACGAGGACCTGAGGAGACCTCACTCTGATGAATATTCCCTGGGGTCTGAGGTTCTCTGTTAGTCCAGTGGTTCAGACTCAGAGCTCCCACCGCAGGAGGTTCCGCCCAACCTGTGGCTCATGAACCAAGATCCAGCAAGCCACGTGGGGTGGCAAAAAAAAAAAGAGAAAAAGAGAACAATAATAAAGAGTAAAAAATAAAATTAGACTAGGAAACTAACAGATATGTTAGAATATAAAAATAAAAATATAGATGAAACAACAACTGGAAGGTAAAACAGAACCACAACAGTAAAAAAGAGAAGGAAAAAAATAAAAAGATGGAAAAGGCCTTGGCTGTGGGGGTGGGGCTTAGGAAGGGGCGGGGCTTAGGCAGGGGTGGGATTTAGGCAGCAGGCGGTGGGGGCTATGCTCAGGACCCACAGGGCTGGACAAGGCCTTCAGGGTGGTGTGGGGTGGGGCTTAGGCCCAACAGAACAGAAGGGGCCCAGACGTGCCTCTGGTCTCAGAGGGTGAGGGACCTGGCCTGGGAGCCCAGCAGGCTTCCCCGCCCAAGTCGGTGGGGCAAACGCCCTCTGCTCCTCTCCCGCTCCTCTGGTCCTGGAGGGCCCCTCCTGGCCTGCCTCTCCTGTTCTCCCCCACCTCCCTCCTATGTCCCCAAGACCAACATGGCCTGGAGGGGGCCTCTAAGGGCATAGGACACGGCCTGAGAGCCGGGCAGACTTCCCGATTGTTCAGGGGAAACGCTGGGCTCAATCTCCCCCTGATCCGAGCCTCCAAGGGTCCCCCCAGGCATGGGAACCCCTCCCCACTCCCAGCCACCCCTCTGGGGCACTGGTCTTGTTGGCCTCCACTTCTCCTCCCCTTCAGTTCCCCCACATCCTACCGGTTTGCTTAGGGGTCCCTCCCATCTCCCTGGGTGTCGAGGTCCCCCACCAGCATCTGGAAGGCACCCTAGTGGTGGGGAGACGCGAACTCTGCATCTTCCCAGGTCACCATCTTGGCTCTGCCCCTTCCAATTCTAACTATTATTATCAGTGCTTACCTCCTGGGATTGAATTATCTATCAGTCATCAAAGACACTTAATAACGACAACAACATCCACAAGTTTCTCAGTAAATATTTGTGATGCAGTGAACAAAAGGGTAATATTTATTATGCAGTTACTGTGTGCCAAGCCCTGTGCTAAATGCTTTGCATGCACTGTCTCATTTAATGTTTGTAACGACCCTAAACCATAAATATCTTCACATTTCAGATGAGAAAGCAAGTGTAAAAAGATTGAGGGGCTTCCCAAAGATAAATGCAAATTCAATGAAAATGAAATCAAACTAAATTATATTGTGAATATAGAATAACAGCAAAGCATGAATGACACTTGATATTTTAATTAGGTTCAGAATCCAGGCCTTTGAGAATGAAGGTAAATGTGGCAAAACATTAAAAATTGGTGAATCTGGGTAGAGGTATATGGGAGCTCTTTACAGTATTATTGTAACTTTATGTTTTAAGCTATTTCAAAATAAAAAGTTAAAAATTTGAAGTGGGCCCATTTTTTTCTCAACTAGCAAAGTTCAAGGTAGACCCTGACTGACATTTTGCACAATGGGCAGGATTTCTCTTCTTTAGGGTCCCTCTGAAATGACAACCTAAGTCAGACTTAGGTTTAGGTCAGTTTTTTCCGCGGTTGGGAGGAGGGTCATCTCAAGAAGCAGAAGTGAAGGGATGGGGAGAGTGACACAGGGAAGAAGAAAAAGACAACACAAGAACTCATTATTAGTTTAACTTTCCCTGTAGTCACCTGAGACTCAATCCTGATGGGGACTGGTGGTAGCCAGCCTCCAAGTGGGTCCCCAGTGGTCCCTGCCTCCTTGTAATCACACCTCTGTGCAGTGTCCTTCCAGACTTCACCAGGGTTAGTCTATGTGACCAATAGCATACAGCGGAAGTGATGTTATGTCATTTCTGAGATTAGGTCATAAAAAAGACTACGGCTTCCATTTTGGGCACTGGCCCTCTCTCTTTCAGACCACTCGCTCTGGGGGAAGCCATATGGTGAGGAGCCCTAGGAAGGGGTCCACATAGTGAGGGGAATCCTCCTGCCAACAGCCACATGAGTGAGTTAGAAGTGAATCCTTCAGACCCAGTCACACCTCGGATGACTACGGTCTTGGCTGACACATGGTTAACCTTGTAAGGAACTCTGAGCCCAAACCACCTAGCTAAGTAAGCCGCTCCCTGATTCCTGACCTATAGAAACTCTGAAACAAGAAATTTTTGTTATTCTAGACCTCCAAGTTTGAGGTAATTTGTCACACAGGTAACTAATATAGGACCCTTTGAGGAACTGTATTAATACACCTCAGAAACCTTCCATCACAGTCTGGGAGGCTGAGGCAATTATCCACATAACCCGAATTCCAGAGTGGGCACTGGATGTGCGACGCTGTCAACATGCCAAAGCAAACACAGAAGAAATCATAGGGGGGCTGAGAGTATGTGAGGTGGGGACACCAATAAGCATCTGCTGAAGTACTTCATGATAATACTGCCTTTAACTTTTCTAGGATAACATACAGGTTTCATGTAACATGAAGTTCTCCTTAGGTGTGCTCCCCTCTTTATTTACTGTGTTAGTCTTTCAAAATCTGCAAAGTTCGGGGCTTCTCTGGTGGCGCAGTGGTTGAGAGTCAGCCTGCCGATGCAGGGGATGCGGGTTCGTGCCCCGGTCTGGGAGGATCCCACGTGCCGCGGAGCAGCTGGGCCCGTGAGCCATGGCCACTGAGCCTGCGCGTCTGGAGCCTGTGCTCCGCAGCGGGAGAGGCCACAACAGTGAGAGGCCCGCGTACCGCAAAAAAAAAAAAAAAAAAAAGAAAATATGAACTCCTAATGGGACAAGCCATACACAGTTTGTATATAACATAAGTATTTATATCACAATTTGCAGGTAGCATGGAGTATGGGTCTGATATTAATTATTAATCTTCCCTCTGTAGGACATAGTGCCTCTGTTCTGGTCCCAGTCCAGATCTTTCTTTTCTTCTATTGGATCAGATTCTATGCTTCTGACCTCTACTATACACTTCTATGTTCTAGATGGGTCTCTATGTGCCAGGGATAGAGTTGTGAATAAGAGACTGATCATTTTCTCATATTAGGCTTCATTCTCTCTTCAATTATTAAAAAAATCTTCACGCTCAAGTTTCAGCAGGGTTATTTCTTTTGGCTTTGCAATTTTCATTCTTTTCAAAATTGCTATTGCCCAATGCCAATGTATCAGAAATTAGGGCCTCTTAAATACTTTCTGTAGCAGGATGGGAATGAATTGGAACCCTCTAAAAATTTAAAAGAGGAAAAGAGAATCTTCTAGGTTGGATATGCCTGAAATGCAGTCTTATTACTTAAGTGGCTCTTCTTCTAGAGTTGTGCCTCTGTTCCAACACAGATGTTTCCATTGCAACTGCCTGTTCTAGAGGACAGAGATGGCCTCATAGTGAACAGCTCTGCAGGCTAACTCTGCACTGGTTATGAATTTCAAAACTTCCTCGAATATTCTTACTTCATATTGTTTGAAAACTTTTGTGAATCTCAAAATGTTAGAAAAAAGCCTAAAAGTCTATCTACTCTTAGGAAAATCTATAAGGTTTTAGTTAATATAGGATAAATCCTGAATACATATGATATGGAAAATGGCAGATCAAAGAAAGGTATTTACTCTTGGGGGGGGAAAAAAACAGTAAGACCAAGTAAAATTCCAAGGCAAATAAAAAAAAATTAATTCTATTTAAATTGTTTCAATAATTCTGAACCTAAAGTTTTTGATTCCCATGAGACCATCCTCCTCTTTGGATTTCTACATTGTAAAATGCTGCTAGAAACCCTGTGCCTTGTCTGTGAGCTCCTGCGAGCTGACCAGATAGACAAAGCACATGACTTTGCTAAGAATGATTCAGAGACCACTTTGGAAAAAGGACTGCTCTTACCAGGCACAAATGAAGATCACATGAATTGTCCACTGTTTCTACCAAGCCCTAAAATTGTAAGAGAACCCAAGTCACTAAAAATCAAAGGTAACTCTTCATCAGTTAAATTAAGCAAGAGACGAGAAGAGTCGAAGCAGAAACATGGATTTTGATTACTTCTACTATAGCAATAGACCTGCACATGGTTCTCCAGGAGTCAAATAAAATGGGAATCTAACCTATGTTTCCAGTACTCTAAAATCCATATAAAGCCAAGAACCATATATTTACAAGGACTGAGCCACACCACCAATTAAAACTTAACATATCCAAGGCAGATAATCTATATTTATATTAAGCTTTAAGAGATTCTTCCTAACAGCAGAAATGAATGATTATTACTTTTTGAGTTAGTGGGACTTAAGCTGGAACTTGTAGAACAGAACAGTTTTCTCTCTGGAGGACACATGATCTAAATTACTTCCCATTTACTTAGTAACCAACATGATGTGTCTTATTTACCACCCCACCCATACATGATCCTCATACCTTAACTCATGAGATTTTTACACAGTTCTCTTAAGTTATGGAACCCAGAACTGGACCGTTTATTGGTGAACATCTGATCAACATTGAGTTTGCACTTCCATACAAGAAAGTAAAAACTGGAAATAAGAAGGAACCTGCAAGCCAATCTGAGGATTCAGCACCCCAAAGCTAGGTGTTTCTAATGTCTCTGAAGCAAATGTTTGTGGAGGGAAAAACAGAACTTTTCAAAGTGTGCACATATGTGATTATGTAACAAACAGTTTGGCTAGTCTAATACAGCTGTTATTAATTAAAATATTTTGGCCTTCAACAACTTAAAATTATTTAGAAATATTTTTCTGATCAAATATAGGTTTTGCCAAAAAGAAAATTTTTAATAATTCTTTCCACATAAAATATTAGAATTTTCTGGAACATACGTCTGAATTTGTTTGGTGATGTTTTTCTACTACCTGTGAACCTTGTTCTTACTTAAGTTTGTGAACATCATTCCAGCTTATGTTTCCATATCTTTTGTCTCATCATTGGAAAATACTGGTTATGATTATAAGAGTAGGAGTTGGGGAATCAGACAGATAGACCCCATTATGAATCCTGGTCCTGCAACTTACTAACTAAGGGACCCTGGAGCCTTAACTTCATGGAGCCCAGTTTTGTTTTGTTTTTTAATTTGTAAAACAGAGATAATAATTAACTTACAAGGTTTTTGTAAGGATCAAATGAGAGAACATACATGAAACCCCTAGTGCAGTGTTCCTGTATTAGGTACTCAGCAAATGAGAGACTTTTCCTTTTGTATGAGGGAGCACAGACGTCCTCAATCTAAAAATTATAGTTGTCTAGACTCTGAGGGAATATGTAAATATTAGTTTGAAAATGACTGTTTTAATGACATCTATGCAATCTAAAAATTAAATACTGTATATATTAGATTTCTAATAGCAGACTCTGAGAAGACTATAATTTAATCTCAAGCCTCCTTCCTCCAGAGATCATCAGGAATGGAGTCAGTATAAAAAGCCAGATAACATAAAGGCCAAATGAACTTTGTTTCTGATTCTCTGCCTGGGCCCCATCCATAAACATGTAGCATGGTGACAACATGCAAAGGCCATCATCAGTCACCTTACTTCATTGGTGACCATCTGAAATTCCAGGAAAAGTCATTTCTTTGTTTGAGGTACATAGTGAATGATAATCCATAAAAGTTACTGAGAAGTACTTTATAAATACACATGCCTAATAAAAACGATCAGCGGGACTTCCCTGGTGGCGCGATGGTTAAGAATCCGCCTGCCGACGCAGGGGGCACGGGTTCGAGCCCTGGTCCGGGAAGATCCCACATGCTGCGGAGCAACTGAGCCCGTGCGCCACAACTACTGAGCCTGCGCTCTAGAGCCCACGAGCCACAACTACTGAAGCCCGCATGCCCTAGAGCCGGTAAGAAGAAGCCACCGCAAGAGAAGCCCGCGCACCGCAACGAAGAGCAGCCCCTGCTCACCGCAACTAGAGAAAGCCCACGTGCAGCAATGAAGACCCAACGCAGCCAAAAATATAAATAAATAAAATTTAAAAAAAAAAGAATCAGATTTGCTTTATCCACCTATTTAAAAAGACTCAAAAATTTAAATAAATGTATTACTGTCCTGTTATGCAATGCTTTTAATGTTGGCATTTTAAATTTAGAAGACAACACTGTGGAGAGGAAAAATCATTAGATTAGAAAATCTGGATTTGATTTTTAGCCCCCAAATTACTGTGGTATGATCCTGGGCAGCTCATTTAATCGCTTTTAATCTTGTAGGAATATTAATACCTATCTGACTCCATCCAGCCATCTACTCACCTACCCACCTACCTACTCATCCACCCACCCATTCATTTATTCAATGATTCATTCAACATACATTTATTGAGCATTTACTAAGTGCCAGTCACTGGAGACATTTTAGAGTTAAATTAGATTCATACTTTCCCCTCAAGGAGTCCACAGTCTAGGAAGAGAAACAGACGAATATAAAGGAAGGCACAAAGGAGTGGAGTAAAATGTGGTGGGTGCTGTAAAGAAAACCTGTCTTGGCCACAGCAGGCAGAAAGGAGACGTCACTTCTACTTGGTGAGAGGTGGCTGGAAGGACATCTCACTGACACCATGCGAGGGGTAAGACAGGCGTCATGAAGTGACGCACGAGCTGGCAAAGTATAAGTAATTTTTCCCAGTGAATCTGGGGTGTGATACTGGAAAGGGTGTTCCAGCTGGAGGGAACCACATAAGTAAATACTCAAAGGTATGCTATAGTGTGATAGCCAGCAAACTACATGCAGCCTGATTTGGCTGAAACGCAGGGTGGAAGGAAGATGCAGCTAGAGATGAGGCTAGGGAGGATGATCTGCCATGCTGAGGAGGTTTCATTTTATTCTACAGGCATTGGGAAATCTTTAAAAACCCCTAAGTTAGAGTGAAATGATCAAATCTGCATTTGAGAAAGACTATAGCTATAGAGTGGAGAATCAGTATGAGAATAAGAAAACAAGAAGACCCATTGTAAACAGCAGATCACTATATAAATCACTATATAAATGTTTGCTTTTATACTTAGTTCAATATAAGTCATGATTTGCTATATTATAGACCATGCATGATTGATAAAATATGAATTCTATCTATGTACTTATTTAAATAAATAAACCTATGAAACAAAATTTTCAATCAGAAATGAATTGTAATAATAAATTTAAGAGACTTGAAAAAATTTCACCTTGTTCCAGAACTCTTATCTCAACAAAACATATTGCTGGTGAAGTTCCAGAAAAGAAAAAATTCAAATATTGATGATCTTTGAAAATAATAAGTGTTGGCGAGGATGTGGAGAAACGAAACCCTTGTGCAATGTTGATGGGAATGTATGGAAAAGAGTATGCGAGTTCTTCAAAATATTAAAAACAGAATTACCATATGATCCAGCAAGTCCACTTTTGGGTATGTATTCAAAAATTTGAAAGCAGGGTCTCAGAGAGATATTTGTACACCCATGTTTATAGCAGTATTATTCATAATAGACAAAAGATGGAAGCTACCCAAGTATCCATCAAGGGATGACTGGATCAACAAAGTGTGGTACATACATACAAGGGAATATTATTCATTTCCTTTAAAAAAAAAAAAAGGAAGTTTTGACACATGCTACAACATGGATAAATCTTGAGGACATTGCACTAAGTGAAATAAGCCAGTCATAGAAGGACAAATACTGTTATGATTCCATTTATATGAGATCCCTAGAATAGTCAAATCCATAGAAACAGATAGTAGAATGGTGGTTGCCAGGGGCTGGGAGAGGGAGAAAATGGGGAGTTGTTATTTAATGATTATAAAATTTCAGTTTTACAAGATAAAAAATTTCTGGAGATTGGTTGTACAACAATGTGAATATATTTAACACAAGTGAACAGGCTTACCCTCGAACTGGCTAAGATGGTTAGCTTTATGTTAAGTGTATTTTGCTATGACTTTAAAATATACTGATGATATATTGATGATCTTTAATAAATTAAAAACTGCATTAAAGGGCTCTATGAACAATGAACATGATATAAAAGAGTTAGTTTCAAAACATTTAAAGCGTGAGGGGGGACTTCCCTGGTGGTCCAGTGGTAAAGAATCCGCCTTCCAATGCAGGGGATGTGGGTTTGATACCTGGTCAGGGAACTAAGACCCTACATGCCACAGGGCAACTAAGCCTGCATGCACAACTACTAAGCTCCCGCACCTCAATTAGAGAGCCTGTGTGCTGCAAACTACAGAGCCCATACGCCCTGGAGCCTGCATGCCACAACTAGAGAAGAGAAAACCTGCATGCCACAACTAGAGAGAAGCCTGCACGCTGCAATGAAAGATCCTGCGTGCCTCAATGAATATCCCACGTGCCGCAACTAAGACCCGACACAGCCAAAAATAAATAAATAATAAATCTTAAAAAAAAAAAAAGTGTGAGGTGTTTCTTTTCTTATTTTGTTTTTTGTTGGAGGAAGGTAGTGGTTCATAGTCAAAGAAATTATTATACACTGTATCTCCCACTTGATCCTAAATTAAATCAAACTAGTATATATTTTTGGAACATCAAGAAGGGAATCAAATGATGTTTTCTATTACTTTTAATTAAATAGTAGCTTAAAACAGCAGAAATACCACAAATTGTGTTTACAATCACTCAAAAATAAATTCAAGAACAGAAATTAAAGAGGACAATATTCAAATGAAGTTGTTGTACAAATTACATATTACAAGGCAAATCAACCTGTTATATATAGGTCAAGCTCATTTTCTTTCAGTATAATGATGTAGGATTCACCTACTAAGTTTGTGTAGGTCTGCCTTACTTCTACGCTTTCAGCAGGATAGTCAAGAGAGGAATTATTTCCAGCTCATTAACATGATGGTTTTCAAACCTGAGTGTGAGTAAGAATCACCTGGAGAATTTGTGAAACTTTGCAGATCCCTGGGCACCATCTGCTTCCACCAGATTCTGAGTCAGCAGGTCTGGGGTGAGGCCAAGGAATGTGTATTTTAGCCACACAAAGGGAGGGGTGGGGTGGGGGAGATCTCAGATGCTTGAGGTCCACAGACCATATACTTTGAGATAAACTACACTGCAAATTATTAAATAAAAACAGCCTAATCCACATGTAGCTTGACTGTCCAGATACCGCTGATAAATGGTGGATTCTAATCGGGAGATTCTTTTTAACAACAAAAGGAAAATTTGTATCTTGTAATGTTTGTAATGTTTGTCCTTTGAACACGATGTCCCACAAGCTGACCACGAGCCACAGGCCAGACTGGAGGTCCAAGATGGCTGTGACTATGATATGAACTTGAAGAGATGCCCAGCAGGTAGGAGTATTGCCCATCACCTCTTCAGTTGGAAACTTTTTCTCTGCTCTCCCCAAATTCACAAGAGATCATTTTAGAAAATTTATATTAGTTTGGGGATGCCTACTGGTGTCCTCTGAAATGTAACCAAAGGAGACTGAGGAAAGAAGACAGATCTATCAATGAATTCCAGAGCTAGAAGTGGATGTTTAGGGGGGTCTAACCTTCTAGACTTACAGATGAGGAGACAGGCAGGAATAATAAACAAAGACATAATAAGCAACTTACTGAAAACCACTTTCGTGGGGTTTCCCTGGACTCTACTTCAAATGATAGTCTCACTCCTTTAATTCCTACTATAATGATGGATTGCTATCCTTCCATACTCCAATTATATACAAGAAACAAACCAATTAGATGCATTTTTTCTATTGCCTGAATGGCAAAATTAATTCTTGCAAGGAGACAGCAAGCAATTTGGGGTATGGCATTCTGCCTTATAATTATGTCATTTAAAATTTTTAATCTGACCTCTCTTTTTACATGTCTTCACTGGTCATGAATAATGATAGAGATGCAAATTTACTAAAATTTCATGTCTTATGGGAATAAACCTGGTAGGTCAACAAAATAATGACAAGTACTCTCACATCTGAAGAAAACTCATTGATCTTTTTGCCAATAAAATATATAACTTGTTTTAGTTGCTCCTAGATTTTTATACTGTATCTATCAGAGCAAAAAAAAAAAAACCTGAAACAGCTAGTGGTGACTTGATAAATAACTAGCAACTGTAGCAATAGGTTAATAACAGTGTGTCACAGACAGGAAGAAGAGAGGCAGCCATTTTATACAGTCAGTGAGAACCAGAAAGTAAAATCTATGCCCTTTACTGCAGTTGAATAGCAGATCACAATGAAAATGGCATAAGTACCAATAAAGTGAGAAATCAATTGCTCCCTAGACTCAAGGTCGGGTATTTCTCATAAGCCACCTCACACCCTTTTGTGAAATAAATCAAGGCATAAATAAATGCATGCTCACACACACACACACACCCATACACATACATATAACTTCTTCTAGAAATCACTTCACCATCATTTATTCAATTCATTCAACAAATATTTATTGAGTGCCTACCAAGTGCCTTGTGAAGCTGCTCATTCAGAGGGAGGAAGATAGACAATAAGCATGAGATCAAACAGAAATACAAGATGATTTCAGAAACTTATAAGAGCTCTGAAAAGTTTGATAAAGACATGTGAGAGAGACTGGGTGGGAAGAGGTCATGTTATGGGAGGGCCTCTCTGAAGAGGTGGTTTGTAAACCTGAGATGGGAACAATGAGAGGAAAGTGCATGGGAAGAGCATCCGGGCAGAGCAAACAGTAAGTGTAGTGGTCAGTCAGGAAGCAGCGGGCCTGGAGTCAAGCTGGCCACTGAGCACAGTGACTGGGCTGAGAGCGTGGGAGATGATACGAGCTAAGGTCAGCATGGGAGGCAGCTGTCAGATCATGCTGGGCTTTAGGGATTATTCTGATGCTGCATAAGCAATAAGGACTAGAGCTTGAATCTTCTAATTTATAGCTCGAGGTCCCTTTGCTCTCCCCCTGACACTCTGCTTCAGTGGGGAACATGAGAGGTAATGGCCACTCACCCAAAGAAAACACAGGCTGGCCCAGCTCTGAAAGGCATGGAAAAAGTGACTATGCCCCATCTCTCACTCTGATTTCCTGAATGTGGCTCCCTCTTGGGGTTCTCGTGCTTTGATTTCTATCGATTTCATCTTGTCCAAGTCCCTGAAGTATGGTGGTTCATGCAAGGACAAAGAAATATCCTGTCCTTGTCTGAGACGAGCAAACATTTCTAAAGGAGAAATTTACTAAATGTGAAGGGGAAGGTAGCTTTCCAAAGTGTAGGTTTCTGAACACAAGATCCGTTCATCTGCATACTATCCAGCTTCAATGGACTGGCACAGATGCTCAAATATCTTGCCCTGCTTTTTTCTGACCTTAGTCCCACCTGTCATCTCTCATTAAATCTTGGGGATCCTTCCTATTTCCTGATCCTGGGAGAGGGTCTACCTGTCCAGTCTGTGTTATTCTGAGACAAGTTCTCAAAAGAATCTAATTACCCTTAATTTAATTAGGGAGACTATTTCCTTCTGGTATATAAAAGAAGAAATGCACCTGCCCTTCAGAGTTTACTGTGGCAATAATAAATTAGATTGACTCCATAGGCCTCTCAGGAAGATTGTTCTCATTGCCTTATACTCAACTGTGATATTTAAATAAGTCAAAGGCAATTCAAGATCTTCTGAGTCAGGTGCAGAGTATGAGATTTAAGATCAAAATTATAGAAGTTCAGAGGTGAAAAAAGCTATTGTAGAGTAGACCAACACAGAGGTCTCACAGAGAAAGTGGATTTTGAGTTGGACACTTGTACTTCACTGGCATATATCTTAATGACTAAAAGAATTGCAAAGAAATCTTAAACTGCATTCAAGAATCTTACCGTTAATAGTTGTATCATTGTTTTGAAAGTATTCCATATATATTGTAGGATAAAGCAAATAAGTATCTTATAGTCATTAGGAACCAAGACTTTAACTGTAACATAAAACAATACAAGTATAAAATTAAACACATTAAATAATCTTAGACATGAACTAAAAATATCAGTATAAACCATAAGATTTTTCCCTCTTAAAGAAAAGCACATATTTTCTAGCTCTATGTACTATAAAGGCAAAGTGTAGAAGCAAAGACAACTCAATGTCAAAAACAGCCACAGTCCCCAGAGTGTGATTTCTAAATATTACTTCCCACTAAAAGGAACTAGATCTTCTTGAAGAAACGTCTAATTCCAGGTGTAGAGCAGGAAACATACAAGATGAGACTGGGCTATCTTATTATGTCAGAAAGGAAGGAAACACTCAAAGATTACTGGGTCATCCCCAAAGGTACAGGAATCAAATTGAAGGAGGAAAAACGTTTAAAAAAGGCTAAACATTTAGCCTTTAGGCAAAGTATAAAGATTGTAATGGACTGACACACCACTATCAGAGAGCTGAGGTCATAAAGCAACCAGGCAAAAAGAATTGCAAAGGATAACAAGCCCCTGCAAAGAGAGATGAGCTGACAGAGAAGAGGTGGCTGCCCAAAAAGCAGACAAATGGAAAATAACTGAAATTCCAAAGAATTCTTAAAAGATGAGTGTGGGATAGCATAACGCTTTAGAATCTCTAGGAACCCCAGACACAAAAGGAGTCTGAACTTTCTCACCAGCTATTTCCATGGACAGTCACTGGGTACTCACAAAAAGAACTGGGGTCAGGGTAGGAAAACTGAGAGAACCACCCCCCCCACCAGGTAACTGACATGGAAACCCAGTTGCTTCAAAGACCCTTGTATCATAAAAAGCAAAAAATATTAGATTCCAGGAGAAGAAAAGGAAACACTCCCATCCCATGGTCCCAGACAAAGACCTGCTACCATTGGAGGAGGGGTAGGAAATCCTCCAATTTCCCCCATTCTAGGAGGATGCCCTTTTTCTTTTTCTTTTTTTTTTTTTAATAAATTTATTTATTGTATTTATTTATTTTTGGCTGTGTTGGGTCTTCGCTGCTGCGCGCAGGCTGTCTCTAGTTGTGGCGAGCAGGGGCTACTCTTGGTTGCAGTGCACGGGCTTCTCATTGTGATGGCTTCTCTTGTTGCGGAGCACGGGCTCTAGGCGTGCGGGCTTCAGTAGTTGTGGCATGCGGGCTCTAGAGCATAGGCTCAGTAGTTGTGGCCCACAGGCTTAGTTGCTCTGCAGCATGTGGGATCTTCCTGGACCAGGGCTCGAACCCATGTCCCCTGCATTGGCAGGCAGATTCTTAACTACTGCACCACCAGGGAAGCCCCAGGATGACCTTTTTCACTGAGAAAGAGATAGAAACAAAAGTTCTCTGCCACTGGAAGAGGGGAAGTAAACCTACTCAGGCCCAGAATCCCTCACTAATACAAACGAAAGGCCCACATCTATTGAAGGGGAGGTGTGAAACTAGCTCCTGCCAAAGATCCCCCACCAAAACAAAGCAAAGCTCATTGACATGAAAGGACAGAAAGGCTGAGAAAGACATTAGCTCTAAGGCCCAGGCACACAGGGCTTATCCATCGCTGAAAACAGAGCAGGGGAACTGAGAAACCCCATGTCCCCACCCTAATTATTGTACCAAGTAACAAGCAATAACAGTATACCACTGTTGGTGGGGCAGGGGTTGGGGGAGGACAAGAGAACCTCTTTGTGATACAAGTATGCAGAGCCCACTGAAGACTGAAGGTAGAGCAGGAAAACTAAGAAAAACTCTTTTTCACTCCAGGTTCCACACTAAGTACAGGTATCAGTAATCCATGATGGAGGAATTTGAAGTCTATGTTATACTGAAGGCAAGTACGGCAACGAATAACCTAGCTAAACTACTGACTAACCTAACTGAAGAAAGAGCACGTCCATTTCCAGGTGTAATTTTAGCCTCTGCTGTTCTTTTACACATTTCTAGCATTCAATTTTAAAAGTTATAAGACACAAAAAGCAAATAAGGCCAAATCATTGTCACAAGTTAAAGCAGCCCATAGAAGTAGAACCAGAGATGCCTCAGATGTTAAGATAGAGACTAAAATAATTATGATTAATATGTTAAAGTCTCTAGTAGAAACATCAGACAGATGGAGAATTTTAACAAAGAGATGGAACATATAAAAAACAGTCAAATTGAAATTCTAGAAATTGAAGAAATTGTAGTAACACAGTTGAAAAATTCTTTCAATGGGCTTATTAGGCAACTGGTCATAACAGAGGAAAGAATCAATGAACTTGAAGATAAGCCAACAGAAATTATCCAGACTGAAACACAAAGTAAAAACAGAGTGAGAAAAAAACCCAAACAATAACACCAAAACCAGAACATCTTAAGAGCTCTGGGGACAATATCAAATGGTCTAGTATAGATATAGTTGAAGTACCAGAAGGAGAGAACAGATCAACAGAAATATTTGAAGAGATAATGGCTGATAATTTTTCCAAAATTAGCAGTAGACAACAAACACAAATCCAAGAATCTCAGAGAACACCAAGCAGGAAAAATAGAAAAAAATTTACACCTGACCACATTATAGTCAAACTGCTGAAAGCCAAATAAAGAAAAATTCTTGCAGAGAACAAAGATATGAATGACATCAGACTGTTAGAAACTATGCAAGTCAAAATACAATACAGCAACATCTTCAAAATACTTAAAGAAAGAAAGAAAGTCAACCAAGATTTCAAGAATTCTATATCTAGTGAAAACATATTTCAAAATGAAGGTGAGAAGTGGGACTTATGGAATGATAAAGTAAGGAGCTCAATTGAATTTCCAGCAAAATAATTTAACGGGTGAAAAAATAATTTTTTATTTTTTTAAAGTCTGGAAATAGTCCTGGGGCAAACAGCAAATAGAGAAATATTCATTCAAGAAAATCTACTAAATATCAGTAAAAATAGTAGTATTTGAACCACAACCCACTCCACTATCTCACCAGCTCCTCATTATAGAAGCTCTATTCATGTGCAGACAAAAAAATGGGAGCTCCTTCTCCCCCTCAGCTACAGTCTGGGGCTACAGTTTCATCCCAGGAAGGACAGGTTATTGACAGTTCTCATCTATTCTAGGAAGCTCTATTATAGGCAGGCATGGCTAAGGACCAGGTCTCTCATCCTCTACCCAACCCCCCACTCATAGGGCAGAAGCTATACCCCAGGTACAGAAGGTCAAATATCCTGGGGCTCCAGTTACCCCCGCCCCAGCTCATTCATGGGGTAAAAGTTTCCCACTTGGAGGCGCAAGCTGAGAAGACCGGGGGCTGCCAACTCCTCCCCACGCCCACCTCAGTGCAAACTAATAGAGCAGGAGTGTCATTCCAGGGAAAGCGAGTCCTCACAGCCAAATGTGGTAGAGTGGAAAGGGGGTTCTTCCCAAGAGGAAAGGCAGTCCACATGATGAAGGTCTGTAGCTCTGCCTGAGAAGAATGACTTTATTTGGAACTGAGAATGAAGAACTCCATGCCTACAGGCATTGCTGAAAAATAATACCCATCTCAGCGGAGAACCATTAAGAGGTGGCTAGTAGCTCCTTGAATTAGCCAAACAGTAAAGCAGCTAGAAGTTTAAGAGAGAGAAACAGGAAAGAAATAGCCAGGAAGAGGCATCCTGGGATCAGAGTCAACTCTAGGGGTCAGGAAGCCTGGGCAGCCCCTACTCAGAAGCAATCACTGGGCAAAGTGGAAAGCATTCTCCAAGCTGCACACAGACCCATCAACCCAGGGCAGAAGGCTCACTGGCACAAGGGGCTTAAACACAACCTCTGAGCAAATGCTGACTGGACAATAAGCTGCTCTGACTGCGGGGCAACTCCTAGGAAGCCAGGCTTAAAAATAACACCACAGTCACCCCTGGTGGGCTAGAAAGCTGTGTGCCTACCTTCCTTTTTCTCAGGTCATTTGCTGTAGAAAACTTATAATGGTAAGTACTTTCTCCTCTCTTTGAAATGTATATAAATCCTTTCAAAGACTAGATTAGCCTTTTTCAGCTTTAAGACCCAGAACTGTCTTTTTCAAGGACCTGGGAGCCATCTCTCTGAAATGTAACTATCAGCGATCAGCAGAGACAGCACCTCTATCTCCCAGTGTCTGTGGGAAGGTAAGAGCCTGGGACCTTGTTCCAAACTGCAAAACTACCAGCTGTCATAAAAACATGAGAAATTCGCTTTTTTTTTTTTTTCCTGGATAAAGCCAATTAGCCAACACAGATGGTCACCCCAATTACCAGGTAAAGTTAGTACAAACTTATGTGTGACAAAATGTGCCATCAAGACCTCTTACTTGACTAGCCGCTGTTTATCTGGAAAACATGCATGCGATGGGTTGTATCTGCTTGGCTGCCTAAGAGTGAGGATTTCTTTCTGTCTACAATCTTTTAGTGATTGTCAGGGATGCACATCCATTCTGGTTTAATTCTTAATCGATAATAAAACTGTTTTCTTTCTCTATGATCTCTATGGAGAAGTTCTCTGGGTTGAGAGATTTTGTTTTTAATTATATTTTCCCAACATACCTCAGGAGCAATCAGAGAAGAAAGCTCCAAGCTCCTGCTTCTGGCTATAAAGGTCCAACAACAAACACAACCAAAGTAATAAACTCTCTGAACTATGTAGCAGCCTCTGAGCTGCACACACATTCAACGGTAAAAGGTAAAAATAACTGGCTAAGGAGGTTTAAGCACAACCTTGACCAACTCTGCTCTTCTTTTTCAAGATTGTTTTGGTTATTCTGAGTCCTTTGAATTTCTAAAGGAGATTCTGAACATGACCTAAGCAAAGCACCTGTTAAGGGAGGGTTCTATAACCTTAAATCTAACAGGGCATCACCAAATGTCACAATCTGTAGAGTAAATTTCAAAACAGTTTTAAAAAACTACCTGCTCTACTTATGAATGAGAAAACATTTACTCTCCCAGGAAGCTCTTTCTTCATCGCCTAGCCAAACCTTTCCCATTCGTTAAGATTCGGTTCACATTCTATCTGACCAGTCCAGGCCATGCAACTGCCCTTCCCTAAAGGGTTACCTACCTGCCATTTATATAAGACAATTGAGCACTTATTTGCATATGATTTTTAACATCTTTATTGGAGTATAATTGCTTTACAATGTTGTGTTAGTCGCTGCTGTATAACAAAGTGAATCAGCTGTACCTATACATATATCCCCATATCCCCTCCCTCTTGCGTCTCCCCCCTACCCTCCCATCCCACCCCTCTAGGTGGCCACAAAGCACCGAGCTGATCTCCCTGCGCTATGCAGCTGCTTCCCACTAGCTATCTATTTTACATTTGGTAGTGTATATATGCCAGTGCCACTCTCTCACTTTGTCCCAGCTTACCCTTCCCCCACCCCGTGTCCTCAAGTCCATTCTCTACATCTGCGTCTTTATTCCTGTTCTGCCCCTAGGTTCATCAGAACCTTTTCTTTTTTTTTTTTTAGATTCCATATATATGTGTTAGCATACAGTATTTGTTTTTCTCTTTCTGACTTACTTCACTCTGTATGTCAGACTCTAGGTCCATCTACCTCACTACAAATAACTCAATTTCCTTTCTTTTTATGGCTGAGTAATATTCCATTGTATATATGTACCACATCTTCTTTATCCATTCATCTGTTGATGGATATTTAGGTTGCTTCCATGATCTGGCTATTGTAAACAGAGCTGCAATGAACATTGTGGTACATGACTCTTTGAATTACGGTTTTCTCAGGGTGTATGCCCAGTAGTGGGATGGCCAGGCTGTATGGTAGTTCTATTTTTAGTTTTTTAAGGAACCTCCATACTGTTCTCCATAGTGGCTGTATCAATTTACATTCCTACCAACAGTGCAAGAGGGTTCCCTTTTCTCCACACCCTCTCCAGCATGTATTGTTTGTAGATTTTTTGACGATGGCCATTCTGACTGGTGTGGGGTGATACCTCATTGTAGTTTTGATTTGCATTTCTCTAATGGTTAGTGATGTTGAGCATCCTTTCATGTGTTTGTTGGCAATCTGTATATCTTCTTTGGAGAAATGTCTATTTGCTTATGGTTTTATTCTCAAATTGTGGCAGCAAAGCTATAAACTCCTCAAGGGTAGAGACAATGTCAGAATTCTTTAAAAAAAATTCTTACCTGTTATAGCTTGAAACTTAAATCAATATTATTTGTTTTTTGTTTTTCCTTTTTGGCAGTGTGCCATGTGGGATCTTAGTTCCCCCACCAGGGATGGAACCCGTGCCCCTTACAGTGGAAGTGTGGAGTCCTAACCCCTGGGCAACCAGGGAATTCCCTAAATCGCTATTTTTTGGATTGAATGCTACTCTTCACAGTTTTTTTTCAAAGTCTGAGTTACATTTAAATCTTAAATAAATTAAACAAAAGATATATTTTCTTAATTAGATAATCTACCATAACTGGTCACAACAGTATGCAACTGACATCTCTGTTAAATATAATTAAGAGATAAGGGGTTGCAATAACGTACTTAACAATTTTCTCTGTTCCAGGCAAGGATCTTGGTACTTTGCATGAATAATTTTATTTAATTAAATGGAATAAAATGTGAGTCACACATAAACATTATGCATTTAGGATGGACAAACAAGATGTATTATTTTTATCAACTTAAAAATGCTGGTTAAACTAATTTAGCTACCCAAGAGATCATTCTTCAGACTCCTAAATTTCTGCCTTGACCCACCTCGTCATCGTGAAAATGTCAAACTTAAAATATTCAGTATGCTTTATAACATTTTTAAGCATATTCTCAAATAATTTATAGCAGTAATCATGCTTTAAAAATATGCTTACAAAATTTATTATAATTGTTCTAAAATTTTTTTCATTTTATGCATTTGAATTATGCCATGGAGTAAATAATAATTTCCTCCATAATGATTATTTTATCTCTCTTTCCATGGTATCTTCTCTCAGTACCTCAGAGTTTGCTTTGTTCTTATTAGATTCACATGACTGTCAAAATATGTAACTGTGGATGCCAGAAATATTTTTCAGATCAGGGCAAACAGTTAATGGAAAAATGTACTATTTTTCTACTAAAATAGATACTGGAAAATATTTTCTAAAAATACTCATTGTGAAATGTGGTAGATTTATTTAATGTTGGAACCACATTTTAACTCAAATACTCAAATATTGTTGACATCAGTGAGTGCAAGAGTCATTTAGTGGAATAAAAAGGCATAGCCCTTATAATTATTGAAATATTAAAAAGATTTCAGAAAGATACTAATGTAAATAAAGTAACATAGTATATTTATCTGTCTCATGATATTTGGCACAGAGTAACAATAAATGGAACCTTTTTTTATTACATTATCACATGACATTTTCAATAATAAGATCTAATGAAAATGGGGATATGTTACTTTTACATTAGTCTCTGGTAATGGTCCTCACTATCACATATTTTAAGTATTTTTTTCATGCATATACTTATTCCTAAAACATTCTTGACCACATGATATGGACCAGGTACTGAGGGGTTGTTTTCTACAACACATGGTGGATGTTTGCATATGCATCAGCATCTAATATACTCTAAGCTAAAATTTAAATATTATCTAATATTTACAGCAGGGAGTAATTATTAAATAATGTGTATATCATGCTTCTTTTAAATTTCTAATTTTAAGTAATAAGCAGAGGCAAATTTACCATGAAATAATGAATCTTAAGCTTTAGAGCCACTCCCCTTCCAAAGTCTAGGAGAGGCTCCAGCAACATATTCACATGAACTTATATTTTTGTAAATTTTGTAGAAGTGAAATATTTTAATTATAACTGTTTAAGGTAGCTTTCTCTTTCCACTACAATCACATTTTCCATCTTGTTGAGTGGTATTGCAGTGACCAGAGGTATTCTAAAGATCCGGCTAAATGGAAGTTGAGCTGGAGACACAGTTATCTTGGATTTAGTGGGATAAACTGATGCAGTTATCAGTCACTCTTCTATATAATTAGGTACTGCTGGCCTCCCAGGATATAATTTCTTCCAAGAACAATTCCAGTGCCCACTCTGACTCATCTTGCATCATGATATGAAGATGAAGGGCACTGACCATATTGTGTTATGAAAACTGGAGAGTAACAGCCAAAAGCTAGTCTGTGAGGAATTCTTCCAATTATCAGATGTATAAAATTGTAAGTTGAAGGTTTGACCTCATTGTCTCCTAGTCAAAATGGAATTTCTATTTTTTCATATATATGCTCTATACTGCAATGTATACAAATATAAACACATCATATGTATTTTTTATGGAAATCTTACAAAAGTTTTTACAATTCCTATGAATGTAGGGTACAAATTTACAGCAACACCACAAACAATGAGTGTTTCTGTGAGCAAACTCACATATCTATGCATCTCAACACATCAGATCACATCTTGGCATGACTGACACATCTTGAAATGTGGCAACCCCAGGAGAAATGGCCTGTAAAATTCTGTTTCTTAAAAAGCAATCTCGGGGCTTCCCTGGTGGCGCAGCAGTTGAGAATCTGCCTGCTAATGCAGGGGACGTGGGTTCGAGCCCTGGTCTGGGAGGATCCCACATGCTGCGGAGCAACTAGGCCCGTGAGCCACAACTACTGAGCCTGCGTGTCTGGAGCCTGTGCTCCGCAACAAGAGAGGCCGTGATAGTGAGAGGCCCGCGCACTGCAATGAAGAGTGCCCCCGCTTGCCACAACTAGAGAAAGCCATCGCACAAAAACGAAGACCCAACACAGCAAAAATAAATTAATTAATAAACTCCTACCCCCAACATCTTCTTAAAAAAAAAAAAAGGCGATCTCTATCTCATATAAGCTCCAAGTCCCATAAAACCTGGATTTGTCCCTTGTATGCAATTCTTCCTAGATTATCCTCACACAGTGAATCATAATATCTAAAAGATGATATTGACTTTAAATACCATTTAGTCTGGTAGGGGGTTTCATATATCTTTCTCTTAAGTTTCAACACCATTTTTTTCAAATAAAAGATTATGTTATAAATGCAGTAGAAAGTCTTAGTGATCAATACTATGAGGAAAGTAGAGAATAATAAGCTAAATAAGAAATAAACATGAAACAAATAAATAATAGGCGAAATTAAAAAATAGATGTGAACTCATAACCTTAAAAAAATACATCCTCTGGGCTTCCCTGGTGGCACAGTGGGTGGGAATCTGCCTGCCAATGCAGGGGACACAGCTTCAATCCATGGCCTGGGAAGATTCCCACATGCCACGGAGCAACTAAGCCCGTGTGCCACAACTACTGAGACTGCACTCTAGAGCCCGTGCTCTGCAACAAGAGAAGCCACGACAATGAGAAGCCCGGGCACCACTCACTGCAACTAGAGAAAGCCCACGCACAGAACAAAGACCCAACACAGCCAAAAATAAAAACAAATAAATAAATAAATTTATTTAAAAAAAATCCTCTCCTCTGTTTCTGTTCAGAATAGCTCACTATTCAAGATACTGGGGTAGACAATGATTTCTTAACACAAAAAAGATATTAATCCTAAAAGAAAAAAATTAGATGAATGGGATCTCATCAAATTTAAAAACATCTGTTCACCAAAAGAATTCATTATTATGGTGAAAAAGCAAGCCACAGATTAACAGAAAAGATTTTAAAAAATAGTAATTTTAAAAAAATGAGCAAAAGAGCTAAGCAGGCACTTCACAAAAGAAGATATCCAAATAACCAATAAGCATGCTGAATCGGTGCTCAATATCTTTAGTCATCAGGAAAATGCAAATTAAAACTTCAATGAGATGCCACCACATGCCTATCAGAATAGCTAAAATTAAAAGATTAACAATATGAAACGCTGGCAATGATATGGAGCGATAAGAATTCTTATACATTGCTGGTGGAAGTATAAACCTGTACAACCACATTGGAAAACTGCTTGGCAATTTCTCTGAAAGTTAAACAGACATCTGCCTGCCCAATGACCTATAATTCTACCCCTCATATATTTATACAGTATATCCAAGAGAAAGATATGCTTATGTCCACAAAAAGACTTACACAAGAATGTTTGTAGCAATTTTATTAATAATAGTCTCAAAACAGAAATAACACAAATATACATCAAGAGGAAAATGGACTAATGAATTGTGGATATTGATTCAATGAAATTCTGTATGATAAAAAAGAACAAACTACTGATACACTACGACTGATGAATCTCACAGGAGTCAATGTAAAAGATCTCTCACTAGTCAAGTTGTCATAATTTGGCGATCCATGAAAACAATAATTATTATTAATTATAATAATATGAATAATAGTAATTAGTAACCTGAGTAATAAGAATTACACATCATTTTGGTTAATTGAAATAAATCAAGTCTATAAAAGACACAAGTTCATAACAATACTCTAAAGAAAAGAATAGAAAGCAGTGACTTTCAGACATTTTTTTAAACCAAGGCCCACAGCTAGAATTATACTACACACACATACACATCACACACCTTAAATGCTACACAAAATTCTACTCACTCTTCTTATGTCTCATGAACTGTTTATTTCTATTTTATTCAACTTTTTAATCAATTTAAGAAACTAACTGCATAAAAAAACAGTTAGTTGCAATCTATAGTTTATAAAACACTGATTAAAATTACAAAAAGTTAGTTGAAATGAAAAAGGATAAGGTTCCCTTTTACTGATTTTAAGGTTTTGATAAGTAGGAATAGTCTTACATGTAGGCATTTTGTTTCATTAATTACATGTCTGCTTATGTGTATACAAGATGAGTACTTATTTCCTTTTATGTATGCTGAGAAGAACAAATGCAGAGAAATAAAAGGTAAACTGAATAGTCCTACAAGAAATAAGAATTGTACCAAGAAGAGAATCATGGTCCCAGAATTCAGACAATACTACAAAGCTACAGTCATCAAAACAGTATGGTACTAGCACAAAAACAGACATATGGATAAATGGAACAGAATAGAAAGCCCAGAAATAAACCCACATACCTATGGTCAATTAATCTACAACAAAGGAGGCAAGAATATACAATGGAAAAAAGACAGTCTCCTCAATAAGCAGTGCTGGGGAAACTGAACAGCTACATGTAAAAAATGAAATTAGCACATTTTCTCACACCATATACAAAAGTAAACTCAAAGTGGATTAAAAAGGTAAATTTCAGCTCTGAAACCATAAAACTCCTAAAAGAAAACATAGACAGAACACTCTTTAACATAAATCATAGCAATATTTTTTTGGATCTGTCTCCTAAGGCAAACAAAACAAAAGCAAAAGTAAACAAATGGGACCTACTTAAACGCTTTTGCACAGCAAAGGAAACTGTCAACAAAATTAAAAGACAACCTACTTAATGAGAGAAAATATTTGCAAATGATATGACCAATAAGGGGTTATTATCGAAAACATATAAACAGGTCATACAACTCAATATCAAAAAAACCCCTTAACAATCCAATTAAAAATGGGAAGAAGACCTGAAAAGACATTTTTCCAAAGAAGGTATACAGATGGCCAACAGGCACATAAAAAGATGCTCAACATCACTAATCATCAGAGAATGCAAATCAAAACCACAATGAGATATCACCTCACACCTGTCAGAATGGTTATCAACAAAAAGACCACAAATAACAAATGTTGGCAAGGATGTGGAGAAAAGGAAACCCTTGTATATACTGTTGGTGGGAATGTTAACTCGTGCAGCTACTGTGAAAAACTGTATGGAGGGTCCTAAAAAAACTAAAACTAGAACTACCATATGATCCAGCAATTCCACTCCTGAGTATATATCCAAAGAAAACAAAAACACTAATTTGAAAAGATATATGCACCCCAATGTTTATAGCAGCATTGTTTACAATAGCCAAGATACAGAAGTAACCTAAGTGTCCATCAACAGATGAATGGATAAAGATGTGACTGATACACACACACACACACACACACATAGGAATACTACTCAGCCATAAAAAAGATTGAAATTTTGCCATTTGCAACAACATGGATGGACCTAGACGGTATTATGCTTAGGCAAATAAGTCAGACAGAGAAAGACAAATACTGTATGTTATCACCTATATGTAGAATCTAAAAAATAAAACGAATGATACAACAAAACAGAAACAGACTCACAGATATACAGAACAAACTAGTGGTTACCAGTGGGGAGAGGGAAGGGGAGAGGGTCAAGACAAGGATAGAGGATTAAGAGTACACACCACAATGTATAAAATAAATAAGCTACAAGAATATATTGTACAACACAGGGAATACAGCCAATATTGTATAATAACTTTAAAAGAGTACAGTCTATTAAGAATTTTTGAATCACTATGTTGTACATCTGAAAATAACATAATATTGTAAACCAACTATGTTTCAGTAAAAAAATAATAATTAAAAAAAGAAATTGCATCAAAAAGAGAAAGGAGGGCTTCCCTGGTGGCGCAGTGGTTGAGAATCTGCCTGCCAATGCAGGGGATACGGGTTCGAGCCCTGGTCTGGGAAGATCCCACATGCCGCAGAGCAACTGGGCCCATGAGCCACGACTAATGAGCCTGCGCGTCTGGAGCCTATGCTCCGCAACAAGATAGGCCGCGACAGTGAGAGGCCCGCACACCGCGATAAAGAGTGGCCCCCGCTTGCCACAACTAGAGAAAGCCCTCGCACAGAAACAAAGACCCAATACAGCCAAAAATAAATAAATTAATTAATTAGTTAAAAAGAAAAAAATAAAGAGAAAGGATTGTCCAGCATGGGTAATCAAACAACATAATCATGTAGAAAAGGGATCCAACAAACCCGTTTCCTAATGATAAATTAACCAAATGTTGTAAAAACAAAAGTTAAATATGTGTACTCAATATCTCATATCTAGGAATTGAAACCTATAGGATACCAAACTAACCATAATAAAACTCTAATACAACATATATAGTTTTAATTAATTTTATGCTTACCTAAATTTCAAAAGACAATCTAAGAAGGCGGAAGGTGGCGGAAGAGTAAGACGCGGAGATCACCTTCCTCCCCACAGATACACCAGAAATACATCTACACGTGGAACAACTCCTACAGAACACCTACTGAAGGCTGGCAGAAGACCTCAGACCTCCCAAAAGGCAAGAAACTCCCCACGTACCTGGGTAGGGCAAAAGAAAAAACAGAGACAAAAGGATAGGGACGGCACCTGCACCAGTGGGAGGGAGCTGTGAAGGAGGAAAAGTTTCCACACTCTAGGAAGCCCCTTCTCGGGCGGAGACTGCGGGAGGCGGAGGGGGGAGCTTCGAAGCTGCGGAGGAGTGCACAGCAACGGGTGCGGAGGGCAAAGCGGGGAGATTCCCGCACAGAGGATCGGTGCCGACCGGCACTCACCAGTCCGAGAGGCTTGTCTGCTCACCCGCCGGGGCGGGCGGGGCTGCGAGCTGAGGCCGGAGCGCAGGGAGAGGACTGGGGTTGGCGGCTTGAACATAGCCTGAAGGGGTTAGTGCACCACAGCTAGCCGGGAGGGAGTCCGGGGAAAAGCCTGCACCTGCAGAAGAGGCAGGAGACTTTTCCTTCCCTCTTTGTTTCCTGGGGCGTGAGGAGAGGGGTTTAAGAACGCTGCTTAAAGGAACTCCAGAGACGGGCGCGAGCCGCGGCTAAAAGCGCGAACCCCAGAGACGGGCGCGAGCCGCGGCTGAAAGCGCGGAACCCAGAGAAGGGCGCGAGCCGCGGCTGAAAGCGCGGAATCCAGAGACGGGCGCGAGCCGCGGCTGAAAGCGCGGAATCCAGAGACGGGCGCGAGCCGCGGCTGAAAGCGCGGAATCCAGAGACGGGCGCGAGCCGCGGCTGAAAGCGCGGAATCCAGAGACGGGCGCAAGCTGCGGCTAAAAGCGCGGACCCCAGAGGCGGGCGGGAGACGTTAAGGCTGCTGCTGCCGCCACCGAGGGGCCTGTGTGCGAGCACAGGTCACTCTCCACACCCCTCTTCCGCGGAGCCTGTGCAGCCCACCACTGCTGGGTTCCCGGGATCCGGGGACAACTTCCCCGGGAGAGCGCACAGCGCGCCTCAGGCTGGTGCAAAGTCACGCCGGCCTTTGCCACCGCAGGCCCGCCCCGCACTCTGTGCCTCTCCGTCCCCGCCGGCCTGAGTGCGCCAGAGCCCCCAATCAGCGGCTCTTTTAACCCCATCCTGTCTGAGCAAAAAACAGACGCCCTCCAGCGATCTACACGCAGTGGCAGGGCCAAATCCAAAGCTTAGCCCTGGGAGCTGTGAGAACAAAGAAGAGAAAGGGAAATCTCTCCCAGCAGCCTCAGAAGCAGCGGATTAAAGCTCCACAATCAACTTGATGTACCCTGCATCTGTGGAATACCTGAATAGACAACCAATCATCCCAAATTAAGGAAGTGGACTTTAGGAGCAAGATCTATGATTTTTTCCCCTTTCCTCTTTTTGTGAATGTGTATGTGTATGCTTCTGTGTGAGATCTTGTCTGTATAGTCTTGCTTCCACCATTTGTCCTAGGGTTCTATCCGTCCATGTTTTTTTTTAAATTTTTTTTCTTAATAATTAATTTTAATAACCTTATTATACTTTACCTTTGTTCTTTCTTTCTTTCTTTCCGTCCTTCCTTCCCTCCTTTACACAACGAATCATCCCAAATTGAGGAGGTGGTCTCTGACAGCAAGATTTAGGATTTTTCCCCATTTACCTCTTTTAGTGAGGGTGTATGTGTATGCTTCTGTGTAAGATTTTGTCTGTATAGCTTTGCTTCCAACATTTGTCCTAAGGTTCTTTCCGTCCCCCTTTTTTTTTTCTAAATAAGAAGTTTTTAATTCAATAACTTTATTATACTTTATTTTATTTTTACTGTATCTTCTTTCTTTCTGTCTTCTTTCCTTCTTTCCCTCCTTCCTTCCTTCTTCCCTCCCTCCCTCCCTCCTTTATTTCCTTCTTGCCTTCTTTCCTTCTTTGCTTCTTTCTTTCTTTCTTCCTTCCTTCCTACCCTCCTTTCCTTCTTTCTTTCCTCATACTTCTACTAATTCCCTCTACTTTTTCCCCCTTTTATCCTGAGCCTGTGGATGAAAAGCTTTTGGTGCTCCAGCCAGGAGGCAGGGCTCTGCCTCTGAGGTAGGACAGCCAACTTCAGGACACTGATCAAAAAGAGACCTCCCAGCTCCACATAATACCAAACGGCGAAAATCTCCCAGAGACCTCCATCTTAACACCAGCACCCAGCTTCACTCAACGACCAGCAAGCCACAGTGCTGGAAAACCTATGCCAAACAACTAGCAAAACAGGAACACAACCCCACCCATTAGCAGAGAGGCTGCCTAAAATCATAATAAGGCCACAGACACCCCAAAACACACCACCAGACGTGAACCTGCCCACTAGAGAGACAAGATCCAGCCTCATCCACCACAACACAGGCACTAGCCCCCTCCACCAGGAAGCCTACACAACCCACTGAACCAAACTTAGCCACTGGAGACAGACATCAAAAACAGGAGGAACTACAAACCTGCAGCCTGCAAAAAGGAGACCCCAAACACAGTAAGATAAGCAAAATGAGAAGACAGAAAAACACACAGCAGATAAAGGAGCAAGATAAAAATGCACCAGACCTAACAAATGAAGAGGAAATAGGCAGTCTACCTGAAAGAGAATTCAGAATAATGATAGTAAGGTTGATCCGAAATCTTGGAGATAGAATGGACAATAGATTGGACAAAATGCAAGAATCAGTTAACAAGGACCTAGAAGAACTAAAGATGAAACAAGCAACGATGAACAACACAATAAATGAAATTAAAAGTACTCTAGATGGGATCAATAGCAGAATAACTGAGGCAGAAGAACGGATAAGTGACCTGGAAGATAAAATAGTGGAAATAACTACTGCAGAGCAGAATAAAGAAAAAAGAATGAAAAGAACTGAGGACAGTCTCAGAGACCTCTGGGACAACATTAAACGCACCAACATTCGAATTATAGGGGTTCCAGAAGAAGAAGAGAAAAAGAAAGGGACTGAGAAAATATTTGAAGAGATTATAGTTGAAAACTTCCCTAATATGGGAAAGGAAATAGTTAATCAAGTCCAGGAAGCACAGAGAGTCCCATACAAGATAAATACAAGGAGAAATACGCCAAGACACATATTAATCAAACTGTCAAAAATTAAATACAAAGAAAGCATATTAAAAGCAGCAAGGGAAAAACAACAAATAACACATAAGGGAATCCCCATAAGGTTAACAGCTGATCTCTCAGCAGAAACCCTACAAGCCAGAAGGGAGTGGCAGGACATACTGAAAGTGATGAAGGAGAAAAACATGCAGCCAAGACTACTCTACCCAGCAAGGATCTCATTCAGATTCGATGGAGAAATTAAAACCTTTACAGACAAGCAAAAGCTGAGAGAGTTCAGCACCACCAAACCAGCTTTACAACAAATGCTAAAGGATCTTCTCTAGGCAAGAAACACAAGAGAAGGAAAAGACCTATAATAACGAACCCAAAACAATTTAGAAAATGGGAATAGGAACATACATATCGATAATTACCTTAAATGTAAATGGACTAAATGCTCCCACCAAAAGACACAGATTAGCTGAATGGATACAAAAACAAGACCCTTATATATGCTGTCTACAAGAGACCCACTTCAGACCTAGAGACACATACAGACTGAAAGTAAGGGGATGGAAAAAGATATTCCATGCAAATGGAAGCCAAAAGAAAGCTGGAGTAGCAATTCTCATATCAGACAAAATAGACTTTAAAATAAGGACTATTAAAAGAGACAAAGAAGGACACTACATAATGATCAAGGGATCGATCCAAGAAGAAGATATAACAATTGTAAATATTTATGCACCCAACATAGGAGCACCTCAATACATCAGGCAAATACTAACAGCCATAAAAGGGGAAATCGACAGTAACACATTCATAGTAGGGGACTTAAACACCCCACTTTCACCCATGGACAGATCATCCAAAATGAAAATAAATAAGGAAACACAAGCTTTAAATGATACATTAAACAAGATGGACTTAATTGATATTTATAGGACACTCCATCCAAAAACAACAGAATACACATTTTTCTCAAGTGCTCATGGAACATTCTCCAGGATAGATCATATCTTTGGTCACAAATCAAGCCTTGGTAAATTTAAGAAAATTGAAATTGTATCAAGTATCTTTTCTGACCACAACGCATTGAGACTAGATATCAATTACAAGAAAAGATCTGTAAAAAATACAAACACATGGAGGCTAAACAATACACTACTTAATAATGAAGAGATCACTGAAGAAATCAAAGAGGAAATCAAAAAATACCTAGAAACAAATGACAATGGAGACACAACGACCCAAAACCTGTGGGATGCAGCAAAAGCAGTTCTAAGGGGGAAGTTTATAGCAATACAAGCCCACCTTAAGAAGCAGGAAACATCTCGAATAAACAACCTAACCTTGCACCTCAAGCAATTAGAGAAAGAAGAACAAAAAAAACCCCAAAGCTAGCAGAAGGAAAGAAATCATAAAAATCAGATCAGAAATAAATGAAAAAGAAATGAAGGAAACAATAGCAAAGATCAATAAAACTAAAAGCTGGTTCTTTTAGAAGATAAACAAAATAGATAAACCACTAGCCAGACTCATCAAGAAAAAAAGGGAGAAGACTCAAATCAATAGAATTAGAAATGAAAAAGGAGAGGTAACAACTGACACTGCAGAGATAAAAGAGATCATGAGAGATTACTACAAGCAACTCTATGCCAATAAAATGGACAACCTGGAAGAAATGGACAAATTCTTAGATATGCACAACCTGCTAAGACTGAATCAGGAAGAAATAGAAAATATGAACAGACCAATCACAAGCACTGAAATTGAAACTGTGATTAAAAATCTTCCAACAAAGAAAAGCCCAGGACCAGATGGCTTCACAGGCGAATTCTATCAAACATTTAGAGAAGAGCTAACACCTATCCTTCTCAAACTCTTCCAAAATATAGCAGAGGGAGGACCACTCCCTAACTCCTTCTACGAGGCCACCATCACCTTGATACCAAAACCAGACAAGGATGTCACAAAGAAAGAAAACTACAGGCCAATATCACTGATGAACATAGATGCAAAAATCCTCAACAAAATACTAGCAAACAGAATCCAACAGCACATTAAAAGGATCATACACCATGATCAAGTGGGGTTTATTCCAGGAATGCAAGGATTCTTCAATATACGCAAATCTATCAATGTGAT
The DNA here is from genome assembly GCF_964374135.1 of Grampus griseus. NCBI lineage: Eukaryota > Metazoa > Chordata > Mammalia > Artiodactyla > Delphinidae > Grampus > Grampus griseus. The sequence goes on along the minus strand of NC_138997.1, from coordinate 69,478,748 downwards.
AAACCATATTAACAAACTGAAGGAGAAAAACCATATGATCATCTCAATAGATGCAGAGAAAGCTTTTGACAAAATTCAACACCCATTTATGATAAAAACCCTGCAGAAAGTAGGCATAGAGGGAACTTTCCTCAACATAATAAAGGCCATATATGACAAACCCACAGCAAACATCATCCTCAATGGTGAAAAACTGAAAGCATTTCCACTAAGATCAGGAACAAGACAAGGTTGCCCACTCTCACCACTATTATTCAACATTGTTTTGGAAGTTTTAGCCACAGCAATCAGAGAAGAAAAGGAAATAAAAGGAATACAAATTGGAAAAGAAGAAGTAAAGCTGTCACTGTTTGCAGATGACATGATCCTATACATAGAGAACCCTAAAGATGCTACCAGAAAACTACTAGAGCTAATCAATGAATCTGGTAAAGTGGCAGGATACAAAATTAATGCACAGAAATCTCTGGCATTCCTATATACTAATGATGAAAAATCTGAAAGTGAAATCAAGAAAACACTCCCATTTACCATTGCAACAAAAAGAATAAAATATCTAGGAATAAACCTACCTAAGGAGACAAAAGACCTGTATGCAGAAAATTATAAGACACTGATGAAAGAAATTAAAGATGATATAAATAGATGGAGAGATATACCATGTTCTTGGATTGGAAGAATCAACATTGTGAAAATGACTCTACTACCCAAAGCAATCTATAGATTCAATGCAATCCCTATCAAACTACCACTGGCATTTTTCACAGAACTAGAACAAAAAATTTCACAATTTGTATGGAAACACAAAAGACCCCGAATAGCCAAAGCAATCTTGAGAACGAAAGAAGGAACTGGAAGAATCAGGCTCCCTGACTTCAGACTATACTACAAAGCTACAGTCATCAAGACGGTATGGTACTGGCACAAAAACAGAAAGATAGATCAATGGAACAGGATAGAAAGCCCAGAGATAAACCCATGCACATATGGACACCTTCTCTTTGATAAAGGTGGCAGTAATGTACAATGGAGAAAGGACAGCCTCTTCAATAAGTGGTGCTGGGAAAACTGGACAGGTACATGTAAAAGTATGAGATTAGATCACTCCCTAACACCATACACAAAAATAAGCTCAAAATGGATTAAAGACCTAAATGTAAGGCCAGAAACTATCAAACTCTTAGAGGAAAACAAAAGCAGAACACTCTATGACATAAATCAAAGCAAGATCCTTTCTGACCCACCTCCTAGAGTAATGGAAATAAAAACAAAAATAAACAAATGGGACCTAATGAAACTTCAAAGCTTTTGCACAGCAAAGGAAACCATAAACAAGACCAAAAGACAACCCTCAGAATGGGAGAAAATATTTGCAAATGAAGCAACCGACAAAGGATTAATCTCCAAAATTTACAAGCAGCTCATGCAGCTCAATAACAAGAAAACAAACAACCCAATCCAAAAATGGGCAGAAGACCTAAATAGACATTTCTACAAAGAAGATATACAGACTGCCAACAAACACATGAAAGAATGCTCAACATCATTAATCATTAGAGAAATGCAAATCAAAACTACAATGAGATATCATCTCACACCAGTCAAAATGGCCATCATCAAAAAATCTAGAAACAATAAATGCTGGAGAGGGTGTGGAGAAAAGGGAACACTCTTGCACTGCTGGTGGGAATGTGAATTGGTTCAGCCACTATGGAGAACAGTATGGAGGTTCCTTAAAAAACTACAAATAGAACTACCATATGACCCAGCAATCCCACTACTGGGCATATACCCTGAGAAAACCAAAATTCAAAAAGAGTCATGTACCAAAATGTTCATTGCAGCTCTATTTACAATAGCCCGGAGATGGAAACAACCTAAGTGCCCGTCATCGGATGAATGGATAAAGAAGATGTGGCACATATATACAATGGAATATTACTCAGCCATAAAAAGAAACGAAATTGAGCTATTTGTAATGAGGTGGATAGACCTAGAGTCTGTCATACAGAGTGAAGTAAGTCAGAAAGAAAAAGACAAATACCGTATGCTAACACATATATATGGAATTTAAGAAAAAAATGTCATGAAGAACCTAGGGGTAAAGCAGGAATAAAGACGCAGACCTCTTAGAGAACGGACTTGAGGTTATGGGGAGGGGGAAGGGTGAGCTGTGACAGGGCGAGAGAGAGTCATGGGCATATACACACTAACAAACGCAGTAAGGTAGATAGCTAGTGGGAAGCAGCCGCATGGCACAGGGATATTGGCTCGGTGCTTTGTGACAGCCTGGAGGGGTGGGATGGGGAGGGTGGGAGGGAGGGAGACGCAACAGGGAAGACATATGGGAACATATGTTTATGTATGACTGATTCACTTTGTTATAAAGCAGAAACTAACACACCATTGTAAAGCAATTATACCCCAATAAAGATGTTAAAAAAAAAAAAGACAATCTATTCACATGGTTCAAATTTTAATATAAAATTATAAAATATTAAAAGGTGTATTGGGACTTACCTGGTGGTTCAGTGGTTAAGAATCCACCTGCCAATGCAGGGGACACGGGTTCGAGCCCTGGTCTGGGAAAATCCCACATGCCGCGGAGCAACTAAGCCCGGGCACCACAACCACTGGGCCTGCGCTCTAGAGCCCACGAGCCACAACTACTGAGCCCATGTGCCACAACTACTGAAGCCTGCGCGCCTAGAGCCCGTGCTCTGCAATGAGAAGCCACCACAATGAGAAGCCCGTGCACCGCAACGAAGAGTAGCTCCCGTTCGCCACAACTAGAGAAAGCCCACGCGCAGCAATGAAGACCCAACAAAGCCAAAAATAAATAAATACATTTTAAAAAGGTGTTTATAATTCTGTGGTTTTTTAAAAATCTCTCTCTCTCATCTGTCTCGCATCTGCTCAGTTCCCACTCTCTCCGAAGCCTATCCCAATCTTGGTAACCACTGATAAGTGTCTTATGTCTCCTTACAGAATTTCTTTGTGCATAGTCAAGAAAATATGAACTATTTGCCTCCCTTTAAAAAATTTTTATTCCCTTCCAGAGGGTTTTTAAATTAAAATACAATACACATAACATAAAATTCAAAAATGTACAAATTAAAGTGTACAATTAAGTGGGTTTTGGTTTATTCACGAGGCTGTACAACCATCACCACTATCTAACTAAAGGACTTTGTCATTACTCCAAAAAGAATGCCCACATCCCTCAGCTGTCACCTCCACCCCCCCAACTCCCCTATGCCTAGGAAACTATTAATCTACTTTCTGAGTTCATAGATTTGCCTATTCTGGACATTTCATATATACGGAATCATATGATCGCCTTTGATGGTGGCCTTTGATGACTGGCTTCTCTCACTTAGCATAATGTTTTCAAGGTTCATCTATGTTGTAACATGTATCAGTACTTCCTTCCTCTCTATGGTTGAATATTCCATTTTAAGAATACAAAATGGAAGTTTATATTAATTATATTAGTGGAATTTTATTTATTTATTTTTTTGTGGTACACGGGCCTCTCACTGCTGCGGCCTCTCCCGCTGCGGAGCACAGGCTCCGGACACGCAGGCTCAGTGGCCATGGCTCATGGGCTCAGCTGCTCCGCGGCATGTGGGATCCTCCCGGACCAGGGCACGAACCCGTGTCCCCCGCATCGGCAGGCGAACCCTCAACCACTGCGCCACCAGGGAAGCCCATTAGTGGAATTTTAAATCCACTTTGTTTAGCTATTCATTGGCTGATAGACATTTGTGTTGTTTCCACTTTTTTTGGCTACTATGAGTAATGCTGCTAAGAGCAGTGGCATATAAGTTTTTGTGTAAGCATATTTTCAGTTCTCTTGGGATATACCTAGGAGTAGAACTAATAGTCACATAGCAACTCTATGTTTAATTTTTGAGAAACTTTCAGACTATTTTCCAAAGGGGCTGCATCATTTTACATTCCCACCAACAATGTATGCATGTTTCCAATTTCTCCACATCCTCACCAACAGTTGCTACTGTTCGTCTTTTTGATTACCTCCATTTTTTTTTTTTTTTTCCGATACGCGGGCCTCTCACTGTTGTGGCCTCTCCCGTTGCGGAGCACAGGCTCTGGACGTGCAGGCTCAGCAGCCATGGCTCACGGGCCCAGCTGCTCCGCGGCATGTGGGATCTTCCCGGACCGGGTCACGAACCCGTGTCCCCTGCATCAGCAGGCGGACTCTCAACCACTGCATCACCAGGGAAGCCCCGATTACCTCCATTTTTTAAACACAAAATAAGAGAGCATACCATACACACTGCGGCATGATTGCTTTTTCCACACAGTATCTTAGAGATCTTTCCCTAACAGGAAAATAGAGAGGACTTGTTTCTGGGGAAGCAGCTGGTACAGAGGAGGAGGAAGGCGTGAGGGGAATCCTGAACGAACAGACATACTTACTTATATACATACATAGATATATTTTTTTCTTCGCAGTTTTCTTGTATCACAAACACACAGGCCCCTGAAGGGCTCCCAGAACACCATCTGAGAACTACTTACCTATCTGGGTTACCCCTCACTTGACAGATGAGGAAACCAAAGCCCAGAGGGCCATTTGACCTCCTAGGCCTGTTGTAACAAAGTACCACAAACTGGGTGGCTTAAACAACATTTCTGGAGGCTGGAAGTCCAAACTCAAGGTTGTTTCTTCTGAGAGCTGTGAGAGAGAATGTGTTCCAAGACTCTCCTAGCTTCTGGAGGTTTGTGAACAACATCTGGTGTTCCCTGGTTTATAGAAGCATCACCTGATCTTTGCCTTTATCTACATATGACATTCTCCCTGTGTGAGCACCCATCTCAAAATGTCTCCTTTTTATTAGGACAACAGACATATTGGATTAGGGCCCACTCTAATGATCTAATTTTAATTTGATTACCTTGGTAAAGAATAAGATCATATTCTGAGGTCCTGGGGGGTGGAACTTCAATGTATGAATTTTGATATCCATTTTGAAAGATGTTATTAAGCTAGTGTAACCACTTGTAGGCATTAGTGGGAGATAAATCTTCATACACACTGCGGCACTGTGGTCAGCTGACTGGAGGTCAGGAAATGCAGAGCCAAGTCCCGACTCTGACACTCACTCACTGTGGGACCATTTACCATCTGGATTGCCACTGTCTCTTCTCATGGATGAGTTGATGTGATATCTAAACTCCAGAGGATTCTCTGATTCCTATTCTGTTTTGTTATGCTCTGTTTTGTGCTATTCTTTCCTACCTCCACACACAAATATGAGCAACAGAGAGACAGATGATGTAAACAGACAAGCATATTTATAACACCCATTCGTAGGTTTACAGATTTTTAAAAATGGAAGGCTTTCATCTACCGCTCTCATTTAATAGGCAAAAATATGGAAGCCTAGGGAGGTGAAGTGCCTGGTCCTAAGACACACACATCATTCCTTGCTTGAATAACTTCAAATAGGGGAGGGTCCTTAAATTAAGTCCACAGACCTGAGGGTCTCCATGAATGAACTTTAGGGGTCTCTATACCTCCTGAGAGTTTGCGTGTAAAAGCTGGTGTGAGTTTGCATGTTTATATTTTATTTATTCTGTTGGAAGAAATCTTTAGCTTTCATCAAATTCTCAAAAGGATTTATTTTTGTTCAAATAAATCCTTAGTTCTTATGCCCTAAATGCCTGGCATATAAGAGATACTCAATGAACATTAGTTGACTTATGTATATTGAACTCTTAACCAAGACAAAGTTCATAACCACTGGAGTAGAGTAAAATACAATGTGATCATTCTCTAGAGAATAATCCTCACTGCTTCCTGCTCACAAAATGCTCTATCTGTGTGACATCTTTTGTCAGCCTGTAGTTCCCAGTCCTGGATGAATTATATTGTACAATGCCGTGCTTGTCAATTAAACCAATTAAGAAAAGATGTTTAAATCACTATTTCATCTCCTTTAGGAAATCATCCATCTTTTAATTTAACTTTATCATTTTACTTAATTAACAAGGATTTAATGGCAGTTAATAAATGATATATTAATTAATTTATGAAATTACTTTGTCCTTATTAAAGTAATTCATAATTTTAAATGCTTGTAATTTTCATTAGTTTCATCAGATAAGACAGAGCATATTCAATTAAAGCTGAGTTACCTTACTTTTAGTCCAAGTCCCAGGGAAAACCTCTAGTGTATCTAGGACATGTGCTGGAACGATGATCAAAACAGTGACTTTGACAGAGGCAGGGAAATGCCTTGGGCCCAAGACGTGGTATCATAAGCAGAGAACAGTACCATAGAGTAGGCGCTCAGTAAATATCTGATGAATCAATGAAAGAAAAAAGACGTAGCTAGTGCTGCGAGGAGGACAGAAATCCCTCTTTGAATAGGGAGCCGTTAACCTTAAGAAGAACTGATAGGACATCCACCAAATGGAGGAAGATGCAATGGTTAGATCCTCCTCTGGAGGATTTTGGGATCCTCCTTTTGGGATCCTCCTCCTCCTCCCAAAAAAAAACACGTGTTTTTGTGGGACGTTAAGGAATGGCATCAAGCTGATGATTATCAATGTAGATATCAAATACAACTTCTGTCTTTAGTTATTAAACATTTCTTTATTGGTAATTTATTACTAAGGACTAGTAAATATGGAAGCAACCCAAAGTCCCAGGTATGGGGCCTCAAGACAGAAGAAGTATGAGACTCTGAAAGAAGCAGGTCAGGCCATTTATGCCATAAATATATGTATGACAATAAATTTTACATTTTAAAAAACCCTACAAATGTTATTTACAAATAATTTACATTCTTCAGAAGCATTTACAATAATGACTCACTTTGCCAATAGAGATGGAAAGCTCTCTTCTTTAAAAGATTCAGTCTTACTCATGCTTGTGCCCCAATTTCAGCAAAGAGTTGCTGCTTTATAAATGACTGTGGATTTATACTTTAAGTATGAGCAAGAACATGATTTAAGTATAATCAAGGAAGATCCTACAAAATCTTGCTATTTATTTTACCTAGCTCGCTAGACCACCCTATATCACAGAGAAAGAGTGGATTTCTCATCCAGAAAACTTCCTGAAAAAGAAATTATCTGTTTGACATCTAGGTGCTACCCAAGACTTAAAGAAACAAACACAGGAATTTGGGGTGCTCCCTTGGTGAGTACCAAGACAAAAGGGATCTTTCTATGTCTACTCTGCACCCCCTGGAACAAAGATCCTTGATACAGTCAGCCCTCCTTATCCACGGTTCCAAATCTGCAGATTCAACCAACCACAGATTGAAAATACCCAGAAAGTTCCAAAAAGCCAAACATGAATTTGCCATGTAAGGCAACTATTTACATAGCATTTACATTGTGTTTACAACTATTTACATAGTATTTACATCATATTAGGTATCATAAGTTATCTAGAGGTGATTTAAAGTATACAAGAGGATTGTATAGGTTATATGCAAATACTATGCCATAAGGGACTTGAGCTCCCTGAATTTTGGTATCTACTGGGCATCCTGGGACCAACCTCCTGTATTTTAGAGAGAAAAGAACCTAAGATCCAGATCTTCAATGAGACATCAAATTTAAACCATTTAGGATAAAGAAGATGTGGTACATATATACAATGGAATACTACTCAGCCATAAAAAAGAATGAAATGCCATTTGCAGCAACATGGATGGAACTAGAGATTATCATACTAAGTGAAGTTAAGTCAGAAAGAGAAATACCATATGATATCACTTACTATGTGGAATCTAAAATATGACACAAATAACTTTTATGAAAGAGACAGAGTCACAGTTATAGAGAACAGACTTGTGGTTGCCAAGGGTGAGGGGAGGAAAGGGATGGAGTGGGAGTTTGGGGTTAGCACATGCAAACTATTATATATAGAATGGATAAACAACAAGGTCCTACTGCATAGCAAAGGAAACTATATTCAATATTCTGTGAAAAGGCATAATGGAAAAGAATATTAAAAAAGAGAATGTGTATATATATATGTATATATATACATATATATATAACTGAATCACTTTTCTGTACAGCAGAAATTAACACAACATTGTAAATCAACTCTACTTCAATTTTTTTTTTAAGTGAAATTTAAACCATTTATCTTACCTGGAGCTGAGGTTCTTTTGTGTTGAGTGTTTTCTCCCTAGCAGCTGAGAATGAAGTCTTGGAAGAAACTGTGGATGGCTGACTAAGAGAAGATATTTTGTTTTAGCAAATTTTATTTTAAACTTATTCATATTATGATCCATTCATTAGGTGGAATACTAGGCACTTCTTAAAATGGCAGTATAGAACAATTTAATGAAAAAGTTAATGTTCATTTAAAATTTTCCTTCTTTCTATGGTATATCGAAAAATATTTCATATAATAAAAATAAATAAATATATATATAAATATAATAAAATATACAAATTACATATATAATTCATATCATAAATTAATAAATAAATAAAAATAAATAAGCATATGGACCCAGAATTGATGAACTGCAACTCAGAAATAAACTCCAGTGTTTGTGCAACATTATTACACAGATATATTCTTACTTTCTAAAATTCTTCCAGTTACATCAAGAGTTCCTCTTGATGGAGGAATGGTGTGGACTTCTTTCAGGGTGCAAGAACTGGTCTTCATTACACAGGAACATACAGGTATTTCCTTAGAGTTCATCTGAGCAATTATCTGACAATGACCCTGAAAAAGACTCTGAATAACTGAATATGAAAGAAACTTGGGGTTCTTAAATGCGTCATCTTCTATATTGACATATGAACGTTATTTAACTTACAACTTCAAAACCGAGTTGATACTATTAAATCATCTAATGTCATCTGTGGTCAGGTTCAACTAGCCCCTTAGCTCTAGAGCTGATCACAGATATGAAAGTCATTTAAGGGAAATAATTGTTGGTCATAGCTCCCTGCTGGAATTTTAACTGAATAGTGTAATGCTGCTATTGTGTACTTACAGATGTGATCAATACAAGGGAATGAGAGTTTAAGTTGTCAGAGTTAATGGTTGTTCTAGCCCTGAAAGAAAAAGGTGGGGGGCTGGATTCAAAGACCACCAAGAAAATTTATTTATTCATACAAAAATACTCATTGAAACTACTGCATGCTAGGCTAAAGATAAAAGGAACAAGAAAGAGACAGTTCCTCACTGTATGAAGTTTTATGTATTTTCCACTCACAAGCAATTCTTGAGCATCGTCTTTGTGCCAATATAATAGATTTGGGGTGGGGGGTTGGGGGGAGAGACAGTCCACAGTGCCTAGTCTTGAAAAGCAATACTATGCTCTATTTGTACTCTCTTTGGAGATACTGAGGAAATACACCATTAAAAAAGGGCAGGGGGAGATATCATTCAAGTGAATGTGCAATGGTATAGGCAGAATAATTTGAGGTAAGATTATTAAGTAAATGAAGTTTGACTTTGGTTCTCTGCTTCTGTTTTTATATATTTCCTTTCTTTCGGTGTCTCTGAGGCTCCCTGGCACTTTTCTAAGGCCTTGATGTTCACTATCCACGGCCTCAAAGCTAATCCAAGGCCAAATAACTAATTTGACAAACTAATTTCTACTAAAGCATCTACTGAACTAGTTTAGCCTAATTTGATGAACTGATTTCTACTAATTAATTTAGGGTTATTTTCCTAAATAAACCTAGAATAACAACAATGCCGTATATTCTCATTGTGCTGTTAACGTATTTACAAGCACCAATGCAAGGTACTGTGTGTTCAACGGTAAGGGGCTACAAAGATGAATAAGGCATTAACCTTGTTTATAAGGGACCTTATAAGGAGGAGAGATCAATACATGAGCAACTTTATTCAAAGCAGTGAACAGCGGGGACGGCATGGGCATGAGGGCCAAGAGAGGGCTGAGCTTTCATCCCACACAGGCTGCCACTTATGAACTTTTGAGGTTCTGGGGTACAGCATTGCTTGAGGTCAATAGGTTCTTGCACCTAAACCTGTCATCAAGCTCCTTTAATGAACCCCAGCCTGGGTCTTCCTAGGTAGGAGAGGTAGAGAAGAGCAATTCCAGCACTAACGGGAGGAATCTGTGAGATCTCCAAGGGAAAGATGAACCTCTAGAAAGAGAAGCCTGGGCTGTGAGGTCCAGCCACTTTCATTGCCTTGGAGGGTCTACGGCCGATTTTTCAAAAGAGCTGGCAGATTTCCTTAAATACTAACAATACCTTTCAGAGATGGGAGGCAGGCTGATAAAAGGTTACTGTCCCACCCTACCAGATACAAAGACTTTCAAATGAGTTTTGTCTTTGTGGTTTAACCCAGCGATGAACACTGGCAATTCCAGGTCAAGTTGGAGGAAAGACAGTGCCTTGCCAGATCAACAAAGATATAACTGTGAACAACTAGCCCCTTTAATCACCTCTCAAGTCACACCCAGCACTGGAGGTTTATACTAAGAAGACAAGTCACAAAGCTGATCTACAACAGCCAAATGTGTTCCCACCTCCTGGACCCTCCCTTCTTATATTTTCATTTCTGTGACATTAGATCAAGTTTTTCACACTCTCTAGGGTACAACAACAGTCTTCCTTGTCTCCAGTAAAATCTGATGGCAGAGGCTTCCGGGAAGATGGCGGAAGAGTAAGACGCGGAGATCACCTTCCTCCCCACAGATACACCAGAAATACATCTACACGTGGAACAACTCCTACAGAACACCTACTGAACGCTGGCAGAAGTCCTCAGACCTCTCAAAAGGCAAGAAACTCCACATGTACCTGGGTAGGGCAAAAGAAAAAAGAAACAACAGAGACAAAAGGATAGGGACGGGACCTGCACCAGTGGGAGGGAGCCGTGAAGGAGGAAAGGTTTCCACACACTAGGAAACCCCTTCGCGGGCGGAGACTGCGGGTGGCAGAGGGGGAAAGCTTCGGGGCCGCGGAGGAGAGCACAGCAACGCGGGTACGGAGGGCAAAGCGGAGATATTCCCACACAGAGGATCGGGCCGACCGGCACTCACCAGCCCCAGAGGCTTGTCTGCTCACCCGCCGGGGCGGGCGGGGCTGGGAGTTGAGGCTCGGGCTTCGGTCGGAGTGCCAGGAGAGGACTGGAGTTGGTGGCGTGAACACAGCCTGCAGGGGGTTAATGCGCCACGGCTAGCCGGGAGGGAGTCCGGGGAAAAGTCTGGACCTGCCTAAGAGGCAAGAGACTTTTTCTTCCCTCTTTGTTTCCTGGTGTGCAAGGAGAGGGGATTAAGAGCGCTGCTTAAAGGAGCTCCAGAGACGGATGCGAGCCGCAGCTAAAAGCGCGGACCCCAGAGACGGGCATTAGACGCTAAGGCTGCTGCTGCCGCCACCAAGAAGCCTGTGTGCGAGCACAGGTTGCCATCCACACCCCCTTTCCGGGGAGCCTGTGCAGCCGCCACTGCCAGGGTCCCGTGATCCAGGGACAGCTCCCCCGGGCGAATGCACAGCACGCCTCAGGCTGGTGCAACGTCACGCCGGCCTCTGCCGCCGCAGACTCCACCCGCACTCCGTGCCCCTCCCTCCACCTGGCCTGAGTGAGCCAGAGCCCCCGAATCAAAGGCTCCTTTAACCCCGTCCTGTCTGAGCGAAGAACAGACGCCCTCTGGCGACCTACACGCAGAGGCGGGGCCAAATCCAAAGCTGAGCCCCGGGAGCTGTGAGAACAAAGAAGGGAAAGGGAAATCTCTCCCAGCAGCCTCAGAAGCAACGGATTAAAGCTCCACAATCAACTTGATGTACCCTGAATCTGTGGAATACATAAATAGACAACAAATCATCCCAAATTGAGGAGGTGGGCTTTGAGAGCAAGATTTATGATTGTTTCCCCTTTTCCTCTTTTTGTGAGTGTGTATGTGTATGCTTCTGTGTGAGATTTTGTCTGTATAGCTTTGCTTCCACCATTTGTCCTAGGGTTCTATCTCTCTGTTTTTTTAAAAAAAAATTTTCTTAATAATTATATTTTTATTTTAATAAACTTATTATATTTTATCTTACTTTATTTTACTTTATCTTCTTTCTTATTTCCTTCCTTACCTCCTTCCTTCCTTCCTCCCTCCCTCCCTACTTTCTTTCTTTCTTTCTACTTCTACTAATTCTTTCTTTCTACATTTTCTCCCTTTTATTCTGAGCCGTGTGCATGAAAGGCTCCTGGTGCTGCAGTCAGGAGTCAGTGCTGTGCCTCTGAGGTGCGAGAGCCAAATTCAGGACACTGGTCCACAAGAGACCTCCCAGCTCCACATAATATCAAATGGCGAAAATCTCCCAGAGATCTCCATCTCAACACCAGCACCCAGCTTCACTCAACGACCAGCAAGCTACAGTGCTGGACATCCTATGCCACACAACTAGCAGGACAGGAACACAAGCACACCCATTAGCAGAGAGGCTGCCTAAAATCATAATAAGTCCAGGGACACCCAAAAACACAACACCAGATGTGGACCTGCCCACCAGAAAGAGAAGATCCAGCCTCATCCACTAGAACACAGGCACTAGTGCCCTCCACCAGGAAGCCTACACAACCCACTGAACCAACCTTAGCCACTGGGGACAGACACCAAAAACAATGGGAACTACGAACTTGCAGCCTGCAAAAAGCAGACCCCAAACACAGTAAGATAAGCAAAATGAGAAGACAGAAAACCACACAGCAGATGAAGGAGCAAGATAAAAACCCACCAGACCTAACAAATGAAGAGGAAATAGGCAGTCTACCTGAAAAAGAATTCAGAATAATGAAAGTAAAGATGATCCAAATTCTTGGCAATAGAATAGACAAAATGCAAGAAACATTTAACAAGGACCTAGAAGAACTAAAGATGAAACAAACAACGATGAACAACACAATAAATGAAATTAAAAATACCCTAGATGGGATCAAGAGCAGAATAACTGAGGCAGAAGAACGGATAAGTGCCCTGGAAGATAAAATAGTGGAAATAACTAATGCAGAGCAGAATAAAGAAAAAAGAATGAAAAGAACTGAGGACAGTCTCAGAGACCTCTGGGACAACATTAACCACACAACATTCAAATTATAGGGGTTCCAGAAGAAGAGAAAAAGAAAGGGACTGAGAAAATCTTTGAAGAGATTATAGTTGAAAACTTCCCTAATATGGGAAAGGAAATAGTTAATCAAGTCCAGGAAGCACAGAGAGTCCCATACAGGATAAATCCAAGGAGAAATACGCCAAGACACATATTAATCAAACTGTCAAAAATTAAATACAAAGAAAACATATTAAAAGCAGCAAGGGAAAAACAACAAATAACACACAAGGGAATCCCCATAAGGTTAACAGCTGATCTCTCAGCAGAAACCCTACAAGCCAGAAGGGAGTGGCAGGACATACTGAAAGTGATGAAGGAGAAAAACATGCAGCCAAGACTACTCTACCCAGCAAGGATCTCATTCAGATTCGATGGAGAAATTAAAACCTTTACAGACAAGCAAAAGCTGAGAGAGTTCAGCACCACCAAACCAGCTCTACAACAATTGCTAAAGGAACTTCTCTAGGCAAGAAACACAAGAGAAGGAAAAGACCTACAATAACGAACCCCAAACAATTAAGAAAATGGGAATAGGAACATACATATCGATAATTACCTTAAATGTAAATGGACTAAATGTTCCCACCAAAAGACACAGATTGGCTGAATGGATACAAAAACAAGATGCATATATTTGCTGTCTACAAGAGACCGACTTCAGACCTAGAGACACATACAGACTGAAAGTAAGGGGATGGAAAAGATATTCCATGCAAATGGAAACCAAAAGAAAGCTGGAGTAGCAATTCTCATATCAGACAAAATAGACTTTAAAATAAAGACTATTAGAAGAAACAAAGAAGGACACTACATAATGAGGAAGGGATTGATCCAAGAGGAAGATATAACAATTGTAAATATTTATGCACCCAACATAGGAGCACCTCAATACATAAGGCAAATACTAAGAGCCATAAAAGGGGAAATCGACAGTAACACATTCATAGTAGGGGACTTTAACACCCCACTTTCACCAATGGACAGATCATCCAAAGTGAAAATAAATAAGGAAACCCAAGCTTTAAATGATACATTAAACAAGATGGACTTAATTGATGTTTATAGGACATTCCATCCAAAAACAACAGAATACATTTTTCTCTAGTGCTCATGGAACATTCTCCAGGATAGATCATATCTTTGGTCACAAATCAAGCCTTGGTAAATTTAAGAAAATTGAGATTGTATCAACTATCTTTTCTGACCACAACACTATGAGACTAGATATCAATTATAGGAAAAGATCTGTAAATAATACAAACACATGGAGGCTAAACAATACACTACTCAATAACGAAGTGATCACTAAAGAAATCAAAGAGGTAATTAAAAAATACCTAGAAACAAATGACAATGGAGACACGATGACCCAAAATCTATGGGATGCAGCAAAAGCAGTTCTAAGAGGGAAGTTTATAGCAATACAATCCTACCTTAAGAAACAGGAAACCTCTCGAATAAATAACCTAACCTTGCACCTAAAGCAATTAGAGAAAGAAGAACAAAAGAAACCCAAAGTTAGCAGAAGGAAAGAAATCATAAAAATCAGATCAGAAATAAATGAAAAAGAAATGAAGGAAATGATAGCAAAGATCAATAAAACTAAAAGCTGGTTCTTTGAGAAGATAAACAAAATTGATAAACCATTAGCCAGACTCATCAAGAAAAAAAGGGAGAAGACTCAAATCAATAGAATTAGAAATGAAAAAGGAGAAGTAACAACTGACACTGCAGAAATACAAAAGATCATGAGAGATTACTACAAGCAACGCTATGCCAATAAAATGGACAACCTGGAAGAAATGGACAAATTCTTAGAAAGGCACAACCTGCCAAGACTGAATCAGGAAGAAATAGAAAATATGAACAGACCAATCACAAGCACTGAAATTGAAACTGTGATTAAAAATCTTCCAACAAACAAAAGCCCAGTACCAGATGGCTTCACAGGCGAATTCTATCAAACATTTAGAGAAGAGCTAACAACTATCCTTCTCAAACTCTTCCAAAATACAGCAGGGGGAGGAACACTCCCAAACTCATTCTACGAGGCCACCATCACCCTGATACCAAAACCAGACAAGGATGTCACAAAGAAAGAAAACTACAGACCAATATCACTGATGAACATAGATGCAAAAATCCTCAACAAAATACTAGCAAACAGAATCCAACAGCACATTAAACAGATCATACACCATGATCAAGTGGGGTTTGTTTATTCCAGGAATGCAAGGATTCTTCAATATATGCAAATCAATCAACGTGACACACCATATCAACAAATGGAAGGAGAAAAAGCATATGATCATCTCAATAGATGCAGAGAAAGCTTTCGACAAAATTCAACAACGATTTATGATAAAAACCCTGCAGAAAGTAGGCATAGAGGGAACTTTCCTCAACATAATAAAGGCCATATATGACAAACCCACAGCCAGCATCGTCCTCAATGGTGAAAAACTGAAAGCATTTCCACTAAGATCAGGAACAAGACAAGGTTGCCCACTCTCACCACTCTTATTCAACATAGTTTTGGAAGTTTTAGCCACAGCAATCAGAGAAGAAAAGGAAATAAAAGGAATCCAAATCGGAAAAGAAGAAGTAAAGCTGTCACTATTTGCAGATGACATGATACTATACATAGAGACTCCTAAAGATGCTACCAGAAACCTACTAGAGCTAATCAATGAATTTGGTAAAGTAGCAGGATACAAAATTAATGCACAGAAATCTCTGTCATTCCTATACACTAAGGATGAAAAATCTGAAAGTGAAATCAAGAAAACACTCCCATTTACCACTGCAACAAAAAGAATAAAATATCTAGGAATAAACCTGTCTAAGGAGACAAAAGACCTGTATGCAGAAAATTATAAGACACTGATGAAAGAAATTAAAGATGATACAAGTAGATGGAGAGATATACCATGTTCTTGGATGGGAATAATCAACATTGTGAAAATGACTCTACTACCCAATGCAATCTAGGGATTGAATGCAATCCCTATCAAACTACCACTGGCATTTTTCACAGAACTAGAACAAAAAATTTCACAATTTGTATGGAAACACGAAAGACTCCGAATAGCCAAAGCAATCTTAAGAACGAAACACAGAGCTGGGTAATCAGGCTCCCTGACTTCAGACTATACTACAAAGCTACAGTAATCAAGACAGTATGGTACTGGCACAAAAACAGAAATATAGATCAATGGAACAGGATAGAAAGCCCAGAGATAAACCCATGCACATATGGTCATCTTATCTTTGATAAAGGAGGCAGGAATGTACAGTGGAGAAAGGACAGCCTCTTCAATAAGTGGTGCTGGGAAAACTGGACAGCTACATTTAAAAGTATAAGATTAGATCACTCCCTAACACCATACACAAAAATAAGCTCAAAATGTATTAAAGACCTAAATGTAAGGTCAGAAACTTTCAAACTCTTAGAGGAAAACATAGGCAGGACACTCTATGACATAAATCACAGCAAGGTCCTTTTTGACCCATGTCCTAAAGAAATGGAAATAAAAACAAAAATAAACAAATGGGACCTAATGAAACTTCAAAACTTTTGCACAGCAAAGGAAACCATAAACAAGACCAAAAGACAACCCTCAGAATGGGAGAAAATATTTGCAAATGAAGCAACTGACAAAGCATTAATCTCCAAACTTTAAAAGCAGCTCATGCAGGTCAAAAACAAGAAAACAATCAACCCAATCCAGAAATGGGCAGAAGACCTAAATAGACATTTCTACAAAGAAGATATACAGACTGCCAACAAACACATGATAGAATGCTCAACATCATTAATCATTAGAGAAATGCAAATCAAAACTACAATGAGATATCATCTCACACCAGTCAGAATGGCCATCATCAAAAAATCTAGAAACAATAAATGCTGGAGAGGGTGTGGAGAAAAGGAAAACCTCTTGCACTGTTGGTGGGAATGTAAATTGATACAGCCACTTTGGAGAACAGTATGGAGGTTTCTTAAAAAACTACAAATAGAACTACCATATGACCCACCAATTCCACTACTGGGCATATACCCTGAGAAAACCGTAATTCCAAAAGAGTCATGTACCAAAATGTTCATTGCAGCTCTATTTACAATAGCCGTAGATGGAAACAACCTAAGTGTCCATCATCGGATGAATGGATAAAGAAGATGTGGCACATATATACAATGGAATATTACTCAGCCATAAAAAGAAACGAAATTGAGCTATTTGTAATGAGGTGGATAGACCTAGAGTCTGTCATACAGAGTGAAGTAAGTCAGAAAGAGAAAGACAAATACTGTATGCTAACACATATATATGGAATTTAAGAAAAAAAATGTCATGAAGAACCTAGGGGTAAGACAGGAATAAAGACACAGACCTACTAGAGAATGGACTTGAGGATATGGGGAGGGGGAAGGGTAAGCTGTGACGGGGCGAGAGAGAGGCATGGACATATATACACTACCAAACATAAGGTAGATAGCTAGTGGGAAGCAGCCGCATATCACAGGGAGATCAGCTCGGTGCTTTGTGACCGCCTGGAGGGGTGGGATAGGGAGGGTGGGAGGGAGGGAGACGCGAGAGGGAAGAGATATGGAACATATGTACATGTATAACTGATTCACTTTGTTATAAAGTGGAAACTAACACACCATTGTAAAGCAATTATACTCCAATAAAAAAAAAATCTGATGGCAATGCATCCTCTCTCAGCAACGTCACTAGAATAATGCTTAAACACAGTTACATCATGTCATTTCTATAAGCAAAGGTAGTTTTCCTCTACTGCCTTTGAGGTTAGCTAAAGTACCGAAAGCTTCTACCTACCTCCTCTCTCCTGAGTTATTTTCATCTTCCTTCTGTGCTACATGCACTCTCTACTCCAACCAAGAACCACACTTCAGGGTCCTCTGTAGGAACCTGCTGTTATGCTATCTGGGCTGTTTACTTCCCTGGACCCTCCTTCAATCCATATAATTCAAAAGCAGGCTTTACACTTACTTTTCCAGGAAACCTCTAGTCACTGACCTTAACTATTCACATCTCAAGCAGACACTTCTAGAACTAACTTGCATTAATAGTGACGCCTATTAATTTGCTTATTTTGATTTATTCTACTCCAAATATGTTATTTTGTTGTTTCACGTGTTACATGCTAACTTCCCAAAGAACTTTCAATCTCCTTAAAATCAGATACCATGTCCTCCAGCCTTTGTTTCTTGGTTTTCTTGTTTGTTTGTTTATTTTAGTTTTGGGGGTTTTTTTGGTACTCTGTTCAACCCATCTCCCCAGTCTCCAAAACAATACATTTTAAGCTATGGATTTCTATCAATTAGCAGATCATGAAATCAGATTTGTAAGCCTCCTACCAACAACTTTTACAGGAAATAGAATAGCACCTCAGAGTGCCTCTTCCATGGTGAGGGCAAGGATATTTTTAAAAATGTGACACAGGGCTGTGTGTGAATGTGCATTAGACCATGATATAAAATGTATTTCTTACTAAGTTGTGATCTGAAAACCTTGAGAAATATGGCCAGAGATTGACTACATATTTATCCTAAGTGAGAAAGTTACCTTTTGCACATTTATTTGGATCCCCCTAGCCGTTGTTCCTGGGCTCCTGGCTTATTTCCCTTTGGCTTTTGATGTCACCCCTGTTGGCTCCGAGCATCACTTAATGACCTCCCAGGTTAGACCCTGCCTGCCTGCCCCATGGATCGCAGGCTGACCCCTGCATGCCGCCATCCACTTTAACCCTGTGTGCCTTAGTCTCTACACTCTTCTCTCTTACGTTGTATCAGATCCAAACTTGTCTCAAGAAAAAGCCCAGAGATGATGACGGCAAAGCTCCTGATATACATAAATGCACACAGCTGGCTCTTTTAGGGAGGAGGGTCTAATATCCTCTTTCCATGTTAAAGTAACTGACTTTATTATATAATGAAAAATAAGACTGAGGAACATTTCTTGGCGCTCCCTAGGAGTAAAACTCCAATTCATGGATGAGTAATTAAACCCATGATCTTAAAATAACAACTTAGTTAAATTTTGAAAATAGAGCAGCAAAAATTCAGCATTAAAAAATTCTAATTACTAGTTATTGTCTGAGGTGATAGTTATTATAATAAAAATACTATTTTAAAGGTCAATTAGAATGACAATTATACTGCAGTCATACTTTTTCTTATTCTTGCTTCATACATAGAGATATAAATAGAAAATTAAAGTAAATATTCTTATAATTTTTTCAAATGTTCCCAGTGCAAATGCTTTGCTTTTAAAAATGACCTAGTAGGGACTTTCCTCCAGAATTATTTTGGCCAAAATATAGAAATTAGGTAGTGATTTTGGGGAAATTTATAGCTTTTTACATTACCATGGTAATAATCGATATTTCCACATATTTGTATAGTCATAACTTTCCATTCACAGTTTGCTCTGGAGCCAAAAATGACTACATTGGTGCCATCAGTTGCTCTCATAACATTTAAAAAATGATAATCGTTTCCTTATCTTATTTGCTGCCATTTAGCCAATGTAGAGAAAACAACATACAAATGAGGTTTCTTTTACAAAGGCAGCTATAACTTGATGAAAAACTGACAAGGAATCATTTTCCTACATATTATATGTTAAAGTACTTACAAGCTGGAATGGAAATTCCCTGGAAAAATTGAGGGATACCCTGTCTCCCCAGCATAATTATAGGAATGGTCTTACTGTCTGGTATGCAAGCCCTTCAATCTTGAAGAAGGTTCAGGAAAGAGCTACCAAGATATCCGTGGAGTTAGAAAATAAGTCCTTTAATGAAAAATACTAGCACAATTGAGAATACAATGTTGACCGATTTCTGGGATGAACAATAGTAAGAAGTGGGTGCATCAGGGAGCAATTGGGTAGGTATGGGGGCTAAATTATTAACAGCAAACCTCTGGTGATGGTTTGAAGCTGGTGTCTGAGAACTTCCTAGGGTTGCACTGGTCTATTAGTCACAGCTCTGCCCTGACTCAATTCTGCATTCCAGGAAAGCAGGGACTGTCTAGCATGTAGGACATGGCAAGTACCCAATAAATGTTTGTAACAGTTGGCTTTATCTCATA
This sequence comes from Grampus griseus, assembly GCF_964374135.1. Taxonomy (NCBI): domain Eukaryota; kingdom Metazoa; phylum Chordata; class Mammalia; order Artiodactyla; family Delphinidae; genus Grampus; species Grampus griseus. The sequence continues at coordinate 69,458,539 of NC_138997.1, read as the reverse complement.
TTCCTATTTTATTTTCCCTTCTTACCATTTTATTTATATTTTCTTTCACAGGTTTCCTTCATGGAACAAGAAGTGTTATAAGTAAATACTATATAAAGGTAAATGAAATGTTCTTGAAGAGCAAAAGGAAGAATGTAAACAGTGCCATGTGAATGGGTGTCATAAAGACTTACAAACCAAGGTGCTATGGGCTTTCAAAGGATGGAGAAGTCACATATGGATACAGAAGCCCAGTGAGGTTTCAAAGAGGTGATTTTGACACTCCTATAAGCATAGATAGGAATGTGAATGGCAGAGAGGATTCTGATAGATGAAGAGAGCCTACTCTTCTAATTTGTTTAATAAATTTTGCTCAAATATTTATTTACTGATTCTAAGAGAGAAGCTTAGGATACAAAATATAACAATATAACTGGTAGTATCGGCGTAACGAACAGTGAACCAGGAAGTCTATCTTTTTTTTCGGCCATGAAAAGAATAATGGGAGATTCCAGTTGAGAGAGGAAAACAAATTTATCAGAATTTAGGATTAAGGATACTCCAAGATACTATTTGAATTTTTTTAAGCAGTTGTAATGTCTATTATTCATTCTATGATTGTCTCAGTTCATTCGGGTTACTATAACAGAATATCATAGACTGGGTGGTTTATAAACACCAGAAATTTAATATTCACAGTTATAAAGCCTGGAAAGTCCAAGATCAATCAGGAGGCCAGCAGATTCAGTCTGGTGAGGGTCCACTTTCCGGTTCACAGAGGCCATGTTTTTCCTACGTCCTCAGAGAGTGGAATGAGAGAACTCTGGTCTCTTCATCCCCTTATATAAAGGGCACTAACTCCATCCTTGATAACTCCACCCTGATGACCTAATCACCTGCCAAATGCCTCTAAACATCATCACACTGGGCATTAGGTTTCAACATGTGAATTTGGGGGGGTGGGGAACACAAACATTCAGTTTCTAGGAGAGATCAAAGTCAAAATGCACTACTTCCCAGGCTAACAAGTCCTACTCTTGGCCCAATAGAACCCACTAATCATTTCCTTACATCTCATGCTCACCTCTACCTGCCTGCTCTAGCCTCACCTGAGAGTAATGTCCACCTCCAGAGCATCTTCCAAGGCTGCAGGAGACTAGGTTCTCTTGTGGGAAGGGTCTCCTCAGCTTCACAGCACTATTCAAATCCTCTCATATCCCTCTTTCTCTTTAGGGAGATCTATCACATGACCCTGATGAACTCAAGAGGGTGAAGCTTCAAGGACACCCAGACCCTTTAACATCTGGACCCAAAGAATGAAGGCTTGAAATAAATTGGTCAGGGACTATCCATTTTCCCCAATGGCTGCCATCCAGGAACAAGATCCTTTTCAAGAGAGACACCACCTGCTGCTTGCCCACACGTGTCTGGCTTTACCCCATGGCCTCCACAGGCCATCAGACAGGAATACCACACAAGCCTAAATCTTTCATTTGCATCAAGAGGGCTGGAGGAGTTTTACCACCACACTCATCTGTGGCTGGGATGCTGGACTGCTATTTTGTCTCTCAGGATCTCCTCTAGTTTCCGATGAGCACTAGAGCCCTGCCGTATGTAAGGAGATCAGTTCACCGGAGCCCTAATTCTAACAGCCAGAAAGTAACAGTCCTGTTTCTCAGGACTACATCCTGTTTCCAGGATCCCTTCCTGACATACTCTTTGCAATATCCCTCTGAATGCAAAAAGCCCTGCTTGCCAGCCTTGTCCTGCCTCTTGGGTAACAGAACTTGAATTCTGATGCCAGACTGCATTGGACTAAAGCAGCATTTTCCAAACTTACCGCCATAAAATGTCAGGTGCACTCATGAAAAATACAGAATCCCGAGCCCTTCTCCTAGAGGTGCTGGTTCAGGACATCCGAGGAGGGCCTGACAACATATTTTTAACAAGTACCCTAGATGATCCATCCCTAGGACTTTTTGCCACTTAGGGAAAAAGTGAATTAGAGTTTGCTATACCTTCTTAGACCTAGTGATTTGGACTTTTAGTCCCTTTCTAAAGGGGAGGTCAACACTTTTGTCCCAGTTAATTCCCCCTGGTTCCAACTCCGGCCAGCTCTTAATCCAGCCCTTCTTTCTTCCACATTCCCAGCATGTCTTACAGACAGGGTCACCCAGACCATGACAGTTCTTTTACCCAGAAGGACCTCCCTGACCCATGATTTTGTCACTTGCCTATAGAGAACCATCTCTACCTAAGAGTTCCTACCGCCATGTGCTGAGCCTCTTGGATTCATTCCCTTGAACAGAATTGCAGACCCATACCAGAACGGAATTTTCTACATTCCATGGACATGGTGATTTTAATCTCTGGGCCTTCCTGAAAGGGCACCAGCTCTTTATACCCATTAGTTTCTTTTGGCCCTTATTGGCAGCTTCCTCTTTGCTGGACAGCCTATGATGTAAGCAGCCTATTTATGATCATTCTTGCTCTTCAAAACAACATATAAATATGGTATAAACCACACTGTCATGCATATGCCTATATTCCCAAATAATTTTTCCTTGTTGTCTAATGCATACAAAATTAGTCTATAGAGTTTAACCATAAACCCAGCAATTATACTAACCACTTATTTAACACCTTTATTTATGCAAGCTATTTTATAAATACAATAATATATTAAAATTTTTCTTTATATTTATTATCTCCCTGAGAATGAGCCCATACTCTCAATTTCTCTTTTTTTTTTTTTTTTTTGCGGAACGCGGGCCTCTCCCTGTTGTGGCCTCTCCCATTGCGGAGCACAGGCTCCGGACGCGCAGGCTCAGTGGCCATGGCTCACGGGCCCAGCCGCTCCGCGGCATGTGGGATCTTCCCGGACCGGGGCACGAACCCATGTCCCCTGCATCGGCAGGCGGACTCCCAACCACTGCGCCACCAGGGAAGCCCCCCTCAACTTCTTTCTTACTCCTACTTATCCTTCACAGCACTAGAATGCACAGATACACAGTAAGCAATCAAAAACTGACTACAACATTAACTAATCAAATAAATGAGAGGCTTAAGTTATATCACTGCTGAGTGATAGTGAGAACGTTTATCAACTGCAAAGACTAGAATGCCTGAAAATCATTTGTTAAAGGAATTTCGTGTATCAACCATGAATGTCAAGGAATTTCATGTATCAACCATGAATGTCAAGGAAGAAGAAAGGTCTGCATTTTTAGCTCTTTGGGCCATCCTAGACATCCAAGAGGGCCAAATATGAATGTACTGGATAAGTGGAAAATAAAATAGAACAAACAAAAACACAACAAAACCCAGACTTCCCCTCCTACCTGAAAATAATGAATGTGAACATTGGTGGAAATCTAGAAAGTGGTGCTTTCCACGTATATGTTGGTGTAGATCCAATGTGGAAGTTCATTTAGGGTTGGTAAAGCTGAGGAATACAAGAAGGAGTTGGTTCTACTGCCCAGGAATTCTTAGATATCATGATAGCCTTCTCTGAAATGCTTCCTTTTAAATCAGTGACATTCTGAAAAACAGAAAGCTTTAACAGGAAAAGGATGGGATTGATGGGAGTTAATGAGGGAATGGTCAGTCACTCACTAAGCCCTTCAGTACCTCCCAAGCTCTGTGCCTTGCACTTTGCTCATGCTACTTCAGTCTGGAGAGCAGCTTATACATGGGAAAACTGAAGCTCCTGGAAAGTGAAGTAACTTGTCCCAGGTCATCCAGTGGCAGAGTTAGGATACTGACCGAGGTTGGTCTGACTCCAGAGATAGTTCTTTTCCCAACACCAAGTGACCAATTCAAGTCAACAAAAAAGCTATTGAGCACTTGTGTCGGGACCTGTTCTGACATCAGGTGTATTGCATGGAACACAGATAAAAGCCCTGTCTTCAAGGGATCTATATTCTAGGGATTCTCAAATCATCATTCGGGATATTTAAGATATCTTTAAAATGTCTGGAGAGACACTGCGAAAGGAATGACGATGCTATCTGGGTCCTAAATCAACAAGAACCCCATCCAGAGATATTCTGCCGTCATTTCTATAAGGCTCACTAGAACCAGGGCAACTTTTTTCTTTATTTCAAAATCAATGAAAGGCAGAGAAGACATACAGGCACTGAATGATATTAGAAAGGGACTAATTAATGTCTCATAAATGTTAATTTCATGATTCATCTGCAACTACTACTACTCTAACAGCACCAAACCGTATTATATAGCCGTAGGTACCAGGGTCCACTTTGGTAATTATTTGTGTCATATTTAATAAAAGAAGTCATATTCTCCATTCCACACAGACACTCCATGTAGCTGCAATTGTAATTCCTATTGTGGCCTCCCTTGACCTCAAAATGTCCAAAGGCTTTGGAGAAGAGTTTAGAGTGGCCAAAACTACAAAGGAAATTAAACTTAGCAAGCCATTTCCAAGAATCTCGAAAGTTTATATTACTGAGCAATGTAGAATCATTCTTGAATATCAAACAGAAATCTTCTTTTGCATCGATATTTTTTTTTTCCTTTTAAGGATAGACTAAAAATCAACTCAGGATTATTGCCTTGATATTTGGTACCATATTGACCTAAAGATTCAGGGTAAGCATCAACCTTAAAACAATTTTGGGAAAATTTACTTTGACCTCTGTAGTATGAAGAGGTCTTGCATTGGAATGAGAAAATTAGCAATTTTGAGCATGTTCTTATATTGCCAACACTTTGACCAAGGCCAATACTGCAGAAAATATTACCACCTTATTCTTGTTTATTCCAGTCCCTTCCCAAATGTCTCCTGAAGAACACTCGTAAAAGTGAGCCATCTAGGGATTGAGGGCAACTGGAGGTACCTTTATTCATTTGTAGTTTTTTTTTTTTTCCCAATCTAAATGCATCCTTGCCATGCAAAGGAATAATTCATAAGTTTAAATGCTTAGGTTCTTACCCTTGGTAAGTATAAAAAATAAGATTTTCTCTTCTCTGCCTCACCTATACCTGCTGGTCAAGATTCTTCCAATACCCCATCCTCTCTCCAGAAATACACAGAAATGCACACAGACTAGGGACCAAATTCATAACTATAAATGGAAATTACTGAGGGAAAAAGAAACTATGACTAAAAGGAAACATTATTTAGGAAATCATTACTGGAAAATTGCTACTCATTATTGCTAACCTTCCTTTTTTCCTAAAACATTTAATATCATTTCCATAGGTACTCAAAGAACTTACACTCTGACATTAAAAGGAAAAAAGAAACCTTTCATATATCTAATTATTTCCTTCCACTCATTTTTTAAAAGTATTTCTTAAAAAATAAACTTTATCTTTGAAGTAATTTAAGGCAGACAAGAAATTATAAAAATAGTAGAGTTCCCATGTACCCTTCACCCAGCTTCCCCAATAATAACATGTTGCACAGCCTTAGCACATAGCCAAAGACAGGACATTGATGTTTTTCAATATTATTAACTCACCTTATTATTAACGTGTAGTCCTTATTCGGATCTCACAAATTTTACATACATTTTTTTTCTTTTCTTTTTCTGGTCTATTGTTATATGAAGTTTTACCACAGGTGTAGATTCAAGTAACCAACACCTCAATCAGGATATAGAACTGTTCTATAACCACAAAGAAACTCCCCAGTGTTATTCCTTAATTGTCACACCCCTCCCCCAGCACTGGCCTGGGTAAACACCCATCCATTCTCCATTACTGTAACTTTGTCATTTGGAGGCTGTTATAATATATAATCATATAGTGCATAAGCTTTTGAGATTGGCTTTTTGTGTTTGCCCTTAAGATCCAACCTTTACATTGATTTTTAAAGTTCACTTAAGCAAAACTTAAAATAAAACCAAAAACACCTTGTGATCAGAACTTATCTAAGTTTTTTCCACTTGCACTATTCAGGGAAAAAAAAATTCAGAATAATTAGTGTTTTGTTTTTTAAAAGAGAGAGAATGATTGCATGTGCAATTTGGAATGAAATGCAGAGCTGCTAATGGCATTACTCTTTGGAGGAGGTTAAGAAGAAACGGCTTTGGCAAGTTGAAGCATCTTATTTTGGCCTCCCTAAAACTATGACATTGGGATCACTGGAACCACAAGCATTTTGGTTTATTGCTCAAATAGTTGTTACTGTTTGTGGAGAGCAGACTAAAGTTTTGAAGATAAAATCTGCATTAAGAACAAGTGTAGGGACTTCCCTAGTGGCACAGTGGTTAAGAATCCACCTGCCAATGCAGGGGACATGGGTTTGATCCCTGGTCTGGGAAGATCCCACATGCCGCAGAGCAACTAAGCCCTTACGCCACAACTACCGAGCCTGCGCTCTAGAGCCCATGAGCCACAACTACGGAGCCTGCGTGCCACAACTACGGAGCCCGCGTGCCACAACTACTGAAGGTCATGCACTCTAGGGCCCGCATGCCACAACCACTGAACCCGTGTGCTGCAACTACTGAAGCCCAAGCACCTAGAGCCTGTGCTCCACAACAAGAGAAGCCACTGCAACAAGAAGCCTGCACACCTCAACGAAGAGTAGCCACCACTCGCTGCAACCAGAGAAAGCTCCGTGTGCAGCAACGAAGACCCAACACAGCCACAAAAAAAAAAAAAAGAACGAGTTTAACAGAACCCTGAACTTGATCAAATGCCAATTACTGCACTATTTCTGTATCTGCAATCAGGAATATTATCTAGGAAAAGGAGCAGATTTTCACAACCATTTCTATCGTAAACAAAGTGGCACATTTGCAAAGAGTCTATTAAAATATGTTTGTTACTGCTCTCAGAATTTTAAATGCTTTGATTTTAAGACTTTAATGTAAAATCTGTGTGAGGCTAAATTTTAATAAGTTGAGTCAATCCTTCATGGCAGAAAGAGCATTTGTGGAGAATGCAAAATAATTCAGAAAAGTGGACTTCCTAAAGGGCTCTTTGTAGCATAAAAACTGTTTCAGAAATATGGTAGCAAGTTGTATCCAGGAACTATTAAATTGGTTTTTAAATATATGTAAATGGGAATGCCCAGCTAAACCACTACTGTAACAGTCACACGTCTCTAATGGGTATTCCCAGCTGGCAGCTTTCCATTCCCACAGGCTCCTATAACTACTTCTGTCAGTGTATTTGGACTTGAGCCTGAACCACTTGCTCTGAGGACACAGAGCTTCTGAGCTCTTCATTCAGTCTTCTGTTGATAGCCTCCCCTCACTTTTCAGACTTCCTATTACAACCTTGGCAATGCTGCCTTGGGCTCCCCTAGGTGGACTCCTGCCTTGAAAGGATTCAGGTTTTATGAGGGAGGAGACAGGTTTTATGAGGGACCCAGGGGGTCCCTTTGAGGATCCTCAAGCTCTACTACCAGAGGCCAGCAGTCTCTGTCAGGACACAGACCACCCGATTCCAAGTCCAACTTAAAAATCATAACTTTTCTGTACACGTCCAGGTGTGCAAGAGATACTATGCACAGTGCAGCTGGACAGCTCTCTTCCTAAAGTATCAGGCCCAGTGATTTAGAAGAGGTCTTCAAAGTGGGTTAACTAGTTAGGGGGTTAACCCAGCAGCGGGAGTGAGGATCTCATTGGGGGAAGGGCAGTGGAAGATGTACCCAGAGGGCATGGTGTTAGGGATAGTAGCCATTCCAGAAGGCAGGTAGACAACAGGCCACAAAGAGGTACAACAAACCACATGAGGTGGTCATCCCAGCAGGACAGAGCACAGGGCAATGAGCAGCTAGAAGAAGCAAGATGGTGGAGATGCAGCTAGTGGGCAGGGTCGGGAAAGTTTGGAAGCAGATTACCGCAGCAGGAGTAAGGCTTCGGGGAGCACAGAATTGTCCTTGTTACTGGCACTGGAGTACAAATTTAGAGCTGGAGCACAGGTATAAGGTAAGGAAGGGAAAGGAAAGGGCACTGAAATTGCTAGGCAGCTGACTAACCTAGGTGCTTTAAGCACCATGATCTCATTTAATCCCCGCAACCACCATGCAAAATAGGAATTATTATCCTCATTACACAGGAGAGAAAACTGAGGTTCAAAGAGGCTATCTAGTTTTGCCATAATCACAGAGGTAACATGTGGGGTAGCAGAATTTGAACTCAGGACAGTCTAACTCAAAAGATACTGTTGCTAAATTCACATTATCATTTATCATATTTATGATTATTTAACGCCAAATCTTTGAGAACACAGCCCCCAGTGCATATTTGCCCAAAGCATATTTCTCCTCATGTCATTTGTTTTTTCCTCCTTGAATTATATTGTACCATAAATTAGAGACTTTTAAAATAGTCTGACTTCACTTCCAGTGGCTCTGGGGTGGGGAGTAGAGTCAGACCTATCCTGGAATGGTGCTTGGAAACAGCCGGCTAAGAGGAAAGCGGATGCTGGATGAACAAGCCAGACCTAGGCTTCTGAGGGTCCCCAGAGGATACAGCTATACCAAAAGCAGAGACCAAAACATGAAGAATGGAGCTGGGGTGTGACTGGTGAGCCCAGGTTGAATACAGAAAATTAGACTCCTCCAGTGAACTTTTCTCAGCACTCCACAGGCACATAGTGGGGACAGATGGCTCTAACAGGGGGCTGGCTTCAGCCCTAAGAAACTGGGAAGAGGATATGTAAACATATTGATTTGGGGGGCACAAATATTCATTGTAATTTATAACAACATTTTTAATAGTGCTGATAATAACATAATTTAAATGGATTTCAAATTTTCCTCCTAAATTTCATCCTTCTATAAAAATATTTCATGTATTTTTATAATATAAATATTTTCAAATAAAGAATAATCAGACATGTATCCTTTCCAGTTTTGATAACAATCCGCACTGGAAAGTCCAGGCAAATGTAATTTTTTTTAATTAAGGACCAAAATTTATTTGGTATTTCAGAGCACCATCTGGTGGATTAGTTAACAATAACAGCCTAGAACAAAAGTGAATCAAAATGGCTCTGAAACAACGGGTGATGGAACCCTGCGAGGCTCATCCCTTCTCTTTTTCCTCTCTTTGGCTCTCATTCTTTTTCTCTCTCCTCCTCTCCCTCTTTTCATTTCATATCCAATCTCTCCCGCCTCTGTTTACACTTTAAGCTTGTCCTGCCTCTATGAGTACTGCTGAGTCTTCAGAGTGGCTAAGGGGCTCGCTTATGCTTAATTTCATAAAATCTAAGGGGTTTCTAAATTTCAAGTATAAAGGCAAATATATTTGAAGTTGCAAAATTCAGTCTTCTTCCAGAGACTGAATCTTTATTCTCAAGGATGGGTTTGTGTTTGCCAAGGAGGAGTTTTTGTTCATCTGTTTTACATAGAAACTGTCATCCTGTTAGAACCCCTCTTTCATATTTTATTTGTAAATAATGACTAAAGTTGACTAACTTATAGTGTTTTAGCCAGTTGTCCTGATCTAGCTGCCCACTGACTTTTGAGAAAGAGAAGGTTGGTTTGGAGCAATGTCTTAAATGTCTCTGATCCCAAATGACCCACTAGTAATATGAATGAGTAGAAGGGGACAAGCAAAGACATTAGGGAGTGGTGGAGACTGGGGACCTAGAGACCTCATGACTTGTCCACAGAGGTATACAATATTCTGATCCTGCCAGTTCTTTCTGTTTTTAAAGGGAAGCCAAGGGACTTCCCTGGTGGGCCAGTGGTAAAGAATCCACCTTCCAGTGCAGAAGATGCAGGTTCAATCCCTGGTCAAGGAACTAGGATCCCACATGCCATGGGGCAACTAAGCCGGCGCGCCACAACTACTGAGCTTGCACGCCTCAACTAGAGAGCCTGCGTGCTGCCAACTACAGAGCCCACGTGCTCTGGAGCTCACACGCCACAACTCCAGAGCCCATGTGCCCTGGAGCCTGCGTGCCTCAACGAGAGAAAACCCTGCACGTCACAACTAGAGAGAAGCCTGTGCACCTCAATGAAAGATCCTGCATGCCTCAACAAAGATCCTGCATTCTACAACTAAGACCCGATACAGCCAAAAATAATTAAATAAATAAATAATAAAAATTAACAGAAAAATAAAGGGAAGCCGAAAAGCTTGATTTTTATGAGAGAATTTATCAAAAAATGCCTGCAGGCCAGGAGTGGCCCATAGGCCAACCTCTGATTTGAAGTTGTGGGAATTTGGACTTCATTCACTGGATGATAGACTATGAATGAGCAAGCAGTCTGCAGCTAAAACCCAATTCAATCCCTAAGCACATCACTTTTACCATGCCCAAGAACCTCTACCACTTCACAATCAGCAAGTCTGTGTCATTATCCCCTGTTCCTTAACAAAGTCTTAATACAGGATCATGGAGAGTTAAGATGTCCTGGCAGTGGCCTTTTATCCCTGTGACTATCCATGTGCCTTGAAATAATCCAAGGTTCAGATTTCAGCTCCAGCTAGAAACAATTTAGCAGAGCTGGGAAAAGCAGCTGTGGGGCTTGTGGGCTTGAAGTTTGCACTGCATTTCCAAACAAATTAATATGCAAGTTTTAGAATATATTTAAGCAAAAAATACCTTAACTCAAATTTGGGCCATCTTACCTTACAACTAAGCTTCCCCATCCATACATTCTACTGGGGCAATAAGAGGCAACCAATCGCTAATTGACATAGGAAAGATGTTGACACCATTTACACATTTTAAAGAGAAAAATATTAGCCTCCTTCCTCAGAGTTCTCCAGGAAACAGTGCAGAATTTTTTGTTCTTTGTTTGGCATGGAAATAACTCATAGAGGACACAACCGTGATATTTTAAAAACCGTGATATTTTTTAAAGTATCATGGCAAAAAAAGACAAAGGATGTCTGTCTGCTTGGGCTGCCATGACAAATACCATAGACTGGGTGACATAAACAACAGAAGCTTATTTCTTCATAGTTCTGGAGGCTAGAAGTCCAAGATCAAGGTGCTGGCTGATTCAGTTCCTGATGAGGACCCTCTTCCTGGCTTGCAGACAGCCACCTTCTTGCTGTGTCCTCACGTGGCCTTTCCTCATTGCATGCACATGGAGAGAGTGCCCTCTGGTGTCTTTTCTTATAAGACACTATACCTATCAGATCAGGGCACCACCCTTATGACCTCATTTAACTTTACTTCCTAAGGAGCCCCATCTCAAAACACAGCTGTGCTGGGTGTTAGGGCTTCAACATACAAATTTGGGGGTGGGGGAAGGGACACAAACATTCAGCCCATAACAAAGGAGCTGCACTATACTTCTTTATCATTTGCAGAACTCCTCTTGAAACCAAAATATTGATAATTAAATCATTTCCTTTTTAAAAATTATAAGTTCTAATGTTGGATTCTTTATTTTAGCCAAATTACTTTCAAATCTCTTTACCCTGACCTACAATCTTTTCAAACTCTAATAGGTATATTTGCTGTTACCTTATTTGCTAGCCTTTCATAATGTTTCAACTTGGTCTCTGAAACAATCCTTCCTTTATTGCTAAATAATTTCCAAGTTTTAGCTTTCCTGGGACTTCAAGAAATAAAATTTATTGTTACTTATAATGTAAACAATAGGTACGACGTTTTTTCAGATTTGCTTTAGAACTCTGGGAAGCCTTCAATTTATAATTCCTATCAGGAGATTGGACTTAATAACATTCTAGACCTCTCAATTTTATCTTTGTTCTTTGGGAAGTGAGCTACCTGACCAAGCAAATATGGTTTTGAAGAATAATAACTTGTCATATTTTCAGTTATTTATGATTTTTTAAAATAGAATCCCTTTAAATACTTTTTTGAAAAAATACTGCAAAATGCCCTCAGGCACTAGACATTAGTCAAAGGTCTTGCTCCTCCCATTTCCCCTCTGTAAGCCATGTCCGGCCTACCCCCTGGCAGCAGCTGATTAATGGACAACTGACCCAAGGCTGGACTGGCCTGATCGGATTTTTTTTTCTCACAGGAATTTGGAAGAAGGACAGAGAAAGCCTAAGGCAGTAAGGTATTAACTCTGGCTTTGAACAGACTTGTCAGCCAAGGGCTCCATTTGAGGGCAGTGCAGATGAGTCACGCCCAGGACAGCAAAGGAAGCCAGCTCTCAGAAAGCAAGAGGAATGAAGCAGGTGCACAAAGCAAAGCACAGAGAAGCAGCCCTGGCAACCTAGAAAAACCTTCTCCACAGTTCCCAGTTCTCATACTTCTGAGCCTCCACTATAGTTAAGTGGACTTAGAGTGGAGTCAGTTCCTTACGGTCTTAAAATAGAGTATATTAATAGAAAAGTTGAGGTCTAGTTAGGCCAAGAGATCAGGAGATGACTGCCATGGAAAGACAGTTCCCAAGAGCAGTGGGCCACAGGAGGAAGCACCGGGGTTGCTCATTAAGAAGAAGGAGACGGGAACAGTGATCAAGAGCCTTTATTGTGGTTCCCACTGAAAGGGACAGGGGAGACAGAGTCAGTAGGTTTAGGATTGACAAGTTTGAAGAATGTCAGCAAGCTCTGGGGCACAGGAGCTGTCCCTAGTTGTTTGGTGCCTGGCCCTGGGGTCACTAGAACAAGTGTGCAATGGCCCAGAGTGTAAGAGCCTGAGAAAGGAGATGGTCGGTGGTGTGAACTCTGGATTGGGTGGTCTGCATTGCAGAAGTGTGCCCCTGGTGAGAGGGCTCCTCCTGAGGGGGCCGGGAGGGAATGAGAGAGGTGGGAGGCCAAGAAAAGTGACTGAGGCATATTATTGGGCTGCCCAGAACAAGGGATGTCCAGCATATGCATGTTAAGGCAGATGTGAAAGCATCAAATTTATAGAAGCTAGAAGCACGGTTAACACACTTATATCCAAACATACTCTAAAATAGGTTCAGGAACTTGTCCAAAGTTGTAGAGCTAATCAGAGGCAACACCAGGACTAAAAAGCCCAGTTCCTTGCTAACATGACACACTACTTCTACTGTACCTCCACAAACCTCCCGCTGGTCCAGGGACTCCAGTCTCTTTGTAGGATAATATGGGGCGTAGGACTCAGACTCCACAATAGCAAAAGCAAAACCCCATGAAAAAGATTTTTTTGATCCTTCTTGGAAGGGAAAATATCACTTTTGGAAGCAAACTCCCAAGCTACAATAGTGCTGTTCCCTTCAAGCAATAACACAGAGAATTCACACCTACCCAGAATATCAATGGCTAATTTTTCACTTACCTGTCATTTAGAATTGATATTACATATCATGGTATGGTTAATCTTTTGCAAAGATACGTAGCGGTTTTCCTATTTCTAAGATGCTATTAAGACTCTGATCTGAATATGCGACTGTGGGATCAGTAGCCCTCACCTCAAGATTGATAGGTGAAGCCTCTCTTGAAAATGCCCATTCACCTTGATTCTCCCTACCTTGACTTCTGAATTTGGTGTAGTTAGACACATTTTGTTCCTTATTATCTACTCTCATTTTCCCATTGTCTGTGCTACATATTTTGAGACTTTACATAGTACCTTATTGGTGCACTTACAAAGTACCTTAAGGTACCTTACTGGTACCTTATTGGATTGAATGACACATTTTTGCGGCTTGTCTCTTTTTAGATTACAAACTTCCTATTGACAAAAGTATCCTGTGTCTCTTGTTCTTTCCTTTCTCTGAGCCATTATTCCCATGTAAAAGTCCAGGCTGTAAGAAGGAGGCATGAGCATAAATGAGCTATAAGAATACTGCTGTAACAAAACCAAAAATAAATGAAATAAGAAACCAATTGAGCTGCTTTTAAGCTTCGTAGCTCTCAGTTGCTTGGTGATTATTATTGTTGATTTTAAAAATGTTTCCACTACTCGTCTTGTCTTAATTCATGCACTTATTCATAAGTAATGTAACATACAGCTGGTCTGATATCAGTTGTGGGAAATGCATAAATCATATGTAAATTAAAAGCATGAAAATGTATTTACCTCATTGGGTGCGTTGGTGTCATGAAATCTTAAAATGAACAGTATTCTAAAGAACACACACACACAAATACACTACTGGTTTCTGACAGATGACTGCACTGCCTGATTTGGTGGTGTTCCAGGAATAGACAAAGCAGAGGAAGAGAATAAGGGATCCAGAAATAGATACAAACTCATAAGGTTTATAGAACTGTTTTAGTATTTTTACCTATGCTATTCACTCATTCAATCATTCATTCATTCAACAAATATTTATTGAACATGTTTCAAGCACTATTCTAGGTATCCTGATTAAAACAAAGATCCAAAAAAAGAATTCTGTCTTATTTTTTTAATCTATAGCATAGAGAACTGCACCATTATGTCCGTTTTATATATGAAAAAAACTGAGGGTAAGAGGTACATTTACTTGTCCAAAGGCACATAACTAAGAAGTGGTAACACTGGGATTCAGATCCAGGTCTGTGTGTCTTCAAGGCCCATGTATTGTTTAATACCCTTTGCTGCCTTCCACCACAGTAAACATTTATAGGAGATTGCCCTGAATTTCAAGTCAAAAATATCAGATGAATCTGTTAATGACTTTCCTTTAAAATTGTAAGAATTGTCTACAGGAAATGCATGCCTTAAAAAGCTGCAAGTCTCTTGATGTTGTTCTTGTACTCTCTGTGCAAGAATACAATAAAAATCCTAAAAATCCTCCCTCTCTCCACACACACATACTACACACACACACATATACAAACACACACACACACACACACACACACACACATATGAAGCAACCTTGTAAAGTCATCTGCTCTATCTTCCTTCAGTCAAGCCACAAGACTTGAATTTTTTTTAAATCTCATATACCTCCCCTGGGGTGCAGATTTGTTAAAAAAAAAATTCATCATTTATTTCATGAGATAAATTTCAACGGCAGTAATATTTTTAAAGTATTTCCACTTTCACTTAAAACTAAATGCATGATACTTTCACGTAGCCTTAATTTTTCTAAAGTAAATTTGTTAAAATAAACTTCTCCTTAATTTTTAGATATAAATTGTAGTGACATTAATTGCTTCAAACAAGCTAATCTATGTCATAGATGATATTTTTCCACAAAGTGCATAATACTACATAAAAAGATAATGGAGTACAAATGTATAAAATAATTTTTAAGACAATAATCAGATTTGTCATATCCCCTAGCACTAATATAAAAAATATATAAAATTTGTGCAGTGAAGGTAAAGAAATACACTGTATTGCATTTTCTGCACACTGGGATGTGTACATGCCAGTTAAAAACCAAACTCCCACTAAAGACTAAAGCACAAGATATGGAGAAAAATAAAAAATACAACAATGAATAAAAAGGCATCTTTCTATTCTGTTCAAACTGAAACCAAAGATAGGATTGTTCCTCTGCTTTTTTCCTAAGTGTTACAAACTTGGTTATTGATAGCAGCATTTGCATTTCACAACTGAGCACTAATTTCCAGAAATATCTGAAGATGTTCAGGGTTTATCTGTGTATCATTCAGGCTAGGCTAGGCTATTCTGCAGGATCAAAGAACCTGAAAGCTCTCAGCAATTTAAAACAACCTTTATTTCTCACTCATGTGCATTTCCATCCTGGGTCAGCAATGGGCTTTGTTTGCTCTGTGAATCACAAGGGAACCCAAGCTGACATTGGCTCCATCCTAATGAAGACAGAGGCAGGGAAGAGAGAACATGGAGAACCATGGGCTGGGTCTTTAAGCTTCTGCCCAGAAATGACATATATATCACTTCCAGTCACAGGTTATTGGCCAAAGCAAGTCACATGACCAAGCCTGATAGCAACAGGGTGGGGATGTGTCCTTCCACAGAGAGCCATTAAATGTTTATAAATAATACAGTCTTCTGCAAGCTCAAAAAGTACCCTATACCTAGGATTATAGTTCATGAAATAGGCTATCTACATCATCTCATTTGATCCTGATAACAGCCCCTGGTGACACAAGGCACAGGAAAGTGGGAATACGCTGCAGAGCATTTCAGCTGAACGAACTCATCAGTGTGCACTGCTTCTGCTATTTCTGGTCTTCCACATCAGCCAATCAGACTGACACAAGGGGAGGGACCAAGCCAGACCAAGGCCCCTTCCAAGCTGCTCTCATGCCCACCAGCTTCACCCATTCTAGTTCCCGCCTTCTGAGTGCTCCCAATTCCTTGTCCGCACGAATAATCCCAGGAGTGGAGTAGGTGGGGCCAGAGGGGAGGTGAGTGACAGGACAGGGCTGTAGTGGGACCCAAGGAACCCCCCCGCCCCTGCCCCAGGGTAATGAAGCCTGGTCATCAGATCTGAGGACACGGAGCTGTGCCAGCGTGCAGCTGCGTCCCTGAAGAGTGACAGAAATATTCATAATGAGAAGGCAGGGTGTCTGCTCCAGGTGTACCTTGCTGGATTCATGTTAATAAATAACATGATGGGATAGGTAATAAGGTAGGTGAATTCCCAGTTGATACAACTCAGCCAGGGCTCTTAGGGGTGTTAGGCCCTTTGGTGTCCAGAAGGGGCCCACGGTGCCCCACAGATTGTTCCTGACCCAGATGTCAACAAGCTCACTGCTTCTGCCACAATCCTCACCTCTGGTCACCGCAGTCACAGCACCTTTCCCTCCCAGAGTGGCTGAAACACAGGCAGTAGCAGCTTGCAGACTGAGTCCCTTTGTTCCCTGCTGGGCTGCTGCCACTCCTGGAGCCCCAGGTGCTGTATGTACTGCATTCCCTGGAGGGGGTGTAGTAAGAGGGGTTTGCAGGCTATAGTGGGTCCCGGTGATTCTCACCTGGACTCTGCAGCCCCCTGCGTGGGGCAGAGTCACACAGCGGTTAAGCACACAGTGCTGCCATCAGACAGACCTGAGCTCAAATCTGATTCTATCACTTGAATGTCCTCTGAAAACTCTTTGCTCCTCTATTAACTCATCTTTAAAATGGAAATGACACTAATAGAGCTGCTGAGAGTTATTACAGGGGTTAAATGAGTTCAGCTGTAAAACATTTGTCATAATAGCTGACCTGCAGAAAGCCCTCACTTATGTTAGCTACTGCTGTTATGTTAATCACGATCATGATAAACATGTGCCTTTCAGCTGTGCAGAAGGACACACACACACACACACACACACACACACACACACACACACCCCTCCCCCACTTTGGGCCTGGGGCTACCAAGCAATGCTGTAAAGCTGCCCTTTTTCTCCACCAGGAAAGTGGTTCCTGCCTGCTCTCCCTATGCCTACTGAATAAGAAAACAGCATGCCTTGCTCCCAGGTCCCAAACTCCTTTCTTGGAAGCAAAAAGTACCATGCTTTGAATTCCCCCTCCACTGGTCCCTTTCATCCATGAACCTGCTGCTGAAGGGCCTCCTGGGTCGACCCCCAACCCCAACCTGCACTTTATATTGGGTCCTTCCATCTTTGCAAACCCTGCTCCCCCAGAGTCACAGGATACCCCACAAGCTGCCTGGGATGCACTTGGCAAATTAACACCCAACTGACCACTGAATATGTTGTAATGTGAATAAAGAAAATAAACGAGCTCACAAATGCTTAGAAAATGACATCTATTAAATGCAGAAGTTCACAAAATCCAAATCATCTCAACTCCCAAATACTAAAGTTCCATTAAATTTGGTTTTTCCTCATAGTGTTCTGCCTGTTATCCATTATTCCTATTGAGCAAATGTAGAGAAAATTAATTTGTTTTTCATCTTCTGGCAGGTTTCACAGTATTAGAGGAAAATAAAAGTGTTTTGTTGATTTGATGGTAAATCTGAAAGGCTTTCAGATTTATCCTCAAGTCAATGAAGACTCTAAGGGAATAGATCATCAAAACTAAAATAAAATTTAAGGGCCAAAAACAGTGAAGAGAGAAAAGGAATAGCTGTCATGTCACTGGAATCCTCTGAAAAACAAACCAGTGCTAAATCTATGTGTAAATTTATAGCATAGTGTAATGTAGTACAAACAGCCCTAGGACGGGAAGGAATCGGTTGTGTTCAAGGAACAGGGAAAAGGCCCCGTATGGCTGGAGCATTGTGGGCAAGGAGGTAACTGGTGTGAGACGTCAGAGGACGGTGTGGTAAATTGAAATATTAGACCCAATCTATCTCTCTCTCCCTCTCTCTCTCACATGCATGCACACACAAACACACACACACGTGTCCATGCCTTTCGCCATGTCACTTTGCAACTCCTCTCACAAAAGAGGAAGTATTTCCCTACCCCTGGACTCCAGGTTTGCCATGACATTTTCTTTGGTCGATGGGATGTCAGCAGATAGGACACAAGAATTGTGCTCGGGTGCATAGGCAGCCCTCTTGCGCTCTGCTACTGCCCGCTGGTGACTGATGCCAAGAGGAGAATGAGAGACAACTGGAGCAGACTGGCCCCGAGCAAACCTGCAGCGTGAAGCAGGGCTGCCCAGTCTGCAGAGCCCAGGTCAGCCAGCAACCCCAGCCCTCTCCGCCAACCTGCAGGCACATGGGCAAACTAGCTGACATCAGCAGATCCAGGAGAACGAGAGTTGTTTTAAGCCAGAGTTTTTACGGTGGTTTGCTTCTCAGTATCACTGAAGCAATATCTAACCAGTCCTGATCTTGTGGGGCTCTGTATGCCAGAATAAGAGTGTTGGTTTTATTCCTGGGAGAGGTTTTTAAAGTCAGTCACATTATCTGATTAACAATGAAGGTATCATAAAACCACTGCAGCAATCCAGGCAAGAGAAGCTTGGACTAAAGCGAGATGATTGAAGGTGAAGAGAAGCAGATGAAAACAAGAAGCTTTGTGGTTTGGAGGAGCAGAGAAACAAAGTGGGAGTTGGGGGTCAGAGGAAATGTAAAGAGAAGGGAAGGGTCTATTGGTTCAAGATGAAATTACTAGAGCAAGTCCGCCTGCTGAAGGGAAGGGCTGACATGTGAAGAACAGCTAAGGCAGACACAGCCTGTCCTATGCATGTCACTAAATTCACCTTTCATCTGCATAAAAGCTCTGCAAAGTATATAACATTAACACCGCATCTCACAGATGGGGCAACTGAGGCACAGGAAAGTTACATAATTTTCCTAAATGCACCTAGGAGGTGGCAGAGACGAGATGTGCCTGTGTACTTAGCCACCAAGGCAAGTGATTACCACTGGAGTCCAGACCCCAAGACATGAACGAGAGGGGATACGGGACGGTCAACAAAGAATATTGCCCGTCTTTCCAGTCCTACAAGGGTCAAGTCATTGGCCACTGCAAGTCGCTGACCTACAAGGACACCCTGAGAGGAACTCAGGATGAAGCATTCTGTGTTTTGGATATATGGGCCCCTCGATAGTTAAAATGCATATCTAAGGGAGAATTTCAATGAGCCCAAACTCTTGCATTTCCCATACATAGAAAAGCACTAAATTCATTAACTAAGATATCTGATCCTCGTGGCTAGCAGTAACCTTTTGCCAAGATGTATGCTTAACTACATGTATTTCCCAGCCTGGAAAATTCATATATACATCCTGGTTCCTCCCCTACCTCTTCAGAGCAGTTCCTCAGAGCTACTGAGAGGCTGTCTCCCGGGCTATAGTCCTCAGCAAGTTCCCAAATAAAACTGAAACTCATAGCTCTCACTATGACAGGACCAGGGCACGACAGGAGGTTGATGTTCAATACGCTCAGGAATGTCCAACATGGGGAATATAATCAATAATATTATAATAATCTTGTATGGTGACAGATGGTAACTAGACTTATCATGGTGATCATTTTGTAATGTATAAAAATATTGAATCACTATGTTGCACACCTGAAACTAATATAATATTATAAGCAGTTAGACTTCAATTAAAATTTTTTTAAATAAAAATACGCTCAGGAGAGCTTCATCCACAGTAACAGGAGTGAATTGAAGACTGTGGTTACAGGTAGAGAGAAGCTGTTTGATGGAATCATGACAGAATGATAAGGGGGTTCCTGCTTTATTATTTATCTGATTAAGCAGTATAAAAGGCAAGATCATTGGATCAATGCAAGCGGGGAGAAGAATTCAGGAGCGGAAACTAATTGAAACAGTCACTTTAGGGAAAGCGAAAGCTACTATATCAAGGAAATAAAGTAGAATTACGGTGCAGTGGCCAAGAATTTAAAGACAGGCTGGCTAACATTATTTATTTAGTTTCAGGTTTAAGAGAGGGAGGGAGACAAGAAAGGGTACGGATATTTGCTGGGGTGTGATCACGGTGACAGAACAAAGAATCTAAGCTGGACATGGAGGGAACCAACAATAGGAGCAGAAGAATGATAGTAAAAGAAAAACAAAGAGAAAGAAAGGTCAGTGGAGTAAAGGTCCAAATGACCTGAAATGCGAGGACTGGAAGAGGCAAGCTGGAAGCACAGAAGATAGTGGTCAAGAGATGAATGTCCGCAGTAAAGATCTGGGAGGTAGTCCAGTTACTGGTGACAGAAAGGTCAAAGTTAGGACTGTAGGAGTGACAGAGGGGGAGAGGATCAAAGAAGCGAGGTGCTGGATGCAAATCTCCAAGAACGATGCCCGGCACTAGTGATAGGAAGACAGTGAAGCAGTCTGGTCAGCAATGAATGGGGAGGACCTAGGGGCTGTAGATAACAGCAACAGAGATGGGAAGTCAAGTCTGAAGGCACAAAATTCAAAGGAGCTGGGTGTTCTAAGGAAGACAGAAGAGATATGGTCTGAAAGCTGCAATGGGGTGCTAGGAGGACACTCACC
Organism: Grampus griseus; assembly: GCF_964374135.1. NCBI lineage: Eukaryota > Metazoa > Chordata > Mammalia > Artiodactyla > Delphinidae > Grampus > Grampus griseus. The sequence goes on along the minus strand of NC_138997.1, from coordinate 69,437,887 downwards.
TCAAGCTCAAGGGCCTGTGGTACTTGCACTGTGACTACCACTACTAATAATAACATAATCATAATAGAACAGTGAAAATAAGCCGCTTCCACTGAAGAGGGCTGCAGGGGAAGTGATGTCCACAGGAAGCACCCGGGCTTCGATTAGGTCAGGCAGGTGGTAAGGGCCTTCAGAGCACCAGTTTGCCCTGGCAGTCCATCAATTCAAATGGCACAGGGAGGAGTTTTGGGAGGTTGGAGAACAGCGGGAAATTGGGTCAGATGAGTGGAGGTGGTGAGCGGTAGCAGAGGGCACAGACAATGTGGAAGCGTTGGAGGGGTGTGGGCTTCAGGTGGGATGAGAGGCTGAGGGGATCAGTTCTGATGAGCCCTTGGGGAGGCTGGGTGTCCAGGCCAAGCTGAACAACACGGGGCCACTGGGCAACAGTCCTCTCCTGCTGACCTTGACAGTGTGGGCCTGTGCAAGAAGCCAGGGGGTGAGGGCCTCCTTCACCTGTCTGTACACAGGGAGGGGCTGGCAGTGCAGGCACAACAGAACAGAAAGAACCAGAAAATTAATTAATCACAGTTCTGGTTCTATTGTTCAACAAAGAATAATCATTTACCTGCTTAAGTAGGACAGTTATTAAAGATATTATTTATTAGAAAGAACTGGATCAGTTTGGTTCTTGCTGTGAATTGTGAAACTACAAAATTCCAAGCATGCTTTTGAACTAAACTTATGGTCTCAACCACACTTGTAACACTAATGATTTGGCAAACCTATAATTTAAACACACAACTGATTTACCTAGATGGAATAAGCACAAACAAGATCCTTCTTCAGAGTTCTTTGCTGCTGTGAACATTGATTAGAATAATCAGAACAGAAAGTATTCAGACTTGATTCTGCTGAAAAATGCATTGTGACACTGGCAGGCATTCAACTGTTATTTATGATAGATAATCTTGCTATATTGCTTTGTTTCTAAATACAATATTTCATAATTCAAATGTCCATGAATGAATGGCTAGTTAATAAAATTCTAATTTTCTACATAATATACCATACAATATACCTATTAAAAATGGAGTACATCTTGGCCTTCCCTGGTGGCGCAGGGGTTAAGAATCTGCTCGCCAACGCAGGGGACAAGGGTTCGAGCCCTGGTCCGGGAAGATCCCACGTCGCGAAGCAACTAAACCCATGTGCCACAGCTACTGAGCCAGTGCTCTAGAACCCGAGAGCCACAACTACTGAGCCCGTGTGCCTAGAGCCCATGCTCTGCAACAAGAGAAGCCACCGCAATGAGAAGTCCGCGCACCACAACAAAGAGTAGCCCCCGCTCGCCGCAACTAGAGAAAGCCCATGTGCAACAACAAAGACCCAATGCAGCCAAAAACAAATAAATAAAATAAATTTATAAAAATGAAGTACATCTATATATGCCAATAAAGGAGAAAAAAGGAAGATATATCATACAACATACAGAATGTATGTGTGTGTGTGTGGAGAAAGAGAGCATGCACACATGAAAAAGAGAGTTATATATGATGGATCATTTTTAGGGGTTACTTCTTGAGCATAGAAACACTGGATTTCCATTTTGAAGTTTCTACAGTTTTTACATCTTTTTTAGTGTCCAGTTGTAGCACAGAGGAATGAGGGATAAATAAATAAGGTTCTATTTATCATGGACAGCAGAGAATCTCAAAGATCAATCAAAAGGTATTAACATTCCTTGGATGAATCCTGTTTGTCCTTTAAGTTTGTCTGAAAACTCACTGTTGCACTGACTAGTGTATCTCTACAGCTCCTTCATTTCCTGCTGTTCACGTAAACTGCATTTGCCGCAGGGTGTCCTGTGTCCAAACTGATTGTGGTCTACAGAACTGACAACCTAGTGATCCTTGCAGAAATCTATCAGCCTGAGTTGGTAATCAAAGGGGATCATTCTTTGACTGAAGAATCAGTTCTTTTCCAGGTTAGCAGGGGTGCCTGGAGGAAGAAAGACAGGGAGACGGATGGGTGGAATAGGATGGAGTCTTGCCCTTCACCATCCGAGGCCTTGGTCTGAACCGTGATGGAGAGAAGGTTTAACCATGAAACTGAAGGCCCTGGAGAAGAAGCCCACCCCATCCAGCAACAGACCGAAAGATCATAGTATAGAATTGGCTCTGTGACCAGAAACATTCCCAGGGCAGCAAAAGAACTTGAGTGCATAAGTTCCGGAACACAAGCAGATACCACTTTGGGGATGCCTGAAATACGGAGGGACATTTAAGGAAACGATAAAATGGTGGCCAAGACTTACTATGATCTGGACAACAATAGGACTACATGTGTACTCAAGGCCTATATGGGGCTCACGTGTGCACTATCAAACACGGTATCAGAAGTTAGTCAGCCTGTCCAAGAGTCAAGGTCCATAGCTTCTCCTCTGATGGGGGGTGGACAGGGGAGTAGATTATATATTCCTTACTTCCATGGTTTTGGTGCCTTAAAAAAACTGTGGCCTATAGGATTACATTTGATTTTAGGTCATAACTTCTTTAGCCTGTTGCTGAAGACTGCCAAAATACTTGGTTTCTCTTTTTAATCTCAAATTCCTCTGTGCTAATATCATAAAAATTCATGGAATCTTCAATTTACCTTTGAGTTCTGATCTGATTTTTTAGGACACATCTGCACTTGACATGGTGATGAAAACTGTCCTCTTTGAACACTTAATCAAACACTAATCACATAAGATTCGTTCTCCAAAGAAGAGCCTCAAGAACTCAGAATCTTTGAAAACGTACTTGATTTTAAGTTAAATCGCTGAGTGTACCTAAATAAGAATAGCAGGGTTAAGAAGAAAACCATGGAGGTCCAACGACATTTACACAGGCATCCATTCAGGTACTGGGCTGTACTTTTAGCAAAGCTAAGTCTTTAAGTATGTGCCATAGACTTGATTGGAAAGGACATAAATAATGGAACTGGAGCCTGGAAAATGGCAAGCTGGCTCAACCTCTTGGAGCATCATTCGTTAGATCCAGCTGCAAAAGCTAGAAGTTTTTAAAAATGCATGCAGGATTTCTGTCTCAGCATGAACACACCACTACTTTAAATGTCGGTTCTGACTGAGAAATTCCTCTCTACAGGTGCTTTTTTACCCCTGTAAACTCAGCAAGCTGCCAGGGTCTCAGAAGACTGAACAAAATGCTCACTTAAAAATTCATTATAGGGGCTTCCCTGGTGGCGCAGTGGTTGAGAGTCCGCCTGCGAATTAAGGGGACACGGGTTCGTGCCCCGGTGCGGGAGGATCCCACATGCTGCCGAGCGGCTTGGCCCGTGAGCCATGGCTGCTGAGCCTGCGCGTCCGGAGCCTGTGCTCCGCAACGGGAGAGGCCACAACAGTGAGAGGCCCGCGTACTGCAAAAAAAAAAAAAAAAAAAAAAAAATTCATTATAGTATCTGCTCCCTTTCCAAGACATAAAATGTGCTCTATAATTTGCTCTTCTGAATCCCCAGGGACCTTAATCGCCAAGGCCCCGTGTGCTTGTATGACTCCATCGCTTGTCCATTATTAATATACTGGACAGTTCATAAAAACGCATCACATCCAGAAGTCCTAAAATGGGAAGTGAAAATGCCACTAGCCAGCACATTAATTTTCCAGAGGTAAGCAATATCATAAGTGATGACAAAGATGATATCAATGCACTAGATTCCCACGCGGGAAGTGTGAAGGGTTAAACTCTATAGTTTGCATTTACCAACAGATGGTTGCAAATGGATAATGAAGTCCAGGAGCGTGAAGTCACTGTTAGAAGTCCATGAACAAAAGAAATTCAGTTCTCTCCAGCTATGAAAGATAATGTAAAATTGTCAGGAATATAATATAAAAGTATAAAATTTAAGTAGGTATTATTTTGAAAATATAAAGACACCTGGACAAAGGCCCAGACTTAGTACATATAAAACAGATGGCTGCTTACCTTATCACATTTCAAAGACTCTCATAAAAATGGCACATAAATCCAAGATGGTTATAACTCAAGTAGGTCCAGTCAAGACATTGCCGTCTAGAAAGGGCCCACAGGAAAAAGGAGGAGACTGGCTTCTAGAAGCAGGGAAACTGACCCAGTCTCAGGGCAAAATGGGATCCCTGAGAAAGTGATGAAAGAGTGAAAAACGGGTATTTCTGATATTTTCAAACTAAACCCTTACAGTCTAGGTCATGATGAAGAACCAAATCTTCTTTCCCTGAAAGCCTGGGTCTGAATTCAGTTCAAAGCACTCCTTAAAATTTAGTCAATAGGCAAATACAGTAGAAATGGATTCAATGGATGAAGGAATAGAAAGGCCTAACCAGGGCTTCCCTGGTGGTGCAGTGGTTAGGAGTCCGCCTGCCAATGCAGAGGACACGGGTTCGAGCCCTGGTCCAGGAGGATCCCACATGCTGTGGAGTGGCTAGACTCGTGTGCCACAACTACTGAGTACACGCGCCCAGGGCCCATCCTCTGCAGCATGGGGGGCCACAGCAATTGGAAGCCCGTGCACCGCAATGGGGAGTGGCCTCTCGCTCACCACAACTGGAGAAAGCCCGTGTGCAGCAACAGGGACCGAACGCAGCCAAAAATAAAATTAATTAATTAACTAATTTTAAAAAAACCTCATGGATTATGTAAGGGTAATGTTTCTGTCCTAAAGAAATCTAGCACTTTTTTGAATGCAGTGATAGTGGAGGGAGAGAACAATATGATTAGACAGAGATACAAGAAGAGTCCTAGAACTCTTAAGAGTTTGGCTGGCAATCATAACCCATTACGGATGAGATCAGAGTTAAGCAAAGATAAGAGATGGAATAGCTCAATTAAGAGTCTGATCTGACTATAGCTCAATCTTGATGATGTTAGCATATGTGATGAGGGAATGTGTCACTCAGAACAGTAATCAGCCTAGAACCAGAAGGAAAGAGGGCATAGAAAGGAAAGCGCAGTAAGGACCCATCACTGGCCAGACACGACTTGGGGGGATACATCGGTTCACCCTCCATGTACTCTCAGCTACGGGGTTTGGATTACACCAGGCATCTCCTTGGTCTGGATAAAACATCCCTTGAGACCACCTACATAATTTCACCTCAATTTTGTCTTCACTTAAGTATCCCTTTGACTATGAATTCAGCCCCTCAGTTACCCTGATGCAGAAAGGATTCATAGAATGATAAAAATGAATATGTTTTTGGCTGGAAACAGATATTCTCCATCAAAATTAATAAATCAACATTTGGATTTACACCATTCTCTTATATATTAACATGAGTCTGTCTTCTCCTCTTATATCAGGAGGTATTTCACGAGGCACTGGCATATAAACTTCTGGAACTACAAATCTAACATCAGACCCACATGACAGGAATTTCACCACCCTGTGGGGCATCTTAGCAGCCAGTCAGCTAAACCCCCTTAAGTGGCTCTACCCTCTCATGTTACAAAAAAAGAAACATGTAAGAATACATGATCCACTTAATATCCTGTGAACTTAGCACTAGATGATGGTGAATCAGAAATCAACTCTACAAATCAATAACCGATATCAACCCCATTAGATTGTACAAGAATAGACACTATATCTATTGTTTGCTTTGGGCCCTAATGCAGTGCTTGACATATATTAGGGACCCAAGAAATATTTTTGAATAAATAAAATTTTAAGAAAGGAAAAAGTAAGATAAGGAAAAAAAGAGAAAGAATTCAGGTTCTTTCTGGAAGATTAAGCTGACTGTTAGGCCAAGTGCTTTCCATCCTTTTGAGTAGTTTTCATAAACATTTTCGGAGGACAGAGAAAACTGTGAAAACAGATCAGTCATGTAACTGGACTACTCATTACAACACAAGGCTGTGAAGATGCAAGTTGTTCCTGCTTTAATATAAACACAACCTGAGATTATTTAAAAACCATTTCCTACGTATTATCAAGCTTGAAGAAAAGAGACATCTGAAAGTCCACTGTATTTGTCTAGTACTTGACTCAGGTATAAATAGCCCACAGTGATGAGTTACAACCAAAAAATATGATTGACAGAAAAATAAAGAGAGAATAACAACCCATACATTGTCCTTATGTCATCTGAGGAAACAGAGAGAGATAAGCCATAGTAGGTAATTCAGGACACTCATACCTTTGTCATGGAGACTCAGCAGGACTTTGCACACACTCTAGACACTGCTTTGTCATGTTATGCTGGGTTGAAACATTATGAACTCCCTAACACTGAAGCTACTCCTACACTGTTAAAAGGTTGGAGTTTAAAGTCCAAGCAGGGACTTCCCTGGTGGCGCAGTGGTTAAGAATATGCCTGCCAATGCAGGGAACACGGGTTTGAGCCCTGGTCCGGGAAGATCCCACATGTCGTGGGGCAACTAAGCCCATGTGTCACAACTACCGAGCCAGTGCTCTAGAGCCTGCAAGCCACAACTACTGAGCCCACGTGCCCTTGAGCCCGTGCTCCGCAACAACAGAAGCCACCGCAATGAGAAGCCCACGCACCGCAACGAGGAGTAGCCCCCGCTCGCTGCAACTAGAGAAAGCCCGCACGCAGAAACGAAGACCCAACGCAGACAAAAGTAAATAAATAAATTAATTAAAAAAAAAAAAAAGGTCCAAGCAAAAGACCTATTGAAATCTAGTGAGGAGGGGCTTCCCTGGTGGCGCAGTGGTTGAGAATCTGCCTGCCAATGCAGGGGACATGGGTTCGAGCCCTGGTCTGGGAAGATCCCACATGCCGCGGAGCAACTAGGCCCGTGAGCCACAACTACGGAGCCTGCGCGTCTGGAGCCTGTGCTCCGCAACAAGAGAGGCCGCGACAGTGAGAGGCCCATGCACCGCGATAAAGAGTGGCCCCCGCTCGCCGCAACTAGAGAAAGCCCACGCACAAAAACAAAGACCCAACACAGCCATAAATAAATAAATAAATAAAATTAAAAAAAAATCTAGTGAGGACATTGTGTTAAGTGAAAAGCACCAGACACAAAAGAACTAATATTGTATGATTCCACTTATATAAGGTACCTAGAATAGTCAAATCATAGAGACAGAAAGCAGAAAAGAGGTTACGAGGGCCCAGGGGAAGGAGGAATGAGAGTTCTTGTTCAATGGCTACAGATCTTCATTGGGGAATGATGAAAAAGTTCTGGAGATAGATGGTGGTGATGGTTGCGCAACAACGTGAACGTACTTAATGCCACTGAGCTGTACACTCAAAAATGGTTAAAATGGTAAGTTTTGTATTAAGTATATCCTACCACAATAAAAACAAATAAAAATCTAGTGAGGAATTAGTCACTCACTAGACTCAGAAGGCACAATTTGAATGGAGTGAAACCAGCAACCCAGACAGTGTAACCTCTTCTTCCTGCTCACAAGGCTGGGATATTGAAATGTTTTGAGAATTAATTTTCCATTAAGACCCTGAGCAGACATAATTAGAATGTCCCTCCCAACCTTCTACATTTGTCCATCTCTGGATCGTCCTGCAGGCTTCAGCCTCAAGAGTTCAGCTTCCTCTGACTACCTCCTGGATCACAGCCTAAACCAGTGGTTCTCAAACCTGGCTCCACATCAGAATCACTGGGGGGACTTGAAAATTATTGGTCCCCAAGCTACAGCCTAGAAATCTGATTTAACTGGTCAGTGGTGTGTCCAGGGTATTGGTATTTTTTTTTAACTCTCCAGGGAATTCTAATCAATAGTCAAGGCAGACAACCACTGAGCTAAACTGAGTTACTTATTTTCCCTGAGCACCTGAGGCCCTTCATGCTTCAAACTATCTTAGCCTGCATATTGCTTTATTGTAATCACTCATTAGCTTGGCCCCCTCCTTTGAACACAAGCTCCTTGAAGGCACATTCAAGTTCACCATTGTATTCATAAGCCTGGAACAGCCCCTGACACATAGTAAGGGCTCAGTAACTACTTTGAGTTGCTTTCTTGAATTCATTTTGCACCCACTCTGCATGACAGGACTTATCATCCCCAATTTAAAAATGAGTTCTCTGAGGCTCAGAGAGGGTAAGTCATTTACCCAAAGTCACACAGCAAGGGAGTGACAGAGCCAGGATTAGAACTTTGCCCTCTCTGACTGCAAAACTCTGTTCACTAAACTATAGTGCTTTCAGACTTCTTGAGTAAGTTGCTCATATTAAATGAGTTGTTCCAACTGAATTAGAAATAAAGTCAAGACTGGAAACTATAAGTGTGCTGTGAATAACTGGATAAAATACATGCAAAAATCACTCAATTTCCTAAAGTTGTTGGGGACAAGCTTTTACATAACCTGGACCTTGGCTGAACAATCAGCCGCATGCTGCTGAAGAGGCTTCATTGCCATTTCCAAAGGAATATTCAGTTCTCAATAATTAGAACTCTCTTTTCTAGGACTCCAGATCCCATAAAACCTGAAATCGTTTTGATGCATTGAGTTTCTGAGCAAACAACAAACAAAACAAAACTAGTAAAAGAAAACTGTGAGATTGTAATGTCCACTACAACTTTCTTAGGCAACCACACCAGGTACCGCTGATAACCACCCACTCAATTTTAGGTACAACCTGTAATGCACGTGTTCAAAATATAAAATGAGGGCTTCCATGTTTCCTGTGGCTACTCAGTCTCCGGCACAGTATTTGTTTTCCCCAAAAGGCAAACACTGCTGAGACCACCCCACTGCCTGACAAGAAAAGAATGCCTGCATGGTACTAGATGTACCTGCGTGAAACTCTTATCCCAAATACAGGGCAGTCATTGACTTCTCGGACATGCTTACATCCTGAGATGAACTTCCATTGCTCAGGTTTCCCTGACTGCTCGGCTGCCAAGTGCAAAGTGGCCTAGGAGTGCCAGCTGCTTACTGCTCAGTACCCAGCACCACCTTTAATTAGGGAAAACTGGAATTATATACAATAGTAAGTAAACATTTCTATGCGTGATTCAACCAGACGGTAAGCATAGAGTGTACAAGTCTGTGACTAAGACAGTGAGTCAGGCCACAAAGCTAGGTTCATACATCTGTTCTGGCATGTTATGGGATGGACTGCTATACAATATATCTTGACACGAATAAAAAGGACTTTTTCTTTTTAACATCTTTATTGGAGTACATTGTTGTGTTAGTTTCTGCTGTATAACAAAGTGAATAAGTTATATTATACATATATCCCCATATCCCCTCCCTCCCACCCTCCCTATCCCACCCCTCTAGGTGGTCACAAAGTACTGAGCTGATCTCCGTGTGCTATGTGGCTGCTTCCCACTAGCTATCTATTTTACATTTGGTAGTATATATAAGTCCATGCCACTCTCTCACTTCGTCCCAGTTTACCCTTCCCCCTCCCCGTGTCCTCAAGTCCATTCTCTACGTCTGCATCTTTATTCCTGTCCTGCCCCTAGGTTCTTCAGAACGTTTTTTTTTTTTAGATTCCATATATATGTGTTAGTATATGGTATTTATTTCTCTCTTTCTGACTTACTTCACTCTGTATGACAGACTCTAGGTCCATCCACCTCACTACAAATAACTCAATTTCGTGTATGTACCACATCTTCTTTATCCATTCATCTGTCAGTGGACACTTAGGTTGCCTCCATGTCCTGGCTATTGTAAATAGAACTGCAATGAACATTGTGGTACATGACTCTTTTTGAATTATGGTTTTCTCAGGGTATATGCCCAGTAGTGGGATTGCTGGGGCATATGGTAGTTCTATTTTTAGCTTTTAAAGGAAACTCCATACTGTTCTCCATAGTGGCTGCATCAATTTACATTCCCACCAACCGTGCAAGAGGGTTCCCTTTTCTCCACACCCTCTCCAGCATGTATTGTTTGTAGATTTTTTGATGATGGCCATTCTGAACTGTGTGAGGTGATACCTCATTGTAGTTTTGTTTTGCATTTCTCTAATGATTAGTGATACTGAGCAGCTTTTCATGTGTTTGTTGGCCATCTGTATGTCTTCTTTGGAGAAATGTCTATTTAGGTCTTCTGCCCATTTTTGGATTGGGTTGTTTGTTTTCTTGATATTGAGCTGTATGAGCTGCTTGTATAGTTTGGAGATTAATCCTTCGTCAGTTGCTTCGTTTGCAAAAATCTTCTCCCATTCTGAGGGTTGTCTTTTCGTCTTGTTTACGGTTTCCTTTGCTGAGCAAAAGCTTTTAAGTTTCATTAGGTCCCATTTGTTTTTGTTGTTATTTCCATTTCTCTAGGAAGTGAGTCAAAAAGGATCTTGCTGTGATTTATGTCAAAGAGTGTTCTGCCTATGTTTTCCTCTAAGAGTTTTTATAGTATCTGGCCTTATATTTACGTCTTTAATCCATTTTGAGCTTATTTTTGTGTATGGTGTTAGGGAGTGATCTAATCTCATACTTTTACATGTAGCTGTCCAGTTTCCCCAGCACCACTTATTGAAGAGGCTGTCTTTTCTCCATTGCATACTCTTGCCTCCTTTATCAAAGATAAGGTGACCATATGTGCATGGGTTTATCCCTGGGCTTTCCTGTCCCATTGATCTATATTTCTGTAAAAGGCCTTTTTAATTATCCGGGAAATCAGGAAGTTTCACAACTATCTCTCCAAGCTTGCCAGGGCAATCTTTTGGAACTTTATGGGAGACCTATATCTTTCACTGCTTCACTCCCTAGAAATAACTCAATGGACAAACTACAGGGGTTAGGAGCAGAGTTTTAGAGTCAGGGACTCTGAGTGTGAGGCTAATAAGTCCAACAGCTTATTAGTCTTGGACCCTGGAACAACTTTTAAAAGATCTTTTAGCTTTTTTCCTTAATCTATGAAAGAGAATAAGAATAACAGCTAATAGGGCTTCCCTGGTGGCACAGTGGTTGAGAGTCCGCCTGCCGATGCAGGGGACACGGGTTTGTGCCCCGGCCCGGGAAGATCCCACATACCACGGAGCGGCTAGGCCCGTGAGCCACGGCCGCTGAGCCTGCACATCCGGAGCCTGTGCTCCGCAACGGGAGAGGCCACATCAGTGAGAGGCCCGCAAACCACAAAAAAAAAAAAAAAAGAAAAAAGAAAAGAATAAAAGCTAATAGAGTTATGAGACTTAAATGAATTAAATATTACTGCAAGTAATATACTTATCACAAATCCAATTTTTTAAAAAGGTGTCCAGTAAATGGTAGTGTTTGATACTGTGAGTTACAGCTGTGTCAGTTCCTCTGCTCCTCTCCTACTTGGGCTTGGCTCTATCAATGGCCTCTTCTTGGCAGCTGGCTCTCTGGGGTCCCACAGAGCCTCAAGGCCATAGCCAACTCACTTACATTTCCTGCTCTAATATTCTAAGAGTCCATGGATGGCCAAGTGAGTTGCATAATCAAAGCAGCTCTAAAGTCAGAGGATGGTGAAATCACTCCAGCCTAAAGAGGCATGTGAAGGCTTGGTGCTGGAAATGGGACTTTTAAGTTAATTACTTTTTTAAAAGATTTATTATTTATTTATTTTTGGCTGTGTCGGGTCTTAGTTGCGGCACACTGGATCTTCGTTGAGGCATGCGGGATCTTTTGTCGTGGCACGCAGACTTCTCTCTAGTTGTGGTGTGCGGATTTTCTCTCTCTAGTTGTGGCGCGCAGGCTCCAGGGCACACAGGCTCTGTAGTTTGAGACATGTGGGATCTCTAGTTGAGGCGCACAAGCTCAGTAGTTGTGGCGCACGCAGGCTTAGTTGCCCCGCGGCATGTGGGATCTTAGTTCCCTGACCAGGGATGGAACCCGTGTCCCCTGCATTGCAAGGCAGATTCTTTACCACTGGACCACCAGGAAAGTCCCTTAAGTTAATTATTTAATGTATTTATATCTTACCCCAATCCCAATATTGGTGGGGTGTTTTTAAAATGTACATAATCAATGGTGGAAATAAACAGTTGAGGGAATCAGAGGGTGGAAAGAATACAGCTAGGAAAAAACCAAGGCCAGCCATATGATTTCACTTGATCGTGTCCCAGACAATCTTGGGCTAAAGAGGGACAAGTCTGGCTATAAATGTTCTGTTACCAAAACAAAGCAGGAAAATACAATCAGTTGCAAAATTCATATATGTTAATATATGCCAGCCACTATTCTAAACATTTTACATGTATTAACTCACTCAGTGGTCACAACCCTCTATGAATTAGCAGTCTGTTGTCACTGTTTACACAGATGAGAACCTGAGGCTCTGAAAGATTAAATAAGTGGCCCAGTGCTCACAAAGGCAGCACTGAAATTGGAACCATAATTGCCTGGGCTCGCAGCCCAGGCTCTTCAAGACGAAGTAATGCTGTTTTGATAGATAACATAAAACTAGTAATCGCAAACCAGCAGTTTAGAGGATGCATTTCCCAACACTGAGCTCTGAGCCCTCATAAAGACAAAACAGTTTAACAAAGTACACTAGCATCCAGATTTGGGGATTTCCCAGTTCAGTTCATTTTTTTTTTTTTTTTTTTAATTTGGGCAGTGGAAGAAGACGATGTGCAGCTGGCAGCCTCTGTTTTGCTTGTGTGTGTCAAGTAAGAACATTAAAACAACAGCTACCAAGGACTGTCAACATTATTTCATGAAATAAATGATACTTAAGCACGAAAGAGAGAAAAAGGAAAGAAAGAAAGAAAGAAAGAAAGAAAGAAAGAAAGAAAGAAAGAAAGAAAGAAAGAAAGGAAGGAAGGAAGGAAGGAAGGAAGAGAAAGAAAGAAAAAGAAAGAAGGAAAGAAAGAAAGAACATCTAAAACAGGACCTTGTTTTTAAATTTTGAATAAATTCAGCTTTCTGAAAAGCATACCTTGTCCATATCTTTCTCATTTGCTCTCTGGCAGGTGAAGAAATATCAGAGAATATCAATGATGCATGAACTAGCATTTAAGAACCACTGACAGCCTCCCCTGGGCATCTCTCTGTGACCCCAGAACACCAAGGACCCAAAAGCAGAACTGAGACTCCATCCTTCTCCTGGCTGGATTCCAGGAAGTTCTCAAAATTAAGTGTCTTAAGATTCAGAAGATGTGATCAGATCAAAAAATACAGAAAGTCTGTGAGGAGTGGTCAGAATAGGAGCCCTAAATTTGTGGTTTTCACACAAGATGTGCATAGCACTCCCAAATAAGAGCACCATGACTGCAATCTTTGAGATACGCCACAGTGACATTGAAGGCTGTAATTTCAGTCTTGAATGAAACTGATGACCATTACTTTAAAGAGAACATAATACACTTAAATAAAATATAAGATTAACTCCAGGAACATTATTAGATTTTCCTGATGCTAACACATTGACATCATTTTTCTATTTTGTGTAGTAAAGAATTTGAGTTGCTTATAAATTTATGTTGAAACCCACTGGATGCTTTCAGAGGCTAAAGTGAGCAGCCCCACTTGTACAGGGAGTTGTATTTACAATACCTACTGTTCCTATATTTCCATTATAATGCAATTATCCTGTATGGGAATAAATAAAGGTCACTGGGTTAATGGAGCTCACCTTCCTTTTTTAGTCCATAAATAATAAATCAAATATAATATTTAAAAAGAAAACCATATCCTGCACATCATTGTATTTCTGATGCTTTTTTTCATAGGACATTTGAGTACCAGCACTTACTATGGCCATAATTGTTACAGTCCATCAAGTTCCCACAGCACGGGTTCAGTAAAGAAGTACACAGCATGTGTCTACTAAATTTATATTTATCAATAGTAAAATGTTCACGAAATTTCCTATGACATTTTCAAATCAGATGATAGTACATTCCACTCTGAGTTCGAGGAGTGTATCACAGAATGATTTATCCTAGCAAATATACAGAAAATCTCATGAGCTTTATCTGCTAAGTATTGACAAAGATCTCCATTTAAAACATTCTAAACAAACACAGATTCAAGAGCATTCCTTTGCTTCCAGATGGCTTACCAACAGAACTTGTGAGTAGATAGTAGCCAGTGCTTGTGACCATGCTAAAAGTAATAAATGGCTCTAGGCAAGATTCTCCTGCCACTAGCTTCTCTAATGAAGAAATGAAGACTTTCCCGCCAGCTAAAGAGCTGAAAAGGGCTCTCAGCCCAAAAAAGCCTAATCAATGCTTTCACTTCAGGCTTCCCAAGGGATCAACTAAGCAATCGCTCCAGTAGCTGGCACATCAAGATTTATAGGCAGATTAGGAACACATGGCCTAAATAGTTTCGGAAAGCCATTTGTCTTGAGTAATGAATAATAAAAAAAAAAAACACACAACTTACAGCAGCTGCTGTTGGATTACCAACACCCTGAAACTAATGCAATGTCTCATGAAATTTATCTTAGAAATATTTTTTAAATAATACGGAAATGATAGTACACCCCTGAGTCTGCTCTAAGAACTGTTAAACACTTGTAAATCACTTTCCAAAAATAATGAAAATGAAAAACTCTGCTTTGCGCTTGACACAGGCTTGTATAACAAAATGCACTTCAACTGCCAACCAAGAGAATCACACACAACTCCTGCCTCAGCAAGAATTTCAGCAGCATCACAGCACATCCCTGTGAATAAGCACTTTAAGTTCAAATTATAAACCTAGCAATGAACCAGCCAACCATCTTCATTAACAATGCAGCAGTTATAAGCACACTGTTTTAAAGTTAATTTGAAGGGCATGTATCTATCAATAGCACATGATTGTTGTTATAATTAGTAACAACAAAAGTAACAACTACCACTTACTGAGTGTTGTTCTGCCAGGCACCGATCTATTATTTTATGTGCATTATCTATTTTAATCCCTGAAAAACCTTTATGGTCTGTGATAGGTGACAGAATATACCATCCCAAAATACACCAGTTTGGCATAAGAATTATTTAGAGCTAAAGACACTTAAAAAACAACATGTTAAGAAGGGCATTCTAATCTCCCTTTTCTTCCTGAAAATAGAATATTAAAAGTTCCCATGTGAAAGATGCCCTCCTTGTACCAAGAGAAAAGAAACATTCTTCCATGGGCAGTCAAAGCCAAGAGAATTCTTCACAAACAGAACTTGTTAAAATAATTCTTATCTTCCTTCAGCCTCCCCATGTATTTTAGTTACTTTCCCACAATTGCCTCTCTTTGTTCAGCCTGGTATAAAGTATTTAGATTTTGTCACTTCTTTGGGTTTTCATGTCATTATGAGGGCTCCTGTGTCATGTAAACCTTATGGAAATTTGTATGCTTTTCCGTTAATCTGTTTTATGTTAGTTTGATTTTCAGGCCTAGTTGAAAAACCCTAAGAGGATAGAGAGAAAATTTTGCCTCCCCTACATCTGTGATGGTTTGTTATCTAATTAAATCCACTGACCCATCAGCACAAAGCATTAAGATCTAACATTTTTAAAAAATATAGACACTTAATTTGCCTTAGTATTCATTCTCAATGTAAATATTTTTGGCTTTGAAATTTATCTAGGCTTCCCAAGAAAGTTTCCTTAAAATATTAATCATTTTGCCATCATCAAAATATCTACAAACAGTAAATGCTGGAGAGGGTGTGGAGAAAAGGGAACCCTCTTGCACTGTTGGTGGGAATGTAGATTGATACAGCCACTATGGAGAACAGTATGGGGCTTCCTTAAAAAACTACAAATAGAGCTACCATACGACCCAGCAATCCCACTACTGGGCATATACCCTGAGAAAACCATAATTCAAAAAGAGCCATGTACCACAATGTTCATTGCAGCTCTATTTACAATAGCCAGGACATGGAAGCAACCTAAGTGTCCACTGACAGATGAATGGATAAAGAAGATGTGGCACATATATACAATGGAATATTACTCCACCATAAAAAGAAACGAAATTCAGTTATTTGTAGTGAGGTAGTGAGGTGGATGGACCTAGAGTCTGTCATACAGAGTGAAGTAAGTCAGAAAGAGAAAAATACCGTATGCTAACACACATATATGGAACCAAAAAAAAAAAAAAAGGTTATGAAGAACCTAGGGGCAGGAGAGGAATAAAGATGCAGACGTAGAGAATGGACTTGAGGACGCGGGGAGGGGGAAGGGTAAACTGGGACGAAGTGAGAGAGTGGCATGGACTTATATATACTACCAAACGTAAGGTAGATAGCTAGTGGGAAGCAGCCACATAGCACAAGGAGATCAGCTCAGTGCTCTGTGAACACCTAGAGGGGTGGGCTAGGGAGGGTGGGAGGGAGACGCAAGAGGGAGGGGATATAGGGATATATGTATATGTATAGCTGATTCGCTTTGTTATAAAGCAGAAACTAACACACATTGTAAAGCAATTATACTCCAATAAAGATGTTAAACAAAAAACAAAAAAAAATTAATCATTTTTATGAATATAATCAAATACTTTACTTATTACTAGAAGTTTTACACCTGTTCTACATAAAATTGAAGTAGGTCAATTTGCATTCGTTAACAGGCAAATTTCCTGAAAAATAAAAACAAATGCATATCTTGTAGAATAATTTCTGACATTCTTACAATGAAACTCTGGGAACGTGTGAAATTATAAGTATGCATCATTGTAAACAAATGATTTTTTAAATAAAACTTGAGCTTATAGGATTAATAAATAACGACTGGCCTGGACTTTCACATGGTCTATCAGCCCCAGCAGGATTATTTTGTAGCCCCCAAACTACATTATAAAAACAGAAGCCCGGCTGAATGAGTTCTTAGTTTGGAATATTTATGTGCTAAAACAGCAGCATGATCTACAAACATGCACAAGGCTATATCCTAGCTCCACTCAACACTTTATTACTAAGAAAAGAGGGTGCTTTGTTCTGAAGACAGCAAACTTGGGGTGGAGACGCTGACCTGCATCCATGATGCTCAGTTAGGGGGGATGATGTTAGTGTAACTGTATACAAAAACTGTAACACTTTAATGATTATAATATTGAAAAGATTTAGCAGTAAAGAATCAAGGTGAGATTATCCTAGAGAAAGGAGAGTGGCAAGAATTTTAAATCTCTTTGCTTGAGCTGGAATATCCATCTTCTCCTGCCTTGGACATTGGCATTCCTAGTTCCCAGGCCTTCAGACTTGGACTGGGCCTCATACCACTGGCCCTTTGATTCTCAGGCCTTTGGAATCCAGCTGGGACTTACACCATTGGTCCCCCTGGTTCTCAGGCCTCTGGACTCGGACCATATTCCACCACTGGCTTTCCTAGTCCTCCAGTTTGCGGACGGCAGATTATAGGACTTCTCGGCCTCCATGAAAGTATAAGCCAATTCCTATAATAAATCTCCTCTTATACATATCTATATAATATATCCTATTGGTTCTGTTTCTCTGGAAAACGCTGACTAGTACAGATTTTGGCTGAGAAACACCAGTACAGATGATCTCCAGGTTTCCTCTCTTCAGTTGAAAAACCAATGGCTCTATTTAATCTGCACACAGTTGGGGCAGCACGGCAGAGTGAACAGAGCACTGAATTCAGGGTTCTGCTCCCATTTCTGCCACTACCTGTGTCAACGTGAGCAATTCAGTGAACCACCCTGGTTCTCCATTCGCTAAGGTGTAAAGTGAAAGGCTCTGTGTGGCTGACTTGTGAGGCTCCATCTAACACTACCAGTCGCTGATCCTGGGGAAGATCTTGGAGTCCACGGAGGATCATCAGGTTCTAAGAGTGCCTCCAAAGAGCCTCCAGCACTAGAAGGTCCATTCAGGCCCAGGCTGGCCAACCCTTAACCACTGCTCAACCTATCAAGAAATTTTTTACTCACCGATGACGATTCATAATTAATTTAACAGTAGGAATGCCATGGAAAAATCAGGTTTGATTTATTTCTTCTCTGCCCTTCTCATTGAATTTGTTACCAATAAAATATCTTGAATTCATCTCCTAATTAGTATTCCCACGATCAGTGCCCTGGTCCAGGGTCTGCTCACTGATCTCCCAACTGTTCTCCAATTCCATGCTGTTCCTTCTCTGATAATACAGCCCCACATCATCTCACCAGTCATCTATCTAAATGTTAATGTGATCCATCTCCCTCCCTAATTAAAAACCCTCAGTGAGCTCCACTGCCTGTAGAATTAAGTCCAGACTCTTTAGCATTGTTTCCAATGTGGTATCTGACCTCAATTCCAGCAACAGCTCTCACCTCCCAAGATCTCTACACTTAGAGACTTTTGGATTCAAGGATCTCTAAATCCAATCTGCCTTTGACCAAATATAGAAATGAAGCAAGTTTTACCATTACATACAAGCGTCTTTTCTTAGCCTAAATCTTATCCCTTTTGCATAAAATCTTTTGGAAGCATAAATTTCTTTAAAGAATCAAAAAGAGCTCCTTGAATCAATAAATGTTTTGGTATAATTTCTCTATTTTTTAATACCACCCTGCCTCCCAAGCTACATGGTTTGTAACTCATTCATTTAACTTGTCAGTCATTCATATAGCAATCATTCGTGAATCTTCCTGTGTGTCCTGTACGTTGATAAACTATATAACAGGCTATATATTGGCTCTACAATGTTAAAGAAACATGTTTTTTCTAAGCACTTCAATTACTGAAATAATTTAATACTCAAGGACAATACTATAGCATACTATGTTAATTATTTTAATGCAATGACACATAATTATTTTACATTGTAATCTAAAAAATGATGATGAGAGACTGAGAAATTAAGATAGTAGTTACCCCTATGAAGTAACCTTCTTCAAACTCACTTAAAATTTCAGAGTTGGTATTTTTGTTTGTGCTTGTATTACTTGACATGACCTTTAAATGTCCAGCAAGAACCAAGTAGTGTTCTAAGGGTATGTGTCCTTGTCTTAGAATCATACTTTCAGCTTCAAATCTGAGTAGAAAGAATATTAAAAACATCTCTCCTGTAAAATTGTAAGTCTGAAGTCATTACTGGCTAACAAAATCCTGTCAACTTCATCTGTAAAGAATTTTACTTTTTATTAAGAAGCAATTTTCATCCTCTTCTGGTAAAGACCTTGAAGCAGGGACCCTAGCCAACTTGTCCACAGCTATAGCATCAGAGCCTAGAATGGTGCTTGGCTCAGAACGTAGACACTCAATGAATACATACTGAGTAGATTTATGAATAGGCAAAATAGGGGTGTCACACAACCACAGAACAGAAGGTCTCCCTACAAATTAATTCATTAGATGAGCCCTGCTACTTCACAAAATATAGGTATTTTTTAAAACTACTACTGCTGAATTCATGACGTAAGGCCAGATTTTTCACTTTCTGGGAGACATAAATTTGGTGTTGATTGGCGTTCCTTTTATCAAGACTTTTTTTAAGTACTATATTCAAGATCAGTTTTGCAAATCTGCTATTTCCCCTATTCATAGGTCTTTAGCCAGAAATAGCAGTTTGTCCACCCTTAATTTCTAGAAACAACCTACCTCTAGTAATAATACATGGTAAACTTTAATAGACATAAAAACATGGAATATATAGCAATGATTTTAATTATTCAAAAGGAAGATATTTTATAAAGTATTGGGATTTTTTGCCCTACTTCAATAAGTTTGATGTTGTGAAGGAGAGTTAGAAGCAGGAAAACTCCCAACAAAACAACCATACAAGCTGATAAGTAAGCCTGTCACAGTTTCATAGATGCTGACAGAAGGCATGGGGCTCTTGAGTCAGAGACAAAGGACTTTACTAGTTGCAGCAAAAGGAGTAACAAGAGTATCAGTATTGTTGCACCAGTCCCCAAATCCCTCAAGGCAATGTGGGGGGCCCAGTGGAGCCCGCATATGCAGTGGGGTGAATCACAGGGGAGGATCCTGTGCATAGGGTATCTGCTGCTTTTATAACAGGCAGTAAGCAAGCTGGTTTGTCTGGAAGGCAACCAGGTGCCACGAAGAACAGCAATGCATTACTTTTCTCAGGACTGCCAGCTGCATAAACAATCCGAGAAATGGCCCAGGTAAAAGAACAGTCAAAGCCTTGGGATTTTAGCACATTCAGTAAGAAGTTTAGGCACACAAGAAGCTCCAAGCAGACTGTATCTCAACATACAGGGCATAATAATACAAATGAATGGAATTTTAGAATAAAGCTAGACGGTTACCTAAAGAATTATGATTCTAGTTCCAAAAGGAAAAAAATACAAGGAGAAGTTTTACAATGCTATTTTCACTGCCTTTGAGAAAAGGATTCACGAGATTACAATGGGAAGACTCCTGACTTTCGATTATGTTAATAGCAATTTTTAAAAACCACTACTCAAACTTTGTAGACTTGAACAAAATATCAAAAATTCCTGAAGTAACTGCCACATCCCAGAAATATCCTCAAGATAATGATTAGTTTCTATGAACCAAGAATAGGAGAACAGTCAATAGGAGCACCGAGGAATCATGAGAATGAGGCCAGTAATAAGTATGTGATGGAAAAGGAAGGAGAGGTGTGGGGAATTGAAAACTAATAAATTTAGGACAAGCACTTTAATGAATAAAGTCTGGAATTCAACACGCAATTGGATTTAAAGCATCACAGAAAGAGCAGGAGGATTCCACATTCTGTTTTCTCTCTGTTATACTGTGCAAGTGCAGATGAGAGCCAGTCATTCCCAGCCAGGTTTTGAAGTGCATCATTTGGCTGCCAGATGCCCATTATACTAATTGGATCACTAGTTTCCTCTATATCTCATTGACACAAGGATTCCAGGGCTACCCATTTCTCCTGCAGCATTAAAATTTAAGAACGCCACACATACAGTAAACCATAAAATATTCACATGGGCCTGTACTCTACTTTTGTATTATATTGTAACTCTGGAATGATTCTTCAATAGCCTACATGAGTGATGTGAAGGAATGACAATACTAAATAGGTTTCTCATGTTTAACATTTAATTTTATACTTCCGGAGCATTTGACACACTTGTGAATATTTACAATTTGATTCGAATCATCATCTTCCTCAAGCATTGTTTTCTTGTTTAGTATATAGCTACAACTGTTCCAACCTGACAAATATAGAAATCAGAGTACTTCTGTTAGGAACAGAAAAAGGAAGACTTAATACCCTCACAATCAAAAACTAAAATGTCCTCATTAATATACATATGGCTATACATGTATATTGTATATTGAACTCTAAGAAAAACCTATGAATATTATTATTGATAGATACACTGATTCATTTTGGTTTTATTCTCCATTTAAAAGGGTAAATTTGAATAAATATTAATATCACTCTTCACTGAATGACCTGGTGCTTAATAAAAGTAACTCCCCATTAAAATTTCTAGATATCCATGATTTTAAAAATGAGACTTCATGTTAATACTACATTATTTAACTTTTTCCAAGAAAGACTCACATACACAATGGATCTTGTATTAAGCAGGGTTCTGGGTTCCAGACAAAAGAATCCACTCTGATCGGTTTAAAGAAAGAAAGGATTTACTACAGGTACTAGATAGCTTATAGAATCTTTGGAAAGGTTAGTGAAATAGTTTCTAAGCCAAACTTACAGGAATAACTTTGATGAAAATGCTGGGCAGATCCCAGAACCACTTTGTCTCCACCACAGTCAGGAAACTGGAGCTACCACACCTAAACAAGGAATCCTGTGGGTTTTGCCAGTTCCTGCACCAGCAAAACAGATGTCCCATGTCCTACCCTTCCCCGCCCCATATATTAATTGCAAACCAAATGTCATGAAGATACATCTGTCAGAATCTAAACCTTGTACTGATACACTAAAAGAAAGTGAGGAGGGGCTGGAAAAGGCAGATTTTTGTTTTGTTTTGGTTAATATTCTATACTGAGATGGCAGGGTTTACATTATGGGGAAATATAAAAATGTAGCACTTTTTCAAAAGATTTTGGGTAACCCCAGATTGCAAATGTCAACTTCAACTTTATCATAAAATTCAGGGTACCTTATCTAATATATTTGGCATGTTTTTCCTCTTTCTAGACAAATAAGTAGACTGTTATAGTAGTCCAGTCATGTTTTTATTGTTTTGGAATTTTGCTTATAAGTTTTGATCTTCATCCTATTTTCAATTCTAGGTTGGTTGGAAAATTCATCATTACATTACAGAGTTCAAAGCACAAACCCCAAATTATTACACATTTCTTTTGATCAACATTCAATTTGTAACATGTCTTTTGTCTTCAAAGTTTTGTTAAACTCTATTCACCATCTGCCACTGCTTATCTTAGGGGATTGCCAAGACCCAAATGGAATATTTTCGTGTCACTTACTCTTGATAGATTGTGGTCTGGCAAAGTTGAAGCTGTACTTCATTTGGCAAACTGTGTAATGACCTATTCTTCTTTAGACATAGTTGAAGCTTTTACAAAAAGAAGAAAGAAAATAAATAAATAATAGCGTAGAAAAGAGCTAAAGGAAAAAGATTATGATGCTCTGCAATTAGCTCAGATCCCTTCAACGTTTCTGATAACCAAAACAAGAGTAGATTTTATGTGTTTCCCAAGGTCCAGCCATTTTTTATGTGATAGACATTGGTAATTAAAATCTTCCATATCTGGATTCATGAGAATTTGGTATGATCCTAACAGAGCAAAACTTTTCCTATGGAAAGGAAGGAGACATTGAGACACTGAGGAGATGGTCTTCCCCAGTACTCACGAAGTTCCATGGTGTTAGGCCCTCAACCTCTGTGAAGAAGTTCGTAAGGAATCCTTCAGAACCTAGATTGCCCAGCAAAACAGTTAGGACAAACCAAGGACCAGAAAAGTAAAATCTGATGGTGTCCAGGAATCCTTTACTGGAAGACTTTGAGGTAAAAAGTTCAAGCATGCCTTTTTTTCCTTTTCCAAAGTATTAGGTTTTAATACGCATTAATATTGCATCTGCCTGCTATCACTGAGAAAGAACTGTGAGGTGGCTACTAAATCTTTAAAATGTTTGCATTTCTAAAAGGTCTGAAAACAAAGATATGTTCATAACCCCTACCTCACACCATATATAAAGATTAACTCAAAAAGTGGATCAGTGATGTAAATATAAGATCCAAAAATATTAAACTGGAAAATATAGGGGTATAGCAGCAATAGAAAAAATAAACTGGACTTTATCCAAACTTAAAACTTTTTGCATCAAAGGACATTATCAAAGACAATGAAAAGAAAACTAACCTATAGAATGGGAGAAAATATTTGCAAGTCACATATTTGACAAGGGTTTAATACCCAGAATATATAAAGAACTCCCAACTCGGTAACTAAAAGACAAACAGGCCAATTTTAAAATGGGCAGTGGACTTGAATAGGTGTTTCTCCAAAGAAGATATACAAATGGCCATGAAATGGTACATGAAAAGATGCTTAACCACCTTAGTCACTTGGGAAATGCAAATCAAACACAGAATGAGATACCACTTCACACCTACTAGCACAGCAGTAATAATAATAGTAGTAGTAATAGTAGAAAATAACAAGTATTGATGAGGATGTGAAGAAATTGGAACCCTTGGGCATTGTTGGTGGGAATGCAATTGTTGCAGCTACTGTGGAAAACAGTATGGCAATTACTCAAAAAGCTACAGAATTATCATACGACCCAGCAATTCCACTCTTAGGTAACCCCTTCCTTGACACCTAATTCCTGGCAACCACTAATTGTTTTCTCTCCCTACAGTTTTACCATCCACAGCATCATATAAATAGAATCATACAATGCATTACTTTTTGTGTCTGGCTTAGCAAAATGCATTTAAGATCATCCGCGTCTTGTATGAATCAACAGTTTGTTCCTTTTTATTGTTCAGTTGTATTTCATTGTATGGCTATATCAGTTTGTTTATCCATTCACCTGTTGAAGGATATTTATAAGGATGATCCTTAAATTTCCCTTTTCATTACTAATTAAAATTCCATTTAATTCCTAAATGAGTATAGTTTTGTGTTAATATTTTATTTTAATTTTTTGAAATTTGGTGTTTATGATGTACAGACTTAATTTACTATTTATAAAAACACTTGACTAACTAAAAGACCTCATTTTCTGACCTGCTAGGTAAGTTTTCTGCAAAGCAATTTGATTAAAAATTTTGAAATTTTAGGGTGCTTAAAACCTTAAGTATCAACTTCTACATGTTATGACTATATCTTTAAAATTTTTAATGACATTTTAACCATTTTTAAGTGTGCATTTCAATGGCATTAATTACATTCACGCTGTTGTGCAACCATCACCACTGTTTCCAAATCTTTTCCATCACCCCATAGAGAAACTCTGTAACTATTAAGTAATGACTCTCCATAACCCCTCACCCCAGCCCCTGGCAAGCACTGTTGTACTCTCTGCTTCTGAGTTTGACTACTCTAGATACCTCATGTCAGTGGAATCATGTAGTATTTGTCATTCTGTGACTGGCTTATTTCACTTAACATAATGTCTTCAAGGTCATCCATACGATTATGTGTATCAGAACTGTCATTCCTTTTGAAGGCTAAATAACTTTCCACTAGACAGATATACTACAACTTATTTATCCACTCATTTGTCAATGGACATTTAGATTATTTCCACATCTTGGCTATTGTAAATAATGCTGCAATGAACCCAGGAGTGTTGATATCTCTTCGAGGTCTTGATTTTAATTCTTTTGGAAAAATATCAGAAGTGAGACTGTTTGATCATAGAGTAGTTCTATTTTTAATTTTTTGAGGAACCTCCATACTGTTTTCTACAGTGGTTGCACCATTTTACATTCCCACCAACAGTATACAAGGTTTCTAATTTTTCCACATCCTTGCCAACACTTGTCTTTTGAATTTTTGATAATAGCCATCCTAACAGCTGTGAGGTGATATCTTATTGTGGTTTAATTTGCATTTTCCTGACCTTAAGCATCTTTTCATTTGCCTGTTGGTTTTTTGTATGTCTTCTTTGGAGAAATGTCTATTTAGTTCCTTTGCCCATTTTTTAATCTGGTTATTTGTTTTTTTGCTATTGTGCTGTTGCAGTTTCTTACATATTTTGGATATTAAGCCCTTATCAGATAAATGGTTTGCAAATATTATCTCTCATTCCATTGGTTGCCTTTTTATTTTGTTGATTATTTCCTTTGATGTGCAGAAGCCTTTTAGTTTGATGTAGTCCCACTTGTCTATGGTTTTTTTTTTTTTTTTTGGCCACACTGCACCACATGTGGCTCTTAGTTCCCCAATCAGGGATAACCCATGCCCCCTGCAATGGAAGCGCGGAGTCCTAACCACTGGGCTGCCAGGGAAGTTCCAAGTCCCACTCGTCTATTTTTGCTTTTGTTGCCTGAGCTTCTGTCATATCAATGAAATAATTGCTAAGATCACTGCCACAATGGATGTCCCCTTCACAATAGCATCAAAAAGAAAATATTTAGGAATAAAGTTAACTAGGGAGGTAAAAGATCTGTACACTAAAAACTATAAAACATTAATGAAAGGAATTAAAGAAGATACAAAAAATGGAAAGACATCTAATGTTTATGGATTGGAAGACTTAATATTGTTTAAATGTCCATACTACACAATCTACAGATTCAATCAATCCCTATCAACTTCCAACAGCTTTTCTTTCAGAAATAGAAAAAACATTCTAAAATTCATATGGAACCACAAAAGACAGTGAATTGCCAAAACGATCTTGAGAAAGAAGAACAAAGCTGGAAATATCACACTACTTGATTTCAAAATATATTACAAAGTTACAGTAATTAAAACAGTATGGTACTGGCATAAAGACAGATATAGATCAATTGAACAAAATAGAGAGCCCAGAAATGAATCCATACATGTATGGTCAACTGATCTTCAACAAGGGTGCCAAGAATGCACAATGGGGAGAGGACAGTCTCTCCAACAAATGGTACTATACAACAGATAATGACAGTAGGTCTGTATCTGTAGGAGAAGGACGTTTCAAACAAGCAAAGGAGGAATGCTAGAATAAATCCGATGGTAACAGGCTGAAGTTGGAGACATCCATTTGAACTAATGTTTATTTTAATATATATACAGGTGGATATATACAGAAATGAATATAGATAAATGGGTTAATATACTACAAACACTTGCCAGCTCTATGCACTGAGAGGGCCTAGAAGTAATGACTCTCCAGTTGCAACAAGAACACCTAGTGGACAGGTTTTGGTTTCTAAATACCATTCTCCAATAAAAGGAGCTATACTTCTTAAAGAATGGCTGGTTCTTGGGCCAGGGCATAGAAAATACAAGATAAGCCTGGAGAATCTTACAGTGCCAGAAAGTAAGTTGGTGATAATAATTATTATTATAAATGAAATAAAAATAAAATAAATAAAAGACATGGGTCTGTCAAATGGACACATGAGCCACCCTTAAGAGGTCCTGATACCCAGAGCTAGAATAATTTAAGCCATATAATAAACAATGATAATAAAGAATTATAACCCAAAGAATAAAATAAATATCCATATGGCGATAAATATCTATGAGACCATCTGATATAAATATACAAGCAAATGAATGAATGAATAAATGAAAAGAGGCAATTCTTCCTTTCAGAAGAATTATAAATGCAAAAAGAACGAGGAAAACCGAGCATCACCACTAGAGTGCCAAAGTAATTATTGCTGCAGGGAAGATCCACTGATGAATGCTAAAATTAGTGAGAGAAACAGGGTATCCACATTGCCTCCAAGTATCTCCCATAAAATATTTATTAATAACTGTGGAGGTTTAACATCTGCCTACAATTTCTTAAATATTCCTCCCTCCAGAAGATGGACCTTAATTCCCCTGGACTGGGCTGGACTTAGTAACTCACTTCCAAAGGACAGAATATGGGAAGGGGAAATGGTAACTTTCCATGGAGAATCCTGGCAGATACTACCTTAGCCAACTGATCAAGGATAACATCGCCAGTAACAAGACATTAATGTCATGCACCCAAAATCTATAACTTCAGTCTGATCATGAGAAAAAAAAGTAAACCCAAACCGAAGGACATTCTACAAAACATCTAACCAGTACACCTCAAAACTGTCAATGTAATGAAAGACAAGGAAAAAAAAATGAGGAACTGTCACAGATTGAAGGAGAGTAAGGAGACATGAAAACTAAAAGCACTGTGGTCTCCTGACTTGAATCCTGGAACAGAAAAAAAGACAGTGGAAGCACTGGGGAAATCTAAATAGTCTGTAGTTTAATTTACAGTATTTGTTGAACCAATCTTAATTTCTTAGTTTTGGTCATTGTTCCATGGCTACATGAGATGTTAACATCTGGGGAGACTGGGTAGAGAGTATACCAGAATTATCTGTACTATCTCTGCAATTCTTCTGTAAGCCTAAAATTATCAACATAAAAAGTTTAAAAATTTTTTAGCTTCAGCTAAACACAGTAATTTGAAATAAATGGGTCTCAATCCCACATAACTGAAGCCCAAAATAAAAGCAAATCAGCTGTATCCAGTTATTACTATTCACCCATGCAATCTGAATGTCCAAGTTTTCCAAACTAAAATCTCTCATAGTACGTCTATGATTCATAAAGAGTAAATATCTATTTTTACACCTCAGGAACACAATTCTATATTTAAATTAGATTCTATAAGAAAGATAAATTGAACTTAAATCATGTTTGTTTATACTCCTTTTTCCAAATTGTAAATTCACTGCTAAGTCGAGGACTGTGTGTAACCAGACAAGAATTTCAGCTCGTTATTACAAGAACTTACATGGCTATGATACCAGTGTTGGAATCTCCTGGACTAAAATGGTATAGGTGGATTCAAGACAATGTCATAAGCACAGAAAACAGTGACTTTTAGAAACGTCTGATGCCAAAGATGATGAATACTTGTAATATAGCACTTTATTGTTTAGGATACTCTGAAATGCTTTATACCTTAAAATGTTTAAAATCAATATCTCTTTTTACTTTAGAGCTGGTTTACAAAACATCCTTTAGAGGCTAAAAAACAACAAATGTAAATCCAATTTACCTAAGTATATTAAAAATTTTAATAGAAGTAGAGAAGGTCCACCTAATATCTTAGGAACAGAAATTCATAGCTACATAATGGATTGCTTTGAAGTTTGTTCAAAGATTAGTAAATTAAAATTACAGAAAACATTTTAATAGGCTTAAATAAATTTATTTATATTCAAAATCAATGATTTATCTTAAACATATACCTCAAACATAACACACAGTAGGAACTCAATGATCAGTATTTCTTTAATTCATATATGAAATAAATGAAACATTGCTTCACTAGACCAAAATAAAATATAAATATTACAACCATCTTTATTTAATCCCATTTTGTTTTCTAAAACCATAAAATTGGGCTTCCCTGGTGGCGCAGTGGTTAAGAATCTGCCTGCTAATGCAGGGGACACGGGTTTGAGCCCTGGTCTGGGAGGATCCCACATGCCACGGAGCAACTAGGCCCGTGAGCCACAACTACCGAGCCTGTGCGTCTGGAGCCTGTGCTCCGCAACAAGACAGGCCGCGATAGTGAGAGGCCCGCGCACCGCGATGAAGAGTGGCCCCCGCTTGCCACAACTAGAGAAAGCCCTCACACAGAAATGAAGATCCAACACAGCAAAAATAAATAAATAAATTAATAAACTCCTACCCCTAACATCTTCTTTAAAAAAAATAAAACCATAAAATTAAGGCAAAGATTAGGAGAGTAGAAGTATAAGAAAAATAATTTGGCATGATGTTTTCATAGTGTTAACCTGTATCGCTTAAAATTATAGAAGAAAAGCACTATTAATAACATTGGAATAACCATTATCAGAAAAAAACTTTTTAAATTTCTTTACCTCTCTGAGATTTTCTTGGCTTCTTTGCTTAGGCTGAATGAACAACAATGTTTTCAGCTTTCCAAATTCTTTGCTCTGTAAAACAAAGTGTATTTACATTGAATGCATCCCACTTGTCCCCAAGGATACAACTTCTTCTAAAAATTTGGAAAGCATTTATAGCCTGGGTAACATAGAGTGTTATATTTATGTAATAGTGACTTCTAACTTTGCACGTAAACTTTGTTGAAATAACTTTAAGAAACATATTTACTTAAAACAACTAAAGCACCAAGCATGGAATTCACTGTCATGTTATAGACAGACAAGTTTGATTCTAACAAACAGGACCATTATAGCAAGTTGAGAGTTGTTTGCTTGTTACAAGTCACCCCATGAATGTAACCTACTCTCATGTCAGCTCAGTTGAATAGAGATCACATTCACCAGAGTCCATGAACCTACACAAAAGTATCAAGAGTAACTGTTTCCTTTTTATCTAGGGAATTCAGTTTCAAAACAGTGTTACTGACTGAGGGCTACACTCTAAGGTGAAATACAACTCAGTTTAGTTAAGTTTATTTATCCCAATACAGCGTCTTTCCTTAACTTTTTATTCCAGGTCTTAGGCATCAACATGAAAAAGCATGACCTCCAGCCAAATCTTGATATCAATTTACTCTTCATATCCCATAGGCAATGATGAGAAACTGAATATAGATCTAAGATACTCCTAGACATATTCTGATAGTTTGTTTGTTCTTATTAATAGTAATAATAACAATTTATTGAGCATTTATTATGTACCAGGCACTGCTTCAAGTACTTTACCTCCATTAACTCATAAAAGCAGTTTATATTTTTTGACTTCCTATGTAAGGAATAAACTCTCTGGCTGTTTAACATGCCTGTCAATGACACAGGGAATATGCTGACTTAATTCTTCTGGTTTGTAGTAGCTATTTTTAAAATGGAATGAATGACAACACTACCACAGTCTACCCAAGCAATATAGCAGAGATGATGCAACACATAATCCTTAAATCAAGGAACTGTGCTTCACTACATCTCCTGCCTACGCTGGAAACTACACTGCACAGTGTGACGCACTCCCATCTTGGCCGGCACTGTTCTAACGGGATCTAGTAATATTATTCATCTGTGCTCATGAAAAGTGAATTTTTACCCATAATGTACTCATACAAATGCCAGCAACAAGAAGAAATTACTGATAGGATTAACATATAACAAGTTAATTGTGCCAAATTAAAAAAAGAAAACAGAGGCAAGTGAGTTGTTTCATTTGATGTCAATATATTCCCCAAATATATATAAGAATTTAACTCTATTAAGCATAATAAACTGTAATTTGGGGAATTAACTTTTACTCTCTGATAGATAGAATACATATAACTTCAAATTACTTTTAATACTGAATATATTAAAATTTAAAACTGGCCTACAAAACACATATCATTATGAAAAGAGCTAATACATTCACATGCATATAAAGAATGGAGGGAAATACACCAGAATGTCATAATTGATGATCTGTCTCCCTGGGTATAGAATTTTTAGTCATTTTTATTTTCTTCTTCATCTTTTTAAAACCCAAATTTCCTACACTTAACCTGTATTACCTTACTTTTATTTCAAATTTTAAAAAATAGCTCAATTTTTTTCTGATTATGAAAATAATATATTTACATTTAAAACTGAAAATCTATTGAAATCCTACCAACCATAGTTATATTTTGATGCATTCTAGAGCTCTGTGTCTCTGTTTCTGTGTGTGTATATGAATATATATTCACATATATACATATCTGTACACTAAAGAAACATACATAATTTTATAAAAATAAAATTATACTATTCTATTTTTTGGCTTGATTTTTTTTTCTTCAGTGACATACTATTTACTTCTTTCCACATGTACACAGTTACTTTTAATAGCTGCATTGTACTCCATTATATAATTTATCAATTACCCCTCAGAACCCAGTTTAGACATCACTTAAGAAGCAAAGCGAGAGAGAGGCATGAACATGTATACACTACCAAACATAAGGTAGATAGCTAGTGGGAAGCAGCTGCATAGCACAGGGAGATCAGCTTGGTGCTTTGTGACCACCTGGAGGGGTGGGATAGGGAGGGTGAGAGGGAGGGAGACGCAAGAGGGAAGAGATATGGGAACATATGTATATGTATAACTGATTCACTTTGTTATAAAGCAGAAACCAACACACCATTGTAAAGCAATTATACCCCAATAAAGATGTTAAAAATAATAATAAATTATAAGGTGCTTCCAAAAAAAAATTAGTAGGAATGACAAAATTAACGTTAGTTGGTCAAAACTATAAACTGGTAAAGTCTTTCCAGAAAACAAGCATAAGAGGGCTTCCCTGGTGGCGCGGTGGTTAAGAATCCGCATGCCAATGCAGGGGACATGGGTTTGATCCCTGGTCTGGGAAGATCCCACATGCCGTGGAGCAGCTAAGCCTGAGTGCCACAACTACTGAGCCTGTGCTCTAGAGCCCACGAGCCACAACTGCTGAGCCCACACGCCGCAACTACTGAAGCCCATGTGCCTAGAGCCCATGCTCCGCAACAAGAGAAGCCACTGCAATGAGAAGCCTGCTCACCGCAATGAAGAATAGCTCCTGCTTGCTGCAACTAGAGAAAGCCCACACGCAGCAACGAAGATAAAAATAAAACACAGCCAAAATACAGCCAAAAATAAAAATAAATAAAATAAATAAATTTTTTTAAAAAAGAAGCTTTCACTTCCTCCCAAGTCTGGGTTCAGCTCCCCTCAGATGCATTTCAACCACAATCTATCTGTCAACACTGCACTCAATGAATGTCTAGCTGACTGTCTTCTTTCCTAAACCATAAGGGACCGTCTATGTCTGATTAAATGTTGTAGCCCCATACCTACTATAGTGCCCAATAAATAGCTGTTGAAATATAAGTTGTTTCCTTTTTTTAAATAAAAATACAATAATAGAATCAACATTCCTGCACACACAAATTTGTGCACTAATCCAATTATTCCCATGGTATAAATTTCTAAAACTGGAGTTGCAGAGACAGAGGTATGCACATTTTGAATTATAATAAATATTGCCAAATTGCCCTCCAAAATCCTTGTAGAAATTTACATTCCCACCATCAATGGATAAAAGTGTCCATTTCTTTGTATCTTTTAAATACTGAGTATTGTCACCCTTTTTTAAAACTTCAGAGTGATATCATTATCATTCGTCGCTTTTACAATTAGAAAAAAAATTAAGACATTACAGGTTTTGCTATTCTTAAAACTAGATAGCTATTAATTAGGATGCAGTTAAAAAATACTAACCAAGCTATATTTAGGATAATTGCTCATGCTGAATAAAAGTTCATTAGCTGAATGGTTCTTTATGTTCAAGTAAAACAGTGCCCATCCTTTTGCTCAACTCTTTTCAAGGTACCTGAAGGAGAGATGATATAAATATACAGAAAATGTATATGATAAGTACTTACTTGATAGAGAAAACGTACAGGAAAACCAGCTAATGTGGAGATGAACTGACTGGAGTAGAACATACATAGAACATCCTTAATGTGCAAGTTAGGAGGCGGGGAAAAACTCTAAGGTATGGATTCAAAAAACAAGATGAAATTGGGAACTTACTGTGGAGGTGTATTAGCTGCTCTGACAAATGAAGCTGAAAGATGCTGTCTTGCTGTTCTAGAATTGCATTCCCAAAAGCTTATTGTCACTGTCCACAAGAATGCTTACCAGTACCCCAAACTCAGTGTGTCCAAAAGAAAACTCATATTCTTCCTCTCTTCCCCACAGAACACTTAGTTAATTTTGGATCCAGGCCATGATGTTATATCTAGACTTGTAATGTGCAATACGTAAATATGGCTCATACAAACAGAGATGAGCTGTAAGCATTCACTGGACTTCATAGACTTAGTATAAAACAGGATGTAAAATATCTCATTATAATTTTTATATAGATTACTTGTTGAAATGATCGTATTTTGGAAATACTGAGTTGAAAATATATTATTAAAAAATAATTTCACCTGTTTTTCCCCTCCCCTTTTTTTAAAAATGTGGCCACTGGAAATTTAAAGTTACATGTGTGGCTCACATTATTATATTTCTATTGGACAGCAATGACCTACACCATTGAGATCTAGACCACTGAAATCAAGGGCTAGATTATGAAGCTAACCATCCGTTGTTGTGCTCTAAGAACTCCAGAAAGGAGCAAAGAAGTGAGAGGAGGAAGGAGCTAGCTGTGAACTGGGTTTGGCTGGAATTTTGTGGAGTCAAGGAAGGGGATTTCCAGGCATGGGAGCAAGGACCATAAAGCAAAGATGAGAAAACTAGGTTCTAAATGCCAGATTTTCTAGAACTATGGCTCTCACTGTGTTATCTCTCTGCTGCTTCTGCCAGAGCCTTCAGTAGTACCTCAGAACACTAATCATGTCTGAGCTGGACTACGAGGTAGCAAGCTTGAGCCCAAGGGTTAAAATGGGAAAGTATGTCTCCTGTATCCAGGAACTGCCAATAAGAGAACCAAGAGGACAATGAACTGGAAGGGCAGAAATCAGCTGGCCAACTCCCCCCGCCTCCCCTGCCCCACCACCCAGGAGATTCTTTTTCCAGTGTCAGCCTGGGAGTTCTGAGTCTGGGTGGAGAGTTTTGTTTGTATGTTTTTATTTTGGTTGTGCATTTCAAAGATGGCATCACTCCCTCACAGAGCCTCCTTTAACCTATAACAAAACCCCAGGCTGTCCCAATCCCAAAGTTTGCCTGAACCTCATAAGAATTTGCCACATGCTACGGAATCTGTGCCTTGGATGCCAAAGTTGTCATCAGCGTCCAGCTTTGTATCCATCTCCTTTCCAATAAGCAGAAGGCAGCCTGGCCCCAGTTAATTCAACTTCACTCATGTTCTTACCCCATGGAAATCCCTGCATGCCTTGCACTCAGGCATGCCCAACTACTGAACACCTGAAGCTCAGGACCTTTTTCAACCTTATGTTACTAAAACAAAAAGCAGCGGTTGCCTGGAGCCAGAAAGGGGCTGAAGAAACTTTGGGGAGTGATGCATATTTTCACTATTTTGATTGTGATGATAGTTTATCGGTATACACATATATTATCAAAATATGCACCTTCATTATATCAATTATACCTCCATAAAGCTGTTAAAAACAGTATTAACATGTTTCCTTCTCATAATCAGTTTCACCAATCAAGAAATTAATGAATAAATACTTATCTATCACCTACTCTGGCTATCTCCATCCCTGGTAGAAATAATGTTTTCTTGGCCAAACGGCATCTAATAGAAGCCATTCTAGTATTTCCTTTACTCAAATAAAGTAGTATTTTAGCAGCATAGCTTCCTTAATGTATTTCATTGTATTAACCAGAGGAAAAACTCATCTGAAATATGTTCGAAACTAGTGGGTTGTCTTTCCACAGAATTATCTCTAGGGAATTAAAAATAAAACTCTGAAAACTTCACAATCCAGTACAGGCATACCTCATTTTATTGTGCATCGCAGACACTGCATTTTTTTTTTGCTTTTATAAATTGAAGGCTTGTGGCAACCCTGCACTGAGCAAGTCTATCAGCAAAAAGATCACGACTTACTGAAGGCTCAGATGATGGTTAGCATTTTTTAGCAATAAAGCACTTTTAAATTAAGGTATGTACATTTTTAGATATAATGTTATTGCACACTTAATAGACAACAGTATAGTGTAAACATAATTCTTACATGCACTGGGAAACAAAAAAAAAATTCATGTGAATCACTTCATTGTGACATTCGATTTATTGCGGTGGTCTGGAACCGAACCTGAGGTATGCATGTGGAGCACAGTAGCTGTCTTAGGTTGGGTTTCACAGAAGCCTGAGATGGGGATTCTTGTGCTAGTGATCTGAGGCTCTCAGGTGAAAACTATAAGGAAATGGGGAGTGCAAAACAAGGAAAGGGAAGAAGCAAAGCAAAGATGTGGGTGCCGCTGCAGTCCACCCCAGCCTGATCCCACAAGCAACTGTGGAGCAGGAATGACACTGCCAACCTGTTCCCCCTGGAGCAGGAAGGAGCCCTCCTAGCAATCATCCTTTAGCTACAGACCACACCTGAAAGCCTTGGGGTGTAACCACCTGGGCATGTCCTGGAAAGGCAGCTTCCATCAGCGAGGGCAGTTCTTGAGAGAAGGTACAACTGTGAGCTGTTGGCAGCCTATACTCATAGCAGCTGGAGAATGAGGGCACCTACCCACCTGAAAAACCCAGTGTTTCCGTTTCCTTGTCTGTAAAATGGGACTAACGACATCAGCTACTTCATACGCTTAGAATCACACATAGCACATGCTCAATAAATGTTATTGCTGCTGTTGTGTCTTCAGAGATGTCCACACTGGGCGTCTCACTGCCCAAGTGTAATCCAAACGCCCTACACAGCTGCACACCCGGCAGAGATTTTTGCCCCAACATTACTTAATTAAGGGCAATCTAAAGATTTCACATTTAGGTGACTCCCTAGATAAACATATCCATTTTATCTGACATTTTCCCCAAGTTCAGAATCAAGCAAGGATAACCTTTTCTGTTTCTCTTTAAAGAGTGGGAATGGTGGTATCTCAATATCAGCTGCTTTTTTAAAAAAAATAATTTATGTCTATATTCATTTATTTTTGGCTGCATTTGGGTCTTCATTGCTGGGCGCATGCGGGCTTTCTCTAGTTGTGGCGAGCGGGGGCTACTCTTCGTTGCGGTGCGCAGTTTTCTCATTGCAGTGGCTTCTCTTGTTGCGGAGCACGGGCTCTAGGCACATGGGCTTCAGTAGTTGTGGCACATGGGCTCAGTAGTTGTGGCTCGCGGTCTCTAGAGAGCAGGCTCAGTAGTTGTGGTGCACGGGCTTGGTTCCTCCGCGGCACATGGGATCTTCCCAGACCTGGGCTCCAACCTGTGTCCCCTGCATTGGCAGGCGGATTCTTAACCACTGTGCCACCAGGGAAGCCCCACATCAGCTGCTTTTTACTTCTGTGGGAGATCCTCATTAAATGGTCTTCATTTAGAGTGTAATAGGAAAAACAAAACCCCTCTCTCACCTATGCTGCGTGACCCCAATCATGAAACCAGTCTTCCTCAAGCAACAGAGTTCCCACAGGTACACCCCATACTTAGAGCAACACTTAAAGTCCCAGGGGCTAATTCTCTGGTTCTTGCATTCTCCAGAAGCAAATACACATAAAATTTAGACTCTTCCTCTGGTTCTCTCTCCTAGTTTTGGAAACCAAATTGACATCTCTTACAGCTGACTAAAGAAAGTGGGATGGGTCAGTGGCGACTAGACTCGCTTCCCAGGAGAGGGAAGGAATGCCAGCGAATTCGAGGAGGCGGGTCTCGCTGAGGTGGCTGGCTCGCCTCAGCTCGGCGGCTTTTGGGAATAAGCACACCAAGGGAAGCCCTCGCGGCAGAGGCGGACCTGGCCGCTGCGGGAAGGCCCCTGGGCGGCTGTTACCTTTTCTTGCACTGGGTCAATCCGCAGACGTGCGCCAGGATCCGGGCCGGCCGCAGGAGCCTTCCCCTAGCCCCCGCCGGCCGCGGTCGGGAGGAGTCGGCGGGGCTCGGAAGCCCGGCCACGGCCACGGGAAAGCCTTCAGCCTCCCCTTCCCCGGAACGCCGTGGGCTCCGCTCCCTACAGGGAGGCGGTGAGGGGCGAGGGGCGGGGTCCGGGGAGGACACGCAAACCTTCCGCTGCGGCAGGAACGGAAATGGGTGCGTGGAGGTGGAGAAAAGTGAACTTTTATTTTTATACTGAAACTAATGAGGCTAAGCTGTGGAAGTAAGTGTAACATATGCATGCGTTCTTAGAATAATACATGACTTTAAAATAAATTCAGCGAAGGGGAGGGAGACCCTCGGGGTAGCGATCTGCAGGGAGGCGCCCTCGAGGGCAAGGTTGAGAAATGCTGTCACCTACCCGGATACTTCTTTCTGCAAACGAGTTCTTGCCTCTCGTTGCACGCCCTGAGCCCGGATCCAGGAGACGCCCTGTCCCGCGCTGGGCGTGGAGCTTCCCCGCGGCGAGCTCCTCTGCGAAGTGGACCTCAAATCCACCTCCTGATCCTGCGGTCAAACTCGTTTACTGAAACATCGTGAGACCTGCTGCATCTGGGCCTTCTTGGCAAAAACTGTAAGGACGGGCTTTAAACAACCACAAGCAGAACTTGAGGGAACTTGGGCAGTGAAAGCCAAGAGACTGGCTGTAGTGTAGATGACGGCTGAAAGGGCCCTAGGAGGTCTTTTACTAGGCCGATTTATGTGATTGCCCGTTTGGGTGGGGCAACTTAACAGCAGAATAGCCCCGTTTGCTTTAAGTTTCCTGGGAAACGAAGTTAGATACACTTTGGTTGTTTTCAAGTACTTAGAATTTCGTCAAACACCTACAATTTCGTCAGACACCTGCCACGTAACAGGTTCCTTCCATTACAAAGGCCTCAAAATGGAATTATGCCAGTAATATATGGAATCTCTCTACAGCAATGTTCAGTTGGGAGAAAATACAAATGAAGAAGATTGCCTTTTTATGTTTTCTTGGAGAGAAAAAATAACAAGTTTACATTGTCTTTTCAGAGACCTTCAAGAGTGGAGGGTCCTAGGAGAGAAACAGTGCATTGGAATTAACCTACAGTTCTCCTGCTATGTCTTTCTTCTGTGTTTCTCCTTTGCTACTCACACAAAACACTTCACCTCTGGACACCAAGTATATGGAGGTTTTTCCCACATCAAGCAATTCCCTACCTCACCAGCTGAGTACCCTACAATTTAACTCAAATCTAACACTATCTACCTGGAGACAATGTCAGATCCCAGAGGTTAAGGGCTCAGTCCTACAAGACTGCTCCCACCCTACTTCAGATACCAATCCCAAGTAGCAGGTCCCCAGGTTACCCACAACTTCGGTCTGATTTCCCACCACCACTTCCCCTTTGATTCGATTATTTGCTAGAATAGCTTACAGAACTCAGGGAAAAACTTACTGATGTTTACCAGTTTGTTAAAGGATAAGTAAGGGATACAGATGAACAGCCAGATGAAAACATACATAGTCTGAGAGGGTGCCGCCGCAGAAACCCCCATCCCCGTGGAGCTGGGGTACATCACCCCTCCAAAGGTGAATGTATTCATTGGGCTGGAAGCTCTCCAAAGAGTACCACTGGGATTATGGACGCTTCCTCACGTAGGCACGATCAATCATTAACTCCATGTCCATCCCCTCTGCCCTCTCTGGAGAAATGGGGAGCAGGCCTGAAAATTTCAAGCTTCTAAGTATGGCGTGGTCTTTCTGGTGACCAGCCCCCATCTAGGAGCCCACTCAGAGTCGATGCAATAGAAAAAAAGATGCTTCTAGTGCCCTTGCCACTTGAGAATTTACAAAGGTTTGGGGAGCACTGTGTCAGGAACCAGGGACATAGACCAATATATATATTTTCTATTATCTCACACACAGACTCTAGACTGTATCATATTTGATGCATCTGATACACTAAATATTACATTGCATTTACTGAAGAATTTCTACTATGCTTTATCATTTCCAATAGTGAAGAATTAAATATTTAATTTGTAGTTTTATGTTGCCTCAGATCAGTTGCTGAACATGTTAGAAAATGTTTTATCTGTCAGAAGTCTATTTAAATAAACTTTTTCACCTACTTCATTTTGTCCCTGATAGAAGTATAATTTTTTATTCTCTTTTGCCGTAACAGTAGTATGAACTGTTTAGAATGTACGATGTTAAGTGTACATGAAATACATAGCTCTTAAAAGTGCTTTATGTTTTTATTAACTTTCAAGAAGAGATTTCATTGTTACAACGTGGGGGTTGACGGTCTGTAGAGAGCTTCCGGGAAGATGGCGGAAGGGAAGACGCGGAGATCATCTTCCTCCCCACAGATACACCAGAAATACATCTACACGTGGAACAACTACAGAACACCTACTGAACGCTGGCAGAAGACCTCAGACCTCCCAAAAGGCAAGAAACTCCCCACGTACCTTGGTAAGGCAAAAGTAAAAAGAGTAAACAGAGACGAAAGTATAGGGACGGGACCTGCACCAGTGGGAGGGAGCCGTTTCCACACACTAGGAAGCCCCTTCGCGCGTGGAGACTGCGGGTGGCGGAGGGGGAAAGCTTCGGAACCGCGGAGGAGAGCGCAGCAACAGGGGTGCGGAGGAAAAAGCGGGGAGATTCCCACACAGAGGATCAGGGCCGACCAGCACTCACCAGTCCGAGAGGCCTGTCTGCTCACCCGCCAGGGCGGGCGGGGATGCGAGCTGAGGCTCGGGCTTCGGTCGGAGCGCCGGGAGAGGACTGGGGTTGGCGGCGTGAACACAGCCTGAAGGGGGCTAGTGCGCCACAGCTGGCCGGGAGGGAGTCCGGGAAAAGGTCTGGAGCTGCCGAAGAGGCAAGAGACTTTTTCTTCCCTCTTTGTTTCCTGATGCGCGAGGAGAGGGGATTAAGAGCGCCGCTTAAAGCGAGCCGCGGCTAAAAGTGCAGACCCCAGAGACCGACATGAGACGCTAAGGCTGCTGCTGCTGCCACCAAGAAGCCTGTGTGCGAGCACAGGTCACTATCCACACCCCCCTTCCGGGGAGCCTGTGCAGCCCGCCACTGCCAGGGTCCCGGGATCCAGTGACAACTCCCCCAGGGGAACGCACGGCGCGCCTCAGGCTGGGGCAACGTCACGCCGGCCTCTGCCGCCGCAGGCCCGCCCCGCACTCCGTGCCCCTCCCTCCACCCCCCCACCCCACCCCCCACCCCCGCCCCCCGCCTGAGTGAGCCAGAGCCCACGAGTCAGGGGCTCCTTTAACCCCTTCCTGTCTGAGCGAAGAACAGACGCCCTCCGGAGACCTACACACAGAGGTGGGGCCAAATCCAAAGCTGAGCCCCTGGGAGCTGTGAGAACAAAGAAGAGAAAGGGAAATCTCTCCCAGCAGCCTCAGAAGCAGCAGATTAAAGCTCCACAATCAACTTGATGTACCCTGCATCTGTGGAATACATGAATAGACAACGAATCATCCCAAATTAAGGAGGTGGACTTTGAGAGCAAGATTTATGATTTTTTCCCCTTTTCCTCTTTTTGTGAGTGTGTATGTGTATGCTTCTGTGTGAGATTTTGTCTGTATAGCTTTGCTTCCACCATTTGTCCTAGGGTTCTATCCGTCCGTTGTTGTTTTTTTTAATTTTTTTTTATTTTCCTCTCAATAATTATTTTTTTATTTTAATAACTTTATTATATTTTATCTTATTTTATTTTACTTTATCTTCTTTCTTCCTTTTTTCCTTCCTTCCCTCCTTCCTCCCTCCCTCCCTCCCTCCTTTCTTTCTTTCTACTTCTACTAATTCTTTCTTTCTACTTTTTCTCCCTTTTATTCTGAGCCATGTGGATGCAAGGCTCTTGGTGCTGCAGCCAGGAGTCAGTGCTGTGCCTCTGAGGTGGGAGAGCCAACTTCAGGACACTGGTCCACAAGAGACCTCCCAGCTCCACATAATATCAAATGGCGAAAATCTCCCAGCAATCTCCATCTCAACACCAGCACCCAGCTTCACTCAACGACCAGCAAGCTACAGTGCTGGACATCCTATGTCAAACAACTAGCAAGACAGGAACACAAGCACACCCATTAGCAGAGAGGCTGCCTAAAATCATAATAAGTCCACACACACCCCAAAACACACCACCACATGTGGACCTTCCCACCAGAAAGACAAGATCCAGCCTCATCCAGCAGAACACAGGCACTAGTCCCCTCCACCAGGAAGCCTACACAACCCACTGAACCAACCTTAGCCACTGGGGACAGACACCAAAAACAACAGGAATTACGAACCTGCAGCCTGTAAAAAGGAGACCCCAAACAGTAACATAAGCAAAATGAGAAGACAGAAAAACACACAGCAGATGAAGGAGCAAGATAAAAACCCACCAGACCTAACAAATGAAGAGGAAATAGGCAGTCTACCTGAAAAAGAATTCAGAATAATGAAAGTAAAGATGATCCAAAATCTTAGAAATAGAATAGACAAAATGCAAGAAACATTTAACAAGGACCTAGAAGAACTAAAGATGAAACAAGCAACGACGAACAACACAATAAATGAAATTAAAAATACCCTAGATGGGATCAATAGCAGAATAACTGAGGCAGAAGAACGGATAAGTGACCTGGAAGATAAAATAGCGGAAATAACTACTGCAGAGCAGAATAAAGAAAAAAGAATGAAAAGAACTGAGGACAGTCTCAGAGATTTCTGGGACAACATTAAACGCACCAACATTCGAATTATAGGGGTTCCAGAAGAAGAAGAGAAAAAGAAAGGGACTGAGAAAATATTTGAAGAGATTATAGTTGAAAACTTCCCTAATATGGGAAAGGAAATAGTTAATCAAGTCCAGGAAGCACAGAGAGTGCAATACAGGATAAATCCAAGGAGAAATACGCCAAGACGCATATTAATCAAACTGTCAAAAATTAAATACAAAGAAAACATATTAAAAGCAGCAAGGGAAAAACAACAAATAACACACAACAGAATCCCCATAAGGTTAACTGCTGATATTTCAGCAGAAACTCTGCAAGCCAGAAGGGACTGGCAGGACATATTGAAAGTGATGAAGGAGAAAAACCTGCAACCAAGATTACTCTACCCAGCAAAGATCTCATTCAGATTTGATGGAGAAATTAAAACCTTTACAGACAAGCAAAAGCTGAGAGAGTTCAGCACCACCAAACCAGCTTTACAACAACTGCTAAAGGAACTTCTCTAGGCAGGAAACACAAGAGAAGGAAAAGACCTACAATAACAAACCCAAAACAATTAAGAAAATGGGAATAGGAACATACATATTGATAATTACCTTAAATGTAAATGGACTAAATGCTCCCACCAAAAGACACAGATTGGCTGAATGGATACAAAAACAAGACCCATATATTTGCTGTCTACAAGAGACCCATTTCAGACCTAGAGACACATACAGACTAAAAGTAAGGGGATGGAAAAAGATATTTCATGCAAATGGAAACCAAAAGAAAGCTGGAGTAGCAATTCTCATATCAGACAAAACAGACTTTAAAATAAAGACTATTAGAAGAGACAAAGAAGGACACTACATGATGGATCAAGGGATCAATCCAAGAAGAAGATATAACAATTGTAAATATTTATGCACCCAACATAGGAGCACCTCAATACATAAGGCAAATACTAACAGCCATAAAAGGGGAAATTGACAGTAACACATTCATAGCAGGGGACTTTAACACCCCACTTTCACCAATGGACCGATCATCCAACAAGAAAATAAATAAGGAAACACAAGCTTTAAGTGATACATTAAATAAGATGGACTTAATTTATATTTATAGGACATTCCATCCAAAAACAACAAAATACACATCTTTCTCAAGTGCTCATGGAACATTCTCCAGGATAGATCATATCTTGGGTCACAAATCAAGCCTTGGTAAATTTAAGAAAATTGAAATTTTATCAAGTATCTTTTCCGACCACAATGCTATGAGACTAGATATCAATTACAGGAAATGATCTGTAAAAACTACAAACACATGGAGGCTAAACAATACACTACTTAATAACGAAGTGATCACTGAAGAAATCAAAGAGGTAATAAAAAAATACCTAGAAACAAATGACATTGGAGACACAACGACCCAGAATCTATGGGATGCAGCAAAAGCAGTTCTAAGAGGGAAGTTTATAGCAATACAATCCTACCTTAAGAAACAGGAAACATCTCAAATAAACAACCTAACCTTGCACATAAAGCAATTAGAGAAAGAAGAACAAAAAAACCCCAAAGAAAGCAGAAGGAAAGAAATCATAAAAATCAGATCAGAAATAAATGAAAAAGAAATGAAGGAAATGATAGCAAAGATCAATAAAACTAAAAGCTGGTTCTTTTAGAAGATAAACAAAATTGATAAACCATTAGCCAGACTCATCAAGAACAAAAGGGAGAAGACTCAAATCAATCGAATTAGAAATGAAAAAGGAGAAGTAACAACTGACACTGCAGAAATACAAAAGATCATGAGAGATTACTACAAGCAACTCTATGCCAATAAAATGGACAACCTGGAAGAAATGGACAAATTCTTAGATATGCACAACCTTCTGAGACTGAACCAGGGAGAAATAGAATATGAACACACAAATCACAAGCACTGAAATTGAAACTGTGATTAAAACTCTTCCAACAAACAAAAGCCCAGGACCAGATGGCTTCACAGGCGAATTCTATCAAACATTTAGAGAAGAGCTAACACCTATCCTTCTCAAACTCTTCCAAAATATAGCAGAGGGAGGAACACTTCCAAACTCATTCTATGAGGCCACCATCACCCTGATACCAAAACCAGACACGGATGTCACAAAGAAAGAAAACTACAGGCCAATATCACTGATGAACATAGATGCAAAAATCCTCAACAAAATACTAGCAAACAGAATCCAACAGCACATTAAACGGATCATACACCATGATCAAGTGGGGTTTATTCCAGGAATGCAAGGATTCTTCAATATACACAAATCAATCAACGTGATACACCACATTAACAAATTGAAGGAGAAAAACCATATGATCATCTCAATAGATGCAGAGAAAGCTTTTGACAAAATTCAACACCAACTTATGATAAAAACTCTGCAGAAAGTAGGCATAAAGGGAACTTTCCTCAACATAATAAAGGCCATATATGACAAACCCACAGCCAGCATCATCCTCAATGGTGAAAAACTGAAAGCATTTCCACTAAGATCAGGAACAAGACAAGGTTGCCCACTCTCACCACTCTTATTCAACATAGTTTTGGAAGTTTTAGCCACAGCAATCAGAGAAGAAAAGGAAATAAAAGGAATACAAATCGGAAAAGAAGAAGTTAAGCTGTCACTGTTTGCACATGACATGATACTATACATAGAGAATCCTAAAGATGCTACCAGAAAACTACTAGAGCTAATCAATGAATTTGGTAAAGTAGCAGGATACAAAATTAATGCATAGAAATCTCTTGCATTCCTATACACTAAGGATGAAAAATCTGAAAGTGAAATCAAGAAAACACTCTCATTTACCACTGCAACAAAAAGAATATAATACCTAGGAGTAAACCTACCCAAAGAGACAAAAGACCTGTGTGCAGAAAAATATAAGACACTGATGAAAGAAATTAAAGATGATACAAATAGATGGAGAGATATACCATGTTCTTGGATTGGAATAATCAACATTGTGAAAATGACTCTACTACCCAAAGCAATCTAGGGATTGAATGCAATCCCTATCAAACTACCACTGGCATTTTTCACAGAACTAGAACAAAAAATTTCATAATTTGTATGGAAACACAAAAGACCCCGAATAGGCAAAGCAATCTTGAGAAAGAAAAATGGAGCTGGAAGAATCAGGCTCCCTGACTTCAGACTATACTACAAAGCTACAGTAATCAAGACAGTATGGTATTGGCACAAAAACAGAAATATAGATCAATGGAACAGGATAGAAAGCCCAGAGGTAAACCCACACACATATGGTTACCTTATCTATGATAAAGGAGGCAAGAATATACAGTGGAGAAGACAGTCTCTTCAGTAAATGGTGCTGGGAAAACTGGACAGCTGCATGTAAAAAATGAAATTAGAACACTCCCTAACACCATACACAAAAATAAACTCAAAATGGATTAAAGACCTAAATGTAAGGCCAGACACTGTCAAACTCTTAGAGGAAAACATAGGCAGAATACTCTATGACATAAATCACAGCAAGATCCTTTTTGATCCACCTCCTAGAGAAATGGAAATAAAACAAAAATAAATGGGACCTAATGAAACTGAAAAGCTTTTGCTCAACAGAGGAAACCTTAAACAAGACAAAAAGACAACCCTCAGAATGGGAGAAAATATTTGCAAATGAATCAACTGACATAGGATTAATCTGCAAAATTTACAAGCAGCTCATGCAGCTCAATATCAAAAAAACAAACAACCCAATCCAAAAATGGGCAGAAGACCTAAATAGACATT
Organism: Grampus griseus; assembly: GCF_964374135.1. Lineage (NCBI taxonomy): Eukaryota > Metazoa > Chordata > Mammalia > Artiodactyla > Delphinidae > Grampus > Grampus griseus. The sequence continues at coordinate 69,392,986 of NC_138997.1, read as the reverse complement.
TCTCCAGAGAAGATATACAGATAGCCAACAAACACATGAAAGAATGCTCAACATCATTAATCATTAGAGAAATGCAAATCAAAACTACAATGAGATATCATCTCACACCAGTCAGAATGGCCATCATCAAAAAAATCTACAAACAATACATGCTGGAGAGAGTGTGGAGAAAAGAGAACCCTCTTGCACTGTTGGTGGGAATGTAAATTGATACAGCCACTATGGAGAACAGTATGGAGGTTCCTTAAAAAACTAAAAAGAGAACTACCATACAACCCAGCAATCCCACTACTGGGCATATACCCTGAGAAAACCATAATTCAAAAAGAATCATGTACCACAATGTCCATTGCAGCTCTATTTACAATAGCCAGGACATGGAAGCAACCTAAGTGTCCATTGACCGATGAATGGATAAAGAAGATGTGGCATATATATACAGTGGAATATTACTCAGCCGTAAAAAGAAACAAAATTGAGTTATTTGTAGTGAGGTGGATAGACCCTGTCATACCGAGTGAAGTAAGTCAGAAAGAGAAAAATACTGTATGCTAACACATATATATGGAAACTAAAAAAAAGAGAAAAAATTGGTCATGAAGAACCTAGGGGCAAGACGGGAATAAAGATGCAGACCTACTAGCGAGTGGACTTGAGGACACGGGGAGGGGGAAGGGTAAGCTGGGACGAAGTGAGAGAGTGGCATGGACTTAGATATACTACCAAATGTAAAATAGCTAGTGGGAAGCAGCCGCATAGCACAGGGAGATCAGCTAGGTGCTCTGTGACCACCTAGAGGGTTGGGGTAGGGAGGGTGGGAGGGAGGCTCAAGAGGGAGGAGGTATGGGGATATATGTATGTGTATAGCTGATTCACTTTGTTATAAAGCAGAAACTAACACACCATTGTAAAGCGATTACACTCCAGTAGAGATATTTTAAAAAATGGGTTTCTGTCTTGTGATGCTCTTGATTATAATTCCTCATTTTCTTATAATGAAATTTGAAAAGACTGTACATGTAGATTACTCCTGTAAAATTGTTTCTCTGAAACATGTATCTTAGAACAGAAAAACGTCAGCTTTGATTCTCTTTCATTTCTTAAATAAGGCAGCAGAGGCTCAGAGAGAAGAAACTAATTTAAGATCCTGCCACAGCTAAGGGAAGACAGGGAACTGGGACGAGGTCTCCTGCCCTCCTGAGGCAGGGCTTCCCCACCCCCACACACGCGCTGGTTCCATGCGTTGATAGAGACCTCTGGTTCCGATGTTCTGTAAACGCATAGTCCAGACATATCATTCTGGGACTTTTCATCTCTCCAATTAATTTCATTTGTATTTACAGATATTTCCAACCTCTGATTTATTCCTTACCCATTACTATCTATATCAGATGCAATTTATGTGCATCCTCACATGGGCTCTTTGCCACTTGCAACTTGAGAGCTCTGCCTACTGCCACCATTGCCGCTCCACCGAACACTGCTGAAGTCTCCTTCTTCTACGGGGGGAAGACTGGAGGCTGGCATGGCCCACCGTAGCAGAAGCCATGGCAGCTCTTACAGACCCACAGGGGCTCTGGGCTGCGAAGCCTGGGATATGAATTTCCCATCAGATGTCCAAAGGGGTCAAGTAACACAACAAAAATGGGGCAAATTTTGACTGATGAGAGTCATAAGGAGGGAACCAACAGGTAAATTCATTTCGTTTCTTTCCCGCAATGAACTGCTTCAACATGCAGTGGTTCCATATGGCCTATCTGGAGACATCGTGTGTGAACAAATGTCCAGCTGTGTTTTCTTTTGAAGCTGTGGCCAGTGCAGGAGTGGTCCACCCTTCTCTGCCTCACACTCCCTTTTTCCTCACTCTTGCTGTCCTGGGATTGCACCCCCCAATAAAACATTCACATGAAGGCTTTGTCTTGGGCTCTGTTTTTCAGTCAACTCAAACCATAAAAGTTTCCATTTTGGAGAAATAAAATTCTTACAGATTAAAAATATCCTTTCACAAACTCAGCTGGCAATTATCTTAGAAAAAAATTTTTTTTTCCCCTGAAATCTCCTGAGTCCTGATAATAGGGAGATGGGACATACAGGAGGAAGCACAGAAGAGATAGAAGGTAACATAATGTTCATCACAGGCCCCCACTTTTGTCTCCAGTTTAAAAAGCAGTTTAACATCACTGCTCTCTGCAGATATTTGATGTTTAGTAATGAACATAGAATCTAAAAGAGAAAGTCTTCAAGTAAGGTGAGGAGATGGGTGTGTTTATTCTTCTAGGATATCTAGAATACTTAGGTAGTCACTTCTAGTATAGACTCTTTGAATTGCCATTAAGTTCAATGATTAGGGCAGAAACTCTCTTCCCGTTGAAAGGTATATGCTAGCTACCCTCTCGGATCCTGAAGGAGGGAGGAGGTTTAATTTATGGGAAGAGAAGCCTAGGAAAGCAGGTGGCAGCCCTCGGAACTTAGAAACACCAGCCCAGCTCTATTAATCATGGTTTTTGTTTTCTATATTTTATGATACTTTGACATTGTGGGGGCCGTGCAGACCCTGGAGGGCTGCCCCTCCCAGGATTGGCTAGTTTCTAGAGATGGAAACAACTTGTCATGAGCATGCCTTTATATGCAAATCAACCAATCCAGAGCCCATACTCCAACCACCTCTTTTATCAAACTCTCACACACCAAGCCAATATTCCCCCTGCCCTAAATCACTCCAGAGCCAGGTACTAGATAGCTAGGAACCACTACTATAGCCCAAAACCTGAAGAAATTATTCAAACTACCCAATCCTAAACTGTTTAACGTGCCCTGCTTTGCCTTTCCTGAAGAGATCACGGTAAAGCTTGTGCCCATGCTTTCTCCGCTTCCTTCTGCCTCCTGACCCACCCTGGTGCTTCCCTATGCAGCCCTGGGTGGAATGTTGTACCTCCTGTTTCCAGACATCTATGAGTATAAATTTCCTCCTGCATGAAAACCATTTCTGTCTGCATGTCTTACCACACCTAATTTTTTTTATATAAATTTATTTATTTATTTTTGGCTGTGTTGGGTCTTCGTTGCTGCGCACGGGTTTTCTCTAGTTGCGGTGAGCAGGGGCTACCCTTCATTGCGGTGCGCAGGCTTCTCATTGTGGTGGCTTCTCTTGTTGCAGAGCATGGGCTGTAGGTGCACGGGCTCAGTAGTTGTGGGTCATGGGCTCTAGAGCACAGGCTCAGTAGTTGCGGCACATGGGCTTAGTTGTTCTGTGGCATGTGGGATCTTCCTGGACCAGGGCTTGAACCCATGTCCCCTGCATTGGCAGGCGGATTCTTAACCACTGTGCCACGAGGGAAGCCCTCCATACCTGATTAAAAACAATCCCAAGTACATTTCTCAACACACCAGCCTAACAGCACCCCTCCTCAGAGACCTGACTTTCAGCTCCAGGAGGCTTCTCCTCTTAGTTTCTAAGTCTTAATAATTTCAACTTCTTTCCTTTGTTTCCCTAGTCCTAAGGTGGTGGTAGCTTCCTGCTACCTCCATGACACTGAGTGCTTCTTTTACCTTTTCAATAAAGACTCTTTATATTGTCTTCATATTAATTTTTCTCTGTCAAAATAACCATTGTGTTTTCTGCCTCTTGACTAGACCCTGATGAATACACAATTTTATGGTTAATGCTGGCACTTGGGTTTGCATCAGAGCTTAATAATTTATCAATAGCTCATGAGATATTGCCAAGGTAGAAGGGGTGGTGTGTGGAATACACTCAGCCAGTAAAAATTCTGGGAAATCAAAGAGATTCAGATCAATTTACAATGTGTCATTCTCGAGAAAATAATGCTAAATTCCTCATACCTGCCAATTCCTCATCTTATGCAGAAATGCTATTTTACATCTTCACATTTTATTAGATCAATACTGGAGACATATCCAAGTATTTGTTGTCAATAAAGGTCATGATACATTTCTAATCTTATGAAAATCAAGCAGATTTCAAAAACTTATGTCATTGTCAATTTGGGCCATTATAACAAAGTACCATAAGCTGGATGGCTTATCAACAAACATTTATCTCTCATAGTTCTGTAGGCTGGGAGTCTGAGATCAGTGCCAGCATGGTCGGATTCTGGTGAGAACCCTCTTCTGGGTTGCAGACAGCTGGTTTCTCCTTGTATCCTCATATGAAGGAAAGAGAGTAAACTAGCTGTTAGCCTCTTCTTATAATCCCATTATGAGGGCTCTACCCTCCTGACCTAATTACTTCTCAAAGGCCCCACCTGGTAATACCATCACATTGGGAGTTAGGATTTAACATACGAATTTTGGGGAGACATAAACATTCAGTCCACAACAACATATATAATAGAGAACAAGATCTTGCCCTGTGAGAGGACATCCTTATCTTCTAGTATGCAAGAATGACTCAGGTATGCCAGCTATTACTGTGATGGTGGGTAGTGAGAAGTACTCTGGTAGATGGCAAAGTACCTGGGTTCTAATCCAGCTATACTACTTCATACTAACTTGGTGACCTTGGGAAAAGCATTAACTTCTCTGAGCCTCAGTTTCCTTATCTGTCAAATGAGATTATTAATACTACTTATTCCATGTACCTTACAGGCTTACTCAATTCACTAAGTGTTTATAGATCATCTATAGGTAGGTATTCCAAGATATACAAAGAGAAGTAAAACATGGTCCCTGACTTCAAGGAATTTATACTCCAGTATTTTTCTACGCATTCAACAGTAATGGAGCACCTCCTTCCAGGCACTGTGCCAGGAGTTAAGAATACAGAGATGTCTAAAAATATGGCTCTCTCATTCAAGGGGCTCACAATCTGATAGAGTTAAAACAAGGCCACAGATAACTAGAACAAGTGGTAGAATGTGCAATTAAATTTGAAAGAAATCAGCGTGGCAGTTAATGAAACACAAGGCATACACGTAGTTGAGAGAGTCAGAAGAGGCTTTGTGGGTCTAGTGCTATTTGAACTGACAGTGAACAGGTGAAAGAGGGAAAGATGCAGGGAATGACCAGAAGAGCGAGCCTACTTAGCTGCCAATAAGAGCCTGGAGTGTAGTGGAATCAGTAGAAATCAGACAGAAGAAATGAGTATAAGTGATACAAGATGAACAACGCTTGGAAATTCAGTGGTGATAATTATAATAGTAACTGAGTTACTGGTAAGGATACAACGGTGAACAGGTGGGCACGGCCTCTGTTTTCAATGAGCTTTAGATTAGTTGGGAGTAGGAAAAAATTTTTAAATTTCCCTAATATGGTCTCTGTTTTTAAATATAGTATAGAAATAGGATATTGGAGGTTCAATAAGATCAAAAGTTCAGGAGACAATTGTCACTGAAGAGATGGTTTGTTAAATTCACAGATCCCAAGAGGAGGGGGCATGCCATGCCACACCACAGGGGACCACAAGGGGAGCACCGGGGTCTGTCAGGAGGCAGAGGGGGAGGGAGAAATCATGGGCAAATGTCTTTATTGTGGTTTCCACCAGAAGGAAAGGGAAGGAAAAAGCAAGGTAGGGTAAGCAGGCTTAGGATTGGCTAGCTTGATTAAGTTCAGCAGGCTCTGGGGCTAGGGGCTGTCCCTGTATGTCTGCTACATGGCTCTGCGGTGATTATGACAAGTGGCCCAGAGTATGAGAACCTGATAAAGAAGGTGATGTGGGTGTGACCCTTCCAGGGTCAGCAAGCCCGCAGATGTTAAACCAACAGAGTACAGAAAATAAAACACACGGTTAATATTGATACAATCTCCTTAAAAGTATGGGAGGGAGTTTATTTAGTTTTGTGTCCCTGACACCCACCACGATCCTTTGTACATAATATTGGAGAGACTCAGTAAAGGTATGTTGAGTGACAGGTTAATACATCCTCTCTTTGACTCTTAAACTTTGCTGGAGTTGGACAACTCTCATATACGATTGTGTGTCATATCAGTGGTGGTCACTCTCTCAGGGAGGCCCTCAGACTAAGGTAGGCATCCCTGAGGTGGACACTGCAACACATGGCCCCAATCCCCCTTCAGTGAAGGAGGGCTGACAGCAGACAGCCTTCTGAGTCTGCCTTTGGGAGATTGTGAACAAAAATTAGATAAGTGATTCTTTTAAAAATTAAAGATACTATTAAAACAAAAAATGAAAAATGAATAAGACTGGTTACTTCTTTTATGGCAAAACTACTTTGTATCATAATTAGTGTTCTTTCAATTTCAAGAGACAGAAATCTAACTCAAACTTGCTTAAGAAAAAAAATGGAGGGGGAAAGGCGAGGAGAGGGATAATTGGGAGATTGGGATTGACATATACACACTAGTATATATAAAATAGATAATTAATAAGGACCTACTGTATAGCACAGGGAACTCTATTCAATACTCTGTAACGACCTATATGGAAAAAAGATCTAAAAAAGAGCGGATATATGTATATGTATAACTGATTCACTTTGCTGTACAGCAGAAACTAACACAACATTGTAAATCAACTATACTCCAATAAAATGGTTTTTTAAATAGAATTTAAAAAAAAATTTACAGGCATGGCTGGGTATAAGAGGTCAAATGATGTCATCAGAATTCTCTCCATCTTCATTTGTCTCTCACATCTATTTATCTCTATTCATGACCTCATCTTTTTTTTTTTTTTTAAACTCCAAATAGCTTCTCTGTGTTTGGGGACAATGGCCTCAAGCAGCTCCAGCTTACTTTATACTTACAGCTCTCGATTCTGTAAGGAGAGAAGCCATCTCTTTTCCCCCAGATTCCCTAAAATTTCAGAGAGGAAACTGATGGACGTTTACATCAGTCAGTATCCAGTCTGGAGATAAAAACCACATTGGATATTGGATCAGGGAACAGATACAAAACAGCAGTTATTTACTTTAGATTAAGGATGACTGAACAATAAAAGACTAAGGACCAAAGGAGACCCCTCTCCACCCAGGATGAGATTCAGGCCTCTTTGAAGAGGGCAGAACTAACACAAGGGCCAGAAGCTTGCTGCTGGCCAAGAAACTTGCCACAGGGCACCAGCCAGGGCCAAGCTATAGAAGCAGCTTGCCCTTGAGAGAGGGTGTGGACAGGCTGCAGCTGATCCGTACAAGAGTCAACTGTTGCCAGAGGGGATAGGTGGCTGCTGTTGATAAGAGCATGGCCTGAGGGCACAGCTAGAATTCTCCTGTGCACTTGCTAGGCTCCCATCCTAAATAGTAGTGATGATGGAGGACCAGAAGCAGGAAGGGAAGTATCTTCCTCCTGCTATTGCCATGCAGGGTCATTCTATTGTCTTCTATTGATGAAGTTTAGTATTCCATTAGCAGGTAAAGGGCCCAGCTTTAAGATCAAAAAGCAAGGCAAAGAAGGGTGGATTTGGAGAGACAATAGGTTAGGCACCATCCTACTTGGATCACCACACAGTCCTGAACCAACCAGGTTCAGGTCATAGATTCCCCTGTGACCAGCAGGCCAGGGTCATGTGCTCATACCTGTGCTGTGACCAACCAAGTGGTAGGAGGAGCAGCCCCACCACTATGCATGGAGTGGCTTCTCCATAGAACAGATGGATTCTTCAACCAGAAGAAAGGAGAGTGCTAGGCAAATAAAAACAATAGCTGTCCTTTGTATGTTGTATATTGACCTTAAAACATCTGGTTTTATTTGGATTTGTTCATATAGGAACGGAAAACTTAAAGCCTTTCTTTAAGAATGATAACTGCATTTTAATTCATTCAAGAGATGTTTATTAAGCACCTACTATAAGAGGAGCTCATCCTCACTAGTCCTGGACCGCTGATATCTTTGTGGACACAGGCTGAATTAAAAGGTCTAAAAATGAAAAGGCAGTTGGAAAAAAGGCTAAGACAAGAAAATGGTACCTTTATTTACAGATTAAATGTCCTAAGAGATGTATCTACACCTTTGTAGCAAAGTTTTAAAATACTACTCATGGTCAAATGAGAACAAGGCAGGAAGACCGCATGGTTGAGAGCACAGATTGTAGAGCAGGATGCAGGAACTCAAATCCAGTCTCACTACAATGTGACATGGGGCAGGGAAGTGGTAACTTTTATGAAAGTTTTCTCACATACAAAATTTGAATAACAATAATACCTACCTCCTAGGATTGGTGGGAAAATTAAAAAGCTAACATCTGTAAAGCTCTTAGAATAGCTCTTGTCACATAGTAAGTAAGTACTATATGACCATTAGCACTTATTATGAATTTGCCATTATTAGCTGGATATCAAGTAATGCGACTTTCTCTCCATTAACTAATTTGAAATGCTTTTATCTTCAAAATAAGAAATTTTTTTTTTGTTTAGAAGTATCTAACTGCTATGTATATTTTAGCACCCACAAAAGAGGCCATTCTTTTTTTTTTTTTTTTTTTGTGGTACGCGGGCTTCTCACTGCTGTGTCCTCTCCTGTTGCGGAGCACAGGCTCTGGATGCGCAGGCTCAGCGGCCATGGCTCACGGGCCCAGCCGCTCCGCGGCATGTGGGATCTTCCCGGACCGGGGCACAAACCCACGTCCCCTGCATCGGCAGGCGGACTCTCAACCACTGCACCACCAGGGAAGCCCCAAAAGAGGCCATTCTATAAAAATAATTTTATTCTTTTCACTACTTTCTGTCTCTTTATGAACTTAAATCATGTATCCCATGGAACCAAGTAAAAGCAAACAAAAACTGGTTCTTCGTGTTATTCTACAGCATATGGAAGAAAATACAAACCTTTCTTTTATCGTCTCTCTTTAAATGTTTATAAAATTGTATGAAAAGAAAAACTCTTCCCTGAAAATGGATTTGTGTATATATCTTGTCAAAAGAACATTTTTTCACAGAGTACTTTTAGAACTTCTTTTTTTGTTTTTAAAAGGAAACTGCCTCTGAGTATTCCGAGCGAGAAATGTACTCCTTCTCTGGCTGAGTCAGAGAAACCCTTTCCTAATGAGGACTCTGGCACTGACTGTGAACCACTGAAGCCTTCCAACAGTGACACATTCTGCAACATTAGTGATAAGCTGAAGTCTCAGATACTGAGTCTCTCAGCAAGGCCTCGTCGGTGAATGTTAAGATGTCGGGGAAGAATGGGCATGAAAAGAAGGAACTGCATTTCTTCTCCTCTCAGGGATAGGGCTGTGCTCTCTAATAACTCTTACAACAGTCAGAGTTATGGGACTATATGGAGTATCCATACCTGGAAGAAAACAAATAGAAACAAGAGAAAACACCTTACAAAGTACATCTATTTGGAATCTATCCTAAATCATCAAAGTGTGTACACACACAGACACACAGACACACACACACACACACACACACACTCATGCTTAGTCTGTTCGGGCGGCCGTAACAATACTATAGACTGAGTGGCTTAAACAACAGAATTTATTTCTCATTGTTCTGGAGGCTGGGAAGTTTAAGTTCAAGGTGCCAACAGATTCAGTTTCCGGTGAGGGCCTGCTTTCTGCTTCTTTTCCCTGTGTCCTCCTCACGGAAGGGGCAAGGGAGCTCTCTGGGGTCTCTTTTATAAGGACACTAATCCCATTCATGAGGGCTCCACTCTCATGACCTAATCACCTCCCAAAGGCCTCACCTCCTAATACCATCACACTAGGGGTTAGGGTTTCAACATATGAATTTGAGGGGGCATAAATATTCAGCCCATTGCACACACTCACATACACACACACACACACACACACACACACACATACACACAATGTCCCTAAACTAGAATTACCAAGGAATACCTTGATTAAAGAACAAATATTTGCTTGATTAAGTAAAATATGATATGGTACAGTAATAGAATTTTTTGTGTATAAAGAAGGTTAAATGTTTTGATACCAACACGATCCTGATTCCTGCAATAAAAGTTTAACAAATACAACATAGAACTGGCGTTTTTCAATCTGGTATAGAATCACACATAAAAAGGTATCAAGTTCACGATCTATGAATGAAGATTTACAAAACATTTTACTACTGAAGATATTCTTACCAAAGGTAGAAGCTATAAATGTGGGACACAGGTGCATCATCTTCCTCGTCAAGCTTTGAGGAGGGCTACCACGTTTCCACAGCATACTCTATTTCCTAAGAGGAAAAATGGGGACAATCATATCTATCTCTTAGCTTTGTTGGAAGATTAAACAACATGTATTGCAAAGGCCAACACACAGAGTCTGGCAATGATTCCTGCTGACAAATAGTATTTTCCCTCCTCTCCTGGAGGCCACTCTAAGACTTACTCACATGAGGGTGGACACAACCAAAGCATTTTGCTGAAGCAAAAGGGATGTGGGATGTGAGTCTGAAAGAAGACAAAGAGTTGGGGACCAGCCTGTATTTATAGTGTTTACCACTACTTCCTCAGGCACACTGAGAAGAACAGAACTTTGGTCAACATACTCCCAATTAGTCCAAATGTGTAATTCCTGAAGACCAATGAGCTGCCTTAGCCTTGAGCTCTGTGGAGACCTACCCTCCTTTAATTTGTGAATGTGCAAAAGGGAGAATCATATTACCATTTGAACACTGTGATCCTGTTACTTATGGACAGGTAGGACACTTGCTCCCCAATTTCTTCAGCAAATAAATCATTCTGTGGTTGCAAGAGAATTAAAAATTTTTAAAGACTGTGTTGGAAAGTGATTAAAGCAAGATTCCAGAACTGAAAATTAAAAGAAAAAGAGTTCCTTGGTCTCTGAAAAAGAATAGTAAGAGTTTATAGACTTAGAAATTATAGTCCACTCTTGTAGTTGTGGGTCTTTTAGAATCCAGGCTTCCGTTCCTCAATTAACACAACAGTTCATTAATCTATGAGTCTTATATGCAAGGAAATTCTTCTGAGTAATTGGCCTCCCTGTACACCAGCTGGGCTATATCTACATACACATGAGCTTCATTACTTTACCCAGGATTGTGGACTATCAGGGCCTCATTAGTGAATCAATGGATTTTTAAAAATTCTTTCCCGGTTGGAAATATATTTAGGGAATGTTGGAGTTTTAAAAATAAGTGTTTCCAGAAATATGCCATTTTGTTATGGTTTTCCCCTCATCTCATTGACAATTCTATAGCATTTCAGAAAATAAATTTAGAGACTAGAATAATCTTTGGCTATGAGAAAAGAACGTTTTAACATCTCTATTAAGTATCTTAATGAACACTTTTGGGAGGGTCTATTTGTTTTTTTTTCTATTATCTCTTCTGTTGATGTTTCCAAAGGGTTAGTACTGTACTCCTCTTAAATGACAAAGAAATTAGGGTCTCTAAAGATCTTCCTTATTTCCACTTTTAATGAATTGTTATTTGCATTTCTTTTAAGGTTGACTCTTTTGATTCTTTATAATGTAGATAATGCTTTGATAGATCGTTCTTATAGAATTATTTAAAACCTTAAAAAAGACATTTATTATCATTTTAACACGATTTTCCCCTGTCAACCAAATTGATACTTTAAGAATATTCAAACCAGCTGGCGAATCATTTCCAAACACACTTAGTTGATAGCAAACATTTCATTTTGGAACTGAAAGCTCACTATGTCGGTTCCTGAGCCTCTAATTTCAATGTTACTTGAGACCACACTGGAATACACAGCCACTCTCTTTTTATTTTTTATTAGTTATCTATTTTATACATATTAGTGTATATATGTCAATCCCAATCTCCCAATTCATCACACCACCACCACCCACCCTGCTTTCCCTGCTTGGCGTCCATGTTTGTTCTCTAGATCTGTGTCTCTATTTCTGCCTTGCAAACCGGTTCATCTGTACCATTTTTCTAGATTCCATATATATACATTAATATACGATATTTGTTTTTCTCTTTCTGACTTACTTCACTCTGTATGACAGTCTCTATGTCCATCCACGTCTCTACAAATGACCCATTTTCGTTCCTTTCTATGGCTAATATCCCACTGTATATATGTACCACATCTTCTTTATCCATTCGTCTGTCGATGGGCATTTAGGTTGCTTCCATGACCTGACTATTGTAAATAGTGCTGCAATGAACATTGGGGTGCACATGTGTTTTTGAATTATGGTTTTCTCTGAGTATATGCCCAGGAGTGGGATTGCTGGGTTATATGATAATTCTATTTTTAGTTTTTTAAGGAACCTCCATACTGTTCTCCAAACTGGCTGTATCAATTTACATTCTCACCAGCAGTGCAAGAGGGTTCCCTTTTCTCCACACTCTCTCCAGCATTTGTTGTTTATAGATTTTCTGATGAAGCCCATTCTGACCGGTGTGAGGTGATACCTCATTGTAGTTTTGATTTGCATTTCTCTAATAATTAGTGATCTTGAGCAGCTTTTCATGTGCTTCTTGGCAATCTGTATGTCTTCTTTGGAAAAACGTCTATTTAGGTCTTCTGCCCATTTTTGGATTGGGTTGTTTGTTTTTTTAATATTGAGCTGCATGAGCTGTTTATATATTTTGGAGATTAATCCTTTGTCTGTTGATTCATTTGCAAATATTTTCTCCCATTCTGAGGGTTGTCTTTTCGTCTTGTGTGTAGTTTCCTTTGCTGTGCAAAAGCTTTGAAGTTTCATTAGGTCCCATTTGTTTAATTTTGTTTTTATTTCCATTACCTTAGGAGGTGGGTCAAAAAAGATCTTGCTGTGATTTATGTCAAAGAGTGTTCTTCCTATGTTTCCTCTAAGAGTTTTGTAGTGTCCGGTCTTACGTTTAGGTCTTTAATCCATTTTGAGTTTATTTTTCTGTATGGTGTTAGGGAGTGTTCTAATTTCATTCTTTTATATGTAGCTGTCCCGTTTTCTCAGCACCACTTATTGAAGAGACTGTCTTTTCTCCATTGTATATCCTTGCCTCCTTTGTCATAGATTAGTTGACCATAGGTGCATCGGTTTATCTCGGCACAGCCACTCTTTTCTTAAGAACGTCCAGAGAAAGTTTTAGCATTTATTTCCTTCAGAAGTGTATTTGAGTCTCACAGCTAAAGTCCATGTGTTCATGGCAACAGGAGCAAATGCATATTCATACAGGATAAGTGATTGGTAACACTAATGTTGGAGGCCAAGACAGGCTGCCCCAAAATGTGCCTCAATGACATATTGATTATTTTGAATTAAAGTTACTTGAGAAACAGCCAGTGGAAAAAAATGATGTTAAAAAACCAACTCTGGGGCTTCCCTGGTGGCGCAGTGGTTGGGAGTCCGCCTGCCGATGTAGGGGACGCGGGTTCGTGCCCCGGTCCGGGAAGATCCCACATGCCGCAGAGCGGCTGGGCCCGTGAGCCATGGCCGCTGAGCCTCCGCGTCCGGAGCCTGTGCTCTGCAACAGGAGAGGCCCGCATACCGCAAAAAAAAAAAAAAAAAAAAAAAAACAACTCTGACCCCTTTCTTTCCCGCTGAAAGCAGGAAATAAATTTCCCATGTGAAGTTATTTTCGCTATACCAGGAGGATAGAAAGCATCCTTATCACTGTTAGGGAATTCAAGGTTAAGAAAGCTGTATAGAAAAACCCTATTACTTCTCCATTAGTCTGCTACCCCAAGCACAATCCTCTTTGTTTTGTTAAATCTTCACAAATAATTGTTTCTTTATCTAAAAATGATATGTATACAGCCTGCTTTGGCCACTTCAGGAGTCCCATTTCTATGAGACCTCCGTGTGTATGAATTAAATAGTTTTTTTTTCTCCTGTTAATCTGTCTTGCATCAATTTAATTATTAGACCAGCCAAAAGAATTCAAGAGGGGTAAAGGGAAATTTCCCCCCTCCCCAGCACTAACAGCTGTCTGCTCCAGCTCTGAAGATATTTCACTGCAAAATCAACTTTGCAAAAAAAAATTTAAGTCATTAGAAGACTATTTGATTCTTATTTGTTCTTTTAGTAAATTGTTACAAATAAATTGAGTGAATAAATGAATGCAAGAATGCTTATGATGTGCTAGGTACTGTGTATCACATACCCTGGTTGTATAGCAAGTGGGAAAAACATGGGTTCCCGCCCTCATGAAACTTACAGTCTAGGAGGGGAGAAAAACATAAAACAAAGAATCACATAAATAAATATCTAATCAAATATTTATGACAGTATTGCTGATGAGTTGTTCCAGTCTTTATTTCCTCCATAGGAAAATAATTTTTTAAGTGAAAGCTGAAAATAATTCTCTGAAAACCTACCTCCTGTGATGTGAACCCATTTACTCATTCTCTGGATGAAAGTGGAAAGTAGTTGTGTCATATTGACTCCACCTTCCTCCTTTCACATCCAATTAGGTGCCACAGCTTATTGATTTTATCATCCAAATATATCTTATATTCATTCCTTCTTCTCCATTTTCCATACCCAAAAGCAGAGTACCAGTTCTCTGGTCCTCTTACCCAAATTATTTTAATAGATTCCCAGAATCACAAACAGAATAGGAGATGTTAAAGTAGGAAATGAGCCTAGAGATCATTCTTCAGATAAGGAAACAGGCTCAGAAAGGCAAATGTCTCACCCAGGACCCCACGATTCAGCCTAGTCACACATGCCATTAACGTTTCTTAGGGGAGCCACGGACGACATTTTTGGCTGCCTGCTTGCAGTCATTCCCAGCCCTTCTTCCTTGTTAGAAAATCTGTCTTCCCGTGATAGAAACCAAAAATGACAAATCCTGGCTTTCCAAGGAATGGCCATGTGACCCAGTCATGGCCACCAAGATGTAAAAGAAAGCCTGTTGGCTGGTTTCTGAGAAAGAGTTTGCTTCTGACAAAAAGAGAAATCAAGGACAGCAACAACCACTCCTCTTTCTTCCTGTCTTTGGAGCTGAACAACAGTGGCCTGAGGATAAAAAGCCAGCCTCTGAGGACGGAAGATCAGAAAATGGCAAGCACTTGGGACCCTCACCTATGAGTCCTGAGCTAAATTTGGGACTGCCTACTTGCAGACCTCTTATTATGAGAGATCGTTTAACGTCTTTCCTATTTACAACTTGATGTCATGTATTCTGTTACTTGCAGCTGAGTATACCTTGGATGGACTCCTGCTTTATTTATTTTCCATCTACCCCACTAAGCTCCAGAAGAGCAAGGAATGGACCTATTTTCTTCATTGCCATATTCCCAGTCCTAGAGCAGAGCCTGGCACAAAAATCAGCCCTTGAAAAATATTTGTCAAATGAATGAATGCCCCCAAATCTTCATTGGTTCTCTACTTCCATAGAATAAAGTCCAAAGGATTATTCTGGCATTCAAGGCCCTTCATGAGCCAGTCCCACTCAATTTACCTTTCCACCCTTATATTTTACTTCCACAAATTATATAATTTAAGCAAACCGGACTGCTTCCTGTCCTCCCAAGCACCCCCTGTGGCTTACTGATCAGAGCTTTCGTTCCAACATTCCTTCCACAGAATATGCATCTCCCCCTCCTCCACTTGGATACTTCCCTCTCACCCTTCAAGTTCCAGATCTTCCCCCCCATAGCACTGTCTCTGACACTCTCCAGGTACAAATAACTTTTCTATATTTCCTTTCTCTTGTGCCATTTATCACTTTTAAACATTTATGATAATTATTTGGTGTACTCATCTCTATTAGATTATAAGCTTCTTGAGGATAGGAAATCCACCCTCCCAAGAAACAGATACCATGCTTTGCTCCAGTAGGTACCTAGTAAATTTCTCTTTGTGAGTAAAGAAATGAAGAACATTAAAGTAAGCCCATTTAAAAAATAATTTGGACGCAGGAATGGATGCTGACTCTCTTGAAAACAAAGGTCTGAATGAATTGCAGGAGGGGAAAGAAAGGAGGGAAAGAGACTTGTTGCAAGTGTCAGGAGAAAGCACGGGTGCTTTTTCTCTTGCCGATGACAGCAAAGTTCTTAATGGAAGATGATCCCAATCGATAGAGCCAGACAGCTGATTTATGTAACGGAATCAAGCTGAAGTAGTGGTCTTCTTCTGCAGAGTGATGTGAAAGTGGAAAAGGTTACTAGACTAGGGAGGCCAGGGGACTCCACAAGTGTATCTGCTGGTGTTCATAAATATGTTGCCCATCCCCAAACCACAGGAGAGCTCCAGAGAGCAGCCTCCTTGAACCTGGATGCTGGAGAGTGACAGCGGGGCTGATGCCGCTGCTGTATTTTGGCTGCCGTCGCTGCTGCCACTGGGCAGATACCGCAGTGAGGGGTCTGACTGCGCTGAGTGCTCTCAGGAGCCTGGGTCTGGCTAGGAATGAGAAGTTGAAAGTGAGGGTTGGGAGGTGGGCAGGACTCACATAGGAGCTGCAAACCAAAACAAGAAATCTAGGGAGCAGAAGGAGAGAAAGAGCGAGCTGGAGCCAGGACCTCAGGCCAAGTGGAACTGGAGGAAATGTCATCATTGGTAAAGGAGGACTTGGAGAAGAAACTGTTTAAGCCACTCTCGCAGAATCTGTACGAGTTTATTGAAATAGAGTTCTCGGTCCAGGACAGGTATTACCTCTGTGTGTCAGGTAATCTGTTCTTTCTGTTATCATTTCAAAACGTAAATAACCCCAAGATGCTTGGGTGATAGAAGGACATTTTTGGGTGTTTATTTTCCTATGCAATAACAGCAGATGTATCTTCTTGTGATAGAACTTAACTATGTGAAGATTAAGAATGTGGATTCTACAGAATTTTTTTAAGTGCTAAAATGGAAGACAAAAAAATATTGTATTAAAAATATTTTGGTTAATTGTTCAGAAATGAAACTGGGTATGTGCTTTTGCTGATTTGATTATTTAGTCTCCAGTCTTTTATTTAATTCACTTGCATGGCATGCAGTTTTCTTGTGTAAGAGCTTGTTTTAAAAAATTCAACAGAGAGCTCTCTCTATATTTTTAAACATATTGGAGAATTGAGTTATACAGCTCTATTTCCAACCAATCTGGACAACTAGGGTTCTCTCTTTTCATGCTAGGAAAGAAAAAAAAAAAAAAAGACCTTAGATTTTCTTCTGAGGCTTATTTAGACTTCCTGGTGGCTTATTTTGAAAAGAGAAATGATCTTTTAAAAATTCTTTCTCACAGTATGCTCACAGAAACACTATTTTAATGATAGAAATTAGTTCATGAAGATGGAACTTTAAGGAAATGTTCTCTAAACTAATTAAAATATTTTCCCTCATATTTTAAAAATTCATGAAAACTGTCCAAAGGTAGGAATAAGCTTTTGCACTTAATTACGATTTACCTAACCAGTAATTTTTGTGCTGAATTTAGACAGAAATTCTTGTGCCATTATTGAATTTAATATAAGCATTTCCTTTTCCCAATCCATGCTTTTTAATAGTTCTCAGGGGCTTCGGAGGAAAGAGCTTAGAAACTCTAAGTTTGCATTGTAGACTTTGCTTTTTAAGGCACACAGTTCAGCATTTTCAGAAAATTTGTTATAACTCCTTTCCGGATAATTTGCATAGAAGAACTTTCAAAAGTTGTCAAGAGGGGCTACTATAAGGGAAGTAGAACATCTTTAGAGAAAGTGCTAAGAACTCTTTAAAATTCTGTAATTCCTAATAAGTATACGAATATTTACTTAATCATAAGAATACTAACATTTATCTAATACGTTACCTAGCATATTTTGCCAAATAAATAAAAAGTGTAAGGCTTAGCATATCAGCAAGGTACAAAACTTAAAATCAGTCCGGGAAAAAGAAAGAAATCAAATGGAAAAATGTCAAATGAAACAATTTTAGAAACTGTGTTATATACAAACGATCAGATCACTATGTCTCAAAGCATCTTGACTTAATATATTAGAGAATATGCTCATTCCAACATGAAAATTTAATAATTTTATACCTATTATAATCCTACTTTATAAAGCTAATTACTCATCACATAACATTAGTGTATATGTGTTTTTTAAGAAACTTATAAAAAATAGAACAATCAATAATGCATATTTATTTACCAGGCATTATTCACATCTAATTTACCACATGTATCTTAATGCCCGCCTCCAACTATATAATTAACTTGTTCTATCTGGCATGGAAAAAAAAAACACTCCTAGAATTAAATTTTTGGAAATGGATGTAATTTTTTCCCCAATATCCTCAAGTTCTGAGAAAGACACTATGGGCTGGGGTCACCTGCTGTCTGTTTTCATAAATGACGTGAATCCTTTTAACCAGGATTGGAACAACAAGGGGTTGGCATTGTTAACATGTGTGAAGGCAACTGCTTTAGGGTTCAATGTTTTCACCTGGACAATGGCCACATGAAGTAGGTGATCACTTTCATTAGTAAAATTCAATGATTCTGTCATGTTAGAAGCAAAGGAAAAACAAGGTTCTCTTAGATGTGAGAAAGAGAAGACAATATTGTGATATTCCAGGTAAAAGTTAACATTATAAGTCATGTTCATTCACCAGCTTTATGATTCTTCTACATATCACAGCCATCAACTTGAGAGCACTTTCCCCAAATTTGGCATCTCTTTATGACCATTTCGAATGCAATTAGACAGAACAGTAATTTAAAATAAAGTCAGGGTGATGCTTGCTAGTCCTAAATCTTTGACTATGCTTTACTCAGAAAATCTCCATTGATAGGAATCAAGCAGGCCATATCTCAACTGTTGAGGCAGGTAACTCTAGGTTTTGAATGTTGGCCACCTTCTGGGAGTAGGGAGACATATAGTTATGATTTCCTCTTTATATTCTACAATCCAGCAGTTCTAAATTTGTGAGAATCAAGTCTAGAGTAGTTAAATCCCAACATGCATTTCTCAAATTAAAGAAGATATGTTTAAATAAGTTAAACTTTCTGTTTATCCAATCAGAGTCTGGCTTTTGCAGGGGTCTCACAACCAGATGATTGTGATTTACTGTTGCCTTGATAACTTACTTGGTCAATGTCAAAAAGCAGATGTCTTAAATCCTGTCTCCCTCTCTGAAGTTTGCTAGGATTTACATTGGGGATTTCCTGGCACCTCTGTCTTCTCCCACATCAGGGTTTACATGGTCATTTCCCCTTGAAATTAGCTTTCCCTAGCCTAGACCATCATTATCCCTGGTTGTTAAAAGCGGCAACTTCTTAGGAAGGAGAGAGGAGCTCTATAAAGTACGGAAAAAGAAACTGACAAGTCAGTTGTGCAGTGATGAGAATGCAAATGCGTTAAAGAAATTCTGAAGGACTTGAAATCGTATGTAAAGTGATTATGGCTGATTGGATGGGAAGTAGCAGGGCATGGTGGAATGGACTTTGGAAGGCTAGGAGTCCGACACAGCTGGTGTGAAACATGACTCTGCTTTGCCCACCTGCCAGCTGTGATATATGGGGCAACGCTGTGGCCTCGATGTTGACCTCTCTGAACCAGAAATAATAACATTTACATCTACACATAGTGCTCTCCTCTTAAATCCTAACTAGGGGGAAAAAATGATAAATTCTACTTCAAATAGGGCTAGAATTTTATTCCAAATTGGAAGGTGGGGTTATATTGTTAAAATTACAGAAAAGAATGTATCTATTGTGAAAACATATGCTGAAGTATTTATGTATAAATAGTATATGCTGTAAATAAATATTTATAAAAAAATAAAATATACAGTAAACATATGGAAGTATTTATATTTTATAAATAAAAATTGTATACATATTCAGATACAGATTTAAGTATTCACATATATTTAGAAAAAACATTCTCCATTCACAGGTAATTCATTTGAAAATAAATGACATTTGCTAGAATTATGAAGATGGTATGCATAAATTCTCCATACCTATTACATGTTGATGCCAAAAAAGAACTTCTTCTCTGTGAACCGGAGAATTGAATAATTTTGTGAAATCATTTATACTGTTCACAAAAAGAGTGTTAAATAAGTTAACAAGAAAAGGAAACAAAATACTAGAGACTGGGTGGCTTATAAACAACAAACATTTAGTTCTCACAGCTCTGGAGGCTGGGAAGTCCAAGAACATGGTGCCTGCAGATTCGGTGTCTGGTGGGGATCTGCGTCCTCACAGACCAACTTTTTCTCCCTCTAACCTTGCAGGGTGGAAAGGGCAAGGGAGCTCTCTGGGGTCTTTTTAGAGGGACACTAATCCCATTCATGAGGGCTCTGCCCTCATGACCTAATCACCTCTGAAAGACCCCACTTCCTACTACCATAACCTTGGGGGTTAGGATTTCAACATAGGAATTGAGGGGAAGGAGGGACAAACATTAAACCTAGAGTACCCAGTATTGCCCCAAAATCGATTTCATTAAAATATTTCTAGAAAAGTTATTTGAAAGTTACTTTTTTGATGAAATCTATAATAGCATTCTCAACAACCCCAAGACATCACCAATACACTGAAACATGTTCACTGAGGCTTCTTGTCTTTGATATCTCATGGTAGTTTTTCCCTATTACTTAATTTCAATGATGAAAACAATTATGTAACACTGGGATTGTAAAATAACAGTGGTTTATGTATTTAAAGTTTTTCTGTGCAGTTTACTCGTGAGCTACTGTTTTTCCTGTTCTGCCAAATTATATTGGTTCACTTGGCCAATCTTCTTTCCACTTAGCCTCATGAATAATAGTGACTATTTCACCATGATAATAGAGGCAGTTATTAACAACAATGTTTATTTTGAAATTAAAAGTGAAGATAAGTTGTTAGCATGAAGTTAAGATGGTTGTTCTGAAAATGCTAACTAAAATAGTGAAACTGGAGCAGGTTCATTCTGAAAGTCCCTGGGTCTATAGATATCACTAAATCATAATTAGCGGCACATCTGATGTTACGGAAACCAACTCTGTTAACATTTTGACTATACAAACAAAATTCTGTTTTAAGACAATGTGATGTTTCCACTTTGCCGCTGCCTTAATGTGAATATGGCCATTTAATTTTAGCTAGCAGCAGAACACAAGTATGGAACTTAGGGATTGGGTCCACTCCAGCCTGATCAGACTTTGACTCTTGGCTAAAGACAGTTCTTGGAAACTCCTTGGCTACAGAGAAGACTATTTTGCCAAATTGAGTAGGTTGTACCGTCTCTGTGCTGCATCACTATATCAAAAGGTTAACTTTTAAAGCATGCATTTTATTTTCTTAGTTTGTTATTAGTGGGACAGTGACCATTAATGCAAGAAAACTTGATGACTGGTAGATCCTACCTTCTTAACATCTCTTTCTTCATTCCCTCCCTCCCACCCATCCTTTACAGAATTGCCCAAGAAAACTTTCTAAAATGTAAAGCTCAGCCTGACCATTCACTTAAAGTCCTTCAGCGACAACACTCCTCACCCTCATCAATCTCCCCAAAAACAGAGCTTTCAGGATAATATTTGAACTCCTTAGCATAGCATTCTAGACCATTCAGGAACCAGCTCCTGCCTACCCTGCTTCCTACCACCTATTCACCCCTGCCCTTCATGCCAGCAATACTAAATGCCTGTAAGGACTCAAAAGATTCAAGTATTTTACGCTTTTGTCCACATGCTGTTCCAGAACTCCCTTTACCCCTTTCTTCATTCTGCTAACTCCCATGGTCCTTTACAACTCAGATAACCTCCTTCAAGAAGCTCTCTCTGACCCCTAGTGGGATGAAGATGTCCCTTCTCCATGTTCCTATAAGACCCTGTCCATGCCTCATCCACAGCACTTGATCGTGTGTTTTCTCTCTGAAACCCCACTCTCTGTAATCTCAGCAGGAGCAGGAACAGTGCCATAGGGGAATGCACTTTTTCAATGCCTAGCCCAGGGCTTTGTACAAAAGGGGCACTCAAATACTTATCAAATTAATGAAACAAATCAGTGGGTCTACAGTCAATTAGCTGGTTATCATAACATGTAGATGAGGCAGTGAATTTGCTTCAAATGATATTTTTATACAGTATCCAGTTATTTCTCCCCATCCTCTCCCACTTCCTAAGTCACCAATGAGACAGCTAGCCAGAACAAGAACATTATTATTTGGTTCTGAGGTAGAGCCTTTGTCTGGACAGACAATTACCTACTAGGGGAAGGAACTGCCTCCAAAATTTTGTCCTAAGTATGACAGAATCAACCATGCTTCCACTTCAACACACCAGCCTAATGGCTTCTTTTCTCTTTTCCTTTCCTCTTCCCAAAGCTAACATCTAGACCAGTGGAAGTGGACCTTTTTTAGGGTTGGAGAAGTATACACGGGCAGAAACCCACCAAATTTTGCACAGTTTCAGGAGACTCACAGGCTCTGAACCAGTTTTCTTACCCAGGGTTAAGATCTTCCACACTAGGTCCCCTCCAGGACGTGCCCCTCAATCACTCCTTTTGTCCTCAAAATATGCCATCACTCCTCTTCCAGACTCTTGGAATATGTGATCTAAATCATAGCCTTTATTCTCTTATCTCTCTTTCTAAACCCTACCTAACATGAGAACTGGCGCATAGTACACACTCAGTATAGTGAGTCCATGAAGGAGCACTCTACAAGCTGTTTTCTGCCCTCCCCATTCTAGAGAAACTGCCCTCAGTGAAGAAATCAATGATCTTCCCCAAGTCAGATTCCGTGCCAGGACTGAACAAAGTTACCCAACAATGTAACTTCATGGGATTGTCTCCAGCTCTTGAAATTCTCTGTCCTCTTGATTTCCATTGATTGCACTGTTGGGCTTGTCTCTTTTCTGCGGGTCCCTTCTTAGACCTCTCTGCTGGCACCTTTTTTATTCTCTACTCTGTTTCACCTCTTTCCTCTGCTCTTCTCCCTATAAACCTAGTTTTGGAAGCCTGTCCCCACAGAAAAATCCCAAGTCTGTACCTTCATTCCTAAACTATAAACTTCCATCACCTCCTTCTCTTCTGAGATAGTTTATGGAGCTCATCTGTACATCAAAGACTAAATTCACTATTCCGCCCAACCATGCTTACGTATTTGGTTTCCATCCAGTGGTGTGAATGCCTCATTTAAAATCTAACTTAGATTTACCACCTCTATTTCCATTGCCTACATCCTACACCTAGATTCCAACAAAAGCCTCATAAACAAAACAAAACAAAAACGGAAACAATTACTATAAACCAGGCACTACCCTAAGTCATTTATATATTTTAATCTTTATACCCTATGGGTTTGTATCACTCTGATGTCCACTTTACAACATGAGAAAACTGAGGTTTAATCTCTCTAGAGATTAAATAATGAGATTACAGACCACACTGTAAGAAGTGGTGTCATGATTTGAATCTGGAATGTTTAATGCCAGAGCCCACTAAGACACACTGCCTTTTCTAGGGACCTCCAGTTCTTCTTTCTTTTCTTCTTCAGTGTATCCTGGGCATCACTGATTCCAGAAAAATACTCCTTCAACAGGGCACCACTGTATTAGTCTCCTGTTCAAGGAGGAAAGAGACTTACTGAATATGTATTACAGTATGAGCTTTCACTGAACTGACATAGTGCCCTCTTCTTAGATTTGTCAACCTGCTCAGACTCCCTTCTCTGGGAGACTGAGCTCAGCTCCATCATGAAGTCTAAGCTCAACTGTTTGCCTTAATTTCAGTATCACCTGCACTTACAGAGGATAACTACTCCCTTCACCAGTCCCAACTCTGGAGCCCTTACTGTCCAGGCCAGATTCCAATCCCTCCCATCAGAGGGGGGTTGAGACACCATGAGTCCATAGTGGTTTCTGTCACTTTTCAAAACATATTCACAACCTGGTTAACCTTGTTGTCCACCATATCCTAACACCAATCAATCTATACAATCCACTGTCTCTAATCCTACCCGGTGAAGTTCAGGGTCTATTGTCTACTCATTTTGTCATACTGTCCTTCACCTAGAAATGCCGTCAGTATCATCCTTGCCTTTACTAATTTTAAAGCTCTATCTCCAATTCTATTTCTTCCATAATTGTTTCCTTTATTCGAATCCTCTCCCTTCTTAGAACTTCTGTTAAACATATAGTCTGTTCCATATTGCTTATCTATCCCTATGATTATATTGTAATATATTGTTTTAATCTTCTTAACTCGGAGGTCATGCCAAAGTGATGCTTTCCAGAACCAGAAGAGAGTCTTCTCCAAAGACAAATTCCAGTCTCATTCTTAGAAGACAGAACCAGCTTGTAACTCTCCAAGTGACATCATCCACCTTGAAAGTTTAAGATATTCAGTTACCACTGCCACCTCTTTATAATATACCTGTATACATTCATATTGTATATTTTATGTGACACATGTGTGTTAGCCTTGTCTCTTCAACAAAACCATAAGTTTCCAGAGGGCAGGGACCATGTCTCATACTTGTACCCCCTGTGGCATTTGTAATAGTTCTATCAGGCAAATAGTGGATACCCAGTAAATACTTCCTTGGGAATTCATTGATAACTTTCAGTCCAGGAACTCTAACGTCAAATGTTGATTCTTCTAATGTGTTCATATGAGACCAAACACAATGATTTTAAGACGAGGAAATTATTTCCCTCATGTTGTTCACATAAAATAAGCAATGATTTTCCCATACCTTTCAAAGTATAGAACTAAAGTTTTTTGTCTCGATGGCACATTTTGAATACTAGGATTTTGGATACACACTACGGAGGATTAAAAATCTCAAACGATACCAAATAGGTCAGTAGTTGCTGTTTTGCAAGCACTCTTACATCAAAAATCTCACAGCAACTTAAAAAAATAAAAGTGTGCACAAGTATTTGCATGGTCAGTCTTCAACAGTGGGTTGCTGTATGAGCAGAACTGTTTACTTTCCTGTGCTCATTTTCTTATATTGTCATAAATTAAAATTCCAACTTGTTCTGGTAAACACTTTGGCACTGACTGTATGCTCACACTAAGCCTCCTATTTCCTGCCCTGAGTTGAACTCTATCCTCCACCACAAAGCTCAGAGCTGAAAGCACAGAGCTCGGTGTTCTATCTGACAGACATTACCGCGGCTGTATGTGACCACAATTGCAGCAAAAATAAAGTTAACACACTGAGGAAATTTGAGGGCATACTCATGAAGCTTCAGATACCTCAGGGTTCATAACTGGGGTGCAGATACAATGTATGTTCAAGCTTATTATAGGAAAAGGAGATTCATAAATACTGAAAAATATGATGATGAATAATTTATTATATTCTAAGAGTCTAGGTAAACGAAGTGTTTTTCTGTCCTACAGTGACCAAAAATGAAGAAGTAAAAATAATTATGGTGAAACACTACAGAATAGGTTTAGATGAAAAATATGAAGTAACCAAAAAGTGGTCTTTGAACGATCTGCGGATGATCGATGGAAAAGAAGCAGATACAGTAAGTGTTGTTTTGTAAGGGAGCTATGGGATCAATATGCTGGAGACCTTTATGGTTAATATCTTACTTCATATATTTTTGGCATGTACTGACAGTTAAAATGACATATTATTCTTAAGTGGTACAGTTTACTGGGATGATCTACTGGTTTGTTTGTTCTGTTTTTATGAGTTTAAATTTGAATTTTTTCGATTAGAGTTAAAACATCTTTCCCAAGGTCTTCTTAACAGGTTAAACACAATCTTCCAGCCAGTTATGAAACTTTAAATATCTGATGCTTCCACCACCACTCTCTTCCCAGCCCAGTTTCCTCCATAATTTGTGGGGATTCCTTTCATCATCTTCTTCAGATTTTACTGTCAGTTAGCTGCTTGATCCTCTGGAAGGATCAATAACCCTTGGAAATCCTACAACCTCAGTGTTGAAAGTGGGGAAAGGGTGTGTACTTTAATCTCTTGTGTGACCACTTGAAAGTGGTTTTCCCAGTCTCTCCTTGAACTCTTCTACTGATGGAGAACTTATTACCACATGAGTAAATCCATTCTACTTCCAAATTAACATCCTTTATTTTTACATGTCCCACTTATGTTTAACTAAAATCCACCCATCAGTCCTAGCATCGTCATTTGAACCAACCAGAACAAACCCAATCCTTCTTTCACATAGCAGCCTTTCCAATGTTTGAAGACACTAATAAGGTTCCCTCAAGTTTTCTCTTTTCTGGGTTAAATGTAACCATTTCATTCTTTAAATAATGTTCATATGAAGATCAAATAAGTTAATATGACAGGTTATACAAACACTAAGAGGTCATAGCGCTGTTATTTTCTCCCATGACATTGCTGCAACACCCTTCACTATGCAATCTCTTCTCCTCTGGAATGTTTCAGCTTTTCCAGAATTAAATACAATACTTTAGAATTAGCGTGACCAATTTGTATTTCCTTTGATCTGGATTCTTATTTCTAGTAAACACTCAACTGAGACCTCAGGTCTTTGGGGCATGAATTGCCATTTACCCTGATCTGCCGCACCTGCCACGCACATGGAATAAAATCTAGATAAAAGCCCTTCATGATCTGGCTTCTTTATATCTGGTCATTTCTCCTAAAACTTTATACAGCAAAGGTGCTTTAATACTCTCGGGGCTTAGAAAGCTCAGTCACCTCCATCCCTCACCCCATTCTCAGATTCCCCATGGAGTAAAGTCCTACTCTTGTCCCCCTGCCCTATAACCCCATTGCACAGTGGATGTAAATAATCCAACAAACTGCAACTGTTGGCTTACTCTGTCTCCCCTCTGGATAAAAAACTGTAACCATTCCTTTTCATCTTTTATTGTAGCCTTCTGCCTGGCAGTTATCAGGGACTCAATAAATATTTCTGTTATTGTTGGATGAGTTAGAATTTAAGCTCAGTTTTTCTTAATCTGATTAAATGCCATATTCTTAGGTTGGCCTATTGTTCCTACCTATCAAATCTTCTAATATTTTGATTTTTTAATATTCACTATAGTATGCTGCAGATTTAATGTGCACAGCATTTAGGACTTCATTCAAGTCAATAATAAAAATGATGAAGCAGGCAGGGCTAAGTGCATACCTCTAGGTAATTGATAGGTTACCATTACTACTACTATTATTACCACTACTAGTAGTACTGCTACCTGCTACCATCTCACACTCAGTAAACTCTTACCAGATGACAGGAACCACAAAAAGCTCTTTCCATATGTAACTTCACATAATTGTCACAAAAATCCCATGAATTAGATTCTATCATTACTCCTGATTTACAGATGAGGAAAATGAGACATAAAGAGATTAACTGACTTGCCTAAGGTCAAATAACTACTATAGAGATGGAACTAGACTTTAACTCCAAATCTATCAATTTGTCTTCTTTGGGCTGGCTGTTTATCATCTCTACAAATTTGTGTATTCAGTCACTCACTGAGAATTTATGGTATACCAGGCTCTGCTAGGCTCTGAGGATACGGTGGTAAGTTAGATGGACACAAGCTCTTAATTCTGCCACTTAATTCTGTCTTATTAATTATCTAGTCTGAATATCTAAATTTTTCCCTTAAGATCTTTACTGAAATCAATATATGTTATCTGCTATTATCTTATCACCTAGGAATCCTATTTTTAAAATTTGGTGTGTTTGGCATGACTTCTTGGTGAAGACATGCTGGATTTCATTGCTTTCTTTCCTAAGTAATCACATAGCATTTTTCTGACATTATATTCTACCTAAATGTTCAACACTTAGGAAATAGTTAAATATATTTTTTCATGTCATTATGCTGGAACATTACATGGTCATTAGAAGTCATGTTTCCAAAAGAATACCTCAGAACACAATTGTTCATCATTTAATACGTTTTTTTAAAAGTCAGCTGAATACAAAACTTTCCTATAATATTATCTCATTTTACATATTTATCATAGTATTGAAAATTGAAAGCTGAACCTTAAATTTTAATACAAAAAAATGTATGTGGGTATGTAAATGTATATATGAAACTAACCAGTACTTCAACAATAATTATCTCTGTGTCATAGGAGTACAAATTTTTAAAGTATTTTCTTCTATATACTTTTAGGTATTTGCCAAAATTTCTATACTGCATTGAATTTTATCACAAGTCAGTGTCAAGTTCACTAATCTGTAGTTTCAAGAATTAATCATGCTCACCTCTTTTTTTGACCATTTTCTTAATTTTTTCTCAAGTCCTCAAGTGAATATACAATTTATTTAACATTCAAACTTCATTAAGACATGTGCAATATGGCAATTTTACTGGGGGTTTAACCCTATCTAGGATGATTGCTTGCTGGGGCTTAGCAACAGGGTCCAACTTAGCACTAATTAAATACTTTATTGAATAAATATAATGCCAAACAAAATGCATTCAAATGCTTTCTAAAAAAAATCAATTTTAAAGGTCTTTCTATTCAGGCTAATGACAAACACAATAAAGGTAGGTATGCTAGTTTAACATAATTGGCTGATTTTATACAGCCAATTATACAGCACTTATATCTTTTAGTCTGCAAGTATATTATTAAATGATAGAGAACATCTAATACAACCATTTCTACAGAACTAGGAAATAAATTTCTAAGAAAGAAAGATTTTACAGACCCCATCTTTTATACCCACCCCAAGAGTAATACCCCAAATGTTACTAATGTCATAATTATTTTCTATAAGCTTGGTCAGTGCCTGGGGATGTATTAATCAAGCCTGTCAGCTTAGATTCATTGGAAGCAGCTAGCTCTGCTCTATTTTCTCCTCACCTTTCTGGCCTTTAATTCCATCTCTATGTTGTTAATTATTCCCTTTCCCATTTGAAGATTGTTATCTTTCATAGTGAACTAGATACAAAAGGGAAATTGAGTATTTCTATTTTTCTGATCACTTTAGGGCCTAAAATATTAAACTGCCAGAAGAAAACCTATAATATCCAAAGAGTAGTTCTTTTAAATATTTCTTTTCTGTGGATGAAGTAAAAATACCTCAGTTGTTCTGGGAATTTCCACTTGTCCTGCCTCTTGTAATTGAATCCTCAGGAGTCAGCATATATTATATTTTTCTCGATAGCAATGATACAGTTTTAAATAGAGCTATTTCAAGCCAAAAGTTGTCAACTTTAAAATGGAATGGAATTGAAATTGAAGTCAATTTATAAAGCAGAAATCAGAATGACTGGGGATTTGGAGACTGACGTGGTGCAACAGAAGAGAGAATGATGTAGCAGGAAATGGGGTTGGGCTGAGTGAGAGCTTAGTCCTTGTCTTGGCTCTGCCAATAACTACATGTGTGACCTGGGCTTCACCCCTCTGGAAACTATTATTCACTATTACATTACATTATATTATATTTAATCTACTATAAACAAGGGATTACTGAATGAACAATGAGATTCCCTTTTAGCTCTATCAAAAGAAAGAGAGAGGAAGGAGGAGACAGAGGGAGAGAGGAAGGAAGGAAGGAAGGGAGCGAGGGCGGGAGGGAGGAAGGAAGGAAGGGACAGATGGACGAACTTGTATTCTATGTTCATACCTGCTTAGGTTTCAATTATCAGGCTAATGGAAAAACTTAATCCTCTCCAAGTATCTCAAAAGAACAAAGGATATTTTCTACATGATAAGGAGTAAATGTTTCTGTGAGGAAACTACATAAGGAGTATGCTTAGTATCTGGTGATGGAATGGGTGTGATTTCCTTTCATTGAGATTCTCTAAAGA
Source organism: Grampus griseus (assembly GCF_964374135.1). Classification (NCBI taxonomy): domain Eukaryota; kingdom Metazoa; phylum Chordata; class Mammalia; order Artiodactyla; family Delphinidae; genus Grampus; species Grampus griseus. The sequence continues at coordinate 69,363,488 of NC_138997.1, read as the reverse complement.
ACTGTCCTTCAATCTGCAATCATGACAGCTAGGAAACATTTTGCAAGGTGTGACTAGAGAACATTGTACTTAAAATCACAACACCCTTGTACATTCTTTTTCTTAAAGTATTGTTTTGTTTTTTAAAAATTTTAATAGTGTAAAGCAAGGTGATATTAACACCAGTATCACAATCTTTGGGGACAGATTTGGGAAAAGGAATTATCATTCATTAAGCTCCACACTAGTATCACAGTTTAAATGATTAATCTCATACAAACTTCATAGCCACCCTATCCAAAAAGTGAAAGCCAAATATAATACGTGCCCTGCCCATGGTTACATCAGAGTCAAAATGGTTGGCTAACTCCAAAACCCTTGTTCTTTTTCCTGTCTCCTCTAAGAATTTTCCTATTTGAAAAAGAAATTGCAAATACATAAGTTCTTATATACAAACTTTACACACCTCATGGTAAAAAGTCATTAATACTTTTGCTTGGTCTGGTCTCTCTGCCTCTTTAACATTTAGGGCAATGTTTACCTCCACTTCTCTTTTTATAGGATGACTTCAGATCAGTTCAACACACATTTGTTGAGTGGATACACACAAGATAAATAACTGAAAACCTCTGCCTTCAAAGAGAGTTAGGAGTCAGGCAGATAATGAATGCGAAAGCATTTTGTAAACTGAAAAGCACTTTATAAATGCAAGGCACAGTTGTTACTGCTATTAGTAACAGTAGCAATGATTATTATTTTAACATGTAGGACCTAGGTCAGGTTTGATGCCTACTTTTCCCTGAAACATCTCCACTAGAAGTATACAGCCTAGAGCAATCCAGTGAGTCAGTCTTTAGTAAACTGTCAGTTTCAGTCAAATGATTTAATGATCCTTGCTATTAACTTTAAAAGTAATTCCTTGCTATTAACTTCAAAGCCAGCAAGTTGGTGATCTGTTGTATGCCAAAGGCTGCTTAGCCATTCTGTATTTCCCCCTTCTACTACTGAAATAGCACAAGGGACCGACCTCCTAGTAGAGAAAAGGAGAAACCTTTTCTCTCCTGTGGAAGTCTATAATTGGGTTTATTCTTTTCTTCCATCCCCATCCATCCTCTCAAATTCACTGCCCTGGGAAGACTTGGTAACTGCACATTTTGACACATATTTATTTGCATAATTGAAAAATCACAGATGCTTCAAAAATAATCTTTCTTATTGTTCTTTATAGAAGCAACATGTTTGAAACAGGTAGTTTTGGAAAGCTCATTTGTAGATTTTGGGAAAATGTTTGATACTGATACTTTACAATCAATACAACAATCAATATGAGAGAATCCAGGAAATCTAGCTACTTTCCTGGCTACAAACTAAATCATGTCTCTCTTTTTCTTCTAGGACAATCCATTTTTTGATCTGCACTTCAAGAAAGTGTACACTTTGGAAGCATATAGTTGTGCTTCCAAATATGCCTTTGTTCGAACTGTAAACAAGCTGAATCATGCATACCTTAAGAAGGACTTACAGATCGTGAACTTTGATTCTACTTACATTAATGATGATTCCATTTGGTCCTCCAACAACAAGGATTGCTTGGTCCTTATGAGAATATGCTTTTATGCTTTCAGTCTAGTGTGCTTTTCCCTGTGTCCCCTGCCACTCTGAATATGTATACCATGTTCCTTCATCAGTGTTCTATGAAAATGGTTCCCTACGTAAATATCGATAGTCATGATTTTGTTTTTTCCCTTTATCAGTGACTACTATTCATATGAAAATAAAGTGATGCTTTGTGAATTGCAGTGAAATGTGTTTCGATGCATTCATTCAATATTCTGGACTTTTGCCTATGGTAACTTTGGAAGGAGTTGGATGGTTTTGCCTAAACTAGTATTCTACTAAGGGGTATCAAAAATTACCTTGAAAGGTCTAAATAAGTGGAAATAGATCCTGTTTTCACGGACAGGAAGATTTAATATTGTCAAGATGTCAGTACTACCCAAAGTGATCTGCAGATCAATATAATCCCTATCAAAATTCCAATGGCTTTTTTTGTAGGAATGGAAAAGTCAATAGTCAAATGCATATGGAGCTGCAAGGGACCCCACATAGACAAACGATCTTGAAAAAGAAGTACAAAGTTGGAGGACTCACACCTCCCAATTTCAAAACTTACTACAAAGGTATAATGATCAAAGCAGTATAGTACTGGCATAAAGATAGACATACAGATGAATGGAATAGAACTGAGAGTTCAGAAATAAACTCATACATCTATGGTCAACTGATTTTTGGAAAGGATGCCAAGTTCATTCAAAGGAGAAAAAATAATCTCTTATTATTAGTGCTGGGACAACTGAATATCTACATGCAAAAGAAAGAAACTGAACCCCTTTCTTACAGCATACACAAATATCCTCAAAACGGATTAAAGGTGTGAATGTAAAACCTGAAAGCATTAAACTCCTAGAAGAAAACATAGGGGTAAATCTTCGGGACCTTAGATTTGGCAATGGATTTTTATGACATCAAAAGGAAGAGCAACAAAAGAAAAATTAGATAAATTGGACTTCAACAGTTACTTTTCCATCAAAGAACATTATCAAGAAAGTGAAAAACAGACCTACAGAATGAAAGAAAACATTTGCAAATTGTATTATCTGATAAAGGTTTAATGTAAAGAACTCCTACAACTCAGTAACAAAAAGACAAACACCTAATTCAAAGATAGACAAGAAATTTGAATAGACATCTCTGCAAAGTATACAGTAAGCACAAGAAAAGAAACTCAGCATCATTACTCATTAGGAAAATGCAAATCAAAACCAAAATGTAACCCCTTTCACACCTACTAGGATGGCTATTTTTAAAAAATACAGAAAACAAGAAGTGTTGGCAAAGATGTGGAGAAACTGAAACCCTTATACATTGCTTATGGGAATGTAAAATGGTATAGCATGGTGGAAAACAGTTTGACTTGTCCTCAAAAAGCTAAACATGGAATTACCAAACAACCCAGCAATTTCACTCCTAAGTATATACCCAGAGGAATTGAAAGCAAGGAGTTGAATAGATGTTTGTACACCAATAATCATTGCAGCATTATTCCCAGTAGCCGAAATATGGAAACAATGCAAGTGTCCATCAACAGATGAATGGATATACAAAATGTGATATATCCATACAGTGGAATATTATTCTGCCATAAAAAGCAATGAAGTTCTGATACATGCTACAACATTGATGAACATCAAAAATACGTGAAGTAAAATAAACCAGATACAAAAGGACAAATATTGTATGCTTTCACTTATATGAAATATATAGACTAGGCAAAATCAGAGACAGAAAGTAGATTAGCAGTTACCAGGGGCTGGGAGGAAGAAAAAATGGGGAGTTATTACTGAATGGTTTCTGTTTGAGGTGATGAAAAAGTTTTGGAAATAGATGGTGGTGATGGTTGCACAACACTGTGAATGTAATTAATGCTGCTGAATTATACATTTTTAAATGGTTAAAATGGCAAATTTAATGTTATATATATTATACCATAATTTTTTAAAACAATGTAATATGTTAGAAATAATTGAATTGTACACTTTAAATTGGTGAATTGCATGGTGTGTGAATTATACATCAATAAAAATGTTAACAAGAAAAAAAGGACTACTTTAAATCTACTAGAAGAAAACATGGGTGAATTTTTTTATAAACTGAGAGTGGGGAAAACTAGCTATCACTCAAATCTAGAAACAATGAAGAAAAATGATTAATTTAACTACATCAATATATGAAGCCTTTGCATGAAAAGAAAAACTATATTCAATCAAACGACAAATGACAAACTGGAAAAAGTGCAAGTTATGTAGCAATACATTTATACCTTTCATATACAGATTGCTCCTAAAATTGAAGAGTTAAAAAAACTAACTGCAATTTGCTGAAAAATTAGTAAAAGATACATATATATAAAAAGAATTGCAAATGACACTTAAACATATAAGATGCTTAACCTTGCCCATAATAGGAGAAATACCAATTAACTATACAGTGTGATCCTGTTTCTTACCTCTCTATTGGAAAAAATTCAAAACTTTGACAATATTCCATCGGGAATGGGAAAACAGTTCCCCTCATTCGCGGCTGTTGGAAATGCAAGAGAGTACAAATCTGATAGGAGAGGAATTTGAGAATATCTTGCAGAACTATGTATACATTTACTCTTTTATATGGAAATTTTATTTTATTTCTAGGACTCAAAGGCATCCCAAAGGTACTTTGGCAAAGAGACAGAATGACAAATGCATGGCATGTGACATTGTTTGCAAGAGTGAAATATTTCAAATAGTCCGAATATCCATCTTTAGAGGAAGAGGCCTGATTGGAGGTCATTGGCATGGGGGAGGTGTTGGCGGGCTAACAAGAAGCCAAGCATACTAGGTGATTGGTTAAAGGTATGTATATGGCTTTCTCTACAGTTGGTCCTAAGTCAGAAGTGGAGGCCAAAATCAGGGAAGCTGGGTTATTAATCAAGTCCTGGTCATTTGGGGCCCATTACTACAGGGGCTATTATTAGGCTTTCTAGATTGGTTGCTACAGATAGTAGTTTGACTTCCTGGACTGGTTACTGAACATACTAGTATGGCTTCCTCAGCTGGTTGCTGCAGGTGGTGGGGCAGAGTTCTATTTTTATATATAATCTGCCCATTGTCCATTTGTATATTCAGAAATATCTTGTTTATGGTGATGGTTACATGACTGTATACACTTGTCAAAATCCATCGAACCTAAAAGCATATCCAGAAGCTTAATTGTTAGTAATATTGGTAGTGTTATTTTGACAGTATCATAGGAGTGTGAGTACTGTAAGATTAAACACGTTATCACGTTAATGTCATTAGAAACCGAGATTTTTAAGCCTAACAGAGGGAATATACAAGTAAAAAAATCAAAGAAATTAAAGCCCAGTAACAGTAAATTTAACTGGAAATGGTAATATAAACTTACTAATATAAACCCCTCTTTCTTTAAAAAAAAAAGCATGCATTTTCTAGATTTGTCTACTGAAACCGTGAAGCAAAGACATCGTGAGGCATGAGCATCTTAGCATGCAAGAGTGTTCTGCCAATACCATCTCCCACTGAAAAGAATGGAGTCTGTTTAAAGAAATTACTGATTCCAGGTCTGGGACAGAAAATGTACAAGATGAACATGGGACATCTTGATGTACCAGGAAGAAAGGAAGCTATCAAAGTCAACTGGGGTCAGTCCAAGGACACAGGAGCCAACTTGAAGTAGCTCCCACTGGCCTAAGATGAGACAATTTGAGCATAACAGGAAAATGACTATAATAGAATGAAGCATTTGATCCTCTCCCTCTTTTTCTTGATGAGTCTGGCTAGTGTTTTATCAATTTTGTTTATCTTCTCAAAGAACCAGCTTTTAGTTTTATTGATCTTTGCCACTGTTTTCTTTGTTTCTATTTCATTTATTTCTGCTCTGATCTTTATGATTTCTGCTAACTTTGGGTTTTGTTTGTTCTTCTTTCTCTAGTTCCTTTAGGTGTAAGGTTAGATTGTTTATTTGAGACTTTTCTTGTTTCTTGAGGTATGCCTGTATAGCTATAAACTTCCCGCTTCGAACTGCTTTTGCTGCATCCCATAGGTTTTGGATCGTCGTATTTCATTGTCATTTGTCTCTAGGTACTTTTTGTTTTCCTCTTTGATTTCTTCAGTGATCTCTCGGTTATTTAGTAATGTACTGTTTAGCCTCCATGTGTTTGTGTATTTTACATTTTTTTCCCTGTAATTCATTTCTAATCTCATAGCATTGTAATCAGAAAAGATGCTTGATATGATTTCAATTTTCTTAAATTTACCAAGGCTTGATTTGTGACCCAAGATGTGATCTATCCTGGAGAATGTTCCATGTGCACTTGAGAAGAAAGTGTAATCTGCTGTTTTTAGATGAAATGTCCTATAAATATCAATTAAATCTGTCTGGTCTATTGTGTCATTATTTAAAGCTTGTGTTTCCTTATTAATTTTCTGTCTGGATTATCTGTCCAGTGGTGTAAGTTAGGTGTTAACGTCTCCCACTATTATTGTGTTACTGTCAATATCCTCTTTTATAGCTGTTAGCATTTGCCTTATGTATTGAGGTGCTCCTATGTTGGGTGCATATGTATTTATAATTGTTATATCTTCTTCTTGGATTGATCCCTTGATCATTGTGTAGTGTCCTTCCTTGTCTCTTATAACATTCTTTATTTTAAAGTCTATTTTATCTGATATGAGTATTGCTATTCCAGCTTTCTTTTGATTTCCATTTGCATGGAATATCTTTTTCTATCCTCTCACTTTCAGTCTGTATGTGTCCCTAGGTTTGAAGTGGGTCTCTTGTAGACAGCATATATATGGGTCTTGTTTTTGTATCCATTCAGTGAGCCTGCGTCTTTTGGTTGGAGCATTTAATCCATTCACATTTAAGGTAATTATCAATACGTATGTTCCTATTACCATTTTCTGAACTGTTTTGGGTTTGTTTTTGTAGGTCCTTTTCTTCTGTTGTGTTTCCCACTTAGAGAAGTTCCTTTAGCATTTGTTGTAGAGCTGGTTGGGTGGTGCTGAATTCTCTTAGCTTTTGCTTATCTGTAAAGCTTTTGATTTCTCCATTAAATCAGAATGAAATCCTTGCCAGGTAGAGTAATCTTGGTTGTAGTTTCTTCCCTTTTGTCACTTTTTATATATCATGCCACTCCTTTCTGGCTTGTAGAGTTTCTGCTGAGAAATCAGCTGTTGACCTTATGGGAGTTCCCTTGTATGTTATTTGTCGTTTTCCCTCGTTGTTTTTAATAATTTTTCTTTGTCTTTAATTTTTGTCAATTTGATTACTATGTGTCTCGGCGTGTTTCTCCTTGGGTTTATCCTGCCTGCGTCTCTCTGTGCTTCCTGGACTTGGGTGGCTATTTCCCTTCCCATGTTAAGGAAGTTTTTGACTATAATGTCTTCAAATATTTTCTCAGGTCCTTTCTCTCTCTCTTCTCCTTCTGGGACCCCTATAATGCACATGTTGGAGTATTTAATGTTGTCCCAGAGGTCTCTTAGTCTGTCTTCATTTCTTTTCATTTTTCTTTCTTTATTCTGTTCCGCAGTAGTGAATTCCACCATTCTGTCTTCCAGGTCACTTATCCGTTCTTCTGCCTCAGTTATTTGCTATTGATTCCTTCTAGTGTATATTTCATTTCAGCTATTGTATTGCTTATCTCTGTTTGTTCTTTAATTCCTATCTAGTTGTATGTTCTTTAATTCTTCTAGGTCTTTGTTAAACATTTCTTGCATCTTCTCAATCTTTTCTTCCATTCTTTTTCTGAGGTCCTGGATCATCTTCACTATCATTATAATGAATTCTTTTTCTGGAAGGTTGCCTATCTCTACTTCATTTAGTTTTTTTTCTGGGGTTTTGTCTTGTTCCTTCATCTGGTACATAGTCCTCTGCCTTTTCATTTTGTCTACCTTTATGTGACTGTGGTTTTCATTCCACAGGCTGCAGGATTTAGTTCTTCTTCTTTCTGCTGTCTTCTCTCTAGTGGATGAGGCTATCTAAGAGGCTTGTGCCAGCTTCCTGATGGGAGGGACTGGTGATGGGTAGAGCTGGGTGTTGCTTTGGTGGGCAGAGCTCAGTAAAACTTTAATCCCCTTGTCTGCTGATGGGTGGGGCTGAGTTCCCTCCCTGTTGGTTGTTTGGCATGAGGCAACCCAGCACTGGAGGCTACAGGCTCTTTGGTGGGACTAATGGTGGACTACAGGAGGGCTCATCCAAGAAGTACTTCCCAGAGCTTCTGCTGTCAGTGTCCTTGTCCCTGTGGTGAGCCACAGACACCCCCCGCCTCTGCAGAAGACCCTCCAACACTCTAGCTGGTAGGTCTGGTTCAGTCTCCTATGGGATCACTGCTCCTTTCCCTTGGGTCCTGATGTGCACCCTACTTTGAGTGTGCCCTCCAAGAGTGGAGTCTCTGTTTCCCCCTGTCCTGTTGAAGTCCTGCAATCAAATCCTGCTAGCCTACAAAGTCTGAATCTCTGGGAATTCCTCCTCCCATTGCCGGACCCCAGGGGCTCAGAACCTTCAATCCAGTGTGTGGACTTCTGTGGTATAATTGTTCTCCAGTTTGTGAGTCACCCACCAGCAATTATGGGATTTGATTTTATTGTGATTGCACCCCTCCTACCATTTCATTGAGGATTCTCCTGTGTCTTTGGAGGTGGGGTATCTTTTTTGGTGAGTTCCAGGGTCTTCCTGTTGATGATTGTTCAGTGGTTAGTTGTGATTCTGGTGCTCTTGCAAGAGGGAGTGAGAGCACATCCTTCTACTCCGCCATCTTGAACCAATTTCAATTTTACCAATATTGTTCAAACATCAATACTCACTACTCCTGGCCATTTAGAAGAAACTTTTCCCTTGGAGCTCATTAACAATGGAAAATTTATTCCATGCTATCCAAATATGAGATTGCCTCATATATATGTTAATATATGTGGCCTTCTGCCTATGAAAGGGAAGCAGGACTGCAGGGCTTGAGTGACTATTTCATGTCTTTTGAGAACATAAATCTACCCAATTTAATCTTCTAACCAACCTGCATATAAATAATAGCTACCATTTATTGAGTGCTTACTATGTGCCAAGTAATGTGCAAGTGCTTTACAAGAAATATATCTCAGTGAATTGCAGGACAGTCCCAAAAGATGGCATTTATAATTTTGAATTTACAGATGAGGAAACTCAAGCTCAAAAGAGTTAAGTAATCTGCCCTGTGATCATTGAACCAGTAAAGACCAGATCTGAACCCAGGTCTGCACGACCCCAGCAACCATGTTCTTTCCACTGTCTTATGTTGCTTCCCAAGTGTACTTTATGCAGAGAACTATAGTAATATAAAGAGATATTCACTGAAATACTACTATGTGCCTACTATGTGTCTTTGGGCTAAATAATCTGTGCTGTTTTCTAATCTTTAGAGTAAGGATAATAAAGATTCCCACCTCATAGGACCAAAGTAGTTAATACATGTAAAATGCTTAGGATAGTACAGAGAACATAATAAGTGAATTGATATGAGTTCTAGGAACTGGGAATACATCAGTGAGCAAAACAGAAGTCTTTGTCTTCATAAGGCTTCATTCTGGTGAAAGGGAAAGAATAAGTAAATAAATAAATAACATATATTAACTATATATATCTATACACATATGGCATTATATCTGATATATATATATATATCAGATATAATGCCATAGTATTGCAGGATGTAATAAGAACCATGAAGAAAAACAAAGCAAAAATGAAAGATAAAGAATGCTAGGTTGGGGCACTATTTTATATAGGGCTATCATGGAAGGCCTCATTGAGGTAACCTTTGAGCAAAGACATGAAAGGGATGCAGTAGTGAGCCATGCAGATATTTAATGGAAAAGCAGAGGGAAAAGCAAGAGCAAAAGTCCAGCTTGCCCAGACTTTTCAAGGAACAACAAGGAGGTCTAAGGAACTGGAGGAGAGTGACCAAGGTGGGCAGTAGAAGATGAAGTCCTGGTGGGTGGGGAAATGGGGAGATTGTGCAGGATCTTGTAGGTCATTGTAAGAACTTTGACTTTCACTCCGAAGCTACTGGAGGGTTCTGAGCAAAGAGTAACATGATATGGCTCATGTTTTAAAAAAGGATCACTCTGGCAGCTGTGTTAATAATACACTGTAGGGAGATAAGCAGTCATTCAGGAGAGACAAGATAACGGCAATAATCAAGGAAAGGGTAGCAATGGAGATGGGGAGAAGTGGTCAGATTCTGGAAATACTTTAGAGGTAGAACCCATAAGACTTCTTGAGAGATTGGATGTAGAATATGAGAGAAAGAGAGAGGTCAAGGACTGGCCTGAGCAGCTGAGAAGGTAGAGATACCATTAACTCAAATGGAGAAAACTCAGGGAGAAGCCATGTTTAGAAATCTTTCATGCATTATTTTAAATCCTTTCAGCCTCACCTCTTATTCCAGGTGTTGCTGCAGTGACCAATTCTGTGCAGGCCTCAACCTCAAGATCATCTCCCAAGAACAATATTCCAGCACCTTGCCTCTCTCACTCCCTGCTTCTCGCGTGGGATACTGCAGAAACCAGCCCACAGTGCACATGCGCAATTAGAAGCATGTGGTGCAAGCTTAACCAATGGCAGACAGGAGCCGATAGATAAGTGCGTCCTTCTTCACTTCAGTACAGAATTCTGAGACCCATTTCGCTAAGTCTTCTCAGAAGGTTCCACAGTATCAATCAACAAATCGCCCACTGCCTTTGTCAACTCAATAATGCATCCTTGTATTGGCTTTTCCGCTTTCTCTATTTTGTTTCCCCTGGGCCCCTTAGTCTATTCCCTGAACTCATTTTCTCAAATAAACTACTAGCACCTAAGCCTTTGTTTGGGGCTCTGCTTTAAGGGGAACACTGGGCATCAAAATTGACTCCAGAGACCCTACTGTATAGCACAGGGAACTCTACTCAGTGTTCTGTGGTGACCTAAATGGGAAGGAAATCCAAAAACGAGGGGATATATGTATACATATAGCTGATTCACTTTGCTGTACAGCAGAAACTAACACAACGTTGTAAAGCAACTATAATCCAATTTAAAAAAAAGGTGACTCCAGATTGTAAAGCCTCAGTATGGGATTTTGGAGGCTGATCCTACAGCACTGATCACAAGACAATAAGGACCCCTGCTGCTGGTTAAGTAGTTGGTGGTAAATTGCAAGTGGTGACAACCCCTGGCATACAGTAGGATTGCTAATTACCAAGACTCTCTACTGTTATAGATTAGAATGAGGTGCAGACAGAAGATGAAACATTGAATTACATGTGGCTATGGTACTTGAGCGTTATGGAGCAATGATAGTCATAAAGTGGGCTGACATCTGTTAACTGCTTTGGAGATCTTAACAAAAGAAAATGACAGGCTCTATTCAGCCAACAATCAAATCATGGCACACTGTGAAAGCCAGAAGCCTCTAGGGCAGAGTAGCCACTGAGCCGACTGTGCTAAAAATCAGCTCCGACATATAATCAAAAGGGTGGCAGAGCGGCAAAGGAGTCTAAATGCACAGCCTTAAAATATTACCCGTGTCAAACCTAGGGCTCTGATAGGAAAATAATGAAACCTTGAGATCTAGAATGGGGACATTTGTGTGCACATGTCTTATAATCTTAAACGCCCAGATTTTTTGTCATCCTCTGTGCCAACAGACTCCTTTCTCTTGATAAAGGAAAGCAGCCTCTTCTTGTCTGGAACTACTTCAAAGAATATATCTGAGGCAAGAGCCTAATTTATTACCTTAATTTTCCCAATATCTTCCCCCAGCGACCACTGCCTCAAGCCTGTAACCAGGGTCAGAGCTCAGCAAACCTATGTGGGGATTGCAATCCCTGCTCCAGGGAGAACCAGACCAGAGTTCCTCAACCTCGGCACTAGTGACATTTGGGGCTGGATAATTCTTTGCTGTGGGAGCTGTCCTGTGTATTGCAGGCTGTTCAGCAGCATCCCTGCCCTCTACTCACTAGATGTTAGTAGAACCTCCTTGGTAATGACAACCAAAAATGTCTCCAGACATTACCAAACGTCCCCTGGGAGTCAAAATCATCCCAGGTGAAAACCACTGAACTACAGATGAACTCAAAAAGAATTGCAAAACTGTCTAATAGAAACCAGGGGGTTATTTGTAAGAGTGAATATTTAGAGCACTAAACCAGAGACTGCTGGACACTAAACTGGACTGCTGTTGCACATAGCCCCACTCAGGGGTGGCTTTAAAGAACAAAGGTGAAGTGAAATCTTGCCAGTTGGTAGAGCTGGGAGCAGTATTCTTTATTATTAGCTTTGTTTATAGAGAGAAGTGGCCCGAAGTACAAATATTTACAGACTCCTAGGTTTGTCTTTCCTGCCTGAAGTGACTCTGCCAACATCCATAACACCAGAATTATAGTATCCTGATCAATGCTACTTTAACAAAGGAATCCACTTTGCAGCCTCCTCCTAAAAAAAAAGGTGACAATATACACATGACCAGAGACTCCACTGATATTGACATATCCCTCATCACTCAGAAGTAGCCAGCTTCTGATGCGGTAAATGCTTAAAACCAAACAATAAAGAGTGTCCCCAACAGCTAAAGACATAGCTCTGGAAACCCCAGAACGGGAGCAGGATTGGCCCATTTTATCATCACTTCCAGTGACGCACTCACAGAATTTGTGTTTCCTGCCTCCCAAATTTAGGCTTTGCTAGATTACAATAATTAGCTCTCCACGAGTTGGGTGGAGGATGCTTCACTGAACTTGAAACTCCCTCACTATCATTTGGTTACTTGGTTTCTCATGGCAGTAGTCACGTAGCAACGGAAAGAGTTACTACAGTAGCGGAAGTACTCAACTGTGACTGGCAAAAAATCTGGGATTGTTGCTATACAATAGCAGTAGGGAGGAATAAATCTGGAAGGAATTCAACTGAGGCTTACCTTGGTGTTTCTGTACCCCGGGATAAGTTGAACAGGCAATTACACAATCATGGCCCAACCAGAGCAAGGTAAACAAAGGCTGAAGGTTCCAGTTACCTCGCTGAGGAAACAACCTAGATCAGCTGATGTGCTGGTGAAGGGAGGTTAGGATGGATAGTAGAGGAGGGAGTTAATGAAAACAAGCACGGTCTTGGCATCAGTGTAGCAGCAGGGACTGAAGCTTATTCCACCAACTCTCTTATATTAAGTCTTCGCAGAGATAGTAGGTGGCCATCACCTTGAAGGGGACTCTGTAAAAGACCAGACGTAACAAAAGGCCAAGCAGATGTGAGTGGTACAAAGAGTGGACTGAAATGGACAGCATCTGTGTATCTTCTGTCACCACCTCAAATCCTTTCAGCCACTTATTCCAACCACTGCTGCAGCAAACTTTTCTGAAGAGAGTTTGATGAACTTTGGGCAAGTACGACATGACTGCACCTCTCTTCTTCCTCAGGACTTCTCTGATGTGGAAGTCAGCTTGGCATTCACAATTGTGCATTTGGGAAGTGTGGAGTAGTTAATGGCCAGGGGCATTAACCTTTGATCAAAGGGAGACAGGAGCTGACAGATAAATGTCTCTTCCATTCTGGCTTTCAGTGGACAGTGTTGTGAATCATCTCACGAAGCTTCCCAGAAAGTCCTAAGGGATCAAGAAAACATTCAGATATGGTGACCACGAACTCAATAATACATCCTTATACTGCCTCTCCCTCTTCCTTGTTTTACTTCCCCTCCCTCTTCTCTCACTCTTGCTCCCTGCTATCAAAGCCCCAAATAAAATACTGCACGTAAGCCTTTGTTTCAGCCTCTACTTTGAGGGGAATCCAAAGGGAGGGAAGAAAGGAGAATTTAATTTTTAGAATTTTTTTTTTTTTTTGCGGTACGCGGGCCTCTCACTGCTGTGGCCTCTCCCGTTGCGGAGCACAGTCTCCGGACGTGCAGGCTCAGCGGCCATGGCTCACGGGCCCAGCCGCTCCGCGGCACGTGGGATCTTCCCGGACCGGGGCGCGAACCGGCGTCCCCTGCATCGGCAGGCGGACTCCTAACCACTGCACCACCAGGGAAGCCCAGAAATTTTTAAAATTTAGTTTGAGATGCCTAATGGACATCCGAGTGGAAATGTTGGGGAGGCAGTGGATACACAAATCTGGAGTTCACATTGTAAAGCAACTACACTGCAGTAAATATTAATTTAAAAAACCAAAAACCTAGAGAACAACAGCAACAAATCTAGAGTTCAGGGAAGAAGTCCAGGCTTCTGAAAAGCAATTCACTTCCTAACTTTGAAGAGGGCTGTAAACATATAGGTTAAAAAAAAAAGGAAGAGGGCTTCCCTGGTGGCGCAGTGGTTGGGAGTCCGCCTGCCGATGCAGGGGACGCGGGTTCGTGCCCCGGTCTGGGAAGATCCCACATGTCGCGGAGCGGCTGCCCCGTGAGTCATGGCCGTTGGGCCTGCGCGTCCGGAGCCTGCGCTCCGCAGCGGGAGAGGCCACAGCAGTGAGAGGCCCGCATACCGCAAAAAAAAAAAAAAAAGGAAGAAAAGAAAAGAGAAAGGAAAAAAAAAAGGACAAAATAGCACATGCAACTGTCATATAAAGAGTGTCCACAGTAAGCATTCTGGGACTGAGCAGGAAGGACCCAAGAGGTCTTTCTAAAGATCAGATCAGATCCTGCTCTTAAAAGGGAAGTCATTCAATGAAACTGAAAAGCATTTCAAGTAGCATTGACTAGAGCATATTAATCTCAGTAGCAAACAGGTCCCTACTATGTCTGATTTTTCCACCAAATTATATCTTCAGCTAAACACTGAAAGATACTTTGCACAGCTCATTTGTCCCGTTCTCAGTGAATCCATCTTGACAGAGTGAGTTACACCCTCTTTTGCATTCCTATGGCACTACATCTCTTTTTTTCTACTTTTGTTGTTTACTTTACCACACTAGACTGTAATTTATCCCTCTATTTAATTCTGTCTCTCCAATGACGGTGTGTCCCCTTCTTAGTGGGATCCCTGTCTTTGTATCTCCAGCACCTAATACAGTGTCCAGCATTGAGGTGGCTCTGTTTTCAAATGAACGAATGCTTGCATTGAATGGGTCCCTGCAGAACCCATGCAAAGGATGGTGTTGAGCTAGACCAAAGACGTCGCTCCTCTGAATTACCAGCACATTCATCGGACCTGTATCTCTCTTTGGTCATTTATTTTGTCTTATTTTACATGTATTTTTATGTATACCTTGTTTGGCCCTACCATACCAGGAACGTCTTCAGGTTGAGATTCATGTCTGAATCACCTCTGCACCTCGATCAAAGTGCCTGGCATAAAACAGGTGCCAAACATATGGAATAAATAAATCACTTGCCTTGCAACCAGCAACACTGGCATCACCTGTGCTTCTCAAACTTAAACGTGCACAGGCGTCATCTCGTTAAGGTGTAGATTACCATTCAGTAGATCTGAAGTAAGCCCGAGAGGCAGCATTTTCTAAAGAACCCCCAGATGATGCCCAAGCAGCTGGTCCACAGACCACATTTTAAAATACCAACGTCACTGTATCAATGGTTCTCCACCATAGGTGCATATTAGAATTTTCCCCAAAGATGTGAAAAGTGCTGGTGGGAACTTCCCTGGTGGTCCAGTGGTTAGGACTCCCCCCTTCCATTGCAGGGGGTGCGAGTGCGATTGCTGGTGGGGGAACTAATATCACGCGTGCTGCGGGCCTAAAAAAGTAAAAAAAAAAATTTTTTTAAGTGCTGGTGTCTTGGTTCCCAGCGTCCCCCCCCCCAATTCTGATTTAACTCATTTAAGCTCTCCATGCCATAAGCAGCAAGTATCTAGAGTTAACAAAGCTTTATGTGTGCAAGAAAGAAAACATGTAATCGCATATCTTCTTAAATGAACTGCTGAAAACAGCTGAATAAATAACTCTTCAAGAGAAACTAACACGCAGTACCAAATGCCCCAGCTCCCGAGTCAGCCTCCGAGCGACGGAATCCCGCCCCAGCCTGTCTTAGACGCTCCCCTACGGCGAGACCTGACCCCACCCCTCGCCAAGGCCTCGGCCGCGACTCCTTCCGGCTCTACCCGACCGACTTCCGGCGCGGAGGCTGGTCACGTGCCCGGATATGGGAGGTGGGTCCAAGCGGCCGCTTCCGGTTGGCCGCTCGACCGAGGAGCGCAGCCTCGTAGCCGTGGCCGCTTCAGCCCCGTCCCATCTCTGTCGTGGAGGATCCGCCTCGGCACAGGCGGGCTCGGTCCGGCCTTGCGGTAAGCCTTCGGCCGCGGCTGCCGGGCAGTCCTGGCGGCGGCGCACCTACGAGCGGACGGGTGGACGCCAGGGTCTGAGGCGGCTCCTCAGTTCCGCTGCTGGCCCAGCACCGGGGGGTCGGGTGCCGCTCCCTCCGCCGTCAGGGCCCTCTTCTCTTCCTGCCTGTCTGGGTAAGACGCAGAGTCCGGTAGGAGCATCCCCCGCCCCGGGGGGCTGGGAGTGCAATCCTGACACCCCTTTCCAGTTTCGCCCATGAAAACCTGATTTCACTGTAAAAAACGGCCCTGATCCGTTTGCTCTCTGGCGTGAACCAGGAGGGGTCCAAATCCACATTTTCTTCTAAATCTTTTAAGTGCATTTCCCTGGCTCCAGGCACCTTGTTCTTTTCTGGAGGACAGTGCTCCACGCGCTAAGGTGTCTCGAGAGCATACAAGGCCCAGCCCACACTCGCTCACTGACATGGCACTCCTACAGACAAGTTACCTGCCACACCCTGTAACGATCCAGCTGAATTTAAGGAAACAAGAACCAGCGTGTAGAGTATTGTGGCTGACTGCCACTGGAACATGGTCATACATGGGTTCTTAAACGGGGGAAATAGTTTGGGAGGACCTCTAATGGTTCATTCACTGACTTACAAAAAATGTACTGTAAAGACTGGAGAGTTAATCACTTCACCCTGAGAATGTAGATGCCATTGGAGGCATGGCTCTTCCTGTCTTCATGGACATATCTGTCATATACACCACTGTAACCTAGAATTGTGCCTGGCACTTCGCAGGCATCGATATTTGCCGAATGAATGAGAGTCGCATAGTGCTTTTCATCATGACTAACTCCTTTATGAACTCCGCCCAGTCCAGTCTTGTTTTACCACTTACCATACAGTCAGTCCTTTGCTTTTGACCAGAGAGGGTCTGGGTAGTAGATGCTGAGCACTATTAGTCATTTATTTAACTAGTTTTTACTATTCAGTTCAAGTTACCGCAAGAGATATTTGTTGAGTACCCACTAATAAAGGACACAAAAATAAAAAAATAAAAAAAAATAAAGGACACAGAACTATGCTAAAACACCCCCCATCCCTCCTTTCTTTCAAGAGAGTTGTTGAGATCCAGGAGCTTGTGATTTTACGAACCAGTTGGACAGCAAGTGCTTGATTGTTTAGTAAATGCAATAAGTGCTGTAGCAGTTGAGAGGAGAGATCAGTTTGGATTAAGATCTTTATTGAATCAACTTCATATAAATTATGGAGTGTAATTAGGGTTTGGATACATGATACTCCCTGCATGGAAAAGCTCCTAAGCAAAGATTTAAAGACCAGAATGAACAGAGAGCTTGGAGTGGAAGGTTTGTATTTGGGGACATTAGGAAAATGTTGAGCAAGGTTATATCGTGATGAAAGCTATGTTTTAATATTATTTGTCGAGAGTTTTGGGGTTGTAGAAGCTTGCAAAGAGGTAACCAGATGCTGTGGTGTTTAATAGATGTGGTTGATGTGAACCTGGGTTAGTGTGTTGGCAGCAGGAGCAGAAAGGATAAATTATGTGTAGATGAAGGAAAATCAGCAGAATGCTTTAGTTGTCATGTTATTTGGTGCTGTCATTTTGGTTAATTTATTAAACGCCTGGTATGTCTTTGCCAAGTTCTTGGAATACAAAGATGAATAAGACGTGGTCTTGCCTGCAAGGAAATACTTTTAATGGGGGAGAGAATACTACTAGCTAGACAATATGGTTTGTAAGTGCTATGTTAGCAGAATAGAGGGGAATATTAGAGAAGTGGGAAAGGAATTTTTTTTTTCTTTGAGTGTGTGACTACTTCACAGAAGAGGTGACATTTCAGCAGGATCTTAAGGATGGATTGGAATTTCCCAGGGAGAAAGGAATTTCAGGAAAAAGAAATTGCACAAACAAGAGCCTAGAGACAGAAAAGCAAACTGGTCAGTATCCAGCGTGGCTTGGGCGTAGGATAGAGTTGAGCTTTTAACACAGTGTGTAGGCCCTAGAATGTATTAAAGGATAGTAACATGGACATTTTATAATAAGTGGAATGGAGGTTAGGATGGGTAAAAATGTAGAGAGATGAAGAAGAAAGCAGTTGAGGAAACTTGATCTTCATAGCTTCTATATTCTCTGCAGGGTAGATGGTGAAGCCATTTGCAGAGGGAGGTGGCTGACACTAGAATTGGGGGTTGAAGGAGAGAAATAAGGATTTGCAATACTGATGGGGAGTAGGAAGAGGAATCATCAAAGAAGGTATTAAGGAATTGCTGAGCAACTTTGAAAGTTTAGCTTTAATTGGATTTAAATATTTGTAATGAGTGCAGTGAACATGGATATGAGACCTTCTTAAATGGCATATGGTAGCCAAGAGAAGTAGAGAAAAAAGACAGTTTATGGAGATTGGTGAACAGAGTGAACTGGTCTACAAATGGAGCAAGATGTTGAAGGGGATAGTGTGGGCGTAGGGAAATGAACACTGCCTCTAGGCTAGGTTGGAAAAGAAATTAAGCTTGGAGAGGCCAGATGGACTAGGAGAACAGGAAGGAGGGGGCTGTCAGGAGACTAGAGGCAGAGATGAGGTGAGAGAGGGATAGAAGTGTGAGTTTTGTGAGAAAAGCAATTTATTGAGTTGGAGCAGAGATAGAAGTTTTACAGATTGAGTAAAATATAGGAGATACCTATAGTTTACAAAAGTGTCTGTGTGTTATAAAAATTCACTCTAAGTCATTTATTTAAAACTCATAATTTCTTCATTTTCCCATAGAAGCAGTGTTAGAACTAGGAGTTAATTTCCTAAGCAAGCTCACACGTATGAAATACTATACATCTGCATTGGAAATAATAATGTATATACACACAAATATATATATACAGTATATTCAAAAAATAAAGTTGCAGTGAGTTTTTTTGAAATATGTAACTTGTTATATTTGAAAAAAGATGATTAATATACCATAAAATTCACCTTTTTTCAGTATATAATTCAGCAGTTTCCAGTATATTCAAAGGGTTATAAAAACATCACTACTACCTAATTCAAGGACATTTTCATCACCCCAAAAAGAAGCCCCATACACATTAGCAGTCACTCCCCATTCCTCCTTGCCCTCAGCCCCTGGCAACCACAAATCAATCCATCTGTATGGATTTGTCTACTCTGGACATTTCACATAAATGGAATCATAAAATATGTAGTTCTTTGTAACTGGCTTCTTTCACTTAGCATCATGTTTTCAGGATTCACTGATGTTGTAGTATGTATCAGTACTTTGTTCCTTTTTTATGGCCAAATAATATTCTACTGTATGGATATATTTCATTTTGCTGTTCATCAGGACATTTGAGATGTTTCCACATTTTGACTATGGTGAACAATACTGCTATGGACATTTAGGTACACGATTTTGTGTGGACATATGTTTAGCAGTTCTCTTGAGTATATACCTAGGAGTGGAATTGCTGGGTCATATGGTAAACCATGTTTAACTTTTTGAGGAACTACCAAGCTGTTTTCTGAAGTGGCTGCAGCATTTTATAATCACTAGCAATATATAAGACTTCCTTTTTCTCCACACCTTTACCAACACTTGTCTTTTTAATTTTTAGCCATCCTAGTGGTGTAAAGTGGTAGGTATCTCAATGTGGTTTGATTTGCATTTCCCTAACGGCTAATGTTGCACATCTTTCCATGTGCTTATTGGCCATTTGTATCTCTTCCTTGGAGAAATGTCTGTTCAGATCCTTTGCTCAGTTGTTAACTGGGATACTTGTCTTTTTAGTGTTGAGTTGTAAGAGTTCTTTATATAGGAAATTTATATTTGAGGATTGGGCATGGGTTTTTAAATTTTTTCCTAAATTTTTAAAAAATATTATAATATTTGGTGAACACTTCCAAAGATTTTAGAGTTTGATATCACTGGTTCTCTAATTTCTTTTCCAAACATGCAGCTTTTTATTTTTATGATGTAGGTGTACTAGTGTATTAAATCATTCATCCTACACTTATTTGCCATAAATAAGATCATTTTTTTAATCCTAAATGAAACAATGTAAGATAGAATGATTTTGAGAATGAGTATAATATCTATACTCTGAATTTTTTCAGTTGAGTAAAGATGACAGCAATCAAGCACGCATTACAAAGAGACATTTTTACACCAAATGACGAACGCCTGCTGAGTATTGTCAATGTCTGCAAAGCAGGAAAAAAGAAAAAGAACTGTTTTTTGTGTGCCACAGGTGGGTATTTAGTAAGTCAGTGTTCTTGTTTGGCATTCTTTTATTCCCTAGGGGTCATTTCCTCATTGTTTAAAATATTCTTGGACTTCCCTGGTGGTCCAGTGGTTAATCTGCCTTCCAATGCAGGGGACATGCCTTCGATCTCTGGTCAGGGAACTAAGATCCCACGTGCCACAGGGCAGCTAAGCCTGCGCACCACAACTAGAGAAGGCTGTGTGCTGCAGTGAAAGATCCTGCATCCCACAAAGAACATCCTGTGAACTGCAACTAAGACCTGATGCAGCCAAATAAATAAATTAAAAAAATAAAAGAATGACCATGTATCACTTTAAAAAAAAAAATTCAATTTCAAAAATAAATAAATAAAATATTCTCATTGTTTCTGTGATTGGAAAATCGGGCCAACAAATTCGTTTTTTTTCAATTGTCTTTAATTAAATCTTGAGTAGATACAAAAGTATTTCTTTTTAAAAAAATATTTATTTATTTATTTTTGGCCGCGTTGGGTCTTTGTTGCTGCACGCGAGCTTTCTCTAGTTGCCGTGCGCTTCTCATTGCGGTGGCTTCTCTTGTTGTGGAGCACGGGCTCTAGGTGCTTGGGCTTCAGTAGTTGCGGCACGCGGGCTCAGTCGTTGTGGCTCAGGACTCTAGAGCACAGGCAGTAGTTGTGACGCACAGGCTTCATTGCTCCATGGCATGTGGGATCTTCCCAGACCAGGGATCAGACTCGTGTTCCCTGCACTGGCAGGCAGATTCTTAACCACTGCACCACCAGGGAAGTCCCACAAAAGTATTTCTGTAACATACATACAAGGTGTGAACACTTGTGTATACCACTGTCCAGAATAAGAAGAATTTTACCATTACCTTTGAAGTCTCCTGTGTGCCCTGCCCTGCTCCCATTCCCTTCCCTCCCTCATTAAGAGGTAACTAGTATCCTGAGTTTTGATTTACTCTTTCCTTGCTTTTCTTTATCATTTTACCATATGTGTTTGTAATCTCGAATATACATTGTTATATTTTCGTGTCTTTGAACTTTACATAAATTGAATCATAGCACAGGTATTCATTTGTGACTTTTTCCACTCAACAGTATGTTTGTGAGTGTTATCTCTTGTTTTTCTCCCATAGCTGTAATTCTTTCATTTCCACTGCTGTGTAGTATTCTACTCTGAGAGTACTGCTGTTTACTTACCCATCTTACCAGTGATGACCAGGAGGTTTGTTTCCAGATTTTGCTGTTCGGGCAGCACTTCTGTGAGCATGTTTGTCCTTGTCTGCCAGTGTACACAGGCAAGAATCTTCTAGGGTAGACACCTAAATGTGAGCTTGCTGGGTCATAGGCAGTGAATGGTCAACACTACCCTAATACCAGATTATTTTCAAAAGTAGTTGTACTGGTTTTCACTCCCACAAGCAGTGTGTGTTTCGGGTTCTCCACATCCTAGTCTAAACTTGGTTTTGACAGACTGTTGTTTCCAATGTGGTGGGTGTGAAATAGAATCTCGTGGTTTTAAATTGCATTTCCCTAAATAATAATGAGATTGAGCCTCTTTTCATGGATTTATTAGCCATTAATTTTCTTGCCTAAGAAATTTGCCTGTTTAAGCCTTTTACTCGTTTTTCTATTCTGTTGGTTGTCCTTTTACCGATTTCTTTAAGTTCTGTATGTAATTTGGATACTAATTTGCTGATTGTATGCATCCCAGTTTATGGCTTATCTTTTCACTTTTTGTGATGCTTTTTAATGAAATCAGATTAATCAGTCTGATCATTTATGGCTTCCCCTTTTTGTGTCTTATTTAAGATATCCTTCCATACCCTGGAGTAATAAAAGTATTCTCCTATACTACATTCTACAAGTTTTATAATTTTACCTTTCACATTTCAGTCTTTGATTTACCTGTGTCCATGTTTATAGTGATGAGTGTGAGTGTGTTTGTTTCTGGGTCCGTTCTTATATCTGGATTTTATGTTGTCTTGTGGGTATTTTGTTTTTTCATCTGAATTTTAGAATCAAGTTCCAAATTTTGTTGGGAGTTTGATTGGAATTGTTTTGAATCTGTAGTTCACTTTGGAGAGAACTTGCATTTTATGATATTAAGTCTTCTGTTCATGAATATGGTGTGGTTCTCCATTTATCTTGGTCTTCTTTAATGCCTTGTAATAAGGTTTATAGTTTTAAAGACTTTCAATAAGTTTTATGATTTTATTATTACTATTTTTTTAATGTTTATTTATTTATTTGGCTGCGCCGGGTCTTAGTTGCAGCACAAGGGATCTTTGTTGCCACATGTGGGATCTTTAGTTGCAGCATGTGGGCTCTTAGTTGCGGCATGCGGGATTTAGTTACCTGACCAAGGCTCAAACCTGGGCCCCCTGCATTGGGAGCACGGAGTCTTAACCACTGGACCACCAGGGAAGTCCCAAGTTTTATAATTTTAAAGGCTTTGCACGTGTGTTCATATTTTATATTTACCCCTAGATATTTATTTATTCCTAGATTTTTAATACTATTGTAAATAATAACTCCTGTTAGCATTAATACATTTTGAAGACTTTATTTTTTTTAGAGCAGCTTTAGGTTTATAAGAAAATTGAGAGGTAGGTACAGAGATTTCCCTTATGCCCCTTTCCCCACACATGCATAGCCTTTCGCTTTGTTAACACTACTCACCACAGTGGTACATTTGTTACCAAGAATGAACCTACGTTAACAAATCATAATCACCCAAAGTCCATAGTTTACTGTAGGTTTCACTCTTGGTGTTGGGTTTGGACAAATGGATAATGTCATATAGAGTATTTTAACTGCCCTAAAAATCCTCCGTGCTCTACCTGTTCATCTCTTCCCCAATCCCTGGCAACCACTGATCTTCTTACTGTCTCCACAGTTTTGCCTTTTCCAGAATGTCATATAGTAATTGGAATCAAATAGTATGTAACCTTCTCAGATTGGTTTCTTTCACTTAGTAATATGCATTTAACTTGCCTCCATGTGTTTTCATGGCTTATAGCTCATTTCTTTTTAGTGCTGCATAACATTCCATTGTCTAGATGTACCACAGTTTATTTATCCATTCACCTACTGAAGGACATCTTGGTTGCTTTCAAGTTAGCAGTTATAAATAAAGCAGCTATAAACATCCGTGTGCAGGTTTTTGTGTGGACGTATGTTTTCAGCTCCTTTGGGTAAATACCAAGGAATGCAGTTGCTGGATGATATGGTAAGAGTACGTTTAGTTTTGTTAGGAAACTGCCAAACTCTCCTCCAAAGTGACTGTACCTTTTTTTTTTTCCGGTATGCGGGCCTCTCACTGTTGTGGCCTCTCCCGTTGCAGAGCACAGGCTCTGGATGCGCAGGCTCAGCGGCCATGGTTCACAGGCCCAGCCGCTCCGCGGCACGTGGGATCTTCCTGGACCGGGGCACGAACCCGTGTCCCCTGCATCAGCAGGCGGACTCTCAACCACTGCGCCACCAGGGAAGCGCCCTGTACCATTTTTAATTCCCACTGTCAGTGAATGACAGTGCATGTTGCTTCACATCCTCACCAGCATTTGGTGTTGTCAGTGCTCTGGATTTTGGCCATTCTAATAGGTGTGTAGTGGTATCTCGTTGTCATTTGAATTTACGTTTCCCTGATGACATATGCTATGGAGCATCTTTTCATATGCTTATTTGTGGTCTATATATCTTCTTTGGTCGGGTGTCTGTCAAGGTCTTTGGCCCATGTTTTTAATCTGAATTTTTTTTCTTATTTTTGAGTTTTAAGAGTTTTACTTCTCAAGTAATCTGCCTCTGACCTTCTAGTCTGATTTAGATTCTTCCATTAGTATTCTGTGTATTCCTCAGTCATAGCATTTGTTATAAAATACTATTCCTGTTTTAGTATTGTGTACAGACACCTGACAGCTGTGTTTGCAATGAATTAATGAAGAATGAGGAAATGAATAATGTCTCTAATGAAAGTGTGTGCTTTATTCAACAGTGACAACTGAACGCCCCGTGCAGGTGAAGGTGGTCAAAGTCAAGAAATCTGATAAAGGAGATTTCTACAAAAGGCAGATTGCTTGGGCCCTTCGAGACCTTGCTGTGGTAGATGCCAAGGATGCTATTAAAGTATGTTTTTGTTAGTTCTTTGACATGAATTCAGAAAGTGTCTTTCATTTTATAACATAGTATGTTGTCTTCTAAGATGATCTAAACTTGTTTTGTGACCCAGTAGTTCACCACCTAACCAGCAATTAGTCTAAAGTGTATTATCCAACCTTCCATTCTCTCACTTCTCATTCGCAGGCTACTTAAAATAAGTATGTATGTAAGCTTGTTTCATTGTTTGTGCTTTTTATTTTTTAGCTACAATTATGTTTGTTCATAGGCTACATAACTAGAGCAAAATAACCTTGACTGTACATTTCTGTATTTAGATTAGGTATACTTAGTATAAAATCCATAAATTAGTATGGATTTTAAAGTGGTGTGTTGTGTGAGTAGTTTTTAAAAAAATCATTGTTTTGGTAAAACCTAGTTCAGAAATCACAGAAAATATAACCAAAGTGAATCTTCCTTAGGTAGTTCCTAAAAATAATGTAGAATCACCAGCTGAGGCAGCCAAGCTGGCCCTCTGAAGCTATGGTTTGAATATTGTGGCTCAAGTGATGGCAGTGATAGTGAGTTTCACCCCTTATTTTAAGGACTTTGAAGAATAAGATATAAGACATTTTTAAATAAGATATTAATAAGATACCTTACACCTTAAGTCACACTCAAACTCCAGGAAAGTTGAATAATATGATAATCGTGATAAAGGGCCACCTTTATTCCTGACAGTTCAAGGCTTTTCACAGCAATACCCTTTTTTAAAAAAAAAAAGAAATAGGGCTTCCCTGGTGGCGCAGTGGTTGAGAGTCCACCTGCCGATGCAGGGGACATGGGTTCGTGCCCCGGTCTGGGAAGATCCCACATGCCGCGGAGCGGCTGGGCCCGTGAGCCATGGCCGCTGAGCCTGTGCGTCCGGAGCCTGTGCTCCGCAATGGGAGAGGCCACAACAGTGAGAGGCCCGCATAACGCAAAAAAAAAAAAAAAAAAGAAATAAAGTAGACCCCCTCAGGTTAAAGTAGGTGCTTCTTCCTCTTCAGCCTCTCTAACCCTCCCCCTCATCTTCCTCTGCAGCCCAGAGGCACCTCCAGAGCTCTAGGGAATGCCTTGCACCACATCTACTGTACTGTGGATGGGGCTGATAGCAAGGCTTACAGTACTGTAACTACATGTGTCCATTGACTGAACTCTACAAGTCTCATACAGTGATTAAAAAGGCACAAAGAAGTGAAAACTACCTTTGTAGAGCAATCTGATAAAATAAAAGTCTGGTTTTTTGCTGACCTGGTACAAACCTCTGAGGAACTAAAAGCTGGACAGCATGACAGGCAGTTGAGTCAGGTGCAAGAAGATTTTTTTAATGAAGCAGAAACAGCTTTAGGAGAGTCCTGCATATCTGTAGAGTTGAGATTTCTTCCAAAATGTAGAGAATGCCTGTTCTTTAAATATTTTAGGCAAACTGGGCCTTTGCTTTATTCCTAAAAAGCACCCAGTTTTTAGAAAAATGGGGGATGTGGAAAACGGGGTCTGACAGGTGCTTTGAATGTGGGTGCATGTATATGTATTTGGAAAGAACATGAAAATGAGATTTTAAAAAACACTTCAATTACTTAATAATTTCCGTTATTATGGGAAGGATCAAGAGTAGAGATTTTCTGTTTAAGACAAAATACTTGAAAGGCTTTTTAGAAATTCACCTTTATTAAAAAGCCTTTTTCTCTTCAGTAGTTCCACACTTCATAACCCCATTGACTTGTGTAATTCACTAACATTGCTGAATGCTTACTTGAATGCTTTCGTCAGCTGCCACCTCATTGCTGACTTGCTTAATGGATTTTTTTTCATTTTATGCAGGCACCTTGGTGTGTGTACGCTACATATGGATATAAAACATAAAATTTTTATACATAGCCTAACATTAGCCATTTTGCATCACACATTAATAATTTTTTTTTAAATATTATTTATTTTTGGCTGTGTTGCATCTTCATTGCTGCGCGCGGGCTTTCTCTAGTTGCAGTGAGTGGGGGCTACTCTTAATTGCGGTGCACGGGCTTCTCGTTGTCGTGGCTTCTATTGTTGCGGAGCACGGGATCTAGGCACACAGGCTTCAGTAGTTGTGGCACACAGGCTCAGTAGTCGTGGCTCCTGGGCTTAGTTGCTCCGCGGCATGTGGCATCTTCCCAGACCAGGGCTCGAACCCGTGTCCCCTGCATTGGCAAGCGGATTCTTAACCACTGCACCACCAGGGAAGTCCCTGCATCACGCATTGATTTGTGTGAGTGTTGCTGCTGGTGCAGTCAGCCTCTTTTATGGCACTATGTGAAATATTCCCAGGGAAGAGATCATTTCCCGTCAAGCTTCATATGAGTTGCCAAGACTCTTAGATTTCTTTATAAAT
Organism: Grampus griseus; assembly: GCF_964374135.1. Lineage (NCBI taxonomy): Eukaryota > Metazoa > Chordata > Mammalia > Artiodactyla > Delphinidae > Grampus > Grampus griseus. Next base: position 69,336,907 of record NC_138997.1, on the reverse strand, counting down.
ACTAAGGCAATTATTTTTTTTGAATTTTTGAATTTTATTTTATTTTTTATACAGCAGGTTCTTATTAGTCATCCATTTTATACACATCAGTGTATACATGTCAATCCCAATCTTCCAATTCATCACACCACCACCACCACCACCACGCCCCTCCACTGCTTTCCCCCCTCGGTGTCCATACGTTTGTTCTCTACATTTGTGTCTCAATTTCTGCCCTGCAAACTGGTTCATCTGTACTATTTTTCTAGGTTCCACATATATGCGTTAATATATGATATTTGTTTTTCTCTTTTTGACTTACTTCACTCTGTATGACAGTCTCTAGATCCATCCACATCTCTACAAATGACCCAGTTTTGTTCCTTTTTATGGCTGAGTAATATTCCATTGTATATACGTACCACATCTTCTCTATCCATTCGTCTGTCGATGGGCATTTAGGTTGCTTCCATGACCTGGCTATTGTAAATAGTGCTGCAATGAACATTGGGGTGCACATGTCTTTTTGAATTATGGTTTTCTCTCGGTATATGCCCAGTAGTGGGATTGTTGGGTATATGGTAATTCTATTTTTAGTTTTTTAAGGAACCTCCATACTGTTCTCCATAGTGGCTGTATCAGTTTACATTCCCACCAACAGTGCAAGAGGGTTCCCTTTTCTCCACACCCTCTCCAGCATTTGTTGTTTGTAGATTTTCTGATGATGCCCATTCTAACTGGTGTGAGGTGATACCTCATTGTAGTTTTGATTTGCATTTCTCTAATAATTAGTGATGTTGAGCAGCTTTTCATGTGCTTTTTGGCCATCTGTATGTCTTTAGAGAAACGTCTATTTAGGTCTTCTGCCCATTTTTGAATTGGGTTGTTTGTTCTTTTAATATTGAGCTACATGAGCTGTTTATATATTTTGGAGATTAATCCTTTGTCCATTGATTTGTTTGCAAATATTTTCTCCCATTTTGAGGGTTGTTTTTTGTCTTTTTTATGGTTTCCTTTGCTGTGCAAAAGCTTTGAAGTTTCATTAGGTCCCACTTGTTTATTTTTGTTTTTATTACCATTACTCTAGGAGGTGGATCAGAAAAGATCTTGCTGTGATTTATGTCAAAGAGTGTTCTTCCTATGTTTTCCTCTAAGAGTCTTACAGTGTCCAGTCTTACATTTAGGTCTCTAATCTATTTTGAGTTTATTTTTGTGTATGGTGTTAGGGAGTGTTCTAATTTCATTCTTTTACAAGTAGCTGTCCAGTTTTCCTGGCACCACTTACTGAAGAGACTGTCTTCTCCATTGTATATCCTTGCCTCGTTTGTCATAGATTAGTTGATCATAGTTGCGTGGGTTTATCTCTGGGCTTTCTATCCTGTTCCATTGATCAATATTTCTGTTTTTGTGCCAGTACCATATTGTCTTGATTACTGTAGCTTTGTAGTATAGTCTGAAGTCAGGGAGTCTGATTCCTCCAGTTTGTGTTTTTCCCTCAAGACTGCTTTGCCTATTTGGTGTCTTTTGTGTCTCTATACAAACGTTAAGATTTTTTGTTCTAGTTCTGTAAAAAATGCCATTGGTAATTTGATAGGGATTGCATTGAATCTGTAGTTTTCTTTCGGTAGTATAGTCATTTTCACAATATTGATCCTTCCAATCCAAGAACATGGTATCTCTCCATCTGTTGGTATCATCTTTAATTTCTTTCATCAGTGTCTTACAGTTTTCTGCATAGAGGTCTTTTGTCTCCCTCGGTAGGTTTTTTCCTAGGTATTTTATTCTTTTTGTTGCAATGGTGAATGGGATTGTTTCCTTACATTCTCTTTCTGATCTTTCATTGTTAGTGTATAGGAATGCAAGAGATTTCTGTGCATTGATTTTGTATCCTGCAACTTTACCAAATTCATTGATTAGCTCTAGTAGTTTTCTGGGGGCATGTTTAGGATTCTCTATGTATAGTATCATGTCATCTGCAAACAGTGACAGTTTTACTTCTTCTTTTCCAATTTGTATTCCTCTTATTTCTTTTTGTTCTCTGATTGCTGTGGCTAGGACTTCCAAAACTATGTTGAATAGTGGTGAGAGTGGACATCCTTGTCCACAATTACCTTTTTTTAAAAAAAATTTATTAAGTATAGTTGATTTACAATGTTGTGTTAATTTCTGCTGTACAAAAAAGTGATTCAGTTATACATATATATATATATACATTCTTTTTCATATTCTTTTCTATTATGGTTTATCTCAGAATATTGAATATAGTTCCCTGTGCTATACGGTAGGACCTTGTTTATCTCTTCTATGTATAATAGTTTGGATCTGCTAATCCCAAACTCCCAGTACATCCCTTCCTCACCTCTCCTCCCCCTTGGCCATCACAAGTCTGGTCTCTATGTAAGTGAGTCTGTTTCTGTTTCACAGATAAGTTCATTTGTGTCACATTTTAGATTCCACATATAAGTGATATCATATGTATTTGTCCTCCGTCTGACTAACTTCAGTTAGTATGATACTCTCTAGTAGCATCCATGTTGCTGCAAATGGCATTATTTCATTCTTTTTTATGGCTAAGTAGTATTTCATTGTATATATGTACCACATAATCTTTATCCATTCATTTGTCGATGGACATATAGGTTGTTTTTCTGTCGTGGCTGTGGTAAATAGTGCTGCAGTGAACATTGGGGTGCATTTATCTTTTCAAATTATAGTTTTGTCCAGGTATATGCCCAGGAATGGGATTGCTGGATCATATGGCAACTCTATTTTTAATTCTTTGAGGAACCTCCATACTGTTTTCCATAGTGGCTGCACCAACTTATAATGCAATTACCTTTTCGTTGTAAGTGAAAGTTTTTAATCTTTTGTCACTTTAATTCTGCTTATTGAGCTATAAATTCATTAGTACATCCATGCTACTGTAATATGATTGTACCATAGGTAAGTCTTGATCCCTAAATTATCCCAGATCTTCACAGTGAAAGTCATATCACTTTCCTTGCCTACTTATGGTCTTTATTACATTTTATTCCCCCTAAATAACACTTTAAATTAATTGAATACATGTTTAGCCTTCTATAGAACATTAAAAACATTTGAGCCTATTTTTAATTCCTTGGATGTGAAGGAAAGTATACATCCATATGTTTTCATATTTTATACAGTAGTCAAGTAGTTCTAAATTCAAGGGAGAATATCAAGGCATGAAAATATTTCTGTAATGTGGCTTAAGAGACATGTAGAAAGCATAGTGCAGTTCTCTCACACCAGTTGAACTTCTTTTTCATTTGAAATGACCTTAAAAGGCTTGTATTTTTTACTTTTGAGACACCTTTAATTGTTCTGTATTTTCAGAATTGTAAACAGGAGCAGTCCCTGCTTTTCACCTCATTTGTTCTTGGAAATCACACTAGGGTATAGATTGTATTTTTTCTCACATGTTATAATGAGAAGATTCACAGCTGTGAATAATAGCACATTATCAAAGAAAAAGTATAACTGTAAAACCCCATAGGCAATTTAAAAAGAAAAATTAGATCCACATCAAAACCAGAAACCATTGCCATCTTATAAACTAGGAAGCTGAGACACAGGCCATCAGACATCCTATACTTTCGCTCATAGACCTAAGGGGCATAGAAAGGAAATTACCAGAATACTATGTTGTTTTTAATCCAGCTTCTTTCGAGAGGTACACAAAATTTGTGCTATAAATTGAATTCTCCGAACCATTCTCTGCAAGTCACTTAGTCGATTGTGTGTGTGTGTGTGTGCGCGTGTGCGTGTGTGTGCACGTGCGCGCGCAGTTCTTTGCCATTTTATTATGTGTGGGTCCATGTAACCACTGCTACAATCAAGATACAGAAGTATTACAACACCTTAAAAAGCTCCCTCAGCTACCTCTTTATAGCACACACCATTCCTCCCCTCAACAATCCCTGACTCCTGACAACCACTAATCTATTCTCCATCTCATCTATTTTGAGTAGAATTTCATTTTGATTTATTTATAGTTATTGGAGACTATCTCTTTGTGTAGATATTTAGGTATGACATTATATAGACATAACTTAGTTTTGCTTGTGCTGACATTACCAGTTTCAGTGAGGGAAAAAACCTTTTAGTCGATTTTTTTTTTTTTTTTTTTGCTGCATTGGGTCTTCGTTGCTATGCGCGCGCTTTCTCTAGTTGCAGCGAGTGGGGGCTACTCTTCATTGCAGTGCATGGGCTTCTCATTGCAGTGGCTTCTCTTGTTGTGGAGCACGGGCTCTAGGCATGAGGCCTTCAGTAGTTGTGGCACATGGGCTCAGTAGTTGTGGCTCGCGGGCTCTAGAGCGCAGGCTTAGTAGCTGTGGTGCATGGACTTAGTTGTTCTGCGGCATGTGGGATCTTCCCGGACCAGGGCTTGAACCTGTGTCCCCTGCACTGGCAGGCGGTTTCTTGACCACTGTGCCACCAGGGAAGTCCCCCTTTTAGTAGATTTGTAATGGTGATTTTTTTTTCCAACAACAGCTTCAACTTCTTTTTGTTTTATTGAAATATATATTTTACAATAATGAAAAGAGGATATGATCAAAAACAATATCTTTTGCATATTTTTATTTCAGGAAAATCCTGAATTTGATTTACATTTTGAAAAAATATATAAATGGGTTGCCAGCAGCACTGCTGAAAAGAATGCATTTATTTCATGCATTTGGAAACTGAACCAGCGATATCTCCGGAAGAAAATTGATTTTGTCAATGTTAGCTCACAGCTTTTGGAAGGTAAAGTTAAATAAAAATGTATATGTAAAATCAGGTATATCTGTAAGTGAATATATAATTTGGCATTACTCAAAGTATTTAAAACTCTGAATTATCTTTTTTGTAAAGGAATTTTAAGATAATTTTTCTTATTGCAGAAGTGATGCTTGTTCATTATAGAAAACTGATTCATTAAATTAAATGAAAATCACTTATAAACTTAATCCTCGGAGATAACTATGCATTTCTATGCATACTGAAATGCTTTTTTTTAAATAAAGAAATTTATGTTGCTACCTAACATGCCTTTTCATATAATGTTTCGTGAACATTTTCCATGTTATTAAACACTTACCCCGACATTATTTTTAATGGCACCATAGTATTCCATTGTATTGGATATACTATAATTTTTTAACTAATCACTTTAAAAAATTTTTCCAATCTTTGCTTATCTTAAACAGCTCTGAGATGAATATCCTTGTAGCTGTATTTTTGTGTAGAGTGTAGGTGTAGTGTTTAAGAAACAACTCTGGAGTCAGACTGCCTGGGTTCAAATACTGGCTTTGTCACTTACTATAGCTGTGTGACCTTGGGTTACTCTATGTTTCAGTTTCTCGTATGTCAGAAACAGATAATAATAGTATCGACTCCATAGGATTGTTTTAAGGATTAAATTAATATATGAACATGATGAGAACAATGCCAGATATATAGTAAGAACTCAATTATATATTAACAATTATTATTCTATTATCAGGATAAAGTCTTAAGACGTGAGCTTAATTAGGGTATTTTAGATCAGTATGTCTTCAGGAATATTACTAGGGATTATTTTGTGTTATAAGACAAAAACTCTACTGTTAATTGTTGAAAACATACAATGAGGCTTTTTTCTTTTAAAATATCTTTTATGAAGACATACACATTGTGAGAAGATGGGTTCTGTGTGCCTTGGGGATGCAATTTGTGTTGTATTCTTTATCTCAAAGAAAGCAATTGAAGTAACAGCAGGTGGACAGAGTTCTTGCCCCTTTATTGAGGAAAAAAAAAGTAGATTTGTTCTAAATTATATATTAGAAAGAAAACTTAGATTTGTCCTAAGTTGTATATTAGCATTTCAAAATAGAAGCTTCTGTTCTGTCAAGTGAAACATCTGAAATTGCCAATATTCAACCAGTTTGACCTATAAAAATGGCAGTTTCAGATGCTTCAGACTATTCCTTGACTTAGTCACTTGCCTCTGTCCCTTCTCCATTTTGTTTTACTTAATTCCTTTGCTGTTTGGTCATCTATCTTTCTCTCCCTAAATGTAGTATTCTTGTCCATCACTTATTAATTAGTAAGGCCATTACTGGTTTCAGGCTTGATGCTTGGAACTGGCAGAGGCAAGTCACATCTCTCAGGCCACATGCTTCTCCCTACAGTGGGGCTGGCCTTGTGTCGGAGCCCTCAGGGTTGCCATCTCGCCAACATTAGCCTCCAGTGTCTTGGTTGAGTGTGTTGAGGGAATAACCTTTAAGAAATTTATGGTAATTTTCCATGCTTTGAATAGTGGCTTAATTTGTTCTGAGTAGCTTTCTTTTTTTTTTTTTTTTAACCATTTCAGGGTTGAACATTCTGATCAGTGAATGATTCATAAGCTTTCTGTTCTGTTTTTGAATATGATGTGTTTCCAGATGTTACTTATTGCCTGAGATGTATTTTAAACCAATATATTTCATTCAGTCAACAATATGGGCAAGTACATACCTACCTGTATTTACCTCATTAAGGAATATTACCAAAATCAATGAGAAGAGTATTGCTGTTTTTTGAGAATGAGGTGACTAGCTTTAAAAAAAGACAAGACATTTAATTTTTCAGGGCCTTAAATGAAGGTGTAGACATTTTTATTTTTATAAATATTACCTAATTGAGATCAATTTTAAGAATAGTGAGATCCTTAAGGAGCTCATTTTGAAAATCACTTTCTATAAATTAGTAACTGTTGCTTTGGTTTAATGGAGTTCATATAGTAGCTTTATTAATGTCCATAAACTTGTTTAATGTTTTACTGGACTTTAAAATCATGACCACTAACTCCCATTTTTTAAAAAAAAGTCTCTAAGCTTTGGGTTATGTTAGAAAACAAATGAGAAATTATCAACATCTCCTTTTAAGAGCTAAGTAATCATTCAAGTAAGTAGGAATGTTAGCAGTAGCAGCTTTAGTAGTTTTTATTGGTGACAATTGAATGTTCGTGCTAATAATTGGGGCTTCTTAGTAGAATAAGGTTCTTAAAACAGGACCTTGTTAGCAGTTGAAGTAGAGTGAAGTTTTTGTTTGGGCTTTTCTTTTTCATTCTTGCAGCCAGATTTTTTTTTTTAGATCTTTGACTTGAATCCTTAAAAGCCAGCTTGAACTGACAATTGTGTGTGTTTTTTTAAATTGCTTCCATCTTGTCCTTTCTAACAATGTTTTATGACTAATCCATTGTGAGGGAGTGTCTGGGTAAAGGTTTGGGCCTTGAGTGAAAATAACTAGACTAAACGCATGAGTCACAACTGACCTATAAGCAATCCCCAGGAAGTGATCTGTTTCCCAGTTTTCTCCTCCAAGGACTCGGCAGTACTGTTTCATAAACGACTAAGAGAAAATAGAAAGATAAATGTATTTTTAGTCACTGTCAGAAAATGAATTAAAAAAATGAACACTGGAAATTTAGCTTCTTGTGGATATTTCCAGTTTGTAGTTGTATTTGACATTGTCTTTTAAGCTTTAATATAGCATGAAGTTCGAATGAAATATGGGTAGTATTTTTAAAATTTAAACCTGTGTACGTTTCTAGCCAGCTAATATTCTTTGCTTACTTTCCTCTGCTTTTTTCATACCTTTTTACTCTCCAGAACTGCCTAAAGTTACAGAAGGTGCGTAACACCTTTTCTTCTTATTCTATTCCATAGATTTTTATTACTTGACGTTGTTATGTACTGTTGGTTGCATACTTTATGAAATTGTGTGCAGGGAAAAGTATATTACTACAAAATCCATATGGTAATAAAAATCGATGATAGTATTCATTATTGACTTCCAAAGGGCTGTTTTATGGAAGAGAAAATACTTCTGAAGCAGTTATGATCATTTAAAATATTTGTTTATTTTTAAATATTTACTTGTGCAAGGAGCTGTACAGAATGGTTTAGGCATTCCCTGCCCCCTAGTGGCTAAGAAGCTGTCACACATGACAGTTTAACATTTCCACAGTGACTGTTTCAAAGGATTAGGAGCTCGGTGATGCTACTGTAAGGAACTTATATTTATATACTGTAATCTGTAATTGCCTGTACCAAAAGTTTTACCCCCTCCTTTTTTTTCTGGGACATTATCTAAATCGGCCTAATTGCCATTCTTAAGAGTAAACCGTTTGTTACTTTGAATTAGGTGTTTTTTGTTCTAGGACAAATGAACATATGTCACACTGAATGCAAATATTCATTTTCATACAAAATAATGAATATTTCAAACATCCAGTGTTTGTGATTTTAACATGTCACATGAGTTGATGAAAATCAATGACTTTGTTTCGAGGTTTATTTAGGGGTAAAAATTATTTTTTTCATTTTACCTCTCTTAACCTCAAGATTTATATAAATCCCACTTGCTCAGTGTATTCTCTCAAAAAACTGAACTGAGACATTTACCCAGAAAGCATCTCAGATTTGACCTCATGGTCTTTTGTTTTGAAGCAGGAAAACAGTTTAAATTTTTGTAATTTCACTCAGCCGTGTAGTTGTTGCTCTTCTTACTACAGTATACAGTTACTGAGAAAGTTTCTATTAGCTGATCTTTAGAAATTTTATTAACACATGTGAAAAATTTTTAAAGAAAGAAATGGAAAATTAAGTTAATATTTTCAGTGCCCAAAATGTGAATTGTAGATGCATTTTTAAAATTTCAATTGAAAGTTATTTGGAGAAAAAAAACATAACAAAGACAAAAAGAACAAAGATAACAGAAGAAAATGTTACCTGGGAAAAAAAGGGAAGCGAATTATTTTTCATGTGTCCTGAACTCATAATCATTGTTTTGTTAGAGCGACAGTCACTTCAGGTAGGGGGAAAGGTTAGTCTTGCACACATGCTTTGTTTCTGGTTTTGTATTTGTTTTACAGTTTATGTTTTGGGAAACTGTGACTAAAGCCTATTTTAACACAAGTCAGTGAATTAGACTGCATGCTTTTGTTATAATAATTATGTTAACACATGCAGTTCTTCATAATAATAAGGGTTTTTTTCATATATTTTGAATCATTTTTTCCTATTTTTCAGCCACTAAATGTGACCTGTGCTTATAACTGACCTTACCTATAAGTACAGTGCTATTGTCCATCCTACTTTTTTTTACTACTTTATTTTTAATTTTTACCCTCTTTAAGAATCTGTTCCAAGTGGAGAAAATCAGAGTGTGACAGGAGGCGATGAAGAAGCAGTGGATGAATACCAAGAGTTAAATGCAAGAGAAGAGCAGGATATTGAGATAATGATGGAAGGCTGTGAGTATGCAATTTCAAATGCCGAGGCCTTTGCAGAAAGGTTGTCCAGAGAGCTGCAGGTGCTAGACGGGGTAAGCCTTTCTTGTAATCTATGATTAGTGATGTGTGTGTAGTGAATTGAGGAGACTGGTGATGTTCATATTTTACTGCCTGAGCACTTAAGCCTGGGTAGTGTGATTATTGCTGTCCTTCTCTATAAGTGCATTACCAGCTGCCATCAGTCTTTCACTGTTCTTGTTCAAAAGACAACCATTCCTAATAGGCCAATGGAGGCAGTTGGCTGAGGTTCTGGATTTGGGGAGCTTCTTGATTTGAAGTGATGGAAGTAAAAAGTAGCCAGCCTGAAACCGACTTGAGGGTTGATTCCCCCAGCCTCTGAAACACCTCAGAATAGTTCAATGCAAAAGAATAGCGTTTTTGTGGTTTGAAGGAAAAAAAAAATGGTACAGGTTAGAAAGAGAAATTGGGCTGAAAGAAGTGAATCATGTACCCAAAGAGAGCAAGATAGTGTGGTGAAAACAGAGAGCCAGGGGAAAAGGATGTTTGACTCCCCTGCTGAAATGTTTTGGAATAGACTCTATTCATTTGTATGCAAATTTCTAAGTTTGTATCTAAATGCACATCTTTATTTATCTACTTTTTTTTAGAAAGTAAAAAGCTGCAGGTAGCACCTCTGTTGTGAGAAAAGCCTAAAATGGGAACATTTGGGTTTTTTTTATTTTGTTTAGACAAGGTATGCATTTAAGAAAAATCCTCAGAGAATAAAAAATATTTAAAGACTTAAAGAATGTTAAGGTACATGAAAGGTACAGAAGTTATGTGATTGAACTCAGGCCCAGAGATTACACAAACAGTCCAAGCTTACAAATCTATAAAACCCTCTGGAAGTAAAGCCTAGAAGAGACTTCAAGATGTTAAAGTAGAAATTGTCCTGGGTCAGTTCAAACCCATCTCTGCTGCTTGATGTCAGTGGGTCTGAGCCCTGCTGCCTTTACAGTTGGGCTGCACCTACAATTGAGTTATTATGAATAGTGTATAAAATAACACATGTGAAATTATAGCATCAACTGTAGAATGATACTCTTAATTCCTTGTCCAGATTTTTTCCTCGTATTGTGTTATCTGCCTTCTTAATGTGGCTTAGTGATTTGTATTATCTTTTCTAGTTAATATTGCATCTGTGTTGCAAGTCATCATATTACTTTGCAGTTTAATTTTGGATTTGAAAGCTTCCATATTTCAGGCAATTCAGAATCAATAGTCAGAATCATTTAGAAAACATTAATAAAGGGATGGTGGTTTGTTACTGCTTTGCCTCGAAAAAAAAGTAGTCGCAAGTGAAAGAGAAAAGAAAGAATACCATAGAAGGAGCTATCTTATGGCAACAGGCTCTTCCACATCCTGTTTGTAGAAATCATACAACAGTTATAAATTAGTTCCATGAATTCTTCAAAGGCTGGCATACTACTGCTACCCTCTTGACTAAGGTATTAACATAGATGATTCTGCTTTTGTTTAGGGTTTTATGTAAATATTACAGAGTATAGAAAATTTTTATAGCTAATAGAGTTGGAAGAAGTATCAGAGATGACATAGTGTAATGCCACTTAATTTATAGAAATGAGAATATACCATTACTGATGATACATCGTGGGGCAGAGCCCTACTTGTTCAGTCTGCAGAAATATGCAATACTGAGGTATGGTCCCTAACCTTGATATAAGAGAAAGTGTACTTTCCTGAAATACTGTGTAAAAAAGTGGAATGTAAACACAGAATGATAAATTAGATGTTTAAATGTGTATGTCAACCTTTGTTACTCTGCTGTCAAAGAGATTTATCAATATTTCATTTTTATACCTCTTTTACACATTTGAAGAATACAAAGTATTACTTATCTTTTTAACTTTGTAGGCCAACATCCAGTCAATCATGGCCTCCGAAAAGCAAGTAAACATCCTAATGAACTTGCTGGACGAGGCTCTAAAGGAGGTGGATCAGATTGAATTGAAACTGAGCAGTTATGAGGAAATGCTCCAAAGTGTAAAAGAACAAATGGATCAGATCTCTGAGAGCAACCACCTGATTCATCTTAGTAACACTAATAATGTAAAACTCCTATCAGAGATAGAGTTCCTTGTGGTAAGCATGATTATAAGTTACCAACAACAATAAAAAAAATCTAATGATAATACGTAAAGCCCATTTGTAAACATTTTCTAATTTCCTTAGGAGAGCAAGATTTAAAAATACTGAAATTCCAAAGAGCTAGTAACAGGATTGAGTAGCATCTTACCTGTAAATTTCCTGAAGAGTACATGTACAAACGGTATATTTATATATATTCCAGAACCACATGGACTTGGCCAAAGGTCATATAAAGGCCCTTCAGGAAGGAGATCTTGCTTCCTCCAGGGGCATCGAGGCCTGTACCAACGCCGCAGATGCCCTTCTGCAGTGCATGAATGTGGCTCTTCGACCAGGTATGACAACAAAATCTGCCCAAGAACCTGAGACTAAGCCTGTGACTTAGTGTAAAGCTTTTGACAAGAAGTGCATGGGGCAAGTGGTTTAGGGTTACATTCTTAGCTATTAAAACAAGTTTCACTTATTATCAAACATAATTCATATTAGCACTGAGAAATTTTTCATTTCAGTTCCTTCTGATTGACCATCAATGACTGGTTAACACCAGGATTTTTCTTCAGTACTGTCTATAGAACCTGGCACAAAGTAGATGACATAAGGTTTTGCTATGCCAGCAGTTCCAAAACTTGAGTTTGCATTAGAATCACCTAGAGCAGGGGTCCCAAACCCCCGGGGCTGCGACTGGTACTGGTCCGCGGCCTGTTAGGAACTGGGCCGCGCAGCAGGAGGTGAGCGGCGGACGAGTGAGCGAAGCTTCATCTGCCGCTCCCCATCGCTCGCATTCCGCCTGAACTATCCCCGCCACCACCATCTGTGGAGAAATTGTCTTCCACGAAACTGGTCCCTGGTGCCAAAAAGGTTGGGGACCAGTGACCTAGAAGGCTTACGAAAATACAGATTGCCAGGTGCCACCTCCAGAATCAGTAGGTCTGGGCTGAGACCTTGGAATCCATATTTCTAACAGTTCCCAGATGATGCTGAGGCAGGACCACACTGTGAGAACCACTGTGCCATACTATTTTTTTCCCTTTACCTTTCTTTTACAAAGCATACGAATAAACCAGTAAAACTTTGGGTTCTTCAGAACTGAAATATGGATACTGTTATAAAGGTATTCAGTAAACATCGAGGAACTCTTTTTACACATTAAATAAGTCAAAAAATGTTATGATTTCAGGCCATGACATGCTTCTGGCAGTCAAACAGCAACAGCAGCGTTTCAGTGATTTGCGAGAGCATTTTGCCCGGAGACTAGCCAGTCACCTCAACAATGTTTTTGTTCAACAGGTAATTTTATTTTATTATTAATACTGGCATGTTCCTATAACCTGTTTATATATATATAAACTTAAAATTAATATATATTAACTTAAAATTAAATTCCCAGAAAAAATTTTAGTGTGTTTAATTGGGATCACAGTATATTCCTGCACACATTTCTTTGATTTTAATATTTTTAATATTTTTAAATTTTAATATTTGTAAATACATCTACAAGTAAATATGCGCATATTTGCTCGTAGATGTATTTGGGGCCTCAGTGGCCTCCTTAGGAAGACAGTCTAGTTCCTTTTAGCTAAAACTAAATAGCTAAATAACTATGCTTACATGTTGCATATACCGTTTAGACATTCTTATTTATAAAAATAAGTCCAAACCTGTTAACATGTTTACTGTTTGGCTTGTTTTATTTTTCAGTATTTTGAATACTGAGAACTAGGACTTGATTCCATGTTTGAAGTGTTTCATTGGCTTCATGTACTTACATATATGAGAAAAATGACTAAGTCAGTTGTAAATTCCGGTTGATTTAATCTTATATAAACCCTTTGCATTTTTATATGGAAAGGGATATTATAATTAAGGTTGTGGCAATGATAATAATGCTAATAATATTATTAAGGGTACCTTAGAGGGATTTGAATAGAAGGCATTTTAATATCTGGGCATTTTAATAAATTAGGTTTCGTATATTTTTCATCTCCTTTATTTTAATAAGGTTATTGGGCAAAAAAAAATTGAGGGAAATTCTGTTCATCAAGAAATGCTGTCTGAAATACTAGATTCTTATTTTGTTTTCACTTTGTAGTATTCTAAAACAATTGTATTTACTATATTTTATTTCTGATTAGTTTACTCAGGCCCTCCTTCAACTCTATAACAGGTCCTACTTTCTTTCGGTGCCTGTGAGTACATCAACTTTGGCTCCAGCTTCTTTGATTCTTTTCTTTTTTCTGTAAAGTTTACTAAACAGCAGCAGAATCTTTATAGATTATAATTTACTGATTTAAGCTACCTGTTAACCATATTTATAGCAGTTTTTTAATGTCCCATAACAAAAAGTTTATTTAGGCCAAAAAAGCATTTAATCTCAGTCTGCTTGCCTTTCTTCCTGTCATTCTATCAGTCACTCACTTTCTCCTTCATATATTTAGAAATCATTTGCCACGTGATTAGAGATGCATACCAGACATTTACTTGGAATAGATGAGAGGCTGATTCTGCCCTCAAGTCACTCACAGTCTAGAGAAGGGAGATATAATAGACTGATGGACTGAGGGGGGGAATATGTTATGATAGTGGTACTGTGGGAGCATAAAGGAAGACCATCTAACTAAGCATGCAAGGGGGAAATTGGGGAAGACTCTCTTAACATTTTACTTGACGTGAAAAGCATCAAGAAAAAAGTAAACCTAGAAATCATGTAGGAAATACTAATGCACATTTTACTTACACTATTATTTCAATAATATCTATTTCTACACAGTTCCTAGTTTTTAAAAATAATCCTGTTGACAGTGATACAGGCCACACTTGCAGATGGTACTGAAAATACTAGTCAGTAAACGATAATCCTTTCTGCACCCTTAATTGTTTGTTGTAACATGCTACTGTTTATGATTTTGCTTCCTTGCCTTATAAACTAATGGCTTTGTTTAAAGTGAATGCTTCCGAGTTCTGAAAATCTGATATGTATTGTTACATGTGAGTAATGCATGTTGAAAACCAGAATGTTGCAACAACCTAGAATGTGCTGAAGAAGGTGGAGGACAATGTCCCAAGTATAGAAAAGAGATTTTCTGTGTGTTAAATTTAATGCATTGTGTCACCTAGCAAAAGAGTTGGGAAACATGGGTATTTCTATTCCTGGTTGTGGGACACACTAGCTGGGAAAATTTGATTACCATATTACGGTTTATCTCTTTGTCAGTCACCAGATTTTTATTGCATGCCTGTTTTGTACTCAGTGTCATCCATATATAAGAATAAGAAATGACTCCCACCCTCAAGATGCTTGTGAGGAGGTGTTAAAAGTAATGTACTTAAAGCTCTACAGCAGTGTATACAGAGTACCTTGGAGACGTTGAAGGTTCAGTTCCGGACCACCACAATAAAGTGAATATCTCAATAAAGCAAGTCACACAAATTTTTTTGTTTCCCAGTGCATGTAAAATTTATGTTTACACTATATTGTAGCCTATTAAGTGTACAATAGCATTATGTCTAACAAAATGCACACACCTTAATTTAAAAAATACTTTATTTCCAAAAATTGCTAACCATCATCTGAGCCTTCAATGAGTCATAATATTTTTGCTGGTGGGGGGTCTTTCCTCGATGTTGACGGCACTGAGGGATCAAGGTGGTGGTTGCTGAAGAGTGGGGTGGCTATGGCAATTTAAAAAAAATAAGACAATGAAGTTTGCTATAATGATTGACTTTTCCATTCTCAAACAATTTCTCTGGGGCATGCAATGCTGGTGACAGCATTTTACCCACAGTAGAACAACTTTCAAAACTGGAGTCAGTCCTGTCAAATCCTGCTGCTGTTTTATAAACTAAGTTTATGTAATAGCCTAAATCCTTTGTTGTCATTTCAATAGTCTTCACAGCATCTTCACCAGGAGTAGATTCCATCTCAAGAAACCACTTTCTTTGCTCAGCCATAAGAAGCAACTCCTCATCCGTTAAAATCCATTAAGTGAGATTATAGCAATTCAGTCACATCTTCAGGCTCCACTTCTAATTCTAGTTCTCTTGCTATTTCTACCACATCTGTAGTTACTTCCTCTACTGAAGTCTTGAACCCCTCAAAGTCATTCATGAGGGTTGGAATCAGCTTCTTCCAAAACTCCTGTTAATGTTGATATTTTGATCTCTTCTCATGAATCACGAATGTTCTTAATGGCATCTAGAGTGGTGAATCCTTTCCAACCGGTTTTCAGTGGTCTTTACCCAGGTCTATCAGAGGAATCACTATATCTATGGCAGCTGTGGCCTTACAAAATGTTACTTCTTAAATAATAAGACTTAAGGGGCTTCCTTGGTGGTGCAGTGGTTGAGAGTCCGCCTGCTGATGCAGGGGACACGGGTTCGTGCCCCGGTCCGGGAAGATCCCACATGCCGCGGAGTGGCTGGGCCCGTGAGCCATGGCAGCTGAGCCTGCGCGTCCGGAGCCTGTGTTCCGCAACGGGAGAGGCCACAACAGTGAGAGGCCGCGTACCGCAAAAAAAAAAAAAAAAACGTGACACAGAGACATGGAGTGAGTCAATGCTCTTAGAAAAATGGCGCGAGTACACTTGCTTGACACAGCGTTGCCATAAACCTTCAATTTGTAAAACATGCAATTTCTGCAAAGCGCAGTAAAAGCACAATAAAAGCACAATAAAATGAGATACCTTTATATTAAATTGCTAATTGTATAGCCACATATACATAATATTCATATGTATAAGTGCTAAAGAGGTTTAATCAAAAGTGAGTTTACTGAGGATTTAAATAGTCAGATATGGCATCACAGATTAAGACAAGTCTTGAACAGAGTTCTTGCAATGCAATTTATAGCAAATGTATAGGTATAATATTATAACTACTGTACAGAAGAATCTGGTGGAAATAATCTAATGACCACAACATAACAGTGATTTAAGAGCACTGATTTCTGGTCTTTTTAAAATTCACACATCAATAAAATTAAATTTGGAGACTGACCAAGTCACCAATTTATTTTACCAAGTAAAAAACCTTAAAAAAGAAATATCTCCATCTGCTTTCACTATCGTTTTATTTTTAAAATGACATTTGGTACTAAAAGAAAAGGAAGAACATAATTTCAGACTTTCTAAATTGATACATTTACCTTTATGAGAAACTGGCTCCCATCCTTTTCTTGTTTTCTTATTGCTGCGGGCCAGTGAGAACATCTTCATATTTGGGAATCACTGATTCAGAGCACACTCTCTGTGATGCAACTTTCACAGTAATACGTCCACATAGCTATATTTTAATGAAACTTGAAATGTGTTTTTAATATTCACTTCTTACTGTAATATAAGAGTAATATTTTTAACAATTGGCAGATTTTTTTGGCTCTTTTAGATCTTTTTACATACTCAGCTTCCATTGAAATGATAGACTCTTACCCATAACTTTCACGTTTACTAGGGATTCATGTATCTAGAAATATATTCATCTGGGGGAATCAGACCAGTTACACTAATTAGGATTCTGATATTGGAAGCAGGCAATCAAATTAAGGCTAATAAAATTGAGGAAATATTTGGAGAAGGGATATGTCATTGTAAAAAATTTTTTGGTTTTTTGAAAGATTTGTCTTGAAGGGATAACTGTTCTCTGCCCCTTTTCCCCCTTTGGTTCTACAGAGACCTCATGATTCTGTGCTCCACTTTTAGCAACATGATAAGACCAGTTATGCACTGAGCTAAAAGTACAGCCAGGAAAAAACTGAAGTTGTGGGAGGTTTTGCTATATGCTTAAATTTGGAAATTTTTCTTTCAACATATATTTACAGAAACATCATATAGCAAAATAAAACCTGTGTAATAAACCAATAATATTCAGTTCATGCCACAAAAATTATTTCCTTAAGCACATTTCACAATCTTCTAAACATAGGTTGATGTGGTTAAAAACTTAGAAAGGACTGTGATTACCTAAGATCGGTTTTCATGTTTGTTGAAACTTTGCTCATATTTTCTTTTTCCTTTAAGAAAATAAAAATAAACATGCCATAAAAAAAAAAATAAATAAATAAAATAAACATGCCATAACATAGAAAGAGTTCCCAAATCTTGAAAATTTGCTCAGTATTTAACATGAATGTGTCATTTCTGTTAGAAGGTCAGTAAAGCATAGTGGTTAAGAGTATGGATGCTGGAGCCAAGTTTCCTGGGTTCCAAATCCTGATTCTGCTGCCTGGGTGACCTTGGGCAAGTGAACCTCTTTGTGCCGTCTTAGTTGCCCTATCAAATGAATGGGGGTAATAAAAATACCTACTTCATAGGGTTGGTATGAGGATTAATGTGTTGTTATATGGTCAGTACTTAGAACAGTGCTTGGTTTTAGTAAAGTGTTCAAAATTAGCTAATTTTATTATAATTCTAGGTATATGTATATATATTATATATATATATAATATATATATTATATACATATTATATTAATATATATATTATATTATATATATATTAATATATATATTATATACATATTATATTAATATATATATATTATATTAATATATATTATATATATATTATATATATATTATATACATATATTAATATATATTATATATTATAATAATACATATTATTATAGTATAATAATATATATTATATATACATACACACTAATGAAAATTTATAATTCAGTAAGTTCCTAGAAAACGTATTTGTTTTAGCTTAATTTGGAAAAAATCTAGTGTATTACTTTAAAATTATGTTAATAATAGAGTTTTGCTATTTTTTAAATGAGGAGAAAAGTAGTCTGCAGAGTTATTATAAGGATTAGAATTTATATATATAAAGAACCTAGCATGGTATTGTTATTGTTACTAATTTACTTATTTATAATAAGAAACTTTAAACAATGTCTTAATTTTAAAAATATATAAAGAATAAAATTCTTAGCTCATTTGAGTTCTAGATGTAATCGTTTTCTATTGTTTTTTAAATTTATTTTCTTTATTTTTTTTGGCCGCGTTGGGTCTTAGTTGTGGCACGTGAGGTCTTTGTTGAGGCATGTGGGCTCTTCATTGTGGCACACAGGCTTCTCTGTAGTTGTGGCGTGCGGGTTTTCTCTCTCTAGTTGTGGCTCATGGGCTCCAGCGCACATGGGCTCTGTAGTTGTGGCGTGCAGGCTCTGTAGTTTGTGGCACATAGGCTCTCTTGTTGAGGCGGACAAGCTCAGTAGTTGCGGCACACTGGCTTAGTTGCCCAGCGGCGTGTGGGATCTTAGTTTCCCTACCAGGGATTGAACCCCTGTCCCCTGCATTGGAAGGTGGATTCTTTACCACCGGACCACGGGGGAAGTCCCTCTATATTATTGATTGAACTAAACAATTTAAGTATTTGATTTTCCTGTTTCCTATAGGTATTTTGGAACCATTTTCTCTAAAATCTTTCTGTTAACACTAATAATATTTAATCTATCTTAATAGTAAAAGTTTGAAGGTAATGATGTTCTTTATATCAGTGAATTTTCAAATGATGGTGATCTTTAAAATGCTGTTGCAAAAGAAAGCTTTGAATAGTAATATATGTGAAAGATCTTTGTAAACTGTAAAATCCTCTATAAATGTTAACTCTTCCATTTTGCAGGAGAAGTGAAGGTTTTTAATTGAAGAGCTTTCCTGACATTAAATTAAATAATGTAACTTAATATGTAATGGTCTGAGTACACAGTTGTAGAAGAACATAAACAATGATTTTGAGTCTTAAGTCATTGAGAAAAATTAATGAGGAAGATTGGGATAATGAAAAGATATCTAATATTGTTATTAATAAAGACAGAATGTTTGAAAAACATTTATAAGCTATAACAGTTTTGTCAAATGTTCTTTGCTTTTAGTCAGTGTAACTAAGACAATTTGGAGACCTTAGCAGACTTAAAACTATAATATCTGTGATTTAATGGAATCCCAGTCATCCTTCTGATGTGGCCATTAGAAAACATTTCTGTAGTGTAATGTTTGTATTGACCTTTGGCAATTTTTGAGTCTGGTTAAAATGATTTTGTTTGACATGTTTTTGAAAGAAAACAGAAGTGAGACTCAGATGACTAAGGTTCAGATTCTAGCTTTCCTCCTGTGTGACCTGTGCAAATCACTTAACTCTTTGAATTTCAATTTGTTCTTCATTTTTTCTATTGGATCAGATGATCTACTAGTTCCATATACTCTAAAACAAAAGTCAGAAAGCATTATCTGTCTCAGGCTGTTTGAAAACTTACTAATTTATATAAGTCATGTCAAGGATGAAAAACAAAATCATATATTTATTTGCTTAACAGATCATTGGGAAAATTAAAATTACATTATTATTAGGGGTTATCCTGGAAAACCCAGGTTATAGTCATCTGTAGTCCTTCCTAGTTCCGAAATTCTATATCCTATATATTTTCATTTGTTGCTTTAAATATTGTAGACTCCAATGGAAATACCATAGATGTAGACAATTTGTTCTGAATGACTTCCTTATTTGCTGTGTTTCTTAATACTGTTTGTATCATGATATTTATTTGCTTAGTAAATTGTAAAATGATATGGGAGAGGCAAGCTTGATTAAAACATTCATTCTCAACTCCTTTAGAAGATAAAACAAGTAGTTGATTTATCAGAGAACCACTCTTGTGTGTTTATGACTGTTCAATGGTGGTGGTGTTCAGTTCACATACACAGGATGATAAAAGAAGCCAAGTAAGTACTCAGTTCTTATTTTTCTATGTGCTGTTGGTTTTGCTTGGCCATATTTGATCACTGTTTAGAATTTTTAGTTACAACAATGTTTCTTTATACTGTCTATGATATTTATTTACTTACTCATTCTAGGGCCATGATCAGAGTTCAACTCTTGCTCAGCACTCTGTTGAACTGACTTTACCTAATCATCGTCCGTTTCATAGAGACTTGCTCCGATATGCCAAGCTGATGGAGTGGCTAAAGAGTACCGATTATGGAAAATATGAGGGACTAACAAAGGTATGGATTTGATGCCAGTTACTGAGTATAGAGCATAATCTTTTAGAATCAAGAGGCCATGTGTTCAGTTCCCCAGGTGACATTTGAAATACTATTGTATATTCTTGGCAAAGTAGGAAATAATTGAATTTCTAAGTGCTCATTAGCCAGGGAGAACATTTATTTTATTTACTTGGGTGGAGAAGAGCTAGATTTTGAACTTCCAATATAATGTAGTTTTAGGCCATACTGTAGCCTGAAGCATCATTCAGTTTAGTTAAATGCTATAATTATTTCCTGAGTTTCTTTATATACAATATAGAAACTAGGGAGTATGAAGATGCTGTGAGACATTTGCCCTCTAAGAATCTATAATCTGTTCTTTTAAGCAAGTGCAGTGTGCCTCTTTATTAAGCAAACATTTCCACTCTTCTAGGTACACAGAAACATGGTATTTCTATTCCTGGTTGTGGGACAACTGGGAAGAGCAATTATAATTAAAACAATCAGCAAAAAATTAAGTGCTAAACTGGAAATGAGTTTAAATATGTGGCAGTTTAGAGAAGGGAAATCCATGAACGGAAGCCACGGGGGAAAACTTAATGGAAAACATTGGACTTGAATTGACTTTTAAGTAATGAGTGGAATTAAATTAGCCAGAAATAAGAGGAAGGGCATTCCAGGGATGAGGAGCAAGATGTGCAGACAAAAGTGGGAAAATATGCCCTTTTCCCAGGACTATAAGAAGGCAAGCCTGATTAAAGCAGAAATTCCATATTCTGGAAGAGTGAGAAGTTAGGTTAAAGAATCTGAACCTTGAGACCTAACAGCATTCTTCACACATGGGAAAAGCCTAGATGGGGGAAACTAATTTAGAACTTAATGTAATAACTGAAATGAAATGAAATCTTGAACCAGAAAGATGATAATAGGAATAGAGAATATAAACAAAAAGAGAGAGAATCCAAAGACAAGGGACGGGATGATGCCAAACTTGCTAGACTTGGAGATTAGAAGAACAGTGGTATATACCACTGACTAAATATCAGCAAGTGGACAAGATAAGAGTCATTCATATATTCATTAAGCAAATGAATTGAGCACCTGTTATGTGCTAACACTGTGGTAAGCTCTAGAGATGCAGCGCTGAAGGAAGTAGGTGAACACTTGCCTGTTCAGAGTGCATATGCCGGTGGAGAAGGACTGACACAAAGGTCAGTTGTATAGCCTGTTGGAAGGTACTGCTGAGGACTCTAGAGAAAATAAAGCAGGGAATGCCAGGACGTCAGAAAGGTTTGCAGTTTCAAAAAGGATGATCAGAGAAGGTGTCACGAGAAGGTGACTTTTGAGCACAGATTTTAAAAACAAGGAGGGGTGAGCAGCGGGAGTTTCTAGGGAAAGCTTTCCCGGCACAGTGCAAGTGCCCCAAGGCAAGAGCAGCCTGGAGCACTTGAGGAGCGCCAGGAGGCCAGTGTAGTTGGAGCACAGCGAGCCAGGTTCAGGATTAGAAGGGCAGGTGGGAGAGGTAAGGTGGGTGTGGCAGGGCAGATCTGGAAGAGACTGTGCACCATTGTAAGGATTGGGCTTTTACTTTGAGGGAGATGGGGGAGTGGTGTTGGTGGGCTTTGAGTAGTGGAATGACACGATCTGACTTAGATACATGGCCATCGTAGCAGGAACCCATGGGTTCAGTACTCTACTGTTGTGTGTTGTTTTGTTTTGTTTTGATTCAGCAGAATTCTGATTTGTAGATAGCTTAAAGAAAAATATTTGCATTACTGGAATCTTTGCCTTTTGAAGTTGTAAGAGGATTAATATTTTGGATAATTAAACATGGTTACATCTCCTTAAGAGTTTTGTGCCAACAAGTGCTTTGTCCCCTAGTGAGTATTCAAATGAGTAAAATACTCCTTAAGCTTTTTTGCCTAATTGTGTTCTCAGTGAGTATTGTTGCCCTATCTTTATATATAATGTATTCATGAATGTAATTTAAAGTGAAGAAACATGACGATAGCCAATCTAGCACTGAATTATGGAATCATTTTCTGCTCACAGAATATTTTTAAATGACAATATTAATGTGATTTTTTAAATGAAATTGACTTATTTCCCAGGAATATTACTTGATCCTGTGTTCTGAACTTTTGACAGACCATGTATTTTATGCCTCATAATCTAATTTGGTAGTTGAAGGTTTTCCTAAACAGGATTTTATTAAAAAGAAAGAAGGAAGAAAGGAATGAAAGAAGGAAACAGACTAAACCAGTGTTTCTTTAGTAAGAAATAATTAAATCCAGGTACTATTTGCACTTGGTTGTGTGTACACAGCTCACACTTTCTGGCAGGACCAGGAAATGCCTGTTTTAAATTCTTGAGGGATAAGAATCACTAGACCCTGCCCCAACTCTACTTATGGCTGAATCTAAGCAAAGCCCTGATTTTTGGTATACATAATTAGAGCTTAAGGAAAATAGAGGTGCCTTGGTCATGTAATGAGCTCTGCTGTCAGAGTCCTTCCTCGCCAATGGTGGCTCTGGGTTATGCATGTAGGGCAATTCATAATGGAGATGGTCCATCCATGCTTAGGTAGGAAATGAGCTTTCCTCTCCTAATTAGCCCCCTGAGGTTGGCAGTCAGTCTTGAAGATTGCTCAGACATCTTCTCTTAACCTCAGTTTTACATTTGTGGAATTTTCTTTTTGTGTAAAGAGAAAGTGAAACACGGAGTTATCTGTAAGGCTCTACAGTCAGCACAAAATAAAGTTGAAAACACTACCTGAAATAACAGTATTTATACTCATAATAGTTAAATTTTAAGTAAGGTGCTGTATACAAGGTGCTAAGAAGAATACGTACTCACAGTGAGAGATATCTGTCAGAATTTGGTAAATGAATGAACTGAGAGTCACACCTGTCTGTGGCCTTTCCCACCAGTGAATTCTGTTGAGGACCTGGGGGAAGCTATTCAGTCATTTGAATTGCATTGAAAACGAAGATGATTTTCAGTAGTCTGCTCAAATCACTGTTTTCAAAATACCAAAATAGCTGTTTTGAAACTGTTTAAATTGCTTGGGTCATAATTTGCTCTTTAAACAATTGGGGTATTGGAATGCAGTCTGTAATATTGAGTGATTTGAGTAGAAACCACTAATGAAGATTTTATGAATTGTAAGAAGCTAATTTCCCATTTGTCAGTCCTTTACAATGATTTGCAGTGATCAATATTTTTATGAGAATTTAAACTTGAAAAAATGAGATGCTGAAAATGTGAAACAGCCCAATGAAATAGGAATAATTTTAGGGTATATTTTAATTTATATTTCCGTTTAAAGTTACACAAAGATCACAGGAAAGAATTTCCTGTTTGACTAATTTTCTTACAGAGACTGTGTGAGAATGTATATGGCCTACATATAGACAAAAGCAGGATCTATATTATGTTTTATCCAAAAATTGTTTTATAAGGATATATCTATAAAATATCTAAAAAAAATCAGTGGTGGACTATGAATCAGTATACAAATATTTAAATAATGTATACCTTTGAAAGGTGCATCTGATGTTTAAAGCAAAGTAAACCTACTCTAAAACTGGGTATGTTAATTTGAAATAATAAAGGAAGTTGAAGCGTAGATTCCATCATAAATTTAAAAGAATAGCTAGGTACAACAGTTTTTCTGCTGTAGATTTATTTAAATTTAGTGAAACTCTACATATGGCATTTAACATAGGACTTGGAAAAATACATGGTCTCCCACTGTTGAAGAATCTTTCGTAAGGGTATAAGATGTTTTTATGTGATGATAAGCAAATATGATGAAGAAATGAGTTTTCATGTTAAATAATAATTTTTTTATTTGAACTAGAATAAATTAAATTTGCTTTTTTAAAAATAAATTATTTAATTATGAAAACTGTAAGATGTATTAATTAAATTCTTGTTGAAAGTAACCTATTTGGGGGTAATGTAATACCCCATGCTGGCAAGGTATGGTAAAACTCAGTGTACTCCTTCATTGCCATTGACACTGTCTATTGGTATAATTGTTTTTAAAGCAACATGGCAGTATGGAGGAAGAGTTATAAAGATTCCCTTATTCTTTGGCACTGTAATTCCACCCTTAGGAAATGATTCCAAGGAAACAATTCATTAGAGATGAAAAGCTTATTGTAACATTGTCTATCATAGCAAAACATTGAAACCACTTAAGTGGCCTGTGTTAGGAGATTGGTTTACTAAATTGTGGCACATCAACAAAGCGTAATACTGTGCAGTCATTAGAGTGTGAGACTGGAGAAACATAATTGCTGTAACCCAAATACCCTATACAGTATAATTGCAATTATATTTAAAGTATGTGAAAGATAATACATAAAAATGAAAATGTAAGTGTGGTTATGTTCAACTTCATATTTTTGTAAATTCTTAATGTTATGTGTTTAACTTTTTTAAAGGACAGAAAATAGCCTTCTTTTTATATCCTATGAAATGCATCAAAATTTTAAGAGCACATGTAAAGAAAAAAACGTAGGGACACCAAGTGGGGAAAGCCGGGATGCGGGGGCAGGGGGGTTGATGAATTGGGAGATCAGGATTGACATATATACGCTAATACGTATTACTAAGAACCTGCTGTATTAAAAAAAATAAAATAAAATTCAAAAAAAAATTTTAAGACCACAAAATTCAGAACAAGCACAAAGGACTTGGTGGTGGGGGGGGGTAGAAAATGGAAATTGTTATGTTTGTTTTATTAATAAGAAGTACGTGTTACTTTTCTTTTTAAGAATTACATGGATTATTTATCACGACTCTATGAGAGAGAAATTAAAGATTTCTTTGAAGTTGCAAAGATCAAGATGACTGGCACAACTAAAGAAAGCAAGAAGTTTGGTAAGCTTAGGCACCTCAGTCCCTTGTTTTCTATTCTATTAAAAATGGTTTTATTTTTATTTATGACAAATAATTCTGAGACTTTTTAGGCAAGGTGGAAGGAGATACAGTAGAATTAATGAACGAATAAATCTAATGCATTGGTTTAATTTATAGGTATTTCATAGAAAAAATATTTATGTCTGTAAATACGTTTTTTTACTAATTAAAATTCTGCAGTATGTGAATCTGACAGCAATTGTGTATTCATGCTATGTTTAAAAGTACAATTAGCCTCATATCTGCAGCTGTGCAACCCATAGATATGGAGGACCACCTATGGGACTTGAGCATCCATGGATTTTGATATCCACGACGGGTGCTGGAACCAATCCCGCACAGTAACCGAGGGATAACTGTGTATATTCATAGGAGAAGCAGTTGACCAGAAAACGAAGTGCAGTCTGGTAGAGAAAAGAACTAAACTAAGAGACACATATTGAAAGTTCAGTTTCTGATTTCCTAAAAGACCTTTCGTAACAGTTGGAGGGAAGTCTGTGATCTCTTAAGTCATTGCTCTCCACAGGGAAGTGAAAGTGATTCCTGGCTTCTTACTTCTCACTGGCTATTTTGAATCAAAAAGAAGGTTTTAAGTGTTTTCTCCCCTGCCAAGGGGCTATAAAAATGTCACCAAAACTTCTCCTGTAATTATACCTTATTTTTCCAAAGAGATATTTTTGAAACAAGTTGGTTTTTGTTGCTTCTAAATATGTTAAAACAATCAAAAATATGATTTAAAAGGATAACCAGTGAAAGTATCAAGTTGCGAGGAAGTGATTTGCCGAGGCCACATTCTGCTCTTGCATGTACCCATCTCTGGACTTCCTTTTGGATGGAGTTCTGTGCCTACTCAAGTCAAAACCTGGCCTTAAATGGCTACAGTGTGTACTCAGTGTGTCTGCATAGCTCCCCTTTAGAACCATGAGTTTAGCATTTGCTTGTTGAAAGGAGCCTATGCCCTAAGCAACTTCCGTAATCAGGAGATAGGATTGAAATTGATAGCTCATCTTTCCATTCTTTTGTTTAGGACAAAGAAGACTATCTTTAGTGGGTAATTATTTCGTGTGAATCACACTGATTTGTGTGTTTTTTTTTTTTGCGGTATGCAGGCCTCTCACTGTTGTGGCCTCTCCCGTTGTGGAGCACAGGCTCCGGATGTGCAGGCTCAGCGGCCATGGCTCACGGGCCTAGCCACTCCACGGCATGTGGGATCTTCCCGGACCGGGGAACGAACCCATGTCCCCTGCATCAGCAGGCGGACTCTCAACCACTGTGCCACCAGGGAAGCCCTGTGGTGGTGGTTTTTTAAATCCAACACTAATATATTGATGATACTAGTCCAGATTTTTTAAATGGTTTGAATCTGTGTACAAATGCATTGATTACACTTGGTAAAGACACTGATAAGAATCTTGGGACAATAGGCTTTTGGAAACAGAAATGCTAACTCATCCTAAAGGTTAATTGTTCTTAAAAAGCAGTGTGTTTATATCCTTGTTAATGTTTCACCATGGGTATGTTATACTTTTTTTTTTAGTAAATGACATATTAATACAGTTACATGTTTAATGTTTTCATTTAGTATATTTGTCACCACTTGTTAGTGAACCATTTTATTTTGAGAGAACTCTTCTACAGTGAAAACTGAAGTAAAAGAGAAATCTTTCTAAAATTATCTCCTCAGGAGGTTATTAATGCCGATATCATAATAGTTTATCAAGCCTAAGATTCTCATTGAGATAAATGACATAATAGAAATCTAATTTAAATCAAGTACAGTAGTATCTTAACGGTATCATTGCATTAACTTGAAATGTTACGTTTTTACTTTTCTTAGCCCTTGAGAAGTTCTTTAATTATCTTGTTAAAAAATTTTTTTAATTAACCTAATACAAGATACAGAAGATACTTTTATAGTTTTAAAACAGTGTTAAAATTATATCTCTTCTATGTATCTATTAAATAATAAAGAATAGGAGAGTAATTTGTAACAGTTGATGTAATCAAAAAAATTATAGTTTCTATTACTTTGATATTATCAGTTACAAGAGAAGAAAAACTAAATAATAAACAATTCAGAAGATAAAAACGGTTTTGTTCATCTTTGAAGATCTAACTTGTTAGTCAACATTTAAAAATAAATTTCCAGTTAAATACAAATGGCTTAAGAAGTTCTTAAATAGGTAGAATGTAAACTTTCTAAAGGTATCTTTTCAGTGATATAAATTATGTTTAAATTAGTTTTTAGTAGTAATTATAATTAAAAGGAACATCTAAAACTTTGGGAAGATAACTTTTCAATGAATTAAAATTAAGTAATTATGAGTAAAATTTTAATTTGTTTTGTTTTTGACTTGCTGTGAAAATGCTGGGTCACAGATACTAATAAGAGTAGGAAGTCAGATTGAATGTGTTTTACAAAAGGAAATTGTGTAGTCAGTATAGTCATGGAGATTCAGGGGAATTCTCTCTTTTTCAATCACTCTTGACTCAAGTCTTTAATATCTACTTAGTTCAAATAATTTAAAATAATGTTAAAATGCCAGTAAAGTACTTTTTCTTTGTGATAAGGACTTTTTGTAGGTCTGCCTTTTTTGATCTGTAGGTTTACTTTGATATCCTCAAAGGTGAATTTTCCCCCCAAGATTAGTACTTTGGTGTTTTGTTTTCCCTTTGTAGTCTACAGATATACTTAATGAAAAGTCAGGAAAACGAAATTTAGTAATTATTTTTTAATTTGCTTGTTTTTTTCCTTTCTGCAGCTGAAATAGACACAGATACATATATTACTTAAGCCCATTAACATATACATTTACATAATTACTTCCTCATATTTATAATCCAAAATTTAAAATTGATATGCCTGAAACATTTTTTCATTGTTTCTCCACTAAATTAAGAAATCTTGTTGATTCCAAAGGGAGTCTTGAATGAATGACTGAATTTAGTCCTGACTGGAAGATTCATTCAATAAATGTTTATTAATTACCTGTTATGTAATAAGCACTGCTAGGTACTGAGAATCCAGCAATGAGCAAAGACCCTACCCTCTTGAAGCTTATAGTCTAGCAGGAATTATTTAAAGATATTTAAAAGTTCACCAGCATATTGTTGCTTGTTGGTGATAATATACAGTTTTTATGAGCCCCAAATGGGGCACTACTAGTAACTCTGTATTCTTTATTGACTACTAAAATATGTATGTGTGTGTGTATATATAAAGCATTAGGCTTTGCTCTGGAATTGGTGAACTTAGTAGAGTGACAACTTAAGGCCACCAGAAGGTACTATTCAGGATGGCCAACTAGTAGCTCCAGCACATCCCTCCTTGCTTGCCACTTTAATGTCCAGCCTTATTGTTTCATATTCCCTTGAGCTTCGGGTAGCCAAGGCTGGGAACATTCACATGTCTCTGGTGTGGCAAGTTAGTAGTTCATACTTGGGATTTTGCCTTGAAGTTTGGCAGGAGTAGTGACAGTTGACACATTTTCTGTTTTTTAAATATTTCTAGATTAGAGTTATATTCTTTAATTTTCTGTTTCATTCTGTAATTTCTTTCTTTGCCTTTCAAATTAACTTCTAATTTGGGTTTAGAATGTTTCACAAGATGATCTCTACAATTGATCTAATAAATATTACAGAGAGATTTTAGATAAAAGAAATGCCAGATGACCCTAAAAGAGCTCCAGTTCCTCCATTAAACCTGTTCCCTCAGCTTTACTCTTCCATCTACCCATCTCCTAATAATTAGTATTTTTATACATACCTTTCATTCTAGGTGTTCACAAAGCCAGTTTAAGTTTCTTAGTAGTTCAGGTTGTTATTCTAAAATGGTTTTAAAGCCCCACTCGTATAATTTTCTGTCAGATGGAGTGTACAATTATTTAGTACAGTGGAGATTCCTTTCAGGAGCTTTCAGTGAATACAAGAGTGTTAATGCATTTAAAGTCTAAATCTACAACTTCATTCTGATAAATTTTCACTGTATTAAATTATTTACTTGAACTCTGTTTTCTTCAGAAAACAATACTTGCAAATATAGTCTTTAAATTTAAGTACATCAGCTCAATAAACTTAAAAAAATCCTTTAAAAGTGTGGGGGAGGCTTACAGGTGTAGATATTTTTACCTGAATATTTGCATAAAACAGTACATTAAAAGACTAGTAAAGTTTTTTCTCTCATATAATTTTTCAAACAATAGCTGACCAACTAAACATACGTTGCATCTCTCGTTACTTGATGCTCATGGTTCTTTGCATGTGTCTTTAAAACTAGAGCTTTAACTTCCTCTTGTGCATGGTTTGTGCAAATTGCAGTTTATTAACTTGTCTTTGTCTTTGATGCTTGCAACCTAATCCATCACAGCTACACTGCCTCGAAAAGAAAGTGCTGTCAAACAGGAAACAGAGAGTGAGTATGCTTAGTGTATTAGTAGGTATTCTCAATGCATGTTTGTTTGTCTAGAAATTAGTTATTTTTCTCGAAAAAAGTTACACCAAAAATACTGATTTCTCTGAGTTGCCAGGTATTGGTGAAAGAAAAACAACATGATGGTAGTGGTATGACTACATCCAAGAAATACATAATATAGTTAAAAATATTTGGTGGGTAGTCAGAAATTTATAAAAAGTCTTAACCATTATACTTTTGTTTTCAGGCTGTGTTTAGAAACTATAAAAATTCTTGTAGGTATGGTCAGATTTTGCATAATGAAACCAAAGTTTATCTCTAATTGTCCTTATACCTTTTTATCACTTATTATATCATTTGTCCCTCCTGACCATAAGCAGATAATGCAGGTTAGCTGAGAAATATTCAAGAAGAATAAAATGTTTTTATTGTTTAAATTTAATTCTAGTAAAAACATCACATTTTCTTGTAAATGGAATCTTTTAATTCTTTTATGTATGTAGGATATTGTCCAGACATATTGTTATCATTTTTCCCCATGGCTACGATAGATACCTTTCTTTATACCTAAACTCACATGTCCCATATTAATATAGTTAACGATGGAGGAAACCTGCACAAGCCTCTTAGATAGCCTCATCCACCAGAGGAGAGACAGCAGAAGCAAGAAGAACTACAGTCCTGCAGCCTGTGAAACAAAAACCACATTCACAGAAAGATAGACAAGATGAAAAGGTAGAGGGCTATGTACCAGATAAAGGAACAAGATAAAAGCCCAGAAAAACAACTAAATGAAGTGGAGAGAGGAAACCTTCCAGAAAAAGAATTCAGAATAATGATAGTGAAGATAAACCAGGACCTCAGAAAAAGAATGGAGGCAAAGATCGAGAAGATGCAAGAAATGTTTAACAAAGACGTAGAAGAATTAAAGAACAAACAAACAGAGATGAACAATACAATAAATGAAATGAAAACTACACTAGAAGGAATCAATAGCAGAATAACTGAGGCAGAAGAACGGATAAGTGACCTGGAAGACAGAATGGTGGAATTCACTGCTGCAGAACAGAATACAGAAAAAAGAATGAAAAGAAATGAAGACACCCTAAGAGACCTGTGGGACAACATTAAACACAACAACATTCGCATTACAGGGGTCCCAGAAGAAGAGAGAAAGGACCTGAGAAAATATTTGAAGAGATTATAGTTGAAAACTTCCCTAACGTGGGAAAGGAAATAGCCACCCAAGTCCAGGAACTACAGCAAGTCCCACATAGGATAAACCAAAGGAAAAACACGCCGAGACACATAGTACTCAAATTGGCAAAAATTAAAGACAAAGAAAAATTATTGAAAGCAGCAACGGAAAAATGACAAATCACATACAAGGGAACTCCCATAAGGTTAACAGCTGATTTCTCAGCAGAAACTCTACAAGCCAGAAGGGAGCGGCATGACATACTTAAAGTGATGAAAGAGAAAAACCTGCAACCAAGATTACTCTACCCAGCAAGGATCTCATTCAGATTCGATGGAGAAATCAAAAGCTTTACAGACACACAAAAGCTAAGAGAATTCAGTACCACCAAACCAGCTATATAGCAAATGCTAAAAGAACTTCTCTAAGTGGGAAACATAAGAGAAGAAAAGGACCTACAAAAACAAACCCAAAACAATTAAGAAAATGGTCATAGGAACATACATATCGATAATTACCTTAAACGTGAATGGATTAAATGCTCCAACCAAAAGACACAGGCTTGCTGAATGGATACAAAAACAAGACCCATATATATACTGTCT
Organism: Grampus griseus; assembly: GCF_964374135.1. Lineage (NCBI taxonomy): Eukaryota > Metazoa > Chordata > Mammalia > Artiodactyla > Delphinidae > Grampus > Grampus griseus. The sequence continues at coordinate 69,305,371 of NC_138997.1, read as the reverse complement.
ACAAGAGACCCACTTCAGACCTAGGGACACAGACAGACTGAAAGTGAGGGGATGGAAAAAGATATTCCATGCAAATGGAAATCAAAAGAAAAATGGAATAGCAATACTCATATCTGATAAAACAGACTTTAAAGAATGTTACAAGAGACAAGGAAGGACACTACACAATGATCAAGGGTTCAATCCAAGAAGAAGATGTAACAATTATAAATATATATGCACCCAACGTAGGAGCACCTCAATACATAAGGCAACTACGAACAGCTGTAAAAGAGGAAATCGACAGTAACACAGTAATAGTGGGGGACTTTATCACCTCACTTACACCAATGGACAGATCATCCGAATGAAAATAAATAAGGAAACAAAAGCTTTAAATGACACAGTAGACCAGATAGATTTAATTGATTTTTATAGGACATTCCATCCAAAAACAGCAGATTACACTTTCTTCTCAAGTGCGTACGGAACATTCTCCGGGATAGATCACATCTTGGGGCACAAATCAAGCCTCAGTAAATTTAAGAAAATTGAAATCATATGAAGCATCTTTTCTGACCACAACACTATGAGATTAGAAATGAATTACAGAGGAAGAAACGTGAAAAACACATGGAGGCTAAACACTAAGTTACTAAATAACCAAGAGATCACTGAAGAAATCAAAGAGGAAATCAAAAAATACCTATACGCAAATGACGATGAAAACACAACGATTCAAAACAATGGGATGCAGCAAAAGCAGTTCTAAGAGGGAAGTTTATAGCTATACAGGCATACCTCAAGAAACAAGAAAACTCTCAAATAAACAATGTAACCTTAAACCTAAAGGAACTAGAGAAAGAACAGCAAACAAAACCCAAACTTAGCAGAAGGAAAGAAATCATAAAGATCAGAGCAGAAATAAATGAAATAGAAACAAAACAATAGCAAAGATCAATAAAACTAGAAGCTGGTTCTTTGAGAAGATAAACAAAATTGATAAACCATTAGCCAGACTCATAAAGAAAAAGAGGGAGAGGACTCAAATCAATAAAATTAGAAATGAAAAAGGAGAAGTTACAACAGACACCGCAGAAATACAACGCATCCTTAGAGACTACTACTAGCAACTCTATGCCAATAAACTGGACAACCTGGAAGAAATGGACAAATTCTTAGAAAGGTATAAGCTTCCAAGACTGAACCAGGAAGAAACAGAAAATATGAACAGATCAACAAGTAATGGAATTGAAACTGTGATTAAAAATCTACCAACAAACAAAAGTCCAGGACCAGATGGCTTCACAGGTTAATTCTATCAAACATTTAGAGAAGAGCTAACACCCATCCTTCTCAAACTCTTCCACAAAATTGCAGAGGAAGGAGCACTCCCAAACTCATTCTGTGAGGCCACCATCACCCTGATACCAAAACCAGACAAAGATACTACAAAACAAGAAAATTACAGACCAGTATCACTGACGAATATAGATGCAAAAATCCTCAACAAAATACTAGCAAACAGAATCCAGCAACACATTAAAAGGATCGTATAGGGCTTCCCTGGTGGCGCAGTGGTTGAGAGTCCGCCTGCCGATGTAGGGGACACGAGTTTGTGTCCGTTCTGGGAAGATCCCACATGCCGCGGAGCACCTGGGCCTGTGAGCCATGGCTGCTGAGCCTGTGCGTCCGGAGCCTGTGCTCCGCAACGGGAGAGGCCACAGCAGTGAAAGGCCCGCGTACCACAAAAAAAAAAAGAAAAGGATCATAAACCATGATCAAGTGGGATTTATTCCAGGGATGCAAGGATTCTTCAATATATGCAAATCAATCAATGTGATACACCATATTAACAAATTGAAGAATAAAAACCATATGATCATGTCAATAGATGCAGAAAAAGCTTTTGACAAAATTCAGCACCCATTTATGATAAAAACTCTCCACAAAGTGGGCATAGAGGGAACCTACCTCAACGTAATAAAGGCCATATACAACAGACCCACAGCAAACATCATTCTCAATGGTGAAAAACTGAAAGCATTTCCTCTAAGATCAGGAAAAGACAAGGATGTCCACTCTCACCACTATTATTTAACATAGTTTTGGAAGTCCTGGCCACGGCAATCAGAGAAGAAAAAGAAATAAAAGGAATACAAATTGAAAAAGAAGAAGTAAAACTGTCACTGTTTGCAGATGACATGATACTATACATAGAGAATCCTAAACATGCCCCCAGAAAACTACCAGAGCTAATCAATGAATTTGATAAAGTTGCAGGATACAAAATTAATGCACAGAAATTTCTTGCATTCCTATACACTAATGATGAAAAATATGAAAGAGAAATTAAGGAAACACTCCCATTTACCGTTGCAACAAAAACAATAAAATACCTAGGAATAAACCTTCCTAGGGAGGCAAAAGACCTGTATGCAGAAAACTATAAGACACTGATGAAAGAAATTAAGGATGATGCCAACAGATGGAGAGATATACCATGTTCTTGGATTGGAAGTATCAATATTGTGAAAATGACTATACTACCCAAAGCAATCTACAGATTCAGTGCAACCCCTGTCAAATTATCAATGGCACTTTTAACGGAACTAGAACAAAAAATCTTAAAGTTTGTATGGAGACACAAAAGACCCCTAATAGCCAAAGCAGTCTTGAGGGAAAAAACCGGAGCTGGAGGAGTCAGACTCTTGACTTCAGACTAGACTACAAAGCTACAGTAATCAAAACAATATGGTACTGGCACAAAAACAGAAATATAGATCAATGGCACAGGATAGAAAGCCCAGAGATAAACCCATGCACCTATGGTCAACTAATCTATGACAAAGGAGGCAAGGATATTTAATGAAGGGAAGACAGTCTCTTCAATAAGTGGTGCTGGGAAAACTGGATAGCTACTTGTAAAAGAATGAAGTTAGAATACTCCCTAACACCATACACAAAAATAAACTCAAAATGGACTAAAGACCTAAACGTAAGACCGGACACTTATAAAACTCTTAGAGGAAAACATAGGAAGAACACTCCTTGACATAAATCACAGCAAGATCTTTTTTGATCCACCTCCTAGTGTAATGGAAATAAAAACAAAAGTAAACAAATGGGACCTAATGAAACTTCAAAGCTTTTGCACAGCAAAGGAAACCATAAACAAGACCAAAAGACAACCCTCAGAATGGGAGAAAATATTTGCAAACAAATCAACAGACAAAGGATTAATCTCCAAAATTTATAAACAGCTCATGCAGCTCAATATTAAAAAAACAAACAACCCAATCCAAAAATCGGCAGAAGACCTAAATAGACATTTCTCCAAAGAAGACATACAGCTGGCCAAGAAGCACATGAAAAGCTGCTCAGCATCACTAATCATTAGGGAAATGCAAATCTAAACTACAATGAGTTATCACCTCACACCAGTTAGAATGGGCATCATCAGAAAATCTGCAAACAAATGCTGGAGCAGTTGTGGAGAAAAGGGAACCCTTTTGCACTGTTGATGGGAATATAAACGGATACAGCCACTATGGATAACAGTGTGGAGGTTCCTTTAAAAAACTAAAAATAGAATTACCTTATGATCCAGCAATCCCACTACTGGGCATATACCCAGAGAAAACCATAATTCAAAAGGACACATGCACCCCAATGTTCATTGCAATAGCCAGGTCATGGAAGCAACCTAAATGGATAAAGAAGATGTGGTACAACCTAAATGGATAAAGAAGATGTGGTACATATAGTCCAGTGGAATATTACTCAGCCATAAAAAGGAACGAAATTGGGTCATTTGTTGAGATGTGGATGGATCTAGAGACTGTCATACAGATTGAAGTAAGTCAGAAAGAGAGAAAGAAATATTGTATATTAATGCATATATGTGGAACCTAGAAAAATGGTACAGATGAACCGGTTTGCAGGGCAGCAATTGAGACACAGATGTGGAGAACAAACGTATGGGCACCGAGTGGGGAAAGCTGCGGCCGGGCGGGGATGGGATGGTGGTGTGATGAATTGGGCGATTGGGATTGACATGTATACCCTGATGTGTATAAAATGGATGACTAATAAGAACCTGCTGTATAAAAAAATTAAATTAAAAAATTAAAATATATATCTATAGTTAATGATGTATGTATTATATTTTAGTTGTATTTTAAATATAACAAATTTTCAGGGTGTTGTTTGTTTTCTCTTCATTTTGTTTAGTTTTTAAAGAACTTTAATCAGTTCACTTACTGTAAAAGCAGAGTTTCTGGGTTCAGGAGTGTATTAAGTTGAATCGTGTGTAATTGACTTTTTGGTAGGGCAAGCTTAATTTGATATGGTTCCACCTAATGTGTTGATTTGATGTGGAGGTGAGTAATTCTGGGATATGGCAGGTTTTTTTGGAAATATAACTGTCATGTTAACTAGTACACTAGGGGGTCAGTGACTTTCATCCATAGTCATGTCGTTTGAGTGGGAAAGAAATCCTCATCTACTTTAGTCTAGAGAAATCATCAGGCAGCTTAATCTTTATGGTGAGACTGGGCGGGGCATAATGTGATCTTTAAGATCTTGTTCAGTCCTATTCTGTGATTCTGTATAGTTTCGCTACTCTTTGCAGTATATTCAGGAATAGGACACAAATGTTAATGAAAGAGAAGGACAGCCTCCAATCTCTCCTCTGTGGTAGATTTGTGCCCTAACTAGTATGAGCCCCAGAAGACCAAGACAGTAGAAGATAGCCCTGATTTATGCTATGGATCTTTTATTCATGAAGTTCACAACTTTTAAAGTTGTATTATTTCTTAGGTCTTCATGGAAGTTCCGGGAAATTAACTGGATCTACTTCTAGTCTAAATAAACTCAGTGTTCAGAGTTCAGGGAATCGCAGATCTCAGTCATCTTCCTTGTTGGATATGGGAAACATGTCAGCCTCTGATCTCGATGTTGCCGACAGAACCAAATTTGATAAGGTAAAATAAAATAACAAGTACTTCTTAAACATTACTATTAGTTTTCTAGCATCAGTTTGTTATTCCTTTAATTGTGTTCAAAGATTTGGGCTCCGTTGGCTCTTTTAATTAACCATATCTTACTTTACAGTTCTGAATCTGAAAAAAATAGTCACATGTCAACTGAAATGTGATTTATCAATTAAATGACAGTTTTATTAAAGTTTGTTATAAATCATAAAGTGCTTGCAATCATAAATCCAGTTATTTGAGCAACTACAGAGTAAAGAGGAAATAGCTGTTATGAAGCTAAAATGTTCTCTGCAATGCATTAAATAAGTTTAAAAAGTTTATCTCGTAAAGCAATTATACTCCAGTAAAGATGTTAAAAAAAAAGAGTTTATCTCTGTGTTCCTCTTTCCAGATTTTGAGTAAATAATTGTTGTGAGTTTTATTTTAAGTATGTTCTGGCCCTGTTATGCCTTGATAATACTGTATTGTCCTTTCAATCTTGAAAGTGTTTGTTTTGGGGATTCTATTGAGATTATAGATGAAGCATCCCTGGTCCCTGCAGAAAAGTAATTAAATGTGGAATGTTATTTTAAGCATTTTTGTTCAGTTCTTTGTAGGATCATTTTGGTTTTCTTCAGATCTTTGAACAGGTACTAAGTGAACTGGAGCCCCTGTGTCTGGCAGAACAGGACTTCATAAGTAAATTTTTCAAACTACAGCAACATCAAAGCATGCCTGGAACTATGGTATGGCTCACATTTATTTATTGGCTAGTATTTATGACCTGTAGCATAATTAGCCTAATTAATATATTGCCACAATTTCAATGTCAGAACAGAAAAAGACAAAATTTATAATTAAGGATTTTTAAAATACATTTTGTCATACAAGATACTAAAAACAATGATAGAGTTTGGGCATCTAATCTAATATTCCAGACTATTTTAGGCCTAAACATTGTCTAAATTAGTAAGGGGGGAGAATGTCTGAATTTACTTTGCAAAAAACTTTTTTTTTTTTTGGCTGTGCTGTGTGGCATGCGGGATCTTCCCGGAACAGGGATGGAAGCCTGGCCCCGTGCAGTGGAAGCGTGGAGTCCTAACCACTGGACTGCTAGGCAGTTCCCACAACAAAACATTATTTAAAAAACAGTTTTAGTAATCATCAAGAAAAAATAGGATTAAAAAAATAAAAAAGATGTTTGTGTATATATACCATGGTCTTTATAAAAAAGAAAGTAAGAAAGAAAAAAAATGTGGAGGCCTCAAATCTGAATCTTATGGCTTTGTTACTAACTAGCTATGAGTCCTTAAAGCAATTATTTAATCCCTGTTTTTCCTCATCTGTGCAATAGGTATAATAGTACCTATTCATCATGCCTCTCTGATGGCATAAGTGTAAGAAAGTAAAATGAGAGATTTGTAAGAATATTTTGAAGAACTTAAAAGCACAGTGCAAATTGAGTGAGTTTTTTTTTAGATTAAGGTCATCTTAAAAAAGAGAACCAACATATCAAAAGCAGGCCTAAAATGAATGACAAATTAATTATTTTAAATGGTTAGGGATTTGTTGTTGTAGGTGGTCCAGGTAGTTAATATGTTTACTTGTTAGCTTCTGTAAGAACTTTCGATAGCATTTTTTAATACCAAAATTTTATTAAAATGATCATTGAGATTTCTTTAATTTTTAAAATTCTCTCTTGAAAGTTGTTTCTGGATGTTTTTGTTGAGCTGCCTTTCCATTCCCATGCTTCCTCTGAGCCTCCTCAACCTTCTCTCTCCTCCTTTCCCCTCATTGCACACACACAAACACAACTTCTCATGCCACAGTAATTCTAAGATAAAATCTAAGAACATAGCACTTCCTGAACATTCTTAAACAGCATCCTAAATTGTATAGTTTTGTCGGTAATACTGCCTTTAAAAATCATTATTTCTCATAATATATTCTCTCCTAGGAATTTTAAGACTGAGCAGGCTATTGCTATATAAACTAGTCAAATTGTTGGTCTTTTATTATGTAAAGTACCTGAATAATTTTTGCAGACTGAAGCAGAGGAGCTAGATGGAGGAACGTCGTCACGGCAACATAATGCTGGCACACCACTGCCTGTTTCATCTGAGTATGTGTTTGTTACTATCTGTTGTTTATTTTGGGAAAAAAAAAAACTTTAAATTGAGCAGGAAGGAGTGCTGCTCAGTGAAGAGTTCACATGACTCTCCATAACTGACAGCACTCAGAGCATCAGCCTGTGTGCCCAATGTCTTATCGAACATCTTACTGAAGTAAAATTGGTCCTGTTTATGGCTCTTCGGCTCTTTTTGCTATAGCAGCCACAGAAATGCAATCAATTTTGATATTTGCTGGTAGGAAGTAGCATTTGAATTGCAGTGTATTTCTCAGAAATCACAAAGTACATTTCAGGACCCGGTTTTACAAATGACCAAGTTACTTTGAGTGATAAAACTTAACTTCAAAAAAATATGTTTATATTGGAAACCACTATAGGATAATTAGTTCATCATATTTGGACAGTGTTAGTTGAAATACCAAATTTTAGTCATTTTATGTATACCCGGGGGATAAAGTTGAAGATGAATACACCTGAAGCTTGTAATAACTTCTATATTTTGTATGTTTTCTGAACAGGAAAGATATGATTCGCCAAATGATGATTAAAATATTTCGCTGCATTGAGCCAGAACTGAACAACCTGATTGCATTAGGAGACAAAATCGATAGCTTTAACTCCCTTTACATGCTAGTCAAAATGAGTCATCATGTGTGGACTGCACAAAATGTGGACCCTGCTTCTTTTCTAAGTACTACATTGGGAAATGTTTTGGTGACTGTCAAAAGGAACTTTGATAAATGTATTGTAAGTTCGTTTTTTTTGTTTTGTTTTTGTTTGTTTTTTAATAACTTAGAATTCTAATTGTTGCAAAAAAAATGTATTTAAACCAAGAGATTTCCAGCTTTCCACTGTGGGATCTACTGCCCAAAGCCTTGAAGCAGAGTGTTGGCTACAATTTACATGAACAGAGCTAGCTGGATGGTGCTGTGCCATCTAGTTTCCCATCTACACTGTGAATCTTGGCAAGTTCTGGAGTAGGTGGCATAGAGGCAGCAGCTGCATAAGAGATCCACTAAGTAACTGAAATTTCAGTTGACTATTAATGACCATAGATTTAATGAAACAATTGAAACTATCACTTGAATTTATTGTTTTGCTTCTTTTAATATACTCCAATAAGATAATTAATAACTGGATTATTTTAATTGCTTACTTAAATTAGTTTATTAGTTTAATAGCTTTAATTAATAATCATATTGCTTTATTTTAAGAATAAATTGTTCTTATGTTAACTTTTGGCAATCACCATTTTCCTCCTTCTAATGGGGAACAAAGATCATTAACTTTTTTTTTTCCTGTTAGGTTTTGGTAAGCTTGTAGGTATGAACTGGACTGGGCCAGGTTCTAAAAAAAAAGTTTCATTTTATTAATATATTTAGTATATAAAAGTGGATATTTGTTATCTGAATTTTTCTACTATGTAACCTCTAAGTTAAATCCAGCTTTTGAATAGCCATAGAAGAATGGGAGGATAATAAAAATATTAAGGGCAGTTAAAATCCATATTCTTTTTTATACTTTCTAAAAATATTTATTGAGATTCTAAAAGTTTAAAAACAGTCTGTGTCCACTGTAGAAACTTAAATGTCACCTCAACAGTCTTGTTAATCCTCCTTCCCTACCAAGTGATTTCACTTGGCATTTGAAGTATTATGAAATTTAACCATTTAAGGCTTATCCTCTTCCCTACCCTGCCTTCTCCAGAGGTGATGATAAACCTGGAAGGTCTGATTGCAAGCTGATAGCCAAAAGGAAAAGGAAGAACTACCAAAGGCTAAGATAATGAGTCCCATTTAACATAACTGGAACACTGAATCATGAGGACACTATATATTTACAGAATATGAAGGTTCTGTTGCTTTTATCAGGAAAATATAACTTTATATAATACCTCTCAACCCAATAGAACATAGTTGTTGAAAGCGTAAGATGTAGTATCAGGTAGATGTAGACATGGTTCAAAAGAAGTGCTTAGCACATTGCCTGGCACAGAATAAGAGCTTACTAATGGATCACTTGTAATGGTGGTGGTGATAATAGTACTAGTAATTAATAATAGTTTATTAAAGAATGTTCATGTTACTCTCAAGAGTGGGAAGTGAAGAAATTAAGCAAAATCAACCTAGACAAACGTATAAACTCATTTTCTCCTAAATTGCGTGTATTTCTAAAGGATATACCTCTTATCACCAAAGGGAGAAGGATGGTTCCTTCTGCTGACTGTCATCACTCTCTGTGTCTTATTTTAACTCACATCTTCTCAGTGTCTGGTTGATTGTGTTTGCTCAGTGTTACATGTTTTGGTACATGGGACAAGATCAGAACCTAGGGCATAATGAATGGGTAATGAATGGGTCTTTGTGTATTAAGACAGAAACATGAATGTCAGATGACTGCAGAAAGTGGAATAGATAGCACCTGAGTTTGGCACTTTCATCTGGTGGCCAAGCCCAAACTATTCTTCAAGGAACAGTGCTAAAAATGTTAGCCTAGCAAGAACCAGAGATAAAATTAGAAAGTAACTGACACATCAAGTACTACCAAGCTGGACTCTGCAATCCGGTACATTTCTTAGCTGCATTTAGTTTGCTTTTCAGGATTCCTCACACTATAGTGACATGGATTTGCACTCTTAAACCTTTGAAAATGATAAGATTTGGCTGTCTCATCATTGTTTATTCTTGCCTTCTTTGTCATAGATTAATTAACCATATAAGCACAGGTTTATTTCTGGGCTCTCTGTTCTGTTCCATAAATCTATGTATCTGTTTCTATGCCAGTGCCATACTGTTTTGATGACTGTAGTTTCGTAGTATAGTTTGAAACCAAGGAGCATAATACCTCTGGCTTTGTTCTTCTTTCTCCAGATTGCTTTGACTATTATGGTCTTTTGTGTTTCCATACCAGTTTTAGAATTATTTGTCCTAGTTCTGTGAAAAATGCCATTGGTATTTTGATAGGGATTGCATCGACTCTCTTGATTGCCTTGGGAAGTATGGTCATTTTAACAATATTAATTCTTCCAGTCGTTGAGCAGGGTTTATCTTTCCATTTGTGTTGTCTTCAGTTTTTTTCACCAGTGTCTTACAGTTTTCAGAGTACAAGTCTTTCACCTCCATAGTTAGATTTATTCGTAGGTATTTTATTCTTTTTGTTACAACTGTAAATGGGATTGTTTTCTTAATTTCTCTTTCTGATGGTTCCTTATTAATATACAGAAACAAGATTTCTTTGTTATCTGCAATCTTGCTGAATTCATTTATTAGTTCTAATAGTTTTTTGGTGGCATCTTTAGGATTTTCTATGTATACTATCATGTCATCTGCAAATAGTGAGAGTTTTACATCTTCCTTTCCAATTTAGATTCCTTTTATTTCTTTTACTTACCTGATTGCTGTGACTGGGACTTGCAATAACATATTGAATAAAAGAACAATTACTTTTCTAATCCACATGTCATATGGTTTTCAGGTTTTACCCCCAAAACCTCAACACAGTGAAATTTTAGGTAAGAGTTGAAAATGATCCAACACTACTTGGCAATGTACTTCTTACTGTGAATAGATCTAGATAACCTGAGAAGTACACAGAACCATAATTGAACCCAGGGATCATTTTGAACCCAAGTGTCTAGATTCTGTCTATATGAAACATCCCTTTTGCACTTTGTCACCATCATACAGAAGCACTTTGCTTACAAATTTAGAATAAGTAACTAATAGATACATGGAAAATTATATAATGCAAATCCATGGTAGAAATGCCTGTTCTCCTTCTCTGTCCTCATACCCCAAAAATACAGAACTTCTCTATCCAAACAAGTTTTAGGCTGCTATGATTTGGAAATAAGCTATGGTTCTCAAACTTGACCGCATAGCCACCAACCAGAAATAATCTTGAGAAATCCCGTGTGTGCTCTGATATCTGCTCTGTCCCAGAATGGGCAATCACTGTACACTTACCTTTCATAAATGATAAAAATGTTTATTGGTTGTTTTTACTTTAAACAAAGACCTGAGGTTCACAAGCTTTGATTGCATCTTGTTTTAAATAATTTGTATATTTTTTTGACTTTATTTTCTTATGTAAAATATATGTACTTTTTAATCTGTAGAAATAGTTTTTCTTAGTTATCTGTATTGTATTCATCTTTATTTAGTAAACATTCAAAATGTTCTAGGTATTAAATTATGTCCTGTCTCTATGATGTATGCATTTGCTTTAAATTATATGCTGTTTCTAAGTTGCTTGGCTATTTTTCTCCCTTGCGTTCTGCCTATCTTTAGAGTAACCAAATAAGGCAAATGGAGGAAGTAAAGATCTCAAAGAAGAGTAAAGTAGGAATTCTCCCATTTGTTGCTGAATTTGAAGAGTTTGCTGGACTTGCAGAATCAATCTTTAAAAATGCTGAGCGTCGTGGAGATCTAGATAAAGCATATACTAAACTTATCAGAGGAGTGTTTGTTAATGGTAAGCTTTTGTTACATTCTAAAGAATTTTTTGGTTGGTTTTCATTATTTCTGGTATGTTAGAAGTTGGGGACAGATATGTTCATTATTTTCCATGTTCTATAGTCTTTTTTAAGTTTTCTGAAATTAAAGATTTCTTAAATTTGAAAAATAAGCAATACATAAAACCCATTTGTATTCACCAGGAACCACTTATATTTTAGGGTTCATATGTGCTTATCACTATGCAAAATTGAAATTCATTGTTTAAACACAAAAAATGATCTCCTGGATTACATTGCTTTTTAGCAAGAGTCTTCCAGAGATGATCAGCAGTGATGTCTGTGTAACCTTAAACAAATCAATTCACTTCTTTAGGCCTGTTTTCATATGTGTCACATAAGGTAGATTAATGCTAAAATACTATAATTCACCGTCTTCCTATGTCAGATCACACAATTAAGTTACAGAAACAGTGTGGATGTGTTGTTTAATTTGAAATAAATGATCTGATTGCATCTATTCAGGAATTTTTAAAGCTAAAACATTGACAGGAAGTGGAATGATATCACCAGTTATAGATAACATATTTTCAGTGGAAACAGGTTTAGGGGAAAGATAGATAAATTATATGATTGAATGTTTGTATGGTTGATAGTTCTTTTAAAATTCAAAGTAGCTTTGCTTTTTCTAATTGTAAAGTAATATATGCTCATTACATACCCCCAAAAATCAGCAAACTGATTTTAAAAATCAAGAAGAAAATAAGGATAATTTGTAATCTAATCATGAAAAGATAACATTTAATTTTTTCCCTGCTAAACTTTTGAGTATATCTCTCTCACTGGTGTATATGTACATATTGTGTATGTGTGTGTTCTCTAATTTTAAAAGTTTTATCATACCTTACACACTGTTTTGGAACCTACTAGACTCTGTACTTCTAGTGTCTTCCCTTGTCTATTAATATAGATAACCATAATCATTTTTAATGATCGCATAGTATTCCATGTATCATTATTTATTTACCAGATCTTTTGTTAATAGGCATTTAGTTTGTTTCCAGTTTCCTCCATATATTTTTGTACACTTGTCCAATAATTTCCTTAGGATCAATTATTAGAAATGGAATTACTGGGTCAAAAATTTTGGGTCTGTGTTGAGGCTTTTGCCAAATAGCCACACAGAAAGATTATACCAGTTTAGCGCTTTGAGCATTTGGTGAAAGTTTCTGTCACATCTGCATCAAAGCCCAATATTACTAGGTATTATCAATCTTTTTATTCTTTGTAAACCTGAAAGACTATAAATCAGTTTTGTTTATGATATGTTTTACCGTGCAAGAGCTTTCAAATTTTATTTGAAATATTTATTCATCATATTTATTTGTCTTTCTCTTTATGATCCTAAGTTTTGTACCATTCTTAGAAAGTTCGTACTATCACAAAATTATTTCTTTAATTTACTTTATTTTTCTTAGTACTTACGATTATATTCATTTATTTACTTGCTTTTAACATTTTAAGTACTTGAGCAATTTAGAATTTGTTTGTCTGAAAGATGTGAAATAAGAATCCAAATTTAGTGTATTCAAAAGGACCAGCTAGTTGTCCTAAACATTTTGAATAATTCATCATTTCCCCACTGATTTGAAAAGCCACCTTTATTCTATACTAAGTTTCCATATATATATATATTTGGGACTGTTTTAGAATGATTTTTTATTAGGTTTAGGTAGATGTGAAAATCCTTCAATACAATATATTTTATTCTATTAAGTCCAGAAATGTGCTTACTTCTTAAACTTACAAATGAAAAAAATCCTGTAAATTTTTCCTAGCTAAATATGGTTATACTTATATCAGGATGTTACTATGTTTTTTCTGTTTTCATTTTAGTGGAGAAAGTAGCTAACGAAAGCCAGAAGACGCCCAGGGATGTAGTCATGATGGAAAACTTCCACCATATTTTTGCAACACTTTCTCGTTTGAAAATCTCATGTCTAGAAGCTGAAAAAAAAGAAGCCAAACAAAAATACACAGATCACCTTCAGTCTTATGTCATTTACTCTTTAGGACAACCTCTTGAAAAACTAAATGTAAGTATATTTTCATTCAGTATATATTTCCTGGTTTTGAACCTGTGTACATATGAATAACACAACAGACATTTGTTTTAAATTTGCTCATATATTGATGCAGGAGGATAAGGAAGGAGCAACTCAGATACTTAAGCTGCCAGTGTGCCAAGACACTGCTAGATGTTTTATATACATTATTTCTTTTAATTCCTATGAACAGTGATGTGGAGTGAGGTGGTATTATCCCCATTTTACAAACGAAGAAACTGAAAGTAAATGAAAAGTTATAATAACTGCAAAGTAGCAAAGCTGGGGGGTGAACCGTAGATTTAGGCTTTTCCATTATACCAGACTCTTATTTCTTACCTCATAAATGACTAACCTTTATCCCTAGTTCAGATGAAGATTTTGAAAACTTTATCAAGATAAAAGGAAAACCAAAAATTGTTTGGTTCGTTGCCTTTTCTTTTCGCTTCTTTTCTTGAGCTCTCATTCCCCAGAGCAAGTCTGATCATTAAAAGTGAGAAATGAGGGACTTCCCTGGTGGTCCAGTGGTAAAGAATCCACCTTCCAATGCAGGGGTCACGGGATCGGGGAACTAAGATCCCACATGCCACGGGGCAACTGAGTCCGCGTGCCACAATTACTGAGCTCGTGCACCTCAACTAGAGAGCCCGAGTGCCGCAAATTACAAGAGCCCACGTGCTCTGGAGCCTGTGCGCCACAACAAAAGAGCCCGCATATCACAACTAAGACCCAACACAGCCAAAAAATAATAAATAAACAAAATAAATATTTTTAAAAAGTGAGAAATGATAGTTTTAGAGAATTGTGCAACATAGTAGAAGCTTAAATGGACCCTTCTAACTAACTTTGTCCACAGTATGATTAGTCATCTTCTATAAGTTCTTAACTTGAAATGAGTCAAATAAAAATTATGTATCTGTTGTCAATAATTCAAATAATTGTTTTGATTAAAAGACATTTAATCAGATGCAGAACCAGTTCTTTCTAAAACTTAAGAACAGACAGATATCCCTTTAGGGTAGAAGGTTGGTCTCAGACCTAAAGCCTGCATGATACTTACCTGAAACATAGAGGCATTTCCTTTGAAATCAAATTTAAAGCACAAACATTGATAGACCCCTTATTATTTAACATCGTTATGGAAGATCTATTCAATGCAATAAGACCAAAACATAAAGATATACAAAGGAGAGTCAAGGTTATAATTACCTGTATATAATATGTTGGAATTATTTTATGTGGTAAAGTAATAGGATTCAAGATAAATATATCAAAAAATAGTTTATTTCCTATATGTTATAATAACCAATTAAAAGTCTCCGTAGAAACAAAATTTTAAAATTACCAGGGATAGACTTGTCCAAAAATTGCTGTCAAAAAATTAATAATTTATAAGAATAAATAAATAATAATTGCTAAGAAAATTTTAGAGAAAAGTAATGACTGGATTTGGCTTGTCGGTATTAAGTCATATTGTGCTCAAATAAAGACTTGCCAGTCAATATGCATATTAAAAGACCAATTATAATTAAAAGACAACCTGAGGAGAATATTTGTAACACCATGTCAGTATATTTAATCTAAAAGATCTTTTTAAAATCAATGAGGAAAGCACTAAGACCTCAACATATAAATGGGCAAGGGTTCTGAATGTACCACTAAGCATCTGAAAAGCAGGTTAACTTCATTTATAGCCAAAGAATTGTGAAAAATGACAAACTTTTTTCACTTTTTAAAGTGGCAAAGATTTGTTTTTTAATTGTGCTAATGCTGATCATAGTATGGTAAGATAGAAGTTTCATATACTGTTGACAGAAATATAAACTGATTGATATATAAATATAAACTTCTCTGGGAAGCAATTTGTGTATGTATATGAAGAGTCTTCAGAATGCTTAACAATTATACTCCTCAACTGAGGAATTATAGTCTAGAAATTTATGCTGGGTAGTAATCAGTAATGTGGGTAAATACATTAAAAGTTATTTGTGACAACTGTATTTATAAGAGTTTTTTTTTTTTGATGAGTAGATTTTGCTAACTCCAAGAAAAAAGAGTGAAAAATATTAAATACCCAATACTGGAGGAATGAATAAACAAATTGTAGTTCAGTCATTGGATGGAACATTATGCAGCCATTAAAATGTATACTTTGGGAAAACATATAAAATATTAAGTGGAAAAGCAGCGTGCAAAATTATAATCTCATTTATGTACTCACATCAAAAGACTAGCAGGAAATCTAAAACGTTGATAGTGGTTATCTCTGAGTGGCATGATAATAGCTGATTATTATTTTATCCTTTATATTTTCACACATTGATTTTTACATAATGAATATATACTATTTTATAATCAGATTTTTTTTTTAATTTAAGTGGTAATGAAAGCAGTTCTTAGCCATTATTTCTTTCCATTTCCTCGAAGCATTTCTTTGAAGGCGTTGAAGCTCGGGTAGCACAGGGTATAAGAGAAGAGGAAGTAAGCTATCAACTTGCATTTAACAAACAAGAACTCCGAAAAGTTATTAAAGAGTATCCTGGAAAGGAAGTAAAAAAAGGTCTAGATAACCTCTACAAGAAGGTTGACAAACATTTATGTGAAGAGGAGAACTTACTTCAGGTATGCTTTAGTTCTTTGAACCATCCTAGATTGCACATCCTTACATATGTCGCTTTTCTCCAAAATATTCCTCTAGAAATACTGTGCATTTTCTAATTTTAGGAAATTAGAAAAGGAGGAAAGTTCCACAAGGTACAGACCAGATTAATGAATTGTGAGGGGAAGAAAGGAATAATATTTATATAAGTTTATATGACTATTCCTGTTTATTTTGTATTTCTTTTTTATTGTTTTGAGGCATTAAGTTGTTTTTCTTTTGTTTGGGGATGGGTTTTTTCGTTGCTTTTTTGTTTTGTTTTAGTTTTGAGGGTGGCAAGGAAATGGAATGGTGTATAGTACAGTGGAGTGATTCTGAGCATAGGGGTTGGAGCTGGAAATGGTTTCATAATCTGGCTCCAGATAAAGCTTCATGGTTTGGGGCAAATTACTTCACCTCGCTGAGCCTCAATTTCCTTACTTGAAAAGTAGAAATAATACCTCTCCTGTATACTGGCCACTACTATTACTGTCATTGCCATTTTATACATGAGAAAATCAAAGCTAAGAGAGGTGGAGTAATATGACCGTGATCCTATAGCTAATGAATGGTAGAGTCAGATTTAAACTGCCAACTGAGCCATCATTCTTTATAAGCCATACTAAAAGGCCCAGAGATGAGTGAGAATAATTCTGATTTTAACACCATGGAAGGCTTCATGAAGGAAAGCATTTGTGTTAGCCTCTGAAAGTCAGATACTAACTTAACAGATAAAGTAGGAGAAGTGGCCTTCCAGGTGGATGAAACACCATGAGCTAAAAGATGAGAAGCAAAAAAGTGTAAGTAAAACTGTTTAGTAAATAGTCTTAAGTTGTCTATTAGGAATTTAGGGTTTATGAGATTTAGGGTTTATAAGGAAAAATCCCCTCAACTGGCAGATAGGGATGATTTCATAGTACCCACCCTCACCAGGTTGTCATGAGACTTAGAAAGGATAATGTATACATAAAGCACTTTGTACTGTGCTGATATGAAATAAGTCAATAAATATAACCTATTAATATTAGCTGATACGTCAATGTGTGTATCAGATTCTGTCTTGATAGTTGTCTGCATCGTGATTTCCACTTCCAGATTATAAATTCCTTCGATTGCAGATGATTGGTCTGACTCATCTTGGTGTCCTCCATGGCATCAAGCAGTGTTTTGCATCATCAATTTTAGATAAAGAAATTGTTAAACTTTCATATGAAATGAAAGTTAGGCATTCAGTGTTGCATTTCATTTAATCATTAGTCTTAGTTTCATACATAGTTGTGCATATCCACATCGGTGTTGGATATTGGAGTAAATATAATAACAGCTAAATGTAATGAGTGCTTACTGTGTCACACTGTTCTGAGCACTTTACGTGTATCCACTCATTTAACCTCACCTGAAGCTTGTGAGGAAGGTATTTTTATCATTACCCCAGTTTACAGATAAGGAACTTGAGGCACAGAGCAATGATGTAATGTACTCAAGGTCACAAAGCTTATAAGTGGAAGGAGCCAGTTTCTATCTCCAGAATGTATGTTCTTAACTATTATTCTAAATCCTTAGAATATATCCTGACATTATTTCTACATACTTGACTGTATTATTTCCATTCATAGTTTAACGACTCTTAATTTCATTTTTATTATAGGTGGTGTGGCACTCCATGCAGGATGAATTTATACGCCAGTACAAGCATTTTGAAGGTTTGATAGCTCGCTGTTATCCTGGATCTGGTGTTACAATGGAATTCACTATTCAGGACATTCTGGACTATTGCTCCAGCATTGCGCAGTCCCACTAAACCTTACAAAAGAAGAAAAGATAAATGAAAAAAGCACTCTGAGTACACCAGACACTATTCAAAAACATCAAGCAACCGTTTTGAGAACCAGACTTAAAATTTTATGTATGAATGTCAGATAAGTGGGTAGTACCATACCACAAATATTCAAAAGCGAAAGTACCAACCTATGTGGCAGTTTCATTTGCCCAATAGGTTGTGTACTAAAAGCATTTATCTCGGGCTTCCCTGGTGGTGCAATGGTTAAGAATTCGCCTGCCAATGCAGGAGACATGGATTCAAGCCCTGGTCCAGGAAGATCCCACATGCCGTGGAGCAACTAAGCACGTTTCCCACAACTACTGAAGTCCGCACACCCTAGAGCCCATGCTCTGCAACAAGAGAAGCCACTTCAATGAGAAGCCTGCGCACCACAACGAAGAGTAGCCCCTGCTCGCTGCAACTAGAGAAAGCCCACATGCAGCAACGAAGACCCAACGCAGCCAAAAATAAATAAATTAATTAAAGCATTTATCTCATCATAAATGCCTTTATCATTTTTCCAGACTGTCCAGGAAATTTTCCTGTATTGCCTCGCTTCTTATATTTAAGAGTGGTTATCCTGGGCTTCACTGGTGGCGCAGTGGTTGAGAGTCCGCCTGCTGATGCAGGGGACGTGGGTTCGTGCCCCGGTCCTGGAAGATCCCACATGCCACAGAGCGGCTGGGCCTGTGAGCCATGGCCGCTGAGCCTGCGCGTCCAGAGCCTATGCTCTGCAACGGGAGAGGCCACAACAGTGAGAGGCCCGCGTACCGCAAAAAAAAAAAAAAAAAAAAAGTGGTTATCCTATGTGTAATGCATTGGGAGTTCTTCAGCTTTACTAATTCAGTATTGCTTACAAATGTTACTACTAAAATTTTGTATAGAACTTTTTCCCTCTAACTAATGTATATATGGATAGGGATCTTGTGATGATCAGTTGTAAACTTGAAATTTGAGGATTATGTGACTCTGTGTAGCAGTGAATCTAAAATAAAGAAGTTTTCAAAAAAATTAAAATCTGGTCGTATTATTCTTAGATCTATCATGCTATCATTTGTATAAAAGCAAGTTCTTATAAAATCAGTATATAAAAATGAATTACATGTCCATTAACCATAAACCACTTAAAAGTATAATAATAAGAAAAATAAAGGCATTTATAATAGCATTAAAAACATTTAGTATTTAGGACTAAGTCTAACGAAACATGTGCTATGGACTGAATTGTGTCCCCTCAAAATTGCTATATGGAGGCCCTAACCATGCCCTGCCGTGTGACTGTATTAGAGATAAGGCCTTTAAGGAGGTGATTGAGGTTAAATGAGGTCATAAGGGTGGACCCTGATTCAGTAGAACTGGTACCCTTATGAGAAGAGACACCAGAGCCCTCTCTCTACAATGTGAGGACACAGCAAGAAGGCAACCATCTGCAAGGCAGGAAGAGAGAGACCACCAGAACACAGCCATTCTGGCACCCTGATCTCAAACTTCCAGCCTCCAAAACCATGAGAAAATAAATTTCTGTTGTTTAAATCACCTGATCTCTGGTATCTTGTTATGGCAGCCTGAGCTGACTAACACAAGATGAGTATAAGACCTTTATGGAGAAAATTATAAAATTATTAAAAGATATTTTAAAAGTCTTAAATAAGTAGAGGATGATTTCATGTTTCCAGATAAGAACACATAACATGGTAGAAATGAGAGTTATTCCCAAATTTAAAAATTCAGTGCAAACTTCCAGTTTCCAGTCCAGCAAGTAAGAAGCTTGAAAGTCACCTCTCCATCCTAACAACAAGTGAAAAGCTGAAAAAACTTAAAAGCAACTTCTTAGATCTGTATGAGAAGCAAGGTCACAGGGCAAACCACTGCCGCAGTTGGAGAGATTAATAGGAGAACAGGGAGAATTACAACTTATTGAAACCTCCATAGGAACCAGTGCTAAAGTAGGAAAAAGAACTGTAATTGACAGCTTGCTGGAGATGAGTGTGGATAAGTCAGAGAAAAACTCTGGGGGAACACAGTCTTTGGGGGTAAAACTTTTGTGAGTTTTACCTCCTGTAGCTCTACCAAGTTCTCACATTGAATATCGGAGAAAAATTCCCTTGTGCTTCTAGCAAAGGGAGGGAAAAAGGAACCAATTCGAAATATGCCAGAATATTCTACTCTTAACAAAGTCTGCTGTCAGGAGAAATTATTTAACCAGAGCCCAACTGATCTGGGAGAAGGGAAATACCCAAATCCAGTTGGCTCAAGCCTTCCACATGGAATGGAAGAGAAATACCCAACTTCAGACCACTCTAGTCATCCTTTTCCACCTAAAGGGGGAGAGGGCATTGAAAAGCACAGGTAAAGTTCACAGTCAAGAGTACAGGCTCATTAAAAGACTGAGACCTTATCTTAGGGCTATAGAGTGCTTCATCTCCCTCTACACCTCATCACCACATTACTAAGACCTGTTTACAACAGTTCTTTTTACCCAGTACATCATTATTTGACTACCAAGAAAAAATTATAAGACATACTAAAAGGCAAAAAACAGTTTGAAGAGACAAAACAAGCATTAGAACAGACTCAGATATGGCAGGGATGTTGGAATTATCAGATCAGGAATTCAAAATAACTATGATTAATATGCTAAGGGGTCTAATGGATAAAGTAGAAAACATGCAAGAACAGAAATGAAGAAGGCCTTTGATAGGCTTACTGAGAGACTGGACACAGCCGAGAAAAGAATCTCTGATCTTAAGGATATCACAATAGATACCTCCAAAACTGAAACACGAAGAGAACAAAGATTTTTTTTAAAAAAACAAACAGTGTCCAAGGACTATGGGACAACTACAAAGGGTATAATGTGCTTGTAATGGGAATGCCAGGAGGACAAGAAATACAGAAAGGAACAGAAGAAATCTTTGAAACAATCACTGAGAATTAACCCCAAATCAATGTTTGCCACCAAATCACAGATTTAGGAAGCTCAGAGAACTACAAGCAGGATGAATGCCAGAAAAACTATATGCATATCATTTTCAAGCTACAGAAAAATGAAAGATAAAGATAAAAAAACTGAAAGAAGCCAGAGGGGGAAAAAACATCTTAGCTATAGAGGAACAAAGATAATTACATCCCACTTCTCAGAAACCATGCAAGCAAGAAGAAAGTGGAGTGCAATATTTAAAGTGTTGAGAAAAAAACCAACCTAGAATTCTGTAACCTGTGAAATTATTCTTCAAAAGTGAAGGAGAGAGAAAGACTTCCTCAGATAAACAAAAATTGAGGGGATTTGCTGCCAGTAGAACTGCCTTGCAAGAAATGTTAAAAGAACTTTAGAAGGAAAATGACACAGTTCAGAAACTCAGATCTGCATGAAGAAAGGAAGAGCATCAGAGAAGGAATAAGTGAAGGGAAAATTAAAACTTATTTTTCTTATTCTTAATTGATCTAACAGATAACAGTTTGTTCAAAATAACAATAGCAACAATGTATTCAATTATTTTGCATATATAAATATGCTTATGTATAAGTGAAATGAATCATAGCAGTGATAAAAAAGGATGAGAGGGAGGAATTAGGATTATTTTATTACTATAAGCTACTCTTACTATCCATGACACATTGTAGGGTTATTTGAAAGACTTGGATTAGTTGTATATTGCAAACTCTAGGGCAAACAAAAAGTTTTAAAAGAAGTATAACATATGCTAAGAAAGGAGAGAAAATGGTATCATATAAAATGCACAGTTAAAACTACAAAAGACAGAAAAAGAAAGAATGACAAAGCTAGGAACAAAGAACAAGGGCAACAAATAGAAAACAGTAACATATATGGATAGCTATTAATCCAACTATATCAAAAATCATTTTGAATGTCAATGGTCTAAATGCACCAATTGAAAGACAGAGATTGTCAGAGTGGATCAAAAAACAAGACCCAACCATATGTTTTCAAGAAATCTACTTTAAATATAAAGACATATACAGAATAAAAGCAAATGGATGGGAAAAAATATACCATGCTAACACTAATCAAAAGAAAGCAGGAGGAGATATATTAATTTCCGACAGAGCAGACTGCAGAGTAAGGAAAGTTATCAGGGATAAAGAAGGGCATTACATAATGATAAAGAGGCTAATTCTCTAGCAAGACCTAACAATCCTTAATGTGTATATGCCTAACAACAGAGCATTGAAATATGTGAGGCGAATACTAATAGAATTGCAAGGAGAAATAAACGAATCCACTATTATAGTTGGAGATTTCAGTATACCTTTATCAGAAATGGACAGATCTAACAGACAGAAAATCAGTAAGGACATAACTGAACTCAACAGTACCATCAATCAAATGGAGATAATGGATATCAATAGACTACTTCATCCACAACAGCAGAGTACACATTCTTCTCCTGATCATATGGAACATTCACCAAGATAGACCACATTCTGGACCATAAAAAATGGTTCAGAATAAATTTGAAAGAATATAAATTATCTAATGTCTGCTTTCAGATCACAGGAATTAAACTAGAAACCAAAAACAGAAAGATAACGGGAAAATCCCAAAATATTTGGAGATTAAAGACTCAATGCAGTTCCAGTCAAAGTCACAACTGTTTTGGTTCGGCTGGTTTTCGTAGGACCCAACAAGCTGTTTCTAAAATGTACACAGCGAAACAAAAGGCTAATAGCCAAGACAGTCCTGAAGAATGAGGTAGGAGGAATTTCCTTATCAAGAATTATAATTAAAGCAGTATTGTATTGGTGCAAAGATAAATAAATAAACAAGTGGAACAAAACCAGGAGTCCAGAAACAGACCCATACAAATAGAGACCCTTGCTTTATTACAGATGTGGCATGGCAAATCAGTGGGGGAAAGATAGGCTTGGAATAAATAGTGCTGGAACAGGTTGTCCATAAGAGAAAAGGTAAAAATCGAGCCCTTATCTCACACCATGTACAAAATGAATTCCACATGGATTGGATTCCTAATTGTGAAATGTAAAACTATAGAACTTAAGAGAGTATCTTTTTACCTCAGGAATGGGAAAGATTTTGTTAAACAAGATGCAAAAATGCAAATCATAAGGGAAAAAAAGTTGATAGATTTGACTATGTCCAAATTAGGAACTTGTGTTCATCTTTCATGAAAATGAAACAACAGGCCACAAACTGAGAGATGATAACTGCAACACATATGACAATCAGCATCCAAAACTTATAAGGAACTCCTAAAAATCAGTTTAAAACAAAAAAGACAAACCAGGGAATTCCATGGCAGTCTATTGGTTAGGACTACGAGCTTCCACTGCAGCGGGGAAGGGTTCCATCCCTGGTCGGGGAAGTGAGATCCTGCAAGCCACACGGTGCAGCAAAAATAGAAAAAGACAAACCAATAGACAAAAAGGACAAAAAAAAAAAAATGTACAGGCATTTCACAGAAGAAAGTGACAGTATGACTAATAAGCACATGAAGCGTTCACTTGACATTAGGGAAATGTTTTCCCTGATTGAATTTAAATTAAATTTAAAAGGATGTGAGGTCAACAGAACACAAATGCTTCTGGAGGAAGCATAAGTTGGTATAATCACTTAAACAATTTAACACTGTCTAGTAAAGTTAAAGATGAGTGTAACCTATGACTCAGCAATTCCACCCCTAAGTCTGTGCTCCAACGCAGTCAATCTGAATCCAAACTACAGGTTAGAATCACCTGGTGTGCTTGTGTAATACAGATGCCTGGGACATTAAATTTCAGCTGAGCCAGGGTGGAGGGCAGGCATCTATAGTTTTTCAAAGCTCCCCAGTGATTCTGGTACTCAGTGTGGTTTGAGAATCACTGCCATAAAGAGACTCATGTACTTAGGTATTAGCACAAAGTCTTAACAAAGACCCTATCAGTACAGTTTGTAATAGCAA
This sequence comes from Grampus griseus, assembly GCF_964374135.1. Lineage (NCBI taxonomy): Eukaryota > Metazoa > Chordata > Mammalia > Artiodactyla > Delphinidae > Grampus > Grampus griseus. Next base: position 69,281,346 of record NC_138997.1, on the reverse strand, counting down.
AAAATTGCAAATATCCCAAATGTCCATTAACAGTAGATGGATAAATTAAGGTATCTTCATTATATGCCAATACAGTAGTGAAAAATAGTGAATTTTATCTACATACAACAGTGCAGATAAATGCCAGGAAAATAATGTCAGATAAAAAAAAAAAATCAAAGAATACATACTGTATGATTCTATTATTATAAAAGTTCAAAACCCAAAATTAAACTATATGTTGTTTAGAGTTGCAAATGTGGTAAAACTGAAGAAAAGCAAGGAAATGATCATAAAATTCTGGAGAGTGATTAGGGACCAAGAAGGGAAGTTTATGGTACCTAGCAGGGACAGGATTTTTTTTTTTTTTTTTTTTGCGGTACGCGAGCCTCTCACTGTTGTGGCCTCTCCCGTTGGGGAGCACAGGCTCCGGACGTGCAGGCTCAGAGGCCATGGCTCACGGGCCCAGCCGCTCCACGGCATGTGGGATCTTCCCGGACCGGGTCACGAACCCGTGTCCCCTACATCAGCAGGTGGACTCTCAACCACTGTGCCACCAGGGAAGCCCCGGGCACAGGATGTTAAAGGCATATTGTCATGTTCTTTTACTTAACTGGGTAGTGGCTGCATGGATTTCATTGTACCATGACACTTTATACCTTACATATACCTTATAAATCTTATTTTATATTAGTTCAACATTTAATTTAAAAACATAAAATCAAACTCACATATATGTGTGTATATATCTTTATTGATATATAATAAAACTTGAACATTTATAGATGGTGATCTGGAGCCAAAGAAGATCGAGTGACTTGCTCAGGGTCTAAGCCAAATATTAACAGAGCTGATATTCCACACAACAATAACCTTCCTCTCAAAGTGCTGGCCTTTCTTTTACCCTGTTAATAGCAGGAATGATACAAATATAAATATACTTACATCTAAGGACCAAACACTATCTAATATCTCCATTAACAGGCAAAGGTTAATTTTACCTGAGGTGGTATGGCAGGTAAAAGAAAGAAAAGGCAGTGGATGACTCCCATCAGCTATAGTTTTCTGGATCTTAAAGATCTATACTATTGTATACTAGATGGGATAGGGAAGGAGAAACAGAGAACTTTTTTTTTTTTTTTTTTTTTTTGCGGTACACGGGCCTCTCACTCTTGTGGCCTCTCCCGTTGCAGAGCACAAGCTCCGGACACACAGGCTCAGCAGCCATGGCTCACGAGCCCAGCCGCTCCACGGCATGTGGGATCTTCCCAGACCAGGGCACGAACCCACGTCCCCTGCATCGGCAGGTGGACTCTCAACCACTGTGCCACCAGGGAAGCCCGAAACAGAGAACTTTTAAACAAACTACTGAAGATGATAACTTAGAGCAGGGATCCCCAACGCCCAGGCTGTGGACTGCTACCAGTCCGTGGCCTGTTAGGAAACGGGCCGCACAGCAGGAGGTGAGCGGTGGGCAAGCAAGCGAAGCTTCATCTGCCGCTCCCCGTCGCTCGAATTACTGCCAGAACCATCACTAGCATTACCATCTGGACCATCCCCCCACACCCCAGTCCATGGAAGAATTGTCTTCCACGAAACCGGTCCCTGGTGCCAAAAATGTTGGAGACCGCTGACTTAGAGAATATAAATGAAAAAGTGCTGAGAAAGTAAAAATGGCTATGCCAGGAAGGTTAAATATGCAACATTAGAGTGGTGTCAAAGACGTAAGATTATTTTCTCATAACTATCTGCTTTGGGATCCTCTACATCGGCACTTCTCAAATGTTATTGTACATAGGGAACAACCAGGAATCTTGTTGAAATGTAGTTTCTGATCCAGCAGATTTTGTGTGGTCCAAGATTCTGCATTTCTAGCAAGATCCCAGGTAATATCAATGCCGCTGGTCTACAGCCCACAGTTTGTGTTGCAAAGCTTAACAGTGATGTAGAGTTACATCATTCATACCTGTGAACAAATCAGGATAATTTGGGTTTTTTCACCTTTGGGAGATAGCTGACATTTATGCTTGTGGTTTTAAGAGTTCTCAGTTTGTAATATTTGGTGGCACCGTGATACCATGGTATACTGCTCACTTAATCCCTGACTGAGTATAGTACTAAATGCATTTAGGAGGGGGAGCATTCAAAAGACAGTGGGGTAGATGGAAATGGGGAGAGGTATATATGAAAACGGACAGGGAAAGCAGGTGCTAACAATGGCGAATACAGCAAGCAAGACAAAGCAACGTCGATCTATGAGCAAATCACTTGCCCAACCATCTTGAAAAAGCAGCTTCTGTGAGATCAGCATCTCAATCAATTTCACTTGCAAGATGGTGAATCCTTCAAGAAGTTCCAGCCTAGTTAGCTGGAGGAGAAGGTAGTGGAAAAGAAATTAAGAAATTGAAGGAATGTGCTCTAATCTGAATTTTATACTTGTCTCCATTTAATTTTAAACAGTTAGCCTTTCCGAATCTCCTGTAAATTACATTGCCCTGTAATTCTCTCGTACGAGCCTATTCTTTTACTTCATGGCATTTACCATAATATGAAATATGTTTATTTGTCTTTCTACTTCTTCAGTGTCTTATCTCCCCTACTTAGCCTGCAGTCTTTATGACTAGAATCAAGATTGTTCTGTTTACCAGTATCTATCTAGCACACGTAAGTACTTAATAAATGTTGAATTTAAAAAGTAAAAAGTGGGACTTCCCTGGTGGTCCAGTGGCTAAGACTCTGAGCTCCCAATGCAGGGGGCCCGGGTTTGATCTCTGATCAGAGAACTAGATCCCGCATGCCGCAACTAAGAGTTCACATGCCACAACTAAAAAAAGAGCCCGCACACCACAACTAAAAGGATCCCACAGGCCGCAAGGAAGATCCCACATGCGGCAACGAAGATCCCATGTGCCTCAGCTAAGACCCCATGCAGCCAAATAAAAAATATTTTTTAAATAATAAATAAATAAAAAGTAAAAAGTGAACAGGGAGACCTGAACTGTTAATGCATGAAAGGAGGAAACCTTCATGTGTATTTCTTTACGATTCTCTTCCATGTTTACAGTACAACCATATTCTTGAAAGTAAGTTGCCTTAGGGCAGAGGCTCTGCCTGCTTTGTTCACTGCTTGAGCCCAGCACTTAATGTGCCACCTTGCTTTAAGTGCTCAGTAACTAGATGTGGAAGATAATGTTCATTCTAGGTGCTGAGTGAAGGAACTGTTATAAGGAAATTGAGCCACAAGATAAAGCAAAAAGGAAAACTGCTCTACTTCCTGTTTTTATACAGGGTCTTGCACAGTGATATAAATTCAACAAAGACTTGATGAATTAAATTCATGGAGGACCTAAATAAACAATGTCTTCTGTAGATTTCAGATACGCTCTTTTTGGGAGGAGGGTTTTCTAGATCTACTGTCAATTCCTCTGATAGATACTGTGGGCTATGGCGTCTGCCTACTCTTCCTTGCGAACAGAGCTCTGCTTGTTACAGAGTAGGAACATGCCAGAAAAAGTGAAAAATCAAGGTTGGCGTAAACCCTTGGATCTCAACCTGCTGCATATTACAGTTGTTGGGGAAATGTTTAAAAATACTGATATCTGCACCCCACCCCGGCCAAATAAATAAGAATTTCTGAAGGTGGAGCCCAAGTTTTTACAAACCTCCCGGGTGATTATAATGGGCAGCATGTTTGCCCTGGTCTAAGCCTGCCATGACTATCCAGCTCTCCTTTGCCTGTAGTTAATTTAGGAATATGCATCCATGTGACCCAGTTCTGGTCAGTGAGATCGTAAGAGAAAAATCTGCTAAGGGGTCCTAGAAAAGATTTTGCACTCTGACATAAGAGGAAGTTCATAAGATATGCAGGGTCTTTATCCTCTATGTCTTCTTCCTTCTTGGTACGTTGTGATATGAAGAGATCATGAGGTAGGAGGATTACCTGAGCCATCAAAGAAAATGTAAATCATGGAATGATACATGTCAAAAAATAATATGTATATAAACAGTAGAGAGAGTAGGTACAATTATTTGAAATTTTAGGGTATTGAATTTAATTTCTTTAATGATTATTTAAATGTTACTATTAATCATTAGAGGTTTCTCTTTAATTTTCACTGCACAATCATGATCCTTTTAGCTTTGTAGACGATTTAAATAATCATATTGCAAACAGGTCTGAGAGTTCTTTGGAAGAAATTTTATGTTGTTTTATTAGAATTTAATATTTCTTTCATTTGCTATAGTTTAAAAGAGCCCTTTAGCTTTGGATATTTTTCTGGACCAACAGTTCTTATTTTACTCCCCCAGACTTTGCCAAGCTGTAACTAAGCCAATATCGATTCTCTGCAACTACTTTGAGGTCAGGTTGACAGTCAATATGTAGCACTTAGGGAAAGAGACCTTTCTAAAAGGATTTCTAAGTAGTGGAATAATATAACATTTAATCCAAAACACCACATGCTTTTCTGAGACAGTTTGTAGGCCCTAAATTTAATTTGAAAAAACAAAAAATCTTGAAGTGGTTTGTATTAAAATGTACTCATTATAATTTTACTTACTTTTTTAAGCCAAGTTTACTTTAAATTAACTACAGCTATAAATGTACTATATCTAACTTGTGCTTATAAAAAGTCATTCCCATATTTGTTTATTCAGGAGGAGTAATCTGCTGTAAGATTGCTCAAACCATAACATTTATCACAGGGAACAGTTCTCTAAGTAGAAGAGAGAGGAGCAACAGTTAATGAGAGTGTAACAGATGAATACTTTAACCTTTACTGATGTAGCCTGAAATTATGCACCTCTCCCTAGGGCATCACCTTAAGAATTGTGATTTCTCTTCTTATTCTCAGGGTCCCTTGTCTTTTAAATAATTTCCTGCCTCTTGGCCTTGTCTTTGGACCACAGATTTTTTTTTTCTGCCTGAAATATTATAGTATTGCTGTTCATCAGGGGGTATAAAATTTATCAAAATAATCTAGAAATGAATTGAACTGTTTCTTCTTCTATATAATAGTAGAATCATTCTGGATCCTGGTAAGACTATCCATCACAGTCTCCATGCTCTACAAAGATTAGGCAGATGACTATATTAGCTGGACCAATCAGGCTCTCTTCCTCTGCCAGGAATCTGAATCTTGGGCAGAGTGACTCTGAGTGGGATGAAGGCACTTAGAGTTAAATCATTCCAATGGTCACACCAAAAGAGACCACCCATAAATGTCTTCTATAAAGATCTCCAAAGTTGTCCTGGTTTCTATTCCTCCCAAGATCGAGTGGTTCTGTTTTCCTCTGAGTCTGTGAATCACCCAATATTCTTCCAATATTGCAGTCAGGGAGTGGTAGGGAGCCCTTAAGTTAGCTGAAGTTAGTTTCTGTAGCTTGCAACCAAAGAGCCCCAATTAATGCAGACTGAAACATGTATGTACACAAAATCAAACCAACTATATAAGACAATAAATGATAGATGCCAAATGTACGATACAGACAGTAAGTGCTGTAATAGCTCAGAGGACTTAGATATATCTGTGGTCTGATAAAGTCAAGAAAAACTTTATAAAGAAATTAGGATATGCATCACTGAGTTACCTTCACCCATCCATTGGGCAGCACCCATGAAGATAAATAGCAGTGTAACATTGAGCTAAGAGCTCAGGCTCTGAAGTCAGAGAGAACTGGGCTCAAATCCTCCTCTCTCTGGCTGTATGATCTTGTTTAAGTAAGTCAGCCTTTGTGCCTCATTATCCCTATTTGTAAAATGGAAAGAGTAGTACTCCTCTCATAGGTTCATTGTAAGGATTAAACCAGATAATGTTTGTAAAATGTTTAGCACAGTACTAATAAAAATTCAATTTTAAAAAGAAACAAATCAATCATGCATCTCTTTGCAATGGTTGAGAAATCGGACTCATCTCTCCAGGATGAGTGGATGACGCACTCACATACGTTCTCAGGACAGAGGGAGTCTCATCGAGTCTTTTGTCTGTGAAGCCATTACCCACAACGTCTTTAGTAACTTGCTAATGTTATTTCATTAGCCTTTCGCAAACCTGTGAGACAAAGCACAGAAGAAAGTTCCTAGCTTCATCCAGACTTCCAGGAAAGTGGTTTCGAATTCCCCCAAATGACATGGAAAAGAGGCTCATTCACGGATTCTGGAAACTAGATATGAACTGAGTCCTGTTTCTTATTCCTACACCAATAATCTATTCACTAGTTTGGCATGTCTCTTCTGCCATTTTAATCAGACTGCCAAAGCTACATCCTTTTTAATTTAAAAAAGAATTATATTACTACCTTTTAAAACATTGATGAATCCAATTGATCAATCGCCACAGTTCATTTTACTTGAGCACATTAGATAGCAGAGTATATACTGGCTATACTTTATAACACATCAAAAATAAAATAAACCATGAAGCTGTGGACATTACTGCTATGGTATCAGGTATTCACACAAAACCCAAAAGCCTTGATGAATTGCCTTGTCATCATCCAAACTCCTCATTCTATTACTCAGTATAAGGTTCCTTAAGTATAATAGGAAGCATTTAAAAGAAAACTGTAAATGAAGCATCATAATTTAATTGCTGTTCTATTTTAATCAGATGTAATCCTATGAAGAAAGCCCAAAAAGTAACTAAACTAGCATCTTAACAAGTTTACATAACAGCAAATTTTTAAGACATTTCATTTACTTATATTATTTGATAATTCATTATTCAATCATTTATTCATTCATCAAACACTTACTAATGGCCTGTGGGGCTACAGAGACAAGATCAAAAAGCGTATAGTGTAATGGTAGAGATGGGCAAGTAAAAATATCCAACCCAAATGCTTACAGTCATTATCTTTAGAGAAAAGAGTAAAATGGGGGACCAGAGCAGGGAAAATATTAGAAGTTTCTTGTGACTTTTTTTTTTTTTTTTTTTGCGGTATGCGGGCCTCTCACTGCTGTGGCCTCTCCCATTGTGGAGCACAGGCTCCGGACACGCAGGCTCAGCGGCCATGGCTCACGGGCCCAGCCACTCCGCGGCATGCGGGATCCTCCAGGACCGGGGCACGAACCCGTGTCCCCTGCATCGGCAGGCGGACTCTCAACCACTGCGCCACCAGGGAAGCCCTCTTGTGACTTTTGATTTGTAATCTCCTGTATGGTTTGAATTCCTCTACAAGCATATACTAGTTGATAAATTTGAAACATGGTAAAATGAAATGTTAATAAGGTTAATATCTTAGACATCATCAACATAATTGCTCTCTTTTGCTTTTCCTAGAACATATTTTTCTAATTGGCCCAAGACATCAACCAGTCTCAGAAGGAGACAAAGAGATCTGTTACAGAATGACAACACTGATTGCTTACTGGGTGCCAGACACTGCTGTAAGCAATTTACATGTAATGCAAGGAGAAAGAATTAATACTCAGCTTCTGGCCTTCAAAATAAGATCGTGCAGCCAAACAATAGCTCAAAAGCCAGGCTATTGTATTGGGAGGGGATATTCTAAATTCTTTTATTCACCTTCAGCCCCCATCCATTAGGTACTAAGCCTGGATGCCTTGGCTCAGAGAGTTCTCACCTGGGGTAGAGAAGACACCCCTTAGAGAGGGTCTAATTACTCTATGGTGGAAGGAAGGTGTGATACAGAGGGATGGGAAGGGGAGCCATTCCCCTTCAGCCCCAGGATTGTGGCAAGGAAAGAGCAAGAGAGGAACAGAGTGGTCAGACACGCATCCTGGCATGTAGTATTAGCTGGGGAAGACGTCAAAGGCGGAAGGGGACGCTTATCTCCACTCCCCATTTGAGACTTGGAGAAGAGGCCTCATTCCAGCCTGCTTCATATCAACCCTAGTGGGGCCAGCATGACCAGGCAGAGGGAGGTCATGAGGTTTAACTTTAGAGTCAGCTATACTCTCTTCATGGCGCCCCTGTGACCAAGACTCTCCAAGAATCTGGCTGGGGACTCATAGTGCCAGTGAGGTGGGTGAGGGCCTGCGACATGGGCTGGGACGAGTCACAGCCAGAAGTCAGAGGAATAAGTTGTGTTGGGAGGAGGCCCAGGGAGGCAGAGAGAGAGCGCCACCAGGGAGACAAAGAGAGACCCGTGCCTCACACCAGCCACAGGCAGCTGCAATGCCGGCGACGGTAAGAGCAACCAGGTAGACAAGGGTAGAAGAGGTTCCCAAGGCCCACAGTCTTCCCTCAGCTACAAGGTGAGGCAACTCCACACCTCCCACATGCATACACCCAGTTCACGTCTTGGAGCCCAAAGGGTGAGAAATCTGACAGACTGAGCTTTTATTTTCCTAGACATACTAACAACCCCCTTTAAAGGAAGTGTTTAAATTACTGGGTCAGATCTAAACATTAATTGTTTTTACTCCTTACCAGCAGGTACGGACCAGGGAAGAAGGCTGGATCAGTTAACAAAGGGACCACAGTTTCTCCAAACTTCCGAGATGTGGTGTGAGTTAAATTCACAATCCTGCTAAATCAGTCTAAAAATCAATTACAATTCAGGGTATTAAATGCTATGAAAAGAAGCTGCTATGGGAGCTCTATGCAGCAGAAGTAATTAATGTATTAGATCAGACCCATAGAGCATCCCACCCAGGATTTGGTCCTCCCAGGGGAACCAGCGCACATGTGCTGAGGGGCCGAGCGAGGGAGCATGGTTGATTTTGACTCGGCATTTCATTAACTGGAAACTTAAGGGCATTCCTTAAAATATCACCAGTTTGGCATCCAGTGATTTCTACAACTCTCCTTGAACATTTTTATACATCTGCACCATTTCTTGGAGGCTTTAAATCTCTGTTTAGAGGCTATTTTGGAAAGTTCTGTTCGTCATCATCCAATTTTGGTGAGTTAGGAAGAGTGAGGCAAGGCAGGTTCTCTGTGTATCAGCATCTTCCTCTTCAGATGGTTTTTCCCCTACTTTGAGAAAAAAGGAAGCCACCATGTTTATTTATGTTTGAGGTTTAGATAGTAAGCATAGTTTGCTCAGAATGGCTCAAAACATAAGTTTTATTTCCTCACGTCCAGTTCTTCCTCTTGCCCCTGGATAATAACTCAGGCAGATCCCATGACTTTTTTGGTGTCTCTGAAGAAGAAGAAGTCCTTGATTAGTAATTAAAATACCCACAACAGTTCCCTGTCATAAGCAGAACATTAAACGTGTCTTGGTGGTCAATGTTCTCACCCTTTTCCAGCTTGGGTCCGCTGCTGGCAGAGAAACAAAGGGAAATGGTCCCTTGTTTTCCTCTTTTCCCATTCCCACTTCAATTCCTCCTCTACCCAAATTGCTACAGGAGGGAGAGGAGGGAAGAGGCAGGGAAGTTCTTAATTGACCAGTGTTTCTGTGCTCCAACGTCTGCTCTAGGGTGTTTAAACCTGACTATTGTTGCAGATGCTTTGGAGACCCTCCTCCCTGCTCTGTGGGTTTCTCACCTACAGCTCATTTGCCAAGAGTCAGTGCATCTCAATTCCCAGCGGGCTCTTACTTCTTCTCTGCCTCCCGAACTGGCACCAGCCCCAGCTCCCCTCAGCAGAAGACGCCTCGTCTTCCTGCCGGCCTTCCTAGACAGGACCTTCTTCTGTTAGGGTTTAGTTGCAGACCAGAGAAACCCCTCTAGATTGTTTCAATGGAAATGGACTTACAACCAGGTTGCAGGAGGCTTACAGAATTGTTTGGAAGGGATAGAGGAACAGGGTCTAGGCAAAGCTTCTAGAAACAGCTCTCACTCCCAAGATCACATCTCCTTTGTGGTCAGGAAAGCTTCCACCAATGCTCCCGGCAGCTCCTGAAGCTACCTGCTCCACGACCCATCCCAGCCAAGTGGATGCCTCCGGTCCCTCACTCTCCTTCCTTTATCCCATTCCTAATGTGTCTCACATGAGTGCAGATGATGGTGGAACTTCAGCTGCAGGCAATCCAGGAAAAACAACACTCAGCTTTCCAGCCTCTCAGACAGGAAGGCATGCCAGGAGCCTGGAGTTGACGCCAAGGGACCCAATTCACAGGATCTGGTACAGGAACAGAGATCTCTCACATGAGGCTCATACCTGATTGTGGAAAAGATACGGCCAAGTCTGAGAGGGTGCCCTTAACTCAGGATTCTCTCCTTTGTTCAGGGGACACAAATTAAGTGGTCTCTTTAAGTGCCCTCTCTCTTGATTTGAGATGAAGAGAGAAGTCCTCCAAAAATTCCTGGATCACTTCTAACATTTGGTTACACTTGTTAATAGAACCCTAATTTGGTATGAGAATAGGTCATAAATTATTCAGGCCTTCTTTGCCAGTAACTGCTCTAGGAGGGGGCCTGGAACCCGGTTCTGGCCAGTAAAGGGAACTTTACCAGTGGATTCTGGGAGACATTTCTCTTTGATGAGAAGAAGACCCATGAGGAAAAACCTTTTATTTTCTTGCCATGAAATCCCTGCTCCCTGCCCTCGCTTCTTGTTTTGGGTGCTGATGCACGTGGACCTGTTACTTAGACTTGTGGCAGCCATCCTATGGCCATGGGGCAAATGGTCTGAGGATGAAAGTCATCCACTGAGGAGAGAGAGTGGAAGCATGAAAAGTGGTCAGGTCCTTGATGGCTCCATTGAACGACGAACCAAGACAGGACTCACTTCTGTCAGGTATTTTGTCAAGTGAGACCACGAAAGGATTTTATTACTTAACCAGTTCTTAGTCAGGCGTTCTGATACCTGCAGCCAAATGCATGTTGACTGACACTCAGGGTGAATCACTGGAACCCATGATAAGTGAGAGAGAGAGAGAGTGATTTGGAGCCCAAGTCAGCAAGTGAGTATTTTCATGTTTCTGCACAGTCAGGACTTTCTGAGTAAGATTTACCAGAACCCGGGTTAAAGAACAAGGCTTGGAAGTTTAATTATGACTATGACAGAATAGATAGTGAGAAAACTCTGGAAAGAGTTACCTCCCTGGAGGTATGTGTTTACATTTCAAATGGGGGCAAAACCTGGAACTAAGGAAACCTCCCAGGATATGTAGGCCAGGAGAGGTTTCACTTGTCTTCCCCGAGACATCTATTTATATTCCAGAAGGTCAGAGCCCAGGACCTTTCCCTTATCTTCTCGAGGAAAATTAGTGTTAACCAGGCAGCAAAGCTTTCTCTCCCTTTCTCAAGAGAGGAAGGAAGAGAGCTATTCCTCTCATACATAAACTCTCAGATTCTTATTTGCGGGGGGAGTTCCTCTCCTGCAGTACAGAACCCGGTACATATACGGCAGCATCTGACTCCCTTCACCTCGCCCTGGGGGGTTGAGCAAGGATAATTATTGATGTAAGTAATAAAAACTGATCTCTGTACCAGAAACCTCATATTTGCATTCAGGATAATATACATAAATATAGATATTAAAAACCAGTCAGCTGTAGAAAGAGGCTCGTGCATGGTTCTTCACTGGAGAATGTGACTCAGTTACTAAAAAGACTAATGTGATACTAAGACAGTATTAGGATACATTGAATGTACTGTGCAGATATCGCAAGAGAAACAAATATATCCCAAGCTTCAGTCCTAATCTGATGCAACCATTTCTGGGTATAAATCTCAATAAGAAAACTGAGAAACTACAGTGTTTCTACTCCAGAGGAAGTAGCCAGATAAGTGATGGGCTTGGAGACCCTGTCACGTGAGCAAAGGTGGAAGGATATGAGTATTCTGAAAGGTCATCTCACGTATGAGGGAAAAGATTCACTTTCTTTTGATTGTTCAGAACAAATTGCTCACACACAAGGAGAGGCAGATTTTGGCATCATATAAAGAAGTATTTTTCTAACAAAGATTTCAGCAATAAAATGAGCTGCTTTGAAAAGTAGTGAGTCCTCTTGTCATTGTCAGGTGGCAGCTGGGATGGCCATCTGTTGGAGGCATTGCGGAAGAAATCTGTGTTTGATGTGGGAAGTTGGTCTAATTGACATTTTAGGACCCTGACAACTCTCTGTCTCCACCAAGTTTAACTGATCATCATCTGAATATTCTCCTTTTAGCCGTTGTCCTATAGCGTTCCCTTCCTTGATAGTCTGCCAAATTCAGAGTTGTTTTAACTTCCAGAGTTAAAGTCAAGGCTCTATCACTTACTTTGTGACTCCTGGTAAATTACTCAATCTCATCTGTAAAATGGGGATACCAATACTTCCTACTTCATAGGGTTAGTATGGTGATTAAATGAAATAGTACCTGTAAAGCATGCACAGCAATTAAAATAGAACCTAACAAGCACTCAATACCCAATGGTTGTTATTAGTTTCTTAGCATCTTCACTATTGTCTTTCTCCACCTTTCACTTGGCTACCTACTCATCCTTCAAGTCTCTGTTGGTTTTAATGTATATGTCTCTTATTTTCAGTGAGTCTGAGTCTCTTGTCACATGATAAAGAGCTCTTTGAGCAATTACATTTTCATACCTTTTTCATTTAAAAATTAATTTCCTGATATATTCTATCATGTGTTAGTCATTTTACTAGCAATTTGTAGGAGCTTTTTATATATTAGGTCTATGATAATAGTTGTAACATTTTCCCCAGCTTATCCTTTGTCTTTTGGCCATAGAACTTTTGAAGTTTCCTTTGAAGGTTAGAGCATGTAGAAGGTTTTTAATATATATATTAGTATTTATTAATCTTTTTATTCATGCAGAGCCCCCGCTCTTATCTCTATGCTTACTGACTCCAAAAGGTGTAGTTCCTTGCATTAAAATTATGAAATGAACATTCTGATGTCTTTGTAGACACACAAAATAAACTACTCCATCATCAAGATGCTTCAGCACTGTGCTTTTAAAAGGGACTCGCCCTTTCTTGCCAATAATTTTCCAGTGTCTCTGCTGCTAAAGAATAGCTTTTCATGGCACCTGATTATTTTGTAGCCAAGTCACTACAGAGGCTCCACTGCAAGGCTCCAGACAGACTGGAACTTTCATAACCATTATCCTTATCTGCCGGTAAATAATGAACTTGCCAGCCAAACTATACACCTCTGGCAATAGGGAAATTGAGTCCCTGCTGTTTAAATAAAAAGACTTGAATTCGTTGACAGTAATGTTGATATTTCAGCCCCATCTTTAGGCCAGTCACTGAACGGAGGCAGCTCTGTTATACTGGACTTGTATCAGAAGGCCTGGTTCATTCAGTTCAGTTCTGTTCAATTCAATTCAGTTCATACGTCCTGATATTTTGTTAAGTGCCAGACACTCTGCCTGGGTTATAGGCACAAAAAAAAACACATTAGTCTTCTGTGTACTGTCAGGAGCTCACAGTCTAAAAGGGGAAACAGGATAATCTGTGACTACAGTAGAGTGAGTTAGCAACATCCAGGTACACAGAATATGTTTTGAATACACAGAGCAGAAACCTGAAAAAGGAACCTCAAGTTATCTCTCAGTTTCTCCTAGATGTTATCTGCATACACCCAGCTGTTTCCTGGTGAATTTTCTTTACTCACAACACTTTAAACACCAAATGAGAGGGTTTTTTCCTCCTGACACCCAAGTACGTGGTGTCTTTTCCAAAACCACTTCTCCAACTCTCTTGGACACCAACTTGTCCAGAATTCAATTCATTTCCTTTTTGAAAAGTATTTATTTATTTTCCTTATTTTTTTGGCTGACTCAGGTCTTAGTTGCGGCATGCGGGATCTTCATTGAGGCATACAGGATCTTCCATTACGGCACGTGGTCTCTTCACCGCGGCACTTGGGCTGTGGCATGCGGGCTTCTCCCTAGTTGTAGCACGTGAGTTTTCTCTTCTCTAGTTGTGGCGCGCGGGCTCCAGGCCACGCAAGCTCAATAGTTGTGGCGTGAGGGCTTAGTTGCCCCGCAGCATATGGATCTTAGTTCCCCGACCAGGGATTGAACCCGTGTCCCCTGTGTTTGATGGCAGATGCTTTACCACTGGACCACCAGGGAAGTCCCCAGAATTCAATTCATTTCTGACACGAACTACTTACTACTGTGTTAGTAGAGACCCCACAGGTTAAGGGCTCAGTCCCACAAGACTGTCCCTATTTCAGATCCCAGTCACAAGTCCCAGGCCTCCCATATTTCTGACTGACCAGCTATACATTGGATATTCCCGTAACCCCCTCTCAGGTTAGATAATTTACTAGAACAGAAGCCAGGAAGACACTTTACTTACTATTACCAGTTTATTAAAAAGGATAGAATTCAGGAACAACCAAATGGAAGAGGTGCCCAGGGCAAGGAAGTGGGGAAGGGGCACAGAGCTTCTGAGTCCTCACCAGGTGCACCACCTTCCAAGCACCTGATGTGTTTACCCACCTGGAAGCTTTCTGATTCCCATAGTTTAGGGTTTGTTTGTTTGTTTTTTTAACACCTTTATTGGAGTATAATTGCTTTACAATGGTGTGTTAATTTCTGCTTTATAACAAAATGAATCAGTTGTACATATACATATGTTCCCATATCTCTTCCCTCTTACGTCTCCCTCCCTCCCACCCTCCCGATCTCACCCCTTAGTTTAGGGTTTTTACAGAGTTCCGGTAGGTAGTCACGATTGTTTAAGTCATTGGCCATTGGTGATTAACTCAAGCTCCAGTCCCTCTGTCCTCTTTAGAGATTGTGGGTGGGGCTGAAAATTCCAAGCTTCTAATCAAGGCTTGGTCTTTCTGGTGACCAGCCCCATCCTGAAGCTATCCAGGGCCCTGTTGAGAGTCACCTCATTAGAACAAAAGATGTACCTCTCACCCTTGTCACTCAGGAAGAACAAAAGATGTACCTCTCACCCTTGTCACTCATTAGAACAAAAGATGTACCTCTCACCCTTGTCACTCATTAGAACAAAAGATGTACCTCTCACCCTTGTCACTCAGGAAGTTCCAAGGACTTTAGATGCTCTGTTTGGGGAAAAAGACCAAACATCTCTCCTATAATGCCCCCCCAAGACACTTCTGCAATATCACCTCAAGCCCCTTATCTTACAGGCCACGCTTACCATCCACCCCTTGTCCCCTTCCTGCCCCAGCACCCTTCAAGATGGCCTCCTGATTATACACCCAGGGGTCTGCACGACAGCACATTCTTCAGTCTCTGAAACTCAAAACCTTGACATTTACCTGGATTCCTTCCACTCCTTCTCTTCTAGAGGCTGGCCCCTCACTACGCCCTCCCCATTCCTCCTTTGTAATATTTCTCACATTTCCCTCAGGCCTTTATCTCATCGTTAAAATAATCTCTTGTCCTAGATAATATTGCTTTCTGCACCATTCACCATTCCATCCTTCTACTACCCAAATTAACCTTCCCCAAACTAATTTCATCGTGCAATTTTCCAGTTTAAAAGATGTTCAGTAATTCTCCATTATATACTGGATAAAATTCAAGCTCTGAAATCTAACATTCGGTGACTGTTTTAGTCTTTTGATATCACTTTTTATTTAATTCAGTGCTCATTTTCATGTCTTTTTAAATTTTATTTATTTATTTATACAGCAGGTTCTTATTAGTTATCTATTTTATACATATTAGTGTATATATGTCAGTCCCAATCTCCCAATTCATCCCACCACCACCACCCACCCCCCAATATCACTTTTCATTTCCAGTGTTGTCATCTATGCCACTCTGCCCATCTTTGCCCCCATCAGTTTGCTGCCTTTGTTATTACTGAAGCAGTCATCTTCCCCATAAGTATCTTTCTCATCATGTTATCTCCTCTCCTCCTTTTCTCCCCTCTCCAAATCTCTCTCTCCCGCTTTTCTTTTTCTTTTTTTTTTTTTTGCATCTTTATTGGAGTATAATTGCTTTACAATGGTGTGTTAGTTTCTGCTTTATAACAAAGTGAATCGTTTATACATATACATATGTTCCCATATCTCTTCCCTCTTGCGTCTCCCTCTCTCCCACCCTCCCTATCCCACCCCTCCAGGAGGTCACAAAGCACCATTTTTGGTTTTTTTTTTACCCGCTCTTCTTTTTTTAATACTCAAGATCTTTATTGATTTAACTATAACAGCAACTACTGGTGAGAATTTAATTTTTTCCCTAATTTCCAAACACCTGCTGGTTCAGAAGGACAGTTACAAAAACAAGACACAAAAATACTGATCATGGAGGAGTCACACAGGACTGCCTGGTGCCCTCTGCTATCAGTCCACAACAGAGAGATGAATGGGATGGGTAGGGGAACTTCCAGATCAAGAGAGATGAAGAGAAGACCAAGGAAAGTACTGGCAGTCTCTGCTTTTCCATTCAGAATGGATGGAACTGGGCCACTGGTGGCACTAAGACAGGAAAGGGTTTTTAAATATATATATATATATATATATTATAATATTTATGGGGCTTCCCTGGTGGCGCAGTGGTTGAGAGTCCACCTGCCGATGCAGGGGACACAGGTTCGTGCCCCGGTCCGGGAAGATCCCACATGCCGCGGAGCGGCTGGGCCCGTGAGCCATGGCCGCTGAGCCTGCGCATCCGGAGCCTGTGCTCCGCAACGGGAGAGGCCACAACAGTGAGAGGCCCGTGTACCGAAAAAAAAAATATATATATATATAAAATATTTAAAAGATGCTTTAACTGGACACCTGCAAATGAGAGTGTCCTCTAGGCTCTGCAGGACATCTTTCGGATTGATCCCTGGGGAAGCAGAGGGTCTCCTCATCCAGGTGGAAAGAGATGGGCTCCATCTTCAGGTGAAGGAGAGGCACTGGCTCCCAGTCCTCGGTGACTTGGATACAGACAATGGGTGCAGGATGGCTCACCACACTGCTTGCCCCTTATCTCTACAGTGTCCCTCCCCAGCTGTCCTGGTTTCCTGTAAAATTACCCTTGGTCTGGGCTAGAGGTTTCGCTTTGTTTTGTTTTGTTTTAACATTAAGATAGAGAGTAAGTGGGTACATTGGAGCAAGAATGGATATTCTGTGCTAGATTCATGGGATTCTCTAAGTTTGAAGTGTCCAGGGATTTGGGTTTCAAGCACTGGCAAGTGCTCCCTTTGGAAATCTCAGTGTGGCCAAATGACTATCAAGCATTTCAGCTCCTCTCTGCCAGCCTCCCACTCTTAGAAAGATGGCAGGGTGAGAGTTTTTGTTTTGTTTTTTAATTGAAATATAGTTGATTTACAATTTTGTGTTAGTTTCAGGTGTACAGCAAAGTGATACAGTTATACATATATATGTATCTATATTTTTTTATTCTTTTCCATTATAGTTTATTACAAGATATTTAGTATAGCTCCCTGTGCTATACAGTAAATCCTTGTTTGTTTTATATATGGTAGTGTGCATTTATTAATCCTATACCCCCAATTTATCCCCGCACCCTCCCCTTTGGTAACCATAAGTTTTCTATGTCTGTGAGTCTGTTTCTGTTTTGTAAGTATGTTCATTTGTATCTTTTTTTTTAGATTCTGCATATAAGCTATATCATACAATATTTGTCTTTCTCTGTCTGACTTACTTCACTCAGTATGACAATCTCTAGGTCCATCCATGTGGCTGCAAATGGCGTTATTTCATTCTTTTTATTGGCCAAGTAATATTCCATTGTATATATGTATCACATCTTCTTTATCCATTCATTTGTCAATGGACATTTAGGTTGCTTCCATGTCTTGGCTGTTGTAAACAGTGCTAGCAGGCTGCATTCTAATGGAAATGTTTGAACTGAGACAGTAAATTCTGAGAGTCCCAAAAAGCTGGTAACCCAAACAGTTCAAATAAATAAATAAATAAAAGACCATCTATTTTGACTCCATCTCAAAATCAGAAGGAAAAAGAAAATTTATTTAAAGGTGCTTTAAATATGAGCTCCTGACTTGTGGAAGAAGTACTTTTTTTTTTTTTTTGAATAAGCTGCCTCAGCAGCAATGCTTCTTATTCAAGTATATTCTAAAGCAAGCAAGGCTATAGATAAGAATATGGTAGGAAGAGGCAGAGCATAAATCTAAACAGAAATTTGCATCTTGAAGATGCCTGAAAGCTCTAAAAACTTGGTTGGTCACGGGTGCCAGAAATACAGTAGACATTCACTAAGAATGTGTTGAACTGACAAGCTTCATATAAGTTTCTCTTGAGGGTGAAGACAGGACTGGTTCTCTTCAAGAACACATTTCCATCAGGAAGCCCAGGACAAGGGGACCCCATAGAGTTAAACTGCACACTGGATTTAAAGGAGCAGTCAAGCACAGATAGACATTTCTAGTTCCCAGATGTTCCCTACTTTATTGAGAAGTGGCTTCTTGGATGGGAGAGCCTGCTCAAGTCTGTTTAAGCTAGTGTGGTTGGAGGGATTAAGTACCCAGCATTGATTCTGGTGGGGACCTGACTTCCAGATACTATCATCTATTTCACCCTGAATCTGAACTGTGAACTTTTCTTCAGCCCAGTAACCTAATATCTAATTCACATTTGCTCCCTTTGCTTGACAAATCCTTACTCCAATTAAATCAGCTTTAGTGGCTCAGCTAGAAGGATCCAATTCCCTTTCTTTGTCAATTCCTTCTAAGGGAGACAGCAAATAATTGAGTCTCAGAGACACCAAGCCAAGGACTAGCAAATAAGCATCTTCGGGCTGCTGGCAGTCAGGCAGATGTACCAACATATCTCTCAGTGTATCGTCTGGTTTAAACCTACCCCTGTTGACCTGGTTTCATCCTCTATTGGGAATGTGATGGTTTTAAGAGATATCCACAAATTGTTTGACACTGCTCCATTCAATAGGTGGGGTATAATTCCCCTCCTCTTGAGTATAGGCTGGCTTAGTGGCTTGCTGCCATAGAATACATGATGATGTGATGATGATGATGTGATGATGAGGATGTGATGATGATGATGACAACGATGATGGTGACAACGATGATGGTGACGATGATGATGAAAATGGAAGAAGTGACTGTGGGTGCTTTCAGAGACTGTCATAAAAGGCACTGCAGATACCTCCTTGACCTCTCTCTCTCTGGCGGCAAGCCAGCTGCCATGATGTGAGGACATTCCTGCTGCCCTACAGAGAGACCCACATGGGAAGAAACTAAGCCATGCTGCCAACAGCCACAAAGAGAGGGCTTGGAAGTGGTCTGTTCCTGTTCTCTATACATCTAAGTTCTAATTGTTTCAAGGTTCAACTCCAAGTTCCATCTGATCCATGAAATTTTGGTTGTCCTTTTCCTCAAAGGATTTTTTTTCTTTTATGAATTCCTGAGACACTTATTCTGTGCCATCAACTGGTAGTTAAACATATATGTATTAGTGTGCTAAGACTGCAGGAACAAAGTAGCACAAATTGGGCTGCTCAAACAACAGAAATTTATTGTCTGGAGGCTAGAAATCTGAGATAAATGTGTTGGTAGGGCTGGTTCCTTCTGAGAGCTGTGAGGGAGGATCTGCTTCATGCTGCTCTCCTAACTTGTGGTTTGTTGGCAATATTCGGCATTCCTTGTAGACAGCATTCTCCCTGTCTTCATATTGTCTTTTCTCTGTATGTGTCTCTTTCTCTTTACATAGTGTGTTCTTTTTATAAGGACACCAGGCATATTGGATTAGGGGCCCATCCTACACCAGTATGAATTCATCTTAATCAATTATATCTGCAATGACCCAATTTCCAAATAAGGTCACATTCTGAGGGGGTTAGGACTTCAATATATGAATTTTGGGGAGGACACAATTCAACCCATAACAATATATAAAGTTCTAACACAAAGCACTCATTTAAATTCAGCAAAATGCTCTCAGCCAAGAACTATAAAAATAGGAAGAAAGGAAAAAGCACAATTTGAATAATCTAGGCAGCTTTACCCACTATTTTATTTATGCTCACCAGGGGAAATTGAGATGCAAGATGAGATTCTGCCGTTCACTCAGTCAGATGCAATTTCGTTTTGCTTCTTGGAAACTCAGCATCTAGTCACTCTGAATGTGATCTAATGTTTAAAAATATGTATTTGATAATATGTGATATTTGCCCTATAGTCTGGCTTTATAATCTCACTTCCATTGAGATGCTCTCTCTTATTTTGCTGGGCTGCTCTATTTCACTATACAGCAATGACAGAATAATGCTTTTACACTTCACTGAATTCTTTCACTTTTACCTGGACAGCCCTCTCCATCCCTCTCCCACCTCAGCCATAACTAAACAAATAAGCAAATATAGAAAGTTCTCAGCTTTTAAGTGAAACAGAAAGGGAGAGAGTGAGGGAGGAAGAAAGGAAGGAAACAAAAGATGAAAAACCTTACGCAAGTGTGAGGCTCTGTAGAATACATGACATGGTATTTTGTCTTTCCCCTCACCCGGACTAAATAAAAATGTCAAAAACTAGGGGAGTGTGGTGGGTTGAATGGTAGCCCCCCCAAGAGACATGTCAACATCCTAATTCCCATGACCAGCAAATGTTACCTTATTTGGAAAAAGGATCTTAGCAGTTGTGAAAAGTTAAGGACCTTGAGATGAAGAGATCAACTGGATTATCTGGGTGGGCCCTAAATCCAATGATAAGTGCCTTTATAAAAGACACACATGGACTTCTGGCCTCCAGAGCTGTGAGAGGTTACATTTCTGTCGTGGTAAGCCACCCAGTTTGTGATCATTTATAATGGCAGCCGGGAAACTAATACAGGGAGTGAAAGTAGGGGAGGGATCAGATGGACTTAACAGAATCAATATCAAAGCCCAGAGCCTAGGAAATCCCTGCCTTCCACAGCCCCACACACTGAACAAGCAAGTGCCAAGGAGCTTCTGGGAGACAGGTTAGTCTGTGCGTGTATATCACTGTGTCTAGGAGCTTTCTCAGTTGTCTTTCTCATTACTATCTGGAGAGCACCCCACATTGATAGCAGCCAGCAAATAGCTTGCTGAGGGCCAGCATGAATAATTCCTGTCTGTACCCACAGAGTTTGCTCAGCCTGCATCTGATCCATCCTGCTGGGGGACCTGTAATGAAGTAATGAAGGTGAGCGGGCAAAGCATCTACTCCTGATGAAGGTGGAGCTACATGGAACTAGCTCCAGGTTGCCTACAGAGCAAGACAGTAGGAAACTACCAAGAACAAGTCTGCTGCTGTTAGCCCCCTCAGGGCTACCTGATACTACCAGTTCCTGGGCCTTTGGGGCTTCTGCAGAGTAGTTAGCTTACTTCTTAGCTTTTACCACTGCTGTTTGGGATTCAGATTTTTCAAGGCTGAGAAGTCTGTTTTCTGCTGTCCAACTGCTTGCCAGTCCCCAAATTTTACTGATCTTGTCTCCTCCACTATTCTCTTGGTTCTAAAGGCTTTTAAAAAGTACTTTTGGACTTCCCTGGTGGCACAGTGGTTAAGAATCCACCTGCCAATGCAGGGGACAAGGGTTCGGTCTCTGGTCAGGGAAGATCCCACATGCCGCGGAGCAACTAAGCCCTCGAGCCACAACTACTGAGCCTGCGCTCTAGAGCCCAAGAGCCACAACTACTGAAGCGCATGCGCCTAGAGCCCATGCTCCACAAGAGAAACCACTGCAATGAGAAGTCCGCACACCACAACGAATCGGCCTGCCAATGAGGGGAAATGGGTTCGAGCCCTGGTCCAGGAAGATCCCACATGCCGCGGAGCAACTGAGCCCATGCGCCACAATTGCTGAGCCCGTGTGCAACAACTACTGAAGCCCGCCCACCTAGAGCCCGTGCTCCGGCCGCAATGAGAAGCTCACACACCGCAACGAAGAGTAGCCCCCGCTCGCCGCCACTAGAGAAAGCCCATGCGCAGCAACGGAGACCCAACACAGCCAAAAATAAATTAATTAATGAAAGTACCTTTACTGTCATTTTAAAAGGATGAAGGAGGGAGGGAGGGCGAGAGGAAGGCTAAAGCTAATGTGTACATTTAATCTGCCATCTTTAATTGAAATGATGCAAAATTTTTATCTGAAGATTTGTACCTTGATTCAGTTCTGGAAAATTCTTAGCGATTATCTCTTCAAACATTGCTTCTTTGCTGAATTAGTTTTTCTCTTCCTACTGTAACAAGTCACCATAAACGTAGCAGCTTAAGACAATACAAATTGATTATCTCATAGTTCTGTAGGTCAGAAGTCTAGGTAGGCCCTGCTGCCAAAATCAAGGTGTCAGTAGCCTGGCTTTTATCTCAAGGTAGGAGAATAAAGGAGGAAATCTGCTTCCACATTCACTTAGGTTGTTGGCAGGAATTCCGTTCCTTGCTCCTGGAGGGCTGAGGTTCATGATACTCTGCAGGCTCTTAGCCTCCCTCAGCTGTCCTAGGATCCCCACATTCCTCATCACACTGCACCCTCCATCTTCAAACCCCCAACAGCCGTCAAGTCCTGCTCACACTTGTCTGTTTTTAAGGGTTTGTGCAAATGCATTGGGCCCACCTGGAATATCCAGGACAATCTCCCGGTTTTAAGGCCTTTAACGACCTTAATTATGTCTGCAAAACCCCTCTTGCCATGTAATATTCATAGGTTCCAGAAATTTGGGTGTAGACACCTTTGTGGGGGGTGTCTGCCTTTCATAGCTCTGGGGCCTTCTTTGAGTCTCTCAAGCTATTATTTGTATTTCTTAATTGCTTTCTAAATATATTCCTTTGCACTATGTTCTAGGTAAATTTTCTAATTCTTTTCACTACATCTAATCTACAGTTCATCCCATGTAATGTAAAAAAAAATTTGATGACTGTATTTTTAATTTCCAATTTTTCTGATTGACTCCCTTTCATATGCATCTGTTCTTGTTTCATTTAACAATTCTTGTTCTTTCTAATGGCTGTTATTCCTTCCATCTATCTAGACCAGTGGTTCTCAACCAGGAATGATTTATCCTCCCAAGGCACAGCTGGCAATGTCTGGAGAGATTTTTTGGTTGTCACAACTTGGCGGATGCTACTGGTCTAGTGGGTAGAAGCCAAGAATGTTATTAAACATTCCACAATACACAGGACAAGTCCTCTAAAACACAGAATTATTCAGCCCAAAATGTCAAAAGTGCCAAGGTCGAGAAACTTCGATCTAGATCACCTTACACATATTCATTTTAAAGGCTTCATCAGACTCTTTCATTTCATCTAGAGAGAATTCATGTTTTGATGTTTTATTTTGTTGGCTATCCTTGTTAGCATTAGATTTCTTCATTGTTTTTGGTTTGTAAGCGCACTTTCAGTGAAAGGTTATTTTTTTTTCTCTCTGCATCTGGCTCTCCTTCCCCCCAGTTATCAGTTTTGAGGGTGGCCCCAACAGGATTGCCCCACAATTCATAAAACAACTTATTAAAGCACGTGGGAAAACAGACAAGGCACACACAATGAAAATGGTTAAAGCAATATATGAATGAGTACAAAGTATTCACAACCCACAGAGCAGTTAGGTGATACCCAAAGATTAGGTACATTTTCAGAACGGAAGTCCTACTTGAGAGAGTAGTAAATAGAAAGGAGGAAATGAGCTTCTCTCTGATCATCTAGAAGTTTTCACGCGAGAAATGGAATTCTAGGATTTGACCATGTGTTTTCTATATATGAGCAGGCTCTCTATAACCAGTTGATTTAAATGTAATTTCATTCACACATGTTTACTGCGGTCGGTGCCAGAGAAACTAGCTGAATAAAATAATCTTGACTCAAGGAATTCAAAATTGGAGGAGGCAGGGAGAGACATATAAACAAATAATTACCTTTTGACGGGATGAGTTATAACTCATGGGATCAAAACATAGTGATATTATACTCATCATAATGGGATGAATATAATATAAGGGTCTACGCATCGGGGACGTGGGTGTGGGTGGTTCTCAGGGAAAGTTGCACAGACAACCGGCTATTTAAGCTAGAGTTTACGTGGTAAGTAGGCGTCCCCCTAGCAGGTGAAGGCCAATCTGCAGCAGGGACCAGGGCTGGGCAGGGTTTTAATCCCGCGTCCAGAAGGTTAAGGCACACGACGGAGAGGATGACACAGTTACTGGCGCCCGCTGAGGTTCGGGGTTCGCCCGCCGCTAGGGGGCGCCGCGGCCTCGCGCCGTGCGGGCCGTTGCGTTTCCGGGCCGGGCCTAGCGTCGCCATCTCTGTCGGGCGCGTCCCCGCCGCGCGCGGCGAAACAATTGCCGCTCCCGTTACCGAGGCAACCGCGGCGCCTCCTCCGCGCCGGCCCCGATAGTCTCTCCGCGCCATTTTCAAACTGTCCTGGAGCCGGCACCGGTGTCTGGGGCGGAAGGAGCCAGCAAGGGAGGCGAGGCGCGAGGGAGAATGCGACCGCAGGCGGAGGGAGCAGCGGCCGGGTCTGCGGGTGAGCGCGGCGCGGGGCGGAAGGGCCGAGCTGGGCAGTGCCTCCGCCTCCCGGGCGGTCCCGGCGGGCCGGGGCGCGGCCGGGAGGGAGGCCGCGCAACCTTGGGAGGAAGTGGGGCCCGGACGGGCTGGCGGACGGGGCGCGGAGACTCCCCGCCGCCCCGCTGCTGACACCCCTTCCCTTCAACACCCGACTGCGGAGCTGCGGCCCAGAGGTCGGCCTGGGGCCGCGGGAACCCCCTGTTTCCTCCTAACCCTCTCGCCGCGAGCGTCTGTGCGGCCCCCGCGGACCCGCCTCCTACTGACTGATGGGTTGATTTAAAAGTTAAAATGCTCTTTTCATATAAGAATCATACAGGTTCTTTGTAAAAACAAAAGTGCCCCAAAGCGTAGGACGAGAGTCGTTTATTAACCCTTGGCCAGCACCTTAGTAAACATCCCCTCTTGCTTCCACTCTCTGAAATGAGTGAGGATTCCCGAGATAAACTCAGTTAAGGTTGGTTTGGGGGTTTGTTATGTTTTGTTTTTTTGGCCCCTGTGCATATGTACGCACAGGATATTTTTGAAAAAATAAGATGTACTGGCTTTCAGACGTCAACCCCCCAGAGTTAAGCAAGTGGCTGGTTCTAAACACGTATGTGTGGAGGACCTCCAAACCTTACCTTTTATGTTTTGCTAGAAATTTTCAGTATAGCCACAGTGTTTGGGTAATGGAGATGGGGGCGGTGGTGGAGGACAGCAGCCTATGGGTGGGGAGAGCCTAATACGTGTTTTTTGTCCTTGTTGGGAGGATTTTAATCTTTTTCATCTGTCCTGTGTGTGGATGATTTTTTGATTCATATTCATATTCTCCCTCTCTCTCAGAAGGATGTGAGGAAGTATTATTTCTGGGTAACCAAAGTGGGTACCAGACAAAATGGAGACATGTTTGAATGTTGAGGCCCTACTAGTTCTTGGTTTGACCGGTGAATTTCTGATGTCTCCAGGACTTTTTCTAGAACACCCTGCATCAGTCAGGTCCCTCTTGTGGAAGGAACCTAGAAAGAACCTAGTATAGAATGGGGACTCCATTCAAAGAAAAGGCTAGCAAGAGTGTGGAGAAGGAAAGATTTGTAGAAAGGAGTAATCAAGGAGAGGTGCTAATTTAGTGATTTGATAAGTTGAGGCAGCATAGTACAGAAACCAGAGTGCTGGATCAGGACTCAGGGGACCTGAATGCCCACCTACTTCGTGGCCTTGTGATTTGGGAATATAGTTACTCTTTTTATTTATTTATTGGCTGCCTTGAGTCTTCATTGCTGCGCGCGGGCTTTCTCTAGTTGCGGAGAGCGGGGGCTGCTCTTCGTTGTGGTGCGTGGGCTTCTCTTGTTGCGGAGCATGGGCTCTAGGTGCACGGGCTCAGTAGTTGTGGCTCGCAGGCTTATTAGTTGTGGCACGCGGGCTTCGTTGTTCCGCGGCATGTGGGATCTTCCCGGACCAGGGCTCAAACCCGTGTCCCCTGCATTGACAGGCGGATTCTTAACCACTGCGCCACCAGGGAAGTCCCGAAAGTTACTCTCTTGAGGCAGTCTTACCTCATCTTTGAACAGGGAGGGTGTCCTGCACCCTGTCTCCCTCACAGGGTAGTTGTGAGGACCAAATTTTGCATGTATTCATATACTTGCATGTTTTATAAATTGTGAACAGTAGAGATATATAACAGAGTTTTTATTTGGTTTAGAAATACGAGTATTAGGACCATATTTACCTGGCAAAATTAGAAAAGAGCACATTTTTCTAAAGAAGTGATTTTTTTTTTTTTTTGCGGTACTTGGGCCTCTCACTGCCGTGGCCTCTCCCGTTGCGGAGCACAGGCTCCGGACGTGCAGGCTCAGCAGCCATGGCTCACGGGCCCAGCCGCTCCGCGGCATGTGGGATCTTCCCAGGCCGGGGCACGAACCCGTGTCCCCTGCATCGGCAGGCGGACTCTCAACCACTGTGCCACCAGGGAAGCCCAAGAAGTGATTTTTGAATGACTCCATTTTAGGGCAGGTTGATAGATAATATATTCATAAATATTTAAAAAGACAAGGATAAAAACATGTACAGAGATGCTTATGCGTTTGTGTCTTTTTTTCTTTCTAAACTAAGTAAAATTTACATGGTGAAATGCACAGATCTTAAGTGTGCTATTTGAAAAGCTTTGATAAATGTATACACTGGTGTGACGTCTGTCCCCATCAACACAATATTTTCATTACCTCAGAAAGTTCCCTTGTAGCCCATCCAGTCAGGCTCTCCTCACACCCGCATAGCCCTAGGCCACTGCTGTTCTCATTTCTGTGCACAGTTTAATTTTGCCTGTTCTTGAACTTCATATAAATGGAATCATACAGTATATGTATGTTATGTAACATCTTTCCTCTATTGATGGATAAATAGGTTGTTTGCAGTTTGGGGCTATTATGAATAAAGCTGCTTCGAATATTCTTGTAGAGTCTCTTTGTAGATGCTTATTTTCATTTTCTTGAGTAAATACCTTGGAATAGAATTAGAGAGTCGTAGGATAGAAGTATGTTTAACTTTATAAGAAGTTACCAGGCTTTTTCCACAGAGATTTTACACTCCTGTCAGCAATGTGAAGATTCCTGTTACTCCAAGTCCTTAATGACATTTGATATTGTACCTTTAATTTTAGCCATTCTAGTATGGGCATAATTGTATCTCATTGTGGTTTC
Organism: Grampus griseus; assembly: GCF_964374135.1. Classification (NCBI taxonomy): domain Eukaryota; kingdom Metazoa; phylum Chordata; class Mammalia; order Artiodactyla; family Delphinidae; genus Grampus; species Grampus griseus. Next base: position 69,254,395 of record NC_138997.1, on the reverse strand, counting down.
AATTTCCCTGATGTCTAATGGTATTAAGCAACTTTTCATATGATTATTCCCATTCAGGTATCTTTTGCAAGTCTTAGCCCATTTTCTTATTGGGTTGTCTTTATTATTGAATTGTAAGGGTTCTTTATCCCATATACAAATCCTTTGTTAGATATTATGAATACTTTTCTCCTACTCTTTTGTTTTTGTTTGTCAAATAAAAGGGCATATTTTGATGAGCAGACTTTTCAATTTAAAGAAATCCAATTTATCAAGTTTTTCCTTTGTATTTAATGCTGTTAAAAGAGGCTTTTCTAAGTATTCTTTGCCTGTCTCAGGCTTGGGAAAATATTTTTTTTTTCCTAGAAGCTTTATTGTTTTAACTTTTTTTAAAAAAATTATTTATTTATTTTTTGCTGCATTGGGTCTTCGTTGCCGCACGTGGGCTTTCTCTAGTTGCAGCAAGCGGGGGCTACTCTTCGTTGTGGTGCGTGGGCTTCTCGTTGCGGTGGTTTCTCTTTGTTGTGAAGCACGGGCTCTAGGCGTACAGGCTTCAGTAGTTGTGGCACGCGGGCTCAGTAGTTGTGGCACAGGGGTTTAGTTGCTCCGCAACATGTGGGATCTTCCTGGACCAGGGCTCGAACCCATGTGCCCTGCATTGGCAGGCGGATTCTTAACGACTGCACCACCAGGGAAGTCCCTGTTTTAACTTTTCTGTATAGGCTTATGAGGAGATGTTTATTTTAATGCAGCAATGTGAATATCATAAACATTGGATTTAAATCAATCTAAATATTCCAGAAGACTGCCTACCTGAAAAGAAACAAAGAATAAGTGCTTCATATTAAAAGATTCTTTTCTTCTTAACGTGAAACAATAATAATAGCTGATAACAGAATGATGTTTCATTCTTTTCTTTTAGGATTTTAACTTTTGGAAATGAATAAAACCAGTTTGGAAGACAAGATGACTACAGCTGCAGAAAGAAAATATATTAATATTAGGAAAAGATTGGATCAGTTGGGATACCGCCAGACTCTGACAGTGGAGTGTTTACCTTTGGTAGAAAAACTTTTCAGGTAAAGATGAAAATACGGTTCTAAACCTGTGTGATCCTTAATCCCATTTATCTAGTTTCTGATTGAACTTTATCCTTCAGTAGAGAAATGGGTAGATTTTTTTAAAAGTCCTTAAGTCATCTGAAGTTTCTCTATTCTTCTTAGATTCTACTCTGCTGTCGTCATTCAGGGCCTCCACATTGCAAAACTCTAGGGTCACCATTCACACTATACTATTCAGAGTGAATGTTTCTGCAGGTTTTGTCTGTGAGTAAAAGTACAATTTTTAATGTGATTTTCTGATCTAGTTGAGAGTTCTGTAACTGCTTTATTCACTGGTCATTAATTTTTTATTGAAATATAGTTGACATTATGTTAGTCACTGGTCTCTAATTACTGTTACATTTATAATGTTTCTCTAATGTGGTTGACCATGACTTTAGCTGTTACTTGTTACTTTAACTGAAAGAGTCTTTGTGATTTTTGTTCTTTTCCGCATGAATTCTACTACTGTGATTTGAGACTAGAGCAGGGAAGTGGCCTAGGAGGCTTTTGCAGTAGGACTATAAGTGATGATGATGGAAAGGAGAGAATGGATGAAAGATACTTTATGGTCTTTAGCATGGCCTGCAGAATCCTTCATGATCAAGTACTAGATCGACAATTCGGAGTTATAGGGTAGAAGTATATTTAACTTTTCAGGAAACTGACAAACTTTTTCCACAGTGATTTTATACTCGTACACCTTCATCTCCCCTGTATTAACCACCTGAAGCTCCTAAACATGTGTTCACTTTCTCCCTTGGTCTCTCCATATGCTATTCTATCTGCCTATAAAGTCCCTTTCTCCTCTCCCTCCTGCCTTGCCCTTATGTTCAGTTAGCCATATGGCCTGCAGGACTCTGTCACATCTGCTGCATGTTATTAGCTATTATCATTGTTGGAAACTTGTTTTATCTTCCCGATAGAATGCAAACTCCATGAGGCTAGAGACTGACTTTATAACTGGCATACCTAGAACAGACTGAACACATTGTTGGCACTGAAATATTTGTTGAGGTTATCACATAGTATTATAACTTTTGACAAACTGTTAGTAGAATGTAAGTTCCGTGATAGTGGGTTCTTTACCATGTGCCCTGCTCAATAAATGTTGAAGGAATGAATATTCCACTGGTCTGTGTTCTTAGAGGTCGGGAACTGACTCATTATTTGTTGTGTCCCTGACACAGCATATAGCAGGCATTCAGTAAATGTTTGCTGAATGAACGAATAAGTTTCACAGATTCCACCGGATTAGGTGACTAATTAGACATGGGGGGGTAAGTTAGAGGGGAGATTGAAAGATGATTCTGCCTGTGTGTATATGTTTCATAACTTTTTTTTTTTTTTTTTTTTTTGCGGTACGTGGGCCTCTCACCGTTGTGGCCTCTTCCGCTGTGGAGCACAGGCTCCGGACGCGCAGGCGCAGCGGCCATGGCTCACGAGCCCAGCCGCTCCGTGGCACATGGGATCCTCCCAGACCAGGGCATGAACCCGTGTCCCCAGCATTGGCAGGTGGACTCCCAACCACTGTGCCACCAGGGAAGCCTGTTTCATATAACTTTTAGTTAATCTTGTCTTGGGACTTCACTGGTGGCTCAGTGGTTAAGAATCCGCCTGCCAATGCAGGGGGCACAGGTTCGATTCCTGGTCTGGGAAGAGCCCACATGCCACGGAGTGACTGAGCCCACGGGCCATAACTACTAAGCCCGCGCTCTAGAGCCCGCAGGCCATAACTACTGAGCCCACATGTCACAACTACTGAAGCTCACGTGCCTAGAGCCCGTGCACCACAACAAAGAGTAGCCCCTGCTCACCGCAACTAGTGAAAGCCTGTGCACAGCAACGAAGACCCAATGCAGCCAAAAATAAAATAAATTTATATTAAAAAAAAATCTTTAATCCTGTTTTGAGAAGTTTTTTTTTTTTTTTTAACATCTTTATTGGAGTATAATTGCTTTACAATGGTATGTTAGTTTCAGCTTCACAACAAAATGAATCAGTTATATATACACATATGTTCCCATATCTCTTCCCGCTTGCGTCTCCCTCCCTCCCACCCTCCCTATCCCACCCCTCCAGGCGGTCACAAAGCACCGAGCTGATCTCCCTGTGCTATGCGGCTGCTTCCCACTAGCTATCTACCTTACGTTTGGTAGTGTATATATGTCCATGCCTCTTTATCGCTTTGTCACCGTTTACCCTTCCCCCTCCCCATAGCCTCAAGTCCATTCTCTAGTAAGTCTGTGTCTTTATTCCTGTTTCACCCCTAGGTTCTTCATGACATTTTTTTTTTCTTAAATTCCATATATATGTGTTAGCATACGGTATTTGTCTCTCTCTTTCTGACTTACTTCACTCTGTATGACAGACTCTAGGTCTATCCACCTCATTACAAATAGCTCAATTTCGTCTCTTTTTATGGCTGAGTAATATTCCATTGTATATATGTGCCACATCTTCTTTATCCATTCATCCGATGATGGACACTTAGGTTGTTTCCATCTCCGGGCTATTGTAAATAGAGCTGCAATGAACATTTTGGTACATGACTCTTTTTGAATTATGGTTTTCTCAGGGTATATGCCCAGTAGTGGGATTGCTGGGTCATATGGTAGTTCTATTTGTAGCTTTTTAAGGAACCTCCATACTGTTTTCCACAGTGGCTGTATCAATTTACATTCCCACCAGCAGTGTAAGAGGGTTCCCTTTTCTCCACACCCTCTCCAGCATTTATTGTTTCTAGATTTTTTGATGATGGCCATTCTGACTGGTGTGAGATGATATCTCATTGTCGTTTTGATTTGCATTTCTCTAATGATTAGTGATGTTGAGCATTCTTTCATGTGTTTGTTGTCAGTCTGTATATCTTCTTTGGAGAAATGTCTATTTAGGTCTTCTGCCCATTTTTGGATTGGGTTGTTTGTTTTTTTGTTATTAAGCTGCATGAGCTGCTTGTAAATTTTGGAGATTAATCCTTTGTCAGTTGCTTCATTTGCAAATATTTTCTCCCATTCTGAGGGTTGTCTTTTTGTCTTCTTTATGGTTTCCTTTGCTGTGCAAAAGCTTTTAAGTTTCATTAGGTCCCATTTGTTTACTTTTGTTTTTATTTCCATTTCTCTAGGAGGTGGGTCAAAAAGGACCTTGCTGTGATTTATGTCATAGAGTGTTCTGCCTATGTTTTCCTCTAAGAGTTTGATAGTTTCTGGTCTTACATTTAGGTCTTTAATACATTTTGAGCTTATTTTTGTGTATGGTGTTAGGGAGTGATCTAATCTCATACTTTTACATGTAGCTGTCCAGTTTTCCCAGCACCACTTATTGAATAGGCTGTCCTTTCTCCACTGTACATTCCTTCCTCCTTTGTCAAAGATAAGGTGACCATATGTGCGTGGGTTTATCTCTGGGCTTTCTATCCTGTTCCATTGATCTATATTTCTGTTTTTGTGCCAGTACCATACTGTCTTGATTACTGTAGCTTTGTAGTATAGTCTGAAGTCAGGAAGCCTGATTCCTCCAGCTCCATTTTTCGTTCTCAAGATTGCTTTGGCTATTCGGGGTCTTTTGTGTTTCCATACAAATTGTGAAATTTTTTGTTCTAGTTCTGTGAAAAATGCCAGTGGTAGTTTCATAGGGATTGCATTGAATCTGTAGATTGCTTTGGGTAGTAGAGTCATTTTCACAATGTTGATTCTTCCAATCCAAGAACATGGTATATCTCTCCATCTATTTGTATCATTTTTAATTTCTTTCATCAGTGTCTTATAATTTTCTGCATACAGGTCTTTTGTCTCCTTAGGTAGGTTTATTCCTAGATATTTTATTCTTTTTGTTGCAATGGTAAATGGGAGTGTTTTCTTGATTTCACTTTCAGATTTTTCATCCTTAGTGTATAGGAATGCCAGAGATTTCTGTGCATTAATTTTGTATCCTGCTACTTTACCAAATTCATTGATTAGCTCTAGTAGTTTTCTGGTAGCATCTTTAGGATTCTCTATGTATAGGATCATGTCATCTGCAAACAGTGACAGCTTTACTTCTTCTTTTCCGATTTGGATTCCTTTTATTTCCTTTTCTTCTCTGATTGCTGTGGCTAAAGCTTCCAAAACTATGTTGAATAAGAGTGGTGAGAGTGGGCAACCTTGTCTTGTTCCTGATCTTAGTGGAAATGCTTTCAGTTTTTCACCATTGAGGACGATGTTGGCTGTGGGTTTGTCATATATGGCCTTTATTATGTTGAGGAAAGTTCCCTCTATGCCTACTTTCTGCAGGGTTTTTATCATAAATGGGTGTTGAATTTTGTCAAAAGCTTTCTCTGCATCTATTGAGATGATCATATGGTTTTTCTCCTTCAATTTGTTAATATGATGTATCACGTTGATTGATTTGCGTATATTGAAGAATCATTGCATTCCTGGAATAAACCCCACTTGATCATGGTGTATGATCCGTTTAATGTGCTGTTGGATTCTGTTTGCTAGTATTTTGTTGAGGATCTTTGTATCTATGTTCATCAGTGATATTGGCCTGTAGTTTTCTTTCTTTGTGACATCCTTGTCTGGTTTTGGTATCAGGGTGATGGTGGCCTCGTAGAAGGAGTTGGGGAGTGTTCCTCCCTCTGCTATATTTTGGAAGAGTCTGAGAAGGATAGGTGATAGCTCTTCTCTAAATGTTTGATAGAATTCGCCTGTGAAGCCATCTGGTCCTGGGCTTTTGCTTGTTGGAAGATTTTTAATCACAGTTTCAATTTCAGTGCTTGTGATTGGTCTGTTCATATTTTCTATTTCTTCCTGATTCAGTCTTGGCAGGTTGTGCCTTTCTAAGAATTTGTCCATTTCTTCCAGGTTGTCCATTTTATTGGCATAGAGTTGCTTGTAGTAATCTCTCATGATCTTTTGTATTTCTGCAGTGTCAGTTGTTACTTCTCCTTTTTCATTTCTAGTTCTATTGATTTGAGTCTTCTCCCTTTTTTTCTTGATGAGTCTAGCTAATGGTTTATCAATTTTGTTTGTCCTTTCAAAGAACCAGCTTTTAGTTTTATTGATCTTTGCTATCGTTTCCTTCATTTCTTTTTCATTTATTTCTGATCTGATTTTTATGATTTCTTTCCTCCTGCTAACTTTGGGGTTTTTTTGTTCTTCTTTCTCTAATTGCTTGAGATGCAAGGTTAGGTTGTTTATTCGAGATGTTTCCTGCTTCTTAAGGTGGGCTTGTATTGCTATAAACTTCCCCCTTAGAACTGCTTTTGCTGCATCCCACAGGTTTTGGGTCGTTGTGTCTCCATTGTCATTTGTTTCTAGGTATTTTTTGATTTCCTCTTTGATTTCTTCAGTGATCACTTCATTATTAAGTAGTGTATTGTTTAGCCTCCATGTGTTTGTATTTTTTACAGATCTTTTCCTGTAATTGATATCTAGTCTCATGGCGTTGTGGTCAGAAAAGATACTTGATACAATTTCAATTTTCTTAAATTTACCAAGGCTTGATTTGTGACCTAAGATATGATCTATCCTGGAGAATGTTCCATGGGCACTTGAGAAAAATGTGTATTCTGTTGTTTTTGGATGGAGTGTCCTATAAATATCAATTAAGTCCATCTTGTTTAATGTATCATTTAAAGCTTGTGTTTCCTTATTTATTTTCATTTTGGATGATCTGTCCATGGGTGAAAGTGGAGTGTTTAAGTCCCCTACTATGAATGTGTTACTGTCGATTTCCCCTTTTATGGCTGTTAGTATTTGCCTTATGTATTGAGGTGCTCCTATGTTGGGTGCATAAATATTTACAATTGTTATATCTTCTTCTTGGATCGATCCCTTGATCATTATGTAGTGTCCTTCTTTGTCTCTTTTAATAGTCCTTATTTTAAAGTCTATTTTGTCTGATATGAGAATTGCTACTCCAGCTTTCTTTTGGTTTCCATTTGCATGGAATATCTTTTTCCATACCCTTACTTTCAGTCTGTATGTGTCTCTAGGTCTGAAGTGGGTCTCTTGTAGACAGCATATATAAGGGTCTTGTTTTTGTATCCATTCAGCTAATCTGTGTCTTTTGGTGGGAGCATTTAGTCCATTTACATTTAAGGTAATTATCGATATGTATGTTCCTATTCCCATTTTCTAAATTGTTTTGGGTTCGTTATTATAGGTCTTTTCCTTCTCTTGTGTTTCTTGCCTAGAGAAGATCCTTTAGCATTTGTTGTAAAGCTGGTTTGGTGGTGCTGAACTCTCTCAGCTTTTGCTTGTCTGTAAAGGTTTTAATTTCTCCATCAAATCTGAATGAGATCCTTGCTGGGTAGAGTAGTCTTGGCTGCAGGTTTTTCTCCTTCATCACTTTCAGTATGTCCTGCCACTCCCTTCTGGCTTGTAGGGTTTCTGCTGAGAGATCAGCTGTTAACCTTATGGGGATTCCCTTATGTGTTATTTGTTGTTTTTCCCTTGCTGCTTTTAATATGTTTTCTTTGTATTTAATTTTTGACAGTTTGATTAATATGTGTCTTGGCATATTTCTCCTTGGATTTATCCTGTATGGGACTCTCTGTGCTTCCTGGACTTGATTAACTATTTCCTTTCCCATATTAGGGAAGTTTTCAACTATAATCTCTTCAAATATTTTCTCAGTCCCTTTCTTTTTCTCTTCTTCTTCTGGAACCCCTATAATTCGAATGTTGGTGCGTTTAATGTTGTCCCAGAGGTCTCTGAGACTGTCCTCAGTTCTTTTCATTCTTTTTTCTTTATTCTGCTCTGCAGTAGTTATTTCCACTATTTTATCTTCCAGGTCACTTATCCGTTCTTCTGCCTCAGTTATTCTGCTATTGATCCCATTTAGAGTACTTTTAATTTCATTTATTGTGTTGTTCATCATTGCTTGTTTCATCTTTAGTTCTTCTAGGTCCTTGTTAACTGATTCTTGCATTTTGTCCATTCTATTGTCCATTCTATCTCCAAGATTTCGGATCAACCTTACTATCATTATTCTGAATTCTTTTTCAGGTAGACTGCCTATTTCCTCTTCATTTGTTAGGTCTGGTGGGTTTTTATCTTGCTCCTTCATCTGCTGTGTGTTTTTCTGTCTTTTCGTTTTGTTTATCTTACTGTGTTTGGGGTCTCCTTTTTTGCAGGCTGAAGGTTCGTAGTTCCTGTTGTTTTTTGTGTCTGTCCCCAGTGGCTAAGGTTGGTTCAGTGGGTTGTGTAGGCTTCCTGGTGGAGGGGACTAGGGCCTGTGTTCTGGTGGATGAGGCTGGATCTTGTCTTTCTGGTGGGCAGGTCCACATCTGGTGATGTGTTTTGGGGTGTCTGTAGACTTATGATTTTGGGCAGCCTCTCTGCTAATGGGTGGGGTTGTGTTCCTGTCTTGCTAGTTGTTTGGCATAGGATGTCCAGCCCTGTAGCTTGCTGGTCGTTGAGTGAAGCTGGGTGCTGGCGTTGAGATGGAGATCTCTCGGAGATTTTTGCTGTTTGATATTATGTGCAGCTGGGAGGCCTCTTGTGGACCAGTGTCCTGAAGTTGGTTCTCCCACCTCAGAGGCACAGCACTGACTCCTGGCTGCAGCCCCAAGAGCCTTTCATCCACAGGGCTTCTTAATTTGGGATGATTCGTTGTCTAGTCAGGTATTCCACAGATGCAGGGAACATCAAGTTGATTGTGGAGCTTTAATCCGCTGCTTCTGAGGCTGCTGGGAGAGATTTCCCTTTCTCTTCTTTGTTCTCACAGTTCCCAGGGGCTCAGCTTTGGATTTGGCCCTGCCTGTGCGTGTAGGTCGCCGGAGGGCGTCTGTTCTTTGCTCAGACAGGACGGGGTTAAAGGAGCCGCTGATTCGGAGGCTCTGGCTCACTCAGGCCGGGGGGTAGGGAGGGTCACGGAGTGTGGGGCGGGCCTGCGGCGGCAGAGGCCGGCGTGACGTTGCAGCCTGAGGCGCGCCGTGCGTTCTCCCGGGGGAGTTGTCCCTGGATCCCGGGACCCCGGCAGTGGCGGGCTGCACAGGCTCCCCGGAAGGGCGTGTGGCCAGTGACCTGTGTTCGCACACAGGCCTCCTGGTGGCGGCAGCAGCGGCCCTAGCGTCTCATGTCTGTCTCTGGGCTCCGCACTTCTAGCCGCGGCTAGCGCCCGTCCCTGGAGCTCTCTCAAGCAGCGTTCTTAATCCCCTCTCCTCGTGCACCAGGAAACAAAGAGGGACGTAGAAGTCTCTTGCCTCTTCGGCAGGTCCAGACTTTTCCCCGGACTCTCTCCCGGCGCGGTGCACTAACGCCCTGCAGGCTGTGTTCACGCCGCCAACCGCAGTCCTCTCCTGGCGCTCCGACAAAAGCCGGAGCCTCAGCTCCCAGTCCCGCCCGCCCCGGCGGGCGAGCAGACAAGCCTCTCGGCTGGCGAGTTCCGGTCGGCCCGATCCTCTGCGCTGGAATCTGTCCGCTTTGCCCTCCGCACCCCTGTTGCTGTGCTCTCCTCCGCGGCTCCCAAGCTCCCCCACTCCGCCTCCCGAAGTCTCCACCCGCGAAGGGGCTTCCTAGTGTGTGGACACTTTTCCTCCTTCACAGCTCTCTCCCGCTGGTGCAGGACCCGTCCCTATCCTTTTGTCTCTGTTTAGTTTTTTCTTTTGCCCTAACCAGGTACGTGGGGGGTTCCTTGCCTTTTGGGAGGTCTGAGGTCTTCTGCCAGCGTTCAGTAGGTGTTCCGTAGTTGTTCCACGCGTAGATGTATTTCTGGTGTATCTGTGGGGAGGAAGGTGATCTCCGCGTCTTACTCTTCCGCCATCTTCCCGGAAGTCTCTCCTGTTTTGAGAAGTTTTTGAGTACTTTCTGGTACCTTGAAAGACTCCTAGTGTTTGTTTTTGTTTGTTTGTTTTTAGATTTGAGCTCACTTAACATTAACATTTATTTTAAGTCTTTTTACAAATATGTATTTAGTTATTAAAAGTTAATGGAATGTTTCCTTGTATTTACATTTTCTGTTCTTGAATATTAGTGATCTAGTTCATACAACAGAAAGTCTTCGGAAATCAAAATTATCTGCTGTGAAAGCTGAAAAAGAAAGTGCCAATTTTGATTTTGTATTGGAACCTTATAAACTTGAAAATGCAAAATTGAGTAAGGAAAATAATGAATTATACCTGGAATTAATGAAACTGAGAGAACAATCAGGCCAACACATTAAAGGTAAAATTTTGTGATTTTTTTTTTTTTTTTTGCGATACGTGGGCCTCTCACTGTTGTGGCCTCTCCCGTTGCGGAGCACAGGCTCTGGACGCACAGGCTCAGCAGCCATGGCTCATGGGCCCAGCCGCTCTGCCGCATGTGGGATCTTCCCGGACTGGGCCACGAACCCACGTCCCCTGCATCGGCAGGCGGACTCTCAACCACTGCACCACCAGGGAAGCCCAAATTTTGTGATTTTTAAAATGCAATATTTTTGCCCTTTTTATTTTATATGTAAGAAAGGCTAGTCTACCTTTAAAACTGTTGATTAGAAAATGTGATAGTCATCCTATTGACACCTCTTGAAATATTGTAGGGTGTGTTGAAGAGTTTCCAAGAAGGAAAGTAAATTTGCATTCCATAACTGTATTCATTTTTACTTTATGTGGATTAAATTTTTAGAATTAAAATTGCTGTAGAGGGCCCTCCCTGGTGGCACAGTGGTTAAGAATCCACTTGCCAATGCAGGGGACATGGGTTTGAGCCCTGGTCCGGGAAGATCTCACATGCTGCAGAGCAACTAAGCCCGTGCACCACAACTACTGAGCCCATGTGCCACAACTACTGAAGCCCATGTGCCACAACTGCTGAAGCCTGTGTGCCTAGAGTCCATGCTGTGCAACAGAAGAAGCCCGCGCACCGCAACAAAGAGTAGCCCCCGCACGCTGCAACTAGAGAAAAGCCCGCACATGGCAACAAAGACCCAACGCAGCCATAAATAAATAAATTAATTAATTTTTTAAAAAATTGCTGTAGAAAATATTAAATGCTGGAACTGAAGAAATGTTCTTGAAATAACTTTTGTTTTTCTCTTAACTGAGAGAAAGCCATGTATCTGTCGTTCTGATTCTTTAATATCCCGTCTTTGATCTGGAAGGTAGAATTAGAATGATTTCAAAGGTACTGGGCAAAGGGTAATTATATGGCTAACTTATTATAAAATCTTCTCATATTCAATAGGAAGCCCTGTCTGATACCTGGCATGAATTCATAATCCCTTAGCTTCATATTCAATTTACTGGATCAAAAGTCATGATTTATATTAGGCTCATACCACAGAAGAAAAATATAATTCCTTTTTGTGCTTAGTGACTTATTTGCAGTTTGTTAATAGTGGTAGAAAAGGTATAGCCTTTCTAACAAAGCATACATGAGAATCAGGTGGAGCCTTTCAAATTACTATGACTTTTTGTATTTTGTGAAATGGAAGAATTTCTAGATTGTAAAATACTCTGAATCTTTTTCATTTTAAGAGTTGAAAACCACATTGAAAAAGTGTGCACGTGAAACAACTGATCTGAAATTTCTAAATAATCAATATGTTCATAAACTCAAACTTTTGGAGAAAGAGAGTAAAGCTAAGAATGAAAAAATTCAACAACTTCAAGAAAAGAATTTGCAAGCTATAGTACAAACTCCAGGTGAGTCCGTTCCCTCTCAAAACAAATTGTATGTATGTAATATTTTAAAGATATTAGAACTGTTGACTGAAATGGGACTTTGGATTTTCATGCTTAGACTTTAGTATTTGAAAAGATGTACTTGGCTAGTCACAAAAACTTTTAAATTTATTTCTGAAGATCCAGCTTATATTCTATACATGTGCTTAGAAATTTATGTAATAATAACTTCTTAGATACAAGTAGTCTGGCTTCAGTGCCCAGAGTTTTATTTCCTTAATCATTAATTTAAATTCTTTTTTCTATTATTTTTATCATTATTATTATTTCAGTTATAAAAGTAATTCATACTCATTAAAGAATTTGGAAATGATGTACTTTCTTATTTCTTAGTTTTACTCTGTTTTTTTTTTTTTTTTTGCGGTACGCGGGCCTCTCACTGTTGTGGCCTCTCCTGCCGCGGAGCACAGGCTCCGGACGCGCAGGCCCAGCGGCCATGGCTCACGGGCCCAGCCACTCCGCGGCATGCAGGATCCTCCCAGACCAGGGCATGAACCCGCGTCCCCTGCATCAACAGGCGGACCCTCAACCACTGCGCCACCAGGGAAGCCCTATTTTACTCTTTTTAGCTTTATGCTCAGTAGTTCTCAAGCAAGAAAAAAGAAATGATGGGGTATATGCAGAGTTGGTGGTTGTCTGGTCATAAAGTCAGTGGAACAATCTCCAGTACTAGTAACCAGATCATTGAGATGTCTAAACCATGGGATTAAGATTATGGAAGTAAGTGAGGTGTAGGAAAGTGCTGAATTATGAGACTAGGTAGAGACTGAAGTAATTTGGTCAGAATGAAGATTGCCATCAGAAGAGAGTTGAAGATCTGGGCACTGGCACAGTTCTAACCAGTGACAAAGTCCAGGCGTAATCATGTTATTGTGGGCCTATAGCTGAGTGAAGAGGAGACTCATGAGAGTTGAGGAATTGTGAACCGAGGGGTCAGGGTCGGGGAGGAATCAGTGGGATTTGAAATGGCAGGAAGTGAGTTGGAGAGGGAGGACCATGAGCCAAAGGCAGAAAAGATGGAGAAATGTGGGAGAAGATCTCAGAAGTACCTAGAAGATTAAGAAAACAAAAAAGGATTCTCTGAGAAAAGAGTGGGACAGATTCAAGAGAGATTTAGGAGGTGTAATCTCTAAAATTTAGTGACTGAATATGGTAGACTTGGGAAGTAGAGGAATTCCTAAATTTCTGTTTGAAGGGAATGAGTGGGTGGATGATGGTAATATTTCTTAAGGTAGAGAATGTGGAAAGCAGAACAGGAGTCCACCCTCCACAAAGGGTGTGTTGAGTATGTTATACCTACAGGACATTCACACAGATTTCTAGTATGCAGTGGGATATGTAGATCTGTTCTCAGCAGTATGATCCCAGATGGAGATTCACATTTGGGAATCATTGGAATATCATGAGAATTGAAGCTCTGAATGTGGTAGGAATTATCTAGTAAGATTATGTAGACTGGAAAGAGAGGAGAACCAAAGACAGACCCTAGGAAAATTGGCATTTAAGGCACAGGTGGAAGAAGAGGGTCTTTGAAAGAAACTGAGGAGCAACCAAGGAGGAAAACCAGGAGATAAGGGAAGAAGAAAATGGTTTACCTGTTCAGGTGTGTATACAAGCAGGTCATTTAAATACTTTTGACCCAGTTTCTTCATCCTCAAAACAAAAGATTAGGAGTATAAGAAATTTGTTAGGATTCTAATGAAGACAAAGTTGAGAGTTATGTTTGTTCTTTGTGAGGGTCGATTAGTTTTTCAAGTACATGTCTAATCTTGGCCAGATACTGGAAAAGGTAAATTATCCATGTGGCTTGGACCAAGGCAGGATATATCTAACCATAAAAATAAATTACTCCTGCTAGTTTTAAGGATAATTGAGACAATTTACTAATTAAGAAATTATACTAATTCAGGGTATACTTTCCACTATATACTAATTTGGCTTCTTAAAGTTTCAGTTATCTTCTCCTTTGGCATTGCTTAATAAGCATGTTTATTTTAGTTATCACTACCTTAAGCTCCTCGTTTGACAGTTTTCTGCTGGTGATGATTTCTTGAGCTCATAATAGCGAATACCACAAGGCACACTCAACTTTCATCTTGCCGAAGTCTGGTCATCTCTTGGAGGAACGGATTAAATCTGGGCATATGTACCAAGCATGCAGAAAATAAAGCTTGTTTTATAACCATATCTTGTTGAGGTTTTTAGGAATGCATTGTTTAAAGATCAGGTGGGTATTTATATATAAGGGAGAAAACATTTTATCAGTATGTAATATGAGCTAGAGACACACTTTATAACTAAAAGGCTAACCTTCTGAAATATTTAATTCTAAGACAGTGTTTTGTTTTGTTTTTAATTTTTTTTTTTTGAAATACACATTTGCTTTTTTTAGGTGGCAAGAAAAGAAGTATTGCTTTCAGGCGCCAGCGTATGCAAATTGATGAACCAGTCCCTCCTTCTGAAGTCAGTTGTTACCCAGTTCCTCAGCCAGATGACCCTTACATTGCAGACCTCCTGCAAGTGGCTGATAACAGGTGCATTAAATAATTCTTTGTTGGCTTCAGTTAATTGATCACTTGGTTCCCCTTCAGTCTCTTCATAGTAGGGCTTCTGTCTTCTTAACTAGCGTATCTCTGGTGCCTAGCACAGAACTTTGCACAAGCACTCAGTAAATGCTTTCTGAGTGTATTCTGAATATAGAAGGTTTTTACTTGTTTTGAAACTTTTGATTTCAAAGAGATCATATATCTGATGTTTCTGTCCATATTTGATTTAAAACAATTTAGTGCCATCTAGAGCCTATTTCAGTAGAGTTGCTTTGACATTTAGTTTCATCACCCAGTAAATCTTTTACAGACTCCTTATTACTTCAGATTTTTGTCAAATACCAGTAGACATGAGTAGACTTGTAACTGGCTTTGAAATTCTGCTTCATGATTCTCTAACTGTATATGTTGATATTTCCTTAAATTGGAATCAGATATAAATTGTTTTAATTAAAACTTCATTAAGTTCTCTGGAAAAGGCACTATGTAACTGTTCTGGGGATGTAAAGATGAATAAGGTGGTGTTGCAGCTTTTGAGAAGCTTATAACCCAGTATAATAAAGATGAGACAAAGGAATACACAAAATGCCATTAAGAAAATTATAAGAGGTACAGAGGAGTGAGAGAGCACTAGTGACAGCCTCTGTGGTCTTAGCTGCAGAAACAGTTTAAAGTACGGAACACAGTAGTGGAAATGGTTAGTGCAGTTAGCTTTTTACTTTGTAGATTATGCAGAGAATATGGGGGAGTTTTCTACTTTATTAATCTCAATATAGAAAAAAAAAAAAAGACATTGAGGGACCAATTAGGATCTTTTAGCTCAGTTCATCTCACACAGTATTATGTACCTGTATTTATATAGTTATCTGACCTTACCCATGAAATATCTCGTGTTTTGTTTTTATGGTACAGTTATAATCTAGGACTTAGTGTGTTAGTATTATGCAAGAAGTTTTTGGGGGCTACATGTGTTATCATTTTCTGTCTTTTTCTTTCACCTTAATGTTCTTCTTCATTCTTCTTTTCTATCAAACCATCATAGGTAGCATTAGTCTCTTGATTATCTTGTTTGTTTTAATTTGCATGTGCACATTTAACTGTATTCAGAGTCATTCGTGCATATGTAAGTGTGGTTGCATACATACTCCTCTCCTACACCTAGATTGGTAGGAAATGTTGGTTCCAGTAATGGCAGGGACGAGCAGTGTTTAGCCTTACTCACCCCTACTCCATGGAAAATCTCTTTTTTTTTTTTTTTTTTGCGGTATGCGGGCCTCTCACTGCTGTGGCCTCTCCCGTTGTGGAGCACAGACTCCGGACGTGCAGGCTCAGCGGCCATGGCTTCACGGGCCCAGCCACTCTGTGGCATGTGGGATCTTCCTGGACCAGGCCATGGACCCGTGTTCCCTGCATCGGCAGGCGGACTCTCAACCACTGCGCCGTCAGGGAAGCCCCTCTCTTAAAAGCAGACCTGGCTTCAGGCTTTATTTTTCCGGTATGAAAGTGGTTGTGTCATATTTATGTTAATGCGTGGCAAAGTTTGATGTAAAACAAATACATTTGGGCAGTTGCAGAATTCAGATAATTTAGACAAATCTTGTTTCTCTTAGAATTAACGAGTTCTGGAAAGGAGTAGGTTTTTTACTGTAGTTACTTGGAAAGTGGTAGTATTTCTCAATATTTTTCTTTTTTCTAGGATTGCAGGATAGTTCATTAGAAAATACAGGGTCATGTAGGATCCCTTATTTCACTTTATAATATTGTGAATTTTGGACTAGACGCTTAGTTCCCTGAACCTGAGAATTGGCAACAGTACCTGGAAGAGTTGTCCTGAGGATTAAAATGCAGTAGTAGGCATAATGTATCTGAGTTTCAAATTATTTACCACTCAATTTTTTATCTATTCTTGGAAAATTAAATCTGCAAGATGATGTACTCTATGCCGTGGCTTCGGAACCCTTTGGCACAGCACCTCCTACCTCACTGAGAAACAAAAAGTAGAGGGTTTTTAAGAGAAGGCATGTAGTTTAATTTCTTGTTATTTTGTATTTCTTAACAAAAGTATATTGACATTAGTTATAAATGTGTTTCAGAATTCAAGAACTTCAGCAAGAAGTCTGCCAGTTACAAGAAAAGTTAGCAGTGATGGAAAGTGGACTGAGAGATTATAACAAGCAGGTAGGATTTTTATTTACTTGCATAGTAGGTGTGATTGTATGTGAAATTAAGTTATATTTGATATTACTGATACTGAGTTTTTAAAACAGCTCTTCTTTTTCATAAATTTGTTAATATTTAGAATTAATAGATGGAATGGCTTAGATGGCTTCAGGGCATTCAGTCCATTCCCTTCATTATGCATGGAGGTGAATAGTAGTTTTTTGTTTTGTTTTGATTTTTTTAAGGTGAATCATCTGTCTCCCCAAATATAACCATATTAACTGTTTCCATCTCAGGAGGTATTTTATTAAAGTGTGTTATGCTTTGTAATGGTATTTTAAATAATTTTTTAATCTTACTATAGATTTTGTCATTTTGAATATAAGGCTCTTCGAAAGTTACTTTTCTGTGTTACCATATTTGTTGCATGTTTTTGCTACAAGCACTAGTACCCCATAACACAGTTTTCTGAAGAAGCAGGGGAATTAATAGATGCAGAGTTAGATTATAACTTTAACAAGCTTTGTTCTTTCCTACTTTCTGTTGACGTCTTGGCTAAATTCTGACTTGGATAATTATAGGCTTTCTTTCTTAACAGCTTACTGAAGTTTAAATTGGGTAACATGTTTTTCATTTTCTGCACATGACTACGTTTTTTTGGAGTGAAGAAATCTGCACATACAAATATAGATGTAACTTATATGTTGGTGTAACTGTTAGGTTTATAAAGTACTTTGAAGATTACTTGGATAAAATGGAGTTAAAAGGAATTATAATGTCAACCAAAAAACTTACTTCATGGAGAGATGTTGAAGATATCAAATATGCACATGAGATGAATTGTATTGATATTTTTCAATTTATATTCAGTCATTCTTTCATCATATTTTTTTCCAAGTACTTTATGAACATAAACTGACCAATCTTTACTATCTCTGCATGAGGTGGCTGGGGTGTTTGGAGAAAATAACCTGACCATTCTGATTGAAACCACCAATCTATTGTGGTTATCAATCTTGATTGAGTCCACTGTGTTCCCTATCAGTTTTTTTTTGTTTGTTTGAACTTGTTCTGTTTTTCTCAGCATATATTCCAGATTTTACTGTACTCTTCAAGCTCTTTCCCTGGACTATAAGACCCTCCTTCTCAGGATATCACCTTTTTCTCAATTTCCTATCTCTACCCCTTTAAAATGAGCAATATTCACACTCAGGCTCTCCTTAAGACTTAGTGGGTAGGGTGGTACTTCTTCCTGTTTAAGGTTTAGTCTTTCTGCCTATGCACTTGGCCCTATTTCCTCTCTTCTCCTTAGGATATTGCTTTAATCAATTATTCTTCAACAAGCTTACATGGCCGCTTTACAATTATAAATTTTTTAGTCTTCTTAACAGTCCGGTGAGGAGGCACTAGTGTCATCACTAATATCCCGTTAAAAATCTCTTTTAACTACTTTTCCCTCTTGCTAATTAATGTTTTCTCCCTCATAAGTACTTCTCTAAAGAGTATCTTATTCTTCTTTCTCTGCTTCTTCACCTCCTGTTCACTCCATAACCTTTTGCATTCTGGCTTCTGTCCCACACTTTATAAATTGACCTAGTAATTGATACCACTGACATCAATTGCTACCTCCAGAAGGATACTTTAAGTCTTCATTTTTGTGACCCACTCTGTAGTATTTGACATCATTCATAATTTTTCTTTGAAACTCATCCATGGCTTCATTTTCTGTTGGTTTTCCTTTTCTTGCTTTTTTTTTTTTTAACCTCTTATAATATCTTCTTTGCTTTTTTCCTTTGCCTGCTCCCTAAAATATCACTGTCTCTCAAGACCCTGTCTTTGACTCCTTCTCCTCTCCCTCTGTGTTTTCTCAAATAGTCTCATCCACTCTCTTAGTTTATTACCTGAATACTGATGGCTCCCCAGTGTCTCAGGCTCAGACCTCTCTGCTGAGGTCCAGACCCATATACCCAACTTGACACTGGGCATTTTCACTTGGATGAATGCTCTCTGTACACATATGCCTAGTACTGAACTTCCCAACTTCTGTCTCAAATCTCTTTTTCCTCCTATATTCTCTACTTTGGTTGGGAGCATCAGCATTTGCCCAAGCCAACATTCTGTAGTCTTTCTAGATCTCATTCTCCTCCTGTCACACACCACTCCCATGCTCTGTCAGTTCTGAGTGCTTCTTAAACTTACTACTTCTGCTCTGCCCTATCCCACTGGCCCTAATCATCTCTCATATATTCCTACAATGGTCTTCCTGCCTCTGGTCTTATTCTTATCAAATTCATCCTTTAGTCCAGAGTAATATTTCTCCCAGCGAAGTATTCAGTGCTTATCATAATTAGTTCCTGCCTAATTCTTCAGACTCATCTCCAACTATTAGTTTCCTCGCACATTACAGTCCAGTCATACTGAGTCATTTCTGCTCTCTCAAACATATCGTGTTGCTTTATGCTTCTCTGTCACTGCCGGGAACATCCCTCCTTTCTTCTCTGACTAGCATCATTTATAAGTTTTTTAGACTTGTTTATTTGATAAGGCCTTCATTAATTTCGATAGAAATGATTGTATAATGGAGTCTAAATCACTCTATTCCCTTGACTACTTTGGTACCGTATACCTATTTCTATTTTTCTACCATTGAATAACATATTAAAGCAATTATTGGTTAGCTTGCTTGCTTTTCCTGTAAAGCTGTGTGTTCCTGAAAGTAAGGGACTGTGTTTTATTCATCTTTGTATACTTAAGAACAAAGCTCAATAATTGTTTGTTAAATTGAATACGTGGTTTTTGTTTTCAAATTTTTTGGAAAACAAAACCAAATATTGAAAGTGTGTGGGGTTTTCTTTTTTTTTAATATTTGAATTTTATTTTATTTATTTTTCTATACAGCAGGTTATTATTAGTCATCAATTTTATACACATCAGTGTATACATGTCAATTCCAATCGCCCAATTCATCACACCACAATCCCCCCACCCACCCGCGGCTTTCCCCCCTTGGTGTCCATATGTTTTCTCTCTACATCTGTCTCTCAACTTCTGCCCTGAAAAAAGGTACAGATGAACCGGTTTTCTACGTTCCCATACATGCGTTAATATACAATATTTGTTTTTCTCTTTCTGGCTTACTTCACTCTGTATGATAGTCTCTAGATCCATCCATGTCTCAACACATGACCCAATTTCATTCCTTTTTATGGCTGAGTAATATTCCATTGTATATATGTACCACAACTTCTTTATCCATTTGTCTGTCGATGGGCATTTAGGCTGCTTCCATAAACTGGCTATTGTAAATAGTGCTGCAATGAACATTGGGGTGCACATGTGTTTTTGAATTATGGTTTTCTCTCGGAATATGCCCAGTAGTGGGATTGCTGGGTCATATGGTAGTTCTATTTTTAGTTTCTTAAGGAGCCTCCATACTGTTCTCCATAGTGGCTGTATCAATTTACATTCCTACCAACAGGGCAAGAGGGTTCCCTTTTCTCCACACCCTCTCCAGCATTTGTTGTTTGTAGATTTTCTGATGATGCCCATTCTAACTGGTGTGAGGTGATACCTCATTGCAGTTTTGATTTGCATTTCTCTAATAATTAGTGATGTTGAGCAGCTTTTCATGTGCTTCTTGGCCATCTGTATGTCTTTGGAGAACTGTCTATTTAGGTCTCCTGACCATTTTTGGATTGCGTTGTTTGTTTCTTTAATATTGAGCTGCATGAGCTGTTTATATATTTTGGAGATTAATCCTTTGTCCATTGATTTGTTTGCAAATATTTTCTCCCATCCTGAGGGTTGTCTTTTCTTGTTTATGGGTTCCTTTGCTGTGCAAAAGCTTTGAAGTTTCATTAGGTCCTATGTGTTTATTCTCGTTTTTATTTCCATTACTCTAGGAGGTGGATCAAAAAAGATCTTGCTGTGATTTATGTCAAAGAGTGTTCTTGCTATGTTTTCCTCTAAGACTTTTATAGTGTCTGCTCTTACATTTAGGTCTCGAATCCATTTTGATTTTATTTTTGCATATGGTGTTAGGGAGTGTTCTAATTTCATTCTTTTATATGTAGCTGTCCAGTTTTCCCAGCACCACTTATTGAAGAGACTGTCTTTTCTCCATTGTATATCCTTGCCTCCTTTGTCATAGATTAGTTGACCATAGGTGCGTGAGTTTACCTCTGAG
Source organism: Grampus griseus (assembly GCF_964374135.1). Classification (NCBI taxonomy): domain Eukaryota; kingdom Metazoa; phylum Chordata; class Mammalia; order Artiodactyla; family Delphinidae; genus Grampus; species Grampus griseus. Next base: position 69,233,773 of record NC_138997.1, on the reverse strand, counting down.
CTTTCTATCTTGTTCCATTGATCTATGTTTCTGTTTTTGTGTCAGGACCATATTGTCTTGATTACTGTAGCTTTATAGTATAGTCTGAAGTCAGGGAGTCTGATTCCTGCAGCTCCGTTTTTTTCCCTCAATACTTCTTTGGCTATTTGAGGTCTTTTGTGTCTCAATACAAATTTTAAGATTGTTCTAGTTCTGTAAAAAATGCCATTGGTAATTTGATAGGGATTGCATTGAATCTGTAGATTGCTTTGCGTAGTAGCGTCATTTTCACATGTTGATTCTTCCAATCCAAGAACATGGTATATCTCTCCACCTGTTGGTATCATCTTTAATTTCTTTCATCAGTGTCTTATAGTTTTCTGTATACAGGTCTTTTGTCTCCCTAGGTAGGTTTATTCCTAGGTATTTTATTCTTTTTGTTGCAATGGCAAATAGGAGTGTTTCCTTAATTTCTCTTTCAGATTTTTCATCATTAGTGTATAGGAATGCAAGAGATTTCTGTGCATTAATTTTGTATCCTGCTGCTTTACCAAATTCATTGATTAGCTCTTGTAGTTTTCTGGTGGCATTTTTAGGATTCTCTATGTATAGTATCATGTCATCTGCAAACAGTGACAGTTTTACTTCTTCTTTTCCAATTTGTATTCCTTTTATTTCTTTTTCTTCTCTGATTGCCGTGGCTAGGACTTCCAAAACTATGTTGAATAATAGTGGTGAGAGTGGACATCCTTGTCTTGTACCTGATCTTAGAGGAAATGCTTTCAGTTTTTCACCATTGAGAATGATATTTGCTGTGGGTTTGTCATATATGGCCTTTATTATGTTGAGGTAGGTTCCCTCTATGCCCACTTTGTGGGGAGTTTTTATCATAAATGGGTGTTGAATTTTGTCAAAAGCTTTTTCTGCATCTATTGAGATGATCATATGGTTTTTATTCTTCAATTTGTTAATATGATGTATCACATTGATTGATTTGTGTATATTGAAGAATCCTTGCATTCCTGGGATACACCCCACTTGATCATGGTGTATGATCCTTTTAATGTGTTGTTGGATTCTGTTTGCTAGTATTTTGTTGAGGATTTTTGCATGTATATTCATCAGTGCTATTGGTCTATAATTTTCTTTTTTTTTTTTGTATCTCTGTCTGGTTTTGGTATCAGGGTGATGGTGGCCTCATAGAATGAGTTTGGAAGTGTTCCTTCCTCTGCAATTTTTTGGAAGAGTTTGTGAAGGATGGGTGTTATCTGTTCTCTAAATGTTTGATAGAATTCACCTGTGAAGCCATCTGGTCCTGGACTTTTGTTTGTTGGAAGATTTTTAATCACAGTTTCCATTCCATTACTTGTGATTGGTCTGTTCATATTTTCTATTCCTGGTTCAGTCTTGGAAGGTTATACCTTTCTAAGAATTTGTCCATTTCTTCCAGGTTGTCCATTTTATTGGCATAGGGTTGCTTGCATTAGTCTCTTAGGATGCTTTGTATTTCTGCAGTGTCTGTTATAACGTCTCCTTTTTCATTTCTAACTTTATTGATTTGAATTCTCTCCCTCTTTTTCTTGAGGAGTCTGGCTAATGGTTTATCAATTTTGTTTCTCTTCTCAAAGAACCAGCTTTTACTTTTATTGATCTTTGCTATTGTTTTCTTTGTTTCTGTTTCATTTTTTTCTGCTCTGATCTTTATGATTTCTTTCCTTCTGCTAACTTTGGGTTTTGTTTGCTGTTCTTTCTCTAGTTCCTGTAGGTGTAAGGTTAGATTGTTTATTTGAGATTTTTCTTGTTTCTTGAGATAGGCTTGTATAGCTATAAACTTCCCTCTTAGAACTGCTTTTGCTGCATCCCATAGGTTTTGGATCGTCGTGTTTTCATTGTCATTTGTCTCTAGGTATTATTTGATTTCCTCTTTGATTTCTTCAGTGATCTCTTGGTTATTTAGTAATGTATTGTTTAGCCTCCATGTGTTTGTGTTTTTTACTTTTTTCCCATGTAGTTCATTTCTAATCTCATAGCGCTGTGGTCAGAAAAGATGCTTGATATGATTTCAATTTTCTTAAATTTACTGAGACTTGATTTGTGCCCCAAGATGTGATCTATCCTGGAGAATGTTCCATACACACTTGAGAAGAAAGTGTAATCTGCCGTTTTCAGATAGCATGTCCTATAAATATCAATTAAATCTATCTGGTCTATTGTGTAATTTAAAGCTTCTGTTTCCTTATTTATTTTCATTTTGGGTAATCTGTCCATTGGTGTACGTGAGGTACTAAAGTCCCCCACTATTATTGTGTTACTGTCGATTTCCTCTTTTAGAGCTGTTAGCAATTGCCTTATGTATTGAGGTGCTCCTATGTTGGGTGCGTATATATTTATAATTGTTGTATCTTCTTCTTGGATTGATCCCTTGATCATTGTGTAGTGTCCTTCCTTGTCTCTTATAACATTCTTTATTTTTAAGTCTGTTTTATCAGATATGAGTATTGCTATTCCATTTTTCTTTTGATTTCCATTTGCATGGAATATCTTTTTCCATCCCCTCACTTTCAGTCTGTCTGTGTCCCTAGGACTGAAGTGGTTCTCTTGTAGGCCGCATGTATATGGGTCTTGTTTTTGTATCCATTCAGCAAGCCTGTGTCTTTTGGTTGGAGCATTTAATCCATTCACGTTTAAGGTAATTATCGATATGTATGTTCCTATGACCATTTTCTTAATTGTTTTGGGTTTGTTTTTGTAGTTCCTTTTCTTCTCTTGTGTTTCCCACTTAGAGAAATTCCTTTAGCATTTGCTATATAGCTGGTTTGGTGGTGCTGAATTCTCTTAGCTTTTGTGTGTCTGTAAAGCTTTTGATTTCTCCATCGAATCTGAATGAGATCCTTGCCGGGTAGAGTAATCTTGGTTTTAGGTTCTTACTTTAAGTATATCATGCCACTCCCTTGTGGCTTGTAGAGTTTCTGCTGAGAAATCAGCTGTTAACCTTATGGGAGTTCCCTTGTATGTTATTTGTCATTTTTCCCTTGCTGCTTTCAATAATTTTTCTTTTTCTTTAATTTTTGCCAATTTGAGTATTATGTGTCTTGTTGTGTTTCTACTTGGGTTTATCCTATGTGGGACTTGCTGTAGTTCCTGGACTTGGGTGGCTATTTCCTTTCCCACGTTAGGGAAGTTTTCAACTATAATCTCTTCAAATATTTTCTCAGGTCCTTTCTCTCTCTCTTCTCTTTCTGGGACCCCTATAATGCAAATGTTGTTGCATTTAATGTTGTCCCACAGGTCTCTTAGGCTGTCTTCATTTCTTTTCATTCTCTTTTCTTTATTCCGTTCCGCAACAGTGAATTCCACCATTCTGTCTTCCAGATCACTTATCCGTTCTTCTGCCTCAGTTATTCTGGTATTGATTTCTTCTAGTATAGTTTTCATTTCAGTTTATTGTATTGTTCATCTCTGTTTTTTTCTTCTTTAATTCTTCTAGGTCTTTGTGAAACATTTCTTGTATCTTCTCGATCTTTGCCTCCATTCTTTTTCCAAGGTCCTGGGTCATCTTCACTATCATTATTCTGAATTCTTTTTCGGGAAGGTTTCCTATCTCCACTTCATTTAGTTGTTTTTCTGTGGTTTTATCTTGTTCCTTCATGTGGTACATAGCCCTCTGCCTTTTCATCTTGTCTATCTTTTTGTGAATGTGGCTTTTGATCCACAGGCTGCAGGATCGTAGTTCTTCTTGCTTCTGCTGTCTGCCCTCTGGTGGATGAGGCTATATAAGAGGCTTGTGTAGGTTTCGTGATGGGAGGGACTGGTGGTGGGTAGAGCTGGGTGTTGCTCTGGTGGGCAGAGCTCAGTAAAACTTTAATCTGCTTGAATGCTGATGGGTGGGGCTGGGTTCCCTCCCTGTTGGTTGTTTGGCCTGAGGCAACCCAACACTGGAGCCTATGGTGGGCTCTTTGGTGGGGCTAATGACAGACTGTGGGAGGGCTCACACCAAGGAGTACTTCCCAGAACTTCTGCTGCCAGTGTCCTTGTCCCCACGGTGAGCCACAGCCACCCCCCCGCCTCTGCAGGAGACCCTCCAACACTAGCAGGTAGGTCTGGTTCAGTCTCCCTTGAGGTTACTGCTCCTTCCCCTGGGTCCCAGTGCACTCACCACTTTGTGTGTGCACTCCAAGAGTGGAGTCTCTGTTTCCCCCAGTCGTGTCGAAATCCTGTAGTCAAATCCCAGTAGCCTTCAAAGTCTGTAAGTCTAGGAATTCCTCCTCTCGCTGCTGGACCCCCAGGTTAGGAAGCCTGACGTGGGGCTCAGAACCTTCACTCCAGTGGGTGGACTTGTGGTGTAAGTGTTCTCCAGTCTGTGAGTCACCCATCCAGCAGTTATGGGATTTGATTTTACTGTGATTGCGCCCCTCCTGCAGTCTTATTGTGGCTTCTCCTTTGTCTTTGGATGTGGGGTATCCTTTTTGGTAGTTCCAGTGTCTTCCTGTCGATGATTGTCCAGCAGCTAGTTGTGATTCTCGTGTTCTCCCAAGAGGGAGTGAGAGCACGTCATTCTACTCCGCCATTCTTGGTTCAGGTTGTTTTTCCAGATTCTTGTATGTGAATTCGTGGTTGGTAGTGATGTTTTTAATCATAGTCTGTTGTTTTCTAAATAATAGATAATTAATTAAATTCACTCCAGCCTCATATCCTTTTTAATATTGAGTTTCAGTAGCAAATCACTTTCCTTTGTGTTTTACATTCATTTGTTTATCCCACATTTATTCCACCAGGCAGTGAAGTAGTTCACACTCAATTCCAGTAGTTAGTAGTTTCTTTTTATATAAACATTGCCTACTCTTAGAGGAGGAAAAAACAAAACAAAAAAATTAGGAAGAATCTCTTCAATAAAAATACTTATGAAACTTATGTTGACAGTTCTTAGGTTGATATTTTCTGTGTATATTTTTGCTCTGCATAAATGCATTTCGTAATCCCATTTATGTGTGGGTATATATATGAATGTTAATCTTTTGTATATATTGTGGGACCTAAGAAAAATGGAAGTATATCCAAATAAATGTTTGTCCAGTGTTAATCATGTCAGTTGAAAACCCGAGTTCTTAAAATGATAGCACGACTTTATGTCTTCAGATTGAACTAAGAGAACGAGAGATAGAACGACTGTCGGTTGCATTGGATGGGGGTCGCTCCCCTGATATCCTTTCTCTGGAGACTAAAAATAAAGCCAACGAAAAGCTTATTGCTCATTTAAATATTCAGGTAATGAGTTTTATAATTATTTCACTGAGCATATGAAACCATAAGTGTTTATAATGGTCTGTGGGTTTGTGAAAGTGACAGCGTTGTTTTCTTGGCTATTATTTACGGTGGAAAAAATTTGATGGAGTCAAAGTATCCAAAATTGGGTACAGCTATTGAAAACTCATGTTTTTTAAGAATATTTAATGAGGTAGGAATATATACACCATAATGATAAATATTTAAAAGGAGAATAAACCATAGGTAAAATGTAACCTTCAATTTGCTTTAAAAAAAAATGTGTGTGTGTATAGAATTGCTGACTAATAAGAACCTGCTGTATAAAAAAATAAAAAAAACACTAGGTGAACACACACACACACACCAAAAAAATGTGTGTATGCATTCAGAAAGAGAAAACACTAGAAGAGAATACACCAAAGTACACTAGCAATGTTTATCTTTGTGTGATGGGATAGTCTTCTTTATGATTTTCTCCATTTTCAAAATTTTTATGACAGTATTTCTTTTATAATATATAAAAGGTGGTTTTTTAAAATAAATATAAAAATTAAACATATAGTTTTCACTTACCTATGTAGTGGTTTCCCTTGTCATGCATTTGACCTAAGAGTGAAAGAACAAGAGACTTCTATGAAGCATGACAAATGACCTTTAGGAATTTATTTATTTGTTTTTTAATTGAAATATAGTTGAGTTACAGTGTGTGTTAGTTTCTGGTATACAGCAAAGTGATTCAGTTATATATATTATATATTATTCTTTTTCATATTCTTTTCCATTATGTTTTATTACATAATATTGAATATAGTTCCCTGTGCTATACAGTAGGACCTTGTTCTTTGTTTTATATATGGTAGTTTGTATCTGCTAATTCCAAACTCCTGATTTATCCATCCTCCATCCCCTTACCCCTTTGGTAACCATAAGTTTGTTTTCTATGTCTATGAGTCTGTTTCTGTTTAGTAAATAAGTACATTTGTATTACTATTTTTTATTCCACATATAAGTGGTATCATATGGTATTTGTCTTTCTCTTTCTGACTTACTTCATTTAGTATGATAATCTCTAGGCCCATCCATGTGTCTGTAAATAGCATTATTTCATTCTTTTTTATGGCTAGGTAATATTCCGTTGTGTGTGTATATATATTTACACACCACAACTTCTTTATCCATTCTTCTGATGGACATTTAGGTTGTTTCCATGACCTTCAGAAATTTAAATGTCACTGCTACCTAGACTGCAACCAGAATAGAGTAAGCCCCAAATATCAGCAGTAACTCTCGAGCAGTGCTGTTCAATAGAAATAGGATATGAGCCACATATGTAATTTAAAACTTCCTAGTAGCCTGATTAAAAAAGTAAAAAGAAAACAGATGAGATATATTTTAATAATGTATCTACCTAAATATATCCAAAATATTACCATTTCAACATGTAATCAATGTCAAATATCATTGCAGTGTTTTACTTTTTTTTGTACTAAGTCTTTGGGATCCTGTTTGTATTTTACATTTATAGCACATCTCTGTTTGGACTAGCCACATTTTAAGTGCTCAGCAGCCATGTGTGGATGCTAGTGGCTACTATATTGGACAGCACTCTAGACTAATATTATCATCGTAGTGATAATCTTGTCATATTTTTAAAACTCTGCATTGGGAAAAAGTTCACACAAATTTCTTACTTATCCTTTCCGTCCATGCTTGAAAATTGAAGACAGTGGATATATATTTTTACTAAACCACACATTGTCAGTTTTGCAAATAGAAACAGTATAAGTTTGCAAATGTAAAAGAGCTGGGGTTTTAACTTTTGGGTTTTTTTTAAATATAGTATTTTGAAATATTTTGGAAGTTCAGTATTTTAATAATTTTCCAATTTATATACCTTATGAATTACAAATTCAATTTAGGTTGACTTTCTTCAGCAAGCTAATAAAGACCTGGAAAAGCATATACAAGAGCTTATGGAAACCAAGGAAACAGTAACTACTGAAGTTGTTAATTTAAGTAACAAAAATGAAAAACTCTGCCAGGAATTAACTGAAATAGACCAGTTAGCACAGCAGTTGGAAAGACATAAAGAAGAAGTGCTCGAGACTGCCGACAAAGAACTTGAGGAAGCAAAGGTGTGTCTAGGTTGTGGAGGTGCTCATTAATTCTCCTAGAGTATGGTGAGCTTGAGACCTTTTGATGTCCTATTCAGGCCTTTTGGTTTGTTTTGTAATTCACGTTTTTCTAAGGTGTTGTTTACATCCCCTAAATTCTTGCCCTTTTTCTAGTTGTTTGTCTTTCTGAAGCACATCTCTTCCTAGGACAGCTCTCCAGACTCTATCCTCTTTTTCTACAAGATTTTCATCTCTGTCCTTTTATCTCTGCATTGTGAGCAGGCTTCTGAAGTTTGTCCTCTAGGTCATTTTTGTGCTCATGAACCTTTAAAGGTATTTTTTAAAACTGTGTATGTCCTTGCACATTTTTAAGTTGATAGCTAACATTTTTCATCTTCAGGTTTAAATAGATGCAAAGGATGTAATTTCTAATCAATTGTAAGTATTGATCTCTTAAAACTGTCATATCATTCTTTTAAATATAGCCAGTATAATCCAAATGACCCTTCTTGAAATCCTCACAAAATTTTATCCTATTTTAACATTTTTATGCTTGAATATCTTTTTATAATAACTCATATCAAATGTCTCTGCAGTTAAAAAAATACGTGAATTGAAATTTTTTATTTTAAAAAATGTCCTGCGACTGTAAGGTTCAGAGTGTTAGTATTTTCCTCTAAATAGTGTTATCATTATAATTATTAGTAATCAGTGGATCAAAGTGACAACTGTAGTACAAATGTTGATAAATACTTATTAAATTAAAAAGTAAAATTTTATTGGAAATACATCTCTTAGTAAGATATAATGGGAGAAAATAGTGTCTTAATCAAAGGCTTCGGCCAGCTCCAACATTTCAGGTTATCTTTTTGTCTGGTGCTTCGGAAGTTTTTTATAAGTAGAGATAGAATTACATTAGATGCATGCCCTTCTTTTGAAAAGTGGGGAAAAGGCAGTTTTGGAAGGGGAAGTGGGAAAGAAGAACTCACATGATACCTAGAGCACAAGCAGGTTCTCAGGTAGATAATTTTTAAGAAGGACTGTATGTGCAAATTTAAGAATCCAGATATTGATTCCTTGAAACTATATATACATATATATAATATATATTGTAAATAATATATTATTTGTGTATGTGTGTGTGTGTATATATATATATATATATATGATAGTTTTACATAATACTTGGATAGTCTTTATGTTATCCCAGGAATGAGTATAACCTAGTTTGAAGATCACTACTTTACATCAGTTGAATAATATGAGTTAATTTTATAGTGTCACCTCCACTAATTAGGGGAATAGAAGGAAACTACCTCAACATAATAAAGGCCATATTATGAAAAGCCCACAGCTAACATCATACCCAGTGACAAAAGACTGAAAACTTTTCCTCTAAGGTTAGGAGCAAGGGAAGGATGCCCATTCTTACTACTTCTATTCAACATAGTACTGGCAGTCCTAACCAGAGGAATTAGGCAAGAAAAAGAAATAAAAGGCATCCAATTAAAAGAAAGAAGTAAGATTATGTTTCCAGATGAGATGATCTTATGTGTAGAAAACACTAAAGAGTCCATTAAAAAGAAAAACAAAAACAGAACTAATAAATTCAGCAAACTTGCAGGATACAAAATCATTGCATAAAAACCTGGTGCATTTCTATATGCTAGTAATTAAAATACAAAAAGGAAATTAAGAAAATAATCCCATTTACAATAGCATCAAAAAAGAATAAAGTACTTAGGGATAAACTTAATCAAGGAGGCAAAAGACTTGTACCCTGACAGCTGTAAAACACTGCTGAAAGAAATTAAGACAGAAATAAATGGAAAGATATCCTGTGTTCATGGATTGGAAGACTGTATACTGCTCGAATGTCCATACTACCCAAAACAATGTGCAGATTCAGTGTAATACCTCTCCAAATCCCAATGGCATTTTTTACAGAAATAGGAAAAAAAATCCTAAAATTCATGTGGAATCTTAAGGGACCCAGAATAGTCAAGACAGCCTTGAAAATGAAGAACATAATTATTGCGGTTTTAATTTTGCTTTTGTGGCTTTAGTTTCATTGCAACACTCCTATATCTCATTCCTCTCCTTTTCCACTTCCTTTTGCATATTCTGTGCTGTGCATACAACATATTGAACACAGCTTCACGTGTCCAATTGGCAGTAATCAAGAATGACACCTTGGCTCAATAGAAGATTCCTATTAGGTTATAATTTTTTTTTTTTTTTTTGCGGTACGCAGGCCTCTCACTGTTGTGGCTTCTCCCGTTGCGGAGCACAGGCTCCGGACGCGCAGGCTCAGCGGCCATGGCTCACGGGCCCAGCCGCTCCGTGGCACGTGGGATCTTCCCGGACCGGGGCACGATCCCGTGTCCCCTGCATCAGCAGGCGGACTCTCAACCACTGCACCACCAGGGAAGCCCCTAGGTTATAATATTTTAATCTTGGCATTCAGCACTCTCAGTTGCAGTGTAGAGGATCCAGGTTGGTAGTAGCAGGTGGTGAGAAAGCAAATAAGATAGGAAAGTCAGGAAATGACAGGGCCACAAGATGAATCCTAAAAATCAAGGATCAAGAAAAGTCCTACAAGTATACAGATAGAAAAAGATTTTCAAGTAGCCCTCTCGTTTCATATGTTACAGATAGGTCCCTGTAAGCATTCAGGATACCAAGAAATTAGAGAAACCTAAACTTTGCCTCCTCCTCATTGAAACTGAGACTTAGGGCTGGCTAATGCCTCAGGTCTCACTGGTGAGAGGGAACATGAACTGCTTGAAAAATGGCTTGGTCTCATTTGCACTGTGACTTAGTGATAAGTATTCTTGACTTTTAGGTATTTACCTAATAGGCTTTTTATTCCTAGAAAGAGATTAAAAAAAAGCTATCTGAAATGCGGAATCTTGAAGAAACAATGGGAAAACTTCAACTGGTAAGTAGGTGTTATATTGCAGGGGTCCCCAACCCTCGGGTCGTGGACTGGTACCGGTCTGTGGCCTGTTAGGAACCGGGCCGCACAGCAGGAGGTGAGTGGCGGATGAGCAGAGCTTCATCTGCTGCTCCCCATCACACGCATTACCGCCTGAGCCATCCCCACCCCCATCCGTGGAAAAATGGTCTTCCACGAAACCAGTCCCTGGTGACAAAAAGGTTGGGGACTGCTGTTATATTGAATTGCCAGCATTTTCATCAAGAAAATTTTTATGTTTTATTTTACTTTTTTTTAACTAAGATACAATTAACCTATCATGACATTCACTCTTTTAAGTGAACAATTCAGCGGTTTTGGTATAGGCACAAAGGAGTGCAACCATAGTTTGTCCAAATTATGGAAGACGTTCTAAACCATGGCAGGATGTTTGGATTTTATTCTAGTGGACAGTAGAAAGCCATCTAAAGTGTAAGCAGAGTAAGACAAAGGCATCAGAGTTTCAAATGAATGAACTGGTTTCTTAGAAAATGTGGGAAAGTAATTTAAGGTATTAAAATGATCTTCATCTCTCGGGGGTCTCATTGCTACTCTGCTCCCAGAGTTTTGTATCCACTCCCTGAGGGGCTGTCTGGTCAGTCTTTAATTTGCCATTGGCAAGGCTGGCGTGGGCAAAAGAGTGAGGAGGAAGATAGGAGGTGCAGTGGTTTTTTTCATTACTATCTAATTCCAGAACATTTTTTCACTCCAGGAAAAAGCTTCATATCCATTAGCAGTCACCCCTCATTTTCCTCTGCTCAGCCTCTGGCGACCACTGGTCTGCTTTCTGTTTCTGTAGATTTGCCTATTCTGGATATTCTGTATAAATAGAATTATATAATATGTGACCTTTTGTGTTTGGCTTTCACTTAGCACAATGTTTTCAAGGTTCAAGCATGTCATAGCATGTATCGTTACTCCTTTTTATGGCTAAGTAATATTCCATTGTATGTATATATTTAGTTTCATTTATATTTTTATAATTCTTTAATATCATATATAATAGGTAGCAAGTTACACTCAAATTTGGAAAACCTGTTAGGAATTTTATATTCTTTAAATGACTTCATGACTTGTCAGTTTACTAATATTTAAACTAAAAATTGATAGTTACTTTGTAAAATTTTGTTGACTTTTATTAAAAGCACTCAATCGTCTTTTAATAATTTTGTTTGGCATTACAAACCATTTTACTAGTCATATTGTTTGTTCTGGTGGTCTTCAAATGAGAAAACTAATAATCATCCCAGCATAAACCTAGATATAGCATATAGTCTTAGAGTCTAGAACTGGCAGAAAGAATGTCTTTCTTACAGGTAGAAATTTCTAGGTGGTCATCCAAAAGATTGTTAAAAATTTTTTTAATAGCCTGTTAAATTGGATGAGTTTCCACTAATAATGAAAAGACTAATACTAATTTCCAAGTTTTCTCATTACTTATACTCTTTTTACAGTCAAGCTGTAATGTTCTGGTGGCAGTCATAAGGCAAATTAAAAAAACAAAGCCATTTGTGATATGCTGGCACATAGTAGGTGTTCAAATACTTGTTGATTTTTATATGCTCACTATAAACAGTGCATCACAATGGCTTCCTGTTTTACTCAACTGCAGGTATTCAGTTCAGCTCAATATTGAATAATTGAATTAGCTAAACCTGCTAAATGTTGTCTACTCTTGAGTTTCGTAGATATTTTTAAATTCTCCAGTGAGGTCAATAAATGTAAAGTAGATGTTTTGATGTTTTCACTACAGTGTAAGCTCTGTGAGGACAGGGATTTTTGTTGTTTGTTCAGTGCTGTTTTTATGCACACTGTATACAGTTATATGTGATTCATAATGCTTATCTCAGAACTCTGACCAAATTTTAGTATTGTTGCCTGACAGCAAGATGTTGCTGTACTTTCTGACCTTCTTATTTTTTCCATTGGTACTACAGTTTATGTTTTTTTAAGGTAAATACTAATGATATCATTAGCTAACACTTATTAAGTACTTGCCATGTGCCGGACACTGTACAGAGTGCTTCACATTCACAGAGTCATCCATTCATAGATGAATCCTCAGTGTCCAGGTACTGGTCTTATCCTCATTGTGCAGATGAGGCTGAGAGAGAAACCTTTGTACTTATGTATACCTATGGTAGTCTTAGAGCACTGTCTTAACTTCTGCTTTCCTTTAAACATAAAAAACTTTAAAATTTTTTATTGCACAAGTACATATTCATTTTTTAAAAAGACAGTATGCTAACAAATTAAAAGAAAATAAAATCCGATAGTTCTACTACTTTAGAAAGGAGCACTGTTGAATTTGGGTTTTATTGTTGCTTTTAACCATAATTGATAATTAACTTTCATTGAAACCATATATATTTGACTGACTAAAAGTGTGTATGTGACTTACTCTTAAATAAATGTGCTTACAAATATCTATTTTAAGTGCTATATTTATGAAGTTGCTAGAAATCTTAATTATAGTGTTAAAATTTTCAGGAATTAAACTTATGTCATAAAGAAAAGGAGAGGCTGAGTGATGAACTCCTTATAAAATCAGACCTGGAAACTGTTGTTCATCAGCTTGAACAAGAAAAGCAAAGACTTAACAAAAAAATTGAAAGTTTCGCAGTTACAGGTAAAATATAAAATGTTGATAACTTAAAAAATGATTGTGATGTCTTCTTAATGTATTATTTTTAGTAGTAGATGATCTTTCATTCATTCATTCAATAAATATTTGTTGAGTGCTTGCTGTGTATCAGAAACCAGAGTAGGTACTGAGATACAGTAGAAAACCTCTGCCTCAGGGACCTTACAGGGGCCTTTTACATTCTGACTAGTTGGTACAGGGAACCCCGTTTGAATATTTTTCAATGTACATATATCCTTCTTTGAGGCATGCAGTAATAGAATTAATTACAACTATGCGGAAGACCATTCTGAAATAGTGGAAAATTGAAGTATAGAATCTTTTTAAGTAAATGCAGTTTTATCACCTTAAAGTACACACACACACACACTTGAAATAGGCTTTCTGCCAGGTACCCCATCCTAAATGAGTTGATTTAAGGAACTTGTAAGAATTCATTCATTTGTTCATTCATTCATTTGACAAGTGTTTATGAACCGGTTTTGGTGCCAGGGTACATAATGGTAAACAAGATACACAAAGGCCCCTGCTCTTGTGGTGGTTTTAATCTAGTTAGGGAGACAAACTAGTAGCACATAAGTGAAGAAGTTAGTTTTAGGTGGTAAGAATTTTCAAATACAATGGGAAGGTATGCTAGAGATCGACTGATCCAAGGGCTTAGTGACAGGACACCAGCCATGTGAAGATCTGGGGCAATTTTCCAGGCAGAGGGGATGGCAAGTGTGGAAGCCTGGTGCCATCAAACTCCATGTAGTGAAAGAAAGCCAGTGTGCTATTTTAAGAAGAAGCTATATCCTAGGCTCTTCAGCATTCATGTGGATAATCTGTCTAACCTTCTCTACTTACCAGCTGTATGACTTGAGCATGTTCCTTCGCATTGCTTCAGTTTCCATATCTGTGTGGTTAATGATGGCACTTAATCCAGAAGGTTGTTGTGAGGATTAAATGGGTTAATATATTATTAAAGTGCTTAGACCTACATATAAAACTTTGCAATTTACTTCCTTCCATGCTAGCTCTATCCTGCCATTTCAGTGTAATTTTTCAGATACCTGAAACTCCCTCGTTCCTTTGTGTTTTGAATATATCCCCCTGCACAAAACCTAGCCATGGATCAACCAAAGTACTCACACACGAGCAGCTAAGCAGTCCTTGCGTGTGCACCCGACAGTATCAACGGCACTGTAACTTGTATGGTCCCAAACCACAGCACCCACCCCTCAGTGATGTGTGGAAATCTTACTCTATACTTCTTACTGCTTAGTTGCCCAGTCTCTGCAGGGAACATTTTCAAGTGTTCTTCATTCTCAGTAAACCCATTCTAAGAGGATGATCTTAACCTTTGGTTTCCCCTAAGAAAATGGAAGCCGTCAGGGAGGCATTCTGTCGGTTTCCTGTCCCCAGATCTTGAACCTGTCCATCTTTATTTTCCCTCCTGTTACTTGTACCTCTTATGAAAGGCCACTGCCTCCATCTGTTCTCTAGATCCCATTCTCTCTAATTTTAAAACGCTTTCATATTAATTATCTCCTTTCCTAACTTTAGCCTTTGTACTGTTTTTTCCCATTAGTATTCAAACATGCTTACCCTTCTCCCATTCTAAAAGCAAAAATTGTACCCATTCCTATCCAGCCACTCTTTCCTTCTCATCATAGCTTTAACACCTTAAAAAGTCATCTGTACTTTTCTGCTTGATCACCAACTACCCTTTATCACCTCAGTCCACTCCAGTTGGCTCTGTCCTCATGTCGCCAATAAAACAGCTCTTATTAAGGTCACCACTCACCTCCATTATGCTAAATGCAGTGGACACTTTTCCATTCATCAGTTTATTTGACTTAGCATTTAACACATTTGCCTGTTCCTTCCACTCTCATACTTTCTTACCTCTCTGGTCACTCCTCAGAATGAATTTCCCTATTCATCCTCCAGATTGCATTGCATGCTGTTCTTTTGTAGCTCTTGTCCTACTACAACTAGAATAATTATTTGACCTTGACTATGTTTTTCATATTTGTATCCTTAGCTCATGCTGGGCGTATAGTAAATACTCAATAATTATCTGTGGAATGAATGAAAGAAAAGATGGGAAGTGAATCAGAATATGTCTTGAAAATCATTTCATGCTTTAGAGTTGTAAAGAATATCAGTTAAATTGAACTATATGAAATTGCCAGTATTAGGCTACTTATGACTCCTGAAAAGGTGATTTCTGTGGTAAAAGTTAATAATTGTGTTTATTTAAAGAAAGACTAGTTGTTTTGACCTCTTTGTATATATACTATATTAAATTCAAGCTTAATGTTAAAATTGCCCACATTATGATCAATTGTTTACAGGTAAATTTTCTTTTAGTGCATTTTCAGGTCATCAGAATGTACCATGTGATGATTTACTGCTTCACTGTGTAGTACTAAATAGTACCTATCCTTGTATATGACAAAAGCAGAGGACTTTGACTTATTGGATTTTATTTAAACTTTTAATTTTTGCTTTTGTTTTTTTTCTCTTTTCCTTTCAGCATTTACCTCTTTGATATCTGGCAGTTATAGGTGATATATGAAATAGCTAATGATTTTTAGTAACTTACATTGTAAAAGTTATTGATACAATTTATTTGGCTGATTATACATTTTATATGCAACATTGTTTTAATATTTTATACTTTAATTTGCAGAAAGAGAACTTACTTTGGAAGTTGAGAGGATGAGGCTAGAACATGGAATAAAACGACGAGACAAGTCACCTTCTCGTTTAGATACGTTTCTGAAAGGTATAGAAGATGAACGAGACTTTTATAAGAAAGAGCTAGAAAGACTCCAGCATTTAATACAGCGAAGATCTTGCTCTCGAAGTCATTCTACATGTGAAAAAATTTCAGTAATTAAGACACTAGAAAAGGTAATATCTCTTTATGAGAGTAATAGATAAGGCAAGAAAGTATCTTTATTAGCAAACTTTTATGGTTTATTATTGCATTAAATCTAACGTTATTCTACTTGCTTTTAAGAAGTCTTTCTTAATTTTGATTTTTGTTTTCTTCCATGACCTGTACTTTAGGAACACTGTATTAATTAGGAAAACTACTTAAGAACAAAGCAAAGCATACTGACTCCTGGAAATTAAGGAAAGATTGAATAGCTCATTATATATATGGGAGGAGTGCAGGGGCATCTGAGCTTCCAGAAACTGGAATCAGGAACTCATGCTATTGGATATTTCCTCTCTTTCTATCCTTTACTTTCTGTATCAGATGCATTTTGTCTCTTGAAGCAAAGTAGCTTTGTTTATATGGCTTCATGCCATTCCCAGCCTTGGACCAGTCAGAAAGCCAGGCCACATTGTACAGACCAGTCATCTTCCATGATAACTATGCAACAGGGGAAGGTACAAAATGTCAGTGAGTGCTGGACAGATCATCCCATTTGTCCACTACAATCACATTTGCAACTCGGTAGTCTAAAGACATATATTACTTAAAGTTAACCATGATTTATAAGAGATTAAAAGCATGTGTCTCTATTTTAGGGCTTAATTATTTTCAACATTTTATAAATATCATTTGGGTTCTTTGGATTTTTCTTTATTTTAAGCTTTGGAGCTATGGGAGTCCTGGAGGCTTATGTGACCCTAATGTTGTCTACACACTAGATAAAATTAGGGGAAGTTAGGAGTAAAATCATTAAAACTCAGAACATTTGATTTCAGACTTGGCTCTATTAACCAACTATGTCATCTTTTTCCTGAAGATCTCTGTCCATTGTCAAATGGTTTTGAGTCATTTTCTGATTAGACTGTTTTTTAACCTCATTGGCTAGTGGCTAAATTTGACTTACAAAGTTTAGTTTAAACACTATGCTGTGTTATCTGTTACAAGCACAATGAATTGGTGGAAAATGCAGTGTAAGTTAATTTATGTGTACTGAGTTGTTTTCAAGCTCCATATATACCTAGGGATCGGGAAAAATCACTGAATTGATCACCTTCATTGTGTCAGACAATCTTCTACAAGATGGTTGATGAGTTTAATCAAGTATTTATTAAATAGAACTGAGTAGATAAGTACCTCAACGCTTTTAAATATTTGATTTGTTTGCTTGGTGTGAATTCATAATTGAAAGACAAATTGAGATGTACTGGTAAGGTACTGGTGAAATTAGGAGAGACTTTCTCCCCCTTCAACTTATTTACTTCTTGAAATATTCTAATGTTACCTGACGTAGATAAAGAATTCACTTTCTAAAGTTTAGAAAGTTGGGACATTGATAGCATTTTAAAGTCCCAGTAATAAATTTCAGGCATGGTAGGGAATAATAGGTGATGTACATGAGTGAAATGGATGGAGTGTAAGACAGTTGTGAGTGCTGGGAACTAGAGTAAATTCCCACCTAAAATTGGGTATTTTAAACGTGCTTAGAAACACTTGTTGGCAAACAACAAAGACTTCTCTAAAGCTGAATTAGGTACAGGCTGTGAGTTTTCAACCCCTGCTTTATGGCAAATTGTTAGGCAGAGTTTCTTGGGATTGCAGCAACTCAGTAAAATATTGACATTTTTAATATCAATGATTTTTGTCAACAGTACACCCATTGATTCTCTGTTGTCTGTGTAGGGACGGCACTGTCCTCTTTCACGTTGTACTGACTGGGTTCCAAATGTGAGTTTTGAGTATAGTGTAGCAGAAAGTGCTTTGGATTTGGAAACCTGATAGAAGTTTCAACTCTGCACAGTGGCTTTATGACCTTAGGCAAGTTACCTAACTTCACGTTTCCTCATTTGCAAAGTGAGGAAAGTAACTACAGCCTCTTGTGAAGGTTACATGAGATAATTTGTAGAAGGGTTCAGCATAACACCTAGTTCCTAGTAAATGTTTCATTTCCTTATTATTTGCTGGTTCAAAGCACATCAGGTCTAGGTAGAAAGTTAGGTTCAGTTCAGTAGACATATACTGAGAATGTACTATGAATGAGACTCCCAGAATATGAGATAAAGAAGACCTGTTTCCTATCCTCACAGTCTTTAGCATTGTGTGTGTGCCTGTGTGTGTGTGTGTGTGTGTGTGTGTGTGTGTGTGTGTGTATTAGGAACAATGGAGTGGTAAAAGGGAATTATTAACACAAATATAAATGCCTACATACAAGATCTATTTGGAAAAGTAGAGAATTCATTCATTTTACTGGGTACCATGCTAGGTGCTGAAGATGTGGTAAGACCAGATACCTACTGTGTCCCTGATAGAGTTTACATTTTAGTGGTAAAGACGCATTAAACACCCAATCATGTAAATAACTTTATAATCTCATGTAAAGTAAGTGTTAATGAGGAAAGAATACAGGAAAGATTCAGAATGCTATGAGAGTACATTGAGGGAGATCTGAATTAGGTTGGAGAATCCTGAAGGACTCCTTAGAGAAAGTGATGTTTAAGCTGAGACCTAGACAGTAATGAAAATAGACTGTCAAATCCTTATTCATTGAGCTCTCCTTTCTAAAACATAGGCAGCCCACCTCCTTTCTGTAAGATATTTTTATTTAGATACTGTTAAGTTACAGATTTTCTTTTATTGTTATTTAAACCTTGATTAAGTCCTCACCATAATTGCTTTTGTCCTATAATACATCTTGTCCTTTAAGGTGTCCATATAGCTAATCTCATCCATTATGCCTTGATTTTGCTTGTTTAACCAAGAGGATAACTTATTTCCAAGTGGCAGGTGAAGGGAACTTCACAGATATCTACCATTTACCAAGTCTACATTGGTCATGGTATGTGCACAGTAGATATTGAATAACATAGATTAGGATGCTTCCCAGTGTACCAAATTATCAGATTATCACTATCTGGAGCTTCTGCATTTAGTACTTGAACATTAATATACCACAGATCCCAAGACTACATTTACTGTATTTATTTTCTACAATAGCTATGAAGATAGTGGATTTTTTGAATTGTACTGGAATAATAGGCAAAATCTTGTTTTAGAAATGTTGAAAGTAGTTGCTTATTCAGTGAACATCCCTAATGTACACCGTCTGGTAGAAATATTTATATTGGGACTTTCCTGGTGGTCCAGTGGTAAAGAATTGGCCTTCCAATGCAGGCCACGCGGGTTCGATCCCTGATCGGGGAACTAAGATCCCACATGCCGCAGGGCAGCTAAGCCTGCGCGCGCCACAACTACTGAGCTCACCCGCCTCAACTAGAGAGCCCGCGTGCCACAAACTACAGAGCCCACGCTCCCTGGAGCCTGCACACCACAACTTCAAAAGAGAAAACCCACACTCCACAAATGGAGAGAATCCCGCGTGCCGCAACAAAGGGCCCGTGAGCTGCAACTAAGACCCGATGCAGCCAAAAATAAATAAATAATAAAATAAATCTTAAAAAAAAGAAATATTTATATTTATTTGATTGCAAAAATAGACCTCACATAGGTTTGAAGCTGGGATAGTTGGGGTTTGGTGTGCTAGGGAAATTGATCTTAGATTCAGTCACAGAAGACACTGAGGAATGTGCTAGGCTGTACAGTTACTTGTACTGGATGAGCAGCTATACACATACCCTCTTAATTCCTCCCCTGGAGAGGGTTATAAACTAGGGGTTCCCAACAATCAGTATGAATCAGAATCACCTGGAGGGCTTGATAAACCAGTTACTGGGCCCTGTCCCCAAAGTTTCTGATCGAGTAGGTCTGGGGTGGGCCCCAAAACTTGCATGCCTAACAAGTTTCCAGATGCTACATGCTTCTGGTCTGGGGATTATACTTTAGTTACCACCAGTATAAACAACTCAGGGAGAATGACAGTTGAAACATCTCACGGACTCTGATCAAGTAGTATCAGTGGCAACTGGGTCCCTTGCTGGGAACTTGAAGGCCAGGAAATTTGCCCCAGTACTGCCAGCACTCTCTCTCCTTCTCTCCTTATAGATTAAAAATTGTGTTCCTTAATTACATTAAAGGAAGTTGTGTTCTTTTTGTCTGTTAGCATCTTTCAGTCAGTCTCATCATCAGCATCCTTGTGGCAACCAAATGATGATAATTATAACAAATGATAACTTCTGTTTTTGAATTATGTTTCAGGGTGATTACAACTCAGAAATTCATGTGATCACAAGAGAAAGAGATGAACTTCAGCATATGCTAGAAAGATTTGAAAAACATATGGAGGATATACAGTCCAATGTTAAATTATTGACAGCAGAAAGAGATAAACTAAGTGTCTTATATAATGAAGTAAGATATTGATTATAATTAAGCCAACAGATTATATAGCACCAGTTAACTGTAATGGTACCAGTATATATCCTTTAAATTACTGTAATATATGGACCTTAGTGATTTTCCTTCAGAGTTAGAATTAATAAGTAATAGTTTCTACTATCATCCTGTTCCCAAAGCAGAGATTTCTATTGCTTTTTCATATTTATTCTTCCTCTTTTCTAGCTTATCTATGGACCAGGTCAGTTAGGGATAATTCCCTATTTCTAAAACTACTGAATGAGTCTCAGCCTGACTCTGAGCCAGGTGTATCCTTGGGATTCAGACATGTTGGGGTATGTCTATGAAACAGTGGGTAGCACTCACTAATTGGATATTAAGGACTTAGCCTCTAGGGATAGGGAGGGGAGATTCAATACAGTTTGGGCTAATTATAAAGCCTCAGTTGTTAGAGGGCAAGGTGAGTCTGAGCAAAGCATGGTGTTTATCACCAAAATTTGTTCCCATACCAATCTCCCATGAAATCCTATTGCTATTTTTAGAGGGAGAGAAGGACATACGGGTTAAGAGGCCAAGTTGAAAAAGCCGTTTTCACTTCTGGTGCTTTTTTGGGATTCTGCAGTACAAATTGATCCACTTTTGGGCTTTTCCCACTGTTAGCTTAGATTTCTGCTTTCTTGGGACTGCTTAGTTTATTACTAGTTGTCCATGTGCTATTTGGTTTCCCAAATTTTGTGGCTGGCACTTCCCTCAATCTCCTTGTCCTTTGTTTTTATTATTACTGTTATTACATTAATCCTTTTACTCTCATTTTGGTGGCATTTGGGAAGAGAGCAAAAGTAGCATATGTTTAGTTGCCTTTTTTAAACTGGGAGCATGTCCAATGTTTTTTAATTTATATCTTTAATACATTAAGGCTCAGGAAGAATTATCTGCACTCAGACAAGAATCTGCCCAAACCACAGTCTCCCATAATACTGTTAGTCTTATGGAAAAGGAAAAAGAACTTGCATTATCTGACTTAAGAAGGATTATGGCAGAAAGAGAAGCTTTAAAAGAAAAGTTAAAAGTACGTATTGACTTAATTGACTTATTTTTAAAAGATAATTTATTGAGAAAAGGGGAGGTCTTTTTATATGTTTTCCTGTGACATGACTATTTTGAATCTAGATCAGGGGTTGGCAAACAATGGCACATGAGCCAAATCCAGAACGCTGTGTTTTTGTATGGCCCGTGTGCTAAGAATGGTTTTTACGTTTTAAAATCATTGAAAAAATATCAAAAGAAAAATACTTCATGAGACATGAAAATTATGAAACTCAGATTTCATTGTTGATAATACTCATTAATTGGAATACTCATTCGTTTATGTGTTTTGTGTAGCTTTTTTTGTGCTGCAATGGCAGAGCTGAGTAACTGCAATAAAAACTGTATGGTCCACAAAGCCTAAATATTTATCATCTGGTTCTTTATAGAAAAGAACCAACCTCTGATCTCAGTAGGAAGTCCTTCATGTGGAGGGGCATTATCTATTTTTGCAAAACAACTTCATTGAGATATTCACTTTACTATATAATTCACCCATTTAAAGTGTACAATTCTTTGGTTTTAGTATATTCACAGCCTTGTTCAACCATCACCACAATCAATTTTAGAGGATTTTCATTACCTCGAAAAGAAACCCTGTACCCAATAGCAGCCACTCTTAATTTTCCCCAGCCTCCTCAGGCCTAGACAACCACTAATCTACTTTCTATCTCTAGATTTACCTACTCTGGACATTTCATATAAATTGAATCATTCAGTATGTGTTTCTTTATGTCTGGCTTCCATAGCTTAGCATAATGTTTTCAAGGTTCATCCATTATGTAGTATGTATCAATACTTTATTCCTTTTTATTGTGGAATAATATTCCATTTTATGGATAGAAAATATTTTATCATTGGGGTGGTTTCTACTTTTTGGCTGTTATGAATAATGGTGCTATGAACATTTGTATACAACTTTTTATGTGGATATATGTTTTCATTTATCTTGGACATATACCTAGATTCATATGATAACTATAACTAACCATTTGAGCAACTGCCAGGCTGTTTTCCAAAGTGGCTTTACCATTTATATTCCCACCAACAGTGTACAAGAGTTCTAACTTCTGTACATCCTCACCAATACTTGTTATTAGGTTTTTTATTATCATCATGCTGGTGGGTGTGAAGTAGTATCCATTGTGGTTTTCATTTGCATTTCTCTGTTAGCTAATGTGCTTATTTTCAGTGCTTATTTGGTCGCTTGTATATCTTCTTTAGTGTCTATTCAGATCCTTTGCCCATTTTTAAATGGGGTTGTCTCATTATTATTGAATTATAAGAATACTTTGTATCAATATATTCTCAATATAGTCCCCTTATCAGATATATGATTTGCAAAAACTTTCCCCCATTCAGTGGGTTGTCTTTTCATTTTCTTAGTATTGTCCTTTGAAGCACAGATAGTTTTTAATTTTGATGAGGTCCAATTTATCTATTTTTTCTTTTATTGCGTGTGCTTTTGGTATAACATCTAGGGACAGTATTTTATATTTTATAATCTTCCCCCAAAATTTTAATATACATAAAGCACTTAATACTACTCAGTACATTATAAGAACTCAATATTAAACTATTACTGTTAACTATTACAGAGTCCATAGTTTACTTCCAATAAATATTATTGAATTAATGCTTAGAAATTAGTCACTAAGATTAAGAATAAAAACATTTAAGTCTTATAAGGGTAGTCTTTATGTCATAAATTTTCAGTTAAAGTTTTACCCCTACAAAATACTTTTAATTGGGATCCTTTGGAATATTGCCTTCCAGAAAGTGCTTTTTTATAAAAATAATTGTTAAAATTACCAAATGGAAAACTTCTGTGCAATATGGCAAGTTTTAGTACAAGCTACTGGTTTAGCCTTTTCCATATCATTGAAATGACTAAGGAATGTAAAAACAGGATTAAAAAAATGCACTTGTACCAAAAACTCAGAAAAAGTGACATTCATATGACCAGAATCTTTCTGGATTACAAGAGTCAGGATTTATGAGTTTGCAATAGGTCTTTTACATAAAAACTGAACTAATCCTCTCCGTCTTTAAGTCTTCTCTAGTAGTTTCCTGTTGTTCCACTATCTACCCAGTTGTTGAACCCAGGCACTGAGTCCTCTTTCCCTGAAAGCTCCTATCTCTCATTTAATCACAAAGTCCTATTGATGGTACCTCTTAAATAATAGTTAACATTTATTAAGCCCTTTCCACGTGGGAAGCTCTGTTCTCAGTGCTTTTTACAAGAGCTATCTCAATAAATCTTCACAATTGCCTTTTTAGTCAGGTAATGCTTACAGATGTGGTCTCTGAGTTACAGTGAGTTTAAATAATTTGCCCAACCAACAGACACGTGAAAAGATGCTCAACATTGCTAATCATCAGAGAAATGACATTCAAAACCGCAACGAGATATCACCTTATACCTGTCAGAATGGCTGTCGTCAAAAAAAAAAACACAAATAGCGAATGTTGGCAAGGTTGTGGAGAAAAGGGAACCCTTGTATACTGTTGGTGGGAATGTAAATTGGTGCAGCCACTGTGGAAAACAGTACGCAGGTTCCTCAGAAACCTAAAAATGTAACTACTGTATGATCCAGCAATTCCACTCCTGGGTATATATCTGAAGAAAATGAAAACACTAATTCGAAAAGATATATGTTCATAGCAGCCTTATTTATAGTTGCCAAGATATGGACACAACTTAAGTGTCCATCAACAAATGAATGGATAAAGAAGATGTGATATATATACATATATATATATATATATATACACACACACACATACACATACACACACACACACACACACACACACACAAAATGGAGTACCCACTCAGCCATAAAAAAAGAATTAAATTTTGGCGTTTGCAACAACATGGATGGACTTGGAGGGTATTATGCTTAGGTAAGTCAGAGGAAGACAAATACTGTCTGTTATCACTTATATATAGAATCTAAATAAAACAAACTAGTGAATATAACAAAAAGGAATCAGACTCACAGATACAGAGAATAAACTAGTGGTGACCAGTGGGGAGAGGGAAGGGGAGAGGAGCAAAATGGGGTAGGAGATTAAGAGGTACAAACAACTATGTATAAAATACATAAGCTACAAGGATATATTGTACAGCACAGGGAAAACAGCCAATATTTTATAAAAACTATAAATGAAGTATAATCTTTAAAAATTGTGAGTCACTATGTTGTACACCTAAGACATATAATATTGTGGATCAACTATACCTTAATTTTAAAAAAGCAGTAATAATAATTTGTCCAAGATCACCTGCTAATGAAGTCACAAAGAATCTGGCTCCTCAGCTCACACTGGTTTCTCTTCAGTCAGCCTACTTGTTTCCGTTCCCCTGCTACCATCCTATTCTGGCCATTATTCTCTCTCAACTGCACTAGTGTATTAGCGGCCTCTCAAATCTGTATTTCACACTGAAGTCAGAGTCATCTTTCAAAGATATAAATCCGATCACATCACTTCCTATTTAAAATCCATTAACTGTTTTCAGGGACTTCGATGATTGGCCCTTGCCTACTTCAAGGTCTAGCTTCTTTTCCCCAAGCTCATCCCCCCTATTCCTATCCCCTCAGTTTCTCAACACTAGGCTTAATGGACTTTTTCTTGCCCTCAACTTTCTAAGGAAAAAATCCTTCACCCCTCCCAGTCCCCTCACCTGGCTAATTCCTGTTCATCCTTTATAGCCAAGTTAAACATCATTTCCTCACAAAGGAAATGAACCCTAGATCCTAGACTCCCTTTCAGTATGTCGCCATAAAGTTCCTTTTCCTAGCAGAATATTCATGTATTTTATTTTAATATGTTTAAGGTTTGTCTTTAATAGACTATAATGTCTATGACATCAGAGACTTTATCCATTTTATTGTATTCCTAATACCTTACTTGGTGCTGGGTATATAGTATGTACTCAATACCGGTTGAATGATTTAATAAACAAAAAAAATGCATACAGCACAGTGATCTTTTCAATGAAATATATAATCCAAACATCAGATGTCTTTACTTATTTTTAATGAATAACATGGATGGAAGTAAGAATTTGTACGAAAAATTCTCACAGAACACCAACATATCACTTGTCCTAGACTTAGCATCAGCAAAAGTTGGATAAGGTAATATAACCAAAAATAACACTCGTGTTTACACTGTTGACCAGCTCATTGTTGAAACTGATCACTTGCATGGCCCTGTAGCATTCTGCTTCCTGTGTCTTTCTGATCCCATCTGTTCTTCCTTTATACACTTTTCCTCTTTCATCTCCTCTCATGAGGGCATTCTCCTGAGCTTACTTAACCTGCTGGGTTTTTCCCTTTATAGTTGTGCTAATGGATTGATCTGTGTAAGTCTTTATAAATGAACCCATACCAATCTGTGTCTTCTGTTATAGTCATACATGGAGGTAAAGCATAAAAGATGAGAACCTCTTGTGTTTTTGTTTTCAACCAAAAGCATTGTTTTGGTAAAATTTCGAATGATTTTCTTTCTAAAACATTTCTATGTTATAAAAAGACAGATAAAATAGTACTGTAGACTTGCATTGCTTACTTTGGTAATTTTGTTTTATTATCTGATGTGAGTGAACATCTATAAAATTCTCTTACAGCATCTCCATGAAATGAGTATTTTGGAAAAATCAGAATTAGAGAAAACTGTTGAACATTTGACATGTGTTAATCACCAGGTAATTTATCAAACTGAATTTGGGGTATATTTTGTTGTATGAATGACTATTTTAATTATAGTTTTAATGTACTGTATGGTTTTTTTGTTTGTTTTTCTTTATCTTTTTTTTAATTCACATCTTTATTGGAGTATAATTGCTTTATAATATTGTGTTAGTTTCTGCTCTATAACAAAGTGAATCAGCTATATGTATACATACATCCCCATATCCCCTTCCTCTTGCGTCTCCTCCCACCCTCCCTATCCCACCCCTCTAGGTGGTCACAAAGCACCGAGCTGGTCTCCCTGTGCTATACAGTTGCTTCCCACTAGCTATCTATTTTACATTTGGTAGTGTATATGTCCATGCCCTCTCTCACTTCATCCCAGCTTACCCTTCCCCCGCCCAGCCCCCATGTCCTCAAATCCATCCTCTACATCTGTGTCTTTATTCCGGTCCTGACCCTAGGTTCATCAGAACCATTTTTTTTTTTAGATTCCATATATATGTGTTAGCATATGGTATTTGTTTTTCTTTTTCTTTTTTTTATGTTTTTAAAATTAAAAAATAATATGTTAGAGAAACTGTATAACAGTGACTAGGAGTATGTACTCTGAAGGTTGACTACTTAGATTCAAATCCATCTTTGTCACCTGTTACCTGTAGGCAAGTTTCTTAAACTTTTCATCCCTTAATTTCTTTATTTGTAAGATAGAAATGGAGCTAATACTTCTTAGAGTTTTTGTGAAAATTAAATGAGTTAATAGATATCAAGAACTTAGTATAGTTACTGACATATCGTAAGCACTCAGTAAGTGTTAGCTATGATTATTGTTGTTTTGCTCTTGTTTAAAAAATCATGTAATACAGACTTAGAGTAAAAAGTGAAAATCATTTTCATTCCTTATTGCTCTCACTAGAGATAGGGCTTTTAACAAATTGGTATGTGTTCTGATAGTCTTTTTTTCTTTCTGTGTTTTGTTTTGACTAGTTTCTTTTTCCCTGTCTTCATTGTTTTTATTTGTCTGCTAATTCTATCATCTGTTTCTATCAGCTTTGGGCCACTTGATTTTTTTCCCTCTTCCTCATAGGTTGTATTTTCCTGCTTCTTTGTATGCCTGGTAACTTTAGATTGGATGTCAGACATTGTGAATTTTATTTTCTTGGTTGCTGGAGAGCTTGTATTCCTAGAAACACTCTTGAAGTTTGTTCTGGGATACACTTAAGTCAGATGGAAGTAGCTTGTTACTTTTTGGTTTTGCTTTTAAGCTTAATTAGGTGGGACTAGAATGGCATTTAGTTTCGGACTAATTTTGTTTTACTCCTGAAACCAAATCTTTTTGAGTACGCTCACTACCAGTTGCCTCATGAATTATGAGGTTTTCAAATGACTGATGGGAAAAGAACCTATTCCTGGCCCTGCATGAGCCCTCAGTACTGTTCCCTCTAATTCTTTGATGGTTCTTTCCCTGGCCTTGGGTAGCTCTCTGTGAGCTGTGCTCTCCTCAGCTGAAGATTCAAGGGGCACCCTTTATAGATCTCTGGTGCTCTTACTCTGTGCAGTTCTCCAGTATCCGCCCTGCGAATTCTAACTGCTTTGGCCTCCCTTGACTCTCAGTCCTGTATTCTGAACTTACGGGAATCACCAGGCCCAGCTGGTTTCTTTCCCTGTGCCACAGCTTGGAAATTCTTCAGGCAATAAACTGGAACAATTATAGGGCTCATCTCACTTGTTTCATCTCTCAGGGGTCACTATCCATCATTGCCTAATGGCCAGTGTCTTGAAAACCATTGTTCCATATACTTTGCCCAAATTTTTAGTTATTTCAGGTAGAAGGGTCCCTGTCACTCTAGCCTGCCCAGAATCTGAAAGCAAGAATTAATGAACTGGAAAATATATCTGAAGTACTAGAAGTCATTGGAAAGAGACTAGGAGATAGAAAATATAAAATAAGTTAAAGCCTTAGAGAATAAAGTGAGAAGGTCCAACATTTATTTAGTCAAAATTCTAGGAGAATATAATAAAATATGGGAGAAGGCTGTATTTGAAGACATAATAACTGATACTTTTCTAGGTATGATAGAAAACACAGGAATCCTCTGATTCAGCATGTACAGTGAATTCTAGTAGCATGACAAATCCTAAGCAAGATAAAAAGAAAATCCATACCATTTTTATAGCAATAAATAATACAAGATACCTATGTATAATTTTGCAGGATCTTAATAGAAAACATTTTGCATCCTTACTGAAAGACATTAAGGAAGACCTAAATAAGTGGAGAGATATATCCAATTTATTAAAAAGGTGACGGATATTATGTTTATAAAATAATGTAAATTCTCGCCAAATTCATCTGTAGAGTTGATGTAGTTTCAGCTGAAATCCCAAGAAGATGGGTGGGTGGGTGGATATGTGTGAGAGTGAACACTGACAATAGATTTTAAAATTTACATGGAAGCAAAGAGCCAAGAATCACAAAGAAATTTTAAAGAAGAACGTGGTGTGGAACTTGTCTTACTAGGTATAAAGGCTTTAGAGTCATTAATTAAGATAGGGTGGTAGTGCTCAGGGATTAAGAGAGTGATAAAACCCAGTAGAGAGCAAACCCACAAAATTGTTTCTGGGACAATTGTTCATCTATATGTATATAAAAAAGTAATTGGGGACTTCCCCCGTGGTCCAGTGGGAAAGACTCTGCACTCCCAATGAAGAGGGCCCAGGTTCGATCCCTGGTCAGGAAACTAGATCACACACGCATGCCGTAACTAAGAGTCTGCATGCCGCAACTAAAAGATCCCACGTGCCGGAACGAAGATCTCGTGTGCCGCACCTAGGACCCAGCGCAGTCTAGCTAGATGGATGGATGGATGAATGGATAGGTAGATAGATAGCTAGATAGCTAGATAGATATTCTTTTAAATAAAAAATAAAAGAGAATTGGATCCTACCTAAAATATACCAGACCCAAAAATCAATTCAAGGTTACTTGCAACCTTGAATGTTCAAGAAATAGCTACAAATTTTAGAAGAATACAAGAGAAAAATCTTTTTTACCTTGACAAAATAATAATAATAGCAATCATTTATATAGCATTTACTGTGTGTCAGGTACTATTCTCAACATTTTATATATATTTATGTATATAATTTTAATTCTCACAATAACCATAAGAAGTAAATGCTAATATTATCCTTATTTCACAGATAAAGAAACAGAGGGGAAGCTTGCCCAAGATCACACAGCTAGCAGGTGTCAGGTGCCAGTGTTTGCTCCTAAACAAGACACAAATAAGTTTATTCTGTTAAAGAAAACATAGATAAATAGGACCACATTGACAAGAACCTCTTTGTTTATCAAATTGCCATAAATTGAAAAGACAAGCCAATAATGCAGAGAACAACTTACTATACGTTTAACCTAAAAAAAACTCAACAGAAGATGTGAATTGACACTTCATGGCAGAAGAAATTATAAATGGTTAATAAATATAAAAAGATGTTCTACCTCAATAAGAGGGGAAATACCAATTACAACCACAGCAAAATCATTTCACATCCATCAGAAATTAACAAGTTATAGCTAGTATTATTAGTTTTGTGAAGCTTCTGGGAGTGCACACTGGTGGTACCTCTTTGGAGAATAATTTGGCATTGTTCTAGGTTAGCAAAGGCATACTCTATTAGCTAGCAAATACATTTCTAGATATGAACCCTGGATCAAAGTCAATAAACTATGGCCTCTAGACCAAATCTGGTCTCCAGTCTGTTTTTGTAATAAAGTTTTTATTGGAACACAGCCATGCTTATTTGTTAATACATTGTTTATGGCTGTGTCTTTGTTACAGTAGAGTAGTGGCAAAGGACCATATGGCTTACAAAACCTAAAATGTTTACTCTCTGACAGAAAAAAGAAAACAATCTGGATGTCAGTTGTGAGGAAAATAAACAGTGGTAAGTCATACAATGGCGTGTTACAGAGCAACAAAAATGAATGAATAATAGCTACAAACATCAACATGCATGAATCTTGCAAATATGATGTTGAAGAAAACATGCAGTATGATTCTGCTTATGTAAAGTTGAAAAACATGCTAACCTAAACTGTAAATTGTTTGGAGATTCATACAAATGTGTGCTAAGGAAAAGCAAGAAATGAGAAACAGAAGATTCAGGTTAGTGGATACTGTGGGCAGGAGTTAGGGGATGTCACTGGAGACTGCTCACAGTAGTGTCAAAGGTTCAGGTAATATTTTTTAAGCCAGGTGATGGGTACACAAATGTTCCTGTTTTTAGTCTTTATACCACACATGTACTCTTGTTTGAACAAGAATTCTGGAAGATTTTTAGTGCAAAAAAATTTTTTTTTCCTTTCCCACCTCCATATCCCACAGATTACCATCCACAACTCTCTTTCCTGGTGTTTACTTCCCTGTTTCTAAATAATGTGCTCGCGCTATTTAGTCTTTATTGATTTAAGGTTATTTAGTGAGTCTCCGTGATGGTAGATGATGGATTAGCACTCCCCTTTTCTTCCCCCATTACATAGTTTAATTACATATTTTGCTCACTTAAGTAGTTATTGTTTATATTACCAAGACTTCTCGTGGTTTATGGCTCAGCCAAGTGGGACAGTACTACTCTTACCTTTTTTCTTGTAGACCATTTTCCTGGAGTTAATAATTGCTTTTGTTTTGTTTTGTTTCATTTTGTTTTTTGTTACTTTTCTGTTTTTCATTGCTAATTTTTATCAAGAACTCCATCTCTGCCACATGCCTTTCAATATTTTTTGAGTTTTCAAACTTAACCAGTTCTGGTCTTTTTCCCCCTTTTTCCTCCTTCTTGAGCGTTCTGTCTTGATTCATTATGGACTATGTCTCTCCATAGCTGTCCTCATAAGACTTTCCCTGTCCCCCTCTCCTGTGTTGAACCTCATGTTTTCTTCTTTTCTTGGTTTGTTCCTTCATTATGGTATAGCATCTTCTCCAGCAGTTTCCTGAAAAAGAATACATGGGAGGAAATTTTTTTGGTACTCTACTTGTCTGAAAATGTCTTTATTGAACTTTTATAATTTATGATTTGGCTTAGGCATATGGCAGTCCAGATTGGAAAATTATTTTCACTAAAAATTTTGAATACTGTTCTCCATTGGTCTTTCAACTTTCTTTGAGATGTCTGATGCTATTCTTTTCTGAGTCCTCTGTACATGACATGTTTTTATTTCTGAAAGGATTTGGGGTTTTCTCTTTATCTTGTGTCTTCAATTTACTATACTCTTCTGTTTTCTCTCTCTGGAGCTTTATTTGTTGGTTTTAGACTTCCTAAAGAGATCTAATATTCTTATCCTTTCTCCTTTATTTTCTCTTTGACTTTTTGTTCAACTTTCTGGGAGATTGCCTCAACTTTGTCTTTTAGCCCTTCTATTGATTTTTTAAATATATTTGATTTACAAGAGAACTTTCTAGGAAGAGATAACTGGGGTATGAGTGTCCCAGTATATAGACTTTCAGCCAATCTCCTTGTTCAGTTCTCTTTGTGACCCCACCTCACGGCTTCATGCCTCCACGTGTTTAGCTTCTTCAGGCTAAGTCAACTGGCTGTGCTCATTGGTATTCCCTACTGTGGCCATTTTAGGTCAGTGATTCTCTACTGGGGCCAGTTCTGCCTCCTAAGAGATATTTGGCAATATCTGGAGAATTTTTGTCTGTCACAATTAGGGGAAAAAGTACTTATTGTATCTGGTAAGCAGAAGGCAGGGATGTTGCTAAACGTCCTACAGTGCACAGGACGGCCCTCACAACAAACAGTTATCTGGCCTCAAAGGTCATTAGTTCCTAGGTTCAGACCCTGCTTTAGATTGTATATATCTTTCTTCCACTCTGAACCACTCTCTGCTCTGTCTTCCACAAGTTTTTGAAGTCACTTGTTCACCCTTGTTTTCTCTCTTGTTCTCTCTGTCCTTATGAGTATATAACCTTATTTCTTTACTGTCATTTTAGCACTGTTTCCAGAAGAAGGGTGTTAAAAATGTGTGTGGTCAGTCTACAGTTTCAACTGGAAGACTGAAATTTATCACTAATGTTTCTTGGTTTTGAATTTTGTATATAGATCATTATTGCATCTGGAGTTTATTTTTGTACGTAAAATAAAATAGAATCTAGCTAATTTTTTGTCTTCAATGAGTGGCTATCCCAGCTCTATTTTTAAAAAGTTTATTCTTTTCCCACTCTCTTAAAATACTGCCTTTTCTAAACTTACATCTGTGATGTATCTGCTTATCCATATGTGAAATCCATACTGTCTTAATTATAGTAGCTTTTTCATTTATTTTGATATCTCATAAAGCAAGCCTAACTGCAGTCTTCCTCCTGCCCCCCATTTTTACTGTTTTTTCTTAACTTTCTTTTTTCCTAAATAAATTTTAGAATGAAATCTGAGTCACCCATCTAATTTTAAAAAGGTTGTGTCAGGATTCTTACTGAAATTTTATTGAATTTACAATTATTTCAGGAAATTTTAATCCCTTTCCAATATTGTGTTCCCATTCAGAAATATGGTGTGTCTTCACATTGTCAGGTTGTGTTTTATGCTCTTCAGGAACATGTTACAGGTTCCTCATATAAATCTTGTCCATTTTGTGTTTGGGTTACGGTATTTTCTGCTCTGATCTTTCTTCAGTTCAGTACTAGCTACGTTTTTTTTTAGAAATTTCTCAAAATTTTGGCCTGCTAGTGGTTTCCCTTCATTGCTGTTATGGATACATTCTTTTCTTCCTTTCTTGCCTTTCTTTTTTGGTATCTTTTCTTTGATTTCAATGATACTGAAGAGGAGAGAGAGAAAAATGTGTTTGCCTATTCTGACATCTAGAACCTAAAGTGTACACGTGACTTTTAAAGTATTTTTAAATAAATCTAATTTATTTCCTTAGTTTTCTTCCAGAGATACTATGAAAGAGTGCTTAAGGAAAAGAAACTGAGACATATACCTATTAATTTTTAAAATTTAATTATAGCTTGAAAACGAAAAATGTGAATTAAAGTCTAAAATGTTAAAAATGAAAGAAACAATAGAGTCTTTAGAGAAAAAAGTAAAACTCCAAGCTCAAAAACTTAGCCATGTGGCTGGTGACTCATCTCATCAGAAAACAGAGATGAACTCACTTAGGTAAGTTTATTGAAAGTTTCATTTCTCTTCTGGGAACAAGCTTGTTGCTATATAAGGTTCATAATGGTGGCATTTTGGACTAGGCCTTTGAAAAGCAGTAGTTCTCAAAGTTGGCTTTGCAGCAGAATCACTTGGGGAGCTTTTGTAAAGTATGGATTTAGGGACTGATCTCTGGAGGTTCCTGTTCACTGAGTGAATCTGGGTAAGTTTTGAGTATCTGTACTTCTAAAGACTTTCATAGCTTGATATGATTGCAGGCAAATTTTTGTACCTACCTCCTTCTAAAA
Source organism: Grampus griseus (assembly GCF_964374135.1). Taxonomy (NCBI): domain Eukaryota; kingdom Metazoa; phylum Chordata; class Mammalia; order Artiodactyla; family Delphinidae; genus Grampus; species Grampus griseus. Next base: position 69,200,341 of record NC_138997.1, on the reverse strand, counting down.
TCTCCCTAACAGATACAGGTGTACTTTGTTTTATTGTGCTTCAATTTATTGTGCTTTGCAGATGTTGTGTTTTTTACAAATTGAAGGTTTTTGGCAAACCTGCATCAAGCAAGTTTATTGGTGCCGTATTTCCAACAGCATTTGCTCACTTCATGTTTCTGTGTCACATTTTGGTAATTCTTGCAATATTTCAAACTTTTTCGTAATTATTATATTTGTTATGATGGTCTGTGATCAGTGAGCTTTGACTATTACTACAACTCACTGAAGGCTCAGATGATGGTTACTATTTTATAGAAATAAGATTTTTTAAATTAAGGTGTGTGCATCGTTTTTTTCAGACATAATGCTATTGCACACCTAATAGACTACAGTATAGTACAGACATAACTTTCATTTACTTATTTTTTTAATGGCTTTGAATTTTTAATTTAATATTTTTTATTGAAGTATAGTTGTTTACAATGCTGTGTTAGTTTCTGGTGTACAGCAAAGTGATTCACTAATACATATATGCATATATATATTTATATATATACACACATATATACTTTTTCATATTCTTTCCATTATGTTTTGTAACAAGATAGTGATTATAGTTCTCTGTGCTATACAGTAGGACCTTGTTGTTTATTTTATATATAGTAGTTTGTATCTGCTATTCCCAAACTCCTAATTTACCCCTTCCCCCTTCCCCCTTCCCCTTTGTTAACCGTAAGTTTGTTTTTTATGTTTGTGAGTATAAACATAATTTTATATGCCCTGGGAAACCAAATAATCCACATGATACACTTTATTGCCATATTTCCTTTACTGTGGTGGTCTGGAACCAAACCCACAATATCTCCAAGGTATGCCTGTACTTCAGATTATTTGTACTCCTTAGTGTAGAATTGCTGGAAATTACAGAGTTTTTTGCTACCTATGTCATTGTTCTTCTCGTTCTTCTTTCAAAGAAATGTAAAATCAGAATATTTATATACAGAGTCTAAAAGGTGATGTGTCTGAAAAATGGTAAAAAAAGTCAGTATGGCCCAAGTAGGCTGTATCTACAGGTTGAAGTCAGGTAATAAAGAACTTGGTATGATAACCAAGAGTGTCTGGATTTTATCTTATAAACATGGAGAACAAACAAATTTTTAACCAAGGGGGTGACTTCCTACCATGCCTCTTAGGAAGTGAACTCTCACAAAAATAGGGAAGGTGAATTTGGAGTCTTAAGAGACTGATGGCAGACAATGGAGACAATGTGTCTGGAGTGAAACAGTGGCAATGAACTTGGAGAACAGTGGCGAGATTTAGGAAACATTTGTTACACAAAATCAAAACAAACTATGTAATAAGACCAAGAACTGGCTGTTTGTCTGTTTAATTAAGGAATACTGTTTAGGAAGAACTAAGGTAGAAGCTTCTTTTTCCGTTTTTTTTTTTTTTTTTTCCTTGCAAGGCACTACATACATCCTATGAAGGAGAGCTACCTGAATGGAATGGCCTCTCCCCCTCTGGTTCATGTCTATCTATGTTCAACTCCAAAGTACAAATACCATGGTATATTTCTGTCACCCAGAATTACTAGTCTACCCTTTTCCGTTTTGTGTCCAGATGATTGGAGCTGCATTTAGTCCATTTTGCTTTTTCCTTCAAACTATAGCTATAACTCCCCTTTCCTTCCCTCATAGGATACCCTTTCCAGTCTTATAAGACAGCTTTCAGTGCCCTCCCTTGGATCCCCTACCGTGCAGCTCCTTGGGCGTTTTCTCCACTATACTAATACCCTTTTCTCTTACCCAGCCTCCTACTTCGCTCACCTAGGAATAATCCAGTCACTGTGTTATAGGAATGGGTTGTGGAGAATTTTCTCTTTACCTTTGTTTGTCTGTAAACAGAGACAGGTAATAATGGGGGGATTGCAGGATTCCATAACTTTTTTTGCTCTGACAAATATCAGACTTGTCTCTGAGGAAGGTGTGTCAGTCACATTCTCCATATCAGTATACATCAGTAAACATTAGAACTATGAGTTCAAGCTGTCAGGTTCACATTCCAAAGCTGAACCCAATACAAACATAATACCAAGAACTGTATGGAAATAAAGTCGCCTTGTCCAAACCTCATGCAACTTTTGATATGTTTAATAGCGATCTTGCTGTCGCTTTAATCACATCAAGTTCTGTTTCCCTTAACATGAAGACATTTAAGAAGCTGATACTCAGATAGATAAAGCATATATTCCTTTTCATCCACCTGGTGGGCCCATTTTCTCTTTCCCTTCCTGAGTTAGGCATTTTTCATCAAATTTCAGTGCCACCAAACAGTCTTTTCTATATCAAGCACAGTCTCTAATTGTCCAAATAGAGGATCTCTTGGTGCAGCAGCAGAGGACAATAGCCTTAATCCTCACCACTGCTAGCTATGAGCCTCTAAACATTTAGATTTCTGCAGCTGAAAATACCGTCAGACTGTTTTCATTTCACCTTAGTCTTTAGTTATTCTGTGTACCTTCTTTAAAACTAGAGGGTTATGTACTTATCCAGGATCAAATAAATGCATTAGCTGATTTTCCTGGGAAGAGCCCATAAGCTCTAGTTAGAGTTATTATTATGGCAATAAGTATCAGTGTGTTTGTATATTCAGAAAACCAAATATAACTGGTCTCCTTTGAGAAGTATTTATTTGTTAAGGGAATTGAGAACCATTTTAGATAAGGCTCATAGATTCCTTAGGATGCCTAAGAATTATCTTCTGGGCATGTCTAACATTTTTTTCTACCAAGACAGGAAGAGGAGCCAGGGCCCTAAGTAAAGACAGCTGAGCTCATGGAACTGGACTTAGAAGGGCCAAGGGACCTAGGACCACCAGATATAAATCATCATCCTTTTGCAGAAATGTGACAGAAAAGCCAGTCCTTATCCCTATTCCCCTCTCTCAGTTATCAAGAGATGATACTTTCTCAGTTAGTGGTGGTCATAACCATAGAGTCTTGGAGACATCTGAAATAAAACAGGGATACCAAAAAAAAATCCAGCGTTACTGGGCTTCCCTGGTGGCGTAGTGGTTAAGAATCCGCCTGCCAGTGCAGGAGACACAGGTTCGAGCCCTGGTCCGGGAAGATCCCACATAACGCAGAGCAACTAAGCCCATGCACCACAACTACTGGGCCTGCACTCTAGAGCCTGCAAGCCACAACTACTGAAGCCTGTGTGCCTAGAGCCCATGCTCCGCAACAAGAGAAGCCACTGCAATGAGAAGCCTGCTCACCGCAATGAAGAGTAGCCCCGCTCTCTGCAACTAGAGAAAGCCCATGGGCAGCAACAAAGACCCAACGCAGCCAAAAATTAATTAATTAATTAATTAAAAAAAAAACAGGGATACCATATCAATCTCTCTTTCTTCTAAGAGGCCATTAAAATTCCAAACCTATGCCTCTTAGATAGAGCTTCAGCTCCATTTTACAACTTGAACACTTCTTATGAATAAAGGACCCTTTATGATGCTGTCTTTGTTTAAAATATACTCTATCATGAAGAGAAGTAATTACTTTTGCCCCCTAAGATGAGAGCATGTATACATCCATGTACTGTAATAAAACTCAGGAATTTGAGGCTCAGAGAGATGGTCTTATCCAGCCACATGGCTGGTAAGTGGAGAGCTAGAATTTTGATTCTAAGTTTTATTGCTTCACTCTCTGGTGGGAAGTCATCACTTCCCTTTGCTTTTTGCTTATAGCACTTTCGAAGCTAAGAAATTAGCTCATCCTAGCAACTTACTTCTCAACAGGTTCTTAAATTTTCCTTTCCAAACACCATGATGACCAATAATATGATAGTCACTCAACTATTCTTTCCTATTAACTTTATACCTCAGTTCTTTCGTTAAGAAGACCTTTATCTTAGCAGCAATCCTTCTGTCAGAAAGTTACTGCCGAGGTCTGTGTGGAATCTCTATTATTCCCTTGCCTGCCTACACTAGAATATGAAAAGGCAAAGCTATTTTTAAGACTCACTAAGGGCCTCCTTTATATGTATAATCAATCAAGATGTTATCCTGCCTTCATTTATCAACCCTACTTTCATTAGGAATTAACCCTGCTAATGAACTTAGATGTAAAAAAATCTTTACATTTCTACTTAGGATTTCAAGCACTGCCAGCTACTCAGTGTCCTTCAGTAGGAACTCTGGGAGCCATTCCAGTTTTGAAAGGATTCTTTATAGCTTACTGGCAGACATTTTCCCTTCCACACGGAAGATGTCCTGTGCTCTTCGTAGTAGGCAGTGTGATGTAGTAGAAAAACATTGATATCAGGTTAGACTAAACTGGATTTATATATTTTCTTTGCCTTAATAGCTTTGCCATCTTGAACAAGTTATTATTTGTTTCTATAATATCAAGATAATGGTTCTAATTATGGAACTGTCCTAGGATTAAATGAGGTAATGTCTGTAAATTATCAGTACAGTGAATATTAGCTTTCTTTTTTCTCCACTCCGTGTAGTTATATCCCTCAGAGTAATAGTTGTAGCTTTTACAAGCAGCTTGAATACAGTGAGTCACCTGGACCTCACAGATGATTTTATGAAGTAAAATTGCTTGAACCGAGAGTCTTTCTGACTTGGTTTTATTTGGTTGTGCAATTCTAAAGAAGTCAGCCTCACCTTGACTTCCCTCGCTGCCTCTGGGTCATCATTCATTTGCTATTAGAGCAGTCAGGGTCATGTCTTTTGTGTTTCAGAATATCTCAGTGTTGCATGTAAAACTTTTTCATTTCTGTGGGAGATGTCCCATCTTACTACTGGTTTCAGAATCCAACCTCCTCCCTATTAGGCAATTCTAAACTAAGCCACCTTTAGTATCTTCTACTATCTCATCTTCAAACAAACCCTAAAAGGAACCTGTGGAAGTCCCCAATAAATAGCCTAATGTGAGAGCCATGTTTTTCCAGCAAGGCCAGACTAAGAATTCCTAGGCCAGGACTAAAAGCTTCCAAAGACCCTAGATGACATGAGAGCAAATTCTTGTTACTTCTGAAAAAAAATTAATCTTACTGATCAGTAAGGGATTCGTCTGAAATTGTCTTTATTTTTGCTGTATGTCTTTTTTTTTTGCTCCCTGAAACCAATCTTTAGTCTTAAATCCTCATTGCACTACAGTTAATACCTATTTCCCTGTTTACTGTGACCTCCCGTTGACTACCTATCAAAAAAAGTCAGAATGGGAAGCAGAATTCAAAGCTTGCTGGTCAGGATGGTCAGGATGTTGAAGTGCTAGGCCATTCTGTAAAAGCAAGACTTTTCCTTTGCCTTGACTATTGAAAATAGATTTTAAGAGAAAGAGGGTTGTGATTAGGAGACGGAGAAAAGCTTTAAAACTACTAGGAAGCCTCTAGAAAAAAGTATACAATTAATTTGATTTTTACACTGTATTATTTTGAGGAAGATGGAACAGTTTTGAAGAAAGGAATAATATATATAGTATAATGCCATTGATTATACTGGAAGAGCTTTAAAATAAGGAATAAAAGAAACTTTAAAAATAAAAATATTTTTTAAGATCTTTCATTTAAAAAAAATTATTTCTACCAGAGATAAAGAATACCATTTGTTTTTGTCCACTGACTCTTTAGGCTAGTAAATGAGCAGCTACAGCGGTCACTTGAGGACCATCAGCACCAACTTTCCATGAAAAGAAGTGAACTTGAATCAGCACAAGCACAAGTTAAAATACTGGAGGAAAAAATAGGTAAGGATTCTTCAATTTTGTTTTTGCAATCCTAATTTACTTTGTCTAACAAACATTTCTTTTTCATTTATAGATAAACTACACTTCAAGATGACTTCACAGAATGAAGAGGCTCATGTAATGAAAAAGACCATTGGTGTTATTGATAAAGAAAAAGACATTCTTCAGGAGACTGTAGATGAGAAGACAGAAAAGATTGCAAACTTGCATGAAAACCTAGCTAATAAAGTATGTGACTGTTAAGTAATGTTATCCAGCATCTGAACAGAAAAGCTTATTTTATTCTCTGTTTTAGATATGCAGTTCTTATTGCCTGTGTACAAGCTCCTAAGACCCAAAGCCATATCTTCTAATGTGTTTAAATTTCATTTTATACCAATAATTTGAATCTTTAAAAGTTCTATTTCTAGAAGACAGTTTTATCATATATGATTATAGCAAACTCAAGGAACAATTCAAATTCTTAGTGAGTAGAAATATGCCAATATATGAAATATAATTGGTACATGGAAATATGTTTACTTGGAGGTTTCTTTTATAATATAATTTATATAATTGGATTTAAACTATATAAATGTGACATTGTATCAATTCAAATGAAGACATTTCTATATGAATGATTTAGAATCTTACATATTTTTATAATTTCTATAGGAAAAAGCTATTACTCAGATGAAGATAACAGTCTCAGAGTATGAATCTTCTATGAAGTAAGTAATCAATGGAACGGCATCCAGTTTTGTTTTGTTTTGTTTTGTTTTTGCGGTACGCGGGCCTCTCACTGTTGTGGGCTCTCCCGTTGTGGAGCACAGCCTCCAGACGCTCAGGCTCAGTGGCCATGGCTCACGGGCCCAGCCGCTCCGCGGCATGTGGGATCTTCCCGGACCGGGACACGAACCCGTGTCCCCTGCATCGGCAGGCGGACTCTCAACCACTGCGCCACCAGGGAAGCCCGGGCATCCAGGTTTTTTTAGAAATTTTCAGTGAATGCAGCTTTATCTATTTGAATAGCAATCTGGCAATAGGAAAATTTCTTTTTCTATTTTCCTATTTTTATCAGTAGCAGTTATTTTCTCAGTCTCCTGCATGGAAATGTTATCCTCTTTAACTTTCTTCCCTCCTCTGTCATCCACATCTAAACAATTATGTCTTATTAATTATTCTTTTACATACCTACTTGCTCCTTATTTCTACTGTAATTACCCTGTGCAGGCCCTAATCATTAAAACTTAGATTACCCTAGTAGCCAGTGTTTAATTTATTCCACATCTAAACCTTTTTGAACATTGTTACAAGACTTTACATTTTATGTCTGGTCTCTACTTCAAGACGAAAGTCACTAATTGTATTTATTTTATACACCCTTACATATTATATAATAGTGGGGACTTAAACATTAAATAAGTGTTTGCCAATTAAATCGTTTATGTTCTCCTAACACTTGAAAGTCTTCTGTTTTTACTTGACTTTTGGAATAATAAATTTATTTTATGACTTTATTTGCACATAATGATTGGTAGATATCTAAAATATCTGCTTCACCTAATTAATCAGTATCTTAATGCAGTAGTTGTAATTTCTTTTTTTAAATTTTATTGCAGTATGGTTGATTTATAATGTGTTAATTTCTGCTATACAGCAAAATGATTCAGTTATATATATATACTCTTTATCATATTATTTTCCATTATGTTTTTTTTGTTTTTTTGGCTGCATTGGGTCTTCGTTGCTGCGCGCAGGCTTTCTCTAGTTGCGGTGAGCGGGGGTTACTCTTCGTTGGCGGTGCGCAGGCTTCTCATTGTGGTGGCTTCTGTTGTTGTGGAGCACAGGCTCTAGGTGCGCGGGCTTTAGTAGTTGCAGTGCGTAGGCTCTAGGGCACGCAGGCTTCAGTAGTTGTGGCACGTGGGCTCTGGAGCGCAGGCTCAATAGTTGTGGGACACGAGCGTAGTTGTTCTGAGGCATGTGGGATCTTCCCGGACCAGGGATTGAACCTGTGTCCCCTGCATTGGCAGGCAGGTTCTTAACCACTGCACCACCAGGGAAGTCTCCCATTATGGTTATTATAGGATATTGAACATAGTTCCCTGTGTTATATAGTAGGACTTGTTGTTTATCCATTCTGTAATACTAGTTTGCATCTGCTAATCCCAAACTCCCAATCCTTTCCTCCTCCAGCCCCCTCCCCATTGGCAACCACAATCTCTGTCTGTGAGTCTGTTTCTTCGATATGTTCATTTGTGTCATATTTTAGATTCCACATATAAGTGATACCATATGGTATTTGTCTTTCTCTTTCTGACTTATTCGTTTAGTATGATAATCTCTAGGTCCCTCCATGTTGCTGCAAATGGCTTCATTTCATTCTTTTTAATGGCTGAGTAGTATTCCATTGTATATATGTACCACATCTTCTTTATAGATTTCACTGTCAGTGGACATTTAGGTTGCTTCCATGTCTTGGCTATTGTAAATAATGCTGCTATGAACATAGGGGCGTGTGTATCTTTTCAAATTATAGTTTTGTCTGGGTATAGGCCCAGGAGTGGGATTGCTGGATCATATGGTAACTCTCTTTTTTAAGGAACCTCCATACTGTTCTCCATAGTGGCTGTATCAATTTAGATTCCCACCAACAGTGTAGGAGGGTTCCCTTTTCTCCACACCCTCTCCAGCATTTGTTATTTGTAGACTTTTTTTTCTTTTTTGCGGTACGCGGGCCTCTCACTGTTGTGGCCTCTTCCGTTCCAGAGCACAGGCCCAGACGCACAGGCTCAGCGGCCGTGGCTCACGGGCCCAGCTGCTCCGCGGTATGTGGGATCCTCCCGGACCGGGGCACGAACCTGTGTCCCCTGCATCGGCAGGCGGACTCTCAACCACTGTGCCACCAGGGAAGCCCTATTTGTAGACTTTTTAATGTTTGCCATTCTGACTGGTGTGAGGTGGTACCTCATTGTAGTTTTGATTTGCATTTCTCTAATAATTAGCAATGTTGAGCATCTTTTCATGTGCCTATTGGCCATCTGCGTTTCTTCTTTGGAGAAATGTCCATTTAGGTCTTCTGTCCAGTTTTTGCTTGGGTTGTTTGTTTTTTTGTTATTGAGTTGTGTGAGCTGTTGGTATACACCCTTGTTGGTTACATCATTTACAAATATTTTCTCCCAGTCCATAGGTTGAGTAGTTGTAATTTCTTGCATTCCTAGTATACTTAAATCAGAGTACAACAGTTAAATGAACTAAATTTTCCAAAAAGCTTTCTTTATTATTGCTATACCACCCATGTAACAGCCACCTAAAGGAAACATTGATTAATCGGGACCGTGAGATAAGCAGCCTCCGGCGCCAGCTTGATGCAGCTCACAAGGAACTTGATGAAGTAGGAAGATCTAAAGAAATGTCTTTTAAGGAAAACAGAAGATTACAGGATGATCTGGCTACAGTGGCAAGAGAAAACCAGGTATGAGCATAAAGCATAAACTTTGATAGTTTTATAGTATACAGTTATACAATGTATTCGTTGTTTGCTAAATTTTAAAGCTTTAAATATGCTTTCTAAATTTTAATTATATAAATATCAACAACAAAAGAAATAATTCTTTAAGGAGAATAGTGTTTATAAGGGTATTTTAAAATGTGGTTTAGAATGCTGCGGTATATTACAGGGTGTGTAATGGGTACAACTGTAGTCCCCTCACCATTGTGGTCTTTGTTGCAAGGAATCCTGAAGCTGGGAGCATGGTGTTCTCTATGGCAGAAATCGGTGTTACTCTACTGGGTGAGGACCTCAGCATCACTCCCAGGGCAAAGTTGCTGTGTTTTAAAGACCCATGATAGATTTTAATTATTCGTACTTACTTCCAGTGGCTTAGAGATATGCCTGTAAGTTAATTAATGAATATTTTAGAATGGCAAATACTAAAAGGTATTGGTTTTGTTTGTGCTGGTTTATTAAAGGATTACACCAAGAAAACCAATAATTTTCTTATTTTAAATATTTTATTTTTAAACATTATTCATTATAGAGTATATTGCTGATATATAAATTTTTAAAAATGTCAACCCCTGAGTGTAGCTAGCCCTTAGTTTAAATACCAGATATGTGGTCACATATGTTGTGGGAGATATATGGTAATATTTGGTTAAAAAGTCAAGATCAGTCCAGAAAAACATGTGAAAATAATGGTCAGGAACAGTTTTCCTTTTTTCCTACTCTCACTTATTCCCCAAATTCAGAAAGAGCTATTTGAACATAAATAGAACTCATTAGGTGCTACATTCATTTTAGATTTGTCTTCAATTTTCTGATTTATAGCAAATTTCATTGGAATTAGAAGCAGCAGTGCAAGAAAAAGAAGAAATGAAGAGTAGAGTTCATAATTACATAACTGAAGTGTCACGATGGGAGAGCTTAATGGCTTCTAAGGTGAAAAAACATTGTTTAGGTTGGATTTAAGACTGATTTTTTTTTTAACTTTTTCATGTTTCTTTATTCTGTCTCCTCTATTAGATATTAACATATGAAAGTGGAGATCTTGCCTACTGTCTTTCTATATTTTCTTACAGATCTTACTTAGTATAGTGTCTGCACAGATAGCTTATGCTTCCTAAATTAAAATAAAAATCCCAGTGTGTGTATATGTTTATGACATGGATATTCCAGTGAGTAATGATGACTAATTTAGAAACAATTTAATTGTGGTTAAACCAGGAAAGAGAAAATCAAGATTTGTTAGATAGATTTCAGATGCTTCATGACCGTGCTGAAGACTGGGAGGTCAAAGCCCATCAAGCTGAGGGAGAAAGCAGCTCAGTTCGACTGGAACTTCTTTCTATTGACACCGAGAGGAGACACCTTCGAGAAAGAGTGGAGCTACTAGAAAAAGAAATTCAGGAGGTAATATATTCATTTGTCTTGCACAGACAGAATTTAGTAAAACAGAAAACATTCAAAGGCACTTTATTGAAGTGAGGTTTAAGCATTGGTAAAAATCAAGTTCAATGGTAATCTGTCATTCTGATAATTTGCTTAGGAGAGCCCTATTACTTTTATATTGTAAGTAAAATATACATAATATCGAATTTACCATTATAACCATTTTTAAGTATACAGTGGCAGTTAGTACATGCATATTGTTGTGCAACTATCACCACCATCCTTCTCCAGAACTTTTTCATCTTCCCCAGTTAAAACTCTGTACCCATTAAATACTAACTAGCTCCTCGTTCTCCCCTCCCCCAGCCACTGACAACCACCATTCTACTTTCTCTAAATGAATTTGACTACTCCATGTCCCTCTTATAAGTGGAGTCATACAATATTTGTCTTTTTGTGACTGAATTATTTTACTTAGGCCTAAGGTTCACTTAAATCTCAAGGTTCACCCATGTTGTAGCATGTGTCAGAATTTCATTCCTTTTTAAGGCTGAATAATATCCCACTGTATGCATATACCACATTCTAAACATTCATCTGTCAATGAACATTTGGTTTGTTTCCATCTTTGGCTATTGAAAATAATGCTGCTATGAACTTGGATGTACAATATCTATTCAAGTCTTTATTTTCAGTTCTTTAGGATATATCCAGACATGGAATTACTGGATCATATTATAATTTTATGTTTAATTTTTTGAATAACCACCATACAGTTTTTCACAGGGGCTGCACCATTTTACATTCCCACGTGCAATGTTAGGCTTCCAGTTCCTCCACATCTTCACCAACACTTGTTATTTTCTGGGGTTTTTTGTTTTGTTTTTTTTTGTTTTAATAATGGCCATCCCAATGGGAGTGAAGTGGTATTTCATTTTGGTTTTGACTTGTATTTTCTTAATGATTAGTGATGTTGAGTGTATTTTGTGTGTTTATTGGCCATTTGTATATTTTCTTTGGAGAAATATGTATTCAAATCCTTTGCATAGTTTTTTTTTTTTTTTCAGTACGCGGGCCTGTCACTGTTGTGGCCTCTCCTGCTGCGGAGCACAGGCTCCAGACGTGCAGGCTCAGCGGCCGTGGCTCACGGGCCCAGCCGCTTCACGGCATGTGGGATCTTCCTGGACCGGGGCACGAACCTGTGTCCCCTGCATCGGCAGGCGGAGTCTCAACCACTGCGCCACCAGGGAAGCCCCTTTGCCTAGTTTTTAATCAGGTTGTTTTCTGTTGTTGTTGAGTTGTAGGAATTGTTTGTATATTCTGGATTTCAATCCCTTATTAGATATGTGATTTGTGAATATTTTCTCCCATCTCATGGCTTACCTTGTCACTCAGTTTTATCCTTTGATGCACAAGAGTTTTAAATTTTGATGAAGTCCAATTTATCTATTTTTTTCTTCTTGCCTGTATTTTTGGTGTCATATCTAAGAAATCGTTGCTAAATCGAACATAATGAAGCTTTTCCCCTGTTTTTTCTATGCGTTTTATAGTTTTAGCTCTTATGTTGAGGTCTTTGATCCATTTTGAGTTAATTTTTATACATGATATAAGGTAAGGTTCCAACTTCATTCTTTTGCATATGGATTTAAATAAGCTTTTGTCATAAAGACAGTCTAATAAAAGTCTCTTAGGGCTTCCCTGGTGGCGCAGTGGTTGAGAGTCCGCCTGCTGATGCAGGGGACGTGGGTTTGTGCCCCGGTCCAGGAAGATCCCACATGCCGCGGAGCGGCTGGGCCCGTGAGCCATGGCCGCTGAGCCTGCGTGTCTGGAGCCTGTGCTCCACAATGGGAGAGGTCACAATAGTGAGAGGCCCGCATACTGCAAAAAAAAAAAAAAAAAAAAAAAGTCTCATGATAAAATTTTGAGTTTAGTTAAAATATAGGGACCCTAAATAAGTTAGATTGATAAGGAACAGTTGGCTATTAGTTCTACTTTTGTTTTGTTTTGTTGGTATAGTATCGTAGTTGGTCTTTATTTTTTAGAAGAAAGTATTGATTATCTGTAGTGCGTAGAATTATGCACCCCTCCCCCCCAAAATATATTTAGGTCCTAGCTCCCAGTACCTGTGAATGTGACCTTATTTGGAAATAGCATCTTTGCAGATTTAATCAAGTTAAAATGAGGTGGGCTTCCCTGGTGGCACAGTGGTTGAGAATCCGCCTGCCAGTGCAGGGGACACGGGTTCGAGCCCTGGTCTGGGAAGATCCCACATGCCGCGGAGCACCTAAGCCCGTGCGCACAACTACTGAGCCTGCACTCTAGAGCCCACGAGCTACAACTACTGAAACCCGTGAGCCTAGAGCCCGTGCTCCGCAACAAGAGAGCCACCGCAGTGAGAAGCCTGTGCACCGTAACAAAGACTAACCCCCGCTCGCCACAACTGGAGAAAAGCCCGTGCACAGCAATGAAGACCCAATGCAGCCAAAAATAAATAAATATTTTTTAAAACGGTTAAAATGAGGTGACACTGGGTAGGATGGACCCTAATCTGATAACTGGTGTCCTTGTAAAATAAGGGAGATTTCAGACACAGAAGACACAGGGGAGAATGCCATATGAGGATAGAGGCAGAGATTGAAATGATGTGTCTACCAAGGCAAGGAACCCCAAGGATTGCCAGCAATCACTTGAGCTGGGAGAGGGGTGTGGAAAAGATTCTCATTCAGAACCTCCAGAAGGAACCGATCCTGCTGACATCTGGGTTTCAGACTTGTGGCCTCCAGAACTGAGAGGGAATACATTTCTGTTGTTTTAAGCTATCTAGTTTCTGGTAATTTGTTATGGCAGCGTTAAGAAACTAGTACAGATTTTGGTACCAGGAAGTGGGATGCTTTTGTAACAAACCTAAAAAGGGTCTTTGGAATTGGATACAGGCTGGAAGAGTAATGGGTACAGGCTGGAAGAGTTTTGAGGTGCGTGATAGAAAAGTCTAGACAACCTTGAAAAGTTTGTAGATAGAAAGATGGATATTAAAGGCAATTCTGGCGAGAACTCAGAAAAAAAGAGGAGGGCTTCCCTGGTGGCGCAGTGGTTGAGAGTCCGCCTGCCGATGCAGGGGACGCAGGTTTGTGCCCTGGTCCGGGAGGATTCCACATGCCGCAGAGCGGCTGGGCCCGTGAGCCATGGACGCTGGGCCTGCGCGTCCAGAGCTGTGCTCCGCAACGGGAGAGGCCACAGCAGTGAGAGGCCCGCGTACCGCAGAAAAAAAGAGGAAAGCTGTAGAGAAGACTTCTATTATTTACAAAATACATAAATCGTCATGAATGGAATTTGTCCAGAAATAAGAATGTTTCTTCTAGTGAGGTCTCAGATGGAATTGAGGAACATGTTATTGGACACTGGAGAAAAGGTAATTCTTATTATAAAATGTCAGAGAACTTGACTGAATTATGGTATACTCTTAGGAAAGTAGAACTTATAAGTTATGAACTTGGATATTTAGCTGAGGAAATTTCCAAGCAGAGTATGAAAGGTGCAACCTGGTTTCTCCTTGCTGCTTATAGTAAGATGTGAAGGAAAGAGACAGATTGAAGAAGGAATTGCTAAGCAAAAAAAGAGCTGGGACTTGATGATTTGGAAAAGTCTTGTCTATCCAGATAGCGTGTTCTGGAGGCAGGGCCGAGAGTGTGGCTAGGCAAAGAGAGTAGGTGAGTGACTCATAGACCCAACCAATCACCTCAGCAGAAACACTGCCAGCTTGGGCTGAAAGGGACAGAAACAGGATACAAGGAAAGAAGGTTAAACTTCTTGGATCCTACTAGCAGAAAACAGGCCACTAGAGTTATGAACATATGTTTTCCTTCAAGAAAAGGGAAGAATGAAGGTGGCTCAGAGATCAGCAGGGCTGCCAAGGGCAGCTCAAAAGCTGGTGGACCTGCTACGCTACCATAGGCCCAGGGGACTGGGCTATTTCTTCCTTGATTCCAGAAAGCAGCGCCACTGCCACTGTGAGCCAAGAGATGGGGCTATACCTGAGGGCTGAGAAGGTGGGGCTGCCCTAGCAGGTCCAGAGGACAGAGTATCAAGACACAGATAATTATTTTTAGGCCTTGAAATCTAATGGAATTTGCCCTACTTGGCTGCAGGCTTACTTTGGACTAGTAACTCCTTTATTCCTTCTATTTTCTCCCTTTCAGAATGGGACCATTTTATGCCTTTTCCACCATTTTATTTCAGAGGGAGGTAACTTGTTTTCTAGTATCACAGGTCTGTGGAAGGAGAGGAATTTTGCCCCAGGAAGGACCATACCCAGAGTCTTACCCATTCTGACTTAGATAAGATTTTGGACTTAGAGTTGATGCTAGAATGTTGGGATAGAATGAATATATTTTGCACATGGGAAGGACATGAATTTGGGGGAGCCAGAGAGTTGATAGAATTATGCCCCCCCGAAATATATTGAAATGCTAACCACCAGAACCTGTGAATGTGACCTTTTTGGAAATAGGACCTTTGCAGGTGTAATCAATCTAAGGTGAGGTCATACTGGACTAGGGCAGGCCATAACCTAATGTTTGGTATCCTTATGAGATAAGAGAAATCTGGACACAGAAGACACAAGGAGAATGTCAAGTGAAGGTGAAGGCAGAGATTGGAGTTATGTGTCTACAAGGCAAGGAACACCAAGGATTGCCAGCAATCACCAGAAGTTTGGAGAGAGGCGTGGAACAGATTCTACCTCAGAACCTCCCGAAGAAGCCAACTCTGCCAGCATCTAAATTTCAGACTTGTAACCTCCAGAATTGTGAGGGAATAAATTTCTGTTGTTTTAAGCCACCCAGCAATTTGCAGTAATTTGTTACAGCAGTCCTAGGAAACGAATACACTATTTCTGTAAGTTTTTCTGTTAAGAGTATAATAACTAAAGGAATGTTTTTCAACCTTCAAAATAGTTCTCGGGAGAAACTATTCTTTAGTTCTTTTGTTCTTTGTCATTGTTCATGTTCTTATGTGGTATATAAGATTGACTTACATATTTATATTTCTTTGGGGGAATTTTGATTAATTAATTCATTAATATTTGGAAAATCCAAGTACTTTTCTACAATTGTTGAAATTTATTAAATCTTCATAGCAGTGTATTAGATTTTTAATGTTGATTCATTTTAGTAAAGCTTGTTTAATAATTTAATTTTCAAATGTGGAATTCTTCCTAAATTCTAGAAGTAGAGTTTATATCTGTTTGTATTTATCACTCACATTTTAAATTGTGAAAAATTTTAAATGTGCATTACTTGGGACTTCCCTGGTGGCCCATGCAGTGGTTAAGAATGTGCAGGGGACATGGGTTCGAGCCCAGGAGTCCAGGAAGATCCCACATGCCACGGAGCAATGAAGCCCATGCACCACAACTACTGAGCCTGAGCGCTAGAGCCATGAGCCACAACTACTGAAGCCTGTGCGCCACAACTACTGAAGCCTGTGTGCTGCAACTACTGAAGCCCGCACGCCTAGAGCCCGTGCTCCGCAACAAGAGAAGCCACTGCAATGAGAAGCCCGCACACCGCAACGAAGAGTAGCCCCTCCCTGCTCACCACAACTAGAGAAAGCCTCTGTGCAGCAACGAAGACCCAACGCAACCAAAAATAAATAAATTAATTTTTTTTAATGTGTATTACTTTAGGAAAGAAGTGTTTATCAGTATTTCAAATTTTGCTCGTCATTTCAGTTATTAAAATCTTATAAAGTTGTATACTATTATTAGGTTAAGTTAAATTTAAATATGAGTTTAGGTATATAGTTTTAAAGCAAACTCCATTTTTGAAATTCAGAATTTAAAGGCAGTTGAGGAGTGATAAGTATATATGTTACTTTAAAAAGCATTATTATAACAGAGTTTATAAAGGAAAAATTTAATATGACTTAAAAGATCTCTCATGTTCACAACCCTAAAGCGGTAACTTTCATCTTCCAAATATATACATGAGGTACTTAGTTACCATGATTAATAATTAAACACAGTTTATTTTTTTAAGCATTAAATAGGCCATCTTTAAATAGAAGACAGCTTCCTGAGAGTATCTTAAAATTGCAAAATTTTTTAAATTGCAAAAATTGGCTTTTATAGTTATATGAAGGGACGTTGTAGTTACACAGATTCAAACCTTTAATATTACTGGGTTACTTTAACTTTTTACCTGTTTTCTTATTTTCAGCACATAAATGCACATCATGCTTATGAATCTCAGATCTCATCCATGGCAAAAGCCATGTCTAGATTAGAAGAAGAGCTGAGACACCAAGAAGATGAGAAAGCAGCAGTATTAAATGATGTGTCATCTCTTAGAGACCTTTGCATTAAGCTTGATTCAGGCAAAGATATTATGACCCAGCAATTGAATTCCAAAAACCTTGAATTTGAGAGGGTAAGAACTTAAAAGATAATATTGTAGCATATTGGTTTTTTATATATAAATTTACTTATTTTATTTATTTATTTTTGGCTGTATTGGGTCTTCATTGCTGCATGCACTCTTTCTCTAGTTGTGGCGAGTGGGGGCTACTCTTCGTTGCGGTGCGCAGGCTTCTCATTGCGGTGGCTTCTCTTGTTGCAGAGCATGGGCTCTAGGCGCGTGGGCTTCAGTAGCTGTGGCACGTGGGCTTCAGTAGTTGTGGCGCACGGGCTTAGTTGCTCCGAGGCATGTGGGATCTTCCCGGACCAGGGCTCGAACCTGTGTCCCCTACATTGGCAGGCGGATTCTTAACCACTGCACCACCAGGAAGTCCCAGTAGCATATTGTTTTATTCAGCCCTACTCTAATTTGACTACTACATTTTTTGTCGAGGTTTCTTTGGCAAACATGATGATAAAATTAGGTGCTGTTTTGAAGCAGATGGGTATTTAGGAGAATATAAGTCTTCTAATTATAGAATAGGAACATATCCCAATACATTCTTTCTCTGCTTAAAAGTAAGACTTATATGAAGAATTGAGCAGTTGATTCCTTTCTAAGTGGAATATTTTCCTGATAAAAATCTTACTTAATTTTAAAAGTCGAGTTAACTGGAACGTCCCATTCCCAAACCGAAGCATTACTTTAAACAACCCAATGTGTGTTTTTAAACATGGGTGTTTCCAGTTTTCACTTATTTAGTAGTAACTTTATTTTCAGGTACTGAGAAGCTTCAAGACTGGTTTGACTATGTAAACAGAATATACATATTTAATAAACCAGAAGGGCCTCCTTACTGATAGGGTGGCCACATTTTAGGATTTTACGTTAATTACCCCCTCTTGACAAGATAACATGAAAGAAAACTATTTGAGGGTTGGGATAGGTCTTTGCTAAAAATAACAAAGATTATTTTGAAAATAAGATGTTTTTCCTATATGTGAAAAGTATTACAGAATCTTTAATCAGTACCCAAAATGAAGCAACTGATGTGTGTATAGCTGTGCAGATAATTTTTCAGAGTAAGTCTAAAATTATACTGAAGTAATCTTGCTTTGTTTTTCTTGTAGGTTGCAGTGGAATTAGAAAATGTAAAATCAGAATCAGAGCTGTTAAAAAAACAACTGTCAAGTGAGAGACATACGATTAAAAACCTTGAATCATTGTTGGCTACAAATAGAGATAAAGAATTTCATTCCCATTTAACCTCCCACGAGAAGGATACAGAAATTCAGCTACTTAAAGAGAAGTTAACCCTTTCAGAAAGCAAATTGTAAGCGTCATGAATCAACTTATGTGAGGAAAATAGCTTGTCACAAATAATTTTTCAATATGAATAATTTTTTATAGATTTGTAGCATAAAACAAATGATAGAAAAATAGTGGAGGAACGAAAAAAATTTTGTTTTCAAAGTGTTGGGGGACTGGGGGATGGGAGTGCAAAGCAAAGTATTTTGATTACATGGCCGCTGCTTTGGGAAACTCAGGGGGTTTAGCTCAGAAGAGACATCATGTTTGGGCGTGTAATTTGTATATGTTCTCCACAGAGGTGGTACCCATGGAAGTGAACGAGTGGACTTTAGAAAAATACCTAAATTTGAGGACTGAAGAGAGAAGTCAGCGAAGGGGAGAGCATTTCAGAATGGGGAGAACTGGCTGTGTTTCATGCTATGGATTAGGAAAAAGACTTTGAAAAGGCCATGAAATTTGACCCTCATAATATTGATTACCTTTTAGGAGATTGATAATGGAGAAGTTTGGACATATTTTTGGAAGAAGGGAGGAAAC
Source organism: Grampus griseus (assembly GCF_964374135.1). Lineage (NCBI taxonomy): Eukaryota > Metazoa > Chordata > Mammalia > Artiodactyla > Delphinidae > Grampus > Grampus griseus. The sequence continues at coordinate 69,181,494 of NC_138997.1, read as the reverse complement.
ATAGAGTAGATAGTATGAGTGGAATAATTAACTTTTAAAAGGAATTAGAAATATATCTCTTTCTGAGGTAGGAATCAAGAAAGAGCCAATAAAGATACTTTACTTTTTGATGTTACAATTCGTGTCTTCTCACATTGGTATCTCCAGCATTGCTGCAGTGCCTAGCACATACTAGAAGCTTAGTAAATGTTCGTTAAATAAATGAGATGAATGAAAAAGAAAACTTTGTGATAGAAGCTCCAGACGTTTATGGAATTATTGTTGGAAAGTCTTCTCTTTTTTTCATCCTTATATGTCACCTCCATTTGTATTTATTAATAACAAAAACAAAAATCCATAGCACTTGATGCTATAAAACAGAATATTTATTATTTATTTGATTTTCTAAATTTGTTTTTAAGAAATAGTCAAAGCCGGGAAAACACCATGCTTCGGGCTAAAATGGCACAATTACAAACAGATCTTGATGTTCTGAAAAGGCAGATTTCAACTGAAAGATATGAACGGTAAGAATATATTTTTAGCATTGAACAGCGTTTTTATTTATTCCCTATTCTATTCCAAAAGGATTTAATATGGCTTACAAATAGCAAACTTTTCTTAGCATTAATATGTAAAATAAATTTCTTTGGTAATTCTTCCTAAAAAGGCAACAAGTGTTGTAGAAGATAATATCCCCACAATAAAGTAGCAAGTATTGTATGAATGTTTGCTGTAGCATTCCTCAGGACAAAATTAGGGCATTATTTCAAAGGATATAGTTAGGGAATCAGCAAGCTAGTAAGGATTCTACAAGAGCCCAAAACATTATGGTCCAATAGGAAATTCCAAATACAAATCATCATGAAAGCGATGATACTGATGATCTTAAGGGCACTTAACAAATATATGCCAGATACTATGTATGTATCTGATTAATCCTATTAACTATCTATTATTGTGCCTATATTGTTATTAAAAACTAAGGTCACGCAAATAGTAAATAGCAGAGCCAAGACTAAAATCCATATAGGTTTGTCTAATTTTAAAGCCTGTGCTCTTAATCTTTTCAATATATTCCCTACAGCTTAGGAATTTTTATAGACACTTATATTTCAGTTCATTTGCTTTATTATGTTGAAAATTTTAATCTCCAAGTGTTACAGACAGGAATGAGACCTGCTTTAACAGTTAAAATCCAAGTCTAATTTGTGAATCAACTTGTCAATTTACTTTTCTTCCATTATTCTTTCCTACTGTATTAATACCATAGGCATCAGCATTCCTAAGATTTCATTCTCAAATAGTGGTCAGATTGCTTATTTAGGTCAATATTTTGAGTTCTCTAATCTTATTCTTAACCATTTGCTTCAAAACTTTTAAGTGATGTGCAATTTGGATTATAGATGGAATTTGCTAGGAAATCAGTATTTGTGATTTCAAAGAGAAATGAAGCCTGAGGTTGCATCAGTGTCATGAAAGCAGTGTTGTTAATTTCTTGTTATTTAGAAGATCTATTTTCTGAATGTACTAAACTGTGTATATGTAATGATTTTCATTTATTAATGACAACTGAAATTCTCTTCAATTCAAGGGTCCTAAACCAAGCCCTCTGTTGCCTAGGGTTATAGACTCCCTTAATTCTTCTCCTTTTTCCTTGCCCCTGGTCCCCAAAGAAACCTTGACCCACATGACCATGTCTTTCCTTCTGTTTACCATGCAACTAGATCTTGCATTTTTAAAGAGGCAATATTGTCCCTGCAGGGAACAATATAGATTCTTGGGGAAGAGGGAATGGTAAAGAAACCTTAGGTACTACAGTGATTTATGGCCCTCGGAAGGGCCACAGTGTATTAACAGTGTATCTATGTATTAAAATCTGATGTATTAAAATTGGACGGAGGGGGAATAATTTGGGGAGGGGCATCTAAAAAAGTTTTTGTAGGGGATTATAATGAAAAAGTTTGTGAAGCACCCGTCTAGGTAGAAATCCTAGGTACTGAAGAGCTCAAGTCAGAAAGTCTGGGCCAGGGACTGTGAATAGCCCACAGTAGAGGTGGCAACACAGTCATCATGCTTTGTGGGGCAGACCCAGACATAACAGAAAGTAGATTATTTTACTTCTAACATTTGGGCGTTTTGAGACAGGAAGGAAGAGGACTAGATTTATGTGCAAGAAGAGGTGGGAAAGGTAGGGGCAGAGAGGGGAACCAACCAACTTTGAAAATCTATATTCAGAAGGGCTTTGAACAATCTCTTAAAGTACATATTCCTTTAATTGACATCTTTTATCCTCAACTTAGAAATGATATAAAGACATAGGATTTATTTATTTGTTTATGGCTGCGTTGGGTCTTTGTTGCTGCGTGGGCTTTCTCTAGTTGCCATGGCAAGCAGGGGCTACTCTTCATTGAGGTGTGCAGGCTTCTCTATGCGGTGGCTTCTCTTGTTGTGGAGCACGGGCTCTAGGCGCGCAGGCTTCAGTAGTTGTGGCACGTGGGCTCAGTAGTTGTAGCTCACGGGCTCTAGAACGCCGACCCAGTAGTTGTGGCACACGGGCTTAGTTGCTCCGCGGCATGTGGGATCGTCCTGGACCAGGGCTCAAACCTGTGTCCCCTGCATTGGCAGGCAGATTCTTAACCACTGTGCCACCCGGGAAGTCCCTTCAAAGGATTTAAATTTAGTAGAAATACTAATTAATCAATTGAGTAGAAATTACTTAACAACAATAACAGGACCTTTTATTTGTTTACCACTTTTTGGTATAATCTCTTATTTTGTCTTTATTGACAGAGAACGAGCAATCCAAGAGATGCGTCGGCACGGTCTTCGCACACCACCCCTTAGTTCTACTCTGAAGTCTCCTTTACATTCTCCTGAACATACAAACTGATTATCAGAAAGGTATGTATGTAACACCAAGTACAAGCAAAACTTATCTCTGGTTATAAAAATTACAAGAGTTGTTTTCTGTGTGGGGGGAGAGGAGATTGCCTATAAAGGTGGTAGGGAACTTTCAGAGGTAATAGAATGTGCTGTGTCATGGTGGTGATGGTTACATGGCTGTATACAATTGTAAAAATTCGTTGAACTGAACGTTTACAGTCCATGTATTTTATTGTACATAAATTATACATTAATTAAAAAAGAAGACATCTGGGGACTTCCCTGGTGGTCCAGTGGTAAAGAATCTGCCTTCCAATGCAGGGTACGTGGGTTTGATCCCTGATCGGGGAACTAAGATCCCACATGCCGTGGGGCAACTAAGCCCATGCACCACAACTGCTGAGCTTGCGCGCCTCAGTGAGAGCCTGGGTGCCACAAACTACAGAGCCCTCGTGCTCTGGAGCCCGCACACCACAACTAGAGAGAGGAAACTCACGCACCACAACTAGAGAGAAGCCCACGCGCCGCTACAACTAGAGAGAAAACCTGCACGCCACAACTAGAGAGAAGCCCATGCGCCACTACAACTAGAGAGAGAAAACTCACGCACCACAACTAGAGAGAAGCCCATGTGCCGCTCTAACTAGAGAGAAAACCTGCACGCCACAACTAGAGAGAAGCCCATGTGCCACTAAAACTAGAGAGAGAAAACCCACGCACCACAACTAGAGAGAAGCCTGTGCACTGCAAGGAAGAGCCTGCACGCCGCAACGAAAGATCCCGCATGCCTCAATGAAGATCCCACACGCCGCAACTAAGACCCGATGCAGATTTAAAAAAAGAGAGAGAGAGAGAAGACATCCACAACAAAAATTAAATGACAATGTATCACAGGGTAATATTTGATAAAGTGCCAAACTCAAGGTACAAATAACAGATAGTGAAAGTGTGGACAAAGACATAGAAAATATTATTTAATATTGAAAGCTAGATATTTTAAGATAAATTATTATATACATGCAGAAAAGTGCTATATCATAGGATATACAGCTCAATGAATTTTTACAAACTGAACGCACCTATGCAACCTGCACCCGGATCAAGAAACAAAACATGACCTCTCTTGGGTGTCCTTCTGGTCATAAGCCTTACTCTAAAAGTAACTGTCTCAGTTATTAAAAGCGTAGATTTCTTTTGTCTGTTTCTGGACATTTTATAAATGAAATCATATATTTCTGGCTTTTTTCTCAATAGTACCTCTGTGACATTCATCCATACTGCTGTGTACTTGTAGTTGGTTCAGTCTTGTTGCTGTATAGTATTCCATTATGTGAACATACCACAGTCCATTTACTCATTCTGTTTTTGATGGGCATGTGATAATTTCCAGTTTGGGCTATTACAGATAGAATTATGATGAACATTCTAGTACCTTATGTTGGCGAACAGATGTGTGCATTTCTTTTGGGTATACACTTAGGGGTGAGATTGTCAGGTCACTGGACGTGCATGTGTTCGAGCTTGAGTAGTTATAGTAAGGCAGTTTTCCAGAGTGATTGTAAAGAGCTAGGACACATTTGGCTGAGGAAGGGTCAAAGTGATGTGCTCATTCATTGGAGATGGGAGTGAATGGGAAAGAAGCATGTCAGACCCAGGGTTTGAAAAGTAGATGACTGAAAAGTGCAGGCTTATTGACAGAAATAGTAAAGTCAGTCCTTTTAAAAATTATTCATTTTTTGGCTTCTCTCAATAGAATTTTATAGGAGATAATTAAGCATTTCCTTGGTGACTTCAGAATCCTCATAAGAGTATTAGCTATGTTCTATTCTTTAATATACTGATGCCCCAGGGTTTATTGGTATTTGTAGGGCCTATGTTTAAATGATTCCTGATTGCTGTGCTTTTTGCTTTTGTGTTTGTTTATTTGACTAAAACATTTGACTTCCTCTTTCACTTTGAGGACCACTTCCTAGTGCTGGCAGCAGTCACTTTGTCCTCACAACTTCTAAGCTGCTGCATTAATTTGAATGTGATTAGATGGAGGTTCTGCTTCTCATTATAAAGCCTCTTGGCAGTTGTGACACAAGCATTTTTTTCATGCTTGATTCACAGCTGCATTTTAGATCAAGGGTTGGTAAACTAGGCCCCTGTAGGCCAAATCCACACCACTGCCTAATTTTGTAAATTAAGCTTTATTAAGCCACACCGATTTGTTTACATATTGTCTCAGACTGCTTTTCTGCAGTGGCAGAATTAGGGAGTTGTGACAGAGACCCTGTGGCCCACAAATCTGAAATATTTATTTACTAACTGGCCTTTCATGTCACATAGCCCCTGGAAAACTTATCTGTATACTTGTGAGATAATATGAGTGAAAAAGCAAGTAATTCCTTAGTTTATGAAAAGAGGCTTGACTCCCAGGGATCCCCAAACTATAATTTAAGAACCACTGGGGGCTTCCCTGGTGGCACAGTGGTTGAGAGTCCGCCTGCTGATGCAGTGGACATGGGTTCGTGCCCCGGTCTCGGAAGATCCCACATGCCGCAGAGTGGCTGGGCCTGTGAACCATGGCCGCTGAGCCTGCACGTCCGGAGCCTGTGCTCCGCAATGGGAGAGGCCACAACAGTGAGAGGCCCGCATACCGCAAAAAAAAAAAAAAAAAAAGAACCACTGATCTAGAACATAGTGCTTTCCAGCAATCTCTAAAGCTGTAATGAATTAGAAAACTTTTTAAAATTATGATAAAATATATATAACATGAACTTTGCCTACTTTTTTTTTAAGTTTTTTTGATGTGTACCATTTTTAAAGTCTTTATTGAATTTGTTACAATATTGCTTCAGTTTTATGCTTTGTTTTGTTTTTTTTTTGGCCAGGAGGGATGTGGGATCTTATTTCCCTGACCTGGGATCGAACCCACACCCCCTGCATTGGAAGGCAAAGTCTTAACCACTGGACAACGAGGGAAGTCCCTTAACTTTGCCTTCTTAACTATTTTGTAAAGTGTACAACTCAGTGGCATTAAATTCACAATGTTGTACAACCATCACCACTATTTCCAGAATTTTTTATCACCCCAACAGAAACTCTGTATCTATTAAGCAATAACTCTCCAGTCCCCTGTCTTCACTTCCCTGCCCCTGATAACCTCTAATCTACTTTCTATCTCTATAAATTAGCCTACTCTAGATTTTCATATAAGTGAATTTATACAATATTTGTCTTTTTGCATCTAGCTTACTTCATTTAGAATAATGTCTTCAGGGTTCATCTGTGTTGTAGCATGTATCAGAACTTCATTCCTTTTCATCCCTGAATGATATTCCTTTGTGTTTATACCACATTTTGTTCTTTTGCTCATCAGTTGATGGACACCTGGGTTGTTTTCATCTCTTAGCTATTGTGAATAATGCTGCTGTGAACATTGGTGTACAAGTATCTGTTTTAGTCTGTTTTAATATCTTTTGTGAGTACCTAGAGTTGCTGGGTCATAAGGTAATTCTATGTTTAACTTTTTGAATACCTGCCAAACTTTTTCCACATAACTGTACCATTCTCACCAGCAGTCTAAGAGTTCCAGTTTTCCAAGTCCTTATCAACACTTGTTATTTTCCATTTTTTTATTATAGCCATTCTAGTAGATGTAGATTAGAAAATGTCTACAACCATTAACAAATTCCCAGAGTATCCTAATGATGTTGTTAATTGGTAGCACATTTCCATTCATATTTTCTAACGTTGTCACCAAAACTAATTTTAAGGGATTTCCCCATAAGTACCCAGAAATGAATATGAAATATTCATATCAAGTCGTATTTACAGTGTCTCTAATAGTTAACATATATAATCCAGTTTTGCTTTTACTGTTTTGATTATTGCATCTAAAAAATGCTCACTGAGAAAACATAAAATACAAAAGTAGAAAGAAGATAACCAAAATCACTTCTTTTTATATTTTTTTTATTGGAGTAAAATATACATAAGGTCAAATTTATCATTTTAACCATTTTTAAGTGTACATTTCTCTGGCAGTTAGTACATTCACACTCTTGTGCAAAAATCATCTCTACCATCAATCTCCAGAACTTTTTCATCTTCCCCAGCTAAAACTCTGTACCCATTAAACACTAACTCCCCATTCTCCCTTTCCCCTAACCTCTTGCAATCACCGTGACAATTTCTGTCTCTATGAATTTGACTATTCTTTGTACCTTAAATAAGTGGAATCATGCAGCATTTGTGTTTTTGTGACTGACTTATTTCACTTACTATAATGTTTTCAAGTTTTATCCATGAGGGAGGGAGTATGTGTCAGAATTCCCTTCCTTTTTGAGGCTGAATATTATTCCATACTATGTATATAGCACACTTTGTTTATCCATTCATCACTTGGCTTGCTTCCATCTTTTGGCTATTGTGAAAATGCTGCTGTGAACATGGATGTACAAATCAAAATCACTTTTAATCCTACAACCCAGAGAAAATAGCAATTAGCCATTTGGTACACTCCCTTCTTTTTAAAAAGAAAAAAAAAGGTTTATTTATTTACTTTTTTTAAACTTTATTTATTTATTTATTTTGGCCGTGACACGCGACATGCAGAATCTTTGCAGGATCTTATTTCCCCAACAAGGGGTCAAATCCGTGACCCCTGCATTGGGAGGGGAGCATGGAGTCTTAACCACTGGACCACCAGGGAAGCCCCTACTCCTTTCTTATGTTTAATTTGTAATAAATATACACACAAGCATAGACATACATGTATAATTCTAATAGAAATCATACTCAAAATAGTTTTTATCAGTTTTTTTGTTTTGTTCTGTTCTGTGGGGTTTTCCCCTTAATATAGTTGCATACATTTATTCTTATCATTAAAAGCATTTTCAAAAATGCCATTTTAAAATAGTGATTTAACAGTTGATCACATGGATATTCCATAAATTATTTAATCATTCTCCTCTTATGGAACATATATCGATAGTTTGTTTCCAGCTTTTTTTTTCTTATAAACAATGTTTTACATCAGTATTTGACAACCTGCCTGATAATTTCTTCTTAAGTATGTCTTCCTCAATATAGAAAAAAATAATTACTTTCTCAGTGTTTCCATTGTGTGATTTTTTTATATTTTAATGTCTGTGTTTTTTAATTGGGAGGGTGGTTAGATAGCACGTAAGGTCAAAATACTTGGAAAAATATTTGACTATCCTTAACATGCTATTTTAAGACTCAGACAACATAATTTACAGTACTTGTTTGTAATTTTATGAAACCTATACATCATAGTATCCCTTCTTTTGAACGATTTTTCTCAATTAACATTCTATGTTACCCCATTCTTTTCACTGTGTATCATTCTTTCAGTACTCTTATACTTTGAAGTGCTTTTGTATAATAGTTTAAAGGGAATATCTTTTTGAAATATAGAACAATACTTCTTGACTATTAACTATAATTTGTGGGCAAAGATTTTATTAGAGATTATAATTTCAGTTAAAACATTACTGAATTGCAATTTTTCATGAAAGTACTGAGTAATTTTATCATTTTTTTCTTAATCCACCTTTCCCCTCCCCGCTTTTTCAGAATGATGGCTTTCATGAGTTGGCTATATGGATTTTTTTAAAGGACAGACAGTAATGAAATATTTGAAGCACTTGTTCCTGAAAATTATGAACATTGACACAAATTCTACCTCTGTCAACTTTTATTTAAATCAGTGAATATTTATGTAAAAATTTGGTTTAAAAGAGCTATATCCATGTGTATATTTTCATATATATGACAGAACAGAATATGTATGGATAGTGCTAATGTTATATCTGTATTTTTATTATTCCTGACTTAAATTACTTCTCAAAGTGTGTTTATACTGTGAATTATTATGATGTATTATTCACATTATGCTTTAATAATTTTTTTCTTAATGAACCATGATATATGTATATAAATACTCTCATTTCCATGCCTGTGTTTATAACCCATATCTTTAATACATTCACAAGGGATGATCAACTTTGATGCTATGCTGTCATGTTTAACTTTTTTCTTCTAAATGTAAAATTAATTATGCACCAATATGCTGTCTATCATTGAGGGGACTATATTCAGATCTATTCTTATAATAGCAAAGGTCTTGATAAAATAATGGTTGCCATATATAATTTGTTATTGCCAACTAGAAGAACTGTGATAGAAAAGATACATTCATATATTATATACAATATACTATTTTGGCTACCACATGGACTCTTCACATAATATAAACGCTATCAAAATTAAACTAAAAGCTGTATTTAGAATTTTGTAAAACGATAGAACAGAAATTTGGGATACTTTTCAGTAAATAAAATTTATCACTGTACGAATCTAAAATTTTGAATACAAAAATATCAATATATAGGGTAAATACAGTAAAACATTTTGTTAAAATTCCATTATACATTCAATAATATCCAGTTTTTTGCTTCTAAACCTGTGTGTTGTAATTTATCAGTCTTCCAGAATAGTATGTAAACACTGACCTGTTGTGGCATATTAGATAGAAAACAGCTTTTTACAATGAATTTTCAAAGTTGTAACTTTAAAGGATTTAGATATATACAGATATTAATAAAAGAACAAAAGTACAAAATAGATTGTCATACAAAAACTAATCGTGTTTAAACCATACATTTGAAGAAAATCCTGTTCTTAATAGATTTCATTATGATCGAAAAAGAACTTAAAAACTAGCATTGGAAAATGGAAGACCAATTATTTATGATACATTTTATTTCCTCCTGTGGTTTAATAAAGTGGAGCTTATGTGTGAGTGTTTGTGTGTACCTGGGGGTGGACAGCACTCTTTTTCTAAAACTAATATTCCTTATATGTTCTCATTATGCCCTTTGCAGTAATTGTGTATTTGGTGTGATGTGGCTTACTTTTTCACCATCTATGTAATTTTATGTATTCTATCTCCTGTGTGTGAATTCATGTATTACAGCAAAATACAATAGAAATGGGACTATTTACAATGTCATATGGAAAATCTTTTAGTAAATATATGTAAATAAAATTTTAAAATTTGTCCCCACCTTTTCCCCAAAACAACAGCAAGGCATATTTTGTTCAATATTTTATTTTTAATGTTTCTATAATTTAAAAATGTATAGTTTGCCATAATTGTTATTTTCATAACCATGATACAATTTTTTAAAGTGGTTTTATCTTGAAATACTGAATGTTCTGACCTTTTATAGGTGTTTTTAATTTGTTTTAAATAATTTTAAATTTAAATTTTTGACATAGATTTTCCAATAAACTTTTCAGTCCATTTATTTTCTCTTTCTTACAAATAATTTTGTATAATGGTAGCAATATTCTTAATTCTAAAGTTAAGTGTAATTTATTCAAATCAAATTTTATCATGGTGGGATATGGAGAAGTCTCTGAACTCAGATTCCAGGCACTTTTTTTTTTTTTTAACATCTTTATTGGAGTATAATTGCATTACAATGTTGTGTTAGTTTCTGCTGAATAACAAAATGAATCCGCTAAACGTGTACATATATCCCCATATCCCCTCCCTCTGCGTCTCCCTCCCACCCTCCCTATCCCACCCCTCTGGGTGGTCACAAACCATGGAGCTGATCTCCCGGTGCTATGCAGCTGCTTCCCACTAGCTATCTGTTTTACATTTGGTAGTGTATATATGTCAGTGCCACTCTCTCACTTCATCCCAGTTTACCCTTCCCCCTCCCCGTGTCCTCAAGTCCATTCTCTACATCTGCGTCTCTATTCCTGTCCTGCCCCTAGGTTCGTCAGAACCATTTCTTTTTTTCAGATTCCATATATATGTGTTAGCATAACGGTATTTATTTTTCTCTTTCTGACTTACTTCACTCTGTATGACAGACTCTAGATCCATCCACCTCACTACAAATAACTCAATTTCGTTTCTTTTTATGGCTGAGTAATATTCCATTGTATATATGTGCCACATCTTCTTTATCCATTCGTCTGTCAGTGGACATTTAGGTTGCTTCCATGTCCTGGCTATTGTAAATAGAGCTGCAGTGAACATTGTGGTACGTGACTCCTTTTGAATTACGGTTTTCTCAGGGTATATGCTGAGAAGTGGGATTGTTGGGTTGTATGGTAGTTCTATTTTTAGTTTTTTAAGGAACCTCTATACTGTTCTCCATAGTGGCTGTATCAATTTACATTCCCACCAACAGTGCAAGAGGGTTCCCTTTTCTCCACACCCTCTCCAGCATTTATTGTTTGTAGATTTTTTGATGATGGCCAACTGGCACAAAAACAGAAATACAGATCAATGGAACAAGATAGGAAGCCCCAGAGATAAACCCACACACATATGGTCATCTTATCTTTGATAAAGGAGGCAAGAATATACAATGGAGAAAAGACAGCCTCTTCAATAAGTGGTGCTGGGAAAACTGGACAGCTACATGTAAAAGAATGAAATTAGAACACTCCCTAACACCATACACAAAAATAAACTCAAAATGGATTAAAGACCCAAATGAAGGCCAGACACTAGAAAACTCTTAGAGGAAATCATAGGCAGAACACTCTATGAGATAAATCACAGCAAGATCCTGTTTGACTCACCTCCTAGAGAAATGGAAATAAAAACAAAAATAAACAAATGGGACCTAATGAAACTTCAAAGCTTTTGCACAGCAAAGGAAACCATAAACAAGATGAAAAGACAACCCTCAGAATGGGAGAAAATATTTGCAAACGAAGCAACTGACAAAGGATTAATCTCTAAAATTTACAAGCAGTTTGTGCAGCTCAATATCAGGAAAACAACCCAATCCAGAAATGGGCAGAAGACCTAAATAGACATTTCTCCAAAGAAGATATACAGACTGCCAACAAACACATGAAAGGTTGCTCAACATCACTAATCGTTAGAGAAATGCAAGTGAAGACTACAATGTGGTATCACCTCACACCAGTCAGAATGGCCATCATCAAAAAATACCTCCCATTTTTAATCTCCCATTTTAAAACCCTCTTGAACCATACCATTCCATTTTTCATACTCTTTGTAGCAAAAGTTCCTTGAAAGGAGTTATCCATACTCACTTCATGCCACCCTTCCTTCTTGAACTATTCTAATCACCTAATCACAATTTATTCCCATTACTCCAGTCAAACCATTCTTATCAAGGCACCAACAACCCCCATGTGTTCTTTATTTCCACTATTACCTTTTTCATACCTAATCTTTCCACTTAGTGCTTTTTCGTTATGTTTGATACTGCTCCTATTTTTCTTTGAGGAAGGATTAGGTACAGATATAGCTTTAAAATAGTGCATTTGAAGATAAGATTGAGGACTTCTTCCAGAAGGCATCAGAAAAAGAGATTGAAAATGTAAAAGAAAGGATGAGCATCATAGAGGATATGTGTAGGAGTGCCAACATCCAGGTAATAATGAGCCTTAGAAATGAGAAATATTAGACAGGAGTGTAGAAAATAGTTTAAGAAATAATGGAGATAAATGTCCCCAAATTAAGCATACTTTAATAAAGTCTGAGGTCTTTATTAAAAGGGCTCAGAGAAAGCCAAGTAGGAGAGAAGGAAAAACCCACATTTAGACACAATATTGAAGACAGGAGAGAAATTATAAAAGCTTCAGAGAGAAAACAGGTCACCTAAAAAGGAACAAGGGTCAGATTTACATCTGTTGTGGACTGAATGTGTCTCCCAAAATTGCTATGTGGAAACCCTATTTTCTAATGTGATGATAGGAGGTGGGGCCTTTGGGAGATAATTAGGTCATGAGGATGGAGCCCTCATGAATGGGATTAGTACCCTTGTAAAAGGAATCCCAGAAAGCTCTTGCACTCTCTGTTGTATGAGGGTACAATAATAAGTCAGCAGTCTATAACCCAGAAAAGGGCTCTCACCAGAACCTGACCATGCTGGCACCTTATCTCTGACTTCTAGCCTCCAAAACCATGAGAGATAAATTTTTATTGTTTACCAATCTATGGTAAATTATTATAGCAATTCCAACAGACTGAGACAACATCAACCTTCTCAATAATTACACTGGAAACGAGCAACATAGTATTTTCAGAACATTGAAAGAAATGAATTTTGAACCTATTTTATAACTATGCTGTCATTCAAATCTGAAGGTGTAATAAAAATGTTCTTAGGCATACAAAGTCTCAGAATGTCAAGTGAAGATCAACATTGAAAAAACTTGAAGGAAGTAATCAATTAGAGAAGTAGGTATAGAAGATGCTGCAAGAGATGTGATAATTAAAGATAATCAAATAGCTTGGTAAAGCATATTAAGAAGAGGAGGGACCAAAAAAAGAAACAAAATATATCTATAAAAATTAAGACCAAAAATTTTAGAATCTGGATAATACCAACATGCTAGATAGTGGGGAGGAGGACAGAAAGAGAAGAAAGGCACATGAGGTAAAATACCTGTCAGGAGAACATACAAATCTCGATATTTCAGAAATCAACAAGGAGGGGTAACACAAACAGGTGTCTTAAGAGCAACTATCAAAATGATATAACAGTAAACACATAGAACTTTATTCTTACCAGGCACTTTCTCAAGAGTTTTACATATATTAATTAATTCCCACAACAACCATATTCTCCTTTATTCTCATTTTACAGATGAGAGCACAGGCAAGACTTGCCCATGACCACTTAACTAATAATGATGAAGTCATTTTGGGATGCTTTCAAAAGTGATTTAATATTTAAACCAGCAGAAGAACACTTGACGTCTGCAGTGGAAAGCAGGAAAAGAGAAAAAAAATCAAAACAAGAAAACGAAATTGAAGTACAGTAGATGGAAAATATGAAACAAAATGGCAGAAATAAATCCTTATGCAAGAGTAACCACAATAAATTGTAAATTGATGGATAAAATCCATCAATAAAAAGAAAGAATCAGGGGCTTCCCTGGGGATGCAGTGGTTAAGAATCCACCTGCCAGTGCAGGGGACACAGGTTTGATCCCTGGTCCGGGAAGATGCCACATGCTGCGGAGCAACTAAGCCTGTGAGCCACAACTACTGAGCCTGTGCTCTAGAGCCAGTGAGCCACAACTACTGAGCCCACGACCACAACTACTGAAGCCTGCGTGCCTAGAACCTGTGCTCCACAGCAAGAGAAGCCCCCACAATGAGAAGCCAACGCGCTGCAACGAAGAGCAGCCCCCACTTGCAGCAACTAGAGAAAGCCCACGCATGGCAAGGAAGACCCAATGCAGCCAAAAATAAATAAATTTATTTTTTAAAAAAGAATCAGATTTAAAAGACAGGGGACTTCCTGGTGGCGCGGTGGTTAAGAATCCGCCTGCCAATGCAGGAGACATGGGTTCGAGCCCTCATCCAAGAAGATCCCACATGCCATCTAGCAACTAAGCCTGTGTGCCACTACTACTGAGCCTGCACTCTAGAGCCTGCGAGCCACAACTACTGAGCCTGTATGCCACAACTACTGAAGCCCGCGTGCCTAGAGCCTGTGCTCCGCAACAATAGAAGCCACTGTAATGAGAAGCCTGCGCACCGCAACGAATAGTAGCCCCCACTCACCGCAACTAGAGAAAGCCCACGCGCAGCAACAAAGACCTAACACAGCCAAAAATAAATACTAAAAAAAAAAAATTTATTAAAACAAAAGACAGTATGTGCGTTACAAGAGGGATATGCTTTTTAAAATTTGAAAATAGAAGGAAAGAAAAAGATTCACCAGGCAAATGGGAACCAAAAGAAAGCTGGAGTACTAACCTTATTATCTAAAAAGATAGAATCTTGGGGTGGAAAAAAAGTGTGAAATAGTGGTGAACAACAAGAAGAATAACAAGTACAATAGAACAAGAAGATATAGCCAACATAAACGTATGGCTATATATGTACATACATGTATAAAACTCCACACCCTATAAACTGAGAATACACGTTTTTCAAGCATATCTCTTACATTTGAAAAAATAGACCATATAGTAGCCCTTAAAGGAAGCCTCAGATTCAAAAGAATTATATAAATCATTTCTCTGGCCATAATGCATAAAATTAGAAAATAATTTTTCAAAAGGATAGAAAAAACTTCAATATGTCTGGAAACTAAAAATGTCTTTCTAAATTACCCTTTGTTAAAGATGAAAATCATAAAGAAAGTAAAATAATTTAGACTGATAATCAAGTAATAAACCATTAAAATCAAAATTGTGGGACACAGCTAAAGATGAGTCATTAGAGGAAACCTGTAATTTTAAATATGTTAATCAGGAAATAAAACTGTTCACAAATGAGCAAGCATTTAAATCAAGAGATTGGAAAAAAGTAACAGTAACCCCTGCTCCTCCTCCGCCAAAAATAACAGAAATAATAAAGGACAAAAAACAATGAGTTGGAGAACAATAATATCAACCACAAAAATTGAGATTTACAAAATTAAGAGCTGGATCTATAAAAGGACTGATTAATGAACTTTACTTGAAACAAGACAAATACATAGTCAAAACACAGAAGGGGGAAATAACTACAAATATTTTAGATATTAAGAAAATAAAAGTATGAAGAGTGAACATATGTTAATATATGAAATGGATAAATGCAATGAAAACTAAAAATGCTGAAACTTGGTACAAGAAATAAAATAGAACTCAACGAGAACAATATGTACTAAAGAAATTGAGAGACAGTCAAATATAATGTTTGGGATTTTATTTTACCTTAGTTGCAAGCTAATAAGTTAACCTATTACTGTTTCCTAGATGCAGGAATAAAATAGGAGACTCCTGGATCAGAGACAGAGGCCTTTATTACTCATGGCACAGCAAGCAGCATAAGCATCATGTTTGCACTCGTTCTCCTTACCTCCTCAATCCCCACAGGGGCAATGTGGAGGGGCCCAGATGAATACTAAGCATGCAGAGGTTCACGTAGCAGCCTAGAGCACTGAACTTAGTTAATCCATCTCTTTTATAGCAAGCAATTAGTAAGCCTGCTCTTTGTCCCAGAAGGATGCATCACTTCATCCCCCAAGGTTGCTCACTGCAAACACAATGCTGAGAAATGGCCTGGATGAAGATAAATCAGGGCCTTGCATTCTTTGCATACCCACAACAAGAATGTACAGGGAGGGGCTTCCCTGGTGGTGCAGTGTAAGAATCCGCCTGCCAATGCAGGAGACACGGGTTTGAGCCCTGGTCCGGGAAGATCCCACATGCTGCGGAGCAACTAAGCCCGTGCACCACAACTACTGAGCCTGCGCTCTAGAGCCCCCGAGCCACAACTACCGAGCCCATGTGCCACAACCACTGAAGTCCGCACACCTAGAGCCTGTGCCAACAAGAGAAGCCACCACAATGAGAAGCCCGCGCACCACAACGAAGAGTAGCCCCCGCTCACCGCTACCAGAGAAAAGCCCGCGTGCAGCAACGAAGACCCAATGCAGCCAAAAATAAATAAATTTTTATAAAGAAAGAATGTACAGGGATACTCAGGGGTGTATGGCACATTGCCTCTCCCAAGGATATTCTATCCCTTGATCTTAATACATTCTTGGCCGAAGTTGAGTATGCCACTCCATTGACCACCTGCTGAAAATGCCCAACAGAGGCTGGGACCAAACCTGTTCAATGTGTCTCATATAGCATTAATTAAGGCTAATATCAGTAAGATCCCAAAAGCAGAAGGAAGAGGCTAACCAGCAGTACTGATCTCAATTGTGCCTTCCAGGATCCCAGACGTAGCCCACTATAGTTATCATGGGGAGCAGAGGGTGTTATTTTAGACATGAAGGATGTGGTCTAAAGTCATTCTGTTATCCATTATGACTCATGCAATTTAGATTGACTGGTTAATCTCTGGTGTCATTGCCAATGGGGCAATAGATGAGCAAAAAAGCAACCCTCATCCACAATGGAGAGTCCATGGCCATCTCTCCCCCACATACAAACAGATAGCCCAAAGGTCACAGGTCACTCCAGTTTGGGGTTTGTGGTTAAACTTGATTGGGATCATCATCGCACTGGTTTGGTTGAGAAACCTGGGCTATGTCACTGGGTAGTGATAGCCTTGAGAGTTGTACGTGGCATAACCCAAAGCTGCTCAGCAGTCAGGAGAAGCATATGAATTTGTATCGATCAGATTTTTAAAAGATTGTGTTGGTGTGTGTGTTTGTACATGTACAAGGCGGAGTCCATGCCTGGGAGCTTCCATCGATGGCATTGGGCGAAGCAAAATAAATGGTTCAAGAGTGGATGAGTTTTTCTGTTTTCATAGCCTGTGGACAGGGGTGACAGACACAGCAGCAGGTCAGATTGCCAGCCACTGCAGTTTCTTGCTTCAGGCAGACCATATGATTTTTTGCAGGCTGCAATGTAGGCTTTTTGTAGGGGACAAAGAGAGCATTCATTGCTATTGGTTTGGGCCCTGCTCAAAAAATGCTGATTTGTGGGTTAGCTGATATAAAGGACCAAATAGAAAGCCCAAGTGGGCACATACTCTCTCCAGTTCCCCAAAAGTCCAACAAGAAGCTAAACCTCAAAGGTTTGGTTGGAGGAAGACGGTAGGTGGAGCAGATATACAGCACTTTTTCCTGGGGTGCCAGAGAAATAGAGGGTTGTGAATCTGCCCATTTAAATCCAAGAAACTTCACTTGGAAAGCCAGCCTCTGAATTTTGTTAGGGTTTATCAGCCACCCTGCTAGTGTAGGTGTGATAGGGGCCTTGAGATGGAGGCTTCTGACTTGCCAACCAATAGGATGTCATCTATAGGGTGAAAACTTTGAAATCAGAGGGTAAAGGCACACCCACTAGTGACAAATGGCAGGGAGTTCATCTCACAAGCATGTCTCTACTTTCTATACTTCCCTGATTGGGATAATCCCCTCTGATTCTTACAGGATGGGAGTATAAGCCTATAGCACCTCAATTCCTACTATTTATTCAGATGTACAGGCAACAGCAGCACATGGAATTAGTTCCATCCATATGGTCAAATTAGCTTCTCTTCCCCATTCAGAACCCTGTCCTAATCCCATCAATTAAATTTGAGCATCAATGGACCAGGTAGGATGGTGACTTGGGTGCCTATATCCAAGGAAGCCATAGAAATTTGAGTCCCTCCCCTCCCTGAGGTTCCTAAGTATATTTGTACAGAGTGTGTATGGCCTTCAGTCCTCCTTTGGGACAAACCCAAACATTTGGTTTCTTAGAGTAACAAGACTTTCCTGAGGTCAGAAAAAAGAAGGAGGGGGAGATTGGAGGGCGCAGAGGGAGAGAGCAGCTCCTCCCTTTGGACAAAGAATGTCGCCTGCCATATCAGTAAGCTAAGGATGTTGTGGCCATCAAGCCATCAGGGACTGCATCAGGGACTGCATTTCAGGATGGACAAAAGCAGGATCCTGGCCCTGGATAGCTAAGGTTCATATCAAAGGGATGATTTCAATGAGCCCAGACCCTTGCATCCTCCCATACCTAGAAAAGCACCAAATTCATTAACTTGAGAGGTCTGTTTTTCTTTAATTAACAGTAACATTTTGATGTTCCAACTACCTGGTTTTTGTTGCAAAGAAAACCGGCCCCTCCCTTATGTACCCGGGTCCCTCCCTTACCTCTTTGGAGCAGTCCCTCAGAGCTGAGAGGCTGTCTTCCAGGCTTAAGTCCTCAGTTTGGTCCAGCAAATAAAACATAATTCCCAACTTTTAGGTTGTACCTTTTTTTTTTTCAGTTGACATCCCCAATAAGCAAAGCTTTGCACTGACTTCTAATTTCAAGTGGCTGAACCAAAGTTCTATGTCCTTATTGCTGACACCATTTATTTCAGCAGCCACAGTGTATTGCCTTTCGACTGGGGCTGTAGGGCTTGCTGCCCGTTGTCACGATGACATCTCTTTCCTGTCCCACCTGAGCAGAACACCATTCCAACAGCTTGTTTCAATCCTACCTCTCATGGCTCAGCTTCTAAATATTCACTAACAGGTAGGACAGTCCGGGACGCCTATTTCCTCGCCTTCACTCAACACTTGGGTGAGAGCGTTCACTACAATCATTTCCTGCGCAACCTTCTCCTGTCCCCTAACTTCATCCTTTCTCTTCAGAGAGCCATGTCTGTCAGCACCCATCCTTTTGTGGCCCAAACTGGAGAACCGTGAGTGATCTGAGACTTGGTTCTGCTCACAGCCTGGTATGTAGCCTGCCACAGGTTCACGAGCGCCAGCAGAGGACAAGAGACTCCTGGGTCAGGGAGGAAGCTCTTTATCACTGCACAGCAGGCAGTGTGAGTTTTACACCAGTTCCTCCTGTCCCCATATCCCACAGGGGGCATTCAGGCAGACCTAGATGGATGCTGCACATGCAATGGGTTTATATCCCAACTGAGGAATTGGAATTTAGGAAACCTCAGTCTCAAATAAGGGGCTTCAAGCAAACCTGCACAACCTTTGCCCTGGAAGGAGATGTTATCTTTCTTATATTGGATGGTAAACAAAGCTGCCTTGTTCTCTGGGGTGACATTGTCTCTACCTCCCAAAGCTTTACAAGCATCCTTGAAAAGATTGTTCAGAACAAAAACTGTCCCTACCTCAGCGAAAAAAACATGCAGAAATGAGAGCTCTGTGTAGAGTTGTCTCCAACATCTGTAATGTTATCTTTTTTTAAATTCTGGTAAGATGTACATGAAATGTACCATTTTAACAATTTTTAAGTGTACAGTTCAGTGGCATTAAATACATTCACAATGTTGTAGTACTATCACCACTATTCATTTCCAGAGCTGTAATATTATTTTTAATGCACCACTGGTTTTGCATTTAATTTGAATTTTTTATCTGTGTTCATAGGTGGGACTGGCCCATAGTCATATTTTGTGTGAAAGCAGTGTTGTCTAGCTTTGATGTCATAGTCATCCTTGCTTACCAGCACATTATTGACGAGGGGATTTTTGCAGAAACTAATGCCTGTGTCTGGTGATGTGTTATGTAAGTGAATATTAAAACACCTGCATTTGAGTAAATATGAACAACATTTTTTGCACTTCATGTATTTATTTGAAACTTCGTACATGTCATACTAAGGCATTTTAATATTTTGTTAGAGTGTGATAGGCATTATAACAGGCACCTTCGTGCAGGGGAACAGAACATCTATTACAACTATACCGTGTTTCACTGCCCTTTCCCTGGAAGAGCAGACTACACTTTCTGGCGGCACTTTTTTTCTTAGTCCTGTGGGTATTATTTCCTCTAGAATATATTCCTTTATTTTACCTGATAATCGGCAAGGTGAATCTTTGCAGGGGGCTCTTTTAGAAACTCCACAAGAAGGACCAGGTGTTGGACTACCATTACATTCACAAGAATGGTCAGTTACCCATTCTCTAGCTAGTGCTAACAAAAATTGCTTGTAAGTCATTTTATTCTGTGCATTAAGGCTACAATAAATTTTAAACGCATTGAATAAACTGCAATTACTCAAATAGAAACCCACTTTCTTATACCATTTTCGAGTTTTCCAGAGGATATTGAAGTTTGCCAGATATTGATAGGATCAATCAACTCCTTCCATATATTTATTATACTCTAATATACAAGTGGGCTTAGGTATCTGATGGCCAGTCCTCCTGTCTTCCTTTCCTGGAGATGCTATGGAGGTGTCATGAATAGTTGTCACCATGTGGACTAGCCTCTTGTCTTTCCACATGAGAAGAATCACTTCTCCCTTCCGTAAGAATGTCATTTCTCCCCTCTGTAGATTTTTAGATTTCTCCTTTAATTGATTTGGTAGACCACTATTCTCTCTTATAATCCCACAAACTCTGGTTTTATTTTTCAACAATATTTCAGATGTGGACACACTGTTGTAATAATTGTTTTGGTAACTATGGTGCCATGAACCAAGATAAGGTTGTAGGACTGATAATATTGTTTCTTGCAGTTTCTTTCCTTCACCCGTGTAAATCTCAAGCTTGCATATATATCCAGTTCCACTTTCGCTAACCATCCTGGCCAAAGCTCCATATTTTGTAAGTTTTCCAGGATTATAGGATTTTTAAAAAAATATTTATTTGTTTGGCTGTGCCGGGTCTTAGTTGCAGCATGCAGGATCTTTGTTGGCGCGTATGGAATCTAGTTCCCTGATCAGGGATTGAATCCGGGCCCTCTGCGCTGTAGCGTGGAGTCCACTGGACCACCACGGAAGTCCTCGAGATTATAGGTTTCGAAACTGAGTTGTCCTCTCCACTTTATCATTGCCTCATCAAGCGATAGCTCTTGTTTGGGTATATAGATCAATTGAAATTTTGGTAGAAAAAATAATCCAAAAGAGGTTTAACTTTTGAAATTCTGTCCACAGGAAGTGGAGTTTCCGAGTTATTGTTAAAGTGAAGAAATTATTGTTTGAAACTTCTTCTCGTCATAATCTTTGGAAAGATAAGTGTTTCAAGTAAGGGATCAGTTGACCAATATTTTTCCAGTTTGACTTTCTTATTTTTTCCATCAAAATTATTAATCCAAGGAACTTCTTCATGTCACTGTTGGCTACATCAGTCCATTTTAAAGCCTTATCATACTTTTTATATGATTCTTCATTCTGTTGGCGATACAAGTTTGTTTGAGAAGCAACCAACTCAAAAAAGTCATTACCGGGACTTCCTTGGTGGCGCAGTGGTTAAGAATCCGCCTGCCAATGCAGGGGACATGGATTTGAGCCCTGGTCCGGGAAGATCCCACATGAAGTGGAGCAACTAAGCCCGTGCTCCACAACTACTGAGCCTGTGCTCTACAGCCCTCAAGCGACAACAACTGAGCCCGTGAGCCGTAACTACTGAGGCCCAGGCGCCTAGAGCCCGTGCTCTGCAACAAGAGAAGCCACCGCAATGAGAAGCCCGTGCACCACAACTAACAGTAGCCCCCGCTCACTGCAACTAGAGAGACCCTGCGCGCAGCAATGAAGACCCAATGAAGCCAAAAAAAAAAGTCGTTACCCAAAATTAATTCTGTTATTTCACTAACACTTTGCGGGTTATTACATTCAGTAGTTACACCTGACACACCTGTAAAGTCTTCTACTTTTCGTGAAATGTTCAATCCATTCTTCTGTAGAAGCAAAGGAGCATTCTCCAGCACCATCAGTTTCATTTTCACTTTCTGTATCAGAATCAATCACTAACGTTTTTTGTCTTTCTCTTGGTCTAATATTCACATCGTCTGAAGAACTATCATCTTCTGAGACATTAGTATATATGTCACTTGGACAATCAGAGAAAGTATCTGCATAAAATTCACTGAAAAATTCTTCACTCAAAATTTCATGGTGTCATTTTTGAAAATTTTATGGTAATAAACTTGCATTTATAATACACACAAGGTTGGAACAAAAACCTAACAGAGCGAAATATGAATGATAACGACAATCATAAGTTGTATAATTAACTCTTGATCAATTTTAAGCTCTAACAGCTTCACAAGGTGATGTTAATTAATCACTCTCTAAAATACGTATTGATACGTCTCCGGTCAATAACGTTCGGGTAACAAAAGACGTATTAATACGTCTCTGGCCAATAATGTCCTGGAATGGGTAGTGAAATTTCTCTTTTCCCATGCCCTGGAACCCTTTGCCTTACATGGGAATTGTTGACTCCTTGAACGTTTGTTAGAGCTGACTAATGAAATTACCTGGGTAGGTGTCTTTTTTAGAAGAAAACATTTGACCACCTTTTTGATTTCTCCTATAATATTCATCTATTCTGATTTTCTTCCCCTTCTCAAGTCACTTTTGGAAATTCAGTTTTTCTGGAAAATCTATTTCATCTAGATTTTTAAAAATCCATACCTTAATTGTTTCTCTTGTGAAACGCTTATTTTTTGTGTCTCTTCACTGACTGACCTTTTCCTAAGAATCAACATTTTATTTTGCT
This sequence comes from Grampus griseus, assembly GCF_964374135.1. Classification (NCBI taxonomy): domain Eukaryota; kingdom Metazoa; phylum Chordata; class Mammalia; order Artiodactyla; family Delphinidae; genus Grampus; species Grampus griseus. The sequence goes on along the minus strand of NC_138997.1, from coordinate 69,158,705 downwards.
GATCACATCTACTGTTTGTTTTTATTTCATTACTTCTGCTTTCATTTCCTCTTTTCTGCTTTCTTTGCCTTTATGTGTTTTCATTCTTGAGTTATATACTTAGTTTACTTTTAATCTTTCTTAAATTTCCTCTAAGAACCTTGGGCTGTACCCCCAAAGGTATTTTGTCATTGCTTTCTAAATAGATTCCTTTTTCTGTTCTGGATTATTCATTAACTGGGGTCACTATATAATTCACCATCCAAACTGGGATACTTTCGTGAGTGAAATATGCATATTATGTCCAGACAATAAGTGTAAGCTGGGACTGTAGGGTGAACCAGAGAGGTTCTGGTGAACCACCCTATTTTTAACATGAGTTATTTAAAAGGAAGTTTAAATTTTTCACATAGGACATAGGATCTTTTTACAACTTTGTAATGTACTGAATTTTAATCACAGAATGTGGTCTGCAAGGATTTTTTTTTTTAATTTATTGAGCTTTTGGGGGGGTGTGGCGCTAAGACTTGGTAAAGTTTTGTGACTGTGCCGCATGGTGCTGTACGGAATGTGCATGTTTTCTGTTGGATACACATTTCTTGGCATCTTTTAAATCAAGCTTGTTAATTTTCTGTGTAGTTATGTTTGTTTATGTGATGTGTCAATTTCTAAGAAAAGTTGAAAGCTCTCCCACTATGACAGCAGATTTTTAACCTTTCCTTTTATTTCCGTTTTTGGCTTAAATAATTCAAAATTTCTATTGTTAGATACGTAAATTTTCAAGACTGTTTTTTTGTTGTTGGCTTGTACCTTTTAGCATTTGATACTTTTTACCTTAAAATCTCTTTTATCAAATATTAATATTGCTGCTTATGCTTTCTACTCTTTTTTGAACAGCTTTATTGAGATATACTTTATATATCTCCATAAAATGCACCCATTTAAATTGTATGATTTGATGATTTTTAGTACGTTCACAGCATTGTACAACCATTACCACAACCAATTTTAGAATATTTTCATCATCCTAAAAAGAAACCTCATACCTATTAAGAGTCACTCTACATTCTCCCCACTCCCCCTCGCCCCAGCCATGAATCTCCTACTGTCTCTATAGATTTGCCTGTCTGGACATTTGATATAAATGGAATCATGTGATATATGGTCTTTTGTGCCTAGCTTCTTCCATTTAGCATAACGTTTTCAAGGTTCATCCGTGTGGTAGCATGTATCAGTATTTCATTCCTTTTTTATTGCCAAATATTCCACTGTATGGATAATACCACCTTTTGTTTAATCCATTCATGAGTCGATGGACATTTTGATTATTTCCACTTTTGGCCATTATAAGTAACGCTACCATAAACATTCATGTACATTGTTTGTGCCACATATCTTTCATTTCTCTTAGGTGTGTACCTAGGAGTGGAATTTCTGGGTCATATGGTAGGTAACTCCATACTTAACATATTTCAGAACTGCCAACTATTTCCCAAAGTGGCTGCACCATTTTACATTACTACCAGCAATGTGTGAGGGTTGAATGTTCCTACATCCTCACCAACAATTGTTATTATCTATCTTTTAAATTATTGCTATCCTAGTGGGTGTAAAGTGGTATTTCATTGTGGCTTTGATTTGCATTTCCCCGATGGTTAATGGTGTTGAGCATCTTTTCATTTGCTTATTGGCCGTTTGTATATCTTTACTAGAGAAATGTCTGTTGAGATCCTTTGCCCATTTAAAAATTCGGATATTTCTCTTTTAAACTATTGAGTTGTACAAGTTCTTTATATATTTTGCCTACAAGTCCCTTATCAGATACATATATGATTTGCAAATACAGGTATCCCCGGATTTTCAAAAGTTTGCTTTATGCCGCTTCGTTGTATTAGTACCTGTTTTTGCTAACTGAAAGAAATCCAAAGAGGATTTTCTCTTTACAGAAAAAGTCAAAAAGCAAAAATAGTGGTCAGCGTTCTACAGCAAGCTGTTATAGAGAAGATGTGCATCCCAAGCAGTGAGAGTGGTACTGCCAAGCTCTTTCCCCAGAAACTACACTTAGCATCTCAGCATCAAGCTGCCATAGTTTGAACTGTGTCTGTATGTATCTGTGCCTTATCTTTTTAAAATTGTGTTATTTTTTTTTATTGAAGTATAGTTGATTTACAATGTTGTGTTGATTACTGCTGTACAGCAAAGTGATTCAGTTATACATATGTATACATTCTTTTTTTATATTCTTTTCCATTATGTTTTGTCATAGGATATTGAATATAATTTTCTGTGCTATACGGGAGGACCTTATTGTCTAAGTGCTTTACCCTGATTTATTTTGTGCATCTGTTAGCAAGCTGTGTCCTAAGGTAATTGCTTCTTTGCTTTACACCACTTTGGATTATGAAAGTCTTCATAAGAATGCTCTGCTTTCAGATAGCAGGGGAAACCTATATATCTTCCCACCCTGTGGGTCATATTTTCACTTTTTTTTTTTAAATTTATTTTTGGCTGCATTGGGTCTTCATTGCTGTGCACTGGCTTTTCTCTAGTTGCGGTGAGCCAGGGCCACTCCTCGTTGCGGAGCACAGGCTCCAGGCGTGCGGGCCTCAGCAGTTGCAGCACACAGGCTCAGTAGCTGTGGCGCACGGGCCCAGCTGCTCCGCGGCATGTGGGATCCTCCTGGGCCAGGGCTCGAACCCGTGTCCCCTGCATTGGCAGGTGGACTCCCAACCACTGCACCGCCAGGGAAGTCCCACTCTCTTGATGATATTATTTGCAGCACAAAAGCTTTGAATTTTGATGTAGTCTTGTTTTATTTATTTTTTCTTTAGTTGCTTGTGCTTTTGGTGTTGTAGCTAAGAAACCATTGTCTAAGCCAAGGATGTGAAGATTTACTCCTATGTTTTGTTTGAAGAGTTTTACAGTTTTAGCTTTTGCTTTTAGGTCTATGATCTATTTTGAATTAATTTTTGTATATGGTGTGAGATGGTGTTTCATTCTTTTGCATACTAATATCCAGTTGTCTCCATGTGCTTTCTTTTTGTTAGTGTTTGCCTAGTATACTTTGCTGTTACTTTATTTTTAGACACCATTATAACTTTGTAATTTATTTTTTAAAATTTATTTTATTGAAATATATTTGATTTACAATGTTTTAATTTCTACTGTATGGCAAAGTGATTCAGTTATACATGTATATACATTCTTTTTCATATTCTTTTCCATTATGGTTTATCACAGGAATAACTTTGTAATTTAGATGTAAGATATGTAACATGCAACAATTATCCCCATTTTACAGACCTGAAGAAACGTCTGAAATTAAGTGAATTATCCCATGCACAGAACACAGAGCCAGTACTATGGATAGGGTAGGTGTTATTCCGAGTGTCACCCCATCCCAAGAGCCACTGCCTGCCCTTTGAGTCTTTTAAATAAGTCCACCTCACTCACCTTGAACTCTGAATATTCACAACAGCCCATCCCCTGGAGTGGTCAGAAGGGAATTACTAACCTTATCCTTGACTAATAGAAATTTGCAAAATGATGTCATACTTCAATTTTCTCACTTTGGAGGTTAAGGCTGTTGGGAACACAACAAGGTTCTGAAGAAGTTGCAAGGGACAATCACGATACTTCCTACACCACAGTATTTCTACTACTTTAGCTTTTTCCTATCTTTATTTATTTATTACCTATATAACTTTTATTTGCACCATTACTTTTTGTCCTATTCAGTTCATTGGTCTCTCCTCCCAGTGAAAGATTTTACTATTGTACTCCTTTCCTGAGCACTAAGAAAATTCCATGTGAATACACAGGGAAAGGGATGTTAAGCAGACATGGTGGAGTATAGTATCCTGAGGTTTTGGAAGTCCATGATCTAATTCAGGGTTTCTCAGCCTTGGCACTGTTGACATTTTAGGTTAGATAATTCTTGGTTGTGGAGGTAGTCCTGTGCATTGTAGAATGTTTGGCAGCATCTCTGGCCTCTACCCACTAGATGCTCATAGTAGCACCTACCAACCAGTTGTGACAACTAAAGATGTCTCCAGAAACTGCCAAATGTTTCCTAGAGGAAAAATCACTCACAATTGAGAACTGTTGGTTTAACTATATAATTTCTTTCTTATATCCTTTAACCTGTATCCTCTAATACAGCAGTTAAATGGTTAAATATTTAAAAAATTCTTAATGTTCTGCATCTTTCTTTTGTATTGTATTATGGTCTCTGAAAATCCATGTCTTACATGTCAAAAGTGGAATAGTGGACTGATACCTGGTTTGATGTGCCACATTGTTATTATAGCCCTGAATGTAGTAACTAGGAACCAATGTGTTTGAAAAGTGAGGGAAAAAACAGCACCTGTCAAAAGTGGTGCCTGATTGCTGCTGATTTCTGAGGCCCATGAGACAAAAAGTCCATTAGAGCTAGAGAACTCTAACATAAGCATAAATCCTCTAGAACTCTTTCAATATTTTAAGGGTGTATAATTTGGTATTCCTTGCCCTGCAAAATTAAAAGACAGTAGACCTACACTTGATTTATGTAAATTTGAATATTTATAGTGTGTGTATTCATGTCCTTGGCAAGACTATAATATGTCAAGAAAAAGACCCCAGTTATATGTTCTACACAGATTTAATTTTTGGCTTCTGAGAACTTCTAGTGCTACTAGATCAAATCAAAGAGAACTTGCTCAAGCCTTTATACAACTCTTCATTATGCTTATTTGGAATAAAGCAGACATCATTTAGAATATGCAGACACTGAACAATGATATCTGTATTTACAAAAATACACAACCATATTCTGTAGTTAATTGTTTATCTAGAAAAACTCAGTTGGATAAGGCAATATGCACTATTCTCCCACTATCAAAGTTGCTCTTGTAAGTCAGGCACCTGCATTTAAATTAGTAGCCCTGGTTTTGGCATTGGGACATCCAACTCAAGATGGAGCACCTATTAAGTTTACCCCTCATCTTCTGCATCTTTTGTCACAGAAATTGTTTTTTTTGCTTTGTTTTCAACTTCTTGATTAATAATGATACAAAATTGTTTTTAGCATCTTTGCATGCATACTGAAGGAAAAGATCACTAGAAACGGATTTCCAAGTTCCATCGAAATAGTCATAGCAAAACATATGGAGAAAAAACCTTAGTGTTTCCAGTTAGGCCAAAAAAGGAAAAGATAAATAGTTTTCTTAAAATATCAAAGTCAATATTTAATTATGGCTAGGGATAATAATGCCCAATGTCAGTGTCAGTCTGTTCAGACGTACAGCGACTCAGCAAAGCAATTTTGAGCCTTTCTATTTGTGTAGCATCTTTCAACTTGACTTTCAGGAGTCCACTGCCATTTCTCACTGTCTGGGCTCTGCAGGGCGCAACTCCTTCTGGAGTCCAGGTCGTTCCCGTGAGTCTCTGACTCATCCAGGTACCAGGGGCCAGACTTGCATCCCGTGGGGTGGTGACTTACGGTCCCCGGTTCTTGCCCCACGTGAGCCTCCCTGGGAGCTCACCACAGTAACCTCCGACGCCACGGGTTCAGCCGGGACATCCCTGCAGTGGTAGGGAGGGCACTGACCAATCCCACGCCCTTCCCTGTGCCTGGCTCCGGTTTTTGGGCCCCCCCCCGTACTTCCCCGGGAAGGGAGCCGTCCGGCGCCTGTCTTTCCTGGAGGGCGCGAAAGGGAACTCGGGGCTCTCCGCGCCCCGCAGCAAGGCCCGGCGGTCCACGCGCGAAGCCAGGCGGGGCCGCGGCGCGGGTCCGAGCGCCCGAGGCGCGGGCGGAGCATGTGACCACGCCGCGCGGGGCCGGGAGCGCAGTGCCGCGCGCTGGCGGCGGCGGGGAGAGCAATGGAGGCCGCGGCCGCCTGAGAGGCGGGTGCGCTGCCGGTGCTGCTGAGGAGTCTGCTGGTGCTGCGGCAGCGCCGCGGGCTGTGCATCCGCGCCCGCCGCCCGCGCGGGACCGCCCGTCGCCGTCCAGCCCCTCTGCCAGCCCCGGCTCCAGGCGGGGACCTCAGGTGAGCGCCCTCCCGGCCCGCGGCCAGAGCCAGACAATGGGTGCAGCGGGCGGGCTTCTCCCTTCCCCTCGCGACCCGCGGGCCAGGCCCCCGCGGCGTCCCGGCGTCCCCGACCTTGCCTTTGCCCTGGGGGCGTGGGCTCGGCGTGGCGGGCCGTGGACTTTGGGGCGGTGTCCCCGCGCGTTCTGCGCGGACCCTCCCTGAGGCACCCGCTCGTGGTGTGCGCCGCTTTAGATCCCACCCGAGGAACCTGCGGACCGGCTGTGCCCCCGGGAACTTGCAGAGAGCGTGGGACCTTCTAATTCCCTCTGTCCTTCCCGCGCCGCAGCAGCCTGTCCCGGGGTCCCCGGCTCGGGTCCCGACTGTGGCGGGGGTCAAAGCGAGACCTCGCCGTCTGGGATCTCGGACGCTGACCTGGCTCAGCCCTCTCCCCGGGCCTGAACTGCATTGCTTTGTTTAACCTCTGCCGAGCCATTTCGCACGAACTCTTGTTGCTCCAATTCTGATGAGCCACCAGTTTGATGGCTGAGGCAAGACAAAGGTTTTCCCTGTTTACAAGGGCTGGAATCGGGAGACTGCACGCTGCCAGTGGTGTAAAATGTGTTTTCCTTATCTCCTTCCAGAGGTTTTTCTGGTTCTATAACCCTCCTTTCTTGCAGAGCTCTGTAGTGGCGAGACTGGACCTCCTAACCCTACCGAGACGGTGGGTGGGGTATGGCTTTTATTCCGGCTTATCAGTAAACAGAAGGGCAGACGGCTACATTTGAGATAGTCTCAGAATAGAGGCATCGTAATCATCTTCTGAATTTTGCATTTTCAGAGAAAATATATATATTTAAAGACACAGTGATTCAGTGAATGGGCGGGGTGGCAGGGGGCAGAAAACCTAGTAACTACCACCGTGTGTTGTGAAATTTTAATATGGTTTTAAGAATAATGGCCCGGAAACTGATCTGGTGTAGGTGAGGGAGTGCGTGTGTGTTGGGGGTGGTGGTGATGGAGAGGGAGTGGTTAGAATACAAAGGATAAGGCAATTTTAGTAAAGGCTTCTTAGTATCATGTAGCAAATTTTCAGTTCATCAAGTTGTCATTAAATCATCGTTTCCCTGTAAAAATCACCTGTAGTAGTTGTTGAATTATATATAAAAAGGCTAACAATTATTTGGTGTTGTATGTGACTCAGGAATCTGAAAACAACAATTTTGAGTAATTTTAAAAAGTCAGCAAAGGAAAGACACTTCCACTACTCCCTCCTTTATGCTATGAGAAAACTGAATCCTAGTTCAATATATTCAACAGAAAATTAACTGTAAGAAAAAAAGATTTCAAAGGCAGGTTTTTTAAGAAACATTTTGAAAAATGCATCTTATGTAGGCGATATGGTTGCGTTACTTCAGCTCAGACATGTGAAGGGAGGAAAATCAGGCTACTAGATTGCCCCTTTCCATAATTAAAAGGTAGCTTCTTCAAATCCAGTATTCAGAAATGGGGAAACTTTCACTTTAAAGACTTAGCAGTCATTTAGCACTGAATTTGGAGTCAGGAAAATAATAATACTGACTTGACACACTTAGGCAATTGGTGGGAGAAACAAAAGCTTCCACATGGTTCTTTCCAAAAACTGTAAAGCACTGTAATAAATATAAGTTATTATATTATACAGCTAGGTGAAGAAGCTGTATTTTACAGTTTTCTCTTACACAATTTTGGGGAAATTACTTGAAATTAATATGAACTTCTCCAGGGTAAGGGACAGTCTGGTATATACTAAGTGTTCAATAAATAGTTGCAGAAAGAATGAATTAATGAAAAATAAAATGCAAATGGATAAAATATGCATACAGATCGAATTGGTTTATTTCTTTTAGTTTAATGAACATTTACTGAAGTCCTACTGTGTGCCAAGAACTGTACAGACTGTTTCCACACACAGTTTATAATAAAAGCCTGGTGACCTTCCTTTTTTGATCATGTGTGATGTATGTTTCTATGAAGACTGGGGCCCCTTGGGTCATGTTAATGATCATCTCATGTAACTGAGTAGCACAATAGAACATTTCACTTGTTATATGTACAAATACTTTCTCACAATGGCCTGTGGGGAGGCAGGGCAGATACTATCATTCCCGTTTTGTAGGTGAGGAAATCCAGACACAGCGAGATTAAATGACTTGCCAACTCCTCGCCACTGAAGCAACAATGCCAGGGACAGAAGCTCGACCTCACGCCTGTGCTTTCATCTCTGAATCACACTGTCTTCTCCAAGATACGCTGCACCTCCAGAAATCTCTCTTGAATTAGGCCTTATTAAAGTCTACCTTTTGAATAACTTTTACATAAGGAAAAGTTATATCTTATAACCCACTACTTAGTGAAGTGGTTAAATGTGCGAGTTCTGGAGACAGGTGACTAAACTTGAACTCTGGATTTACCAGCCACTAGTTCTGCATCTTTGGCAAGTGACTTAATCTCTCTAAGTCTCAGTTTTCTCATCTGTAAAATGGTGAAAGTAATAGTACCTGCCTACCTTACAGGATTTGGGGGAGGATCAAATGAAACAATGTGCTTAGCATAATGCTTAGCACAGTGTCTAGTAGAAACTAAGCATTCAGTGTCAGCTAATTACTTTTATTCTCATTATTGTAACGAAGCAGTGGCTTTTAAACTTTTTTTGGGGGCACAATAAGAGATGAGTTTTACTTTGCCATCCAGCATACAGATACATTACAAGTGTGTTTAATTTAAAAAAATTCATTAATCAGTGCTCAGACTTCCTATGTGCAATGCATTCTTATATTTTTCATTCTGTTTTATTTAGAAATGCTGGTTGAGATACACTAAATAATTTCATATCCCGTTAATGCACCAGGACCTGCAATTTGAAAAGCACTAATGTAAAGGATAATCAGGTTAATGAGTGCCTTAAAGAAAAATCTGTTATTGAATCTTTGTTTTTCCCTCTAATGATTTACAGCATCTTTTGGAATTTGAATATTAAATTACACTGAAAATAGGTTTTTAAACATTCTTAGTAATTATAACCACATATTGAGTATTTATTACCATGTAGGTACGGTGCTAAGCAGTCTATTTTTGTATGTTATCTAATTTAGTGCTCATGACAGCCTTGTAAGAAGGTCTTCTGTTTCCATTTGGTAATTGAAATTAAGACTCAAAGTGGTTTTAGGAACTTGCACAAGGTCACAAAGTTAGTGAGAGTTGAAGCAAGAATTGTTCTGTTTGACCCCAAAGCTCTATGCTCTTTCAGCCTCAACACTGTGTTCTGAGGTTCTCTCACAGTGATTTCTGAAGACATATCATTCCTTCTTTTGCATAAATTTGAATGGTAATATTGAGAACTTACCGGTTGTGGTGCATCTTTTGTAGTTTCCTTTGAAAGGACCCGTTTGAAGAAAATCTTCAAGTTAGTAAAGTAAGAAAGTATACTGCATAGACTAGTACTTCATTTTGACTTTGGCTGGTCTTTGATGTAAACATTTTGGAATAATTTCTCAGGTTTTTATGACAGAGTCACTCAATTGGTCAGTTTTATTGTGTACCCAAAGGTTTAATACATGTCTCTTCAGAAGAGACATGAAATAGCTGTGTCACTGTAAAAAGATTTCATTACAAATGAATGTCGGCTTTTGTTAAGGCACAAAATGAAGACTTAAGAGCTACAAGAATACTTTATAGTATATTGATTTGTTTCAAACTCACCAGGCAGTGAAAGTATTTATTTTGTAAAGTACTTGTAAGAAACCACCACTAACTGTACTATTTTTTGTTTTTCACTTCCTTGCAAATGTTTCTTAAATTTTTAGCAGTGTTTTAATTTTAAGTTTTTGGTAGTTCTGGGACTTTCCTCCCCTTTTAAAAATATTGTGAAAAAAATATTGTGAGAAAGAATTTAGGCAATATATTTTATAAAGAGTACTTTGAAACACAAATAGATAATTTTACATGACAATGGAAAGGCAAATTTCACTGTTTCTTTCACACTTACGTCTGACAGATTCAGCCTTTTTCAGTGTCTGGTTGAACGCGTAGGAGTGTGTCTTATAAATAAGATAAATACCAGGTGCTTAAAGATATATAAATACGCTTTTGCTTTTGCATTATAGCTTCCGTGTGTATGGAGCTTTGAACTTTCACCGGTATGTTTAACTAGTTTATTTGTTGAATTAAGGTTGGTATTTTCAAAACTGACGATTTTTAAAAATCAGAGTTTGTGTAGATCATGATGCTATATTAGACAAAGATCAGCAGTTTCATGGTTTATGTGAAACCACATATTTTTCATAAACCATCATTTTCTGTTAAGATTAGATAAAAGTGAGTATATTGTTTCATTTATTGTTGGACATCAGATTTTATCCTTAGATGAGCCCTCAAAAACTTGTTTTGCCCCTGACGAAATTGTGTACAGTTGTCATAAGCTTATGTTTTATGCTTATTTTATTAATTTATTCCTTTTGTCTAACACTTGACCCTAGTGGATTGGTATAGTTTTTATGAGCATCAAGAAACATTACAGCTATTGAACGGTCACTGTGATGTTTTTACATTCAGGCAAGTAAACTGGGTTCCCATTACATTTTGTACTACTTTTATTCTTGATGTGAAAATTCTTTGAGATAAAAAGAGCAAAGTCAATTTAGATATGTACTTGTACTAGTGCCTTTGAGGCGGATACATAGGCATATTTTGGATCTACTTATATGTATGATTTCCACAGTTACATGAGAAGTGCAAGATTACAATTTTAAATTAATCCATAAATTTAAAAATGATCTTAAGTAACTTTGTGGAAATAAAAAAACCGAGTAAAAACATTTAAGAGATGTTGAATGCTTTAGTCACATGTTATCAGAAATATTTAAGAAGCCAAATAGAACAACTGTACGTAATAGCTTTTATATTCTAGTGAGTTTGCATGTGGAAAGATGATTCCATTTAAAATGTCAAAAATGAAATGCAGAAATATTTTCAGATTTTAAAATCTTCACCAGCTCTTCCAGATGTTTGTAGAATTTTTCAAATAGTATTCTTTGAGGCTTGCGTGGAAATTTTAATAAACTTCCTTCTGAAACTGGTAATATTTTAAAAATGTGTCTTTGAGGAAAAGATACAGAAGCTGCATCCCTGAAACACTTTGGGAAATATTTAAATTGGCAGCAAGTACTCAGCTCACTAGAGACAGGTTTTTAGAGTAGAATTTAGAGCTGATACCAGCTGCTAAGAATTATTCTCATTAACAAGAAAGGAGGGAGCACTTGTAAAAAAGGTGTTGGGCTTTTTACCAGGGAGAGTAGGAATAAGCCACCCAGAGGTCCACGGGCCTGTCTCCACTCCCCTGGTCAGGGATTGGCTGGCACTAATAGGGGAGAAGGGGAGCAGGCGGGGGCAACAGAGAAACTCAGTTATTGTTTAAATCAGGGATAAGCCGGATTCAACAAATAATCTGTGAAAATTCTTGTATGTAATTGTTAACCCACACTTTCCCAACTTGGGAGAAAAAAAAGGAAAGTCCATGGCCCCAAGATCATGGTTTTTGGAAGAGGAAACATCAGGACCCCATTGTCAAAGCCATTTGTGATCTCAGGCCAGGGCCACTGCTGGAGTTCTTAGGGAAGCCTGCGACGGATTCAGCAGAACTGGTAAGACACTGCCGATGAATTCCAGCTGCCCTCAATGATTGCATTCCAGCTTTTCTTCATTTTGAAAAGTTCTTAATAGATGTAGAGTGACTTTTTCTCTACCAGAGTATTATTGTGACAGATGCAGTGGGCTTGTTTGGCACTACTTAGGATGCAGCTGCCCAGGCATGTTTGTGATGGGTTAACTGTTTTCTAGAGTTAATGAGGTCAGGGTCACAGGTTCAATTCCCGGGAAGGCCAGTTAGCTTTGCTTTGTTCTCTGATCTCATATTGTGCTCTTAACGCAGACCAGCCATCTGGCGAAGGCAGATCATTGATCACAAAGGGACTAATAAGCAAGACCGGTGTGGGAGGAGTAGCATGAATCTTCCTCAGTGGATGTTGAGTAATTAGAGAAACAATTCCAAAAGCACGTGCACGTTTGGTGTTTCCTGGCATTATCTTAATATGTGGAAGATAACATGGTTGTCCCATAATTTTCTTTGTCATTTCTGTTGAACTCCCATTTTAACAGTTGTTTTTTCTAGTTCTGAGGTTTTAGAAGTCTCATTTATTTATCAGTTATACATTGTCTTGAATGTTAGCTTTCCTTATAGGTTTGTAGGACAGTGGCTCTGTTAGTGAGAACAGGGTAAGTCTGACAGTAATAGATTAGACGACCTAGTCAGTTGTTTACAAATCCAACCCCATTTGAATTAAAAAAATAAAAGTTAAAAAAAGCAAAACACCATTTTGAATGAGAATGAATAGACTGAGAATATTCGGAAAACACTTTATAGTTTTTTTTAAGCATACCTTCATCTCCAAATCTCTTATTCTCTTTATTAAAATTACTTCTAGTGTCGAGAGAAATATCCAAGATCATCTAGACCAGTGCTGTCTCATACAGTAACTGGTCCCCCATGTGGTTATTGAGCATTTGAAATGTGGCCTGTCCAAATTGGGAGGAGCCCTACGTTTGAAATACACACTGGATTTCAAACTCTTGGTATAAAAAAATGTACAATATATCATTGATAATTTAAAAATATAACATGTTGAAATAATGTTTTAGCTATGTTAGATTGACTAAAACATTATTAAAGTTAATTTTACCTTTTTTTTCTTTTACTTTTTAAAATGTACCTACTAGAAAAATAAAAGCTACATATGCGGCTTGCATTATATTTCTATTGGGTGGTGTTGTTCTAGACCAACCCTTCATTTTACAGATGAGAAGGCTAAGTTCAGAGGTTAAGTAACTGAGCTGAGTTCTTTCCATTGCCTGTAATCTCTCCCTGCTAATAGGTTAGGTGTTCAGGAAGATGGGAACCCTTTGAACCATTAAAAGACCATTTAGTGCATGGCAATTATCATATGTTGCAAGATCTGTGCCTGAGTCACTGCATATTAGGTATTATGCCAGGTGTGTGTGTGTGTGTGTGTGTGTGTGTGTGTGTGTGTGTGCATGCACGTGCGTGTGTAGGAGGGGGGCTTTGTTTTGTTTATGGTGTTGATTTTTAGGCTCAGTTCTACCTTCCTATTGTAGGCCAGAAGCCCTATGGCTTTATTTAGTTATGAGAAAAGCACATTAAATTATTAGACATTAACAGTTGTAACTCTGGAATAAATATGGTGCTCAATTGAGTGAATACTTTAATATACATTGTGAAGATTTCAGACAGTTTTGAATGACGCTTGAGGACAAAGCAGCAAGATTTAAAGGCTGTATTCCTTTTGGAGGGAGGAGAGCTGAAGTGAAGAGAGATTGCTTAGCCGGTGTTCCACAGGAAGAGCTTATGAGCTGTTAGTGACTATCTCTTAACCATGGATGTGACTGATGTTCCAGTCAAAGAAGAAATAGCCAGGATCAGGTGGTGCGAAAGCCGTGGCCCCCAGTGGGGGCTTCTTGTCAATTTTGTGACATAATAGTCTTTAATTGGCAAAGATAGAAAGGAAGAAAACCTCAGGACCAAATTTGTTATTTTTAGTTGAGATTTTTGTTTTCCTAATCCACATAGGCAGCTCAGATTAACATCTTAAAGATGTTTTCATTATGCAGCTCAGATCTAGTCTGTCGTTTTCTCCCCCTTGCCCATACAGAGTTGTAAGTTACTATCAGTTTGTTATCAGTGACAACTCAAGAGCAGCAACTTTGTCAGGCAACCTCTTTACACTTCAATTACTCTCATCATCCCTACTAGCTAGTAATGTGCACGAACTTATCCTTTTACTAGGGGCAGTGTGGAGGTTGAGAGAAGATAGGCAATTACTTCCAGAAGGGTGGCTTATAAAAATATATCAAGAGATCATTTTTCTATGCTTTTTGTCTGTTGCAAACAGCCGAAGTTGATCGGAGGAACAAAACAAGATAGCAGTCTTAAATGCTTACCTTGGAGTAGGCCAGAAATAAGTAACTGTGTCCTGCGGTATGAAGCTTAATGAAAAGTACCATGACCATCCACATCCCATGCAGCCTGAGTCATCGTAAATCCAGTTTATCTCACGTCAGCAGACGTGTGTTGAGTGCTGCGAACCGTGGGCTGGGCACCATGGGCATAGCGTGAAAAGAACAAAGATTAGGGAAGTACAGGTCACTTGAATGAGAACTTTTCTTGTAGTTTCTAGCTTGAGAAAAGAATGTAGCGTTTTTACATTGCTGCAGAATGAATGAATGCATTATGATTTATGTCATACAATTCACTAGTTGATTTCATGTGCTGTCACGTCCCATTTCTAGTTGTAACCGATTTTTTTTTTTTTAATTTGGGTCATTGGGACAGTCAGTTGGGGTGCTGGGAGGCTTGTTGTCATGTTGGGAATCATATTGCATATGGAAAGGTAGCATATGTCCCCTGTATTTCTCCTTCTTTCCCTGATCCAGCTGTTCATACCAGGCACTGTGGAGTTGCTAGTGAATATAAAAATGAAGAATTCACAGTCTAGTAAAGAAGAAAGACAAGAATGTAAAATGTGCTGTGATAGAAGGTCCAAGTGCTATGGTGACTCAGAAGAAGGAGTGACTGTTCTGGGGAAGGAGGATAGAATGAAGAAAGATAAGGAGGTTGCTTACAGAGGAAGTGATAGTTGAGCTGGGTCTTGAAGGGTGGGTAGAATTTTGACAGATCGAGAGGAGATGGAAAGGTATTCCAGAGGTAGGGAACAGAGTGAGCAAAGATATGGCAAGCATGAGGGCATGGTATACTGAGGTGACAGGAACATTCAGGCATGGTAGGGAGTGGCAGGAGAGAAGACTAGAGGAAGGGGATCAGGCAAAATTTGGAGAGATTTGAAAGGCTGAAGCATACTGACAATTTTTAGGAGCTATCAAAAGCAGGGCGTGGCATAATTGTATCTACTTTGGAAGGATGACTGGGAGTTAAGCTTGGCTCTGAGGCCACCTTTCCCTCTAATTAGTCTAGTGACCATGGGCAAGTCACTTTACTCCTCTGGGCCTCGAATAATCTCGTGTATAAAACAAAAGGGTGGGCCTTCCCTGGTGGCGCAGTGGTTGAGAGTCCGCCTGCCGATGCAGAGGACGCCGGTTCGTGTCCCGGTCTGGGAAGATCCCACATGCCGTGGAGTCTGCACGTCCGGAGCCTGTGCTCCGCAACGGGAGAGGCCACAGCAGTGAGAGGCCCTCGTACTGTAAAACAAAAAAAACAAAACAAAAAAAACCCAAAAGGGTGTGGCAAGAGTTATCCGGTCAATCAGTAAACAAAGACGGGACTTACCAAGGGCCTGGTCTGTGCTAGGTGCTACTTTTGGTGCTGGGATACAAAAGCAGACATACAGCCAGGGCTCCTGTGCTGTGAAGATGATATTCTGGTGGGAGAGAGGGACAAGAAACAGTATATAGTATATAACATATAGTATATAGTATATAGCCCGGTGTCATGTCGTGATAAGTGCTGTAAGGAAAGTCAAGCTGAGCGAGTGGAGTGAGAAGTTTCCACAGAGCAGCCCAGAAAACTTTGGATGAAGTGAAAGAAGCCATGGGACTCTTTGGAATCTCTTCCAGATCTCAAATCATAGGTATAATTAAGTGAAAAGCTATGGGAGTTCAATCTCTTCAATATTGATTAAAGTCAGTTTCCAAATAGATGTTGTTCTTACAGTTTCCATTAGGTCCACTGGTATGGCTGTCGATGGACAGACTCTTTTTAGTGCTCCATCTTTGAAAGTACAGCATAGTCGACTAAGTACAGCATAATTGCATTTTAGAAAACAATTTCTTCAGTGTTTTGGAAAAATGCCCCATGCATGGGTAATTCTGCACGTTATCCCCCAGCGCATTACCCATCTCAAAGCTTATGGCTTATGAAAGGGGAAGATGCTCCTGTTTAAGCCACTAGATTTAGGGTGGTTGTTCAGTATATTGAATGGCTCTTCTATTGTAATATAAATTAAAATTAAGTGGGAGCCCTGGGAAAGCTCTGTTTTAATTAGAGTTGGAATGCATCTTAGGAGACCATTTCTGCCAGTTATAATCGTAACAGTGGCATGATTTTTTTTAAAAGAATCCTTAATAAGCTGAGTCTTTCCTGAGGTCTTAAAGTTTATTTTATAGATGATTCTTGTCAAATCAAGTGAAAGGCAGAAGAATACAAACATTCTTCTTTGGCCCTAAACCTTTTTCTTGGAGATGTGAAACAGCTGAGCAGTAATCTGCAGAAGAGCATGCTTAAAACTGGCTTGTTGTTGAACATGAGCTATGAGCTTGGGAAATCTGGACTTACTATTTAGTGAGGACTATTCACATAGAGTTGGGTTTTTTTTTCCTCACATAGAGTTTTTTTTTTTTTCTTTTTGCGGCACGTGGGCCTCTCACCATTGCGGCCCCTCCCTCTGCGGAGCACAGGCTCTGGACGCGCAGGCCCAGCGGCCATGGCCCACGGGCCCAGCCGCTCTGCGGCACGTGGGATCCTCCCAGACCGGGGCACGAACCTGCGTCCCCTGCATCGGCAGGTGGACCCCCAACCACTGTGCCACCAGGGAAGCCCCCTCACATAGAGTTTTAAATTGATTTCCCACAAATTATGTCTGCAGTGTTGGGAAGCTAGAGTGGTAGACTGTACTTTCAGAGATGGTGTAAGATGTGATCCCTGGCCTCCGCTGGCATGGAATCCAGGCTGTTGCTTTGTCTCCTTGCCTAGTAGTTCACAGCCAGTGAGACTGGCCCCACCTGAATTATTTAACTCATCCTTTAAGATAATTACAAGGAGTTGTTCTACAACTAAATGACTTACAAATTTGGGGCTTGCATATACATTTTTGTCTTTTCTTCATTTTCACTTTTACTGAAGATAGAAATACCTCCTGGTCTTTGGTTCTGCCTGCTAGTTTTTTATAATCCCTGCTCTGGATTACCTCATTCTGCCAGTCTCTGTTGCAATATGATTTATTTTTTTAAAATTAAATTTTCATTATAATTCCCTCATGCATCTGTCTTCCTTAGAATGTTTTGTTGTTTGGTATAGCTTAAGAAAGAGAGAGGAAGGCAAGGAAGGAAGGAAAGGAGGGAAAGAAGAAAGGGAGTTCTGTTTGGACACTGTACTAACAGGTCATGTTAGTATTTGATTTGCTCATTATATATGAATTACAATATTCTGCTTTTTTTCCTTCAAATGTTAAAAATATTTTTTATTATGGTAAAATATTTATAATGTATCATTTTCTGTATCATTTTAACCATTCTTAAGTGTACAGTTTATTAGCGTTAAGTACGTTCAAAATGTTATGCAAAAAAAAAAAAAGGTTGGGGGGAATTCCCTGGTCCTCCAGTGGTTAGGACTCTGTGCTTCCACTGCCCGGGTCCCAGGTTCCATCCCTGGTCAGGGAACTAAGATCCTGCAAGCTGCACTGTGTGGCCAAAAAACAAAAAACGTCATGCAACTATCACCTTTATCCATTTCCAGAACTTTACATTACAAACAGAAACTCTGTATCTGTTAAACAATAACTCTTCATTCCCCCCATCCGCTGGTAACCTCTATTCTTCTTTCTGTCTCTATGAATTTTCTATGAATTCTAGGTACCTCATAGAAGTGGGATCATACAATATTTGTCCTTTTGTGGCTGACTTATTTCACTTAGAATAATGTTTTCAAGGTTCATTTATGTTGTAGCAAATAGCAGACCTTTATTCCTTTTTATGGCTGAATAAGTTTCCACTGTGTGTGTGTTGTGTGTGTGTGTGTGTGTATACATTTAAAAAAATCCATTCATCTGTTGATAGACATTTGGGTTGTTTCCACCTTTTGGTTATTGTGAATAATGCTGCTGTGAACATTGTTATATAGGTATCTGATTGAGTCCCTGCTTTCTATTCTTCTGGATATATAGGTAGGAGTAGAATTGCTGGGTCGTATGGTAATTCATTGTTTAACCTTTTGAGGACCTGCCAAATTGTTTTCCATGGTGACTATACCATTTTAAATTCCCACCAGCAATGTACAAGGGTTTCAGTTTCTCCACAGCCTCACTGGTGATTTCTTGTTACAACAATTAATATTCCATTGTATGTATATACCACATTTTGTTTATTCATTCATCTGTCAGTGAAACCTTGTGTTACTTCCATGGGTGGTTTTTTTTTTTTGGCTGTGCCGTGCGACATGTGGGATCTTAGTTCCCCTACCAGGGATCGAACCTGTGCACCCTGCAGTGGAAGTGCAAAGCCCTGACCACTGGACTGCCAGGGAATTCCCTCCATGTCTTAGCTATAGTAAATAATGCTGCTATGAACAAGGGTGTATAAATATCTCTTTGAGAACCTGCTTTCAGTTCTTTTGGATATATACCCAGAAATGAATTGCTGGATCATATGATAATTCTATTTTTAATTTTTTGAGGAACCACCATACTGTTTTCCAGTGTGACTATACCATTTTACATTCCTGCCAGCAGTGCACAAGGGTTCCAATTTCTCTACATCCTCTCCAGTACTTATTGTCTTTTGTTTCTTCATAATAGTCATCCTGACAGGTGTGAAGTGATATCTCACTGTGGTTTTGATTTGCATTTCCCTAAGGATTGGTTACGTTGAGCATCTTATCATGTGCTTATTGTCCATTCCTATATCTTCTTTGGAGAAATGTCTATTCAAGTCCTTTGCCCTCTTTTGAATCAGATTGTTTGCTTTTTTTGTTGTCGAGTTTTAGGAGTTCTCTATATATTCCGGATATCAATCCCTTATCAGATATATGATTTGCAGATATTTTCTTCCATTCTGTGGTTGCCTTTTTACTCAGTGGGTAGTGTCTTTTAATGCACAAAATTTTAAAGTTTTCATGAAGTCCAATTGGTCTATTTTTTCTTTTGTTACCTGTGTCTTTGGTGTCATATCCAAGAAATCATTGCCAAATCCAATATTGTGAAGCTTTTGTCCTATGATTTCTTCTCAGAGTTTTATTGTTTTAGGTCTTACATTTTGATCCTTGATTCATTTTGAGTTAATTTTTGTATATGGTGTTAGGCAAGGGTCCAACTTCATTTTTCTGCAGGTGGATATCAAGTTTTTCTAGCACCATTTGTTGAAAAGACTGTTCTTTCCATGGTGTTAGTGCCCTTGTCAAAAATCATTTGACCCTATATGCAAGAGTTTATTTCTGGGCTCTCTGTTGTATTCCATTGGTCTATATGTCTGTCCTTAATGCCAATACTACACTGCTTGGATTACTATAGCTTTGTGGTAAGTTTTGAAATTCAGAAATGTGAATTTCCCAGTTTTGTACTTCTTTTTCAAGATCGTTTTGGCTACTTGGGGCTCCTAGAGATTCCATATGAATTTTAGGATGAGTTTTCCATGTCTGCCAAAAAACATCATTGGGATTTTGATAGGGATTACACTGAGTCTATAGATGGCTTTGAGTAGTATTAACATTTTAACAATATCAGGTCTTCTCATCCATGAACATGGGATGTGTTTCCATTTATTTATGTCTTCTTTAATTTCTTCCAGCAGTGTTCTGCAGTTTTCATTGTGCAAGTCTATACCTCTTTGGTTAAGTTAATTGTGAAGTATCTTATTCTTTTTAATGCTAATGTAAATGGAATTGTTTTTGTAATTTCCTTTTCAGATTGTTCATTGTTTGTGTGTAGAAATACAGCTGATTTTTCTGTCTGACTTTGTATCCTGCTGCTTCGCTGAATTCATTTATTAGTTCTAACAGCTTTTTTTGTGGAGTCTTTATGATTTTCTAGATCTATCATTTGTAAACAGATAATTTACATCTTTCTTTCCAATTGGATGCCTTTTTTTCTTTTTCTTGCTTAATTGCTCTGGCTAGAACTTCCAGTACTATGTTGAATAGAAGTGGTGAAAGCAGACATCCTTATGTTCTTGCTGATATTAGGGGGAAAACTTTCAGTCTTTTACCATTGAATATGATGTTTGCTGTGGGCTTTTTTTTTTTTTTTTGGCGGTACGCGGGCCTCTCACTGTTGTGGCCTCTCCCGTTGCGGAGCACAGGCTCTGGACGTGCAGGCTCAGTGACCATAGCTCACAGGCGCAGCTGCATTGTGGCATGTGGGATCTTCTTGGACCGGGGCACGAACCCGTGTCCCCTGCATCGGCAGGTGGACTCTCAACCACTGCGCCACCAGGGAAGCCCTGCTGTGGGTTTTTAATATATGGCTTTTATTATGTTGAGGTAGTTTCCTTCTATTTCTTCTATTTCTATTTGGTTGTGTCTTTTTATCATGAAAGGGTGTTAGAGTTTGTCAAATGTTTTTTCTGCATCAGTTGAGATGATCATGTGGTATTTTTCTTTTCTTGCTAGTATTCTATTGTGGATTTTTGCATCAGTGTTCCTAAGAGATACTGGTCTATAGTTTTCTTTTCTTGTAGTATGTTTTGCTTTGGTATCAGCGTTATGTTGGCCTCATAGAATGGGTTAGGAAGCGTTGCCTCCTCTTGAATTTTCTGGAAAAGTTTGAGGTTTGATTGGTATTAGTTCTTCTTTAAATGTTTGGTAGAATTCACCAGTGAAGCTGTCAGTTTTTTGTTTCAAGGAGTTTGTCCATTTCATCTAGGTTATTCAATTTTTTGGCATACAGTTATTCATAGTACTTTCTTATAATACATTTTATATGTATAGAATCAGTACTAATGACCCCCACTTTCATTTCTGATTTTAGTAATTTGAGTGTTCTCTCTTTTTTTCTTAGTCCAGCTAATGGCTGGACTAATAGTCCAGTCAATATTGTTGATTTTTTTCAAAGAACCAACTTTTGGTTCCATTGATGTTCTCTGCTGTTTTACTATTCTCTATTTTGTTTATCTCTGCTCTCACCTTTATTGTTTCCTTCCTTTTGCTAGTTTTGGGTTTAGTTTGTTCTTTTTCTAGTTCCTTAAGTTATAAAGTTAGGTTGTTGATTTGAGCTCGTTTTTTTTTTTAATTATTCATTTTATTTATTTATTTTTGGCTGCATCGTGTCTTTGTTGTTGTGCACAGGCTTTTCTCTAGTTGCGCTGAGCGGGGGGCTACTCTTCGTCACGGTGTGCGGGCTTCTCATTTCGGTGGCTTCTCTTGTTGTGGAGCATGGGCTCTAGGTGTGCAGGCTTCCGTAGTTGTAGCATGCGGGCTTCAGTAGCTGTGGTTCACGGGCTCTAGAGCGCAGGCTCAGTAGCTGTGGCTCACGGGCTTAGTTGCTCCATGGCACATGGGATCTTCCTGGACCAGAGCTCGAACCCATGTCCCCTGCATTGGCAAGTGGATTCTTAACCACGGAGCCACCAGGGAAGCCCCTGAGCTCTTGTTTTTGTTTTTTTTTTTTTGCAGTACGCGGGCCTCTCACTGCTGTGGCCTCTCCTGTTGCGGAGCACAGGCTCCGGACGCGCAGGCTCAGCGGCCATAGCTCATGGGCCTAGCCGCTCCGCGGCATGTGGGGTCCTCCCGGACCCGGGCACGAACCCGTGTCCCCTGCATCGGCAGGCAGACTCTCAACCACTGCGCCACCAGGGAAGCCCTCTTGTTTTTTAATGTAAGTGTTTGTAGCTATAAATTTCCCTCTTAGTGCTGCTTTTGCTGTCTCATATATTTTGGTATATTGTTGTTTTCATTTTCATTCATCTCTATTTTCTAATTTCCCTTGTGATTTCTTCTTTGACCCATTGGTTGTTTAAAAGTGTATTGTTTAATTTCCACAATTTTGTTAGTTTTTCACTTTTACTTTTGTTATTGATTTCTAACTTTATTCTGATATGGTCAGAGCAGATACTTTGTATGATACCTATGTTTTAAAATCTTTTGAGACTTAATTTGTGGTCTAACAAATGGTTTATCCTGGAAAATATCCCACATGCACTTGTTGGGTAGAGTGTTCTGTATGTCTGTTAGATCTAGTTGGTTTATTAAGTTGTTTAAGTCCTCTCTTTCCTTATCTATCTTTTGTCTGGTTGTTCTATCCATTATTGTGAGTGGGATATTGAAGTCTCCAACTGCTATTTTAAAACTATCTAGTTCTCCTTTCAATTCTGTCAGTTTTGCTTCATATAATTTGGTGGTCTGTTTTTAGATGCCTAAGTGTTTATGTAATTGTTATATTTCCTTGATGTATTAAACCTTTTATTACTTTATAATATCCTTGTAAACTTTTCCTGATTTAAAATCTATTTTTTCTGATGTTAGTATAGCCACCATATTCTATTTTGGTTACTATTTGCACGGAATATCTTTTTCCCATCCTTTCACTTTTAACCTGTTTGTATCTCTGGATCTCAAATGAATCTCTTATAGACAACATATACAGATCTTCCTTGACTTACAGTGGGGTAATGTCCCAGTAAACCCATCATAAGCTGAAACTATCATAAGTCAAAAATGCATTTAATACACCTAACCTACTGAACATCATACCTAGCCTACCTTAAATGTGCTCAGTCACTCAGTCACTTAGCCTACAGTTGGGCAAAATCATCTGACACAGTCTATTTTATAATAAAGTGTTGAATATTTCATATAATTCATTGACTATTGAACTATAAGTGAAAAACAGAATGGTTGCAAGTGTATTGGTTGTTTACTTTCATGATTGTATGACTGATTAGGATCTGCAGCTCACTGCTGCTGCCCATCATCACCAGAGAGTATTGTACTGCATATCACTAGCTCAGGAAAAGAACAAAATTCAAAGTACAGTTTCTACTGAATGCATATTGCTTTAGCACTGTCGTAAATTCAAAGAATTATGAACTGAGCCTTCATAAATAGGGGACCTGTTATTGGGTCATGTGTTTTTATTTACTCTGCGAAGTCTGTGTCTTTTGATTCGGGAGTTTAATTCATTTACGTTTAAAATGATTACTGATAAGAAGGGACTTCTGTCATTGTGCTGTTTGTCTTCTCTTTGCCCTATGATGTTTTTATCCCTTATTTCCTGCATTACTGTCATCTTTGTTTACTTGATTTTTTTTAGGGAAATGTTTAAATTCCTTTCTCATTTCCTTTTGTGTATATTCTGTAGTTATTTTCTTTGTGGTTACCATAGGGATTACATTTACCATCCTAAATTTATAATACTCTAATTAGACTTTATATCAGCTTAACTTCAATAACATACAAAAACTGCTCCTTTATAGCTCTGTCCCCATCCCTTTTGGTTGTTTTTGTCACAAAATTATATCTTTATATACATTGTATGACAAAGTACATACTCTATTAATTCTTTTAAATGCATTAGTCTCCTAACTTATGTAGAAATCAAGATTTGGAGTTACATACCAAAGTTACAGTTATACTAGCTTTATATTAATAATTATTTTTTTCTGTAAATGAATTAGTCTCCTAAATCATATAGAAAGCAAACAAAATGCATAGTTACAAACCATTGTTACAATAATACTAGCTTTTATAATTGCCCATATGGTTACCTTTATTGAGATCATTATTTCTCCATATGGTTTTAAGTTACTGTCTGGTGTCCTTTCATTTCACCTTGCAGGACTCTCTTGAGCATTTCTTGCAGGTCAGGTTTAGTGATCATGAACCCCTTCAACTTTTGTTTATCTGGGAATGTCTTAATTTCTCCCTCACTTTTGAAGGACATTTTGGTGGATGTTGATTTCTTGGTTGACAGTGTTTTCCTTTTGGCACACTGAATATACCAGCCCACTGCCTTCTGGCCTCCAAAGTTTCCCATGAGAAATCTGTTGATAATCTCAGGTCTTTTTCTGTTGAGGATTCCTTGTATGTGATGATTTGCTTCTCTCTTGCTGCTTTGAAAGTTTGATTATAATGTGTCTTGGTGTGGGTCTCTGAGTTCATCTTACTTGAAATTCACTGAACTTTCTGGATTTGTATATTCATGTCTTTCATCAAATTTGGGCAGTTTTAGCCATTATTTCTTCAAATACTCTCTCTGTCCCTTTCCCTCTCTTCTCACTCTAGGATTCCCATGATGCAAATATTGGTCAGCTTGGTGGTGTCCCACAGGTCCTTTAGGCTCTCTTTGCTTTTCTTCAATCTTTTTTCTTTCTGTTCCTCAGCCTTATTAATTTCCATTGTTCTGTCTTCAAGTTCACTGATTCATTCTTCTACCTACTTAAATCTGCCTTTGAATCTGTCTAGTGAATTTTTCCTTTTTGTTATACTTTTCAGCTCCAGAATTTCTTTTCAAGTTTTGTATTTCTTTTTTGACATTTCCATTTTCTTGACTTTCTCCACATCTTCTTTTAGTTCCTTGAGCATCTTTAAGATAGTTGTTTTAGAGTCTTTGTTTTAGAGTCTTTGTCTAGTATATATGCTATTAGGTCTTTTTCAGGGACAGTTACTATTCTATCAATTTATTTTCTCTTTTGAATGGACCTTGCTTTCTTGTTTCTTTGTAAGCCATGTTATTTTTTTGTTGAACCTTGGACATTTGACTCTAACTCTGGAAATCAGATTCTCTACCTTCTCTGGGATTTGCTATTTTCTTTCTTTTTTTTTTTTAAACATCTTTATTGGAGCATAATTGCTTTACAATGGTATGTTAGTTTCAGCTTCACAACAAAATGAATCAGTTATATATATACATATGTTCCCATATCTCTTCCCGCTTGCGTCACCCTCCCTCCCACCCTCCCTATCCCACCCCTCCAGGCGGTCACACAGCACCGAGCTGATCTCCCTGTGCTATGCGGCTGCTTCCCACTAGCTATCTACCTTACGTTTGGTAGTGTATACATGTCCATGCCTCTTTATTGCTTTGTCACCGTTTACCCTTCCCCCTCCCCATAGCCTCAAGTCCATTCTCTAGTAAGTCTGTGTCTTTATTCCTGTTTCACCCCTAGGTTTTTCATGACATTTTTTTTTTTCTTAAATTCCATATATATGTGTTAGCATACGGTATTTGTCTCTCTCTTTCTGACTTACTTCACTCTGTATGACAGACTCTAGGTCTATCCACCTCATTACAAATAGCTCAATTTCGTCTCTTTTTATGGCTGAGTAATATTCCATTGTATATATGTGCCACATCTTCTTTATCCATTCATCCGATGATGGACACTTAGGTTGTTTCCATCTCTGGGCTATTGTAAATAGAGCTGCAATGAACATTTTGGTACATGACTCTTTTTGAATTATGGTTTTCTCAGGGTATGTGCCCAGTAGTGGGATTGCTGGGTCATATGGTAGTTCTATTTGTAGCTTTTTAAGGAACCTCCATACTGTTTTCCACAGTGGCTGTATCAATTTACATTCCCACCAACAGTGTAAGAGGGTTCCCTTTTCTCCACACCCTCTCCAGCATTTATTGTTTCTAGATTTTTTGATGATGGCCATTCTGACTGGTGTGAGATGATATCTCATTGTAGTTTTGATTTGCATTTCTCTAATGATTAGTGATGTTGAGCATTCTTTCATGTGTTTGTTGGCACTCTGTATATCTTCTTTGGAGAAATGTCTATTTAGGTCTTCTGCCCATTTTTGGATTGGGTTGTTTGTTCTTTTGTTATTAAGCTGCATGAGCTGCTTATAAATTTTGGAGATTAATCCTTTGTCAGTTGCTTCATTTGCAAATATTTTCTCCCATTCTGAGGGTTGTCTTTTGGTCTTCTTTACGGTTTCCTTTGCTGCGCAAAAGCTTTTAAGTTTCATTAGGTCCCATTTGTTTACTTTTGTTTTTATTTCCATTTCTCTAGGAGATTCTCTACCTTCTCTGGGATTTGCTATTTTCTTTTACTTTGTATTTTTGTGATTGTTGTAGGCTGTCTCTGTGCTGAGAATTAGTCTGAAGTGTAAACTTAATGTCTTCTCAGATCTTTTCTGAACCTTTCCCAGAGTATGTATGGCCACTTTCTAATTTTCCCCATATATGCAGTTGTTTCTGAATGTCCTAGTCCTCAATATCTGGCTCCAAAAAGGGGAAAAAGTGAAAAATGGTGGTGGTGGGGGAAGGGAACTGGCCTTGTAAATTACCATAAGTCACTTCAGCCACAGGGAGAGGGGCTTACAACCACGGGAAGAGATACAGCAATGGCTGGCAGCCCCTTTGTCTGCACCTCTGTGATGAGGGACAGCAATCAACAATCACAGCACAGTTCCCAAGTATTTGGAGGACAGATTCCTTTTTGCCCACCCTGGCTGTCTCAGGCTGTGTGCAAGCTGCTCCAGTAACCATGCACAGCTGCTTGCCATGTGGCTGGAGTGGGGGATGATAACTGCCATGGTGCTAAGAGCTGAAGTTGACTTAAATTAACCACAACTTACAGCCCAGGTCTTCCTCTGGAAATTGCAAGCCTTCAACAGACTCCAGAATTCCAGATAATTACATCTAACAGATTCTGCCAGTGCAGTTGTTTTCTAGGTGGGGAGACAGATTCTCTGCCATCTTCCCAGAACCCCTCTCCCCTTTGCCCATTTTTTTTTTTTTTTTTTTTTGCGGTACGTGGGCCCCTCACTGTTGTGGCCTCTCCTGTTGTGGAGCACAGGCTACGGATGCACAGGCTCAGCGACCATGGCTCACAGGCCCAGCTGCTGTGAGGCATGTGGGATCTTCCTGGACCAGGGCACAAACCCGTGTCCCCTGCATTGGCAGGTGGACTGTCAACCACTGCGCCACCAGGGAAGCCCCCTTTGCCCATTTTTGAATTGAGATGTTTGCTTTTTTTGTTGTTGAGTTGTAGGAATTCTTTATATATTCTGGATATCAATCACTTATCAGATACATCATTTGTAACTATTTTCTCTTATTCTAAGGGTTGTCTTTTCACTTTCTTGATGGTGTTTACATGTTTTCTTAACTGTAAAAGTTAATATATGTATGTGGAAGAGGCTTAAAAAGCAAGCCACAAACTCAGCTCTTCAAGTAGATGGTAATATTGATGCTGTTTGATTAAAGCTTCCAGGAGAAGACAAGATGAAGTCTCTGAGTCGCAATCTGGATTCAGGGTCCCTGAGAGTTTACAAGTGCTCCTTCTGGGAAGCCAGTGGGCAAAGCCATGAATGAATACTGAGAAATGTAGGGCTTCCTACAGCCAGGGCATCTGACATAGAGTGTAGTTTAGTATTGGTCATTCATATATTTTTCCTCCATGTTGCTTCCCAAAACTTTGCTGATAACCCCATGTTCTGGTTTTCTTACAAATTTTGATCCACTTTGATTCAGCAGTGATATTCTGCCTGTGGTGCTCACCTGCTTTTCCCTGTTGTATCTCCTTCTGTGCTAATTGTATGTTTGTCCTAGTGTCTCTTATGTTGGTGAGAGAAAAGCTATACACTAGTTCAGTGAGTAACCAGATACACTTTCACTCTTGTTATTTCTTTTGGGGACAGGATTATCCATTACATTTCCACCTACAAGATTTTTTAAATTATAAATCTTCTGTTTGCAGCTGCCGTATCCAACTTTCTCAAGCAATCTGCCTTTTTGACTGGAACGGTCATTGTTTGTTTATCACCTGAAGCTTACAGTGGTGGTGCTTATGGTTTTCACTGTTAAAATGAAGAAAATTTCCTTTATTATCTCCCTAAACTCATACTTAGGACAATGGGAAGAAAACACAATTGTGTACTTCTTTTTTTTCTTTTTTTCATTTATTTTTGGCTGCATTGGGTCTTCGTTGCTGTACGCAGTCTTCCTCTAGTTGTGGTGAGTGGGGGCCACTCTCTGCTGCGGCACGCAGGCCTCTCATTGCAGTGGCCTCGCCTGTTGCGGAGCATGGGCTCTAGGCACGTGGGCTTCAGCAGTTGTGGCACACAGGTTCAGTAGTTGTGGCTCGTGGGCTCCAGAGTGCAGGCTCAGCATTTGTGGCACACGGGCTTAGTTGCCTCACAGCATGTGGGATCTTCCTGGACCAGGGATTGAATCTGTGTCCCCTGCATTGGCAGGCGGATTCTTAACCGCTGCACCACCAGGGAAGCCCCAACTGTGTACTTACTGGTTCTCTCAAGCTGGCGAAGAATTTGTGGTGGTATGTGAGGCTGAGTAAGTAAGCAAAAAACTTGCAGTACAGATTTTCAGGAAATTGTCTTTACATGTGATAGATGGAGAAACGGCGTGAGGAGGTAGCATAAGTTTTCAGTATGTGGTCCCTTGTCTTTAAGTCTAATATGTAAAATCAAAACAAAACAGAAATAGTTCTCTAGGAGATTGAGGGTTGTTAAGAAGTTTAGAATTAGTGATGTTTCCTGACATGTCTGTAGAGATGCAAAGATGCTAACCACTATAGTTCCATCTTTTTTCTTTTATAAATTTATTTGTTTTTATTTATTTTTGTCTGCATTGGGTCTTTGTTGCTGCGCATGGGCTTTCTCTAGTTGCAGCGAGCGGGGGCTACTCTTCATTGCAGTGTGTGGGCTTCTCATTGCGGTGGCTTCTCTTGTTGTGGAGCACAGGCTCTAGCTGTGTGGGCTTCAGTAGTTGTGTCATGTGGGCTCAGTAGTTGTGGCTCGTGGTCTCTAGAGTGCAGGCTCAGTAGTTGTGGCTCGCGGGCTTAGTTGCTCCGCGGCATGTGGGATCTTCCTGGACCAGGGCTCGAGCCCGTGTCCCCTGCATTGGCAGGTGGATTCTTGACCACTGTGCCACCAGGGAAGCCCTATAGTTCCATCTTTAATTGATAAGAGGGGTGCATAGAAGAACCCAATTTTTGTGCATGAGATCAACTCCAAGTGTAAAATTGGTATTGACGAATAGATTAATATAAAAACTAGAATAGAGCTATTAATCATGTCCTCTTTCCAATCCCAGGGTGCCATCTCAGTTCTCAAGAATGGGTAAATTTCATGTCCCCAGTATTGCACAGATAGTTTCAGCCAGTATAGAATTGGGGGGGCATTTTTGTCTTCTTGTAAGATAACAAGGGTTATTCTTAGATGCAGTTGAATCTTTATTTTTTTGAAAAGTTTTATGAAACATCATAAAACTGCTTTGCTGGAATAATTTTACAGTTACGGAATTTTTTATGTGTATAAATGTGCATGTACATATATACGTACGACTTTGTTTTTATGCAAACTTGTTTAAAAATAGTTTCTCCAAATAGAGTATTTGTTTTTGATTGGTTAGAGAGCCAGTATCTTTAAAAATGTAATAAGGAAACAAGTATTTCCTTAGAGGATATTTCAGAGTTTTACTGCACCAAGTAATGTTTCAATGTAAAAGAAATGAGCCATTTCCGTACCTAGCCTCAGGTTATAGAGTCTCGCAGTGTTCTTTGACCTCCTTCCTTCGGCTGTGATGAATGTGTTAGCATCTGTCCCAGAGCTAAGAATAGTTTAATATAAATTCCATACCACCCACCAACCTTGCAACAAGAGAAGAAATAAATACGCACTTTCTCATTCTGAGTAGATTGGAACTTTTGGACCTTGGCCTTAGCGGATCTCATTTTGTCCAATATCTCTGTGCTGTTTAAAGGGTAGAGACAGCTGGGATTCAGGATTGAACGTTGAGCTCATCCCCACCTGCTAGCATTCTGGACTTCTTGCTCCAGACCCTGCGGATGGAGCCCCCTTCTCTGACCACAGCCTTCTTGCCTTTCAGTCCCACCATTTCCTCATAGTGATAGTCTTTCTTTTCTGCCTTCATTCTGAGTTTTTCCCCTTTTCTACCCTCTCCCATTTGCCCAGTGCATCAGTCTCCTCGTTTTACTCACCCTCATGCTCAGCCTGGGCTCCATGAGCAAACGTGTCAATATGCACCAGTACTTCCCTCCTAACACCCTAAAGACACCCCCAACCTCAGCTGCTGCACCCCTGCCTCCAGTCCTCTTCACTGTTAGTTACACATTTATATTGCCAGTCCTTGACTGAGCCATCATTGTTTGTCAGGACTAAAAGGTTTCCAATAAAATACTAATTAAAATTTTCAGTGACTTATTTTACTGCCCTTGACTCCTTCATGCAGTTTTCTTTTTAAATTATTATTTATTTATTTATTTATTTATTTTTAAATTTTATTAATTTAATTTTTTGCGATACGCGGGCCTCTCGCTGTTGTGGCCTCTCCCGTTGCGGAGCACAGGCTCCGGACGCGCAGGCTCAGCGGCCATGGCTCACGGGCCCAGCCGCTCTGCGGCACGTGGGATCTTCCCGGACCGGGGCACGAACCCTTGTCTCCTGCATCGGCAGGCGGACTCTCAACCACTGCGCCACCAAGGAAGCCCCTATTTTTATTTATTTTTAACATCTTTATTGGAGTATAATTGCTTTACAACTGTGTGTTAGTTTCTGCTCTGTAACAAGGTGAATCAGCTATACATGCACATACATCCCCCATATCTCCTCCCTCTTGCTTCACGCAGTTTTCAAAGCAGTTATTTCAAACCTTTTCCATACGTTTCAAATCTGCCTTCAATTTTGGGTGACTTAGTCTCTTGCTTTTCTCAGGAAATTCAGCATGAACTTGCTTCTCTTCTCTTTTTCTTAAGCATTTCAGTTCCCATAACTATTTCACTATCTTAGATTTCCTCTAGATCTCATTTATTTATTTATTTATTTTTGGCTGCATTGGGTCTTTGTTGCTGCGTGCAGTCTTTCTCTAGTTGCGGCGAGCAGGGGCTACTCTTCGTTGCGGAGCACGGGCTCTAGGCGCCCGGGCTTCAGCAATTGTGGCATGTGGGTTCAGTAGTTTTGGCTCGCGGGCTCTAGAGCGCAGGCTCAGTCGTTTTGGCGCACAGGATTAGTTGCTCCGTGGCATATGGCATCTTCCTGGACCAGGGATTGAACTCGTGTGCCCTGCATTGGCAGACAGATTCTTTTTCTTTTTTTTTTTTTTTTTTTGCGGTACGTGGGCCTCTCACTGTTGTGGTCTCTCCCGTTGCGGAGCACAGGCTCCGGACGCGCAGGCTCAGCGGCCATGGCTCACGGGCCCAGCCGCTCTGTGGCATGTGGGATCTCCCCGGACCGGGGCACGAACCCCTGTCTCCTGCATTGGCAGGCGGACTCTCAACCACTGCGCCACCAGGGAAGCCCGGCAGACAGATTCTTAACCACTGCACCACCAGGGAAGACCCAAGATCTCATTTATTTTAACAGACATGGTTTTCATTTTTGTTTTTAAAGACACGTTTTGAATGCCTGCTCTTTTGGCATTTGGTAGATGCTGCATAATAACTAACTTTAGAGGGAGCAGTACACTTCACAAGGTGCTTGCATATACATTAATCTCACTTAATCTTTACCCAAGCTTCTCTTCTTTAGTGTTCCAGAAGAAAAACTTCTCTTTTTCTGAAGTCAAACTTTGTGTTTGTTCTCTTGACCTTATTACCTCCCATCTTCTCAGATTATCTCCTTTTCCCCACTAATTTTTTACCTTTTTTTTTTTTTTTTTCTTGTTTTTGGCCATGGCACATGGCTTGTGGGATCTTAGTTCCCCGACCAGGGATGGAGCCCGTGCCCCCTGCAGTGGAAGTGTGAAGGCTTAACCACTTGACCGCCATGGAAAGTCCCTAGTTTTTGTTCTGTACTAACCTCAGATATCTTCCACCAGGGAACACTTTATATCAGAGGAGGAAGAAAGGATGGGGGACCCTTTATCCAGTTCAAGAATGAGCTTGCATAGAAAGCTGCCAGAATAAATTGGAGCGGCAGAGAAGCTGTGTGCTGTTTTCTCTTCTCCCACTTCAGAGAATACGCCAGGTCAAAGGAGGAATTAGAATCAATTAGAGAGACAGACGCTTTCAAAGAGTTGTAGCAGGTTGAGACTGGAAGGGGCTTAATTAATGTGATAGTGTGTGTACACGCACAGCACACAGCTCTACATGTAATGGGTGAGCAACTTATGTAATTATTATTAGTTAATAGCTATTTTCTAATCCTAAACTGTCACTTTATAGATAAGGAGATTGAGACTCAGATGCTCAGGAACCAACGATTCCCTTAAGCTACACAAAAAGAGAAATCAGTGAAAAGTCATTCGCTTGGCACCTAAGGCTGTCTGCTTTCTGGTTCCAGCTCCATTTCCATTCCACTTCCTCCCCCTCCCCCTTCCTCCCTCACCGTGTCTTGCGTCTCACTCTCTTGTTCGACCCTCTGCTCAGTGCCTCCAGTCACCCCCTCTCTGCTGCCATCGGTCCCTGTCAATTCCATGCTTTCCCCCTGTGTGCTTTGCCTGCAGCCCCTCCCACTTCCTCTCTCCCTGTCCAGGTCCTGGCCCATTTTCACAGCTCTGACAACACCTGTGAATTCCTTCCTGACCTGTCTAGTCACATTTCTCTCTTCCTCTTTGAAATTCTTTAGCATGATTCCCAGGACAATATGTGGGTGCTGCAGCTATGCTGGTGGTGGTAGTGGGGAGTAGAATGCTTTAGCTTCCAGTCCCCCATCCCTCTTCTGCAGATGCTTCCTGCCTGTGCCTCAGAGCCGAACCTGCTGGGTAAATATGGAGGAAAGCAGCCCAGGGGCTGTGGGTTGTGTGTGTGTGTGTGTGTGTGTGTGTGTGTGTGTACGTGTGAGCACACATGCACAGGGCACCCCCATGGGCAGGTGTACCTTTGGGTTCCCAGCGAGAGGAAAACTGTCTTTTCTGCTTGACAGCTCCCCTGATGAGTCTCTCCTAGCAGAAGTTTTGTGTTGTGTCTGGCATGACCTGTGTAACATTTTGCCAGTCTTTATTACCTTGTAAAAAGACCTTGTAAGGCTTTAAAGTTGGATTCCTCTCATATTAGTATCTGGATTAAAATAGCTAGCGTTAAGAACCCTATTAGTACTGACAACTTCTAAGAATCAAATACTTAACTTCTTTTGGTTAAGACTTTCATTCCCCTTAAGTTTTTGCACTAGGATAAACTTAGGACAACCAAGGAAAAGAGAAAACTGATTCTTTGCAAGAAAGATACTGGTGACAGTGATGTGTACCCACGCTAACTGGTATCTTTTCAGGTAGACAGTTTCTTCCTTCAGGGTCTGAGATATACCAGAGCTTCCCTGGTGACAGTAATGAAGGATCCATCCTCTTGTATTTACCTTTGCTCAAGGTAAATTGTATTTACCTTGTCAATAGAAGATCTAGGTTGTTTTTCTCTACCTTAATATGTTGTGATGGTAACAATCACTGTTAGTGAAGGTTGTATTTATTTATTTCTTTAGTTCTTACAAAAGTTTCAAAATTGGAATATCTGGGTTCAGATAAAGTATAAACTCCGACTAAAGTTCATAGTATAAGAGACACAAATTATGCTTCTGTTTATCCTTTCACTCTCATAAATTATTTTTACATAAGTTTTTCTATCTGGGTACATATTTTTATATTATACTTTGTACATAATGAACATTTGTGGACAAGTTTTTGAGTGGATGTACATTTTCAATCTCTAGGGTGTATTTCTAGGAGTGGAATTGCTGGATCATGTGGTAACTTGTGTTTAATATTTTGAGGAACTGCCAGACTTTTCCAAGGTGGCTGTACCATTTTACATTCCCACCAGCAGTGTATGAAGGTTCTAGTTTCTCTATATCCTTGCAACACTTATTATTATGAGAGTGTTTTGGATTATAACTATCCTAGTGGCTATGAAGTGGTATCTCAGTGTGATTTTGATTTGCACTTCCTTGATGGCTAATGACTTAGAGCTTCTTTTGATATGCTTATGGGCCATTAGTATATCTTCTTTGGAGAAATGTCTATTGAGATTCTTTGCCAATTTTATATTGGGTTGGTTTTCTAAAAATTATTTTGTAGGAGTACTTTATATATTCTAGGTATAGGGTTTGCAAATATTTTCTTCTGTTCTGTGGGTTGTTTTCTCACTTTCTTGATGGTGTCCTTTGAACCACAAAAGTTTTACATTGTGATATAGTTCAATTTATCTATTTTTTCTTTTATCATTTGTGCTTTTCATGTCAAATATAAGAAACCGTTGCCTGATCAGTGGTCATGAAGATTTATACCTATGTTTTCTTCTATGAGCTTTATAGTTTTAGCCCTTTAAGCCTTTGATCCATTTTAGTTAATTTTTGTATATAGTGTAAGGTAGGACCCCAACTTTATTCTTTTGCCTGTGGATGTGGAATTGTCTCTTCTTTTCCCCATTGAATTGTCTTGACACCAAATAGATAATTAAAAAACATAGTTTGCTTAGCTTCCTGATTAAAGAGAATGTGACATAATCATTGTAAAAAATGTATGAAACTCAGAAAAGTATTAACAAAAAAGTAAAAATCATCCTGTTAGCCACATTGGGGTCACATGGCATTTTAGTTCAGTATAATTCACCATCTCATACCCTTTGGCTGGATGTTGATCTGGTTGTTTTGTTTTGTTTTTTGGCTGTGCCGTGTGACATGCGGGATCTTAGTTCCCCAACCAGAGGATGAACTTGCACCCCCTGCATTGGAGACGGGGAGTCTTAACCACTGGACCACCAGGGAAGTCCCTTGATCTGGTTGTTTATAATGAGGAGCATGTGTTCTCAACAGGGAGGATACTGCCTTCAAGGGCACAAAAATTGGTTCTCGGAGGGGCTAAAATCTTAGATATAACAATGGTTTGTGGCCCTCCAAAATGCCACAATATATAAGCAGATATTTACATTTCATGGGTGAGGGGAGTGATTAGGGAAGAAAATGTCTTAAAAGGTTCCTTGGGGGGTGCTTCTCCCTCAAATTCATATGTTGAAGTCCTAACCCCTTGTACCTCAGAATGTGACTAATTTGGGGATAGGGCCTTATAGAGGTAATTAAGGTAAAATGAGGTCATTAGGATGGGCCCTAATCCAATATGACTGGTGTCTTTTTAAGAAGAGGACATTAGTACAAAGTTGAGCATAGAGGGAAGACCATGTGAAGACGAAGGGAGAAGGTGGCCATCTACAAGCCAAGGAGGGAGGCCTTAGAAGAAAACCCTGCTGACACTTTGATCTGGGACTTCTAGTCTCTAGAACTGTGAGAGAATAAATTTCTGTTGTTTAAGCCACAGTACTTTGTTATGGCATCCCTAGCAGACTTATAAAGGGGGGTAATCTTGACAAAAGGGTTGAGAAACACCAATGTAGAATAACTTACTCTATTTTACGTTCTTTTAAATTCACATCTATTTCTTTCCAGTTCTCGATGTTATTAAAAAATTGCAAAATTGTTTTTCAATTTTATAATCTTATTAATAAGTACCATTCACAAAGGAATTTACCCTTCCACACCAATATCTAATTTGAACCTCAGAATTGCTCCATGCGGTGCTTTGGCATTCAGATTCCTATCTTATAGATGCCTGTGGGCATTTATACGTGTCGTTCCTGTTGCCTAGAAAGACACTTCCCTGCCTCCCTACGTACCACCTCTTTTCTCTGCTAAACTCTTTCAGGACCTAGCTTTCCCTGACCTGCTAACCTTCTTAGTACTATTTCCCCACCATGGTGCCAACCACCTGAACTGTGTTGCCCGTTTGTTGTCTGTTTCCTTTACCAGATTGGCAGCCCTGTGAATGGGAGCTCTGTCTCTCATCACTGAATTTCCAGCATCCAGCAGAGTGCCAGGATATTTTGTTTATGGATGTATCAGATCTTATAGCTAATAATTTGAACTTAGTTTTTTTAGCATCTAAATTCAGCTCTTTCTCAACGATACCATGCTGCTTCTCTAATAATTCATCTGAATTATTTGTCATAATGGGTGTGGTTTTGTCTCTAAGTACAAAAGAATACTAGTGGGATCTGCTCTGCATGTACTGTAGGTCCCTTTCATATTCTGCCAGTGTGGCATATATGTGTGCATGCATGTATGTATGTGTGTGTGTATGTGTATAATGGACTCAACTTTGACTTGTTCCCCAGAGGATTTCATGCTACCTACCTCATTGAAAAAGACTCCTAGGGCTTCCCTGGTGGCGCAGTGGTTGAGAGTCCGCCTGCCGATGCAGGGGACACGGGTTCATGCCCCGGTCTGGGAGGATCCCACGTGCCGCAGAGCGGTTGGGCCCGTGAGCCATGGCTGCTGAGCCTGCGCGTCCAGAGCCTGTGCTCCGCAACGGGAGAGGCCACAGCAGTGAGGGAGAGGCCACAGCAGTGAGAGGCCCGCGTACTGCAAAAAAAAAAAAAAAAAAAAAAAAAAAAAGACTCCTATTAGTCCTTTTATAGTTTCCTAGTACTTCTTATTGGAGATTGTGATACAAACAGATTCCTCCTTCCTTCAGCAGTTGCTTGAGATGGGTATTGGACGATGTTTATGATACAACATGAAGCTAACCAAAGTAAATCCAAATTGTATGTACAACACAATTGTAATTGTTTCCTTCCTTCTTTTCATGTACCACCTGCAAGTGGTGGGCTAGGTCCTGGGATATAAAGTTGACTAAGGGAGGCCTCTGTTCTCATGGAGCATGCAGTTTGTTCACGACTGGTCATGAAAACAGATGAATTCTGCAGGGTCAGATGAATTCAGCAGGTTCAGTGCTACAGCAGAGATAGAGAGAGGATGCTGTGAGGCCTGACGAGCCCAGCAGATGCTCTTCCTGGAGATATTTTGGGAGGACATCATATATGAGCTGGGTTTGAAAGGAGAGTGGAAATTTGCCACATGAAAAGTGGGAAAGAAATACACAAAGGCACCAACCTATGGAAAGATCTGGTCCAAAGATGAATGTGTATGTGGCAAAAAAACTGAAAAAGAATATCCCTAAATAAATAGTTGGTGTTTTATGGTTGTGGAATTATCAGTAGGTTTCTTTTTCCTTTTTCAGAATTTCCTTTAATATTGTTGCTCTAGTGTTTTCATAACTCAAAATAAAATGAAAGAAAAGCCTGTGATGACTGTATCAGAGCATTAGAGTGAATTACTTTGTCATTCCCTGTATTTGTACTTAATTTAACATCCAGATTAAAACCTAGTATTGCCCATTTGACTAAATTGTTATTAGGTTTTTAAGGAGAAGACACAGAACAGGGTACCATTTGGTTCCTTTTTTGCTAAGCAGACCCCAAGTTTCCTTTTCCCTTGAGTTTTCATTGTCTGGCTCTCATCTGGGCCGCCACGATAGGCCTGGAGGGGGGTTATTTGCTGAAGTACATGGGGAAAATGTGTCTTTTAGCCTGGTTGGCAGAGAGAGTTTACCCCGGATGCAATTAATGGAATGCATTCAACCAAGAAGGTGAGACAGCAGGGTGGCTGGGAGGAACCTGGGAGAGTCTGGGTTATTTTAGTTACAAGGGAAGAATCCACAGATGGAACTCTCAGAGGCACAGCAGGTCCAGGGAATGGAGCGAAAAAACTGGGCAGGTGAAGTTGGGCTGTTCAGAAAACGAAGTCTGCAGACACTTGGCTGGTGGTAGAAGGCTCCTTTTATGTGAAGTCCAGCGTGTCTTGCCAGGGCAGGGGAAGCCATTTAAAGGCACCATGCCGGCCCAGTCCCCAGGCTCTGGAGGTTTTCCCAAAACAACTTCAGAGGGAGGCTGAATAGACTTTTCAGTGCACTGTGTATACTGAAGGTTACCATCAACTCTAAAGGTCTATATGCAAAGATGTCTCCTTTCTGATTTCATTTTTGGAAGGAAGATTTAAAAATATATATTTTTAATTACTTCATATTTGAATCATCACCCTGTTTTGGTTTCTTTTCCCCTTTTCAGAGGAGGTAGGGATAGACATGGCTTATAGGTTAGATGCTTAAGATTTGTTTTTTTTTTGTCTAATAATTGTTGATTGCATCTGGGTCTAAACCAAGCTTATTTCTCATGTCCCCCTAATAACCTTTTCTTTTAATCTTCTTTCTCTTCCTTAAAATGAAAAAACCGCAACTTTGTGCAATAGCAGATTTGTCTTTTCCCCAGCAACAGAAGGCAAGTGTCGGTTTACCATGTGAACAGTTTAATAATTTGAGTGATCAGGACATGAGCGCTAAAAGAGTGAGATGAGAGGGGGTATAGGAGACAGGATAAGGAAAACTGCAACTCAGAAGCACTGTTTTCTAATGGCTTATAATTTGTGTTATTAGCTGAGTATTGAATATTTTAAATTTACTTTTCCGAACGATGTTAAAAGAAATGGTGGCAAAAAGAAAACTGGAAGGAATTCTTTTAAAATAGTAGCATTTGGGCTTCCCTGGTGGCGCAGTGGTTGAGAGTGCACCTGCTGATGCAGGGGACACGGGTTCGTGCCCTGGTCCGGGAGGATCCCACGTGCTTTGGAGTGGCTAGACCCGTGAGCCATGGCCGCTGAGCCTGCGCGTCCGGAGCCAGTGCTCCGCAGCGGGAGAGACCACAGCAGTGAGAGGCCCGTGTACTGCAAAATAAATAAATAAATAAATAAAATAGTAGCATTTGCTGGAAATATGCTCATGGGTTCTGGCCCATAGAATGCTGTATTCTTTTTCAGCGATGGCTTAAACAATTCAATATGATCATGGGTTCTGGCCCATAGAATGTTATATTCTTTTTCAGCAATGGCTTAAACAATTCTAAGTTTGATTTCCATAAATCATCTTACATTGTAAGCGACCACATATGCTGGATCAGATATTAAATTGCATCAGATTTTCCCTCGCCTTTAGAACCTGTTGTGGTGTGTGGCTAGAGATCAGATGTCACCTCTGCTTAAGAAGCCCTACATACGTTTTCATTTTATTTATTTATTTTTTTACAGTGATGTTACACACACGCGTTACTGCATGGGTGATTAAAGAAGTCTTGTTTTGTTTGTCAGATAATCTCTGATTATAAACTAAAGAGTGGCTCCCACTTTTATGGAACCTCCTTTGAACTGGAATACGCTGTGTTAGCGGGTGGTAGTTTGCCAACTCATTAGTAAGGTCAGTTTTCTAGAAGATATAGTTACAAAATAAAGGCCCCTCTCTCATCAACAGAGAGTTTCAGTGGCAAAGTCAAGGTGACAAGACTTAAAATATTTATTGCTTTTAAAGGCATCCGCCTTTTTGTGACCAGCAAGCAAGGCACCAGACCTTTATTAACGAAGATAAATGATATGTTTAGAGCAGCGATGCCCTTCTCTCTAAAAACAAAATTCCAAAAATGTCTCATTTCTCAAGCTATATTAGATCTGTACACTTATTTTCTCTTGCCCCAATTATCTAGTTACCATAGATCAAATTAAACACCTATGTGACATCTTCTGTTCAAATTCTTTCATATCAACACCACTTTATACTTAGTACTATTTTGCCTAAGACTCACCTGGATGGTGTATGCAGAATGTATCAAGTATAGTTTTATTTTTAATGATCTGAGCACCTGTACAGCATGACTGCCAGAAACTCAAAGATCTCCTTGAGGTAGAATGCTCAGGTAAAAAGGCTAATTAATTTTCTGACCAAAATATTTTTTGTTTCCTGCCTCTCTTCATTCAACTATAGGAGGTACATGTTTAATATTTATAATATTTGTGGTTGATAATGGTGACATCATGAAAAGTTAAATCATGTATTTATTGAAAGCATCAGTACAAGAGATGTAGCAAGGCACAAAGAGTCAAATAAATGCTCTGAAGTCGTAAAGGAAAATTATCATTTTAGGCTAGAGTGGTAAGGAGTGACTTTGGGCAGACTGTGGGGATTTTTGTTCATTTATTCAGTAAGTGGTCCTGGGAAAACTGGACAGCTACATGTAAAAGAATGAAATTAGAACAGTCTCTAACACCATAAACAAAAATAAACTAAAAATGGATTAAAGACCTAAATGTCAGATCGGATACTATAG
Source organism: Grampus griseus (assembly GCF_964374135.1). Taxonomy (NCBI): domain Eukaryota; kingdom Metazoa; phylum Chordata; class Mammalia; order Artiodactyla; family Delphinidae; genus Grampus; species Grampus griseus. Next base: position 69,118,989 of record NC_138997.1, on the reverse strand, counting down.
AACTCCTAGAGGAAAACAAGAGCAGAACACTCTTTGACATAAATTGCAGCAATATTTTTTTGGAGCTGCCTCCCAAAGTAAAGGGAGTAAAAGTACAAATAAACAAATGGGACCTTACTAAACTTAAAAGCTTTTGCACAGCAAAGGAAACCATTGACAAAATGAAAAGACAACCTACTGAATGGGAGAAAATATTTGCAAATGATATGACCCATAGGGGTTAATATCCAACATATATAAATAGCTTATACAACTCAACATCAAAAAAACAAACAACCCGATTAAACTAACACAACATTGTAAATTAACTATACTTCAATAATAAAAAAAAAAAGACCTCTCCCCCCCTGAAAAACCAAACAACCTGATTAAAAATGGACAGAAGACCTGAAAAGACATTTTTCCAAAAAGAAAATGCAGATGGCGAGCAGGCACATGAAAAGATTCCCAGTATCGCTAATCATCAGGGAAATGCAAATTAAAACCACAAGTTATCACCTCACACCTGTCAGATGGTTATCAGCAAAAAGAACACAAATAACAAATGTTGGCGAGAACGTGGAGTAAAGGGAACACTTGTACATTGTTGGTGCGAATGTAAATTGGTACAGCCACTGTGGAAGACAGTAGGGAGGTTTCTCAAAAAATTAAAAGTAGAACTACCATATGACCCAGCAGTTCCACTCCTGGGCATATATCGGGAAGAAACAAAAACACTAATTTGAAAAGATACGTGCACAGCAATGTTCACAGCAGCATTATTTACAATTGCCAAGATATGGAAGCAGCCTAAGTGTACATCAGCAGGTGAATAGATAAAGAAGATGTGTGTGTGTGTGTGTACACACACACACATACACATGCAATGGAATACTACTCAGCCACAAAAAAGAACAAAATGTTGCCATTTGCAGCAACATGGATGGACTTGGAGGACATTATGCCACGTGAAATAAGTCAGAGGAAGACAAATACTGTACGATATCACTTATGTGTGGGATCTAAAAAATATAACAAGCTAGTGTATATAACAAAAAAGAAGTGAACTCACAGATATAGAGAACAAACTAGTGGTCAAGAATCGTGGAAGGTGGGAAGCACAAACTATTAGGTGTAAGATAGACTCAAGGACTTATTGTACAACACAGGAAATATAGCAATATTTTCTAATAACTGTAAATGGAAAGTAACCTTTAAAAATTGTATAAAAATAGAAAAAGGTTTATTGAGATCTTACTAAGTTCCTGGAATCTCTCTAGGTATTGGGCATACAGCAGAGGACAAGACTTACCAGTTCTCTGCTTTTAAAGTGCTTATGTTCTGGTGGGAAAACAAGACAGTAAACAAAAAAATCTATTTAACAAGAAATATTTGATAATGGTTTTGCAGAACTTTAATATAGGGTGGTATGATAGAGTACCTTGGGAGATTACGTTAGATTGTTGGTCAACATGGGCTGCTTGGAAGTGGTGATGTTTTAAGTGAGACTTGAATGACAAGAAGGAAGCAGCCATGTGACATTTGGTCCCTCCAGGCAGAGGGGTCGCCGGTGCCCAGGCTCCAAGGCAGGAAGGAGCTTGGTATGTTTGAGGAACAAGAAGATGAGATCAGGAGGGTTGGTAGGGATCCCAGATCATATGGACCTGTGGGGTTTTTGATAAGTTTGGATGAAATGCTAATTGCAGTGGTAAACAATGGGAGGCCTTAAAGCAGCGCCATGAGCTGGTTTCTGAATTTCATTATGGACACTGTGTGAAGAATGTATTTAAGGAAGGCAAGAGCAGAAGCAGAGGTACTAAATAGGGGGCGACTATAGAAGTCCAAGTGAGGGATTATGGTGTCTTCTACAGAAGGGTGGTAGGGGGCATGGGGTGAAGTGGATAGATTTGGCATGTGTTTTGGGTGTAGAGCCTGCAGCATCTGCTTATGGATTTGAAGTGGGATGTCAGGATGTTATATATTTTATATGTAAAATAGATAAACAACACGGACCTACTGTATAGCATGGGGAACTATACTTAATATTTTGTAATAGCCTATATGGGAAAAGAATATGAAAAAGAATATATATATATAGTTAATAACTGAATCAATTTGCTCTACACCTGAAACTAACACAACATTATAAATCAACTATACGAGAATTTTAAAAAAATGAAATGGAATATGAGGAAATTAGAAATCAAAGATGGCTTCTAGATTTCTGGCTTAAGCAACTGGGTAAATGATGGCGAACTTTGGAGAAAGGATGGAATTTAGAGAAAAGGAGCCAAGGGTTTCAGATACAGAGGTAGGAAAAGATAGGGCTTAGGGGGTAGGCTTTTAAGATTTGGTAAAAACCAAAAGATTTTCCCCAGTGCTTCCAAGAACAGAGACATCACATTCTATTCAATACATTTGAAAAAAAGAGAAAAAACATTATAAATGTATCATATTTTCTACATGCTGGCCTGTCAGCAGAAGTGGGACAGGAAGTTTGGGAAAAAGAAAAAAGAGTGGAAAATACAAACAAGAGCAATAAGCAAGTCAGAGAAAGACACAGAGATGGAAAGATACAGAAAGAAAATTTACGGACAAAAGAGACAGACGCTCAAAATTAGAGACACAAAGGACACACATTCCCGCTCAGATTCTGCATTCTCCTGCTTTCTGCCCTTAGAGCCAAAGACAGATCTGGAGGCTTGTAAGGAGGTCACAACATTTTTTCTTTCTTGTAATTGACTGTGGAAGTGACACCAGCACACCAACCAAAAGCAAATGAGACCAAATCGTTTTCAAAAGTAGGAAATTGCCTTGATTCCATTCTTTGTTATTAGAAAGGATCTTGTACCCTGAAATGTTTCCAGGATGAAAATGTTTTTTTACAGTTTGTTATTAGCTAAGCAGCAGGTTGAATATGACCTGAAAAATAAATCAGTAGCAATGTACAATTATTCGTTTTGTAAAGAAAAGAGGCTCCCAGAAGGACTTCTTCCTCTTAGTGGAAAAAGTGAGAAATTAACCATCAATTAACAGGTTAAGCTGAGCTGCGGGAATAAACTCATAAACAAATACACAGTAAACACATGCATACATTCCATACCATGCCATACCATACCCTAAACCCACCTACATTTCTTGACGTAATAGTCTCTATTTAGAATAGAAAAACAATTTGAGATTTTTTTTGTTTGATTATTGTAAGTAGGATCTGTAGCCATCCTAGACTCACTGTTAATTTTCTTAAAAATTGGATATTGGTTAAAAATGTGTTTACTAGCAATCTGTAAGGACCTACAAATGAATCAATTCAACAAGGAGATAAGAGGAACAGGGATTTTAGATAAATGTGTAATAAGAAGACCAAGAAACATACTAGGTGTACTGTAAAAGGAGGTATGTTATTGGGACCTCCAGTCTGCTTCACCCCAAAAGACCAGTGAAACTATTACAAATAATAAAAGTAATTGAGAAAGTTTAAAAGCCATGGAACTACATTGGGCTGAAAAGTCAGGAAGTACATTGGGCTGAGGATTTTTCTTTTTATCCGTCCCCTTTCCTTCCCTCCATCTTTCCTTTTTCTTTTCTTTTGAATTATTAATATGGTCTTAAGAGACATGAAAGAACACTCAGTTAAGACATTATACTTGGGTTCTGTTATTTATGATGATGTCCTAGTATCTTTTTGAAAAACCTGGACTAGATTTCTAAAATTTACTTTGACATTTGAAAATAATACTCAGTATGAAATCTGCATTTATCTTCTTGTCCCAGATTCTTGCCTTTTAGGTTTTTGTTTTTGTTTTTTGCGGTACGCGGACCGCTCACTGTTGTGGCCTCTCTCGTTGCGGAGCACGCGCAGGCTCAGCGTCCATGGCTCCGGACGCGCAGGCTCAGCGTCCATGGCTCACGGGGTCCAGCCGCTCCGCGGCATGTGGGATCTTTCCGGACCGGGGCACGAACCCGTGTCCCCTGCATCGGCAGGCGGACTCTCAACCACTGCGCCACCAGGGAAGCCCGCCTTTTAGGTTTTTTATGATGGTGTTCATAATATTGTTATCATCAGGGTCAGCTCTGCCCAGCTCCAGGATAGAATGAGGCCACGGGCACTGAGAAATGTCTGATGAGATGAGTGGGGATGTGTTGTGATTTAGAAAGACAGATACATTATCACCACCCTTTCTTAGTGAATGATATTAAATATCTGCCCCGAGATGAGTTGTTTCTGAATGACCATTCAGGACAGAGAGGTAAACCGGAAAATAGTCTGGTTAGTATGGAAAGATTTATGCAGGGGTCAGTACCATGTGAATTTTCCTTGGCCGTTTCAAGGTGAGTTTGATTATCACACATAACTTCATCAGAAGTTAGGTAAATGAATTACGTAGGAAACAGTTTTAAAGATTAAAAGAGAGACATTTTGACTTGGATTACCACTTAAGCCACGTGAAAAATCTCTCGGGGCATAGCCTTCACTGCAGGCAGTGTGATTGTCACATAGCTTCACAGTGTGGCTTTATGCGTGAGTGCGGGTAGGTCTGAGTGGAGTGGTGCCTGGCCAAGAACAAATCCTACTTCCTGACATATCTTTTCTACAAACACTCTTATCCAGGGGACAGAGATTAGATTTCAGGAGGCACCGTTAGAGGAAAAGGTGAGTGTAGAAAGGGAGAGTCTGAGGGATGTGTGTTGCCCATCAGTAAATATTTCCCTCCCGTTTCATACCCTCAACCAGAAGTCCTTAAAATATAGTAGTAGAATCTCTCACGTTTATTTATGTGGCTCTCTCAGAAACCTTAAAGTCTCCCCTTTTTATTTTCAAGTGGGAATTACTGCAAGTCTGTGTTTGGCTGACAGTTCTGTCGGCTCTACAGTGCGGTGGTTGGGAGGGTGCCCGGGGCTCGGAGCCAAGGATTCTTGTGGAAGTTCTCCTGCTAAACAGCTGTGTGGCTCCAGGAAAGTCTCTGCCCTGCTGGGCACCAAAGTCTTCATCGTACTCAGGGGACAACCTTTTCCTGTAATGGACCAGAAAGTAAATATTTCAGGCTTCCCAGGCCACATACGGTCGCCCTTGAGTATTCTACTTTGGTTTTATTTGTTTGTTATAACCCTTAAAAAATATAAAAACCATTCTTAGCTCCCGGCCCACACATAAGCAGGTTGGGGACTGACTTTGGCTCCCTTGCCTTCGTTTGCCCACCCCAATCTATTGATATACCAATATATAATAGAAAAGGACAGGGGAAAGTCAAAAGGAGGAGTTTGAACTGCCACTTTCTAGAGGTAAGGCTCTGAGGAACACCAGGTTAGAGAGGAGATTCTGGAGGCAAGGGTTTTTGTTTGCTTGTTGGCTTTTTGTTTTATTTTAAATATTATGTATTTATTCATGACACAGTTTCCGTTTTGTAATTTTCTCTGTTTTAAATTTGATTTCACTCCTAAGTCCTACTCTTCAACTTTACAAGCATATTGCTGTCTACCCTTTGTAGCACTCGGCAGATTTCTTATTGCATACAAATTGCCCAGAGAAGCAAACTAGTTAGAGGAATGGCTTTCTTTGCAGATGGAGATGTGACCTTTCACTTACTAAAAGGAAGCAGCCATTTTATTGCCCCTGGAGGCCTAAGCAAAGAAATAAGTATTAAACAGGCCTGACCGCAGCTGCTCTGAATTTTGGGAGAGAGTGGCTGGGAGGGAGCAGGGGATGGCAATGGGGGTGGGAATGAATGTTAAGAAATACCCCAGTCCTTCCTTTCTTTTTTTTTTTTTTTTTTGCGGTATGCGGGCCTCTCACTGTCGTGGCCTCTCCCGTTGCGGAGCACAGGCTCCGGAGGCGCAGGCTCAGCGGCCATGGCTCACGGGCCCAGCCGCTCCGCGGCATGTGGGATCTCCCCGGACCGGGGCACGAACCCGTGTCCCCTGCATCGGCAGGCGCACTCTCAACCACTGCGCCACCAGGGAAGCCCCCCAGTCCTTCCTTTCTGATAGAGTTGCATCCTGTTGCTCACACTTAACCAACAGTCCAAAGTTCTATTTAAAGAGACCCCTTAGCCCATACTGGGATGTGCTGGCGTTTTGGTTTCCCGGAGGACAAGACCCAGAAGTGGGCGCTCTGGACCGTGTGCCCCAAACTCCCCCGCTTTCCCTCCACCTCTTCCCCCACCCGTACACCCCAATCCAGTGCCCACTCCTGTTTCCTCCTCTTCTCTGCCCCTCTTATCTGATTTCTGTGGTGGTCAGGAACTGTCCAGCCATATCACTCTCCCAGCAAGGCCCAGGGAGTTTCTTCCAGCTTTCTGCGCTGTTGCTGTTGGTGGTACAGTTAGTGAGTTGTCCCAGCCTCCAGTAATGCCAGGGGGTCTGATTATGACCTTGGAGTCTGAATATGACCTTGGGGTTTTGACTCCAGAACCGCTGTGAACACTTTTTTCAGTCAGGCACATTTGAAAAAGAAGCCTGCACTCCACTTTTTCACCTTCTGTTCTCTCCTCCACCTCAGTAATTTGGTAATCATTCCCCCTACTCCACAAAAATGCACTCTGCCTTTTTTTTTCTTTCGGAAGGATGGCAGTAATTTGGGCATTGATACATAGAATGGATGCCTTTTCAGTCCTTCTCTAACTGAACGTGTTTGTCACAGAGACGTTGTTAGCCATTGACGCTCTGAGATGCCTTCTTACCAGGTTTCTTGGATTCTTCTCATGCTTCTCTGCTCCTTTTCCCGTGGTCTCCTCTCTTGGCTCCCACACTGCCCACCACTTGAATGTGGCAGTTTCCCTTCCCCAGGTGCTTTCCAAAACCCTCTTCTCCTACGTGCTTTCTTGAGCTGATTTCGTTCATTCTTGAGGCATTGCTTTGCCAAATGTGCATCTTCGTCCCAGCCTTTCCTCCTAAACCTCACACTCCTTTATCCAGATGCCTTCTTGGACATCACTACTTAGATTCCCCATGGGCATCACAAAATTCAGTCTGTGCAAAACTAACGTCAGCACCTTCTCCCCCAAACCTGAAGCTCTTCTTTTGTTCCCTGTCTCCATTAACCAACTCTCCCAAGCCAGAAGCACGAACATCTTCCTAGACCTCGACATTTCTCCTTTGTCCGTTCCCTTCCCCTTCCAGTCACTTAGTAAGCTCTGCCAATTTTATCCCATCACTGCCTCTCCTCTGTATCCCTCCTTCTCTGCTACCACATCACTAATTCAGGCCCTCATCACCTCTCTCTGCCATCTTTTTCTCTGGTTTTGTCCTCCTTAAATCCATCCTTCCCTCTGTAGCCATATCTAAAATTCACACCTGTTACCATGTCACACTCCTTAAAATTCTTCAGTGGCAACCCATCATCTACGGAATAAAACCCAGCTCCTTAGATCTGGCACCTCCACCTCTCCAGACCTGTTTCCTGACATTCTTTGTCCTTTGCTGCCTAGTAATACCACCTTCTCGGAGTTCAGGGAGCTCTATACTCTTTCATGTTTCCATGCTCTTCCTTGTGCTGTTCCTTTTCTTTCTTATAAATTTATTTATTTTATTTTATTTATTTATTTTTGGCTGCGTTGGGTTTCGTTGCTGCGCGCAGGCTTTCTCTAGTTGCGGTGAGCGGGGGCTACTCTTCCTTGTGGTGTGCATGCTTTTCATTGCGGTGGCTTCTCTTGTTGCGGAGCACGGGCTCTAGGCATGTGGGCTTTGGTAGTTGTGGCGTGCAGGCTCAGTAGTTGTGGCTCTTGGGCTCTAGAGTGCAGGCTCAGTAGTTGTGGCACACGGGCTTACTTGCTCAGCGGCATGTGGGATCTTCCCGGACCAGGGATTGAACGTGTGTCCCCTGCATTGCAGGCAGATTCTTATCCACTGTACCACAAGAGAAGTCCCAACTGTTCCTTTTCATGGACTTCAGCTCATATTTGATCCCACACATTGTGCATCCCTCTCTTACCACTATTATTGAAGTTATTTGTTGCTATCTATGTCTTACTCATGGACTGTGCACTCTTCCAAGACAGAGGAATCTTGTTTGTTTCTCATTGAATCCAGAGCATCCCTCTCAATTAACACTTATGATAACCCCATGCAGCTGGCATTATTATACCCATTCTATGGATGAGGAAACTAAGGCTCAAAAGAAGCTAAATAAACATCTTGCTCAATGTTACGTAGCTGTGTAGCAGGAGAGCTGGAATTTAGTTAGTATTTACACATGCTAGTTATGCATCCAGAGTGAAACAAGTAACCTGCAGTCGTAAGTTTAAGAAATACTCACTTTACTAGAATTTACCTGTGATTTTTGAGGCAGTAGAAAGAACAGTGGAGTGCGGGGGGTGGGGGAATAGGATGAAGGCAGTCAAAAGGTGCCAACTGCCAGTTATAAGATAAGTACTAGGGAGAGAGTGTACAACGTGATAAATATAACACTGCTGTATGTTATATATGAAAGTTAAGAGAGTAAATCCCAAGAGTTCTCAACATAAGGAAAAAAATACTTTTTTTATTTCTTTAATGTTGTATCTATGTGAGGTGATGGATGTCCACTACACTTACTGTGGTGACCATTTCATGATGTTATGGAAGTCAAATCTTTATGCTGTGTACCTTAGACTTATACAGTGCTGTATGTCAATTATATCTGAATAAAACTGGAAGGAAAAAAAAGAACAATGGGTTTGGTATCAAAGGCTTAGTTTGAAGTATTGTTTTAGGCATTTCTAGCCAAACTGATTCATGCCGAGTTACTTCCTCCCCCTGAGCCTTTATTCAAACCATATACAGCATGTGGGAGTGCTTTGTAAGGGTTATGCAAATAGGACTTGTAACTTAGTTTTTCATTTGAGTTTACACATGTGGGTACACCTCAGAGACCAAATTCTGGCAAATTATGTTCGTTTCTTTGCGGTATTAGAGATATTTTCTTTTAGTTTTGAGGAGTAAATGAGTTAATACTTAGTATCACCGGTAAAGTACAACATTTAGAATGCCCTACAAAACTCTGGGAGTACAAATGTACATGTCTTGAAGAGTTCATACCTTTGCTCCAAAGTAGGATTTCAAATGCCAGCGAAATTGGGTCGCTTTCTAAGTGAAAGGAGCTTGTATTGCTCCAGACACAGGGCTGCTTATCCTTCCTTTTGTTAAGCTGTAAACACGATGCTTCCCTCTCCCGCACTGCTCTGTTGTTGCTTTTGTTACCTGAGGGTTCACTTTGCAGACTTTTTTTTCCTGAACCCTATCACTTTTCTTGATAGAATGTCTACTGTTAAGTTGCCGCCTTTGGGCACTACTTCCTGTAGGGAGCCTAGCTAGTGTGTACAGGAGTCATTCAGACAAAGTGGTTTTGGTGAGGGTATTATAGGGTTTTATGGTCTGCAACACTGGATTCCCAGTCGAATTGCTGCAGGTGTCTGCTTATAAAGGAGGAGGATTTATTTCATGGGTTGATATCATTAATTTATATACAAAGTTCTCCATGAGGAGTTTTACCTCTCCTGTATGTCTTCACCTTAAATTTTCCTTTTAAAATAGTTTCATTTATTTAACAGAAGTATATTGAAGGGCATCTACGTGCCAGAAACTACTCCCGGTGAGGGGCTAGAGACCAAGAGGGAGACATATTCTGCCTTCCTTGAGTTTATGGCATAATCTGAAAGGTAAACTTTAAATTAGTAGTTGTACTTATGTGTGATGAATATAGTGAAAGGGGAAATGCAGGGTTTAGAGGACTGTAATGGACTGCAGTGGGTTTGTCTACCTGGCACCCCTTTTCTAGGAATCACCTCTTATACCCAAGCATCTACATGGTTATTACAAGTTGAACCAATGCTGGGAGTCACAGTTGATTGGTTCAAGGGTGAGCACCTGTCAAACTAGGCCAGTAACTATTCTTCCCCAGGAATGTTGGAAGATGGAACAGAGACAGAAAGGCCAAGGAATTTCTGGGTGTCTAAACAGGAATGTGAAAGCATGGGAGCCTTTAGGGTCACCATAAGGCCCGGATGAGGGAAGGAAGCCACAGGAAGAGAATGGGAGGAAATGAACCTGATACTCAGAGGTGTGGGTACCAGAGATGGAGAGAAAGTTCTCGCACTGTTTGGGTTTCTGGTTAGAGTTCTCCATGAGAATCTTTACAATAAATATCACTTCTTTACTTAAGGTAGTTTGGGTTGAATTTCTGTTGGATGACACCAGAGCAGTCTTTTGTAATACAAACGTGTATAGCATGGGGACCTAACCCAAATCAAGGAATCAGGGAAAGCCACTTACAGCATATTTTTACACAGTGTTGTAATTGTTGGTTAGATTCCCAGGATAACCTACACATGATGATCTAACGCATAGCTGGAATTGATTACTGTTTCCCCTTTGAATGGATTCATTCATTCATATTGAAGGCCTGCTGTGTCCCAGGGATTATACCAGGACCTGGGAAAGTAAAGTGATTACAATGACCTGGGCCTTGGAGGAGGTTTTGACTCGCTCTTTACTAAGCCACTTGCTGACATTGTCCCACGTACTGTTATTTCCTCCTAGGTTTTGGATACATTGTGGCTTAAGTAGACTTTGGTGGGCTAGTCTGGGAAACTGACTTCCATATGACATTGTTTCTGTGGTAAATGCCTTTCCTAGTTGGTGGGAAGGAGAATTTCTGCCCTTTGGCTATAACAGTTCATTAAGGCAACAAATATCTTTTGAATACCTTCTATGTGTCGGGCACTGCTCCAAGCTTTGGCAGCAGTGATGAAAGATATGGAAAAGGCTCTGCTATCACGGAGCTTAAATTTTAGGGTGGGGAGATGGGCAAAAAACAGTGAACAAATAAATGACCAGATAATTTAGTTAGTGATATGCGCCATGAAGAAAAGTAAAAGAGGATGTGGTGGAAGAAGGTGGCCAGGGTGGGGTGGAGAGTGACTTTGGGTCAGGAAAGGCACCACTAAAGAGGGAAGTTTTCAGGTGAGAGGCATCTGACCCAGGGAAAGAAGGGAACATGATGCCTCCAGGAACTCGCCCCTCATGCCACCAGCTGTGAGATGGAGAGCACTTGTCAGTCTTGGGCCCTGAGGAACAGTTTCCTTGCTTGTGGAAATCAGTGGGGTATAGACATGGACTGTCCCAGTACTGTGACCACTAGCCACACGTGGCTCTTGAGCACTAAACGTGGCTAGTCCAAACCAGAATGTTCCGTAAGTGTAAAATATGTACCAGACTTCCAAAGACTTCGAATGAAAAAAAGAATGTAAACATTGCCAATTTTTTTTTTTTTTTTTTTTTTTTTTTTTGTGGTACACGGGCCTCTCACTGTTGTGGCCTCTCCCGTTGCGGAGCACAGGCTCCGGACACGCAGGCTTAGCGGCCATGGGCTCACGGGCCTAGCCGCTCCGCGGCATGTGGGATCTTCCCGGACCGGGGCACGAACCCGTGTCCCCTGCATCGGCAGGTGGACTCTCAACCCCTGCGCCACCAGGGAAGCCCTCCGATATTTTTTTATATGGATTACACAATGAATTGATACTATTTTGACATATTGGGTATATAAAATATGGGATTAAAATAAATCTCACTGATTTCTGTTTACCTTTCTTAATGAGACTACTAGAAGATTAAAAATTGCATCGGCTCCAAAAATAAATAAATAAATAAAAATTGCATCTGTGTATAAATGAACTTATTTACAAAACAGAAGTAGACCCACAGACAGAGAAAACAAACTTATGGTTACCAAAGGAGTGGGGGAGGGATAAATGAGGAGGTTGGGATTAACATATACACACTACTATATATAAAATAGATAACCAACAAGGAACTACTGTATAGTACAGGGAACTATACTCAGTATTTTGTAATAACCTATAAGAGAAAAGAATCTGAAAAAGAATATGTATCTATAGATGTAACTGAATCACTGTGCTGTACACCTGAAACTAACACAGCATTGTAAATCAACTATACTTCAATAAAAATATGTAAAATAAAAAAATAAATGAAAAGGAAGTAGATCCAAATAGTTTTTAAAAAATGCATCTGTGGCTTGTGTTATGTTTCCAGTGGACGGCACTGGTGTAGATGAATTAGCCGGTGCTTTGGACTCAAGACTGATGGGGGTTTGAGTACTTAAGGATTTTGTTGTAGTTTCTGTGTTTGTTTTACTAGGGACAATTTATTTGATTCTCCTCAGGCCTTTTTCATCTATCAAATGGGGCAAATACTACCTTGTGGGGTTGTTTTGAGGGTTAAATCAGCTTTGGTCAAGTGTCTCCTGTGTATCAGGCACTGGGAAATCCTGCTAGCCTCTGATTTATAAATGTTGGTTCCTTCCCTCACTTTCTGATGTGACATAAGTTAGTCATACCTGCCTGTGGGTATTTGGGAATATGTTTGGAACTCAGAGAGTGACTGTGTTGAGAAATGGCTATGCACGTTGATGACAGTAGTTTCATTTGCATTTTTGTCTTATTCTTTTCACGTGAGGTTTCTGAGGTCTTTATCGTATGATGAAAATAATTATTCCCATTTTACAAGTAAAGAGATTACATTATATCCAGAGTGGCCCTCTGGAGTTCCTTTAGGCACATAGAGGCTGGCCTCATGTTTCCTGCGACCAGGCCAACTTCCCTTCCCTTAAATGCTCTTGTCTTTCTCCACAAGGTAGGTAAGTTCTTCCACTGGAAGCCCTGAATAGGAATTCTGGTGCCAGGTTCCATGCCAAAGCGATGCCTTATCTTCTGAATGTTTTTGATACTCTTGTTCTACACAAGTGACAATATCAGAATCCTGAAGACCTTGTTTATGCTTCAGGAGGGTAGGTAATCAGAGGCCCTTCTGGCCTCATGCCATTTTAGATAGTGATTGGTTAGAAGAAAATGCTGATGCCTTTCTTTCTTTTTTTTGGCAGAAACACAAAGGTCTTTCCTTCCCTGTCAGTAATGTATGCACCATGGCTGGCAGTTTCTAGGCTTCAGATTGGGACACCCAGTCATGATAATTTGGTTTGAATTAAGGACACCTTGAAATGATATCATTTGGAGGACTGAATTTGGCTCTGTTTTAAGATGGTCACTAGGAGTTGATTGCATAACGTGGAAAGGTTTGCTTAAAGTTTAGTTCAAGTAACAGTTATTGAGTTCAATGTTGGAAAAATAGTTTGCTGTTTTATTAAATGTTTGAGAGATTTTAAAATTGTATTTGAAGGAAACTGTTTGAAATGCAATAAAAGCTGGGTCGGTGTACATATACCTTTTCTTCCAATAATTGCTTGTTCCATTTGAATCCTTGTGTCACAAAGAGCTTTCTCCTTCTTTCCTAACAAGTCATAATAATGTTTGCGACTCGACTCTGTTGGCTACTGCCATGTTTTAGTTGGAAATATAGGCATAGGAAAATACGGAAGGAATTTATATAGTGACTTTATGTATATTCGTTTATGTGTATTCCATAACTCCATGCACATTTATCTATATACATTTAACAGAATTATCTACTAGAAGTCTTAAAACTTAAATTTCCTGTAATAAAAGAAATATAATTTATTTTGTATACCCACTTATACATCCACCAGAAAAGTGTGAAAGTTACAATTTGTTGGCATCCTTACCACCACTTACTATTAGCAGATAGCTTGATTTTTTTCCCCTCATTTCATGAATATAAAATGGTATTTCACAGTTGTTTCAATCTGCATTTTCTGATCAGCAGTATGGCTGAGCATTTTTTCTTAGAATTATTGACCTGTTGAACCTTCTCTCTGTGAATTGCCTCATCATCACTGTTGTCTATTTTTCAATTCTTTTTTTTTTTTTTTTTTGTGGTACGCGGGCCTCTCACTGTTGTGGCCTCTCCCGGTGCGGAGCACAGGCTCCGGACACGCAGGCTCAGCGGCCATGGCTCACGGGCCCAGCCGCTCCGCGGCATGTGGGATCCTCCCGGACCTGGGCACGAACCCGTGTCCCCTGCATCGGCAGGCGGACTCTCAACCACTACGCCACCAGGGAAGCCCTTATTTTTCAATTCTTACGGTCTTTTTCTTTCTAGTTTCAAGGAAGTATTTATATATTTTGGATCTTACCTCCATCTGTTTGTTGTCTTTTAGCTTTATTTATGCTGTCTTAGGAAGAAGTAAAGCAACTTACCAGTTCCCTCATTTATAATTTGTACTGTTTGTTTCACTTTATTTTATGTTTTGTTTTGTTTTGTGTTTTCATTTTCTTGGCCACACCATGCATCATGTGGGATCTTAGTTCCCCAACCAGGGATTGAACCTGCACCGCTCGCACTGGAAGTGTGGAGTCTTAACCACTGGACTGCCAGGGAAGTCCCTGTTTGTTTCTTTTTAAAGAAATGGCATAAAGTTATATCTGAGTCAAGTAGGATTTCTTAAATAAGACATTAAAATGCATAGGTAATAAAGAAAAAGATTGATAAATTAGACTATATCAAAATTTAAAACATATTATAGTATGTAGTTTAAATCATATAATATGTTCATTCATTCTTTCATTCATTCTAAATACTTATTGCCTATAATATGCCAGGAACTCTCCTGGGCTCTGAGCGTATAACTGTGAACAGGAATCCCTGCTCTCCTGCACTGTGGAAGAAACAGATAATAAACTAAAAATCAAGAACATGTAATTTATCAGTACTATCAGTACTGCAGTGGAGAAATATCAATGACTTCCATAGAGAAAAATCAGGGAAAAGGAATAGGGAGTGTTACAATTATAAGTAGAATTATTAGGGAGGCCTCAGTCAGGAGGTGGCATCTGAGCAAAGACCTGAAGAAATTGAGATGGTAGCATGTGGTTATAATGGGAAAGAATGAACCAAGCTGAGGACAGAGCATGTGGAAAGGCTCTGAGGTGGGAGTGTGCCTGGCTTGTTCAGGGAACAAGATCATATGGGTGGAATGGAGTAAGTTGGGGGAAGAGTAGTGGGAGATGAAGTAGCCTGATACCCTCATGCCTGATACCTTGTAGGTCATTGCAGAAGCTTTGGCTTTTACCTCAGAGGGGTGGAGAGTCATTGGAGGGTTCTGACAGAGGGGGATAGAACCTGACTTATCAGGGTCACTCTGACATCTGTGTGGAGAGTAACAGTGAGGGGTCAGGGAGAACAGGTGAGAGGCTCTTGTTCATCCCTTGGAGGTGTCATGGTGTTAGCTATGGAGTAGTGAGAAATGGTCAGATTTGAAATATGTCTGTATCTTTCATATTTTTCAGAGGTAGAACCAACAGGATTTGATGATGCATTGGATGTGGGAGGTGAGAGAGAGGAGTCAGGGGTGACACCAGAGTTTTTTCATCTGAGCCATTGGAAGGGTGGAGTTGCTATTTATTGAGATGAGGAAGGTTGTAGAAGGAGCACGTTTGGAGGGGAAGACCAGAGGCTCAGTTTTGGACAAAGTAAGTTGAGATGTGTATTAGACGTTCAAGTAGAGATGTAGAAGAGGCAGAGGGCTACATGAGGCTTGCGTTCAGGGGAGAGATCTGGGTGGAAATACACATTTGGGAAGCATCAGTCCATAATTGGTATTTAAACCTGTGAGGCTGGATGAAGTAACCCAAAGAGTGAGTATAAATGACAAAAGCAAGAGGTTCAAGGACTGAGCCCTCGAGTACTTTAATGTTTAAAGGCTTGCGATAAGCGGGGGACTCAACTGAGAAAGCCTCTGGTGAGCCAGTGATGATGAAGTTCTGAAGAAGAAAGTGTTTCAGGAAAGGAGGAAACGACCCACCATCTCCAATGCTGCTGAGAAGTCAAGGATGATGAGGACTGTGAACTGACCATCGGATTTAATGGTATGAAGATCATTGGTGACACGGACAGGAGCAGCTCAGTGGAATGTTGGTGGCGACAAATTGATCAGAATAGGTTTAAGGGATAAAAGGAGTTGAACTGAAGACGGCAAATAGAGACAACTTTTTGAGGTTACTGTCATGTGGAACAGAGAAATGGAACCAAAGCTATAAAGGCAAACAAGAGTCAAGAAAGTTATTTTTTTTAAGATGGGAAATATAGTATGTTTCTGTGCTCCCATATGTGCCAGTGGATGTCCAAGTAGAGTGGGAAAATTAATGATGTAGGAGAAGGGGGAGAATTGCTGGATGTTTCCCCTTGAGTGGATGAGAGTGAATGGGGTCTAGTGCACAAAGTGGAGGGGTTGGTCTTAGGGAAATGGACATGTCATCCATAGTAATAGGAGGGAAGAGAGAATACCATAAGTGGGCCCAGCTACAGGCAGGTAAGTAGATTCAGTGCTGAGAGCTTGTGGAAGTTCTCTTCTGGTTGCCTCTATTCCACCAGATGAGAGTGAGGGTGCGGGGAGCCCTTGTTGGATGTTGGAGGAAAGGGGAAAGGTATGGAATGGTTGTCCATGACAGTGGAAGAATGGATGGTATGGTACTATATTAGGATTGCCTGACCGCGCTAAGGGCTCCGCTGCTTGAGGTTCATGACCATGAATTGAAAATTTGACCTGTCATTCTAGTTGACTGTATTTTTCTAGCCATGTTCAAAAACACTGGCACACTTGTAGAAGAGGTAAGGATAGGGTTTCGCTGGGTTTGGTGTTTTGACGTGTGAATAGGATGAAATGAGAACAGGAGTGAGCGAGGTAAAGGTGTGTGCAGGGAAGTGATGGTTATGATAGACCACGGATTGAAACTGGCTTAGATGAAATCTGAGGACAAGAAAACAGTGAATGATGGTGAAAAAGGTATGGGATCAACGACTTGCGAGTACAGGGGGGTCAAGAAATTTTTAGAGATGTTTGGAGTAAAAAAAGGAAGTGATAGAGAATTGGATGGAGGGGTTGTTGTTATTGATCGTTTTAGAGAAGTGACATTTTCATTTTTTATCTGATTTTTAGTTGGCAGTTACTTAAAACAATTATCTCTTTGACTTACTCTCCCCTCAGTTGTTAACATTCTATAAACCAACGCTTAAATTTCTCCAAAAGAACCCTAAAATGAAAAAAAAATTCAAAAAAAAGAACTAAAATGAAAACATTTATATGTATGTTTAGTTTTCAAAAAAAAAAAGTTTTTAAAGCCCTAAGTGCTTTGCTGCTTTTTACTCCTTCTTTAAAATACTTTCAAAACGCCCTTTGGCAAATCCAGTGAATTTAGACTTTCTGGTTTGAAGTTCTGGTGCTTTAAGCTAGCTTTGCACATTTACTTGACAAATGTTTTACTGCAGCATACGTAGAGTAAAGTTTCTTTGAAATTGTAGTAAAATTTTCTGGCATTTAAAGCATAATGTGAAAAACAGTAAGGACTTAGGGTTTTCTGGTAGAGCAGTGTGATAGATTTTACTATGCACAGGTTGCAAAATCTGCCTTGATTTTTCATATTTTCATATATGAAACTTTGAAAAACTTTTGAAGTTTTTCTTTTTCACATATGATGACATAAGTTCAATGTTAACTCTTTATGTATGCATATACTTATACTGCTTTGGTAACAATGTAAGTAAATATTATTATGGTTTTGGGAAATTCTACAAAGTGTGACCAACTTTAAAAAGAACATTAATTACTGAGGCTTATTCTGACCCACGCTTTAAGAATAATTTTAGTTGTCACAGATTTAGAGCACTGTTGCTTCATTTTTAATAAAACTAATACAGTTAACACTTCTTCCACTTAATAATAATGAGAACTTAAGGTGTCAACAGGATAATTCCAGGGGTCAACAGCTTGTCTCCCAAGAGACCTCCACATTTAAACTTGATGCTGCCACCATTAGCTATTCTTTATCAAGGTAAACAGCATGAACTCTCTGCTGAATTTCTGCCCTGTTAATTACATGAGAAACAGTGATCGTATAGATTTGGTGACCATTCATTGAGGAACAGGTAGCTGTTTAGTTTCACTTGAAGGTTTAGGTAACCTTGGGCCTCTATCTGAATCATCAAAGTCTCTTTTGAGAGACGCTTTTGAGAGTCTCTCTTCATCTTTCACGAGAAGACTTTGGGTCTGCTGGATTTGTATCTGTCTGCTAGTGACTACCTTATTCAAGTACCATTTCTACGACCAGGATCTGACATTAGTATTTGATATTCACTGTTTCCTCTGGCTCCTTTGTTGTTCCAAATGAAGTTGGATCTTCTAAGTACCTGCTCTCTGGGGACATGCTTTGATGATGTACTCACCTGTCTTTGGTGTAAGGTATGTCTTGGCTAAAACCACAGTTTCCCCAAGTGAAAAATAGACATGTCTGTGGCTTAAGGAACAGTGTCCTTCAGCTGCCCACACTGGCCATTTAAGGTTTTGGCATATTGACTGCTCCAGAATGGCCAGTTTCCATGACTCCCAGTGTCCTTTGATGGTTTTGCCCTAATGAGACCTGGCTCTCTTTCCTATGATTACAGGCTCAAGAAGGGAGGCTGTGTGGGTTAGCAGACATTGAGACTTCTGCCAAGCCAACAGAGTTCAGTTTGTCACTCACTGGGCTAAATTAAGTGAGCAGCACGCTGGAAGTGGGACAGACTGGCCAATTACACATCATATAATGCCGTATGTGTTGCTGTGGACTAACTCTGAAATGACCATGTCTCTCCATTAGCAGAGTCTAGTGAAATGATATGCTGGAGAAATTATATATATATATATATATATATATAGATATATGACATATATATATGACATATAGATATATGACATATATATACACACACACACACATATATATGTATAATGACATATATGGCACATATATAAATGTGTGTGTGTGTGTGTGTGTGTGTGTATATATATATATATATACATATATATATGTGTCATTTTTGGCACCAGACGTTAGTTCTTGGAAACCAGTTGTGTGTTTTTCCAACCAAATTATTTCTAGAAAATGAATGAGTTTTTCTTAAAAGAAAAGACATAGTGGGACTTGCCTGGTGGTCCAGTGGGCAAGACTCCATGCTCTCAATGCAGGGGGCCCGGGTTCAATCCCTGGTTGGGGAACTACCACATGCATGCCGCAACTAAGATAAATGTGTGACATTTTAGTGACAGGAAGTAAACAGTTATAGAATTAGAGTAGCTAACAAATTTAAATTAGTGGTAAGTTAGTAAGTTTTTGCTACTTCTTCCCACAAACCTATCAGTAGGAAGATTTAGGGCTTTCCTATTGTTATGGGTTGAATTATGTCCCCCAAAATTCATATGGTGAAGTCCTAACCCCTAGTATTTCAGAATGTGACTATTTGGAGATAAAGTCTTTACCAAGGTTATTAAGTTAAAATGAGGGTGGGCCCTAATCCAGTATGATTGGTTTCCTTATAAGAAGAGCGAAGTTGGACACAGATACACACAGAGGGAAGACCATGTGAAGACATGGGGAAAAGGCAGCCATCTGCAAGCCAAGGGGAGAGAAGGCTTCAGAAGCAACCAACCCTGCCTTGATCATGGACTTCCAGCCTCCAAAATTGTGAGAAAATAAATTTCCGTTATTTAAGCCACCCAGTCTGTGGTACTCTGTTATAGCAGCCTTAGCACGCTAATACACATATCAGGTGTGAGCAAGAGAATAAAAGCATATGATTTTATAGATAAAAAGCTAAATGCAAGTTTTAAAACCTTAATTTAGATTACAGATGATCTGAGTGGGGAAAATCAGGGCTTAGCCTCTCTGTTGCCAGTGCCAGAGCCCCAGCTAATATGGGGCTTGTGGAGGTGGAGTATAGTAGAAAACCATGAGATTTTAGGTCTGGAAAGGAAGGACCTTAGGCATCCTCTGTTGCAACCTCCTGATTTACAGACGAGGGAACTACCACCTGGAGTGCTTAGAGGACTGATTCAGGGGAGCAGTATTATGTATGGGCACCTCCATGCCCAGGTCTCTCACTTTCTGGCTCAAAGCCGAGCCCAAGTCCTTTTCTTCTCAAGGCTGTATCTGTATATATGTAATCAAGTTCTACTGTTCTGACATATTTGATTTAGAAAAGCAACCTGTTTTTCTTCCTCCCTTCCTCCTATCCTTTCTGTTGTTGTTGTTAAGAATACTTTCTATATACAAAAAGGCATAAAGGTAACATAGTAATTACCTTGTATGTCCACCGCCTCCTTGAAGCAGTTAAAATATTACAAACTGAATTAGAGTCCTCCCCTGGTCATATTTCCCTCCCTTCCCCTAGAGGTGACTAGTTTTACCATGTATCTTTGTACTTTTACCAAAAATGACTATATTACTAAACAACATCATTGTGTATGTCTTAAACATTATGTAAAGATATCATGTTAAATGTATACTTCTCGATTTGTTTTTATTCC
The DNA here is from genome assembly GCF_964374135.1 of Grampus griseus. Taxonomy (NCBI): domain Eukaryota; kingdom Metazoa; phylum Chordata; class Mammalia; order Artiodactyla; family Delphinidae; genus Grampus; species Grampus griseus. The sequence goes on along the minus strand of NC_138997.1, from coordinate 69,098,759 downwards.
ACTCAGTTTTGTCTATGAGATTTATCCTTGTTGCTGTATACATTGCTCCATCTCATTCATCTCCACTGCTGTAGAGTTTTCCCTTTTATGAGTATACTACATTTCTCTATTCTCTTGCTAATATTTAGGCTGTTTCTACTTTGTTCAGGAATGATGCTGCTATAACTATTTTTGTATATATTTCCTTGTGCATAAACTTTCCATGTGTGAAAGTTTATTTAGGGCAGGTATCTGTGGGTGGAACTGCTAAGTCATGGCTTGTGTCTTTTCAAGATACCGCCCAATCGTTCTACGAAGTGGTTGTACCTATTTATACTCCTGCTTAATAGTGTAGGTTCCCGTTGTTTCACATCCTTGCTGGCAGGATTTTTGTGCCAATCGAATGCATTTTAATTTCTCTAGTTACGTATGAATATTATCATCTCTTCCACGTTTATTGGCCACTTGAGTTTTTAAAAGTATATCTTTTTTTTTTTTTTCCTTTTTCCAGTCAGAGTCCCAGGGCCAGAATGGACTAAGTGGTCCAGTGCCCACCTCCTCATTAAAAAAAGGCAGAAACAAAGGGAGATACTAGAGAAATGTAGTGACTAGTTCTTTGCCCCCAAACAGACAAAAACTCCCAGTCGACTCTTCTTTCTGTTATGCCAAATAGCCACATCATGTGTTTGGATGAATGACCTTTTTGGTGTTGTTGCGAATAGGGTCCAGGGCTAAACTGACCTATCAGGAGAGTTTAATTGGTGACTGTGGGCGGATTACATACAGGATTTTGTTGTATCTGAATTTTCTGCAAACCTGAGTCATCACCTCCTTGTCGAAAACCCTTCTGGTTTCCCACTGCTTGCTTGAAAGTCAGAGCTGCTTAGCTCAGTCTGCTGGATGGGGCCCCTACTGCCTCTTCCAGCTCTCCTGTATCCCTCACTGTCTTTCTTCTGGCCATAAGGCTTGCTTTTGGCTTCACACTTGCCCAGCCAGCCCCCTTCCTCAACAGGGCCCTAGGTTCTCTCTGCTTGTAGCTCTCAGCTCCGGCTGTCACTTCCTCAGGGAAGCCTTTCTGAGCTTTCCTACTAGACCACATCCCTCCTTTATGCTCTCGAGGCCTTGTACGTTTCACAGCACTCACCACAGCTGCAGATTTACATTTACATGTATGATTGTTTATGAAGGTCTCTTTCCCCATCTGTCACTGAGTCTCACGAAGTCAGGGCCTGCATCTGTTTCTGCTCACTCACTGTTCTATCCCTAGCTTTTAGCAGTGTGCCTGACAGATGGTTGGAACTCAATAACTATTTGTGGAATAAGTGAATGAATAAATGTTCAGAGTCTTTAAGAAGTTCATCTTACCTAACTCCCTGGAGGCAAAACTGTATCTAATTGGACTCCCCCATTTCCTTCTCAGCCTAACCCTATGCCGCCTAACCCTATTCTTCCGGAAGAGAGCAAAACCAGATGGACTGTATTAAAGATTTACCCTCATAGCTTAAAGGATATGGCAAGAGGATAGGCAGAAGAGGAGAAAAAGGAAAAAAACCAAATTGGTCCTTGGGAAAAGGAGCGCTAGATCAGTAGGTACCTAATCAGGCAGCCCCTAGGGTGGGCCATTTGAGCTCCCTTTGAGGGTTTCCAGTACAGCTGGTTGGCTGGCTAAACTCCAAACCCAAGAGGGTCTGGACCGTGGTAGGATGGGTCACTTCTACTCTAGAAGCCCTTATTATTAACTTAGAGGGGGAAACCTCTGAGTAGATCTTAGCTGGGCCTTTCCTTCCAAGATTCTGGTTTGAAGAACTCAAAATGAGTGTACAGTATAAGAGTAAGAAGCCGTTTTGTGTTCCCTTCCTGCCAAATGATTACTTTTACTTGCACAAGATGAAAGTGGCTTCTATATATGCCTAATCATTTCATTACATTAATTCTTAAAGAATAATGGAACTCCTGGCAAAGTCCAAGCGGTGAGATTCTACATCCAAGTAGAAAGCTTACTTTTATTATTAGATTTTCTATTCTTTGTCTTTTGTAAACTCAGCATTGCCTAAGATAGAAGAAGAGAGGAGACCTCTCTACCTTTTTGTAGGCATGTCCATAATTCTATTAAAAACATTAAATAGCTATAATTCTTCTGTGTTATTCCTAACTCATTATCAAAAGAAAGAAATTCTCTTAGCATTGTTCACTTAGCAGTTGGTAGCAAACACATGTTTTTAAGATGGATGATAACGAATTGTCTTATTTTCTATTTAGCTCTGGTATCTATTTCTTAGGCAAGGAGTTAAGAACTTTTGCAAGTCTTCACTTTGCTCACAGCCTTGGGAACTCAGGGCTCTCGGTGGAACACATTCTTTGAGCTCTGTGTTTTCATTAAAAGCAAAGAGCAACTAAGATGTTGCAAGAATGCAGAGTAAGAACATCAAAGCTAATTAAATAAAACTGCCGCCAAGTCATGTCTTTTGCTACAGAATAGAAGATATTTGCCTGTAGCATATCACTGATCTTTCAAAGGACTCTTTAAGGTAGTTATTATGAATATCCAGTTATTTTGATTTTTGACAAAGTAAAAATAACTGGAGCAGTGAGCTTGAGTTGTTTCATGTGTTAGGAGCAAAGTGCACACTTAAATCTGTTCTCATTTCTAATAAAATAATAGGACCTACTAATCTGTCATTAAAGGACCTACCTGATATGGTTGTGTGTCACATGGGTAATAGAAATGAGTTTATAGATTTAGAGCTTGCCTCCCACATAATAGGCTCTATATTAAGTGTTGGTTATTAATTATTTATAGTTATTACTATTATCTGATGCCTTTCACGATAACAAACCTAGGTTGTCTTTTTTCAGTGATGAGACAGCATCCTTTCCAACCGTTAATGCCTTTGTTTTCTGTCAAAATTTATTGAGTCTGAACATTAGCTAGAATACGATTCTAAATGTGGAATGTCTGTGATGTTTGTTGGACATACATTACATCTAATCCTACTCTCTTCTTTCCACTCCTGAAACTCTGCAAATCCATCCCCGGAAAATCTAATTCTTTCTTCCTGAGCTTTGGGCTAGTGCCTCCAAGTAATCCTTGTGACATCTGACTTCCTTCAGAATCTTTTTTCCATCCCCAAGCTCTTGTCCTCATTAAAACCTGCTTTCTGGAAAGTTTCTGGGTGTATGTGGAAGTTATTATGTTAGAGCTTGGTCTCTCTTCAAGGACTTTCAGGCCAGGCTGAAATGGTACGTAGGGCGTTTTTCTCAGCAGCATCCTTTCTGATCTCCCAGTTGGGGGCCTGGATGCAGAGTCAGGCTGTCCCTGCAAGTCTGGGCTTCTTGTCTTTTTAAAGCTCTTTATAATCTCATTTGTCCCCAGGCCACACATCTTTAAGCCAAACCCTTTCTGTCCTTTAGACTTCTGCAGAAGTCAGGAAAGGCCCATGGGATCCTCAGAGTTATAAACTGTAAACAGCCAAAAGCACAGTGAGAGGAGACATGAAGAGTCCCAAGAGTGGATCCTACTCTACAGAATTATAAAAACCAAACCCCGAAGACTGCTTGTGTTTAAAAACACTCATCCTTATCGAAGGAGATCTGTACTTGTCTTGACTTTCTGACACTTGTCAATCTGAATAGTATATTTGGAAAGTTCCTAGGCTGGCAAGATTGATTTATTCCAGTCTGCAGACCTTTTCAGTGTTAGCTGTGTGGAAGTTTTCTCAGCAGCCATAAGAAAGCTGTTCTCTAGTCAGAGCAGGTCACATAGTTCCCTAAAGCAAATAGCAGGCTGGCTTATCTGAGTGCAGTAAGGGAAATCATTATTCTTTTTTCCTCTTTTTTCTTGGTTCCTCTGTAATAGCTTGGTCTTTAATAATCAGATATCATTTGGGTTGTACAAGAACCTGAGAATATTTAATGAACACCGTTGAACTGTGATGGTTGTCCTTGTGGAAAAGCACAAATAATATATCTACTAGAAAAGCACAAGGCATATGTAAGGCCGAGCTCTGTTTCCGCACTAAGGCTATGCAACTTAAGATAATAGTGCCATGGGTGGCACCGGAGGTAATTGGTGGAACTTGCCAACCATGTATGTGGACTTCTAATGGAGGCTGCGGACATAATATTTGAAGAGCATTAGTGGCTAAATGGCCTGGGATCATATCCTGGACTGGCCACTTACTGTATGACCTTGGACAGGTTATTACCCTCTTATTGCCTCCATTTTTCCCTCTGTATAATGAGGGCAGTGATAGTACCCACCTTAAAGGGCTGTTGCTGTGTTCATAATGCGCTTTGAACAGTGGCACGTATGTACTTAGTAAATTTTAGCTAGTATTATTATTCCTTTTCTTCTCTCTTCTTGTTTCTAACCTGACACTTCTTTTCATCTCTTCTTTCCCTCTTTTCAGTTTTCCAACTTGTCATGTCTTTAGTTTTTGACCTCCCCAGGGACCGCCAGCCCTTGGCAGTCCCTTTGGTCTATTCAGGGACACCTCTTGTAGTGGAAAGAGATGTCCTTTTCATTTATGGAGTTTCCAAATTAGAGCTTCATCTTCAGATCATTGAACCCAGACATTCATTCTACCTTAGAGAAGGTGAACACAACTGGTGTCCTAGCTGAGATGGGCATTCACTGCTGGGAGGCAAGACAAAAATGGGTTGATTGAGCTGGAGAAGACATTATGGGTGACAGAGCTGACACACTATATGTGAATCCTTTTCTCCTTCGGGAGGTACCTATATATATATATATATATATTTTTTTTTTTTTTGCGGTACGCGGGCCTCTCACTGGTGTGGCCTCTCCCGCTGCGGAGCAACAGGCTCCGGACGCGCAGGCTCAGCGGCCATGGCTCACGGGCGCAGCCGCTCCGCGGCATGTGGGATCCTCCCAGACCGGGACACAAACCCGCGTCCCCTGCACCGGCAGGCGGACTCCCAACCACCGCGCCACCAGGGAAGCCCGGAGGTACCTATATTTTTGTCCAAGTTAGGATTCAAACATTGGACCTTTGCTAGCTACTTGCCAAATTTTTAGTCCTATTTAACAAAAGGGACCATAACATAAACATAAACACTATGTTTGTAGATCCCCAGACTATGTTAGATCTAAGGATGCTGGGAGTCCTCTTTCCCTGGACAACTGCTTATTTTTGAAGTTTTTAGAAGGAAAAGAGCCCTTTTCTGTTTGTTTTCGATGGAGTACAGGAAAAACAGTAACAAGTTAACCCAGAGCACTTACTTTTGGTTAAAATGGGCTAGTTAGGTGCTTGCCTGCCTGCTACCTTTTCCCAATTACCAAGGGGAAATTATTGTATTTACAGTTGAGAGACATGGCGGGCACCACCTTAACTAAGTGATCAAGATTAACATCACCAAAAATACAATGTATTTTTGTCTCAGGCAAGTATCCCTGATACAATGCCCTTTGAAGGATGCAACATCACTTCTCTGGTGTTTTTACCAAAAATGCATAACCTCAATCCAATCATGAGGAAGTATCAGACAAACTCAAATTGAGAGATTATACAAAATACTATTAACTGACTAGTACTCATCCCAGGTGTCAAGGTTATGAAAGATAAGGAAAGACTAAGGACCTGTCACAGATTAGAGGAGATTAAGGAGCCATAACAGCTAAATACAATGTGGGATCCTGGATTGGATCCTGGAACAGAAAAAGGTCATTAGGGGAAAGACTGGTGAAATTTGAATAAGGTTAGAAGTTTAGTTAATTGTATTATTCCAATGTTAATTTTATGGTTTTGCTAGTTTTAAGGTGGGTGTGTACATTGTTGACATTAGGGAAAGCTGAGTGAAAGGTATGTATAAACTCTGTAAAATTTTTCAACTTTTATTTAAATTTAAAATTATTTCAAAATTAAATATGAAAAAGATGAAATTAAAATACCACAGGTAAATTTAAAAATATAATAAAAAGATTTGGAAGATAAAGTTGAAGAAAACTCCCAGAAAGTAGAGAAAAAAGACAAAAGAGATAGAAAATAGAAGAAAATCAGAGTATCAGTACTGGAGGCCCAACATCCCAATCACAGGGAATCCACAAAGAAGGAGAAATGGAAGGGAGAACATCATCATGGAAATATTTCAGGACAATTTCCTGGAGGACATGAGTTTCCATACTGAGAAGGCCCATTGAGCACTCAGCATAATAGTTGCCAGTGACCTACTCTGCGTACTGGTGTGACATTGCAGAATATTGGGGATAAAGAGAAGGTCTTAAAAGCTTTCAGAGAAAAGAGAGAACACATGATACATACCCAAAGGTAAGAATCAAAATGGCATCAGACTTCTCAACAGCACTGTTGAAACACATGGACATTATAAGGCAGTGGAAAGAATACAGTAAGAATATGAAGCAAATGCCTTCAAAATTCAGTGAAGTATTTTCACCCTAGGATGCTGTCTTTTGGTCAGCAGTAAATGAGGGTGGAATAAATACATTTTCAGATATTCAGGGTCTCAAAAAGTTTACTTCCCGGGAAGTTACTAGAAGATAGGCTTTGGAGAAGTAAGGGTGTCAAAAAAGATAGAAAAACATGAAAAGCAAGAAATAACAGATTCAACATAAAAGTGAGGCAAAGGGAATCTTCAGGATGACAGTGAAGGAAAATCTCCAGGTGACAGCTTTGTGGGAGGCCTTGAGAGCAAAGTAGTCCAAATTTGAGCAGGTCAGAAATATTCAGGGCCCGTGTCTCCAAGATGAAATTGATGTAAATCTTGATTTAACCCATTAAGAGAAGACTTAAACAGTTTGTGGAACATTTTCAAAAATAATTGGTGTTAAATACATAAAGAAAACTAAAAGATAAGACAGTCATTGAGGGTGGGGTTAGGAATAGGAGGTTTTCAAGAAAAGAAGAATAATCATTAGTGTACCATTTGGCTCAACTGTAAGTAGTGTTTACACGGTAATAACATAGACATTGAATATAGAACCATTCAAAATGGTTGGGAGGATGGGAAGTAGGGGTGTGTGTAGATGTGGATTGGGAGGAGGGTTGGTTTCCATAACGGGGAAGCAAAAGATAATAAACTTTCATAGCTAAAAAACCAAGAGTAGAAACATTGTATTTGAAGATACGGAGATCAGGGCTAAAAGAAAGAACTAAAAAACTTGAATGTGGTTGCCTCTGGGAAGTGGGAAAAATGGGGTGGGAAGACGCTGCTTGTGTAATAGGCCATGCAGAACGATTTGATTCTGTAAACTACCTGTGTGTGTAACTTTGGATACATATATCCAAAGTTATAAATATAAAAAAGGAAAACAAGTGAATAGAAGTGGAAACACCCTCCAGGTGTAAGTTTTTCAGAAAGTTAAAAATATTTAATTTGCCCTAAGAAGTGAATTTTTATAGTTCTGAATGGCAACCTTAAGAGGGATAAAAAGCAGCTGAAGGATTTATAGTTAGAGGAGGCACTGACTTTGTGTACATGCCAATTTGCCAATTGTCCTGCTTACCTAAACCTTCTTGAAAACCTTTTGTTTTCTTTCAGAAAAAAAGACTTATGGGCTAACATTGCACCTAAACCATATTGCTTGAAATCTGTGTTTAACTCAGTCCTTACTCTCCCTCACCCCCATTTCTTCTGGCTGGCTGGGGATCAGGCATGGTGTTTATTTGTATTGTCACTGGTTTTTTAGGTTAGTTTCAGTCTTAGTAATTAGGCTCAATTAATTTTTGGTTTGGAAATAACGGCCACTGTGAGTAAAGGTGTTGGATCTAATACCAAAAAAAAAAAAAGAAAAGAAAAGAAAAAAATAGACTTAAGTGGATCTATCTGTCTGTTCAGAGTCTTGTTGTAATGTTGAAACTACTGTATTGAGGTCACTGTGATCTTAATGTGGACGTGGCTCTAATAGCTTGATTCGATTAGCTAAGCTGCTGTATTAATAAAAATCCTTGTTTCTAGTATGCATTGTTTAAATTTTTTATTTTTATCTTTTTAATTTGACAACATTTACTGTCTTACTCTTCTGGTTAGTCAACTTTCTCTTGTTCTAGGATGTGATGATTAATAAAAATATCAGTTATCTTTGATTGTTGATCTTTTCACTGTGCTAAAATAGAAGTCATTTGATACCCACAATGGCACCAGTTTAACTGACAGATGCAAAATAAGTGTGATGTGAGATGATAGGCACTAAGTCTTTTTCCTAGTTTGCAAAAAGCTATTTGGAGATTTAATTGAAAAAATGAAGTTCTTTTCCATGGGACATTTTTAGCAATCGTAGAAGGGTTTCACTGGAGGCCACGGGAAGATATTTCTCCACATTATTCCATTTACAAATAATCCTGTTCAGTGCATTTTTAGAGGAGAAATGAAGTTGCTGAGACAATTGAACAAAGTTTGCTAGTTTTTATTGTCTGTGACACTTTGAAAGGCATGTGAATCCCTTCTGCCTCATCTTGGTTCCCTCCCAGTGCCCTGGTGACACCTATCGCAGCATTTATCTCATGATATTGTACAGACCTGTTATCTCTTTACTTCTTGCACCAGACTATAAGCCTCTTAGGGTTCTAGTCTTTGTGGTATCTTCAGTGACTAGCACTGTGCCTGGGGATGAAATTAAACTAATACATAATTAAAATTTTTACAAAAAAGAATTCTTTTCTGTGAACTGATCACTGTAGGCATTTTCTATACTGGAGGTCTCCAAAGCCTTTCTTGTATAAATAAAAGCATTGGAGGCCCTCCATAATAAATTTCAGAAAAGATACCCTTCCTTTTTAAAAAATTTACCTCCCATGGAGGATCATTGAATCCAAAAAAGGTTTATTGAGTGTAGGATCTTTTGGAATATGTTCAACTATAAATAACCAAAAACCTAACAGTGGCTAAAGCAAGTAAGGATGTTGTTTATCTGCCATAATAAAATGTCTGGGGTGGACAGCCCATGGCTGAGCTGGTGGCTCTGTGATGATACCGTGGACTTGGGTTCCTTCTCTTCTTCCACTCCTTGTAGGTCTTGTTATCATGCTTGTCAGGTGCCCATCACACCTCCACATGTTGTCTCCACATTTCAGACAAGAAGAAGGGGGAGAAGTCAAAGGGCTGAGGGGCATGGCAGGAGAATCTGCCCCCTTTAGAAAACGTTCCTGAAGGCACTCCAGTGACTCTGCTTATACTTCATTTGCCAGAAATGGGTCATGACTGTGCATAGCTGCAAGGGAGCCTGGGAAGATAAATATTTAGCTTTTCAGCATCTGTAGGAAGGTGAGGAATAAGTAAATCATGAATGACTTTTGGGTAGTCCAAGTATAAAATGAGTTTTCATAAATCAACTATATTCCAGTAAAAACTAATTAAGAAAAAAGGATGGGAGCCCAAGAATGAAGATGATATAATTTTGTTAAAAAAATGAATTTCAGAAAATAGATATTCCTTAATTTTTTTTCTTTTTCAATAACTCTCATAGAGCACTAATTTTCAGATTGTAGGCTGAGATTCATAAACATAAATCTAGTCAGTTTCTACCATGATTTAAAAAAATGAAACAGACTAAAATAGAAAAGAATAGAGAATATCAGAATGTATCTTAACTTGATTAGGGCAAGTATTTGTGAAATACTTGTTTCATTTATTTATTTATTTATTTTGGTTTTTCTTTTTCTTTCTTTTTTTTTTTACATCTTTATTGGAGTATAATTGCTTTACAATGTTGTGTTAGTTTCTGCTTATAACAAAGTGAATCAGCTATACGTATACATATATCCCCATGTATCCTCCCTCTTGCATCTCCCTCCCACCCTCCCTATCCCACCCCTCTAGGTGGTCACAAAGCACCGAGCTGATCTGCCTGTGCTATGTGGCTGCTTCACACTAGCTATCTATTGCTTCATTTATATATTTATATTTATACGTAGTACATGTGTACTGGGTCACAATGTAAAATATTTCTTACCTGTGCATTCTAGTAAAAAAACAGAGAGCCATTTTTCTGGAGAATCATTGATCTTACAAGTATTTATTTATTATTACAAGCAATGTGATGAACTTAAAATAGAGGAGATAAAACATGTGCATAAATATTTGTAATCTAGGAAGAAAGCCATATGTGCTATAAAAGATACTGATAAAAAGTACTGTGTGAGGTCAGTGGAGTTCGATTGATAGTAATTCTAACGGGGAGGGGATGGGGTGAGCAGAGGTCCAGACCAGAAAGGTCTTTGAAGGGAGTGTGGCATTTGAACTGAGACTTGTTGGATCAGAGGGTCCTGCTTTTTGCCTGCTCCCATAATGCACTGGGCATTGTTCACACCTGTGTCAGAGCTGATTGGACCCATTTCAGAACTAAATATTTTAGAATTGTAAGAATTTTAAGAATACCTTTATTTCACTGCTTCACTCTGGACCTGTTCCTTTTGGCTTTTAAAAAAAATGACTGCATTTTCTAAATCCCAGAATATTAGGGTGACTTTTGGACAAATCATCTTTACTTCCAGGTCTCAGATAGTAATTGCTGTTCTTATCTTACTGGAAAAAAATAGGATCATATATGTGCTCATTTATTTTTCCAGTGAGATAATGGTAAAGCTATTATAGAAATATAAGATTGGTGTTGCTAGTAAGATAAAACAAAGTTTGTTTTAAAATCAGAGTTCACCTAGACTTGGAGTTTTAGTGTTGGAGGATCCTTCAGAGATAGGTGGTCCAACCTCACCTAACTTATACTGAGGAAATGAAGATTCAAAGAAGTTAAAGTAATGAAGCATAAACCAGGAACCCCCCCTGGGTCATTGACTTCCCAGTCTGTTGCTATGTTTTACTATCTCCAGTTAGTAATTTTAAGAGGGAAGAGGAAGTGAGAACCTGGGAGAATGCTATTTTAAGATCTTCTGTTCTGTGATTCACTTTGATATAAAGCAGAAACTAACACACCATTGTAAAGCAATTATACTCCAATAAAGATGTTAAAAAAAAAGACCTATTCTTGCTAGAAACAAAGTGACTTCACACTTTGCAAATTATGTGATACTGGTGTAGTCAGAACTACCAAAGTTCATTGTTTTCATCCCCACTGTTCTGTTCTCTGGTCAGCATTCTCTGTTTCGCCGACTGGGTTCTGCAGTCATTAGAATTCCAAGGTTACTGCTGGCGATACAGTGACCCATTTTCAGAATCAAAAACATCAGCGAATCTGTCTCCTTGCCAGTCAGTGTTAGGTGTTGGCCGCTCCTTGTTTTCCTCTGCCTGCACTCTTGAATAATTGCTTTAACCAACAAGCTTAGTCATCTTCTCTGTCTGGTGTGGAAGGTGATAAGTTGTACCAGTTCTATCTTATCAGAGATTATAATAAATTTTCTTTCTCAGGTGGGTATATAGATCTTATCCAGTTGCATAAAGGATGTGACTCCTGTTGCTTGACTCAGGAAGCCTGACACTGATGTTCTGGTTTCATAATAGCATAGGGGAAAAGGAACTTTTCTAAGAACAAAATAAACAGAACCAATTTTATCTACAGCCTAGACGTGGCAGGATAGACCCTCTAGACAACCAGTGTGGGTATCATTGTCTTCATATCTATGGGGTAGATGTTCTTGTCTTCATTTTACAAGGTCAAAGTAATGGAGCTGTAATTCAATCTCAGGTCCTTCTAATTCCACTCTGTGCTGCACGTTGGTGATATAGGACATAGAAAGAGATTGCTTAATAGTAGGTTTCTTAAAAGGCTGGGATATTCATAGACTCTGCTGCAGTAATTTCTGTTCTCATCACCAAGTTTGTCAAATCTCTGCCCTGTCTTTTTTTAGTCTCCTTATTGTATGTAAACTTAAGCAATTAAAAAATATGTGCCATAACACATCTTTTTAGCTTTTTCCAAGTGACTGGATATTTTATTTTTAAAATTGCTTTTTCATAAAAACAGCAATACTTTTTGAATATTGAAACAACTAAAACAAAGCCTGTCCTCTGTATCATTTGATTCTATTCAACTGACAGATTTTCATCATTAATGACAGTGGACATATGTAATGCCATTATTAAAAGATGCATCAACCATAGACTCAGCATCGACTGGACCAGAAGGGACAGCAGAGATCATCTGGCCCACCCTCCTTATTTTGTACAGTCGAAATTATCCCTTTTCCTGTCCTGCATGCCCCTGTTTCATCCTTTTGTAGTAGATGATTAGGAAACTTAATTTTTGTTCATGGATTCTTGGAATGTTTAAAGTAGGAAAGGATCAGAGATGGAAGGTTGTTACTAATATCAACAGGAAAAGAATACAAGAATGCCATTTCTTTCAATGCAGTAACTTCTCAATCAAGTTTTTTATATAGTAACAATGTATGTTACTGTATGTACATAATCAGAGAATACACTGTCTATATATATATTTTAAAAATTGAAGTGTAGTTGATTTACAATGTTGTGTTAGTTTCTGGTATACAGCAAAGTGATTCAGTTATATATATTTTTTATATATATATATATATATACTTCTTCATATTCTTTTCCATTGTGGTTTATTACAGGGTACTGAATACAGTTCCCTGTGCTCACTGAGTCTGTATTTATTATATAGTGAATTATGTTTTACTCAAATCAACAAAATACTCTTTATATGAGCCACCCATTGAGAAATTAAAATAGATGTTAAAAACATAGAACAGGGCTTCCCTGGTGGCGCAGTGGTTGAGGGTCCGCCTGCCGATGCAGGGGGCGTGGGTTCGTGCCCCGGTCCGGGAGGATCCCGCGTGCCGCGGAGTGGCTGGGCCCGTGAGCCATGGCCGCTGGGCCTGCGTGTCCGGAGCCTATGCTCTGCGGCGGGAGAGGCCGCAGCGGTGAGAGGCCTGTATACCACAAAAAAAACCCCAAAAACCATAGAACAGTACAGCCAGTATTTATTAAGTTCCTGTCATATGGCCAGGGTTGTAGTAAGTTCTGTGGAGGATTCTTCATTGCCACCATCATAGAAGCTAACATTTATTGAGTGCTTTCCCTGTGCCAGACACTGTGCTAAGCACTTTACACACATCACCTCATCTAATTCTCACAAAAACCATACGTGGTGGTTACTGTGATATCCCTATTATACAGATAAGGAAACTGAGGCCCAGGGAGATTATGAAATTTACCCATAATCACTGAGCTTCTAGTGGCAGAGTTAGGACTACCTTTCTCAGAGCCCATGCTCTTAACAGCTACTCTGGATGAAAGAAGTAAAAGCTAGGGATTAGGAAAGTTTATGCTTTTTATGGCAAGGTAAAATTTTAAGCAATAATGTGAAACCATGTATAAACAAGTTCCATTCTTAGTCCTTTCTCTTCCACTTACACATACTCCCTCTAGCCAGTCTCATCCAACCTGCTGATTCGAATTCCCATCTCTCAGCTGATGAGTGCTGAAGCTAAATCAGCAAGCCCCGCCTCTCTTACGACTCCAGACCTGCTTTTCCACCTTCTGCTGGACATGTGCATATTATTGTCCCATAGACATCTCATACTCATTGTGTCTAAAAATAAACTTATGAGATGCTCATTCGATCTGCTCATTTTATTCCAGAATTCGTTAATGGCAGTGCTGTCTATGCCCTTCTCCAAAGCACAGGCAACCAGATGATGCCCTTTTTTTCCCCATCATCCTATAGCTGACTTCACTTTATTTTATTTAAAATTTTTTGAATTATATTTTATTTATTTTTTATACAGCAGGTTCTTATTAGTCATCGATTTTATACACATCAGTGTATACATGTCAATCCCAATTGCCCAATTCAGCACACCACCACCACCACCACCCGCCGCTTCCCCCCTTGGTGTCCATACGTTTGTTCTCTACATCTGTGTCTCAATTTCTGCCCTGAAAACCGGTTCATCTGTACCATTTCTCTAGGTTCACATATATGTGTTAATACACCACATTTGTTTTTCTCTTTCTGACTTACTTCACTCTGTATGACAGTCTCTAGATCCATCCACGTCTCTACAAATGACCCAATTTCATTCCTTTTTATGGCTGAGTAATATTCCATTGTATATATGTACCACAACTTCTTTATCCATTCGTCTGTTGGTGGGCATTTAGGTTGCTTCCATGACCTGGCTATTGTAAATAGTGCTGCAATGAACATTGGGGTGCACGTGTCTTTTTGAATTATGGTTTTCTCTTTGTATATGCCCAGTAGTGGGATTACTGGATCATATAGTAATTCTATTTTTAGTTTTCTAAGGAACCTCCATACTGTTCTCCGTATTGGCTGTATCAATTTACGTTCCCACCAACAGCGCAAGAGGGTTCCCTTTTCTCCATATCCTCTCCAGCATTTGTTGTTTGTAGATTTTCTGATGATTCCCATTCTAACTGGTGTGAGGTGATCCCTCATTGTAGTTTTGATTTGCATTTCTCTAATAATTAGTGATGTTGAGCAGCTTTTCATGTGCTTCTTGGCCATCTGTATGTCTTCTTTGAAGAAATGTCTATTTAGGTCTTCTGCCCATTTTTTGATTGGGTTGTTTGTTTTTTTAATATTGAGCTGCATGAGCTGTTTATATATTTTGGAGATTAATCCTTTGTTGATTCATCTGCAAATATTTTCTCCCATTCTAAGGGTTATCTTTTCATCTTGTTTGTAGTTTCCTTTCTTTGCAAAAGCTTTTAAGTTTCATTAGGTCCCATTTGTTTATTTTTATTTCCGTTACTCTAGGAGATGGATCAAAAAAGATCTTGCTGTGATTTATGTCAAGGAGTGTTCTTCCTATGTTTTCCGCTAAGAGTTTTATAGTGTCTGGTCTTACATTTAGGTCTCTAATCCATTTTGAGTTTATTTTTGTGTATGGTGTTAGGGAGTGTTCTAATTTCATTCTTTTACATGTAGCTGTCCAGTTTTCCCAGCACCACTTATTGAAGAGACTGTCTTTTCTCCATTGTATATCCTTGCCTCCTTTGTCATAGATTAGTTGACCATAGGTGAGTGGGTTTATCTCTGGGCTTTCTCTCTTGTTCCATTGATCTATATTTCTATTTTTATGCCAGTACCATATTGTCTTGATTACTGTAGCTTTGTAGTATATTGTGAAGTCAGGGAGTCTGATTCCTCCAGCTCCATTTTTTTCCCTCAATACTGCTTTGGCTATTCGGGTCTTTTGTGTCTCCATACAAATTTTAAGATATTTTGTTCTAGTTCGGTAAAAATTGCCACTGGTAATTTGATAGAGATTGCATTGAATCTGTAGATTGCTTTGGGTAGTATAGTCATTTTCACAATATTGATTCTTCCAATCCAAGAACATGGTATATCTCTCCATCTGTTTGTGTCATCTTTGATTTCTTTCATCAGTGTCTTATAGGATACTGAGTACACGTTTTTACCTCCTTAGGTAGGTTTATTGCTAGTTATTTTATTCTTTTTCTTGCAATGGTGAATGGGATTGTTTCCTTACTTTCTCTTTCTGATCTTTCGTTGTTAGTGTATAGGAATGCAACAGATTTCTGTGCATTAATTTTGTATCCTGCAACTTTACCAAGTTCATTGATTAGCTCTAGTAGTTTTCTGGTGGCATCTTTAGGATTTTCTATGTATAGTATCATGTCATCTGCAAATGGTGACAATTTTACTTCTTCTTTTCCAATTTTTATTCCTTTGTTTATTTTTCTTCTCTGATTGCCATGGCTAGAATTTCCAAAACTGTGTTGAATAATAGTGGCGAGAGTGGACATCCTTGTCTTGTTCCTGATCTTAGAGGAAATGCTTTCAGTTTTGCACCATTGAGAATGATGTTTGCTGTGAGTTTGTCGTATATGGCCTTTATTATGTTGAGGTAGTTTCCCTCTATGCCCACTTTCTGGAGAGTTTTTTCATAAACGGTGTTCAATTTTGTCAGAAGCTTTTTCTGCATCTATTGAGATGATCATATGGTTTTTCTTCTTCAGTTCGTTAATATGATGTATCACACTGATTGATTTGCGTGTACCGAAGAATCCTTGCATCCCTGGGATAAATCCCACTTGATCATGGTGTATGATACTTTTAATGTGCTGTTGGATTCTGTTCGCTAGTATTTTGTAGAGGATTTTTGCATGTATATTTGTCAGTGATACTGGTCTATAATTTTCTTTTTTTGTAGTATCGTTGTCTGGTTTTAGTATCAGGGTGATGGTGGCCTCATAGAATGAGTGTGGGAGTGTTCCCTCCTCCGCAACTTTTTGCAAGAGTTTGAGAAGGATGGGTGTTAGCTCTTCTCTAAATGTTTGATAGAATTCACCTGTGAAGTCATCTGGTCCTGGACTTTTGTTTGTTGGAAGATTTTTAATAACTGTTTCAATTTCGTTACTTGTGATTGGTCTGTTCATATTTTCTATTTCTTCCTGGCTCAGTCTTGGAAGGTTATACCTTTCTAAGAATTTGTCCATTTCTTCCAGGTCGTCCATTTTATTGGCATAGGGTTGCTTGCAGTAGTATCTTAGGATGCTTTGTATTTCTGCAGTGTCTGTTGTAACTTCTCCTTTTTCATTTCTAATTTTATTGATTTGAGTCCTCCCCCTCTTTTTGTTGATGAGTCTGGCTAAAGGTTATCAATTTTGTTTATCTTTTCAAAGAACCAGCTTTTAGTTTTATTGATCTTTGCTATTGTTTTCTTTGTTTCTATTTCATTTATTTCTGCTCTGATCTTTATGATTTCTTTCCTTCTGCTAACTTTGGGTTTTGTGTGTTCTTCTTTCTCTAGTTCCTTTAGGTGTAAGGTTAGATTATTTATTTGAGATTTTTCTTGTTTCTTGACGTAGGCTTGTATTGCTATAAACTTTCCTCTAAGAACTGCTTTTGCTGCATCCCATAAATTTTGGATCGTTGTGTTTTCTTTGTAATTTGTCTCTAAGAATTTTTTGATTTCCTCTTTGATTTCTTCAGTGATCTCTTGGTTATTTAGTAATGTATTGTTTAGCCTCCATGTGTTTGTGTTTTTTAATTTTTTTCCCCTGTAATTGATTTCTAATCTCATGGCATTGTGGTTGGAAAAGATGCTTGATATGATTTCAGTTTTCTTACATTTACTGAGGCTTGATTTGTGACCCATGATGTGATCTATCCTGGAGAATGTTTCATGTGCACTTGAGAAGAAAGTGTAATCTGCTGTTTTTGGATGGCATGTCCTATAAATATCAATTAAATCTATCTGGTCTATTGTGTCATTTAAAGCTTGTGTTTCCTTATTAATTTTCTGCCTGGTTGATCTGTCCATTGGTGTAAGTGAGGTGTTAAAGTCCTCCACTATTATTGTGTTACTGTTGTTTTCCTCTTTTATAGCTGTTAGCAGTTGCCTTATGTATTGAGGTGCTCCTATGTTGGGTGCATTTATATTTATAATTGTTATATCTTCTTCTTGGATTGATCCCTTGATCATTATATAGTGTCCTTCCTTGTCTCTTGTAACATTCTTTATTTTAAAGTCTATTTTATCTGATATGAGTATTGCTACTCTAGCTTTCTTTTGATTTCCATTTGTATGGAATATCTTTTTCCATCCCCTCACTTTCAGTCTGTGTGAGTTCCTAGTTCTGAAGTGGGTCTCTTGTAGACAGCATATATATGGATCTTGTTTTTGTATCCATTCAGCAAGCCTGTGTCTTTTGGTTGGAGCATTAACCCATTCACGTTTAAGGTAATTATTGATATGTACATTCCTATTACCACTTTCTGAATTGTTATGGGTTTGTTTTTGTAGGTCCTTTTCTTCTCTTGTGTTTCCCACTTAGAGAAGTTCCTTTAGCATTTGCTGTAGAGCTGGTTTGGTGGTGTTGAATTCTCTTCACTTTTGCTTGTCTGTAAAACTTTTGATTTCTCTGTCAGTTCTGAATGAGATACTTGCCGGGTAGAGTAATCTTGGTTGTAGTTTCTTCCATTTCA